>NW_028238198.1:17955850-20704600 GCF_041429995.1 Eschscholzia californica
ATTCTATCCATCTTAACTCTACTCAATCAATGGCTCAAGTTGTTAGAGAATGGAACCACAGAGAAAAACAAAGATATGAAGAGTTTCATCAACCTATGCACCCTTCCAGCTACAATTTGGACCATTTGGAGTGAAAGAAATACTAGACTGCTTGAAGCGGAAAATGAAAAAGAAGAAACAATAGAAAACATAGTTGTTAAGATCAAGGGGTTGGTGTTCCATTGGGCAATCAAACAACCATGGATCAAGAACACAAACTTTAGTGATTTTATTTGTAATTGGGATGCTTTATCTAGGCTTTAAGCCTTTCAATGTATTAGCATGTATCTTTGTAAAGAGTTTTGGGTAGCATTCTCGCCTACCATTACTTTGTTTTTGAATGAACTATTTTGCTTCTTCCAAAAAAAAGTCCTTATATCAAATGTAAATTGGTCAAGTTTTTAAAGCAATTGAATGTCAAAATGGTGAGTAACAACTTACAGATCTCTATTAGGATCGTTGAAGTCATTCCATCCCTCGGCAGATATAATAGAAGACATAGACGTGTAAGCAAAAATTACACGAGAAAACGGCCTCCAAGCTCTGCCCAACCATACCCTTCCTGTCCCTCCAACAGAACAATTACTAAATGCAAATCCTGAATTTTCATCGTTGGAAGCTCTGCCGTGGGCTGTTATAGCTCCGTTTATCATCTTCACTCCTACTGGTACTGGGTTTGCTATCGAAATTAATTTGCAATTCTGCTATTTTCACACATTTAGTTCAATAATTTTAGTTTTAATTCATTTGATTACTGTGTTAAGTTAGTTTTAACGGGGTTAAGTTAATTCTTACTATGTAAAAGATAACTAGATTCCAGTTAATTTGTCACTCAAACTAGAAAAATTATAGAATTTACTTTCCCACGAATAACAATTCTGAATGTGATTTCTAGAAATTACGTTCTATTTCCGCGTGGCCAATGTAAAATTATAGTTGTAAGCGTAGTTGTTTATGTTTACAATGTAAATATAAAAGTTACTTCACAATGAAAACTCCTATACAGGAACAAGGATCCTTACTAAACAATTGAAACTCTAAAGTTGGTGCCTTCAATTTTTGTAGGTACCAAAGGGCGCTGCTAAAGGAGCTCGACGAAACAGCTGTAAGCTGGCGGGACTTTGTTTGACTTAGGTCAATGGTCATTGACCCGCATGCTAATAGTCCGTCATACCAGGTCTAGGCCCATCTTCGTCGTCTTCAAGAAACGTTTTTATAGTTAAACAAAGTGTTTGATAAAAATATACAGTTAAATGAAATACAAATGTTTACCTCATAAAGAGATCTTCCATTGCCAAAAATGAAATCAATGGATCCTTGTATATAACATTCTTTGAAATAATGTCGACCTCGGTCGTCATGAAGGGTGTCTTGAGCTCCAAAAAATCCGCAACCCCAAAATGCAGCTTGATCTCCCCCTATTCTTATTGCAACTGCTTGAGCTCCAACATCCCCAGGTTTCGGTATGGGCGCCACGTTCTACCACCCACCAATCATCATCCGTAAAATATTAGCGGGATATAATTAGCAGCATTAGCTTACTGAGCATGTAGAATATATTAATGTTTGTTATCTCACCATGAAACTAATGTTCTTAGCGATGAAGTTGGGAGCGAAGACTTGAACGGAGCCACTATAGAAGGTACCATTGGCAGAGTTGGCATTGTCCTTCCACACTATTGCTGTCGTCTCAAACCCTTGTCCTTGAAATGTTATATTTGCTTTTGTCTTTGTTACGGTTACCTTTTCACTACATAATAATAATCATAAAGTGAATTATGCGCAGTTGAAACTTTGAATTGCATTACAAATTAACATTATTTTGCGTAACCAAAAGTGTTTTTTTAATTGTAGGTCCACTAATAATGGTTTAGATTTTTAGAATTTTTATTTCGTTTTCCTTTACAAATTCGGATTGGAGCTCTAAAATTATTAAAGCGACTTACAAGTAAATTCCGGCATTAATCCATATTATGGTTCTTTTGGGACTGAAATCTCCTACAGTATCAACAGCAGATTGTACCGTGGTAAAATTGCAACATCCATTAGCATCTACACAAAGGATTGAGGTGGTATTTGTGTCTATAGCAGGGAACTTAGGCACGAACTTATCGCAAATCGACCCACCCGTTTTCTTCTTCTTCTTTTTACAGTGACCGTGACGGTGTCCATACAAATCGTATGGTTCCGTAAGTAATACTGAAATAATAGGTGATGAAGAAACTAATGAAGAGGATTTAAAGTATTTGAGGAATATTGTTTCATTTGGTATTATGAGTTTTGTAGATATGAGAGTTGCTATTATGATAGATAGGATAATAGTTAGACAATGGCTTTTGAGACTCATGATGGAGGAGAAAGGGAGATAGAGTGATCTAGAGAGAAAAGTGTTAGCCTCTTTTCAAATGGAATAAGGGGTTTAATAATTATACAAGGGATGCACTTAAAGAATAAGAAAAAACTAAATTGCATGTCTTTTAAATCACCCTTTCCTTCTTGAGACATTTTAGGAGATCTACCAACATAATATCTTACCAGTTCTATTGCTTGGGAGGAAATGAGTGCCCAAGAATCTAGGTAGATATTGTAGGCCCACACATACTTCTAAGTAAGAAAATGTAGACCCAAACCTCTTTTTTAATGTTTGGGAAATTTTAAACGCACTCACCATTTTTATTATATATATGAAGGGATATTAGATATTTTTTATTTAAGTTGAAGGAAAAGAGTGTAAATATAACAAAAATAGTGAGTACCTTTAAAGTTTCCTATAACTAGGTTTCCTACGCAGATCTCTCTTGACTAACACTGCTAGATCACATTTTATTTTGATTTACACTAAAGGAAGAAGATGAAGATGATGATGGTTAATTTTTCTTTTTTTATAGAACCACAACTTCCGCAATTGATAACTTAGACATGTCTAGGTTAACCTTGACTGAAGATGATAAATCTTCGGTGGCACCAAACAGAAGAGAGAAATATCAGTGGTTTGCTAGGAGGAGAAGACGTCGTGGGTCTAGATGCCTTTCTGGTCAGAGTAGTGATCAAAGTGGAACTCGCAGGTGTGAATCAGTTGAGGAGCATCAGCTACTCATGCGACTTGCTCTGATTTTTTGGTAGCTATTGGTACTGATTCAAGTTTGGTCAAGGTATCATTACCTTGTAGATCCAGACGAAGGTCGGGCAAACCAGACCGTCAACGAAGAGGGTCTTCCCGTCACCGGCAATAGAAAGATAAGAGAGAGATGAGAGGGAAGGAAGAAGGAGAAGAAGAAGAAGAAGAAGAAGAAGAAGAAGGTGAAGAAGATGGAGAAGGAAGAAGATAGAGAAAGAAAGAAAGAATTCAGTCAAGGTTGACGACTGACGACGACCTAATGGCGATTGATATTGTTAGGTCAAACGTTTTAGTCGAGGCGTTGCCTCTTAGACACACATTGTCTTTGACCAAACTAGGGATTGCCTTCATCTTACAACTTTAGACATTGCCTATAAAATCTCCTTAAATTATTTTGTGTTGTTTCACTTCTTTTAAATATTCTTTTGATTCAGCTAGCCTGACCTCTTCTGCTACTGTCCCTTGTGCAGTGTGCACTCCTTCCCGTAGTTCATCTCTCAACTCACACATTTTCTTCCAGAGGTCCTTCATGATAAGGGTAAGAAATAGAATCTGAAGGCCTTGTCTGAAACCTCGATATATTGATGATTACCTGCTAAGGTACCCGTATTCTAGCACGAAGCAATTACATCCTTAACCGGGAATGCTACCACCATCAACGTCATAACGTTTGCCTTTGCCCTTAAATAATAACATTAAACATTTGTTTCTTATTGGGTTTTTTTCGACCTTACCCTCAATCCTAATTGGTAAATGAGTTTACCCTCTTGGACTTACTATTTTAGGCAAAACGCTATAGTCATATTTGGCATAATAAAATTCGAATAATAAGATTAATTATATACGGACAAAATAAGTCTCTACGAATTGTATTTTTGACTAAAACAAACACTAAAGTAAGATATTACAATCACTAAAATTGCATCATCTAATTATTATTCTCTGTAGGCACATTTCTTTCCACACGTTAAACGTTGTCTTAATATTCTTAACAATAGTAGCAAGTCCGAGGAGGTAAACTTGATTAAATTATTAAAAGGGTAAACTCAATCACCAACAAATATTGTACCATTACTACCAACAGTAGAAGGCAGCTTCAAATGGTATTTGTGCTACCATTACTACCAACAGAAGAAAGCATCTTCCTTCAAATGGTATTTGTGTTTGTGTATTCTTAACGGCAGGGTGCTTTCGAGAAATAAGAATATTTTTCGGGGTGCAAACATTTTGTTAAAAATTTATCAAAATTCACAATTTCTCTTTAAAACTTTATACCACGGGAACTTTTTTTATTTCCCCAAAGCACCGACCTTAATTTTGAATATTAAAAGATGATCTCTGAATTGGGACTAAAACAGAATTCGAAGTCCACTAGGATAATAGTTTCGGGAGTTTTGGACCCAAGTCTGGAAAAGAATTTAAACAACATCAAGCCTTCCTCTAACCTTCTGTGCACATTCCACAGAAAAACCTAGAAACAATTATCCTGGTTAAGCTCCTGCAAGGAAATAAGAGAAGAGACAAGTCCTAACAGTTATAGACCACAGTACAATAAGACTCCTCTTGCCTTTCATTTTTATATCCTCATTAAATTTTCTCCATTTTTCATTGAATAAGAACAAGGGACAAAGAAGCACAACATCTACAGTAACATTAAATTTACACTGAAATGGGTGAATCGAATCCATCACCCTACTTATCAAACAGATGGTACAGAATAGACTGACAGAAAATTGTGTCAAAGTAAGAACTCTTTTTACGTTCTTGACTGCAATTAACACACTGATATTTTACTCTACAGTTATCTCTAATATTGTAGTAAGTCTAGGTTTCTTATATCTTCTCAGTAACAAGGAAGAGCAAACAACACTTACAGATGAGAGAGCCATGCATGCTCCGGCTACCCAAGGTGGCAAACTAATCCGCATAAGTGGGAAGAATGCTCCTGCTGCAACAGGGATTGCGATGACATTGTATGCCATGGCGAAAATGTAATTCAATCGTATCCGAGAGAATGTCTTCCTTGAAAGATCAATGGCTGTGATTACATCTTCTAGGTTGTTTCTCATTAAGACGTAATCTGCTGCTTCTATGGCAATATCTGTCCCTGCACCTATTGCCATCCCTACATCAGCTGCTGCAAGTGCTGGAGAATCGTTTATACCATCACCTACCATTGCAACTATGTTCCCGTCTTTCTGGAAGGAACGGATAACCTCGGCTTTTCCTGCAGGCATTACTTCTGCCCTCACATCTTCTATCCCGACCTAAAAATCCATGAATTTGGTTCTGTTAATTTAATCTCGGTATAAAGGACACCATATAGTCAATTAAGCGAATACGACAAATGAAATAAAATAGAGTTCGACTTCAAACCGGCTTGTCAAGAGAAACAAGAATGTTTTTCCGAAGTTATCTATTTGAATCTATAGCCTGTGACTACCTATTAACTCTGATTTCTTTGAAAAGCAAATCGAAAGGATAAAACAAGGAAATACAAACCTCTTTGGCCACAGCCAATGCTGTTCTCCTATTATCCCCCGTAACCATGACTGGTCGGACACCCATTTTGATCAGCCCTTCTATAACAACAGAGGCTTCTCTCTTCAAAGGATCCGCTATGCCCAAAACCCCAATGAGGGTTTCATCATATGCCACTAGTACACCTGTTTTTGCACTTTCTTCTAGCTCCACAACAAAAGCTTCAACATCAGTTGATATAGTGACTCCGCTTTCATTCATCAGTTTCCGGTTGCCTACCTGTTGATGAAAAAGAAAAATTGTATAAGAAAGTGAAAGCGTGGAGTGATTTTCTTTGTTTTCCTCCTTTACATGACTAAGCAATTTACGACAACTCACCAAAACCCTTTTCCCATTTATATAGCACTGGATACCTCTCCCGGGCAAAGCACAGAAATCTAATACATCAAGAAGCCATCCAGAGAATTTAGATTCTTTTGTCTGACTCTTTGAATCATTCTTTGCAGAAGGATCATCAAAGAAATGGAAATGCTGGGCGTAGCCCACCATAGCTTTTGCTATTGGGTGCTCACTGCTAGCCTAGCATATGAGATGAGCAAAGGGAAGTAAAGTTTATTAATCAAGAATCTCAAGGAACCGAGAATAATAAATTTGGAAAGAGAAGTGACAAATCTCAAATCACCTCCGCTGACGCAACCAAAGTCAAGAAATCCCCACGATCCATTTCTGTGAAGACTTTGACAGTAGAAACGGTGGCTTTTCCTTGTGTAAGGGTACCTGTCTTGTCGAACACTACATACTTAACCATCTGAGCCCTTTCCAACGCATCTCCTCCTTTGATAAGAACGCCATTGTTAGCACCAACACCTGTTGCAACCATGACAGCAGTTGGTGTTGCCAATCCAACTGCACAAGGGCACGCAATCACCACAACTGATATTGAAAACATGAGAGCGAAGACAAAATGATTGCCATGTTCAGGTAGCCATTCATCTGGGTATGCTCCTAGGGCTCCAGAAATATACCTTCAAACGTATCAGCGAGGAGAGATTGTCAGCACACAAGCACGTGATAGTAATTGACTTAATTGGAGTAGAGGAGCTATAACTTACCAACCAACAAAAGTGGCAAATGCCATTGCAATGACTGTCGGAACAAAGATGCTTGCAACCTGTAACTCGTGTAAATATAACTAGAATAAGGAAATGGATAAGTATAATAACTAGAAAAGTGTCAGAAGTCTACAGGGTATTGACCAGTCGACAAACAGGAAAAAAGTTCAAACAATAAGAAGAGAAGCCTGAAGTAAACAATATCGATATTATGACTGGAGTAAATATCTAGAATCTCTTATACAAAAGTAACTACACTGAGAAAATTTAAAACACACAAAATAATGAAAATGAAATATGTAAGCTCATAACGATGTAAAACCAAAACCGTCCAGAAGTCACAGATACAGACTAAAAAGCCTATCTTCAAAATGCAGTGACAAATGCAAAGATTTAACAGCATTTAAAATGAATGTTAAAGTAACCTTCTAATACAGTTTCAATATTGAACAAGAAAATATACAATAGATATAGTGCACTGCATAGTTTAATAATAGAACGATAAGCTCTTCTACTTGATCTACGACTTATAAGAGTAAAACACAGACAAGCTACACTATAGCATCTTATAGATTTGAATCAATACGAAAAAGAAAGGACTGTTTCTGAATAAAGTTTCATGTAGCTGCGCTACAGTACTTACAAAATCAGCAAATTTCTGCACCGGAGCTTTGGACATTTGTGCTGTCTCAACCAGGTGGATAATCTGGCTCAAAACAGTATTAGACCCAACCTTCGTAGCTTGTACATGAAGAGAGCCATGTAAATTAATTGTACCTCCTACAACGGAAGACTTTATCTCCTTCAGAACAGGTAAAGATTCTCCAGTTACCATACTCTCATCAACATAGCTTGAACCCCATGTGACAAAACCATCGGCGGGAATCTTCGAACCAGGGAAAACTTTCAATATGTCTCCTGGCTGTATTAGTAAGGCATCTATTTCCCTTTCTGCTCCCAGGTTTCCTACTGCAAAATTTCATGTGTTTTATAAATTTCAAAAAAAAAAAAAATCATGTGTTTTATAATTAAGAGCAATAATTATGTAAAGGAAGACTGTCGGGTTAAACCCCAGCTAGAAATTAAAATGAAGGAATACCAAAAATTTATGTCAAGAATAGGAGTTTGCTCAGTGAAGAGGGTGGTTATATTATGAGTTTTGAAGTAGAGGCACCATAATGATGTGCTCCAGAGTGAAGACAAAGGGTTAAGACTCGACATCTCAATATGCTTTCCTGGCTTTTGAGTAGCCGAGGCCAACTATCGTTCAATTAGGCATCGACGTTGCCACTACCTAGAAATTCACATTAGTCTTACAGTGGTAAGTGGGGACATCAAATTGTACCTGCATCTTTGACAAGCAACACGGCCGTTGCTGGCGCCAGTTCTACTAACTTCTTGATGGCTTCTGAAGTTTTTCCTTTCGCGAGAATTTCCAAATACTTCCCTAACAGAACGAACGTTATAAGCATGGCACTTGTCTCAAAATATGTCGTTGACCAAAACCCAGTTAAGGCACCATATAGAAGTGCACAGACCGAGTAGAAGTAAGAAGCTGAAGTTCCTAGTACAATTAAAACATCCATGTTCGTTGATCTATTTCGTAGAGCTCTGCCTGCTGCTATGTAGAATCGTTTGCCAATGACAAATTGCACTAGGGTCACCAACGCCCACTTCAACCAGTCACCCATTAGAAAGGGGCCACAACGCCATAGTATCAAAGAGTACAAGAGTGGTATACGGGGACAAACAACACGTATGAGAAAGACAGGGATCTGCAGAGCAGAATGAATATCAATAATCAATACCAGGATATAAGAAAAAACCACATGAGCTAGCACAATAGATTCGGTCCTATTAAATAAATTGTAGTTAAAGGTTGAACTGAAGAAAAACATAGCATGTTCCCGGATTCATAGATTAAAAATGCAACACTTACAAAATTCACGAACATTTCAGAACAAGGGCATTATTACTTACACTGAGGACCAGACTAGAGATGAAAAGTCGAAACATTTGTGAAGATTCTTCTATGTTATTTGAATTCATTGTTGTGTAGGGGTTCCTCACATTTACTATAAATTTTCCGTTGCTTTCTCCTACAATTCCATCAACAATGGATCTAGAACCTAGCACTTCAGGATCAAAGAGGACTTCTAATTCACCAAGAGCCCAGTCAAACCGAAACTGTCTCACTCCTTTCATGTTCCCAAGTATGCTTTCCACAAGGTGTACATCAATTTGGTTGGACACTCCAAATACCATTAGTAATATCTTATCTTGTTCGTTACTCTGCAAAAAAGCTGCTTCAAAACCAGCATCTTCTATTGCGTTGACAATGTCATCCTTACTGATGGACAAGGGGTCATAATCGACCTCGCCCAATGAAGTGGCCAGAGCAACAACCGCTCTTTTGACACCAGGGAGCTTTCTCAAAATACCTTCAACAGAATTAACACAAGCCGCACATGTCATCCCAGTAATCCTGAATTGCCCTGTCAATGTCTCTCGGGATTTCGATCTAATGGAACTGGAATCTGAAAGGATCTCTGCATCAAACCCGGCATCTTCTATTGCAATCTTGATGTCTTTATTCTGCACACCATCATATTGGAGAAATACCACATTAAACTAGTAAAAGCATAAATGAAAAGAACCTACAACTCTATACCAGAAAATTGTAATGCCAACAATTTCAGCATAACCTTCCTAGACTCTACGAAGAGGCACCAGAAGTCAACTAACACAGAACGAATGGAAAGAAGAAGCACGAAAGATGGAAACAAAAGGAGAAAAAAAAACACTTTTTAACAACTGTAAGGACTTGAAGTTGTTTCTGCGAACCATCAACCGTATCATCATTTTCTGCGAAGTGCAAACCTAAACCCTAGTACCATACAACTATGCCATAAAAAACGTTAACTTGTCACTTATTGACATCGCTTCTTGTATCTCTGAGTTTCATTTTTCATAACTGGAAACAGAAAAATCAAATTCTCTCAGTTAAGAGTATATGATATATGTTTATTAGATTTTAATTCTGTCACTTCAACTATATCAGCATATGTTCTTCGAGTTGACCAAGTTGTTTCTGTGTTATAGTTACAGCATATTTATAATTACCCCTTACCCAGATCAGTTCATTACCTACATTTCATTGAGATATGCGGTAATCAACCTCAGATTGGGACCAATAGCAGGATGACCCTAAAGGGTTAAGTAGGAGACGATCGCAAGGTTAATATGGCGTTACTGTTTTAATTCTTATTCACACTTCTTCATTTTTTTTGTTTTTGCTAGCTATCTCTCATTAAATACTAATGGAAAAGCACTTTTACATTTCCATTTCTTTTTTTCCTTCTTTTTCTAGGAAGAAGCTATTTGATTTTTCTCTGAAGTCTGACCTATCTTTTAAAGTAAACTTTTCGTGTACAAGGTCTACCAGAAAGATAGATTTGAGTATAAACCAGGTCTACCAGAAAGCTCCCAGTTATCATGACTTCAGATTGTTCTACCACGTGCCAGAAAATAGCAGTAGAGAGACGTGATAAATTTGGTTTTTAGAAGTTCAATGTGATGATATGGTTTTATACAAAATCAATAATCAGTTGAAAGATCTGACGCAGTTTCCACTCCAGTTTATAAGAAACTCTATCGCGTAACAAATTGAGATGAAAATTATTATATTGTCTTCTAATACATCACGCAAAGGAGATAAGGATATTTATCCCACTGAGAGCACATCACCCCTTTGTTACACTCTTTCATACTGATATGAATAATCTAGTAGCTTAACAACGTTATAACCCAAATTCTTTGTTACAAGCTACAAACTAATCCTAGCTTTGTTACTTTCAAACATGCCAGTCATCGTATATAGAAATAACAAGCTATATATTTCTGATTCAATTCGTACACTTGGGCATTCAACTAATACGCCAAATTTTACCACTATACTAGTCACCCTAATTGTTTCAGCTAAACAATTCTTATGCGTACTAAAGTTCAATTTCTCAGAAGCTGAAAAGTGGGATGCCATGTTTCTTCTTCTAAGGTTAGTCAAGTAAGTACATCTGTTAATCATGAACCATAATCCTATCAGCAGTACATGGTATACTTTCTCTCTATGGTTGAAACTTGCCAAAATTACCCTAAAAAATCACCAAACTCAACGAGTTTCTCTTGATCTATTACCCTCAATTGATTATCAAATCATTGAAGAAAAACATGCTAAATCCAAATAGTGAAGGAGAAAATGGAAAGGGGAGAACCCTGGGAATGACTAAAATAACAGCCCTAGTCAAATTAACGGAATAAAGATGATTTCAACAATTAATACAGCCGAATCAGATTCTAAAACAAATCAAATCAGAAGAATAAAGAGAGAATTCTCAAACATCAGAAAACTATACCCCCAAGGTTTCCACACAAAATCTAAGATCTAGGTTTATTTTTTAAACAACAAGTTAATAATTTAATAGCAGAGCTGAACGATTCCATCACACCAATAAATTGCCAACCCTAGCGATCTTCAATTAATCAAAGACAACAATTATACAATCTTATTGATCTCTACAGTTTAAAAAAAAACTAAGCACTTCAAGCTTCTTAAACAAACAACAAAATCATCAAAGAACTAATACAAATTTTTGAAAATTAAGTACTAACCTGAACCAATTGAGGATCAAAAACGACATCAGCTTTATTTTGAAGCAAAGCAACAGATGCTCGAACAACTCCAACAACACCGAGAAGGGCTGATTCAACAGAATTAGAACAAGCAGCACAGGTCATGCCTGTAATTCCAACCTGTATTGTCCTAAACTCTTTATCTTTATTCTCGTCTTCATTTATATTTATAGCCGCCTGTTCATGATCGTAAGAATCTAAGAGACGAACATCCTCAAGGTCGTCGGAATCTTCATCGGAGACGGTAGGTAGTGTATGTCTCCGACTACCGGAGAAGGAGGTGAGTTGGAGATCTTTGAGACTCGGCGCCATCTTCAATTATTAGGTAAAGAGAAGAAGATGAAGAAGAAGAAGAATTTGGAGATGAGGGGATTAGAATTTGGAGAGAAGGAGGTAGCAGCCAGAAGGGAAATGTAAATTACTCCCACTCCTGGCTAAATACTCCCCTCAATCCTAATGCCAACATTTTCAACGTCCCGAAGATATCATATTTAAAATTGCCCCAAATTTGGTCAAATCACCATTAAAAAGATTTTTGGTTGTTAAAAATCATTAATTAAAGTTTTCTAGTCTTCTGATCTTTGTGGCGCTTTTGTAAATTATCTAATATAGCCAAAAGACAAAATTAACCTTCTTGGTCAAACAAATTTAATCTCTGTTATTTTCAAAACTGAACAGTTATTTTCAAAACCGAACACGATCTACCCCTCCCCCCTACTCCCTCTCCCCCCTACTCCCTCTCTAGAACCAAAAGAATTGAAGAAATAAGAGTTTTTGAGTGATACTGACTCTGATTTTCCTTTTTCTATCTCTAAAATCAATCAGAAGAACTACACTATCTTTTATGTTACCGTTTAAGAGTTTCAAAACCTTAAAATTAACGTTTTCGATTGATTTCTAGGAATTTTTTTGTTAACTGGTAGGATGCTTTTAAACGATTTCGAGCAGATATAAACTTGTTCATTGTTGATTCTCAAAGTTCCTTTAAAAACTCTATTTTTTTTATTCTATTTCAAAAACTAAAATGAGATTTTCTTACTAGTGTGATGTTTCATATCTTTGAAAATTGTTATGTTATATATCCAGTATATGTTAAGTATTTTAAGATGAATTTTTCTTCCTAGTAGTAAATGTTTTTTATTATGTTGAGTACATTTGGTCACTTATTTGTTCTCATATATGTTATATATGTATTCAATATGCATTAGCTTGCAACTTAGTTACATTGTTTTGCTAGTGGTTTGCACTGGCTTACAACTGGTTTGCATTGATTTGTAGTGCTTTACAATTGGTTTGCAGCGCAACTCAGTTGCAACACTTAGCAAATAGTTTACAGTGTTTTGCAATTGATTTGTTTTGTTTTGATTGTTTATCAACTAAATGACTTGTCTTTTTTTTTTGTAGAGTTGATTGTGCTTTCTACATATGGTAATTTATTTTGAATATTACAAAAGGCGAGCATATGGAAGAAATGGAGGTTGAACCATAAGAGGTGAGAAAACTTAGTGGGGAATAATTGCTCAAGTGATTTCAGATGATAAATATTGTTGGTCCAAATCGAAAAAAGATATTTGAATTTGCTTTTTGATGTGAATATTTTGATAAATAAATGAATGTGTTTGTAAATGTATTGATGAATAATTGTGATATAGAAGGTGATATATGATAATTGCATTTAGATCAATGTTTGTCTTCGTATTTGTCTTCATGTTTGTCTGTATAGTAGATTTTGAATAGTGTAAAAGGGATCAATGACTTAAATTTTTGTTATAGGAGTTTGAATCAATTAGCAACAACATTTGCAAAGAGTTTGCACCAACATTTGCGCCTTGTTTGCAGTAACATCGTAACTAGTTTGCACCAACATTTACAAGATAAATTTCAAACTTCGAAAATTACATTTTTTTATTCTATTAATTACTTTTAAATTTTGTGCAAAAAATCGATGGTTACGCCCCCGATCCCCCGTAAAAATATCTAATATAGATAATTTTTAATTCATCAATTGAAACGTGCATGATGTATGTAAAATGAGTTCGTGTACATTGAAGGTTATGCAAGTACATTCAAAATAATTTCAAGTTTCATCTAAGTTGCAAAAGGTTCTCATAACTTTGCAAGAGCTTGCAACAAGTTTGCAGTGCTTTCAATGAGTTGCATTATTTTGCAATCAGTTTGCAAAGTTTTGCAAATAGTTTGCAGTATTTTATAGACACTTTGCACTGCTCTACAATGAGCTTGCAGGCCTTTGCAACAGCTGCAACCACCAACATTTCAGGTCCAGCTTTTATCCAACAAAAATAAAGACAATATATTCAAATGGTACAAATAGAAACTTCCATTAAAAAATCGCTCCCGGGCGGAGTTATTCTCTCTCCTACTTTTTCTTTTACCGGCGCCACCTATTGAGGAAGTTCTCCTTTAATTTAGGCAGTTATTTAACTGATTTTAGCAGTTTGAGATCGGAATCTTGGCGGTTCTCCGCCATATATATCTTGTTTCTCGATTTGGACTTTTCTAAAAGTCTTAAATCTTTTCATTCTCGCTCTATAGGGGCTTTAATAGTCGAGATTTAGTCTCTTTTATTCGTTTCTTTTTCTTTTGTACTTGTTGCTGATCATGGATGCTTCGGAAAATCAAGTCATTCACCAATTTGAATCTTTAACCATGGAGGAACTGATACCACCGACGGTGGAAGGAGGGGACATCAACACGGGCGATATAGAATTAATTAAACAAGGAGTAACTTGGTTCCAAAGCCCTTAAAAGATAAATATCAGCCAAGCCATGTATCGCCTCTCTAGACTTCTTCACGGACCGAACAAATTCACTTTTTCTGAAGTGAAGGATAACCTATTTCTAATCAAGTTTCAAACGGCTTCAGAATTGGATTTAGCGGTTGAAAGCTCTCCGTGGATCATTCAAGAGGAACTTATTGTTTTAAAACCTTGTGAATCGGAGGTGTCACCAAAAGATCATTCATTTGATCATGTTTGGTTTTGGATTCAACTTCACGGAATCCCTCCGAGTCATTTAAATTGTACTATTGTTAACAGACTTGCAGGTTCTATTGGTTCTTATATTCCTACTACCCAGGAAGATGCATCTAAATGGAGCCTATTTGGTCGCGTTCGGGTTAATCTTTGTATCACTCGGGCCCTAATGCCTAGAGTTAATCTTAAATTGTCTAACTCTAAATTAATCTCCATAGAAATTAGAGTTGAGAAATTGCCCAGATTCTGTATATATTGTGGGATGATTGGTCATAATCTTAAATTTTGCCCGACTATATTGGCTTTTGGTGATCTTCTTAAACAAAACTTGTCGGACTCGGTTAGAACTAAAATACTTAAAGAAATGTCACCCAAATATCCGGAATCTTTTAAAGTTCCTTTCTCTAATCGGAATCCTTTAAAAGAGTTAGGATCTTTTGGTCAAGAGTTAATTCCGAAATTTAATGATTTAAATATTGATGTAGATACGGAAAATAGGGTGGAATCAGTGTGTGCTAAACATCCAGAAATTCGGACTAACTATGGTAACTTAATTTCTAGTCTTTTTCAGGCAAAGAGAAGTAAAATTCAGACTGATAAAGGAATCACATCGGTCATCTCCAATGTACTGTACAACGATGATCAACCTAAAGCAATACCAGGTGGGTCAGATGATCCTATTTCAGGGGGTTACTCAGATGAAGATATGCCTCTAGCGGAAGTTCGAATAAGAAAACAATTCAAAAGGACATCTAAAACCACTCATTCAGAACAGCAGGAAGAAAGGGTCACGGCAACCCAAATGCCGAATGAGCCATGAGTGTTTTGGCTTGGAATTGTCGGGGACTTGGGAACACCCCGACAAAGGATACTTTGTCTCAGTTCCTTGGTGTTACTCGACCTTTTATGGTCTTCCTCTCTGAAACTAGATTTATTAACTATAATCCTTTATTTTTATTTTCTAAACATAATCTTACTAATTATCATCATGTTCCCTCTATTGGTCGTAGCGGGGGCCTTCTCTTACATTGGTCCCCTGATTGGGATGTTTCTGTTTTATTCCACTCTAATAATTTAATTCATCTTTCTATTGTTACTCTTGATAACCCGAACCCTTGGGATATGTTTTGTATTTACGGTCCTCCTAGAGTTCAGGATTGGTCGGTTTTTTGGAGTTCGATTTTAAATAGAATCAATAATATTACTAATTCGTTTTGTTTAATTGGTGATATGAATGCTATTTCCTCTAGATCCGAAAAATTTGGAGGTTCTTCTAATATACCTTTCTTGTCGAATTTTCAGAATTTTATTCGAGACACTAATCTTATTGATCTGGGTTACAACGGACCAGCGTTCACTTGGACAAACAGTAAATCAATTCATCACTTAACAAGAGAACGTTTGGATAGGGTTCTCTGTAATGATAATTGGCTTCTCGAATTTCCAGAATCCGGATTGTTTCATTTACCAAGGTATAACAGTGACCATGCACCAATATTACTTAAAATGAAAGTACAAGGTCAAGTCCTTCATACAATTTCGAAATTCGAACTTTTTTGGACCAAACATGACGATTACGAGGCTACTTTCAAATCAGAATGGGATAAGAGTGAGGGTGATCTACCGGATAAACTCCAATCAGTTAAAAATTCAATACATTTTTGGAGTAAAAGGGCTTTTGGTTTTATTAAGAATAGATTAAAAATTCTAAGGAAAAGATTAGAAGACATTCAAAATCTTAATCCCACAGAGGATTCGTTATCTTTTGAAAGCACAATTCAGAAGCAAATCATTTTTTTGGAAGAGGTTCAGAGAACAAAAGCAGAGCAAAGGGCCAAAACAAATTGGGTTAAAAATGGGAATAGAAATACTAAGGCGTTCCACATGGCGGCAGCAATGAGAAAACAGAAAAACCAGATAAACAAGTTGTTATTGGCTAATGGTCAAAATTTAACAAATGAACAAGAAATAGCGAAGGAATTGATAGAGTTTTTTCAGAATTTATTCAGGGTTGAACAAGTCAGTCAACCACCCATTGAGATCTTGAATGCCTATAAGATACTATCGGCCACGGATCTGGACCACATCACAAGGGTCCCTACAGTCGAAGAAATTAAGGAGGTAGTGATGGAAATGGGATCGATCAAAAGCCCGGGACCAGATGGCTTACCAACTTTTATCTTTCAGAAACACTGGGACATTGTCGGAAACGAACTCGCCACATACATCCAAACGGCATTCCAATCAGGTTCAATCGATCCTTCTCTCAATCTCACTACACTTGCTTTAATTCCTAAGTGCAGAAACTCGAGTTTGGCCTCTGATTACAGACCGATTTCTCTTTGCAACTCAATATATAAATTCATCACTAAAATTATCGCAAATAGACTTCGGCCTTGTCTCGAGGACACCATTATGTGGACTCAAAATGCGTTTGTCCCTAATAGACAGATAATGGACAACATTATAGTTACTCAGGAATTGTTGCCCTCTATGAAGAATTCCAAAGCTAAGAAAGGTGCCTTCGCCCTTAAGATGGACATGGCAAAGGCTTACGACAGGGTGAATTGGGACTTTCTTCATATTGTCCTTAATCACATTGGCCTCAGTGGTCGTATTCTTCATTTAATCATGTCTTGTGTGAGCACTTCCAGATTTAAAATTAAGCTGAATGGTAATTTGGTGGGGGATTTTCAGGCCTCTAGAGGCCTGAGGCAGGGTTGTCCCCTGTCCCCCTACCTCTTTATTCTAACCTCCCAATCGCTCTCTCTCCTTATTTCTCATTATAAAAATCAGAATAGGTTTACAAGTTATAAGATCAATCAGTCCAGCCCAAGCATTTCACATCTGCTTTTTGCTGATGACTTGATCATCTTTGGAAAAGCTACTAACCAAAATTTAGATGCTATATTACATATGATGAATGAATATGCAGCTTTTTCAGGCCAAAAAGTGAACTTCGACAAGTCTTCTCTGTATTTTAGTAGTGGGGTGCCCCAATCCACAAAAACAACATTTGTCTCTCAGCTTAATGCTCCAATCATGACAGATCAATCGAAGTACCTGGGAGCATTAATCCTCAAGCAAGGAAATAGGATTAAGAGCTACCAATGGTTAGTGGATAAATTCAACAAGAATCTTTCATGTTGGAAATAAAAAATCATATCACACACAGGTAGAACTGTATTAATCAAATCCATTTTGGCTTCTTTTTGCACTTATCCATTTAGCTTCCAAATGATCCCTCATGATACTATTAAGAAGCTTGAAAGAGCAGAAAAGAGTTTCTGGTGGGATCATTCTCATGAAGCCAAGAAGATGCATTTCATCAAATGGGACATTATTTGTTCTCCTAAAAGTAAAGGTGGTCTAGGCATCAGAAATCTCCAACTAGTAAATGAATCTTTAATAGCCAAAATGACATGGAGACTGTTAACTAATTCGAATGCAATTTGGGTTCGACTCTTAAAGTCGAAATATGTGAAAAAAGATGATTTTTGGTCATCTTACAGACCCAATTCAATATCCCCTTTTTGGCAATCCATTTTGAAAACTAAATTGACCATGAGAAATAATATATTGTGGATTATAGGAGATGGATCCAATGTAAAGATTAGATCAGACCTTTGGCTAGATAAAACTCCTGTTTGTATAGTTAATATGCCTGATAACATTTTTTGGGTTTCAGATCTGATTTCTAATAGCACTAACACTTGGAATTTAGAACTTCTTAACAGATACTTTGAACAGTCTAGTGTGCAGGCTATTATGGAGATTAACATCTCTCGGACCAATCGGAATGATAAATTGGTTTGGTGTCCTACAGATAATGGAAGGTTTAACACCAAATCCTATTATTTAGAATACAAAACAAACCCTATTCTCAGCCAGGAAGCTCATAATTTTCCTTGGCATAAATTCTGGAAAATCAAAGGAATGCAGCCAAAGATACAACAATTCATTTGGAAGCTTATACATAATGGAATAGCAACTTTATATGATATAGGTAAAAGGGTTCCAGGTTTACCTCAATTTTGTTCCTTATGTAACTTAGATGAAGTGGAAACTAGAGATCACTTATTCGGATCTTGTCCGAAGTTCAGAGAATTACTCCAACTCATAGGAATCATAGACCTCCAACAAACAGGAAGTGATTTAGTCACCAATCTCAAATATTTTCTTGAACAAAAGAATAATGAGGAAAATTGGGTTTTATTTACCTCTCTTATTTGGGAGTGGTGGAAGGTTCGGAATGAGAAACATTTCCAAAATAAAGAACCTGATCTAACTCGCTGTTGGTGGAAGACGAAGGAGTTATTAAGGTACACACCTCCTTTTCTTAGTTCTAACCTTTCGATTAATCTTTCTGAATCAGATAACTGGATCCCACCCCAACAAGATCGTATAAAAATCAACTGTGATGGATCATATACTGAAAACAAAACTTCGGCGGCAGCAGTAGCTCGAGATTTCAAGGGAGAGATCATCGGAACAAGGAGTTCTTGCTTCAGACCAATTTCTCCACTACATAGCGAAACTCTAGGGTTTCGTCTGGGATGCGAGTTGGCTGAGGAATTAGGGCTTTGGGATTATATACTCGAAAGTGATTGTAAGGTTATTGTGGAGCTTCTAAATACCGTCGATTCGAGGCCCCATGGAAACTGATGGATGAGATTGAATGGATTCGTGGTAGAGTGGAGGAACGACAAGTCGAAGTGCTCTTTACTCCCCGGAATTGCAATCAGGTGGCCCATAATTTGGCCATGAACGCTTTCGTCCCTTAACTTGGTGGCTTTAGCTTTTTAGCCCTTTCTCGGTTAACTATCATAAGTTTTCTTCTTTAGTTGTAAACTTGTGAGTTTATTTATGAGATTTAATTTTCCCCAAAAAAAATATATATATTCAAATGGTAAGTGAAAACGTAATTGAAACTAATTCAAACATTCAAATCTTTTTGTTATAACCAGATGTATGACACGCTACACTTTATCGGCATCTTCCACTTTGATCCACTGTTCGGTATCCTCTTTTGCCTTAGTCTTTCAGGTTTTTGCTTCTCAGTCCGTAATAAAACATTAGTCTCGTCCGGAAGCAATCTTCTTACAAACTGTTTGCGAAGTCCTGCAAACTTCTTGCAAAGTGACTGAAACTATTTTCAAATCATTGCAACCTGTTTGCAATGATTTGTAGTAGTATTGCAATAATTTTAAAACCATTTGCACGAACTTCGTAGCAGGGCTACAAAGTGGTTTAGGATTATACATTGAAACAATCAAACTGTAATTAAAACAATAGACGTCTATTTACCTTTTGTATGTATAGAATCCTTGAAACAATAGGCACAATCAAACTGCAAAACAATTAGAAGTTCCAATTGTTTTTGTATGTATAGAATCCTTAAACCAATAACCAAATTATACTTTCAAATAATAACAGATCCTGCTTCCATTGTTTATCATCAGTAGAAATTAGAACTCAACAGAGGCAGTGGCAGTGAAGGAGACAATATGACTAAGTGAAGGAGTTAAAGGAGATGTCCTTCGACCAAGGTGACAATGCGAACAATTTGTCGGATAGGACAATTGATGTGGAAGATCATCAAGTCCGATTGATTTAGGGATCGTAGAGTTGTAGCTAGAGACCAACTACGATCGTCGAATTACGAAGTAATTCGCGGCTAACTTCGATCGGATCCTACAACGGGTTACACATAAGAGTGACAAATTGATCTAGGATATGACTAGTGGGAGTGAGATATAATCATGGGAGTGTCCCATAAACATATCTCATAGGCCTAAAAAGGAATTAGGCAAAGATAGTACAAAAGGCCAAAAACAGGGTTTTTGGGCCTAGACCGGTTCGGGTACTTCTAGGACTCGGATTGGGCTGAATTTTGGAGGGTTAGTTGCTGATATAATAAACATTATATCTGCCAATTTTCGTGGTGTTTGGGAACCTCCTCCTTAGGGAATTGAGAAAATACCAATAGTTGCTATTTTCGACTATTTCCCTAAATCTTATTCTAAAGGGTGTTTTAGGAAACCTAAAAGGAGGTGGATTCTTATTAGGGTTCTATATAAACACTCTTAGGGCAAAGAATAAGGTGTGGAATTTCTCTCTAAGCTTTCTTACTCTACCACATCAAGTAGAGAGGAGAAAGTGAGCTAATTCCCATTAACTATCAATCTAGTCAAAGAAGAAGGTGTTCTTCTTTTCCAACCACCATTGGTGTGCTAGCTATACAACAAGGTGGGAGATCAAATTGATTGCTCGTGTCCCAAGTAGAGGAGCTACACTTGAAGCTCTTGGTCTTCTTCAATCAATTCAACTAGTTCGAGGGAAAAGCGATTAAGGTAATCTACTATCTCCATTAGATTAATTACTAGTTTTGCATGTGATCCTGGGAATACTAGTGTAGACATTAGATGTCATATTTCCGCTATAAACACTAGTAGAAGGGTGTAAATCCCTACAGTGGCGTCAGAGCCTCTTGCTATTAACTAGTTTTTGCTAAGAATCGAACTAATTCATATGCTTGATAGTTTGAAAATTGAGTTTATAAAAGTATTTTAAAAGGTGTTTTAAAAGGTATTTTTAACTCATAATTTGATAGGATTCAATAAATTTTCAAATTGAGAATCACATTGATGATTAAAAGTGTTTTAAAAGTCTCAATTTGATTGAATTTCAAACTAATCCATGCTTGATTAAATTGATAGTTATGTTTAAAAAGATTTTAAAACATAAAATTTGATTAATTTTGAATTGGATTCAAAATTGATTTCAAAATTGTTCTTTGAAAAATTTCAAAAACCTAGATTTTGATCCAAAATTGGTTTGATTAAGAGTTGTTTTTAAGTTTTGGAAACTTTTGAAAAACAAAATTTTGGAATTTTAGAATTTTAGAAGTGTTCGAAAAAGAGTAGTTTTGACTTTAGGAAGCTCTCAAAACAAATTTGGAAAAATTTAAAAGTTTCTAAAAGTTTTAAAAAAAAATTTTTTAGAAGTGTTCTAAAAGGAATTTCAAAAATTTAAGAAAAGTTTTAAAATTGGAAAATAGCAACTTAGAGTTGCATAAGAAAAAAAAAATTTTTTTTTTTTCTTTTTGGAAACTAGGGTTTTGAAAAACCCTAGTGTCCGGCCAGGAAGCTTCCTGGCCGGACCAGAAGCTCCTGGATGCGTCCTCTGGACGCGTCCAGAGCAGCTGCTGAGACGCGTCTTGAAGACGCGACCAGCAGCTGCGACAGAAGCTTCTGGACGCGTCTTTGAGACGCGTCCAGAGCAGCTACTAAGGACGCGTCTTGAAGACGCGACCAGCAGCTGCGAAGGAGCTTCCTGGACGCGTCTAGGACGCGTCCAGAGCACTCGACCAAACGCGTCTTGGAGACGCGTCTGGGAGGTTCTGGGTGTCTCGGACTAGTCCGAGACACCTAGTGCTGGTCCGGTCCAGTACCAGACACGTCTAGGACGCGTCTGGTACATGGACTAGCGTCCTGGCTCCGGCCAGGACGAGACCAGGCCTTGATAGGCCTCGGCCAGGACATGCCGGCCCTATGGGCCGTGCTATGTCCGGACCTTGTCCGAGCCCTTTTTGGGTTTGGGCCGGGACTTGTCTAGGACTTGTCCCGGGCTTTTTCGAGGCTTTTCGGACCACGAAAAGGGACCATCATTCGAGTGGGAGTTTTTGCCAAAAATTATTTTCCGATTCCAACCAAATAATTCCAAAATCAATCCGGGCCATCCAAGAGCCCAAAACGGATTTCTCTTTAAACTGATTTATGAAATCATTAAGAATCGAACCAATATTTTTTCCGAAATTGACCCGGGCTTTCTCGAGCCCAAAACGGAGTTTTTCTTAAAAGATGATTTTAATCATAAAAGATAAAACCGGAAAACACCATTAGTTGAATTCTTCGAATTTAGACTTAAGGTCCGTAATGTGACATGTGATGTCAACAAAAGTATCTCCCAAGATAATCATGCATATATAATTCTTAGCCTTTATATATTATATGATTGCATGTGATGTGAATGCGGGAAACTAGTATGGCCATAGATTTATTTCCTTATTCTTGTTTTAAGCACGGATGGGTGCATGCTTTGTAATTAATTTTAATTTCAAGTTTATACGATCTGCGAATCGTTAGAGTCTTGTAATTAGAGTTTAGGGTCTATGAGTCCATTGAAGAAACTCGAGGATGAAATCCAAAGGCGAGTGGGAGAAATCAATGGAGGTTCAAAGATGGCGATCCAAGACGAACCAAAAGGCGAAACAAGAAGAAAACCAAGGGAGATTAGATCTTCTAGGTTAGGGGCCATACTAGGATCCATGTCTGCTTGATTTACTTTCTCGCGCGCATTTACTTACTTATTTACGCTTTATGTCGTGGATGTTAGTTAGGCTAAATAGTTCACTATAACAAACACCAGACTAGCGTAAAAGTCCCCAAAAGTAATCTTGAGTAATCGCCTATCCAGATTAAGACACTCGTTGCGCCCTTGTTCGAGGAAGGTGGGTCGGCCTTCGCAGAGTACCTCCTCTACCTTGGGACAATGCGGGTAGGTCTATAGAAGAGGCCTACACGTCTAAATGGTTCTACTCAACGAGATCAGCAAGAGAGTCTTGGATACTCGAGGCAAAAGGATAGATTAGTCATTCATTAATGAAATCTATTAACCAAGAGTCATAAGGTATGATCAGTGAAGGAATTCACTCACCCGGAACGACGGAGTCAAAGGGTAGGGCCTTCGTCCGCTTTACTTCGAAGAACTGGGGTCTTGGAATCACTTATTCAATCGGGGACGATTTTTATTGAATAATGTGGGAAAACTAATGTTTTTCAAAACGATAACGAGTTTTAAAACTTTGCCATTTCTTTATGTAGTTTTAAGATGACACAAACGATTTCAACATTGAATCACACCTAAGGGAGGTGCTGATCCACTTCCTAGAAAGGAAGAATGAATCCGAGAATAATTCTCAGATTCAAAAGGAAGGTCACTAGAATACCCAATCCCAATGTTGACTCATACAAGAGAAGGTCAAAAGCCATTTGCAAGCAATCGTATAACATTCTCTTTGGAAGAATAATGAATGCTAGCATAACCATTAAGACAAACTAAGGAAGAATTTCCCACAGAAGTCATAAATGGAGAGGTACGAGACCTCCAAGGCAATCTGAAAGTCATCCTAACGGAAGACAACAGAATACATCTATCACCCAATTCAATATTGATTGAACAAAGATAGATAAGACCTTAGATGAGTCACTCAGGTTGTTACAAACAAACTGAGCAGAACATACGGGAATATCCAGTCTAAGAAAGGTTCTTGAGATTTGGTACAAAGAATCTAAGAAATAGATTCAAAAGGGCAAAAGGATCAGTCAAGTGAGACAAACATTTGATCAAAGAAAAGCAGCTACCGAGTACATGATCAAGAGTATTTCTCATTACTGTGAATGTTTCTGAACAATGGCTAGACCATTTAAAAGGAAACTACCTTTAGCACCTGGAGGACAAAAGGAATGGAATTATGAATTCCGATTCCGTATCCTTGTTAACAAAGTTAAAAACAAGTATCGTAAAATTCCTTCATCAGGTATTTAAGACCAGATGAGCGGCTCAGTGGGAGCTCAAGGAAATCACATACTTGACTAAAAGAAGTAAAGATCCAAGAGGGAGCAGAAGCAGTAATGCTAGGGATGCTGAAAGGGATCGAAGTCTTCTTTTAGACACTGATCTAGCTTAGAACTTAATAGTGATTATTTTGTTCTTCTAGAAACGTCTGATGTTTTAAACCAGTGACAAAATTAACTGAAGGTTAACATTGATAATGGCTAAAATCAAGAGATTCAAACTCATTAAACTTCAGCATTGTCAATTGGGTCTTAAGGACTAATTGACAAAGTCACCCCTTTCAAAAGGCATAAAGACTAGTAATCTATTAGGACTCATACGGTGTTATGCAGACCTATAAGTTTACTTGCAGAAGCTAACGAGAGAAACTTCAAATACGTACTCTGACAACTTCATGAAGTATGGAAACGTACAAATCATAAAGTATAAGTCAGAATGTTTGAAAGGTTCAAACAAAGTACAAACCGAAGTAAAGAATCACTTTGACAAGATAGTGAAAACTTAAGTCAAACACTTGATAACCATCAAAGGAGTTGAGAAACAGTTTCCCAACTCTGCTCCATGGAACACATCCGACGGATGGTGGATTCAGTGGGAGCAATCGAACATTGCTATGCATAATTCGATCAAAGATGAGTTTAAGCCAGTCTTCCGAATATTTTGGGACATATTCTATAAACGATTGTTTTCACACTTACCAAAATTCCGTCTAAAGCTAAATTTGTAAAAGCATTACAAAACTAGCTAATATCTGACGCAATTTCTTTTTAAAAAAAAAAGAAATTTGGGCTTCTTCCATAACCAATCAAGAGAACAAAGTGTTTGTTGTTCATGATAGTATTCTTCTAATAATTAGCACACCTAGTAGTCTGTGAGAAAACACTAATTATTACAAGAATAAGTGGGAGAAAAGTACAAGTCGATTTAATTCGATCATGAGAAAAATCATGGAGGGTCATGAAGAACAATCATGAAACTTGTACAAGTCGATTTAATTCGACCAAGAGCAACAAACTGCGACTCCTTGGAAAAGGAAAGGTTAAAGATATAATCTTATAAACCCACCGCACAAAAGCGAATGTCATTCGCCGGAGAACTCTCAAAACAAGTGAAAGTGTCTCTAAAGGAATATCTCAAAGTAGTTGAGAAAATTCCAAATTGTTGTTCAAAAGCCCTAAAAGGTCAAATCTCAAAGACACAGAAAATAAAGGTTATTTCTGAAGAGATAAAAGACCTGCGCAGAAACGGAAACTGACTCTAGATTTTGGCTAGAAGCCAAAATCATCGTGGAATCCATATCTCGTCAAGACATGAAGCTTGATAATTTAAGTCAACAAAAGACCTAAATTGGTTTTCCAAAATAGAAAACTGAGAAGGATGGAAACATTCGTGTTTCCCGAAACGAGACAAGAAGAATAAAGATTCTTCCAATCAAGTTATGTCCACAAGCATGCTTCAGAAATCTATCGACGGATTAAAAGCACGCAAGAGTTAGAATCTTCGATTCAAAAGGCAATCAGAGAAATTTGATTCCTGGAGAATGAAGAAAATCTTGAATCACGAGTTTCAAGAAGGTAAGTGGGAGTAAACAAACCTTCCGGGTCCGTATGCAGAGTACATACAAAAGATTGAGTACGACATAAGGTGTTGTATAACAGTAACGAACTGACTCAATAAAGGACCACACACAAAAGGATAAAATGCCATTTTGGGCATCTGAAGATCTATAAGCATAGATCAAAAGGATGATAGGATTAGAGAGACTCAGTACGCTGAGATGCTTGAGATCCGAAACAGAAAATCTAAGACTCGGAAAGTCTAAAAGAATTTCGACCCAAAAACTCATAACAGAGGGCGTTGCAAAACTCGGAGTCTAAAAGACACCGATGAGCTAGCACGCATGAGAGAGACATTTATGTTCGAAAACATAAAGTCAATCATGTTGGACATGATTAGCATTTAAACATCCGAATTCGGATTGGAAAACCGAAACACTACTTAGTACATCCTAGAAGGCTAAAGGATGAAGTAGTACAAAGTTGAACATGTCATCGTAGCAAACTTCCAGACATGGAAGGAAAGTAGGCTAAAAGTGTTTTAAGCCGGGAACTGTTGCAAATACTACACAAAGAATTAAAGGCCTTAACTCTAGTAAAGATTACTAGATATTATCAAGGTTGAAGATAGTAATCTTCAAATTAATTGATAATAAGCAAAGTTTAAAACCGACTACCACGGTAGTCAAACTAAACTGTCACCTAAGACATAGTATGAGATTCATACACAGTCTAAGGCATGAGGTGTAATTTTAAACCTCGACAAGTAAAACTGAGTGGGTAAAAGGAGTTTTACGGAAGAGGCTCAGATTTACAACTCTCGTTATCAGAAATAATAAGAATTATTTCACCAGTCGTCTAAACTTGGTTTAGTGTTTAAACGACAGTCCATCGATAATAAAACGTTCCGAATAGGTTTGTCAGATACGTGATCTGATGAATGAAACCCTATTAAGTGAACTTGGAATAATTATTATCAAAAATCCCTGGTCCAGGTCATTGCATGGACAACAATGACTCACGAAGACTAGCACGGGAGTCGATGGGATAGCGCAGTTTCATGGGCTATATGAATAGTATATTCTATTCGACTACGTGGGTGTGTAAAAGGTTTATACACTGGATAACCCTCAAATGAGAAGTACATCATTCGTGATGAACGTCAATACTTCTCATAAAGACAATTGGAGAGATTCCTCAAAACATGAGTGCTCCACTCATCTTATGTAAGGAATGCCCGACTTTGGTTCCGTTAAACGCCGCGCCGTAAAAGGAGGTTATAAAGACGGATACTGGGAAGGACAGGATAGACATGAAGTTAAGTGGGAGCGCAAGAATGGATTGTGTCACCCTAATCACATTAGGTACAAAGTGTCTCAAGGCCACTTGATGAGTAGCAACTGAAAATGCGTGGCCGCGCTCAAACGGATTAAAAGTTAATCGTTTGTCTTTTACAGTTGTACTCGGATATCAAGAAAGTCTGAAAGATGTGACGTATCAGATGGGATACTAAATTGACACGGCAATCGAGGCATTGCACTTGTTCTAAGTCCAAGTGGGAGTCTGAAGGAGTTGAAGGAGATGTCCTTCGACCAAGGTGACAATGCGAACAATTTGTCGGATAGGACAATTGATGTGGAAGATCATCAAGTCCGATTGATTTAGGGATCGTAGAGTTGTAGCTAGAGACCAACTACGATCGTCGAATTACGAAGTAATTCGCGGCTAACTTCGATCGGATCCTACAACGGGTTACACATAAGAGTGACAAATTGATCTAGGATATGACTAGTGGGAGTGAGATATAATCATGGGAGTGTCCCATAAACATATCTCATAGGCCTAAAAAGGAATTAGGCAAAGATAGTACAAAAGGCCAAAAACAGGGTTTTTGGGCCTAGACCGGTTCGGGTACTTCTAGGACTCGGATTGGGCTGAATTTTGGAGGGTTAGTTGCTGATATAATAAACATTATATCTGCCAATTTTCGTGGTGTTTGGGAACCTCCTCCTTAGGGAATTGAGAAAATACCAATAGTTGCTATTTTCGACTATTTCCCTAAATCTTATTCTAAAGGGTGTTTTAGGAAACCTAAAAGGAGGTGGATTCTTATTAGGGTTCTATATAAACACTCTTAGGGCAAAGAATAAGGTGTGGAATTTCTCTCTAAGCTTTCTTACTCTACCACATCAAGTAGAGAGGAGAAAGTGAGCTAATTCCCATTAACTATCAATCTAGTCAAAGAAGAAGGTGTTCTTCTTTTCCAACCACCATTGGTGTGCTAGCTATACAACAAGGTGGGAGATCAAATTGATTGCTCGTGTCCCAAGTAGAGGAGCTACACTTGAAGCTCTTGGTCTTCTTCAATCAATTCAACTAGTTCGAGGGAAAAGCGATTAAGGTAATCTACTATCTCCATTAGATTAATTACTAGTTTTGCATGTGATCCTGGGAATACTAGTGTAGACATTAGATGTCATATTTCCGCTATAAACACTAGTAGAAGGGTGTAAATCCCTACACTAAGGGGTTTAGTTGGTAATTTGAGTTTGAAGCAAGAGGTGGTGGAGGTTTACTTTGACTACCAGTTCGCAATTCATTTGACCAAAAATCAAAAGTACCACGAGAGAAGAAAACACATTGATGTCAGGTATCTCTTTATCAAGGATGTGATTGAAGAAGGAAAAATCACAGTGAAGAAGGTGTCCAGGAAAGAGAATCCATCTAATATGTTGATTAAGACAGTGACAACTTTTAAGTTTAAATATTGCTTAGACTTGATTGGAATTTTCAAATGTTGAGCCCTTTGGTGGGCACTGAGCAAGCCCTGCCGGACTGGTGCAACACCGACTCAAATTTATGGTGGTGGCAAATTCAAGTTAAGGCGACATATTTAAGTCAAGGTGGAGAATTGTTAAGGGTCTTGAATGTAGGTTGATATCTAACCCGGTTTGCGATCCGCCAACCCGCGTAAAATTTTAGACCGTTAGCAGGGCTGGTCTCCGAGGCAGGGTTGGTATGCGAAGCAGGACTCATGTTATGTCAGTTATTAGTGTTGGCGGTTTTCATATATATATTTCTAGAATCTGAATAGAAAGTCAGTGAGTCGGTGAGGCGATGTGTCGATGGAATTAGGGTTGTAATGACTATATAAATTAAAATCCTAGTGCCTAGTGATATCTAGAAGTCGAATTCTCACGAATACCTTATGTAACTTGTTTGCTTATCATAGTGAAAATTGTTGAGTTGTTGTTCGCCGTGGAGTAAGTTTCACCAATCAAACCACGTAATCTCTTGTGTTCTGTGTGACTGTTTATTTCCTATTATTTTTCTTGATTTACTTGATTTGGTCGCAACAAAAATAAAGAGTAATTTTGTTGATGGAAAGTGGACTGAAAAGAGATCTAGGTAGTCATGAATCATAATGAAAGGTCAGTTTTAACAAACAATTTCAATGGGTCATCTTAAAGACACAAAAATAGAGTTAACCTTTTCTTTTACAGTAACCCACCCCAACTTTGATGTAGATATTAGGACCAAACCCTCAGTTTTTTAGAACAACTGATATAGTCGCCCATGATATATACTCCCGTGATAAAGATTTATGAGAGGTAGCGAAAAAAAGTTGCAAAGATGCAGATTTGCGAGAGAAAGAGACCAGACGGCGAGAGTAAATGAAAAATGAGATTTGCATACCCTAACTGCCTTATTTACTAAATACTTAGTACTTCAACAAATGAATTATTAATTAATGTATCAATGTGAATTGTTAAGTCATTTATTTTTTCGTGTAGTAGTTGGACACCCATTCCAGAACTCGGTGTCCCAAGTTTGATTCTCGGTGAAAGTAAATTTTCATGATGTATTGAAATTTAGTTATTAAAGATATAAACCACCCAAAGATAGAAATGTAGGGACTTTGGGCTCTATAGGATGACCTCAAAAGTTTTTACATGACCTTCGATCCTAATATACTTTTGACGATGAGAGTTATATATAGTACATTCAATTCATAGTATAACGAAATGACCCTTCGATTCCTTGTTCTTTTTTTTTTTTTTTTTGAACCCCTTCGATTCCTTGTTAAAAAGAAAATTAGATTATTTCAATTCAATATGAGACTGAAAAAAGTTGACCTACCATGCTTCTCTAGGTGACTAGGTTCGTAGAGAAAAATTGAAAAAAAAAATTCGTAACAACCAACAATGGTACTCCAAATGAATACTATTAAAGTAACTTCCTAATTGAGGCCCCTGGCCATTACCACCTTCTCCTACCACAACTCTCCCCACTCCACTTTCACCATCATCTTAGCCCGACCACCACTGACCATCACCACCATCAGGGGCGGACCCACATAGGGGCCTGTGGGGTCACGTGCCCCCACAGGCCCAAGATAATTTTTACTTTGGATAGAGCTGAACCTTATATGTAAAAGTAACTGCATTCTGTTATCTTATAAGAGCTCTTGGCGTGGTGGTGTGTGATTGAGTCTTCCGTGCAAGAGACAGGAGTTCGACTCACACCAACCACTACATTTTGTGTTTGGTTTTGTATGGATAAATTTGTGTCTGCCCCCTAGTCTTTAACTAATTATCGTGTGGTCCATATATTTCTCTGTTTTGGCTCTATTGAGTTCCGTATTCGATGACATTTCATTTCCCTTTTAACTTTGTTAGAACTATTTTTTTTTCATATTATTATATGTCTTCTTATTTTATTTTACTTTTTTGTATATACATATATATATATTTATTTTGAACTATTTTTTCTTAACTTAATCAGCTTTCTCTTTTCATAACTTCTTTAAGAACGTAAAATGTGGCGAATAAAATTTATACATTAATTTTTATATGACTTGAACGTATATAAGACTAGTTATTTTAATTGAGATAGTAAATACATCTTACAAGTTAACAATAATCGATTTTGTTGAAAGTTTAGGTATAAGATACACAGATCGATCGCTTGAATGTCATATCGAGATCTTGGACAATTAAAGCTTCATTTTATAATTAAAAGTGCCCCCACAAAAGAAAAATTCTGGGTCCGCCACTGACCACCATCTTGGTCTTTCATCTTCCCAGATCACTACTACCACCACCATCACCGTCACCCTAACTAGTCAAATATTTTTTTGAGTTGATAAATTATTTATTACCTACTAAGGGTAGTTATATAAAATGAAAAATGTCTTAAAATAATGAATAAAAGAGCTATATATTTTAATCTATATAAAATATGGTAAACAAGAAAGTTGTTTACAAATATATGTCAAAGTGATTGTGATGTATTTATTTAACAACCAACTTTTATTTTTTTGTTGAAAATTGAAATATTTAACAATCAAGTAATAATAATAATAAATGGTGCTTTCTAAATTAAGATTATCTCTTTTTGTTGAAAAATTTAAGATTATTTGAATAGAGAAAAAGCTTAAGCAACTATTTTCCTATTTCTTGATGGAGTCCTTAAAAATTCACTCAAAAAACGTGGAAATATCAATTTTGATTTTCAGTGGGACCAAAAATTTGTAATTTATTGATATTGGTTTATTAAAGATGTAAATAACACGTTGGTTTGGTTGACCTTTAGAATTTAGAAATTATGTCAAACAATATCTAATTGTTTATTGTACTTACGAAAAAAACTTTAACTAAAAGAATATGAAATTTTTGACAAAAATTAAAAATTCCATCGGCTATAGTACTCTATCGATATGAAAATAAATTCGGTAAATCTTAAACTAGATAATAGTATAATTTAGGTGGGTGAACAGGTAGGGTGCAATGTCAGGTATCTTACTTTAACCAAAAAAAGGAAAAGTAGACATCAACTCAAAACCCAACTTCTTATTGGTTGGATACTTTGAAGTCATCCTCTCAACAACAAAAACATTTGGTGCAACAATATTTGGTGGTTACCACGTGGACCATATCAAAATTTTCTCTTGACCTAATTCCCTTTTTTTAACCCCAATCCAATGATAGTATAGTTGAGCTAACATTTTTTTTTTTCTTTTTTGAAATATTTCCCTATAGATTTGAACACAATTCTACTCAATGTTAGAGACACAAAATAGTAGCCAACTAAAGTTAGTATTCCTTCAACAAAAAAAAAAAACTAAAGTCAGTATTAATAACAAAAAAAAGAGTCAGTATCAATAATAGTAGCCAACTAAAGTGAGTGTTAATAATAATAATATCACATTTGCTCTTGATATATATAATGGGTTTTTAAAGAGAAAGATAGTGTTAATATACAGGCAAAAATTTTGTTATTCGAAATAGAAAGATAAATCACTGACCAACTAAAGTCTGGTTCACAAAGCTGACAACTTTTCTACTTTCTCAAAAAAAAAAAAACTCTTCTACTTGTTCAGTAGTAGCTCATAACATCGCCACATAGACAACCACACATAAAACGACCACTGAACTCTTTTAGTTTTTCATATTTAGGATTATTGATTTCGCTTGAGATTTTCTCATAATTCTAAGATACTAGTTGAAAAAGAGAACTACTTTTGCTTGAGATTTATAACTTCTAAGAAAAAATTCCTTATAAAAACATGTACTAATTTGTACTTAGCCCCAACTCATGTATAGTTTTTTTTATTTTGGATAACTGATAGGGAAATAAAGTAGTTTCCAAATAAACTGTGGAAAAATAATAACGAGACATCTCGACCACTAAAGTAGTTGTGACTTCTTCGAAGTTCCAACTAAAATCTCTTTAGTAATTAGCATGCAGTATAAAGCACTGATCTCCATATAAACTAGGTATTATTCTTGCCTCTCTCCTTTGATAATTCCAACTAGTGTTCATAGAAATCCAATTAACCTATAAAATTTAATGGTTTAACTTCCCAAAAAAAAGAGAACAAGAAAGAAGTTAAATACTTCCCAAGTGGAGGACACTATAACTCAGAAAGTGTTATCTGACATTCCACTGCTGTGATTGTATTCAGACTCTGATCCCACTTATTGGACGATATTGGGGTGGCCTTACACAAGGGCACCATTGGCCTTAGATTCGTAACTGGTAGAGGGATAAGACAAGGTTGTCTTTTTTTCCCGTATCCTTCGTTCTTACTTCCAATTGGTTTTGGTATTGATGGCACAAGCTGAACAATCGTATCAAAGTTATAAAATTAATAGTATGATACTCTTAATTTCGCATTTGCTTTTTGCAGACGGTCTTTTTATTTTTAAAAGTTGTCCTCCAAATAATATCACTAGTCTCCAACAAATAATTGATTTGTATTCAAGTTTTTTGTCCAATTAATCAACCCCGAAAAATCAACAATTTACTTCACTGAGGGGGTAACAGACGAAGATGTTATGGAAACTGCACAAATGTTAGGGGTAAGCCAAATGGAAGTCGTAGAAAAATTTTGGGTACTAAACTATTAAAGTTGAATACCCAATCTTAAATCATTTGACTTTCTAATTAGATAATTTCGGTCAAAGATGTTAGGTTGGAAACAAAAAATGATCTCACAAGAAGGAACGAAGGTTATTACTAAGTCATCTCCTCACTTTAGGTGTTTTACATGAATACCACGGATATCCCAATCGGAATCATTAATCAAATGGAAAAAAATTGAAATATCATTTTCTGGAGACGTGATGGAAAGTCAAAGAAACTTCATTTTGTTAACTGGACCGCAATTTGTTTACCTCAAACTCAAACCATTGGACCTCTAACAATAAAGACATGATACTTATGGAATGCCAGACAGTTGCACTAGGTATCTCCTCCTCAAATCAAATTCCCACTCAGACCCATCCAAAGTGGACTCCCCCGCCGGAATCATTGATCAAAATTAATGTCGATGGAGCGTGTTCAAACTCCAGATGCAGCTATTTGACGGTGGCAACTGACAAGAACCAGTCGGGGAGAATTCCTGGCACGATTTCGAAATTATTATCACCCATTTCATCCAACTTGACGATGGCAAATGCAATTCTATTAGGTCTTCATTTGACTGCAACAAGAGATTGGTAAGATAATAAAAGTGATGCAAAAGAACTCATTGACCGTAATCCTAAATTCCTAATACAACAACCCCTCTTTGGCCTTTCACTCCTTACTTAATACCAGATCTCAAGAATCAACTTTCGAGTCCATTCAGTTAATCCATTGTCCACATTATTGCATAAAAGTGGATCATGAACTCGCAGCACTAGTGGAAAACCAACACATCGAAGGATAATGGAATAGTTCTAACCTTCCTCTTTGTATTCAGAGATATGTATTTTATGATATTGCTTCATGAATGAAATGAAAGTTCCTTTCTGAAAAAAAATAGAACTATTGAAATGAAGATGTGATGAAACTTGCAAGAACTAAAATGTAGAGAATATTCAAATTTCATTTCCTTTCAAATACAACTTCGGTACAAACAAAGACCAAAATAATTCAGTTTAACGCAAGAGAAGAAACCGTTTGCTCCTTCTACAATCAAATTAAAGGAGCAATTAGAGACTCGCTTGATTCAAACAGGTGAATTTGTAATTGTAAGCCCGTAAGTTCCCACAATTTACAAAGTGACTTCTTTGCTAAAGAAGGACCTTGATATTGATATACAATGGAAAAAAGATGAGGGAAGCAACCGGAGGATGGCCATTACCAGAAGCGAATTTAAGAACACTATTTTCTACAATCTCTTTTCGTTGGGCCTCACAATGCTATGAAGCTTCCACCCCCCACGTCCTGCCAAATCAAATGCCTGCAGAAGATACTATATTACTGAGTTGCAGTGGTTTTTGACGTAAGTTAATTCGTGTCATCAGCCACTACAAAAGAAACGCTCTTTTTTATGAATTTTTGTGTAAGAACCATTATGTATGTTATACCTTACCTAATTTACATACTAACAAGCGAAACCTGCTTTCTACAACATTGGACTGTAGGTTCTTACTCGGAAGGGTGAGAAATGAATTTTCGGGACACCGACTTTCAGAAGGATAAATTTTTTTTTTGAAACCAGAAGGATAAAGTTAAAAGCCAAGATTTCTATATTTTTTTTGAAACACAAGATTTCTATATTGTGCATACCGCACCATCTTATCGCGTTTAAATTAGATTCATGTGTGTGCAAAATTACTGAATCAGAATCATAATGAAGCAGCACTAGATTCCAAACCTCATTCCAGGATTTGCCAGATGCTTCAAGCAAAGCGGCATTACATGTCTTTAACTCTATTGTGGTACCCGAAAACATTGAGGCTGCTTCCTCCCAGCCCCTGTTATGTCCCATACACCTGTAGTTGAATTGAAAATTTTGAGACTATAAATTTCTGTGAAAAACAATTAGAACATATAGTGAAACACTGAAAGTCCATAGATCAAGCATTTGATATAACATTTTTTGACATATACGGCAATATGCAGAAGATGCAAGAGGATTGGGACAAAATGGAAGGTGGACTAAAATGTAACTAGAGCGTGCAGGATTTTTTAGATCCTTCAGTTTTACTTGCAGATTTTGTCAGTGTATGCATAAGATGTACATGCAAATCCCACCGACACTAAAATAACGAGTAATTGAGTTTTCATGCGCCCGAGTGTACAGTCTGTCAAAAAATACTAAAAACGAGTCTATGTTACGTAGCTCCTACCTATATGCACATGATGACAGATGAATGGATGAGAAAACTTTCTTTGGCCCTATCGCGGTACGCCTGAGATCTTCAAATACTTGTTTACACGTGTATTTCATATTTTGCAAGGTGCAGTTATCTTCCCTAGATCATTTTGTTTTTAAGTCACTAGTTTTTTCTACGACCGTTCAAAGGTAAACATCATGGTACATAAAACAATGTGAAAACATACTGGAGTTTTAGAAAGAAAATATTAAGGCTATGGAAGAGATGTTTGGAAGGTAATATTTCCATCATTTATTCAACTTTTGCATCATTTGTATAAATCTGTTATTATTGTAACACAGACTGATATATTTCCACAAGATTTTGCTTTTTACGTCGACCGAATATTAAACCGAAATCGACATTTTAATACATTGTCTTGAAGGCTGCGAGGTACTCTTTCCTATTTCACCAGAGGACAACTCGTGCTAAAATGTCTTAGAGAGATCTCAAATTGAATTTGGATGCCTTTATTCGTACTTTGTAATTTTCTACCCAGTTGGGTTGATTCTGTCAGCAACTAAAACTATATATACTTTTTCGCTCATCTTCTGTCAATCTACATTCATTTCTTCATTAAGAAAAGGACTTACGTGATCTGTAGGTAGTTTCACTGCTTCGGAGAACATCCATTTTACTTAAACTTCATAAGAAGTATTCAAGCCCACCAGAAATCTGAGTGTTTCACTCTCTTTTCTATCAAAAAGCCGGTAAGTAATCAGACCTACTAAGAGTTGCAACAAGGTTTCATAGGTAAACTCGAAATTATTTCACTAGCGACCGAACTTCAAAAACAAATTTCTGAACTTAAGCACTCAACAAATGCAACTTGCTTAATGATTATTCAAGCAATAGTCCGACATAATTCTAGCATACAGAGAAACAATTAAGGATATTCAATTTAAATGGGAACATACATCACCGTGAGTATCTCATCGCGCGAATATTCACATATAGCCTGCCGAAGGTGGTCGGCAGTCTGTCCATCCAATGCTGCAATGGAATAAAAGCTCGGAATGAAATGCACCTCAGCTTCTAAGATACCTTTTACTTGCTCCTGCATAATATTAAGGGTTTCCCGTGTCCGAGTTGAATCACTGGACAAATTCATCAATCGGGAAATCTTCAAATAAATATGTAGTTAATGCATGGTAAAGAAACAAAAAAGTGGAAACCTTTATGAGGAGAACCAAACCTAGATAAGATAATTTCGGGTACCCAACCTAGCTGTTGCAGTTTGCGCGAGACATTGATAGCATCAGAGCGCCCTGCTTTACTTAAAGGACGATCATGATCTACACAAAAAAAAAGTAACAAAACAAGGACGTTAGAGGGCCTATAAATGATTTCATGGTCCATTTCAAAATTCAAACCAAAAATATGATTCCATGGTCCATTTCAAAACAAAAATATGATTCCACATATGGATTTCCTTCTCCTCTTCTTAATTTTTGTACCCCTCGTATGGAAACTACTAAGGATAATAGATATATCGGATGATCAAGAGTTCCATCAAAGTGAGCCATTAGAGGACCAAGATTTGCATAGCAAGATGCTAAATATTTAAATGATTCTATGTATTTTGGATATCTCAGGATTTAGAACCTTATAGCATTTTAGATTAGCAGATTCCATTAATGCATTTTATTCTAATATAAATAACGGTTAATTCTGTTTTAGTCACCAATTTGTAACCAACTTGTCGTTTTTGCCCCCATAAGTGTATGGCAGTTCAATTTGGCACCACGGCCCAAACAAGTTTCAACTTTTCCACGAAATACCCTTAGGGGTCGAAATGAAATTTATTCTAAAAAGAGTCAAAACACTTATATCCACCTCTTCTCTCCTTCTCTTCTTCGTTTGTTCACTTTTTTCCTCCATTTCATTTATTTCTCAACATCTTCCCGACAGAAAGTCGTCGGAGGCCACTTTCTTCCGGCGACCTTCAAACTTTAAAAAAAAAAACTTCTTATTTTCCTCCCACCACCACCATTGGCTTATCTTTGTCTCTTTTTCTTATTTTCTCTATAGGTGCCCCTTCACCGGCACGAACCTCGACGAACGAGAACACCTCCGGGAGTAAGGGTTTCCTGATTGGGAACCCTTCACAAAGTGTTTCCATATCAGAAGCCTTCTTTCTTCACGAAGGGTTTCCAGATCTGGAAGCCCTTCGTGCAGATTAAGGGTTACCAATCAGGAAACCCTTCTTCATGCAACCCCGACGAACGGGAACCTAGAGAGAGAAAGAAGGGAGAAAGTAAGAGAGAGAAAAGCCAATGGGGATGGTGGTGGGAGGAGAAGAAGGAAAAAAATTCATTTGAAGGTTGCCGGAAAAAGTGACCGGCCGACGACCAACTGCCGAAGAAGATGGTACGAAAGAGAAAGAGAGATGCAAGGGCGTTTACCTGTTTGGCTAGTCAAGCATGGGCTAGCCCATAGATCTTTGAGCTTTGATTTCCAACAGAGAGGAGTGACGAAATAGAAGAGAGAAGGAGTGATGAGGTGGATATAAGTGTTTTAAGATTTTTTAAAATTAATTTCATTTTCGCCTCTAAGGGTATTTCTGGAAAAAGTTAAAACGTCTTTTGTCTTTGGGTGCCAAACCGAACAGCCACTTACGGGGGCGAAACGGCGAGTTAGTCACATATTGGGGGCCAAAAAGGAAGTAACCCTATAAATAAATAGTTTCATGACATGATTTATTGTGCGAGAGAAATTATAAATAGTTATTATATTCTACCTAAACACCTAGGCTGTAATTAAAGTGCATAATCGCATTTCAAAGTGGTTTCTAGTGCACGGGATGAATTAGGAATCACATTCAGAAGAGGAATGCACTTCCTCAAAAAATGGGTAACCCAAATTCAAGGATGGGCGGGTTTGTGATTCCCTTTCTCTAGGAATTTGAACTCATATTTCAATCAAATAATATATGGGCAAAATCAATCATTACCTATCATAATCCTGACAAACGAAAAAATATAGTAAGGTATTGCAATTATTTAGGAATCACGTTAGGGGGTTGTTATTCATAGTAATCACATTACATTCTCACGCACCAAACATGACCTTGAGTACTACGGGAAAACAAAGTCCCGTTAGCAAGTGATCTATCAGAATATGATGATCTGGTCTTCTCGTTGTATTATGTCAACTTGAAGTCATGTCAGGATTTTGAACATGTCTATGTTTCTATTATTAGAATTTAACAAAAATGGGGTGGACAATTTGTCCAAAAAAACTTATGTGAATTTTTATCCCAAATGGTGTTCTTTTGTGTGAGAGGAGCTCAGAATTTTTCTACTTGTAGGAGAAAAATGATTTTGCTTCCCTAGTCGAGTGGTTACTGAAATTGATAGAAGAAGAATACCTCGAAGGGAACGATCTTGCCAACAGCTCTCAGCATGGCGAAGGAGAACGAGGCGACGAGCTACCGGTGATAAATTTGACAAGGAGGTATCCATGCTGGTCTCGATGACGATAGACGATAATGGTTGAGCAGCAGCAGTGGTACGAAGGCATTTGAGGTTTCTGAAATTCCACCTCTTTTCATTTCAATTTTTTAACACATTTTGGTAATAACATTGAATCTTCTTTTTCTCTCTACAAAAGTTTCTCAATATGAGATCAATATCAATGTTATATTAGAACACTTAAATAATAACTAATCTTCATTTTCTTCTCTCATCTTCACCTTTTCTACTTCTTCATCAACGGGGAAAAATAATCACAAAAATTTTGAAGATTCAATACTTCAAATTTTGATATTTTAAATACATATTTTAGTGGTACAAGAAGAAGAAGTATGACTGTATGAGTAAACTATTTACTGCAATTACACACCAATAAATTCAAAAAGTGACTTAGATTGGATTTGAATGTCACTAGGGAGGGTCTATTAGACGCTCCGAATTTTATTTTTATTTTTTTCGGAAATCAACTACGATCCACGCTAGTCGTTACAAGGCATTGATACATCATGAAGATGTGATAAACACTATAAAGCCCAACAACATGAAAGAGGGTGTAGGCCGCCCTCACTCTTAGCGCCCCCACGTATTGGGCCATCCAAGGGCACTCGAAGTGGGCCTAATTCGTGGTGGGTTTGAACTGAGAATTGGGCCATTCATTTGCATAGAGAAAACAGAAAATAGGGTTTCAGATACTAATACTCTACAAGAATATAACTAGGATGTGGGTGTTTAATTGAGAGATGAATTGGAGACTTGTTATTCATATTTTGTGATTGAAGTTTCAAACTCCAATTGAATATTTGTACGTCCCATCGTGTCCCTTTTTAACAGTTTTATGGAACATAAGTAAGAGATGAACCATAATTTCTAGGGTTTTGAATTTGGTATTGATGATAATAAGAAGTTGTATCAGGAGGGAAGAAAGATTCTTTATTATAGTTAGAAAGAGAAGGTGTTGAAGAAATTGCTAACCTGGGAGTTCGTGAAGATGATAAAACATTCAGCATTCGGAACCCATTTGAAGCTGCTTCCATTGATTAGTTGAGGAAGGATAAATCTGTGGGAAACTTTGCGGAAAACAAAACTAGAGCTAGAAGTAATCCTAGTTGAAATACGCTCTCGTCTGGTCTGGCCACCAAATTTAAGGGCCACCGGAGCACCAATTATTTGGGGAAATAAGGAAAATTTACGGACACAATAATTTGGGTGGAAATAAGATTTCCTTCAAACACTACCCACTTTTGTTTTTTCGTTTTCTTCTTTCTCCGTCTTTCCTTCCTACCACGATCAACTACGGTGACCACTAACTACGACGAAAGGACCAAGACTAACTCCGATGCAAGGACCAAGACTAACTCCGGTGCAAGGACCAAGACTAACTTCGGCGACTATCTTTCTCTTCATCCTTCACTCTTTTCTCTCTTCCTCTCTTTCTACTGTCTTCTTAGGTTTCGACGAATGGGACGTCGGAGGCCCTTCGTCGGAACCCTCATCTGATTTTCCACATGAGGTTCTCAGGTTTTACCAAGCGAAGGGCTCTGGCGTATGGGTCATTCTCTTTGTTGGAACTTAGAGATAGAATGATGGAGAAAGGGAAATCAAAAGAGAGAGATCGCCAGTTGTCGTAGGCTATCTCCGGTCGACGACTTTCTGTTGACGACTCAAAGGGTGTGTTTGGTGAATGTTTTTCGGATTTTCCACATTTTTTTCGCGAAAACTGTGTTTTGTTTTTCATATCACCCACCATTAAGATAACCCAACAAATAAGGGTCGACAAGTTAGGGAAATAAGTTTCTAGGGTGAAAATTTTCAAAGAGAGGATGTGAATTTTAAAAGATTTTAGGGTCCGTTTAATACGTTAGAATGCGTGAGTAAGAAAATCAACCTTTTTCTAATGGGAAAGAAAACCAATTGCTTTCACATGTGAAATCAAAGTTTAAGTGTTTGGTAGAATGTAGGAAAACTGAGTGAGTGCCTTAAAAAGGTTATGAACTGTCAGTGGTGCCTTTATAATTTCGTGTCTTATTTCCCCCAAAATGGCCCAGATCTATCATTTCCCCCAAATTGGTCAAAACCCTTGTTCCCCAAATCGATCTTTTTTTTTGGAGTTAACCCCAAATTGATTAGATTAACAAGTATAGAGAGAGAGAGAGGTTAGAGTTGAGTTCTTTTGTCCTTTAGAAATTTCGTCTTCTCTTCTTCTTATTGGTTTTAATTGATCGGTTGATGTAAATCATTTCATCCTTAAGGCAAAACTGGGTTGAAGAACAAATTTACAAATTTTACATGTTTAACTAGAATCATCAAATTTACAAATTTCATCCTTGAGGCTAAACTTTCATCACGGAGATCAATCAGTAATGGATACAAAGATGACTCATTTAGCTTGACTTTATGATGAGAGGATTTAACTAGAATCATCAATAATGGTTGAAGCTTAGGCGTCGGTAACCGAACGGTTTCATCAAGAGAACGATTTTATCAAGATAACGGTTTCATCAAGATAATCAAATCAATAGTTGATTAAACCATTCGAAACAAATTCAATGAAAAGAACGATTTCATCAAAGAGACTTACCTCGTTGACTATTCTTTTGCCCATTGTTGTGTTCTTGCCAAGAAGAGATAGAGGAAGAAATAGATTTGAGGGACTCAGAAAGTTTGTGACGGAGAGGAGAGAGAGCGCGTCATTGAGGGTGAGAAATCCACTTTCTCACCTTTTTAATGAGAAAATATATCAAGCCTTTTTCCCACTTTATTTTACTACTGAAAACGACTTTCCCATGCTTTTGGCCTTACCAAACAGTGGAAAATGCACTTTCTTACGAAAATCAGCTTTCTCAGCTTATTTTCACACGTATCAAACGGACCCTTAAGCGGAAACAAGTTTTCTAGGATATCTTATATTAAAATATATAAATAAGTTACAAATAGTCTAAACATTTTGAAATCTTTTCAGTTTGGTCATTTCCCTCTTCTTCTTCCTTCTTTTTGTTCCCCTCTTCATTCTTCTACAGAGAAACTCAACTTTTAGAGAGAAAAAGAAATCTCCAACAATTTCTAAGAATCAAAGTACAGTGCATTCAAATCAAGCTTTATCAACAAACAATCCTCCTCTAGGGCTTGGATTTGCTTCTTCCATTACTTGGTCCCGTGATTCCAGGACGACGGCTTCCTCCTGCGTGGGGTTACCCAATGCGTTTTCCTTATCGAATTCCATATCGCTGAAGTCCTTTTTGTTTCTCGGATCGAATGATAATAGTTTTTGACTCTTCTTTCGAAGACATTGTTTGATTTCAAAGTAAATTTCGAAAGTAAAGCAAAGCTGAGATTCAACTAGGAATCAAGTTTTGGGTTCGATTACAAGACGATGATAGTTTGCTGGAGACAAACCTCCTTTCAACGGCAATTTGATAATGTCAAAATTTGTCCTTCCGCTATCACTCGAGATGTTGAGATTGCTGCCCTGAATCTCGTTTTGCTCCTCTCGATTTAGGGACGAAACTTGCAAGAAATCAGAAATTCCTCTGACTCTCAAGACAGTCAGATTGCCTTTGCAGTTAAATAATTGAGTATTGATTGAACCCAAGTTATGGAGTTGTGACTTATTCGTTGTATTCATGTCTTCTTCGATCGAGAACATTACCTTTTATAGGGGTCTTTGACGGATTGTTGATGGACAGTGTTTTCGATCTTGTAAATTCTGTAAGAGCCTCTTTGCGGGACTATTGTACCTTAAATTTAATAAATACTTGAGATCATACCGACTAGGATCTTTGATAGGTTTGAGATTAAGTCGGTAAAGTATTAGGAACACTCCTATTTCCCCATATTTCGAAATTAAGGTATCGAACCCACTTACGCAAACCCCCTTATCTTTTCTTAAATCTCAAGGCAGACCTGGTTGTACTTGAGCCAGAGAGCTTAAGCGCCTATGACAATCGTACTGACCCCCTAATTCTGAGTTTGAATGACAAACCTCTTTTAAAATCAACTTCCTTTTTGACTTGATATAGGTTGACCCGTTGGACTTTTTGTTTTTTATTGACTTATTGGCGAAGTGTAATGACCATTTTTAGATCATCAGTGTCCTTTGACAAATATGCACCTTTTCTTTTTTTCCTATCTCAGGGAGAATATTATTTTGATTGTGGGGCATTCGAATTTTAAAATAATCAAATTGATTAACCACTTATTATCTCTACATATATGGAAGAAGGGTTGCCAATATACAACTATTCTTTATGACCATTAAAAAACTTTTTTATGTTCTGATTTCTCTCCTCCTCCCACCACCAATATGTCAGTGCTTTGGGAAAATTAAAATAGTTTCTGGAGTGTGAACACTTTGTCAAAAACTAGTCAACTTTAGTTGACCAGTATATTTTCTAATTGTTAGGGAAAAACAAATTTGTTGATCATTTCTTCTCCATTCCGGCAAAGGTCATCGGAATCCGACCACCACCATCATCACCAAAATCCGGCCACCACCATCATCACCAAAATCCGCCCACCACCATCATCACTAAAATCCGACCACCAAAATCTCCCCACCACCATCATCATTTGCATCTCTCTCTCTCTTTCTCCCCTTCTCTCTTTATCGCTCTCATTGCCTCTCTTTCACTATATCTCGTTCTCTCTCTCATTGTATCTCGGTTTCTCCGATCACCAAACCCTAATACTCGATTTCACTCTCATTATCCCTAAACTCTCTCTCTCTCTCGCAGTTTCAAAATTTGTGGTCGGGCGGGGTACGAAAAGTTTGTGGCGGGTTGACCATGAAACCCTCAAGGAGGGTTAGGCGAAACCCTCCTTGAGGTCTTGTTCCGCGAAGGAAAAACTTTCCTTCGCCGAAATTGTGTATGAAAGAAAGAGACTGTAAGAGAGAGAGACTGTAAGAGAGAGAGATTGTGAGATTAAGAGAGACAAACTATAAGAAAGAGAGAGAGGGGGAGTGAGGAGAGGAGGAAGAAACAAAAAGAGAAAATGGTGGTGGTGGTGGTGGTGGTTGTGGCCGGAAATGGTGGTCGGAGTTGATGGTTGTTGAAGATGATGAAGAAGAAGAAATGTTTTGTTTCCCCTTAAAATTTGCGGAAAATCTCCACAATTTCACATGTTCTCTTTAAAATTTTCCACTCCAAAAACTATTTTGATTTCCGTAAAGCGCTGGCTCACAAATATCCGACCACCAAATTCTTCTTTCTTCCTCTTTAACAGAAGCTTCAACCAAAGTTTTTCTTGATTATTGTTTTGACTAAATACTAATCAAACAGTTCTCAAAATTTTGTCCCTCCATATATTGAAATTCAACTGAAATAGTAGTAGGATATGTAGTGCTTAATGGTCTAACACGCAATTCAAAGAAAAAAAATATGTGAAGAATATTCCTTCACAAGGTTCGACCCTAGAATTAGATAGATGAATTCCGCTGCTAAATGACGCAAGAGAGTGGGAGGAGAGAACCAACCCCTTTAGAACATTTTGACCCTCTTGCCTATAAATAACGTAAAGGTTCTTCTTCACACCTTCTTCCTGTTATAAACCAGCGCCGGGCAGTGAGATATCGAGGGAGAGAGGCTCCTCCTTGGTTATCTCGCGTCTTTGAAACCCTAATTCCTGGATCTGCAAAAATGACTATGTCTGATAACAATCGTCAATCTCTTATCCCTAGTTTCCTTTACTCTTCACCAAGGAGATCAGATTTGGTGAACGGAAACCGTAGTTGTTTCCCTTCTCCTTCATCATCATCATCATCAGAGGGTGGTGTATCGAGAAAGAGTTTCGTTGTGGCCGCTCCAAACGAGCCAGGCAAGATCGAGATGTATTCTCCTACATTTTATGCTGCTTGTACTGTTGGTGGAATTCTGAGTTGTGGTCTTACTCACATGACTGTCACTCCTCTAGATCTCGTCAAGTGTAATATGCAGGTTCGATCTTTAACTCTTTTCTACTGATTTAGATTTCTGGATTTCATTTTTTAGAGTCTGATATGTTCATTTCTTTGTTTCGATCTGTTAGTATTAGATCTATCCTTAAGTAAAAATTACGGAGGAGTAATGAGTTATTTGTGTATTTGAAACTGATGGTAAAAGCTTTTCCCATGCTTCTTGTTTTGGAAATGGGTGGACTAGTAACCAAGAATGTAATGTCTAGGTCTTCTTCACCCATTGCCAATTGGTTTTGAGTTGAATGACCCACAAACTTAAACAACCGCCCTTCACTTTAAATTCATCTCTTTGAATTTGATGTTTGATTTCTTCTATTTCTAGTTATTTTGAGCTTTCACATCATCTTTTGGGGTGAGCTATTATCTAGGTCAAATGCATAGTAAACCCTTTCTCTCGATCCCAAATTGAATTCGAAGATGGCCTAGAGATTGTGTTGTGCTCCCTTAATTTTAGTCTATTCGTCCCTTTTAATGGTCTTTGACACCTAAACAATGTGTTGTCTCAGAGCAGTGAAAGAAAGTAGATCTCCTTGTTGTGATCCTTGGGCTTGTTTACTTAGCTAGCATTTCAGCTCTGCTTTGAGATGTGAAATGCTAATTTAATTTCTTTACGATTTATTGATATTGTGTATGAACTTTTACACCCTAATCTTCAGATTGATCCTGCCAAGTACAAGAGCATTTCTTCTGGATTTGGTGTGTTGCTGAAAGAACAGGGAGCTAGAGGTTTCTTTAGGGGATGGGTGCCCACCCTCCTCGGTTACAGTGCACAGGGTGCATGCAAGTTCGGGTTCTACGAGTTCTTCAAGAAATACTACTCTGACCTTGCTGGGCCTGAAAATGCAGCCAAATATAAGACCTTGATCTACCTTGCTGGTTCTGCATCTGCTGAAGTCATTGCTGATATTGCCTTGTGTCCCATGGAGGCTGTTAAGGTCCGAGTCCAAACACAACCTGGATTTGCTAGAGGTTTGTCTGATGGATTTCCCAAGTTTGTCAAGGCTGAGGGTTATGGAGGGTATGTTCTAACTCAGGTGATTTTGTAATTATGTTTCTACAAATCTTTTTACTAATTTGTTGAAATATTTGTAGGTTGTACAAGGGTCTCGTTCCTCTCTGGGGTCGACAAATTCCCTGTAAGATGAAATCTGTAAACCAATTTCTATTTTCGTATTACTATATGGGGTTTCCTTAGAAACAAAAATTAATGGCTCAACAGTTCAGAGCCCACATAGCAAGGTTTTGACTCGATCTGATGCCTCCCGTCGAGTCAGGCTGTATGAGTTCGGTTCTGCTCTGCTGTCTATGTTAACTTTCGTGTCAATGTTAAAAACATTTTGTTGTATCTCACTGGAACTCTTTTTCTCCAAGTAGTCTCTGATCAAAGTGCTACTGTGCAGACACTATGATGAAATTTGCATCATTCGAGACCATTGTGGAAAATATTTACAAGCACGCGATCCCCGTACCGAAGGATCAATGCAGCAAATCACTTCAACTTGGTGTCAGCTTTGCTGGTGGATATGTTGCTGGTGTTTTCTGTGCCATTGTTTCTCATCCAGCTGACAATCTTGTGTCATTCCTCAACAACGCCAAGGGTGCCACTGTTGGTGATGTGAGTCGTCTTCACATTACTTCTGCTATAGGTTCTTGTTGACATTTACTATCTTATTTAATATTGTCGATTCCATCTTTCAGGCTGTGAAAAACCTTGGTTTGTGGGGTTTGTTCACTCGCGGTCTTCCTCTGCGTATTGTGATGATTGGAACACTTACTGGAGCACAATGGGGTATCTACGATGCATTTAAGGTCTTTGTGGGCCTGTAAGTTCCTCTGTTCCCTCTTTGTCTTGCAGTTACATTTGTTTTTTTCAGATCCCAATAATTTATCTTCTCTTTGAACTCTCAACTATTTTGTCTTTAATTTTATGGTGTGTTTGGTTGCAGGATTCCTAAGTAGGATTCCTATCAAAAGTGGAATTTGGTAGGAATCATGAATCCTTGGTCTGTTTGGCTACCAAGAATCCTAGGACTCTTGAATCCTAAGGATTCCTAATTCCAAAAATTGTATTGGACCAAAATCCCACCTTACCCCATAGGATTTGCTAGGATTTTGGATTAATGAACCTAAATTTCAAACTTAAAATCAACAAAAAAATATTTCCTTCTACAAAATCATTATTTTTTTTCAAAATCATTATTTTTTTTCAAAAATCATATTTTTTCTAAAGACTTTTAAAAATACTCAAATAATAATAAATCATAAGATTCTTAGTTGCCAAACAAGCCAAAAAATATTACTAGAATTCATGAATCCGTGGAATCATGAATCCCAAGGACTCATGAATCCACGGATTCATGATTCCGCCATCCAAACACACCATTACTGAATTCTCTGCTATGTTGTTGGCTTCTGGTGCAATGTTCAGGCCCACCACAGGAGGTGCCGCGCCTGCTGCTGCTGCTGCTATTGCAGCTTCTGAGGTCGTGACGGCATAAATCATACTGGAAACCATTTATGAAGGTGGTAGGTTTATTGAAAAAGGGAATCAGACTGATTAATAATTTTTGTTTGGTTGTTGAGATTGATTGCTTGCCTCAACTACTCCAGTTAGGAGGTGCTAAGTTTACTCTTTTACTGTTACAGACATAGGATTTCCTTTTCCTTTTGGGGTTAATTTTGTTTTTGGAATTGGAAGGATGGTTTTGTTTTCATCCTTAAAACCTTAGGGATACTTCTTAATCTGTAGTCATTAAACCATGGGGGCAAAACTTGTGGAGATGTAGTGTCTTCATGAAGTAAAGAGGGGAAATCCCACAATAATCCTGAATTATGTTTTTTATATCTTATGATCTAGTTTTCGGTGGGATTGTAGTTTCTTATAGCTCATAACTTCACTTCAGATTCTCTTGTCCATTTTATGTTTGTATTTTGAGATGCACTTGTTTGATGATGCCCTTGTAACTACGAACTCAAGTTCACATGGAGGGTCATTTGTGGTGGCTTTCATATTTGGGTACTAATTGCCCTCGAGTCAAGTTTTGATGTCCAGAGTTGCTATGATCTTCACTAGGGCAGGTCTTGTAACAAAAACAACACTAATTCTGCCTGTGCAAGCTGCACGCCCCTTAATTACTTATATTACGTTTCTTCTTTTTAAAAAAAATTTAACCATTTTCATCTGTTTTAGTTTTTTTTTTTGATGAGAGATCATCTGTTTTAGTTGGTGTTAATTAGAATTAAATGTGATCTATCATCACTAGTCATGACGGTTTTGCTGCTTCTGTAAGATGCAACGGAAACCTAGTATATATTAAAGATCTAGAGTGAGATAAAAGCTTTGTATATCTATAGTCCTCAACCCATCATCATTATCAAGAACTCGTTCATCTAATATCTAATATCATCATCATTATCACACTGAGAGTGAGATAAAAGCTATAAATCTGACGAATATATTCTTTAAACCTTAACAAAGTTTAGATACAAGAAAATTGTACATAAAATGGTAGAAACTCAAAGACCTATAATCATTGTTTCTTCGCATCGGAAAACTAAAAGGAAACCTCTAACTTCTCTCCCTCTCAACAAAAAAAAAACTTCTCTCTTGTCGGTCTCTCGCTCTCGTTTTTCTCTCTTGGTGTATCTCTTTCTATCTCTCTCTTTCTATATTTTTGAGCGGTGGAAATTAGGAGCAAGTACGGGTAGTTACATCTAGCTTTTTCTATTGAAAACCTAAGTTGGGGGCGCCTATACATATTTTTAAGGGTTTTTTGAACTTACCCCATCAAAATTAATTGGTAATTGAGTTTACCCCCTTCAGTAATTGGTAATTGAGCTTACCCCCTTGAATTTAGATTTTTTGTCAAAACTACTAAGAATATGTTTGGTATGTGATAATAAAATTAGAAAGTAAATAATATATAAACAAAATCAATCTTTACTAATCATATTCCTGACCAAATCAAACAATAAAATGAAGTAGAATCCCTAATATGAATCATATTGAAGAATAGTTGTTCTTGGTAGTGGCAATTATTTCACGTACGCCAAACATAGCCTTTGTGTTTTTGTCACTAATAATAAGTTCAAGGGGGTAAGCTCAATTACCCATTATTGAGGGGGGTAAACTCAATTACCAATTAGTGACGAGGGGGTAAGCCCAAAAAACCCTATTTTTAATATCGAGCTTCTAATAAAGGTAGTAAAATTGGGCTCATTTTTTGAGTTATACGAGAGATACGGGTTTCTTTTGTGAAGCCACAATCCGCCCATCAGCTATAGGCGGGCTAGGCGTTCACTACGCATGTTGAGCTTCGAAGAAGTAATGCAGGAGATGGTAGAAGTGTCGTCGAAATCTGTGGAAATCGCTGGAGTTTATAGTGGTAGTGGGAGAGGAAAAAAGGAATGAAGAAGTTGAAGAATATAAGGGTTTGGAGACAACAAAAGTACAATTTTTCTTGTTTCCACCATAAGCTTTGTACTCTGAAAAATTTCTTTATTCACCCAAATCGCTCGCCAATGGACTGAACTTGAACCCAAATCATTCAGACAAATCACGATCATTTGTTTTTTTTGAGAATTCGACTACGATCTACGCTCGCCTAATTCAAACCGTGAATGAAAGAGGCCTAATAAATTCCAACACATGAAAGAGCCCTGAAGCGCGACAAATTATTACATTATGTACTTAATATATAACCTCAATTACATGGAATAAATCTTTTATCACACATGGGTAAAAAGAGAAAAAGATGACTATTTTACCCTACAAAACAGTCATTTTCTGATCTCCACTTGAAATCTAGGGTCCTCTCTCTCACTTGGGCAAATATATTTCACTCAATTCAAGCATCATCTTAAGGTAACACCACCATCTCTAAACCCTACTATATCAAGGGATCTATTCGGGGTTTTACCATCTCTAAACTCCCTTTTCCTTGTTTTGTTGAAGCAACAGCTTTCTACTAATGTTATCAACAACCCTAAAAACCACTCCCCTTATGAAGAAGAAGATAACTTCAATTTCATTCTCAACAGTCTCAAGCCTGAAAGTTGTATGGAGAAAAGATCAAAAACTTGACGAAGCAATGGAACAAGATAAAGTATGGCGTCTCTGCTCTAGAGTCGTTAAAGAAGTTCTTAACGAACCCGGTCAGGTTATCCCTCTTCGTTATCTTGAAAAAAGAAGAGAAAGGTTAAAACTTTCAGTCAAAATCAAAACTTTTCTTAATCGTAATCCTGGTCTTTTCGATATTTACCTTGATAAAATCAAACCTAAAACTCAACCTGTTCCATTCCTTAGGGTTAGCGATCGTCTTCGATCGTATCTCGACGAAGAGAAACGTATTCGAGATGAAAATGAACAACTTGTAGTTGCTAAACTATGTAAATTACTTATGATGGGTAAAAACAAAGTTGTTAGTGCTGATAAATTAGTTCATGTTAAGAGAGAATTTGGTTTCCCTAATGATATATTATGCAATTTGATACCCAAATACCCTAATTATTTTAGACTAATTGGTAGTCCTCCTGGTGAAGGTAAATCATTTATAGAATTAGTTGATTGGAATCCAGAGTTAGCGAAATCAGTTATTGAAGAAAGAGCTGAGGAAGAAACTAGGTTAACAGGGATACCGATACGGCCGTCGTTCAACGTGAAGCTTCCGCCGGGTTTTTTCTTGAAGAAAGAAATGAGAGAATGGGTTAGAGATTGGATGGAACTTCCTTATGTATCTCCTTATGAAGATGTTTCTCATATGGATCAAGCTTCACCTGAAATGGAGAAGAGAACGGTCGGAGTTTTTCATGAATTGCTTTCTCTTTCGATTATGAAGAGAATGCCGATACCTATATTAGGGAAATTTAAAGAGGAATATAGGTTTTCGAATGCGTTTCCTAATATATTTACTAGACATTCAGGGATATTTTATGTTTCTTTGAAAGGTGGGATAAGAACTGCTATACTTAGGGAAGCTTATGAGAATGAACAGTTGATCGATCGAGATCCGTTGTTAGTTATAAAAGATAAGTTTGTGGAGTTGTTAAAAGAGGGACATAGGATGAGAGCTGAGCAGGTTAGATTGAAGAGGGAGACAGTTCTGAGGGATATGGAAGCAGCAGTGTCTATTAGGAGTGGGGATGATGATGATGATGATGACTATTCTTATGCTCAGTCGGATCATGAAGAAGAAGAGAACACAGACAGAGTCCTCCTGCCCGTTGTCAATGGGAGGAGTTCAAATGCTCCTCTGATCGACTGAGTAGGCGGTTCATCTCTTTCGGATTGGATTATTTCTTGGAAAGATCTTAATGACAATATAAAGGAAACTCGGAAACTCTACAAGCTAATTGCACCACTATTCTTTGGTACATTGGAAAAGCGCGATGTAATCGTTGCTTATAATAATCGATCAAGTTACCATCTCAAGTTATTGATCAGATTATAACTTTCCCCAAAGGTATATGATAGAGCAAGAAAGAGTAAAGAAAGCGAAGCTTAAAGCAATAGTATAAAGCATCAAATGGGCGGCAAAAAACAGGTACAATTGCATTATCATAGAGAGTGAATCAACCCCTAATTCAACACCTGCAGGGCGCCAAGAGAATCATTGAATGACAATCTCTTCTTCACATGAAGCAAATAAAGTAGTTGATTCCCAGATTTAGTGGTATCAAATTGGCATACACCCACATAACAAGCAATATCCAAGCAGACAAATTAGCGAAATGGGCTCGACATCAAAAGGTAGACAAGATCTGGAACTCCATTCCTACTTTAATTGTTGATATGTATTGTAACGGTACTCTTCGTTATTAGCTAATATATGTTTCCTTTCAACTAAAAAAGAAAACACTTTTCAGATTCCGTTTCCTTGGATTTGATCATCAGCAATGCTTCCCTGTTCTCAAAAATATAAAAATGGCTCTTCCAAGCTTATTTGGAGATAATAGAGATCAAATTAACGAATATCTGGGGATCTCTACCATTGCTAATTGGTTTTAATATCCACAAACTTAACTTAAATAGATTTTCATACTACAAAATATACAGGAACCACAAATTGTATCTAAAAAGAAAAAGCGCGCATACTACACTGATAACAACTAGCCAAAACTCCTCTCGTCCCAGTTCTGTGTCCATTCTCCTATTCCAGTTAAAGGAATTATGAAACCCGAGTTTACATCCGCTTTGAGGGTCTACTATTATTACTACCAGACCTTCTAAGCTCCCATGGCAGTAGACAGCCTTTCAAAGGAGAGTGCAGTAATTGCGATGATGTTGATAACTGCTTTTGCCGCGTTGAGATTGAAGAGAGACAGCCGAATATACTTCTCAACCTCTTCTCTTCACTCTCATCATTATTGAAGTCATGTCGCACACCAGGCACCTTAAAGGCCTCAGGAAGTAGGAAGTTGCATAGCGATCCTATATTTCAGTAAAACAAAATAACAAGTAAGGTTCTGAATGAAGAACAATCAAAATAGAAATCAATGCTGAGACCATAAGAAGACCACTTGATCAGACAACCAAAAAGGGTTAATGCCAACTTAATCCTCAAAAACCAGTCCACTGTCATTCTAAATTGAATTCTGATATATCTAATCACAGTAACTACAAGGACTCAGATTTCAAGTCCAAGAAGCCCATTAAAAACTAGATGATTGTTTTCTTGCTCGGAGGGAGATAAAAAAAAGAAGGCAAGAATCTGGTACGTATCAAAGATACATCCAAGACTTTTTAAGCAACAAAAAATGAGATAATGATGAAGTAAAAGATCAAATCAAATACCTATTCTAGCCAGACGATTCACCCACTTTGGGATTGAATTCCCAGTCAGCTTGTAGCAGACATCCTTGCAGAAATGGTTGCAGTTCTTAATGATCAAGTGATATGTATCGCCACTATAGTTTGAAGAGAGACGCTCCATGAACTTCCTAACCTGAATTGGGTCCAAGCATGTTGTTCCGATAAATATGGACTTCCTGAATTTGAACCCAGGGCACTGTCGTGGCTCAACTTCAAATACCCCGCTGGTTGCACAGTCGTGTGCTCCAAATGCATATTCTACACCTTGAACTGTAAAACAAAAATAAGAAGTGAGCCACCATAAAATCTATACTTGTGGATACGAGAAACCTTAATATCCATAGAGAAAATAAGACATTTGCAGATTTCCTGTGTTGGTTTCCGTAGAGGAGAGCAGGGTTCGGTCGACGACGATAGGGTTCTCGATCACCTTTATAAGCCATGCCAACCATTGCAAAACCTTAAAAAAATACTTGATCTAATAATTCTACTAAATCAAGTTAATGGAGTTAAACAAAAATCACTCAAGCACGTCAACATTCAACCGGCTGAGAGGTTTGAGAACTATTCGTTGAATAGTTCTACGCTAGCTTTATATGATTGTGTGACCTTGCCCTTGCTGTTTTTTAAGTGACTATTTTCTAACTACCCATCACAGAGAGAAGTGAAGAAGACAACCCACAAACGACCATCACTCCGTCAAGCAATACTATTAACAATTAATAGGTCGACTTGGTCACCAGCTTCGTCAGCAATTTAGACTACATTTTTCATTGTTTACTATCCATATAAAAAATAGATCCTGCAATTTTGAATATAAGTAAAAAAAGCATCATACTTCTTAAAGCACAATATTTACGTAATACAACAAAGAAATTGTAGTACCTTCAACACCGGAATGAAATATCCCTACGCCTGCCCAATAAACATAGCCATTCAAGGGAGTTAAATCGTACACATTTAGATAAACTGGTGTACTCTCCAAACTGAGACCTGTCGAACGCACTTTTGGGAACAGGCAGAAACGTGTGACTGACTTGGACCTCAAACGAAGAGGAAAGATGGATTTCCATCCCTTCTTTGATCCTGCTTTCATGTTTGTACTGAATATAGAAACCAAGAAATGTTAATGCCTAGTACTCAATCTGCAAAACGAGAAAGAAACCAAGTAAATATCTCACTTAGGTCTATCACTTCACCTCGCCTAGCACTACAGATATCATGTTTCACTTGTAAAAAACCTTAAATCGCCCATAGATGTGCTTGATATCATCCTAACTGTGAAAAATTCCACCAACCCAAAGTGGGCTATAAAGTTATAAATGTGTTTCTTAATCTATCAAACACAAGATGTTACTTAGAACTACTCATTCAACATGAACCAGAGAATAAAAGAAGGGGTTTTTGGCCAATTTCAAAAATAACAACTTGAAATTTACAGAAGAAAATTTTGTGAGTAATGCAAGAGATAGGAGACTCCATGAAATCTCCCAAACCATATCCAGCTAGGGTAAGATAATAAGTACTAAAGTTTTACTTTGTTTTCCCTATAAATTAACAAAGAAATGTATATAATGAAAATAAACCCCCTCAAGTACAGATCTAGCTAACATCAGGAAGAAGTAATAGTAGAGTGAGAAACTATCTGAACTTAATATGAAACCAAACCCATGGGCAAAAGAAGAAATACTACAGCATTGCAAAAATAGAACTGGAAAATCAGAGACTCAGAGTCTAAACCAATTCTAGCCCCATATTTACCTTACCTGTTTGGAGAGAAGAAGAAAACCCATTAACCCATTCTGGGAAGATACAGAAGTTCCATTCTTCTCAGAACAAAGAAAGCACTTTTGAGCAGCAAAATTGCTCATGAAACCAAGTTCATTTCTGACAGAAATAGGAAAATGAAAGCTTTTTTACAGCCTCCTAGTAAAAAGAATAAAACAAGGAAAAGAAAAACTTTCAAAGTTGGAAAAAAAAAAATTATTCCTTCTTTTCTCTTTCCAACTAGTAACTAGTAACACACACACACACACACACTCTTCTCTCTCCTTGTCCTTCAACTCCTCTTTTTCATTATGTTCTTTGAGAGCTCTACTTGCCCTTTGAATCTTTTTCTTTGGATATAGGTAGGGAGTCAATGTGTCTTATAGGCATTGTGAAATGTCTCAAAAAATATCTCCTGATATAATTTGTTTCTGACAACTACATATGTCTCTATCCACTTCCAGTCAACAAGGTCTTTGTCGGGGTGATAATAGTAGTCTATTTTATATTTAAGAGTAGGTTACTTTTCAATCCTAGTAAAACTAATTGAAGCTTTAGGCCATAATAAACCCAAGTTTTTATATCCTTCATCTCCTAATATGTAGTAGTTGTCTGTGAAGTTCAATAATTGGAGTGGTAAATGGAAGTGGGACTAGAGTTCCTCAACACCAGGAGGATCAATAGACAATCTGAACAACAAACAACTAATGGCAGGGAAGTTGATTCCCCGCCCGTCCTCTATCTATGAATATTGTCATCGTGTGGTGAACGTATGAGGTTATTGAGGAGACACTGCCCATTCTAGTCGTAGTGAGACGTTATCCGACCACTAGGAAATCTAAAGTTTTGACTTGATTACAACTTTTTTCTTTTCTTTTTGGAGTGCAGTGGCTGTAATCATATACTAGAACAGATCATTCGAGTTGGGAGAACAGATCTGCTAAAGAGTTCATTGGAAATGTCGGATTACTTCACCCTCTAGTTCTAACGATCGTGTAAACCATAAACGGATAAACATATGTCAATCAAGATATACTCCCCTACCATCTGTGGAATGACTGAAGAGATGGTGGAGAAGAAAGAAACTGTGAGAGTAATACTCCAAGATATTTACGAACATAGAAGAATGCGAAAATGCTTTCCTGAATCATAAGATCATAAACGAGGAGTATATTTTGTATTTATTTATAAAAGAATGTATGGTTAAGGTTTAAGAATACAACCTCTTTTTTCACTTGTCAAAAATTCAAACTACAAATGTGGATGAAACTTCTATCTAAAATCACAATCCTAAACCTTACTAGGGATAGAGAAATGCTGTTTACTGATCACCCAATCACTTCTCCTACGTAACTACCACATAAATGACTGCAAAAAACTGTACAATGAGACACCCCATGCAAAATACACGACTTTACAGATTACTACTGCCTGTGACATAAGAGACTACTACAGTGATGTCGTCGAGTTTCCCACCATAATAGCGGATACCAGCATCTTGGGCTGCTGTCGAGAAGGGTGTTTGCCTGTTCTTGTCCTGTGCACGTTGCCGAGCCAATGCCGCTATCTTTTGGGCCATCACCTGAGGCCCAAAACCAGCCCTTACTCCATGAACCACCACACCTGTCACTTCATTGTTGTACAAGTTATCAAACAGTCCATCCGTACCAGCAACTATGACGTCTCCTGCTGCTACCGAAATACTAAAAACCTGCTTCATGCAAAATATAGGATGCCTGTCAGCACAAGGATTACAAATACCATAAAAGCCGAACATTCAAATATTAGAGTTCGTACATGGCTATCTATGTTTCTGGATTTGTTCAGATAAATATCTTCGACATTTCCCTAACAAAATAATTATTTGTTTACTTCAATTTGTAAGTATAACAAGTTAATGATAAGCACACTTGCTACCTCTGTATGTTCTTGATATTGTTGTCTAATTGTCATTTTAGCTATTGGGACACATTTAGCATCAAGGTTGCAGGAAATTGAGGGAACTGGAAGGGTATAAATTAGTGTAAAACTTCTATTTCCTGATGGAGACTAGGAGAAGGCATTAATTATGATGGTTACGGAAAACAATTGCATCTAAAAGATGTGAACAGAATACGAGGATTAGCTGACCTGACCAGAGCTAGGTAAATCACCGTCATTTCCACTCTCGAGTTGGTATGTGAAATTGAAATCATGTTGCTGAACAGGAGATCGGAAGACAGTATGTCCATCTCTAACAACTACAAACCCACTGTCACCAAGATTAATGGCATTGAGGCCCTGCAGTAAATTTTTTTTAAAATGAGCCAAGACTTTGATCCTAATGACAACATAAACTTTAGAAAGCCAGAACTCATCAAATAGTGTGGAAATACCAAATCGGACAAAACACTGTATTCCAGGCGTAGATGTAAGACGTAGGAATAAGCCTGGGAAAATGGGCCAGTACAGGCCCGCCTGTCCAGAAAGGGGTTCGTGGGTACCCGATACCTGGTCGGGAAACGGGTAAGTGCTAGCTCCCAACCCAATCCAGCTGCTTAATAACCCAAACGTACACACCTGATTCCCACGTCCCAGGCCTAATTAGGACTATTTTGAAATAAAAGAATAACCATGAACCCGCTTTAACTATTAACAGATTAGTATGATAAAAAGTAATTTGGACCATAAACCAGAAGATAAAAACTCCATTTTGCTCTTTCTTTCAAGAACGGCGAAAACCCAGATTTCAAAGAAGAAAGGGCTAAGAGCCAAGAAACAATATCCAAATTGTGACCATAAAAATTTTTAGCACTTCGGAAAGATATAGTGAGAAAATTAATACCTGCTTCGTGAGTGCAATGATGCATGCTGTTGAGGAACCTCTTGCTTTAGTGCTTGAGTGAGCTTTCTCTAAAACTCTAACTGGGTCTATGGAGCCTTTTGGCTCCTCTTGAATCGCAGACACTGAATTAGACATGAGTTCTCGAGCATAGAGTCCCGCATCTACACCCAAATCTGCCCACCCTCCAACTCCATCAGCCACACCTATTGCTTGCTCATCTACACATATGAAGTGTGCATCCTCCCCGCCAGTTTCTTCCTTATCAGGGTGTGGCAAGTAACATGATCCTGAATGCAACTTTAGCATCCTTTCACTCACAATCTTCCTGCAGTTAACAGATTTGACAAAAGTAAATTCAATTTACGAGGAGTGGTTCTATAAGAACAGGTGATAAAAAGACAAAATTTCTAAATCATTAATAACATTATGTGTTTTTGGAGTTCTGAAAAATAACGTGAGAATACTGAGCCAGTGATAGCGTTAATGCCGGAATACAAAAGCTGTTAGGAAAGAGACTTCTTAAGTGGTATAGACTAGGCAACATATGGTATTTGTTTGGATTTCTTTTTAAATGAAAATTGACAGTGTGTTAGGATGAACTGTACATTAAACTCGGACTGAAAAAGATATTCTTATGAAGTTCAATTTTGCAGTCCCGTAAAAGTGGAAATGGCACGGACAAGTGTTAAACTTTTTTGCTAAAAAAACTCTTTCTAGTTTGAAACTGAATTCGTAAAACCAATCATTGTATTTTAAGTAGTTAATTTTGATTGACTTGTAGCTAGGATCAAATGGGTAATAAAGAATTTATAATTGAAATGTAACTAAAAGGAAAATGCAAGTACATTGTTGGGCTCATTCCCGCTTCGAGATCTTACCAAAGCGTTCAACTACTAAGCAAACTTGTTTAAACAAGTAAAAAGAGTAGCTTTTATTAGCCAACATCTAAATTACCCAATATCAACGTGGAAAATTCTTAATAGTCATAAGTGCCCAAAAGTATTAATTGTCATAGACTCGTATATAAAGAATGAACAAGAGAACATACTGATCACTTGAAGAGCTCCCAAGCTGTTGTCCGCTTGCAGATCCATTAGAAATGTCGGGAGCAGCACCAGCAGCATAACTTGCAGAAGAAGAGCCATGAAAACCTTTTCTCGCCGGGCTAATAAATTGGTTATAGCTACCACTTTTATGGGTTACATAAAAAAGAAAATACCCATGACTAGGGTCAATGTTAGAGGGTTCTTGGTTTCTCAAAATCATACTAGCTTTCGTGCTTCTAACAAGATTTTTACTTCCGTAGAGAAAATAAGCATGTTTCGTTGGATTTGAGATAAAACCTCTCTTCGAATTCAAGTTATATAGACATTTTTCATGGGGAAAAAGTTTAGAACCAGAAGTAACATTCAGTGTCTTCCTTAACAGTTTGCTCAGTGGGGAAGATTCTGATACCATGGAATCTACATGATATTCACAGACTTGAAAAGATGGCCCAGAAATAGAAGGAACGGAAAATGTTCGAGAAAGCGCTCCAACAAAAGATATGTTCCTCGTTTGATGACATAAATGGGAGTCCAACCTTAGAGCAAAAACTGTTCCAGCCCTCAAGAAAAAGTGTACATCCCCAAGAGTCGAAAGTGGTAGAGAAAGATTCAATCCAGAATAATCTATTAACGACTTTCCTCGTCCAATTAGAGACTCTATTGTGTTTCGGAACCCTTGGACTTGTCCTCTGGAACCAGGCCGTGTAGCTAGGGCTAGCTTAGAGATATACGATTGCATATTAAAAAGAAAAAAAAAAAAAGCTGATTGAAAAATTGTGTTCCTTTAGGTAAAGGGGAAACGTTATAACAAGGCAGATAGGGAAGTTTTGACTGACTCTCTACATTTGTTCTCAAGAAAAGAAACGCCCCATGACTCGTCTACCTTCAAACTAGGTATGCATAAAACCCTGGTAAAAAGAAACATTTGAACAGAAATTATTATTGCCCCAAAGATATGCAGATTCGCAATTTGAATAAAGATTATATCTTTTAACAGGTTAAATGATCACTTTCCTTCCTTCAATCATCAGAAATGTTAATGATCAATTTGGATGATAAAGATTATAAACAAGAATCAAATATATTTCATTTCATATTAAAACAAGGAATCAGTAGAAGATAATTCATTTCATACCTGGAGAAACGAATTGCTTCTGAGTGTAATTCCTAATCCTCCTATTCGAGTGGAGAGCACGAGCGTCGTCGTCTTCTTAATATTGTTCTCTCTTCTTCTTGTGTGGTTTAAAAAAGCTCAAGCAGAAAAAGGAAAGTTTCTTTGGTCGATTTTTTCAACTCCAGAAACCCTAAACTAATATATATTGCTACCGTAAATAGCCTTGAACCCGTCATGTTTATGGTAGAAATTAGTCAACCCTCCGTAACCAACCGTTAGATGGGTATTTTAGCCTCCTAATTTTGGCATGGTTGGCGCTTTAGGAAGGAGCTCTGGAAAATAAAGAAAAATCTATGGAGAATTAATTCATGTTTCTTTGTAAAATTTTCACGGTATATTTTTCTATGGAAATCCTTCTCTTTGCCGTACTAAACAAAGAGAGGATTGAAGAGAGAGAAGAAAGTAACGGTGGACGGAAAGAAAAAGAAAAAAAGAGGGAAAAAATAGTAGTAGTGGTGGTGGTCGGATTTGGTGTTGGTAGTAGGACACGAGGGAGAAGAAGATGACTTGTTTCTCTTTAAGGGTCCGTCTAATACGTGTGAATATACTTGGTGGGAAAACTATCATTTTTTAATGGGAAGAGAAAAACTTTCTTTCGCATTAGAAATTCAATTGGTGTTTGGTAGAGCCCTAAGAAATTATCAGGTGCCTTTAAAAAGGACTATACTTATTTCACTTCTTTGAGGTACTTATTGGACTTCTATCAGATGCCTGTAGAAAACTCATGTTTCTTCCCCAGATTGACTTAGGTGTCGTTTGGCAACCAAAAGTATAGGATGGTGCGGACCAACCTTCCGGGCTGCTAGTGATACTGTCCGCTTTGGCACACCTGGGCCTCACGGTTTTAAAAGGCCTCGATCGCTAGGGAAGGGTGCTTAACCTCTTAAGAGGAGCACCACACTTCGTCTCATCATCAATGTGGGATTGTTGCCACAACACAAAAATATATTTCGCAAAAATATTACTTATAAACATAAAAGAGTGAAATAACAACGAACTGCATTATTTTTTCCAAAGTTCTTCTTTGAATAGATCTTGCATCAAACACTAATTTTGATTCACAAACCTAATAACAGACTTATAACATTAAATCAAACCAAATCAAATATTCAACCATTCAATGATGAAACTACATTAGTAGAGGTTGAAATTTTCAACTATTCAAATCACACTGTTAAGTTACAGAAAGATCGAAATTGGTTTAAAGTTTTTTTGTATTCTAACAATATGAGTATTTATGGTGGTTTGAAGAAATTGGGGTATTGTGATATACACCAATGGAGGATTTTGGGTGGTTCGAAGGGATGCAGACATTTTTTGTTGCTCCGAAGAAATTAGGGTTTTTTTGGTTCCGAAAAATTGGGGATTTATAGATATTAAGTTAGGGTTTAATGGTTTGAATAGATTGAGGATTATTACTAATATTTGGTAGATTTCCTTGTTTGAGTTTGATGGAGATTGATTTACATTCATATCTTTTGCCAAGATAATATTTAGTAGGTTTCCTTATTTGAACTTTAACAAAGGTTTTCTTGCCTGAGCTTTAATAGATGAAATCGTGAGTTCTTCGCACGTTGTAGAGATGAGAGCGAGTGAGAGAGTAATTCTTAAGTGAGATAGCCAGAGATGAAGAATGAATAATGAAGATGAAGAGTGGTTTGGGTTTAATTACAGATTCGTTAATTTCATTTTTCTCTTATTTCTCCCGCCACTGAAAAACACCTCTCAGTTGAAACCTATTAAACTCATTACCATCATCATCATCATCAAGAACCGATCCCAATCTTCATCTTCTCCTAAAGTAGTTATCATCTTCTCATCATCACCAACCTTAAATAACTTGCAAGTTTCATTGAGACACAGAGAGAACGCGAAAATAAATGAGAATTTGAGGCAGTTGAGAGAGAAAGACGGGAAGAGAGAAAGACGGAAGAGAGATAACGCGTATTTAGCGTGTGAAAACCGTTTTAACATCTATTTTTTGGAAAAAAATCAGACATTTTCCCACTTTCTTTTACAATGAGAAAGTCGTTTTCTTACTTATGAGGGTCACCAGACGGCAGAAAATCGATTTTATCCGCCTATTTTCACACGTATCAAACAAACTCTAGCGTTTTGCACCCCGGAGGACGGAGAGCGGGGCCTATAGTATAGTATAGAAGAACCTCCCTTTGTTCTTCCAAAATTAGGAGCAACGACGACGGACAGAGCCTAGAGAACGGACTCCGACTATCTCTCTCTCTCTACTCTTCGTTCGACAAGGAACAAAGGTAGACGACGAGGGCAACTTTTACGGTGAATTTAATTTTTGTTATTAGTAGATAGATATACTCGAGAAACCCTAAAAACCCAAATTCTTTCTCTTTCTTTCTTTCCGCAGGAGGGTTTCCGACGACGAAACAAACCTTGATATACTCCTATAATATTAGTAGTATTGATAATGGATAGCGCCCTAGCAAACGCTTCAGCGATTAGTGACCAAAGGCAAAAGATCGAACAGTACAAGCATATTCTATCATCTGTTATTGCTTCCAATGATATCATTCAACACAAGAAGTTCATTGATCACAGTAAGAGTTTCTTTGATTTTGATTCCAAAAGATTGAGTTTGTTTTTCTCACTCTACTTACTACTTACTTGTTTGGGTTCTTTGGGGTTGCAGTGGTATCAGATGATGTTGTTCCATTGGTTGTGTCAAGACAGTTACTACAATTGTTTGCTCAAGAATTGGGTAGGTTAGAGTCTGAAACCCAAAAGGAAATTGCTCATCACTTTCTTACTCAAATTCAACCTCGTGTTGTTTCTTTCGAAGAACAGGTAGATTTTATCCTAACCCACCCTTCTTCTTGATTGATTTTACAACTTCCTATGCACTAGTAATACATTTAGTTCGAAAATTAGAAGCCTAGTGTCTGATATGGTACAATGTGCTTGTTCTTTTTGGTTTATTTTAAGGATTTAATAAGTTGGTAAAGTTGCAAATCGTGGAAAAAGTAGTTTTAAAAGAATGAACCCGAGCATCGGATGGGTCTTAGTTCATTGGGTACCAGATTTCTCTCTTATGCGCACCAAACCCATGAATGCCACTTTACTTCTCATTGTACGGGAGCACTGGATAGAAAGGATGTTGTTGTTAATGATATGAGACTAGGTTAACCTACTCCACTTAAGCTGGTCTCGGTAATTTCAGTCTGCCAAGGAAGTTGCCTTCTGAACTCAGCTATTAACATTCTAAGTCAGTGGTTGAAATGGGGTGCATGCTATTTAAGAGTTTTCCTGATTGAAGGACTGAGTGGATTTAATCGAGTGAAATATAACGGCCTGGTAATTGAAATGCCTAATAATTAAAATTTGTACAAAAAGGCAAAAGAAGCTCGCAGGATTTACTTTGGGTATGCAAGATGACCCCTAGGCCAAATGTAAATGCAGTTTAGTGAATTCTGCTACTACGCTGATTATGTTTAATTCTTTTACTAGCCTTTAGTTTCCTTCCCTTACATTCTATGTTTCGGTTGTAATTTTCAGTATACAACACTTCGAATAAGTAGAAAATTTCAGTCATATAGGACATATGTTCTTTTGTATCGTCTTTACATACTGGAGGTGCTTCATTTGTATCACAGGTTCTCATTGTCAGAGAGAAACTCGCTGAATTATACGAGTCTGAGCAGCAATGGTCAAAAGCAGCTCAAATGCTTAGTGGGATTGATTTGGACTCTGGAATCCGGTCAGGAGTATGCCTTGTTGTCTGATTATTTGTAAAATTGTGTAATTGTTGATAGAACTTTTCTGGGCTGATAATCTAAATCTCTTTTCCAGAATGCTCGATGAGACTGCTAAGCTCTCCAAGTGTGTCCAAATTGCTCGTCTCTATCTCGAGGTACTCACAGTTTAGAACCTTTATCTTCGCCATGCAGGAACCTCAGTCTTTGACACCAATCACTTTGCTCATATTTATGTGGGTTTTATTTGGCAGGACGACGATGCAGTAAATGCAGAAGCTTTTATCAATAAAGCTTCTTTCTTGATTAACTCTAGCCAACATGAAGTACTCAATCTGCAGTACAAGGTTCATTTTCTCAGTCTATTTAAAATATCCGAGTCACTCATGGAATTGTTACATTGGATGTTAAAATAATCTGAAGCTCTAATTTTAGTTTTTCTACATATTAGGTTTGTTATGCAAGGATATTAGATTTGAAAAGGAAGTTCTTGGAAGCAGCACTGCGTTATTATGACATTTCTCAAATTGAGAAGCGACAAATTGGAGATGAGTATGTACTCGGAGGAACTTATGTCTTTAATAATATGTGTTGATCTTTAACTTAGCCTGCTTTGCTCTATTTCTAATATTATTTATATCCGTTTGCTTATTGTTATGATAAGTTTTGTACATGTCCATGATGTTAACAACGGAATACATGGTTCTTACTTCTTAGAATGAAATCTTGTTTATTCTTATTTAAAGAAAGTAAATATTAGAAGTTGAAGATGTCTCAGTAACTTGGTGGTCTGATAATCAGGTGGATCGATGAGGAAGCGCTAGAGCAAGCTCTAACTGCTGCTGTGACATGTACAATTTTGGCTGCTGCCGGTCCTCAACGATCTCGTGTTCTTGCCACTTTATATAAGGTGCCCATATTGCTCTGCGTTTTCACTTTGCATTTTTTTCCGTTCTTCTATTCGTTTATTCTTTCCCGAGAAAGTCTTGAAGCTATGTAGGGATTTATATACCTTTGTTAGGAAACTGTCTTCACGCTAACTACGCAATTAGGACTATTAGGATTAACGCCTTAATTTCACAATGTGTTCAAAAGTCAAAACCCACTTTCATCGTCTAAACCTATTGTAATAGGGAGTTAATTTATGTTCCATTATTAAGTAATCGTTGTCAATAGTCAATACTGTTCACACGCGAGCCTGTTCATGTATCTTAGCCAGTATTGACAGCTCATTACCGATTCATGCCTCAGATCACATTCTTTTTATGTTGAATGGTGTCATTTCGGTAGATAGATATTTAAACTATTGAGAGCTCTAGTGTTGCTAATCTGTTGATTGTGTCTTGTGGAAATTGGCTTTCTTACCAGGATGAGCGGTGTTCAAAGTTGAAGATTTATCCAATACTACAAAAGGTTGCTCATTAAATCTGTAAAACTAAATCCTCCAGTTGAATTTATCTATCCTGCGCTTTTCTCTTTTTCCTATGTGTGAAGTACTTTGTTACCTACGTAATTACCTATATTCTGTTAATACTTGCCAGGTTTATCTGGAGAGGATTCTGAGGAAACCAGAAATCGATGCATTTGCTGAAGAACTGAAAGATCATCAGGTTATAAATGTTTTGCCTTCCTTAGTAATCGCTCTCTATTCGAGGTTTGATGAAATTATCAACTATCAAGGGGGTGAGGCTGCGACTTGGTTTCAGGACTTCAGGGTCCATTTGGCTAGTATATTAGTGGTTCTGCCTAAGCCTGCAATACAGGACAAGGCAGTGGCCTTTAGTCAGGACAGGAACTTTCATGGGTCTATCCATTAGCTATTTTTCTCACTTGCTATTCTAATCCTACAGAAAGCTCGTTTGGCTGACAATTTTACTGTGCTGGATCGTGCTATGATTGAGCATAATCTTCTAAGTGCAAGCAAACTGTATACAAACATAAGGTTATCATTTTTTTAACCAGTTTTACTGATTGTGCGAAGCTAATACTTCTAACAACTCCTTGGCTGATTCGTCTTTGGATTCTCTTTCTTACTTGTGTAGCTTTGAGGAATTAGGAACTTTGCTGGGCATTGCTCCTCAAAAGGTATTGTTTATGTTTCATTAACTGAAAAGGGTAAATTTTAGTTCTTCGTGGTAAAAATTTATTATATACGAGATAATATATTTATGTTTGTGGATATTCTTATGTCTTTGGAACTGAGTAGGTGGAGGGGTAACTTAAATCTGTTATCATTTTGTACCTCACTTCTCTTTCCTTGACTGATCACCATGATATATTGGATCTGGAAGGGAAACAATAGACCATTTTACTTTCTAAATATGTCTTGGTTGGAGGGGAATCAGCATTAGTGTTTTAAATTTAGTGATTGTTCTTATGTAGGCTGAGAAGATTGCGTCGAGAATGATTTACGAGGACAGAATGAGAGGATCCATTGATCAGGTATGACTTATCTGTGATGGTAATATTGAGATTTTAGAGCATGGGTTTATAAAACTTGAAATTGCAGGTTGAGGCCTTCATTCATTTTGAGGACGATACCGAGGAGCTTCAACAGTGGGATCAACAGGTAATTGCAGTAGTCAATATAAGATAATAGAGATTTTAAAAATATAAAAGAAATTTAGATTAAAATAAAAAGTAAAAGAGAACATAGAGTATTTGAAGTATCTGAGACCGGAAACTGATGGTAACTGCATTTTTGTGCTCTTTCGTGATGACAATATTACAGATCGTAGGGCTGTGTCAGGCACTGAATGATGTTCTCGACAGCATGTCAAAGAAGGGAATGGCGATTCCTGTCTGACGAGCTTCTTAAAATGCTGAGCTGAGGGGTGACAGTAAGAAGTGAACATGAAGGATTGTGTAGTACTCTGAAATGCAGTTTTAGATAGGGAAGAATGTTAATTAGTACACCTTGATGATTCCGTTGAACTGGAAGTATGGAAGTAGTCGATTATATTCTCCATCTTTTGTGGTGTTACCTTGATATTATTGTGCAGACTTGAATAACATGATCTTGTTTATGAAAATACTTAAGTTTCTGCTTTAGCAATATCTCCTTCGAGCAGGCATTCTACTGTCAAAAATGTTAGTTTTTTTCTCTTACTGTAGACGAAGTTCCTCATCATCTTCTCATCTTCACTTACAAACCCAAGTAACCATGTAATCCAAGTCGGACTTGGTGAGACGGTTGAATAGGTCGATGAGATATCGTCTAAGTATTTCTACTCCCGTGGCCTTCAGATGCCACACAGTTTACTTCCAAAAGCTCATCCGTCAGCGGAGCTGTACTAGTAGACCCTCATCATCTAGAACATATGCGACACGCTTCATCTGTTCAGTAAGTGACTTCAATAGTTTATAGATCTCATTCTTGGATGGATGTTTTCTATCTTTCACCAAGAAAACATGGACTTTGTTATCTAGCTCAATCCAACTGCACCCTGGTTGTTTGACAACTCCTCTTTGTTTCATCAACTTCCTTACTCTCGTAACCTCCCCCCATCTTCCAACCTCGGCATACATATTCGATAGAAGAACGTATGGACCAGAGTTACTTGGATCAAGCTCTAATATTTTCTTTGCCACACCTTCTCCAATCTCAACATTACCATGAACTTTACATGCCGAGAGTAAAGATCCCCAGATAACCGTATCAGGCTCTACTGGCATGCTTTCAATCAACTTCTTCGCTTCGCCAAGGCACCCAGCCCGACCAAGTAGATCTACCATACATGTATAATGATCTTTTAAAGGCACTAAACCGTGCTCCTCCCTCATCGAATGAAAGTACCTACGACCCTCTTCAAGTAACCCTGTGTGGCTACAAGCGCACATGACTCCTATCATCGTAACATGATCTGGTTTTTCCCCAGATGCCAACATTCTTTGAAAGAGGCATAGAGCTTCACTCCCATGCCCATTTTGTGCGCAACCTACAATCATAGCATTCCATGAAACCTTATCCCTATCCACCATCTTCTCAAACACCCGATACCCATCCTCAACCGATCCACATTTTGTGTACATATCCACAAGTGAGTTTCCTACAAAGATATCAGAATCTGGTCCAGATTCAAACCTGAACCCATGTTTTAATACATGTGTATGAGTCTGCTTGCCTAACTGCAGATTTGCAAGGTTGGCACAAGCGTTTAAAACATTTCCAAATGTGTAGTGGGTAGGGCGAATAGACTCTCGTTTCAGAAGACAAAATAGTTCAAGTGATTCTTCATTCTCTCCATTCTGTGTGTAACCGGCTATAAGTGCATTCCAGGAAACTACATTCTTCTCTGTCATCTTCATAAACATCGATCTTGCAGCTTTGACACTCACAGACTTTGCATATCCACTAATCATAGATGTCTCCGAGACGACATTTCTAATAGGCATCCTATCAAAAACACACCTTGCTTCTCTAATTCTACCACATTTCGCGTACATATCAACTAATGCATTACTTAATATGAGATCATCTCTGAATTCATCACATTTGATTACTTGAGCATGAATTTGCAAACCTTCATCGATAGCCGACAAAGTTGCACAAGCACTAACTACACTAGCAAGAGTAACTTCATCGTGCACGACCCCAAACTCCATCATCCTGACAAAAAAAACTAGAGCTTCACTAGCTGGACCATTTTGCTCATAACATGTGATCAAACTATTCCACGAAACTACGTTTCTATTAATCATTCCATCAAAAACATTTCGCGCACTTAAAACACTTCCACATTTGGAATACATATCAATCAAAGCTGAACCCATATAAACATCTGATGAATATGGTGATTTTGAAATAGAACCATGAACTTGGGTACCCATTTTAAGATCAATTAACCCAGCACAAGCACTTAAAGCACTAGAGAAAGAGTACTCATTGAGTATAAAATTTTCCTTGTGCATATGAACAAAGAATTCGATAGCTTCTTCGAAGCGATCATGCTGAGAAAACCCAGATATCATAGAGTTCCAAGAGCATTGGTCTGGTTCAGACATGGATTTAAAAAGATGAAGAGCTTCGTCGATGAGACCGGACTTAGTGAAAGCAGTAATAATAGAATTCCAAGTGAAAGTGTTCTTGTGAGACATTTTGTCGAACAGTTTCTGGGCGGCGTTTAAACATCCACATTTTGCATAAACGTCGATGAGTCGATTCTGAATGAAAATTTCAGAAGCGAATTGAGACTTGACGAGACGAGCATGAACACGAGAAGTATCTCGTAGAGATTTAGATCTGAGGCAGGATTGAAGAAGATTGGCAAAAAATGATGAATCAGGAAGAGAGAGATCGCCGGCGACGACGAGGAACCGTCGTACTGTTCGATACATTGCCATCCCATCGTCTCTCCCCTATTACAAAGTTGTAATGTCCACCAGCATTTGGTGCAACCGGTGGACACCCGTCTTAACCTGATAAGGTCATGGGATGGAATGGAAGCAGCTTGCCATCAAGATTTATCTCATATACTAAATTTTTTTTTTTTTTTGATGAGAAACTCATATACTAAACTTGTTGGGCTTTTTAGGCCTCTTTCATGTAATTGGGTTTTAGGCCTCTTTCATGTAATTGGGTTTTAGGCCTCTTTCGTTTTGTTTTAAATTAGATGGTTATCGTGCTCATCACATCTTCTGATGTACAACATACTGCAATTGTCGATGCTCCTTCATTAAAAAACAACTATGTGAAGGGGAGAGAGAATTGAGCTCCAAATCCGCTTTCCATGTGTTTCTTTTTGTCAACATTGCGAAGATATTTGTTGTTTTATTACGATTCTGAAAAATATAATGAAAAGACATGGAGGTAAAAGAAGATTTTAAGTTTTTGATGTCCTAGATTATCACTTAGTTAATATTATGTTGAATTGCTCATTTGAGACACGGGAGAATTGCCTTTGCTTTGCTAGTCGAGCTTTCAAGACTAGTGCTCTGTTTAAATAAAGTGAGAGTTGTTTGCTTGTTAAGACCTACTATTTTTAGTGGAAGACATGAAAGAACCCCAAGTTTGAGATCATTATTTGTGAGTTTGTTGCCAAAACCATTAAGTTTGCATCAAAATTGAGGCCATTATTGTGTACTTAAAGAACTTAAGAAAATTTCATCCAAAAGTGCAAAAATATCATTTTGTACCACCTTTTTGCGTTATTCTCACATGCCATGACATTCCTGCATTTTCGTACGATACCAGCTTCAATTTATGTTGTATTGACAATGTTTTAAGCAAACATATATAGTTTTGAGAAACAAAAACTTAACACTAGCAGCGGTAAAAGGAAATGTTATTTATCTGTATTTATTTCTGTAATAAGACAATGTCAAACGTTATCGAATTATGTCATAAACAAAATTAATTTTGTCATCAAAAAAGAAAAGAGAAAAACAACAAAGAAAATGGGTTTTAAAACAGATAAAACTACATAAGAAAAATGTGAAAAGACGAAGTTATTGATGTTTATATACTTAAGGTTAAAATGGCAAATGTGTTGTTATAAGGTGGCACAAGAAACAAATACTTGTTGGCTTAAATCATACAAGGAGTGTGTTTTAATATAATAGATATTAGCCTAAATGGCTAAAACTCTTATTAGAGACGTACTTTTTGGACTAAAATACGTAGAACTTTAACTCTTTGGTGGCGAAAATTGTTATTTTGTTGACGTTTGTCTTTATTTTCCCACTCCAATTGACAATCACTTGGTTTCTCTAATATGCCAACTTGTTTGGTAATTGAAGATTACACAACTCATCAGGAAAACCGGTATTCCTCAATGAGGAGATTTCCTCGTCCTCCTCATTACTAGTTACAAACCCTAGCTGCTAGCTAGTGGGATGCCTAGTAGTAGATTCCACTTTTTAGTTCATTTGGACCAAGTGATGACAGACTACTTGGACCACTGAGCGGAGTTGGGCAAGTTTTTATCAAAAAAATAAATAAAGTCTTGGTGTAAGAGAGCGAGTTTCTATCGCATTTAATTAGATCCACATCTAAACAAAGGTCGGTTTTCTTATCCAATGTGGGATTATTATTCTTTTTCATCTCGATTGAGCTACAATCTAAACACAAGGTGGTGGTGATGGTGCCATGGTGGTGATGGGCGAGTAAGTACATAACTAATCGGGGTTCACGTGAACGAGGGTTTCGGCCACGTGACACATTAAAGATATGATTTGGACAACCCCTGGGCTTTAAAAACAAAAACCCATGCAAAATGCACAAAGAATTGAGCAGACCTTTTGTCATATTTTTATCAACTGACTATAAAGTTAGTACAGTTGGGTTTTTATACTTTATAGGTGTAATTCTGTTTCCTTTGCCAGACCCTCCCACCCAATTGGTCCTTGCCCTTCACAAGATAAAATCTCTTGTTACTTTCTTCCCCCACTTTGCCCACACCCTAAATTCAATCACCCCCCCAAGTAGTAGTCTTGCATATAAACTAAAATTTCTCCTTCTCTCTTGGAGATTCTGTAACTTCTAAGTCACACCAAGAACCCTTCTTCATTCCTCTCAATAGAGAGCTTACTTACAAGGGTCACTTGCGTGATTCCGCCGCCAACGGACTAGATCAGGTTTTCGCCTTACTCAGAGAGTTACTCGGGCAAACTTGGAAGAAAGGCTGACTTGTGCTAGCTAGATATTATCACTTTATATCCTCAATTCTTATGATAAAACAATATCTGGTACGCGATTCTTGAGACTAAGCTCAAATGGAATGGTTGTATTATAATAAAGAATGACATCAGAACCGAAGCGTGTTTGGGTTTCACAACCAGTGATAATTGGTGCTGGACCTTCAGGACTAGCAACAGCTGCATGTCTTAAGCAGAAAGGTCTTCCTTCTTTGATCCTCGAACGAGAAAATTGTGTAGTATCTCTGTGGAAAAATAGAACTTACGATCGTCTCAAACTTCACTTACCTAAGAAATTCTGTCAACTTCCTCATATGGTGTTTCCACCACAATTTCCATCATACCCAACGAAGGAACAGTTTATAGACTACTTAGATGCATATACTAAACACTTCTCCATCCAGCCCATATTTGAAGAGGAGGTCCAATTAGTTGAATATGATTCAACTGCTGGATTCTGGCTAGTCCAAACTAACAAGTCAGAATTCGTTTGTCGGTGGCTCATTGTAGCGACAGGGGAGAATGCAGAACCCGTTATACCTGAAATCGAAGGAATTTCAGATTTCCAGGGCCGAGTCTTACATACAAGTTCGTATAAAAGTGGAGCTGAATTCGAAGGAGAGAAGGTTTTGGTTTTGGGTTGTGGAAATTCAGGCATGGAGATTAGCTTAGATCTATGTAACAGTGGTGCTCAAGTTTCTCTTGTTGTAAGAAATAAGGTAACACAATTTTATTCTCTTCATCTTTATTTTTCGAACTATCTCGTCTCTGTTTCTAAGGCTGTAATATGTGTCTGTTCTTTTGGCAGTTGCATATTTTGCCAAGAGATATACTTGGTAAATCAACTTTTGATGTATCAATGTGGTTGCTCAAGTGGTTTCCTCTATGGTTGGTCGACCGATTCCTACTCTTTTGTTCGTGCTTGATCCTTAGAGATGTAGAACAACTTGGGTTTAAAAGACCCGAGTTTGGCCCTCTCGAATTAAAAAACATCACGGGAAAGACACCGGTCTTAGACGTCGGAGCTCTAGCCAAAATCAGGACTGGTGAAATTAAGGTATCAAACAAAAAATTCAGTATTTTCAGATTAAACTAGACTCTGCATGAAGTAGTATATTACAAAGAGATTATCATTCAACAAATAAGTCATTCGAAAACCCCACGAATACTATATGTATAGTCTAATTCTTTTATATCTCAGGTGGTTCCCGGTGTAAAAAGACTAACCAGAAATGGGGCAGAATTTGTGGATGGAAGAATAGGGGAATTTGATTCAATAATTCTAGCAACAGGTTATAGAAGTAATGTACCTTCCTGGCTCAAGGTAAGCGACAAAAAACATCAACAATCCTGTGTTTTTCCAGAGCCAAACAAAAATGTAATAAGGCTAAATAGAGTTCGGTAAAACCAAATTCTAGAGAAATTCCATACTACGAGTTTCCTCTTGTTGTTTTTTCGGTTAAAAAAAATCTTACTGCTTAGTTGATATTTGTATGTTGTTATTACAATAAGGAAGGAGGATTCTTTAGCAAAGAAGACGGATGTGCGAGAACGACAATTCCGAACGGTTGGAAGGGGAAGAATGGCCTATACAGTGTAGGGTTTAGCAAGAAAGGGCTGTTGGGAGCTTCAATGGACGCGCAGAGAGTAGCAGAAGACATAGCACAGCAATGGAATTCTGAAACAAAGCATTTTCAGTTGAGAGTTTAAAGGACTAAAGTATGATAAAAACAAGTTGACAACTAGGCATCTTTAAGTTGTTAGTATTTGTTAAATTAGAGAGGGTATAATGTATCGACCACTTTCGTGTATGTAATTCATAAATTAGTCCGAAAATTATGTGATATGTTCCTGTACAGAGAGAGATATGATAAAGCATTTCAATGATATCAAGACCTCTGATAACTTATCCTTTGAGTATAGCTAGCTCAAGAGTGAGTAGACCCAAACACACCAGGATCTAAAATTCTACTAAGTACGGTCATGTGATCGATGGGCATCTTTTTCGGTTTTATTGTTTTGACGACTACCAACTCCATCGAAGCGGGTCACATATCTTATCAGCCACTTGATTGCCTGCCGAACATGCCCTGGTGGAGCATGAAATCATCCTCTCTCTCTCTTTTTTGATACCAAAAGCTACAATGTCATTGTACTGGGTAGGTTCCTGTGAGTATGTTGATAAAGCACTAGTAAGAAAATTTGGTCCCCTCCCCTCCCCCCCACCCATTGATCAACTACTGAAAAAAGAGATCCCAAGCTTCTTCATGGTCCATTTAGTTAGTTAATGCAAATAATTGTTGGGGTCCATTTCACATACCCATCATCACACTCACACAGCCTTCTTATTATTAAAGCTACTCCTGTATAGCATGGGCTGATGGGCTCTCCTTTTATTTCGAACATAGTTCAAATCCTGTTCTCCACAGTAGAGAGACACATGTTACTACTCAACCAATGACAATGACAATGGCCTTGGCGATCTTTTTTCGTGTTGATTTACATTTAGGACAACTAGACACTAAGATGCTCTTCAATGGATATAACCTGAGATTTTGAATAAACGTTTCTTTTGTACTTACGACCAATTGTGTTATAATCATCTAGGTCATCATCCTTCCTTAGTATATAATAAACGGAGGATGAATGATTGGGGTGGTTCGGCATGGGTTAGGTAGAGGTGCTTAATGTGGCAAAAAGCAAAACCACCTAAGATATGTATGGGGCCTCACAACCCAAAAGAGACATGCCCTTGTTCCTGTCATGAGAAGAAGCATATTCTTCCATCTTTGCATACACATGATTGATCTTTCCCCTTCAATGGCTTTCAAAAGTCAAAGATACTCAATCATTGAAAGCTTAAAACAAACTAGTCAATTTTCACTCTTCTCTTCTAAATTGAAGTAGATCTAGATTACATCAAAATCTTATCAGCAAGAAGAAGAAGCGAATATTAGGTCGCTTACACGTGATAATTAAGATTAACTATACTTGATAGTTCCGAATCTCCATGGAAAACATAGTAAAAGTGGACAAAGATGAAGAAAAGTGTAAGATCCAACACAAAATTCCATGTATTCATATTTCAAATGAGAAATGACGACCTCAAAATAAACATTTTCTAGCTGTTTGATTTGGTCATTTATCAGCCTAAATAAATGAGAAACATTCAAGGTCAATAAAGAAGAAAGCTTTGTTTAAACAACTTTATCAGATGGGCGGGGAAGCGTCACATCTCAAAATTCCAAACCGTCTCAGCACTCAATTTAGGCCTCTTTTCTTCTTCCGCCAAATTTACTGATGCCGCAATCTGCAAAAAATCAAACCCAAAAAAGTAATAAAAAATCATAAGCCCCAAATTGCAAGTACAATTGGAAATCTATAACTATGAAAGGTTCAGCGGAAACATTTCCCAACCCACGTAAAGAAACAGATGAAGACATAAGGATGCATATCTGGACTTCTTTCAAATCCATAAACACACACACACACACACACACACACACACACAAAAACAGAAGATTGACCAGAATGAACTCCCCCCGTATGTTCAGTTAATTAAGCTGAAATGTTGTACAAGTCAGAGGTTCGACTTCAATATCTAAAATTGGTTCTCGAAAGAAGGTAGTAGTCATAGAGTTAGCTGAGCTGTTCTTCCTGAAATCTTTTAACAGCTCTGATACTCGGCCTGCCAAAGCACTTGTTATAGTTCTTTTCTGAACAAGAACAAGAATATTGAGAATAGCACTTGCTGCTAGTTACAGGTCCGTCCTTTCAAATGTCGAATTTTATTAGAAAAAAGAACAGTGATTTAAAAATCCAACAGGAAGGCAAAGGAAAGAAACTATAAGAACCAAAAATTAAACCGCATCACACATTATTCTCAAAACAAAGAAGAAGAAACATCACATATCTGAGCCACCAAATTGAAATGGTTGGTGAAAGTTGAGGAAGAACCTCTAGGCCACCACCTAAACTTATTCTAATGTAGGAACAGTAAAATAATATTTGGTTACTTTTCATCTCGAAGAAACCCATTTACAAGCACTGAGTTGGTTTTCTTAATTCCTAGATCGCCCAAATTACTACATACATGTTCTATTCAATTGAAGCTCCTTTGGAGAACCGGATTAATGAAAGTTCAATGAAATCTTTATTGTCATGAAAGTGTCAAATGATTGGATATTTCAGTTAGTCTTTCAAGGAAAATGACACAAAACCACCTACTAAATTATAAGGTGTCTTACGAGTAAATAGATACTATATGTGCAGAGTGGGCAGGGGAACAAACTATCACTTGGTGATTTATCTCACTGTAGTCTCCACTTGTTGGAATTACTATGTTAGAAAGTTTGGGGTAGTGCTGGTGTATCACGAGGATAACACTGGAATGTCTAGAATTATGGTAAAAGCTGAATTGGTAAAAAAGAAAAGGAAGAAAAACATGGCAAGCGATCCAATTAGCTATCATGTGGCATCGTTTGAAGGTGAAGCAATATCATTTTGAGGGAAAAATGAAACTCAAATGAGACAGTAGACACTGAAGGAAAGTATCAAGGCAACAATCTATCATTAGGGCAGGGGAAAGGATTGGGGGAAAAAAGTTACATTTACAAACTTTATTTTACTGCAGGCACCTTCCCATAAGTGTACATTTTCTAGTTCTGAATTTCTAAATATCAGATTAACTATTCAAAAAAAAAAAAGTTAAAAAGTGAGTTCTCTTTTCCTCCCAAAGATGTTCTTTGCCAACCAATTTCTTCATGTACTTTTAAACTAAACCGACAATTGATTTAAAGACTGCTCATTTTTTACTTTCTTACCTTCCTAAGTTTTCTACTGTCGGTCTTATGTATCGAATGAACGAACTAACAACATATGACCTCAATGCAGTTTCCCAAGTCCTGGGGGATGACAACATGGCACTTCCCACTAAGTATAAGAAATGACAAAATCTTCATTACCATTAACAATCGTTCAAAGCGTAAAACAAAGTTAACCCTTTCTGCAGGTAAACCACTACTTGCTTGACCCTATTCCTAATTTCCTAGCTAGAAAGGACAATACTGAATAAATACAATATAAGTTATGATCAAAGTGATTATCTATCTAGTAAACAAGTTTCTGTAATTCAAATGTTAATGTTCATAAGTACTAGATCGAAAAAACCCATGAAGCAAAAGCAAGTGAATATACAACAAAACAGAGAAAATGATAAGAAAATGTATATACCTTAAACGTTCCGTTAATCTTGGAATCCCTTGACCACTCCAACCCTAAAACTTTACTTGAAGTTTGATAAGAAGCCCTAAATAAATCATCTCCATAAACCCTCTGAGAGACAGCAAAATCCCAAGTGTTCTCAGAGACATCATAAGAGGGCTCAAATGTCCTCAACCCACCATGAACAAATGTATATTTCAACTTACAATTCCCAGAATTGAACTTGTAATTAGCTGAAACTTTATTAGAAGAATCAAACACAAGTGTTCCATCCATCATCGTTGTGTTACTACCTCTCCCATGAATGTAAGTAAGTCTTAATGGTTTATCAGCAACTTTAACTGTGTTCATGAATTGAAACCTAACATCCTGTGGGTGGGTAGATACATAGATGAAATTTGATTGAGATATAGTAGTTCAAAAAAAAAGAAGAAGAAGAAAACCCTAATTAAGTTGAAGAGAGTGTGTGTGGTTTACCTACCTTTTTGGGGACGTTGTAGTCGATGATGAAGGAGCCAGGTTTCTCGAGGGAAAGAGAGAGACCGTTCAAGGTGGGGCCGTTGATGAGAGTGGCGTCTGTAAGAGAAGCTCTGAGCTTGATATCGCCGGCGTTAAAGGCGACGGAAGCGGCGGCGGTGCCGGTCCTTTTGTCAGCGTCATATCTACCCTTGACGGAACCCTTCATCATATTTGCTTGACAGACACTTGGGTTTTCCGGCAGGCACCGCAGGTCTAAAAGTATGAGTAATGTTTTGTGGTTGTAGAGCGGATTTTCCAATGCTACCCGATAGAGGGCTGTTTGTTGTTTTTAACGTCAACCAAGTGCGCATTGCGCACTATTTTCCTCCTTGGATAGCTTCCCTCGCTCCGTGTCAAGTACTAGTACTAGATTTTCAAGCCTCTTCAATAGAAAATTCACATATCAACTCAATCTATGGATCCTTCATCAAAAAAACTCAATCTATGGATTACTAGGACAAATAAAAACCTAAGCTACTAAAATAAACAATCTACATCTTGGTCGAATGTTCTGACATGTCTGATTAGCTGACTAAATTGATGGGTTGTTTAGCACTTCCATAAAAAATAAAAAATAAAATTAATATTTTTGCTTCATCTACGACTTCATCTAGGGGTGTGTCCATAGCTTCTTATTTATTTCCCTTCCGCTTCAATTTCTCGAAGGAGCTCCTATTGGATTTCATTGTTCATTATGGTTACAGATTATATGTCCATATTCATATTATGTTCGTAGTTCCTTTTTTGTTGTAAGGTTTTATATTATGCCGTTACACTATTACAATCTTACATGGCAATAAAACATTTGTTGGGTTGGGAATCTGAGATAAGGGTGTGGAGATTCATGTTTTAATTATTAGCATAATCACATATCTTTTGGTATTAGAATTTTCACAAGCACCTGGGTAAGTCTTATCATTTTGGTTGTAGAAATTAACTTGTGAAACCAACTCTGTCCTCTAAATTTGGACAAGGAAGAATTTATGCTAAAATAGTGCCTGCAACAAAGGACAACCAGTATTTGTTTAACAAAACAAAAGTTATTTTGGTTGTTACCTCTCTCTCCCTCTACATTTCTCCTTCATTCGTCTAAACATTTCTCTTTCCTCTCTCTCTTTCTCTCACACATCGATCGTTCACCAAGAACATCCATCTATCATCTACCCAATCTAAACGGGAGTTAGCTAGAAACCCATCTGCATGCATCTTGATTGATTCTCTGTCTATAGGTAGATGAGGAAACTTTGGCCAAATCTAGATCAAGAAGATGGCCTGGATACGGTACTCGAAGTACCCATTCCGGATGAGATGTTCACTAACAACAAAACAGACAATAACAATAATGATAATGAGATTCAATGGCAAAACATGAGGAATTGGATGAAATCACATTCTGTAAACAAGTCTTCCAATTCCCAACATTCCTTGGCTGGTCGTACCGCTGAGCTACACCTCCTTCTCAATGTCGTCGGTTCCCCTCTTCTTCCCCTTCAAGTTCTCTCTACTCAAGCCGTCAACCGCCCCATCCGTGACGCTTCCATTGTACGTGACCCCTCTCTCTCTCTTTCTCCATCATCTTTCTCTTTATATCCATCCTATAATAAGCACATAAACCAAGCCAGGCGCGGCAGCACTAGGATAGCTAGGCCGCCTTTTGGACCCTCTGACAAGATCAGCCTGATCCTGTTGACACCACTATCTCAATGGGCATATATGTTCCCATATGTTATATGTTATGGCGTCTTAATTGGAATGATATTGATTAATGTGGATATGTTTTGATGTCTATATATGTGTGTGCGCAGCAAGCATCGACTGCTAAGTACATAGTACATACCTACATAGCAGCAGTTGGAGGACAACAAGCATTGAACGCAGTTAATAGCATGTACGCCATCGGACAAGTAAGAATGGGTGCATCTGAATTCCACATGGGCGGGGAGAACGTCACCTTAAAGGAAAACGGTGAGATTGGAGGATTTGTTCTTTGGCAAAAGAGCCCAGACCTCTGGAACCTTGAGCTTGTTGTTTCTGGATGCAAATTGAGTTCTGGAAGCAATGGTAAAGTAGTTTGGAGGCAATTCGGCACTCAACAGTCCCATGCCTCTAGGGGTCCTCCTAGACCTTTACGTCGCTTTTTACAGGTACACTCAACCCCTATTTACGTATACTATAGATGCTCTAACCCAATGGTAGGACTAGGAATGGCCTGCTAAAGGCAACCCTTTCTAATGGATGCGGCTCGTTGTGAACTTGTACTGTAATCATCATTTTCAAATATTGAAATTCTGATAAGTACCTAACACGTATATGTGCAGGGGCTAGACCCAAGGGCGACGTCAAAATTATTTTCAGATGCAACATGTATCGGGGAGAGAATCATCAATAATGAGGATTGCTTCATACTTAAGTTAGATGCGAGTGCCGCGACTCTTGAAGCAAGAAGCAGTGACACTTTTGAGATTATACACCATACCATTTGGGGCTACTTCAGCCAAAGAAGTGGTCTATTGGTTCAATTTGAGGACTCTCACTTGCTAAGCATGAAAACTAAGAATGGAGAAGATGTATTTTGGGAAACAAGCATGGAATCTATGATTTACGATTACAAATATATCGAAGGAATAAATATAGCTCACAGTGGGAAGACTGTCGTTACGTTATTCAGATACGGAGCAGGATCGGCTAACCATAAAAGAAAAATGGAGGAAACATGGTCTATTGAAGAAGTTGATTTCAATATTTGGGGATTGTCCATGGATTGTTTCTTACCTCCTGCAGATCTTAAGACCTAATAATTAGCAAGGAGAATTAAGTAAGGGATTAGAGATCCTTAATTGATTGATTACTTTCACAAAGAGATTTCATCTTGTAGATAGTTGAAATTAAATGAAAACCTTTAATCTAGTAGTGCTTTCTTATGGAACAATTTTTTTGTAGTACCACAAAATACAACACAATTAAATTGGTCCAATAACTTACTCCTAGTCCAGGCCTACACTGTAGTTAAAAGTAATTAAAAACCACACTTTTTACAAGAAGATGAACATGATGTACTATAACATATCACAAACACCATTAGTTTCAATAACATTAGTTTCAATAACACCATTAGTTTCAATAACATTGTTGATAAATTTAGTTTCAATAACATTGTTGATAGGGCTAATAGTGTTCCTAAACACCATTAGTTTCAATAACATTGTTGATAAATTTAGTTTTGTTGTTGAAAAGTTAAATTGTGTTTCTACGCAATAATGTGACTATTAGTATCACTCAACACCATTAGTTCAATCGCCCTGCAATAAAATCACAAATTTCTAAAACCATAAAATTTTCATATGTATGTATGTATGTATGTATGTATGCCTAGTGAGTGTTGGACCGCAATGGGATAGCTAATCTTTTGTTTTATTGAGAGTTGTCTTTTTAAGTAATATGATAATGCGAGAACACGATGTTGGTTGGAAAAGAAGGAAGATTGACAAAATTGAAAACAACGTTACAGTCCAAAACATGATCACGGAATAGAGTGGACCAACAAAACCAAGTAAAGATAAAGAGTATGACACACCCGAAGAAGGAAAGAAAGAAGAAAAATAGAAAGAGGTAAAAAATAATATAGATCATAGATGTTCAATGTTGAACAAAAAAAAAAAAGATCATAGATGTTCAATATTGCAGTGTGCTTATATATATACATTAGACCTTAGTAAATTAGTATTGAAGCAATTAGTATTTATTTTTTTAAATGATTTAGAATTCCGATAATGGATATAAATATAACGTTAACGACAAATGTCATGGTCCAGGTCAACTTAAGACGCTTCTCAATTAAATTATTAATCGCAAGTCGACCTTACCTTTTCCTTCTCCTTATCTTCCATATTCTCAAAGTATGCTCAAATAATTTTCTCTCCCATTGATGAGGTGCTAATTTTTCTGTAAAGACAATTAGGTTTCTTGTTACCTACACGGACAATTTTCTCTTTATGGGATGATTCTAATAAAACTTGTGAGTTCGTATCGAGGTATCCAAGCCTTATGAGTTACGATGCATCTAATTCATTTGATGTCAAAAAAAAAAAAATACTAACTGTTTGAAAACAAAACATGAATGATAGTTTGTGGAAGTGTGAACATCTTCTTCTTTACACTTTTATGACCTTATGCTTAAAAACAAAAGCTAAATTAAAGACCACAAGAAAATCAGAATACTAAGAGCAAGTCCAATCCCAGCCTGTCTTAGGCCGAAAAAACCACTTTTTCACCTAAAATTATTGGCCTCAGCTCAGCCTCTAAAATTCAGCTCCAGCCCCAGCCTCTCTTGAGGCCGAAAATTTGTTCATGTGCGAAGAACGTGTGTGCACTTTTAGTTGGTGTGCGAAGAACGTGTGTGATTTTATGTATATATAAAATACGTGTTTGAACTATTTTTCGAAAAAAAATATATTCGGGGACCGACATTTGGTGGGATGTATTTTAATTACTAATATTTATGTTTTTCTAGAATTTAAAAAAAAATTAAAACTAATTAGAATTACAAAAAATGTATTTTGATTTTTAAGTTATTTATAATTTTTTAATTATTTTTAATTTTTAAAAATAAAAATAAAAAAGAACAAACAGATCTGGCCGTTGGATAAACCAACGGCCAGATCTGTCCCCCAAGTGACCGTTGGGGCCCCAACGGTCACTTGGGGCCTCCATTCAGTCGCCCCTAATGTTAGGGGCGACTGAATGGCCTACCCCAGCCTCCGCTCCAAGCGGCTGGGTTTGGAGCGGGGGGCTGAGGCCATAAATTTGAATTTATGGCCTCAGCCCGGCTGGGGTTGGACATGCTCTAATAGTACTAGTAGTAGTACAAGCAGTAGTAGTCAGAGAGTTATTATGCAAGTGACATATTTGAATTTTTTTTTTTTTTTTTCTTTTGTTAAAAAGTGACATATTTGAATTGAAACTCAAATTTCAAATCACCTGCACATGTTATTTGACCGTTGAATATATGTATATAACTTTGTCATTATATAATTTATCACTCTTATAATCTATGGTAGTTAATAGGAACACATTAGTCTTCTTTTTTTTTTTTTTTTTTTTTGATGACAAAGGAACACATTAGTCAATACTCGAATGACATCTGATGTGATTTAGGGGGGGGAGGGGTAGTGGAGCAAGACTTTCGTGGACATTTGAGAGTCCGCGAAAGTCTGAGGCATTCAAATCCAGACATTTGAGAGTCCACGAAAGTCTGAGGCATTCAAATCCAGACATTTGAGAGTCCACGAAAGTCTGAGCATTCAAATCCAGACATTTGAGAGTCTATGAAAGTCCGAGGCATTCGATTGTAGACAAAATATGTCCCAGACTTTGGTGGAGTTCATAGTTTGATGGATTTGTGAAGGATTTGGGACAAATTTGGAAGCCAAAATGTCTTTCAAAAAACAAGAGACATTTGAAGTCCATCATGTGATCAAACAACAATAATAATATTAAAATAATAAATGTCTACCAGATATCCATCAATGTCCACAAATATTCACAGATGTCTACGAAAGTCGAAAAATATATTTCTGAAATGTTAGTATAAATAAATTATTTCATGTGATTAAACAATGATAATAATATTAAAATAATAAATATCTACCAAATGTCCATCAATGTCCACAAATATTCACAGATGTCTACGAAAGTCTAAAAATATATTTTTGAAATGTTAGTATAAACATATTATTTCATGTGATTAAACAATAATAAAAATATTAAAATAATAAATGTCTACCAAATGTCCATCAATGTCCACAATATTTACAGATGTCTACGAAAGTCGAAAAATATATTTTTGAAATGTTAGTATAAATATATTATTTCATGTAATTAAAAATAATAATAATATTAAAATAATAAATATCTACCAAATGTCCATCATTGTCCACAAATATTCACAGATGTCTACGAAAGTCGAAAAATATATTTTTGAAATGTTAGTATAAATATATTATTTCATGTGATTAAACAATAATAATAATATTAAAATAATAAATGTCTACCAAATGTCCATCAATGTCCACAAATATTCACAGATGTCTACAAAAGTCGAAAAATATATTTTTGATTAGCACAAATATAATATGCATTACACATTTTATCAATGGACTCAAGATCTTAAAATGTCCCCAGGACATTTTGTCTATGGATCAAATGTCTTGAAATGTCTATAAAGACATTTTGTCTACAAACTCTCAATGTCTTGAAAATGTCTATGAACACATGTTGTCTATAATAAGTCATCTGAAATGTCTTGAAATGTCTACGGGACATTATGTCTATAAAAGTCTGTGAAAGTCCCGCTCCACAACCCCCCCCCCCCCCCCCCCCCCCCCTTACTTTTTACTATTCTCCATGTCCCAATTGTCTATTATCCCTTCTCTACACAAAAGTAAGTTTTTGGATTGAGAAAAATAGTTTCATTTGATGTAAAGAAACTCTACGTGTAATCGAAGAAAAAAAAAAACTAAAGACTAAGGCTTCAACCCTTAAAATTGAGGGTTTTGTAACTATCTAAAGTTCCGCTACTAGTGTATCCAAAATATTTCAGCGTTAACCCATTTTGAAACTCAAATTAGTTTGAAATTAAGGGTTGGAGTATTAGAATAGTTATAGTCCGACATTGTCAAATTGATAAAACTGCTTTCTTGTGTAATCCTTTATAAAGAATTTATGTAATAGTTAGGAAATCAATATAATTTCTCTTTTCTTACGTGGAGCGGTCTATAAACCACATGCCACAACATTATTCGTTTATTTGTTGTTGATATATATAAGTTGGTATAAGCGTATAATTGACACAAATATTTTAGTTTTGACAAGCCAGACGTTTTATAGTTTGAAATTGAATTCAAAAAATGACGTGGCATGTCCTCATACAGAGGAACACTGAGTGTGATGTAACTAGATTACCTTATTATTTGCTCTATTATTAATTAATCATGATAAATTAATACATCACTCTGTCTTGACTCTTGACTAACTGGCTAATAATAATCAATTGAACTAACCGGCCACAATAATACTTTTAACAAAACAAAATCACAATAATACTATGAAACCACAATGTTAGTAACACGTGTTCTTTGAGGTTTTGGTTCATAATGAATTAATATTTCATTTTCGACTATGTTAGGTGTTAGGATTAATTAATCAGTTTGTTTGTGTTAGAGGGGAAAACTAATTAGAGTGTTTCTATAAGCGCCAGGCCAACTAATTGTAAGAATCTCTAGAACCGTAACTAAAATCCCTAAAACTGTGGAGAATATCGATTTAAAATATAAATAAAATATAAAATAATGTTTTTAAAATTAAAAAATAAATAATTGAAAAAAAATCACCACAATAATTGAGAGTTGAAAGGAAAGACAAGTTGGAATCATAGTGTGTCTCTTGGCAACTTGGAAAAGAAAAAGATATTTGAAAGAGACAAGGAAGAGGAGGTGTTTCTACATTTGGAGATGACACCCCATCACTTTTGACCTTCAAAATTACCTTGTTTATCTCTTTGGGTGAAGAAGACAACCTAAAAATATGCATGCATTTTCAGTTTCCCATCCCAATCCCCCCTTTCTTCTCATACTCTTTTCTTATCTCAACTTCTGTTTGATTTGTTGACTTAATTTATAACTACAATATTACTGCCTTACCTCTCTTTATTACTTTCATCATATTATAAATCTCTCCAAATGAGTAAAATATAATCAAACAATATCTTATCCTATAAATTATATTTGTCTATGTAAAGTAGGTGCCGGCTATTGCAGTTAAGAATTTAAAATTAGTCTTTCTTCGTTCTCTTATTTAAACATATTTTGGCGTATATCTGATTTTATTAAGATGTTTCATTAAATTAAGTTACAGAAGAACGCCAAAATCATATAGATTGTTGAATAAAAGAAGGAACGACATAGAGATAGACTGATACTTTTGTGAGGATAATCCTATATGGGAGAAGGACTATCTATCTAGCAATCAAACATACAATGTCTAGGTCATCTCCACTCATTGTCAATTAATTTTGAGTTGGATGACTACAAATTTGACAATTTTAAGGGCACGCTATTTTGAGGTCATGACAAAGAAGAACACTGAACACTATGAGCATGACTAAGAAAAAAAACACTGGGAAAGTGTCGGCATTTCTCTGTCAACTAGCAAATTGCCCATAAATTTGGGATGCATATATATTTTATACTATATATTATGCATGGTTAAATTATTGTATGTAAAGATATATATAGTTATCTCTTTTCCTGTGGTCAAGAGTTGAGATCTAACTTTTAGTATATCGTAGTTGCCAACTTTGAATGTTATACATGTGGTGATGTGGTACCCCCAAAATTGAGAAAAACAAATACTTGATCTTAATTACTACTATTAACTTAGTTGTAGTGCTGGAAGTGTACTGAAAAATGGGATATTAAGATTCTCATCTTCTCTCTCTCTCTCATTTTTAGTTTCCAACCCAAAATTATTTGGTGGACTCTCATAAAACATGTGGAAGTGAAACTCATTTATCTCTAGTCTTTCTCTCTCCAACCCTAAAGGGAGACTCTGTCCCACAATTCCTGGTGCACTCCCTCTAATAAGACAAGGGTATGACTGTGAAAAGACTAAAACACTTTTTATCTCAGAGGGATATGCTATGTCTGACCAATATCTCGGTCGAATGGCGATCAGGTTATTTGGCTGGTTCAGATCTGATGAAAGAAAGTGATTGACTTTCTCTCAATCGATCATGCCCGTTCAAGTACTTCGGTCGGGATTTGGTTGGACATAACACCACTTTTGTTCATCTTATTAGTCACCTAAGCAATGAAGTAGATTAGGGAGTGGGAGGGAGATACCTTTATCATTTTTCTTTTTCTCTCTACTAATAGTCTTGTGATGATGTAAGCTGTAAGACTGACTTAGTGTAAGAGACTACTTCTATTGGCTCTATATAACTAGTCCAAATACACAACTCATCTTCCCATCCCTCCAAATACTACCTCATATCTTCTCACTCCTAGCTACCACCAAATCTCTCTCTTTCTAAGTAAGAGCAGGATGGGTGCAGATGAGGGGAAAATTGAAAACAATGCTTTTCCCACCACCACCACCACCACCTCAAACAACAACATTATCACTGATTCACCACCTCCCAAAAGAAACAAGTTTGCCTTTGCTTGTGCAATTTTGGCCTCCATGACTTCTATTTTACTTGGGTATGATATTGGAGTAATGAGTGGAGCTGTTTTATTCATCCAAGATGATCTTAAAATAACAGACGTACAAGTTGAAGTATTAGTTGGTGTACTTAACCTCTACTCACTCATTGGATCTGCCTTAGCTGGTAGAACATCTGATTGGATTGGACGTCGTTACACCATTGTACTCGCTGCCGTTATCTTCTTTATTGGTGCTCTTATGATGGGTCTAGCCCCTAACTACGCTTTCCTAATGGTCGGCCGATTTGTTGCTGGAGTCGGTGTCGGTTACGCTCTTATGATCGCCCCTGTCTACACCGCGGAAGTCTCACCCGCTTCTTCTCGCGGTTTCTTAACCTCATTTCCCGAAGTCTTTATCAACGCCGGTATATTGTTAGGTTACGTTTCTAATTACGCCTTTTCCAAACTCGCCCTTCATCTCGGCTGGCGACTCATGCTTGGAATCGGAGCGGTCCCTTCTGTTTTCTTAGGTCTTGGTGTCTTAGCCATGCCCGAATCCCCCCGTTGGCTAGTTATGCAGGGTCGACTCGGTCAAGCTAGAGCTGTACTCTATAAAACATCTGATTCGCCCAAAGAGGCCGAGTTACGACTCGCCGATATCAAAGAAGCAGCTGGCATACCCGAAGATAGTACCGATGATGTGGTAGTTGTACCGAAAAGAAACAAAGGAGATGGAGTATGGAAAGAGCTTCTATTACATCCTACACCGGCGGTTCGACGTGTTTTAATAGCAGGTGTTGGTATTCACTTTTTCCAACAAGCGTCTGGGATAGACGCGGTCGTTCTTTATAGCCCTAGGATCTTCAAGAGCGCGGGTATAACTAACAAATCAAAACTCTTAGGAGCAACCATAGCGGTCGGATTTGTCAAAACTATATTCATATTGGTAGCTACGTTTTTCTTAGACCGATTTGGGAGAAGACCGTTGCTATTGAGTAGTGTAGGAGGAATGATATTGTCACTCGCGGGACTAGGAATAGGATTATCAGTGATAGATCATCACCATTCAGATGATAAGTTACTCTGGGCCGTTGTATTAAGTATAACAATGGTGATGGCATACGTAGCATTTTTCTCGATAGGGATGGGACCGATAACGTGGGTGTACAGTTCCGAGATATTCCCATTGAGGTTAAGGGCACAAGGGTGTAGTATGGGAGTAGCCGTGAACAGAGTGACGAGTGGTGTGATTTCGATGACGTTCATCTCACTCACACACGCAATCACGACCGGTGGTAGTTTTTTCTTGTTCGCCGGAATAGCTTCGGTCGCTTGGATCTTCTTTTATACGTTCCTGCCCGAAACACTGGGTAGAAATCTCGAAGACATGGGGGAATTGTTTGGTAATTTTGACTGGAGAGCATCTAAGAAAACTCAAGAGAACAAGGGTAACGACAACGGTGGTGGTAGTGGTGGTCAAGTTCAGTTAGCGAGTGGTGTCCAAACTTAAATAGTCAAATAGATCGGCTATCGTTGACAAATGATATATTTTGTTAGACTCTTAGGCCGGCAAAATTCCAACCGATTTAAGTAGACAAACAAAATGTGAAGAGATAAAGAGGTCTGTTAAATTCTACACGTCTACCTAAATAGTTGTAATTTTGCCGACCAGAGGTCTAAATAGAATGATATTATCCTAAGGTTCAACTAATAGTAGATAATAAAAGCGAAAATGTGGAAAAAAAATGGGGGTTCTATTGTAAAATTTCTTCTCTTTTATTCTATTAAGTTGTTGACTCATCTCAAGTTAGCTTGGAAGAAAGAGACTAGTAGGATTATAATGATTTAGAACTTTAATTTGTATTTATCAGAATCAAAGAAAAAAATTACAAAATCTTTTTATTATCTCTAGTAGGCCCTAAAACATGATATTGCAATCTGTGGAAGGAGTTGAATTTGTATGATTTATCATGTGCATTGTAATTAACCTAGAAGATGAGTTGGTAGGATTAAAATATTTGGTTATCCTTATATTCCAATCTGAAAAAAGATTACAAGGTCCTATATTATTATATCTTTAGACGTGGAATGGGAACCCACTACACAAAAATGTCAAACAATGGATATCTTCATTTACCTATAACAACAAATGATAGTTATATCTCATTAATATTAGTTTCAATAAATAGCCGACATTTCCAAAAAAAGAAATAGCGGCTCATGAAACGTCTCTGCTGCAATTGAAGACTTTAGTACCCGAAGCATTGGAGTGATCCAGTAGCCAGGAAGGGGCCTAGAAGTGCCTACTACTACTACTACAAAGAGCTAATGGATGTGCCCGAGTCTCCCCCTGTCTTTGTTTAGGTATTAGGTGATACAACATGATGAAGCACTATTCCTTACAAGTTTTAGCTCCAAAAGCTGTCCCTCGAGGATGGGGGGTTGTCTCATCTATGTACAGATAGTGCTTTTCATCGGACACCCCTTGATTCTGGCTTATGAAATGGATTTTCATGACTTGGGAACCAGTGTATCTAGGAGGCCATGTTTGGGAACCAGTTGGCGGAGTAATGAATGTGATTACTCCTACTCTGCTTTCTCTTGATCACACATGGGCAGCCACTCGGCTTGTCTAGCCCTATGTTCACACTTAGGCTTCATATGTTAGTGTGGCTGTGCCTCTATTGAAATGTTGGGCCAGCAGTAAGGAAATAACCGTATTCAGTACCGAGCAGAGTGCAAACTACTCGTACCTTTGGGAGTTCCCCTTTCACTCGTAATGGGAGTTTGGAGACAAAATCTATATAATAAAATAGGTGGATGAATGCTGACTGGGACAAACTCCAGGATAAATCTGGCCGTCCGTTCCACACCACCACTAATTCTAACCATTAGATTGGGCCACTGATATCACCGCGCCTATAGGCACCTTTGAATTTTCTTAACAGACACATCTTTAGAGTGGAGGGACATAACTTCTCTGGTTAAGAAATATTTGCTTCTCCTTTCATAAAAAAAATAAATATATTTGCTTCTTTTGATTCTCTGGTTAAGAAATTTTTGGTTCGTTTGATTGGGAATTCAATGCACCGCTGCAAGGTTAGTATTTTGTTCCACTCAATTGAAATATCTATACTTTCTGTCTGGAAAGATCTGTATTTTGTTTTGGGAAGTTCCAATATTGTTGATTTGTGTTTTTGGTCAAAGTAGAGTTCTCTGAATTTTTGTTTGGTGTGTGCTTCTTTCATCTTTTTCAATTTTATTTGGTGGAGTTCCAATATCCAATTTGAGTTTCTGTTGATTTTAGTGTTCTTAGTCATAGTTGGGTTTTGCTGATGAAGTGTTTGCTGAAATGTCTTATAGAAGAATCAGTTCCTCTTCAGAGTAGATGTATTCTGTATTTTCATGTTCTTGAACCGTTGATCAGAAGAGTATTTTTTTTATCATGTTTTTCATGAAGTGCTTTTTTATCAGTTTAGAACTTGGCTAAACTGAGGTTACATAACCCCATCCCTGAAACTAATGCATTAACTGTGTCCATTAGATGATTACGTGCACGCCAATAAGACCCAACAACAGTGTCCATTGACAGTTCCGTTTTTCATTTATGTGCGGCTGAATGTGAAATAAAACTAAAACCTTACCAATAATTATGCATCACCCATGTTGCATCAATGTCTCGTACATAGATGAAGCAAACATTTTCGATGGTGATTTGATACTTAGACGGAAATCTATTTAATTTGAATTGATTGAGACATTATGAACAATCCAAAGCTCGAGAAAGTATGGCTATAAGTTTGGGACTTACTATAGGTAGTGGTTATGGAAACAATGCTAATGCCTCGACTCAGAAGCCTTCTAATTGGAAGACAAGGATCAGCAGGTATGATCAATCAACTATTTTCCTTTTCTCCCTTGATGTAAAATGACAAATTCTAAAGTAGAAGATAACTTCAAAATTGCAAGCTTAAAGCATGAGTACCATCTACTTAAAATTATAGGATAGTTACGAGTATTATCTTATTTCAGTTTTATGAAGTATTCCTTCTATCTCAGAGAGATCAAGTAATGTGTGTTGTGCTTAGTGAAAATAGATTCCAACATTTAACATGGAAAGTTATACTGATGCAACAATGAATAAAAGCAAGGTATGTTTGAGACAAGGCCTTTATTTTCCTTCAATTTCAGTTCCGCCAAAAGGAAGACACCATTCTTATTATTAGTGTTGACCTGTGTTGTCAAAGGTAAAATTATTAAGAAAGCACTTTTTAGAATTATCAAAATTATGAATGATGAGAGATTATATTCTATTGTAGATGAGCTCTTAATCTGTCGTTTTCAAGAGCTTCAAAATGATGGAATCAACATCATATGCCACCATTTCTTTAATGAGTACTTTGGCTACTTCTTCGCAATCAACAACATCTCCTGTAACTGTTCGACTAAGATATTTCTCTAATTTTCCAGCTCTGTGTAAGACCCCAATTAAACGCCTCATTTGTCAGCGTCGAAGCTCGGGTTAAGTATTGTTTCAACACTGCTGCATAACCATTGTGGAGGGTCATGACACCAACTCCAGCAACAACTGGGTGCCATCTATAGGACATAAGTTCTCATTCTCTTTTATAGTCAGTTTGAATGTCTCTTTAGCTCTGATTTATTCAAAGCTTCTTCTTCGTCGACCCCAATGTTCTTGGTTCCATTTAATATCTTTTTATTTGATGATCAAAATGATGGAATCGACATCATAAGATTGTCATTGATATGGTTATTAAATTTATACACGGATGCACTCTTTTCATGCATGGATGCCTCGGGTTTTAACATAAATATTGCTAGACTTATTCTGACTTTGTTTCTTATAATGCATCACCCATGTTCTTAGTCTAGATTCTAGAAGCATCAATGTCTCGTACATAGATGAAGCAAACATTTTCAATGGTGATTTGATACTTAGACGGAAATCTATTTGATTTGAGTTTTTTTGATGAAGGTATTTGATTTGAGTTGATTGAGACATTATTTAACTTTGGATGAGTTTTTCTCCATCACTTTCTCTCTCTCTCTCTCTCTTTGTATATATATATATATATATATATATATGGGGCTACTACTTCATCAACTTCATTGAGGAAGATAGATAAAATCCCACAGAAGAATTATGGAGAAGAAAGTTTTACAACCATTCCACTTTACAAGCTATTTTGTTTTTGCAGATTCAGCTGGTGTTAAGTTGATGCGAATTGGTACCATTGCTGCTATTGGTAATGGTATAACCATGTACGAGTCTTCTCCTGAAATATTTGTTCGATTCTTTTGTACTAACTTAAGCTCCAACAATGTGGTCCATCAAGTTTCAAAGGTATGCAACTATGTACATTCCGAGCATCATAATATGATTTTCGTACTTTCAGTCCAGTCCATCAAGTTTCAAACATAAATCCAATATTTTTTTATGTTTCCAGGTAGCACTTAAATTTGTTTTATGTAGGACTTGTAAAGCGTGTATTCAATCAAGGAGCATTCTCTCCTCTTTGGTGATATATTTATGGTACCATCATAAGTAATGTAAAGTTATGTGATAAGTTTTATCTTATGGTTCATTGTTGTCATGGATAATCATATTACACTTCGACATCTACTGTGTAGCTTGTTCTTACAGTCCTTGCTGCAGTTTTGTTTGACTTGGCTCTTCAGAGATTTACTGTTAGATTTTGGTTTCTCATTAAACTACTTTTGAAATCTTGCATTAGTTCTCGATCCGCTAGATTTTAAATCTTCACTGGTCGTGTTTTCTGCTTATACTTATTTCCTTTTCAAGATCTTCACTTGATTATATCACTGAAGTTTTTTGTCTCTTAGCTTGGCCATTGTTCTGGCATCTTGGAAGCGATTGCAGCTTTGGTTGAATGAGTAGTTGCAACTAAGGATGCAATCTTAATTCAAAGTAAACAATTTGAAATCTTTTGGTTTCACTCCAATTTTGAAATCCATCTAAGTGAGAAACAACTCTAGGGTATATCCCTTAACCGAGGCTTCAATGTGTAAGTTTCGTTCTGGCAGACTAATTTGATTTGAAGAAACATATATCAACCTACAAACACATTTTGGATTTTGTTTGATGTTTGTATAGTTATTTGTTTTATTTTTTTATTTGAAATAGAAAGGAGGATTCTGCTTCACCTGTTTTGTTAATCTGTGTTTTGTTTATGCTCTTCATGTATGTTACTTCCTTTTATATCATGTTGTTATTTGAAATTGAAGATGAGCTTAGAAAATTTGTAGAGTTTCAATTTTCTTTTCCGAAATTGTCTATCCCCTCTGCAAAACTTCTTTTTATTGTCTTTCTCCATCGTATCAATATCTCTCTAATTTTGAACACTATTCTCTTCTAGGGTTTGCTCGAGTAAGAAACGATAATGACATAATATCATACAAAATTTGCCGTGCCGAGAGGCACGGGCTATACCCTAGTAAAATTACAAGTTAACATTAAATGGCTTAGCCCAAACAGTATTAATCAACTTAACCATGGACTTCTTACAAGAGAAAGAAACAAGCAAAACAAACACACGAAAAACATACGTCCAGACATTGATATTTAATTAGCTTCATCACTGCCACTCTTATAATTTCACCACTAATCTATCACAATAATTTCCATTTATGTGCAAGTGGAAATTATAAGGAAGTAACATGAGAAAAAAATGATTGGCATCAGATAATAAGCGGAGATTTTAGTCCACACAATGATTCAGTGTTAAGCATAAATACTGTTTTTACATCATTTGCCAATTAAAACAAATAAAACCCTAATTCATTGAAACAGATTTGGGTTGGACCATTTGACTCCTAATGCAATTGTTTCTTTTATAAAACTGCAGTGAGCTGGTAAGCCAACCCTAAAATTATATTTATGCATCCGTTCTATCTCCTTAGCAAATGTAATTTGACATATAGAAGAAGAGGGTAAAACAAGATGCGATTCTAATACTCTCAACACATCATAGAATGAACAAATTAACCATCATAGAGTAGTGTGCTGTAGTAGTAGGGATAAAGTTCCTACTACTACTACAGCAAATTACACTTGGTTCTACACATTTGCAGAATCACTGCACCGAGTCTCACCTTATTTTGTTCAGGTTTTAGGTGATAAGCACTGCCAACCACCACACTAGGTTCTTCGAGGAGGCCGATCACTATTTACAAGTGATTTTCATAAATGACCAAAAATTTGAAAGCCTGTGAGAATTTTGAGTATGGGCGTGTAATAAAAATTACAAACAAAAATTGAACAATGCAAAATAATTTAAGGACAATAAATAGCTTAAGCGAGTGTTAATCAACTTAACCATGAAATTCTTACAAGAGAAAGAAACAAGCAAAAATACACACGAAAACAACAAGCAACTGAATGTGGAGGGTGAGAAGATGGTTGTCAAAAGTAGCTGGTTGTCAAAAGTAGCTGGTTGTTAATGATCATATTTAAAAATCATTGGGAATCCGTCTTTTTTTCATCATCCAACATCTTCTTTCACCAATCTATCCATACAAAATTCATACTCCTAGTTATTTCCAAGAGGAAGAGGATTAAACCTAAATAAAACTGATTAAAATGGATTAAGTATTAGTAGCTCAGAATTAGAAGCATTAACAAATCATAGACATTCTCATACGTCCAGACATAGATATTTAATTAGCTTACTTCATCACTGCCACTCTTAATAACCAAATCAACTACTAGAGAAATACTAATTCTAAAGAAGAAGAAGAAGAAGAAGAAGAAGAAAACCCTCAGGGCCACACAAAAAGTGTAGAGATTTGGAGACATTCAACACGGCATCAAGTTTAGACCGCCCGTCCGCTGTTTCTCATCATTGAGCCTTCTTTCTTTCTTATAATCAAATTTTATCAAAATTCAAAATCAAAAGGCATCAGATTATTCTAAGTTATTAGAGAGATAGATTTCCACATTGATAATTTCAGTGTGTAGCATAAGATTATCATTCCATCACTTGCCCTTTTCCTATATCAAACTACCAAAACCCTAAATCAGTTATCAAAATCTTTCCTAAAAGAAGAAATTAAATTGGCATCAGATAATAAGCGGAGATTGTAGTCAACACAGTGATTCAGTGTTAAGCATAAATACTGTTTTTACATCATTTGCCAATCAAAACAAATACAAACCCTAGGAATTCCTAGATCGAAAAAAAGAGATTTGGGTTGGACCATTTGACTCCTAATGCAATTGTTTTTATTATAAACTGCAATGAGCTGGTAAGCCAACCCTAAAATTATATTTATGCATCCGTTATATCTCCTTCGCCATTGTAATTTGACATATAGAAGAAGAGGGTAAAACAGATGCGATTCTAATCTCAAGACATCATAGAATGAACAAATTAAACACTAAAAATACTACTACTAAGTAAATGATTTGATGAGAAAAATACTCGATTTCGTGTGAAGATAGAAATGAATTGTAATCCCCATAGTGAGTAGATCGGGAAGACTTGGTTTGAGAACAAATGGCTTCGTTAAAGTGTTTAAATAGGGTTATTTGTTCACCCTTGTCAACCCTAAAAATCCTAAAATTATGTTAGGGTTTCAATCTCTGTTTTTGTTGCAGATATCACAGATCTGACGGTTAAGATTAATTAGTAGAGGACTTACATATACGTGGGCCAAACTAAGTTAAAAGAATGGGCTTAACACTTATTTGTAAGGAAAATTTTATACAGACATAACGCCCAAACACAAGAAATCTAATAAAGCCCAACAAATGTTAGCCCGGTTGGTAATGCATCTACTCTGCAATACGGAAGTGGCGAGATCAATACCATGGAAGTACAAATCCAGAATTTATTGAATTTGGAGATATCAATGTCTTTGTAATGACTATCGTAGAAAATATAATAAAAAAATCTAATAAGGGTGCTAATCTATTTCGGATTTCCAGTTTACTCCTGGCATACTTCATTACTACGTGGCTAATAAGACAAGGGGTATTTGTTCTCTATGTAAGTTGATGAATCGAATTACCCTCTTCATATATTGACGCATTAAATCAAGACACCGCTCTTTGAAAACCTGAAGAAACATAATACGAGAAACTAAAAACATTTCAAACATTGAAAAAATGCACAAGCCATAATATGATTTCACCAAACAAATTTGAGACGAAGAAAGTGAAAAGAAGTCAATAGGCAACTTAAATCACACAAAGTAAAGGAATAAGGTAAAGGAAGGGATTTAGGTTAGGGTTATCATCTCATCTCATATGGAATTTAATCTTGACTGCTTGTCACATTACCATATTATTATATTATATACATATATATAAATTGGACTTAACTGGTATGGTTAGGTTCTGATGGTTCCTAGAAAATGCATCCATTTACCGACCCAAACCAATTGGATATACAACTGTGCCAAACCGCTCGTTGTTTGGTTCGGTTTGAATACCAACTGACTAGTTTGGCTCAAGTTGGATAGATCGGTTTTGTCTATTTTTGCACACCTTTGAATTCAACTCGACGTCCTCGTCAGTGCGCTACTAGTTCCCTCTCTATATATGTTATATCTCTCTCTAGATTTCAGGAACTACAAGGCAATTGTGTTTGACAGGACACCGAGGAGCGAGAAAAAATGGTGAAGCATATGTGGGATGTACACACCCACCCTCGGATCAGATTACCAGGAAGCTTTTGAAGCTGCCTACCAGGACATGGCTAGTAATGTACCAGTCGAGAATCTGCCTTTTCTGAGATTGCTAAGAAGTCAATGGCTTCCATTCATCTGAGATTGCTAAGATGTCAATGGCTTCCATCCATTTGAGATTGCTAAGATGTCAATGGCTTCCATTCATATTGTTCAACCACCTCTGTTTGGCGTGTAATTTAGAAAATTCATTTGATATTGATAGTGTTGTTTATCTGGTATTATGAAAAACCAAGAATCTAGTCTTCATGTTTTAATAAAAACAGAGATACACTTTAGAGTGTCTTTCTCAAATAAATTTAGAGATAACTTTATGTCTAAAAATTATTGTAGTATTCGAAACAGATTAAACTGAAAAAACTAATATAATTTAAAACAATGATCAATTAAAAGGTTATAGAGAGAAAGCCGAGTCGAGTTGTCTCTTTCCTTAAGACAGTGAACACCCTGGTATTAGTACCAAAACTAGTAAGATGTTTGTCTCCCAGGATACAACGGCTGTACCTTTCAGTGTGACGACTAAGAGTACTTCGTTTTTCTGAAAGCGTGCGAACTTAGAACAAGCAGTAAGAACGATAGATGAATTGACTTCTTAAACTCTAAATGTTTTTGTAACTTTGAATGCTAAACCTTTCGTGTTTTGTTTGCTAGATACTGTTTGGTATTTATATGAGTATTGCTGACACTCCAGACAGGTGCCTATAGACGATTGGATGCTTCCCAACAGTCATATTTGTCTGTTGGTTTTCGGGTGCCATCTTGACCGTCAGATCTCAATGGATCTATCAAGATCTCGCGCCTTGAACGCCCACCGTTAGATCATCAACGGATCTATCTTACTGGCGCCAAGCATCCTGACCGTCAGATCAAATCTATGACCATAAAATCAAAGGCTCCAATAACTCCTCGCGACGATGCGTACGTGAAAAGTGCAAAGTGCGGGCGCCTCAAAAGCACCCTAAACGCCCATTCGCCCACGCCGCGCGTGCGTGGTTTGCGTGGTGCAAACCACGTGAGTCACCTTTCTATTTTAAAGAACATAGCATAAATATATGGAAGATTCTATATAAGGAAATAAACCATTTCCTCCTTCATAAATGTGGTACTAACTCAAAATCCCGGTTTTGAGTTAATGGTACCCATACGAAACGAATTTTGTAATAACTCACTCGTACGGAATCGGATTTGGACAAAATTTGAGTCTAAATTCAAGAGCTCGACGAGACGAATCCAACAAGACGTCTTGCTCGAGATTATAATGCATATAGGTACACCAAATTAACCAAAATACGGTCCAGTTGCTTTTGAGCTAGGTACCGATTTCAACAGATAGTTCAGGGATCAAAAGTCAATTTTGTTAAGTTTACAAACCGTAGACTTTCCAAATGTTCATATCTCTATTACTGCTAATCTATTATATTAAAACAGATCAGTCGGTTATCCAGGGGATAAGTCTGGTCGTCCATTTTATTTTAGAGATTTAGTTGGGAACACATCCGACGGATAATATAAAATCTTTTTATGTAAATACACTAAAAAAAAGAAGGGCATCTATGTAAATCAGACAAAATTGGTTAGAATAACTATCCACATATTCTCTCCCAATTTTATTCTCCCACGGATTACATCTTAGAAACTACCAACTTTACAGTAGAAAATCGTGGCAGATATAAATAACTAACCCATTCTCCCATATCTTCCTAATTTCTCTCCTAACTATTTCACTTAAAATTGAAATTAAATCTCCCAAATTTTTTTGGGAGATGCTAGAGTTACAAAGGATTTTGACAAAAGAAAGTTCCCAGCTGATGTGGTGGTTGTGATATTCATATCTCAACGGCCTAGATTTGGTCAAAGTTTTAAACCGCAACCGCCACATCAGCTGGGAACTATCTTTTGTTAAAATTTTTTGTAACTTTAGCATTTCCCTTCTTTTTTTTTATCAAATTTTTTTTGTTAGTGATATTTCTTCCATAAATACAGTTTCCCCCCTCTCCTCTTTAAACACACGGTTATCTATCCTCTATTGATTTTGGAATATTATTTACAAATTAAGGGAAGTTAATGTAATTTATGTTGTAATTTAAATTTATTTTTCTCTTCCTCAAAGGCGTTAGCCAAGAGGGATCTTCCCCGTCCGTAGGACGGGGAGGAAACCTAGTCCAATTAAAAGAAAAGCAAATATCCCTTTTTCTTTAGGTTCCGGTATTGTTGATATTGTTCAGTTCAAGTTGTTAGCATAAAAAGAAGGATACTATACAAGCAATAAAGTACACAACATTAATGTTACACCATGAAGTTACGAGATTGAAGGTAATAAACGAATAACCAAAGCTTTGATTCATAGTAGTATAAGTATAATGTCTGCTTCTCCATATGCCCACATCAATTGTTATCACTTTTTTTTTGGTTCGCTTTTCCTATTACTTCTAGAGAACTTGATACCATTTGTCGTGTCTGCCCACGCGTTTTTGACGAAGATGGAGTAAAAAACTGGTACAACATTTGGGAATTGGTACTTGACACATGATCTCCTTCCTTCTGCCCAAACTCTGGAGGGCTCACCTGAGCTTGATTCATGTCGTGCCTCTATCTGAAATCCGTCTGCTCTCTCTTTCTGTTAGCTTGGTATAAGGGTTATTATACGAAATCTGATGTTGCCAAAAGGGTGTTGAATGATTCAACGTGGAATCCTTGGTATTTGATGCTCCATGAGCTTCGTGTGTTTTGGCTTTAGTATTATCTGGCTCCTCTTTTATATTAGGTCGACGATCAACTTCCATAAGCTCGGAAGGTTTCTTGAGTTTAGCAGTAACTTCGGATGGCTTATCTTTGTCTGAAGAAGCAATCTCTACTACCTGTTCGGTTCTAGGCGCTGCTGACGAAGAACGATTGGTAATTGCAGTAGTGGGGAATGCTTTTCTGGAGGAGTAGCAGGTGTATAGTTGGATGGTAGTAGATCGTCCCAATTTTCCAATAGCTCCTTGTAAACTTTCCTCAAAGTGACCTTAGTGAGCTCTGTCACTTTACAAATCTCAGCCCGAGTCTTTCGTTTACGGGAGCGCTACATGTACAAGATCCTTGACAAAATTTGTGACTTAATGACTCTTTTTCACTAAAAGACAAAAATTGATCAAAATTTTTCAAAGTTTGACTTTGATCGGGACAGTTCAAATGACATTTTGTCAAGAATCTTGTCAAAGATTATTTGTACATTTAGCATTTCCCTTTCGTTTATCTTCTAATTTACATTCCAAATAGATAGCAACTGCTGAGATACTAAGGCCATGTTTGGCGCACACATTCCCGTAACGTGATCCTGGGAATCAGATTACTGTAGTTTGATGTTTGGTTTGACCAGGAATGGGAATTTGATTCCTGACATATTCCTAATTAGGTGTTTGGTTCGTATAGGAATAAGAATGTAGATATTTGTAAAAGTTCACTTTTACCCTCACTTAGACTATATAAAATACACATCAACTTTTTTTTAGCATAAAATATACACATCAACTTTGTAATATATTAAAATCGGTATTATTTTTTCAAATTCGTAGATATGAAATAATAACATGATACATCAAAGGGTTTGAATTTAAAGATAATAAATAAATATCTTAATAAAAATTTATCTCAAATTAAATTTTGTTCATAAACATAAATAGTACTTATTAATACCAAATACTACAAAAATAAAATAAAATTGGTAATTCAATATTTTGTTAAGGATATATTTTGTCAATAAATATTAATATATGTGATTCCGGGAGAATGAGAATCACAAACCCACCTCCCCTCCTGGGGTTGCTATTACCCCTTTTTAAGGGAATCACATTCCCGGGCCCACACCATTCCCGCAAGCCAAACAATGATATGGAATGTGATTCTTGGGAATCACATTCCATTCCCACACCATTCTCGCGCGCCAAACATGATCTAATAGGGTTTTTATGAGTATAGAAACATTTGTTGGTTACGACTTCCCCTATATGAGTTGCCAACTCTTGAGTAAGTTTATAATGAAAAATTAGGTACAACCCAAAAAGGATTATCTCTGCTATGACTCAAAACATATTAGATTAGTGTCTCTTGTACATTTGTTGTCCATATAAGATTTCTAATTTTTTTATTTATCCGTATATAATTTTGTCCATATAAGATATTTGATTGTCCATATATTGGTCACCTTAAATTTTAAAGCCAACTGGATTATTTCTTTGAGAAATGTCGTTTGGCCCAAGTTGGTCGGACGACTCGAACCCGATAGCTAACGTGGCCCCCGACTCGGATCAAGTCCCATTCCCATTGAGAGAGATGACACTCCGTCAAGATCAGAGAATGTGAGGTTTTAGAGAGAGAAAGAGATTGAGAGTAAAAGTGTATTTCATTATATCAAATGATCCAATACACTTCAACTTATATAGGCTCCGTTAGAGAGAGAAAGAGGATGAAAGAGTTAGAGGAAAAGTTTGTTAGATCATAACAAACTCTCTCAACTGAAATGGCAAAAATACCCCTCTCTACAGGCACCTCTCTAACACTCTTATTACATATATTGATTACACTCTTATTACACCATCATCATCTCTCTATCACTTAATACTCCCCCTCAATCTGAACCAAAGACATCAGATTGGACAAGAGAGAAGAGAATAGGGGATTAGCTAACCCCTTGGTGAAAACATCAGCCAACTGAGAGGAGGAAGCAACACGATCAATGTGGAGCACACCAGAAGCCACCAATTCTCGAATAAAATGGTAATCAATTTCAACATGCTTGGTACGAGCATGAAAGATGGGATTAGCAGCCAAGTGTTTGACACCCATATTATCACAGAGTAAAAAGAATGGATGATCAATTGAAAGTCCCAGCTCATCCATCACATAGGAAATCCAAAGCAGATCAGAAGTAGCATTGGCCATTGCTTTATACTCTGCCTCAGTGCTCGATCGAGCAACAGCGGGCTGCTTCTTGGAAGACTAGACAACCAAGGTTGAACCAAAAAACACAGCATAACCAGTAGTGGAGCGACGAGAATCAGGGCAACCAGCCCAATCTGAATCACTATAACCTCGAAGAGAAGTCAAATCCCCAGGCTGAATGGTTATACCAGACCCAACAATACCTTCCAAGTATCTCAAAATACGCTTCACCATGTGAAAGTGATCAGTTCTGGGTGCAGACATGAACCAAGCCACATAATTAACCCCAAATGCTATGTCTGGTCGGGTAATAGTCAAATATTGAAGTCCACCCACAAGACTTTGATAGAGAAGAGGATCCTCAAGCAAATCCCCATCAAGAGAAGATAATCTCTTACCAAAAGGTACTGGAGTAGAGAAATGCTTGCAATCTAGTAATCATGCCTCTTGAAAAAGCTCAAGAGTGTATTTAGTTTGAGTAAGAAGCAATCCACCAGAAGAAATCACAAGATTGACCTCAATACCCAAAAAATAATGAAGTAAACCAAGATCCTTCATAGAGAATTCTAAGCTGAGTTGAGCTATCAATGTAGACAGAAGAGAATCAGAGGATCCAGTAAGTATTATGTCATCTACATAGAGTAGAAGCACCATTGTATCATCACCAACAGTGTAGACAAACATAAAATGACCAGTGAGACTCTTCTGAAACCCATAATCAAGGAGAAAGCCAGCAAATCGAGTAAACCAAGCCCTGGGAGCTTGCTTGAGGCCATATAAACTCTTATGAAGAAGACACACATAATCCTTAAGAAGAGGGTCAGGAAACCCGGGAGGTTGCTTCATATAAACTTCTTCATCAAGAATACCATGAAGGAAAGCATTGGATACATCCAACTGCTTAATAGACCAAGACTTAGAGACAACAACTGTGAGAACAACTCTAATTGTAGTAGCCTTCACAACTGGACTAAAAGTCTCAGAATAATCCAAACCATCAACTTGGTGAAATCCCTTAGCTACAAGTCTGGCCTGGTACCTTTCAACACTCCCATCAACCTTTAATTTGGTCTTAAAAACCCACTTGCAACCCAACACATTCACGGAAGGGAGAACAAAAACAAGAGACCAAGTGTGATTTTTATGCAAAACACTTATTTCTTCATTCATAGCCTGCATCATTCAGGAAACTTGGAAGCCTGAGTATAAGAAGTATGATCAATGGATTGTTGTAACAAAGTAACAAATGCCTGAGGAAGAGGATGACAAATGATATGATGAGAGACAAACTCAGGAAGGTGTTTAGGCCTATGAATACCAACTCTGCCTCTTGTAGTCATATGATGAATAGGTTGAGGAGCAAGAGAGCTAGAAGAAGTAGCTGGAAGAGAAGAAGATCTTGATTCTCCAGGTGTATGGACAGAATGTTCAAAAGAAACATTAGTAGTAGGAATAGGCAAAATAGGAGTAGGTGTATACTGAGAAGGCATAGGAAGAACAACTTGAGTAGAAGCTGCTGTCTGTGTTGAAGAGAGACTAAAATCTTCAAAAGGAAATGAACCCTCATCAAACACAACATGTCGAGAGAAATAGAACCTCCCAGAATGAATATCAAGACACCTATATCCTTTGTAAAGAGGACTGAACCCAAGAAACACACACCTTACTGATTTAGGGCTAAGCTTATCCTGTCTAATAACACCCAAGTGAGGATAGCAAGCTGAGCCAAATACCTTAATAGCAAAATAATCAAGCACTTTATCAAATAGCATCTCAAAGGGGAATTTACCCTTCAACAACTTAGTTGGAAGTCTGTTCATGATATAAGTAGCATATTCGAATGCATCAAACCAATGCTTCTTAGGAATAGATGTCTGAAAACATAAGGTATTTCCAATTTCAGTGATTTGCTTATTCTTTCTCTCAGCTCTTCTATTCTGTTGAGGAGTGTAAGGACAAGAAATTCTCAATGTGATGCCAGACTCATCAAGAAACTTCTTAAATCCTCCTTTAGTAAGTTCAGGAGCACCATCAGTCTGAAAAAGTTTGATCTTTGTGTCAACAGGTTTTCAGTGGTGATTTTGAACTTCTTAAAGCAAGACAAGCTATCACTCTTATGTTTCAAAGGATATATCCATAAAAATATGCTATAATCATTCAAGAAAAGAATATAATATGGAAAACCAGAGGCTGATGATATAAGGGAAGGACCCCAGATGTCACAGTGAACTAAATGTAGTGGTGTTGGAGTTAAACTGGAAGATAACTCAAAAGAAAGACTCTTACTTTTTCCCAGCATACATGAGTCACATAAGTGAGATATCTCCTCAGATGTAAGTTGAATATGGTTGGATTTATGCAGAGTTTCAAGAACACTATGAGCAGTATGTCCCAATCTTTGATGCCACAATGAGGGAGAAACAACCAAGTTAGCAGATAGAGCCTCAATTTGTTTAATAGACCATGGTGTAAATTCAATAAGATGAAGATTATCAATCATTGGTCTTTCTAAAAGTGTAGACTGAGAAGCCAAGTCTTTAATATTATATCCTCAAGGAAAGAATTCAACTGAACATTCATTGTCTTTAGTAAATTTAGAAATGGACAACAATTTCTTTCGAATACTTGGCACAAGTAGAACATCATCAAGATCAAATTCTTGAGATGCAAATATCATTTTTGAGCTACCGATACTTGTAATGCTAATAGTTTTACCACTACCAACCATTACTGACTCAATACTAAGATAAGGAGTAGAATGTGTTAATACCTTCGAATCATGAGTCATATGACTTGAAGCCCCAGTGTCTCCAATCAAGACTTTGAAACTTGTGTGGAGCTTAGATTAGCAGTAAGACCTTCTTCAATGAAAGCTATGTTGCATTCTTCTTAAGAAGGCTCAGAATCACCATCAATTTGAGGAGATTTTGATGATTCTCCAATATGAAGTCCAGCAAAGGACTGAGAATTTGAAGGTCTAGAAGGAGCATATCAAAATCTACACTTACTAGCCTTATGACCCCATTTATGACAAATTCCACAAGGAATGCTAGAGAAATCAAACTTCTCAGCCTTTTGATTGTGTGATGGATGTTGTGTTCGAGGTGATTCTGACATATGAGGCTTTATTTGAGAAGAACTCTTCTGTTTTATTTGATTTGTTGTATGAGATCTATCTGAATTAGATCTAGTATAACCTGATTTAGAATTATTTGACTGGTTTTGATTGTAATTGTTCTTCTGATGATATGAAGATGATCTATGATAATCAGTGTTCTTCACATAACAAGCAGATTGTTCATCAAACTTCTTCGGAGCAGATAACCATTGCTCATGGTGAAGAAGACGAGATCTGAGTTTAGGAAAGTTAATTCGAGTTGTTCGATTATCAATAACCACTATAAATTGACTATAATCTTTTCCTCATCCAGCTAGAACAATTCGAATGATCTCTTTCTCAGAGATCTTATCATTTACAACAATTAAAGAATCAGAAAGTGATTTGATTTTTCGTAAATACTCACTAATTGTAGCTAATCCTCTCCGTGTGTTTTGAATTTCTCGTCGAAGAAGATCTTGCTTGGCTTCAAACTCCTCAGCATAAATTGTGTCATATATCCCCAAATTTGCTGAGAAGTCTTCAATCCAAGTACATTTGATGAACAGATCTGGAGAAGGTTGCTTTCAAGCATGATTTTTAACGAAGTTATCTTGTTTTCTCCAGATCTGATAAGCTGGATTTACAATTTCTTTATCATCTTCATAGATCGAAGCTTCTGGTGGTATTATAGATCCATCAACATAACCGATCAAGTCATTACTGATCAAGATGGTTTCAAATTGATCTCGCCATAACAGAAAGTTCGTTTCATCCAATTTCTCTGCTACACAGTTCGTGACATTTAGAGAAGGAAGATGATTTGATGAATTAAGAGAAGAATAAGAGTTTGAGTGTGAGCTTGTTTCCTTCATTGTTAGGTTTTGAAGAAGAAAACCCTAGAGCTCTGATACCATGTGAGGTTTTAGACAGAGAAAGAGATTGAGAGTAAAAGTGTATTTCATTATATCAAATGATCCAATGCACTTCAACTTATATAGGTTCGGCTAGAGAGAGAAAGAGGAAGAAAGAGTTGGAGGGAAAGTTTGTTAGATCCCTAAAATTAAGAATGAGATCTTGAATATTTGATCACCTTTTACAAAAGAAATGACAAAAATACCCCTCTCCAGAGGCACCTCTCGAACACTCTTATTACATATATTGACTACACTCTTATTACACCATCATCATCTCCCTAAAATTAAGAATGAGATCTTGAATATTTGATCACCTTTTACAAAAGAAACCTGAAACATGAACAAGAGTCGGTAAGAACTGTAAAGTTGAAACTTCATCAGATCTCTTTCAAAACTGAGAAATTTTTGTAGATGATTCACATAAGAAACCCTAACTAAAATAAAAAATTATTAAATCACCATGGCAACTTAATTGCTCAAGAAAATCATATCACATTCTTCCCTAGAAAAAATGTGTTCTTCTTCTTTTTGTAAGTTTGAAATTAAGAGGAGTGATAGTGGCCATTTGAAGAACACGATGGGTGATGATTGTTTGAAGAAGGTGGTCGTGAAGATTAAGACACAACAAAATTTCTTGCCCTCTTACAAATATGTAATTATGTTTACACCCAAAGTTATTATCCATATAAGAACTTTGTTTGTCCATATATTGGCAACCTTTAGAATTTACAGAAACAAAAAAGATCTAATAAGGGATTAATTTCTTTGAGTTTACAAATACTTCTTCTTTGGTGAATATAGAAGAATTTCTGAAATAAGAGATTGATTTCTCATGAGATGGATCACTCACAGATCTCGAAAGCAAACTAGAATCTGAAAATTTAACCTAAAAAAAAAACAGTTTTAGCTTAAGGTGGCTAATATATGACAAAAAAGAAATCTTATTTAGACAAAAAATTATCGGGCACTCAAACGTAATTGACTTATTTGACTTTTACTTAATTGGGGTAAACAATTGTATGGACTCAAATGAAAACAAAAAGTAATTTAAAAGTTATAATAAATACACTAAATTTATAAGAAAAAAAGGAACACCTTCTACACCGTTACTATAATGACGCGCACTAACGTAAGAATAACACGCTAGTTATACATTGCGGCCAAACACTAACGGCCCCCAATTTCTAAAGGAACCATTGTTTTATTGTCGCCAATTGTATTACTAGTACTACCAACGTAAGATAATTCGGATCTTCCTTCTTCTAACAAGTAACTCTTCTCGTCTTCATCGTCATTTCCTACAAACTCGTCGAAAACCCACTTATGATTGAAAGACCTTTTCATCAGTCCATCCAACATCATAAATGCTTCTTTCATTTCAGGTCTACTTTCTCCTTTTATTCTTAAGCATCTCTTTGTTAGTTCTGCAACTTGTTCCACTTGATATCGTTGCTCATTATTTTCATTACTCGCAAACTTATGGTCGAGGATATGAAACAACCGACTTTCTCTCATCGAAGAGAGGAAATAATTAGCTAAGTTACGGTGATCTTGGTGTCTAGCAAAAGAAACTGCCTTTTCCCCTGTGAGTAGTTCTGCAAGTAGAACTCCGTAACTATAAACATCACTTTTCTCTGTTAGTTGTCCCGTAAGAAAGTATTCTGGGTCCATGTACCCAAAAGTTCCTTGAACTGCCGTATTTAATAGTGTTTGATCGAAAGGGACTAATCTTGATGCTCCGAAATCTGATACTTTAGCTTTATAATCATCGTCTAAGAGTATGTTACTTGACTTAATGTCCCTATGAATTATAGGTATTGAAGCATCCGAATGTAAGTATGCAAGTGATCCTGCCACCTCTGCCGCTATCCTTAAGCGGTCATTCCATACAAGATTTGGTACTTTCCTCTCATTATTGTCGTGTAAATGTTCAAAAAGAGTTCCATTCATAATAAACTCGTAAACTAGTAAAGGAACTTCAGATTCTAGACAACAACCCAAAAGACGGACAACATTTCTATGGTTGATTTGTGATAAAACAACCACTTCGTTTATAAATTGGTCAATTTGAGTCCTGTCAATCACTTTTGATTTCTTAATAGCGACGACTTCTCTGTTAGACAAAACTCCTTTATAAACGGTACCATATCCTCCTTGACCAAGAATTTGACTCTCGTGGTAATTGTTGGTGGCTTTGTTTAGTTCTTCGGTAGTAAATATTTTCGCAATTGACTTACTACTTCTACCATTTCTGCCACTCCTATTATCTTCGAATGCTTCTTCTCGTTCATGAAGGAGTTGTTGCAACATTAAACCTCCATTTTGCATAAAAAATTTCTCTTTAACTTTGAGGTATTTTATCTTCATATACCACAAATATGACCAAAAGCTGCTCACAAGTAAGACTATCAAGCCTACACAACTACCTGCATAGAATGGTACCCAATTCATGTTTATCAATTAACATTTGCATTTAGCAACCAAACCATAACTTTTGGGACTAATTTTTAGTTCACCTTGTTATGACGTTTATCATGCCAAAATAATCTTAACAGAACGACATCTAAGGGTTCTTTTTTATTTTGGTTTATTTGGAGTCTATAGTATCCGAAGTGGTCATAATATATTTACCACCGTCAAAGAGGCGTAGACGCACCGATAAGGCAAATCATAAAAAGTGTATTTGGAACTAGAAGTAGGAAATTTCCTCCTACTTCTTTAGTGAAATCCTATGAAGAGGGATATCTCCTTTTTTGTGTGTCATAAAAGAAGTTCCTTTTTCATATTAAAAAATTACTTACCTATAATTATATGAATAGGTCGAAACCTCGTTGGGCGATAGCAATTAAACTTGTCGGAGTTTGTGTCGGAGTTTGACACGTTGTCAGGATGATAACCATGCCGACAGGAACATCTGTAGCTACCCTCTATGTTTGAGCAAATTTGGAACTCTCTTTTACAATTTTCTTTGCATTCATTAATATCTGACGAGAAAAATTGGGATAATCACAATCTCCTCATAATCAAAATTATTCTCAAAATTAAGTTGATATTAGAGATGAATGGGGTGATTACCTTGACAACTACCTGGAGTACTCGTAAGGTACGGATTACCTTCATATCCGTTCTTGCACTGGCAACGATAACCAGAGGCACCTCCTGGCTCGTAGCATTGGGCATTCGGGCCACACACATAGCTAGTTAAGTTTTTTATAGCTTGAGTGCATGTCTCGTTCCCAATAGTCCAATCCATTATTGCAGGAGCATACCAATAATCAAATCCCTTTAGATGTGATGTTATAAATTTAAACCAATTTTTTTCGGCTATAAATGCAGTATTACATGTACCCAATTCCTTACCAATACTTCCAACTTTTATACTGGTAGCATTATAAAAGGCGATTCCTTCCGGAATGGAGGTCTTGCAACAACCGATGCCCGAGCAAGTCCCATTCACTACATCATTTATACTCTCACAAGTAGACAGACATCCTGTGGCAATATTACCTCCTGATCTTCCCTGTAATAAGGCTAAAATGTTGCAGCCGATACCAAAAAACTCGTTTTTGGTATCCGAGAATGAGAATTTGACAAGTCCGGCCCAGGTCTCTCCATTATAACCGTAACAATCGGTGCCCATGAGTAGTTCTACTTTTAATTCCCCGTCCAATACTGATATGTTTGTGACTTTCATATTACCGTACAACAACCTTGGGGGATTGGAAGAGTAATTGCAATTTAACACAAACGGTTGGTGCTCCTCCCCATCCAGGTACTGAGGTTCATAATAGTAACAACCTTTGGCGCCGATGCCAAATGGGTAGGGAATGCTAATACCACCGCATTCTTCTTTGCACCCAGGCTTTGTGGCGGTGATCATCATCGTCGCCACCAGTGTCATCGGTACTACTAGTAATATTAAGATGGGTAGAAGCATTACTGATGAGTGCTCTACTGCAACCATACCTAATGGGACTCAATTTTGTTTACTCTCCTATTGTCAGAATCCTTCCCCTATATGTTTATAGAGATTAGAAGACTATTCTTCTCGAGATTCTTTTCAGATATTTTTCTTTGTTAATTTTCAAAATTCGTATTTCTCGGCTTGACCCGCTTACTATATTTGCGTCCACAACTTTACGAAGGGTATCCATTAGAAGAAATTCTTTTTCAACATTTCTTGTCCTTTCGCTTGACTTGTTTTTTGGATTGACTTATTTTTGTTTACTTGACGTCTAAATGGGGTCATGGAGCCTTTTCAATTCTCTCACTATATATAAGCTCTTAAATATCCTACTTTTGTCGTCATGTTATGACAAAAAACAAATAAATTAAGCAAAGTATTAATGAAAGTAAATAAATAAATATAATATAATATAATATAATATAATATAATATAATATAATATAATATAATATAATATAATATAATATAATATAATAGATTTACGTAGTTTTGTTGACGACACCTTCTCTAAGAGGGACAATGATGCTATGATCTTCATTACGAATGAAAAAACAAAATTACTGTGTAAATTTTCTAAAATCCTCGCACTCAGTCACCTTTAATTCCCTCTCTCTAAAATCGAAAACTAGATACCCAGTTTCATTGATAACAATCTTTTATAAGACTACAAACATTAATTAACGCTGCGAGCCAAAATTTTGAAAACTATCTTTCGGATTCAAATTGAATTAGATATTGACCCAACACGTAGCAGGATAACTTTTGGGGGATTACAATAGAAATTTCTTCTCACATATCTTGTCCCGTCGCTTAACTTGTCTTTTTCTTATCGACTTGCATGACGTTTAATGGAGTCAAGACTGTGTGAAGTTCAAATCAGTCACTATACATAAGCTCCTAAATATCCCAATTTTTTGGTTGCGAAATGTTCAGAAAAATTGCAAGCCTTTTCTCAACTTTTATAAGCTAGGACGCACATAAGTAAACGTTGCAACCCAAAAATTTGAAAACTATTTCTCGTGTTGCAAATTAGATTAGACATCAACCCATATGACCATATCCAGAGTAGATTCAACATATCTGCTAGGTAGCTCAATATCTAATGAGAGACCTGTGTTTGAATTAGGAGTGGGAGTCGGACGAGTATGGGTACCCACGGGTAGCTAGGTCTCGGGTAGTTGTACTCCTTGAACACTCTGGGTAAATCGGGTGGGCAAATTTAAATATTTGAATGATCAAAGCCGCCCAAACCCGGTTATGGAGGCAGGTTATTCGGGCATTGGGCCATCCGGGTGTTGGTTGACACAATAAAATATAATAATGCTTTTGGAAAAAAATATCTAATATATAAAATACTAAGAGATTTAGCTTGTATACAATTTCATCATTAACCTTGTCCCATTGGAATTTAACAATTGAATTAATCAACTTTTACATATGAGAACCTTAAGATATTAAATGATCATCAAAACAAAAAGATTAAAAAATTTCAACTCATTCAAAAAGAAATCCAAAAAATATTTGTGGACATGTAGACAAAAACCTCAACAACTCGGCCAATAAACACATTCACTGAGTACTTAGAGCAAGTTCAATGGCAGTCTGTCTTAGGCTGAAAAAACCACCTTTTCACCCCAAATTTTTGGCCTCAACTCAGCCTCAAAAATTCAGCTACAACCTCAGCCTCTCTTGAGGCCGAAAATTTGTTTATGTGAGAAATTCGTGTGTGGCGTTTTTGTTAGTGTGCGAGAAACGTGTGTGGTTTTGTGTATATACAAAACACGTGTTTAAACTATTTTCGAAATAATATTTTTTTTTCAAGGTTGAAAAATTATTCGGGGACCGACACTTTCGTTCAACGTATTTTAATTATTAATGTGGAAGTTTTTTTAGAGTTGAAAAAAAATTAAAACTAACTACATTAAAAAACGAAAAAAAAAAGGAGAAGATCTTGGCCGTTGGATTTTTTCCAACGACCCAGATCATCCCCAACGGTCACGTTGGGGACCTTCAGTCACCCCTAATGTTAGGGTCTGAGGCCACCTGACCCTCACTGGACTTGCTCTTACAAAATAAAATTCCCCAAGTAAACAGCAGAACAAAATTTAATCTTAATCAAAAGTTCTAACATGAATTAGAATTTAGAAGATAAAACACTAACCACAATAAGATCAAAGGTAGCTTAAGTCTACTAAATATATCTATAACTAGGTATGACCCGCGCCTCCGGCACGGACACTGATGTTGAAGAGAATGTGGAACTTCAAAACTGTAATTTTTAACAGACTTATTTTTAAAAAATTGATGAAACCCTGTCCTGAATTGCGGCATCCATTTCAAGCTCAAGCATAGAAACCTTAGCCCATGCTTCTTCTTGAGTGACTTGGTAACAACATCATAAAAGGATCTCAGCTTGAAAGATAGAGGGTGAATTGTGAAGTGAGGATGAAGTTGTCAGTGAAGATGATGAGTCCGAAATACTGCCTCATTGCACGTGTGAAAAACTACCTGCTTCTCTGAAATTGTCAGTGAACCCCCATTAGATAAGCCAAATGCCCCAAAATTACTTCCTGATCTCACAAAAGCTGCATCCTGTAGAACGTTCAATAACTTGTGCAACCTCCCCGGAATCAAAAGAATCCACAATCGCCCTGAAAATAAAAGCAGCAGCAAAAAATAAAGCAACATTTTTCCTTGCTAGGTATTGCTTGCACTCAATAAGCTGAAGTGGTAACTCAACAACTTGGTAGACAACCTCAGCAGGAAATGCACAAACACGTTCCATGACCCCTTGCAAGTAAAGTCATAACTTAAGAGCCTTGAGTAAAACCATATAACCCTGATAATAAGAGTGAATTATCAACTTGAACACCAAACTTTTACATGAAGAGAACAGATAGTGAATAAGCATGATGACAGACCAAAAAACGAACGACCAGATCTTAGCTTTGCAAGAAGTTTGTGAACACCACCACGATCAACAAACACTGCCGTAAATTTCCGATGAGCACCTAATGAACTAATAAACTTCAGCGCATCAGGCAGAGGAGTCATAACTTTTGACACATCTTTTTCCACGAATACCGTTGTAGTAGTGCAAGGCAGACGTCTACCTCCTTCTCATGAAACACTGACACTAGAAGAGCATAATTCGAGAGCAAAAGGCATATGAGACTGGAATAAATGTTAGTTTTACCTTGAGACTTTGGTTGCATTAGCAACACCAATAACAGTTTCTACAGCTTCAACAGCAGATGAAAATGCATCTCCTTCATCATTTGTGCTTTTGAACACCTACAAGTTCAGTTGAAGAAAATTAAGAATAGTACTTTAATTGCGAAAAAAATAACCATGAATATGAGTGGCGCACCTTTAATCTGTTGGAGAAGGGAAAATGTTATTATTCTGTAATGGCAGAATATTGAACTATTCTTAATTGAGTTTGTTCCAATTTTGTTCCTGACCACCGTCTAGCAACAAACTCGATGAACAAAGCCTTGATCTTTGATCCTTCTCTCTACCTTATGGCGTCTAATCGACGATATAATAATCGATTATCATATTAAAAAACCACCCATTTCTAAAAAAAACCATTACTGAACTCAATCAGTGAATCAATTAAAACCCATGAAATTTGAATCAAAGAGATTCGTAAATACAACTCCCCCAATTCTGCAAAATAGATTATGGAAGAGGGAGTTTAGATATAGTCCAAAACCCAATTGAGATTTTTTGAATCAAATAAGTGGAATGAAATAGAAAAAAATCAAATACGGTTACCTCAACGTCTTTGACCAAAAGATCCTTCTCTTTAGGTGAATATTCTTCCCTAAATGAAAACATGATACGATTTCACGAGAAGGTGAAACGATTTGAGTTTTACAACTGGAATAAAAAGAGTTAAAACAGGAACACAAATGAGTGAATCGCATTTATGTGGTCCAAGTGTTCTAGGCGTAACACGTGCCTCCGGCACAGCCAACATCAAATATAAATATGAGGAAATTCTTACAAATTAAATTGCGTAATTTTCAATAACCGAGGATCGGTGGTTGGTTCTAGTCGAAACACCCAAGAACTTGGCCCGTAGAGCCCACTTGCATTTCCTATAACAACTGGCAGAATTTCAACAACCGGTGAACAAATCTACAGATAAATAGAAGAGCTAAAGAAATCATAGTACCAAATGTGACAACTATTCCTTTATTTCATTAACCTCCTCCCCCATTCTATTTCTTTAATCTCCTCTCTGAAAGACAACAAAAATAAGAGATCAAAAGAAATAACTATTGAAAACTGAGATATTTTAATTTTCTGTTAGAAAGACAACGTAATTAGGTGAAGCAAGATAATGTAATTAGGTAAAAAGTTGAAAAGGCATAGATACAACGGTAACAGAAAAAAGAAAAGAAAAGGTAGGTGCAGTGTGAATCTCGTTGCTACTAATAGAAAATAGAGTATATAAACTAAATGTACTTGGCCAAAAAATTAGGTAACAGAATACTTATACTTAAATGTAAATCTCGTCTTATTTGACACGAGTAGTTAGATCTCAACTGATCTCTTACATGGGGTAATTTTTAGTACAAAATCACGCGTGAGAAAAATCATAAGCATGTAAAAATAGCGAAAGAGAGATACCTCAATTTATTCATCCTTGTCCACTTACAATTTCTGATTTAATAACTCCATTCACAACTACAAATGATAAATACATTCAACATAATTTGCAGCAAAAGGAGCAAAGGATATCATAAATCGAAATACCAAACCGAAATGGTATTCAAGCAATGGGTGATGAAATCCAAATAAGTTTAGCCTGCGTTGAGACTGAATATGATTGTAATATCGGAGAAGGAAACCAACAATTGAGAAAAATAAAATCAAACACAAAGGTGACAATCCATTTAAGGTCCTTGGAGAAGCTGCAACCAAACCATAAAAATGTCCTAATGTTTGTCCATCTAGATCATTTAACAACCATAACTTCTATCTTGTGTATTCTGGCTGTAACATCTATTCCAGACATAGAATCCATTCCTAAAGAGACAGAAAAAAGCGAGAAAAACAAATGATCTTCTAAGATGGAACTATTACATACACCAATAATATAAGAGGTGAATATAACTTTAAAAGCTTGATTTGTGGAGGTCATTGAATTTGATCCTTTTATCTAAGGTAAGGATGACAAAGTGGTTATTAGAGAAAAAAATGAAAATAAATAAATATCAATGAAGAATGGAAAAACACCTATCTCTTGATGTCGCTCACATAAACCAAATGGGTCTTTCATTGGCTTAGGTGTCTATAAAGCATAGTTAACTTACGTCTTCGGCACATCCACTTTATTCGAGGGGTCGGAAACTTTTTCATCAAAGCCATAAAGGATTAGTCTCAGGTTTGTGTTGGAAAGGGTCGCCTAAAGAGTGTCATGAAAAACTACAAGAGAACACTACGACAAACAGTTCATCAAACACATATATGGCAACATCAAACACATAAAGAGTTAAACCAAAATTCAACATTTCAATCAATATCTACCCAAAAACTACCTAAAGAAACATTCACAAAGATCAAACCCACATAAATTTATAGTCAATTTTGGAAACGAAACCAATCGAATAAATTTCTACGAGGAAGATAAAGTTATGAACAATTTTGGAAACGAAACCAATTGAATAAATTTCTACAAGGAAGATGAAGTTTACCAGAAATTGAGAGAAGAGATTGAATAGTAACCTTTCAGCCGAACCCACCGCAGGAAAACGATGAAGGAAATTCAAATTTGTAAATGATTTTTTAAGTGTGGATTTTAGTGAGGGAGAGGAGATGTGTCTGGTGAAGGAGGAGAAGAAGAAGTTTTGAAGGGGAAATGGATTTAAGAAACAATTTTGGTGAGGGAGGAGAAGTCAATCATTTACAAGGGGGAAGAAGAAGTGAATTTTAGGGAAACCAGAAACCGAAAAGATATGGTCGGTGATTATGAGTTGGAACCTAAAGATATGTCTGTTGAGAAGATATGTCTATAGGTGCCCATGTGAATCCAATGGTGGATGGATGTGCCAATGGTGGATGGATGTGCTGATGTGGGATGAACGGCTGGATTTATCAGGAGGTTTGTCCCAGTCAGCACCCATCCACCTGTTTTATTATATAGATTTAATAACCTTTGTGGGCAAACGTCAATACTGAAAAACTTTGGAATTCTTTCAGTGAGGAAAAACCGTCCCTCTCTTTCATCTTCTAGATCCGAGTTTGTTCTTCCGGCGAAGGGAAGCCCCTTCGCCGGATCCCCTTGTTTTTCTCGATGTTTGTTAGTCTTCCTTCCATTAGTAGTGTCTAGAGTCATTGTTGAATCATTGGTGGAAGTGAAACAATGTCTTCAGGGATATTGAAATGCTTCTTTTCTTTCTTGTCAAGAAGAATTTAGGGTTATCTTGTTGAACAACAAGGGTTATCTTGTTTAACAAAGGGGTGATGTTGTTAATGTGGTGTTACTCCTTATTCTTCATGAGTATTACTCTTACTCTCTCTCTCTCTCCTCCTCTTGAGACCTTGATCTATCTTTCAAAAACTAGGGTATTGTATATGGTTTCCAGTGAGGGATAGAAAACAGTGAGAAGACATAGACCGGATCTGAATCATACATACGGATTTGGTGGTGATGAATGATTATAGTGGCGGCGGTTTTACCGGTGATGACGACGATTCTCTGGCGACGGTTTTCCGGTGACGGTTTTCCGGCGACAAGGGAGGTTTTCTGGCGACAACGGGGGATGTAAATTAGTATTTTTCTTTATTACATGTATTTTCTGTTTTGTTGACATTTAGGGTCCTTTTATTCGTGATCTTTAGGATCCTTTCATCTTTTTTTTTTCTTTCTCGTCAGAGTCTAGTCCAAATTCTCTCACCTCATGAGGTACTTTATATTCAAAGTTCTTAGAATTTGATTATGTAACTCTCATGTCGCTGAATCGAGGGAATTAACATTTTCCATGTAAATCAGTGATTTATTCACTTATGAATGAAAAGGGTTTCGATGGTTTCAAAAAAAAAAACCTTTGTGGGCAATCCTCCCTGACTCACCGACACACTTGTTGAGCCATCCTGAACAACTCCAAACTTTAACAAACATTTAGATAAAATCAGAGTCAGTTACAGTCGAATAGAACTTTTAGTTTTCTTATCATTCAAACTAACATGATACGAGAAATAAAATAACATTTCAAACATTGAAGAAATGCAGACATAATATAAGTTCACCAAAGAAAGTGAAAAGAAGTCAATAGGCAACGTAAATCAAGCAAAGTAAAAGAATAACGTAAAAGAAGGGACTTAGGTTAGGGTTATCATCTCCTCTCATATGTAATTTAATCTTGACCGTTCGTCACATTACCATATTATTCTTTACATATATATATAAATTGAATTAATTGGTTTAGTTTGGTTTCGATGGTTCCTAGAAAATGCACCCACTTACCGAACCAAACCAATCAGTTTGTGGAAATATACAACTGTACCAAACCACACGGGTTTGGGTCGATTTGGTCTATTTTCGCACACCCCTAATCATCTCGACGTCCTCGTCAGTAGTACTAGTTCCGTCTCTCTCTATAGGTTTCTAGAACTATAAGGCAATTGTGTTTGACATGACATTGAGGAGCGAGAGAAAGTGGTGAAACATATGTGGGGTGTGTAGACCCACACTCCTACGGATCAGATTACCAGGAAGCTTTTGAAGCTGCCTACCAGGATATGTACCAGGTGTCCGAGAAGCGGCCATTTCTGAGATTGGTAAAGATGGCTTCCATCATCTCGTTCAACCACCTCCCCTCCAATCTAGGGTTAGTACTGTCTGATCACCTGATTTCTTCATGCATTTGGCTGGTAATTTAGACAATTCATTTGATTTTGATAGTTTAGGGATCAAAAGCCAATTATGTTAAGTTCAGAATTCATATAGTTTCCAAATGTGTTCCTATGTCTGCTAATCCAATTAAAAGAAAAGCGAAGTATCCCTTTTTCTTTAGGTTCCGGCATTGTTGATTTCCATGAAGAGGTTACGAGATTGAAGGTAATAAAGGAACAACCATAGCTTTGTTTCATAGTAGTATTCGTATAACAACGTCTGCTTCTCCATATGCTCACATCAATTGTTATCACTTCTCTTTTGGTTTGCATTTCCTGTTACTTCTGGAAAATTTGATACCATTTGTTGTGGCTGCCCACGCGTTTTTGACGAAGATGGAGTAGAAAACTGGTACAACATTTGGGAACTGGTACTTGATACAGGATCTCCTTCCTTCTTCCCAAATTCTGGAGGGCTCACCTGAGCTTGATTCATGTCGATGCCTCTATCCGAAATCCGTCTGCTTTCTCTTTCTGTTAGCTTGGTATCAGGGTTACTATACGGAATCTGATGTTGCCAAAAGGGTGTTGAATGATTCAACGTGGAATCCTCGGTATTTGATGCTCCATGAGCTTCGTGTGTTTTGGCTTTAGTATTATCTGGCTCCTCTTTTATATTAGGTCGACGATCAACTTCCATAAGCTCGGATGGTTTCTTGAGTTTAGCAGTAACTTCGGATGGCTTATCTTTGTCTGAAGAAGCAATCTCTACTACCTGTTCAGTTCTAGGCGCTGCTGACGAAGAACGATTGGTAATTGCAGTAGTGGGGAACGCTTTCTCTGGAGGAACAGCAGGTGTATAGTTGGATGGTAGCAGATCGTCCCAATTTTCCAATAGCTCCTTGTAAACTTTTCTCAAAGTCACCTCAGTGAGTCCTGTCACTTTACAAATCTCAGCCTGAGTCTTTCGTTTATCTTCTAGTTGACATGCCAAATAGATAGCAGCTGCTGAGATACTAATAGGGTTTCTACGAGTACAGAAACATTTGTTGATTACAACCTCGCCTATATGAGTTGCCAACTCCTGAGTAAGTTTATAATGAAAATTTAGGTACAGCCGTAAAAGGATTATCTCTGCTATGATAATACCGTCAAGTTCTCAAGACAAGGAGTACCTGAGCTGATTTGTTTAGTTGAAGAAGGGTGCAAAACCTCGGCATATGAACCGATATAGAATTACTATTGATGGGTTGACTAAGCTGCAGAGCCTCTCCCAATATTTTAATGTACTTCCCTATCTCCTTCTGAGGAACATTAGCTGCATTTGATATTTCCTGCAAAGAATATAGGATTTAAACAATTGGACCCAAATGAAACTCCCATTCTAATGAAAGATCGAGAAATGCAACGACTAGTATCTTAAACGTCCATGAATTCATAAACACGAACTATGTCCAGTCTCGCGTATCAAAGGTTTACCGCATTTCTTCATGCTAGTTTTGAGGTCTACCAGTGGGAGCGTTGAAAAGGAAGACCTCTGGTTCTCGTGTATCGACACGGTAAGTTTGTTTAGCTACATAGTGAGAGTACCCAGTTTCATTTGCCTCGAACCCAAGTTTCTGAAACTTTATCCTTCTTTCCAAAAACAAGTTTCTGAACAGAAAATTATGCAGGAGCCAAAAGCTAAAAGCCAAAGACAACGCCATACCAAAGCAATGTTGGATAGAATGGGTCTATCCTTTCTCTCTTGACGGATTTTCTCCCGGTAAATCTCGATCGCTAATGACCCATTTCGGTCTGTCTTCGTATCAGGTTTATTTCCGAACATGATACATAACAGCTAAAGAAGATGTGGAATGAAAGAGGCTAAAGCCATGATTCAAGCTGCTTGTGTAATTAAATAGTCAGCTCTCTAAAATCACAATTATGCTACTATATACATAATAAGTTCCTTAAATGAAAATGAGATTGTTTTACTATAATACCCCAAAAATGATAAATTTTGAGAGAAAGGAGCTTCAAAAACCCTAATCATCTAGCATATTCAACATCAACCCATGATTCTAAAACAACCCAAGAAACCAAAAAAAAGGGAAAAAATGGATTATATACCTGAAGGGTTCTAGGTTCTTGAGCTTCTCTAATGGCTTGAACAAGAGCAGCAGTAGCAAGTGCTTCAACGCTTCGATTTCTCAAACAAGTAGTAGAAGAACAGTCTCTAAATAGTTGAAAAGCATGATCAGAGATGTCATAATCTAAACCTAATATAGAAGAAACATCAATTATCTGAAGATAAGCCCTTAAGTTGTCAACCACAACAACTGGACCAGACGAACTAGAAGAGGAAGAATCGAGGGCACGTTCGAGCTCGGCAAGGTGACCTGAGAAAGAGAGAGAAGATCGACCCATTATGGGGATTGATTCAAGTGACCAAGTAGAGAAAGCTGTGATGAATCCAGTGGGTTCAAATGGGTCTTCATCTTCTTCATCTTTGATACCAGTTCCGACGACAGAGGGAGATGGAATCATGGAGGAAAGATCAGAAGTGACGACACAGAGAGGGGAATCTTGAGCTCGGAGATGGAAGTGCTCGTGAACTTGTGATTGTCTTTCTTCTACTACTCGACCACATGCGCAACATTCCGTCACCGATCTTCCCGTTGGCGTGGTGGCGCACCGCCCCTGAGCACCGGAGCAATATGGACACTTCATCTCTCCCTCTATTCTTCATTTCTTCTTCTCAAGTTGTCAAATACTAGTCAACGATGTAGTCTTATTTTTTCTTACACCTCTCTTACATCTACTTGTGGGGTCAAATCAAGATAAGATAATAAAATGCAACTTATTTCCTCCATCAAATAAGAAGGCCCAAGAATATCAGAAGAGGAAGAGCTATAACTTTCTTGATTCTGAATCCATGGAGGCCTCTAAGGTGATCCTATCATCACAAGCAACTCTAGTTCTTCCGTCATGGAGGCGACAAATTGGTAGCAACAATCAAGTAAGATTCAGAAGAGGAGGAAAACTTAAAGTAGTAAGCATGGCTGAAGAGAGCAGTGGCGGAGACGGGATTGTTGAGAAAGTGGCTATAGCCGGTGGGTTGGTTTCGACACCGGTTATCGGCTGGTCTCTCTACACACTAAAGACTACAGGTTGTGGTCTCCCACCTGGCCCAGGTGGTTCGATCGGTGCACTTGAAGGTGTGAGTTATCTAGCCATTGTGGGCATTGTTGGTTGGTCATTATATACTAAATCTAAAACTGGATCAGGTTTACCTAATGGACCTTTTGGTTTGTTAGGAGCTGTGGAAGGTCTATCTTACTTGTCTTTGCTTGCTATCTTGGTTGTGTTTGGGTTGCAATTCTTGGACCAGGGTTCCATCCCCGGACCCCTTCCTAGTGGCCAATGCTTTGGCTGATAAGAGTAATTAATAAGCTTCTCTATCTCTTGATCACTTCATTACTTGATGATCTTTAGAAAGATTCATTTTTTTCCCTTTGTTTACTCAAGTTTTTAAGTGGTTCTTGTTCTTGATATTTTCCTTATTGGCTCCTCGGCTCCTCGCATTACTTATACTAGTTCTAATACTGTAATTACATGACTAATTAGATACAAGAATTAGATGAGGATTGAGAATACTACCAATCTCGGGGTAGAGATCGAATTATATAGTTGAAAGGAAGCTGATACTTGAGAGATTATCTTGAAAGGAGAAGGATCACAGGAGAGGATGCTATCATTTATATATTTAGGTAGATAGATGACTTTCTTACATGATATTTATTGTAAAGATCTAATGACTATGCATAGTAAACTGCATTTGTTATTACGCCTGGGACGGTCACAAAGAAGTATGAGCCGCCGTTCCCTAGACCCCGCCGAGAAATCCGAATACTGGAAACACAAGTCCATTAAACCTAGTATTCCCAAGGAAATCGCAGCTTCTGCAACCATATCTACCATAGCTTCATCCATCTTCTTTAGGAACTCCTTGTTGAATATCTTCATCTCCTCATTCGATTCTTCTTTTTTAACAAGTCCTCCATAGACCTTTACATGCTTTTCGCAGTATTCAAGAACCTTACCCAGTGCCATCTGTTGGGATTTACACCCTTCTACTAGTGTTTATAGCGGAAATATGACATCTAATGTCTACACTAGTATTCCCAGGATCACATGCAAAACTAGTAATTAATCTAATGGAGATAGTAGATTACCTTAATCGCTTTCCCTCGAACTAGTTGAATTGATTGAAGAAGACCAAGAGCTTCAAGTGTAGCTCCTCTACTTGGGACACGAGCAATCAATTTGATCTCCCACCTTGTTGTATAGCTAGCACACCAATGGTGGTTGGAAGAAGAACTCCTTTCTTCTTGACTAGATTGATAGTAATGGGAATTAGCTCACTTTCTCCTCTCTACTTGATGTGGTAGAGTAAGAAAGCTTAGAGAGAAATTCCACACCTTATTCTCTGCCCTAAGAGTGTTTATATAGAACCCTAATAAGAATCCACCTCCTTTTAGGTTTCCTAAAACACCCTTTAGAATAAGATTTAGGGAAATAGTCGAAAATAGCAACTATTGGTATTTTCTCAATTCCATAAGGAGGAGGTGCCCAAACACCACGAAAATTGGCAGATATAATGTTTATTATATCAGCAACTAACCCTCCAAAATTCAGCCCAATCCGAGTCCTAGAAGTACCCGAACCGGTCTAGGCCAACCCTGTTTTTGGCCTTTTTGTACTATCTTTGCCTAATTCCTTTTTAGGCCTATGAGATATGTTTATGGGACACTCCCATGATTATATCTCACTCCCACTAGTCATATCCTAGATCAATTTGTCACTCTTATGTGTAACCCGTTGTAGGATCCGATCGAAGTTAGCCGCGAATTACTTCGTAATTCGACGATCGTAGTTGGTCTCTAGCTACAACTCTACGATCCCTAAATCAATCGGACTTGATGATCTTCCACATCAATTGTCCTATCCGACAAATTGTTCGCATTGTCACCTTGGTCGAAGGACATCTCCTTCAACTCCTTCAGATTCCCACTTGGACTTAGAACAAGTGCAATGCCTCGATTCCCGTGTCAATTTAGTATCCCATCTGATACGTCACATCATTCAGACTTTCTTGATATCCGAGTACAACTGTAAAAGACAAACGATTAACTTTAATCCGTTTGAGCGCGGCCACGCATTTTCAGTTGCTACTCATCAAGTGGCCTTGAGACACTTTGTACCTAATGTGATTAGGGTGACACAATCCATTCTTGCGCTCCCACTTAAATTCATGTCTATCCTGTCCTTCTCAGTATCCGTCTTTATAACCTCCTTTTACGGCGCGGCGTTTAACGGAACCAAAGTCGGGCATTCCTTACATAAGATGAGTGGAGCACTCATGTTTTGAGGAATCTCTCCAATTGTCTTTATGAGAAGTATTGACGTTCATCACGAATGATGTACTTCTCATTTGAGGGTTATCCAGTGTATAAACCTTTTACACACCCACGTAGTCGAATAGAATATACTATTCATATAGCCCATGAAACTGCGCTATCCCATCGACTCCCGTGCTAGTCTTCGTGAGTCATTGTTGTCCATGCAATGACCTGGACCAGGGATTTTTGATAATAATTATTCCAAGTTCACTTAATAGGGTTTCATTCATCAGATCACGTATCTGACAAACCTATTCGGAACGTTTTATTATCGATGGACTGTCGTTTAAACACTAAACCAAGTTTAGACGACTGGTGAAATAATTCTTATTATTTCTGATAACGAGAGTTGTAAGTCTGAGCCTCTTCCGTAAAACTCCTTTTACCCACTCAGTTTTACTTGTCGAGGTTTAAAATTATACCTCATGCCTTAGACTGTGTATGAATCTCATACTATGTCTAAGGTGACAGTTTAGTTTGACTACCGTGGTAGTCGGTTTTAAACTTTGCTTATTATCAATTAATTTGAAGATTACTATCTTCAACCTTGATAATATCTAGTAATCTTTACTAGGGTTAAGGCCTTTAATTCTGTGTAGTATTTGCAACAGTTCCCGGCTTAAAACACTTTTAGCATACTTTCCTTCCATGTCTGGAAGTTTGCTACGATGACATGTTCAGTTTTGTACTACTTCATCCTTTAGCCTTCTAGGATGTACTAAGTAGTGTTTCGGTTTTCCAATCCGAATTCGGATGTTTAAATGCTAATCATGTCCAACATGATTGACTTTATGTTTTCGAACATAAATGTCTTTCTCATGCGTGCTAGCTCATCGGTATCTTTTAGACTCCGAGTTTTGCAACGCCCTCTGTCATGAGTTTTTGGGTCGAAATTCTTTTAGACTTTCCGAGTCTTAGATTTTCTGTTTCGGATCTCAAGCATCTCAGCGTACTGAGTCTCTCTAATCCTATCATCCTTTTGATCTATGCTTATAGATCTTCAGATGCCCAAAAAGGCATTTTATCCTTTTGTGTGTGGTCCTTTATTGAGTCAGTTCGTTACTGTTATACAACACCTTATGTCGTACTCAATCTTTTGTATGTACTCTGCATACGGACCCGGAAGGTTTGTTTACTCCCACTTACCTTCTTGAAACTCGTGATTCAAGATTTTCTTCATTCTCCAGGAATCAAATTTCTCTGATTGTCTTTTGAATCGAAGATTCTAACTCTTGCGTGCTTTTAATCTGTCGATAGATTTCTGAAGCATGCTTGTGGACATAACTTGATTGGAAGAATCTTTATTCTTCTTGTCTCGTTTCGGGAAACACGAATGTTTCCATCCTTCTCAGTTTTCTATTTTGGAAAACCAATTTAGGTCTTTTGTTGACTTAAATTATCAAGCTTCATGTCTTGACGAGATATGGATTCCACGATGATTTTGGCTTCTAGCCAAAATCTAGAGTCAGTTTCCGTTTCTGCGCAGGTCTTTTATCTCTTCAGAAATAACCTTTATTTTCTGTGTCTTTGAGATTTGACCTTTTAGGGCTTTTGAACAACAATTTGGAATTTTCTCAACTACTTTGAGATATTCCTTTAGAGACACTTTCACTTGTTTTGAGAGTTCTCCGGCGAATGACATTCGCTTTTGTGCGGTGGGTTTATTAGATCATGTCTTTAACCTTTCCTTTTCCGAGGAGCCGCAGTTTGTTGCTCTTGGTCAAATTTAATCGACTTGTACAAGTTTCATGATTGTTCTTCATGATCCTCCATGATTTTTCTCATGATCGAATTAAATCGACTTGTACTTTTCTCCCACTTATTCTTTTAATAATTAGTGTTTTCTCCCAGACTACTAGGTGTGCTAATTATTAGCAGAATACTATCATGAGCAACAAACACTTTGTTCTCTTGATTAGTTATGGAAGAAGCCCAAATTTCTTTTAAAAGAAATTGCGGCAGATATTAGCTAGTTATGTAATGCTTTTACAAATTTAGCTTTAGACGGAATTTTGGTAAGTGTGAAAATAATCGTTTATAGAATATGTCCCAAAATATTCGGAAGACTGGCTTAAACCCATCTTTGATCGAATTATGCATAGCAATGTTCGATTGCTCCCACTGAATCCACCATCCGTCGGATGTGTTCCATGGAGCAGAGTTGGGAAACTGTTTCTCAACTCCTTTGATGGTTATCAAGTGTTTGACTCAAGTTTTCACTATCTTGTCAAAGTGATTTTTTACTTCGGTTTGTACTTTGTTTGAACCTTTCAAACATTCTGACTTATACTTTATGATTTGTACGTTTCCATACTTCATGAAGTTGTCAGAGTACGTATTTGAAGTTTCTCTCGTTAGCTTCTGCAAGTAAACTTATAGGTCTGCATAACACCGTATGAGTCCTAATAGATTACTAGTCTTTATGCCTTTTGAAAAGGGTGACTTTGTCAATTAGTCCTTAAGACCCAATTGACAATGCTGAAGTTTAATGAGTTTGAATCTCTTGATTTTAGCCATTATCAATGTTAACCTTCAGTTAATTTTATCACTGGTTTAAAACATCAGACGTTTCTAGAAGAACAAAATAATCACTATTAAGTTCTAAGCTAGACCAGTGTCTAAAAGAAGACTTCGATCCCTTTCAACATCCCTAGCATTACTGCTTCTGCTCCCTCTTGGATCTTTACTTCTTTTAGTCAAGTATGTGATTTCCTTGAGCTCCCACTGAGCCGCTCATCTGGTCTTAAATACCTGATGAAGGAATTTTACGATACTTGTTTTTAACTTTGTTAACAAGGATACGGAATCGGAATTCATAATTCCATTCCTTTTGTTCTCCAGGTGCTAAAGGTAGTTTCCTTTTAAATGGTCTAGCCATTGTTCAGAAACATTCACAGTAATGAGAAATACTCTTGATCATGTACTCGGTAGCTGCTTTTCTTTGATCAAATGTTTGTCTCACTTGACTGATCCTTTTGCCCTTTTGAATCTATTTCTTAGATTCTTTGTACCAAATCTCAAGAACCTTTCTTAGACTGGATATTCCCGTATGTTTTGCTCAGTTTGTTTGTAACAACCTGAGTGACTCATCTAAGGTCTTATCTATCTTTGTTCAATCAATATTGAATTGGGTGATAGATGTATTCTGTTGTCTTCCGTTAGGATGACTTTCAGATTGCCTTGGAGGTCTCGTACCTCTCCATTTATGACTTCTGTGGGAAATTCTTCCTCAGTTTGTCTTAATGGTTATGCTAGCATTCATTATTCTTCCAAAGAGAATGTTATACGATTGCTTGCAAATGGCTTTTGACCTTCTCTTGTATGAGTCAACATTGGGATTGGGTATTCTAGTGACCTTCCTTTTGAATCTGAGAATTATTCTCGGATTCATTCTTCCATTCTAGGAAGTGGATCAGCACCTCCCTTAGGTGTGATTCAATGTTGAAATCGTTTGTGTCATCTTAAAACTACATAAAGAAATGGCAAAGTTTTAAAACTCATTATCGTTTTGAAAAACATTAGTTTTCCCACATTATTCAATAAAAATCGTCCCCGATTGAATAAGTGATTCCAAGACCCCAGTTCTTCGAAGTAAAGCGGACGAAGGCCCTACCCTTTGACTCCGTCGTTCCGGGTGAGTGAATTCCTTCACTGATCATACCTTATGACTCTTGGTTAATAGATTTCATTAATGAATGACTAATCTATCCTTTTGCCTCGAGTATCCAAGACTCTCTTGCTGATCTCGTTGAGTAGAACCATTTAGACGTGTAGGCCTCTTCTATAGACCTACCCGCATTGTCCCAAGGTAGAGGAGGTACTCTGCGAAGGCCGACCCACCTTCCTCGAACAAGGGCGCAACGAGTGTCTTAATCTGGATAGGCGATTACTCATGATTACTTTTGGGGACTTTTACGCTAGTCTGGCGTTTGTTATAGTGAACTATTTAGCCTAACTAACATCCACGACATAAAGCGTAAATAAGTAAGTAAATGCGCGCGAGAAAGTAAATCAAGCAGACATGGATCCTAGTATGGCCCCTAACCTAGAAGATCTAATCACCCTTGGTTTTCTTCTTGTTTCGCCTTTTGGTTCGTCTTAGATCGCCATCTTTGAACCTCCATTGATTTCTCCCACTCGCCTTTGGATTTCATCCTCGAGTTTCTTCAATGGACTCATAGACCCTAAACTCTAATTACAAGACTCTAACGATTCGCAGATCGTATAAACTTGAAATTAAAATTAATTACAAAGCATGCACCTAGGCGTGGGAATCGGTCCGGTCGGGACGACCGCGGGCCTTAACTTCATCGGTCGGTCTCGGTCGGGAACTCAAAATCAATGTTCGCCTATTTACTCGGTCGGTCCGGTCCGGTCAAAACCAACATTTTCATTGACCAAATCCCGCTTGTTACCGAGAGACCGGTCGGGACTCACCGGTATCGGTCGGACGGTATCGGGGAAAACCACCAAATTTACAATTAAATAATAAGTAAATGAAAAGTTAAAATTAGATTTCATTAACTATTTTTAAATACCACTTAGACTTTGTCACTTACAATTTACATGTAAGATTACAATACTTTCAAGTTTCAACAAAAAAAAAGTAACATTACAATATTGGGGTATTTAAATTAACAAAAGAGAAAAGGGGGATATTAGTATATTAGTTACAAAATATTCACTTGTAGACTGAAGTTGTAGAGTTAAGTTAGCTTTCCAACCTCCCCATATTCAAAACTCAAAAGACTTGAATTTCCATTAACCCATTAGGCCATTACTGATTACCTTCAAGAAAGAGATTGAGTCTGTTGACTCTGTTGAGAGTCTTGAGACCCAATTGGATTGGTCTCGTCACAAACTTCGGGTAAGAAATCGGTTAGAGGATCAAAATGAACAAAACCTTCTTTAAGTTGGCTTTGCCACCAGTCTTTGAGGCAAACAGTACACTCTAACATTTCAGGAGTTAGACTACTCCTATAATCACCAAGAATTCTTTTACCTAGAGAAAATGCGGCTTCGGAGGCAACAGTAGACACAGGTACCGTCAAAACATCACGGGCAATTCGAAACAAAACTGGATAGCGTTTCTCATTCTCCTTCCACCATCCAAGAACATCAAAGGACTCCATTTCATCTTCAATAGGATCAGGCTCCGAGTTAAAGCGAGCTATCTCCTCTGATGCAGAAGCCAAAGGATCTCTTCGAGTCTGACTAATCCTTTTCCACAAGGCACCCCTGCTAGAAGACCCTACTGAAATGGAAGTAGCTGACCCTGAAGACCCAACCAAACTAGTAGTAGCCGAAGAAGAAGAAGAGGCTAATGCAGCAGCAGTTGTATATTCAGAAAACATATCACTCAACTTACTTAAAATAGTTGTGGACTGAATAGAAGAACACTGAAAAACAGAATTCGACGAATCAAAGCAAGCTTCAAGCTCATTCAAAACTAACCCAACCTTGTTCTTGATCCTTGGATCAATAGCACAAGCAATCCCAAATAAAAGGGGAGTCTGACCCCAATACTTAATAAATTTCACCTCCATCGAAGAAATGATATCAGAAAATAACTCATCATGTCTATGTTCTTTAAAGACCAAGCATATATCAAGCAAGTATTCTAAAACAGTGTTGGTTGTAATATAGTTCACACCAGAAAAGTGGTTAGTTGCTTCATAGAAAGTCCCAAGAAACTTGCATAACAACTCGGCATGTTTCCAATCAGATTCTGAAATAAGACTAGGGGCAGCTCGATCTGCTAAAAAAGAAGTAAGAACATGTCTATATGGAGTAGCCGAACTCAACATCAAGTAAGTCGAGTTCCACCTGTGTTTCACATCAAGTTGAAGTTTCTTTGGAGGCAACCCATTAGCCGTGCAAAGCCCTGAATTGAGCATTTCTAGTCTCACTAACCCTAATGAATTCAATGTTTGACTTGAGATGATCAAGCATTTGTTGAAATTGAGGAACTTTCAAACCATCCTGAACTACAAGATTGAGTATGTGACAACAACAACGAACATGAAACAAAGATCCACTAAGAGGTAAATTTGGCAACAACTGAATCAACTTACCAACAGAAACAGTATTGGCACTTGCATTATCCATTGACAGACAAAAAATTTTATCAGAAATTTGCCACTCAACAAGTCTGTCATAAAGAGCCTGTGCAATGTTATCACCAGTATGACTCTTGTCCATCAAAGAGTAAGATATAATTTTTTTTTGAATAGACCAATTTTTATCAATGAAGTGGGCAGTAAGTGACAAATAACTTAACCTCTGATTTGAAGACCACAAATCAGAAGTCAAACTAATTTTACCTGGAGCATTTACAAGAGCCAATTTCAGAGATTCCTTCTCTTCTTTAAAATATTTCAACATATCATTTCGAGCCGTAGCTCTTGAAAATGATCTAAAAGTTGGATGAAAACTATCATTGATATAAAACTCGAAGTACGGGTCCTCGACAAATTGAAACGGTAGCTCTCTTAAAACCAACAACTTGATTGTGTTCTTTCTGGCCCTAGCTTGGCTAAATGTAAAAGAAGCCATGTTTCCAAGTCTGTTCACAACAACCTTAGACTGGTTGAGATCAATTTTATGTCTCTTTGCACAAGATTGGGTGTGCCTTTTGAAACCAGTAGTACCAATGCTCGACTTAGATGGCTTAATTACCCCACACATCTTACATTTGGCCATTTGTTTTCTTTGGCCAGGATTATCAGCATCAGGAATGTAAAGGAAGTCATAATTAAGCCAAACCTCAGAAGATCTATCTCTTTTGTGGGACTTTTTAGCTGTAGAAACCGCTTCAACTGCAGGAGCAGGAGCAATTACATCAGTTAAAGGGATGGAAGGTTCACCAGGATCTGCAGTCCCCACACTTGCAGGAACAACAGCAGGTGCACTACGAGATGGATCCATAACCTGAATCCAAACCATAAGAAATATTAGTTTGAATCAAAGTCCCACATCCATCATAATCGGATAGAGAAGAACTAACATCATTGGTTTAAGTGGACAGGTAAGGTTGATCGTTCACGTAGAAGTTACAGAACAGAACATTTCCTTCAACCTGAATTAAGAACATAGAAGATTCGATGAAAGCAAACAAACCAGCCTACATATTAGTTCACAAACAGAGGGCATAACAACAGGATCAATATCATTTAACCTTCATCTGTGGCAATAGACAGATCAAGGTTATTACCTAAATCCGAATCTATTTTCCCAACAAAGATGGCTATATATGATGATCAAGGCCATCACCTCAATCTGTTCGAAGAACTAAACAGAGGGGTTCGTCAAAGCTCCAAAGAAGCATTAGTATTGGATCTGTTTGATCAAACCATCAAATTATCAAACTATTTTAAATACAAAAGAAGAAAAACAGAAGTAAAGTGGAGATCAAGACATCATGTATTCAAGTCAAGTCACATAAAAATAGCACATGAACATACTCATTTGATCAAACAGATTGTATGGTATCTATTTGTCAAACCATCAAACTATTTTAAATACAAAAGAAGAAAAACAGAGGTAAAGTGGAGATCAAGACATCATGTATTCAAGTCAAGTCACATAAAAATAGCACATGAACATACTCATTTGATCAAACAGATTGTATGGTATCTATTTGTCAAACCATCAAACTATTTTAAATACAAAAGAAGAAAAACAGAGGTAAAGTGGAGATCAAGACATCATGTATTCAAGTCAAGTCACATAAAAATAGCACATGAACATACTCATTTGATCAAACAGATTGTATGGTATCTATTTGTCAAACCATCATACTATTTTAAATACAAAAGAAGAAAAACAGAAGTAAAGTGGAGATCAAGACATCATGTATTCAAGTCAAGTAACATAAAAATAGCACATGAACATACTACTTCGATCAAACAGATCGTATAGTCAGATCTGTTTAATCAAACAGATCAAGACATCAAGTGATCAGATCTGTTTGATCAAAGTAAATAACAGATCAAGACACCAAGTATTCAAGTCATCAAAAGATTTTATTTACAAGTACTTCGATCAAACAATCTAAAAACAGAAATATAATGGAATAATGGATAGAGATTTTACCTTTCAGTTACAACTTACAAGTTATAACTTATAACAAGCCATCAAAGTCAGTTTAACTTATCATATGACATTCGAAAGTCGAGACACGTGATTATAGGATACCTCATTTAACAATCATTCCTGAAGAAACAAAATGAAAGACATAATACTTTGATCAAACACACTGCATGGCCAAATGACCAGATCTGTTTGATCAAACAGATCGAGTGGTAAGATCTGTTTGATCAAACAGATCACATGAAAGGGATGTGTTTGATTAAAGTATTATAGTCGAAACAGAAAAAAAAAAAAAGATGAAGAGAAGAAGAGTGAGTATCCAAACTAACTGAAAAAAACGAATCAAAAAATGACGAGAGCAAGAGAGAAGTCTGAATACCTTCATATTTCGTCTTCGTGCGATCCTATGCTCCAGACTCCAGAGAGGGAAGAAGAGAGTCGAGTAGTCGACGGATCGAAAGGGGAAGGCAAAGAAATGAAGTTTCTTACAACTTATAACAGAAAAAATGATGATTGGAATGAAGGATTAAGGTGCGGCAAAAGGAATGAAGGAGATGCTTAGAGGGATGATTCAGATGAAGCATTAAGCTGACTTATCCCACCCCTAAAGCTGCGGCAGGAAAAGGAATGAAGGAGATGTTTAGAGGGTTTATATAGAGGAGGGTATGGACTCTAGGGTTTTAATCCAACGGTTGTGCATCATACGCGATTGGCTCCAAATATCAACCGTTGGATTAACCCTAATTTACTACGGGTAGCGGGCGGTCGGTCGGTAGGTTGTTAATTCGGTACAAAATTTTCGGTCCTATCGGTATTAACCATCGGTCTTTAATCGGACGGGTTAATCGTTCCGGTCACCCGGTCAAAGGGCTATGACCATTTCCCGCCTGCTAACTACCCGACTTACGGGCCGGGCTTTTCCCGTCACGGGTATCGGGTACCCGCGGTACCTAACGGACCCGGGCGGACCCAAGCGGGTAGCGGGCCTCCGGGCCGTTATCCCACCCCTACATGCACCCATCCGTGCTTAAAACAAGAATAAGAAAATAAATCTATGGCCATACTAGTTTCCCGCATTCACATCACATGCAATCATATAATATATCAAGGCTAAGAATTATATATGCATGATTATCTTGGGAGATACTTTTGTTGACATCACATGTCACATTACGGACCTTAAGTCTAAATTCGAAGAATTCTACTAGTGGTGCTTTCCGGTTATATCTTTTATGATTTCTAAAATCATCTTTAAGAAAAACTCCGTTTTTGGGCTCGAGAAAGCCCGGGTCAATTTCGGAAAAAATATTGGTTCGATTCTTAATGATTTCATAAATCAATTTAAAGAGAAATCCGTTTTGGGCTATTGGATGGCCCGGATTGATTTTGGAATTATTTGGTTGAAATCGAAAAATAATTTTTTGGCAAAAACTCCCACTCGAATGATGATCCCTTTTCGTGGTCCGAAAAACCTCGAAAAAGCCCGGGACAAGTCCTAGACAAGTCCCGGCCCAAGCCCAAAAAGGGCTCGGACAAGGTCCGGACATAGCACGGCCCATAGGGCCGGCATGTCCTGGCCGAGGCCTATCAAGGCCTGGTCTCGTCCTGGCCGGAGCCAGGACGCTAGTCCATGTACCAGACGCGTCCTAGACGTGTCTGGTACTGGACCGGACCAGCACTAGGTGTCTCGGACTAGTCCGAGACACCCAGAACCTCCCAGACGCGTCTCCAAGACGTGTCTGGTCGAGTGCTCTGGACGCGTCCTAGACGCGTCGAGGAAGCTCCTTCGCAGCTGCTGGTCGCGTCTTAGACGCGTCCTTAGTAGCTGCTCTGGACGCGTCTCAAAGACGCGTCCAGAAGCTTCTGTCGCAGCTGCTGGTCGCGTCTTCAAGACGCGTCTCAGCAGCTGCTCTGGACGCGTCCAGAGGACGCATCCAGGAGCTTCTGGTCCGGCCAGGAAGCTTCCTGGCCGGACACTAGGGTTTTTCAAAACCCTAGTTTCCAAAAAGAAAATTTTTTTTTCTTATGCAACTCTAAGTTGCTATTTTCCAATTTTAAAACTTTTCTTAAATTTTTGAAATTCCTTTTAGAACACTTCTAAAAAATTTTTAAAACTTTTAGAAACTTTTAAATTTTTCCAAATTTGTTTTGAGAGCTTCCTAAAGTCAAAACTACTCTTTTTAGAACACTTCTAAAATTCTAAAATTCTAAAATTTTGTTTTTCAAAAGTTTCCAAAACTTAAAAACAACTCTTAATCAAACCAATTTTGGATCAAAATCTAGGTTTTTGAAATTTTTCAAAGAACAATTTTGAAATCAATTTTGAAAAATCTTTGAATCCAATTCATAATTAATCAAATTTTATGTTTGTAACCTTTTTAAATATAACTATCAACATAATCAAGCATGGATTAGTTTGAAATTCAATGAAATTGAGTCTTTTAAAACACTTTTAATCATCAATTTGATTCTCAATTTGAAAATTTATTGAATCCCATCAAATTATGAGTTTAAAATACTTTTAAAAACATCTTTTAAAATACTTTTATAAACTCAATTTTCAAACTATTAGGCATATTAATTAGTTCGATTCTTAGCAAAAACTAGTTAATGGCAAGAGGCTCTGACGCCACTGTAGGGATTTACACCCTTCTACTAGTGTTTATAGCGGAAATATGACATCTAATGTCTACACTAGTATTCCCAGGATCACATGCAAAACTAGTAATTAATCTAATGGAGATAGTAGATTACCTTAATCGCTTTCCCTCGAACTAGTTGAATTGATTGAAGAAGACCAAGAGCTTCAAGTGTAGCTCCTCTACTTGGGACACGAGCAATCAATTTGATCTCCCACCTTGTTGTATAGCTAGCACACCAATGGTGGTTGGAAGAAGAACTCCTTTCTTCTTGACTAGATTGATAGTAATGGGAATTAGCTCACTTTCTCCTCTCTACTTGATGTGGTAGAGTAAGAAAGCTTAGAGAGAAATTCCACACCTTATTCTCTGCCCTAAGAGTGTTTATATAGAACCCTAATAAGAATCCACCTCCTTTTAGGTTTCCTAAAACACCCTTTAGAATAAGATTTAGGGAAATAGTCGAAAATAGCAACTATTGGTATTTTCTCAATTCCCTAAGGAGGAGGTGCCCAAACACCACGAAAATTGGCAGATTTAATGTTTATTATATCAGCAACTAACCCTCCAAAATTCAGCCCAATCCGAGTCCTAGAAGTACCCGAACCGGTCTAGGCCCAAAAACCCTGTTTTTGGCCTTTTTGTACTATCTTTGCCTAATTCCTTTTTAGGCCTATGAGATATGTTTATGGGACACTCCCATGATTATATCTCACTCCCACTAGTCATATCCTAGATCAATTTGTCACTCTTATGTGTAACCCGTTGTAGGATCCGATCGAAGTTAGCCGCGAATTACTTCGTAATTCGACGATCGTAGTTGGTCTCTAGCTACAACTCTACGATCCCTAAATCAATCGGACTTGATGATCTTCCACATCAATTGTCCTATCCGACAAATTGTTCGCATTGTCACCTTGGTCGAAGGACATCTCCTTCAACTCCTTCACCATCCCCTCCACTCTAAAGATTTGTATCGGCACCAATGTCTTGTTTTCGTCTCTGCCTCGTTCTTCCATGACCTTTATCACAATCTGTATTTCCTTTGCCACCATTTCGTCCACCTCAAACACCTTACCGTCCACATTCCTTAGTAGTACTATTTTTGTTCCCTTGGAAGATGATGAAGAAGAAGATCCATGTTTGTCACTCATGTTCTCCTGATTGCATATATTCTGCAAACTTAGGTGCCGAAAAGTAGACAGAAAACCTTCGATATATATAGTGAAAAAGGAGCAATCTAGCTAGGCAAAAGAAAATATTTGGGGTAGTACTTAAACTTTATGAGATTTCATGTACAGGTTGAGATTACCTAAACGTTAATTTTCAAAAGGTACAACCGAAGATCTCGCTTGGGGGACAGATAGCATTTTCAATGCATTTTTCAGAGTATTGACTCCAAGTACAAATTAAAAGTTAGCATATAAGAATTCTGTAAATTTTCCATAGATGCCTGTGTCATATTGAGATTTCCTGTACTACATAAGATTTTTCTTCTAATGCGGAAGGCATGAAAGGTTTCACTATGCATATCACAGACTTTTGTAAGAAACTGATTATTCTAATTTGACCCAATTGACTATTTTATGTTAGAATGTGATATAATGGAAGAATTTAAAACAAAATTTATTTTTATTCTTCCATCAACCCTTCTTCTCCCATCGCTCATCTTCTTTACCATTATCGTCGCTGATAGCCACCCCGATTAATCACCCTGTCTCATATCTTTCTCTTTCCTTCACAACCCATGCGAAGTGACGAAAGGGATAATCCCTTTGTCGGTGACTAAACAAGTGGGTTTTGGACGGAACATTCCATGAGGTTTTGCAGGAAACTCTCCTGGAGGGTCTTCCATTCATCACTTGCAACATATGTATGAGAGTGAGAGATAGTGACGTCCTAAGTCTTAGCAATTAAGGATATTGTCACTGCATTTGACACCCCATCTCCAAGCTTATACATGGAATTATTCCAGACACTTTCACGAGCGATGTGAGACTGTCACATAAATAAAAAGGAAAGCATTGAGAATTGTGGTGGTGGTGATTGGAAGTCGGTGAAAATGTGTAGGGATCAATGACTCTGACTCCTGTATTATTTTGGTCTTCATAGAATTTGAAAAAATGGTGGGTTTTTTTTTTTTATAATGAATGAATATACTAGTCTTACATAAGATGGACTTCCTCTAGAAATGGGTGGGAAGAAGGTAACAAACTCAGCCGAAATGGAAGGAGACGAATCTAGAGAGAGGGAGAGAGGGAGAGAGGGAGAGAGAGAGAGAGAGGAGGAGAAGCAGGTGCCATTTTTAGTGGTCGAGAGGAGGAAAGGAAGGGATGGGGTCTTTCCAAAGTCTCATCCAACTGAAAGTATAGAGGAGGGAATTCTACAGAATACATGTTTGATTGATTAAAAATAGAATCAAAAGAGAAAAATGTTTCCCTCCGTCCAAAACAGAACCAATTTTTCTTCTCTTCATCTGTAACAAACACCCCATCTTTTCTTCTCCACTCAAACTGCAGGTACCCTCTCTCTCTCTCTCTCTCTCTCTCTCTCTCTCTCTCTCTCTCTCTCTCTCTCTCTCTCTCTCTCTCTCTCTCTCTCTCTCTCTCTCTCTCTCTCTCTGGTTGATATGCATGTTTGATTTTGGTTTATCATTTGGGGTAGTTTAATAATATTAGAACAATCTTTTGATTCATACTAGTATCTTTTTTGCATGATTTTTTGTATACAATTTTGAGTTTTGTTCTTAATGTTTGTATTGATTCAAGATGTCTCTTTTATTTCCAAATGATAAATCAATTTTCAGGGGACTCCAAACGGAAAGGGCATTATTGTTTCAAGGAGGAGGAGCAGTCACAAAGAGGGGGGAGGGGGAGGAGATTTTGATTTTCACCCCCCCTGTGTTTGCCTGCCTGCCTGCCTGAATTATACTTATACTAATACTTGATTTCCATATCATGGCATCTTCACCCCCTGTGGCTGCTCCCTCCCCAAAATCATCCCCTCCACCACCACCACCACCACCCCTTTCTAATTCTTCTTCCCCACCACCACCACCTCCTTCGTCTTCATCCCCACCACCTGTCCAATCAAAAACACCACCACCATCACCTGACCAATCAAAAACACCACCACCACTTAAATCCCCATCACCACCACCATCACCGCCCCCACCACCCGATGAACCTAAAAGTTCACCACCACCACCACCATTATCATCACCACCGTCCGATGAATCTAAAAAATCACCGCCACCCGACGAATCACCTCCACCACCACCGACAACAACACCTCCTGCACCATCCATCCCGACACCAACACCTACACTTCCTTCAAATACACCACCCCCACCTTCATCAACATTACCACAATCACCACTACAACCTTCATCACCTCCACCACCTTCGACATCAACAAATACTCCGGCCCAACCACAACCAACAACCTTTTCTCCACCACCACCACCACCACCTTCACAAAACCCTGTAATACTCACACCACCCACGCCCGGTACTAACGTTATCGTTACTCCACCGACCTCACCAGGAAATCTGTTTCCATTACCTCCACTACCCTTCACACCATCTTCGGGTTCAATTTTTTCGGCTCCAAATGCACCATCAACATTAAAAGCACCACCGCATACACCATCTTCATCGTCAAACAGTGCGTCTAACAATACTGAGGCGGGTGACAAGTTACCCCTTATAATTGAGATCACAACAGGGGCAGGTTTGTTATTTATTGCTCTTATTGCAGTCTTTCTGCTTTGCCTAAAGAAGCAAAAGAAGAGAGGACCTACAAATAGTCAAGTTCAGTATTACGGGAATCTCCCTACCTCTGAAGGTAACTCTAGCTCTCAACCTTCTCCATCTTCTTTCTCCTTATACAAAATTCATCTAACTTTCATGATTCAAGGTTTAAGTCACAGATGTAGGCTAAATTTTGGATGTAATGTTATGTGACATGACGATCCTCGACAAAAATATCACCACCATTAATGTGTTCAAACCTGAATTGACTCGCAATAACGTTAATAAGTCGAGTTATATATTGATTAATCGATGCATACCAAGGTATCGCCTTCCTTATAGGCAGATAGAGAGAGCTCTTAGTTTAGAATTTTCTGTGCTTTGTTCAGGTGGGGGATATTACACTAGTAACAGCGTGAACCAACCGAAATGGTACAATAGTAATAATCAACAAATGATGGAACATGGAAGCAATATGATGGCACCATCACTTCCACCAGGTTTATTGGTGCCACCGCCTGGTGCAGGATGGGGTAATCAGCAACAGCAGCAGTATCTTGTGAATAGTAGTAGTAGTTATCAATCTGGATCAAACGCAATCAACCCGCCACAACATATGGTGCTGCCTGCATCTCCTGGTGGTGGCCTCTCGATAAGCAAGAGTAGCTTTAGCTATGACGATCTTGCTGCAGCTACAAATGGGTTCTCTCAGGATAACTTATTAGGTCAAGGTGGGTTTGGATACGTTCACAAAGGGGTGCTGCCTAACGGCAAGGTGGTGGCTGTTAAGAGCCTCAAGTCCGGTTCCGGACAGGGTGAACGGGAATTTCAGGCCGAGGTTGAGATCATCACCCGTGTTCATCACCGTCACCTTGTCTCTCTCGTCGGTTATTGTATTGCTGGTGGCCAGCGGATGCTTGTTTACGAGTTTGTTCCAAACAAGACGCTTGAGTATCACCTCCACGGTCAGTATTCTCTTATATCATCGTCTATTCGCTCATGCACTGGAAAATGCTACAAGGGCCATGTTATCTGACCACATAATGTGAAACTCGACCGTTACCTAAATCAGATACATATTTTTATGAGCCATTTGAGATAGACTACATTATTGTTGCAGGAAAAGGTCGTCCAACCATGGAGTGGTCTAAAAGAATTAAGATTGCATTGGGAGCGGCAAAAGGTCTCGCTTACCTGCACGAAGATTGTAAGTATTTATCAGTTTATATAATATTATCTTATGCCATAATGGAGCTCATAAATCGTGTTTATGACCGTTGTATCAAATCGACAACTTAGCTCTCAACTTAGGAATTAAACAAGCCATGTTAGATTTGAATATTTTGATTTGTTAAATTGATTTTTATTTTTTTTATGCATTAAGTAAGATAGATTTAAGTTGGAAATTCGTCTCTCGTTAGTATTGACGGGACTGACTCTGCCCCAATTTGCTTCTACCCTAAACGATCAAATTAGTCAGATAAGTCATTGATTGAAGCAAACGAACTGGGATTAGGAGTTACATACGAATCACCATATGAACCCTAAATGGCATTTGTTTTGGTATCTCTATAATCAATATCATACTTCTTGTTTATTGACTTCATGCAGGTCATCCTCGAATCATACACCGTGATATTAAAACTGCCAATATTCTCATTGACAACAAGTTTGAAGCCATGGTATATTAGCATTACCCCATTCATCAAAAGTTCAATTTTAGCTCAATCTAAAGAGTGAATAGTTGAGAGAAATTACATAATATATATAGGTTGCAGATTTTGGATTGGCGAAGCTATCATCGGACACATATACTCATGTATCCACACGTATCATGGGTACTTTTGGGTAAGAAATATGTTCATATACCCTGATATAATTAACCTTGAACTGGAAAATTTTCATAATAAACTTAAATTATAATTCAAATTATCTTCTAACCAAATACAGGTACTTGGCTCCTGAGTATGCTTCGAGCGGCAAGCTAACAGACAAGTCTGATGTTTTCTCATTTGGTGTTATGCTCTTGGAATTGATAACTGGACGACGACCCGTTGATACTTCCAATAGACACATGGAAGACAGCTTAGTAGATTGGGTTCGTAATTACTTAATATAATTTTATTATCAAATTATTTCTTATATCAAACTATATATATATATAATGTGTGTGGGTGTCTATATCATCAAATGCACGTGTTTGAGGTCGCAAAATTCATTCTTATTTATTGTCATTTTATTCTTATCATTTTATGTATTAACTATTAAGAACTATGACTTATTTGACTATCGTGTTTATTCCTTCATGCTTGGACACGCAACAGGCTAGGCCTCTACTAACCAGGGTTCATGGCGATTACCGTGATTTGGTGGACCCACGCTTGGAGAACAACTTCGATGTTGGTGAAATGTCGTGTATGGTAGCATGTGCTGCTGCAAGCATCCGTCATTCTGCCAGGAGACGCCCCAAAATGAGCCAGGTACCCGCAAAGAACAAGTATTTGCTTCTTTCCAACTGAATTGGTTCGTCTATTAGGATGACTTGCGAATCCTTTTCGACGATATAAATTGAACAAAAAATATAGCAAGCCTATTCTTAATTGACCGAAACACCAGAACAGAGTATATAATATTCTGAACGGAAGTGGAACCAACAATTTTACCTTTTCTTTTAGGGTAATAAAATTTGATATGTATATGAACACACAGATAGTAAGGGCATTGGAGGGAGATATATCATTGGAGATGCTGAATGAGGGAGGAAAACTAGGGCAAATGACAGAAATGACAAGCTCAGAGCATGATGAAGAGTCATACAATTCAAACATGGAGAAATTCAGGAAGATGGCAATGGCTGGTACAAGTGAAGAAATTGGGAGTGTTGGATATAATAGTGGAGTAACAAGTACTTATGGACTTGACCCTTCATCTAGCAGTGATTATTCTTCTGGTGAAGTAGTAGTAGTCAACCAAGGTCAACCTCATCCTTATTCACTTCCAAGTTAAGTTCTAAGAAATTCCTAATGACAATATGACCTTGGTTTTAGGTGATTTATTTTTTATGTATAATTGTTGCCATTATTACATAGTATAATATATACATACTACTATACATAATATATAGTATACCTAATACTACTATTGCTTTCTTTTCTCTTTGCAATTGTGTAGTTCTCTCACCTTTATTGTGTATCATGCTTCACTTTTTTTTTTTTGAGATAATCTAATAGGGAAAAAGAATGTAAGAGAAGAGGGGAAGAGGACATGACAACTCTAGACTTCTCCTTGAAGCTAGATAGAAAGACGAAAAGATTTGAAGCATGGTCCCTCGTGAATAAGCCAGAGAGACGTACATTTTATCTATGCAGTACGACTCGGCCGAGTCAGCCGAGTGACTCGGGACTCGGCTCGGACTCGGCTCGGACTCGGACATACACCGAGCCGAGTCTTGACTCAGATCTGACTCGGGTCGTTACTAGTATATGCCAATTTTTTTTCCTTTATTTGTCACATATTAATTCTGTTTTTGAAAATATTCTAGAAATACCAAAATTTTCTGTTTCTTTCAAAAGATTATTAGTAGTAAGTTGCAATTACAAAGTTTATTAGTAGTAAGTATTTAAACCTTTGGAATAGCAAAAGATTTTCTAGAAATATACCAAAACATAGTTATAGAAAGTTGCAATTTAGTAGTAAGTATTTAAAATCTTTAGAATACCAAAAGATTTTTTAGACATAAAAAGAAAAATTTATTAGTAGTAAGTATTCAAAATATACCAAAGGATTTTCTGAATAAAATATTTAAACTACCAAAATATAGTTTTAGAAAGTTGCAGATTAGTTGTTAATTTTCAGGTTTGAAGTTTGAACACGATTACATTTTGAATTGCCGTAATAATCATATTATATGGAGTACATACATTAGTAACTACTTATGGGAAGCAATGAGATCGACTCTGGCTGACTCGGCCGAGTGACTCGGCTGACTCGAACCCTGACTCGGACTCGGATCTTGGCCGAGCCGAGTCCGAGTCGTACCACTTAGCATTTTATTACTCAACTAAAATGAATTTCAAAAATAAAGAGAATCATTTTACTCGAATATGCACAATTACTACTAACTAAACTATTACTCGTACAAAGGAAAGCATATATCAACATATAGACTGTATGGCTATCGGAATATAGAATTTGTTGTAGAACGAGTGAAAGAGAATTACCTTAGAACACTCCTAAACATACTCCATAAGGTTCTTCTTCTGCTAAATTTCTTCTCAATAAAGGTGCAGCCATTAAACTAGTAGTGTTCTTGCCTTGTCTTAAGCATTCAAATCAATTCAATTGTTCCAATATGGCCTTGTCTCAACCTGGCTCTGGACGCCCAACCCTTTGACTGAGCTAGGGGCTAAATAATGGTGGCCCGACCTCACTCTCAACCTGCATCTGGATGCCCAACTGACAGAGGTCCACGACCAGTCAACCACTTCGGAGAGTGAAGCCACAAAAAGATTACATGCAGTCTATTAGTTCACAAAAGGATTACATGCAAAGTCTATTAGTTGTGACGGAGATTGTTTTTGAAACCTTAATTAAGTTGTAAGAAATTGAACCAAAATGTTGAAGGAACAAGAAGCAAAAAATAATAATTGTAGACGATCATATATCCGTGTTGCATGATAAGCCTGTAACCCTACTATTAAGTAGAGAAGAGCTTGTTTTGTTATATGGTCGATTGTGCAAACAAAAGAAAAACAACTTTATCAAGGCACGTATTCGGTATTCCTCCCTCATTCTATTTACAATATGTTGTTAATAGGATCATGATGAAGAATCATTGCAATTGTTAAAATATGTTGTAAATAGAATCATGATGAAGAGTCATACATTGCAATTTATGATATTAGAGTCTAATATGAATAAAATCACTTCGCTTTTTTAAATTATGTTCCTCAAAATTCCAGAATTCTTTTTCTCTTTCGAGAAATCGACTACGGTCTACGTTAGTCGTTACACGACATTGATACATTATAAAGATGTGATGAGCACGATAACCGCCTAAGTTAACCTATAATGAAAGAGCTTAGAGCCCGACAACCTGAAAGAGGCTCAAAGCCGACAATTTTATTATATTATTTATTATATGTATTGCCTAAATTATATGGGATAAATTTTGATGGCAAACCGCTTCCACCGAGACTCGATCCTACGACCTCATAGACCTAAAAGGAGTGGACTTTATTATTATTACGATTACTAGGGTAAGCCCGTGCCCATAGGGAACGAACGGTTCCAAAAAGGTTAAAGATGTATGTAATCTAAAATTTTTCATTTTGTTTGTCAATTTTGATATAATGAGGTTGAAGTTAAACAACATAGTTTATTCGCTTCCAAAACAACATTTGTTAAACAAATCTAACTTCATGTTTGGTTTGACTATTACGCTAGTATAACATAAGTTCCTTCGTCAAAAAATGGCAGCAGTCAAATGAACATCCCCATCGCTGATATCCTCTGGAGTGTCTATTAGGTGCTGGTTTATCTTCCTCAGTTTGTAAAGCAAACACATGTTTTTCCGGCGAAGTAATGTTTCGTAATTATCATATTGTTTAGAAGGCTAACAATTACGCGTAAATGGTTCTGTTTTTTTCCAACACCATCCCTAACCCAACATCCTTTATAAAAGTTCAACATTACTCCGACATCTAGATGAAAATGAGAAAGACTAGGCATAGCCAAGCAAAGAAAGATTAACAAGAAACATGAACAGGAAGTGACCTCATCATAACAAGAGATTACCTTAAAGGAATAATTCTGACTCAAGGTGTAACTTTGTGCATTACTACATTTAAAATACAATCAAATGAAACACATAAATTTCGCATTTCCACGTTTTAAACTTAGAACTACATCGGGTTATGAAATTCTTTCTTCAAATATGTTTTAGAATTTAGTGAAACTAAGCTCCCAACACAAGTGATTGCATGGATATCATGAGACAAGTAACTTAGCTTAGTAAGAGTTTTCTTTTTCTGGTCATATAAAACTAGATCCGTTTTACCTTGCTGTAATAGCATGAGACCGTTATTGAAACACTTAATCGGCTTCAGGTAATAACTAAATGGAGTGTCATTGTTTGTTTGAATGGCGAACAGTTTAGTCCAACACCCACCACCACCACCACCACCACCATGCTCATTCTCCTTCATTACCCATACTTGAGTTTGAAACTTAGTTTTGTTATTATGAAATATGCAAAGATGGTCTCTCATAACACCCATACTAAGTGAGGATGAAGATTTGTCTTTCAATTCATTAGGTAATGGGACATCATTAACAGTCTCGTGAACCATATCAAATGAAAGTATAACAAGATAGGAGCATTTCCCTGCGGCAACAACCGGAGTTACTATCCAATGAAGAGCTCCATTGAGAAACACACCACAAAAACCACCACCGCGAGTTGAGAGTTTACAAGGAATGTTTTCAATGATATTCCACGATTCAGAGCGTAAAGTGTGGACCATGATCTTACTAAAAAAATTACTATCTCCGTCTGAAAAGCTACAAATAATCAGAAACTTGTAATCATCAAGTTTGCAATCATAACCCAACCCGCACGACGCAGCGATAATAGGAAATGGTAATTTTGGTACTTGTGGTAGTGGTAGTGTTTTATATTCATCAGTAGATGGGTTCCAGATGTGAAACCTACTATCACTCCTTGAAACGTAGGAAACTAAACCATTACAATAACCCACAATAGAGATTTTGGTGGATTCACTAAAAGAGATGAATGGGTAATCGATAAAATTGAGAGGTTTCTTAGATGCCAATGAATCACAATCTATAAGGTATGATCTTTCTAACATTAGGTCACTCAGAATGAGAATAGATTTGTCATGTTTAATAGCATGATTGAGGTGAAGTTTAATGAAATTAGGGCTAGACAATAGAGAGCACCACGTTTTGGATACTGACCTAAATCGATAGATGGATTTGACTGGTAAATTTGAAAGTATTTCGGTGATGACAACTTCGTCAGGGAGGAGGCTCATCGGAACTGAACATCGTTGTCTTTTCATCATCGTCGAACTCGTACTCGTTTACCAGATCGCCATTCGCTTGGGAAGAAGAATCAACCCCTAAAATATATGTGGGAGGGGCTAAACTTCTTAAATTTAAGGGCCTCCTAGCTATTTCTCTATTAAGATTTTATAAAGGCACCGTATTTAAAAGAACAGGCCACCTATTTCTTGCAAAGAGGCCACGACCCACTGCTTAAGTCTATTAACCAGCCCTCCTAGTTATTTTTTATTTATTTATTTTTGGGTTAATTCCGTTTTGGCCCCCGATTTGTGACCAACTCGCCGTCTTGGCCCCAATAAGTGTCCGGCAGTTCGTTTTGGCCCCAAGATTCCCTTTTTGGGCAGTGCTGGCATCATCAAGGCATAAGCAATTCTTTCTTATACCCGAAATACCCCTCTGACCAAATCAAAATCAAATCCAAGTTGTCAAATCAACTAACCCTTCTTTTTAATTTTTTTTTTACTCTAACTTTTATTTGTATATTCTCTCTCCTCTCTCTTTCCTCTCTCTCTCTTCAATTTACAGATTGGGCAAGAATTCCTTGAATCTAACTCAAACCTACAAATTGGGCAATAATTCCTTGAATCTAACCAAGAAATGAGAAAAACCCAAGAAACCGAGGAACTGCTAAATTGAACACGAGGCATTATGTCGATTTTCACTCCATTATTTATGCTGCTATGAGTTAACACTTCTTTGTGGATGGTTTATGAGGTGGGTCTTTGTAACGCCCCAAGCCTTAGCAGTTGCCGATATTGTCCCCGCTTTAACCACCTCACACAGGTACGGAGTTTTGTCCTTGGCGAAGGCACCACAAGCCTACCCAAAAGGCCTCGGTACTTACTAAGCTTGAGCTTACACATATAGCCCAGTCTCTGGACACTCTTGTAAGCAATGTGGGACTATTACAATCCCCCACCCTTAGCGAAGAGCCGTCCTCGGCTCTGATACCACTTTGTAACGCCCCAAGCCTTAGCAGTTGCCGATATTGTCCCCGCTTTAACCACCTCACATAGGTACGGGGTTTTGTCCTTGGCGAAGGCACCACAAGCCTACCCAAAAGGCCTTGGTACTTACTAAGCTTGAGCTTACACATATAGCCCAGTCTCTGGACACTCTTGCGAGCAATGTGGGACTATTACAATCCCCCACCCTCAGCGAAGAGCCGTCCTTGACTCTGATACCACTTTGTAACGCTCCAAGCCTTAGCAGTTGCCGATATTGTCCCCGCTTTAACCACCTCACACAGGTACGGGGTTTTGTCCTTGGCGAAGGCACCACAAGCCTACCCAAAAGGCCTCGGTACTTACTAAGCTTGAGCTTACACATATAGCCCAGTCTCTGGACACTCTTGTAAGCAATGTGGGACTATTACAGTCTTAGTTCAAATATGTGGAAACAGATTAGCTTCCATGTTTCAATCAATTGTGGAAGTTTACTTTATGATTGTTTGGTTGATATACTACTTTGTCACAAGATGTAAGGATACAGATTCAGATGGAAGGAGATTTGGGCGAAGAGATTTGGAAGACTACATCGACGGTCTAAGATGATATATTTCTCAAAGTGCTCGTAAGAGACGAAGACCAGACTTATCAGCAGATCCAACAATCGAAAACCACAGATTTGGTTCCAGTCAATGGCAGAAAAACTACGGCATCAGTATCACTCAATTCTTCTTTTCCCCCAAACAACAGTACCTCTTCATAAAATTAGAAATCCCCTCACTCCTCCTAATCCTTTCTATTAATCTTTTTCCAGCTAGACAAAACCTAGATAGATCTTCTTCTACACTTATATTGTTTTTTAGAGAGAGAAAACTGAAATAGACAGGTAGATCTACTTCTTTTGTATTCAAATCATCTATTCATTGTTTGATTTTGATAGGCTGGAAAGTTATAAATCATCAGATTCCGATTCATTTACTTCTCTCTTTTGATCCCTTTCTTCATTTTAACTTTATATAGCCAAAATTATATAGTTAAAAAGAAGGGTTAGTTGATTTGACAACTTGGATTTGATTTTGATTTGGTTAAAGAGGTATTTCGGGTATAGGAAAGAATTGCTTATGCCTTGATGATGTCAGCACTGCCCGAAAAGTGGATCCTGGGGTCAAAACGAACTACCAGACACTTATTGGGGTCAAAACGGCGACTTGGTCACAAATCGGGGGCCAAAACGGAAATTAACCCTTTATTTTTTGAAATTGACTACTATAGTCATTACATTGACATTGATATATCAAAGATGTGATAAGCACGAAATTGCCCAATTTAAACTCTTACAAAGAACGGGCCCATAGCCAAGGGCGGAGCCAGGATTTAAAATCACAACTGGCTAGCCTGAAATTTCTATAAAACAAACAGTAGAAAAGAAAAATTTGTTCGATACAACTATTGTTTGGAAAACACAATTTTTAATGTATTTACAATCAGTTAGCTAAGTTAATCAACGAACATGTACCCTAATGTTTTTCTTCAAAGGCCAGTCGATAATTTTAGAAAGCTGAAAATATTATTAACCCTAAGAATAATGGATTTCTTAACACTGATTTAAAATATTGCAGAGATTATAGCGGATCTAATTTTGTCATCCTTATGATTCCATGGTAAATGTAGTGCAACTGTATTTTATAAGAGGCCTAGAGTTTAGTTATAACGTAAAAGGATTAATGTAGCGAGAACAAATAAAGTCAATCTCTACGATAAAAAAGAAAATTGAAAGATTGATCTCTACACATCTATCTACGGAATTTACTACAACTTCTTATTAGTCTTGATAGATCTTAGTAAATCTTACGACTGTAAATATGTATGAGTAATTATATTCGAAGATGAAACCTAAAAAAAATAGAATTAATTCAAAATTTAAGGAAAAAACCTCAAAATGTTAAATAAATTAGAAAGACGCATGTCCTTATGAAGAAGCTGAAATTATGAGCACATATATATAGTCTAAGTGAATCAATGAGTGCACTCTAAGTATTGAGAAGAAGAAAATTGACAAACTAAAGTGCTATGAGGGGGACTTGAAGCATGGACCTCGTGTGGGGTCCTTACCACCAAGTTATTCCTTAGTTGATGCCTATACTCTAAGAGATTTTTATAAATTCCATCCCTGGATGCCTTAGTTGATGCCCTATACCCTAAGAGATTTTTACGAACCCTATCCCTGGCTGTAGTCAGGGATAGCCCCTCAAGTAGATTTGCCCATTCCTATAGCCCAACAACATTATTTATACCTTAATAACCCAAGTTCAATAATGTAACAGCCTTGAATAGAAAAGAAAAAAAAATTTAGGAGTGCCTATAACAGGACATCACTCACATGCCCATGTGCTGCCAGGTTTATTTAGGGTCACTTTCCCTAAAGCAAAAACGGGATTCCCTATAGCATAGCACCTAATAAAATAACCCAAACAACAACCTATCCTTTTCCCTATTTCCTTCTTTGTCAACCCGTGAGATTGTGAGAAGCTCTAAAGTGAGGGTTTTGTTTAGTGGGAAATTGAAGGTGTAGTGAGAGAAAGTGAAGACTAAGAGGGAAACAACAAAGGGGTTTTGCTAGGGATTTGGTTTCTTCTTCTTTGTGCTCCATTATCAAGTAGGTTTCTTTTTCCCTAGGGTTTATATAGCCCTCTTTAATTTTAAACCTAGATTGATGGTTAGAACAATAACAACTTTAAACCATGAATTTTTGTTAGGTTATCATCAAATTAGTACTAATTAGTGATACCATAGATATATATTATGATTAGAAACTAATTACAACAACAACATAGTAACCCTAGATCATTATAGTTATATTAATGGAGTATACATATACCCGGACAGCAACCTAGGTTATTTAGGTTATATAAATATGGTATATATATACACCCGGACAGCAGCCTAGATATTAAGAATTGTTTGTGTTTATGTTATTTATGTTGATAATTGATTGTATGAGATGATGTGTATGATATTGGAGCATAAGTGCTATCAATAGTTGTGTGTGATATATTGCTTTAGGTTGTTAACCTAGAAAGCATAGGCTAGTCGGAACCAACAATGGTTGGCTCGACATGTGGGTCGATTGCAAACACTAGTTACCATTACGATATTGGATAACTTGGTGGACCATGATCTTGAGTTTCGTTAATGGATTGAATGATGGGCCTAAAAAGTTACCTAAATAGGTCTACACCCGCAAGTGCACGGGTGTCAAGTTATAGTTTCCGGTAAGACCGGTTCGTTCCTCAGAGACTAAGTTAAACTAAATTCTAACCTTAAAACTATAGAGATTTAAAAATTTGATTTTTGATTTTTTAACGATTAAATAACAAAGTTTTTAAAATAACGTAAATAAGTAATAACGGAGAACGGATGAATGGAGGAAAAGTCTAGGGTTTTGAATCTATTTTAATCATGCATAAACATCGATTTAAATCTATTACCTTTTGGTGACTAAACTAATAATCAATTCTTAAGGATTCTAACTATTATTTATCAACTATCAAGTATCCAATATTAAAGAACCTAATCTAAATATAATGGATCAAGACTAACGAAGTATAAATAATGAAAGACTTAAAAAGAAATTGAAATAAATCTAAGCACCTAAGTTGTCGAAATAATCATAATAATCATGCATAATACAAAAATGTCATCAAAACCCTAAACTAAGTGTTTAGCTACTGATCATAATCATGATGGGAGAGATAAAAATTTAATAAAATAAAGGAAAGATAAGGAATCGGCAAAGAAACAACCTTTTTCTCGCGATTTTCCCTCTGCGCAGCCAAACAGACCCTTAAGGAAGGGATTTTTCTTCTGTTTTTCCTGTTTTCTGCCAAACAGACCTTTAAGGAAAATAATTTTCTCGTCTTCCTGGAAACGATTTCCAGGTGAGAAAATAATTTTCCTTCCCTGGTTCTTCCTCTTCCTTCTCTGTTTTCTCTTATTTTTCTTTCCAAACTTCTCTCTTTCTCTCTCTAATGAAGTTATGAACACTCTCTAACAGTTATAACCGAGTATGATGAAGAAAGAAGAAGAAGAAGATGATAATGGGGATTTATAATTTTTATTCAATCTTTCTCTCTCTACAATATCTCTCTCTCTCTCTCAACTCTCTTAATCCAATTCTCTCTCTTTCTCACTAAGATAGGAATCAGAAGAATTAAAATGCGAAAAAGAAACAAAGACAGAAGAAAATTCAAACTCTCCTTCTCTCTCTCTAGCTCTCGGCTCTAACAATAGAGGTTGGTCTTCTTCTCTTTCTAAAACTCTCCTTTTTTTTCAGCTGTGTGGAGATGATCTTCAAAGTATCCCCTTTCCTGTTTTCTTATAGCCGAGAGGATGCAAGTTTCCTTCTCGGTTAAACCACAAAATCCCTTAAGATGGCAACTTCGATTCCTCTCTATCTCACTTTCCTTCTTCAGCCTCTTATCCATTTTCCTTCTTTCCTTCTCTCTGTTTTAATTCCTTCTTAAAAAATAAAGTGAGAAGATGAGATAAGGGAGAAAGAGGAAGGTACAGCTTTACCGGTTCTGGACGTGATTGCTGGCTGGCGAACGATCGGGTGCTTCTCGGCCTGAGTTGGAAAGCGGGACGAGACTTCTTTAGATTTTGCCACGTGTGCAGAGATTAAGTTGAGCGTTGGATCTCTCCTTGTGTACGGGAGTATTTCTGGCACGTCACATAGTATCACAATTTCAATCAATAGACTAATGTGCACTGCGGCCATGCAAATATGGAACAACTCTCAACTAAAATCACGCCACGTAATCCTTCCTGTCCCGAAATTGTCCCGATATTTAATAATACTTGACTAAAATTTTGACTTGCTCTAATTTGCTCTCCCGGACTCCGGTTCGACTTCCGTTTTCGCCATTGGGATCGTCTTGGACTCTACTTTCACATGAGCACTAATATTGACCAGAATACCCTTGTCATTAAAATGACCAAAATGCCCCTCAAATATGTCTTTATCACGATGTTTCCGCATCGAACTCCGTAAATGAGACCTGAGAAAGAAAATCAAACAAATCATCAGAGTAACCGCTCGAACTGGACTAACTAACCCTAGTTAAGAGATTCAGATGGGACATTTTCATGTCTCATCAAACATCCCCAAACTTAGATTTTGCTAGTCCTCGAGCAAAACAGAAAAATAAAACTAAGCCCAGTTCACCACTTTCGTAGGGAATCACGATTGCACTTAGCTCGTGCAACAAGCCGTTAAACCTCTAGGTTACCCTAAAGGACGAGTTTTGTCTCGTGAGGGTTTGCAGTGAATATACCCACAAAATTCATAAATTTCAAAAATGCAGAAGGGTCTAAATATGGTATGGACTAAAAATGTTTATCCGGTAAGTTTTCGAAAGTTAATAGAAATGGAATCAAAGTTGACCAAACCATACAAATGCTAAAAATCCCTTCACTAGTAATCAAGACCTAAAGTGCACATGACCAGCCAATATGAGTATCATTTCGGTTCCGAACAGACAAGACCTCGATTACCTTCTCAATACATTTCGCCTCGACTACTGCCTCACGGTCATACACTCAAAAATTTAAGTCACTCAGAAATGGTTCGCTCAATGTGCGAGTATGAGTATGAAGGAAAAACTCAACACATTACAAAAGACGGACTGAATTTTTGGTAAACGACTGATCTCATAGAAAGGAAACAACCACTAATACGGAATGGGGAAGCTAACCAACTCTTCTCACCTGATCAACTATCTAACAATGCTTCCTAGAGGTTAATAGACTATAATGATGATGTCACTGGAACTCTTGAGAACTCGACGTCTTCAAATCTTCAAAAACTACTTCAAGGGATAAACACTTAAACAAAGCCACATAAACACATTTTTTCTTTTTCTTTTCTCTCTCTTTTTTTTTTCTTTTTTTTTTTTTTTTTTTTTTTTTTTTTTTTTTTTTTGTTACCTCTGGTAATACAACTCAAAATACACATCTTACTTTCTCAACAATTTCCTTGGGTATAATTTTCTCCACTTTGCTTCATGTTTTATTCTCAGGGTTCTAACAAATGGATTGGATCTATTTTCCTCTAGTTGACATTGCTTTCAAGTTTCTCAGACTACAAGAGAAGGGTTTACTTCTTGATGACATCCCTAGTGGTTGTAAAGTTTGAACTCAAGAGATCAACTGAGCTCTAATGAATATTGCGAGGTTGAGTAGCTCTTCATTCTACTCGGAATTAGCTCAGAAGAGATCACTCAAAGCAACAAGAAAGGCTCAGAATCTCACATAGGTTAAGTCTCCACTAATGATTAATCAAGTTCTCTCAGAAAAATCCACTCTTCACCTATCTAACACTCACATGGCTCGTGCACAGACAACTTCAAGACTCGAAATTCATGGAAAAACCTTTAGCAAACGGATAGTCTGACGAACTAGACTCTATAACTATTAACAAGCAAAAACAACTAGACTCACATTTTCAATCCAAAAATTAAAAATTTTGAACCCTTTCGAATTTTTGAAATAAGGACTAAAAATTCAATCCCCTATCCCCAAACTTAAACCGAACATTGTCCTCAATGTTCAGAAGACTATGCAAAAATAATAGGATGTAAGGAAAGATGTTACCAGATTCGGAAGTCCTATGCATGGGTTGCCTCCCAGAAAGCGCTAAGTTTAACGTCTTCAGCCAGACGAAACTGATCATAGCGGATCAGTCTGGATAGACAGGATCTTCGATAGAAACATCCTCTGTATCGTTCAACATCTCTAAAAATGGTTTTAGCCGTTGTCCATTCACTTTGAACACACTACCATCTTTGTCCTCGATATCGACTGCACCATAAGGATAAACGAGCTTGACCGTGAAAGGTCCTGTCCATCTAGAACGGAGTTTACCAGGAAATAAATGCAAACGAGTGTTATATAAGAGAACTTTCTGACCCGGTGAAAACGTTTTTCTTAAAATATTCCTATCATGTAACATTTTCATCTTATGCTTATACAACCTAGCACTCTCATATGCATCGTTTCTTAACTCCTCTAACTCACTGAGTTGTAACTTTCTCTCTCTACCCGCTTTGTCAAGTGAAAAATTTAATTGCTTGATAGCCCAATATGCTCTATGCTCCAACTCAACGGGTAGGTGGCATGCTCTGCCATACACTAGTCTATATGGAGACATTCCAATAGGGGTCTTAAACGCTGTACGGTAGGCCCATAGTGCATCGGTTAGTCGTAGAGACCAATCCTTCCTATTAGTGTTAACCGTTTTCTCGAGAATGCGTTTGATCTCCCTATTAGACACCTCGACTTGGCCACTAGTCTGTGGATGATATGGGGTAGACACTTTATGGGTAATACCATATTTTTTCATTAGAAGCTCAAACTGCCTATTACAAAAGTGTGTTCCCCCGTCACTAATGATTGCCCGCGTGTACCAAAACGTGAAAATATGTTTTCCTTTAAGAAATTGATCACAACTTTGTGATCATTCGTTTTGGAAGCAACCGCCTCTATCCACTTTGACACATAGTCAACTGCAACTAGGATGTACAGATTTCCAAATGAATTTGGGAAGGGACCCATGAAATCGATGCCCCATACATCGAAAATCTCAACTACCAATATAGGATTAAGGGGCATCATGTTCCTACGTGAAATGCTTCCCAACTTCTGGCATCGTTCACACGCCAGACAATATGCATGGGTATCCTTAAAGATAGACGGCCAGTAAAAACCACATTGTAGAATTTTTGCGGCCGTCTTCTTACCACTAAAATGCCCTCCACATGCATGATCATGACAAAAGGAAATGATTTTGGACTGTTCACTATCAGGAACACACCTCCTAATGATCTGATCGGGACAATACTTGAACAAGTATGGATCGTCCCAGAAGAACCGTTTTACCTCGGATAGAAATTTATCACGATCTTGCTTGGTCCAGTGTTTGGGCATTTGACCAGTAGCAAGATAGTTCACTATATCAGCAAACCAAGGTAATTGAGAGACACTAAAAAGTTGCTCATCAGGAAAGCTCTCTCTCATGGGTAACTTGTCTTCTACAGACTCGACTACAAGTCTAGACAAATGGTCTGCTACTAAATTTTCGGAACCCTTTTTGTCCCGAATCTCTATATCAAACTCTTGTAGCAGCAATATCCATCTAATCAGTCTAGGTTTTGCATCCTTTTTAGAAAGGAGATATTTTAATGCAGCATGATCAGAGAATATTATAACCTTAGAACCCACAAGATATGATCTGAACTTTTCTAGGGCATACACTACAGCTAACAACTCTTTTTCAGTGGTAGAGTAGTTTAGCTGTGCATCGTTCAACGTCTTACTGGCATAGTATATAACGTGAAGAAGTTTATTCTCACGTTGACCTAACACGACTCCAATTGCATAATCAGATGCATCGCACATGATCTCAAATGGAATACTCCAGTTGGGAGGTTGGACAATAGGGGCGGAAGTAAGCATAAGTTTGAGTTTTTCAAAGGCTTCTAAACAAGGCTTATCGAAGACAAATTTGTTCTCTTTTGCCAAAAGATTACAAAGAGGTCTAGATATCTTGCTGAAATCTTTAATAAACCGTCGATAAAATCCAGCATGTCCTAAAAACGATCGAATATCTTTGACCGTTTTAGGGACTGGAAGGCTTTTTATCAACTCTACTTTTGCCTTATCTACTTCAATGCCCTTTTCAGAAATGACATGCCCTAAGACTATTCCTGAGCGAACCATAAAGTGACATTTCTCCCAATTGAGAACAAGGTTCTTCTCTTTGCATCGAACCAACACGAGTGTGAGGTGATGCAGACACTGATCGAATGATGAGCCAAAGACTGAAAAATCATCCATAAAGACCTCGAGAAACCTCTCTACCATATCTGAAAATATGCTCATCATACATCGTTGAAATGTAGCGGGTGCATTACACAACCCAAAAGGCATCCGACGATAAGCATAAGTTCCAAATGGACAAGTGAAAGTGGTTTTCTCTTGGTCCTCAGGGGCTATTGGAATCTGATTATAGCCAGAATAGCCATCTAAGAAACAATAGTAGCTATGTCCAGCTAGTCTTTCTAGCATCTGATCAATGAAAGGAAGAGGAAAATGGTCTTTCCTCGTGACCGTGTTCAGTTTCCTGTAATCAACACAAACACGCCAACCAGTGGTCATCCTGGTGGGTATTAACTCATTAGATTCGTTCTTGATTACAGTAATGCCTGATTTCTTGGGTACAGTTTGAACAGGACTGACCCAAGTGCTATCTGAAATAGGGTATATAATACCCGCATCTAGTAATTTCAGGACTTCGGCTCTAACAACCTCCTTCATGTGAGGGTTAAGTCGACGTTGCATTTCCCTTGATGGTTTAGCATCTTCCTCAAGATAGATGTGGTGCATGCAAACAGATGGACTTATACCCTTTAGATCAGCTATTGACCACCCTAATGCCGCTTTGTGGTCTCTAAGGACATCTAATAGTCTACTTTCCTGTTCTTTCTCTAACTCGGAAGCAATGATGACAGGTAAGGTTTCAGATGGTCCTAGAAACGAATACTTCATGTTGTCAGGCAAGGGTTTCAACTCTAAAGGAGGTGGTTTCTCTGTGGATTGAGGTGACTCTGGGATGGAAGGAACACTGGACTCACTGGTGGATGATAGTTGAGGCATCTCTAAAGTTGGCAAGTCAATTGGCTCTGACAAGCTGAGGGGTTCTTCTATCCACTTATTAGGATCTAGTAATGGGGTAGAATCTAATAAAGCATTCACCTCATTGATACTACCCTCCTCATCAAAATCTAAACCAAAATGGGCCAACAATGTTTCTAAAGGATCATTAGATAGAGTTTGAGGTAAAGAATCTTGGATGAATAACTCTATCAAATTCAACTCGTTAAAATCATTAACATCATCTGGGTGAAGTCCGGCATTGAAGATGTTCATCTCTACAGTCATGTTCCCGAAAGACAATCTTAATAGTCCACTCCTACAATATATGATAGCATTTGATGTAGCTAAGAATGGTCGCCCTAGAATGACGGGAATTTGACTCTGGGTATCATGAACTGGTTCAGTATCTAAGATTATAAAATCAACAGGGAAGATGAATTCATTAACTTTTATCAGAACATCCTCTACTATGCCACGTGGTCTCCTAACAGACCGATCTGCTAACTGAAGAACTACCGAAGTGGGTTTGATCTCTCCTAAACCTAATTGCAGGTACACAGAGTAAGGAAGTAGGTTGACACTAGCACCTAGATCTAACAAAGCTCGTTCGATCTTATGGTCCCCTATAGTGCAGGGCAGTGTAGGACTTCCTGGGTCTTTGTACTTAGGTGGGAGGTTCTGTTGGATGATGGAACTCACTTGGTTAGTCAAGAAGACTTTCTTATGCACATTCATCTTACGCTTCCTAGTACATAGGTCTTTAAGAAACTTAGCGTAAGCTGGAACCTGTTTAATGGCATCTAGTAATGGAATATTAATACTAACTTGTTTGAACATTTCCATTATCTCCTCGAACTGGGACTTCTTCTTTGGCTCTACCAAACGCTGAGGATATGGGGCTCTAGGAACATATGGCTCAGGTACAATGGGTGGGTTTTCAGACTCAGAAGCCTTCTCAGGCTCTTTACCAGGGATACTAGTTGGTAAGGTGGGTTGTTCAGAGTTTGGTTCACTATCTTCGGGAACTCCTACCTTATTATCAATTACCCTACCACTTCTAAGGGTGGTTACTGCATTGGCCTGGTCCATCGACTGTTTACCCCTCGGGTTTGGTTCTGGTTGACTAGGAAACCTACCCTGTTCTCTCTGCCTAAGGGCTTCTCTAAGTTGACCTACCTCGGTTCTTAAACTAGTTACAGCCTGGTTGGTCTCTTGTACAGTCTGGTTAGTCTGTTGTAAAGCCTGGTTGGTCTGTTGTATAGACTGGTTGGTCTGTTGTAAAGACTCTTTATGGGCTTTAGCTAGTTGCTTCATGATTTCCTCTAAAGACTCACTGTTTTGAGAAGGATATTGGGTACTAGATTGACCCTGATTTTGACCCTTGGACCAAGCAAAATTGAGGTGATTTCTCCAACCCGGATTATAAGTGTTTGAGTAAGGATCATATTTCTGACGGTTATCTTGCCTAGAGTTTAGATAAAGAGCATTAGCTTGCTCTTTTTCGTCAGAAACAAAGAATAGGGTACACTTATTCCCTGTATGAGATGGGTCTCCACAGACGGAGCACGGATAAGAGATGGATTCATTTCCAACACTCATGGCCTGAGTGGGATCCTCCCTAACTGCTTTAGGTTGACCAAGCTCTAGGGCTTCTATCCTTCTCGTCATGGCGGCGAGTTTAAGTTCGGACTCATCAAATCTATAGATGCCGCCTTTATTTGGAGTAGGATTTGCCCTAGTAGGAGGTCCTCTAGAAGTTTCCCATTGGTGGGATTTCTCAGCTAGATCTTCTAGAAACGCCATGCAGTCATCGACGGATTTATAAGTAAATCCGCCACCACAGAATGACTCTACCATGGATGTAGTGGGATAGTTTAGTCCGTCATAGAGAAATTGGACTAGTCTACTCTTTTCATAACCATGGTGTGGACACTGTAGTTCCAGTTCTTTAAATCTCTCTAGATAATTGTAGAGAGACTCTCCTTCTTGTTGCACAAAATTATTAAGACTTTGCCTTAAAGCGGTGGTTTTGTGTTTGGGAAAGAATTTCAGAAGGAATAAACTGGTTAATTCTTCCCATGTGGTGATGGAATGAGGTTGTAAGGCATACAACCAAGATTTTGCTTTCTCTCTCAAAGAGAAAGGGAACAACCTAAGCTTCACTATTTCATCAGACATATTGGGGAATCTTATAGTCCCACAGATTTCTTCAAAATCCCTAACATGGTGGTAGGGATTCTCGTTCTCAACTCCACGAAAGAGTGGGAGCATTTGGATAATGCTCGGCTTTAACTCAAAGTGAGCCGTGGAGTGGGGTAACTGTATGCATGATGGTTGAGATGTTCTAGTAGGGTTCATGTAATCCCTGAGTGTCATAGGTGGATTTCCATCCCTGGCTTGGTTTAGATTTTCACCCATAGTGTCACTCAAAGAGAGGTTGGCTAGAAGATTACTTAGATGGGTTTCTCTACTGATGAAACGACCTCTCTTATCACGATATCTATCGGGCATAAACTAGAGCCCAATGACCAAGGATATTCTCAACAAAAACTTTTTCTTTTTTTTTTTTTTCTTTTTTTTTTTTTTTTTTAAAAAAAAACGAAAACCGAGGAATCACTACGAAGACCCTAAAGGAAAGCAAACACAATCAGTCTGACTCCACCAAGCAACCTAAACAGAATCTAGACGAAAGACAAGTTGGTCAGATTCACCCTAAAATTCTAGACAGCTCCTACTTCGTTACAAAGCTTGAACTATAATTGTTATGAGGGTTACTCCGTCAAAGTAATATGGTCAAACAATTCTTGGTGACGACCAACGATGAACGTTGTGATAGCCGTCCAACCTTCGGTAGCGTTGCCTCTTCTCGAGGTGACCTTTTAAAGAATTGATTAACACTTTCCTTTGAGGAATGCCCAAATAAAAATTAAGTCCCTGAATTGTTTCAAAGATCCTATGAGCTCGAAACCTTAAGGGCTGATGTCTAATTCAGATTTTAGATTTTAGGTGAAGTTTGGGATCGTGAATGTTGTTACCTATTTGGGCAAGAGAACGGTGATGAAATCCGTCTCCTATCTTACAATTGGGTTATTGCCCTTACTATAATGCTTACACTAAGCAATTCGATCAAGCAATTAGGCACACAAAACACACAATTACCCACTGACAGGGGCTTCGTGGGTGATTAGAGAAATTACCTCCCGTTCCAGACGGGCGATGACCCTTGCAGACGACCCGGGCCACTCTCCCCTTGAGTGTTCCAACCCGAGGCTTCGACTTTGGTTTTCGGTTACAAATTATAAAGCCCTCCAATTTAGGGTCAAAACTTTAATACCAAAAATAAAAACTAGAAAGTCTAAAAGTCTCTCTCTCACCAAAAATAAAAAATTACTAAAAATAAAATGTAAATTTTCATTCTTGAGCTCCTCTCCTTGTTGCGCCTTTTCCTTCGCTCCTTAGCGTTTCTACACACCAAAAATGGAAAAGCAAGTCAAAGTGTCCAAAAATAAAAACTTACCAAAAATAGAAATAAAATTAGATTCAATTCAAACTAAGTCCCCGGCAGCGGCGCCAAAAACTTGATGGGCCTAAAAAGTTACCTAAATAGGTCTACACCCGCAAGTGCACGGGTGTCAAGTTATAGTTTCCGGTAAGACCGGTTCGTTCCTCAGAGACTAAGTTAAACTAAATTCTAACCTTAAAACTATAGAGATTTAAAAATTTGATTTTTGATTTTTTAACGATTAAATAACAAAGTTTTTAAAATAACGTAAATAAGTAATAACGGAGAACGGATGAATGGAGGAAAAGTCTAGGGTTTTGAATCTATTTTAATCATGCATAAACATCGATTTAAATCTATTACCTTTTGGTGACTAAACTAATAATCAATTCTTAAGGATTCTAACTATTATTTATCAACTATCAAGTATCCAATATTAAAGAACCTAATCTAAATATAATGGATCAAGACTAACGAAGTATAAATAATGAAAGACTTAAAAAGAAATTGAAATAAATCTAAGCACCTAAGTTGTCGAAATAATCATAATAATCATGCATAATACAAAAATGTCATCAAAACCCTAAACTAAGTGTTTAGCTACTGATCATAATCATGATGGGAGAGATAAAAATTTAATAAAATAAAGGAAAGATAAGGAATCGGCAAAGAAACAACCTTTTTCTCGCGATTTTCCCTCTGCGCAGCCAAACAGACCCTTAAGGAAGGGATTTTTCTTCTGTTTTTCCTGTTTTCTGCCAAACAGACCTTTAAGGAAAATAATTTTCTCGTCTTCCTGGAAACGATTTCCAGGTGAGAAAATAATTTTCCTTCCCTGGTTCTTCCTCTTCCTTCTCTGTTTTCTCTTATTTTTCTTTCCAAACTTCTCTCTTTCTCTCTCTAATGAAGTTATGAACACTCTCTAACAGTTATAACCGAGTATGATGAAGAAAGAAGAAGAAGAAGATGATAATGGGGATTTATAATTTTTATTCAATCTTTCTCTCTCTACAATATCTCTCTCTCTCTCTCAACTCTCTTAATCCAATTCTCTCTCTTTCTCACTAAGATAGGAATCAGAAGAATTAAAATGCGAAAAAGAAACAAAGACAGAAGAAAATTCAAACTCTCCTTCTCTCTCTCTAGCTCTCGGCTCTAACAATGGAGGTTGGTCTTCTTCTCTTTCTAAAACTCTCCTTTTTTTTCAGCTGTGTGGAGATGATCTTCAAAGTATCCCCTTTCCTGTTTTCTTATAGCCGAGAGGATGCAAGTTTCCTTCTCGGTTAAACCACAAAATCCCTTAAGATGGCAACTTCGATTCCTCTCTATCTCACTTTCCTTCTTCAGCCTCTTATCCATTTTCCTTCTTTCCTTCTCTCTGTTTTAATTCCTTCTTAAAAAATAAAGTGAGAAGATGAGATAAGGGAGAAAGAGGAAGGTACAGCTTTACCGGTTCTGGACGTGATTGCTGGCTGGCGAACGATCGGGTGCTTCTCGGCCTGAGTTGGAAAGCGGGACGAGACTTCTTTAGATTTTGCCACGTGTGCAGAGATTAAGTTGAGCGTTGGATCTCTCCTTGTGTACGGGAGTATTTCTGGCACGTCACATAGTATCACAATTTCAATCAATAGACTAATGTGCACTGCGGCCATGCAAATATGGAACAACTCTCAACTAAAATCACGCCACGTAATCCTTCCTGTCCCGAAATTGTCCCGATATTTAATAATACTTGACTAAAATTTTGACTTGCTCTAATTTGCTCTCCCGGACTCCGGTTCGACTTCCGTTTTCGCCATTGGGATCGTCTTGGACTCTACTTTCACATGAGCACTAATATTGACCAGAATACCCTTGTCATTAAAATGACCAAAATGCCCCTCAAATATGTCTTTATCACGATGTTTCCGCATCGAACTCCGTAAATGAGACCTGAGAAAGAAAATCAAACAAATCATCAGAGTAACCGCTCGAACTGGACTAACTAACCCTAGTTAAGAGATTCAGATGGGACATTTTCATGTCTCATCATTGAACTAAGACTGGTTGGCTCGACATGTGGGTCGATTGCAAACACGGGTTTGTCAATTTGATATTGGACAACCTAGTGGACCAGGGGCTTGGGTTCTAATATGGATTGACGGTTGTAATCCATAGGTGGTTGGCTCGACAGGATGATCGATGCAAACACAAGATCATTCTTGTGGACCACATACTTCTAGTGTGAGAAGTAATTACCAACTAGAGGTTGGCTCGCCTCCTGCTCATATGTAAAGTGCTCGTGTTGCACTGTGCTCGTGTTGCACGGATTCCCTTTTTGGGTGGTATCCTTTGTCTATTGAGAGGTTTAAGTCGATGCAAACACGAATGGTAAGTGACGCTATCTTGTGGACCTCAAAATTGGTTATGCCCCTCCAAAAGGGAAGTTGTATTGTATGAATCTCTTCAACCGTGTAACAGGTTGACTTCAATTGTGTTAGCACGAAAGGTGTAACATAATGGACTGTTATTATTGTTCTGTTGTTCGATACTTGGTTTTGTGTTGAATTGGTCTATTTAGACCTTAGGTAATTAGAAATCTACTAGCTGGGTTCTGACCCAGCCTACTATTTTTCAGGTGATAGAGATCGGGGAGCGCCACCAGCTTGATCCCAGTTCGTCAGCTCAGAGCTTCTTTCTTAGTTTTCGCTTTCGAGATTAGGTAGTTATTTGGAGTTTCACTTTCTAGATAGTTATTTGTTTCATTCGTTATTGTCCGACCTACGTGTCGATGATTCAGAACCATTGTTTGAGTTAAGAAAGTTTAATGGATTTCTTTTAGATGATTTATTGATTCTTATGAGCTTCACATTTGATATTATTTGTCTCTTTTGATGGGTATATCAACTATGTTTACTGTTCTGCGGAGAAATGCTTTGAGTTTAGGTTTTCATGGCGACCGACGTGGAAATCTAGGCTTGGGGTGTTACAAAGTGGTATCAGAGCCGAGGACGGCTCTTCGCTAAGGGTGGGGGATTGTAATAGTCCCACATTGCTTACAAGAGTGTCCAGAGACTGGGCTATATGTGTAAGCTCAAGCTTAGTAAGTACCGAGGCCTTTTGGGTAGGCTTGTGGTGCCTTCGCCAAGGACAAAATCCCGTACCTGTGTGAGGTGGTTAAAGCGGGGACAATATCGGCAACTGCTAAGGCTTGGGGCGTTACAAAGTGGTATCAGAGCCGAGGACGGCTCTTCGCTGAGGCTGGGGGATTGTAATAGTCCCACATTGCTCACAAGAGTGTCCAGAGACTGGGCTATATGTGTAAGCTCAAGCTTAGTAAGTACCGAGGCCTTTTGGGTAGGCTTGTGGTGCCTTCGCCAAGGACAAAACCCCGTACCTGTGTGAGGTGGTTAAAGCGGGGGACAATATCAGCAACTACTAAGGCTTGGGGCGTTACAAATAAACCATGGGAACCACTTCCTCTGAGAATCGAACCCGAGACCTCCAGATTTTGGAGTTTATGTCATTTTCAAGTATCTCTTTAACCTAGCTACGTTTGGCTCTATAACTATTGTTGTGGGTTACTATATGTATTCCATGACTCTTTGTCCATATCTTCGTATTCGATTCAACACGAATGAAGAATATGAGGCGAAGGAAAATGAAATTAGGGATGAAGTAATTTATCAAAGAGAAATGCTACCTTTACAACTGTAAATCTGGAAAAGGTAATCTAGATCTAGTTGGCATCCTAAGTGGAATTTTTTCCAAACCTACAATTACTTTTGACACCATTAACAAGGAAGGGAATTAATTATAGAAGAATACAATTAATGGTGATTGACTTTCAATCATCCCAAATAAGAAATGAATCTTTCTTGCCAAACATAACCTTTTAAGTCAAAAAAATTAAATAATAATAACAACTTTTTTGTACAAAAACTCTTGGTATGCCCACTAAAAATAGTTTCTTTCCATACAAAACCATAGTAAAACAAGTAATGTGATTGTCTATTCATCTTTGTGAGAAGAAAAATATAAGGAAATTTCATTTTATTGATCTTAATTTTGAGCCATCTTCTTGATTAAGAGACAAGGGTGTTGTCACTTGATACCAATTTCAGGTAAATATTGTTTATCTTATTTCTAATTTTAGATAAATTAGGTTAGAAATTGATTGATAAATTACTCCAGATTTTTTGGCACTTTTTTTTTTGTAAGAGATGTTATACTACATATTAACTTATTACATATTTTAGAAACAATTTTTTGGGTTACATAACGCCAGAATCTCATTGTCGCATTGTATTATTTTTCTATTATCCAGATATGGAAGGGGAACTTTCAAATGAAGAAATAAGAAGTAATACAGTTGTACTAGATAACGGAGACGGTAAGAACAATATTACTAATGTCACAGACCCTGAGGTTGGGACGAGATTCAATGATGTAGAAGAACTTTACTGTTATTATAAAAGTTGTGCACAACGAAAAGGATTTGCTGTGAGAAAAAGATCATCTAAAAAAGATATTGATGGTATTAAGACATGGGTGATGTATGAGTGCTCCAGAGCTGGTTCACAATCCCTTAATAGTAATATTTTTCACACACAACCAACTAGCCAGTTAGGTTGCAATGCCAAAGTTACAACAACTTTAGACAAAGAGGGACAATGGAAAATTCGATCTCTCCATCTTCAACATAACCATGGATTAAGTACTCCTACGAAGTTACGATCCTGCAAATGTAAAAGAGAAATTGATTCAAATGTCAAAAGGCAACTTGAAATAAATAATTTGGCGGGGATAAGAACAAACAAAAATTTTCATTCACTTTGTAGTTCAAGCTGGCGGACATGAAAATTTGTCATTCTTAAAAAAAGACTGCAGAAATCATATCGACAAAGTGCGTCAGCTAAGACATGGGCAAGGAGATGTAATGGCACTACAAAATCATTTATACAAGAGGCAATCACAGAACAAAGATTTTTGGTTTAGGTTAGATTTAGATGATGAAGGTAGACTGAAAAATGTGTTTCGGGCTGATGCTAGGAGTAGAGAAGCTTGTAAAAAATTTGGTGATGTTATTACATTCGATACCACATACTTAACAAACAAGTATGATATGCTCTTCGCTCTATTTGTTGGTATTAATCATCATGGACACTCCGTTCTGTTGGGTTGTGGTTTGATCTCAAATGAAAACACATAGACATTTGTATGGTTATTTGAAGCATGGAAAGAGTGCATGTTTAATTCTGCTCCGAAAGGAATAATTATGGACCAATGTCAAGCGATTCAGATTGCAATCAAGATAGTCTTCCCCGATTCGAGTCATCGGTTGTGTATATGGCACTTGATGAAGAAATTGCCGGAGAAACGAAGTTATCACAAACAATATGATCAAATAAGTTATGCAATCCGAAATGGGGTTTACAATACACAAAACTCTCTCGAGTTTGAGGAACTATGGAATCGTATGATTAATGATTTTGACTTACATCAAAACACATGGTTGAATAGCATATATGAGATCAGATGTCTTTGAGTGCCCTATTTAGTAAATACAAATTTTTGGGCAGGCATGGCTTCAACACAAAGGAGTGAGGGTATCAATGCATTTTTTGATGGTTACCTAAGTTCAAAATCAACTTTAGCACAATTTTTTGAACAACATAACAATGCATTGATGTTTAAAATTGAAAAGCAAAGGAAAGATGAGTTTAATTCATTCAACACAAGAATCCCTTGTGCGACAGATTTTCCAATAGAAAAACAAATCCAAGAAGTCTATACTAAATCAAAATTTCAAGATTAACCGGAAAAATATATTGCGAGTTTATGTCAGTCGAGCAAGGACGAATAGCATTAAAGTATACTTCTGTGGAGAGTATCCAAATAGGAGATGGTAAAAAAAGGATGACTTTTAACGTTTCATTTGTAGAGGAAGGATGTCAAGTTAATTGTAGTTGTCAGATGTTTGAATTCAAAGGAATACTATGCAGACATGCTCTCTGTGTGTTAATTCGTCACCACGTAGAGTTAATTCTAGAAGAGTACATCTTAAGGAGATGGAAAAAACTGTTAGAACCTATACGAGAGTGAGGATCAATAGTGATGGTTGTGTAGTTACTTCTGAACAAAAACGGTTTGAAAAGATGTCTCAAACATGTTCCAAGATGTGTGACTTAGCGTCCATCGATGAAGTGCGCTGCAAAACGGTACTTACCATGATATCTTCTATAAAAGAGCAATTGATGTCAACACTTCCAAAGCATAAATCCCTCTCCACCACTTGCAACATTGTCAGTTATGAAAATAATGAAACAAGAAATATACATGATCCAGTATCAGTGAAACGTCGAGGTCGTCCACGAAGCCAAAGGCTAAAATCGACTATTATCAAACCAAGGGAAAAGTAAAGGTCAGTTGGTATATATATTTTATTTATGTATTTTTTTTTGTTTTGTTTTACTTATGATTGTTTATTAAGACATGTTGTTGTAAGGCGGCTTTCAAATAAGCAAATTACCTTCTTCTCAACCAAACGAATTATTAGCATCACGGGAGTCGATATCAATTGGCTTGACAAGAACCAGTGGAGTTCCCTCATCGAAGTTTAACAATGTGTATATTTGTTCCTTATTTAATCTCAGAACATTTTTTGTTTTTTGCTCATTTTATGTTGAAAAATGTATAGAGGATATGTTGACAAAAGTGACATAGTATACCTGGAGGTGTCGTCGGTCTCATATCAACAATTGTTAGTACGTTTTTGTAAAGGTAGCATTTCTCTTTATTAAAAGGGTCGTAAGGTATACAGGTCCACCACTATTTGAAGGATAATTTGGTTTTGATTTCTTTTTGTTTTTAAGAAATGGTATGACACTTCTATTAAAAAGTTGAAGAAAACTGCCAATGTGATTTTTTTTTTAGCAAGAACCATTCTTTTAAAAAGAAGAGTTACAAAGTTTGAGTCCTAATCCGACGGACTAGAGTACACTGGACTAAATTTGTAACTAAAGTTATCACCAGGGGGATTAGAAAGCAAGGCGATCTAGTCAAGGACCAAACACGAAGCAGTGAGGTTGTGTGCGACCTGATTATGAAATCTTGAGCAATGAGATATTTCCATCTGTTGCCTTGAGATCGAAGCATGTAGCTCCATGATGTCCGTATAAAGGTGCCACGACTAGGGTCGGGAAAACGGTTCGGAAATCCGAAACCCGACCCTAACCGCCCGGACCCGTGACGCCCGACAACCGAGAAGAACCCGGTTTGGGCGGGGCCGGGCCGAAATTTCAGTCGGGCTCGGGTAAGGTGTCTTACCCGAGGTCCGGCCTATCAGGCCCGCCCGATAGGCAACCGGTACCCTCCCGTCCGAAGTATCGCCCGATTCGCCCGCTCGAAGTAGCACCCGATACGCCCGCCCGAAGTAGTACCCGATCCGGTCGCCCGAGATCAATTAGGCAAGAATGACGTAGGTAAAAGAAATACATAGCCAATGATTGACCACCACGTAGCTCAAGTTACTTGCCGTTTCTATGAAGCAATGGAAATATTTAAATTGTTTCAGTTGGTATTTCAACCGACCAACTACCTAAATTCCAACCACTACAACAGAAAGTTCTTCACCTTGTTTAGATCTTATGTTGGATTTCATACTATAATTGTTTTTGTATGCATACATGGTTAGGTTAATGAGTCATACACTCATACTAGTGATGGTTCATTATCTATACAAGTAATTGTTAGTATATTAAAAAATGGTAAAAAGACTTCATTAGGCTGGGCCGACCCAAAATGTTTTAGCTAACATCACTTCTTGACACTACGGATTCAACAATTGTGATCAAATCAACTAGAACCATAGAGTCAGTTTCGATGATAAATTGCCCTAACCCATCTCTGGACGCCCAACCCTTTGACTGAGCTCGGGGCTAAATAATAGCGGCCCGACCTCACTCTTAACCTGCCTCTGGATGCCCGACTGACATGAGTTGACGACTAGTCAACCACTTCGGAAAGTGAAGCCACAAAAGGATTACATGGACAGTCTATTAGTTTTTTTCGTTGAAACAGTCTATTAGTTGACACGGAGATTGTTTTTGAAACCTTAATTAAGTTGTAAGGAATTGAACCAAAATGTTGAAGGAAGAAGAAGCAAAAAATAATAATTTGTAGACGATCATATATCCGTGTTGCATGATAAGTTCGGTAACCCTACTATAAGTAGAGAAGAGCTTGTTTTGTTATACGGTCGATTGCACAAACAAAAGAAAAAACAACTTTGTCAAGGCAAACTTTTAATATTTAATATTTTGTTCAACAAAAAAAAAAACTTTTAATATTTACAACATATTTTAACAATTGTGGTTTATGATAGGGTTATTTCCCTAATGGCCCCCTACTTTGTGACCAGCTTCCCGCCTGGCCCCCTACTTTACAAGAAATACCCATATGCCCCCCTAAAACCGTTAACTTTAACTTTCCGTCACTCTCTCTCCTCCATCTCTTTTTCTCTCTCTCCCATGTCACGCCACCTCATCTGTTAGGCCACCTCATCACCATCTCCGGCAGAGGTCGCCGACCGGCCAAATTTCCGGCCGGCGACCTTCAAACTAAATTTTTTTTTTTTTTCTCTCTTCCTCTCTCTCTCTCTAAAATTACTCCGGCGAAGGGAGACCTTCGCCGGAGTAATTTTAGAGAGAGAGAGAGGAAGAGAGAAAAAAAAAAATTTAGTTTGAAGGTCGCCGGCCGGAAATTTGGCCGGTCGGCGACCTCTGCCGGAGATGGTGATGAGGTGGCCTAACAGATGAGGTGGCCTGACAGATGAGGTGGCGTGACATGGCAGAGAGAGAAAAAGAGATGGAGGAGAGAGAGTGACGGAAAGTTAAAGTTAACGGTTTTAGGGGGCCATATGGGTATTTCTTGTAAAGTAGGGGGCCAGGCGGGAAGCTGGTCACAAAGTAGGGGGCCATTAGGGAAATAACCCTTTATGATATTAGAGTCTATTATGAATGAAATCACTTTGCTTTTTCGAATTATGTTCCTCAAAATTCCAAAAAGTTAAAGATGTAAGTAATCTAAAATTCATCATTTTGTTTGTCAATTTTGATTTAATGAGGTTGAACTTAAACAACACAGTTTATTCGCTTCCAAAACAACATTTGTTAAACAAATCTAACTTCATGTTTTGGTCTGACTATTACGGCAATATGACATAAGTTCCTTCGTCAAAAAATTGCAGCAGTCAAATGAACATCTCCAGAGCTGATATCCTCCGGAGTGTCTATTAGGTGTTGGTTTATCTTCTGCAGCTCGTGAAGCAAACACATGTTTTTCTGGCAAAATAATGTTTCACTATTATCACATTGTTTAGAAGGCTAATCCCTCCGTCCCGTTTTGTTTGACTTTTGGGGAGATCCAACTTATTAAAGATTTTCATTTATTGCTTCCTAACAAAATTTATTCTTAAATTACCCATATTTACCTTAAAATATTACAATGAAAACCACATTGGAAGTAGTGTAGAACCAATAGAAACTTTTTATTAGTATTAAAAGCAAGGGTAGATTGGGAAACATCAATAAAACTAATAATAAATGAGTCTTATTTAAAGTAAGTGGACAAACATTTTGGGACTTCCTTAAAAGGAATAACACCCAAACAAAATGGGACGGAGGGAGTATGTATTTTCTAACGCTATCCCTAACCCAACATCCTCTTTAAAAGTTCAACATTACTTAGACATCCAGATAAAAATGAGAAAGACTACGCATAGCTAAGCAAAGAAAGATTAACAAGAAACATGAACTATTAGGGAAGTGACCTCGATCATCATAACAAGAGATTACCTTAAAGGACTAATTCTAACTCAAGGTGTAACTCTGTGCATTACTTCATTTAAAATACAATCAAATGAAACAAATAAATTTCGCATTTCCACGTTTTAAACTTGAGAACTACATCGGGTTATGAAATTCTTTCTTCAAATATGTTTTAGAATTTAGTGAAACTAAGCTCCCAACACAAGTGATTGCATGGATATCATGAGACAAGTAACTTAACTTAGTAAAAGTTTTCTTTTTCTGGTCATATAAAACTAGATCCGTTTTACCTTGCTGTAATAGCATGAGACCGTTATTGAAACACTTAATCGGCTTCAGGTAATAACTAAATGGAGTGTCATTGTTTGTTTGAATGGCGAACAGTTTAGTCCAACACCCACCACCACCACCACCATGCTCATTCTCCTTCATTACCCATACTTGAGTTTGAACCTTAGTTTTGTTATTATCAAATATGCAAAGATGGTCTCTCAGAACACCCATACTAAGTGATAATGAGGATATGTCTTTCAATTCATTAGGTAATGGGACATCATTAACTGTCTCGTGAACCATATCAAATGAAAGTATAACAAGATAAGAGCATTTCCCTGCGGCAACAACCGGAGTTACTATCCAATGAAGAGCTCCATTGAGAAACACACCATTAGGACCACCACCGCGAGTTGACATTTTATAAGGAATGTTTTCAATGATCTTCCACGATTCGGAGCAACTGTGAACTATGATCTTACTAAAAAAATTACTATCTCCGTCCGATAAGCTACAAATAATCGTAAACTTGTAATCATCAAGTTTGCAATCATAACCCAACCCGCAGGAGGCAGAAATCATAGGAAATGGAAATTTTGGTATTTGTGGTTGTGGTAGTGTATTATATTCATTAGTAGAAGGGTTCCAGATGTGAACCCTATTATCACTACTTGAAGCGTAGGAAACTAAACCATTACAATAACCGGCAATGTTAATTTTGGTGGATTCAATGAATGGGTAATCGATAAAATTGAGAGGTTTATTACCAGATGATGCCAATGAATCATAATCGATGAGGTATAATTTCTCTACCATTGTTTCTTTAAGAATGAGACTAGATTTGTCTTGTTCAATAGCATGATTAAGATGAAGTTTAATGAAATTAGGGTTAGAGAATAAAGAGCGCCACGATTTGGATACTGACCTAAATCGATAGATGGATTTGACTGGTAAATTTAAAAGTATATCGGTGATGACATCGTCGGGGAGGAGGCTCATCGGAACTGATGAGCATAGTTGTATTTTCATCATCGTCGAACTCGTACTAGTTTACCAGGGAAGAAGAATCAACTCCCCCTCCCCCCTAAAATATATATCGGAAGGGCTGAACCGACCAAATTTACGGGCCTCTTAGCTATTAAGATTTTATAAAGACACACCATTAAAAGAACAACTATAAAGGCCACCTATTTCATTGCGAAGAGGCCCGGCCCACTGCATAAGCCTATCCAACATGTCTCCTCATTGATTTACTTGGGGAATATATAAGGATAACTACGTGGTGTAGTTTTATTAGTACCATATTGGATAAATGAGAAAAGTTCTACATCTTTAATATAGACTTTTTCAGATACTAATAGTAAATTCCTTTTGAGACGATGAGGTGCCTTGCGTGATGCAAACCGCGCACACGCGTGGCGTGGGCGTATAGGGCGCTTTAGAGTCATCCGCTAGCACTTTGCACTTGCGCATCATCGCTAGGAGCGATTGGAGCCATTAGTTTTTAAGATCAGAGATTGGATCCAACGGTGGAGATGTAATCAACGGATCAGCGCGACCCGACGGTCGAGATGCTTGGCACCTTTTATGATAGATCGGTTTGGGATCTAACAGTAGGCGTTCGAGGCGCTAGATCTAGATAGATCCGTAGAGATCTGATGGTCGAAATTAAACCTGAAATCCAACAGTCAAGTGTGACGGTTGGAAACATCCATTCGTTTATAGGCACCCATACGAAGTGTTGCCATTACCCCTGTAAATACCATGAGAATTTAGTAAATAAAAAATCATTTTTTTTAGCATTTTCTGGGATTCATTTTCAATCATTTCTGTTCAAGGATCATTGTTTCAGAAGTTCGTATTGCTTACAAAGTTCGACAAATTATCAAAACTAAGAGGTACCATCTTCAACTTGATAGGTAATCCATTTTATCTTGAGAGACATACACCATTATCCTGAGAGACATACACCATTACTGTTGGTACTAATATACAGGGTGTAAATTGTCTCAAGGACAGAAGTATCCTCGACTCGGATATTTGTTACATATAATTTTCATTTTATTTTTTCAATGTTGTCATCTTTGTCAATTAGTTTAGAGGAAGACAATTTTTTCCCTGATTTATCATATAGTACTCTGTTTTCCTCTTAACAAAAAAAAAAAAAAAAAAATATAGTACTCTGTTTTTATTTAAAACAGAAAAACTAAGATTTGTTATATAAAAAAAAGAGAACTAGGAGACCAACATTAGTCATGAATATTTAGGCCATGATAACTTCTTCACTACATAGAAGTAAAGTGATTTGTATCTCAAGTAAAGTGATTTGTATCTCATAGAATGCTACGACTTCAGCTAGTTTCTGAAAATCTCATTAGTGTAAATCCAACGTATTGAATTGTACTATTGATACATTTTAAGTTAAACTCAAAATAATTGTTGTAGTACAACCTCAGAACTATCCCAATGAGTTGTTAGCTTAAAACCTTCTGCTGGCTCTTATTTCAGCACGCTTTTACCGTTCCTCACGTTGAACATCAATCAATTGAGTGATCCTTTTGAAGGAGCAGCTGTTAGATTTAGCATCCAATATCTAACTGGTCCTAGATTTCCAAGTGCAGCTACTTCATTGTTTCTCAAAATAGTTTTCCTTGTGGCTCTGTCCATGGCAACTTCAAGCTTCGGCAAACACTTTGTATGATCAGAGACAAGTATTTGAGCATTATCTTTTGTAGTTCACTGTCTCGACAATCCACGGGTAAGAAAAATTCAAGAACATAGTTATGTTTACTGAAAGTGGTTTCGTCTGTCAGTAAAGAAACATATAGCAGGAAGTATGGAAGCAAGAAATGCCCAAGTTCTTGGAAGTAATTCATCATGGCCAAACGATACAGAATTTTTCATGGTATTCAACTTAAATTAATGAAAGATGAAAAAAGGAACATATATAGAAATTTCCTCAAGACATAAATTGAAATAAATAGAAACTTCATACATCAACATTAAAAAAAGAATTATTTGTATTTCTTCCTTGGTCGTTATTATCGCCGCGCTTTCCATCTCCTTAATGCGTCTCAGATTGTTCTACGCGACCTTGGCTTCCGCTACCTCGCTGCCAAATGCATCGAAGAACTAAGGGAGTAGGATCAATGTCTAGTAATGCTCGGAGATGCTAAGGTTGACGAACACAGAAATGTTCTTGACATAAAGGACTCTAATGTTGTGTACTTGGACAAGGATGGGGAAGACCGTGAAATAAATATTTCAGCAATATGCTTTCTACGAGGCAAGGCATATGAAGCTTTGGAGAACCCTGCCCAAGCTCGCAAATGGTACAAAGCTGCTATCAAGGCTGATCCATTATGTTATGAGGCTTTGGAGTGTCTTGTTGATGATCACATGCTTACTTGTGAGGAAGAACCAAGTCTTTTATCATGATTGCACTTTGCTTCTGAAGAAGGATGGCTTTCTTAATTTTACTCATGTTCGATAAAAAAGAATGACAAGGAAAGTGTCGTAGAAGCAAAATTCGTTGAACTGGAAAAAGACAATTGTGATATTAACCCGTTGGTTTCATCATTTAACCGCGCTTAAAAATAATTCTGATATGTTGGTCTGCAAAGCTGAATACTATCATCAGCAATGTGGAGAATATCAGAAGTGCTTTGACCTGACTTCTTTACTACTTGAAAGAGACCATTTCCATTCAAAATGTACCTTGGTGCATTTATCAGCAGCTTTGGAGCTTGGCCATTCAAATGAGCTCTATCTCATGGCTATTCAAGAAATATGATCAATCACGACGCTTTTTCAGCAAAGCTTCAAACTTGGATGGAACCTCCCCCCCTGCCTTGATAGGCATTGGAAACGTGTATGCTGCTTGAGAAGAGGGTGATCAAGCAATGTCTTCTTTCCGAGCTGCAGCTCATTTGTTTCCTGGGTGTCATTTGCCGACTTTGTACATTGGGATGGAATACATGTGAACACACAGCTTTAAACTTGCCGAGCAGTTTTTGATGCAGGCAAAAACAATTTGTCCATCTGACCCATTAGTATACAATGAACATGGAGTCGTTGCTTATCAGATGGAGTATAAAAAAGCAGGGTGGTGGTTCGAGAAGACCTTGACTCACGTTCCATCGTCATTAAGTGAAATGTGGGAACCGACTGTTGTGAATCTTGCACATGCTGTAAGGAAGCTAAAATAGTACCATGATGCTGTGCCATATTATGAGAAAGCACTTGCATTATAAACAAGAAGTTTGAGCACTTATGCAGGTTTAGCATACACATATCATCTACAGGATAATCTTAATGCTGCAATTACATACTATCATAAGGCTTTATGGTTGAAGCCAGATGACCAGTTCTGCACCGAAATGTTAACATTGACTCTTGTGGATGAATGTCGTCATGACTCTATATAGCCCCAGGGCAGATGAACTACACTACATTACCAAATTGTTGCTTGAAATAGGTTGTAGAATTCAGTGAAACTAAACTCTCAACGTAACTGATTGCTTGGATCTCATTAGACGTATAAATTAGCTTAGTAAAAGTTTTATGCTTCTGGTCATATAAAACTAAATCTGTCTTACCTTTCCTTAAGAGCATGAGACCATTTTTGAAACACTTAATCGGCTTTAGGAAATAACTAAATGGAGTGTCATTGTCTGTTTGAATGGAGAACAATTTAGCCCAAGACCCACCACCACCATTCTCCTCCTCCTCCTCCTTCATTACCCATACTTGAGTTTGAGACTTACTTTGGTTATTATCAAATATGCAAAGATGGTCTCTCATAACACCAATACTAAGTGATAATGAGGATCCGTCTTTCAATTTCAATTCTTTAGGTAATGGGACGTCCTTAACGGTCTCGTGAACCATATCAAATGAAACAATAACATCAAACGAGAATTCCTTCCAATCAAACGAGACTCTCTTCCCTGCGACAAAGGCTCGAGTTCCTAGCCAGTGAAGACCCCCATTGAGAAACACACCATGACCACGAGTCAAGACTTTATAAGGAATGTTTTTAATGGTATTCCAGGATTTAGGGCCTAAACTGTGAACCATGACTTCACTAAAAAAATTATCTCCATCCAATAAGCTACAAATAATCACAAACTTGTAATCATCAAGCTTGCAATCATAACCCAACCCACTTGAAGCAGCGATAAAAGGAAATTTTGTTAGGTCATCATATGGTGGTTTTGTTAGTGTTTTATATTCATTAGTTGATGGGTTCCAGATGTGAAGCTCGCGATCAAAAGTGCAGCAAAATAAACCAGTACAATAACCCCGAACTTTGATCTTGGATTTATTATAAGAGATGAATGGGTAATCCGTCAAATTGAGAGGTTTATTACTAGATGATGCCAATAAATCAGAATCAATGATATACGATCTCTCTGTCTCTTTGTCACTCAGAATGAGACTAGATTTGTCATGTTTAATAGCATGATTAAGGTGAAGTTTAATGAAATTAGGGTTAGAAGATAGAGAGTACCACGTTTTGGATACTGACCTAAATCGATGGATGGATTTGACTGGTAAATTTAAAAGTACATCGGTGATGACATCGTCGGGGAGGAGGCTGATCGGCACTGGACATCGTTGACTTTTCATCATCGTCTTCCTCGTACTAGAGAATTAACCGCACAATCAGTCAATCCCCAAACTATATTATATATAGGAGGGGGAGTAAACCGAGTATAAAGGCCACCCATTCCTATTTTGGTGGGTGCTCCGCGGGAGAAAGAAAAGTTTGGGGGAGAAAAAGAAGTTGAAAACTCAAATAACACCCACCAAACTCCTCAAGTGGCGGGCATAAACTTTCTTGCGAAAATAGCCGGCGGCGTCTTTCCAGACGAGTTCCTGAGGAAGGGGACCTAATTCTTCGCCTGAATTTAGTAAGAGAGGATGAGAGGGAAAGATGATAAGAGGAGAGGGATGAGAGGGTAAGAGGAGAGAGTGAAGAATGAAGAGAGAAGAAAAGAGTCATCCGGATTTGTGATGGTAATCGGAGACATTAATGGGGGAGGTCACCGAAATATGGTAAAGGTCACCGGAGTTCTAGTTGAGGGGAGGGGAAGAAGAAAGAATAAAAAATTGAAAAAAAAATTTAGGTGTCGTTTGGCAACCAGAAGTAGAAGTACTTTTGCTTGTAGTAGAAGTTCTTTTGCTTTAAAAAAGTAAAAAAAATTTAAAAGTATATTTGGCAAAAATGTTACTTATAAGTAAAAAAGTCAAAAAGTTAGTTTGGTAATTCAATTTACTTTTGATAATTTTATTTTTCTTTCTCATAGAGATACTTGATTTTAATTTGGATTTATTCAAGATTTCCACGATTAGTCTTGTATACGAAGTAGTGGTGATATTGGTAGTAGTTGTGGTGCTAGAAGGTATGGTTATGGGTTGTGGTGGTAGAGAGGTTTGATGGTGGTGGTGGTAGAGAGGTTTGATTGTGGTGGTGGTAGAGAGGTATAATGGTGCATCGGTGGTGGTGGAGGTACGATGGTGGCGATGGTGGTGGAAGTACGGTGGTGGTGGTGGTGATGGTGGTGGAAGTACTGTGGTGGTGGTGGTGGAAATACGGTGGTGGTTGAGATACGGTGGTGGCGGTGGATAAGGTATGTGAGTGATAGTGACAGAGTTATGGTGGTGGTGGTGGAGGTATGATAGTGGCGATGGTGGTGGTGGAAGTACGGTGGTGGTAACGGTGGAAATACGTTGGTGGTGGTGGATAAGGTATGTGAGTGATAGTGACGGAGTTATGGTGGTGGTGGTATGGTGATGGTGGTAAAGGTGGTGGATAAGATACGTAGGTGGTACTGATGGAGGTACCGTGGTGGTAGTGAAGGTATGGTGGTGGTGGCGGTGGCGGTGAAGGTACGGTGGTGGTGGTGAAGGTACCGTGGTGGTGGTGAAGGTACAATGATAGTGGTGGTGGTGGTGGAGCTACGAGGTGGTTGTTGTCGAGGTGTGGTGGTGTATAGTGGTGGTGGTTAAGGTGTGGTGGTGCTAGTTGAGGTAGGGTGGTGGTGAGGGTAGAATGGTGTGGTAGAAGTTTAGTTGTGGTAGTGGAGCTGAGATAGACAAAAAAAATTCGTCAAGTAAAATTTATGCATGTATCAAAAAAAAAGTTACTTTACTTTGAAGTCAAAAGCTAAAAATTTTAACTTCTAGAAAAAGTCAAATTTTAACTTAAATGAAGTCGATAATTTTCGCGTACCAAACTAACTTTTTGACTTTTCTACTTAAATAAGCAAAAAAGTAACTTATTTTAGTGTTGCCAAACGACACCTTAATGTGATGTTTGGAGGAAACGAAAAAATTTTGTTTCCACTCAAAACTTACTGCCCCATAAATTTTTCTTATTTCCCCAAAACACTTTTTTTTTTGCAAATGATAGTAACTTCCTTTAAGGGCCACTGACAGGCTACTAAAAGTACAATCAAACAGTTAACGGAAGGACTGCAACAACAGAAAATACAAGATTTAAAGCAGATTATGGGCCAACTCGTCTTCTCGCAATACATGCCAAAAGAATTATTTTACTTGAATAGATACACTTACTAACTAAATTGTTTCTGGTATTTAATCTCATATATCAACCAACATATAGACAGATTGTCAACAACCTTTGGTTGGAGCGGTAAGAGGTATAGTATTCCATCCTAGAGGTCAAGGGTTCGAGACACGCTAAATAAAAAAAAAAACATATAGACAGACTACATGGCGATTGGAATATAGAATTTTTCTTAGAACAAGCTGAGTAAGATAAGCAGCAGCTTGGATTTGCAGAAGTAGCCGAGTAGTACATAACAATTGCAATTCGAAATACAAGTGATTGCACAAGTTTAATAGGTATTCTATGATGATGAAATTTCAAAACATCAACCACAAAAACTTCAATTTTAGCTCAATCTAAATAGTGAATAGTTGAGAGAAATTACATAATACATATAGGTTGCAGATTTTAGATTCGCGAAGCAATCATCAGACACATATACTCTTGTATCCACACGTATCATGGATACTTTTGGGTAAGAAATATGTTACTCCCTCCGTCCCAAATTAAGAGTCCCATATTGGTAATCCAACTTATTTTCACTTTTTTTCTTCTTCCAGATTTACCCTTATTTATTTGACAACTTTTCTTGAAATAATTGAAGGATTATAGTTTCCATTCTAGAAATACATGTAACTTTTCTTGAAGTAATTAACTTTTCTTGAAGTAATTGAAAGATTACAAATAAAAACCAACTTTTGTATTGGAAAATGTCAACTATCTTAATTAGCTTAACTAATGCACAATATATTGAAAATATCAAAGAGAGGGTATTCATGGAAAAGTAAGGGATTTTATATGATATATTTAGAATGGGACTCTTAATTTGGGACATCCAAAAAAGGAATAGTGGACTCTTAATTTGGGACGGAGGGAGTAATTCAAATTATCTTCTAACCAAATACAGGTACCTGGCTCCAGAGTATGCTTCGAGCGGCAAGCTAACAGACAAGTCTGATGTTTTCTCATTTGGTGTTATGCTTTTGGAATTGATAACTGGACGACGGCCCGCTGATACTTCCAATAGACACATGGAAGACAGCTTAGTAGTTTGGGTCCGTAATTACTTAGTAATATAGATTTATTATTCAATTATTTGTTATATTTTTTCCAAACTATATATACATATATCATATATGTGTGGGTGGGTGTCTGTATCATCAAATGCACGTGTATGAGGTCGCAAAGTTCATACTTATTTATTTTTATTTTATGTATTAGAGCCATGACTTATTTGACTATCTTGTTTATTCTTTCATACTTGGACATCCTACAGGCTAGGCCTGTACTAACCAGGGTTCATGGCGATTACCGTGATTTGGTGGACTCACGCTTGGATAACAACTACGGTGTCGGTGAAATGTCGTGTATGGTATCATGTGCTGTTGCAAGCATCCCCCAATCTGCCAGAAGACGCCCCAAAAAGAACTAGTATTTGCTTCTTTCCAAATGAATTGGTTCGTCTACTAGAATGACTTGCCAGTCCCGTTCCATGATATAAATTGAACAGAAAAGACAGCAAAGCCTATTCTTAACTGAACCAAACATGGGGACAGAGTATATAATGTTCTGAATAGAAATCGAACCAACAAAGACATGTATATATATTTTCTTTTAGGGTAATAAAATTTGGTGTATATAAATTACACAGATAGTAAGGGCATTAGAGGGAGATATATCATTGGAGATGCTGAATGAGGGAGGAAAACTAGGGCAAATGACAGAAATGACAAGCTCAGAGCATGATGAAGAGTCATACAATTCAAACATGGAGAAATTCAGGAAGATGGCAATGGCTGGTACAAGTGAAGAAATAGGGAGTGTTGGATATAATAGTGGAGTAACAAGTACTTATGGACTTGACCCTTCATCTAGCAGTGATTATTCTTCTGGTGAAGTAGTAGTAGTCAACCAAGGTCAACCTCATCCTTATTCACTTCCAAATTAAGTTCTAAGAAATTCCTAATGACAATATGACCTTGGTTTTAGGTGATTTATTTTTTATGTATAATTGTTGCCATTATTACATAGTATAATATATACATACTACTATACATAATATATAGTATACCTAATACTACTATTATTTTCTTTTCTCTTTCAATTGTGTAGTTCTCTCACCTTTTATTGTGTATCTTGCTTCACTTTTTTTTTTTGAGATAATCTAATAGGGAAAAAGAATGTAAGAGAAGAGAGGAAGAGGACATGACAACTCTAGACTTCTCCTTGAAGCTAAGAGAAAGGCGAAAAGATTTGAAGCGTGGTCCCTTGTGAATAAGCCAGAGAGACGTACATTTTACTACTCAACTAAAATGAATTTCAAAAATAAAGATAGAATCATTTTACTCGAATATGTACAGTTACTAACTAAACTATTACTCGTAGAAAAATCATATATAGACTATATGGCTACCGGAATATAGCATTTGTTGTAGAGAGTGAAAGAGAATTACCTAAGAATGCTAGTAAACATATTCCATAAGGTTCTTCTTCCACTAAATTTCTTCTCACTGGTTGTATTCTTGCCTTCTCTTAAGCATTCAAATCAATTCAATTCTACCAATATTTCATTTTCTTTTATTTTTTTTAATTGTCAGCGTCTGCCTCGAACCCTTGACCTCTAAGTAGAAGATTATACCTCTTACCACTCCAACCAAAGGTTGGTGGCTCATTTTCTTTTATTGAAATCAATGTACCAATATTTCCTATTTTAGTGTTTCCAATATTTTCCTTTTCTTTTTTTCAGTGAGAGACTTTGTTAATAAAGAAGATTGTACGTAGTAGCGGCTGCTGCATATAATAAGATTAGCTGCCTTAGCTTACTGAACCACACGACACAAGAGACGAAGTCAAATATGAGCTCGGCTGCTCGGGGCTAAACAATGGTGACCCGACTTCATTCTCAACCTGGCTCAAGGGCCGAAGTCAAGTATGAGTTTGGGGCTAAGTAATGGTGGCCCGACTGCACTCTCAACTGGCTCTTAGATGCCCAACCTTTTGACTAAGCTTGGGGGTTAATAATGGTGTCCCGAACTCACTCTCAACCTGGCTCTGGATGCCCAATCTTATGACATGGGTCGACGACCAGTGGACCACTTTGGAGAGTGAAGCCACAAAAGGATTACATTGACAGAAGTTGTTTTTGAAACCCTAATTAAGGTGCTGTTTGTTTTTTTTTAATTTTTCAGATCTGAAATCTGAATTGGGATCAATTCAGATTTCAGATGTTTGTTTTTTGTATTTAAAAAAATCTGAAATATCGTCCGAATTTGGTCAATTGGCTGAAAAGGAGCCCATATTTTTCAGACTTCAAATCAAGTCTGAAAACAAATCTCTATGGCTGAAATGTTCTAAATGTCATTTATACTCCCATAAATTTGCTGAAATGTGGTAAATAAAATGTCATTATTTTATTTACCACCAGCACTACCCACCACCACCACCACCGAAACCACCACCACCACCACCACCACCGAAATCAGCACCGCCACCACACAACCTATACCACCACCACCACAACCACACAACCGGAATCAGCACCACCGCCGAAACCACAACCACATAACCTAGACCACCACCACCACAACCACATAACCACCACAATCGAAATCAGCACCACCATCGAAACCACTACCACAACCACACAACCTAGACCACCACCACCACAACCGCAACCACACAACTACACAAACCACACCACCAAATGAACACAAACCGCCACCACCACCACACAGTGTCGGATCTGTTAGAGAGAGAAAAAGGGACAAAAGGAGAAAGGGATTCAGAGAGTCCAAACTTTGCCGGACCTCCATTTGTCGGACTTTGTCACCGGAACAAGTGTTTGAAAGAGGTAGGTTGAGAGAGAGAGGTTGTTGGAGACTTGGAGAGAGAGAGGATAAAGAGTTTAGGTTTAGGGTTTTCATTTTAGAGAAGGGTGGAGGGTTAGGGTTTGTTTGTGTAAAATATCAAGTAGGGGTATATATGTCAAAATTATAATTCAGATCCACTAATTCAGATTTCGAAAACAAACATCTAACATTTAAAATAACTCACCAATTCAGATTCAGCCAATTCAGTTCAGATATTTCAGACCCAACCAATTTAGATTCAGACATAAAAGAAAAAACAAACAACACCTAAGTTGTAAAAACTTGAACCAAAAAGTTGAAGGAAGAAGAAGCAAAAAAGAAGAATTTGTAGACGATGATATCTCCTTGTTGCATGATAAGTAGGGGAAACCCTACTATATGTGGGGAGGAGTTTTTTTTTTTTTTTGAGTTAATGGAGCTTCTTTTGTTATATGGTTGATTGTGCAAACAAAAGAATTTTTTTTATTAAGACACGTTTATAATTCTATCTACAACATATTTTAACAATTGCAATTTATAATATTAGAGTCTAACATGAATAAAATCACTTTGCTATTTCGAATTATGTACCTCAAAATATTTTTTTTTTAATTGGTGAGCCGGTTAGGAATATGTTCCTCAAAATTCTACAAATATTATTATTATTCTTAGGGTATAACCCCATGCCCATAGGGCACAAACAATTCCCAAAAATTAAAAATGTAAGTAATCTAATGCTCATCATTTTGTTTGTCAATTTTGATATAATGAGGTTGAACTTAAACAACATAGTTTTTCGCTTCCAAAAGAACATAAGTTCATGTTTGGTCTGGCTATTACGCCAGTATGACATAAGTTCCTTCGTCAAAAAATGGCAGCAGTCAAATGAACATGGCTGATATCCTGTGGAGTGTCTATTAGGTGCTGGTTTATATTCCTCCGTTTGTAAAGCAAACACATGATTTTCCGGCGAAGTAATGTTTCATTATTATTACATTGTTTAGAAAGCTAACAATTACATGGTTCTGTTTTTTCCAACACCATCCCTAACCCAACATCCTTTATAAAAGTTCAACATTACTCCGACATCCAGATGAAAATGAGAAAGAACGCGCATAGCCAAGAAAACAAAGATTAACAAGAAACAGGAACTATGTGCATTACTTCATTTAGAATACAGTCAAATGAAAGACAAAAGTTTCTCATTTCCACGTTTAAACTTAGAACTACATCGAGTTATGAAATTCTTTCTTCAAATATGTTTTAGAATTTAGTGAAACTAAGCTCCCAACACAACTGATTGCTTGGATATATTGAGACAAGTAACTTAGTTAAGTAAAAGTTTTTTGTTTCTGGTCATATAAAACTAGATCCGTTCTACCTTGTTGTAAAAGCATGAGGCCGTTATTGAAACACTTAATCGGCTTTAGGTAATAACTAAATGGAGTGTCATTGTTTGTTTGAATGGTGAACAGTTTAGTCCAAGACCCACCATGATGTAGACGCAGCGGAATAATTAAAGAACAATAAAATAAACTAAGAATAATTAAAGAAAACTGTAAGAAACGATAAACTAAACTTAAATTCTTAATAACTTCAATGGTTTTTCTCTTCAAGGTGAATAATAACATAGACTAGATCCCCTTTTATAAGATAATAAACCTTCCTAGATAGACTCAAACTAGGATTCCTAAAATAATAAACTACTCAAACATAGAAACTTTAAAATAAAGAAACATCAAATTAAAGTAACTTCTATTCTACTAAATAGACTACTATTAAGACTTAATAGGGTGTGGGCACGCGTGGACGTGGGCCCACACGCCTTTATGCGCCTGCATCAGCACCCTGTTCCCCAGAAGGTTCGTCCCGAACCGATTTCGATGAAGAAAACAAGTTGATGCACCCGCAGACGATGAACTTTGTCATGGCGATCCGTAATTTCCACTTCGAACGAAGTTTGCACTGGAATGGAAGGATACTAATGTGCAAGTAATCATCAACCTCGTACCCAAACTCATATGCCAATGATTCTCGCAAAAATAACCTTAGTGAATAAATAATGTTCATCTCGCCATCTTCCCACGGTAGGCTCAACCACTTAATCTTCAAGAAAGTGTGAAGTACTATGAGCAAGTGTGAAGTAAGAGTAATTGTAACAAATTTCCAAAATACTTCATCAATAGCCCAAGTATAAGCATAACCAACTAAGATATCGATATGGAACCACGTAGTGTAGATATGCCACGCAAAATTGACTTTTCCACGTTCATCTTCATGTAGTTTATGTACTCTAACGTGATCAATACCTGAAGCCCACTGTTTGTTTTCTTCAATTAATATGTGAAACCTAGATGGAAGTTGTTCAATTGGTATGTGATCTTTGACCATTGAGTATAGGTTCATTGTAAGAATTGGGAAATTGATCCTCTTTTTCTTAATTGTTTGAAGAAAATTTTGTAGGAAGAGATTTGATAGAGAAAGCGGCGATGTGAGACATAATTGATTCAGAAAATTTTTATGATTCGAACCATCATAAGTAGGCACTTCCATGCGAATACGGTAGGAAGAAGATGAAGAAGAACCATCATAAGGTGGCAAAGCCTGATTTGAACCAGATGGAACTATCAAATCATCAAATTTAACAATATTTGACATATCCCAGTCACATGAATCCGAAAATCCATCATGAATCCCTCCACCGAATACTAAAGACTGATCATTCACATCATCAAACTTAGTGTGTGTAGTGACTAATGGGTGTTTCTCTTGTTGTTCTTCTTCTTGGTTTTGATGGGTTTTGATAATTTCTTTTTGTTCTTCTTTTCCTTCACTAAATTCTGGGTTTTGATTACTTGGGTGTGTTGATAACTGAGTTTCAACTAGATGAGAAGATTCAAAATTTTGTGGTAGAAGTGTTGGGGATATGGAATAATAAGGAGAGGTTTGTTGTGTTGGTGATGGTGTTTGACACCAAAAGATTGGGTGGGAACCAGGAACATGTTGGTGATATTGGGGTAGTGTTATTTGGGTGGTACTTGGGTTGGTAGTGGAATAATGGGAGAACGATTCAGGTTTGTTCGATGTTAGTTGTTCGTTGAAGGAAAAAGGTGGTGTTGTGGGGTTTATGTATGTGAGTGGGAAAACCGGTAAGAGTGGTGATGTAGGGTTGATGTGAATCGGTGGGAGAAAAGTGTTGGTGGGTACTGTTGGTGGACTAATGGAAGTCGGGTAAGAAGTGGGTTGTTGGGCGGTGGATGGTGGTGGTGATGTTTGAATGGAAGGATTGTAGGATTGGTGTAAATCGGTGGTAGGATTGTAGTCGGGCATGGGTTGGTGATAGTGTGACCGAATTGGGGTATTGGAATTGGTGTGGTGGTGTCAACGGTTGTGTTTGTGGTGGTTGGAGGTGGTTGTTGAGATGATGTTTGAATTGAAGTAGAAGAAGAAGGAGTAGTGGTAAAAGAGGGAGACTTACATATGCCTTCGATTTGTTTGGATAGCTTCATGATTGAATCGTTGACTTGATCGAATTTATCCATTGTTTCCTTCTTGAAATTTTCGAAAGCTTCTTCCAAATTTGTAACCGAGGATAACTTCTTGTTGATGTTATCCCATTCGGAGGCAAAAGTTGGTGTCTTCTCTTTGATTGTTGGAGTAGGAACGGTAGAATTAACCATTGTGATTGGTTAAAAAAAATGGCTCTGATACCACTTGATGTAGACGCAGCGGAATAATTAAAGAACAATAAAATAAACTAAGAATAATTAAAGAAAACTGTAAGAAACGATAAACTAAACTTAAATTCTTAATAACTTCAATGGTTTTTCTCTTCAAGGTGAATAATAACATAGACTAGATCCCCTTTTATAAGATAATAAACCTTCCTAGATAGACTCAAACTAGGATTCCTAAAATAATAAACTACTCAAACATAGAAACTTTAAAATAAAGAAACATCAAATTAAAGTAACTTCTATTCTACTAAATAGACTACTATTAAGACTTAATAGGGTGTGGGCACGCGTGGACGTGGGCCCACACGCCTTTATGCGCCTGCATCACACCACCACCACCACCACCATGCTCCTCCTCCTTCATTACCCATACTTGAGTTTGAGACTTACTTTTGTTATTATCAAATATGTGAAGATGATCTCTCATGACACCCATATTAAGTGAGGATGACGATTTGATGTTCAATTCTTTAGGTAATGGGGTGTCGTCCTTAACAGTCTCGTGAACCATATCAAATGAAAGTATAACATCATAGGAGCATCTCCCTGGGACAGCGGCTCGAGTTCCTATCCAATGAAGAGCTCCATTGAGAAACACACCACGACCACGACTCAAGAGTTTATAAGGAATGTTTTCGATGATATTCCACGATTCAGAGCCTAAAGTGCAGACCATGATCTTACTAAGAAAACTGTCTCCATCTAATAAGCTATAAATAAGGTGGCCAATACGCGGACAATCGTTTTTCTTATATGGACAACTATTTTCGGGCCCGATGTGAGTCAACTATGCTTGACTTAGTTGACTTTGATTTAATAAGGGGACAACTCCATAAAGTCTTAAATATTAATAATTAGTAACTTGTGGACAAAAATAATAGTTAAAGATTGAAAACCTAAACTGTCTTCTTCTTCATCTTCTTCCTTCTTCTTAGTCTTATTCTTCTTTCTTCACTTCTACTAAAAGTAAACTGTAGTTTCTACCATTTTTTTTAATCAAACTCTAGATGGATGAAGAAGACAAAATCTCTTCTTAGTCTTATTCTTCTTACTTCACTTCTACTAAAAGTAAATTGTAGTTTCTACCATTTTTTTATCAAACCCTAGATGGATGAAGAAGACAAAATCCCTCAATCTGCACCTGAAGAAGTTCTTCCGGACGTTTCTATAATAGACATTAATGAAATTGATGAGGCAAAAACAGAACATAACTTGCGACGAAAATCTGGCAAAATCGGACAGTTTTCCAGATTTTCGTAGCAACTTAGCTTCTGTTATGCCATATTTTCGCAGAAAATCTGGCAAGTTTTCTGATTATGCCAGATTTTCGTCGCAAGTAATGTTCTGTTATGCCATATATTTGCACAACCCCAATTACCAGATTCATCTTCCTCTTCACCATCGTTTTCAGAGTCGGAACCAACAGATCCATCTTCGTCTTCCACATCTTCTCTGATTTTTTCTCCCATCAGTACTATCTTCTTCTTCATGGTTGGTTTTAGAGTTTTAGGGTTCTAACCTTTGTCTTTGGGAAGATTCTACAACAACTCCCTTGCCTTTGTTTGATGCCATAACCACCAATATTGCTTCTCCATGGAATTTCTCTCTCTAGAAATTTAGGTGATGACGAAGAACAAGTAATAGAAGAGATGAAGACTAACTAACCTAGGGTTTATGGAGAAAGAGGGAGGTCATCAAATAATACATCTGATTCTAAGAGGACTTGAGTGAAAATAATATAGAGTTGTCCCCTTAGAAACTGATGTCCATATAAAAATTAAATTTTTTTGCGTTGTCCACATAAGATAGTTGTCCATATAAGCAAATCGGTTGTCCGCGTATTGGCCACCATAAATAAACATAAACTTGTAATCATCAAGCTTGCAATCATAACCCAACCCACTTGAAGAAGCGATTAAAAGATTTTTTGATATCTCACGGTATTCTGGTTCTGGTAGTGTTTTATATTCATTAGTAGAAGGGTTCCAGATGTGAAACCTATTATCACTAGTTGAAGCGTAGGAAACTAAACCATTACAATAACCCAAAATAGAGATTTTGGTGGATTGACTAAAAGAGATGAATGGGTAATCCATAAAATTGAGAGGTTTATTACTAGATGATGCCAATGAATCATTAACGATAATGAGGTATGATTTCTCTACAATTCGGCCACTTAGAATGATGCTAGAATTGTCCTGTTCAATAGCACGATTAAGGTGAAGTTTAATGAAATTAGGGTTAGAAGATAAAAAGCACCACGTTTTGGATACTGACCTAAATCGATGGATGGATTTGACTGGTAAATTTAAAAGTATATCGGTGATGACATCGTCGGGGAGGAGGCTCATCGGCACTGAACATCGTTGACTTTTCATCATCGTCTTCCTCGTACTAGAGAATAACCACACAATCAGTCGGTCCCCAAACTATCTATTATATAAAACAGAAGGGAAAACGATGACTGGGACAAACATCCTTATTTAATTATGCATATTGTCTAGAAGCCCTTCTCAAAATTTAAAATATAGTCCTTCATAGAGATAAAGTTACCTATTTAAAAAACAATAATCGTTTCTTTCTTAGAAATAAAAATTCTACTTTAACAAAAAAAGAAACAAAATAAATTTCAAGGGTTAAAAAAAGAAATTAAAATCTCTTTCTCAATAAAATAATAACTAATTTAAGAGAAAATAAACAAAAATAATAATAACTAATAAAAATCTCCCTCTCTCTCAATAAAATATAATTAACAATAAATTTCGTAACACTTGATTGATACAAGTGTCCGTGCCCTAGGGCATGGGATATACCCTACGCCGTTGTGGTTTTATTACGTCCTGATTTTAGGAATAAAGTGTTTTCGAGCATTCCCCGAGTGCGCGTGTATTTTGGGATCATTGATCACGCCGTTGACATCACGGTCGGTCGAGCTTACCCAAGAAGTGCATGCACAATGATGCTCATTTTCACACAATATGGGGTCACGCGAGTACCTGTCATCCGAAATCATGTACTGATTTCGAATGAAATCACGTACTGATTTCGAATGACAAGTAAACACATGACACCAAAAAGTGTGAAAATGAGCATCATGGCGCATGCACTTCTTGGGTAAGCTCGACCCACCGTGATGTCAACGGCGTGTGATCAATGATCCCAAAATACACGCTCACTCGGGGAATGCTCGAAAACACTTTATTCCTAAAATCAGGACGTAATAAAACCACAACGGCGTTAGCCAAGAGGGATGGCGCGGTGGGAACCTAGTTTTTCATGAATTTCACAGTGGAAATCTAGTTTTCAGGTATTTCATCGTAAAAATAAATAAAATTATAATGAAAATTGACGTAATTCATAGTGAAATTTAAAAAAAAAATCTAAAATAATATCTCAATGATGAATCATCACAATAATTCGCAATAATACTTCTGGATAGACGACATTTGTCGTAATATACAATTGCGCATATGAACCTTCCATGCCTCGATCTGGTAAGAGAGACCCTGTTCTATGACGCAACTCTCCATTTATCGTAAAAGAATTCGGACCACGTCCACTTAAAGTTCTCGACTGCAATGAGCATCCAAGGCTTGTAATCGCGTTCGCCGCATTGTAACATCGTATATTTGACCGGAATGAGGATGAAAGATGATCATTTCCTTCGTATAATCATTTTAAAGCTAAAAGTGGCTCTAAGAGTCTCGGAAGACGTATTTTACCTTGCAAGAAACATGTTCCAATTGGTCTACAATAGACGACCTCACCAATCTTTCTTCAATCCAGTGTAAAGCCTGACACAGAGGACAAACTATGTCCATTGCACCGACGAAATGACGTTCATTCGAGTGTCGGGAGTTGTTTGAGGTAACAGTAGGTATTGAATTGTCATCACTATTTGGACTTGAATTTAATTCAAGGTTGACCGGTGATACTTCATTAATTCCATTCCCATGTTCTGAATTTGGAAGAGTATGCACAGTCGACACCTCTTCAGGAATATCATTATTAACATGAGGATCTGTTACCATCTATAAGAAATAAGGAAAAGTTAATAATTACATGTAACTAACGTTTTTGCCATAAATTGTGATAATTCAAAATTACAAATTGATATATGTGTTTTCAATTTTAGGTCAAAACCTCTTCAAAAGCTTCGTTGTTGATATAAGCTCGGGAAGCTAGTACAGATGCTTTGTTTGGTTCACGAATTGTCAAGGATGAACGGTTTCTGCTTTGTAAGATTTATCTTTCACGTCGTCTTCGTTGGGATAATGTGTGCGGTGTTACGAAATATCCTACCAAAATATTTGAATGTAAATTAGCTCACTGTGAAATATTAAACAAAATAAATTAAATTAAATTCATTATAGTTAATCCTTACATCAGAATCTGTTGCTTTTCTTTTTTTCCTTTCTCTTCTCGTGTAAATCTTCTAATTCCTTGTGGAACTTGACCAGACGTAGTACAAACATTCCTAATTCCTTTGGGAACTTGACCAGACGTAGTACAAACAGATAAATTTGAGAGCTGGCAACAATCAAAATTAAACCAGTTAAACCAATAGCTGAAATATTAATAGCTAGAGAGTGAGTGAGAGAGACTGAGAGTGAGAGGGAGATAGAGTGATGTTTATACTTACATTTGCACGTGTTTCATTTCTTTCTGTTGGTGGACTCAGTTGTTCAGGATTAGAAGCCATTCACTTAAGATTTTATTACACCTAAGCAAGAGAGAAATCTAACTCCTAAGAAAGAGAAAAAAATGAGCAACTTTAACTGGATGAAAAGAAAAAAAACAGTCAAACTAATATACAAACCAGAAAACTAATGTGAATAACTAACCTGGATCAAAAGAAATGGCAGCCGATGTAAGCAACCCACTCAATTAATAGACCTGGATGAAAGAGCACAAAAAATTCAGAAATAAGGCAACTATCTGTTTTAGAAAATAGATAGTGAGCCACCTTAACTGGATGAAAAGAAAAAAAAAAGGCAAAGTAATTGAGCCATCGCATAACTATTTTTACACCAAATTCTAAAACAGCACTGTATTCTAGCTTATTTATACTTTTGGAGAATAGTGAAACTAATAAACAAAAATCAGACGACTAATGTGAATAACCTTAATGTAATTTGAAATCTAGGAAAACAAACTAATAAACAAAAATCTAGGAAAACAACAAATTTAATGCACCTAATCCTTCTTCGTATACTCGTAAGCAAGAGAGAAATATAACATCTGGATAAAAAACAGTTGAAGAAATACTAATGTAAGTAACCTAACCTGGATCAAAAGAAAGAGCCGAGTCAGTTTTTTTTTCCTGTGAGAGAAAGGCGTCGAGGCAATGACCTTGGGTGCGAAAGTGGGGGAAACTATGAATCAACCAACATTTGAATCAATTCTTAATTTTATATTTAAATCAAACTATATGTACGACGACTTAAAATGCAACTCAAATATAGACTGTATAAAAGAAAACAGAAACCAGAGCTAAGCATAAGTAGATGTGTCATGTGTGTAAAATACAGCAGTTAAGAAAACACGTAAAAAGTTAGCTTTCCTACAAATTTCGTTACACTGTACTACTACTGATTTGATTTATAACAATAAACAATGTTAATATCATAATACTTGTAAAAACTAATTTAATTAGAGGAAAGAACAAAGATGTACTTGTTGAAGACCCTGCGATTGGTGCTTTTAATGCTCCTGTTTTGCTGCTAATGAGAAAGGATTGCAAGTCAGACAAAAATTGAGCAAGATGGAAAAAGCACGCCCTAAGCAAGGGAAAAATCAAACGCCGAAGCAAGAGATAAATATAAGATCTGGATAAAAAATAGTTGAGTTTAATCAAATCCAAAAATAGTTGAGTAAAGTTGAGTTTGTTAAGATACGCTATGGCTAGGGGTGGGAATTTCGCCCATGAGCCCGAACCCGCCCATGGGCACCTGAGCCCAACGAGGACCATGAACGCCCACGCCTGTCTCAGACACAATCCACCAAGCCCGCCAAGTTTTGGTGGGCGGGCATGGGTCAAACCTCTACCTGCGCACCCGCCCATGCCCGCACCCACTTAACCTCACCCAATAATAACCAACCAATTTACATCAACTTTTTGAGTTGATGAAGCCCAATAGTCCATTTTATTAGGCCTAGTTGAGATGGTAAACAATACGTTTAACGGCAATCACACGAACCCAATGCACTGTCTCGCAATGGCACAAGAGAATTCCTAGTAGGTTACTGAAGTAGTCTTTGGCTTTGAGGAAACAAAGAGTGGGATAAGTTTATATTATAACTCATGAGAATTCTTCATTAGTTTTCAATGTGAGATTAAATTCCTAAAAGGAACAACACAAATAACGTCTAGTTTTAATCCCACATAATCTCTTTAGAATCAGGAAACGTGTTTGGAAACTTTATAAAAAGAAAGGAAGAAGTGTTCTTTCAAGTCATGAGATTACCCGCTACCCGCCCGCCCATACCTGAATTACCCAAGCTTCTTAATTGGCTTGGGCGGGTAATGGGCAAGGCGAATTTTAAAATTGCCCGCCCGATTAACTCGCATACCTTAATAGCCATTCAAATTTGGTGTCCGGCCCGCCCAACCCGATGCTTCAAGTGCCCATGGACGCCCATACTCGCCCAATTCCCACCCCTAGCTATGGCATGCTCAATCATCTTTTAACCTAGCTAGCGGTTCTTTAACCCTTGTTGCAGACTTGTAGCTTACCATATGCACTCCATGTCTCCTTATCCTTATCTTCCTATTCTTCTCTTTTTTTTGTTGAAAGTAATATCTTCTCGTACCCGATTCAACCTGTTTGAAAAATACCAGTGGAAAAGAAATTAAGTAATCCACTGAAGTGTCATAAGGTATTTAGGTCCACCACTATTTGAAGGATAATTTGTTTTTTTTTTTTCAAAAAGTAGTAGGATACCTCCCATCTTTGTTTATATTAGAACTCATGGATACCGTTAGGGTTAGGCCATGCAACCAAGACGGTCCCATGCAAGACCGACCAAGGCCCTACGCAAACACGTCCAAGATTCAAGGGTTAGAGAGATACGCTTCACCAACCATAATACTGATCTCCTCATACTTATCTTATGTAATTGTATTCCTACTAGGATTAGGACTCTACTTCATAGACATCTATAAATACCCACATTGTAATCATGTTTATACACAATAATACAAACAAAGTTAATTGGACATCTAAGAAAGAGCAATGGAAATTTTGCAAGGACAACATGCCCGTCTTTCGGTTATCCGTAGTCAAATTTTAATCGTGGATATCTTTTTGTCTCTTCTTAACATTCATAGCCTCGTCAACCAAGAAGAAATTCAGCAAATTCTCATGCTTGACACACCTATGGTCTCGGATTCTGCCATTCTTGCTCTCGGCCAACCGTACTCGTCCTCATGGTTTCGATCTGATCGACCAAACCGCACCGACAAGGTTGACAAACCTCGACAGAAACACCAACGTCCACTTTGTGATTACTGTGGTCTTCATGGCCATGTTCGAGCTACTTTTTATCAACTCAACGGTTACCCGAAAAACCTTCGCAAAACCCGTTCAAACTCGGTTGACACGATCCAACAGGACATGGAGGTGCATGCAGAAACATCAATGTCGGTAGAGCAATACCACCAACTTGTGTTGCTTTTGAAAAAGTAGCCTACATGCACTCCTCAAGCCGACCCTTCCATCCCCTCCATCAATTTGACAAGTACGTCTTATTACTCCAAACCGTGGGTCGTCGACTCCGGGGCGGCAAGGAATATTTGTTCTCTTTTCTCCTTGTTTACTTTAATGCCCCTGCCCCTCCGAACTTCTATGTTCGTTTATCGTACGGTATCTGATGAGTCATGAAAATGCCTTATCTGAGTCTCTTAATTTGGGTTAGTTAGTCTATTTCGAGCAGTTACTCTGATGATTTGCTTGTTTTTCTTACTCAGGTGTTTTTTAAGAAGTTGAGCGCAAAAGTGGATAAAATCGAGAGAAAGATACTTCTGAGGGCATTTTGGTCATTTGGACGTTAGGGTATTCTAGAAATTTTAGTGCTCGAATGAAATGTAGAGTCAAAGACAAACCCGACTACGAAAACGGGAGTCGGATCGGAGTCTGGATGAGCAAAATAGACTAGGTCAGAGTTCTGGTAAAAGTTAGTTGATCAAAGACAAAGAAGGACATGCGGGGCAGGCAGGTAGCGTGTGGGCCACTATGACATAAGTTCGTTCGTCAAAAGATGGCAGCAGTCAAATGAACATCCCCATCGCCGATATCCTCCGGAGTGTCTATCAGGTGCTAGTTTATCTTCCTCCGTTTGGAAAGCAAACATATGTTTTTCCGGCAAAGTAATGTTTCATTATTATCACATTGTTTAAAAGCTAACAATTACATGGTTCTGTTTTTTCCAACACCATCCCTAACCCAACATCCTTTATAAAAGTTCAACATTACTCCCACACATCCAGATGAAAATGAGAAAGAACACGCGTAGCCAAGAAAACAAAGATTAACAAGAAACAAGAACTAACAAGAAACAGAGATTACCTTAAAGGACTAATTCTTGACGCCAGGTGTAACTTTGTGCATTACTTCATTTAAAATACAGTCAAATGGAACACATAAATTTCTCATTTCCACGTTTAAACTTAGAATTACACCGGGTTATGATATTCTTTCTTCAAATATGTTTTAGAATTTAGTGAAACTAAGCTCCCAACACAACCGATTGCTTGGATATCTTGAGACAAGTAACTTAGTTTAGTAAAAGTTTTCTGTTTCTGGTCATATAAAACTAGATCCGTTTTACCTTGTTGTAATAGCATGAGACCGTTATTGAAACACTTGATCGGCTTCAGGTAATAACTAAATGGAGTGTCATTGTTTGTTTGAATGGCGAACAGTTTAGTCCAAGACCCACCACCACTGTCACCATGCTCCTCCTCCTTCATTACCCATACTTGAGTTTGAATGTGAGTTTTGTTATTATCAAATATGCAAAGACGATCTCTCATAACACCCATACTAAGTGAGGATGAGGATTTGATGGTCAATTCTTTAGGTAATGGAACGTCCTTAACAGTCTCGTGAACCATATCATATGAAAGTATAACGTCATAGGAGCATCTCCCTGGGACAGTGGCTCGAGTTCCTATCCAGTGAAGAGCTCCATTGAGAAACACACCATGACCACGAGTCAAGACTTTATAAGGAATATTTTTAATGATATTCCACGATCCAGAGCCTAAACTGTGAACCAAGACTTCACTAAAAAATTACTATCTCCGTCCAATAAGCTACAAATAATCAGAAACTTGTAATCATCAAGCTTGCACTCATAACCCAACCCCCTTGACACATGGATAATAGGAAATTTTGTTAGGTCATGGTATGGTGGTTCTGGTAGTGTTTTATATTCATTAGTAGAAGGGTTCCAGATGTAAAACCTATTATCACTACTTGAAATGTAGGAAACTAAACCATTACAATAACCCAAAATAGAGATTTTGGTGGATTGACTAAAAGAGATGAATGGGTAATCCATAAAATTGAGAGGTTTATTACTAGATGATGCCAATGAATCATTAATGATGATGAGGTATGATTTCTCTACCATTCTTTCTCCCTAAAAGTATTTCAGTGATGACATCGTCGAAGAGGAGGCTGATCGGTACTGAACATCGTTGTCTTTTCATCATCGTCTTCCTCGTCGTACTAGGAAGAAGAACCAACCCCGAAAAGGTATATGGGAGAGGGGTAGAACCGACCAAATTTTTAGGGGCCCTCTTATCTATTCTTCTATTAAGATTTTATAAAGACACCGTTGAAAAAACAACTATAAAGGCCACCTATTTCATTGCAAAGAGGCCCACTGCATAAGCCTGTTAACCACAGGCCTCCTGCCTATTAGTCTGTTAAGATAAGCCATGGCACGCCTATTAGTCTGTTAAGATAAGCCATGGCACCCACAATTATCTTTCAACCTGGCTATATTGGGCTCTTTAACCATTGTTGTAGCTTACCATATGAACTCAATCCATGTCACCTTATCCATATCTTTTTTTTGTTGTTGAAAGTCATATCTTCCTTACTTGATTCAACATGTATTAAGGACACCACAAGAGTTGTCACCAACCCATCCAACTCGGCTATACTCGGCAAGAATAGATAAGGATAAAACCAAATTCTTGATAGCTTAGACTTACCATACTAGATAATATTCCATGTATAATATGTTACCATTTCCTATTAGTTTTCATTTCATGTAAGTTTCCATTTTATGTATATTCTACCATATCCATATATACCTATATATATAATACCAATACTAGTTGTAATACATACAGAGAAATACAAAAGATTAAATTCAAATTATATCCATCTCTTTGTTCTCTGGTTTCCTTTTGTTTCATCATCTTCTCATTTTGGTTCATTAGTATTAAGAGACCATTAGTCTCTTCACATGGTATAAGAGCCTACTTGATTTTTTTTAAATACACAATGTCTTCAACCATTGATACCACCACTCAATCCGCTACTAATGTTACTCAAGTTTTCGATGTCCACCATTCGGACTCACCAACCACTGTTTTAATTCAACCACTTCTTACCGGAGATAACTACGCCTCCTGGTCTCGTGGTATGACAAAAGCCCTCCGTGCCAAAGACAAACTTGGTTTCGTGGATGGGACTATTGAGAAACCGACTTCTCCCGTTGAGTTACATTCATGGGAACGTTGCAACGATCTTGTTGCAAGCTGGATACTCAATTCAGTTACTCCAGATATCCAGTCATCAATTCTCTATGATGAATCTGCTGCTGAGACATGGAAAAATCTCCATGATCGTTTTTTTCAAACCAACGCTCCGAAGGTTTTCCAACTCAAAAGAGCCATCTCATGTTTGAAATAAGAGGCCTTAGATGTCTCCACATACTTCACTCAGTTAAAATCGCTCCAGGACGAGCTTCAATCACTTACAACAGTTGAACCATGTATTTGTACTCATGGTAAGTCTATGATTGACAGGTTAAATCAGGATCGTGCAATGGAGTTCCTTCAGGGACTCCACGATCGTTTCTCTGCAATTCGCAGTCAAATCCTTCTAATGGATCCATTCCCCTCCACTTTACGTATTCATTCACTCGTTAAGCAGGAGGAGGTTCAACAAAATATTGTCAACTCTAACTCCAATGGTGTTGAAGCGGCTACTTTAGCCGTCGGCCAAGGATCACGTACTGACCGTGGTGAACCACAACGGTCAAAGCGACAACGTCCCTATTGTGACTATTGTCACACGCATGGTCACGTTCGAGCCCAATGCTATCAATTGCATGGATATCCACCAGCAAACACAAGTCGGTCAGGCCCATTATCTCGTTCTCGGGGGCGCCCACAGCAGCATCATATGGCTGCCTCTGTCACGTCCACAGCAGCCCAACAGGGAGCGCCTCCAGCCACCTCTCTAACCAAGGAACAGTACCAGACTTTGATTACTCTCTTGGAGCAAAACCGTCAGTCTACAGGCACCCCTGCTACACCAGAACAGTCCACCGACCCCATCATCAACCTGACCGGTATGTTCTTTAATAACCATTCTTGGGTAGTCGACTCGGGAGCGGCCAAACACATTTGTTCAACATTATCTTCTTTTACTTCTTACGTTAAGGCACCTCCCGACTATTATGTGCGACTTCCCGATGGCACACGAATACGTGTTCTCCATATTGGTTCCATCTCTTTTTCAAAATCATTTTTTCTTAAAAATGTTCTACATGTTCCGGATTTCAAAATCAATTTGATTTCTGTTTCGGAAATAACTACATCCTTATTATGTGAGGTAATTTTTAATCCTTCCTCGTGTGTCTTTCAGGACCTAGCGACAGCAACGACGATTGGACTTGGTGATCGATCGGATGGACTCTATTTTCTTCGTACGGACCCTAGGATTTGCTCATCTTTCTTTCCTAGTAGTAGTAATAATGTTAATTTTAATATTTGGCATTGGAGATTGGGACATCCCTCTCTTAGTCGATTTAAGTATTTACTTTCTAATGTTCAATGTATGAAATCAATTTCAATAAATAATAAACCGTGCGATGTTTGTCCTTTATCTAAACATAAACGTTTGCCTTTTCCGACTAGCACCTCCATTACTTCTCGTCCCTTTGAACTCGTTCACGCCGACTTATGGGGTCCTTTTTCGGTCCTATCAAACTCGGGATGTCGTTATTTTTTAACAATAGTTGATGATTATTCTAGATGCACTTGGATATTTCTTCTCCCAAATAAATCCGATACTACCAAGTACGTCACTAATTTCACAACATTTGTTTCAAATCAATTTCAATATCACATTAACAAATTCAAAACCGGCAATGGTTCAATCTTGATTCCCAAAATTCAAACCTTCCGATCCGACAATGGTTCTGAATTTATGAACCATGAATTACAAAGTTGGTTCCAAAATCATGGAATCTCCCACCAAACAAGTTGCACCTACACCCCTCAACAAAATGGGGTCGTAGAACGCAAACATAGACACATTTTGGAAGTGGCACGATCTTTACGCCTTCAAGCACACCTCCCTCTTTCTTTTTGGGGTGAATGTGTCCTTACCGCAGTATATTTAATAAACAAATTACCCACTCCCGTTTTACATGGAAAATCTCCACACGAAAAATTGTTAGGTTCTCCACCTAACCTCAACCATCTTCGAGTCTTTGGTTGTTTATGTTACTTCCGTCATCCAATCGTTAAGACAAAATTAGATCCTCGAGCCTCTCCGGGTATGTTTATCGGCTATCCTAATGGCCAAAAAGGCTTTCGTATATATGATTTCTCTACACGAAAGATAATTACTTCTCGTGATGTTATTTTCCACGAAGACCGATTTCCAATGACTTCTATTACCGCTTCTAAGAAACGGCATTTTTTATCAATTAATGATGACGGCTCATTTCAACATTCATCCACCACAGTTTCTAATCGGGTGGCTGCCCTCAGAAGCCGTTCTACTTCACCAACGGCTCCAACAGTGGAGCTTCCCACTACGGACACTCTTGTCCCCTCACCAACACAAAATCTGTCTGCAGGCACCTCCAACCTGCCTCATCCTTCAACGTCAAGTCCTTCATCACCCACTTCGGGCACTCCTGTCCCCTCAACAATACAAAACCTGACTACAGGCACCTCCCACCTGTCTCATCCTAATACGTCAGGTCCTTCATCACCGTCTCATGGGGCATATCCTGCCCCTCCACGCCTCACGTCTCCTCATCATTCCGACACCTCATTAGCAGGTTCACCCACTCAACCGGTTCCATCTAGTGACTCCGAGATGGACACACAGCGGCCTCAACGTTCAAGACGCCCACCAAAACATTTATCAGACTACATTTGTCAATCGTCTACTCACTCATCCATTCCTTATCCTATGACCAATTACATGTCCCTTGATGTATTCTCAAAGAATCATCAAGTATTCCTTGCTTCTGTCATCTCAACTGTGGAACCCACTTCTTATTCACAAGCTATGAAGTCCCCGGAATGGCGAAATGCTATGTCAAAAGAAATTTTGGCACTGGAATCAAATAAAACCTGGTCCATCGTTGATCTACCCCCTGGAAAACGACCCATTGGTTGCAAATGGGTCTACAAAATCAAATTTCGCTCTGATGGATCAGTTGAACGATACAAAGCTCGGCTTGTCGCCAAAGGTTATACTCAAATAGAAGGTCTGGACTATCATGACACATTCGCTCCGGTAGCTAAGTTGGTCACTGTCCGTATTCTTCTCTCCATTGTCGCAATCAAGGGTTGGTCACTTCACCAACTTGATATTCTCGCAGATTCAGGTCTCACTGCATCACGACCATCCTCCTTTCCGATGGAACAAAAACTCCGTCTCAGTCCTTCAGATGGTGATTCTCTTCCCGACCCCTCTGTCTATCGTCGTCTAATTGGACGATTACTCTATCTTACCGTCACTCGTCCTGACATTACCTATGCAGTTAATAATCTTAGTCAATTTCTTCAAAATCCTACTAATATTCATCTTGAAGCGGCACATCGTGTCCTTCGATACCTGAAAGGTTCCATTAACCATGGCATATTTCTTTCCGCCAATAGCTCCTTCCACGTCACCGGCTATTGTGACTCTGACTGGGCAGGTTGTCCCACGACTCGACGTTCCACTACAGGATACTTTACTATGCTAGGTTCAAGCCCTTTGTCATGGAAGTCAAAGAAACAACCCACAGTTACAAAATCTTCAGCTGAAGCTGAATATCGAGCACTTGCTAATCTTACTTGTGAACTCCAATGGATTAAATCCCTTCTTATAGATTTCGGTATTACTCATCCTTCACCAATGTCCGTCTATTGTGACAATCGCGCGGCACTTCACATCGCCGACAATCCGGTTTTTCATGAACGAACCAAGCACATTGAAATAGACTGTCATTTCGTTCGTGAAAAAATTAAAGACAAAACCATCGCTCCCCGTTTCACATCAACAATAGATCAACTAGCCGACATCTTCACAAAACCACTGGGTGGCGACATTTTTCAGAAGACTATTGGCAAGTTGGGCATCATCTCAATTTCTGCTCCGACTTGAGGGGGAGTATTAAGGACACCGCAAGAGTTGTCACCAACCCATCCAACTCGGCTATACTCGGCAAGAATAGATAAGGATAAAACCAAATTCTTGATAGCTTAGACTTACCATACTAGATAATATTCCATGTATAATATGTTACCATTTCCTATTAGTTTCCATTTCATGTAAGTTTCCATTTTATGTATATTCTACCATATCCATATATACCTATATATATAATACCAATACTAGTTGTAATACATACAGAGAAATACAAAAGATTAAATTCAAATTATATCCATCTCTTTGTTCTCTGGTTTCCTTTTGTTTCATCATCTTCTCATTTTGGTTCATTAGTATTAAGAGACCATTAGTCTCTTCACAACATGTATGAAGAATACGAGTGGAAAAGGGAAATGAAATTAGGGAATGAAGTAATTTACTAACGCGCCATCCACCACTATTTGAAGGATAATTTGGTTTTGATTTGTTATTTTTATTTTGAAAAATGGTACGATACCTCTTACCTTAGTTTATTTCCTACGTGACAGTAAAATATGACGGAGAGAAATGACGATATTGTCTTCAAACCCATCTTATCCATTTATGTAAGGTGGGGGGAGATTCTCTGTCATAGTTGAACAAAATCGCTAATGCGATTGTTAAAGAGAGACTTTGAGGAATTGATTGTAGAAACCGGATATGTTTTTGGTCAATTTGGGCAACCAGATATTGTCCAAATCAGGATCAAGATGGACCATTGGATTCGTCTCGTCGAGCTCTTGAATTTAGACATAAAGTTTGTGAAAAAACGAAATGTCGACAAATTTCAACCGAAATGGGCGAGATTTGTCAATTTTTCGTTCCACCGACACGAAAGTTCACGTACAAAAATTTCATGCCAGATTTCGTGCAAATCTAACACGAAATTTTGAAATAGATATTAGGGCTTCGAAAGATACGAGTTTCTGACAATTTTATTTTCAAAAAAAGAAAATATTGAGGTCAATAGTATGATTTCGTGGAGAATTGGAAACCCTGAATCAAAAACTTAGTTTTTTTCTCTAATAGGGTTCTTCTTGATATTTTCTTCTAATTTCTTCAACGAAATTCTTCATCTTTCTTCACTGAATCGAAACTTAGTCTTCTTCAAGAAATTTGTTGCCTAATTTATAGAGAAATCTAGAGAGAGATAGAGATGGGGGGAAGAGGCTAATAGGGAGTGTCAGCAGTTGGTAGCCTAAGTGGTTCCAAGGTATTGACATAAACTCCAGAAAGCCCTAGAGGTCCTAGGTTCGAATCTCAGAGAAGGTAAAATCTTTGGTTATTTGATTAATTAGGTGTAAATAATGTTGTTGGGCTTTAGGCCTGTCTAGTTGGGCTATAGGCCCGGTCTTGTTAGTGTTTGAAGTGGGCGATTATCGAGCTTATCACATCTATGATGTATCAAGTGCCAAATACGTAGATCGTAGTCGACCTTCAAAAAAAAAAAACTAATAGGGAGTGATTTTATTTTAATGTTGAGCACGTACATCAAGATTTTTGTGTTTTTCTTTGTAAGATTTCATATTAGCCCCCTAATTTTAAAGTCGGGTTTGATTTTAGCCATCTAATTTTATTGTCTGGTTTCATTTTAACTCCTGAACTAATAGACTTTATTGCATATTAGCCCTCTAGCTGACAATTTATTGTAGTTAAACCCACTAATCGACATTTCTCTTTAATCAACTATTGTTCGAGTAAAGATTACATCTTTTTATGCATAATTATGGTTAACGAGACTCGTTATGCACAATCGCATTATATTCCTATCATTTCTGTAAAATTGTAAATTTCCCACACAGACCGAAACGTTTCCACTTTTGTACCAAACGAAATTTTCACCGAAACTGAAATTTCATTCCTTGTATATAAGGATAACTACAACGTGTGATTTTATTATTGGTACCATATTGGATAAATAAGGAAAGTTCTGCTTTATTATATAGACTTAATTTGATACTTATGGTAGATTCCTTTTGAGACGATGAGGTGCCTCGCGTGGTGCAAACTGCGCAAGCGCGTGGCGTGGGAGTATAGGGCGCTTTAGAGGCGCCCACACGCACTTTGCACTACACATGTGCGCATCATCACTAGGAGCCAATGGTTTTTAAGATCAGAGATTCGATCCGACGGTGACGAATCTGGGCGACCTGACGGTCAAGATGTTTGGCGCCTTCTATGAAAGATCTGTTTGGGATCTAACAATAGGCGTTCGAGGCACTAGATCTAAATAGATCCGATAAGAGTTGATAGTCGAAATTAAACCTGAAATCCAAATGTCAAGTGTGACTGTTGGATACATCCATTCGTCTATAGGCACCCATACGAAATGTTGTCATTGTCCCTAAAAAAACCATGAGAATTCAGCAAATAAAAAGATAATTTTTTAGCATTTTTTGAGCATTCATTTTCAAGCATTAGAGTTTAATGATCGTTGTTTCAGATGTTCGTATTGCTTACAAAGTTCGACAAACTATCAAAAATAAGAGGTATCATCCTTAACTTGATAGGTGATGCGTTCTATCTTGGGAGACATACGCCATTACTGTTGGTATTAATATACAAGGTGTAAATTGTCCCAAGGACAGAGTTATCCTCGACTTGGATAAACAGGAAATTGGGCCGAAGACCCAATCTTAAATATTTTTTTTTTAGTTAAAAAGACAAGTTTAAATTTTTGTTAAAAACCCAAATTTTGTATTTCTTTTGTTAAAAACTCAAATATATTTATTTTGTTTGATTAAAACCCAAATATTTTTTACAAAGATGTCGCAAGGCGCTGCAAAGGTGTTGCAAGGTTTTGCAAGACGTTGCAAAGTTATTGCAAAATAGTTGTAAAGTTGTAGCAAGACCCAAATATCATAGTTTTTTAGGGGGAGTTTTGGCCAAATTCCACATATTTGTTATATATAATTTTTATTTTATTTTTTCACTGCTGTCATCTTCTTCAATTTTTTTTTTTGGTTGAAACATCTTTTTCAATTAGTTTAGAGAAGATAACTCTTTCTTGATTTATCATATAGTACTATATTTTTATTTAAACACAAAGATTAAGATTTGTTTTATTTAAACACAAAGATTAAGATTTGTTATAGAATATTTAGGCCATAATAACTTCTTCGCTAGATAGAATTAAAGTGATTTGTATCTCACTTACTACGCCTTCAATTAGTTTGTTAGATACTAATTCTAGCCTTTAATATAAATCATCAATCAAAAATTGATGTACACTCACTTTCTTCAACTAGTTTCTGAAAATCTCATTAGTTTAAATGGAACGTATTGAATTGTACTATTGATACATTGAGTTAAACTCAAAATAATTGTTGTAGTACAACCTCAGAACTATCCCAATGAGTTGTTAGTTTAAGCCTTTCTGCTGGCTCTTATTTCAGCACGCTCTTACCGTTCCTCACGTTGAACATCAATCAATTGAATGATCCTTTTTCGGCAAACACTTTGTATGATCAGGAACAAGAATTTGAGCATTATCTTTTGTAGTTCAGTATCTCGACAATCCACGGGTAAGAAAAATTCAAGAACATAGTCGGTTGTCCCAACCTCAACATTCTTACATAATAAGAAAGAAGAGAGAGATAGAGAATAGATATTTTTACTGAAAGTGGTTAAGTCACTAAAGAAGTATGAAAGGAAAGTGTCCCAGAAGCAAAATTCGTTGAACTCGGAAAAGAAAATTGTGATATTAACCCGTTGGTTCCATCATTTAACCACACACTTAAACATAATTCTGATCTGTTGGTGTGCAAAGCTGAATACTATCATCGATGTGGAGAATATCAGAAGTGCTTTGACCTGACTTCTTTACTACTTGAAAGAGACCATTTCCATTCAAAATGTACCTTGGTGCATTTATCAGCAGCTTCGGAGCTTGACATGCAATTTGGTGAGGGGTTATCCTCAAAAGACCTTATCATGGTATGTTGTTGGTTGCGACTACTATTGCATCAAGAAATATGATAAATCAATGCACATGCTTCTAGAGAAGAGGGTGAATGATCAAGCAATGTCTTCTTTCCGAACTGCAGCTCGTTTGTTTCCTGGGTGTCATTTGCCAACTTTGTACATTTGGATGGAATACATGCGAACACACAGCTTTAAACTTGCCGAACAGTTTTTCACGCAGGCAAAAACAATTTGTCCATCTCACCCATTAGTATATAATGAACTTGGAGTAGTTGTTTATCAGATGAAGGATTATAAAAAAGCAGTGTGGTGGTTCGAGAAGCCCTTGACGCACGTGCTCTAAGGAAGCAAAAAAGTATCATGATGCTGTCTCATATTATGAGAAAGCACTTGCATTATCAAGCAGAAGTTCGAGCACTTATGCAGGTTTAGCATACACATATCATCTACAGGATAATTTTACTGCTGCAATTACATACTATCATAAGGCTTTATGGTTGAAGCCAAGATGACCAGTTCTGCACCGAAATGTTAACATTGGCTCTTGCAGATGAATGTCGTCATGGCTCTATATAGCCCGAGGGCAGATGAAGTTCATCTTCTCTGATTTTGGATGAATGTTGTAATTTATAGCCAGAGCAAATCTTTGTGAGTTAGGTTATAAAGAGAAAAAAGAATGAAAGTAAGTAAGCTTTTCATGTATTTATCATTTCATTTATATCATCCATCTTGATCAAGCAATGTTGTTAACCTTTCACACTACATTACCAAATTGTTGCTTGAAATAGGTTGTAGAATTCAGTGAAACTAAACTCCCAACGTAACTGATTGCTTGGATCTCCCTAGACGTATTATTTAGCTTAGTAAAAGTTTTATGCTCCTGGTCATATAAAACTAAATCCATCTTACCTTTCCTTAAGAGCATGAGACCATTTTTGAAACACTTAATCGGCCTAAGATAACTAAATGGAGTGTCATTGTCTGTTTGAATGGATAACAGTTTAGTCCAAGACCCACCCTATGCTTTAAAAAGCGGCGCCTAGGCGCCGCTTACACACTAATCGGCTAGCTGCCGATCGACTAGCACTCGGTCAGCTAGTCGATTTCAGCAGCCGAGTTAGCCGGCGCCCAGGAGCCGACTAGAGCCGACTACCCGGCTGGCTAGGCGCCGACTAACTCGGCTCGGGCAGCAGCTATTTTTTTTTTTTTTTTTTTCAAAACCCCAACTTAAAGTTAGGGTTTTAATGTTCTTTCCTCAAGGGTTAGTATGATCTTCAATCTACCTCATTATTATAGAGAGAGAAACACGAAGAAGTCTTCAATCTGCTCTTCTCTCCCTCGATCTCTCTTTCTATTTCTCATCCTCGATCTCTTTTTTCTCTCTCTCCCTCTCTTTTTTGTCTTCTTTCTCTCTCTACAGCTGCAGAAAGTTGTCTTCTGTTTTTTCTTTATATTTTTTATTCTCTAGAACCCTCTATTTAAGCCTAATATAAATAAGAATTTGGAAAGATAATTTTCTTGGAAAAATAAGGCTAACATTATCATATTTAAACCTAAAATAAATAAGAATTTGGAAAGAAACTTGACCAACTTTGGTAGAAAATATTGACGAGAGTGCACTAAATTGGAAATTGTAATTACCATATACCCTTTTGAATTTAAAATTTTTTAAAAAAATTCTATCTTTAACATTGAAAGATTTCGAATTTGGAAACAAATATTGAAGTCAATATTAGTTAAATTTCTTGCCAATTTTATTTTATTGTTGGTTGTCAATTTTGAAAGCAATTTTTTCTAAACTTAGTAATGAATCTAGGAGGAAAATGAGGATGAGTTTTAGCACAAATTTTAGTTAGTTTTATTATGGAAGTAATCTATCTATTATATTATTTATATTATGTATATATATAATTTATATATGATATATTATATATACTCCATATATTATGTATAATCTCTATTATATAATTTATAATATATACATAATTTACATATGATATATTATAGTATATATTATTTTATATTAACCGATTAAATCCGACTGCTCCCGTTGTAGTCCGGACTAGTAGCTAGGCCCGGGTCGACCGACTAGTCCCGATTTCCGATTTTTCAAGCTCAGGACCCACCACCACCATTCATTACCCATACTTGAGTTTGAGACTTACTTTGATTATTATCAAATATGCAAAGATGATCTCTCATAATACTAAGTGATGATGATGAGAATTTGTCTTTCAAATCTTTAGGTAATGGGACGTCTTTAACAGTCTCGTGAACCATATCAAATGAAACAATAACATCAAACGAGAATCTCTTCTCATGATACGGGAATCTCTTCCCCGCGACAGCGGCCCGAGTTCCTATCCAATGAAGAGCTCCATTGAGAAACACACCATGACCACCAGTCAAGACTTTGTAAGGAATGTTTTTAACGATATTCCACGATGCAGAGCCTAAACTGTGAACCAAGACCTCACTAAAAAAATTATCTCCGTCCAATAAGCTACAATTAACCAGAAACTTGTAATCATCAAGCTTGCAATCATAACCCAACCCAGTTGACGCAGCGATAAAAGGAAACTTTGTTAGGTCATCATGGTTTGGTGGTTTTGGTAGTGTTTTATATTCATTAGTAGATGGGTTCCAGATGTGAAACTCACTATCAAAACTGCAGCAAAATAAACCAATACAATAACCCCGAATGTTGATATTGGATTCAGTAAAAGAGATGAATGGGTAATCGATAAAATTGAGAGGTTTATTACCAGATGATGCCAATGAATCATAATCGATGAGGTATAATTTCTCTACCATTGTTTCTTGAAGAATGAGACTAGATTTGTCTTGTTCAATAGCATGATTAAGATGAAGTTTAATGAAATTAGGGTTAGAGAATAGACAGCACCATGATTTGGATACTGACCTGAATCGATAGACGGATTTGACTGGTAAATTTGAAAGTATATCGGTGATGACATCGTCGGGGAGGAGGCTCATCGGTACTGAACATCGTTGTCTTTTCATCATCGTCTTCCACGTTTTAAACTTGAGAACTACATCGGGTTATGAAATTCTTTCTTCAAATATGTTTTAGAATTTAGTGAAACTAAGCTCCCAACACAAGTGATTGCTTGGATATCATGAGACAAGTAACTTAACTTAGTAAAAGATTTCGTTTTCTGGTCATATAAAACTAGATCCGTTTTACCTTGATGTAATAGCATGAGACCGTTATTGAAACACTTGATAGGCTTCAAGTGATAACTAAATGGGCGGTCGTTTTCCGTTTGAATAGTGAACAATTTAGTCCAAGACCCACCACCACCATTCTCCCATACTTGAGTTTGAAACTTAGTTTTGTTATTATCAAATATGCAAAGATGGTCTCTCATAACACCCATACTAAGTGAGTATGAAGATTTGTCTTTCAATTCGTTAGGTAATGGGACATCATTAACCGTCTCGTGAACCATATCAAATGAAAGTATAACAAGATAAGAGCATTTCCCTGCGGCAACAACCGGAGTTACTATCCAATGAAGAGCTCCATTGAGAAACACACCATTAGGACCACCACCGCGAGTTGACATTTTATAAGGAATGTTTTCAATGATCTTCCACGATTCGGAGCAACTGTGGACTATGATCTTACTATAAAATTTACTATCTCCGTCCAATAAGCTACAAATAATCACAAACTTGTAATCATCAAGCTTGCAATCATAACCCAACCCGCACGAGGAAGAAATAATAGGAAATGGAAATTTTGGTATTTGTGGTAGTGGTAGTGTATTATATTCATTAGTAGAAGGGTTCCAGATGTGAAACCTATTATCACTAGTTGAAGCGTAGGAAACTAAACCATTACAATAACCGGCAATGAAAATTTTGGTGGATTCAGTAAAAGAGATGAATGGGTAATCGATAAAATTGAGAGGTTTATTACCAGATGATGCCAATGAATCATAATCGATGAGGTATAATTTCTCTACCATTGTTTCTTGAAGAATGAGACTAGATTTGTCTTGTTCAATAGCATGATTAAGATGAAGTTTAATGAAATTAGGGTTAGAGAATAGACAGCACCACGATTTGGATACTGACCTGAATCGATAGACGGATTTGACTGGTAAATTTGAAAGTATATCGGTGATGACATCGTCGGGGAGGAGGCTCATCGGTACTGAACATCGTTGTCTTTTCATCATCGTCTTCCTCGTCGTACTAGTTTACCAGATCGCTATTCGCTTAGGAAGAAGTACCAACCCCTAAAATGTATATGCTGAACCCACCAAATTTAGGGGCCGTCTTAGCTATTCTTCTATTAAGATTTTATAAAGACACCGTTGAAAGAACAACTATAAAGGCAACCTATTTCATTGCAAAGAGGCCCACTGCATAATCCTATTAACCACAGGCCTCCTACCTATTGGTCTGTTAAGATACGCTATGGTATGCTCAATTATCTTTTTACCTAGCTGGCTTTATTAGCAGCCGCGGAGTTAGGAATTGAAGTATGGGTCGGCTGAAAATCTATATAATAAAATAGGTGGATGGGTGCTGACTGGGACAAAGCTCTGGATAAATCCAGCCGTCCGGCCCACATCATCATTGTCATCAGCCGTTGGATTCAGCAAAATCTTAGGTTGTCAACCGGGCGTCTATAGTCAATGAATGGACACATCGTCTCAGTTCATATCTTCTCACTTCCCATCCTTTACGAAGACTTCTCCTTCATTTACTTCATTTTCTGGCTTTAGTGATCATAATTCTTTTGGTTCATTAGTCATTCTAAATGTTTCACGCTTCTGAATCGATCTCCTGTCTCATCCTTCTCTATTTAATTTGATTTGGTATCTTATGATTTTTATATTCCTCTGTGGGATATGCTCTGATCTTGAAATTTTGTTTGCTGCGACTAGAAACGATTGAGGTGTTCGTTAACTTTTCCTCCTTTAGGGTTTCTGGTATCTCATACTTCTCTATGTCTTCAACAGTCAGAGGTACAACAAAATCCAAGTAATTATTTTATTCGGATTTTCTGTCTCTGTCTAATTTGATTTGGTGAATTATGATTTTTGTATTCCTCTATGAAATACGTTCTGATCTTGAAGTTTTGTATCATAATTTCGGTTTTGGTTGTTATTGTATTTGGTTAGAGTAGAGTTCATATGCTCACAAAGTGTTTGATAAAATGTCTCAAACACATTAAAATCCAAGTTATCTTAATTTGCAATCAAGAATGTGAAGATATTCTCATTCTTTGATAAAGTGTCTCAATAATTTTAGATAACAAACATGGAAAAAAGTCTCATTTATAGTTTCTATTTTTTTTTAAATCTTCTATGTGAGCATTGATTTTACTGTTTATATGCAAATGGTACAACAAAATCCTATTTTACTGTCTCACCCACATCACACAAAAGTTTCATTTAAGTCTCATTGACAGAAATGAATATGCAGTGGCATTGATTTTACCGTTCTCGGTTTTGAGTGTGTTTGAGGTTTGTATTTCTTCTTAAAATCCAATTTCAACTTTTGGTTTATCTTACTGTTTTGTTATATAGACTAGAGTTTATATGCTCACAAAGTTTGAAAATCCAAGTAAGAATTTTAGTCAATAAGTAAATCCTGACTTTGTCTATATAAAGTTGTTTATTCATATCCATCCAGTCTCCATTGCTTCTTCTCTATGGTTTCATACTCCTTGAAGGAAGCAAAATTTGATGAGCCTGAATCCGTGATTCCATCAAATGAACTCTCGGCAGATCTATTAGTTCAAGAAGGGAATAAAGTTTTCCTACTCCTGTCCTCCTAGATCACTTCCAGGTAAGTTATTTCTTCTGTCTTTAGTTTTTCTTCTTAATCCATGACCTGACTAAAGTTTGCAAATCTTCTCCCCCCAAATTCCAACTTAGGTTTTATATGTTTTCTCACTCTCCCACTCTTACATTACTAATGTCGATGAAGGAACTTCATGTAGTGCGAGCTCTAGTTGTTCGATAAAATTCCTCAATCAATTAGATACTGTTATTTCGAGGAACTCAAATCATTTTGCTTCTTTCTATTCTAAATAAAATTTATTGTTTATTTTTATGTGGAAGTTCTTGCTATTTCATTACCAATGGTTATTAATGTAAATGTTGTGGAGATGTTTGACACATTGTTTATACATCAGAAGATGCACCATTTTACAATCTGTCATGAGTAATGACTTCGTCGAAGTGTTCAAATTAAATATTGAGAATGGATAAGTTTCTTTTCCTGGTTTTCTATCTTCGTGTTATATCAAAAGGCTATAAAGAGTTGATTTTAAACTTTGCTCCAGACCTTCTATTTCATTCTTGCTTTGGTTGATTTTAACGTTGCACTTCATTGAATAATATTAGTCTGGCTCGAGCCATTGAACATTTTTCCCATCATTTACATCTTGATAATGTTCTTGTAGGCGAAAACTTTCTTTAGGGACTTTTAATTAATGTACGGCCTTGAAGATTAGTTGTTAAGACTTGCCATGTCGAAGATTCAATTTCAAGTTGGATGTATATTTGAGTAAGTCCTCTATATGCTCTCTCTCCCTCCATCTCTACTTATCTTTGTCGCCAATTTCTCATGTTTTATGCTATAACCTTTTTGAGATCAAGACTATATTGTACTCATCAAATGAGGACTTGAGTTTATGGGCATATGGAAATCTATTCTATCATAGAGATCAAAAGATCACCGATTTCAGTTTCATATAGGTATCTCTAAACACTTATACATGTTGCCTACGTACAGACAAGTATTTCCTAGCACATCAGTTTTCATTTTAGACTTAGTACGTATGCATCTGTAGTTTTCTGCTCAGAATGAATTTGAAATATGTTGTAACTCAATATCATTCTACCACTCGAATCTTTTTTGTAGAAAATAATTGTGTGTTTTTGTTTCTGAATTTTGATTACTGTCTACTTTGTTCACATAATTTCATCAATCGATCTAAGACCATCAAGCGATAAATGAGAAAAGCGAATGTTTTGATAATGTGAGATTCAACACTTTATGAACCGCTTCTCTACAGTTAGTGGGGTTAGACTCCAGCTGCAAGCGGTATGACCCGCAGGGCTGGAGCCACAACAAACAATCGTTGTCTGTGTAATGTACATGATTAGCATATGATTCATTTGTTAATTCTTACTGACAGTTATATGTATGTTTTCTATGGGTTGATGCCAACTTATTGATCCTAATTGTTATAACTTTTACAAATCACTTCCCATTTGAAGCCACTTAAACAGAAGAAAATAAAATATTTGATATTTTACGCTTTACTGTCGCTTCTATTATACTGTCGCTTCTATTATAGTTGCAACTATAGTTGTAGGTGCAACATTGCTTTAGAAGAAACAATTGCAGGTATTTCTCATGACACGAAAAATTATTCTTTAAATTCTTGCGTTGTTGATTTGGGTCAATAAACTATATATTCACGGGAATTACTGATTTCGCTCTATTGATTTAGCTTTATTCAGTTTATTTGCTTTACTTTAGTTCATTTTGCCTCATTGCTAATTTTTGAAATTATTGCAGTTTATTTGCTTTATTTTGGTTGATTTCGCTTTGTTGATTCATAATTAATAAATAGTAAATTCTGTTGATTCACAGACTATAGATTTACTGGCTGTGCCTTTTTGATTCATTGACTCGAAAATTAGAGGCTTAGAGCACTAGAACTAATTTGTTTTTGTTACTTAAAATTAGTAAATAATCATTTTCTTAATTCATTGACCTAATGAGTAAGTAGTAATTTTGTTGATACCCTGACCTAATTTTGTTTCGTAGATTGCTATGGGTTTTCTTATTTTTGGCTCTTTCATTTCACTAGGACTCTTCCAACATTCTGATTAATAGCCATTTTCTTTCATTTACAGTCGGTGAGTTCTATATATTTCTAAAATTTGTTTCTTTATGTGTTGCAATTTAGTAAATAATATTGTCCGTGTTGATTCAGTACATTCATTTTTTTAGTGGTCTAATACATTACCGTAACTTGTGGCTTAATAATTTGGTTGTTTCTTTTGGAAGGAGAAATGGAGAAAGAAGAAGGAAATCGGGTGGCGAATGCACAGTCGAGACCTCTTTGTTACTAACTTATAGATTGTGAAGGTTGTAAATGATCTCCCTGGTCTAACTGATAAGGAGAAGCCGAGGTTCGGATAACTCATGGAAAATCACAAAATGCTTTAAGCTCTCCAAAGAAGACAATGTCAGAGCTTGTAGACACATGACAATACAAACTTGAAGACCAAAAACGGAGATAATTTGTTGGTATAGGAGGTATACTCTTTCATCCGGTTTCACAATCTATAATATAGGAGTTGAGTCTTATGTTTATCTTTAAAAGTCTGTGAAAGTCCAAAATTTTGGAGATTGGTTGTTGTATTGGCTCTAGAAAGAAAGAAAAAAAAGCAAGAAAGGAAGAGAAAGAGAATGTGATCGTGAAGTCTGAACCAACATAACAGCAAAAGTTTTTTTTTCGTTCATGTTGAAGCAAAGAAAAGATCTAAACTCTCAGTTGCTTCCAAGCCATTTATTTTGTAACTGAGGTGCTTACCTTGAAGTTAAAAAAATTCGTTAAGCTATACTCTTTTCCAGTTGAATTGGATTGGTGTTTCATATGTTTTGAGGCAACTACCCTATAATATATTTGGTCCCACCCTTGAACTGATCGTCGTATAGTCCTAATATGGTGCAATATATTACACATAGTAATTCATGAATTAGACAAAATATGACCCTCAGATGGAGAAGGACCTCGAAGTTGTAAAATCCTTATTAAACGAACACTTCGCATGATATATTTGCGCTACGGTAGATGTCTTATTTTCTATTTGTGCAATCTAATGGGAACCTTTTATTTCTTCTTTTTGTTTATTACTGTCAACATTATAATTATACTCTTACAAAAAAATTAATATTTTTGACTCTCTACACTTCTTCCTTTGCATCTTGATGATTTTCTGTTTACATACGTATGTAGCATAAAGATACATTATATGGTCTTTATTGTTAACGTGTTTTGAATTTGGGGGGAGTTGAATTACTTGGATACTTTAGATTATAGTGTGTTCGACAAGTTTCGCGGGCTATACTCTAGTCTATATAATAAAACAGAAGGAAAAAACGATGACTGGGACAAACATCTTTTTTGAATAAAAGATATTGTCTAGAAGTCCTTCTCAAAATTTAAAATATAGTCCTTCGTAGAAATAAAGTTACTTATTTAAAAAACAATAATCATTTCTTTTTTAGAAACAAAATAACTAATTTAAGAAAAAAAGAAACAAAATAAATTTCAAAGGTTAAAAAAAAATTAAAATCCCTCTCTCTCAATAAAATAATAACTAATTTAAGAGAAAAGAAACAAAAAAATAATACCTAATAGAAATCTCTCTCTCTCTCTCCCAAAATGCTTAACGAATAACAAAAGTTTTTGGGAGATTTTATAGGGCCTCCTCATTTTTGTTAAAAGGCCTCCCCGCAGTGGTAATTTAGCAAGTAAAATGGTTTATGGGGAGGCCTTTTAACAAAATTGGGGAGGCCTTATAAAACTTCCCAAAGTTTTTTTACCAAGTAAAACACCCAAAAACAATCAACAAACCCCTAAATGTTTGAAATAGAATCCAAAATGTCTTCAACATAAATTTTAATTTTTCCCAAAACCCCTAAAATGCTTAACGAAGATCAAAAGTTTTTTTTTACCAAGATAAACACCCAAATATCATCAACAAAACCTTAAATGTTTGAAACAGAATCCCAAATGTCTTCAACATAACTATAAATGTCTCCAAAAATTCCAAAAATGCTTAACGAAGAACAATAGTTTTTTTACCAAGTAAAACACCTAAAAATTATCAAAAACCCCCCAAAATGTTTAACGAAGAACAAAAGTTTTTTTACCAAGTAAAACACCCAGAAATCATGGGTTAATTTCGTTTTGACCCCCGATTTGTGACCCACTCGCCGTTTTGGCCCCTATAAGTATCCGGCAGTTCGTTTTGGCCTCAATTTCCTGTTTGGCCCCAACATATTTTTGTAAGCTTCTCCATTCCACCCTTATGGCAATTCGTAAATTAAATGTGTTTTCTTTCTCTTTGTCCACCTCACCAAGCAATTTCCACGTCACATTTGTCCACATAAGATCGCCGGAAAATGTCGCCAGAAAATTTCACCGGCAACATCATTTCCGGCGACCACCATTTTTTTTTGGAACTTCTTCTCCAATCATCTCCTCCACCTCCATTCTCTCTCTTCCATGGCTTTTTCTCTCTTTCTCCTTCCTCTTCTCTCTCTCTCGCCTTCCTCTTCTCTCTCTAAAAATGTTAGGCTTCCGGCGAAGGGAAACCCTTCGCCGGAAACCATCTGGATCTGGGGTTTTCCCCAGATCCAGACGCCTCTTCGTCTGGATTTTCCGGCGACACTTTCCCCAAACCTGTATTCACCTGAAAACAATCAAAACCTTCATTTTTGAGCTTACCCATTCCTGAAAACTCATCTCAATGTCGTCGGAAAACTACCCATTTTTCTTCTTCTTCCCCAATACTGCTTACCCAAGTTCTGTTAATCTTGAGCTCATCTTTTGTGCTTTATTGATCATATTTGCATTTGGATTTTGGCTCACACCTGGTGATCTAGCTTGGGCTCTATCAAAATCCCAAACTCATCCTCACTCCAAAACTGCGATTCCTGGTCCCTCTGGTTTACCCATTGTGGGTCTTGTCTTGGCCTTTAATGGTTCATTAACTCACCTAATACTCGCTAAGCTTTCGAAAAGCTTCAAAGTTGTACAATTAATGGCGTTTTCAGTTGGGTTTACTCGTTTTATCATTTCTAGTCACCCTGAAACTACTAAAGAAATTCTGAACAGTTCATCTTTCGCTGATCGACCTATTAAAGAATCGGCTTACGAACTTCTTTTCCACAGAGCAATGGGTTTTGCTCCATTTGGTGAAATTAAGAAAGTATTGCATTTTGGGTCTCTCAATAATGTGATGATGAGTGTATTTGGAAAAAGTTATGATTTTTATAAGAATGGTAATGGAGGAGATGGATTTGAGCTTAAGGAATTAGTAAATGAAGGTTATGAATTACTTGGGATTTTTAACTTGAGTGATCATTTCCCTGTCCTTGGTTTATTTGATTTTCAAGGAGTTAGAAAAAGATGAAAATTTTTGGTGTCTAAGGTGAATTATTTTGTTGGGAAGATCATTGAAGAACATGGAAAGAAAAGAGAGAATTGAGTTTTAGTTCATGAAAGTAATGGAGATTTTGTTGATGTATTGCTTGATTTGAAGAAACAGGACAAGATTATTGTTCTTTAGGGAAGAGAGAGGGAAGAGGAAAGAGAGAGAGAGAATGGAGGTGGAAGAGAGAGAATGGAGGTGGAGGAGATGATTGGAGAAGAAGAAGTTCCCAAAAAAAAAATGGTGGTCGCCGGTGACATTTTCCGCCGACATTTTCCGGCGATCTTATGTGGACAAATGTGACGTGGAAATTGCTTGGTGAGGTGGACAAAGAGAAAGAAAACACATTTAATTTACGAAATTGCCATAACGGTAGAATGGAGAAGCCTACAAAAATATGTTGGGGCCAAACAGGAAATTTGGGCCAAAACGAACTGCCGGAGACTTATAGGGGCCAAAACGGCGAGTTGGTCACAAATCGGAGTCCAAAACGGAATTAACCCAAAAATCATCATCAAAATCCTAAATGTTTGAAACAGAATACCAAATGTCTTCAACATAACTGAAAATGTCTCCAAAAACCCCCAAAATGCTTACCGAAGATCAATAGCGTTTTTACCAAGTAAAACATCCAAAGATCATCAACAAATCCCTAGATGTTTGAAACAAAATCCAAAATGTCTTCAAAATAACTTTAAATTTTTTTCATAAACCCCCAAAATGCTTAACGAAGAACAAAAGTTTTTTTTTACCAAGTACAACACCCAAAATGCTTTACAAAGGACAAAAGTTTTTTTACCAAGTAAAACACCCCAAAATCACCAACAATACCCTAATTGTTAGAAACAGTATCCCAAATGTCTTCAACATAACAAGAAATGTTTCCAAAACCCACAAAATGCTTAACGGAGAACGATAAATTTTTTACCAAGTAAAACACCCAAAAATCACCAACAAATCCCTAAATGTTTGTCTTCAACACAACTTTAAATTTTTCTCAAAACCCCTAAAATGCTTAACGAAGAGCAAAAGCTTTTTTACCAAGTAAAACACCCAAAAATCACCAATCGAAAAATATAAACGACAAATTATTCGAAATTAAGCATTATGTTAAACAACACCACACAAAATATTGAAAAATATTTACAAGTGTTCAAAACATACGTAAAAGTGTTTAAAATCCCAATCGATTACTGTAAAAAGCAAAATCTGATTTATGATGGTAACATCTATAAAAAAAACTAAAGCATTTTTGAGTTTGCTCGCTGCATTAACATCGTATTAACAACACATTTTAAAATGCTTAATCCACGAATCAATTTGTCTGTTAAAAACAAACATATGCAAAAAACCGTAATTCTAGAGAGAGAAACTGAAAAAGTAGATCTGAAGTTGTACTTTTTGATTTCTTAGACTAAAATTTGTGTGTAAAATTTTTTCGCAGTATTGTTTTTGAAATTATATGGTGTGGAAGTAAAACCAATAAACTTAATAAGAAGATTGAACCTTATAAGATGAAACACCAAGAACAACCTCACCAATGAAGCTTCAAATACCTAGATCTGAAAATTTATATATTTATCACTCTAAAACACTATGAAAACACCCTAAAACTAGATTTATATATTTATCACTCTAAAACACTCTAAAACACTCTAAATACCTAGATCTGAAAATTTATATATTTATCATTCTAAAACACTATGAAAACACCCTAAAACTAGATTTAGAGTTTCTTTTAACTACCATTAAAGAAGATAAAAGATGATGATTGAAGATAAAAGAGTAGAAGAGAGAAGATGAAGACGTACCTTTAAAGAGAAGCAGATCCGACAAACTTTTCCGGTAAAACAGAGATTAAAAAAAATGAAAAAATGAAGAAGATGAAGCTTTTGAAGGTGAAAACGAAGAAGATAATGACTGAAGACGATAAAGGTCACTCAAACAAGTTTAGGTTTCCTAAAAAACGAAGGAAGATGGTGATAATGAAGAGGAATGGAGACGATGAAGAATATGAAGTTCCCTCGTTTACCATTATCCGTTTCCAAAACGAGAAAGGGAGAGGAAGAGGGTTATGAAATGTAGAGAGATAAAGTTGAAAAAGGCTTTAGAGAGAGAAAGAAATCAAAAACATATTTTATAGAGAGGGAATGGAAAGTTGTTGTTGAAGTATATATAAGAGGGTAAATGAGGGAATATGAAAGTATAAGATGTCTTAGAGATGCGGTTTTGGGAGGGATGGTGCCTAGAGATCCGTATTTGGGTTTGATATGGAATAATATTTGGGTTTTGGGTTTTAAGTGGTTTTTTTTCCGGGCTGGGTTTTTTTCCTATTTGGGCCCAAAATTTGGGGTTTTTAACAAAAATTCTTTTTTTTAGATAAACCAGAATTTCATTCATAGAGGGAATACAATTCAGAAATTACATGGTTTTGATAGTTTTGACTCCTTTGATAGTTTTGATTTTTTCTTTTTAAAGAAAATGGTACGATACCTCCCACCTTCGCTTATTTCCTACGTGGACAATAAGACAAAATGGAGGCAAATGACGATATTGTCTTTAAACCCATCTAATCGATTTATGTGAGGTGGGAGGGTTTCTCTATCATAGTTGAACAAAATTGCTAATGTGATTGTTAAACAGAGGCTTCGAGCAATAGTTGCAGAAACCCAATCTATTTTTGGTCAATTTGGCAACCAAATATTGTCCAAATCAGGATCAAGATGGACCATTGGATTCATCTCGTCGAGCTCCTGGATTTAGACATAAAGTCTGTCAAAATCCGATTTCATATGAATGAGTTATCATTGATTTACTTGGGGAATATATAAGGATAACTACAACGTGTAGTTTTATTAGTACCATATTGGATAAATGAGGGAAGTTTTACATATTTATATAGACTTTTTCAGATACTAACACTAAATTCCTTTTGAGACGATGAGGTGCCTTGCGTGGTGCAAACCGCGCACGCGCGTGGCGTGGGCGTATAGGGCGCTTTAGAGGCGTCTGCTTGCACTTTGCACGTGCACGTCATCGCTAGGAGCGATTGGAGGCATTAGTTTTTCACTCAGAGATTGGATCCAATGGTGGAGATGTAATCAACGGATCTATGCGACCCAACGGTCGAGATGCTTGGCACCTTCTATGATAGATCTGTTTGGGATCTAACAGTAGGCGTTCGAGGCGCTAGATCTAGATAGATCCGTTGAGATCTGATGGTCGAAATTAAACCTGAAATCCAACAGTCAAGTGTGACGGTTGGAAACATTTATTCGTCTATAGGCACCCATACGAAGTGTTGCCATTACTCATGTAAATACCATGAGAATTCAGTAAATAAAAGATCATTTTTTTTAGCATTTTTTGAGCATTCATTTTCAATCATTTGTGTTCAAGGATCATTGTTTCAGAAGTTTGTATTGCTTACAAAGTTCGACAAACTATCAAAACTAAGAGGTACCATCTTCAACTTGATAGGTAATCCGTTTTATCTTGGGAGACATACACCATTACTGTTGGTACTAATATACAGAGTGTAAATTGTCTCAAGAACAGAAGTATCTTCGACTCGGATATTTGTTACATATAATTTTCATTTTATTTTTTCAATGTTGTCATCTTTGTCAATTAGTTTAGAGGAAGACAATTTTTTCTCTGATTTATCATATAGTACTCTGTTTTTATTTAAACAGAAAAACTAAGATTTGTTATATAAAAAAAGAGAACTAGGAGACCAACATTAGTCATGAATACTTAGGCCATGATAACTTCTTCACTAGATAGAAGTAAAGTGATTTGTATCTCATAAAATACTACGACTTCAGCTAGTTTCTGTAAATCCAACGTATTGAATTGTACTATTGATACATTAGTTTAAACTTTAAACCCTTCTGCTGGCTGTTATTTCAGCACGCTTTTACCGTTCCTCATGTTGAACATCAATCAATTGAGTGATCCTTTTGAAGGAGCAGCTGTTAGATTTAACATCCAAGGGAAGTGGTTATGTCACCTAAAGAAGTATGACAAGGAAAGTGTCGTAGAAGCAAAATTCCTTGAACTGGAAAAAGAAAATTGTGATATTAACCAGTTGGTTCCATCATTTAACCGCACACTTGAAAATAATTCTGATCTGTTGGTCTGCGAAGCTGAATACTATCCTCAGCAATGTGGAGAATATCAGAAGTGCTTTGACCTGACTTCTTTACTACTTGAAAGAGAACATTTCCATTCAAAATGTACCTTGGTGCATTTATCAGCAGCTTTGGAGCTTGGCCATTCAAATGAGCTCTATCTCATGGCATGCAAATTGGTGAGGAATTATCCTCAAAAGGCATTGGAAATATGATCAATCACGACGTTATTCCAGCAAAGCTTCAAACTTGGATGGAACCTTCCCCCCTACCTTGATAGGCATTGGAAATGCGTATGCTGCTCGAGAAGAGGGTGATCAAGCAATGCCTTCTTTCCAAACTGCAGCTCGTTTGTTTCCTGGGTGTCATTTGCCGACTTTGTACATTTGGATGGACTACATGCGAACACACAACTTTAAACTTGCCGAGCAGTTTTTCATGCAGGCAAAAACAATTTGTCCATCTGACCCCATTAGTATACAATGAACTTGGAGTCGTTGCTTATCAGATGAAGGAGTATAAAAAAGCAGTGTGGTGGTTCGAGAAGACCTTGACTCACGTTCCATCGTCATTAAGTGAAATGTGGGAACCGACTGTTGTGAATCTTTCACATGCTCTAAGGAAGCTAAAAAGTATCACGATGCTGTTTCATATTACAAGAAAGCACTTGCATTATCAACCAGAAGTTGAGTACTTACGCAGGTTTACATAGACATATCATCTACAGGATAATTTTAGTGCTGCAATTACATACTATCATAAGGCTTTATGGTTGAAGCAAGATCACCAGTCCTGCACCGAAATGTTAACATTGGCTCTTGTGGATGAATGTCGTCATGACTCTATATAGCCCGAGCCCCGAGGGCAGATGAAGTTCATCTTCTCTGATTTTGGACGAATATTGTAATTTATAGTCAGAGCAAATCTCTGTGAGTTAGGTTATAAAGAGAAAAAAAGGATGAAAGTAAGTAGCTTTTCATGTATTTATCATTTCATTTATATCATCCATCTTGATCTTGCAATGTTGTTACACTTTCACAGTAATGACTAAATAGTGTTTTTGGGAGAATACAAAAAAAAACATTAGAAAAGAACTACACTACATTACCAAATTGTTGCTTGAAATAGGTTCTAGAATTCAGTGAAACTAAACTCCCAACATAACTGATTGCTTGGATCTCATTAGACGTTTTTAGCTTAGTAAAAGTTCTATGCTTCTCGTCATATAAAACTAAATCCGTCTTACCTTTCCTTAAGAGCATGAGACCATTTTTGAAACACTTAATCGGCTTTAGGAGATGACTAAATGGAGTGGCATTGTCTGTTTGAATGGAGAACAGTTTAGTCCAAGACCCACCATCACCATTCTCCTCCTCCTTCATTACCCATACTTCAGTTTGAACCTTACTTTTGTTATTATCAAATAAGCAAAGATGGTCTCTCATAACACCAATACTAAGTGATATGAGGATATGTCTTCCAAGTTCAATTCTTTAGGTAATGGGACGTCCTTAATAGTCTCGTGAACCATATCGAATGAAACAATAACATCAAACGAAAATCTCCTCTCATGAACCGAGAATCTCTTCCCTGCGACAGTGGCCCGAGTTCCTATCCAATGAAGACCTCCATTGAGAAACACACCAAGACCACGAGTCAAGACTTTATAAGGAATGTTTTTAATGATATTCCACGATTCAGAACCTAAACTGTAAACCATGATCTCACTAAGAAAACTATCTCCGTCCACTAAGCTAAAAATAATCAGAAACTTGTAATCATCAAGCTTGCAATCATAACCCAACCCACTTGACGCAGCGACAATAGGAAATTTTGTTAGGTCAGAGTATGGTGGTTCTGGTAGTGTTTTATATTCCTTAGTAGATGGGTTCCATATTTCAAACTCGCCATCAAGAGTGCAGCAAAATAAACCAATACAATATCCCCAAATGCTGATTTCAGATTTATAAGAGATGAATGGGTAATCCGTCAAATTGAGAGGTTTATTAGATGCCAATAAATCAGAATCAATGATATACGATCTCTCTGTCTCTTTGTCACTTAGAATGAGACTAGATTTGTCCTGTTTGATAGCATGATTAAGATGAAGTTTAATGAAATTAGGGTTAGAAAATAGAGAGCCCCATGTCTTGGATACTGACCTGAACCGCTGGATAGATTTGGGTGGTAAATTTAGAAGTATACAGGTGATGACATCGTCGGGGAGGAGGCTGATCCGCACAGAACATCGTCGACTTTTCTTCATCTTCTTCTTCGTACTAGAGGTCGTCGGAGTTCTAGTGGAGTGAGAGGGGAAAAAGAAAGAATAAAAAATAATTAAGGGTGATTTTTGGAAGAAACAAAAAAAAAAATTTGTTTCCATCCAAAACTTACTATCCCGAAAACTTTTCTTATTTCCCTAAAAACCTTTTTTGTTTTTTTGGAAGTTATAGTAACTTCTTTAAGGGCTACTGATGGGCTACTAAAAGTACAGTCAACAGTTAACGGAAGGACTGAAAAGCAACAGCAAAAAATAAAGGATTTAAAGCAGATTATGGGCCAACGTGTTTGAATATCATAAGAGTTTAATTTTCATTGGTTAAACGATAAACTTACTAATTCTTACCACAGCCCAACCAATTGATGGTTGCACCTACCACATTCGAACCTTATACTCTTTGGATGGTAGTCGAGAAGTGGCTGCTCCGGGCCCAGTTTGAAATTGAACCTGCATTAAATTCATTGAAGAGAACAAAAAAAGGATGAGCGAAGTTTAGATATGTTTAAAGCAAGTAGAAAAATTCTAGGTATCATACAACAGAAGAGCTTCCTCTTTAGTCATCTTCAGTTACTCCTCTATCTTCCCCGTCTTTACCTTCCTCTCAAAAGTCTCCTTGCCCCACATTTTCCTATCATTCCTCTAACTCTCTCCTTTTCCACACATATCCCTACTGCACCTATGAGGCCCTTACCTCCTGCTACCTCTCCTCCTTAACAACCATGCTAAGCTTCTGCTGGTATTGTAGTCGTTCTTCTTTACGTGGAAGACATTATCTTAACAGTGAGTGATCACAGAATGATCACAGATCTGATTTTCACTCTCCAATCAAGTTTTGTAATGAAAGATCTAGGCCCCTTGCACTATTTGTAGGCATTGAATTTCCCGCTCCTCATCAGGTTAATTCAAACCAAGTACAACTTCGATCTTCTCCAAAACACCGACATGACAGAAGGCAAACCAATTGCCACCCCAATAGCCTCTTTATCATATTATACGATGTAGAAGAAAAGTCATAACATAAAATTAAATTCTTTATCATATATTCATAAATTACCAAAAATACGATGAAATTCTTTATCATATAATCATAAATTTCCAAAAATACAATGAAAACCTAAATTCTTTATCACATGATATATAATGTAAAAAACAATTATAAGATCTAACTAACCGTATGATGTTCATAAGCAATGTCTGTGTCGAATCCGTCCTCATGGCATGCTCTACAGACATAAAGCGGTATTCCATCCCGTAGTTCAATAGGTCCCACTTTGTTTGCCATTTTAAGCTAAGGGAAATATAAGTATAAAAGACCATTTGAAGATGATGATGAAAAAAACAAATTAAAGAAATCAAACTAGTAGTAGATGAAGATGAAAATCAACCTAAGTACTGACGAAAATAAATGAACATTTGAAAACATGAATATAAACACATCAAAGTCCGATCTAAGGTTTTTTTTTGTGTATTTTATTGAAGCATCACAAGAATTACGGTGCCAATATCTCATAAAGATTCGGTTCCCAAAAATCTCTGTAATTGACTATTAGGTCATACAAATTATTATGATGTTTGTACATTCTTCTTAAATCATAATACATAATAGATTAAGAGTCTAAAGAGCCAGGAAATAAAAATGACGAAGTAAGGATAAAGTGGATTCAAAGTTTCAAACCCTAAAAAATGTAAAAATTAAAAGTAAGAAATGAAAATAATGAAGATTTGACGTACCAAATTAGGGCATTCCAACACTTCAGAGCAAATCACTAGCTTTCTCTTCCACAAATCGAACCTTCCTTCACGGCCTCTCAATCGTCAAAACTCAAAACCCTAAGATGATAATGAAAATCGAACTTCCCTTCACTAAGCTTTTACCCGCGCGATTTATTTGTATCTTTTTTTTTTCAGAATGGAGGTATTTATAGAGAACGGTATTTAGTTGGGTTATTTTCCAAATAGCTCCTAACTTTGTGACCAGCTCCCTGCCTAGCCCCTAACTTTAGTAATAATTCCCGTATGGCCACCTTTTTCCGTTATCTTTAACTTTCCGTTACTCTCTCTCCTCCATCTCATTTTCTCTCTCTGCCACATCATTTCAACACGCCGTATCATCGTCTTCACCGGCAGGTGTCGCCGGTCGGCGACCTTCAAACTATTTTTTTTCTCTCTTCTCTCTCCCTCTAAAAAAAAATTTCATCACGAACAGATCTCTGTTCGTGATGAATCTTCTCATCACGAACAGACCTCTATTTGTGATGAGTCCCCTCTCTCTAGATCTGTTCTAGAGAGAGAGGAATGAAAAAAAAACTTTTTTTAGAGAGAGAGAAGAGAGAAAAAAAAAGAAAAAAAAAAGTTTAAAGGTCGCCGGCCGGAAATTTGGCCGACCGGCGACCCTGCTGGTGAAGACGATGATGTGGTGTGAGAGGTGACTTGGCAGAGAGAGAAAATGAGATGGAAGAGAGAGAGTAACGAAAAGTTAAAGATAACAGAAAAAGGTGGTCATACGGGAATTATTGCTAAAGTTAGGGGCTAGGCAGGAAACTGGTCACAAAATTAGGGTCTATTTGGGAAATAACCCTATTTAGTTAGAGGAGGTTTTCGTAAGGACTAATGTGTAATAGGTTTTTCCCATATGCCCCCTGGTTTATGACCGGTTTCTTTCCTAACCACTTTTCTTTCATAAAGTACCTAGATGAGCAAAAAAAACCACTTAACTTTTTCAAATAACTAAAGTTTACCATAATACTATAAGTAATTGTCATTATTGTTTCAAATAATAAGGCTAATTATTTTTCAGGTCATTTTGAAAAAATCATTCCAGAAATACCATTATCCTCACCACTTTCAGTTTTCTTCTCTGCCTTTATTTTCTCTCTCTAAAATGCCCTAGCCTTCATCTTCTTCACCATCAAAGTATCTAGTTCGTTGAAGATTTATAGAATTTTTCGCTTGAATATAGTATCTTGATCTGAATATTCCGATTTGATTCATGAGCCGCCTCTGATTGTTTATCCCTAGCTTGCTTTGATTGTTGCTGCTGTGATTCAATTAGCCCGTATTTTTGTTATTCATTTTTCTAGGGTTTTGATCATAAGATGTTATTGTTTTCGAAAGGGGGAGGTGTGAGATGTTCAACCTTGTAGATGGTATCATATTATGTAGGAGGAGCTAGGGTTTAGTATCTTAACAGCTTCTGTGTATGTTTGATTTACAACTTTTCCAATTGTTGCCTTAATCTTGTTTATGTTGTTGGGTTTCCTTGTATCATGAGTACTATATGATGCAAAGTAAAAGTTAAAGGTTTTCTTTTTGGATTATGAGGTGTTTGTGATTGTATCCCCCCATTCAATTTAACCTTCCTAGTTGAGCTTCTGTATATTTATTCGTAGGCAGTGGCGAGGCCAGAAATTTTCAGGTGTGGGAGCAGTTTTTAGTTATAGTTAATGAAAGAATGTCATAGTATACGATTAAGTATGAATCAAAAAGTAAATTCTCAACAGAGTTTTAGTTATAGTTAAGATATTCCGTGATAATTTTAACGTATAACAAGCTATCTCTTAAATTTACTCACCAAAGGATCTTTCCCCAAACTAGATTACCAAAAAAATATTAAAATAGAAAACAAAGAGAGAAGATGAAGGGATGATGGTTAAAATGAAGATGAAACGATAGTGGAGACGTTGAAGAGGAAGTGATCGTAATGGTAAGAAAGATGAATTTTTTTTTTCTAATATCATGTTTATATTATGACAAATCTGAGAAAAGAATAGAAAAATCAATTTTGAATTCCAAAATACAAGTCAAGAAATATATGACAAAATTCAAACGTTGGGGGCTATTTTAATAAGTTGATCATTTTGAAGAATTCAAAATTGAGTTAGGCCAATTAAAAGCGTAACATGGCCTTCACAAGGACTTTTATAAGCATTATTCTAAACCCAACAAGAGTTTCGGTAAGTAGTAAAAGTTCTAGAAAAAAAATGTGAGGTCGATCCATGGGGCTCGATCCCATGTCCCTCCTTACATAACGCATGCCTTTCACCACCCGAACTAAGGAGAGTTTTTTATAAAAGACTTGGAACAGTACATATATATAAAGATGACTAGTGTTGTATAAAATAAATGAGCCACATAGGATTGTGGGGGCACATGCCCCCACGGGCCTCTATGTGGGCTCGCCCCTATTCGTAGGGACAATTGCTTTAATCCACCCTTACTTGATTAAACAGAACTAAGATATCTCTAACATTTTGTCTCTTAACTCAACATTAAGGCGTGGAAATGTCACCCACCATGAGTACATTCAGGTTGGGAAAGGACGAGATGGCGGGTTTAACCAAATATTACTCTTTGAAGCGAAGATTGCATGTGGTAATAGAGAGAGCAGATTCTTAGGAGGAATATTTATCGTTGTGTCAAAGATTTGATTTGTTTCGTATGCTCTCGTCACAACAGTTGGTGTCAGGTGGTGTTAGTGGGTATGGTGTTGGAGATGAATGTAATGGTGTGGAACTACTATTGTGCATTGATGATGGATCCAACAAACCAATGTAATAAATTACTAAAAGGTGGAGCATTGCCACTTATAATTGGATTGGTGGTTGCACGAGGTGGTGTACTGCTAATCTGCATTAATAAATAGAAGTTTTTATCGTAATTTTCTCTTCGTTAATTGGAATTTCAGTTTCTTGTCGTCCCTAATTCAGTCATTGACATGTATGCAAAATGCAGAAGGATAAAAGAAGCAACCCAAATGTTTCATTTAATGTCGTCGAGATTGTTGCAAACACATGTTTGCGGAACTTGTTTGCAAACGCTTGTTTGCGGAACAGATTGTTGCAAACACATTTGCATAACAGATTGTTGCAAACACGTTTGCATAAAAGATTGCTGCAAACACGTTTGCATAGCAGATTGTTGTACGTTTGCAGAAAAACGTAAAGGAAAAAAACGTCGTTTTTTCTGGGTTTTTTTTTCTTCGAAAAAAAATATTGAAAGTGGATCTTGTTCGAAAGTCAATGAAAAATCATTTCTAAATATATAATTTTTATAGAAATCCGAAATCTCAAACAAAAAGTTGTATCGATTTAAAATTTAAAGAAAAATAAAAGAATTTAGTTACACTTTTTTTTTTTTTTTGAGATAAAAGCTAATAACATAGATAACCATCCATACTGATGAGAGTTACAAGAGTACAACACAATTATAAAAGAACCAAATGTCAAAGTGTTAAAACAGAGGGGTTTAAAACTGATGTTGCCAATTCATGAGCGTAATTGGCCTCCCTGTAGCAATGAGTAATGTTCACCTCCCTTTGATTTAACTCGACACGCAGCTTGGTGAGATCATGTATAAGGCGCCACGGGCATGAATCTGCACCGTTGGATATTAGGTTAACTATTGTTAGGGAGTCTCCTTCTAAATCAAATGTATATATTCCCATTCTCTCCGCCAGTCGAAGCCCTAATTCGAAACTTTTTAGTTCACTGTGCAAAGCTGAAATCGGATGGAAAACCGCCGTCATCGAATCCACCACCTCTCCTCTCCAATTCTTAGCTATTGCCGCCGCACCTGCTCTACTAATGGTGTATGCTCCATCCACATTAATCTTGATCCTCCCAAAGTTTGGAGGTTTCCAAGCTTTCTCCTGCAAAACATTCGAAAAAGAGGGGAAAATAGCAATCGAAGGAATACGACGAAGGTCGAGAGAAATATTACTCCAAATTCAATCCAGATTAGTATCCGACTGTTGAAAATGAGATTCATTTCGATATTTCCACCAGTGCCACAAGAGATAAGTGTATTTATACCACTGTTCAGATGTTGTTTCCCCTTGATTTAGTAATTGTTTCAAATTATCTATATAATCATCTGTTAGACCTATGAGCTTGTTGTCTTGCGAAGAGCATATAAATGATTTGAATGTGGGACACATACCAAATAGATGTTTAGCTGTTTCAATTTCTCCCTCTTGACACATCTTGCAAATCTGGCTAACATTGCATATTCTGATCCCAATATTTTCTAAAGTGGCTACCCCGTCATGAAGTATTCTCCAAATAAAATTTTGTATTTTCGGATCCATATTCGTCTTCTTCCAAAATTTTGACCAAGGAAAATCATTTAACTCTGTAGGTAGATTAGGTCTTGATTTTATGGAAGAATAATACGACTTTGAAGAGAATTTACCTTGTTCTGTTTTCTTCCATATCAACTTGTCTTTCTGGTATGAAATTGGGATAGTAATGTTCATAATAGCTATGATGGAATCTGTAGTAAAATATTGTTGGAGTAAAGATATTTTCCATGAATTTGTCTGATGGTCTATCAAATCCGCGACCCAAATAATATTCTGTGGTAAATCCTGAATTAATGTTGGAATGTGATCTGTGATTTCAGGTATCCATTTATCTTTCATTATCCTTGTATCCGTTCCATCACCTATCATCCATATTGTATTGTTGTTCATAGTCTCTCTGACTTGCAGTAGTGATCTCCAAAATGGAGAAGCAGGTAAATTCTTGTCTACAGTCCAGAAATCTCCATGTTTTAAGTATTTTGAGCTTAGAAGCTTAACCCAAATTTCCTGTTTATTTGTTAAGAACCTCCATGCCATTTTTGCTATCAACGATTCATTAACTTCATTGAGAGAACGAATACCTAACCCACCATACTTTTTAGAACTACAAATAATATCCCAATTGATAAAATGTAGTTTTCTTTCATGAGTTCCATGTCCCCAGCAAAATGATCTCTCTTCCTTTTCTAGTGTATTAATGACTCCTTTAGGAATCATTTGGTAGCTGAATGGATACACACATAAAGGACTAAGAACTGACTTTATAAGAACAGTACGCCTTGCTTGTGAGACCAATCTCTGTTTCCAACCCGAGAGAGTTTTTTTGAATTTCTCCTGTAACCACTCAAAGCTCTTTATACGGTTGCCCGGCTTTAAGAGAAGTGTCCCTAGATATTTCGATTGGGTAGTCATTATAGGAGCTTGAAGAGTATTAATATAAGTTTCTTTCATTGCAGTTGGAACTCCTGAGCTGAAGTAGATGGAGGGTTTATCGAAGTTTACCGACTGTCCTGAAAAATTCGAATACATAGACATAAACTCAAGAATTGCAGTTAGATTCGCTTGTGATGCTTTTCCGAATATAATAAGATCATCTGCAAATAAAAGATGAGATATAGAGGGGCTGGAGGGGTTAATCTTGTAACCTGTAAACAAACATTTAGTTTCATAATGGTGAATAAGAAGAGAAAGGGCTTGAGAGGTGAGGATGAAGAGGTAGGGTGATAGGGGGCACCCTTGCCTCAAACCTCTAGAACCCTTAAAACTCCCATATAAATGACCATTAATCTGAATACTAAAAGTGGGGGTGGTAATACATTGAAGGATAAGTTGTAGAAAGGGACCATGAAGTCCCATGGCTCGAAGAACCAATTCCAAATACTGCCAGCTTACTCGGTCATAGGCCTTAGCCATGTCCATTTTTAGGGAAAATCCACCACTTTTAGACTTAGAGCTATGCATTGAGTGTAAGACCTCTTGGGTGATAACAATATTGTCTAAAATCTGCCTGTTAGGCACAAAAGCGTTTTGGGTCCACAAAATGTTATCTTCGAGAAAAGGCTTAATACGATTAGCTATAATCTTAGTGATGAATTTGTAGATGGAATTGCAAAGTGATATTGGTCTGAAGTCAGACGCGCAACTAGGAATCTTGACATTTGGAATTAAGGCCAAAGTAGTAAAATTAAGTGAAGAATTTATATCACCTGATCGAAATATATTCTGAATATAGTTGATAAGTTCACTACTTATTTTGTCCCAATTGAGCTGAAAGTATTCGCATGGTAGTCCGTCTGGACCAGGACTTTTATTAGTACCCATATTCATGACTACTTCTTTAATTTCCTCGGCTGTTGGGATTTCGGAGATGGCGCGTAAGTCTTCCTGCGATACCACTTTATAAGCACTGAGAATTTCCATCGGCGGTTGAATTACCGGTTCAGCTGTAAACAGATTCTGAAAGAAACTAATTAGATCATTAGCAATTTCACTTTCTTTAGATGTAACATCACCTGACTGAGTACGCAATTGATGAATTCTATTCTTTTGTTTTCTAATTGACATAGAAGCGTGAAATGCCCTTGTATTCCTATCGCCGTTATTTGCCCATTTCTGACGAGAGCGTTGTTCACATTTTATTCTTTCGACTTCTTCCAAATGAATAATCTCCTCTTGTATTGAGCTTTCTATTATCATAGATAAACTCGTTGGCTGTAATGATTGGATATCAAGAAGTCTCTTTCGTAAAGCTATAAGTCTATCTCGGAGGATATTAAAAGACCTTTTACTCCAAAGTAATAAAGATGACTTAACCAATTGAGCCTTATCATAAAAGGAGCCTATAGCCGAATCTCAACTGTTGGAAAAAGTCTCAAGGTACTCTTCATGTTTGGTCCAAAAATTTTCAAACCTTTGGATGGTCGGTAATATTTGACCCTATACTTTAAGCTTGAGAAGAATTGGAGCATGATCACTTACATACCGAGGGAGATGAAAAACTCCAGAATCCGGATAAGTTAAAAGCCAATCCGATGATGCCATTGCTCTATCTAGTCGTTCTTAGGTTAGATGGTGTCGATCTCTATTATTTGTCCAAGTGAATGCAGGACCATTGAACCCGAGATCTATCAACCCACTCTGTTGGATGAAGGATTGGAAGTGGTTCATGAAAGGAGAACTCTGCGATCCTCCTCGCTTTTCTGAATTATGTCCAATTGCATTCATATCCCCGATACAGCAAACTGGGTTATTAACTGAAGATAAAGTTGACAAAAAGTTAGTCCAGAAGTTACGTCTATCTTGTATGCGAGGTGGACCATAGATAGAAAATAAATCCCAATTGAAAAGATGATTATTATCATGAATAGTTGCATGAATTAAATTGCAATTCGAATAATTAATATTAATATTAATATTATTAGTCCAAAGAAGAACAAGACCACCACTTCTTCCCTGGGAAAGAACTTGGTGGCAATTATTATATCCTAAATTATGAAGAAAAGAAAAATTACATAAATACGGTAATTTAGTCTCGGAAATAAAAACTAAGTCAGGCCTAGTGGCCCTCAGGAACTGATAAAGAGCATTCCTTGTTGGGTTGTTCCCAATTCCCCGACAATTCCAAGCAAGGATACTCATTCTTCCATCGGCTTTAAGGTAGCCGAAACCTTTTCAACTGCTTTGTTAGTTGACTGTCTCCCTCGCCATTCTCTTGTGAATTCTGCCTCCTTCCTCTAGATTCTCCCCATTAGATGTCCCATGCACATTATTAGTACCTGATTGAAGATGACTTAAAAGAAAATTAAAAGGAATGTTCTGACCAATAGTACGTGCTCTCTTGACCGAATTCAAACGATCCAAGATATCTCCAAAATTATTATTCAGAGACACTCCTATAGATTCTCCTATTGGGCTGGATCCTAATATACCATCACTACCAGAAATGTTAGTCCCTGGAAAAGACTCTAATTCTTTTCCTTGTCCTCTATTCGACATGATTACTTTAAAGTTGTCCGGGTATTTGGGGATCAAGGTCGATTGAAGTTTAGATCGTTGAGACTCGGTCAAATTCATTTTTAGAAGATCCCCAATAAGTAAATTAATAGGACAGAAAGTTAAAGTATGGCCTATTCGACCACAAAGATTGCAAAACTTGGGTAATCGTTCAAACCGTAATTCAACCGAAATAAGTTGATGATTAGACAGTTTCAGGTTCACCCTGTTCGGCAGAATATCTGCGACATTAACTTCCACACGAACTCGACCAAATAACGACCACTTTGCTGCGTCTTCGGGAGTAGTTGGTACATAATTTCCTATAGTCGAAGCCACCCTATTGATATTAGTGTTGTTCAAATGCCGAATAGGAATTCCATGCATTTGGATCCAGAACCATACTTTGTCAAATGTATGGTCGATTGGAGCCAAAAGGGGATTGCACTCTTGTAAAATAATGAGTTCATCCATTATGATCCAAGGAGATCGAACCATAGCCATTTCGAGTTCTGTTCCCGTAGAGAAGCGAATGAGGAAATGATTCTCTTTGATTTCTATGAGAGAAAACTTGTTAGGACCATATATTACTCGAGACAGCCTAATCATGACCTGACTAGTATCAATCCTCTTGTCACTGCAGAACTTTAGAACCCCATGTTTATTCACCGAAGATTCCAAACTGAGATGTTCGAATCCTTCTACTGTTTGTACTGATGGTTCTGTAGTTGTGAGTTCCTCTAGTTGTTGCAGCAGATCAGAATTTGTAGCATCCATACTTAAAGATTATGATAAGAAAGAAAATAGATAGAAACCAGATAAAGAGAAGAAGATGAGAAGAAAAAGGATGAAAAGAGACTAAATCTCAACCAAAAGATATCCAAAAGAGAGAAGAATTAACCGTCTAGGTAACCGAAAAAAACTGCTAGTAACCACCCTAAATCGGTGGCGCCGCCACCCAAAAACTAAAAGCCACCAGGAAACAAATCAAATAGAGCTAAAGAATTTAGTTACACATAATGACAAAAAAGGGTATTTTAGTATTTGCACACTTTTTGACCTGAATAATGATTTGTAAATGTTTTGTGTTATTCTACTCATTTTCTATATTATCTTGACCTTTCTAGAAATTACCCCCTTTCGTAAAGTACCTTGATGATCCCCCTTTCTAAATATCCGCTAGTTGATGTTAACTTTGCATTTCGTCTCCCAATTTTACCCTTATTCTCTCTCTTAATTATTGTTTCCCTTCCTTTAGGACTTAACTAGTACACGCTTTTTTTACTATAGTATTATTTTTTCTCTTAACTATTACTCTCTTCTTTTCCCTAACATTTTCGCATTTTCTATTTCTTTTAATTTCTCTGAGAAGATTGCGAGAGGGAGATCCAGAAAAAAAAAATCAGGAAATTTAAGATTAATACGCAGAATTGGTGGAATTCAATTTTTGTTTTCTTAGTGATCTAAGGTATTCAAGTACACGACTTGATAAATATAAAAATTATTAGAGATATAGAGAGTGAATTTTGCGCATTAACTAATTTAATCTATCCATGAAACTAAGACACTCAGTAACCCAAAAAAAGAAAGATAATGAACGCCACCATTAATATCTTGGAAAGGAAAGAAGATGAGAAACCTGCAAATCCCCTATCTATACAAAGCAAAATAATAGATATCATATGAGGATAGTCTCACATGGGAGAAGGTCTAACTAGCAACCAAAACAATATCTAACCCCTCTCAACTTTTTACAAATTGGTTTTGAGTTGGATGACCACAAACTTTAATTGACCACAAACTTCATTTGGTATCAAAGCTATGGCCGCATATGATAGACTTAAAAGCCACACGTGCTCTATGATGGGTCATGAAAATGTCTCATCTGAGTCGTTTAATTTAGCCGAGTTAGTCCGTTTTGAGTCTTTATTATAATAAAATGGTTAGTTTTCTTGATTAGGTATTTTTTGCAGAGTTATGGGTGAAACGGTTAAAAATGAGAAAAAGATACACAGAGGGTATTTTGGTAATTTGGAGTTAAGGAATAAACGAGAACGCTTTGGAAATCGGTGAAGTAATTAACCCTCGTAAGGAAATCATGACAAATCCCTGACCCATTCAGACATGCAATATATGTGACAAGAAACGGCTAAGGCTTCAAACCTATAAAAAGCAAACGCGTGTCCGACGACTAACAAGGAGAGATACCATAATAAATTACCCAATCAAGTAGACGGGTGATCAGAAGATCATCCACCTAACATCAAAAAATCAAAAGGCTAAAGACGAAACCCGTTCTTCAAAGAATTCAAGGCATTCAGACCTTTCACATGTGAAACGACACGTACAACACCATCAGAATTATTTTGTTAAATAAGAAGTATAACTAGCCTTCGCATGCATCCTTGGTTAAAATATTTTCAAAACCTTCAATATAATATTATTCAAATGAATTATGCATCATTATGCAAATGTCTGAATACAATTATCGTTTAAAATCAAAGAAAGACTATTAATTTCTTCAACTTCTTAGTTTCTCTATTTTCGATTAGGAGTGACGATACTATTGATAATCCAAAAAATGGTCATCCGTTGGGTTCAGTTAATTAGCAAAGAAAAGACCAAAAACCCAGCGGGTCAACGCGTATCAAGTCAACAGGGAGGTTGAATCCGAAAGAGGTTTGTCACTAGCTATAACCCATAACTGAGGGGTCGGTATGGTCGTCCTACGCGCCTAAGCCCTGTCTTGGCTCAAATACAACCAGGTATACCCTAGAATTTAAAATAAGACTAGGGGGTCCGCGTAATTAGGACTGATACCTCAATACTGAAAACATGGGCGAAGGGTAAGATCTTAAGTGGAGTCGATACCTCAATCCTTTATCGATTTAATCTTGAAACCCTAACAAAGATCCCAGTCAGTAAGGATCTTAAGTATTTAATGAAGTTGGGTTAAAAGAGTTTCGCGGAGAGAAAACTTTCCCCACAAAATCCATAAGATCAGAAACACGATCTATCTTAAATATCAAATATCCTTTAACAAGGTAACTTCTGAATATCTAATACACGGGATAATCTCAAAGAGGTATCCTAGTACAATGCGACTCTGAAACAGTAGTTTCTCTACAACACAGTAGATCTAAGCTGCCTCGTCTCAACCACTCGATGCAGTCGACTATAAAGGCCTATAAAAGATAATAAAAAAAATCATCTCAAAGCAGACAAACAACGAGTAAGTCATAACTCCATAAACTCTGATTCACTCAATACTCAATTATTAACTGCAACGGCAATTTGACTATCTTGAGCATCGAAGAGGTTTCCAAGCTCCTTGCAGGTTTCGCCCAAGATCGTGAGGAACATAGTGGGTGATGGGCCTAGAAAGTTTCCTAAATAGGTCTACACCCGCAAGTGCACGGGTGTCAAGTTGTAATTTCCGGTAAGACCGATTCGTTCCTCAGAGATTAGTTAAACTTATTCTAAAATTAGGAAGTATTAAGATTTTAAAATGCTTTGGTATTGGTTTTAAAATGAATAAAATATTAAAATAAAATAACGGAAATGAAAATGAACTCAAATGGGGAGAAAACCTAGGATTTCTGAATTCATCCACGGAACAACTCTAAAGGTGAACTTATGAGTCAACAAGTTATTTTTATTACTCGGGCTTTAAACACATGAATGGTCTAAAGTCCGGAAGATGTCTTCATTAAAACCAATAAAAACTTAAAATATATAATTATTCGATCTAGGAATTTGTTGACTCACATACAAAACATACCGATATCATAGTTATCATGGAATTCAAGATTGAATCAATGAAAACAAAGTAAGAGATAAAGAGGGAAGAAAACATAACTTTTTTCTCTCGCTGGAAATTGTTTCCTTCTGATTTTCCCGTCTGGCAGCCAAACGCACCCTAAGGAGCAGTTTTCCTTTTGTTTTTACTGTTTTCCAGACAAACATACCCTTAAGGAAATTAATTTTCTCATCTTCTCGGAAACGATTTCTCTGTGGGAAAATAAGTTTCTCACGAATTTTCTCGTCTTCCTCTCTCTACTGTTTTCTCTCTCTCTCTCTACTGGTATTTCAAAACAAAATCCTTCTCCTTGATTAACACAACTCTCTATTCACTCCCTTTCTCTCTCACAAAGAAATGAAATAAATGAAGAAACTTTTAACAAAGATGATGAATTGATTATACAAGCAAAAATGAAAATACATTAGCTCTTTCTCCCTCTCTCTATACTGTTTTTCTCTCTCTCACAAAAGAATAACAAAGAAAAGAGAACAAAAGAAGAAGATGAAGATGATAATGGTTTCTAACTCCCTGTTTCTCTTTGTTCGGTTATATGCCAAGCTCACTCTCTCTCTCAATTGAGAGGAGATGATAATGGTTTCTGTCAATTGAGCTAAGAGAGGAGATGACCCCCTCCAGGATGAGATGTCCTTATGCTCTGAATCTGTTATTCATATATAGAGAAGAAGAATCAGTCTCTCCCCCTCTAAAATATTTACTCGAATCACCCTTTATATCTTTCTAATTTCTTTCCTTCTCAATCAAATCTTCCAAAAATATTCAGCTCTCTCCTTGTCCTGCTATCATTGACCGAGAGCTTTCTCTCTCTCAATTAGACTCTCTCTCCGATCTTTCTGTTTGGGTTGAGAAAACCAGTTTCGTCTCTCTATCTCGATTATCTTCTAAAATGCATTCAATCTCCTTCTCTCGGATATCTTCTAAAATGGGATTCAAGGTAGCTGTCTCGACATGTTAACTAATACCAGAAAGACAAATTTTGATATCAGTAAGTGATTTTTTCTTCTTAGATAAACAAAAGAAAGTGAGTATTAATTAGCAAGAAAACTGCATTTATACCACACCTGTGTAAAAAAAAGGTTTGTGAATGGTTCAGATCCAGAGGGAACAGAGAGGGTCAAAGAAAAATAGAGGGAAAGAGAGACATAAGAGAAAGAGAGAAATAAAATAGATAGAGAGGGAAATAAGGTGGTAATGGAGGTGGTAGGAGTTAAAAAAAGTCAAGGTCGCTGGAAAAAGACGTCTGTCGCAACTTTACTCTGGTGACTTTTTAGGTTAAAGAAGGTGAAGTGGAAGTGAATTTGACAAAAAAAAAAGTGTTTTTTAGCTTACCCCCTCACAATCAATTGGTAATTGAGTTTACCCCCTTTAGTAATTGGTAATTGAGCTTACCCCCTTGAATTTAGTTTTTTTTTTTTTTTCTGAAATCTACTAAGGATATGTTTGGTATGTGATAATAAAATCATAAAGTAAATAATACATAAACAAAATTAATCTTTAGTAATCATATTCCTGACCAAATCAAACAATAAAATGAGGTAGAATCCCTAATATGAATCATATTAAAGAATAGTTGTTCTTGGTAATGCCAATTATTTCACGTACGACAAACATAGTCTTTGTGTTTTTGTCACTAATAGTAAGTCCAAGGGGGTAAGTTCAATTACCCATTATTGAGGGGGTAAACTCAATTACCAATTAGTGACGAGGAGGTAAGCCCAAAAAACATGTTTCAGAAGTGCAACGAAAGTATAATAGGAAGACTTGTCAAAATTTAGAGGTCAAAGTCTAGACATTATTGGAGTTGGTTACAAATTGGGGGCAAAAACAGTAACTAACCAAAAAGATTTAGACCCTAAAAGAATAAAGTTCCCATCACCTAAAAGATTCTTCTCCGTGAATACTACTAATATTACTAGTTTAAACCCTACCAGAATTAGTAGTAGGTTTCTTTCTCAGAATAGAGTCTGAAAATAAGTAACCTTACAAATAATAGAGCCTTTAAATAGCAATCCTTTCTACAAACAAGGCAGAGTAAAACAAGAGAAGAATTAAAAAAAAGGAAGCGGGCATTAGTTAGTCATGGAATTGAAGAACAAAGAAGAAGAAAAAGCGAAAAAGAAACAGGTAGTAGAAGAGTCTTGTTCTTGTGCTCCCATCATCATCCAGAAGGAGGAGAGAAAGAGGAGGCGGCGGAAGACTATTTTTGAATTTGAAGATGATGAGATCCACTTGTTGCGTGATAAATCGGGTAACCCAATAAGTAAAGAAGAGCTTGATATATTATGTGATCGGTTGCTCAAAGAGAGAGAAAAGAAGAAGAAAAACAAACCCGGCCTTATTAGGGCACGTTTGTAGTCAGTCTCAACTCTCAAGTGATGAGGCCACCACCTATGACCCACCCGACTCATACAAATAAATATTCGTTCTCAGTTTAATTAGAGTCGGTATTTATTTCAGTGATTGCAATTGATAATGTTACTCTAGAACAATATAATTTATTATAAGATCAAATTTAAACACTATTTCAGTGATTGCGGTTCCTAATTTTTTGTCTTCTGTTTTATTTATTCATATCAATGAGGACCTCAACTCCATTACAGTTTTGTCAAGAAAGAGGCATCATAACTTGCCAAACACTAGAGTGACCTAATCGTCTAGAAAACTTGGATAGAATATTAGCGGTAACATTTTCTTATCCGCGCACAAATCTAAATGAAATAAATTCAAAATTCAATATAAGCACATTGGTATAGGATTTTGCTAATGACGTGCTTAGATGTCCAATCAGCTTCTTGTTTAGCTTATTTATCACTAATGCTATGCGAATTTCCTTCCAAAATAATCTTTCATATTCCATTAGCTTTGGCCCAAAATACTGTTGTAAGAGCCGCCAAAGCCTTTCCTCCATCTACTAATTGAGTACAAGGAAAGTTGAATTTGCCTCCAATGCGCTCACTTGTATTGTCACGAACAACAAAAGCTATAGCGGCGACCTCTGTAAGACCGTAATTGTCTTAAAAAAGACATCAAAATTTATCTTACTTGAACACATGCATTAAGGTTCTCTTTCCACCAAATTTCTTCCTATGGTTTAAATAAAGATGCAGCCGAAGTAGTGTCTCTTGTATTTTACTAGGCACAACCCGTGCCTTCGGCACGGAAGTTTTCCTTATGGATTTCATACGTTATGAAGTGGTTGAGAACATCTTCAATTTTCAAAAGGGAAGGTTTTGTTTTTCTTACAATTATTAGATATGTAACTACTATTTCCGACTAAATTTCATGTACGAATAAATGATCAAAAAAGATAAAATTAGCTTTGCCTCGAAAGAGATGACTAACAGGGAGCCCAAAACATAAAGCATATGTCTATCCCCTACAAACACCAGAAGCAACAATAATGGTAAGGTCATAAACATCTAAAAGCATTCACAAAAGGAGTTCCACCGGAAGACTGCTTCAATAGCTCAATTTACTCCCGCTAACACCACCTCTCACCATCATAAGTTTTTGGAGATTCAACACTAAATACTCTGGATTTTTATCCTCTGTTCACCATTGTCAATCTTAAACTTGACCAATTTTCATAACTTTTGTTTTTGTTATCAGCCATCAACATAAAGAGAAAAATATGAAAAGCCATAGAGGGTAAGACAAAGTACTTAGAACCTTTTTCAGAAAGAACACGTAGTTCCAAAAACAAAAGAAACAATTCTCTCTTGTGCATATAATGAAATGACAACAACTACATCAAACTCTACCTTCATTCCTACACCTAACGTCGTGCCTATTTTTATGAACAACACTACTACTATAAGAGCATTCAAATGAAGACGATATACATTGATACAAATAAACATTGATACAAGAGAAGTTAGCAAACGATAGAAAACTTCACAATATATTTGGAAAAGTGGAACAATAGGCCAACTTATAAGCTCCCCAAAAATAGATTCAGTTCTAGATTGGCAGTATCCATATCATCTAATAAGGAACTTGCATTATTCAATATCAAAGTAAACCTACATACCTGCACCCAAGTTTGCAAAGTTTTAGAACATAAAATAGATGAATCTCTAAATGGGAGATGGAAAATTTACTCCATTAGCGTAATGGGATTTAAGCCATTAGAGGGAACATGACAAAGCAGCATAGTAAATCCTATTCCATTAACAAGATAAATATAAATCAAAAGCAATGGACCTCCTTGTATTGTGATTTAATCAAGAAACACATTCAGTACAAAAACATCCAAAACATACCAAGTAAATATAAGAAGAATCAAAATGTCATGATTTTGGTGTGTTTAAATTATTGTATTCACTAATTTAACCAAATGACCATCTTATATGGAATAGCAAAGAACAATTCCTTTACAGCGATAATTGTTGGAACTAAGAAGCAGTTTTCAACATTCGCAGTAAACCCTATCTTAGAATACTTGAAATTGAGGAGAAGATAAGAATCTAACAAAGATATTTTAGTCGAACTATGTGAGTAAGGAAAATTTTTTACCTAGGGTGATTGTTGACGACTATTGTTGGAGAAGCTACAAGGACGTCCATTTAAGAAGAAAGAAGTTAGAATAGTAAGTGGATGGATTTATGGTTGAAATCATACAATCAAATGTGTTCTCCACCGAGCTAAATTGCAAACGTTTGAGTTTCTGTAGGTACTCTAATTTTACTGATGAACCTGTTCTCATGGTTGTCTTCAGTTTTTTCTCCACGATTTCAAGACCATTATTAATTAGGAAAAAGGTTATGCGACGAGCATTAAACCCACAAGTAACGAGGATGCAGAAGGTGAGGAGATGGTGGTATAATCGAAGGGTCCAAAATGACCTGAAAAATAATTAGCCATATTATTTGAAACAATAATGACAATTACTTATAGTATTATGGTAAACTTTAGTTGTTTGAAAAAGTTAAGTGTTTTTTTTTGCTCATCTAGGTACTTTACGAAAGAAAAGTGGTTAGGAAGGAAACCGGTCATAAACCAGGGAGCATATGGGAAAAACCTATTACAGATTAGTCCTTACGAAAACCTCCTATAACTAAATAGGGTTATTTCCCAAATAGCCCCTAACTTTGTGACCAGCTTCCTGCCTAACCCCTAACTTTAGTAATAATTCCCGTATGACCACCTTCTTCCGTTATCTTTAACTTTTCGTTACTCTTTGATGGGGTCTAGAAGGTTACCCTAAAAGGTCTCCACCCGCAAGTATACGGGCGTCAAGTAATAACCCGGTAAGCTCGGGATCGATCCACGAAGATAGGAAGGTAATACGAATACCGAAAAAGTCTAACCCACCGGTTTAAGTGTCAGTCACTAACTCAGACTAAAAACGAAAAGATAATAAGTTGGGTTTTTGGATTGATTTCAAATAAATAAACAAATAAGGCTAACTAAACTAAAGGTGAGAGATTCGGGAAGAGTCGAGCAAGAATCGAATGAGAGGGATACTTCGATCCACAAAATCGATAGTGACTAGTACTAATGATCTATAAGCATGAAAAGTTAGTTAACTTCACCCATTTACTTGGATTGGTCAACGAACTCGTGGTTTAACTCTGATTCCAGTCCATGAACGGTCTAAAAACCCGGAAGATTTTATCATTAAAAGCAATAAAACTCTTTTGTCACATCAAAACATGTTTCACGAGTATCCGACTACAAAAGCTAGCTACACATGGCGATACAAATAATAAAAGTAAGAAGATAAAGTAAGACAAAATTAAGATTGAAATCCCCCTTTTTCGATGATGGCGCGAGGCTAGGATAGTTGGAAAATATGAATATGTATGTGCTGCCAATCTCCCCCTAGCAATATCCTGATTTCCCCTTAACAGAGCAGATTAGGTGTCCCCTCAGTGAAAACTAGGGTTCCCCTTAGTAACAGTACCATCTTCTTTCTCCAAACTAAAAATCCACCATGAAAGCTTCACTTAAGCTTTCTCTCTCTAAGATTTCTAACTCAAAAACTCAATCAAACACAAGGAAAACATGGGAATACAAGCTCAACCGAGAACCCTAAGTTTTCCGGCAAGAATAATGGCCGGAAGTACCACAACCGAGTCCGGCCAAATCTAATTTAATTCCGGCCAAACCAAGTTCCGTCCCGTGCTGCTGCTACATGTCCCTTGCTCTCGTGCGAAGCAACCTGAGCCGGCCAAGACCTTAGCAGCTGTTGTTCTTCCCGTTAAGGCTCGCAAACCCGCGTGTTCCCTTGTTGTTCCGGTGCTGGAGCTGCTGAGTCCTTCAAGTCCCGAGCAACTTTTCAGCTCTGCCCGTCGGTGTTGATCGAAGCCGGAGCTATGCTGATCCGAGTTTGCTGTTGAAGACTTCAAAAACCGAGCTGATGATGAAGAAACAGACTCGATTCCCTTGCTTTCTTCAAAACCCCAGCTGCTTCTCTCCCTGCCGCCGCCGGCCAAAGCCTTGGCCGGTTCCCTCTTCTAAACCCTAATTTCTAATTGAGAAGATGATAACCCTCCGATCAGACTTTTCCCCTTTTTGTTCTTTCACAACTAAAGCCCTAGTCAATCATGACTTATTTTGACTTGGACATTAAAATGAGGTGCTCATAAAATTTCTTTGTTCTTTGTTAGACTCTTAGCTTTTGGGCTTTGGGCCTTCTATCTCATTAGCAACCAAGGGTGCCTTCAGCATATATTTCTACATTTCTAATTTTCAAAGTAGACAAAAATGTCCCTCGACTTCTTTCTTCCATAACTTCTCCGTCCGAACTCCAATTCAACTTCCGTTTTCGCCGTCGGACTCACCATTGACTTCACTTTCCATCTAACCTCTGATTTTCTCAAAATGACCAAAATACCCATGATGCTCTTTCCTTCCGGTCTCTTCCACATGAGATGAAAATGTGATAAATGTTTCGTTTTATTCTGAATGAAGCGTCAAACTCCAAATAAGGTACCTACCAAGAAAAACACATAAACAGTTAGAAATAAAACCCGAAACGAACTAACTCATCGAAGTTAAGTGATCCAAATGTGGCATTTTAACGCCACATCACTCTCTCTCCTCCGCCTCATTTTCTCCCTATGCCACATCATTTCAACACGCCACATCATCGTCTTCACCGGCAGGGGTCGCCGGCCGGCAACCTTCAAACTATTTTTTTCTCTCTCTAAAAAAAAATTTGTTTCATTCCTCTCTCTCTCTAGAACAGATCTAGAGAGAGGAATGAAAAAAAAACTTTTTTTTAGAGAGAGAGGGAAGAGAGAAGAAAAAAGGAAAAAAAAGTTTGAAGGTCGCCGACCGGAAATTTGGCCGACCGGCGACCCTGCCTGTGAAGACAATGATGTGGCGTGAGAGGTGACTTGGCAGAGAGAGAAAATGAGATAGAGGAGAGAGAGTAACAGAAAGTTAAAGATAACGGAAAAAAGTGGTCATACAGGAATTATTGCTAAAGTTACGGGCTAGGCAGGAAACTGGTCACAAAGTTAGGGCCTATTTGAGAAATAACCCTATTTAGTTATAGGAGGTTTTCGTAAGGACTAATCTGTAATAGGTTTTTCCCATATGCCCCCTGGTTTATGACCGGTTTCCTTCCTAACCACTTTTCTTTCGTAAAGTACCTAGATGAGCAAAAAAAAACACTTAACTTTTTCAAACAACTAAAGTTTACCATAATACTATAAGTAATTGTCATTAATGTTTCAAATAATATGGCTAATTATTTTTCAGGTCATTTTGGACAAAAATCATTACAGAAATACCATTATCCTCACCACTTTCACTTTTCTTCTCTGCTTTATTTTCTCTCTCTAAAATGCCCTAGCCTTCATCTTCTTCACCATCAAAGTATCTAGTTCGTTGATGATTTATAGAATTATTCGCCTGAATATAGTATCTTGATCTGAATATTCCGATTTGATTCATGAGCCGCCCTTGATTGTTTATCCCTAGCTTGCTTTGATTGTTGCTGCTGTGATTCAATTAGCTCGTATTTTTGTTCTTCATTTTTCGAGGGTTTTCATCATAAGATGTTATTGTTTTCGAAAGGAGGAGGAGTGAGATGTTCAACCTTGTCGATGGTATCATATTATGTAGGAGGAGCTAGGGTTTTGATCTTAACAGCTTCTGTATATGTTTGATTTAGAACTTTTCCAGTTGTTCCCTTAATCTTGTTTATGTTGTTGGGTTCCCTTGTATCATGAGTACTATATGATGCAAAGTAAAAGTTAAAGGTTTTCTTTTTGGATTATGAGGTGTTTGTGATTGTATCCCCCATTGAATTTAGAGTTAATTCCTATATGGTCCCCTACTTTATGACCAGCTTCTTTTATGGCCTCCTGTTTTTCGTAAATTTAAATATGACCCCCTATTTTCAAGTAAATGTCTTAATTGTCCTTCCTATTCATAATTTTTCAAAATAAAATTAAATACATTCCACCTCATTTCCACCTCACATCTCTCTCCACCTCACATCTCTCTCTCCACCTTTCTTTCTCTCTCTCTCTCTTTCCACCTATCCCTCTTTTTCTTCTCCGGCAAGGTCGCCTGCCGAAAAATTTTCCGGCCGGCGACCTTAAAAAAAAAAACTCTCATCTCTCTCTCTCTCAAAAAATTCCAGCGTAGGGGTTACCCTTCGCCGGAATCTGTTGAACCAGACCTAAAGGTTTGTTCCGAGCAGACCTTCAAGGGTCGAGCAGACCCTTTGAAGGTCTGTTCCGAAGGGTCTGTACGGAACAGACCTTCAGATCTGAAGGTCTGGTTCAACAGATTCCGGCGAAGGGTAACCCCTTCGCCGGAATCTTTTGAGAGAGAGATGGGAGCTTTTTTTTTTTAAGGTCGCCGGCCGGAAAAAATTTCGGCCGGCGAACTTAATCGGAGAAGACAGAGTGAGGTGGAGAGAGAGAGAGAGGGAGGTTAGGTGGAGAGAGGGGTGAGGTGGAGAGAGATAGAGAGAGAGGTGAGGTGGAAATAATTATGTTTTTAATATTTTATTTAGAAATTAAGAAGGGTATTTACGCCACTTACATAAAAATAGGGGGTCAAATTTGAATTTATGAAAAATAGGGGGCCAAAAAGGAAGCTGGTCACAAAGTAGGGGGCATATAGGAATTAACTCTTCAATTTAACCTTCCTAGTTGAGCTTCTGTATATTTATTCGTAGGAACAATTGCTCTAACCCACCCATACTTGATTAAACAGAACTAAGATATCTCTAACATTTTGTTTCTTAACTCAACATTAAGGCGTGGAAATGTCACCCACAATGAGTACATTCAGGTTGGGAAGGGACGAGATGGCGGGTTTAACCAAATATCACTCTATGAAGCAAAAGTTGCATGTGGTAATAGAGAGCAGATTCTTAGCAGGAATATTTATCGTTGTGTCAAAGATTTGATTTGTTTCGTATGCTCTCGTCACAACAGTTGGTGTCAGATGGTGTTAGTGGGTATGGTGTTGGAGATGAATGTAATGGTGTGGAACTACTATGGTGTTGGAGATGAATGTAATGGTGTGGAACTACTATGGTGTTGGAGATGAATGTAAAAAACAAATACAATATCTAACTAACAGTATGATGTTTATAAGCAATGTCTGTGTCGAATCCGTCCTCATGGCATGCTCTACATACATAAAGCGGTATTCCATCTAGTAGTTCAATAGGTTCCACTTCGTTTGCCATTTTAACCTAAGGGAAAAGTAAGTACTCCCTCTGTCCCAAATTAAGAGTCCCGTATTCCTTTTTGGTCTGTCCCAATTTAAGAGTCCCATTTCTTTTTATATCATATAAAATCTCTACCTTTTCCAAGTATACCCTTGTATTGGAGTTTAGAGTTATTATTAGCTAATTAGAATATTTCTTAGTAGAATAACACCAAAATCTAGCTCATTCCCTAATAAAGTACCCGCTTTCCATAATGGCTTAAAATCAACATTATTTGAGTATGAGATTAATTAAGAAAGAAAACACCAAAACATAAAATACGACCAACATTTGCTACCATAAAATTCAAGGAGGAATGATTAATTTGAATAAAGCAAAATTTTTATTTTTAAATTGAAATGTTATGGATTACATTTGAATAGTCTTTAATTCTCTAATTCTTGCAATACTCATAAGACATTGTCCATTAAATTACGTTCACATTCTAGACGAATAGGAAGATTTCCGTCCTTCTCCAATTGATTTTTATTCATGTGTGGCATTCTATAATTATTAGAGCCACTCACTTTCATTATCTCAATCATACATTGCTGCATTGTTAAAAAATTACGATTGAGAAATTTCACAGGTAATTCATAAAAGGCATTTTGTACTGCTTGAAGTAGATCATCGATTGTATTTGGTGCTTCTTGATGTTGCAATGACTGAATTGCTCTAAAAAATCCAAGATCCAAAACGTTTAAATCTGGACTATTCGGCGGTTGACAACACAATCGGATATCAAGTCCAGTGTTTGAGACTGCTTGAAGAAACTCAACATCATTCGGGTTGATGTGGGGTTTAGCATTGTCTTGTTGGATAAAAATTGTATCCGTCACAGCATCAAGTGGCCACTTTTCTTTAATTGCTGGCAAAACTTTTTCAATCAAGTAAGATCGAATTGTGTCTTTATTTACAGACACCATTGCTTTTGTTTATAAAGTACCCGCAATTCTATTCTTACTGTTTTTCTTAGCTGCCACTTTACTTGTGAAAGGAAAAATTCCAATTTTTCCAGAAAATTCTTCATTACTTGCATAATCAAATCTAGGTCTAGCAACAACTGCAAGGAACATAACTTTTGAGATGAATCTTTTGCTTTTACAAGTACGATATGGGTCTTCTTCTTCTGGGAGAAGATAATACTTCTGCGATTCTTTGGTCATATAAAACCATTTTTCATCAATATGTACATAGTTGTACATGTTCTGAAAAATAGGATTGCCATTAGGACTATTTTGATCAAGCATGGATAAACAAAATCGAAGTCTTGCTTTTCTATTTTCGTTGTTCAAAGATGGCTTCAAAGCATTTGAATGTGGCCTAAGCATACCTTCTTTAATTCTTCTATGAAGTGTGCTTTTTGAAACGTTTAAAGCGTTGGCCATGGATCGAATATTTGTTCGACGACGAAGAGGAGTTTCCAAAACTTTGCTACGATCAATTTGAATTCTTTTACGACCAACATTGCCGACAAATTTGTTGGATACATTAACAATTTCTTCATTAGCAAGACATTCTTGAGAACGTTTCCAAACTCGATGCACTGTTTTTCTACTCACAAAAAATAATTCGGCTATACGACCAATTGTACCTCTTACTAATTTTCCATTATCACTTGCTTTCAAGAGCTGATTAAGAATTTCTTGGCGTTCCTGATTAGACAACTTTTTTTTAGAACCACAATTTGATTGTTGTGAGCTCATAGTTGATGTTGGAAGAAACAAAGTGGGATTTTGGTTATCTTTTAGATAAAGGTAAGAATAATTTTGTGCTTATGGAAATTAATCTTATATAGTGCTACTAATCTATTTTGGAAATCAAGAATTAAAATTTGTCAAAACAACATTTTCAGTAAATTCAATTTTTTGTTCACAATTGAATTCTAATTTGAAAACTCGAATTTAGTTAAAATGAAAATAAAAAGCGCCAAATTTCAGAACATTGAAAATTAACCAATTTTAAATTTTAAGATTATCACATTTTATAGTGTTTCCAATTTAGCGCTTAATTTTATTTTCAATAGTTGGACACTTATGGTAAGTGAAGTGAGAGAAATAATACCCTACCATAATTCTTAAAAGTTCAAAAAGGATATACTACTAAATTAATATGGGTAAAAATGGAAAAGCAAAACTTGTGAAAAAAAGTTGACTTTTCAAAGTGGGACTCTTAATTTGGGACGGAGGGAGTATAAAAGACCATTTGAAGATGATGAAAAACAAACTAGTAGTAGGTGAAGATGAAAATCAACCTAAGTATTGACGAAAATAAATAAACATTTGAAAACATGAATATCAACACATCAAAGTCTGATCTAAGATTTTTTTTTGTGTATTTTATTGAAGCATCACGAGAAAGTGAGTATTAATTAGCAAGAAAATTGCATTTATACCACGCTTGTGTTGAAGAAAAAAAAGGTTTGCGAATGGTCCAGATCCAGAGGGAACATAGAGGTTCAGAGAAAAATAAAGGGAAAGAGAGAGACATAAGAGAAAGAGAGAAAAAATAGATAGAGAGGGAAAGAAAGTGGTAACGGAGGTGGTGGAAGGAGTTACAAAAGTGAAGGCCGCCGAAAAAAGACGTCGGTCGCAACTTTACTCTGACGACTTCTTAGGTTAAAGAAGGTGAAACGGAAGAAAGAGAAAGAGAAAGATGAAGCAGAAGTAAATTGGATAAAAAGAAAATACTGCAAAAATGCTACGAAGGTGTAATTGGAAGGCGTGACAAAATTTAGAGGTCAAGCAAAAAGCTGGATACCCTTGTCCCTTGGGGGCCAAAAGAGAAATCTAATAAACACTATTGGAGTTGACAAATTGGGGGCAAAAACAGTAACTAACCGAAAAGGATGACACCTTCTCTTAGTTTAAACCCTAGTAGTAGAATTAAGTTCCCAAAAAGATTCTTCTTTGTGAATACTACTAATATTACTAGTTTAAACCCTATCAGAATTAGTAGTAGGTTTCTCATGATAAGAGTCTGAAAATAAGTAACTCTTCAAATAATAGAAATAGCAATCCTCCCCTTTTATAAACAAGGCAGAAGAGTAAACAAGAGAAGAATAAAAAAAGGAAGGGGGCATTCTTTTTTTTTTTTTTTTTTTTTTGTTAAGGTGATTAGATTAAATTAAAAAGACAAAGTGTTATTACAGTACATGGAATTAAGAAAATAAGGAATTCTATGCCAAGATTCTGCTTTATTCTTCTTCCTTGCATGCTTCGCTAGCTTGTCAGCTGGCTTATTAAATTTCCGATTAATGTAATTAAATTTCACGTTGTTGAAATACTTTTTCCTGTCATGAATTCTCTGGAGGTGAACTCTGGATTGCCAGTTAACTTCGTGTTTGGGATTCTGGATGTGGCTAATAAGATTAATGTTGTCACTCTCGATGATGATGTCTTTGTACTCATGTTCCTCTGCCCAGAGAAGACCATTAAGGAGGGCAACAGCTTCCCCCTCCTCGCTATTTCTGCATCTGGCTATAGATGTTTGAGCTGCAATGAATTTTGCTCTCTCATCGTGCATAATTAAGCTGATACCTGTCATTTCGTTCACACTGATAAAAGAAGCGTCTACATTAATTTTCATCCAAGAGTTTTCTGGGGGATTCCATTTATTTTGAACGGGTTTTCTGTTCTTAATAGTGGGTATAGTTTTCTTGGGGAAATTGTTAATTAACTTAATAATTTGAGTGAGATCATTTATTTCATATTGAAAACAATGGTCGCATCTAGTTTTCCATATAATCCACAAGATTGTGGAAAGGAGATTCTGGTAGGATGCATCTTTAAGTTGAGGGGTGTGTTCCCAAGAAAAAATCCATTCTTTAATATTTGAAATATTTTCCGATATAATGTTAAAATGGAACCATATGTTCTTTGCCAAAGGGCAGTGTAAGAGCGCATGCTCTATAGTTTCAATTGCATTACAGTTAGGACAAATAAGGTTATTGTTAATGAACTTGCCAATTCTCTCCCTAACTGGGAGAGCGTTATTACATATTTTCCAAATGAATAATTGCACTCTAGGTACATTGGGGAGATTCCATATAAATTTCCAATTGGGGATAAAATTTGTGGGGGAATTTATACTCGTACATAAGTAATTATACATAGATTTCACAGTGAATTTGCCCGAATTCGTTAATTTCCATATCCTCTGATCTTCGCCTTCCGTATTGATCGGAATAGCTTTAATACGGTTTTGAATGTGTTGGTCAAAGATATTATTGAGTGTGGTGTCATCCCAGCGATTATTGTTTATCAGTTGTGCCACTTTCGTAATATGAGTATTATTAGTGATATTAACCGGGATAATATTATCAGGAATCCAAAAGTCTGACCAGATGTTAATGTGGTTACCATTATGCACTTCCCAAGTAGTTAACTCGTCAATAAGGTGCATATGTTTATTAATGGTCTTCCAGAGCCAGGAGTGATGTCCTTTGATGGGACCAGGAGAATCTGTTCTGGGGAAATATTTGGCTTTCAGAAATCTGACCCACATAGCATTAGGCTCAGATTTAAGTCTCCAGGCTAGTTTGCTAAGCATAGCTGTGTTGTCGAGCTCTGTGCGATGAATTCCTAGTCCTCCCATGGCTTTAGGAAGACATATGGACGACCATGATTTCGTACATATGCCTCTAGACTTACCCCACCAAAACGACTTCTGCATCGTCATAATGCCTTTGCTGATGCCTTTCGGTAAGGCAAAGCATTGCATTTGGTATCGGGGTACAGCGGCAGCTATTGTTGAAATAACAATAGTGCGCCCAGCTTGAGAAAGGAATGAATAATTCCATTTCTCCAGTTTATTCTTAATTTGTTGGAGGAGTTCCTGGAAAGCAGCCCGCTTGTTGGCTCCAATGAAAAGGTGAGCTCCCAAGTATTTCTCCGAAGTAGAGGCGTATTTGACTTTCATAGAACGCATAATCATTCGCTTAAACTTCGGGTGGGAGTTTTTAGAGTAGAATATGTTAGACTTTTTGTAGTTAATCATTTGACCAGAAGACTCGCAAAAAGTTTTCAAGATACTCTTGAGAATGTGAATATTGTCTAGGGAGTTCTGACCAAAGAGAGAGAAAAGAAGAAGAAGAAAAACAAACCCGACCTTATTAGGGCACGTTTGTAGTCACTCTCAAAGCCACCACCTACCTACCGGAGTGATACAAATATTTATTCTCAGTTTAAATAGAGTGATCAGTATTTATTTAATCTTATAATAAATTATATTATTATTCTTTTAAGATTGCTAACCATTAGGTATCCCTAATTCCAATCTAAATTTATAAACTATTTCAGTGATTGTAGTTGATAATTTTTTTTTAATCAAAACTGTTTTATTTGTTCATATCAAAAGGCAGCTAAACTCCACTATAGTTTTGTCACGAAAGAGACATCATAATTTGTCAAACACTAGACTGACCTAATCGTCTAGAAAACTTGGATATATAGAGTATCAGCGGTAACTGTTTACTGATGTACTGATGTACGCACAAACCTAAAGGAAATAGACATAGGATTTTGCTAATGGCATGTTTAAATGTCCAATGAGCTTGCTTCTCTGTTAGCTGATTTATCACTCTCTGCGAATCTCCTTCCAAGATAATCCTTTGTATTCCATTGGCTTTGGCCCACAGTACTGTTGTAAGAGCCGCGAAAGCGTCTCCTCCATCTATTGATCGTGCGAAGGGTAAGATGTGTAAGAGAGAGGTAAAGTCAGTTGAAGAAGAAGACGCATAGCTTTCAACAAAAAAAAAAGAGGTATAGAGGATGCAGCTAACTGAAATAACGATCAGTCTGAAGGCACTCACAGGAGAATGAGTTTGACACGAGTATTCTACACAAGCAGTCCAAGAATTATAAGAGCACTCACCTCACGTGTGTGATATGAATGAGATGAATTGGTTGTTAACTAATATCCATTAAGGTTCTCCTTCCACGAAATTTCTTCCTATGGTTTAAATAAAGATGCAGCCAAAGTAAGTAGTGTCTTTTGTATTTTATTAGACATTTAAAACAGGAGAAGATTGAATATGAACTAACCCTCCCAATTACAATTAAAGCCAATTTGATGAATTCCCCTTACTGTGAAAGTTTTTGAGATACTGATCATAGAATATGAACTAACCCTTTCGATTATAATTAAATGTTTACTCAAGTAGTCTAAATTATCAATTATTATGAGACAATTTAGGTTCTACTTTATGACTGTCTTTGCTAATGTATGATGTATTATTAATTTTTTTCAAGTGTCATAGTTTCTATACCATATTTATATAGTATTAAGATTGTGATCCACGCATTTTGTTGGTGGTGTGATCTACCCGTGATAATGATATAGGGATGGACTTATTGGTGTCATCATAAACATTTGTGCTTTTCATTTTTTAGATTCCAACTAATAAATGTAAATTCTTAACAAAAAAAAACTAATAAATGTAAGCTTGTGTTTGTTTTTTTATTTTTATTTTCATATCTGAAATCCGAATTGGGTGTGAGTTCAGATTTCTTGTGTTTATTTTTTAATTTATGCAAATTTGAAAAGTTAGTTAAATTAAGTAATTGTATGTATGGGTGAAAAAGAAACCATTTATTTAAGACTTGGAAATGGGTGAAATGACACTTGTGGCCTTCTATTTTGGAAAAAAATTCTCTCTATTTTTACCACCACCCTCAAAGACACGCCGCCACAACCACCACCACTGTCAGGAACCGAACACCACTACTTGAACACAAGATCACACATCACCATAACACAAGATCACAGAACGACAAACAAATTCCACCACCACAAATCAGACCCCGCCACAACAATCTAAACCACCACCACTACAAACCAGTAATGATAGCCTTCGTAGAAGTCGGATTTGACGAAAACTTTCGTCGGATCAGTGAACCCTGAAATCTTAAACAAGAATGTCTTAACCAGGGGTGGAGGCATATGAAGACCAACCCAGGTTATAGCCTGGGTTATCTCTTATAAGTTCCGCATCAAAGTATGAATAATTATATGACATAGACCGGTTGGTAGAATGTTTACCTATTACACCTAAGGTCATAGGTTGGAGCTTACCGGTAATCATATTTTCAATCTTATTTTAGGAATGTTCCTTTCACAAGGAATAATCTCTTCTTGGCCCCAAATTTATAAAAAGAATCTTATTTTACCCTTAACTCATTCTCGCTATTTTGACACTCAATTGCGTTTATACTTTATTTTTGCCCCCAATTCTTTTGCAATTTTGTTATACTTTAATTTTTTTGTTATTCTTAAAAAATTATTATTTTATTTTATCTCTCTTCACTTCATCTTTCCTCTTTTAGATATCATCTATTTTTCTTTCTCAAGTTCGCTCGTTTCTCTTAGTTGTTGTAGTGAAGGAAGAGTCTCCTTTGTCGAGCTTACCCATAACCATATTTTCAATCTTATTTTAGGGTTGTTCATTTGACAAGGAATAATCTCTTTTTGCCCCCAAATTTATAAGAAAATCCTTATTTTACCCTTAACTCATTCCCGCTGTTTCGGCACTCAGTTGCGTTTATACTTTATTTTTGCCCCCAATTTTTTTGCAATTTTGTTATACTTTAATTTTCTTGTTATTCTTAAATTTTTTATTATTCTCTTTTATCTCTCTTCACTTCATCTTTCCTCTTCTAGGTTTCATCTTTTTTTCTTTCTCTTCATCTTTCTCAAGCTCGCTCTTTTCTCTTAGTTGTTGTAGTGAAGGGAAGAGTCTCCTTTGTCAGAACATTTCTCTTCGTATACGAAAACTTAGTATTGTATCATATTTTGTTTAATTTACTCGGTAAAGAAAGATTTTATGTCCTATTTTTGTGTTTTATCATGAATAACTTAAAAAAAATTGTTTTTCAAATCTTAGGCATGTTTATTAGTAAAAAAAACAATTATCATAAAAATTAAATGTATAAAAAATACGCAAAAAATATATGGATCAATTGCAATTGAATAAATTTTTTTTTACTTTTGCAATCAATTACAATGGTTAAATATATATATTAATTGCGATTGAATAAAAAATATTTTTTTCCTTTTGCAAGCACTGATGCTTTCTGACTACAAATTTAATACGCAAAAATATCTTTATCTTTTGCAAGTAGTGAATTCCTTCACTCTAAACTTTTCCTCTTTCTTTTTCCCTTTTTTGTCTTTCCTGTTTTTTCATTTTTTTTTTTCATTACCACTTCAACCATCACCATATGCTTTTTCTCGACTTCTTTTTAGCGAAGTTGATGTCTTCAATTTTTGTGTTTTTGTCACAAATCTAACTTCGAAATTCTTCTTCGCTTCACAAATTTTGGGTATGTATAACGGTACATAATAGAAAATTTTATTGTAACACAATAAAAGAATGAATCAATTATAGTCAAACAAAAAACGTCATTTTTTGGAAGTAATAATGTCTTCAAATTCCATACACAAAACTTTACGTAAGTCAGCCCTGCCTAAAATGAAATTCTGGCTCCGCCCCTGGTCTTAAACCTCGCTGGATTTGGCGAGGGTCGTCTTGTTCGAAACTCTCGTTGGATCTGGCGAGGGTTGAACTTTCTGATCTTCGAGAGAGGGGAGAGAGAGCTTCTAATCTCCGAGAGAGAGAGGGAGGGAGAGGACTTAGGATCTTCAAGAGAGAGAGATGGCTTCTAATCTTCGAGAGAGATAAAGAGAATTTTTTATCTTCTTCTTCAAGAGAGAGATGGCCTCTGATCTCCGAGAGAGATAAAGAGAGTTTTGGCCAAATTTTCCAAAACATGAAATTCTATGAAAAGACAAGAAGAGGTTGAGGTTAGATACTTTGATATGAGTTTACATCTTTCCAGGAAACTTCTTTGAACTAAAGGTTGAAAACATGCATGCAGCCAACCTAGTACTATAGTCTCAACATATCTTATCAACATTCCTCTTCCACCCTTCGACAAAAAACAAAAAACAAAAAAACATTCCCCTTCCACACCACAAATGTAATTATATTCTTTTTATTTGACATTTTCGTACCGTCTAATGTATCACCATCATCATAAAATTTACATGTTTTGGAAGGTCATATATTGACAAAATAAAAGATAAATACCATTGGTTTTTTTGGAAGTCGACTACGATCTACGTATGTCGTTACATTTGGTATTGATACATTAAAGATGTGATACGCTCAATAACTGAGCACTCAAACTGAAACGAGACCGGGCCTATAGCCCAACAAGACAATAGCCTAAAGCCCAACTACATTATTTACACCTTAATAATCCCAAATCAAATAACCAAAGATTCCACTCTGGAATTCGAACTTGAGACCTTCAGGGTTTTCTGAAGTTTATGTCAACACCTTGGAACCACTTGGGCTACCAACTGTTGACATAAATACCATTGTTAAAACCTACTTATCATCGGAATCTATTATGGCAGTTCAACAAAAAAAAATCTATTGTGGCCCTCTTTGGGTTGGAAGGAAAAAATAGCAACTCTGCCAATTGGAGGTAGGATTATATTCTTGCCCAGGCCATTATATCAAAAACATTGTTTGGAGGGACATTATTTATTCATTTTCACCTAAGTTGTGTTCTGATTTATGAGCATTAAAGAGCGACCATATTGGTTTTATGAATAATGAACTGTAACTATTACTTTCAACAAAAAAAAAAACTGTAACTCTTACTTGTGTTCCTATTGGTCCGTTTATGCCATACTTGTTGGAACTAAAAGTCGCGGAAGCTATCGAACCTATCCTAGAAATTGATCCGATTATGAAGATTAATCGAAAAGCTAAGTCAAAATCAAATATGCGAACAGAATTTAACGAGGTTCAGCTTTAAAGCTTACGTCCTCGGGCGAACAAGAAATCTTTATTGAAGGATAGATGAAGACGACTCACACAACCCGCAAGTTCGTCCCAAGATGGTACCGTATAGAAATTAACCTTCTATACTAAATCTTCGACGCCGAGAAATTTAACACCGCTCAAAACTATGAACAAAAAATCTCTCTTACTTGCTCTCTCTCTAGCTCTCTCTAAAGAAGAGTTGTGTTTGTTGTTGTGTTGGTGATTTTTAGTGGTGGAACTCAACCCTATTTATAATAATAATATAAGCCGAGAATTAGTAACCAATTTGTAAGCCGACTCCAAATTGAAACCGCCACAAGCATCTAAACTGCCAATTGCCAAAACCAAACCGCCTATTGATTTGAAACCAAAACCGCCTCTTTTGAATTAGAAACTAGCTCTCACAATTCTCCACCTCGTACACAATTTGATACTCTTCAAATTTTGGACGAACACCAGGATACTCCTTGTAAGATATATCTGTTACTTGTAGCTTCATCCGACTGCACCATATGACCATGGTTGCCTACGTACCGTTTTACAGGATCAAGCCTACCGTAGTTCTACCAACCCTTCAGATAAAGATTACCTTGTCGCCATTACGCCCTTTCGGGCAACTTAACACGAGCCGATTTGTAGCAATTTCAGGCAATGCTGAAACTTGCTACACGTCACCACTTTAGTCAACATGTCCGCGGGATTCTCATCTGTGTGTACCTTCATGAGAGAAACATCACCTTCCTCTATGACATCTCGTACAAAGTGATACCTGACATCGATATGCTTAGTACGAGCATGATGGACCTGATTCTTCGCCAAGTGGATCGCACTTTGACTATCACACCATACCTCTACGCACTCCTGCTTAATCCCTAGATCATCCAGAAGACCCCACAACCACAATGCTTCCTTCACACCCTCGGCCATAGCCATATACTAGGCCTCCGTAGTAGATAACGCAACTGTAGATTGTAACATCGATCGCCAACTAACTGGAGCACCATGTACCTTAAATACATAACCAGTAGTAGATCGTCTTCTATCTAGATCGCCAACATAATCTGAGTCAACATAACCGCTTACCTGACATGTGTCTCCACCAAAGCACAAACCCGTATCAACAGTACCCTTCAAGTACCTCAAGACCCACTTCACAGCTTCCCAATGTGTCTTCCCCGGGTTTGCCATAAACCTACTAACCACACTGACCGCTTGTGAAATATCCGGACGAGTACACACCATAGCGTACATCAAACTGCCAACTGCACTAGCATACGGTACACGATCCATATGATCCTTCTCCACCGTAGTAGTGGGAGATTGTTTTCCCGAGAGCCTGAAGTGTGGTGATAAAGGTGTTGACACCGTCTTCGCATTCTGCATCCCAAATCGAGAAACTACTCGTTCGATGTAACCTTTCCGATTCAAGTACAGTTTCTTACTTGACCACTCTCTCTTAATCTCCATTCCCAGTATCTTCTTTGCAGCGCCCATGTCTTTCATCTCAAACTCTTGACTGAGTTGAGATTTTAACTTATTTATCTCCACCATGCTTCGAGAAGCAATAAGCATGTCATCCACATACAAAAGGAGATAAATAAAGTCACCTTCGCGAAGCTTCCTGATGTATACAAACCAATCATAGTCACTTCTGCGAAAACCATGCTTTAGCATGAAAAAATCAAATCGTTTGTACCATTGGCGAGGGGATTGTTTCAATCCGTAAAGAGACTTCCTCAAACGACATACTTGATTTTCTTTACCCTCAACCTTGTATCCCTCAGGTTGAGCCATATAAATTTCTTCTTCCAAATCTCCATGCAAGAAGGCGGTTTTAACATTGAGTTGTTCCAGCTCAAGATCCCTGTGAGCAACAATACTCAATAGCACCCGAATAGAAGTATGTTTCACGACCGGTGAGAAAATCTCATTGTAGTCGACCCCTTCTTTCTGTGCATAATCCTTGGCCATTAGTCTTGCCTTATACCTTGTACCCTTGATTTCGGAAGAATCCTCTTTCTTCTTGTACACCCATTTACAACCAATAACAGACTTACCTTCGGGCAATGGGACAACCTCCCATGTCTTGTTCTTGTGGAGAGACTCCATCTCTTCTTGCATAGCAACCAACCAACTCTCTCTTTCTTCCGCGGTAATAGCTTGTTTGAAGGTGACCGGCTCGTCGTCTTCCACCGAGAGTGCATATTCAACCACATTTGCCTGCCCGTAATGCCTAAGAGGTTTGTCTGAGCCTAACCTCTGTACCGGCTTATATAACCGTTTCGGCCTAGTGTGTACCGAAACATCCTGCTGCTGTTGTTGTAAAACTTGTGTACCTTCCCCTTGAACCTCCTCATGATCGGGTTCATCAATTTCCTCATCCTGAGTATCATCCTGATGCTCCACCTGATCATGATTCCTAGAAACCCGTTGGTCTTCGGCTTCTACTTCCACTACTTGAGCTTTAGTAGACCCAACATCACCACAACTAGGCACCGTAGCTTTCGCCATAGCTACAATAGATGACTTATCAAACACCACATCTCTGCTGATTACAAACTTCTTGTCTTCCGTACACCATAGCCGATAACCCTTGACTCCTGTAGCATATCCTAAGAAAATTGCCTTCTTTGCTTTATTGTCAAGTTTGTTACCTTTAACATGGTAATAGGCCGTACAACCGAAAACCTTAAGCCTCTCGTAATCTGCATGTTCACCTGACCACACCTCGTAAGGTATGCCGCCATCTAAAGAAGAATGTGGAGACCTGTTCACAATATAACAAGCTGTAGCAACAGGTTCCGCCCACCATTCTACGCCTAATCCCGAATTGGAGCGCATACATCTAGCCTTCTCAAGTAGTGTACGGTTCAATCTCTCTGCGACTCCATTCTGCTGAGGTGTGTTTACTACTGTCCAGTGCCTCACAATGCCTTCCTGATTACAAAACTGCTTGAATGCCCCATCCGTGTACTCGGTCCCATTATCCGACCTTAACGTCTTCAGCTTTCGACCAGTTTTGTTCTCAACCATTGCTTTCCACACCAGGAATGTGTTGAATACCTCATTCTTATGCTTCAGAAAATAAAGCCAGACAAATCTCGAATGATCATCAACGAATGTAACAAAATACCTGGAACCACCCTTGGAAGGTAACTTTGCCGGTCCCCAGACATCGGTGTGTACGTAGTCTAACACCTCTTTGCTCCTGTGCTTGCTTGTAGAGAACGTCACCCTGTGTGCCTTCCCGAACACACAATGCTCACAAAACTCCATGCAAGGCTTCTTCATGTCCTTCAACAAGCCTTTCCCGCACATCAAAGATAGACCCTTTTCTGACATATGCCCAAGGCGCATATGCCAAAGCCTCGTACTAGCCGTTGGATCCCTTCCACTGATTCCTACTGCTACATCTCCCGTAATTGTTGTCCCCAAAAGTTTGTATAAATTTCCGTAACGAGTACCTCTCATTACCACCAAAGAACCCTTAACGACTTTTATGGAGCCATTCTCTATAATTATCTTACAGTCGTTCCGCTCCAACACACCAAGGGAAATTAGATTTTTCCGCAAATCGGGTATGTGTCTTACGTCCGTCAATGTTCTCACCACTCCATCGTGCATCTTGATCCGTATTGTTCCGAGTCCCACAGTTTTACATATACTATCATCACCCAGTATAACTGTACCACCATCTATACTCCTATAGGTAGTAAACCACTCCCTATTTGGGCACATATGGTGTGACGCCCCTGAATCAAGCATCCACTTATCGAAGATCTTCTCAGACACCTCTGTCACCGAGAAACATTCGTCCGCCTCTTCTTACAGATATCCCGCCTCTTGCATCTCTTGTTTCTCCTTGTAGCCTTCGTTCTTTTGCTTCAACTTTCTTTTTAGACAAGCCGCTTTAAAGTGGCCAAGCTCACCACAACTAAAGCATGTTTTCTTGAAAGAGCCTCTAGATTTGGATCTAGATTTCCCGCCCTTTCCCTTTCCCCTTTCATTACTCCTCCCCCTCGTTACAAACAACCCTTGTGCTTGATCCTTGTCTACTCCACCCGACGCCATACTACTAGTAGCAACCTTACGGAGGTCATCCGCTAATAGCGAATTTCTCGTCTCTTCCATGCTTAGACTATCACCAACAAGCATCAAAGTTTGAACAAGGTTTTCATAGGATTTAGGCAATGAAAGTAACAATATGAGGGCTTGGTCCTCATCCTCAACCTTAACATCAATATCCTTCAAATCTGAGATAATCCTGTCAAACCTATTCACATATTCCTGAATAGAAGAACCCTCTTCCATTCTACATGTGAATAATTTGGATTTTAAGTAGACCCGATTCGTTAAAGTTTTCGTCATGAAACTGCTTTCTAGTTTTAACCACACACCCGCCGCCGTTGTTTCTTCGTCTACTAGGAACGCCACGTCCCTCTCAAGACACAACATAATGGTAGCCCGTGCTTCGAGATCTAACTCTTCCCAATCCTCATCTGACATATCTCCTGGTTTCTTTCCCGTCAACGTCTTGTGTAATTTCTGCGAGATTAACAGATTCTTCATCTGCATCCGCCAATAAGAAAAATCGTTTTTCCCATTAAACTTCTCTATCTCATATTTCCCTGCTTTAACCGTACCACTTCTCGATCCCATCTTCTCTTCGTTCAATCTCAACAAGGCTCTGGTACCAATTGTTGGAACTAAAAGTCGCGGAAGCTATCGAACATATCCTAGAAATTGATCCGATTATGAAGATTAATCGAAAAGCTAAGTCAAAATCAAATATGTGAACAGAATTTAACGAGGTTCGGTTTTAAAGCCTACGTCCTCGGGCGAACAAGAAATCTTTATTGAAGGATAGATGAAGACGACTCACACAACCCGCAAGTTCGTCCCAAGATGGTACCGTATAGAAATTAACCTTCTATACTAAATCTTCGACGACCGAGAAATTTAACACCGTTCAAAACTATGAACAAAAAATCTCTCTTACTTGCTCTCTCTAAAGAAGAGTTGTGTTTGTTGTTGTGTTGGTGATTTTTAGTGGTGGAACTCAACCCTATTTATAATAATAATATAAGCCGAGAATTAGTAACCAATTTGTAAGCCGACTCCAAATTGAAACCGCCACAAGCATCTAAACTGCCAATTGCCAAAACCAAACCGCCTATTGATTTGAAACCAAAACCGCCTCTTTTGAATTAGAAACTAGCTCTCACAATACTCAATTAGTCATGTTGAATATTCTGTCTATTACTTTAAATTTTAAAAATTATAATAGTAGTATTAACCAACGCTTTGTTTTTTTTTCATTTCATTTTGGTGGGCAGATCCTAGAACCCGAAACCTGTCACGGGTACCCGAGTCCGTTAGAACTCGCGGGTACCCGATACCTGAATGCGGCTTTAGTCCGACCGATCCGATGAAATCAACGAGTCGGGTACGGTTTTGAAGTGCTACCGGCATCCCGCACGAGCCCACCCGATAGTCTTTACCCGACATAACCTGCTTAATAATGTCATCTATTTATATGATAATACCTATGCACATTATGTGTATGCGTGCTTGTATGTATTTATGTATGCATGTGTAATATATATATATAGATATACTTTTAAAGTATTTGAAGTGTATAATGTATATATATATATATACATATATTGTTGTCCAAGTGCGGAGTGCCCTTGACACAACATTGTCAAAAGAAACTTAATTAAAATTTAGTTTCGATAGAAATTTCAGTACCATCGAAATATAAATATTTTTGTCATTTCGACCGAGATATTTTCAAATTGAGGTGAAAACCCGATACTCGACCGCCCGATACCCGAGAAACCTAAAAAGTTTGACGGACTTGGACAGGTTTTGGACACTAGGATTTTTTAAATAACCCGCCCAATTAAACCCGAAAGTCTGAATGGACAGAGAATCTCAAAACCCGACGGGCCCGAACCCGATGAATGACATAAACCCGACCGGCCCGACTCGGACCGATTCCCACCCTTACTAGATCCTACTTATTTAGAACCAAAGGGAACATCTATCATAGAAGGTTGAGTTGTATTAACTATTAAAGAGTTTGGTCTTAACTGAAAGCCATTAAGTTATGATCTGGAATATACATTCTAGTCTCACAAGGAACAACTTTGCTAAAATTCAAACTTAATATTGAACATATAATTAAAAAAAAATTGAGATCAAGCAACAAGGATTAAAATGATCAGTATTTTTGTTTAATTATTGTTTTTCTTTTTGAAGGTTGACTATTGCAGTCCTTACAAATTCATTGATACATTATCAAGATGTGATAAACACGATAACCACCTGAACTCAACCATTCTAAACTACCTGGCTTAAAGCTCATCTAAACTAGAGGTCTAAAGCCTATCAAACTATTTTATTTGTACTTTTAATATTTCAAGTTCAATAAACTATGAATTTCACTTGAGCAATCATTTGTTGGCTACTTTAACACTTCCGTTCTGAATCGAACCTGAGACCTCCAGAATTTCATAATACGTGTCTTACCAATTGAGTTATCAGTTTTGGCTAATTACTGTTTTTTATTGACTTGTTTATTTATTATTTTTGTAATATTAACACAAAAATATAACAAATATGTCGTTGTTGTTATTTCTACGTACATTTTTATCATCCATAATGGAATATTTACTTTCTTTGTTGTTGGATCGAAGAAATAATAGGAAATAATTTGTAGGAAAAGTTTTAATTATATTACATCTAACCAACTTCATAATTTATGCACTCGCGATCCTCCACTACAGTCTGTTTTTATATTGACAGTGATAGTCATTACATAGGCGTTAATATATCAACACGACGCGACGAACACGATAACTGTCGAATATAAACTTTAGAGAAACGACTGCCTTATCTAACTACTTTATTTATACCAAAGTTCAATAATCTTGGATTTGTACTTTCTTGAGATCGAATCTGAGACTTTCATATTGCGGAGTAGATGCATTATAGACTTAAAGTTGGCTACTAGTGGGTAGCTCTACCATAGCCTTTTAAAGTATTTTCAAAGTCAACATTTGGTTGCCCAATTGATTGATGGTGTTGATATAAACTCCAAAATTCTGGAAGTCCCAAGCTTGACTTCCGACCTTTTAATTATTGGTTTAACTTGTGCAGTTATAATGTTTATCACGTCTTGATGATGTATCAATGTCTTGCAATGAGTCAATGACTAACATAGATAATAGTCAGTTTCTAAAAATAACAGTACTTGAATTTTATTTTATTTTTTTACTGATTGAGATTCAGTTTTGGACCTATGTAAGAGTTTTTTTTTTAGATGAAAGACATACGTGAGAGTTTAGGTATGGATTTAGGTCCACATCTTGGCCTGAGTAGACTTAGTACACCTCGTGGTGTACTCTCTTGGGTCCCTTAATAGTGATATTTGACCTACCAACAAACAAAACAATACCATTATTTAAACGTGAACCAATATTTGGAAAATTATGTCTACCCAATTACAAATTATATTACATGAATATGAATGATTGAGAAAAGAACTTCCATAGTTTATCTAGATTATTGAGTATCTATAATAATATAAAAAAACAACACGCCAACGTCACTAAAGGTTATATTAGTTGTTTATTGACGCTTCAAATAGTATTATACTTGTTTTTTGTTGATTTTTCATTCCCTTTTGAGGAAATATATTTTAACCAAGTAGATCTCAAAGCTGTAAGATACTGTAATTTAAATTCATATTTGTAGATCTTTTCATAATACAACAACCAATAATGTATTGTATTTATAAAAAATAAAATTAAAAAAAAAATTAATGTGGATCGATTAAGATTTGACTATGGGTGAGGTCAACTTCATTAAATCAGAGCCTTAAGTATTTGATTGATTCCTAACCGTTTGCCTGTTTACAAAGAAAGGTGAGCAAATAGTGTCATGATTTGGACCAATTGGTTATCAAGGACATGAAATTATAAATAAACAACACAAACTTGTTAGGAAGAAAAGAAGGGGTTGAAGAAGTGGTTGCCTGCATTTCTCCTCTCCATCACCAACTACATCTGTCTCCTTGCTACAAGGAAGAGAGAGAGAGAGAGAGAGAGAGAGAGAAACATAAATAGAATTTTTAGTCAGAGAAAGAGATTCCTTAATATTTACTTAGATCTCTCTTTCTCTAATCTTCTTTCAACTTCAAATCAAACAGAGTCTTCTTAAGAGGTTGAACTTGAATGGGTAGTAGAAGTGGGTATGTGAAGAATCAGAGATCATTTGTAATTGGATTATGGGTAGTTTGTTGGTGCTTTGTTATGGTGAATCAGATGGGTTTGGGGAGTTCACAAAGACTCTTGAAGCTTCCTCCTCTTCATGAGATTACAAGTTTGGGTGATCATGATCATCAGACAGTACTTGGTGTAGATGACCATGGAGAATTCTTCAACCATAAAGGGAACTCTTCTTATAACCCTGTTTGGCCTGTGAGTCTCTCTCTTTCTCCCTCTCAAATTAGTTTTTTTTTTTAGTAAAGATCTATCACCCATATATGAAATCTCATCTTTCTTTTCTTGACAATTTAAGTATGTTGAATTTATGGACCCCATAAAGAAGTTTCATGAGCCAAAAGGGACTCTAAACTTTTCTATTTGTGGTTGTTGTCCAGTTTTCTACATCCTCAGAAGTCTCTGGAGAAATGTTTGTCTCTCTAGAAAGTAGAAACATTCCTTAAGTTTAGAGTATACCCAACAAGTGAAATACAACTCCAATCCCCAACAATTACTTTTTACTAATCTTGTTCTGATAATTTGACTAAACATGATGATATACTAATTTTGGTAAGGATGGTGATGGTGGGCTATGCAGGAGATGGAGTTTGGGTGGAGATTGGTGGCTGGAACCATAATAGGTTTCTTTGGTGCGGCGTTGGGGAGTATAGGAGGGGTTGGTGGTGGTGGTTTCTTTGTTCCTATGCTCACCTTGTTCATCGGTTTCGACCCAAAATCCTCTATCACCATTTCAAAATGTATGTTTCTCTCTCACATACTTCACTTGAGCCTCAATTCCATACTATTATTAGTATCAAAGATGCAAATTTGTTGCTCAACTTCCCAATTTACTCTCAGAAGTTGTAAAATTGTGTGTACTAATAACACGACTCTACTTTTCTTTAGGCACAATCACCACTTTTACATGTTAGAATTCTTTGATGATTTTGCTTGAGCCGCGGATACCCGAGGGGTTTAAGTGTGTCTTTACTTTCATTTTTATGTTCCGCTAAGTCCAATGGTTTACAGGTATGATTATGGGAGCGGCTGGGTCGACTGTGTACTACAATCTGAGGCTTCGGCATCCAACAATGGACTTACCCATCATAGACTACGACCTCGCCATGCTCTTCCAGCCCATGCTCATGTTAGGCGTTAGCATTGGAGTAGCTTTCAATGTCATGTTTGCTGATTGGATGGTTACGGTTCTACTCATCATCCTCTTTATCGGTAAATAGGTTCTCATCCTTGAAATACATTTCTTTTTCTCTTCCAATGCCTTTCTTCTAGTTGCTTGTACGGTTGGTAATATTATAGAAGGATTTCTATCTCTTCTATCTGTATTTGGTTCTCCTTTAACATCAACTTTCTACTCGCTTTGTTTCTGTCTATCTTTAAAACGAGAAGCTAATCTACTCGCTTATCTTGATATATTTGTACTAGTTACGTCTACGAAGGCATTTCTGAAAGGCATTGAAACGTGGAAGAAAGAAACATTAATGAAGAAGGTGAGAATCTCCCTTACTTGCTCCTCTTGTCTCCCATACATTTCCTGTTGCCCCTGCTTAACAAGATTTTGAGCTCCGTTGCTCCACTTACAGGAAGCTGCCAAGATGTTAGAGGAGTCAGATACCAAATCAACAGGTCCGTCTGTGTTAGCAAATCTTAGGGTTTACATTATCAACAATTTCTATGAACTCGTTACAAAGTAAATTGAAGAAACAATCTGACCCAATTTCAGAAAGACTTCCGTATCGCGACATCGGAAAAAAAAAACGATAACGAAAAAACTTTAATCTAATGGCGTTTCTTGTTTTTGCTAAACAAGTGGGCCCATTTTAAGGCTTTCAAGAAATGCACTAGCCGAGGCATACTAGGTTCTGCCGAATAGTTCTCCTTCAGCTAAAACAAGAGCACCTGATTAGATGATGTTTAGATAACTTTGAATGTAAGAAAAAGTATATTTCGACTTACTTGTACCTTGCATTTCAGATGATCCCGAAGAGGACTACAGACCACTTCCAAGTGGTCCACCTGTTTTACGGGTTGACAAGGTAACAGCGAGACTCTTGAGCTATGATTTTAGATTTTACAGTCTTTTCAATGTCTCTTTTTTCCATTACCGTCGTCATCGTCGTTATACAGGTGACCCTGATGGAAAATGTTGTCTGGGGGGAATTTTTTGTGCTTCTGTTTGTGTGGCTTGCATTTCTTGTTGTGCAGATCTTTAAGGTCAGGTGTTTGATCCTAAAACCCGAAATACATTACTTTTACTAGATTTAGCCTCTCCTTAAAACCCGAAAGATCCTTATTCTGACTCTTACGACCAGATTATCTCTGCTTATGCTCTTCTTGAATATCCATGCAGACATATTCGACAAGATGCTCTGCCGAGTATTGGATTCTAAACTCATTGCAGGTAAATCTTCTATGCGTAAAAAAGTGTTGGTTTTGCTCCAAATCCCACAAAACACATTATAAGAACAATGCGTTTCTTTCCTAGATATGATAATGTAGTAATGTACTTCCAGTGTTTGCTCATTAGAGGTAATTGGATCGAAGGCCTAATTTTTGCTAGCTCTGGTAAAAAAGACATGTCAGTATTTTTTTAGGCTTGGGCTCCTTGTGCAAACCTGTAAATAGCATGTGCAGATTTGGGGAAACCTTATTTTGTGCGACCTATGTTTTCAAATTAAGAACATCTGACTTAGAAAGTTTTGGCCATTTTCCCATTAAATATTAGACCTTAACGTAATATGAATGATGATTGAGCACCCTCGGCGAATTAGTGGTTCTCGCATCATTTCTAGAGATCAAGGGGTATAACGAAACTATTTTGTAATGTGAAGGTACCTATAGCTGTTTCTGTGTCACTCTATGAAGCCATCTGCTTATACAAAGGAAAGAGAGTGATTGCATCAATAGGAAAGGAAACATCGTCCTGGAAAGTTCACCAACTTATATTTTACTGCCTCTGTGGGATAGTAGCCGGTATAGTTGGTGGACTATTGGGCCTTGGGGGAGGCTTCATCTTGGGACCTCTTTTTCTTGAACTAGGGGTTCCTCCACAGGTACTTTGAACTCTTCCCTGTAAATTTGATTTTGTAACTCCGTATAAACTTGCATAATGGGCGATATCCACATTCATGATCTTTCCAGAAAACGTTTTCTATTGGATGAGATGTTATGTTTTGAATGTATAGCGGGGAGATTTCAGTTGTAGGACTTCAAAGCAGAAGAGGTTGTCTGAAATGATTCCTCGTGCTATTACATTATTTTATATGGAAGATTAGGAACAAGTTGGTAGCAACAAACATCGAAAAAACACTCTTCCTTTGACAAATGACTATTCTTCTCAAACCAAGTTCATGGAGTGGAAGTAATTCTTCTTCTTTTTTCTGCAGGTAGCAAGCGCAACTTCGACCTACACTATGTTATTCTCCTCCTCCATGTCAGTTGTACAATATTACCTTCTGAAACGCTTCCCCGTTCCATATGGTATGTGATCGCACTCAAATTCCTAGAAATTATTTAAGAGAAACAAACTTGCTTAACAAATTATTGGTGCAGCTGCATACTTCCTGCTAGTTGCCACTATTGCTGCTTTTACTGGACAGTATGTCGTGCGAAAGATAGTAATGTTGCTTGGTCGAGCGTCTTTGATCATCTTCATCCTCGCTCTAACCATCTTTGTCAGCGCCATTAGTTTAGGTAAATACATCTCTTTCTCTATTAAGCCAGCATTTGTTCTTCTTTAAGTTTGAATTAGGAATCTGACTCGAGATCCAAATTGACTCGTTTCGGATCTCAAAATGTTTATTTTTAGTCTGACTCGTATATCTTACTCGCATAAATGGTTCACTCGGGTTGATTTACTTTTGAGTCTGACATGGAAATAAGTTTGAGGTCGTTGTTCGGAATAACCTTAAATGACTATTTTGCCCAATACAGGTGGAGTGGGGATAGTAAATTTGGTTGAGAGGTTGGAGCAACATCAGTATATGGGATTTGACACTATGTGCTAACTTCTCCTTGGTTGTTCATCTACCATTATAAAGCATGTTTTTACACTCCATTTTCATGAGAGAAATGTCAATGTATGTTGATTTCTCTCCTTATATATCTGTCAAAAATTTTAGCCAAGTAATCTACATATTTTATGCCACAATCCAAATTGGAAGTTTTGTTATGTACATCAAACCTTTTGCACATTTCATGATTGTTCAACTAGTAGTGTGAGATACTAGAATTTAGTTTCTTTGTTGTTCTTTCCTTTATGTTTGATTCAGAAGAATTGAGTTTTTCACCCAAATCATATGGAGTATCTTGCCATTTCATTTTCATGGAAAACCAACTAGTTTGCACCAAATTCAGACTCAAGAGGAACTAGAAAGTCGACTTCAAAATCATTTTTTTTTTGTCAAACAAGTCAAGACCAAATAACCTTATTTGCATTGCAGCAAACGATAAGACCTAAAAAGAGAGTACAGCTTTAAGTTCGGAAACGGAGCCGCAACAACATCTGTGCACCGTCTTCAGCAGTTAATTCTATATTTTTGGCAGAAGCTTATTAGAAGGAACCGTCGACTCTCCTGCAAAAGAATTGGAACTTAGTAAAGAACAATTCAACACGAATAGCCCAAAACCATTGATCAATTTATTGGTATGCCAACTTTAGAAACCAATGCCAAAGTTGAACTGAGTTTTCATTAAACCATCAAATGAGTTATATATACTAGCATAAACAATTAGTATTGAGCATTGTTTTGGCATTGCAATTGAACTCATTGATGGATTCTCCACTTGTGGACCATTTGTTGAGTAGCTTCAAGTGACTACTAATAAAACAAGTTCACTCAATTAATGAGGTTGGAATTATTTAAGAGAGTAAAGAAACTCACTAATCCATTCTCCACTTGGGGGCCATTTGTTTAGTTGTTTCAATTGACTACTAATAAAACAAGTTCACTAGGTTGGAATCATTTAAGAGAGGAAGTAAATGGATCTATGACCGCTCAAAGTTTTCTTCCAAAGAGAGATAGCTAAGGTTGGAATCATTCAGTTTAGAGTGGCGTTGCCTTGTTAGGTTTAAATTTTGATACTAATATCAAATAAGGAACATTTATAGTTCCTAAGAGAGATAGCTAAGATTTTGATACTCCAAAGAGAGGGAGCTACTTCCATTTACATTGTCAAATAAGGAATTCCAGTGTTGGGTTTAAATTTTGATACTCATATTTAATAAAGAACTTTCCTTATTAAATATTTTAATATTTGATACTCATATTTAAATATTTGATACATTGTGATACTATAAATATTTAAATATTTGATACTCATATTTAAATATTTAAATTTTGATACTCATATTTAAATTTTGATACATTGTTTTAAATTTTGATACTCATATTTAAATTTTGATACATTGTTAGCATTGTCTTGGTACTATAATTGAAATCGTTAATGACAAAGACATGATCCAACTGTCTTACTCACAAATATTTTATTCTACATTCAATTGGTATAGTGCACTTACTTCAAAGGTGTTATCAAGAAATTCAAATATAAGATCATAAAAGCAAGATTCAAATATAAATATTTGATGAGAACTTTTAGATTCATTTTGAGAAAGGTGACTTTAACAATAATAAGGGGTGCCGCTCCCGCTCCTTATAAACTTTCCAATCTAAAATATTAAAACAAAAGACAGGAAGATCATTAAAGAAACTCATTATATATACATAAATATATTCCTTCTATATATACATAAATATATTTCTTCTCTAAATTATTCAAAAATTACTTTCTATAAATAATCATATACGTATTTTCGATTGTTTCTTTTCAAGTTAGATATTTTCATCATAAACAATAGAATTTATTCAAATATGGTAAATTTTGTTTTAGAAGGGACCTTAATTTTAATCTTCCATACGACATAATATAATATATATACACATAATACTTCAGGGCCAATATAAAGTGATTGGCCAATACAAAAGAAATTAACACAACATGAGATTTTGATACTCTATAGAGGTAGCCAAGAATTCCATTAACATTCTCAAACAAGGAATCTTAGTTTAGAGTGTCGTTAGGTTTAGATTTTGGTACTAATATCAGAGGGACTTTGATACTAATATTTTGATACTCCTAAAGAGAGGTAGCTAAGATTTTGATACTCCTAAAGAGTGTCCTTATCAAAATTTTTAAAGTTGGGTTTTCATGTATATCAGCGAGGCAGTGTATCAGTGGGATTAGAGTTTTAGTAGCTATATAAACTAAAATCCTAGGAATCTCTAATAAGAGAATTCTCATGAATCCCTTGTGTAACTGGTTTGCTTCTTAGAATGGAAATCATCACCCCATTTTTGGCGGGAGTAGGTATCACCAACCGAACCACGTAAATCTCTTGTATTCTGTGTGATTGTTTATTTGTTATTGCTTTTCTTGGTTTACTCGATTTCGTCGCAACATTCTTGATGTGTTCTCATTGCTCTTCGTAAAGGTAAGTTATCTTGTCCAAATATCATATACCTCTCTATGTTTCTCGTGATAATGTTTCACCATCTTTTCGTGCATTTTGCACTTCTTTGCTCCCCGGTTATTTCAATCATACTTAGTCGCTTGTCTCATGAACAACTGATGCTACAGTCGTTGGATGTGGATGGGTATTTACTCTGAAACATAACCAAGATGGAACCCTTAGTTGTTTAAAAGCACGTTCGGTTGCAAAAGGGTTTACTCAAACTTATAGCATTGATTACGACGAAACCTTTTCTCCAACGGCTAAGTTGAACTCATCCGGGTTCTCATTTCCCTAGAGCAAATTTAGAGTGGCCCCTTCATCAACTTGATATGAATAATGTTTTTTTTCACGGAGATCTTATAGAAACTATATAGCTCAACATCCTGATTTTGAGTCCTCTAATGACTTGGTGTGTCATATGAAGAAATCTATCTATGGACTCAAACGGTCTCCTCGGACATGGTTTGATAAATTTAGTTCTATAGTTACTTCTCAAGGGACGATCCTAAGTCATGGCGATCACTTCTTTCCTTTATAAGAAGACTTCTCGAGGGATTGTCATCTTACTTGTGTATATTGATGATATTGTAGTTATAGGGAGTGATGAGGAAGGTATGCTGATCCTGAAACATCATTTAGCCACTCATTTTTGTACAAAGGACTTGGGTAACCTCCAGTAATTTCTTAATATTGGAGTTGATCATTCGAAGCTTGGCATTAACTTGTCACAAAGGAAGTATGCTTTAGATCTCTTAGAGCAAGCAGGTTACTGGGATTGCAAACCCATTAACTCTGCTATGGTTCCAAATTCTAAACTTTGTCCTGAAGTTGGGGAGTTACTTGCGAACCCTGAAACGTATAGCAGACTTTTATTGAAAAACATATCTATCTGACTATTTCTCGACCGGATATATCTTATGTTGTGAGTATTGTAGCCAATTCATGGCTAACCCTCGTGGTTCTCATATTGATGCAGTGATTCGGATCCTAAAATATATTAAGGGGGCACCATGCCAAGGGTTACTATATCGTCCTCATGGATACTTGAACATTGAAGGATACACGGATGCGGATTGGACTAGATCTCCATCTAATCGACGCTCCACAACAGGGTATTGTACCTTTGATAGGGTAACCTAGTTGCTTGGAAGAGTAAAAAACAATTTGTTGTTGCTCGGTCTAGTGTGGCGCATACCACATGTGAGTTTGTCTGGTTGAATCTTTTCAAGCAGAACTCGGCTACTCCTCCTTCAGTGCAACTCCTCTTTATTGCGATAACTAAGCTGCTATTCGATCACCACTAGTCCAGTTTTTCATGAGTGAACTAAGCATATAGAAGTGGATTGTCACTTCATTCGTTTCGAAACTTCAAATTAAAGAAATATGCACCCTTTTTGTTTATTTTTCTAATCAACTCAGACATATCTTCACTAAGGCTCTTCCTAAGAGTTAGTTAGAGAGTGTATTTAACAAATTTAGAGTGTTGAATATCTACCCTCCATCTTGAGGGGGTGTTGAAGTTAAGACTTTTATATGTGTGTGTGTGTAAATATAGTTAATGTATGGGTAGTATAGTCTTTACAAATTATCTTTTTATCTAGGCCTTTTCCAAGTATGAGAAGAAATAATCAATGACAATTTCAACTTTTCTCCGCTCTCTTCTCCACTATAGATCTTCAACAATAACAAAATAATTTTGTAATGTGAAGGTACTGATAGCTGTTTGTATCACTCTATGAAGCCATCTGCTTATACAAAGGGAAGAGAGTGATTGCATCAATAGGGAAGGAAACATCAGCCTGGAAAGTTCACCAACTTATATTTTACTGCCTCTGTGGGATAATAGTCGGTATAGTTGGTGGAATATTGGGCCTCAAAGGTCTCCATCTTGGGACCCCTTTTTCTTGAACGAGTTCCTCCATAGGTACTTCGAACTCTTCCCTGTAAGTGTACTCATTTCATCGAAATATGCTAGAGAGCAAGAAACACTACGCAAACTTTGGACAGAAATCTTAGATGGCTGATGTAATTCGTTTTTCCGATGATTCTGATCCATTGAATGGTTGATGTTATTACAATGTTACCTTCTGAAACGCTTCCCTGTCCATAAGGTATGTCACCAAACTCAAATTCCTAAAAATTATTTAAGAGAAACACACTTGCTTAGCAAATTATTGGTGCAGCTGCATATTTCCTCCTAGACTATTGCTGCTGTAACTGGTCAGTATGTGCCCGTGTGGTTCAAAGATTGATTAATGTTGCTTGGTCGAGCGTCTCTGGTCATCTTCATCCTCACTCTAACCATCTAATCTTACTAAGCATGTTTTTACCCTCCATTTTCATGAGAGAAATGTCAATAGTATGTTGATTTCCGTCCTTATATCTGTCAAAATCTTTAGCCTAGTAATCTACATATTTTATGTCAGTCCAAATTGGCAGTTTTGTTATGTACACCAAACCTTTTGCACGTTCCATGATTGTTCAACTTGTAGTGTGAGATACTAGAATTCAGTTTCTTGGTTGATTCACAAGATTTGACATCCCCCAAATTATATGGAGTAACTTGCCATTTCATTTTAAAGGAAAACCAATTAGTTTGTACTAAATTCAGACTCGAGGAACTAGAAAGTACTTCAGAAGTCAACTTTTTGTTTTCAAACAAGTCAAGACCAAATAGCCTTATTTGCATTGCACCAAAAGATAACACCTAAAAAGAGAGTACGGCTTCAAGTTCGGAAACACAGCCGACAACATATGTTCTTCTTCTTCGGCTGTTAATTCTATATTTTTGGTAGAAGCGTATCAGAAGAAGGAACCATCGATTCTCCCTGCAAAAGAATTGGAACTTAGTAAAGCAAGATCCAGCCCGCATAGACCAACCACACCCTTGATCAATTGTTCAATATACCAACTTTAGAAACCAATGCCAAGTTTTCGTTAAACCACTGAATGAGTCATATATACTCGCATAGAGAATTAGTATTAGGATTGTGATTTAATACTTGCCTCAAGATACTTTGTGAGCATCGTCTTGGTACTGTAATTGAACCCCTCGATCGCTTCCCCACTTGTGCGTGATTTATTGAGTTGCTTTCTTACTTGAGAAGCAAGTGACTAATAATAAAACAAGTTCAGTCAGTTTATCATGTTGGCATCATTTGAGAGAGGAAAGAAATGAATCTCTGAAGACAATAGCGAGACAATGAAAGAAAGAAACAGTCTATTAGTTAAAGGGTAATCGTTACCTTTCCTAACTCTACTCCCCACTGGTCAAAAGAATTGATCCCCCAAATGAAACCTTGGACAGCTACTCGGTGCTCGTAAATTGCCAACAACTGAAGTATACAAAAAATCATATTTCTTTGATAGCAAAAAATATTAACAACCCAAGTTGTAAGCAAAGTACGAAGGTATCTTGAATGTCATTTTCGAAACTCAAATCATAACATGGCATACATTATCCGCCATTCATTACACCTTCATGATCTTTCATAAACATGTGAATGCTAATAAAATTAGCTTAAGGTATACAAACCTGACCAACATTGTAAGCGTTTAAAGAGGGAAGCAAAAGACTGAGGGATGGTCGGTTGCCACAGAAGGTCTGTGTAGAGATAAAAGAGTTAAGGCTGGAAATCCAAAAGTGAAAAATCAACTTGAAGTAGATAATAAAAGCATTTTACCTTGTGTGGAATAAGATGATGAGGAACCTTCTCACTCAGCAATTGCTCTGAGGTCTGCAGAAAACAGATATTTGATTATTAATAAACCTATCTTATACAAAAGTATTTAGTATCATAGGTCCCTCGGGAGCTTTGCCCGGGGCCCCTTCAAAAGTCACATGGTTAGTGCCTGATTTTATGCACAATCATCTTTGGTAAAGCTTGGTCAGGTAGTCGTTCGATTTCAGGGAAACTATAAACAGCTGAACGTTTTCTTTCCCTAAGAGCATCTCCAGTACAAACTCAAAATTGAAAACTTGGGTGTCACATATGGAGATCCTCAAAGCATGATGACATGAAGTTAGTTAATGTGGATATCCTCAAAGCATCTCCAATGCATAACTCAAAAAAGAACACTCTATAAGTTCTGTGTGCCAAGTTTTACTTGAGGGCCTTTAATTATATTTGTCCTACGTGGCAAAATAAAGATCATTTCATTAGTCTGAGTCACCAATGCGAATACAGATAAAAAGTTACGAAATGGAAGACTGTACCTTTCCATAAGCAAGAGCATCAGGCTGAGCGAAAAAGTTAGACATCAATTCGTCATGGTTACTCACCACTTCCCCTGTAAATCAGCTCAAGTGCATAATTAATATGACCTATATTACCTTTAGGAATAATGGCAATCGTAGTACCTTTCAAGTAAACAGGTTGTTGACTCTTTACGACACCAATAAAATCACAAGGAATTACCCTGCCCTGAAAGTTCCAAGAAAAAAAAAACTTGATTAAGGAAAGAATTATGTCATATTTCAAGTTAGCCCACCATAAGCAAGATTTTGATACTCCTTAAAAGAGGTATCTAAGACTTCGAACATTCTCGAATAAGGAAAATCAATTTAGAGTGTTGTTGGGCTTAGATTTTGATACTAACATCAAATAAGGAACTTTGATACTCCTTAAAAGAGGTAGCTAAGACTTCTATTAACATTCTCAAACAAGGCATTCCAATTTGTTGTTGGGTTTAATGTCCTTATCAAATTGCAAATTTTGTTATATCGGAGTTCTGTTGACAATAAAGACTCTAGGCTTATAAAACCCACCTCTTTTTGTCATTTCATTCATTTAATAGAGAACATCGATGTCGCCTATATTTCATGTTTTTTATTTCTTTATCGTTTTTTAGTGATTATATTGTTGGCTCTAGCTTACTATTGTGCTGCTAAATTTGTTAACAATCATATCTTAGTTACCTAAAAAACTGATAGTGAATTCTCCAACAAAGGCAGCACCTAATTACTACACAAATATGGGCATCTCAAATGCACAACTAGTTTGGAATATGCCCACATGGATCTCATGAAAACCCGAAAGCAAAATGAATATTGAGATCTCATCATGCAGAAATCGAAGAAGCAAATAAGGGCCTCAAGCAATGACACAAATTTTAATTGTTGATAACTTATATTTGGGATTTTGGACTGCAGGCACGCATAAGTTGTCAACTCATGTACGTTCTATAGAAGGAAATCAATCAAAACACAGGGATACATCTCAATACGAAATTGAATTTGGAATCCGTAAGTTAGAGAAGCACCCAATTTACCTGGTGGATTAGCTGGTAAAAGCTGTGCTGACCGTTTGTACCAGGCTCACCAAAATCGATTTCTCCAGCCTCATAAGGAAGTGGAACACCATCAATTGATACACCCTTCCCATTGCTCTCCATGCTAACCTGCAAAAAAAGTAGTCTACACGTCAGCTTGTGACATACGGAATCTAGTATAAAGGAAGATAACGTAAAAAGTAATATAAATAACACACAACACTTTACTTGTTGGATATGAGGAGCAAACTTCTCTAGTGCCTGAGTGTATGGCAAGATAGCCTAAACGTTCAAAGTCTAAAGTTAGGAAATTACTTTATATAAGGGCACACATCAAAATGAAATTCATAATTAAGATTGCTAGATCAATACGCGTACTCACCCTTGCAGGATATCCAAGAAAAGTAACATTCCAAACGCTTAATAAACCAAGAAGTACCTATCCGAGAGAAAATGCATCAGAACCATAAATACGTTTTAAATATATATAAATTCGATGAAAAAAACTCGATTTCTTGAAGTAAAATAAGATTGACAAAGAAAAGGGGACTCACAATAAAGATAATGTCAAGTAATAGAAATGCTTAACAGAGTAATGGAGACTTACAGGAATATTTTCCTCGAATGGTGCAGAAGAGAAATGTTGATCAATGCTTGAGGCTCCCCTTAAGAACCTATAGAAAGTAGTATATCCAGTAGTAAGTAATGAGAGCTGAAAAAAGAACTGAATGTCGTAATCTAGTGGAGCCATGACAAGTTCTGCAATATTGTTTCTGATCATGACAAGAGCAGAAGGACAATTTCTAAGCTTTACATGCAACTTCTATCCTAGGTTCTGGTACCACTTGGCCATCTCCATATCCTTATTCAAGGTCTCAGCTCAGTTCACCATCTCAACAGGAACGAGAGCAAGGAAATGCACATAGAAGGAGCATAGGAAAACATGTCGTTCCATGAGTACATAAGACGGTTAGGAAATTAATTTCAAGATTCTCTCTCCCCCTCATTTTGAAATAGTAACCCTTCCCATTTGTAAGGTGTTTCTACAAAAACTTCAGATGTATCCTACTATATTTTGAACAAAAAAATTGCAACTAAGTATGTGTAAATTAGACTGGACGTTCATTGACATAGGAGTCACCCTACTTTTCAACAACAGGGAAACCATATTGGAGAGATAAAGGCAATACACCAACAGCACTGCAAACTACAAAAAGAAACACCATATCAGAAGAGCAAAAGAGGATCACTAATCAATATTGGAACTTCAAATATCATAATATCCCAAAAAGAGATGATTTATAAAGTTACCACTATATCTGCCACCAACCCAGTCCCAGAATGCAAAAGCATTATTAGGGTCAATTCCGAATTGTTCTACAAGCTGCGTCAGAAATGTGGATTTCTTAAATGAACAGGAAATTTAAGAGGAATGGAGAAGCAATTGATGCACAATTTAAGAACAAATCGAACTACTACGGATTGCAACTACACTTTATAATGAGGCAGCTAAGTTGGCTTAAGTATTAGATTCTAGGCAAAAGCATATCGCCACTATCATATGGTACAAAATGAACAACAAGTGCCCCTCAAAGACCTCCGGATTTAATATGATTACGAAAACTAAAACTGAACTTTGAGCACTAAACAACTCTAACTTTATAAGACATGTACAAAATGAGAGATTTGAAAATACCGTGAGATTTGTACTGACAGCCACCATATGCTTTGCAACAGCTTGAGGCCTGAAATCAGTAAGATAGCATTGAATTTTATGATCAAAGGTACACAAAGTAAAAGCAAGTACTGCACCAACGAATCTCTGGAAAAAGTAAGTTATGATGTTCTAGCACCAACCCTAGTGCAGCTGATATCCACTCCCTCAGTGTACGAGCGTTCAACATCGTCTCTGCTGTGGTAAACGTCTTTGAGACTACCACAACTGAGTTTACACAAGAAACAGCATCAGTGAATGAGAACAAAGAGGATAATCATATTTACTTATAGTCGTGCAAAAACAGAGAAAGGAAAAGAAATTCTACCCAAAGTGGTTTCAGGGTTCAACCCTGTGATACTCTTAGCAACATCAATCGGATCTACATTTGCAAGACTGTAGAATAGGTTGACACAAGATTAGGTTTCTACACTAAAAAATCAATAAATTCTAATTATATAGTTATATATGTCGTCAGGCAATTCCCATTTCTCTATTTATCAGTAGCTAGACCCATCTTAAAGCAGTACCTCAACAAGCAAAGGATTTGTCAACTCAAATACACGTTTTTATTGTACACAATAATATATTGAAGACATACAAAGAAGTAATCAGAAATTGACTACTTACAAACGCAATTGACGTCCTTTCGCACATACTACAGCCTCTGGATCTGTATAAGTTCATTAGTCGGAATAATTGTTAGCAACAAACTACAAACCGGCGTATACCAACAGTCTAGAAGATGGAATGAACCGAGCAAATGAACCTGTTTGAAGTGCAGTATGTACAAATAGAGGTCCTAAAAAGCTTCCACCAATACCAACAGCTACAACATCTTTCAATGCTTTCCCTGTTTCTCCAACCTGTACAAATTTCCGACTGTTCAACATCTATATAATGATAGTAATATCGACAATTACGACTAAATACAAATTTCAGTGTACACATTTGTATTACCCAAGAGCCACTGCGAATCCGCTCACTGAATTCGTTGATCTTGTCTAAAACCTTCCAAACCTCAGGAACCACGTTTTTGCCATCACTATTTATCACCGCATCCCTTGGAGCACGTAGAGCTACATGAAGAACAGACCTATCCTCGGTACTGTTAATCTGGACGAATCATCGAACAATTCAATAAAAGTGAAACAAAAATACAAAGTTTGGGTTTTAACTTAGTATACGAAAAAGTGATAATATGTACTCAACAAACAAGCTTAAGAAATAGGAATCTAGTTGCTATTTTTGATTCAAGGGAAATACACATACATGTTCTCCGCTATACATTTTGTTGATCTTTTCCTTGAGATGTGATGCCTGCAATAACAAACACAACATTATTAAACTGCATTGCCTTTCTAGTGAGGGAAAGAAGACCACCACAAAGATAAGATAGAGAAAGCCTAATCCCACCTCTGCCAATTCCAATAGCTTCTTCATGGTCTCCTGATTCGCACATTGCCGCGAGTAATCCAAAAACATACCATCAAACTCACTGGACAAAACAAACCAATCCCTCAATCACCACACCCATATTAAAACACAAGTATTTCATAACAATCTATCTTATCTACCATTAATAGAAACAAATGAAAATGTCAAAAGGAAAAAAACATACAGCATCATAGACTTGCAACGTTCAGAGTCATTCATCAAATCACGCAAATGGGTCTTCTTAATATCCTCAACATGAGCCTATTTAACCAAGAAACAAGATGAAGTTCTGGAACAAAATCAATAAATACATACATAAACCAGAATAGAGCAATCAATACCTTTAAAGCATTCCAAGGTTGGGTCTCGCAAATAAGAGTGGAAGAAGAAGCCATTATAATCTGAAACAAGATATTATTATTATTATCTGAGCTGAACAAATAAATACCCAGAATCAAAAATACCCAAATTTCAAAAGTTATAATGAAATTTCCACAATCAGAAGAGGTTACATATAATCTTCAAAATAACAAAAGACGATTAGGAAAAAAAAAACAGAACCCGGAGACTGAAAATTACATCAGATGAAGAAGAAGAAATCAAATGAAAAGTGGGATGCGGGATTAGAGAGAGAGGGAGAGAAATAGACATTCTTACCTGAAAGGATGATGATTATTTTAATCTGGGTATTCAGAATTGGAGTATTTGGTAGAAATGAGGAAGAATCTGTGGATTATTTTATTATGGTTTTATGAGGTAATGGAGTTCTGAAGAGAGAACAAATTTTATTATTCTATTCTTTATACTGTGGGTATTGGGAGAGAAGGGCCGCTCGCATGAGACACGCCACAAGTTTTAATGCCCTATTACTCGATTATTAGGTGTTGGTCGGTCGTATTTCTCGTGAGTGTTCATAACTTTATCTAACGGCTCTTACTAGTCAACTTTAATCAATTGAGTACGTGGCGTGATCTTAGTGTCTCCTCGACAGGTGTTAGATGATTTGATGGATAGACAAAGTCAATTTGTGTATGTCATCCGGGTGCTATGAATTAGAAGAAGGGAGAGGATAAATCTAAGGCCCAAAAAATGAGCCCAAATAGAAAATCCAACCCAATAGGGATTTATATTTAAAAAAAACCCAAAATGTTAGATTACCTCTCTATCCCTCCAAAAGAAATTGTTCCCTCTCATATCCCTAAGTCATTTCCCGCCAGCCTCTCTTTTTCCCACACTGACTTGATTTGACCCGAGACTGCCAGCCTCTCTCTTTCTCTCTCGGTCACCGCGCTCTCTCTCTTCATTCACACCCTTTCTTCATTAGACACAAAACCTCTCCATCTCTATCTCTTCATTCAAACGATTCCTCTCTATCTCTCCTCTCTATCTCGATCAAACTCTATCTCTCTTCATTCATTCAAAGCTGCCTCTCCGTCTCTCTCTCTCTATCTCTTTTTCAAGCGAAACGATTTCGGCCATTAACCCCTACAATCCAAACGTTACCGGCGATTCTCTCTCTCTCTATCAAAGCTATTTAAGCAACTTGATCTACTCATTTCTCTCTCTCTATTTCGCTCTCTTTCAACGAATCTTGTGCTTCTCTCTCTATTTCGCTTTCTTTCAAACACAGGTACGTCTCTGTTCTTCCTCTAACTCTTCATCCTCTCTCTGTTGTTGGTAAATTATTTGGATTGTTAGAACATTTTGGGGTTTTTTGTTTCAGATCTTTGTTTGTTGGTAATATTTTAGGGTTGTTGGTACAGTTTTAGGGGTGTTCGAAAATTTGGGGGTGTTTTCAAACAATTAGGGTTTATTATTTCAAGTTCAGTACTCTGATCTTGAGTTTGTGATAAAACATTTTGGGTTGTTTTTCAAAAAAGTTTTAGGGTTAAGTTGCTCTACAGATTTTGATAAAACATTTTGGTTGTTGTTTTGTGATTTCGGAAGCATTTGGGTGTTTATGGTTCTTCATCATCTTCTAGGTTAGGTTTGTATTAACATTTAGGTTTGTGATCCGAAAGTTAGGTTTCTGTGGAGACATTTAGTACTTTGTCTTCGATTTTTGGGGGTCTGTCTTTGTTGATGAAGTGTATGATTTGTTTTATCATTCTAGGTTGTGTTAAAGAAATGTAGGATTATGGTTAGACATTTTGATAGTTGTTTGTGATTTTGGAAGCATGCATCTTCACAGAAAGGTCATTTGGGTGTTTATGAATCTTCATCAAGTTTTTAGGTTAGGTTTGTTTTAACATTTAGGGGTGTGATACGAAAGTTAGGTTTCTGTGGAGGAATTTAGTCATTTGTTTTGGATTTATGGGTGTTTGTCTTTGTTGATGAAATGAATGGTTTGTTTTAACATTCATTGTTGTGTAAAAGAAATTAGTATATGTTTAGACATTTTGGTTGTGTACATACATATTGTGTTTGTTTGAAACATGTGGGTGTCTAAGGGGGGGGGGGGGGGGGGTAGTGGAGCGGGACTTTCACAGACTTTCATAGACAAAATGTCCCGTAGACATTTCAAGACATTTCGGATGAGTTATTATAGACAACATGTGTTCATAGACATTTTCAAGACATTGAGAGTTTGTAGACAAAATGTCTTTATAGACATTTCAAGACATTTGATCCATAGACAAAATGTCCTGGGGACATTTTAAGATCTTGAGTCCATTGACAAAATGTGTAATGCATATTATATTTGTGCTAATCAAAAATATATTTTTCGACTTTTGTAGACATCTGTGAATATTTGTGGACATTGATGGACATTTGGTAGACATTTATTATTTTAATATTATTATTATTATTATTTAATCACATGAAATAATATATTAATACTAACATTTCAAAAATATATTTTTCGACTTTCGTAAACATCTGTGAATATTTGTGGACATTGATGGACATTTGGTAGATATTTATTATTTTAATATTATTATTATTTTTTTAATTACATGAAATAATATATTTATACTAACATTTCAAAAATATATTTTCGACTTTCGTAGACATCTGTAAATATTGTGGACATTGATGGACATTTGGTAGACATTTACTATTTTAATATTATTATTATTATTGTTTAATCACATGAAATAATATGTTTATACTAACATTTCAAAAATATATTTTTCGACTTTCGTAGACATCTGTGAATATTTGGGGACATTGATGGACATTTGGTAGACATTTATTATTTTAATATTATTATTATTGTTTAATCACATGAAATAATATATTTATACTAACATTTCAAAAATATATTTTTCGACTTTCGTAAACATCTGTGAATATTTGTGGACATTGATGGACATTTGGTAGACATTTATTATTTTAATATTATTATTGTTGTTTGATCACATGATGGACTTCAAATGTCTCTTGTTTTTTTAAAGACATTTTGGCTTCCAAATTTGTCCCAAATCCTTCACAAATTCATCAAACTATGAAGTCCACCAAAGTCTGGGACATATTTTGTCTACAATCGAATGCCTCGGACTTTCATAGACTCTCAAATGTCTGGATTTGAATGCCTCAGACTTTCGTGGACTCTCAAATGTCTGGATTTGAATGCCTCAGACTTTCGTGGACTCTCAAATGTCTGGATTTGAATGCCTCAGACTTTCGCGGACTCTCAAGAGTCCGCGAAAGTCTTGCTCCACTACCCCCCCTAATACAAAACATAACAAATTTTGCAGATTACAAAGATGGTTAAAGCTGCAACAAAGAAAGGAGATGGTCCTGAAAAAAGACAACAGACTCCAGTGAGGGCTAGCCCTAGAAAGAGGGCTAGTGAAGAGCCATCATCTGCTGGGCCTAGCAAAAAAGGCAAGAATGTTTCATAATTTCTTATAATGATAAAAGACAAAGTTGTTTGCAATGACATCCTCTAATATGTTTCATCATTATCTTGGGGGGCTTATATAATGCTGAAACATTTTGCAGAATGTTTGGGAATTTTATAATATTTTTTTCCATTCCTTGTGATGATACAGAAAAACACTTCTGACCTATTTGTGTTTAATTTTTTGCAGTATTGCATGCACACCAGGATCCATGAGGACCTGGTAGAAGAAGTAGGGGTAAGTCCTAGAATAGCTCGATGGATGATCGAGTCATTCTTCCTTAAAGGACTGGAAGAAGAACTGGATAGCATTTCAGAGGAGCAGGTAATGTGTTTTAACATTTGCTATAATGTCTCTGGGATTTGAATAAATGTTCTAACATAATTGATGTCTGAGTGACATTCTTTGAAATGTTTGAGCATGTTCATGAAATTTTACACAAATTATTAAATGTTTGCATTTTTTGGGAGGTGTTGAGATAATAACCATATGTATCCATCCTTGTAGGTGAAGGTGGAGTTGGTGCCGGAGTCTGTTGAAGAGGAAGATTTGTTAAAGTTCACTGAGAGGGTGGTGGTGAAGATAAATGATGAGGAAGTTGAAAAATTGAAGGAGGAAGTTGAGAGGTTGAGAGAAGAGAATGTGTTGGTTAAGAGAGAGAATGAGATGGTTAAGAGAGAGAGAGAAGTATTAAGAGAGGAATTGGAGAGGATAAAGAAAGAGAGAGGAGAGAAGAATGATGTTTTGGAATTTGATTTTGGTGTCGGAGGGGAGGTGGATGTTCGAGACGAGGTGATTGGTCGAGATGAGGTGATTGGTGGAGAGGAGGTGGAGGGTGGGCAGGACGTACAAGGTGGACAGGAGGTGGAGGTTCGACAAGAGGTAGAGAGTGGAGATTGGTGGAGAGAAGATAGTGGAGCAGGAAGTAGCCCAAAAAAACCCGGAACAAGTAAACGTAGAAGCCCGCAACGAACAAGAAAGTGATGCCGAAGCCCAAACTGGAGAAGCGGAAATAGGCAACAAGGGTAAGAAGGCAATTTCTGATGAGTTGGTAAAGGGTCAATCTTCATGGGATGTGCAAAACAAGGAGCAGACAGAGAGCCAAGTTGCTGGGTCAAGTGAGTAAATGCTCACGCAATTCTTTACTTTTGTCGACATTCTTGTCTTTGCTTGAAAAGAAGTTAGAAATGTTGAAGCAAATACCAGAATGCTTCAACATTAAACATTATGTTTTTAAATCAGTCTACATTTATAAAAGAAATGAATATTGTTTTTTTAGATTTAAGTTGGTTTTATTTCTAGTTTATTTTTTTTAACCAACGTATTAACTTGTGTGGAATCATTCTATCTTCTCTCAAATTCTTACTTACTTGTCAGATGATTGGTATGAACATAAATTGTTCCGCCATCGTTACAAGTTTTTTGATAAACGGTAAGTAAAAGAGTTCTATCGTACTCCCACGATGTCTTTTACCACGACAATTGAAGACTGTCTTTTACCACGAACGACAGTAGAGTGGTCGGCTAAGTAATAAATAAGAAACAAACAAGTAAGTGTTCTTCTCCGCATAAATACGTAAAATGTTAGAACATCCGTGATAAAATTTATATATATTGATCAAGAATTGGAGAATGATTGTTGTTAAGATTTGGTTTTCTATCGAATGTTGACTAGTTAAACGTGTGGTGGTGGGAACAGGTGAAAAGCAATTTCCAAGTTTTTTGAATGTAGGTGAAAATGAGATGGAAGAAGTTGACTTTCAGTTGACTTGGCCTTCAGCTTTCTTTTCAGAGGTTTGTGAGGTGGCCAAAGAATATGAAAACTATGAGATCGTGGAGAATGAAAGTTCTTCTGAAGACGATTTTGTAGATAAGCCAAAGGTTGAAATGTCTGAAGTTGTTGAAAAGAAAGAGAAAAACAAACAAAACTCTTTGGTTAAGAGGGTTAAAACTCAACCACGAACCCGAACTACGACCGAGAAAGCAAAGCAACTCGAGAAAAAAAAAACAATTAATGTAGAAGACATTGTAGAGTTGGGAGCCGGAAGGTCAGAAGAGGAGAAAGGTCAGAAGCTTGGAAACTGGAGAAGAAGCCCAGTCTGGAAGAATGTGAAGGAACAAGAAAAGGGTCTGTTGGAAGAATTCCTCAGGAAAAGTGACAAAAGGTACGAGTAGGTTACTGTAATGTTCATGCACAGACAATAATGTTTGAACATTACTGTTTGTGTTGCAACATTTTTATTCGCTTACTGTAATGCCTTAGCATTCCCTGAAATGTCCTAACATTAGAAAAGGTGACACTGTTTTTTCCAAATTTTGCAGTACGAAGGTCTGGTTTAGTGACGGGATTAACGACATCTGTGGGAAACAGCTCGATATGTTGATGATGAATCTCGAATGTGATTCACAAATAATTAACTGGGCGAATTCCTTCGTCACTAGTCACGAGAAATTGAAAGAAAAGAGTGTGTTATGCCTCCCATCCGAAATCTATGTAAGTTAAGTGATTAGTATGTTTTCCTATCATCATCTTTTATATGAGTGAACATTTTGATAACTTGGTGTTTGTGGTACAGACAATGATAAAGTCCGCGGTCAACCAAGCTTCCATCGAAAGAATGCTCAATCGTACGTTGAGTAATAATGCTGGGAAACCGGAAATATTATTTGTGTGTGCACCAATCTGCCAACCAACAACGGGAGACACAGCAAGGGGGGCACTAGACACTCTTGATATATAATGTATTTCTCCATCGGTGGAACCATTATGATTTGATGTCATTTGATAAGAAGATGGCCAAGGAGTGTTACGAAAATGTCAGGGAGTACGCGGCATATGTGGAGGATGTAATGGAAGAGGTGGGATTCACAATGTTTGGAACCCAACAAAAATATGCAAATGTTCTTGGGGAGGCAGAATTCCCTACTCAGGGAGAAAAGTAAGTGTTTTCACTTTTTATTTGTTCCAACATTATGATGCATGCTTTAATTTGTTTGAAATTGTTCCAACATTCCTCGAAATGTTGTAACAAAAACCTTTTATGTTTTCAGACAATTAATAAAAAAGACACGTAATTATTATTAATGTAGTCCCATTTCACATTATGTTTCAGTATTGTCTGTGACTGTGGAAACATTATTGGTTATGCTTTAACATTTCATTTGTGTCTTGAACAGCCCGGATTGCGGTCTCTTTGTAATTTTGAAAATTGAAGAGCTGGTGGAAGACTGCATGACAACAGGACCCAAAGAGCGTACACAAAACCCAGATTGGGTTTCCCTGGCACAAAGGAAGAGGGCTAAGCTCACCCACAACATATTGAAGGAGAATACGATATCTTGGAGGATGGCCCGAGCTTGAAAGTGTGGTGGCCCCGACATATATTTTTTTTGTAAAGGATTTTTTAATCAAAAATGAAGTAGTTGTTCAGGTAACGGGTTATGTTCATATCACTAAACCCGAAACGACTTCATTCTTGATTAGATTACAAACAAATATGGTTTGTAAATTATTTTGGGATGTTAACAACTTACAATGATTTTGAATGAGATATTTATGTGGAAACAATATGAAGTAAATTTAAATATATTATTATTTTTCTTCTAAAACATATGTGACATGCATTGACGACAAAGAGTTTGTTTCAAGAAAAACATACACAGAAATGTTAGAACATTCCTCTTAATGGTGGGACATATTGACAAATGTCTTGGGAAATATGTAATAATGTTCCTTCATTAATGAGAATGTACTAAAAAAACTTATAATGTTGAAACATTGTAAATAATAGCTAGACATGTAAGGATTCATTCACAGAACATTTTGTAGAATGTTAGGATTAATTCACTAGACAAAAAAATATGTACTAAAGACCAAAAGATTTTACTAAAACATTCAACACAATGTAGAGACAGTCATTTACATGTTGAGACATATCGTTGAATGTTAAAGCATTTAGAAACATGAGAACTACAGTTGGGCTCGACATGTCACACTGTTGTGATAAGCGGGTTGGTTGCACCTGCGACATATTCTTTTTCTCCTGGTAACATCTCCGGAACTCTGCAACCGTGTTGTACGTGGTCTGCCGGGTGCCCTTTTAACTAGTGGAGGAAGAGTCTTGGTTAATGGATCAAAAGTATAGGGTTCGTCAAAATTTGGAACGGGGTAAACACAATGTTGGTATGTGTTTCTGTAAGCCTCCACCGTCCAGACCGGATCGTAAAAACATGTACTATCACCACGAGTCTTGTTGATGCATAACATTGCATGTTGACACGGAAGCGAATCTACTTGCCAACGCCGACAAGAGCATGTGAGAGTACTAAGATTTACGGAATGGCGTGGAGTCGAATATACTTCATAAATAAATGGGGTTGCCTCAACGTATCTCCAAGTCTCCGCAACTTTGTATTTCGCTTATTGCTCCAAGTTAATGGATGGGCAAAGAAATGTATTCCATCCAATAGCGGCGTCTCTATGCTTTCTCATCTTGTTCATAATCTTCTGTCTTATGGCATCCAACAATGCTGTAATAGGGAGGACGCGGGCTTTCTTTACCATGTTGTTGAAGCTCTCAGACAGTTGGGAACTGATGGCGCCATACCTGTAAGAAAACATTATAACGAATGTCACAACATTTATCGGATGCTTGCAATAAATCGTCTCGTGCGATAACAGCACACTGAATGTGGTAACATGTATCTGAATGACGGAACACTATCATTGGCGAAGCCAGAAACTTTTATGAGTGGGGGCACTTTTTTGTTATATGTAATGAAAAAATTCCACAGTAAACGATCAAGCTAGAATCGAAAAGCAATTTCTTAACAAAATTTTATTTATAGTTTAGATATTCCGAAACAATTTTGATGTATAACAATCAATCTCTAATTTTCTCAATATGGATCTAAGATCTTTCCTCCAACTAGATTCCCAAAATTTACTGAAATAAAAAACAAAGGAGGGGATGAAGAGATATGGTGAAGATTAAGAAGAACGATGCTAGATGATGAAGAGGAAGTGATCGTAATGGAAGAAAAGATGAAGATTAAGTTTTCTTTCTAATAACATGTTTACAAGAACAAAAGTCTAAAAAATACGATTTTGAATTTCAAAATACAAATCACCGAAAAATCGGACAAAATCAAAATTAAGGTGGACGTTTAGAAAACTCATCATCTCTACGAGCCCATTTTTATTTAGTTGGTCACTTTGAGGAGGTCAAAATTGAGTTATCTCAATTAATAAAATCTAATTTTAAGCCAAGCATGACCTTTATAATGTATTTTTAATAAGTAGTCATCTTAAACCAAACAATAACTTCAACTAACTTAAGAAGTAGATATTTTAGAAAAAAAAATTCTAGAAAAAGGAATGTTGTGTGTGGGACTCGATCCCTTGACCTCAATGTCGAAACATAATCACTTCACCAACTAAGCTAAGAAAGAATTGTGTGTAAAAAACGGAAAATATATATATATATATATATAGATATATGTATCTAATATAGCGACAAATGTCACATAACATTAACGAGCCACGTTAGGGTCGTGGGGGCCTGCGCCCCCACGGCCCCTATGTGGGCTCGCCCCTGAACACTATAAAGAATGCCCTTCCATAACAGAAGATATGATTAAATGTGAAAAAATAACTGAGTAAACTTAAAGTGTGCCGGTAACAGGGTTAATGGTGTTTCAACATTTCAACTGAAAAAGAGTAAACAAAATACCTATCCCCTGGGAAAAAGGAATCTGCCCATGATTCCGGATTAAGGGATTGGAAAAACCTCTCCACATTGGTTCCACCCATCTCAACCATTTGTTCAATGGTTGTGTGATACTCGCTCTCGGGTAATGCCCGTGCCGCCGTAAACATAAGACTCTAAAAATAACGTGACTGGCGCGCCCCGTTACGTATTCTCAAGTTCAGATTACATCGTAAGTGCCAAACACAGAATGAGTGATGAGTGGTGGAAAAAACATTCTTCACGCCTTTTAGAATTTCAGCATGTCTATCCGAAATAAAAGTGTAACGTTTTATCGGATCCACCACTAATTTCAAATTTTGCAGAAACCAATCCCAATTATGATCATTCTCAATGTCCACAACTGCGTAAGCAATGGGGAAAAGACCTAACAAAAAAAAAGAAAGAGAAAATTAGTTCTGTTGATGCATAAAGCAATATTGCATAAGCATTTTCTGAAATGTCCACACATACTTGGGAATGAGGAGTGACATCAATAAATGACGCAGCATCTCACTGTATGCCGCGTCATAATAGATCATGTTCTTAACATTTTGTCAAGTGTTAGCAGGAACATTGGAATGTTAACGTAAGATGTGAAAATGAAAACCTACCGTCGTTTCCGTCCTTGGTAACCGCAGCTAAAATGCAGCCATTAAAACGAGTTTTGGCGAATGTTCCATCAATATAGATCACAGGGCGACAGTGTTGAAACCCAAGGATAGATGAGTGAAGGGCAATAAAAACTCGGACAAATCTGTTGGTAGTGGGTTCGATTTGCAAATCAATTATGCTATTGGGATTAGTAGTCGCCAAAGCATCTACGTACCACTTCAACTTTGCATAGGAATCACCCTCTTGCCCAAATACTTTGTCCATGGCTACCTTCTTACCACCGTAAGAAAAGTAATAGCTCAACTCAACGCCGTAATCGTCTTGAAACTTTTCTTTAACTTCAGCCGTATTCCAATTTGGGTGTTTTCTGATGTCTTCATCCATTAGGCTGCCAACAAGTTTACTAGACAATTTGGGATCCGCAGGTTTGAGAACAACATCGAGACAATCGTGTTTCGGTTCGTACTCTTTCAACAGAAACACAGATTTACATCCCAATGGTGCAACCCCGTGGACTCTCCAATTACATCCGGGTTTGGAACAAACGGCAGTCGCACGACCTGGTTCATTCTTGATATATTTGTAGTTGTTCTTAGTTGCAATGGTATATCGACCAAGAGCGTGACGAAAAGCTTTGACACCACCGGGAAATATTTACCCAATCTCCGTAAATACGTCGCCCCATGAGTCACATACTAACTTCTTGTCATTATTTTGAGATTTAGAAAGTGACCTTTCAGTTTCCATACTGCAAAATTGAATAAAATGTTATGAAAGTATCATCAATTGTCTTAACAGGTTAACAAATGTATGAACATCTAGTGTAATGTCGCGGCACCAAACAGAATGTACTGACATGCGTGGGAATGTTTAATTAACAAGGAGAATGTTTTACAATTATATGAAATGTGTGAGTTTATGTGAAAATGATGGATAACATTCTACTGAATGTTTCGAATATGTGGTATAATCAGGTGGTCCAAGAAGCAATGTCTGATCATTCTATCAAATGTTGGTCAAAGTGATAATTCCATAGCTATGAAACAAATGTGTTAACACATGATAAAGTACTGTTAACGTGTAACCAAATGTTCAAAAATTTTTGTAAATGTTAACACAAACTTTAAAGTTGTAACAGAAACAAAAATAATGTACGGACAACGAAAGAACTGTACGGACACCTCAGAAACTAAGCATTAGACAAGAAGGATGAACAAGAGCATAAAATCCCATAAAAAAGAGTTTCATCATCAACAGTTACCTGGATTTATAGGAGAAGAAGATGGTGATTCGAACAAGTTGATGGTTGAAGCAGAGTCTAGAAACGAACAAGTTGATGGATGGAGAAGATGACTCGATATGATGAATGAAGAAGAGGGTTTGTATCTCGGTTTGTGTCTGTAGGTGATGACTGAACGAAGATGATGAAAATATTAGAGAGAGAAAGGTGAAAACGAAGATGATGATTGAAGAGATGATGACTGTAGAGAGATGAAGGTGGAAAATAGGGTTTGTGTTTCGGTTTAGGTAGAGAGATAAAGTGAAATAGATTTTGGAGAGAGAAAGTGAATCAGATTTTTGAGAGAGAAAGATATGATTTGTTAGGAGTTGTTGGATATATATAGGAGGGCAAAAAAGGGTTTAGAAGAAAATATAATGTCTTAGAGATACGAGTTGGGCCCGGATTGAACATTGGATGTGTATTTGGGTTTGATTTCAAATATTAGTTGATTTTTGGGTTTTCGGTGGGTTAATAATCCCTATTGGGTTTTTTTTTGTATTTGGACCCAAAATTTGGGCCTTTCATCAAAATTTTCGCGGCTATAGATGCCTATTTTTATCTGGTTTGATTATTCAGTGTATGATTTGATTCTTTTCCTTTTGGAATTTTCACATAGAAAGGCCCCCTTCATTAATCATTCTCGCACTCACACCAGTCTGAGGTCTGGGTTTGACTCTCGGATTGGTCAGTCCAAGACCTTACGTAACGTTTCGAGTTGGCAAGTATGAGAGTAAAAATCAGTTGTCGAACTGTCAAGTACGAGAGTCTCGTCTGGTTCGAGTTCGAGACCATCTTTTTCAGAGTTGAGGATCAATTTCGACTTAGAAATCAACTTAAAATTAGTGATAAATATTTTTCAATAGTTTACACACTTCAAGTACTTTCCAAGCATTGGATCATAAGATAAAAAGTCAAGGATTGTTCGAGGTGTCAATAGAAAAAAAGAAGATAATAAAGAATGGAGTATCTACAGAGATCAAGGGACGCATTTAGCCTCTCTTTTATTAGAGAAGTAGGTTGTGTTTGGACATTCTACCTAACTCCATTCAGCAACATCATGGGAAGTTTTATAAGGCCTCCCCAATTTTGTTAAAAGGCCTCCCCATGAACCATTTTACTTGGTAAATTATCATTGAGGGGGGGCCTTTTAACAAAAATGAGGGGGCCCTATAAAATTAGCCCAACATCATTTTTTATAGGGTGTTTTTAAAGGCACCGGACTAAAAGGCTGTTAGCATCCATAAATTTTATTGACTTGGGTCAACGATCATTGACCCGATGTCTCTATAAGCACCGGTTTTTAATGTGGGTGACGTTCACCTTCGTTTGACGACAAAAACACCGACACCTATCGACGATCATTTTTTTATTCGGAACCATCAATCCGAGTGATTTGTTCATCATTTTTTTTTATTCAGAACCATAAAGAAAGAAAAATAAGAAAGATTTAAAAAAAAAACTTCCTGCTACAAAATTTCAGTCATGTAATAATCCGAACAATCCTCCGGTTCACTCTGTACCGTAACGGGTGATACGAGACGTCTCATTGTTTCTTCATCTAGGGGTTCATCTCTTATTTCTCTCTGCATCTTTGAAACTTTTTCCATTATTGAATTCCACAATTTCAAGTCTTCTTTATTCCCAATTAATGAACCTAGAGATGATGAAGATGATAATTTGTAAGGTATAATCGAACGGTGGAGATTCGATGACGAAGATTCATCACATCTTCCATCTCCATTACTGCCAGTTCCACCAGCATTATTAAACCTAATTTTTCCACCACCGCCATTGTTTCCTCATACTGAAGTTAATGATGAAACAAAGAAAGTTTTAATCGATGAAGAATCAAACTTTGATTTATACTGATTTTGATTTTTTGATAGACTTATGTTTTTTGTGATGGCCGCCGGCTGAGAAGATGGAGTTGCTGCAATCGCAGTATTATTTGCCATTGAATACACAGTGAAATTTGCTTAAAGAATCATAACAGACACCATTGAAGTCCGTGTTTGAGAAAAAACTTGTTGAAATAACCAGACAAAGATGCATTCAATTCTCTCTCTACGCGAGAAAGAATTCTTTAAAGATCTTCATAATACAGATTCTCTCTCATCTGTAAACTATAACTTTGAATTTCTCTAGTTATAAAACCATTGATGAAAAAGCTTTTTAAACTGAACCATGAAAAATTTCTCTTGCTTCTCCTAGACCTTCTTCCAATTGATGATTTTTTTTTTCTTTATGATGGATGGAGGGGTTAGGGCTAAGTGAGAAGGGACCGGTGCCTAAATAGTTTGTTGGTGCTAATAGAGAAGTGAGCGGTTGGGGTTGGTGCTAACAGAGATGGATGCTAACAGCCTTTTGGCCCGGTGCCTTTAGAAGCACCCTTTTTTATATAAGCAACCACACTTGTGGAATTCAACTAATATTGAAGGCACAACTAATTTTATAGTTATTTGCATCTTGATCTCAACTTCTCAATCTTTATGTTGGTCAAAATCGAGTCATCTTCGCCCTTTAGGCATTTTCTACTACCTATGTAAACAGGGTGGGTTTAGGATGGATCACACCCCATTAGTGACGAGGTGTGGGGGGGGGGCTCGCCCTTAGGAATTAACCCGAATGGCCATTCCAATCACCAACCAATACTCTCTTTGACGAAAAGACTAAGAGCATCTCTATTGCAACGCTTAAACTCTAAAAATAAGAGAGCCACATAAAAATTCTAGAATTTTTGTTGGAGTGTTGCATTGCAGGCAAATTAGTCAAGGATTCCCCAAGGCATATTATCAATAGGACCTTTAGGCGAGTTTCGACATTAGGCCAAACAGCAAGATTGAAGTCAAGAATACCCCTCGAGAGGAAATGTATTCGTTATAACTAGGCCAGCAAATGATTCACCTCTTAGCTTCGATTAAGACTTGTATACATTCCGGCCTCAAAACTCAATATCTTCTAGGAATAAGCTTCTTACTTTGGTGGTCGCCGTTTAATATGTTCCTTCTTGCCATGGATTTATTTTGTTTGAAGTCCTTTGTTATCCAATTAGGCGACTAATCTAAAAGTTCGGTTGGTCTTTGCAGGGTTTACGTCGTTGTTGCTCTTTTATGGGCTTTACTATTTAGCCTACTCATAAGATTGTAAAAGTTTTCCAGTGTTTGAAAATGAGTGCTCAATCAGATTTGTTGTCTTTATATTAGTTGCTAGATGTAATTCTTCAGGAGTGACTTAATAGAGAATCAGTCTGAAAGTATACATTCTTGAAACTACTCAAACTGGCATAATTTCGGCTTAGCTGAAACTTATTTTCACTTTATTCTTGAAATGGAATGTTTATACCAATGTGGGGTGAGCATATATATTATCCCTAATAACACCCAAAATTATCTCTGTTCAATTTTATTTTATTTTTGAAATTTCGAATTAATATGTTACGAACACAAATATACGTACGACCCAAACGGGGACGGCGACCCCCAAAAGATATTTATATATCTCATCATGTCACTATTTTTTGTGCATTTTCTTCTTCTTCTTCTTCTTCTTGATATCTGAGTTAGAAACAACATGATGGCCAAATCTTAGCTTCGAATTATTGATAGCTAGAACCATATATCTTATCTATTTGCTACTTTTCTGATAAATTTGAATTTAGTATATGATCGAGAACACCGACAACGTTTGAGTTGAACTCACATAACTTGTGCTGGCACGGCCCCTCGAAGGCCATACTCTTTTTTGCCCCTTTGATTACCTTATCAAACCATAACCAACTCTTTCACTAGAAGAGATAGAGAGAGAAGCCAAGTAGAATGGATAACATAAAATCCATTGTCATGGTGGCAGACACCATAATTTAAGTTACTTTCTTCGAAAAACGCAAGACGGGGCCAGGTTCCATTTTGTTGTTGAGCTCACCCATAATGCTGCTGCATGTCAATCTTCTCTGATCTTTATCTCCTTTGAATTAATTCAAAAATCAAGTGTTGGTTATAGTAATGATGCAAGTAAACCAAATGATAGTCTTTTGCAAGTGATATTCTCACCTGTCCATCGATAGTGGGTTTTTCAAGCTTTCTCCACTAATTGATCCAATTAACTTTATTAAGTTACAGGACATTCTATTCTAAAGATTAAACTTAATTTTTATTTTTAGGGTCGACCACCACCACCGATGACTCTCTCTTCCTCGTTTATCTGTCTCTCTCCTCTAGTCGCTGGTTTCAACAAACCCCTCAAGAGAGAGTGGGTAGTGGTGGTGTGGTTGGTGGTGATGGTGGTAGCGAGGGGAGAAAATGGAGATAGAAACGAAGGGGTGCTTTTGCAAAAAAGAAAAAAATTGGGGAGTTTCAAAATGAATGGGCGCGATAAATTTTTGTCCCTTCAGAATCTGAGAAACTACACGACATCTTTACAGAATTCTGTCTTCGCGGCGATTTTTTCGGTCCCCTAAGCACTCAGCCTTCATAAATGACCATCTACCATTGATCACAAAGAGTGGGAAAAAAATGAGTTAGTGGTTAAGTGAACAATCCACATCCTAATAAACTACCTTAACTACCATTGTTTTAGTATATATAAGGAGGCTTAATTAGAACTTGGAGGGACACAAAATGATTTTCATTTCATTTACCCTTTCAGCTACATTAGGGTTTCAATGGTAGGTCACTAAAAAGGGAACTTGTGTTGGCCTAAGAACTTGTAGCATCCTGTAAAGGGAAGAACAATAATTAGCTTATGAGAAAGTGATATTCTGTAATCATTATTGTTATGTTTAAAGGTTAATTATGTTAATACAACTCATTTTCTAGCATTTTTTAGTTTTTCTATCTTTCTTCCACTCACTAAGACGAATAACTTGTGAAAAGCCAAAGAAAACGGTACTAGAGTATTTAAATATTACCCGAAGTAAAAAAAAAAAGAAAAAACAAATATATATTCGAAGGGGCAACTCGATTTAGTCGCTCTTCATGAGAGTCAACCCACTTAAGGGATACATATTCTTTCATAAACTTATGGTATGCAGATAAAGTAGTTGCATCTAATAACCATATATATTTTGCTTTTACTTTGTATAATGTTTATATATCTATAGATTATATTTGACCGATCTAGAAACTCAAGATTTAAACAAAGACATTACTAAGATTAAGACGTTTTAATTTGTCGTTATACAAAAGATTCTTATCCTCAAGAATTTAATCTATGCAACTATCGTGTAAAATAACACAACAATGAAGACATAATCGTACCAGTAGAATTACTTGACCATAAGAATTTTATCATTACATGTTAGACTACATAAATGCCTTGCTTATCAACAAGAATGATTTGAAGTTTTAGTTGGATTTAGTCCTTCAATTCCCACAAGGACAGAAAACTAATGATAAGAAGTTAATAATTGAGTACCCAATTTCAATCTTAATCAAATACGTGTGTCCTCTTTCTACCCCAAGATAAGGGGCACACGGATGCAATGATTGACAGTAATTGGTGGCCACAGATCTTCTTCGTGCACCCCAAAAAGAAATCTAAACCGTTGACATATAACTCCAAAATAAGAAATCTTGACACCTTAATCCCAACAACACAAATGTTTGACTTTTATTTTTTTTCACTAGTGGAAGACCATACGCCACCACCCACCCTATCTAGTAATGTATTCGGCGCCGTCTGGTGGTACAAGAAGATTTCTTTGCCGACTCTTCCTAAAGTGTCGGCTGCCTAATCCCTTTAGACAAGAAGATGTCAAAACATATTTCTCTCTTTCAAATCATTGTTATTTCTTGAGATCACTTTTACATTAACAAGTCTATGTGTAAGTGTTCACTCGTTGGATGACCTACCTTTAGGTCTCAATGTGTTAATCTGGACGAGCTTTTGACTATTGAGCTAAAAGTGCTGTCGATTCGTAAATAAAAACACATATAGAAAATCATATATAAAGTTCAATTGGGATTGTATCTCCGTCCGTGCTAATTAAAGTTTGCTCGAATTTGCTTTTAGTAAATGACATGTTCATGAGATTTACAGACTTAACATAGTGGTTAATATGGTTAACTGGATGAGAGCTAAACCTCGAGATAAAAGTTTATACATGTAAGAAGTCTCGTATTACATATGCATTTGAGCATATAAGAGAGAGAGAGAAAATGGTAGGAAGGAGGAAAGAAAGAGAAAATGATGTAGTCGCAGCGGAATTAAAATAAGAACAATAAAAAAACGAAGAACTGTAAAGAAAACGATAAATAAACTAAAACTTGATTAACTTCAATGGTTTTTCTCTTCAATATATGAAGAATAAACAATACTGGACTCCCTTTTATAGATTACTAGACTTTCCCAGATAGACACAAACTGGTCTTTCCTAAATAATAGAAACACTAAATTAATGTAACTTCCTAAACTAAGACACAAACTGTCCATTTGTAGTGTGCATCAGCTCCCCGCTCCCCAGATGGTTCGTCCCGAACCGTTTCGAAGAAGAAAAGAAAAATTTGATGCACCCGTATACGAGTAACCTTGTCATGGCGATCCGTAATTCCCACTTGGCACGAAAGGTGCATGAAAACCAAAAGACACCAATATGGATTATATCATTAGCATCAATCTCATATCGTAAGGAATTTCGAAAGATCGATCGTGGGAAATAATCTTCCAACAAATTTCTACATCGCGCCATCGTCTAGCAATTCGATGAAGAAGATCATACACAACGTTGTCGAAAAAACCAAGTCTACACTCATCCTCTTCTCAATATTATATGTTGTTGTAAGTCTCCGTGAACGAAATAAAGTATTAGTAACAAAAGAGTATTTCTTTTTAGCGAACTCAACGATGTGGTTTGTCTTCCCATCCATGCAAATTTCGAAGCCCTTTATGACAAAACCACCATGAATATAAGCGGAAAAAAGCTGAAGTACGAGTAGAAACAACTCTCTCAGACAAGTCATCGAATACCTTCCGAGCCAATTTGTCTCCGAAATCAGTGTATGCCGTTCTAATGTTCTCTTTGATCAAATTTGTCTTGTAAGTATTAAGTTCATTAATGAGTGTCTCTTTCTTTAACCCAGCTCTTGGATCAATATTATCCACCCAAGCTTTATCCATATCATAAGCAGGACCTAATTTTCCATCAATCTTCTCTACAATGTCTCTAAATAACTGAGTATTTTCATCTTTCTTGACCTCATCAAAAGCCATTCGTAGAGCTTCCATTCTCATAACTTGATTTCCGCATTGGTCAACTATGAAAAGTAGTCTAGGGATTTCTGTTTTTCCACTGTATAAATTCGCAAAAACTTCAATATCCATCTGTTCAGAGCTTTCGATTGGTTTACATCGTTTATCATCAGCTCCGATAGGTAAAACCGATTGAAGAACCTTCACTTTCTCATCATTCATCTTCTCATAAGCGTTCACAACATCATCCACAAACGATGTAGGGTTTATCCTAACAATCTTACATAACCCACCAAAATATGTACACATTTCAACTCTTCCATCTGCATGTTTCAATTCAAATTGGAAATTCTGTTCTGAACTTGGATCAAAAGAGGAACCAACCCTTTGATAAAATCAATTTGAGGTTCAAATCTACATTGATAAACAGGTCTTCTAACATAAATTATATCAGGTCTCATCCAAGTTGCACCATTAGTAATCAAAGATCTTGTTTTGTTTCCTAATCGACCCATTAAATTCCATTTATCCAATCTATCTTCCCCTGTTTTAACAACAACTTCTGAAACTAATGTCCATTGTTGTCATAGAAGTTCTGTAACTTTCCACTTTGGATGTCTAACAAAAACCCAGAAATGTCTAAGCCCTAATTTCTTATCCAATGCAGTCAATCTCACACTGAAATCACTAGCCATATCAAATTTCTCAATTACTTTCCATTCTTCATGATTTTTCACTTCTCCTATCATTGTTACACATTCATCTGAAAATCTTCCACGGACTGGTTCACCCACGATGATTCCTCGCCAAGCGAACAGACCATAGTCACCGTATTTGTACCAATCATATGAGCGTCGTAAATTAGGATCATCTTTTTCCACTTCTTGTTCTTCTTCTTCTTTAACTACAACTTCTTTGTAATCAACTTCGTCAACTTGTTCAAACTCTTCTTTTTCTTCTTTTACTACTTCTTCGTGGTTAATGGAAATAAGAGGTTGTGAATAATAATAGTACGGTGGTGGTGGTATAATAAAAAGATGGAGGTGATGGTGAATATGGTGGTGAGTACGGTGGTGATGTGAGACATAATTGATGCGGTAAAATTTTATGATTCAAAACAAGGATGTCGTCTCCCGGAATGTCATATGAATCAAATAATTCGAATAGGCATGGATTCTTCCGATCACGACTAGGGTCTAGGTCCAATGAAGGAAAACTACTTCCTTCTTCTTTCTTCGTCGTCGATCGCATTTTTCTGTTTGTGTCAATAACTTCTCCTTCAATATCATCAATTACGGTGACCGGAGTAACATTGGAGAACTGTCTACTTGATTCAATCTTTGTTTCTGTATATGAAAAATATTCAGAGGAAGAAAATCATACCTGAGGATGCTTTTCAATATAACCCAATTATCTATGAATTGTTTACCTTGGTCAATGAGTCTCCATTGCATTGCATTGAAATCTTCGTAGATTCTTTCGGACATATGTTGTTCAACCAAAAAAACCTTATCTTTGTCATGAACTTCTTGATTTTTGAACCAATCTTCCATGTGTTGAATCCAGAAATTTATATGGAATTGACCTTCGAAGAGTGGAATTTTAGAAACTTGATGAATTTTTCTTTCATCCTTCCGATCCATATAAAATTGAATTGCATCTCTAATTGGATCCCAACATAAACGTGGAAAATTTTTCCAACATTCAAGAGGAGATGTATCCATCGATATTTTGTTGTATTATTATTTTTTTTTTGTGAGAAAAAATTTTTTTTCCAAAATTTTGATGGCTCTGAATACCACTTGATATAGTCGCAGCGGAATTAAAATAAGAACAATAAATAAACGAAGAACTGTAAAGAAAACGATAAATAAACTAAAACTTGATTAACTTCAATGGTTTTTCTCTTCAATATATGAAGAATAAACAAGACTGGACTCCCTTTTATAGATTACTAGACTTTCCAGATAGACACAAACTGGTCTTTCCTAAATAATAGAAACACTAAATTAATGTAACTTCCTAAACTAAGATTCATTATGAATCTTCCATAAAATAAAAACTTCCTAAACCTAGCTAATCTGGCTGACTAGGCCGTGGGCACGCGTGGACGTGGGCCCACGCGATATGCGCCTGCATCAGAAAAGTAATGGTTGTGGTTGGAATTGGTGGTCGAAGACGAAGAAATGAAAAAAAAAAAGTGAAGTTGTTGTTCCGAAAAATTAGACACAATTTTTTTACATTTTCTATCCATTAAATTTTCTTGTTTCTCCATAGTATAGGTCATAAATCAAGATACACAAACGATATTTTATCTAATATTAGGTTGACAGAATTCTGACCGACTTAAAGATAAAAAGGGTACGAATTATTTCATTCTCTAATTTGTGTCTGTCTATCTAAGCCCTTCCAAACTCCCTCATCTAAGAGTAACCCCAACGTGATGGGCATGTGACTACTCCAACCGAGGAGCCCCTCTCCTCCGGACCCAATCCCAGTTATGACCGTTGGGCGTCCGCAACGGTCATAATTGAGGTGAATTTTTTGAGAAAGAGATCCACGTTTTTTTTTTCTCTAATTTTTTTTAATTTTTCTTTTAAAATTTATTTGTTTATTTTTTTGATATGTACATCACATATATAAAATTAAAAAGTCAAGTTAACATCAAATTTGAAAAACTCAAAATTGGAGCGTGAAGAGGGTTTATTTTTGAGGTAGTAGTTAGGCATTTTATTCACGTCCAATCACCAATCAATACAATAATGGTGAGCAAAGGCAATAGTACTCCATAATAAATGAAGGAAAATGGAGATGGATGGGAGCAATGATTGGGTCAGAGACCCAACCGCACGAGTGCCTCAGCAGGTTCCCGATGCTTTCTTTTATAGTTAATTTCTGTTTGGACCTTATATTCTGACCAAGTAATCCTTTTCATCCCTGTATTTGCGCATTAGCAAAATTGATCCTCTAATCACTTCTTCCGTTGGGTAATCAGTACTTTTGTGAATCCTTTTACTTTTCTAATTTTCTTTCTCCTCTTTCAACAAAGAATGAAAAGAAATTTTCTTTCTCTATACTCCGTTTTTTTCGCAATAGAATCTTTATCTCCTTTCTTACTCATCTTTATCTCCTTTCTTACTCGACACTGCAAAAAGTACACAATTTCCCCCTCCATCACCACATACACTCACGTGCACGATGACGACAAATCAATAGATTTTCACTTGACAACCAATGTCCTCGATGTTCCACTTATCTCCTACTTATGCAGGCGTCACTCGTCTTGAGGGTTGCCACCATCGAATTCTCGTCTGATCATTATTAGTCACCGACTACAGTAAATACATCTCATTGTTTCTATGTGTGTTTTCTTATTATTATTTCAATACTCTCTTTCTTAACAGATTCACTATGAATCAATTAAAATTAACACATTTCATTCACCTAAATTGTGGTAACTAGGGGGACTTGGGGAAATTGACCAACAACTCTAAACCAACTTTGGTTGGAGAAAAAAAAAAGCCACTTGTACTTGTACATGTATTTCGAATCTGAAGCCCTTAAAAAGCAAAATCTTATTCGAATAGAGATTTATATTGGTAAGATGCTTATACTAACATTAATGGATAAAGTTTCACATGGGGGTACCCTCAATAATTAGTTCACACGTGGGATGGTACTATTGAGCCGTTCATAAAGACAAAGGGGATTTTACGTGAAAAAGTATTTAGATATGAGGACAGCCCAAAGGACCAAGGACTATGGTCCACAATCCACTAGATCAACTAGATCATAAGTACTGTGTACCATCCACATTCTTATATAGTTTAGTTCCCTTCATTGACTTCCACCCAAACTAAAAGTTCATGCCTAAAACTTTGATTGGTCACTTCTTGATTGATGACACCTTCTCATTTAAGCTAGGGGGGTCACTGTTCGATTAGTATTAACTTGTAATTTATTTACCTGTCTAATAAATTTCTCATGTATTATAGAAAACAAAGAAGCGAGAGCTTAAATACTGATGTGGAACTACCGTTTGACTAAGTATATTATTTGAACCTGACACATAACTCACTTTATATTAGGTCGAGGGTAATGTAAGATAAGAGACAATCTTCATTTTGATTATATAATATTTTTGTTAGCGAGCAATTTGGTTGTATTGCATGTGTTTTGCCAACCTTTTTCTTTTTTTTTGTGAAGGGAGGCTATTGCGGAATGTGTTTTGCCAACTTGACTAGAGGTTATAATCTTAGCAATACATGGAAGAACATATGTAAGAAGTTTCTCGGTATCAGACTTTAGCAGAGGTTCCAATTACAAGACCAACATTAGTAATCAACCGAAGAACTATTTCTCCCCTATAATCATTAATGTCACAATTATAAAACTTATTTAATTGAAAAAGGAAATAGAAGAAAGCACAACGGTCTTATGTAGTGATTATTAGCACTGTGTTATCGTAATTGGTATATCTGGCTTACTAATTTAACTTATTAGTATCATAATATTTTTATTTTGTGGCGTTTCATGATTATTAACAACCATCAAAGTGATTAAAAAACAATTAAACATATACATTAGAAATTGATTGATCTGATAACAATATATATTATATCTATACTATTCTAAAGTGGGTGAACTTTTATAACTTTTAACCTTTCACTCCATGTCTTTGATTTAAAGTATAAACCCCTTTTTATCATATGAAATATTTGTCTTTTTTACGGTGTGATCCAGAACCACGTAATTCACCATTTAAACTTTTTTTTTGATATCTTCTTAATATTTGCAATTTGGAAGTACATCTGACTAGGGGCGGAACCAAAATTTTAAGTTAGTGGAGACAAACTCTTTACTTAAAGTAATTCGAGTTTTTTAACACAAATTTACTATAGATTAAGTTCTATTATCGAACGTTTCCTTATAAAATTATAGTATAAGGTAATTTTTCAGCGAACTCCTAGAATTGTTGATACCACATGTACTCTTCAAGTAAAAAATTAAAGTAGTGTGGAAAAAAAAATCGAAAAAGGTACTGCCCGATTACAGTGCAAAACGACCTTCCTCTTTTGTTGTATGTCTACATAAGCACAAGTATATTATCTTTTTCGGCTTTTTGATTTTAAAACGTATAAGTTTGATTTCAGTTCAACTCCCATAATTCTTTAAACCAAAAGGTAGATAAATTCATAAGCCTATTCGAAGATTTATAATAAAAATCTAGAGAGAAAGCTGAAAACCTAAAAAATTTTGAATCTTGAAATTGAAAATTTCTATGAAATATATTATAGATTGGAAAATATAAGCCTGAGTACTTCAAAGTTTGGAGATCAAGCCATTAAGAACCAAAGTCAAGGAAGCAATCTTTAACTCTCACGAACTCTTGATGATAAGCGGAATACTTCCCAACTTTTCCTCTCCAAAAATCGACCCAATGAAAAATTCAGAACCTATAAAATACCAAATTACCCCTACCTTTGTAAAAAAATTTTACAAAATCCAACTGGAGCCATTTATCAGGTTAGTCTTCATTACGTTCCGCCCCCGACATCTAATGCCACTAACTTGTGTCGGTGTCTCTTTTGATGGGTCGTTTGAGTTCCAACCTTTGGATTCACATTTCTTTTCACTTTAAAAAATTCATAATTTTGTTCACAAAAATATATTTAAAATTTAGACAAATCCCGTTAGATTGCAACGCAATTGTCAAATGTTGAGGTTACTTTTTTTTCTCAAGTCAATCTTACAATTGTGGTGATTAATAGCCTTTCTGAATTTAGATGTAGGTTGTGAACATCTTACCAAACCGCGTTATATCTCTGTGTCATTATTTTTACTTTCTCTTTGCGAATTATCGCTTACCATTGCCAAGAAAACCTCGAAGCATCCATCATCTCTCCACATGTGTGAGATATAGTGAGTACAAAGGTTTGAGTTTAAAAGGAAAAAAAGAAAGAATGAGAATAGTGTGGTGGTTGGGGCAGAAAGAGAAACTTAATGGGGTGGAACCAAATTTCCATTTTCATTTATAAATTGCAAACACAACAAAGCCACTTCAAAACAATAACTACAAAGAAAGCTCTATAAAAATGAGATCTTTCTAAGATTTCATCACAGTCCTCATCTAATCTCTTTCCTCAACAATTAAAACAGAGAGAGAAAGAGAAAGAGAGGGTTTAGTTAGTTTGAGTAGATACACACACCAATGTCAGAAGCAGAGTTGGTTCTCTTACTCTCTTCATTAATTTTAGTTCTAATTCTGATATATAATCATCTTCTTCACAAAAGAAAGAAAGAAGATCAGCTGAAACTTCCACCAGGAAAGATGGGTTTACCTTTTATAGGTGAAACAATTAGCTACTTGAAGCCTCATTCTGCTACTACTATTGGTCAATTCATGGAGCAACACATCTCAAGGTTCAATCTCTTTCTCTCCCAAAACATAACAAAATCAAAAATACCCCCAACTTTCATTTTGATTATTAGTTCTTGAATTAATGAAATTTGCAGGTATGGGAAGATTTACAAGTCGAATTTATTCGGGGACCGGACAATTGTTTCCGCAGATGCAGGATTAAATAGATTTATATTACAAAATGAAGGAAGATTATTTGAATGTAGTTATCCAAGAAGCATTGGTGGGATACTTGGGAAATGGTCTATGTTAGTTTTAGTTGGAGATATGCATAAAGATATGAGAATGATTTCACTTAATTTCATGAGTAATACTCGATTAAGAACTCATCTTCTTCAACAAGTTGAGATGCATACTTTACTTGTTTTAAAATCTTGGAAGGTTAATTCTGTTTTCTCTGCTCAAGATGAAGCCAAAAGAGTAAGTTCATCATCATCATCATCGATATCGAACTATTAATCATCTCTCTCTGTTATAATTGAAGATCAATGTTGTTTGGTGTAGTTTACTTTCAATTTGATGGCAAGACATATAATGAGTATGGAACCAGGAAAGCCAGAGACAGAGAAGTTGAAGAGTGAATACATAACTTTCATGAAAGGAGTTGTATCTGCACCTCTAAATTTTCCTGGAACTGCATATAGAAGAGCTTTAAAGGTAATTAAATTAAACTACCCCATAATCTTCTTTTTCTTTTCAGAATTCAATTAACAACAAGTTTTAGTGTTTGAAAATTTGATTAGTATTTGGTTGTTATATATGACAGTCAAGATGTTGCATTTTGAAAGTAATAGAGCAAAAAATGGAGGAAAGAATTGAGAAGATGAACAAGGCAAAGATTAGTGATGATGATGAGAAAGTAGTAGTATTAAAACAAGAAGATGGAGGAGAAGAAGAAGATGATGACCTTCTTGGATGGGTATTGAAGAATTCAAATCTATCAACAGAACAAATACTTGATTTGATACTTAGTTTGCTTTTTGCTGGTCATGAAACTTCATCAGTATCCATTGCTTTAGCTATATATTTCTTGGAAGCTTGTCCTAAAGCTGTCCAAGAATTAAGGGTAATAACTAATTAATCCATATTTGATTCTTATTTAAATTTCAAAGACAAATGAATTACCAAAAACATATGATGAAATCTACTTTAAATCTGACGTGGACGGTCGAATTTCGCTCATATTTTTCGATGGAATTTTTCCGCCTATGTTAGATTCATGCAAGATTTCGCTCATGTTTTTCGGTCACCTTTTAATTTGCTTCCTAAGTTTGATTAGAAAACAATTATCAAACTTTACTTGTGAATTTAGGAAGAACACATTCAAATTGCTAGAGCAAAGAAAGAAGCAAGAGAAGTTGGATTGAATTGGGAAGACTACAAACAAATGGAATTCACTCAATGTGTAAGTTATTTTATTTTATTTTTGATACTAATCACTAATTACTTATAATTAAGAGAAGCACAACTTTGATAGAGATGGGTCACACTATGCCCACTGCCCACAAGTGTATGTTTTAATATGAACAAAACCATACTTTTTATGACAAAAAAAATTCACATGTAAATGGAGGTCATGATAAGGACAGATCAACCTACCATCATCTTTCCAACAAAAAAAAACTTACCATCATCTTAATTTGTTTCTATCACTAAACAAGTAGAATATTTTCACACTCATGTAATCTCAAATAAGAAATTTTACATTCCCTAGACTTATATTCGAAAATTAGCATCTACTTCCCACTTGTGATTTTCTATTCTTTTGTTTATATTGAGGATTTAATGATATTTCGTATTTTACTTTCTAAAGGTTATAAATGAGACTCTTCGGCTTGGAAATGTTGTTAGATTTGTGCATAGAAAGGCTCTAAAAAATGTCCGCTACAAAGGTAAGTACAAAAACCTCTCAGTAAAGTTTTTCAACCCGAAAGATAGAGGATGGGAATATGAGGCTCATTTGTATTTCTCGTTTGGCAACATAGGATATGACATTCCTTGTGGGTGGAAGGTTCTTCCGGTGTTCGCTGCTGTGCATTTAGATCCTTCGATCTATGACCAACCTGAACTCTTCAATCCGTGGAGATGGCAGGTATATCTTAACTCTTAGTTATTCTTCCTATTTTTAACATCGCAATAAAAGTGTTGTCGTTTCCAAAATGAACAAAAATCACCAAAAAGAATCAACATCACTTTCCAAAATGAGTAGTAAATGTGAGTCTAGGTTAGGTCTTATAGTAGTTAAAGAGCCATTCATGCGGTGGGCCAACAAATAAACTTGTCAAAATCAACATATCAAATATGATATCGAACTAATTTCTTATAAATGAGTTCGCGTGGTTGTTCATTCGTGGAACCGATAAAAGAAGAACCATAAAGTTTGTGGGCACTGACCTGATTATCAATTTGGGCCCCCCAATCAATCAATGAGTTCCATCTTACTCGTGCATAGTGGGAACTACTCTCATGGATCTCCTTTTTTTTTTTTTTTCTCATTTAATAAATTATTATTTTTATAGTTTTAAATATTTTTTAGTAACTATTTGAGATAATTAAGGAGTACATGTGGTGGGGGGCACTCAAGTGCACGTGCAAGAAATGTTCCTTTTGTTTTAGTGGGTCAAAAAGACAAACATGCTTAAGATTCCACAGAAGTTTCCATGAAATTGTTCAGTCTTGACAGAGTTTTGTTAATGACATATATTAAGATATAAATTCATTATAATTTAGATTAAGGGTGTCGAATATTGACTTATTAACGCAGGAATACACTAAAATATGTACTGAGGATTTATCTTGGTACATAGAAGGATCGAAAAAGTCATACTCACCCTTCCGATCGGTCAATCCTTTTTCCGGTATACTTATATGTAAACATGACACACTAAATTTGATTTGAAAAGTGTAGATAATTTTTTTGAAGTTAGAGTGGTTATAACAAAAAAAATAAAAGATGTACACATCAAGAACCAAATTTGAGAAAAGATAGATTAATCTTAATAGACAAACTAAATTTCCACTCAATTGTACAATGTGGTCCATAATTTTTCTAAATCAAACACCTTCCCATTATAACCAATGTTTCCATATATTATGAATTGCCACTCTCATTGAGTTTTCACAAGCATTCCACTAGTGGCCATGCATGCTCTTCACATTTTATGTTTATATTTAGGCATCTTTCCCTCTTTTTTGTATTGCAGAATCAAAGAAATAAAAGTTCGTCTACATCATTTTCGAGCATGTCAACAACGAATAAGTTCATGCCATTTGGAGGAGGACCAAGACTTTGTGCTGGTTCTGAATTAGCTAAGTTGGAGATGGCGGTTTTCATACATCATTTAGTTCTCAATTACGATTGGGAGTTAGCAGAACCGGATCATGCACTAGCTTTCCCTTTCGTCGAGTTCCAAAATGGTCTCCCTATTAACATCCACCACTACCACCATGACCACCAAACCCTCATATAAAAAAGAAAAACAATATTCTCTCAATCTCTCACACACACTCTCAACCTCTCATGTTGGATATAAAAGAACAAAGGAGATGTGAAGAATATAAATCATTTGTATGTGTGAGCTAAGGAAAGAGGAACCCACCACCATATTGTTTGATTTTTCTTTTCTTTCTTTTGTATTTGGAATTTTCCAACGGCTAGTTGAAGATTTGTCAGACTTTATCTCACATGAATATGGAGAAACATAAAGAGAGATATAAATATTAGGACCACCATTCTTCACTACATATATTGACACACCTCCTTGTAATATTTATTTTGTCCTTGTTTGTAATTATTATTATTGTTTTTATCCCATTATTTTGTGTGATATATTTATGTATCAAGAATAATGACAATAACCTTTTTATTCATTTGTGGAAGAACATACAATAAATAATAAAGTTGTTTTCGCTTTTCTATTTGTTTTTTTTTACCGATTGAACATTGGTAGCTTGTGTCTTTATCATAAAAAAAGACAGTTTAACCGACTTAATCACGAATTTAAACAAAGATCTCAGTCGATGAGGATATGAAGTATTTATTCAATTTGGGCTTTAAGATTCAAAGGAAAAAACATCTATTAAAGAATCTATTAATTAACTCGGAAACATAATCAATCAGTAATCCTTGAATGAAGTAACTTCTAGATAGGGAACCCTAATATCTTTAGACTAAGATATAGCAGTTTCAATTCAACATGGTGGATCTTAACCGCCTCATCATCACCACCTCTCTACAATCAGTTAAAGCAATCTACAAAAGGTAATCAACTTGCCTCAAATAAGGTACGAACTCTACGATTCACTTAATATTCAATGTTTTAACTGCAAGGACAATTTCACTGTCTTGATTGTCGGAGAGGTTTCGAAGCTCTTCGCAGGTTTCACCCTAGATCAAGTAGCAAAAGCGGGATTCAACGTAGTAGTCTCATTACTTAAAGCGGGAATTAACGTCACGGTCTCATCATTCTGACTGATACCAGAATAACAGATTTTTACATCAGCAGTGTAAAACATTATTTCGCACAAACTCTCAAAATTTCGTCCAATTCCAAAACGCATGTCTTCGGTTTCGGCCGTTTTAATCTGTCACATTCATATTTGGCCGCATCGATTTCTTCTATGAATAAGTAAATAAATTGAACAATTCTGATAACAACCAAATCCAAACACAATTTAGTCCTACTTTTACTTCATTTATACCCTACTATTGATTTCACATCCACCGCGAACCGAATCTGTGACTTTTAAATTTTTTTAGTATATGCATTACCAATTGACGAGGTAGTTGGTGATACGCGCATACTATCATTATCTTTGAGCCCTTTATCAAAATAGATCTTTAATGTTTAGTCATATCTAGTAATATGCTTGAGACTCTAGTAAGTTCCAACTTTCAATCAAGTCTCATATCTTATCTTAAGAAAAATAAACTTTACCTTAAAATAGATTACAGTGGACTATCAAAGCTGAAGATTTAAGGGTTATTTTCCAAATGGCCCTCAATTTTGTGACTAGCTTCCCGCCTAGCCCCCCTAGATTAGCAAAAATATCTATATGACCTCTTTTTTCAGTTACAGTTAATTTTCCGTTACTCTATCTCCCCCATCTCATCTTCTCTCTCTGCCAAGTCACCAATCACACCACATCATCATCTTCTCCGGCAAAGGTCGCCGACCGGCAAAATTTTCGGCCGGTAACCTCTAAACAAAAAATAATAATTTTTTTCTATCTCCTCTCTCTCTCAAATTTTTTTTCTTTAAGAACCAGATCTAGAGAGAAAGGAAAAAAAATTTAGAGAGAGAGGAGATAGAAAAAAAAATATTTTTTTGAAGGTTGCCGGCCGGAAATTTGGCCGGCCGGGGACCCCTGTCGGAGAAGATGATGATGTGGCGGGATTGGTGATTTGGCAGAGAAAGGAGATGAGATGGAGGAGAGAGAGTAACGAAAAGTTAACGGTAACTGAAAAAGGGGGCCATGTGGGTATTTTTGCTAGTCTAAGGGGCTAGACAGGAAGCTGGTCACAAAGTTGGGGGTCATTTGGGTAATAATCCAAGATTTAATTGTTAAAAAAGTAATAAGTTAGAAGTACAAAAAAAAAAGGCCGCCACTTTGGGGAATAAAGGAAAATCTCTATGGAATATAGACCTAGTCAACTATGATTGACTTGGAGGCTATATTTATATTTTGACCCAAAAATTAACTAACTTGTCACTTGCCCCCTATTCTTCATCTTCCTCAAACGTCATCTCACCACAAATTCCAGCCACCAACAATTTCGGCACCAACAATTCCGGCCACCACCTTCATCTATCACCTTCTTTCTCTTTCTCTTTCTCTATCTCCCTTCTTCTTCTCTCTTCTTCTTTTCTCTTTCTTTCTCTAAAGCCTATTCCTTTCATTAATGGAGGACGAAGGGGTTCCCCTTCCATTAAGGAAGTATTTTGTGTTATCATATTTCCTGTTTTTGATATCTAGAGTTTCAATCATCCAATTCGTACAAGGTATAAAACTTATTTTATCAACGCTTACTTCGATTTCCAGAGATCGTTTTTCCTTGATTCCTGTGAGTCTATTGTCGATTTTCTAGGTTTTCATATTTCAGTTTCCTCTTGTTTTGTTGTTGAATACTTGAACCTAGCGTTGGATTTTAGGGTTTTTAATGTAGGGAAGTTAATGATCTTTTGGGGATAAAATCAATCTTAAAAAAATAATAATAATTGGTTTTTGTTAATTCTTCTTCCCGCACGCCAGATCTTACTTGTTTATTGTCATATGTTAAAGAGATTTTCCTTATGTTATTAAGTTCTTCACAACCTACTTCAACAAAAAAAAAGTTCTTCACAACCTGTGTAGGTTAGGTTATGACCGAGTCTTCCATTACCCCTCTTTATCTCTAGTTTAATTAGGTTTATATTGGCGCCCAACTGTTACAGAAGTTTGATACATTTTTTTTGCAGTGAGGCCGTCGGTTTTGGAATTCAGAAGGAGTTGGAAGACTTGCAGAAGGATCCTCCAACCTCATGCAACGCTGGTTCGTTACTTTCTAATACCAAGTCTTTATCTTTATTGCTTTAGGAGGGGAAACCCTTCGTTCTCCATTAATGCATCATCTTCTTCAACTCATATATGAGTTGAAGGAATGGGCTTTAGAGAGAGAAAGAAAGATAAGGAAGGTCAGAGATGAAAGTGGTGACCGGAATTGTTGGTGGCCGAAATTTGTGGTAGGATGAGGTTTGAAGATGATGAAGATTAGGGAGCAAGAGACAAGTAAGTTAATTTTTGGGTCAAAAAATAAATATGCCCCTAAGTCAATCATAATTGTCTAAATCTTTATTCCCTAGAGATTATTTTTGTTCCCCAAAACCCCCCACCAAAAAAAAGTAGAGAATTTGGGAGGAAAGGAGGAGGGATAGGTGCCCGAGGGATTGATTACAGCGCGGGCAACGGGAGTCCTACATATGGAATTGACTGCGAGTAGGTAGGTGGGAGGAACGGTGCAATTGAAAAGTTACCTACAAAACCCTAGTGTAGGAGATCTAGACCTATAAGGGAGGGAGGGGGTCCTAGAGAGAAAGTGTGTGACGTGACTGGACCTTTTAGTTTAGTTTAGTCTAGATTTGATAGATCCTCTAGGACTAACCAAACCAAATACCATTTTTACTGACAAATACAATATCCCTCACAAATTATGTTGCAACATCCCACTTTATTATCATCTAACCTAGCAAAATATGTAGCATTTCAAACCTAACACCAAGGTATTTTCCTGTAGATGATAAAATTAAGGACACAAATATGTTATAAGACTCGATCACAATGATATAATTTCCTCATACAACTAGGGCATACGAGATATAATTCGTGTCCGATGAACAAGACTAATTTTATAATTCAACCGTAAGAAATAAGTTTAGAAGGTATAATTTTAGTCATTAAAGATAAGTTTAAGATATGTTATTTGAACTCTTCGATATAAGTTCTAACGAAAATGAAAGAGAGCTAGAAAGCCTAGGCAGAACCCGGACAGAATGACGACATGGTCATTCTGGCTCACATTTCTCTGTGTGACGAAAGTCGGGACCTCAAATTGTTAATTAGTCTGTTATTTCGGATGGATTACAAAAAGGTCCCTCTATACCTTTTAATCTTCACAGTTGAATTGATCAATGGTTCCGATTAAACCTAATAACCTAAGAAGAGAACAAATCAGTTTTTGTTTGGTCCTCTCTCAAACTGCTTCTTCTTCTTTCTTCACCCTAGCCCAACAAACTATCTATTCTTCAATATTGCAAAATCGTATCGCCGATTAGAGGAAGAGATAAAGTGACCGAAATCTGGTAGTTTTTTTTTTTTAAATCTATGACTTTCATTCTAAGATTTTATTTTGAAATCTAGGGTTTTCATACAAAAATTTAATTTTGAAATCTAGGTTCTCATACTACTAAAATTTAGTATTGAAAATCTATGGCTTTCATTAACAGAGTGAGAGTGAAACCTCATAGAGTATTGAAATCTTCACCCTATCTTTATGTTGTACCCACATTTTTACTCTATATTAAAAATTCCGAATTTGAAGAACAAAAGAGGAAAGACCATTAACATTCATAACACTTCCATTTGGATGTGAATTTGTGCATATGAACCTTTTTGCTATATAGACGCATTTAGTTATTTCGATCTTGATTGTCATTCGATATCTATGATAGATTCTACATCTTCTTAATTTTGATTATTATACTGAGATGCTGACATTCTAGTTCGATTTATGCCCCAATTGCTTGTCCGGGTTCATTTTTTCCCCCAACTAAGCTTCAACCTAAAAGAACAATTGGAATAAGACAAACGTTTTGGTTAATTAATACTAAACAATAAACGAAATTTAAGAACAAACACTAGGGACATAGACAAATTCAAGAACAAACACTAGTAACAATGACAAATTCTATAACAAACATTAAGAAATATAAACAAACAAATTATAACTTGTTACAACAAACACTAAAAACAATAATATGTTCTTTTACCGATTTTGTGAAGAACTATAACAAACCCAATCCAGGGCCTAGGTTTAGAATTTTCTTAACAATTTTGAATACACAAAAGAATTTTAGTTTCACTCTAAATTTTAGTAGTATGAAAAACCTAGATTTCAAAATTAAATTTTTGTATGAAAACCCTAGATTTCAAAATCAAATCTTAGAATGAAAATCATTGATTTAAAAAAAAAAAATACCTGATTTCGGTCACTTTATCTCTTCCTCTAATCGGTGATACGATTTTGCAATGTTGAAGAATAGATAGTTCGTTGGGTTAGGGTGAAGAAAGAAGAAGAAGTAGTTTGAGAGAGGACCAAACAAAAACTGGTTTGTTCTCTTTTTTAGGTTATTAGGTTTAATCGGAAACATTGATCAATTCAACGGTGAAGATTAAAAGGTATAGAGGGACCTTTTTGTAATCCATCGGAAATAACAGACTAATTAACAATTTGAGGTCCCGGACTTTCGTCAACACAGAAATGCCGTGAGAGAGAGAGAGAGAGAGAGCTTGGTAAAAATATTTCTTGTACATTAACAATGAGGTTACAATCCTATTTATAGTAATATGAGATTAATCCTAATACAAACACTATTACTACTTTGATAAGTACAACATTAGCTTGATGGTTATCCTAATATTGATAACCATAATGCATGGATTCTACCCGACCGGGTCGGTGGACCCAGTCGGGCCGGATAGGCAACCCGCCTATCCTAATACTCCCCCTCAAGTTGGAGCAGGACTGGCAATGAGGCCCAACTTGACAGTTAATCTCTGTAGGGCTTCAGCTCCAAGCGGCTTCGTAAAGATGTCTGCGAGTTGTTCGGAAGTCGGCGTGTACTGATAGAGAATGAGCTTTGATTTAATCTTCTCACGAACTAAGTGACAGTCAATCTCAATGTGCTTAGTTCGTTCATGGAAAACTGGATTGTCAGCGATATGGAGAGCTACTTTTTTGTCGCAATACACAGGCATTGGATCGGAGTGTGGAATACCAAAGTCGTTGAGAAGAGACTTAAGCCATTGTAATTCACACGTTAGGGTGGCCAAAGCTCGATATTCTGCTTCCGCAGAGGAACGAGCGACCGTTTGTTTCTTCTTTGATTTCCAAGACAACGGACTAGAACCTAACATGGTCAAAAATCCAGTCGTAGAACGACGGGTAGTTGGGCAACCTGCCCAATCGAAGTTAGTGAAACCCGAAATAGTGAGAGAACTATCGACAGAAAGGAATAATCCCTTTTCGATAGAGCCTTTGAGATAACGCAGGACTCTATGAGCTGCGGTGAGATGAATGTCAGTCGGATTTTGCATGAATTGACTGAGATTGTTGACTGCGTAACAGATATCAAGACGAGTAACTGTTAAGTATAGGAGGGGTCCAATTAATCGTCGAAAGACCGAAGGATCAGGAAGTGGCGTGCCGTCTGAAATGGTTAATCGAAATTTTTGTTCCATAGGAAAAGGCGAGACTTCAGAGACCGTGAGGCCAGAATCGTGTAGAATATCCACGATGTATTTTCTTTGACAAAGGAAATGCCCTTGTCAGAGCGAGAAACTTCAATACCCAAAAAATATTGAAGACGACCAAGATCTTTGAGAGAAAAGGTGTTGTCCAAGAAAGATTTCAATTCAGAAATGGCCTGAGAATCGCTTCCGGTGATAACGATGTCATCTACATAAACAAGTACATAGATTTGAACAGACTCGTGAGAGTATGTGAATAGTGAGTAATCAGAGAGGGATTGCTGGAAGCCATGTTTGACTAAAACAGTCGAGAATTTTGAGAACCATTGACGAGAAGTCTGTTTGAGACCATAAAAGGATTTATTTAATTTACAGACTCCTTTCTCCCCCTTACTGTGGCATCCTGAAGGTGGTTTCATAAAAACCTCTTCATCCAGATCGCCCTGTAAGAAGGCATTATTAACGTCCAATTGATGGAGAGGCCAACCTTTAATGGATGCAATGGAAAGAAGAACACGTACAATCACTAGTTTGGAGACTAGGGTGAAAGTGTCATGATAATCCAACCCTTCTATTTGAGTGTATCCCTTGGCAACCAGACGGGCTTTGTAACGCTCAATCGAGCCGTCAAATTTGAATTCAATCTTGTAGACCCACTTACATCCAATACGTCGTTTACAAGGTCAGTGAGAGTCCAAGTATTATTAGATTTAAGAGCGGTGATCTCTTTGGCATAGCCTCTCGCTAGAGAGGGGAGGTCACCACTTGCTTAAAAGAAGTAGGTTCTTCCGCATTGTGGACCGTAGCAAGAAAACCCTGATGAGAAGGAGAAAACTGCGATACTGAAAGGCAGCGTGATAGAGGATGATTGACAGAAGCGGAGTTATCCGAAAAAGGCAACGTGATAGCGTTGCAATCATAATCGGCCAAGTGAGCCGGCGGGTGGCGAGACCGGGTCGGTCGACCTTGTCCCAGATCCAGGGATTGCGTCGGCACGGGGGTGCCTACAGAGTCTCGCGAGATGTCTGAAGTAACTGGCACAGGGGTGCCTACAAATTCTCGCGAGAAGACAGTCGGTGGCGTAGGCACAGATGCGCCATAAAAAACAGTGGGTGTAGCGGAGGTGCCAGCAGAATTGGAAGAATCACCCACTAGAAGAACATCGGGAGTGCCCGCAGGAGGATCGTCTGCGATTAGGCCCGGGTTCTGGTCAGCTGTCTGTGGGCACACACTAGAAGGACCGATAGGGAGAGATGAGTTGGTCGTCGGATAAACGTAGGAACCTTTATCCGGTAGTGTGATAAAGGGCCGTGGAGGGCTAACGGTGCCGGTAGGAGAATGCATAGGAAAAATATTCTCGTGAAAGACGACATTGCAAGAGGAGAATATTTTATTGCTAGAAGGATCGTAAATACGATAGCCTTTTTGCCCTTGTGGGTAACCGACGAAGATACCTTCTATAGTTTGTGCATCGAACTTATTTTTGATATGGTTGTTGTGGACAAAACAACGACAACCAAATACCCGAAGGTGAGTGATGGAAGGCGGAGAGCCAATTAACATCTCATGAGGTGATTTTCCATTCAAGAGAGGAGTGGGTAACTTATTGATTAGGTAGACGGCCGTAAGGGCACATTCTCCCCAAAAAGAGAGGGGTAAATTCGCTCGAATGCGAAGAGCTCTAGCAACATCTAGAATATGCCGATGTTTTCTTTCAACAACCCCAGTCTGTTGAGGTGTATATACACAACTACGTTGGTGGACGATACCCTTTTCTTGAAACCAAAGTTGTATGTCATTAGATAGAAATTCCGTACCATTATCAGAACGAAAAGTCTGTAATTGTGGAAATAATAAATCTCAATTACCGGAACTAATAAAGGAGATTTTATGATGAAATTGAGTTGTCGCATAAGCGAAGAAATTACTTATAATTTTTGTAGTTTCCGATTTCGAATGCATTAGAAAAATCCACGTGCATCTAGAAAAATCGTCCACAATAGTGAGAAAATAGCAACATCCGGAGTGAGAGGGGATAGACAATGGTCCCCATATGTCTGCATGGATTAATTCAAAAGGTCTACTTGATCGTGTAGTATTACGATTAAATGGTAGACGGGATTGTTTAGCAAGAGGACAAATAAAACACGGAGGTTTATTCACTAAATTAGACTTAATACATGGAAACTTGTCCAAAATTAAACGAAAACGAGGTAAAGACGGGTCGCCCAAAAGGCCAATGCCATACATCAAAATCACTCGTATTAGAAACTGAAAAATAAAAAATCCTATGCTTCGTACGTAGAAAATAAAGACCTTCAAGTTGATCACCAAGTCCAATCGTTCGATTCGTCGTTGAGTCCTGAAAGACACAAGAGGATGAGTTAAAATTAACATCACATGAAAGAGACTTGGTAACTTGGGAGACGGAGATAAGATTGAATTTGAAACTTGGGATATGTAAGACATTACATAGAGATAGTTCTTTTGAGAAAGAGATAGAACCAATATGAAATACCCTGCAACGAGAACAATCGAGTAAGCGGACAAAGTAATTGGTTGGAGCAATTACGTAGTTAGAAAAAGAAGAAAGGGTGCAACATATGTGTTTTGCCGCCCCGAAATCTACTATCCAAGGAAGAGAAGAGTTTACCTGGAGTGTCGTCAGCGGAGGTGTATGCAGCCGAAGGAGTGACGCCCGAGGCCATGCTGGGGAGCGTGAGCTGGTGGTGGACAACAAAAGCGCCCCCAGTGGAGGTGCCTCCAACGGAGGTGCCTGCAGCAGATCATTGTTGGTCCAGGAGGCTATTCAGAAAATTGTATTGTTCCAACGTCATTGATGTTGCTGGAGGCGCCTCCTGAGATCCTTTTGTAACCTAGGCGACGGTGGTTGTTTGGCGGGACCGAGAGGGATAACCGTGAAGCTTGTAGCACGTATCTTTGACTTGTCCATGCATGTGACAATGGTCACAGTATGGACGAACTCTTTTGCTTCGTGGTTTATCCGATCGGTGCGAAGAGGGAGGCCGGGAAGAATCAAAACGGTTAACTGCGAGGGCCGCGGCTTCGGTTCCATTGGTGGTATCATACATAATGGTTTGTTGAGTTTCTTCCTGCTTAACCAAACTATGTATTTTTAAAAGAGATGGAAAAGGATCCATCAATAGTATTTGGCTACGAATAGCCGAAAAACAGTCATGGAGTCCTTGGAGAAATTCTATTGCCCGGTCTTGATTTGTGCGATCAAGTAATGATTTTCCTTGACCACATTGACATGGTTCGAGTACCATGAGAGATTGAAGTTCATCTTGAAGAGTCTTAAGCTTAGTGAAATAGGTAGATACATCCATACCATCTTGCTTAAGGGAAGAAATAACACGCTTAAGTTGAAATATCTTAGGTGCATTAGTTTGATGGAATCGTTCAAAAAGATTTTGCCAAACAACAGCAGTCGATTCATCATAGAGAATTGATTGTCGAATATCCGGAGTAACGAAGTTAACCAACCAACTTGCCACTAGGTCATTACAACGTCCCCATGCATGCAAATCAGTGGTAGAAGATGGTTTTGAGATTGTTCCATCAACAAAATCGAGTTTATCTTTAGCTCGTAGAGCCATCTTCATCCCACGTGACCAAGAGGCATAGTTATCTCCGCTTAAAAGTGGGGTGATGAGAATAGAAGTCGAAGAATCCAAATGATGAAAATCAAAGATAGCATTAGAAGGAGGTGATATTGTTTCAGAACCGGTATCATGAGAAGAAGCCCTAGAGAGGGAAGAAGAAAAAAAAATTTAAACAAGCGATTGATTAATGTCTAAATCTTATACCATGTGAAATTCTCACTCACGTAGAGAATGTCGTGAGAGAGAATGAGATGGGTGAGAGAGAGAGAGACTCGGCCGAGAGAGAGAGAGAGAAAGATGGTAGAGAGAGAGCTTGGTAAAAATATTTCTTGTACATTAACAATGAGGTTACAACCCTATTTATAGTAATATGAGATTAATCCTAATACAAACATTATTACTACTTTGATAAGTACAACATTAGCTTGATGGTTATCCTAATATTGATAACCATAATGCATGGATTCTACCCGACTGGGTCGGTGGACCCAGTCGGGCCGGATAGGCAACCCGCCTATCCTATCAAATATCCTATACTAAATTCAACTCAAAATATCCTCATTAAATACAACTACTTAGCAGATGGGAACAAGGGGTTTTTGAGGAGAGAGAGACTCCGTGATGACGTCAGCCACATTGAAGTCTTCCCTCTCCTTTCTCCCTCACTGAAAACCCTAATCTGCACGTTAAGCAAAAGCAGAAGCTCAATCAATGCGAGCAGCCATATTCATCTTGGATTAGGGGTCATAAAGTTCACTTGCCCAGTAATTAAAGCCATTCAATATACCATCCAGACAGAGAAGGAAGACCTAGAGCCTCGGTTCGTCTCGGGAAGAAGCAGTGTAAGGATATTCAGGCACTTCTAGGTAAGATTCAACATCCTATAACCTATTTACATCTGGCTTAAATTTCTTGAATTAATAACATGAGTAACTAAAGAGATTCAACCGGGTAAACTCTTCGACTTCCCCTCGCATGCGCCGAGCCTGGATGACTGTCTGGGTCATCAACAGGTTGAGGGTATTAACACTCCTCTTACAAGTGGTGAAGATCTCTAGAAGATCTTCCCTTTCTCTAGACGAGTGTAACCCCTTAGGAGTACACGTGGTCTGAGGAGAACGAGAGATGTCAAAGTGGAGAAGAAAGAAGAGACCCATCATATTCTTTAAAGTTCTCTTCTATCTTCTACTCAACTGCATGTCCTTTCTGGTACAAAGACAGACATTCTTCACCTTCGTCTTCTTCCTCCTGTCCACCCCCTTCATGTCGACTCACCCTTCTGATTTGAACCTCGAAGATTTAACTAGGAAAATGGTTGTTCAACTTAGTCTTTCAGAAGGAGGTAACCTAACCATATGCTATCCTAAACCTTCTGAAAACAAGGATCTCATGGAGATTTCCTCTGGTTTTCTAGGACGTTTATGTTGTAGGTATGATTATGGAATAGGGTTCATCAGAAAACACCTTTCAGGCCAATCTAGATTCTTTAGGGAATGTAGAATAACCCCCTCTGCTACTGGTCCAAACCATTTCCTCATCAAGCCAAGAAACCTCACTGTGTTGAACGAGATCCATCAAGGTAGACCATGGATTATTAGAGGGTATTTGGTAGTGATGCAGGAGGTGGAATTTCCTCTTAAAGAGATAATCCCAGCACTCATGCTAGAGCCCATGTGGTGTAGTTTTTCTGGATTGCCTTCCTCTATCCAAAATAGGCAAGACCTGGAACTCATCTTCTCTTGCATGGGTTATATCATTCAGATTCAGCCGAGAAACTTTAGTTCAGGTTCCAACTCCACCATCAGAATCCAATTCATGTATGACGTGAGGACCCCTCTCCTAGCCACTCTCAACTCCATCTTCACAGACAGAGGTAAGCCAGTGAACTTTAGCTATTACAAATTTCCTAAAGCCACTTGTCACAAATGTCGAATAGTGGAGCATCCAATAACTCCCTGTGTGTTACCTCAACCTCAAGCTTTTGGTAATTTTAGTAAGACTCAACCCTCTGTTCCCCTCTCCAATGAAACATGGGCCCTCTCTGTGGTCACGTCTACTGTTACTAATGATATGTTGATTAATCCCATACCTCCTCATGAAATCTTTCAAGGGAGAGGTAAGAGGAAAGACTTAGACATGATCATGGAGGTTAAAATCGAAGAGGATGTCAGGAGGAAGTCTAATCTTAGGAAACTAGGAAAGCTTTGGAGTTTGAGAAGATGAACGATGTTTATTTGAAGGAGAATCACGTGGGGTGGTATTCTGGTCAGTCCTCATCATCCTCTATTCACTCTTCATCCATTCCTCCCAGCTGGTTCTCTCCTCCAATGGAGTCCATTGACAGCACAGAAGAAAGACGCAGACATCTCTTTGCTGATACTCTCATGGCTACTCCTGGTTCTACTAATGAGAACAAAGAGGAGGGAGATAAAGATTAGTTTACTCGGTTGAAGATTAATTCTTGGTGTTTTGTGTTAGCTTGATCGGTTTTAGTATTAGTTTATGTTTTTGTTATGTTTAATTTCGTGTTATTATAATTTGAACTCTGTTCTTGCATCTAATATAAGATAGATGCACTGTTTTGGAAAGAGACTCAGTGGTTTGCTTAGTTGATTAGAGTATCTTTGTTATACTTGGGATTAACTTAAACTTGTATTGTTATATTAGCAGTAGCCAAATCTTTAACTTTAATCTCTTATACTTGGTCTACTTAGTTTACTTGCACTCTAATTTAACTTATTTCTGTTTATGTAGACCTATTTATATTACTTCTGGTTCTTATTAGTCTAGTAAAGAATAATCTATAGTTTATAGTCATGGTCGTTCCTATTACTTAGTTATTAGATTGAATTTAGGCTCTTTATACCTTATTAGGGTTCTGTCTCTTATCATATAATTAGGGTTCTGTCCAGAGGGAAGGGAGGGTCTTATACAGATCCTTAGTATCTTTCCTTCGGGACAGAGGTGGGCCTAGGGAGGGGTGGCCGTTAGTATTCTAGCTCATTCTGGGCCATTATGCAAAGCCTACCAAACCAATGCCCTACCATCCTTAGCTGGAATGTAAGGGGTTTAGCCCAACTACTCACCAAAAAGCACCTCTTGAACCTCATCAATAAAAACAACCCGGATATTATTTTCTTAGCGGAAACTAAAAATAGATCCAATATTATTAATAAACACCTAAGGATCCAAAAATATTATAGTAGTCACTTTATCGAGCCTAGTAATAAAGCTGGAGGACTGGCTTTGTTTTGGAAACACAATTTAAATACCACTATCTTATACTCGGATCAGAATATGATACATGCCAACATCACCAATACGACTAATAATTTAAACACGTTTGTCACGGGATTTTATGGTTGTCCGTACCATAAAAATAAACTGAAACCGTGGAAAACTCTTAGCAAACTCCAGGTTGATAAGAATATGCCATGGATGGTCATAGGAGATTTTAACAGTGTCTTCGATAAAGCTGAGAAAAAAGGTGGCTCCCCAGCCACATCCTCCCACTTAGCTAGTATCCTTTCCATTATTAGTCAACTGCAACTTATAGACATGGGCTATAAGGGGAACCCGTACACCTGGAGTAATAAACAATTTGGTGACAAATTGATTCAAGAAAGGCTGGATAGAGCTCTCTCGAACTTTCACTGGCTCCAGACTTACTCCTTAGCCAGTATCACTCATCTAGAGTCGGTGGGTTCGGATCACCTGCCCATTATTTTGGCTGATAATAATAATAGATACAATAAGACCAAGCCTTTCAAATTCATGCGCACTTGGATGAATCACCCAGAATGTCATGATTTCATCGCCGAGAAATGGAGTGTTAATCATGATATACAAGGGAAGCTCAAAAAGTTAAGTAAGCACTTAAGTATTTGGAATAAAACAGTCTTCGGTAACATAGAAAGTAATATTAAGAGCATTACAGAAAGAATAAACAACTGTAGTAACAAAGAGGAACTCGATAGGTTGAACGAGCAACTTGAACAATTGTTCCTCCATCAAGAAAATATCTGGAAAGAAAAATCCAGAAATAACTTTATTTCGGTGGGTGATAAGAATACTAAATTCTTTCATTCCCAGGCCATTAAGCGTAATAGACAAAACAGAATTAGGGCGATTAAAGATCGAAATGGTGACTGGCAGGAGAATACTGAACAGATTGAAGAGATCTTTACTGCTCATCTGTTAGAGATTAATACTTCTGATAATACTACTACTAATCCTAACATTCTCAATCTTTTTCACCCGAGTATATCTAGCATTCAAAACAATAAACTTACAGCCATTCCGGACGAATATGAGATTAATAATGCGATCAAGGGTCTAAAGAGAGAAGCGGCTCCAGGTCCCGACGGCTACCCGCCTTTCTTCTTTCAATCTAACTGGGACACTGTCAGCCCTGATATTCACAAACTGGTTCACACTTTTTTTCTTTCTGCTTCGCTTCCGGTCGAAGCCAACCATACCCACATTTGTCTTATCCCGAAAACAGCTACACCTCAGACCCCGGCGGATTTTAGGCCCATCAGTCTCCTGAATACTACCTACAAGATCATAACTCGAATTCTTGCGGATAGGTTTAAAGAAACTCTTAATGACATTATTACTCCGGTCCAGGCGGCGTATCTTCCGGGTAGGCAAATTTCAGATAATATTATAATAGGACAAGAAATTATACATTCCATGAAAAAGATGAAAGGAACAGCGGGACATTTTGGGTTGAAGCTTGATATGTCCAAGGCTTTTGATAGAATAGAATGGAATTTCTTAACAGAAATTATGAGGAAATTAGGTTACTCCGAACATTGGATTAGGTTGATTACCACTTGCATTTCTACCTCCTCAATGGCGGTGCTAATTAATGGTCATCCCGGACGAACCTTTAACCCGACCAGAGGTATTCGTCAAGGTGACCCCCTGTCCCCCTTCCTCTTTATCTTAGCTATGGAGGGGCTGAGTAGATTATTGGTATCTAATCAGGATCAAGGGACTTTTAAGGGATTCCCTACCAACAATACGGAACTGACCATTTCTCACCTCCTATTTGCCGATGATTGTATAATCTTCGGTCAGAACTCTTTAGACAACATCTATATACTCAAGAGCATCCTTAAGACTTTCTGCGAGTCATCAGGTCAAATGATCAATTATAAGAAGTCTAACATTTTCTGTTCTAAAAACTCCTATCCGAAGTTCAAGCGTATGATAATGCACTCACTGAAGGTCAAATACGCGTCTCCTTCGGATAAATATCTGGGGGCGATCTGTTTATCGGAGCTAACAAGCGGATTGCTTTGCAGGATCTCCTTCAGCAAATTAAGAATAAACTCGAGAAATGGAATTTCTCATTCCTATCTCAAGCTGGGCGCACTATTGTTATTTCAACAATAGCAGCCGCCGTACCCCGATACCAAATGCAATGCTTTGCCATTCCTAAAGGCATAAGCAAAAGCATTACGACTATTCAGAAGTCGTTTTGGTGGGGTAAGTCTAGAGGTATATGTACGAAATCTTGGTCGTCCATCTGCCTCCCCAAAGCCTTGGGAGGTTTGGGTATACATCGTACAGAGCTAGATAACACAGCTATGCTTAGTAAACTAGCCTGGAGACTTAAGACGGAGCCTAATGCTTTGTGGGTCCGGTTTCTAAAACTATAAATAAACATATATATCAAATTGATGAGTTAACGACTTGGGAAGTCCATGATGGCTCCCAAATTAATATTTGGACAGATAACTGGATCCCAGGTAATAATCTTATGCATAATACTTCTAGCAATACGCAAATCATAAAAGTGGCACAGTTAATTAATAATAATAGTTGGGATGACATGACGCTCAATAATACCTTTGATCAACACACACAAAATCTTATAAAAGCCATTCCGATCTGTACGGATGGAGCAGATCAGAGGATATGGAGACTAACAAAATCGGGTAAATTCACTGTTAAATCCATGTATAACTACCTCTGCACGAGTATAAATTCTCCCACAAATTATATCCCCAATTGGAAGTTCATTTGGAACATTCCTAATGTACCTAGAATTCAAATCTTTATATGGAAGATCTGTACTAAGGCACTCCCAGTGAGGGAGAGAATTGGGAAATATATCAATAACAATCTTATTTGTCCTAATTGTGATGCGATTGAATCTATTGAACATGCACTGCTACACTGTCCACTAGCTAAGAATATATAGTTCCATTTTAACATTATATTGGAGAAAATAGAGAACTTGACAGAATGGATATTTTTATGGGAACACACCCCTCAATTAAACGATGCATCTTATCAGAATCTTCTATCTACGATTTTGTGGATTATATGGAAAACTAGATGTGATCATTGCTTTCAACACGAAATAACTGATCTATCACAAATCATCTAAATGATCTACAAATTCCCTAAACATACGCTACCCAATAATAAAAACATCAAACCCATGAACACTAAATGGAATCCCCCAGAAACTTCTTGGCTGAAAATTAATGTAGACGCATCTTTTACTAATGCGAATGAAATGACAGGTATTAGTTTAATTATCCATGATGCTGGGGCTAATTTCGTAGAAGCTCATACTTCTACATCCAGAAGCAGGAATAGCGAAGAAGGGGAGGCAATAGCTATCCTTAACGGTCTTCTATAGGCGGCTGAACATAAGTACAAAGACATCATCTTAGAGAGTGATAACATAAATATCATCAAACATATCCAGAATCCAAAGCATGAGATTCAGTGGCAATCACGAGTACACATCAAGAAAATCCAGGAAATCAAAAATAAATTCAATAGAGTGAAATTCAACTATATTAATCGAAAATTTAACATGCCAGCAGATAGGCTTGCGAAGCGAGCGAGGAAGAAGAATAAATCTGAATCTTGGAGTAGAATCCCTTTCTTTTTAATTCCTTTGTACTGTAAAAACACTTTGATTTTTTAATATGATCAGAACAGCTTAACAAAAAAAATACAACTACTTTTGTTGTTATTATGAGTAACAAATATTTTATAATGTCAAAATTAATAGTCAGATTTACAGTAATATATTTTTCAAAAGATAGATGTAAGTGTACAGACAGGCAGATCGTCTATACATTTACACCCTCACGTGACGGTAGGATTGAATATGTCCCGCTCCAAGCCACCAACCCTGACCTAAAATGAGAGCGTAGCTGTACATAAAGTCTATCCGCCTGTACATATTGAATAATTGTTTTTAAAAAGGGATTAATACATACAAATCTGTTATGGTATGATGGTGACCAGCCTTCTAGGCTGATAGTGATGTGGTTCGCTCTAATATTTCTGGGCCTTATAGTTTTATAATGCCACACTGGGGAAGGATGTTTAACTTCTTAATAGGAGTATCGCACTCCGTCTCACCACCATTGTAAGATTGATTTACAAAACACCCTCCCAAGACTACATCATAATAGAGTGAATCGTGTTGATAACGTGTTATAAGATGACGTAGACCAGTCTTCTGATGTGCTAGTGATATACGTACACCCTAACATCTTCATCTTCCCCTTATCGTAATCCCCAAAATTCCGTCTACCCATTTTCATCTTTCTCCCCCGATCTCTCTACCTTTTTTTTGTCTTCTTCGTCTCTCTTCATCTCTTTATATTTTTTCCTTCTCGTACTCTCTCTAAACTATATTATTCAATTTAATTTTTCTGAGTCGAAGAAGATGATGAAGGGGAAACCCTGCATGATCTTCCATTCGTGGAAGACCTTGTCTTTTTCGTAGCAGTGGAACAGATCTAGGTGGATTTTCTAGGGTTCATCAATTCATTAGTCTAGGGTTTTAAGGAAAATCGTCATAGGGTTTTAAGCAAAGCTAATGGTGTCCTAGTCGTCAATGTCAATCTTATTGCTCGTGTACTCGTTCCTTCTCTCTGTACTCCTAATTACGGGCTTCTCTGTTTTCCAATTTGATATTTTTTGTTGCACAAAATGTACTAAATAATGGTCCTTGTGGTTGGAAGAAGCTAGTTGTTTCATTTGCAAATGAAATACTTTTACTAAACGGTGAAGTAAAGCGGGCATAACCTGGTCAACCTCTTCGCCTATCAATCTAAACGTCAAGTCCTTAATCGGCTTTAAATTGCAAACTGGGGGTTGAGGTGAAGAAGATATTATTTAGAGAGAGTAGGAGAGGGAAAAGAAGAGAAATATAAGAGAAAAAAGAGTGAGCAAAAAAAAATAAATATGCCTCCTAAGAGAATTTCGATTGACCAAACCTTTTATGCGTTGAGGCATCTTAAAATTAAATTCTTCTACATCATCTTAAGATCTCAATTGAGTTTTGCATTAGAAAGGTTTTTTTTAAAAATTCTCAATTCCTTAGTGTCATTTACGATTTTAAGATTGAGTCTTGCATTGGAGATGCTCTTAGTTGTCTACAAGAAAAAAGTCAGACGGGTTTGAACTGAGTTACCGCCTAGTTGTATTTTTAACTCTAGTCTTTGATTTAATTCTTATCTTACTTCCTTACAACGATTCTTAGTTGGGAGTACTTGATTTGATATGCATATTTTATTTCTTAAGCTTATAAAAATGTAAGTTAACAAGTCAATTAATTAAATATTGATTTATTTCGAAATTTTTTCTTCCTTTTTCTTAGAAATATGGGACCCCATTACACTTCGAAAGAAAATAAGAAAAGGAAGAAAAAGTGTGCTCCGACAACACAAATATCATCCCTATGAAGACCTTCGACAATCCTCAGGTGCCCATGAGAGTCTATTTGTAGCTAAATTGTACTCCATCCTATTGTTGATTTGATGCCTTGCTCCTATCACAGAAAACCTTACCGTTGAAGGGAGGAGTGTAAGGCAGTGAAGGTCTTGGTGAGCATCGTGATAGAACACGTTTGTCGATGCCACTTTAAGATCGGCTGGCCCGTCAAAGTGAAACGTAAGGCTTGGAAGATCGGTGTATCCTCTATTTAACCTAAAACACATGTCTAATCCTAGACTCGGGTTCGGAATGAGAGTGAACTGTCCCCTTAAGTATGTTTTTATAAGATCGGTGACACGGCTATACGCATTATGAGGGATGTGAGATGTAGCAGCTCCTAAATCAATAAGAACTCCTCCTGATCCATCTGGTTTTGGTGCGAAATACCCAGGATTAAAAAAACACCTTTGGTTACCTACACTGATATCTAATAGTTTCAAACTGTACGCCTTTGGATTGTCTGGAAAAGGAACAAATTCTGTGGATTGAACCTTTGATCCTTTTAACTTGTAGTCGTTACCGAAACTTAAGAAACTACGAGTCCCTGCAGGTGCGTTTGACTCAACCAAACAGTATGAAAATCGTTTTCGAGCTTCGCTTCCCATTTGTGATATTAAAGAGAGTTCTCCTTTATTCATACCTAAAATACCATCAATATCACCTCGAAACTTAGTTATCCCCCTATTATTTGTGCTGCAACCAAAGACAATATTATTTAAAGATTTGACCGAACGTTCCGAATCAAATTTAAGAGTTTCAGCAGCTAGATAACCTCCCGTCCTCCCTGATACATACTCAAGGTTATATTGGCATTTGTTGTCTTCCCATGTGAATTTTGGTGGCCGACAATTAGCATGAGGTATAATTCTAAATGTATTTGATCTATATGGATCAAAAGTTGGTGTATTCTGAGGGAAACAATTGGGCTCACAAGGTTTACATTGGGTCCAAATCATCTCACTAGCTGTATCAAATATTAAGTGGTAAGGTTTATAATAGCCAATACCTACTTGAACGAAATAAGTGAAGCCATCTGAAACTACTGGAGGACGGATTAGACCAAGATTAGAATAATTTGAAGCACCAGCAATTTTGGTATGCAAATAGAGAATACGCGCTTCGGAAAACTCGACGAGTCGTTCGAGTTTTTCCGAGCTGGTGAGATTACCAGGGTAAAGAGGAGACTCTGGGGAGTCTCTATGAATGAGTTTTAAGCTAAAACCTTCCCTCCAGCTGCCAACAACATTACTGGTTATGAATTGAGATTGATGGGAGAGAAAGCAAAGAATAAGAAAATAACCTAGAGATGATAATTTTGCTAAAGGAGCCATGGCTATGTTTATGATTATGGTACTTAGGTACATCACATATTTATATGTCCAAATGGTAGAATCCTTGTTTGTATAAATGGTAGGAAATCACCAATTAGATATAGGATTAAATATCAAAATCCATTTGATGTATAACAAAATGGGAATCATAAGGATTTGGCATAATATCCATTTTAAATGAAATGCATAAATGTTAAAAATTACATTTTTCACCAACAATAAGATTTACTAATTAATATAGAAGAATTTTTTGATGAAACACCCAAAAATTGGGCCCAAATCCCACATTAAGCCCATCCCGGAATATTAATCCAAAAAAAATACCCAAAAGTTAAAAAACCCTACACATCAAACTCAAATACGGATCTCTAGGCACCATCCCTCCCAAAAACGCATCTCTAAGACATCCTATACTTTAATATTCCTTCTATCCTCTTATATATACTCATCAGCTTTCCATTCTCTCTCTATAAACCGACTCTCTCTATCTCTATAAAACCGGAATTTCATAACTCTTTCTCTCTCTAAAATCTTTTCCACCTTTATCTCTCTCTACATTTCCTTACCTTCTTCATATCTCTTTCTTGTTTTGGAAATAAACCTAGTCTGGTTTCATCATCTTCCTTTTTTTTTTTAGAAACCGAAACTTGTTCGAGGGAGCTTCATCATCTTCAGTGATTTTCTTATTTGTATACCTTTTATAGTTTCATCATTATCTTCGTTTGTCGACCTTCAATAGCTTCATCTTCTTCGTTTGTTGAGGTTATATCTTAATAACTGTTTCATCCAAAAGACCGAGATTCATCATCTTCTCTCTCTAAACATCTCTATTTTATCATCTTCTTCACCGATAACTTCAGGTAATGTTTCTGTTTCGTGTTTTAATCAAAAAAATATCCGAGCTCATTTGTTGAATATTCTTAGGCTTTTTATGTTGTTCTTTCTTTTTTGTTGTGAATGTTCCTGTAACAATTTTGTTATTCCGTACAACACATGTTAATTTTCCTTACAACTTCTTGTTTTGTTGACAACGCTATATAGTTTATGTGAACATTAAAAATGTTCAGAACATTTTTGAAAATGTAGACACCTTTTTATTCCAGATTTTCCATTTACAATGCTTTTGTCCTATGGTGTTATACATACACAATCATGTTTACGTAAACATTAAGAGAAGTGTTTGAAATAAAATCCTTCAATTCTCTTTCATTTTTTGCCTTCCGTACAAGTTTTGATAGTTATTCCTCGAACATCTCGTTTTGTTCAAAACTCTTCTCATAATCTATAAACATTTGAAGAAGTGTCTGTAACATTGATTGAAATGCCTGAAGCATTATTTTAAAAATAAGGTCGCATCTTTAATAATAAGAACATTCTCTCTGGTGTTACAAGCATACTTCTCAATTGTAACACCATTGGGTTGTCTTTGACATTTTCCACTACTTCTAAAATTTTTTAAAAACGCTGATAACATTCGTTTTAATGTCTTTGACTTTGGGATTGATTCTGAATGCGTTTGTCTTTGACATTTTCCACTACTTTTAAACATTTTTAAAAAATCTGACAACATTCGTTTTAATGTCTTGACCATTTTCATATATTCCTACTGCATATAATCATTTGTTCATTGCACTTGCAGAATTTTCAGCTATGGAACCGGATAGAGCACCTTCTACTTCAAACAACAATGATAAGAAGCTTGTTTGTGAATCATGGGGTGAAATATTTACTGAGGTTGGACAAACATTCCCCGGTGGTGTGAATGCTTTTCGACAAGCTCTTGGGCGATATACCATTGCCACAAAGAACAACTACAAATATATCAAGAATGAACCAGGCCGTGTGACTGCTGTTTGCTCAAAACCAGGATGCAATTGGAGAGTTCATGCTGTGGCACCGTTGGGTTGTAAATCGGTCTTTTTGTTGAAAGAGTACGAATCGAAACATGATTGTTCGGATGTTGTCCTCAAACCTTTTGATCCAAAATTGTCTAGTAAATTGGTTGGTAATTTGATGGATCGAGACATTAGAAAACACCAAGATGCTTTGGCGACTACTAATCCTAATAGTAGAATCAATTTGCAAATAGATTCGTTCGAGTTTTTATTGCCCTCCATGCATCTATCCTTGGCTTTCAACACTGTCGTCCAGTAATCTATATTGATGGAACTTTCGCCAAAACTCGTTTTAATGGTTGCATCTTAGTTGCTGTTACCAAGGATGGTAATGACGGTATGTTTGCATATTTCGATATTACGTTAACATTAAGTTTGTGTTTAGCTAACATTATTAAACATGTCAACAACATTTACAATAATGTTGCCGACACGTTAGATTATGTAAGTTGATGTAAAAATATTTGAATTGCTTTCACAATTTCGCAGTCGACATTTGCAAAAATGTTTGCTACAAAATCCTGTATGCAATGAAACAAAATTGATTTTATTTTTTATTTTATTAGGTCTTTTCCAAATTGCTTACGCTATTGTTGATATTAAGAACGACGATAATTGGCATTGGTTTCTGGAAAATCTGAAATTGGTGGTGGATCCACTAAAAACATATACCTTCATTTCTGATAGACACGGTGGAATTCTCAATGGAGTGAAGAATGTTTTCCCACTGCTCACCACTCTTTCTGTGCTTGGCACCTACAATGCAATCTAAACCTCAGAATACGTAACGGTGCGCGCCAATCACGTTATTTTCAGACTCTTATGTTTAAGGCAACCCGTGCATACCAGCGAGTGAGTATCATGCAACCATTGGACAAATGAGTGAGATGAGCAAAACAAATGTTTCACGTTTTTCGAAACCCTTAATCTGGAATCATGGGCTGATTCTTTTTTTCCTGGGATAGGTATTTATGCTTCATCTTTATTTTGTCCTACTGTTGGCATTAAACATTACATCTTATTCGTCTACATAGTATCACATGTTCTCTTATGTTTCAATCGTTACAGCCACATTCGCATTATTGTCACCGTGTGCATTATTATGTTGTTTACATAGTTGTTAAAGTATGAAACACTTTCGTTTCTGTTTGCAACACATAAACATATGTTTATTTTTTTTCAAGGTACGGCATCATATCATCTCAACTGTCTGAAAGCTTCAACAATATGATAAAGAAGGCCCGAGTACTTCCTATTACAGCACTGTTGGATGCCATTCGAATGAAAATAACGAACAAGATCAAAAAGCACAGAGACTTAGCTATCGGATGGAACACTTTTCTTTGCCCCTCCATTAATGACGAACAAGATGCGAAATACAAAGTTGCGGAGACTTGGAGATTCGTTGAGGCAGCACCACTTGTTTTTTAAGTTTATTCAACTCCACGTCATACCGTTGACCTCGGTGCTCTTACTTGCTTTTGTCGCCATTGGCAAGTAGATTCACTCCCTTGTCAACATGCAATGATATGCATCAATAAGACGCCGAGTGATAGTACTTGTTTTTATGATCATGTCTGGAGAGTGGAGACTTATAGAAACACGTACAAAAACAGTGTTTACCCCGTTCTAAATTTTGATGAACCAGAAACTTTTGATGAATCAACCAAGATTCATCCTCCATTAGTGAAAATGCCACCCGGTAGACCTCGCACAACACGATTGCAGAATTCCGAAGACGTAACGAGGAGGAAAAGAATCTGTCGCTGGTGCAACCAACCTTCTTACCACAACAATGCTACTTGTCGAGCCCAATTGTAGTCAACTTTTCCTTTATGTCTTGAATATTGCTTATTTTGTAAATAACATTGTTTGATATGTTTACAACATTCCTTCTTATGTTTTCATCATTTTGCTTTATGTCACCCAAAATGTTTTGTATATGAATCATTATGCTGTTATCAACATGCTTAAATTTTATGAAAGTCACAATCTTATTTTATCCCATGTTGTGTCAATGACAAGAATTTTTTAGTATCTGGCACTCTTCGTTTTTTGTTTAACATTAATGGTTGTGTTTTTACATTGGATTTAGTTTCCAGAGACAAACTTCTTAATGTCCATGCATCTAATATATTGTTACGGACATAACTATTTTTGTTTGCATGCGAAGAATTAAATGTAATCAACATTCTTAAATTTGGATACAACATCTGAGAATATATTCAAGAAATTGAAGGAGTTGAAGGAGTTGAAGGAGATGTTCTTCGACCAAGGTGACATTGCGAACAATTTGTCGGATAGGACAATTGATGTGGAATATCATCAAGTCCGATTGATTTAGGGATCGTAGAGTTGTAGCTAGAGACAAACTACGATCGTCGAATTACGAAGTAATTCGCGGCTAACTTCGATCGGATCCTACAACGGGTTACACATAAGAGTGTCAAATTGATCTAGGATATGACTAGTGGGAGTGAGATATAATAATGGGAATGTCCCATTAACATATCTCATAGGCCTAAAAAGGAATTAGGCAAAGATAGTACAAGAGGGCCAAAAATAGAGTTTTTGGGCCTTAGCCGATTCGGGCACTTCTAGGGCTCGGATTGGGCTGAAATTTTGAGGGGAGATTTCTAACATATCCAGTAGTATGCATGAAAAATTTTGTGGTGTTTGGAAACCTCATCATTAGGGAATTGAGAAAATATCATTAGATGCTATTTTCGACTATTTCCTTAAATCTTATTCTAAAGGGTGTTTTAGGAAACCTTTGAGGAGGTGTATTCTCATTAGGGTTCTATATAAACACTTTTAGGGCAGAGAATAAGGTGTGGAATTTCTCTCTAAGCTTTCTTACTCTACCATATCAAGTAGAGAGGAGAAAGTGAGCTAATTCCCATTAACTATCTATCTAGTAAAAAAGAACGGAGTTCTTCTTCCAACCACCATTGATGTGCTAGCTAAACAACAAGGTGGGAGATCAAGTTGATTGCTCGTGTCCCAACTATAGGAGCTACGCTTGAAGCTCTTGGTCTTCTAATAAGCAATTGGAAAAGGTTCGAGGGAAAATTAGCGAATAAGGTATTTATCTTTCTAGTTTTACTTAGTATTATTATGGGCTTATGCATGTGATCCTAAGAATACTAGTGTAGACATTAGATGTCTTATTTCCGCTATAAACACTAGTAGAAGGGTGTAAAACCCAACAATGGCGTTAGAGCCTTTTTCAAATAGCCTATCTTATCTAAGTTTTGGACGAATTTCATACTTTTCTAGATAGATTATTGTGTTTAAAAAATTTTGATTAATTTTGAATAAGATTCAAGTATTTGTCAAAAGATTTCAAAACTTGTTCTTGAAAAGAGTTTCAAAACCTAAAATTTTGATCCAAATTGGTTTGATTAAAAGAGTTGTTTTAAGTTTTTGGAAACTTGTGAAAAACAAAATTTAGAAATTTTAGAATTGTTCTAAAAAGAATTTGAGATATTTTAGAAGTGTTTCAAATTTTGGAAATAGCAATTTAGAATTTCAACACAAAAAAAGGAAACTATTGAGTTTAGAAACTCAATAGATCCTGCCAGGAAGCTTCTTGGTCGGACCAGTAGCCTGGAGGACGCGTCTGGAAGACGCGTCCCAGACTGCTAGTGGACGCGTCTGGAGACGCTTCCAACTACTGGGTGGACGCGTCTGGAAGACGCGTCCCAGACTGCTAGTGGACGCGTCTGGAGACGCGTCCAACTACTGGGTGGACGCGTCTTCCAGACTCGACCAACTACTGGGTGGACGCGTCTTCCAGACTCGACCAGCAGCTTAACCAGGACGTGTCCATCAGACGCGTCTTAGAGACGCGTGTGGGAGGTCCGAGACACCTAGTGCTGGTCCGGTCCAGCACCAGATGCGTCTAGGACGCGTCTGGTGCATGGACTAGCGTCCTGGCTCCGGCCAGGACGAGATCAGGCCTATTGGCCTCGGCCCGAACATGCCGGCCCTATGGGTCGTGCCATGTCCGGACCTTGTCCGAGCCCTTTTTTGTGGGCTTGGGCCGGGACTTGTCCTGGACTTTTTCAAGGCTTTTCGGATCACGAAAAGGGACCATTATTCGGGTGGGTGGGAGTTTTATCCAAATTTTCTCCCGATTCCAATCCAAATAATTCCGAAATTGACCCGAGCCATTCAAAGCCCAAACGGAATTTATCTTTAAAATCGGATTTTAAAATCAAACCAGAACGCACCATTAGTCTAATCCTTTGATATAGACTTATGGTCCGTACATGACATATGGATGTCGACAAGAGTATCTCCCGGATATACTTGCATATATAATTGTTAGCCTTGAAATAAATTATATGATTGCATGTGATGTGAATGCGGAAACTAGTATGGTCATAGAATTTATTTCTTATTCTTGTTTTAAGCACGGATGGATGCTGATAGGCCTAAAATAGGTCTGTTCCCGCAAGTATACGGGGTCAAGTTATAGTATGTTAGTAAATCGGGAAATCGTCCCAAGGAATAGGTAGGTAACTTCGAATATTGACGGCGAGTTTAGCCCAATAATCAAAATGTCAATAACTACTTAGACTAAAACACACACACACCCCACTTCATAAATTTGATGATTGATTGTAAAGAAATAAGAAAACAAATAAAACTAAATAAACTATCTAAGTGAGAGGTGAGAGGATATCTAGGGTTATAAAATCCACCGCATAATTTCACTTTATAAAACAAGCACTTAATTACTTAAATCTCTTTTGTATTTACTCGGGATCCAATATAATGAACTATTTGGATTTCGGATGATGTTCTAGATAAAACAATTCTATAATTACTAATTCTAATTGTCTACCTTATAGAGATTCGGATTGCTTAACTATTATTCATTATCTAAAAAGCATACTCCATCTAACAACTTAACGAAAGTATGAAATATCTAATTATGAGGCATGAGTAATGGAAAGAAAATCCAATCCATATAGATAAACAATCAATAGACATTAAAGCACATCAAAGGATTTAATTAATCAAGAACAAGTATTATAAAGATCCAAAATGAGTTTCATTCACAACCTTAGATTGCTAAGTTAACTATACATGAAATCTAGAGTAACATTCATTGACATTGTAAAATAAATGAAAATACTAAGAAATTAGTGGAAAGAAATCACCAAGAATGTTCAAAATCCATATTCCCATGTATCTCCATTTTATCCAAGATTTGCTCCATTTGTGCTCAAGAATTTTACTCCAAGAAATTCAAGTAATAGCTATTTTATTGTCACCCAAATAAGAAAAAGAAAGAGAAGGAAGAAATTAGATGTAGAAAGAAGTTGGAAAGAAAAGATGAAAGGGGGTAAAGATGATAGAAAAATATGGAAGAAAGAAGGAGATGACTATTAATGGAAGAATAATAGTGGTAGAGAAGAAGTAGTAGTAGTAGTAGTAGTAGTAGTAGTAGAGAAAGATGGAAAAAGAATGGAAAAGATGGATTTAGTAGTAGAGAAGAGAGAAAGAAATAGGTAAGAGAGGATAGGTTGAAGAAAGAAATAGGTAAGAGGAGGTTGAGAGGATGATTTTAGGGTTAGAGAAAGAAAAGTAGAGAAAGAGAAGGTATGGGAATAGAGAAGAGGGATTGAGAGGGTTTTCAAGTCTAGGTTTTAATGGAGGAGAAAGGTGTGTTATATAGGGTTAGGGTTTTAGTTGGGTTAAATGGTAAAAAATAATAAAAGAGAAGGTTATATTTGGAATTACGGGGGTTTAAGATATAAAAAACCCTAAAGCACTAATGAGTCTGTCGACTGGGTTCTACAAGTGGGGAATTCAGATGATTCAATGTAGCCAAACTCATGGTTCTTAAACCGCCGACAATTTATTGACCGTTGGATATAACTTGTTGTGGAACTATGGCTAAGATTAAAAGGTTTGTTGTGGGACTATGGGTATAACTTGTCGCGTGTTACAGCGAATCATCCTCTTTATGGTGCATTTCAACGCCTATTAGGAACAGAAAACAAAGATGGTCCATACTTATTGTCGCGCCACATCGTCCACTCTTATCCCTCCAGCAAGAAAATTGCCCGAAAGCGTCCCAACAGTCAACATTGTTTAACTTCAACTTTGACTTTGCACATTTTCCTCGTCCGGACTCCGGATTGACTTCCGTTTTCTCCTACGGGCTCGTCTCGACCTCTACTTTTCACCCATAAACTGACCTTGGCAAAATTTACCAGAATACCCTTGTGTCTAAAAGACCAAAATGCCCTTCATGCATCTTTTCCTCGTTTTTAACCGTTTTTCACACCTAACTCTGCACAAGACACCTAATCAAGAAAACCAACCATTTTATTATAATAAAGACTCGAAACGAACTAACTCGACTAAATTAAACGACTCAGATGGGGCATTTTCATGACCCATCAGGTGCGTAATTTGTAATAATTTTAATTTCAAGTTTACACAATCTGCGAATAGTTTGAGTCATGTAATTAGAGTTTAGGGTTTATGAGTCCATTGAAGAAACTCAAGGAGGAAATCCAAAGGTGAGTGGGAGAAATCAATGAAGGTTCAAAGATGGAGATTCAGACGAACCAAAAGGCGAAACAAGAATCAAACCAAAGGAGATTAGATCTTCTAGGTTAGAGGCCATACTAGGATCCATATGTGCTTGATTTACTTTCTCGCGCGCATTTACTTAGTTTTTACGCTTTATGTTGTGGATGTTAGTTAGGCTAATTAGTTCACTAAAACAAACGCCAGACTAGCTTAAAAGTCCCTAAAAGTAATTTTGAGTATAATGCCTATCCAAATTAAGACACTCCTTGCGCCCTTGTTTGAGGAAGGTGGATCGGCCTTCGCAGAGTACTTCTTCTACCTTGGGACATTGCAGGTAGGCCTATAGAAGAGGCCTACATGTCTAAATGGTTCTACTCAACGAGATCAGCAAGAGAGTCTTGGATACTCGAGGCAAAAGGATGGATTTTACACTAAACATATAATCCATCAACCGAGAATCATATGGTATGATCAGTGAAAGTGTTCACTCACCTAAATCAATGGGAATTAAGTACAGGGCCCTGGTCCGCTTAATCCTTGAGAGATGGGATCTCGGAATCGCATTATTCATCTAGGGACACGTTTTATCTTGAATAATGTGGCAAAAACTTAGGACTTTTTGCAAAAATTATCGAATGTAATACTTAGCAAAATCCTTTTTCTGTTTCATGTAGTTTTACTATGGCGAAAATCAATGTTTTCAACCTATGTTCAATCCTCGATGAGGACAAATTGAACATGGATAACTTCCTTGATTGAGAAAAGAGATTGAGAAGTGTTCTCAAGTCTACAAACAAAGAAAGCGTACTGGATACCCCAATTCCAAGGATAACTGCGAACTCAAAGGTTGAGGAACAAAAGCAGGCCAAAAGTATCCGGATGAAATAAGTTTCAGTAACTTGCCTTATGTTGGCCACCATGGAGCCTAATCTTCAAAAGAGATTCAGGAAAATTGATGAGACATAAAAATGTCCCATCTAGATCTCTTAATTTGGACTAGTTAGTCTATTACGAGTCGTTACTCTGATGAATTGCTTGTTTCTCTTTCCCAAGTGTCTTTTACGAAATTCGGTGTGAAAAACGGATAAAATCGAGAGAAAGACATGTTAGGGGTATTTTGGTGATTTATTGATTATGGTAAATTTGGTCAACATTGGTGCTCGAATGAAAAGTACAGTCCAAGACGAACCCAACGGCGAAAACGGAGGTCAAATCAGAGCCCGGACGAGCAAGATAGACTGGGTCGAAGATTGGGTAGAAAGTCGATTGACCAAGGTCAGCAAATAATTCCTTGATACACGTGTCGCGCATAAATTCGGTAGACCCTGCTCCGTGGAATCTTGCACCTTACCAGCTTGCCATATCACGTGAATTCTAGTGGGGAATTTAAATCCAATAAGAAATGCATATGTGGCCCACCACCATCCCCATCTTTAAACATCCCTTTCTTTCTTTCTCTCACTTTCCATCTTCTAACCAAATATAAAGCTAGAGAGAGAAAGCAATCTTCTCATAAACAGATTTTTTTGCATATAGAGCTGGGATAATATTGGCTGGAAATAGATGGAAGGAGATTTGGTTGGTTGTAGATAGAAATTAAAAGAAGACAACTTTCCTAACAGTGGAGATAGAGATGATATGATATTCGTGGTCGAGAGAGAGAAGGAAAGAAATATTTAAGCAAGATCAATGAGAAGATTTTAGGGCTGAATATATTTCTTCGATAGTGGCGGATTGAAGGAATATTATAGACAGAGAGGGACAACTGCAACTACTTCATTCTCTTATATATATTGAAGAACATAGAGAAGGAAAGGATCTCATCTCATCTTTGGAGGTCTGAATCCTCTCAAAAAGCTCAACTAACAGAAAAATCAGAGAGAGAGAAAGAGAAACAGAGCACCATCATCTTTTATTGTAACATCTTTATCTTCTGTAATCTTTTCTTTTTTGTGAGAGAAAAGAGAGATTCATAGAGAGAAAGAGTGGCTGTAAAGAGATTGATAGAGAAAATTGTAATCAATCAAGAGGTTTAACAGTGTTCATCATCTTTTCTTCTTCTTCTCCTGTTTTCTGATTTTTGTGACAAAAAGAAAGAAAACAGTGGGTTATAGAGAGAGAAAGAAAGAGTTCAGAAAGAGAGAAACAGAAGAGAGATAGAGAAAAAACGCTTGGAAAATAATTTTCCCAGAGGGAAAGTATTTCGGAGAAGACGAGAAAATTATTTTCCTTAAGGGTGCGTTTGGCTGCCAGTGGAAAATAAGTGAGAAAAGTTCTGTTTTCCTTCCATTTTCTCTTATTCTTCATATTGATTTTAATCTTTGATCATGATTAGCTAAGACTCTTAATCTAGGGTTGATGATGAAACCATATTCGACCTTTTAGAAACATAAGTTATTTGGTTAATTCTTTAAATGTGATTTAATGTCTAAATTGTTTTTAATTTGTCAAGTCGATTATCTTTTCACTATCTATGCTTTTAGGTTTGATGCATCGTGCTTAGGTTAAATCCTTTGACGATGCATACTTATTGATTGATAGATAGTAGTTTGGAAATTCATTTCTCAAAATAAAACAATTACAATTTCATGAGTTAAACACCGATTTTATCGAAAACATCTCCCGGAATCAGGATAGTTCATTATCCAAAATTCTGAGTTATAGGAAAAGAGAATTTATTAGATATTGATTCTAAAAGTGATTTTATTGTGTGGATTCCAAAACCCTAGGCTTTCTCCCCCATTTGAGTTCATTTTCATTCCGTTATTTTATTTTAATATTTTATCACTAAAACAATTTTCAAAACCGTCTTACTTCCAAGTCTTATAATAGGTTTCACTTAGTCTCTGAGGAACGAACCGGTCTTACCGGAACTATTACTTGACGCCCGTATACTTGCGGGTGGTGACCTATTTAGGTAAACTTTCTAGGCCCATCAAAAATGGATGCGCACACAATCATCCGTCGATTAAGGGACATGCCCCGAAAAAAATCACGGTTGAGGAAGTACGGGACTTCCAAGGCAATCCGGAGTGGCATTGGAATGTCTGAACATTTGCTTCTATTACTTAGAGAAGTATGGGAGCCATTACACTTCAAAAAAATAAGAAAAGAGTGAAAATATGCTCCAACAAAACAGAGATCATCCCTGTGAAGACCTTTGACAATCCTCAGGTGCCCATGAGAGTCTATTTGTAGCTAAATTATACTTCATCCGGTTGTTGATTTGATGCCTTGCTCCTACCACAGAAATCCCTACCTTTCAAGGAACCATTGTAAGGCAGTGAAAGTCTTCGTGGGCATTGTATGGAAGACATTTGTGGATGCTACTTTAAGATCGGCTGGCCCGTCGAACTGAAATGTAAGGCTTGGAAGATCGGCGTATCCTCTATTTAACCTAAAACACATGTCTATCGTTGGTCTCAGCTTTCTAACGGGAGTAAACTGACCCCTTAAGTATGTTTTTATACGTGGACAACCGATTTTCTTATATGGACAATTATTTTTTTAACGGGTACGAGTCAGCTATATTTGAGTTAGTTGACTTTGATTTAATAAGGGGACAACTTTATAAGGCCTTAAATATTAACAGTTATTAAATTGTGGACCATTAACAAAAATATAAAATAAAAAACTTATTAACGAGATGATGATGATGATGATGAAGAAGTGGATCACTAAGAGAACGAGCCCTAGAACTTCTAAGTAAAGATTGTTGTTTCTAACTTGACTTAAACTAGGGTTTTTTTAAAGAGTGAACCGACCAAAATTGAAGATTAACTCTACCACTGATGGGCCTATAAGGTTACCCTAAAAGGTCTCCACCCGCAAGTATACGGGCGTCAAGTAATAGTTCCGGTAAGACCGGTTCGTTCCTCAGAGACTAAGTTAAACTAAATTCTAACCTTAAAACTATTGAGATTTAAAAATGGTTTGATGGAGGTAAAATAAAAATAAAATATAAAACTCAAAAATAAATAAAGAAATAAGTCGATATTCAGAAAAAGGAAACCTAGGGTTTTCGAATCCGTCTTCCTAACAATTCTAACGACAATTTAATTTTGATCTAATTGGAGAGTTCTTTATATAACTCAGGTTTTAGTCCATGAACGGTCTAAAAACCCGGAAGATTTTATTGTTAAAATAGTAAAAACTTTAATAAATTTATCGAGAAAATTATTATTATGACTTCATCTAAAACCCTAGATAGAAAAGATTTAGCTACTCATGCTAGAAACGATAAATATTTGAATTAGTATAAGAAAAAGAAGAAAAAAACCTAACTTTTCTGCGATTTTCCCACCAAACAGAGCCTAAGGAAGTGATTTCCTTCTGATTTTCAGAGAATTCTGCCAAGCGCACCCCTAGGGAAAACGATTTTCTCGTCTTCCCGAAAATATTTTCCTCTCTGAGAAATTTATTTTCTCACCTTCCTTAACTCTCTTTCTCTTTATTTTCTCACTTTCTGTTTTCTCTCTCTCTATTCTTAATCTCTCTCTCTCTCTTTCTCTGTAATTTCCCTCTCTCTCACTAAGAAGTCGAAAACAACAAGAAAAATAAAAAGCAAGAAAATGATATTATTAAAACCGAGTTTCTGTTTTTCTCTCTCTCTACAATAACTCTCTTATTAATCTCTCCGTCTCTCTCTAATTCTCTCTCTTCCTCTGTAATCTCTCTCTCTCTCACTAAGAAGCAGAGGAAACAAAAGGAAAATCAAAAATTCAGAGAATCGAAAAATGTAAGGTTCGGTTCTGTCTCTCTCTCTCCTATTCTTTTCTCTTTTTAAAACCGTCCTCTAGCTCTCTGTTTCTCTTATGTTTTATAGACCAATCGAAATCCTTTGTTTCCGTTTTGATTATCTCTCTCTAAAATCCTAACAATCGTGATCCAATTTTCCTTCTCTCTCGGTTTCCCTCTCTGTTTTGATTTCTTTTCTATCTTCTTCAATCCTTCTCTCTCTCCTGTTCTCTTTTTGCCGAGAATATCTCCTTCTCTCTCTCGGTTTGAATTGACAATCTTCTTCAGTATCAAACAGGAATAGAGGTTTGAAACAATGAGGTTGATGGATCCAGCTGGCTACGTCCGATTGCTCCACGGTGGGAGGCTACAGAGATCGTCGGATCTACAAAACACGAATCTGGACGGCGGTCAAGCTCGAAAGCACCGTAATAACTTGCTCGCGGGTGTACCGGATCTGACGCTCTTTGAGAATCATGTGACACACCTTTACTGACCGAACATAGCCCGCGTCTCTTCTGGTTCGTGCGATTGTTTCCTGGATGCATGCCATGTGTCCGTCTTGTCGTTTAGTCCACCAAGTTTGACCCGAACTTTGACCTTCTCTATTTTATTGATCCGGACTCCGATTTGACTTCTGTTTTCGCCTACGGGCTCGTCTTGGACTCTACTTTCCATCCGAACACTAATCTTGACCAAGAAGTCAGAATCAACAAATGACCAAAATGCCCCTAGTCTGTATTCTTTCCGACTTTATCCGTTTTGCACGCGTAACTCTGTAAAAAGGTACCTGAACATAAAAGAGAGTAATTCTGAGAGTAACTGCTCTAGAGAGACTAACTCATCTAAATTAAAAGACTCAGATGGGACATTTCCATGTCTCATCAACCACCATTTTGATTTTGATGTTGTTATTTAAAGAGTATAGAAGCAGCAGTAGCTTGTTCTTGAATCAATCTATCTTGAGATTGTTTATCTCTCTTAGAAGTAGATGACAGAGAAGGTACTCTATGTTGTTCCTCTGGTTATCAATCGATAAGTCGATTTCTCTCTGTCTTGGCTTAGTTTAGACAGAGTTTCTTTTCTCTAACTTATAGAGAGATAGACTATTAGAGAATAATGATTTATCAATATTCCTTCTTTCGGATTAACCGAGATAGACGAGAGTAATAGAGTCGAGGCGAGAATAAGGTCTCTTTCCTTAAGACATTTTACACCCCCGAAACAGTATCAAACGTTAGGGTGTATGCCTTCGAGATACAACGACTTTCCTTTCAGAATTTTAAGATGGTACTTCTAAATTCTGAAAGCGGACGAACCTTCGTAAATATTATGAGCTCTTAGACTTATGCGGATGATCTTCTAGACGCCTTAAAAATTCACTCGAAACTTCTTTCTTCCTTTTTCTAGATATACTAGAATTACTTCCCAATAAGTATTCTGACACACAGAACACTAATTGTTAGAAGAGAAGAGAAGAATAGAATGAATTTGTTGTGAGAAATGAAGTGGGTTTAGGTGGTTTATATAGGAATCAAGTAGGAAAATTGGTTTGGGACACATCTCTTGAGTTTTGGGAACAAACCCCTTAGTTTTTGGGACACAACTCTTTGAGAAGAGTTGGTTATTTAACTGGTAATTTCGGCAAGCTTTCAGACCGTCGGATTAGCCGTAAAAGTTCGGGAGAAACGCCCATCGTTAGATGGAGTTAGTTCCATCCCGAGAATAGCCCACCAGATGACGAGATTAGCCGTTAGATCGAAGATCTAGCAAAATTCTGAGCCATGCCCGACAAGGAATAAGCGCACGCCGTTGGATCTCGTTGATCCAACGCGTCTCGCGTGATCGCAACACTATCCTGCTTATCTTAACGCCTAACCGTCAGATCTTGCTTCAAAAGCTCGGGTTGAACGCGGGCCGTCCAAATCTGGACGTCTCACTTCGCCCAGATGGTCCCCAATTTAACTTTGTCCGTTTTGACGTTTTAGTCCCTATTTCAACCGATTTTCTTCCAAACTTTAAACTTGAATTTCTCATTCATCCGTAATCGGATTTGAGTGATTCGTGGCTCTAAATTGAAGAGTTCGACGAGATGAACGCAATGACGCGGTTCGTTTCAGAGTTTGATGAATCAGGTCGAGCCAAAATCGGCTCTGATTTCAACACTCTACTCCGTTTATTACTTGGTGGGTTATTTGAGAGAGGTTTTGATGAAGAAGATGAGATATTTTCTTGTTCTTATTTACCTTTTGGTTTGAGAAACAACAACACAAAATCTCCATTGTTTCTGCATCTACTGTGTGTTCTTGGTTTTAAATTTTCAAAAATTGATTTCTGGATTTTAAAAAAGGAATTTTAGGGTTCAAGAAAAAGACTAAAATCTTACCTTTCTATTTGGGAAGATTTTTCAACAATCTCTCTCCAAAAGTTTTCTCTCTCTAGAAATTGTCGACGATGAAGAAGAAGGAGAAGACTAAAGTCTAGGGTTTAGGAGAAAGAGAGGGAATAAAGTTCTAATTCTTGAGGACTTGAATGAAAAATAATAGAATGTTGTCCCTTTAAAAATTGTTGTCCATATAAAAATTTCAATTTTTACAATTGTCCACATAAAATTGTTGTTCATATAAGAAAATCGGTTGTCCACGTATTGGCCACCGTGCAAAATTACACAAAGTGCTCTCCTAACACCTAAGCACTAAGTTTTACTACTCCCTTCTTTTGGAGTTTTTGGGGTAAAGAGTTGAAAAGTATTTGATTCTGCCCTCTTATACAAAATGTGGCCCTTCCATCATCTACTTCTGCTCTTTTTATTATCTCAAATCTAAGGAAAATGTTGTTATGCCCGACCGCTCTCCCGGCTGAATCTCGGCCAAGTGAGGTGGTCGGGTCAGATTTAGAGAGAAAAAGTGAAAGTATCAGGGCTGCAAATCTAATGTGTCTCAGCTTGAATTGCTTGAATTTCTGTTACCTTAGTCCAGTTTATTTTAGAGGGAGAAACATAAGTTGTTTTAAACTATCTTACACTGTAAAATTTAATCAAGAACTATTTTATATCTTATTCAAATAGAAGGAAAATCAATTTGAGCCAACATTTTATATGAGTTAGATACGAAATAATTATTCTGAAATACGAGTTGAACCGATTAAGCTCTCGAACTCTCAAAAAGAAAAAAAAAATTAGCTCTCGAGTCGGATTCAATATACAAAGCTAAAAAAAATGAGCATGACCTAAGCAACTCTAGCTTAATCTTAGACTTAGAGCTAGATTTATTATCTTTAGACCAGTGCAACCCATTCTCACATATTTTGTACATAAGCCTGATTAAAGAAATAAATTAGAAGTACAAATAAAGCAAAGTATGCATTTGATTATTCACTCATTAACGTCCGACCACAGTCACTGCAACTTAGGGTTAAGATGTGAGACATCATTTCACTAAATATTTTTAAGTCTAAACTAAGGGAGATACCACAAGGTCGGAAGTTTTGAACGGTAGTAAAAAAAAAATGAATAGGGGCCAAATTGAATTGGCCCTAATAAAAACTAGGTTACCTGGATGGACCAAGTTGAGAATTACTCCATTTACCAAAAATAAATGGAGTGAAGTCATGAAGATGGGCTCAATTTCTGATGGCCATCGCTTTCGAGAAAACAAAATAGTTTCCGGGGTATGAAGACTTGATCAAAAATTGGTCAATTTTGTTTGACAAATTTATTTTGTAAGTTGTTATAGCAAAATAAAAACCTCCACCTCACCTCTCTCTCTCTCCACCTCACCTCTCTCTCTCCCCCCCCCCCCTCACCTCTCTCTCTTCTCCGACCAGGTCGCCGGCCGGAAAATTTTCCGGCCGGCGACCTGGTTAGAGAAGACAGAGAGAGGGGTGGGGAGAGAGAGAGGGGTGGGGAGAGAGAGAGGTGAGGTGGAGAGAGAGGTGAGGTGGAGAGAGAGTAAGGTGAAGTGGAGGGTTTTTTATTTTGAAACATGTTCTCCATAAAATATGTTTCCCCGAAAAAGTTTCAAAATTTTACATATTCCCTTTAAAATTTCACCAACCGAAAACTATTTAGCTTTCCCCGAAGCGCTCGCCTTATTTTGTTACTAGATTTCAAATAACTTTTGGGCAATGAAAAGTGTAGAGATATCAATGAGGATGAAGAGATTGAAAATAATTGTCCCAATTTTTAAATGGTGAAATTGGGCTGGAGACCCAATTTTTTGTTTTTTTTTGTCAAAAAGACAAGTTATCTTTTTTTCCTTCTAGGCACCATGAAAAGTTTGGAAATAGGCTTGAAGGACAATTCTAAAAATCCCTTAATTTTGTATACCTGAATTGACCTTTGTATAAAGGAAAATTTTAGAAACACCCTCAGATTTTCCAAAAACCCTCACATTTTATATAATCTTACTTCTTAGTTACTTATTTTGTTAGGGTTTGATTTTGCGAAGCTTTGCAAACTTGTTTGCAAACTGATTTGCAAACTGGTTTGCACTACTTTGCAAATTGGTTTGCAATCTGGTTTGCCTTGCAGAGCTTTGCAAACTGATTTGCAAACTGATTTGCAAACTGGTTTGCAATCTGGTTTGCCTTGCAAAGCTTTGCAAACTGATTTGCAAACTGGTTTGCACTAGTTTGCAATCTGGTTTGCCTTGCAAACTAGTTTGCACTGCTTTGCAAATTGGTTTGCAAACTGGTTTGCAAACTAGTTTGCAATAAGGTCAGTTTTGTCTTTTCCCTATATTAGATAATTTACAAAAATGCCACAGGGAGCTGAAGCCCATAAAAAGTTGTCCAATCCTTTTTAACCAAAGGCCAAAGTTTTTAGGGAGTTTTGGCCAAATTTCCCTTTTTAAATATTGTCCTCCTAAGCGGCTAAGCCTAATTAAATTTGGATCCTATGGTCTCAAAAAGTCCATATCTAGTACAATCTCTATGCCTCTCAGTAAAGTTTAATTTTTGAGTTATTTCCTTTTTGGCCCCCTACTTTGTGACCAGTTTCCTTCTTGGCCCCCTATTTTTCATAAATTCAAATTTGATTCCCTATTTTCAAGTAAATGCCATAACTACCCTTCCTAATTTCAAAATAAAACTATAAAAAATATTTAATATTAAGAAAAAAAAAGAAAATTTTCCGGGTAGTTATGGCATTTACTTGAAAATAGGTGAGGTGGAAATGTCTCTTTTTTATATTTTATTTTGAAATTAGGAAGGGTAGTTATGACATTTACTTGAAAATAGGGGGCCAAATTTGAATTTATAAAAAATAGGGGGCCAAAAAAGAAACTGGTCACAAAGTAGAGGGCCAAAAAGGAAATAACTCTTAATTTTAACTCATCATTCAATATTTTCTATATATCTCCACTCTCCACCCATTAGTTTTAACCGTTTCTTCCTTTTCTTATATATTCAAATACATAAATAAATGAATTAGTAAGAAATGTAGAGCTCACAAAGCTAGCAAGGTGAATCTGAATGGTAAGTTTGAGTATGAAAACGATGACTTTAAAGATCGAGAAAGTAAAAATGAGGGTGAAGATCTTCATTATCATAGTCACTTTCTTTTTCTCACAACATAAGTAGAAAAAAGAGAGTCGGCAAAAGAAAAAACAGTTATATAATTTTGAAGTCAACTCTAATTGAGTGGGGTGCATATTGAATTTGTGGTCATCCAATTCAAAATCAATTAACAATGAGTGAAAATACCTAAACATTATATTCTTGATTGCTGGATTGTCCTTCACCTGAATAATACTATAAAGTACGATCCTCACATTACAAAATGCATGGAAGAATGTTTTATGAGTTGGAAGGGCCTTTTAAAAACTTAAAAAAAAAATTTCAAATTTCTGTTCTTCAACAGACCAGATTCCGGCGAAGGGAAATCCCCTTCGCCGGAATTTTTAGAGAGAGAGAGATGAGTGAATTTTTTTTTTAAGTTTGAAGGTCGCCGGCCGGAAAATTTCATCGGAGAAGAGAGTGGTGACTTGGAGAGAGAGAGAGAGGTGACGTGGAGAGAGATGAGTGGTGGAGAGGGAAGTGAGGTGGAATTTAAGTTTTCTTTTTTATTTTATTTTGAAAATACATTAATAAGAGGGGTAGTTATGGCATTTGTGTGAAAATGGGGGGCCATATTTGAATTTACAGAAATTTGGGGGTCATATTTGAAGTTGGTCACAAAGTAAGGACCAAATAGGAATTAACACTTTTTATTTAGTCAAAATTATGCTTTTTTTTCTTCGCATTTTCGTCTTTTGTCCGAGTTTTGTTTTGTCAAAACCTATCCCAAATAGGACAACGGGTACCCCTCCATTTTCTCTCTCTACTCTCTCCCCATAACCGTTTTCTTGAGTTTTTCTTTCAGGGTATTATTTGCTCCTTCGTCGGGTTTCTTTTTCTTTGTCCTTAAATAAAGGTTATTTCCTTGTTAGTCTTTAGGGCCTGTTTCGTTGATCTTTAGGATCTTTATTTGTTATCTTTCGTATTTTTACGGGATAGAGTGTTTGATCATGGACAACCATTGGGAGTTTATGGCAGAATCAAAGTGGTCGGTTTATGGCGGAATCAAAGTTAAGGTTAATATCTAATCACCTCTACCAAGAGAAGTAATTCTCCAAATTACGGGAGGCCAAACACACCAGGTTACTTTAAGATTTGTGAGAATATGCAAATTTTGTTTCTATGGTGGTTATCTGGGGCATGCATTTGAATTATGTCCATCTAGAATGAAATTAATGGAGCTACTAGAGAAAAATCTCACTGATAAACAACGAGAGATAGTTATGGCAAAGATGCAACCCAAACATCCTCTTGAATTCAAAGTATTGGCTTTCTGGGAGAGTGAAAACATGACCAAAATTCAAAATGTTCAAATGCATTCTGTAACGGACGATGGTGATCATTCGGAAGAGGAGATACTACGGGACGATGGTGATCAATCGGCAGCAGTTACCGACCATAGACGTTCTCCACTGATCATGGGCAGGGGTAGTAAAGAAGTGGGTAGTTACACACCCACTAATCTCTCACTACTTTAGTTCCTGTTTCCAGGGTTCACCCACTATGGATTCCCAACATGGGATGGGGGCCACCATGTGAATCATCATATCTAGTCTTATATAGCAAGGAAGGGGTTATGAAATCAAAATGAACTGGCTTTCTGCTACTGTGAAGCAATGGCGAGGCCCACGCAGTGGCCCAAAGATATTTGGCCCATTAGTGGTTTTCCTTTTGTCTTTCTGTTGTTTTATTTTAACTTCTTGACTTTGTATCTCATTACTGCCAGTCTATCAATGAAGTTGAAATTCCAAAAAAAAAAAAACCTATCCTTAATACCTTTGTGTAGTTGTGTTCCTATCATCATATTTAATCTTTGGGTTATTTCCCAAATGGCCCCCAACTTTGTGACTAGCTTCCTGCCTGACCCCCTACTTTAGCAATAATTCCCGTATGATCCATTTTTTCCGTTATCTTTAACATTCCGTTACTCTCTCTCCTCCATCTCATTTTCTCTCTCTGCCACATCATCTTAGCACGAAACATCATCATCTTCTCCGTCAGGTTCGCCGGCCGTCCAAATTTCTGGCCGGCGACCTTCAAATTTTTTTTTTCTCTCTCTCTCTCTCAAAAAAAAAATTTAAAAAAAATTCTCTCTCTCTCTAAACTCCGGCGAAGGGCCGGAGTTTAGAGAGAGGGAGGAGAGAATTTAAAAAAATAAAAAAAAAAAATAGAGAGAGAGAAGAGAGAGAAAAAAATTTTGAAGGTCGCCGGCCGGCGACCTTGACGGAGAAGATGATGATGTGTCGTGCTAAGATGATGTGGCAGAGAGAGAAAATGAGATGGAGGAGAGAGAGTAACGAAATGTTAAAGATAACGGAAAAAGGGGGCCATACGGGAATTATTGCTAAAGTAGGGGTCAGGCAGGAAGCTGGTCACAAAGTTGGGGGCCATTTGAAAAATAACCCTTAATCTTTCAACTATTTAATTTTATTTATTTTTTAAAATATTGGATTAATGCAGGAGCTTTACAAATTGGTGTAAATTATGCTATGGTAAGTAATAATCTTCCACCACCCGACCAAGTAATAGCTCTCTACGAATCAAGGAAATCCAAAGAATGCGCTTCTTCGATTCAAATCAAGATGTTCTAAAAGCTATAGAAGGTTCTGGAATCCAAATCATTGTTGCAGTACGTAACGAAGATCTTAAAAAATTCGCAACTGATAAAACATACGCCAAAACTTGGGTTGATAGTAACATTCTTCCACACAAAGACGCCTCGACCATCATTAGATGTATAATAGTTGGTAACGAAGTCCCCTACGATGACCTAAAAGCTTACGTTCTAGCGTCGATTCAAAACCTAGACACTGCTTTAAAAGCCGCGAATCTTAAAATTCCCGTCAGCACAGCCCTTTCCTCGCAAGTTTTAGGAATTTCTTATCCGCCTTCGGCAGGTGCATTTTCGAAAAATTTGGCTCCTATATTGACACCCATTATAAGCTTTTTATCAACCAATTCATATCCCTTGTTAGTTAATATATACCCTTACTATGCTTATGCTGGTAACCCAACAAATGTGAACTTAGATTATGCTCTTTTTAATAGTGATAAGGTTGTTGTTCACTATGGGTCACTAGGGTACAAAAATCTTTTTTATGCAATGGTTGATTCAGTGTATGCAGCTGTAGAGAAATCAGGTGGGTCAACTGTTAAGATCATTGTATCAGAGACCGGTTGGCCTACAGCGGGGAACGGTGATATCGTGACGGTTGATCATGCTCAAAATTTCAATAATTAGTTGATAGCTCAGCTAGCGTTGACCACAGGGACACCAAAGAAACCTAATCAAGAATTGGAGACTTATATATTTGCAATGTTTAATGAGAATCTTAAACCAGAAGGAATTGAGAAAAACTTTGGGATTTTTCGCCCTGACAAGATGAAAGTCTATCATGTTAATTTCTCCCCTTAAAAATTTAAATCTCTATAAACAGACTTTTTTTATTAGGTTGAATAATTACATTATTAGTGGTGTTTTTTGTTTAATAATGTGAATCTAATAAGTTCAAATTTACCAAGAGTTATATAAGTGCCTTTAGAACTTCTTTACTGTTCCTGGTAGCTGTAAATGGGCTGAATATGGATTGTTATAGTAGAGCCCACTATCTCAGCCCATCTAAACTTCTAAGAGAAAGTAGAGTAGAAAATGTTATAGACACTTAACTACACCCACGGGCCACGGTTATTCACAGTCACCATTTGAACCCATTTTTTCGTTTTACACTCACTTTTTATATAAATACATTTTGGTCAAAATATTTTCATTGGTAAGACGGTTACCGACGCTAATTGAACTAAATTAGAAAGATGCGTTTGATTCAGATATTTGGTTGTTGATACTCATCGTACAGATAAAAAACCGAGAGAATATTTAGAATGATAATTCTTGGTTTTCAGTCGGTAAGACGATAAACCAACGTTATTTGAACTAAATCATAAATATACATTCGATTTTGGAGTTTTGGGGTAGATTCCTAGTTTTGGAAGCGCTCAACGGTTATAATTTGTTTGTGAAGTTTTAAAGGGACCTCCCATAAGTGTTATAGGCGCCTCCTTCTTTCACAAACTCCCTCTTATGTTTGCCTTGAGGGAGGCCCCTAATGATGACCAGGCGGTGAGCATGAATTTCTTTTGACTTGTGGATGAAATTGGGGTTCCAAGAAATGCCGCGCTATGTGTGTTTTAGCCATGGAGAAATTTTGTGTAGGCGTGGATGGCATTAAAACCACTCCCCTCCAAAAGACTTCCACATTCCCACGAAAAAGCATCAACCCATTCAAATTGCCCTTATGAATTCCATCTATTCACTATTTTAAGACTCCCCTCTCCCCCTCACCCAACCATATGATTAAAATTGAGTTTAATTTTCGTGTGACTTTTTTTTTTAATTTGAATCATCTGAATTTTAATCGGTTTTACTTCTAATTTGATTACATCTGAATTTAGTTTAAATCGATTATATAGACAAAATCATGAAATATAGTTTTTAAAATTATTTAATTAAGTACCCTTGGATTTGAATTAAATGAAAAAACAAGCATTACTTAAGAATCTGACTATCCCTTTGAGGAGAGACACCCTTCTTCCAAATCGTTAATCTATCTTCCTACTAAATTACTATCATTTAAGTTAATGAGTCGGTTATTAAAGTAGTATGTTATATATTTGTAATGACGTTAGAAGTCAGGGTTCACCACTTTTTGGTGCAGTAGTTGGACACTCCTTAAATCCATGAAGTTTTCAGATCGAATTTCGATAGAAACTGTTTATCATCAAAATTTATATAATGTAATTTAGAAAATAAATAAATTAAAAATAAGAATAGATGAACTTTAAGACTCCATAGGACGAATATAAGGATCTTTATACGACCTTTACAAGGTTATATTGTTCAACGAAATTCATGATGTATTGTATATTATAATCATAATGTATTGATGTAATTCAAACATAACGGATCTTTCAGTCCAACCTCCAAATAAAAAAAGATGGAGTTGGGTAGTATAGTAAATATAAGTGAAATGAGGGTCGATTTATGGGTGAGGAAGTATTGTGTGCCCTTAGTCATCACCTTAAAGCGCGCGCTTCCATGATATTGATATTTTGTCTATCTACATTTGGACTTCCCTTCTTCCTCCTCCTGCCTTATTCTTCTTCTTCCTTCTTCTTCTTCACAACCAATATTTCTCACAAATCGGAAACCAGACAGTTTTTAGAGAGAGAAAGTTTTAGAAAGAGAGAGTTTTAGAGAGAGAGAGAGAGAGAGAAAATTACTAGTACTAAGATGTGGCGGTGCATTTCAAGAGGAATCGGTCTTTCTTCTTCCAACAGATCCATTTCTAACCAAACTATCAAACCCTTGTTTTCTAGATTTCTCTCTACTGAATCCGTAGTTACCTTCTCTTCTTCCTCCTCCTCATCCTCTAATCTCTCATTCATTCTTAACCAATCAATCTGTTTTCAAATTTAATTTATTTTCATTTGTTCTGATCTAAAATTTTGATTTTTACAGACAGGAGCAGGAGCAGGAACAGGAACAGGAGGAAGATCTTCTTCATATACAATTGTTGATCATACGTACGATGCAGTTGTTGTCGGAGCCGGTGGTGCTGGACTCAGAGCAGCCATCGGATTATCTGAACATGGTTTTAATACTGCCTGTATCACCAAACTTTTCCCTACTCGCTCTCACACCGTCGCCGCTCAAGTATGTTCAAATTCATTCTCAGATTTTAATTTACAATCAATAACATTACTTCTTCTTCTTCCAAATATCTTGGGTAATCCACAATTTCAGGAACGTATTTTGATTGGAATTGGGAATGAATTCGTTTTCTGAGAGGAGAGAGATTGTTTTAGATGATCAAATCAGCTTTTTTTAAGGGAATTCTTGATAAAGTTTGTGCTTTTATATTGTCTAGAAGCTACATCAGCTTTTTTTTTTTTCTTCAAGTTCCAATTTCTAATCCGCTAAACTATCTCCTATATTTCAGAGTTTGTATGGGTATTAGGTTCTATTCCGATATAAGTGCACAATCCTAAAGGGGGCGTTCGATAATTTAATTACTATGTGAGACATGCGAGTTTAGCTGTATAAACGTTATTACATTGATCAATTCAAATTATAGAATTCGGGTATCACTGTCTTACCATATGCATCTTAAACACCAAAAAGCGAATTTGTACCAGTCATTTCTGTTCTACTGTCAAAATATTTGCGCTTAATTTGGTTTATATACTAATGGAATATATACAAAAACCACGGCATAAATTGTTTATAGAAGTTGCAATATTATGCAACTTAAAGTTAAAAGACGCGGGGAAGATGTTTCCGTTTCCTTTCTAAGACTAAAACATCCTTGCGTGATTCTTCTGAGCTGGCCGAAGCTCTTTCTAATTAGTTGTGGCGGAACCATTCCTGTTAATTGCTTGCAGATGCTTGTCATATTCCAATACTTGAATGTGTTACTAATTTAAGCTGGTGCACCTTTGCAGGGTGGTATAAATGCAGCACTGGGAAATATGAGTGAAGATGATTGGAGGTGGCACATGTACGATACAGTGAAAGGAAGTGATTGGCTAGGTTAGCTAATTCTTTAAACTGGATCAGCTTTACATTAATATCTAGTGTACTTTGGTAAACTGATTTGGCACTGGGAGGAGAAATGTTACCTGGTACACCGTCCACTCCGATACGTGGTACACGGTACACTATACACTACCATGTGAGTGTTGGGTACACTAGGGGATACTTCTTCGATACACCATTTCGCAGTATGTTTAGTACTATTTTTCTAGACAATATATACTCTTATGGTGCATTTATAATATATAAACCTACTCCTACACATCCTATCTCCACAAAACTTGCAACTTAACAGGTTAACTAAAAAATTCTTGTAGTTAACTACCCAACTAGTCTAGTTTATAGATTTTTACAAAGACTTCGGGTTGCGCGGTACGCAAGTGGGAGGAGAGTATCTAGTAACCAATAGAGGTCGTTCACCTTTGATGAGATCATTCAATGATCTATATGTGAAACGGCTAAAGCATTTTACCCACGACAAACCACTTTGAGAAACTTTACCTTTTCTACCTGAAACGCCTAGTACAAATTCTCTAAAGGGTCGGCAAGAAATTAGCCAATGATATGATTCTGGTTTTAAATGTACACTCTCTAGCACTTGAGGCTCAATAACCAAGTGTTTTTTACTACAAAATATCATTGTTGAGCCTCCTAAACCTGTTAACAGTTGCCTTTTACCTTACGGTCCAAGACAGTTCTCCCATGAATATTGGCTTCCTTGATGTCTGTGGAACTTGACGACTTCTCTTCTAGTTCGGTGACAAAGGACGAACCATGGCTCATTCATCATTGGAAACCATGGCACTCTTCTTATGCGCTTTTGGATGTCCCAACACCAATATCATATTGATTTCCATTCTCAATAAGCTTACATCTCTTTTTCTTTTTGCAACATTCTTTTAATTCAGTTCCTCTTGAGGCGTTTCTTATTGTTCTTGACATGTAAAACCTGTTGATTATTTCTAGGTGACCAGGATGCTATTCAATACATGTGCAGGGAGGCACCAAAAGCAGTAATTGAGCTCGAGAACTATGGTTTACCATTTTCTCGAACTGAAGATGGTAAAATTTATCAGCGTGCTTTTGGTGGTCAAAGCCTGGACTTTGGGAAAGGTACTGTGGTAGTTCACCATAAAATTAAACCAATGGTATTATTTATTTGAAAGTTCTCTAAGCTTTGCTTCAACCATTTTCTTATTACAGGTGGACAGGCCTACCGATGTGCCTGTGCTGCAGATCGAACTGGTCATGCTTTGTTGCACACTCTGTATGGTCAAGCAATGAAACACAACACACAATTCTTTGTGGAGTACTTTGCATTGGATCTTATCATGGATAGTAGTGGTAAGTTACTGAATCAGTTTGTTAGTTTGCTTCCAATTTACTTAACTTTTGAAATGGGCAATCTGAGCTTAGAAAGATGCTGCACTGTATTTATTTTGGAGATTTAGATCATATCCCGTAGTGTAGGTGCCGATTTGCATCATTTCTCTGCAGAAGATTATTATTTCAGGCCTCTCAAAGAGTTCGGCATCTACTGTCTCCCAGCTCACCTACTTGACCTCGTCACAACGTCCTTGTGGACCAAACCTGCTTATAAATATAATAGGTTGTAGAAATATTGTTCATTACATATTTATATGTTTACGATTTGTGGTCAGGTACCTGTCAAGGAGTAATTGCTTTAAATATGGAGGACGGGACTCTACATCGCTTCCGTGCTGCTTCAACCATTTTGGCCACAGGGGTACTTATAAGTTCTATATAGTACTTCATTTACCTCATCATATTGGTTATACATGTATTCTAATACAATGCTATGTCTCTTTATCAGGGTTATGGTAGAGCATACTTTTCGGCAACCTCAGCTCATACATGCACTGGAGATGGCAATGCCATGGTCGCGCGTGCAGGTCTTCCACTTCAGGTCTGTGAATTTGTCTTTAATTAACAGGATTATTTTGACTTCCTAGAAACCCATTTCTCCTTTCATTATATTGACTTACATCCATTTGCAGGATCTCGAGTTTGTGCAGTTCCACCCTACGGGTATTTATGGTGCTGGGTGCCTCATAACTGAAGGTTGTTAGTTACTCTTTTTTACTTGCGTTGAATTGTTATTAGAAAGGAACTATGATGAGGAGGATGCTGAAAAGTTTCTGCTCACCACATACTTCATTTTTGTTTATCCAATACACCACTATATACAACCTCACCGCACATTGTACTTATGTTATTATGTTTCGTGAAGACTTGAAGTTGCAACTTTTTATGTGGAGATGGATTCTTTTTTTTTATTAGTGGTAATTCTTTCTATTTATGTACACCTAGGATCTCGAGGTGAAGGTGGTATTCTTAGAAATAGCGAAGGTGAAAGGTTTATGGAACGGTATGCTCCCACTGCAAAGGATCTTGCCTCGAGAGATGTTGTTTCAAGATCGATGACCATGGAAATTCGAGAAGGCCGTGGTGTAGGTATGCTCTCATTTTAAAACAGACGGTCGCTTCATAACTGGAGATAACTTTACTTTTCGTGTTTTATTTAATTGAAGGGTCAACATTGCCGCTTACAAGTATACACTAGTTGGTTTCTTGTTATATATAACAATACTAAATTTGCTCGAACTATAGAATGAGACAATGCGTGAACACCTGTAGATGCGCAAAAATAAAGTGTGCGTTGATGTTTGTTACTTTTTAAAGTTCTCCTGATTATATTATCAACAATTGTGTGCAGGACCCTTAAAGGATCACATCTATCTCCACTTGAATCACTTACCCCCGGAAGTGTTGAAGGAGAGACTTCCTGGCATCTCAGAAACCGCTGCTATTTTTGCCGGAGTCGATGTTACTAAGGAGCCCATCCCAGTATTGCCTACTGTTCACTATAACATGGGAGGTGTGCCCACAAATTACCATGGAGAGGTAAAATTTTGAATTACAGATTGTCGAATTTTTGTTGATATTTATTTCCCCAATTTTTATCATCATGCCAAGTTTCAATTGCTATTATATTTGAAACGAGTTAGGTAGTTACCATCAATGGAGATAATCCCGATTCAGTAATTCCTGGACTAATGGCTGCTGGGGAAGCAGCATGTGCATCTGTTCATGGTGCCAACCGACTTGGTGCAAATTCTCTGCTTGACATAGTTGTCTTTGGTCGTGCTTGTGCTAATAGAGTTGCTGAGATCCGTAAGCCAGGTTAGCCAATTTTATAAATTATCACTCCAGCTTTCAGTAAGGTACATTTTATCATACCGTCGGTAACGTTGCAGGTGAGAAACAAAAACCATTGGAGAGTGATGCTGGAGAGAAAACCATTGCATGGCTGGATAAACTAAGAAACTCAAATGGTTCACTGCCAACTTCTCAGATCCGTTTGAATATGCAAAGAGTGATGCAAAATAATGCTGCTGTTTTCCGTACTCAGGAAACGTTAGAAGAAGGTAAGCAATAAAAATTCTTTAGCTATCCAACCGATACTAGGCACCAAAAAAGATTTGACAGGAGTCTGGTTTTACATGCGTTTCTCTTTGCTCTAACTATAGACCTCAGGTGGTATATTTTTTCCCATTGTCTCGATCTGACTCGTCTGGGCCCAAAATTAGCCAATCGGAGGAGTCAGACATCACAAGACAGATAAAGGCACATCTGACTCAAGGCAATTCAGACCTCGAGTCAGATTTTAGATGTGACTTAAAGAAAAACAAACAATACCGTAGGATGGTTCATTCCTGTTTGAAATATTTTCATTCTTGGCTTTCTGTCGCTTACACTTGTTTTGTTTTTTAGGTTGCCAATTAATTGACAAAGCATGGGAGAGCTTCCATGATGTTAAGCTTAAGGATAGAAGTCTGATTTGGTACTAATTTCTGCCATGATGTGGTAATTACATAATCAACAAATTTTCCATCTTCCATAACCCTAATTTACTTTTCTTCTGCAGGAACTCCGACTTGATAGAGACTATAGAACTGGAAAACCTATTGATAAATGCATGTATTACAATGCATTCTGCTGAAGCTAGAAAGGAGAGCAGAGGAGCACATGCACGTGAAGATTTTACGGTATTTGCTCACAGATTTTAATCATTTCTATCCACATATTTAAGTTGAATAATTATTTAACTTCCTATTCAACATCTCTTATCTTTTCAGACAAGAGACGACGAGAAATGGATGAAACACACTTTAGGGTAAGAGCGTTTCGCCAAATAATGCCAATTCGAACTTACCGATTTTGTATCGGCAAATAATGAAATTTCAGTAGCAATCTGAAGATTGTTTTTAGTTATGGGTGAAACTAATGTTCACTTTGATCTGCAGATACTGGGAGAAAGAAAAGGTTCGGCTTGAATATAGACCAGTCCACATGAACACCTTGGATGATGAAGTCGAGACCTTCCCACCGAAAGCTCGTGTTTATTAGAACTTCTTGCTGATTAAAAACTGATAGAAAAAGCCTCTTACAGGAATTGCTGGTAAGAAATCATAATCCCAGCTAATATTTTTATATTGCAGATTAGCGACAGTTGTTGTTAGTCTATATATTGATTGGGTTATTTACTAGAAGTTGATATGTTTCGTCGTCTCAGTGTAATAATCAGCATATTTGGCATTTGTTTGCTACATAATATTATTTCTGTGAGAAAACTGTTAAAATTTTTATGTAATAAATAAGGTTGCTTATGAATATATTAGTCCTTCGACTCCAATGCACGAAGATGAAAAACTTGGAATGAGAAACGGAATATCTTAATTTGGTAAGTGGTGTTTTATCAAAAAAAAAACAAGAAGAAAATAGTAAAATTTAGAAATAAACATGAATGGTGATATTATTTTTCAAATACTAATCATTGTCAATGTGAGTTAGTCATATTGATGTTGGTGGTGTTAATGACATGAAAAATATCTGGTCAACAACTTCCTGTATTTTAAAATCTATGTAGTAGACATTATAATGTCGACCCAATGGATGGACAGAAGAGTTCTTACTCTTTTTGTTGTTGAAAGGATGCATACAAGATTTCTTTTTGAAGAGTTGAATTTATAATGATGTTGTGATTACTAACGTCCTACACCCAAATAAATTAATAATATTATGCATTTTCAACATTGCTTTAAATTATTGTAGTGGTCTATAATTTCAACAATGACTACACATCAAGTTGTATCAAAAGAGACTAACAAGTAATTTTTGAATTATTTTTATTAGACATGATCAAGTAATCTGATTAAACCATTAATACTTTGAGTGAAATATTAAATATTTGGATTGAGTGAAATATTAAATATTCGAATTGGAAATGCGTACTTTGTTAGAGCATCATCAATGGAATCCTTCATTTTAGAAACTCTCACGATCACGTAAGACTTATAGAGGTTTTTCTTTAAAAAAGATTTGATGCAAGTTAATTTTAGGCCAGCGCTTTGGGGAAGCTAAATAGTTTCCGGGGTGTGAAATTTTAAAGGGAATATGTAAAATTTTGAAAATTTTCCGGGGATACATATTTTATGGGGAATATCTTCTAACTTCTACACCTCATGTATTCGCCACCTCATCGTCTTCACCGGTGAAGGTCGCCGGCCGGCCAATTTCCGCTATATAATTTTTGACCAAGTCTTCACACCCCCGAATCTATTTAGCTTTCCCCAAAGCGCTGACCTAATTTTAATGTCTAAATTGATGTGGCGGCAGTTAAATAGAGATATCTCAATATGTCATTTTATTTCTAGAGTGTCCTCTTGAGATATCATTAATTGTAAAACTTAAAAGTTTTTAAAAACAAATTTGTTGAAATATAATTTTCTAAAACTTAGATCAATAGAAATAAAGTTTTTCATGTACATTTAAAATAACTAAATATTCTTTACGGAGAGTTATCGTGTCATTAAATAGACAAAACAACATTAGAGATTTTGATCAGAGATAAAACAACTTTAGAAATTTGGATCAGAGACAAAAAAGTTTCGAGGATCTCTATCATACCACCTAAGAATGACAATCTAACGTAAGACTAAACACATAAGAATTTGATGAGTTAGTTCTTGAGTTTTCTTTTGGAGATGCTTTTAACCTAGCGTGTAATGATGATATTCGAGACTTGTCATAGGAAGAAGAACAAACGCACTTAAGAAGTGCTATAAGATGGAGAGTTGTATGATGGATTGTGAAAGTTTTGGAGAAAAATGTCTATTATTTGATGTGTGAAATGTAAAGCCTAAGAGGCTTTTCTCTATCTAAAACGAACAAGAAAATGGAAGGCTCTCTTGCCTCTCAATCTCTGTCCTATCTATATTGAAGAAGACAACAATTGAAAGGCCCCCTCTTCTTTCTCCACCACAATGACTTCCATGAGTATGTTAGCTTAATAAGGAAGTATTCTTAAGACATGAAAGACTACTACTTCTCTGCCTCCTCTTTGTCTACGGTTCACTTTGATTCACATTGATGGGAATGGGGAACGCTCCCCCTTGATTGTGCTTTTTGACTATCTCCCATTATTACTTCTATCCCACAAACAAACAAACAAATTATAAAGTCACTACACCCATCACTACTTTGTTTACAATCTCCCACAGACAATCCTTTCCACCTTGGATGCTCACATGGCATACATTTCTTCTTTTCATTTTCTTCAAGGAAAATTTAGCATTACTTGCTCCACATTAATATTAATTAAGAATACTCTTCTTTTAATTAATAAATTTATATCTAATTTGTAAGTTCTCCTCAACACTTGATTGTCCAAGTGGTTGAAAGTATTGACATAAACTCTAAAATGTGGGAGGTTCAGATGGAATCCATAGTTTATTGAACTTGAATTATTAAAGGTATAAATAATGTGGAGTAATAAATTTGTCGAGTTTTAGGCCTGATTCATGTTGTTGGGTTTTAAACCTATTTCAGTAATGGTCGAACTTAGTCGATTTAAAATAAAAACTAATAATTTCTCCTTAAATTTTTTGATTTTTCGTTCAGTTCATCGTTTCAATTTGAATTTGTATTCTTTAAATTTACACGAGTTATAATTAGTATAAAATTAACAGTTATTTCTTTTTTGGCCCACTACTTTGTGACCAGCTTTTTTTGGCTCTCTATTTTCGTAAATTAACAATTGACCCATTTTTATTAACTTTGCGAGTTAACTTTAATAACTAATCTTTTTAGGTTGTCATAATTACCCTTCTGATTTCTATAACCCCCTTTTCTCTCTCTATTTTAAATATGGGTTAGTTCTCCAAACAATTTCAACTTTCTTAGAAGAATTAATCTGGGGGGCCAAAATGAAAATTAATCATCAAAAGTATTAAAAAATATTACAGCCACCATGTCATCTCTCTAGCCCCTTCATCATCTTATCCGACAAAAATCGCTAGTCGTCAAAATTGATTTTTTTTTTTTTATAATCCTTCTACTTCTTCCCCCTCCTCCTCTTCTTCTTCCTCCTCTTCCTCCTCCTCTTCTTCTTCCTCCTCTTCCTCCTCCTCCTCCTCCCCCTCCTTTTTCCTCCTTCTGCTTCTGCTTCTGCTTCTTCTTCCTTCTGCTTCTTCCTCCTTCTGCTTCTGCTTCTTCTTCCTCCTCATGCTCCTCCTCCCCCTCCTCCTCCTCCCCCTCCTCCTCTCTTTATAACCCCTTCGTCGCGACACCAAACTTTGAAGGTCTGGTTTCAAGTCAGATCAAACGGAAGTTAGATCTCGTCTGATTTGAAACGAGGCGAGATCTGGATTTTTCTACCTCCGGTTAAGGGGCTCCTTTCCTTCGTGGGAGATATATATAGAGAGATAGAAGAAGAAGAAGAATAAGAAGAGAATACGAAAAAGGAAGAGAGATAGAGAAGAAGAAATAACAAGACTTTTTTTAAGTTTGAAGGCCGATAAAAAATTTGTCCTGTCACAAACTAGGGATCAAGAAAGAAATAACTCAAAAATTAATTGAAAATTGAATTTTATAATTTTATTTGTCGAATTGTTATAGTTTATTAATTTTAAATGTTTAGATAACTGTTGTTGGTCAAAATAAAAAGAAGTCGAATATAAAAAAAGGAAAAGATAGATGTGAGAAATGAAGATTAGTCGGGAGAAAATCAACAATGCTATCATAACAGCCATATTGGAGACGAGAGAATAGAAAAACTATAAAAACGGGACAAATATTGGTCATAAACTAGTTCTCCAACTAGTGGCCCCATACAGATCCACTTGTAAACATTCATTTAGGTGTGGGGTCAAACGTATCAAGAGAAAGCGGGACCCATTAGGACCGTCCATAAAGAACGGAGGGTAATCCTAGAGAGAGAGACAGGGATGGTCTACTTTGCATAATGATGATAAACCCTAATAGATAAGTTAGTGTGTGATAATACGTCTCTTTTGTTTTTGATCGTTCATTCATTCCTCCTTTCTCTTTTGTGCTTCTCTTCTTTCGTTTATTATAAAGTTTCCCATTTTCTCTTCTTTTTACTTTTTATTTTTCATTCACGATGTTTAGGGAAAACCGTATACTGCGAGAAAAAAGAAACATAGGTAGATAAATTAAACAGTGCTTGTGTAACATGACAAGATTTGTTTTGATACAATTTAAAAGTTTGTGATGATATTTACGTGTGTTTAATTTTGAACCTCACATTTTAACATGTGAAAATGAAAAAATTATGATGATCTTAGCATTACTTATAGCTTTTCTTCTATTGATTTCGAAAATTGTTTTCTTGTCATGATTGATATGTGAAAGTAAATCAGAGATTGAGTTTTTTCAATCTAACACATAGGGACCTCTTTTTCTTTTTGTCGTTTATACATTCTAACTTTGTTTATGAGGATAACTCATTTTGGGCGACAACTACGCCTTTTCATTCACTTTTTGTTTTTACCCACTTCATAATAGCTTATCTATGACCGCAAATAGAATTATTCAGATCTCAAATGATTTAGGGTTACTCGTCGTGTTAAAAAAACTTCATCGAAGTATTTGTAATACTAAACGTGTACAAAATCTACGAGCATGAGCTATAAGTGTCTCAAACCCAAATGCACTCCACAATATTGGGCTATACTTTTCTGATGCCATGATTTTTCCAGTGAAGAGATATAAATGTCACAATTCAATTAAAATGAATTCAAGTAGAAAAATTTTACCGAACCAAGTGAACACCACATAATCCAGGACCCTCATTGACGAAAAAACGTGATAAGTGGGGAAAAAGGTCTTTCTAGACCCACTGTATCATTGCACCATGTCGATGGTATCCCATTTTCACAAGAACATCCCAAAAGATTGGGGCCATGAGAGGATGCCAATAGCAATAATATGGGCCACCCCTTGGAACTTGGGGATGGTGAAAGGAAGTGTAAGATGTTAGTGAGCAACTCCACTCCAGTATAGCACCACTCCTCCAAGGAGAAAGGTTAACTTAACTAGGTGATTTTGGTTTTGCTTTGCTGTTAAATTTTCATTTCCCATAGCTAGAAAAATCCATTCAATCTCACTCTCTCTCTCTCAAACTGCTAGTACATATGTAGAAGCTCTATCTCTCTTTCCACTTCTTGTGCTGCCGTTGTATGGTGGGCTGGTCCTCATGTTTTCTCATCCCCTCTCCTATCTAACAATCGTGAAAGAGCTCATACGAGGATATACTTCAACGGTTTCGAATCTCTAAAAAATCGTGTGGTGGTATCATGCACTTTGTCATTTAAGATTTATCTAATGTAATTTGTAGGTACTGAAATACCGTGTTCATCAATAACTTGTTTGAAATTATAGAGCAAAACACGCATTAGGTTAGAGTGGTCTTTCTAGAATGGTAGAATTGCATTTCAGTCTTAAGCTTCTCTTGCCTTGCAATGATTTTTTTTTTTTTGTTGAACGCCTTGCAATGATCTTAGGCCTATTTCATTTCCAAAATTAATTTGGAAGGCGAAGCTTTCCCTCGTACTCTCACTTAATATTAAGTCACAATCACCCCTGCCACAAACAATGTGACATTAGCCATTTGTGACGTGTTTGGGTTATTAACTATTTGTTAGAAAGAAAGTCTAATTCCAATATTTTTGTTTTTTAATAACATACAAAGGTGAAGACATATTTTTCCATTTTTATTGGGTTATCAACTATTTGTTAGTAATTGTATTTATTAGCAAGTGTTGTTAGTTAAGTAAACAATCATTTCTTATTTAATTAGAAACATTAAAAATAAAGGAGCTAAGTTTTCATTTGAGTAGAAACAATATACTCCACTAATTTAATAGATGTTCTTGGAGTATATACAACCTTTTGTTCCTTACTCTTACTGATTGAACTAATAAAATATAAATAGTTAACATAAATCCTATACATATATATATAGCGTAAGTGCTTAATATTGTTGTGACTTGGGTAGAAAATTATTTTCAGGTAGGAAGTTTTAAAGGTATCCCTTCGAAAAGATATCAGCTGGTATTCAGAGCTTGAAGAATCTGGGAACGAAAGATGAAATTTTTTTCATGGATACATCTCTCCTTGAATGTTGGAATTTTTTTCCACGTTTAGGTTGGGATCCCTTTTGAGATTCAAAACAATTTTATGTTGATCGAAAATATCAAGAAAAAATTAATACCGTCTCTAAAATTCCTCTATTCGACGGTCAATATCATATAAATTTTTGGATTCAACATATGGAAGATTGGTTCATAAACCAAGATATCCATGACGAAGATAAGGTTTTTCTCATCGAACAACATATGTCCGAAAGAATCTATGAACAATTCAATGCAATGCAATGGAGACTCATTAATCAAGGAAAAAAATTCGTAGACGATTGGACTACATTGAAAAGCATCTTCAGGTATGTTTTTCTTCCTTTAGATGAATATTTTTCATATGTGGAGACAAAGATTGAATCAAGTAGACGGTTCTCCAATGTTACTTCGGTCACCGTGTTCGATGGTATTGAAGAAGAAGTTTTTGACAAAAAGAACAAAATTTTCTCAATGACTGAGGAAGAAGAAGAACAAAGTGAATTATCCTCTATTAGCTTGAAAAAGTCAGTTCATTCTGATTTAGATTTGATCACGCCATATTCGAGTTTGGTTTATAAGCAACACGAAGATGAACGTGGGAAAATCGTTCAAGTGAAGGATTTCAAGGTTGATTTTTCCATAAAATATTATGTGGTGTTTGTGGTCTTCTTCATCAAATTAAAAGATGACGGGAGATGTTGCAATTTGTTGGAAGTTTCTTTCCTACATTTATTTTTGCAAGATTTTTTGCACTATAAGATTGAAGCTAGTTATTTCGTCCAAGTGGGTGTCCTTCGACCCCAATGCACCATTCGCTCGAAGTGGGAATTAAGGATTGCATTGTTCAGTCTCACTTGAGGGCAAGTTCGTTCTCGGTCGGGGAGTATGATGGAGACCATCAAGATGGGCCTCACGGCCGAACTAGTTAGAGGGCCTCATGGCCGAGTCCATTAGGGTTAGAGTTTAGGAGTTTCCATGTTTTAGTATTTCCTACTAAGTCTAGGTTTAAAAGTTTCTATGTTTGAGTATCTTTGATATTTAGGAATCCTAGTTTGAGTCTATCTAGAAGTTTCTAAGTTCCTATAAAAGGAAGTCAGGTCTGTCCTTGTTATTCAGATCAGAGAATATTATGAATCAAGTTTATTGTTAATGAAGTTTATCGTTTATTATTAATCAAGTTTATCGTTTATTATTAATCAAGTTTATCGTTTTATCGCTTTTATCTTTATTTCATCAGCTTTATTTCATTAGTATAGTTTAATTACAATGGTGTATTCCATTACTTTTACGCTTCCGCAACAATCTACATCACTAAGTGTTAAAGACGTCTCCTTTTCTCACAAACTCTCTCTTGGATTTGCGCATTTAACACCAATAGAGTCCCTTTAAACCTACCTTTTCGTTATAGGTGTTTGTTTTGGGAACAATAATATCAATTACTAAACACATAATAACTTGGGTCAAAGCAATTTGTTTTAAATTGACTAGAGGCCATCTTAATTAGAGTTCATCGTCTTTATTTCTTTACTCTTAATATCCATTTTCACCTGTATTTCTGACCACTACAATGACATTCTTCCTCTGGTCATACCACCGTTTTCGACTATCACCACCATTTCTTTTGTGTTTGTAGATGTCCTATCGTTAGTCAATTTGGATCAAACTAGACTCAAAATCTTTATACCCAAAACAAAAATAAAACTTGTTTTAACATAACAAAGAAGGGCTTTGTGAATATCATGAAATTGTACTACTAGCATTGAGGTGGGGTCATCTTTTTTTTCCTTTTGGGTTTGGCCGCACTGGTTTTCTCGAAAACCTCCTCCCCTCTTAAGTACCCCCAAATCCCTCTCCTCTCTACTCTCTCTCTCTCTCTCACTCGCTATCTTCTTCCTCTTCTGCCCAAAATCCTCTCTTTCTCTCTCTAAAATTAACTATCTCTTCAAGGACTGAGCGTCTGAGATATCTAGAGAGAGAAAGAGCAACTGAGTAATGGCGTATATGTGCACCGGCGATAGTGGAAACCTAATGGCGATAGCACAACAAGTAATCAATCAACAACAACAACAACAACAGTTACAACAGCAGCAGCAACAACAACAGTTCATCAGTGGTGGTGTTGGTGGTGGTAATAACCCATTTTCATGGTGTGGAACTGCTCCTCATCAAAACCCTAATATTTCCACTAGTCCATCATCTTCTTTTGGTTTTGGTCTCGCCGGTGGTGGTGGTTACTCTGAACCATTTCCAGTTGTCGGTAGTGGTGAATCTGACCCACTTTCTTCTTTCCCTCACTTAGATCATCATTCCATTGGCTTTGGTCTCTCTGATATTGGTTCTACTGACTTTGAATCCGACGACTGGATGGAAACCTTAATTACTGCTGCTACTGCCGCCGGCGACGGCGGAGACTCGACGGAAAGTTCAGAACTTCCATCTTCTGCTCGCGACTGTTGGCCCTCGAATAACCCAAATTTCACGATTTACAGTACGGATCCGTTCGCCAGACAACTCAGTCACACTGATCTTCCTCCTCCCCCTTTCGTCTTCTCTGATAATCAGAAAAACCCAAACCTACTTCAATCTTCTTCATGGATCCCACCACCAGTTCTTCCGCCGGAATTACGGAAGGATTTACTGCAAAACCCTCCTTCACAATCACAACCCACACCTCAGAAAGACCCAATTTCTATTCAATCATCTGAAGCTGAATCCATTTCCCCACTTTTAAAATCACTTCTAGATTGTGCTAGAATTTCAGAATCGGATCCAAATCAAGCTATTAAATTACTAACCCATGTTCGGGAATCGGTTTCTGAAAAAGGCGATCCCACTGAACGAGTCTCTTATTACTTCTCTCAAGTTCTTTACAGTAGATTAATGGAGGTTTCTTCTGAAATCACAAACAACCCACTTTCAGATTTCGATCCTTCTTCTGAAGAAGATATTACCCTTTCTTACAAAACTTTAAATGATGCTTGCCCTTACTCTAAATTCGCTCATTTAACTGCAAATCAAGCTATTCTTGAAGCCACAGCTTCATCGAATCGGATTCACATTTTGGATTTTGGTACAGTTCAAGGGCTTCAATGGGCAGCTCTTCTTCAAGCTCTAGCAACTAGACCTGCCGGAAAACCATCACTGGTTCGAATTTCCGGCATCCCAGCTCCTTCACTGGGTAAATCACCTGGACCTTCTCTATTAGCAACTGGTAATCGTCTTCGTGATTTTGCTAAGCTTTTAGATCTTAATTTTGAGTTTGAACCGATTTTAACCCCAATTAATGAACTCAGTGAGTCAAGTTTCAAAATCAATCAAGATGAAGTTTTGACAGTAAATTTCATGCTTCAACTCTATAATTTATTGGATTCAACTCCTCTAACAGTTCAAAAAGCTCTTAAACTAGCTAAATCGTTGAACCCAAAAGTTGTCACTCTAGGAGAGTATGAAGCGAGTTTGAATCGGGTTGGTTATTTTGATCGATTCAAGAATGCATTAAGATATTACTCCTCTGTTTTTGAATCACTTGAACCGAGTCTAAATCGAGATAGTTTAGATCGAATTCGGGTTGAAAGATTATTGTTTGGGAGAAGAATTGCAGGTGTTGTTGGACCAGAAGAAGGTCGAATTAGACGAGAAAGAATGGAAGAACATAAAGAATGGAAAAGTTTAATGGAAGATTGTGGGTTTGAATCGGTTAGACTGAGTCATTATGCAATTAGTCAAGCTAAGATTCTACTTTGGAACTATAATTATAGTTCTAAGTATTCTCTAATAGAATTACCACCTGGGTTTCTATCTCTAGCTTGGAATGATTTCCCACTTCTTACTGTTTCTTCATGGTGTTAAAACTAGACAACTAGTCCTCTTCCTCTCTCTCTCTCTCTTTATCTCTCTTTCTCTCTCTAAAATGTTTTAGTGGGTTTTCTTTGTTTGTGGTTAATTATACAGTGGTTTTTCCCTCACAGAAAAAGAACAACTCTCTTAATTGTGTATTTTCTCTATCTGGATTGGGATTCAACACCATTAAAGTTATTAGCTAGTAGATGAAGATGAAGCTTCTTTCTTGATTAGAAAATTTGCTTGCTTTGGTCCCCATTTTTGTGGGATCTTTTTGAACTTTTTTTCTTGGTTTTCAGAAAGAGTTTTAACCCTAGATTAGTCCTGTTTTATTTTGGGATTCTGTATAATTTTGTGTATAGTGTTTAATTAAGAAATAGTGTTTAATTGAGAAAAAGTGTTTAATTAAGAGAGATGAATTGTTTTAGCTACTTTCCAATTTATTTTACTTTTTTTTTTTTATAGCCAAATGGTAAAAGGCCGGATCTGTTGAAGAACAGACCGGAACTCCGGCGAAGGGTAACCCCCTTCGCCGGAGTTTAGAGAGAGAGAGAGAGATGTGAGAGAAATTTTTTTTTTTTTTCATGGTCGCCGGCCGGAAAATTTTCCGGTCAGCGACCTATCGGAGAAGAGAGAGAAGATGAGGTGGAGAGAGAAGATGAGGTGGAGGGAGAGAAGTGAGGTGGAGAGAGAGAGCTGAGGTGGAGAGAGAGAGCTGAGGTGGAGAAGCTATTTGTCAAACAAAATTGACCAATTTTTTACCAAGTCTTCACACCCCGGAAGTGAGGGGAAGACTTCAACAGACCGGAACTCCGGCGAAGGGAAACCCCCTTCGCCGGAGTTTAGAGAGAGAGAGAGATGTGAGAGAAAAAAAAAAAATTTCATGGTCGTCGGCCGGAAAATTTTCCGGCCGGCGACTTATCGGAGAAGAGAGAGAGAAGATGAGGTGGAGGGAGGTGAGGTGAGGTGGAGGGAGGTGAGGGGGAGAGTTTTTTATTTTGAACCATATTCCCCATAAAATATACTTCCCCGGAAATTTTTCAAAATTTTGCATATTCCCTTTAAAATTTCACACCCCGGAAACTATTTAGCTTTCCCCAAAGCGCTGGCCATGGTAAAATAGGGGTGGCAAACGGGCCGACCCCGTTTAGGCTTGGGCTCATTTCAAGCCAGATAGGGTGGAAAATCAGAATGTAGAGTTGTAGACTAGTACAGTCGGGATTGTCTCCCCGGGTACTAATTGGTTGGGCCAGTCCGTTAAGTGTTTTATTTGACAAATTTGTTGGTCGGGCTAGTCCGTCGGGTTCTAATTGATGTTCCACATACGGGCTTAACGGGCTGGGAGCTGGATGAGAAACCCTACCCATAGTCCTACCCTTTCTGCTAAGATCTCACGGGCCAGTCCCACGGGCAGCCGGATACGACTGGATCTCGTTCTCCCAGCCCTAGTTGATAAGGAGAAGATTTAAATAGATAGTATGTTAATTTGATTCAGGGAACCTTGGATTAATTGTGTCAACATCATTATTATCAAAATAAGGATGTTAGTTGATATATTAATTTGTATTGGAATTGCTAAAGAGTAAAGGCAAGCTAGAAAAGGAAATGGGTCATTTTCTCATAACCCGACGGGTCAGAAAAATGGGTTCAAAACCGACCCCTCCCAATTGAGCTCATAATGTTTGTCACTTTCACTGTACATGCAGGCTTATCAGAAATTGAGCCCATCTTCATGACTTCACTCCATTTATTTTTGGTAACATGGAGTAATTCTCAACTTGGTCCATCCATTTAACCTAGTTTTCCTTAGGGCCAATTCAATCCAAGTGGCCATTAGATATAATCAGCAAGATTAGCTAGTCTTTAAACAAAATCAACATCTGATAATTACTGACATAGAACGGTCAAGTTGAAAAAAGAATTGAAATGATGTAGAAATATATAATTTATTAGTATATTATTTAGTGCTTAAACAGAACAGAGTTTCCAAAGTTACCAAATCTTCTTAACCTAATGGCCCCAGGTTGTGTAAAATTCAATTTTACTCCTATTAACTTTTGGAACCCAAATCAACTACCAGCAGATCCTATGCTGTTGAGTTGCAGAATTGGCAAGTTGGTGGCAGACACATTACTACTGATTGTTTGCTATTTTCGAACTAGAAAATAAAGGCCGTTTAAACTTCTGACCTTATGATATCTCCCTCAGTTTAGACACGAAGAATATTTAGTGAAATTACGTCTCACAATTTAACCCTAAGTCAGCAGTGACTATGGTCGGAAGTTAACCAGTGAATAATAAAATGCACACCTTGCGTTATTAGTACTTCTAATATAATTTCTTTTATGTCAGAAGTTAATCTAGATTTGCTCACATGATGCTCATTTTTTCAACTTTGTGATTGAATCCGACTTGAGAGCTTAATTGATTCAACTCGTATTCAGAATAGTTATGTAACGCCCCAAGCCTTAGCAGTTGCCGATATTGTCCCCGCTTTAACCACCTAGGCCCAAGCCCACACGGGTACGGGGTTTTGTTCTTGGCGAAGGCACCACAAGCCCACCCAAAAGGCCTCGGTACTTACTAAGCTTGAGCTTACACATATAGCCCAGTCTCTGGACACTCTTGTGAGCAATGTGGGACTATTACAATCCCCCACCCTCAGTGAAGAGCCGTCCTCGGCTCTGATACCACTTTGTAACGCCCCAAGCCTTAGCAGTTGCCGATATTGTCCCCGCTTTAACCACCCAGGCCCAAGTCCACACGGGTACGGGGTTTTGTTCTTGGCGAAGGCACCACAAGCCCACCCAAAAGGCCTCGGTATGGGCGACGACACACGATTCGCCCGACCATCAGAGTACGCAGTGACACCGTGGACCCCCCCCCCCCCCCCCCACAACGATTTTGTCCTCACACCACGTTGAGTGGTGGCTAAGTGAGGACAAAATCGTTGTGGGGGGGGGGGGGGGGGGTCCACGGTGTCACTGCGTACTCTGATGGTCGGGCGAATCGTGTGTCGTCGCCCATACCGAGGCCTTTTGGGTGGGCTTGTGGTGCCTTCGCCAAGAACAAAACCCCGTACCCGTGTGGACTTGGGCCTGGGTGGTTAAAGCGGGGACAATATCGGCAACTGCTAAGGCTTGGGGCGTTACAAGTTATTTCTTATCTAATTCGTATAAAAACTTGGCTCAAAATGATTTGCATTCTATTTGAATAAGATATAAAATAGTTCTTAATTAAATTATGCTCTGTAACACAGCGTAAACCAACTTACGTTCTTCCATCTAAAATAAATTGGATTCGAGTAACAAAAATTCAGACTAATCAATACTGACACACATTGGATTTGAGACAATAAAAAGAGAAGTAGATGATGGAAGGGCCACATTTTATAGAAGAAGGATGAATCATCCTTTCCAACTCTTTACCCCAAAAGTTCCAAAAGAAGTAAAACTTAGTGCTTAGGTGTTAAGGGCACTTTGTGTAATTTTGCACATTTCTAGTCATGACCTCATCACCACATAGTAACGGTCGACTGACTGGTCAACAACACACATGCACTTTTGACTCAGATTTTAGCGTGTACGTATCCGCCACGTTGGCCACTGCCTCAAGGGAAAAGGATGGTCACAACTCAACAAGTCACAGGTAACATTGACCCCTAAATTTTAAGTACAATACCATCTTGTCCACGAAGGGTCTGTTTGATTTTATTTCTCAATCACTTTATTTTGTTACTTCTAGTCATTAAAATAAGTATAAATTTGTGTATATTAATCCTTTTTAAAAGCAAATATTATTGTAAATCTTGACATCGATATTATAAAATATTTGTTACTCATATCAACAACAAAAATTTGTTGTATTTAATATGAAGATATTTTTTTTTTGATGAAATTTTATATTTTGAGTTGAATTTAGTATTAAGACATTTTATGTGACACTCTTACGTATGTTAGGTTAAACAATGGGTTTGTGTCAAGTGCTTTAACTGATGTGCATAAATATAAATTTTTATTCAATTATATTAAAAAAACACGTGACCTCTGCATGTAGAGTAACTACACAACATAAAAAATATCGGATTAAATAATATAAATGACAAAAACTTCATGTCCTCACTAGTATATTAGATCCAATAGATAGTTAATTTAATAAACAAGATACCATGAGAACTTAAAGTTTTTCATCATCTTACATGAGAGGAGGTAGTGAGGTACTATTTATTTTTGTTCAAAGTTGTGGTTTTTCATCATGTTACATGAGAGGAGGTACTATTTATTTAATCTAAACAAATTTTTTCACTAAAACAAAACCAGTGGATGTAATTTTATTTTGACATAGTAAAATTAGAAATTCGTTCTTTATTCATATTTTGTTTGGATGAACAAAGTGAAAAAGAGAAGAAAGTGACGTGTATTTGTCAGTAAAAATAGTTAGTCCGAGAAGATCTATCGAGTCTAGACTAAACTAAACTAAAAGGTCCAGTCACGTCACACACTTTCTATTTCTCTCTAGGAGGTTATAGGGTTGCCCCTACCCCCTCCCTTATAGGGGGCTAGATCTCCCTCCTATAGCTAGGGTTCTGTAGGTAACTTTTTACTTGCACCGTACCTCCCACATACCTACAACGCAGTCAACTTCAAAATAGGACTCCCGTTGCCCGCGCTGTAATCAAATCCGTCGGGCACCCATCACTCCTCCTTTCCTCCCAAATTCTCTACTTCTTTTACTCCTTTTTTCTTTTTTCTTTGATAACTAAATCTTTTTCTTTGATTGTTCATTGTTCACTACAATTATTAAGTTCGTTTCTTATAAGATATGAAACTTGATTGGAAGTTTGAACTTACTCGAGCCTCTTAGATTTCTCTAACATATTACTACATATGCCTAAGAAAGATCAATTTTAAGATAGTGTTGGTGTGTGTTAACAACTACTTCGCCAGTTGGTAATAGATATACTAAAAAAGTTCAAATGTCCGATTCACGGTAGATGTGAAATGTGAAATCCATTACAGGATATAAATAAAGTAAAAGTAAAAATAAATCATGCCCATATAATGGTCTCAAGGGTCTTTACAACCTTTATGACCGAAATGTCTTTGTCGTCAATAGTTATCTGACTTATTTAGTTTAACTTATTCATGAAATACACGGAAGAAATCGACGCAGTCAAATATAAATGTGATAGAATGAAACGGTCAAAATCGAAGTTACGGGTGTCGGAATTAGACAAAATTTTGAGGATTGGTACGAACTAACGGTCCACACTACTGATGTAAAAAAATTTCATTCTAGTATCAGTCGGAATGATGAGACTGTGATGTCGAATCCCGCTCTAAGTGGTGGGACTACTACGTTAAATCTCGTTTTTGTTCCTGTTCGTCTGGGGCGAAACTTGCGAGGAGCTCGAAAACCTCTACGACGCTTAAGACAGTCAGATTGTCCTTGCAGTTAAAATATTGAATATTGAGTGAACCGTAGAGTTTGTGCCTTCTCCGAAACAAGTTAATTATGTTTTGTAGGTTGCTTTAACCGAACTGTAGAGAGGCGGTGATGATGAGGCGGTTGAGATCCACCGAGTTGGATTGAAACTGCTATATCTTAGTCTGAAGATATTAGGGTTCACTTTTGGTATCTTTGATATCTAGAAGTGACCTTATTCAAGGATTATCGATAAATTATGTTTCTGAGTTTATAGATTCTTTAAGAGATGTTTTTTCCTTGAAAGAATCTCGAAGCCCAAGTTAAACAAGTACTTCATATCCTCTCCAAATGAGATCTTTTATTAAATTCGTGATCACGTCGGTAAGCATTAGGCACGCTTCTACCCCCATGTTTCAGGATTGAACTATCAAACCTCTGACATGAGCCCCCTAGTCTTCTCGTAAATCCCAACACAGACCTCAAATTTCGTTTAATCTTGTTAACTAAAATTACGTTTCTTACAAATATCATATCGCTGGCCTCATATAACACAACAAACAATTGGATCACATCAATTCTAGCATACTTCAAGATATTGTCAGGGCTTGTACAACGTAAACATACATTTTCTCACTAATTTACAACTTACTCACACTGCTAAAACATGACACATTTAAGAGAACTATTAGTATCCCACTAACACAAGCTATACTAGTAAGTGTATACTCCAAATCTCACAATCTCCCCCTCTCTCTTCTATTACCTAATGAGTTTTTTTGTGGATGGTCATCGTGTCTCGAATCTTTGACCTCTAAGGTGGAAGACTAAACCTCTTGTCATGCACCCTAACCAAGGGCTAGCAATGTTTTTTTTCGTTGGTTGAAAATACTATTGTGTGAATTGTTGAGTTAAGGCTGGTTATTAAAACAAGCAAATGAAATTGATGTGAAGGAATTTAAGGTGGTAGGTACATCCCACACGAGACCGACGCTCCTCCTCTTCCCTTCCGTTTCGGCTTTTAACTTTCTCTATCTCTCTATATATATATTGTTTCTCTCTCCCCCCAAATTCACTCACAGTCTTGCTTCAACCAGGTATGACCACTTAAACACCACTATACTATTATTCCACTCCTTCGATTTGATTGTTAAATGAAATATTTTAGCTATAAATTTGATCTTATACAAATTATCCAATAAAACTTCTCGTGTTTAAATTTCTCGATTTGATCAACTTTATGGAATCGAGAATTAATCATGTATTTTAGGGTTTTTGGTGTTAGGGTTTTACATTGCAGTTGTATCATTGCTTTATTTGCATAATCAGGAACCTTGTGTTATGAATACTTGAAAATGTTCGACAATCAGCTTCAATTAGCCTCCTTAAGTGCATGCATCTTACTTGTAAAAATGAAGGCTTTTTTCAAGCAATTTGACCTAGATGTCTTGAAGAAACCCTCCTCTTTTTCATTTTTTTAGTAGCTAATGCTGTGTGATGACTTGAGCAAATAACTGTCTTTGGGAGGAAAGAATTTCCAAGTGAAGCTCCAACCTTCCAATTTATGCAGCTTAGATTGCTGTTTTGTTTTACAATTAATTGTGTCATTTGAGCTATGTTTAGATTGACTCAGCTTTGAAGTTATATCGAAATGTGATAAAAATACAGCAAGAACATAATTTAGAAGAACCACAGTACAAGAATCTGTATAATGTACTTCTGTTTTGCTAGAAATTGTGATTCATGTAGTGGATCAGTCCTGTTCCTGATTTAGCTTCGGGAACAAGATAGAAACTGAAAGTTGAAATACGAAAAATATCTATGCTCATTTTACATTCAATTATTTGTCGAATTTATAATTGGGCAAAAGCTGGTCTTTTTCACGCTCAACTTCCCGTGCAGCAGAAGTTCCTCTTGTTAACTAAACAACCTCAACAAACTAGATTGCTTGGGAAATTTCTCTCACTTACCATTTGTCACGGGATCGACTTGGGATTTGTCACCCTTCTAAAAACTATGTATATGAAACTATATTGCATACAGATAAAATCATAAAATAACAACTGAAAAACTATCACAATGGTTGTCTACAAAAAGCCTTCGTACGGGATGATTCGTTATCTCTTCTCTTTCTTGAGATCCTGCTCTCTTAAGTGGGAAGTCCTGGACTCGGGTGAACGGCTTAGTCTAACCCCCAATTGCTATCCAATCCACGAATTACTGGGGTGGATTAAGCGATCCTAACTGAATAGTTCTCTCATGAGAAAAATCATATAACACGATTAATAAGGATTTGGTGTTAATTGTTGTAGGTTGGGGCATTTGTAGACTGACTTACCATGTTTCGGAGAAAGCACACTAATAACAACCAGGAGAATGGTTCTGCTCAAGATGCTAAGGTAATTAAAAGCACATAGATACTTATTTTTTAATTAGTTCTACTGCATTTTCCATAGTTAGCTTTTTGATTGATCTTTGCCCTTTTACTTGTTTTGTTTTCCCTAATTGGTTGTAAATGGTTATTATCTCCCTACTTTAACTTTTAAGAAATTCATTCCAAATGGCATTGCTTGCCTTACTTTAACTTGCCTATAGTGAATGTTGAAAGTTCAAATGACAATGCCAAACCATATTAAGCTTTTGTTGTTCATTTCAAGCAAAAAAGGTGCATCAGCAATTTCTTGAAAGAATATAAACTCTTGCTCATGAAACAGATAAAGGAGCTCAAGACTGCTATTGGGCCACTTTCTGGCCGTAGTTTAAAGTATTGCACTGATGCAACTCTGAAAAGGTATTTGGAAGCTCGGAACTGGAACGTTGACAAGGCAAAGAAAATGTTGGAAGAGTCTCTCAAGTGGAGGTCAACATATAAGCCTGAGGAAATCCGCTGGGTAAGTTGGAGCGACCTATTAGAAATTTAGAAGCAAAGAGAGCAAGTCATACTTGGGTTTCTCTGTGTTATCATTTCATCAATCCAAACGATCTCTTAATTGGCTAGACTGACATGAGTATATCCTCTTCTGTATGCATTCGATATAATTGAGTCAGTTCATTTGACTATTTATGTTACTTACAGAATGAGGTGGCAAATGAAGGTGAGACTGGCAAAGTATATCGAGCTGATTTTCATGATCGATTTGGGAGAACTGTTCTTATATTAAGACCAGGAATGCAGGTATTTGTACTTAGATTTATCTCTCTCATAAGATGTTCTATATATCATTAAGGTTTACCCATTTTGTTTATTTATGCAGAATACAGCAGTAGCTGAAACTCAGATTCGACATCTAGTATACCTGATTGAGAATGCTATCCTTAACCTTCACGAGGGTCAAGAACAAATGTCATGGTTGATAGACTTTACTGGGTGGTCATTGAACACCAATGTGCCGATTAGAACTGCCAGAGAATCTGCAAATATTTTGCAGAACCATTATCCTGAGAGACTCTCTATAGCGTTTCTTTACAATCCACCATGGATTTTTGAAACATTTTGGAAGGTTTGATTTCTCAAACCCGCTTAATGCATCTTAGACTACTTGTCCGACAAATATTATGTTATATCGTCGATATTCCCAACATTTTATATAGTATTGAATGTGGATGGTCTGAGATAACAAATGCTCATTCTATTGTTGCAGGCTGTGAAGTACTTTTTAGATCCAAAAACATCTCAAAAGGTAAAATTTGTGTATCCAAAGAACAAAGAGAGTGTGGAACTCATGAAGACATACTTCGATATGGATAACCTTCCAATTGAGTTAGGAGGAAAGGCGACTCTCAAGTATGATCACGAGGAGTTCTCGAGAATGATGGCCGAAGACGATGTCAAATCTGCAACTATCTGGGGATCTGACAACGATAAGGTTTCCATAACAAGCAAGGTATATCCTGCAGGAGCAGAAGTATGTCCAGAGCCAGTGGCCCTCCCACCACTGAAGTCATGAGTAGATCTTCTGTAGAGCTAGGCTAGGGGGACACCAAATACAAATTTAGTTTGTATGTGTTAATTAACAAATGCTGGAAGAGCGAGGAGAGACCTCTTTTCCCTGTTGAGATAAAGTTATAAACTCGTGAGTCATCCCTATATTAAGGAAATTCTCTTCTACACCACGGAGAGTTCGTGCTCTACTTTTACGATATTGTATTTTTCTGTTACTGTATCAGGAGTCGCAAACCCAGTCTTTCTTGAGACTCTGGTAGAGAGAGAGAGAGAAGTTTGTAACGAGGGAAACTCAGCTGAACAACTACCGGTCGAAGTAGCCAATCGGTCCCCAACTATTGGATTATCTTCAACAATGTCAGAAATTTCTGATATGAATAAAATGGAATAGTCATGCAAGCTTACAGGCAGATCTTTTTCGAAGCGATCGGTCTAAAGACTAAACTCTGTATCAGAATTTTGTCAAACAAACAACAATCAGCTAGAAGTTATTCTACTAACTAAACAGTACCAGAAACATCAGAGCAACTTCTAAATGAGAAGACAAAAAAACTAAGTTCTTTTACTACGGGAGTCGCCTTTTGAAAGTTCTCGTAGTTGTTTGATACGTTCGAACCAACAATCCTACTCCAATCCCAATTCCAACGCAAATTCCAAGCCCGATTCCAACTCCTACTCTCACACCCGCGTTAAACCACGATAGTTCACCATCCTCCCCCTCTATATATCCACTTGCGTATAAGCTGTTGTAGTCTTCTTCGTTATCTGGTTTGTAGTCTCGATATCCCGATATCTGCAGAATTCAAGTCAAAAAATGAGTAGTATGCCATCAGGTGCAATATGTTCACAACTGCGTGTGCCACTCTAACGGGTCTTATAAACGGACCGACCCATCATGTTTCCTACCCGACGTGGCCCATTATAAACTTCGTGAAATAAACAGCCGTGTCAGATTCTGGTTAAACATAGGAGAATATAACGTAAAAGAGAACGGTATTAATGTATTATTCCATAGATTTAAATTGGAGGTGGATGGACGGGTGGCCATTTGTACATAAAGGCCTCTCACAAAGAGCCCATATCATAGGTGAGTTATCCACGTGTTCTATGTACAGACGGACCACCTATCTGCACAGACACATTTTTCGACTTAACTTTATATGTCAGTGCCCATACTCTATTAACCTATGAAAAGATAAGATTCCACTTTTTGTCAGTCCTAACATTTATCTGTAACAGGACATGGGTTTTTTTTCTGCCCAAAGACAGGAAACATTTGAAGAACACCCATTAACCAAAAGATGAATTAAACCATAAAGATTGAGGCAAAATACAAAATTTAGATAGCTTTAATTGGTTTTATGAAATTAGTAGTACCTGTATTGGAAGTTCAGACTGAACATCTTTCTTGTTTTCTGCTGTTTCATACTCCGGGATCGAATCTAACGATCCTTTTCTCGTGTTCTTCTTTCGACAACTTAAATTTAGAGTCTTGGTCAAGATAATTGGAGTGCTTGAAAAACAACCAGCTACATAAACCTCAATAGTTGGAGACGGCAAGTCATGGGTCGAGTTTTTTCCTTTCAAGAAGATCGAACTCGAAGTTATCTCTGATTGACACTTGATGTTCCATTGTTGTTTTTTCGACACGCCATTAAATCCATTATTATTACTAGTATTACCCATTTCTATAACCCCATTAAGCACAAGTTCTTCTTTATCTAAAACTTCAAATTTAACACTTCCTGTTATTCTTATACTATCTGTACTCACAAAAGTAGCTTCTTCTGATTTCTTATCGACTCGATCTCTTCTAAGTAAAGAAGAAACTCCATTAGAGTAAATACTACTTCTTCCACTATTAACTTCAAGAAGAGTTTCATGACTTAATGGGATATGATTTAGAGTTAAATACTCGGGAGTTGATTCATCAACTTCACAATTGCTAATTCTTACATAAAAAACTCTCATATCAAACCAAGCAGACGACGATACCTTCCTTCGTTGTGATGGGTAGTTCGTAACGTTTTTACGTGTAGGATCGGACACTTCATTGCCATTGCTATGCACTTTCTCATAAGAATTCTCCATAACAAACTACTCGAAAATCCTTCTTCTTCTTCTTCTTGTTTATTGAAATCCTTTAGAATCCATAGTTGGTAGAAGAAACCTGTATACATTAATATAACAAATTACTAGATGACTTTTTGTAAGATAAATAAAAGAACAGAGAGATATAGTGATCATTACAATTCAATTAAAGAAAACCACAAATTTTTTCAATTACCCAAAAACCAATTATCAAAAAGTATTTGAGATAAGAATTGAAGACCCAAATGATTTCAAGAATCGCTTTCAATACCAAAGATGAAAAGGAAAAAACAGAGGGTTGGAATTTCAGAGCAATCTTAGCCAAGTAAAGTAAAAAATGATGAAAAATGGACAATTTGAGAAATTGAGAACAACCCAAATCACAAAAATTCTTAAAAACAAAATTCCAACAATTCACTTTTCATAATATATAAGAATTAGTATGTATAATTAGGAGGACCTGAGGGTAAGTAGGAGATGTTTGAAGGGAGGAGGAGAAATGGTCGTAAAATATGACTGACTTCTTTTATTTGGATGATGATCTTGACCCTTTTTTCATTTCATACAGGAGTATCTTCTTATCTAAAATTGAAAATCAACAATCACGAGATTGTAAATATAATGAACCAATTCAACCTTTTTATTTGGATTATTTTTGGTGTTGGGATGCGTAGGATAAGATAGTCTGAAACTCTTTTTTATTTTTCTTTCTAGAAGAAAATACTATGAGAATTGATGAGACCATAGACTGACTAATAAGATGCCATGTCCATGTCTATGTTTATAAAATTAAATACCAAATGGAAGACTAAATTCCCTCTCTTAAACAAATTATCCCATCCCCACTTCTTCTTACATATTCCTTTTGTTTCTCTTAGGGATGGCAATTTATGTCATAGTGCCTCAACCACCTGCCCACAAAAATGTCCAAGGACGGATTGCGTAGGTGGACGACTACTCGACTAGTACTAGAGACGGGCATTACGCCACTACCCGCATGAGTTAGCGGTCACACGAGTAAAGGGCTCTTCCCGTCCACTGTATAAAGCATAAAGTGTTTGCTATAATTTTAGTTTAGTCAATAATTCTTAGTTTAGAAGAAAATTTTGTGTGCTATTTGCTTTTGACTTTTAAAGGAAATGTCATCGATGTGGGAGTTACACGAAATTAGCCTTGTGAATGTAAATCGAGACTCTAATCAAGATTACAAGCTTTGCAGATGAAGTGCTAACTTTTATGACCGAACTTCCTAATCTTTGAGTTCAGTCGAGAAATTGTTAGTTTTCTAGAATATTCAATAGTCTTTGAGTTATGAAAAAATGTTGTCGATGTTGCAATTGCACGAAATTCGATTTGTTGATTGAATTCGACAATCTAATCAAGATTACTAGCATTGTAAATGAACTTTTAACAGTTATGACCGAATTCCTATTCTTTGCGTTAGTTGAAAATTGTTAGTTTTAAAGAAATTTCATTTGCTGTAACAGTTACATTTTGAATTAAATATGGCCAATGTCAGAATTGCACGAAACTCAACTTGTTAATGTAAATTATCATCTTATCAAGATTATTAGGTTTGCAAATGATATGTTAATTTTTATGGTAGAATCCTGTCATTTGAGCTTAGTCACAAGATCTAATCTTTAACAATTCTATTAATTTCTTCATACATGATACATGTACACTAAACTAGGGCTGGGAAAACGGTCCGAGACCCCGGGGTCCGGCCCGTTCGGCCCGGACCGTTAGAGCCCGCTGCCCGTAGCCACTCCGAGTCGGGCTAACCCGGCCCGATGAATCGGGCTTATTGGGCCGGGCTCGGTCATAACCTCTAATCCGAGTCCCGGCCCGTTATACCCGTCCGTTACCCGAGCCCGATGAAGTTCGCCCGAAAAGCCCGTCCGCTACCCGAGCCCGAGAACCCGCGACCTGCTTGGAATTAGATCCAACGGCTGAGATAGGGTATCTCTTAAATTAGAGATCAACCGTTGGATCTAAACCCATCCCTTCATCTCTTATAAAACCCCTTCATCTCAAACACAAACCCTAATCCCTCTCACTATCTCTGCGCCTCTCTCTCTCTCTGCGCCTCTCCCTCTCTCTGCGCCTCTCCCTCTCTAACTCAAACAGAAACTTCACTTAACCCTAACTTCACTTAACCCCTTCATCTCAAATGTTGAAGTTCTTGATGGTGATCTTCTCGGGCAAGCAGTAGTTCTTGATTATGTTTGGTGGGAAAAACCCTATTTTGGGTTGTTGAAGCAAATTCGAGTTTGGTGGAAAAACCCTAACTTTGGGTTGTTGAAGCAAATCAGGGTTTGGTGGAAATGCCCTAATTTGGGTTGTTGATGATTTGTGCAAGTTCGAGTGGGTCTGTAGCTTTTTTTTTATTCCTTTTGATTTACTTGCTTTCTTTCATTGTTCATAAAATTAGAAAGGGTTTGGATTTTTTTTTTTGGAAATCGAATTTAAGATCTTTTGTTTAAGCTCAATAATGGCGAAATGGGTATAGAGGGAAGAGGGCGATTTTGTTGTTGCTGGAGTTGTGATTGTTGATGATGATACAGGACTTGTTGATGATGTCTGTGTTGAAACTTGAAAAATTAGGGTTTTACTTGTTGATGATGTCTGTGTTGTGATTGTTGATGATGTTTTTTTTACCCTCACTATTAAAGAGAATTGTTTATTGAAAACTTAAAAAATTAGGGTTTTTTTTTTAGTTGTAAATGAATTGTGAAAGAATTTGGAACTTAGGGTTTTACTTGTTTTATTTTACTAAATTTTTTTACTGAAATTACCCGAGCCCGTCCGGCCCGCGTCCGATGTAGCCCGCTCGGGCAGTCGGGTTCGGACGGGCTACGGGCACTGATATTGGGATTTCTGTCCGGCCCGATCCGCCCGACTCCCTATCGCGGGCTCGGCTTATCCGAGCCCGATCCGCCCGAGTCCGGCTCATAGTTGCCCGAGCCCGTCCGAACCCGCCCGATTTCCACCCCTACACTAAACTGACTTAAGCGTCGGAGTGTCTGAATAGTACCGTCTCCCGATCTCAAGTCTAAAGTCTTTATTACAACAAGAGGAAGAACTCAATGTGCACCAAACATGACTTATGAAGTAGTAATAAACCTTAAGGTCTTCATCAAAAAAAAAAAAACCTTAAGGGCTATTTCCCAAATAGCCCCCAACTTTGTGACCAGTTTCCTGCCTAGCCCCCTACTTTATCAAAAATACCCAGATGGCCTCCTTTTTAAGATTCCGTTATAACACCGTTAGCTAGTCATCATTTCTCTCTCCTCCATCTCATCACCTCTCTCTGCCACCTCATCTTCTCGCCACCTCATCTTCTTCTCCGACAAAAGTCGCCGGCCGGCCAATTTTCCGGCCGGCGACCTTCAAATATTAAATTTTTTTTTTCTCTCTCCTCTCTCTCTCTCTCTAAAAATTATTGCTATTATTTTTTTTAAAAACAGATCTGGTCTTTCTCTCTTCTCTCTCCTGTTCTCTCATCTCTTTTTTTTTAACAGACCTAGATCTGGTGTTAAAACTTTTTTTTTCTCTCTTCTCTTTCCTGTTCTCTCTCTAACTAATCTCTCTCTATACAACCCATCACTAAAAACCGAACCAAATCGTTCTTGACGGAGACCATTAGATGCAGAGAAATTAGATGTCCCCACCGGAGAAGAGAGTAAAGAAAATCTTTGTGGAGGTTTTAGATCAGCCGGAGCAGTCCTTTCCCGAGAGGTTGAATTTCATTGAATCATACAAAACTTGTTCCATTGGACCGTCTTTCTTCATTGGCTTCAACTCTTTTTTTTATTTCTCATCATCATGTTCAATTTGGATCCCAGTCAGTGACAACTCTCTCTCAAATCAAATTGGCTAACATATATAAATAACCACTTCAAAACACATCATGAAACAAGAAGAAAATATCTTCTTCTTCATCCATCAACCACTTCATCTCTTACATCTTCTTTCTTATGGTTAAGGGATTTGAAAGTCTTAGGGATCTCCTAGGTTTTCGATTAGAACTCCTGAATTATCTGATAAGAACACAGGAGAGTTGGAGAAGAGGCTAAAAAGGTCAAATGTGATTATGGGTATTTCTAGGGTTTTAGGAAAATCTAATATTGATAACAGATTAATGGAGGAAGGAGTAAAGAAGAAGAGGGGAAATCTTAGTAATAGAAAATGCATTAATCATGGAAAGGAAAATTGTGATCCTACAAAAGTGAGCAAAGATGAAAACCTGATGATGATGATGATTAACGTCTGGTTATTGAGCGGCATCAATGGTAAGGTTACCACCGGTAAAATCATCGCCGATGATGATGATAGTTAAGTTTGTTTAGATTTTAGGTTTTGATATTGAAATTGTGTTGTTTAATTTGTTTCAATTTTCGGAATGAAGATGCTAGGTTTTGATATTGATATTGTGTTGTTTAATTTTAGGTTTTGATATGGATTTTAGGTTTTAATATTGAAATTGTGTTGTTTAATTTTAGGTTTTGATATTGATATTGTGATCCTGTTGAATCCCTCTTTAATTCATTTAATGTTGTTAGAGAGAGAGAGATTAGAGAGAAGAGAGAGGAAGAAGAAAGAGAAAAACAGGATTTCTTTTTTTGTTTTCATGTCATGCCTAGGAGTGGGAATCGGTTCGAACCGGTCGGTATCGGACTCTAACTTCATCGAACCGGTCGACTCGGACATAAACTGTTGGAGACCACCTATTTACTCGGGCGGACTCGGACGGTCACTCAAGAATTCTTTGTCCATTGACCGTCCAAGACCGTTTATTCTACCGGTCCAGTCGGACACCGGACGGTCTCGGTCCGGACTTTCCAATAAATTTGCTTAATTCAGAACTTTATTTTTATTACCACAAACAAAATTACTTACAAATGAAGATGTTTAGCCAAGAAATCAAAAGTAAATATAAAAAAGAAAAAACACAGTGGATCATCATTTGACAAGATATAATTAAGTCATGCACTAATGTTTGGTCTTCCAGAGGACTATATGACTATAGCCAACGATCATCATATATTCATATGTCTATAAAATTCAACGGTCAACTTCTAAAAATGAGGACAGTTTAGTCGGTCAACCTATTCGGTCACTCGTACCGGTCGGTCAGCGGTCGGTCCTTTGACATAGAATTTTGACAGTGACCGTCCGCCAATTCTTTCGGGCCGGTCGGACACTGACCGTTATGACCATCGGGTGTCCATGGACACTTTTTATCTCGGTCGAACGAGTCGGATAGCGGTCTTCCGGATCTTTTTCCCACCCCTAGTCATGCCAATGAAAAGTTGAAACCTAGACAGTGGGGGTTCCGCACATGCAGATCCATTCTTAGAGCATCTCCAATGGGACACTTAACAAACACTCTAAAAATCTTAAGTATCAAGGGTCAAAAGAGATTCTCTTTCCTAAATGTCAATATAGAGACACTCTAATTTTTGTTGGTCTCCAATGGAGATCTCTAAAGTCTCTATACTTAATACGCATGTCCCTCCTCAATCCAATAGATAAAAAGTAGTTGAAAAACAAGGTTTTCTATTGGTTGAATGATAAAGTAACACTTAGAGAGTCTCAAGTAGGCACTCTCATTTTGGAGTTTCTCTCTCTAGACACTCTATAATAAATGTGTCCATCTCATATTAGAGTGTCTAACAAAGTGTTCCATTGGAGATGGTTTTTTAACAAAAACTCCAAAAAGTCATATGTGGCACTCTAAGTGTTAGAGATTGAGAGTCCCATTGGAGATGCTCTTAGTCTCGGAAATTCCTGATGGATCTCAGGTAGAGTTGGTACCTCTGAATCGTATCCAAGTGAAGTCGTAGTTGTGATGAGAATATATCCACAGAAGAAGAGAGAGAACTTTTTTTTTATAAGTTTGAATGTCGCCGGCCGGAAAATTGGCCGGCCGGCGACTTTTGTCGGAGAAGACGATGAGGTGGCGAGAAGATGAGGTGGCAGAGAGAGGTGATGAGATGGAGGAGAGAGAAATGATGACTAGCTAACGGTGTTATAACAGAATCTTAAAAGGGGGCCATCTGAGTATTTTTGATAAAGTAGGGGGCTAGGCAAGAAACTGGTCACAAAGTTGGGGGCTATTTGAGAAATAACCCAAACCTTAAACCCTGACCTATTAAAAGGCAAGTAGATTATAAGATTTCTCTCTAATAATATTTTCAAAGAGTTAGGGTCTGCGTTTAGAATACTTTGTAGTTTCAGGTTCTCCTAAATGCAATCAACATCTCATATCTCCCATAATACTATTCAGTTTCAATCTCCATGGAAAACCCACAAATCAAACCACACATTCACAATATCCAAACTCAGAAAACCCAAAAACCTAACTCTTTCTTATTCACTCAACATTTCATATGGTTCAGAATTCGAAGGAATTGAAACAGGAGATGATGGACCTCAAACCTTAAATCTTCCTGTTGTAATTCGTAAGTCTGGTAAAGTTTCTCGTTATTTCTGGGATGGAACTCACTTAAAGTTGGTATCTTTAGATCGGAAAGCTTGGAATTTGCTCGAATTCGATAATGGGTTTTGTAATTTTTATCAATTATGCAGTTCTTCAGTTAGGAATTTTTTCATTCCTCAACAAGTTCAAGAAAATTATATGGAGTATGTGAAGTGGAAACTCTTACATAGGGTTTTCAGTTCTGCACTTCAGGTTCTTGCTACCCAGGTAAAATTTTTTACTTTCTTTTGCTTTTGGGTTTTAATTAGGGTTTAGTTAAAGATTTATGACATTAGTTTCAGTAAAAGGTGAAGTGTTCTATTGAGAAAATGAGTTAGTTTTGGAAACTAGTACGGATATGCTTTAGTTTATAGAGTAGAAGGTATTGGGTTCATTGGTCATAAATGAAAATCATATGGAATGGTTATCACTTTGGAGAACATTCGCGATGATAGTGGTTTTTGGTATTTTGCCATATCGAATACTCGTATTCTAGCTAATGCCGGACACTTGTATACTGTTTTCAGATGTTCATGTGCATGAGTGTGCATCCGTCATGAACTTCGCGTTATTTTGTCTAACTGATGTATCGGAAGGAAACCTCATGCGGTCATACCGGTGTCAGAAACCGATACCCATAAAGGTTTCCTTGGTACATGTTATTTATATGTGATATGGAATCGAAATGCTTGATCAATGAAAGTAAGAACAGTTCGTTCGGTGGTTGATATCTTCTTATAGAAATGAGCTGTTCGTTCAGTGTGTGATTTTCCCTCGTAGAGTAGACAATAGTGACTTGTAAGATCTATTGAAATTGTTAGTTTTGTGTATCTGAAAATAGCGGGTTGGTCATATTAGGCGATGTTCCGAGCTATGGGGGTAGGGTTCTCACGGTCCCTTCCATCAGCTGCTGCATTGAACTGGGTATTGAAGGATGGGCTTGGACGGCTCAGTCGATGTATTTATACTGCCAGCCTGGCTTCTGCATTCGACACCAATTTGAAAGTGAGATCCTTTCTGTTAAGTACTGACTCTCGAATTTGATATGATCTATTCCACTATGATTCTCTGTTCTAATTTGCTTGATTTTCTCATGTAAAGAGGGTCAGGTTCGCAACTTCAATTATGTTCACTATAAGCATAGGCATCGAGTTGCTGACTCCAGCTTTCCCGCGTTATTTCTTGCTTCTTGCAACTGTAGCCAACATTGCTAAACAAATTAGTCTAGCTTGCTACCTAGCTACTGGTGTAAGTGCTCTATCTTTAAAACTTCAGTTCAGATTTTTTCTGCTTAGTAACTCTGATTTTTTGTTCTCTCAAGTCTCAAAAGTAATGCTAGCTTCATTTGGGTTTTCTTTAGTTTCTTTCTGCTTCACCTATTTTACTGCGAAATGTAATTGCTTACTTTGTAAAGCCTGTTTTCATATTTGTCATGTTTTATATTTCAAGTCAAATTGAGTTCTGTAGCCAGTAGCCCTCTTTTTGTCCGTGTGATCTAATTTTGTCAGTGTATGGGCAGTCTGCTGTACATCGAAGTTTTGCAGTAGCTGATAATCTTGGTGAAGTTTCTGCAAAAGCGCAGGTGTTTATTTCAAGTATGTTTAGTTTGATCTGGCAAGTCAATTTTCATTTGTAGTATTTTGAGTTGTCTTTGGTTGATTTGGATTTTCAGATTCAAACGGTCTGCTTTGATAACCTTGGTCTGATGCTTGCTGCACTTTTGAATATATTATGCAAGAATAATCAAAGGTTTCCCCCATCTCAAAATCCTACTTTTTACTGTGATAAAATATTTACTTCTTCCCGACATGCTTAGGATGCCCCCAAATTTACTATTCATAAGTTGGTAATATAGTTAAAATTGTTTCCTATTCTCAATCTCATTGCATATTATGTCATACAGTTTCTGACTTACTACTTTTACGCACTAGACTTCAAGCTGGTCTCCCTTTTCTAGTATACCCGATTTTCTCAGCAATGGACCTTTTAGGAATCTATCAAGGGCTCAAGCATGTACATCTCCATACATTGACAAAGGTTTGTACCCTCCATAATTCTTCTTGTATCTAGTATGCTTGTTTTTTTGCAGGCGTAACAATTGGATATGCTTATTTATACGAGGAAAGTAATGTTTTATGTCATGAATCCATGTTATAAATGAACCTTTTATTAGTTTTCAAGTCATGGGTAAAAGGCCCAAAATAAAATCAAAGTAGGGTATGAAGAAGCTAATAGTTAAATGCGTTTTTCGTCCATCAACCAAATTCCTGCGAGTAAAAGAAACTCTTTCTGCAAGATTCACTCCTAGAAATATTTTCATTCCTTTCAGCTTCTTTAAGACTATTTTGGAACATGGTTGGCACGAACAACTTGCGCATCACCCACTTCCCTAAGATGCTTAGGTTGGCGATGCTATAATCTCTTGCCTTCTAGAGTCCTTTTTGTAGTAAAAGAAAATGAAAGTAGGGTTTTCTAATATTGGTAATAGATGTTTATTTGTTTACCTCACTCTTTGGATGTAGTTTTCAGGATAGGCTAGAGATTATACTTGACACATGGATTCGTTTGGGGTTCATTCCTTCACCTGCAGAAGTGAGTGAAGAGGAAGGCATTGGTTTCCCATGGAGAGAAGGTGAAGTTACTTCATGGCAACTCTTTGAACCCGTGTTTAAATTGCTAGGTAATGAACATAAATGTGAAGCTCACAGACGATCAATGAGTTTTTTTTTGCAGGCAGAGAGCCGTGGCCTATCAGAGTCGGTTGTGTAGATCCCAAGGATTCAATTCCAAAGTTCTCGATGTTAACAATGCGGTCTTTAAGAGAGGAGGATTTCCACTTTGTATGCATGGAGTCCATCAACAGAAGTTTCACAAGCAACGTGCAAGTTAGTATTGACTTAGAACTCTAGCTACCCTAATTTTCAGGCCGTAAAACTCACTGACTTCTCTATTTTTAACTTTCAGCACGGCATTCTTCTTTGTCTACGAGAAGGTGCAGGCATTACAGATATTATAACGGGATTGTTGCAGGTGATATGATAATTAAACAACCACCACTCATACCTAGTTTCATTTATAGGTCAAGATATTCAGAATCTGAACCAAGAATCTACTAGATTTTAAATAATTTGGATTTCTGTTTTAGGCGTGCCATGTCCGCAAAGCACTTCGTCTGAGTGATAGTAGATGGGAGAACATTCTAGAAGCTAACGACGTATCAATATCGGTCCTACGGGAGTGGTTTGAGATTGTGGAAAATAGCAAGAGATGCACACATGGAGAGGTTGATCTGTTGAAGGAACAACTTCAAAGATCCGGCTGGTCTGTTAAAAACATCTTATTGAGTGTCCAGGAACAGGTTCGATACAGCTTGCTAGACGACTAGAAATGAAACTCTGGTTCGATTGTGATGGCTCGCTTGCTTGAATCAAATACGTTAAGATACTTGAGGTCATGGGTTCGAGGCACGCTTTACATTTCAAAGAAAAAAACGTTAAGATAAGTTTCAGGTGTTGGTATTGTTTGGTTTGAGTATGGAGGTAAAATTTTGTGTATATAAGCCTCCTGAACCAGGTTTAGCCTCATCTTTCTCTTTCCTCATTTGGGTGATGTTTTCTAGTATTTGTTAACATATAAGAGGCAATCTTTTCTCTTGTAAAGAAGAGGAAGTTTTATGATTTTAATCTGCGATTTTTCTTATAATTTGATTTGTTTATTGCTTGGAATCAGTGTCGGATTGTTGAGGAAAGAAAAGGATTTAATGAATTTCAGAGATATAGGAGTATGAATTATCTTGATGTTTCTCTGACTACGAGTGTGTTACCAATGGCATATGCTAAACAACCCATCAATTCAACCTACTAGTTACACCTAATTACAAAAGGGTGACCAAGATCTAGAGTGTTCGGATCGGATGATCATTCGAAATGTGTACTAGGGTTTGTTCTTTTTGGTTTTACAATGGCCAGCGCTTTAGCGAAAGCTAAATAGTTTCCGAAGTGTGAAATTTTAAAGAGAATATGTAAGATTTTCTGAGGAAATTTTCCACCTCACCTCTCTCTCTTCTCCGACATTTTTTTAGAGAGAGAGGAGAGATGAAATAAAAAAAATAATTATTTTTTATGTTTGAAGGTCGCCGGCCGAAAAATTGGCCGGCCAGCAACCTTTGCCGGTGGAGATGATGAAGTAGCAAGAAGATGAGGTGGCAGAGAGAAGAGATGAGATGGAGGAGAAAGAGAAGAAGTGAGGTGGAGAGGTGAGGTGGAGAGAGTGAGGTAAGGTGGAGTGAGGTGAGGTGGAGGTTTTTATTTCCCCATAACAACTTACAAAATAAAATTGTGAAACAAAATTGACTAATTTTTTACCAAGTCTTCACACTCCGAAAACTATTTAGCTTTCCCCAAAGCGCTGGCCTTTACAATTACTTCTCCCTATGAAAGAAATGAGTACACTATAAATGCAGTAAGATAATCCACTCTTGAGCAGTTTGTAATCAGAGTTCCCAAAACTAGATCCACCACAAATTAAAATCACTGATTTATAACCAAATTTACACTTATTACATAAAATTAACCAATTTTAAACTAATCACATGAAATTACTCTCTTTGTATATTAGTAGACATATTAATTAATATAAAACAACAGTTCTCAGAACTATTTCATGATCACAAATTTCTAGTGGAACCTCTCAACGTCACATAAGAAAGACGATCGATTGCTTTCTCTATGAGGTATAAGTTGCCTAGGAGGCACATTTTGGTTGCAGATCTTCTTGAAACTCCAAACTCTCCAGTGGATACTCCGTTCCATCTAGATTACCGTCCTAAGTTAGTAACAAAGGTTATAACAATGTCATTATGAATGAGGAAACTTCAAAAAAAAGGGTATTAAACCTAAAAACCTGAGACGGGATACGTGTAACTAGAAAAAGCTGACACTTTTTCATACTGCGTCTCAATGACTTTACATCTTCTTAGCTTTTACAAGGTAAAATAGCATTTGTCGTATAGAAATAGGGTAATTGAAAGGAAAAATTCTTACTCAGTTTTCATGTAGGAGGATTTCTGCTTCTGAGAAGATACCATGTATCAGCTCGACAAGGCAAAGCTCATCCAAACATTGATGACATCTGAGACGGACCACATCGATTTGCCCGAATAACTCCCTCGAATGGTTCTGGCACATACCTCAAGGCAATACGAACAGTAATTGACATATTGTCAGACACTTATAGTTGTAAAATATCCTATGTTCCTAGCTCTTGAGTGCCAATGTCCCATACCCATTATCCGAAACTTGTCACGTCCTCAGTCAAAAGCAGGAGATAGCAACAAATCTTTTTCTTCTCTCACTCTTGATCCCAAAATGATATGAAATGTTCAAATCCAAGGTGTCCAACCTTCGTACATGTTACACAGATTATCCACACTTGTAGCTTGCTTAAGGAGATAATCCACTTGCTCGGAGATACTGATTTCCCTACAGAAGAAGTGACAAAAAGGTTAAAATCCTTATATACTTTATAAGTTTATATCGGAAATCTCGAAGTGAGAGGGAATCTCGTATACCTGTCCTTTTGAATATCTCGGCCATCTAGTTTCATTTCAACTCGCCTTAGCACTGATAAAGCATATGGACTTTTACCTAGAGAAAGGAAAGAGTCCACAAAAAGAAAGAATGAAGAGGAGATCACTAGGAAAACTGTACGATCAGAAATAAAACTAAAATGGACTCAATTCTTACTCCTTGTGACACGAGTTGCATCATCAGCAAATGGCGGGGGAGCTTCAGGGTTTTGGTTATTTCTCTTGACTTGATTTAAAACGAATGATTCATCTTTTCCATCAACATTCACCTCCACTGACTTTTCCTTATCCAGAGGATGCAATTGGTCCACTTCACTAGTTATCTCTTCGATATTCGTTTGTGCAGATGATGGTTCATGTTCAATTTGATCTTCAGGTGTTGAAGTGAAACTCTTCTTGACCGAATGTTGGGATTCCAACGGTCCATGCAGTGGGAATTCATGCACACACTCGTTGCAATTAATCTCATGTGAAAATTCTTCCGTAACATTCTCTTGACCAGTAATATTTTCAGGAAGACTTGTTTCAGCTGAGGTATTGTCTGATTCAGAGCTGCTCCCATAGACACTATCAGGAGGAGAGATCCATCCTTCATCTGGCAAAGAGAACCCATTAACATTGCTATACTCTGGGCTCAACAATTGAGCAGTTTCGGGTGAGAGCTCCTTTTCCTTGCTATCAAATAGATTTGCATCATCAGTTAGGCCCGGCCTGGGAAAAGAAATTTCTTGTGATCTTTCTGCCTGGCTTTCTCCTAGCCCTTCCAGTGCCTGCCAGGAAAAATGAGACGGCAATTGCTGTCTGTTATATTTATATACTAGGAAACAAAGTAAGGTGACAAACTGACAATATAATACTGAAAATGAATACACTGAGAAACTACACAAGGTCTATCTTCCGCAATGAATCCTATCTCTATGATGTAAAATAGGAATGCATCAGGGCTGATGTCAGACCCAATGAGCTTTTGACGCCAACCATTAGGTATGAACTATCAAACCATAAATTCTGGATCTGGAGCGCAGTTGGCTAGAGAAATAGTATTGGCTCAAATGTTTTGTCTAATGGCTGCTTAAGTGCCTAGGGATTATAATTTCTAGATTATGATTAGAGAAAGGCATAGATAAAGGGCAAAGGCAAGCTACTGGATGTTTCACAGTAACGAACCATCATGAGGCACTATAACTTGTTATAATACGCTTAGGATAACTTTACGGCCCAAACCTCAAAATAAGTTAGAAGAATGAAAGTTTTGGGTTTAAACGTTGAATTTACTTTATGGAGATTTCCTGCATGAGTGCTAGCAGATCTTGCTAGCTTCATCAACATAGAATGTAGTTCCTTCACTGAAATAGTAAGTGATGGCACCACAGACTTAAATGACTGACTAGCTTCTCGTAGCTTCAGAAAGTAGGATTGATATATTGCTTGCCCGTGAATAAGAGGGATTTCCGTATTGCTCTCTCTGTCCCTAGAAATAGCATCATTCATAGCAGTTACATCCTTGGATAACACAGATTCAAGAGGAAGAAGTACAGCATTTGCCTGCAAAAGGTTCATTGAAATCAGCAGCTATATTTATATATGCCAAAAAGAAAAGACGGAGTTCAAAATCCTGCAAAAGTCACATATGTAAAAGTTCAGTTTGAACTACCATTAGTATCTAAAAACACGAGGGAAATAATTTCCAACAGATAAATTACAGAAGTTCTAAGGCTCAAATAAGAGGGGAAACCTTTGACAAATCTTCCATGAGAGCATTATGTACTGCAGCAGCTTCCTTTCCCAAACTGTGAACATCGTGCACACCCTCTGTGATCGCCAGAACCTACAAAAGGGAATAAATAGCAATAGTAAAGAACATCTGCAAAACTCGAAACAGGAAAAATACATATCATTTGACTTAAATAACGTTCATGCTTCTAAAAGAAGCCACACTTAGTTTGAATCAACCAAGATGCAAAACTGAGTCAAGACCAAACCTTAGTTCTTGAGTTTGGATTGACGGCCAGTCAGAACTATGCAAAACTAAGAGATGCCAAGAATGGGAACTTAGTTCATTCTATAGACAGCTTAATTTCACTCAAGGGTTGTCTTAAATGATCCAAAATTACTTAACTCTTGAGCCCTATATAGTTAACATTGTATTATGCCGGCAATAGATCATTTATTGTCCAATATAGCTCATTCAAGTTATGCTAGAAGGATCATAATTCTAGGATCCAATTCATGTAAAGCTTGTGTAAAATGTATTGTGTGTCCATTTAGTTACCAGGCCATTTCTTTTACAAAGTGATAACTTATGGAGTTGCTCGAGGAGAGCAATATGGATTGCTTCTTTCTGAATTATGACAAGCAATAAGTCGTAACCAGTAACCAGAGCAGCAACAGCAGTAGTTTTTTTATTCATAACATTTGCTGCTATGGTTACTGGTTCATCACTCACTTTGCCTCTTACTACATACAGGAAAGCATCACATTTTACACTTTTAATTGAGTACTGACGCTCCAGGGTTGGGAAAATGATTATGGTGAAGATATTACAGGAAAACATCACATTTTATATGAATCCACCTTACAAACAATATACAGGAATTCTAGGAACATATTATCGCGGTAAGGGTGTACATGCACATAGATTACTGAGAAAGTAGGAGGTTTCAACGTTATTTACAATTGCTACAAACAGTTCAGCACCACCATTATGATTCTCATGAATAACATCATAGGGACAGAACCACTTCAATTTCATAAATGCAGTATAAACAAAAGAAAGCACCCTTCAAAAGGACTACTCTAAGTAGCAAACTGTGATGGAAATGGAAGAATACCTCTTCAAGCATCGACCCACATTCAGAAGTCAAAGCTGTGTGGCCTCTTGTAAGGCGACCAAAGGAAGATAGCGCTACACTGCCTTGATAAGCACAATCCCACATTGCTGCCAATGTTCTTTGCAGATTACCTGAAAAAAAAATCAGTTCATGATAGACATATAATTGCATTTCTAGGAACATAATACATCTACCAAGACCCATACGTTTAGCATATCTACAGATGCATGCACTTAAAAGTAAGGAGAAGAGTACCGACACGTGAACATAATAAACTGTGGTGATAGAGGAGCTTCAGGCCCTTGAGACAGAACAGTGGACTTTTTTGCCCATATAGTTTCAGGAAAGTTTTGTGTACATAATGTCACACTACCACAGATAAACCCAACATCCACCAGTTTTCTATCTGGAAGAGTTTTTTAATCAATGTCTTCTAGTTAAATGCAATGCCTACAAATTTTAGCATGAATCTAAATCGCTCTTCTCCATATTCTATATATTTAGTTGTAGCCTTGTAGGTCTGTAACCCATGCTACAGTTGGCTGTATGTAACGGTTAAAAAAAAATTCACCCCTCTTACTCTTAGCTAAGGGCTACCATTAGTCTCTCAGTCCTCAACTCTCACCAATTTCCTTCATGTGCAGGCGCTTCTTCCGCAACCACACACACACATATTCAATTCCCACAACCTTGCATATATTCCAATTTCATAGCTATTACTCGAGTGAATCTTGTCTCGTCAAATTTCAAAAGGTTCTCAATTTTACATGTATAATAAATAAGAAGAATAAATACCTCACCACATGCACTCTTAGGTGGGTTGATCATAACTCACTCAATTCTCAACTCTGCTCTATATCCTTCATGCTGAGGGGGTTCTTCAATACCCTCATTTAAACAGTGATTATTAAAAAATTAATATAACCCAGACATTTATCCCTTTCAATCCTATAAATGCTCCTATACTGATTAATAACTCCAGGAAACTTGGCTCGATTAAATTTCTAAACCTCTCATCCTCTGTGGGAAACGTTAGGAGGACGATGCCCAGTACAGTTTACCTATAAATAATTGTTTCATCTAAAACAATCAATTGTTCTATTATATTTACTAATTCTGCAAATTATCTAATTAACAAACCACTATTCATGGGCTACCAAACCCGCCAAACCTATCCATGGTGATTTTGAAAATAGAAATAATGAAACAAGTTATATCAATTTCTTTTGGGAAAAAAGAAAGAAAAGACAGGTGACTAAGGTATGCAGAAACATAAAATAATACTTGTAGGTACAAAGTGAAAAAAAAAGTATTCTGGTGGATCACATGGATCAAAAACAGTTGGAACTTATAAACCAGAAAAGACAATAATTCACCTGAAGCTGACTTGGCTTTAGCAGAAATAACAGAAAGCTCACTACTGGCGGAAAACAAGCCATTGGCAGCAGACTCCATGCTGCTATCTGCTAACTTCCATTCTTGTTCAGCTCCTAGTGAACACATAAACAGGAGCAGGAAGAGGAACAGTTATTAATGTAACTTGATTAACATGCAAGAGGACAATCCAGTAAGGATCAGAAACTCACGTGCAAATGAATGGTAAGTAACATCCAGCCTCAATAGAATATTCAAGAAAGCTTGCTGCCAGCTCCTCCCATCCCCGGTACTCCTACCAATAAATATTTCCCCTGGCTTCACGAGGACACCATCCCTCGATGCTTCAAATTCCAATATCGACGTGCAGGCATTGATAATATCTGATGCCTGCTCCCGTGCATTACAGAGGACCTTTTTTCGTTGCATGAGATGATCATGGAACGCCTCCGGAATCCCCGAGGTATTTCCGTTAGGATTTGAGCCACCACAAGCCCAACCCATGGCTCTCTCAAGCTGCCCTTCAGCTGACACAGAAGTCCTTTCGCAAGCTTGCAGACCCTCTATTGATTTAGTAATTGATGCTATTGATGATTGTACATTTTCCAGTAACTTTGATCTGTTGAGGTTTAGAATTTGGGGTTGCAAATTATCATCACTTCCGAGGAAAATCTGACATATAGCCCTATTTTTATGTAGAAATGGGGAGGAAATATTGTGCAACCATTCCATCTGAACAATTTCTAAGATAGTCTTGCGAACACCCTCCTTGAGCTCATCAATCTGCCTTGCCATAACAGAGGCTGCTGAACCCGCAGCCCTGGAAGTCTCATGAGCATTACAGTATTCCTCAAGCATAAGTTGGACCTTATTTACAGCTTCAGTTTCCCTTTTTGATTGATCAGAACCAAACTCATTTGCTCCCGCAGTAAATGTCTTCAAATGTTCAGTTTCTTTTTCTAAACAAGCCAAGAAAGCAGGACCAACTCGTTCTCTCAAGTATTGGCCTATATGTTCTTGAAGTTGTTTCTCAAGCTTCTTCTTCAAGACATTGTAGAGCTGATCAAATCCTAAATTGCGATCCAAGGAGGAAGTTACATCGTGTATGCAAGAATCAAGAAAAGAATCCATGATACCCACTTCCCAAATGAAGAAGCAATGGCTGTTCAGTAAACCGGAGAGCTTCCAGACAAGTTCAGATAATGAGTAGCCAGAGGCCATCAAATCTAAAACATTTGGAGACCCATTCAAGTAAGAAGCCACATGTGCACCGGACGAGGATAACATTTGATCAATGGATTCCAACTCAGCAAAAGGCCCAGACAATGTTACCAGAAGGGATTTGCTTCTTAAGATATGCGGATCGTTTCCTAGGTCGTCGTTGATTAGAGATAGAAAGCGCCGTTCAGAAGAAACTAATGCATTTCTAGTAGTAAGTTCCCTCTTTATCAGGGATGAGGTCCTCATGTCCTTCTGGTTCCACGTTTGATGGAGTTGATCCAACTCTGCTCTACAAGCTTCTTCTTGCGATGCAAGCTCTTCTGCTTCTTCCCATGAAAGATGATCTCTTCCCTTAAGCGCAGCTTCTTTAAGGGCTAATTGCTGTTCCGTGATTCGACTAACTTTCACAAAGTAATTCTGTTCAAGCTCTATCAATGATGCTGTCTCTAATTCAACTTCAATACGCTGTTCAAGTGCCATTTCGATTGATCCACGGATTTGTGAAAGAGATCCAAATGCATCCATAACTTCTGAATTGTATGATACAACATACCTTATTATCTCCGGAAGAACAACTTCAGTCATTTTCGCAACCAACCTTCTACAAGAAAGTAGAGCACCCTGAAAAGTAGAGGCCCACTTACCTTCAGAAGAATAGTTTACAGGGTCCATACCTGGACTTTGTTCTTCCACGCCAATAATATGTCGGATTTCATCAATGCACCCTGCAATAAGCACACACTTCTCTATTTGCTCTTCAAATTCACGATAAATGGTTCCTGAATCAGCGTACAAACTCTCTTCCACATCTCTCCAGCCAGTTTTTCCAATTGAGCTATTCAGAATCTTGAGTAACTTACCTTTCACATCATTATAAACAGCTCTAGATGCTCCATATAGCACAGACAATACCTTTTCTTTCTTTTCTTCTCGATCTCCATTCAGTCTGTAGTCCCTTTCTGTAACATGTTGAACTTGTCCCAATTGAACAAACGATACATCATCTTCTTTCCTAGAAAGACCGGAAGATTCTGTGTACTTTATGAAAGCGGAAAAAAGACGATCTTTAGCTCTAGTCTCAGTCTCTGACCCAATAGAGTTAACCAGTTCAGAGTACTCGTTCTCAATCTTCCGTATCTCCACTAAATATCTCTCTACTATGAGACACTGATCTTCGTACCTCTTATGGATCGAATCAAGACCGCCCCCTTGCACTTTTGCAACAAGATCAGATGCCTGTCTCCTAGCAAAAGCAAGAGCTTCAGAAGAAATTGTATTCACTAATGGCTGGAAAACTTGTACCCAACCATGCATTGGGCTTGTCGTGATGTAATTTAATGGTAAAGTTCTCTGCAAAGCTAGGGCATATGCCTGGAGTGCTTTAACTGCAGAAGAGATTCCGCCATCCAATTCAGCTATAAGCTCAGAAACTTCCCTATCTAAATCGTGGCATTGTACTTGCGTAGGCTCAGGGACAATCGTAAATGGCACACCAGCAACAAGGACGGCAGATGTAAGAGATAAAGAATCTTCCATGCCTGTCAACTTTATGCATGATTGGGCTCCAGGAACAGAACCATTCCGTAAAGCATCAAGAACTCTTCCATGTTGCTCCAGCCACATTGCCGCCTCTTGGGCTTTCTCCGCTGCCGCAGTTTTTACTTGAGTAAATTCACGAGCTTGTATTTCCAAGGAGGCTCGTGTTTTTTCTGAAGTAGAAGTTGCCTCAGCAATGTTTGACTTCGCTGACGCCTCATGAAGAACAAGGATAGATCTCTCTTTTTCAGCACGGTAGTACAAGGCAGAAACAACTTCATATTCATTGAGGACATCTGAGAACCTCTAGAGTACATAAAGATTAAACAAGTTAAAATTCGAATAAATTTTCAATAGCTAAAGTTTGATGTCAAACACAATACAGGCATATGCTTTCATACCTCGAGCGCATATTCGACAGCAGGTAAAGTGGCCAGAAATAGATCATGATGTTCCTGAACAACAAAAAGACTTATATTAACTGATATCCGAGTCAATTCTTAGAGCACAAAATTGGAGTGTATGATCCTCGCTATATTTCCGGGAGAGCATGACTAATTTTTACATTTTAAATTTCCTAACTTTAACGTTCAAACACGACCCTGGGTTTGTCCACAAATGAATCAGATTAGAAAGCCTAAAATAATTTATTTTCAACACACACCAATCAAGGTTCTAACAAGAAATTTTCACCTTCTTGAACAATGAAGCCACATCACAAAGGAAGATGCAACTTTACCTGTAAAGGGACGCGGATTTCTTGAACTCGAGATGCGAATAAACTAAGGCTAACTGCCAACTCCATGCCTTTTCTTTCTTCACCACCGATAGCTGCCTCATCATGACCATCTCCACGTGTCCACTCCACTAAGGGATCCCAAACGAATACCTCTAGCAACATTAAGATTACGTCTCTGTTCTTCCTCAAGACACTGACAACTGCTTCACAGTTGGCTCTAAAGGTCCCTTCAATTCCGGTAAAGCCTAAGGCAGCTTCAATCATATGTGTGAGGCGGAAGGGAACTATCTCGGGGATCTTTAATCTTTTCCCTTTGTCAAAACACACATTATAATCTATATGGACAACATCCCCTGTATAGAAATCCATTAGAATATTATCCAAATGTCTATCCCCTAGGCCCAGAATGTGACCAACCATGCTCATTGCTGCTACACTACCGGAATACCTGTAAATGGCAAAACAAGAAACAAATTTCAAAAATTCCGGACTTGCTAATACTCAATAAACGTAGAGACTACAATACGTGCTAAACTCCTATACATTTACATAGAAAGAAGCATACAGAATATAAGAATTTTGATACTGCGTAAACTGAAGTGAGATTCTGATGATTTCATTATTTAACTTTTCATACTCAGGAAACAGATCCTTATGCTCTAAAGTATCAAGGTCATTTCTTAGTCAAGCTATGCATCCCCCAGTGTCATTCATAGAAAAATCGAGCCATTTTTTTAAAGCATGAATGAATGTATTAAAGAGAAATTTTTTTTTGCAGTAAATCCTGCTCTTGTTACTTAATTTTATCTCCTGCTGGTGCTAATGCTAGATCCCTCTGGTTGGTCTATCCCAAGGAATAAAATGTCGACATATTTCGGTCGAAATGACCGAAACATGTCCTAAATTCACATCATCGAAACGAAATTTCCACCGTAATCTGATACGAAATTTCGAAACTGAGATTTAGGTTTAGGGTTTCGAAAGATTCTAAAATCAGAAACTCATATAATACCTTAGTCGTTTATCTTTTACCTATCTGTTAATTTGTTTCATCTTTCTTGACTACTTCTCAAATATTTTGTTCTTCAAGAGATTCTTCTCTTCTTTAGGTGATCTTTAACTTTAGATTTCGATTTTAGGAATTTAGTTTGGGATTTGAAAGAAAATCTAAAGAGAGAGGAAGAGGGAACAGTCGAAACCGACTGAGAAGTCTTAGAAATAGGGATTAAGGGTTGTATTTAAGGGGAAAACAATTTTTACTACAAAACAAGTATGTTATGTTTTATTTTTTGTTAGCCCCCTAACTATTACTATTATAGCAGATTGGATCCTAAGCTAACTGTTTTAGGTTTACCTCTGAAAAATAATTCAATGTACCCCCTAAACTAACTGTTTAATTGCAGATAAGCACCTAACTTAACTGTTTTAGTACTAATAGAGTTAAATAACTCAATTTACCCCCTAAACTAATTGTTTTATTGTAGATTAGTACTGAACTTAATTGTTTTAAAACTGTTTTATCATTCCGGAAATTTGTAAAATTTCCACACAGAGCGAAACGTTTCCACGAAACGTGTCCACTTTTGGACCGACCGAAATTTCCATCGAAACCGACATTTCATTCCTTGGTCTATCCCAACCCTATTTACGGCCCAATCAGACCAACATAACAGTGTCAAAATATGGAAAGGGTTCACACGCAAAATGGTGTTTGCAAATATCTAGAGATACATGTCAACTGCTGTAGTTAGTGCTTATTAATGAGACAAAGAAGACCGTTTGAAGTTTAGGAAAAGGATCACTATACCTCTTCGACTTAGATCTGAAGGATTTAAATCCTTCACTAGCACACCAAATTTCTTGGTAAAGAAGTTGTCTAGGGGTCTCTTTCATAAGATCCAAAAGAACTTTTCTCTTAACTTCATGGGGCCAGTCTCTTCTTGAGATTACTCTCCTTATGCCCTTTTCCTTGAGTGCTGGTATAATTTTCCCGTAGAACATGTCACTTGGTCGAGGGATAGTTGGAGGAACTGTATTGTTCACCTTACCCACATCTGTTGCCGATAGTTGTGCTAACTGGGCACGGTTCTGCCAAGATTTAAAGACACTATATATACTTACTACATTGTCAACCCACTGAATAAGACCAGCCCGACCACTAATAGGTGTCACAGAATAGTAACGAATAGCTAGAGAAAGACTACGAGTATCAGGGGACGAACACAAAAAACCATTAATAGCTTGTAAGAGCTGCATAATTCTGGCATCAAGACGCAAATCCTCTCGTCCTTTCAAGAGATATGTATATTTTTGACCATCTGACCCCAGTATAGCAAGTTTCTTAGGTTTAGTCTTGGTTGATAGGATAGTCATTTGTTGGAAAAATGAAGCAATTGTTACAGTTCTCTGATGATCAAAGGGAGAACCAGCAGAAGAGTCAGGTGCTGTAATTTGCTTCTCGAAACCAGGCATTGGAACCTCAGAGGATGATAATTGGGCCAACTGTGGGGCAACATCGCCCAAAGAAATTGATGTTTTCCTCTGATAACTTGCCAAAGAAGCAGCAATGGCGTCGAATGGTCGCCATACATCGCCAAGTGATGACGGCGATACTGGAGGAGTCTTGAAGGCTACAACGGCAGATTTCAATTGTTCCCCATATTCCTCATAGAACCATTTTTCATGAGGGGTCTCAGGTTTCCGGGAAGTGGAACTCAACCGCCGCTCCAAAGCCACAACAATGGGAGCCATCATGGCAGAGTATCTAGCAGCATTTATTTTGTTCTTCTCACCGCGGTTAAGGGTTGGATTCTCTGCAATCCGTGAAGCTTCCTCTTTCAATGTATTTATGCGCCTTACAACATCTGATATCAAAAGCAATCCAGATAACTAACTACGTCAGTGGGAAAGCTTGAAACAAAAAAGTTATAAATAGATTAGACAAAGTCGCAAAAAGTGCGCAGAACTAGCACTCAGAAAATCTTTGAAAAGCCAGAGGAATTATCATAGGTTGCAGGATATGTGGACAAGATGAAGGGACCTGCATGAAGATCTTGCAGCGTGCTAAGCCATAGTTCCTCCCAAAGAACAGTCATATTTCCTAGCTGATTTATGACAAGTTCAACATCCATAATTAATTTCGGGTAAAGCTTTCCCTGCATAGTAACGAAAAACAAATTATTTCCTTCCCGAGTTCAAATAGAATTTCAAGATTTGGAAGATAAGCAACATAAGATAAGCTCTGAAAAAATATATATTAAAACATTACACCATTCCTAAAAGGTAAAAGTAAGCACGCTAGAAAATAGAAATCCATATGAACAAAGGCTCCTTTGATCTTTCTGACTTTCTTTTTCTCAGGAATGTCAATAAAACGGTACAAAAAAAAATGTGTATTCATTATCACAAGTCACAACTTGAGTAAAATTAAACGAACTGGTCCTAGAATAGAGCGAATTAACACCGTTTAAAAAATTACACAACTAAAGTGAAGACGAAGGAAACAACAAGGATAAATACGAAACTGCAATTCAGAGCCAATTAAACCCAAGACGGCATGAAATTTGTACAGTTCTACTCCATTAGCAGCTTAGATTTAACAAAATATTAAACAACTATATGCTCAAAACTGCACATCGCAACCACATAGTTGTTGCATCGAATGCAGCATAGCACTCAGTCAGTATGAAAACCAGAAACACACAAAACACATTATAAGAAATCGCAACTACTGAATGAAGGATGATTTACCAAACAACCCAGGATGTGTTGGAGCTCCTCTGAAGGCTGCCCTTCATAAGCATTTATGTCAACTAGTGTAGGGTACACTATGGACCAAGGATGTAGCTTTGCAAGCTTCATTAATAGGCCCTCCAGTTGCTTTCGGATCACTTTCTTAGGATGAGAACTTAATCGGGAAAATAGTTGGGGAATTATCTCCTACAAAACCAAGTAAGCTGTCAGGCATCAATCTATCAGCTACCTTATTATGAACACAGAAAATAGATTGTCAAGCATCCCATGATTCGCACCTGCCAGGGCAACAAAGGGATTGTTGAGAGATCAGTTTCAAGTGTATCTTTTAACTCCACTCCGTAGTTCAAAAGAATGTCTAAGATATATAGTGTAGCCCTAAGAGTGTAGCTTCCAGTCTTTTGCTTCACAGAATCGAGATCAGGACCTGAAAGGTGGTCACCCTCCTGAAGATTGGAGGATGAATGTGAAAGGTATTTCGAAAATCCATGAGCTGCATATCCAAATAGTGACACCCTTCTTCGCCTCAATGACTGCCAAACCTCAACTAATTCATTAAGTGAAGCAAAAATTTCAGTTTCTTCTAGGCCAGCATCCACAAAACACCTCTGTAACTCTGAGATTAGTGTATTAGAGTGGTTTCCTTCATCACAGTCTTCTACTCTTGGTGCCCTGCTTGCAGTCTCAATTACCTTTACTACCTGCTGAACCAAATCCCTAATAGGGTTCGCACTTTTCAGATGTTCAAAAGAATCAGGAGAAATAGTGTGTTCGCCTCCAACACCATCTGTACTGTTTGCATCTCTTTTCTTCACAAAAAGCATCACAATTATAATTTCCACTGTTGATATCTCTTCACTGGTTAACTGAAATCTATTGGGTTGAATTTCAGGAAGAAGAACGGGAGACAAGGAGCAGGACTGCAGAAGAGCACCACGTGGAGCAGAGAGGGAATCTTTGGCTTGGCTATAACACCAAGAGGCATAAGAAACCCATGATTTCCCCATAGTGGGGCAAAGAACAGATGACACCTTAGTAGCTGTGCCCACTATCTCTTCGAGAATACAACTGAAGCTTGGCTTGCACTCTAGGTTCTCGTTGCTACAACAATCATTGATTGACTTGAAATCTTCACGCATACTGGACACAACACTTTCCTTACTCAAATCTGAATAATCCCGCCTCAACCAAGATGACAGTTTTAAGCATGCCTTCGCCTTTAAAGTATTCATGTCACCATCAGAAACTAGTGATGCTGGATACAATATACAAGAGCGTAAAAACGCCCAAAGATTTTTGAAAGCATCTTCAAGCTTATTTTCAGCATACATCAACAGGATGCCTTCATACTGCAAATTCATAAGAAGTAAATCATGATACCTTCCACTGGATAAACTTGAGAGATGGTCTTTGAGATACTGACTCAAACGATGAGCAGTGGATAAATTTTTCTGTTTGCGGGCTAAACTGATTAGTTTCTGACAGAGCTGTAAAGTGGTGCGCGAGGTCGGGTGCACAGTACGATAAATACGGAAAACCTTCAACCACAGGTTACAGTCTTGGTGAACTCTACTAATTGGAGACTGTACTACTTGATCATACAAACCTATACTTGCTTGAAGTTGTTTCGACTCTTCTTGGCTGTCACGAATTTTGCAGCCTTCCTCAAATGCAAAGATGCAGGACAACTGAGTGGCATATGGTGCTGACTCAGTCAAGCCATCAAGAGGAAGAACAGAAAGGATTTCGTCCAGCATCAACTTGGACTTTTCTATTTCCTGTTGCACCTTATCTAGCTTCCCATCACTTTGAAGAAGCATTGCCTGTAAAAGCATCTGCTCACTCCTTTGCAAAGCCAGCTTAGGGTCAAGTGTGAGCTTACTGCTGCTTTTCGGTGTCAAGTCAAGGTAGGCCCATGCTCCTGGAATATCTCCCTGGTCAAAGCAGGCTAAGGCATGAAGAGCGTTGATTTCATTGCCTGCAGTGGTCAGAGCACCAGAATAACTCTTTCCAGCGTGCCTAGCCCGAAGTGACTGCAACTCTGATAACCAGGATTCTAAAGACTTCCAATCAGAGAGTGCAGTATAACTATCAATTGCCCGTGCTATAACAAACTGAACTCCATCAGAACCCATAGAATTGAGTGCTTCCTCAGTCTGAAGTAGGTTTGTAAAGTAAGCAGCAGCCTTTTCATACTGGCACTGTGCTTGATAGATAAGTCCCGTAATCCATGAAAATGGCCCTATCTTTCCAGTAAGACCTATAACCTGGTTTTCCTCCACAAACAAGGACGAGAATGTCGCGGTGACCCATCTTTGAAGTCCGACTAAAGCTACAGCTTCATGATTCCTGCACAAAGCCAAGGATGCATGCCGTACAACCCTCAAGACATCCCCTGCATATCTACCTCGTATATTATGAAGAATTTCAGATACTTGGGTCCGAGGTTTATCCTTCAAAGCCAATGACACCTGAAGTTGAAGTTCCTGCAAGCGCAATGAACAGTAATGGAAAGTAGCATCTTGACACTGCAATACTAATTCGGCATTCATCATGGGTTCACATATGCGGGAAAACCACTCCTCACAAACCTTCTTGTTCGCTCGGAAGAACAAGGAACTCTGCCTGGTAGTACATGGTAAAACAGAGGACCCCTCGTAAGCATTATACACGTTTTTCTTCAAGGCTTCAACAAAATCCAGTAGCAACCTCATTGGCAACAAGCGGGTGCCAGATGAACCTAAACTTAAGCTACCATCACTCTGTTCAGTATCCAGTTGCATCACATGTGATATATCTAGAAGCATCCGCTCCAAGGCTGCAAAAGTTTGGGTGGGCCCACCAAGGTTAGTCCGAACACGGCTAGCAACGCAGAATCTAGCTGCTTCATGTACACACCACCAAAGCGCAGCCTGATTGTTCACCGATGAAACTTTCTCCAGCATATTACCCTCTACTTTTACGTCCATCCATAAACCATCAGCACCGAGTGCTCCACTTTCTTCGGGTTGACTCGAAACAAAGTCCTTAGAGGCACGGCAGCTACAAATAAGACGTTGGATCCATGAAGAAAGGGGCACTTTCCATCTTTGAGAGATGTAACTCAAAATAGAGATTAGTTGTTGTGAATGAAGTTGTTGGGGTAGTTGTTTGAGCGCAAATACTTTCTTCCAGTGCATGTGAGGCCTATTTCCTAACTTAAGAATATTAGGATCATCTGTAGAACCTATTCCACAATCAATCAGTCCATGAGCATAAATCGTAGCAGGTAAAACAAGGGAAAGTACTTTCACAAATGCATTTCTCGCAGCAGAATCTGGATCACCAAGTTTTTCAATTACAACTTTTGTGATGGAGTACAAATGTCCAGGATATATTAGTCTGGCTTGCAGAAGACTTTCTAGAACTGATGCAACGTGAGATCTCACTTTCAGCTCCCTATCCGAGGCTGCATCAAGAACTGCATAAATCAAATTACGACCAATACCAATACACTCAACTTGTTCACAAAAATACCTGATCGAGTTCACCTCATCATTTGCATTAATTGCAACCCTGCAGAAGCTACAGATCCATTGCAAAGCTTCCAGTTTAACCGTAAGAGGAGAAGAAGAGTGAAGAGACTTAACAAGAACTTTGGTGTATTTCCTCATGCATTCAATAATGACAAAAGAATGCCCATTCTTGACACCATTCTGACATAATAAATCATCAGGCGAAATAGCAACAGAAGCTGTCTTGCTTGAGTGCTTTGTCATGGCCAACTTGCTCAAGAGTTCAACTTCACTGAGCTTGTTCAATGTCCTCAACACAGTGACTTGCATCTCTACACATCCTTGAATAGGAGAGTCAAAAGGATTCAGCTTTTCGAAAATGAAAGATGTCAACTTCATTAACCGCTCAGTGTACGATGTAGCAATCTCTGGCTGGCCCACTAAACTACTATTGCCACCCAAAGAAACACAACTTAACAAAACTTTCAGATCAAATTTAATCAATGCAAATATCTCAAGCTTAGAGAATGACTTAGAATAAGTATTGTCACTAACTGATTCTTCATGATCCCAAATCTTCCCAAGCATGCCCTTTAACAACTCCAACTCTTCCATCACAGAAGAGATCCCCTGTTCAACAACTTCATTATTCCCATGCTGAAGCAAGAAAAGGTAGGTGGCAGCAGAACTTCCAGACACAAGGTGATTCGGATGCAACCGCAGCTGGGATACAGGTGAGTCGAACGCCAGAATTTTCTGCACAGACGATGGTAAGACACCTAACTTTTCTAGAGCCAGCAACTGAAGATTAGTTTTTAGCATTCCATGAACTTGAAGGGATGGAACTTTTCCATCAGTCAAGCTCTGAAACAAAATATCAAAAGCCAAAGGGTAAAAGGTAGAAAATTTTTCATGTAGAATTTCAGCTAAGAGAGTCAAACATCTCCAAGATTCACCTATCCATTTTGACCACCCAAATTTCTTACCGACCATAGAGAGGCACGTTAACAGCTGAGGGAGCATTCCAGTTAAGGGTTCATTAATTTGTTCAAGTAAATTCACTTCTAACATTTCCGAAGCTGTGACTTGTAAAACTGTTGAAAAACAGGATAGTAAAGCAAGCAATCTTCGAAAAAAATCTGGAGTCCCAGGGCTTCCTTCTTGAAGTAACACATCCATATCGCCCAAGAACTTTGAAAGCAACTGTAGCGAAAACTGCAAATTATTCAACCAATGTTTCCTGAATTGCAAAAAACTCTCCATTATAACGGACCGATCAGATTCAGGAAGGCCCGGCATCAAAGCCCACCCAAGAAGTAAGTCAACAATGTCGACAAAATGGGGCTGAAAACACCTAACAAACTTCAATGAAATTAAAGTTAACAAACTCAAAAGTTGACGGAGAAGATTCAAGGAGGTTCTCTCATCCTCAAGAAGTACTTGGCACGACTTAAGTATAGGTAAAACGTATAACTCGATTCCAACTGCATCGCCAACATTAAGAAATTCTCGAATACCTTCCAATGCCAATTCAACATTCCCATCTCCAACAACAACATCTCTAAGTAATGGCAAAGCCCAACCTATGAACCTATCGACTAAATGCCTTCCGTTCGACGTTAAAGGGTTTGGACACAACACAGCACATAACGCCCCATAGGCAATTGCAGCAGACCTTCTAACTGAGTAAGACCTGAATGCAATTTCAATGTTCACAAGTCAATCAATGCCCTAACTTTACTACATCTACTCTTTCTATCAAAAAAAAAAAAAAATTAAGCAGTTATTCTGAAAATTGAAATTGGATTCAATTGGGTAACAGTTAAAGGTAGTTCCTTTAATTTAATAATAATGGAAGAAAGCAAGATATCATCTAGAGAGAGAGAGAGAGAAGGGGAAAGAGAATAGTACTTACTTGTCAAGGAGAAGTTGAGAGAAGCCTTGAGAGAGGAAAGAAGAAGAATGAGAAATAAGTAAGGAGTTAGGTGGGTAAAGAATCGCTCGGTGGAGTGAGTTAAGAGCAGCGAGTCGACCGGAATCGGTTTCTTCGACGGAGGAAGAAGAAGAAGAGGTGATGGTGGATGAGTCTTCTTTAGAGAGTGCTACTGATAGAATAGCTCCTAATTGTTGTTGTTGATGGTGGAGACCTTGCATCTTTCTCTCTCTCTAGTCTACCTCCCCATCCTTTTTTTCTGAATGTCAAACTCCACTCTCCGATTTTCAATAAATTTCTGTTTGAATCCAAATATAAATATTTATACTTTTATTGAGTTTATGAAATCTAATTTTAACACGATTGAGATGATCCTACTACAAATATTGTTCAAGGACGAAAAAAAATAACGAAAATGTTTGGGTCACCGAAAAAGTGGGCATGAACTTTAATGGACGATTGGATTCAAAGTATTTTCTTTCTTCAGATGAAACTGGGTGATTGCAATAGCTGGATATCAATCCACGCTAATTTCACGACAAGATTTTTGGTCGTCGAGTGGAAATTCATTTTTTTGAACTCCATATAAACAATCAATTTACAACCATAATGTACTATTTTTCGACTTCTCGACACGTATGAAAAGAAAAACAAGAAGAGAATTCTTTTTGTTTGAAAAAAAGTTGTTTTAGAAGTTAGTCATAACAGAGCAGTTATATCTACGAAATGATCATCGTTTGTAAGTCAAACTAAACAAAAAAAAACTACAAGTGTTATAACAAAGAACAAGAAACCGAGAAAAACAGTAAAACAAGTAAATAATTACATTGAATACACGAGATTTACGTTGTTCGGTTTATTACACATATTTCATGGCGAAAAATTACGATGATTTCCACTATGAATGAAGAACAAGTTACAAATATACTTCTCGGATTCAATTTATATAGTTCACTGGAAACCCTAATTCCACCATCTCACCGCCTCTCTTTAGAATTTCAAAAGATACATTGTTACCCATTATAAACAGAAGTTTTGTCTTTCAATTCAAATAACAACTTCTAAGAAAATAAAACACTGAAATCCCAAAAAAATAAGAGAGTACCTAAACTAAAAACACTGACTAAAATTTAGTAAAAAAACTACTAAAAGACCGCTTTGAAGACCTGGACAATGGATTTTGATCTTCCAAGTGGGTCACTTGTGGCGAAGCGACTGCGCATGAGCGAAAGGTTATTTCGCACCATCTCTCAAAATTTCGTCCAATTCCGACAACCGTAGCTTTGGTTTTGCCCGTTTTAGTTTGTCACCTTTATACTTGCCCGAATCAATTTCTTCCATGTACTTTTTTTGGCCAATTCCTCTACATCACATCCACATCCGCATATCTCCATAATATGTCGACATGATCATTGAATTTGAACGACGATCTAGATAAAGACCAATGTACTAAATCTAAAATAAAAAACTCAAATAATTCATTGCCTCTTTCTTTTTAGGAGGATCAACAATCTACCTCGACATAATATACATCAGCAACTGATCTTACATCCACTATAACATAATCTCCAATGCAACACTCAAACTCTAAATCTTAGAGTGCCACATAAGATCTTTTAGAGTTTCTCTTTAAAATTCATCTCCAATGCAAAATCCAACATGAATATCTCTAAAATGATGTGTCAAGATTTATTTTAGAGATCCTTAAGAAGACAATCTAAATTTAGAGTGTCCTCTTGAGGATCTCTAAGTGTCACTTAAGCAAATCGGTTAATTTTGTACCAAAATACAGGTTTTTAGAGTTTCTCTTAAGAGTTGTATTGGAGAAAGCTTTTAAATATAGCATATCTAAATGGCCAAACAAGAAAGACACCATTTAGATATTCACTTTTCACACTTGACACATAAGATATATATTTAGAGTTTTTTCTAGTCCTACATTGGAGATGCTCTATGGTCACTTGAGCTTACCTTCTTCTCTGTAAGAAAACTTGAATATCTCTAATAGATTGATTACTTAGTTTTAAAGTATTACATCGATCCTATATTGTCAAGTTTGCGACAAGATATTATCCTCCCTTATTATGGCCGTCCACATGGACGGAAAAATCTATATTAATTAATTGAGGTCCTTTTGTTTACATATTTTGGACACATGGCGTGGGGAAATAAGAAAATTTGTCGGGGTATAAAATTTTGAAGGGAAAAAGTGATTTCTGACAAAACTTTTGGGATTCAAAATTTAAAATGAACAAAGTATCTTCTTCCTCATCTCTTACATCATAAACTCAGACCTTCACCACCACCACTTTTGCACATAAATGGAGAACCAAAAAGACGAGAAAATTAGTTTTTTTCATTTTTCCGATGAGATGAGATGTTTTTAGATCGAAGGTATGGACAAGTTTGATCTTTAAAGAAGCTAACAACACTAAGTAGATTTCTTACTAGCATCCGTGGCAATAATGCTTTAACACAAACATATGCTCACTTTGGGCGTAACATATGACGATGATGAGGGAATGGGTTTGAGGGAACTGGGAATATTGGAAGGAGAAATGGATTGTGTCTAGTGGCTACAAGTAAATGTGATTTAGCCATTTAGGGTTGAAGACGCTGTAGAGAATCTCTGATGAAGATGAGTTAAAAATTTGATTCTTAGATAGAATTGAAGAACAAGAAAGAAATGCATCAGGGCTTCTGAAAGGGCCTGAAAACCAAATCTCAAACTAGTCTTGTAGATCCCCTTCGTCGTCCTTCATCGGAACAACTAGATAGAGTAGAAGGGAGAGAAAAAGCGACGAAAAATGAGGGAGATGAAGAGGAATAATAGTTGGGGTGGCGGGTGAAAGAAATGATTCGAAAAAAAAATTAAAGGTTGTCGGCAATGGTTGTTTGTCGACGACCATCACTGAAGTGGAGAAAAAATGCTGGTAGAGTTGGGGAACTAAAAGAGAAAAAGCCAAAAAAAAATCACCAATTTTTTTTTCCCATAACAAGTAGAAAATAAATTGGTCAACCAACTTTTTACAAAGTCTTTGCACCCAAAAAATACTCTTATTTCCCCAAAAATATTGTAATTCGTGTGGTTTCACGGGACATACTATCAAATTTTGTCCTACAATCCTAGCATTTGGGGATCTTTTGAACAACCATTAACAGAGAAACAAAAGCAATTCGTCCTTAAAGCAATGGTTCTTAAATATTCTGATGCTTTGAAAGTTTCGTTCAAGAGATTCCATGTTTAAAAGATATTATCGTACAGGTTTGATCGTAAGTTTAATGTTGGTCAAAATTTCCCAAATTTTAATTCTTCAGTGGGCAGTGACCAAATGCCTTTACCAAATCATTATATCAATTCTAACTTTGGTGATATGTTATCGAGTTTATGTCAGGTTAAGAAAAGTAAGATCCAGACTTCAACGGGGGAAATTGCAACCGACTCCACTGAGTCTCAACTGCGTACAAATGGGTGTACTCATGACATTGATGGATTATCTGGAGAACAAAGTCCTTATTTGAAAGAGAAGGAACAAATTGGTGATGATAGAGTGAAAAAAACATTATAAGCGGACTGCTCGGCTAATTGCTTCTAAAGACAGCGGGGTATCGACAACCCAAATGTCGAATGTACCATGAGTATATTTTCCTGGATTTTTAGGGGTTTAGGGGACACCCTAACAAAGGAAACTCTCAATCAGTTCCTGGGATTGATTAAACCATCATTGGTTTTTCTTTCTGAGACTAGACTATCTAATTATAAACCTGTTTTATGTTTCAATAAATTTAATCTTTCTAAGTATTTTTGTGTTCCTTGTAATGGTAGGCGCGGGGGTTTAATTTTACATTGGCTCCAGATGTTGGCGTACTGTTAATTCGACATCTGCAAATTTCATACATATTACGATTATATCATACTTTAGCACTAAACCTTGGAACCTATTTTGTATTTATGGTCTGCACCGGGTACAAGATCGGTTACCTTTGTTGAATAATATCTTGACTAAAGTACAAGGACTCACAAACTCTTAATGTTTCATTAGTGATTTTAATGCTCTCACTTCTTATAGAGAGAAATGGGGTGGTATGACAAATATTCCTTTTGCTTTAGAATTTCTAGAAATTCATTACTGATGTCAATAATTTATTGGATTTAGGTTAAAAAGACCAACAATAAGTCAACAGGAAATTAAGTCGAATACCAATTTTTTTAAAAGATATTTGTTAAAAAGACAAGTTAATGTTTTTTTTTTTGTTAAAAAAACCCAAATTTTGATTTTTTTAAAAAACCCCATATTGGTACTTTGGGTCCTTTTTAACCAAAGTCCAAAATTTTTAGGGAGTTTTGTTTAAATTTCTCATAAATCAATCTATCGTCTGATAAAGGAACATTTGGATAGGGTTCTTAACGATGGTACTTGGCTACTGAATTTTTCGGAAGCTGATGTATTTCACCTACCTCGGTACAACAACGACCATGCACCCATTCTGCTCAAATCAAAAGTTTAGAGGCAGATTCCAAATACTACTAGACTCAATATGTCGACTATTCCACTATTTTCAAACATAATTGAGAACAAAGTGTTGGCCAGTTTGCGAACAAACTAAAATAAGTTAAGGACTCGACAAAAAGGTAGAGTAAAAGAGCATTTGATTTAGTTAAAAACACTAGCTTAAGGAGATTTTATATCTAGAAAACATTCAGTGTGTTAAGGCAGAGTCAAAATGGGTATTTGACGGTGATAGGAATACTAGGGCGTATCACGTCGCTATTTCTATTCGAAAGCTGAAAAATACTATTCGTTAAACTGACTTTGAGAATGGACCAAAACACAAGGAATAAAGAAGAAATTTCTAATGAGTTAATTGATCATTTTCAGAATTTATTCAGAAGCGAACTAGCAAGCTCGCTTCCTCCCGAAATTCTCGATGCATATAGGGTGTTCTCGGCCGAACAAGGTTGTTTACATCTCAAGGATTCCAACACTAGAAGAAATAAAGGTTGTGATCATGGAAATGAGAGCAACCAAAAGCCCGAGTCCTGATTGACCACCTCCTTTCTTTTTCCAACATAACTGGGACACAATTGAGACGAAACTAGTTAACTATATTCAAGCTGCCTTCACATCAGGTTACATTGACCCATATCTTAACTTGACAACTATCGCTCTTATCCCCAAAATACGAAACTCGAGTATGGCCACAAATTTCAGACTGATTTTCCTATGCAATTCAGTTTACAATTTGATCACAAAATTAATAGGAAACAATCAGCCCATACTTAGAAGATAGTGGGATGTGGACTCAGAATGCTTTTGTGCCTAATAGACAGATATTGGATAATATTGTTATTACCCAGGAGTTCATACATTAATTGCATAATTCTAAGACCAAAAAAGCGTCATGCCCTCAAAATGGACATGCCCAAAGCATATGACATAGTCAATTGGACTTTCCTAAACAAGGTCCTTCTAACATTGTAGCTATCAGACTCTACCAGCTAACACAATAGCTCAATTGGAGCGACTAGATAAAGACTTCTGGTGGGGTCATACTAAAGAAGACCCCAAATTACATCATATAAAATGGGACATTATAACCTGTCCAAAGGAATATGGTGGCTTAGGAATACGTTCGCTCAAGGAAGTCAATGATTCCCTCATTGCTAAGATGACTTGAAGGTTTATTAAACAACCCCAAGGCATATAGGTGTAGAGGTGGGATTTGGTCGTGCTCGGGCTTAATGAAGACGAACTCGTGCAGATCAGGTAAGGAAAGTTGAAACCCACCATTGACCGTCGAGCGGATCGGGCCAGACACTTGGCCACTTTCTTCTCCCCGTAGCTCTCCCGTGCCCACTAACCCGATCGAGCCGCGGAGGTCACAGACCGAGCTGGCTCGGGTTTTTTACAAAAAAATAAATAAATATTAATCAACTTAATCTCATATACTTTTAACATTACAAAACAAAATTTACAAAAACAAATATAAAAAGGAAATTACATAACCCAAAAATAGTTTTTCTTGTTAGGGTCCGTTTGATACGTTATAATGTGTGAGTAAGAAAATCAACTTTTTCTGATGGCCAAGAAAATGACTTTCTTTCTTATATGAAAGTCAAGTTCCACTCTTTGTTAGGGGGTTGGGAAATTTGAGTGGGAATTTTAAAAGCGCTCATTATAACAATTGTTAGCGCCCTATTTACATGTAAAAAGGGGCGCCAAGAACAGCTACATAGGGTGCCCCTAGAACTTCTAAAATTTCTTAACCCTAATGACTGCCCAAATTATCCTCCATCGTTCCACTCTCACTTCCCCAATAATTTGGCAAAAAATTGATTCATGGGTTTGATTATGAGAGATGAGAGAAAGAGAGATAAATGTTGGTATCCATCATATGGATTCTTGCCCAAGTAGAAGAAAACGCATGAAGGCAAAGCAAATCCAAAGATCTATTAGTTTGATAAATTAGGGTTTATGTTCATTGAAGAACCAAAATTAGATCCGTTCAGATCGGTGGATGAAAATAAAAGTAACCATTTCTTGTAAAGAAAGTGAAATAATTTCATATCAGGGGTTTTGTTAATCAAAATGTACCAGTCCACTTAAAGGCTAGATCTCCCAAGAAGAAAAATTTCACCTTTGTTTTATGAACCCTAGATGCAATTATGTTGCTGCAATTTGAAGGAGTTTAGAGAGAAGAAATGGATATGAGAGTTTAGAGAGACGAAGAGATGGATAACAGAGAGTTTAAAGAGACGAAGAGATGGATAACAGAGAGTCTAAAGGGAGAAAAGGTATCAAATGATTTCATCAAAAATAAAAAGGTATCAGATGAGAGGAGAGAGAGCACGGTTTTGAGACGGGAGAAATCTGTTTTCCCACCTTTTTAGTGGGAAAAAATAACAAGCCTTTTGCCCACTTTTTTCTCCCACGAGAATTCGATTTTCCAATGTTTTGTTCCAATCAAACAGTGGAAAATCGTATTTCTTACGAAAATAGATTTTCTTACCCACTTTACAAGTGCATCAAACAAACCCTTATTTCTGGTTATGCCTCTATCACTGGAAATTTACAAAATAATATAAAAAAGGAAATTTACAAAAACAAATATCACCAAATACAACTTAAAAACAAAAAACTAACAAAATTTGATTGCATTTTCCAAATCTTCAAATCCAACTTTCCCAACTTTCATCTAAGAAAAAGAAATGGTATAAGGAAAAATAACTTAATAACAATATATAAATCATATAGTTTACATCAAAACCATTCACCACCATGAATTTTTTTTATAGATTCACATCGGAATATAGATTTGATAAGTTTACATCATCACCATGAACTAAACTACATATCCACATCAGATTTATTTCAGAATATACATCATAACAAAAATAATAGATCTCATTCATCAAGATTCAGAAATAATAGTTGAAATTTTCCTTCATAAAAATACATCAAAAGATCTATATAACAAAACACAAAAGTTGTGACTAGGACAAGTTGACTAGGATCAAAAAAAGAGAAAAATTGCCAACTAGATTGAAAGATGACACCTTGTACTTTCCCTTCAAACTTCACATTGTATTTAACCATCCATAGGTGCTTAGACATAATGGTGCTCCGTAACCATCCCGACTAATGGCATTCCATAGCCCATTAAAGATAATGAAATTCCAACCACTTCTCCTCCATAAACCCCCATAAGTGAATTCTAATGGTTTTTAAACCTCCTCTACTCCTCCAATAGTTCAATTCATCTAATTCAATGAATAAAAAAGTTCATGCAACAACTATCCCCGGTAACCTCCCTCTCCTACCTTTTTTTTTCTTCACCCTCCTTAATGTTCATATATCAATGGATTGTTTTAGACTTTTGGTTGCTCTACTTCTCTATAAAATCTTTATTCGATCTCAACTACAACACATGCAGCGTTTGATACATTGTATGAAAGAGTTGTTGAACAATAGCTAGGTGAGATTTTTTTTACAGCAACCTCATTCAAAATAGGTGATCCGTGCTATTTAAATTTCCATATCTATAGTAGCTGTGTTTTTTCGCGAATAATAGAAAATACTGGTATAGTTTCTATAATAGTTGTCAATATCAGGTTGATACACAACATGATCCTGGTACGAAGCAGAAGCTCAATTTGTCAGGAAGAAAAGTGAAGAAGGTATAAAATTGTTTCTAATTTGTTTTTCAGTTTCGAATTCATTTTCTTATGGGTTATGGAGATTGAGTTCTTGGTATAGTCTCATTTTCTATTTGGGTTTAGCATTTTATGAAAAAAGTTTTTGCAGATTGATAATGAATTAAGAAATACTGAACTTCTTAAAAAGTTGGAGCGAAACACAACTAATAGTTTAATTGTAACAAAGAAGAGCAAGGACTTCGATGAAATTTTTTTTCTTTCATGCCTAGGATGCTTGCAGGATCGTGATGGTAATTTAAAAGTACTAACTTAATCTTCATGGTTATGATGCATAGAATTTTGAAATCAACTCTACTAATATGTCAATACATATGTAATTTAGAAGCTTATAATTGTGAATTCTGTCGTTCTTTGCGTGGAAATGGTTTTCGTGTAAAATACTTTTTTAAAAATTGAGTGGCATTCCGATATGTTTCTTGTAAAAAGTTCGTTTAAAAATCGACTGGTGCATGAATTAGCAATCTCAACAACCACCGGATCAAAATAAAGACAACATCACTCTTTGAATCTTCATTATGATTTGCCAACATATGTAATTGATATTTCATTTCCTATGTTGTAAAATTGTCTCAAATCTGCGGCCCCAAATGCTAAAGTTTCTCCAATGTTTAACATTTTGTCTTGCAGGTTAAAACATAATATGGCACCAGTATAAAACAACAAGTAGACATGATAGCACTCCGCCAAAGGAAATAAAACCAGTCAAACATTTTATTAAACACTACAAATTTAGAAATTCAGTTTTCAAGCACTACAATCGTTGTATCTCCTAGAAATGAAACTATGACGGAAAATCAAATTGGTTCGTGCATAAAATGTTGATTTGCATGAATGTTTATATATCAATGAAAAAATGTAAAGTTTATACGATATTTTTTTCCTTATAATTTGGTTAGTGGTGATACAAAAATCTGGAAGAATTGTAAAATTTTAGTTAGATAATAGTTGACATATATAATATTGAAAAAATAATGATAATACTTTGAAATAATCGAAAGTAGTTTAGAAAGAATTCAAATTCCTTTGTTACAAAAATATAATCGGATGCATTTTTTGATTTTTGATTAATTCTTTCTATTTTCTAAACAATAAGAACCTGAATACGTTTGGCATAAACTATTAAGGTGGTTCAACATTCACCATGCAAACAGAGAATTACCAAGGTTAGGAATCTCCTTAGAATTAAAAATAAACTAACAAATACCAAATCACTTAAAGGAATCTTAAATTATTATCTTCTTCTGCAATCATCCTATGCATAAAGTGTTTTACAAAATAGTTCGTGCCGGAGGCACGGGTCATGCCTAGTATTTCATAAAACTCAGAAGATTTCTTTGCAATTAATACAGATCTGATTCATTAGAAGAAAAGAGATTTTCATTTATAAATATTGATCTGATTCATTAATAATGTTCATTTAGATCTAGAGAAAATAAAGGGTAGTCTCCATACCATTTTTCCCTGTCCATTCAGAACTCCTCTTGATCTTCATCTAGACATTGAATTATTAAAAGCAAGGATTCTTCACAAAGCAAAAGTCGGGATTCTAAAAAAATCCTAGAAGGTTAAACTCTAAAAAACCTAGAAGTTCAATGAAGATATAGTCTCCATATAGTTTTTTTTCTCTCTCTTTCTCAAACTATAAGAAACCCTACAAAGTACAAAAGTTTAGTAAGAAATAGTTTATATAGGCTAATTCTATGGATCTCAACTGTTTGATCATTGAATCCTACGGACCCTATATAGGGCGGGTTTTCAAGCAGTTTTCGGTCGGGTACAACGGGTCGTGACTCGGGTAGAAAGCTCTACCCGAGTCCCGCCCGCTTTAACCCGAGTTCTCGGGCGGGTAAGCCTGAGCCGGGTTTCTTTTGGGCAACGGGTCCTCACGGACCGGATGATTAGGGCCGGGCCTCAGGTTTCCCAACCCTATATGGGTGAGGTTTTTAAAAGCCAAATATCTCAAACAAGCTGACTATTGAAACTCAGACACGAATAAATTGGCTTCTAATTTCTGGCATGCGATGTATAAAACTAAATCTACTATGAGACAAAATATTTTATGGATAGTAGGTGATGACACTTACATTAAAATAAAATCAAACCCCCCAAATACCCTAAATAATCTGTCTATCATGGAATTTGAACTACCATCGAACATATTATGGGTGTCTGACTTGATTTTCCAGGATACTCAAAGCTTGAATTATGAGCTGATTAACACATTCTTTGATGATTCAACCGTGCAAGCCATCACTAACATTACTTTGCGGGAAAATGGTTGTTTAGGTCAAAAAATTATCAATAATAACTAAAAAACAACTATATTTTTCTATCAACTAAAAGTTATCAAAATAATATGAACAATGACACATAAAGTTTAAAATAATTTGATTAATTATTAAGAAGGTCATTTTATATCTTTTTCAGTCCCAAAATACCCCTATCCATCAAAATTTATTTTCTCTCTCAAAAAGACCAAAAAAAATGTTTTAGGGTTTTTCTTTCTTTTTCTTCTTTATCTCGATCCTCCTTCTTCTTCTCCATCCCGATCCCTCGCCTTCTTGAATACCACAAGGGGCCCCTGGTTATGTCGATCTTGAATACCACTAGTCAACGTTTATAGTTTTGGAGTCGTTTTGATTGAGCTCATGTCCTCTAAAATATATAGCAGTTGATATCAATAGGTATCCACACGAAATCAATTCGTCTAACCTGGCAATTCTTTACACGAGTTGATTGATCAATCGTTAGGGGTCGACTTGGATTTAATGTGGAGAGGATGATTATATTGGTTGTAGAGTTAGCTTTTAGGTGTTTGTAACAAGACAGGGAAATCAGACATTCAATGGTGGAATTTTTTGAGGCTGTGAAAGGAATCCAAAGTCAAGTTTGAAATATGCCCATGCTAGTTGAAATGGATGTCAAATCTGATGGGATCAAGTTCACGAAGGATACTCCACCCATTTCACCCAATTCAGTCACTCATAAATGGTGTAAATCCCACAACCCTTAGTAATAATATATGTTCTTAAAATATATCTCCTTGTGGTTTTTAAAACAAAATCTTGATATATATATATATCCATCATGTATGTTTCAACACCATGAATTAGTTTTGTAGTTAATTTTATTAGTACATTGATTGCTCAGTGTTAGATGGTTGATTCAATGGAGGAACTTTGTAATTCTCGGAACAGGTTTCACCAAATGGATAGTGACGATTTAATCACTGTTGTTAACTTTTGGTGGAGGTCTAGCATAATGTCTAGTATGCAGTAACTCATGGATGCCTATTATATTTGCCTGATATTTGGAGCCGGGTTTGTTGCTAATGGATAGTGATGATTTAACCATTCCTGATCGCCACGAAGGAGTCTTTCTTTTCGGAATTAGAGATGTTGATTTGCGACATCAAAGAGAGAGAGAGAGAGAGATGTATGGTTTTTGTTGTAATAATTTAACTTTAGATGTTTGTTATTTGTTTGATGAAATACAAATGAAAATTTTGATAGTTTCGATTTTCTTCACGAAATCGAGTTTGCAAGATCTCCAACCCGAAATCACATATGCAATGTTTGCAAATCATGTTTGCAGTTTACATTATGCAAACACATGTTTGTAGTTTACATTATGCAAACACATGTTTGCAGTTTACATTATGCAAATTTGCAGATCAGATTGTTGCAAACACGTTTGCAGATCAGATTGTTGCAAACACGTTTGCGTAACAGATTGTTACAAACACGTTTGCAGAAAAACGTAAAGGAAAAAAACTCCATTTTTTTCTGGGTTTTTTTTTGAAAAAAAAATATTGAAAGTGGATGTTATTAGAAAGCTAATGAAAAATCATTTCTAAATATATAATTTTTATAGAAATCCGACATCTCAAACAAAAGTTATATCGATTTAAAGTTTAAAGAAAAATAAAAGAATTTAGTTACACAAAATGACAAAAATGGTATTTTTGTATTTGCACACTTTTTTACCTAAATAATAATTTTTCAAATGTTTTTTGCTTTTCTACTCATTTTCAATATTATTTTGACCTTTCTAGAAATTACCCCTTACTTTACCTCAACATTACCAAAGAGATAAACTAGTTTGGAAACCCACACCATCAGGAACTTTTAATAACAAATCATAATATGCTTCCATAAAGGTTAGACCGACTATTTCTCAGAAAGCACATCAATTTCCTATGAAAAAATTTTGGAAGAAAACGAAGATGATTCCACAGATCCAAAATTTTATTTGAAAATTAATCCACAATGGACTCCCAACACTAGGTAATATAGAAAAAGGTGCAAAATATACCCCACAACTGTAAGTTATGTGATTCGAATGAGGTACAAAATACCTTTCTTCTTTTCTCTGGTTTTCCTAAATTTAGAGAGCTAATTGGAATCATCAAAATCATAGATTTGCATTTCGTAGCATTAGATCCGATTAGTTCTCTTCGACAAATTTTATTACAACATGAAAATGAGGAAAATTTGTGGTATAACTTAACTTCTTTGACGTGGAAGTGGTGGAAATGTAGAAATGAACTTAACTTCCAGCAGATTACTCCAAATGTGACAAGATGATGGTGGAGAAGGAAGCAATCACTCAGGTATCTACAAAATCTCTTTGAATATTTTGTTAATACTAACGATTTGGAGGTAGTTTAGTGGTGTCCACTGCCTCCTGGATCTATAAAGATCAACTTTGATGGATCATTTAGATAGGCCTCTTGTGCAACCATTGCTAGGGGTCCGGAGGGCAACATAGTTGGGACGAAAACTCGAAGGATCCCCCCTCTCTCAGTTTTGTACAATGAAGTTCTAGGATTTACTCTTGGAATGGATCTGGCGGTGGATTTGGGCTTGAGTGCTTGTATTATCGAAGGGGGTACAGGGCTGTGACAGTTTTGATCTCGTTCTTAGATCAAGAAGTTTCGTGGCGTGTGTCAACTGAAATCAACGACTTACGTTTAAGAACGAATGATCAACCGATTACCATCTGTCAATGTCCACGAATTTGCAGTCAAGAAGCGCATGGCTTCGGTTTTAGGACCAACTTCGACTCCGTAGTTTAATTGGTCCCTCATGCAGTTAACTCTAGTTGATTTTAGTCCTTTTTTTTGGATGTTTTACTTTCTTAGCAACCAAACGAGGTACTAAACTGTGTAACTTTCTCTTTTAATGTATGTTTACGTTAAAAAAAGGCCGCGACTTTGGAATAAAGAATATCTCCGGGAATAAATTCTCTAGGGAATCCATGGTTTTTCGTTCATTCTCCGGGGAATATTTTAATTTAATCCGAAAACTCACTTGATCAAACATTGGCTCCTAATCTTCATCTTCTTTATCACCTTCACCACCACAACCCCACCACCACCTCTTCTTTATCCTATCTTCTCCACTCCAACTCACTGTTACCCTCTTTCTAGATATCTCTCTCTCTCTCACTGACTATATATATATCTCTCTCTAGGAGCTCCCTCTATGATGTAGAAACGCAGCGGAATTAAAGAAGACGAATAAACTTAACAAGAACGATAAAATAAAGATGAAATAACTCGAAAATACTAAACTTTATTAAACTTCAAAGGGGTTTTCTCTTCAATCCGAGGATAATGGACAAACTAGATATCCTTTTATAGGATTTTGGACTTTCCTAGATAGACTTGAATTAGACTTTCCTAAATAATTAAAAGACTGCAACTTCCTAAATAGCTAGACTCAAATCTGGACCTTTCCAATTATTGGAAATACTAAAATAACATAATTTCCTAAACCTAGATTCTCTAAGAATCATACTAAAATTGGGACTTCCTAAAAACTACTCCTCATGGCCGGACGGCCTATGGCCCGGTTTGGCCATGGAAAAAGCCTCCACGCCGGGTGCCCCTGCATCAGCTCCCCTTTCCCCAGAAGGTTCGTCCCGGACCGATTCGATGAAGAAAATAATGTGATGCACCCACATACGATGAATTCTATCATGGCGATCCGTAATTCCCACTTTGCATGGAAGGGGCATGATAACCAAAAGACACCAATATGGATTATAGCACTAGCTTCAATCTCATATTGCAAGGAATTTCAAAAGATCGATCGTGAGAAAGAATCTTCCAACAAATTTCGACATCTCCCGTCATCTTGTAGTTTGATGAAGAAGATTGCAAATACCATACTTTCCTCTATGAAAATTCTAACCTTAAAATTCTTCTTCCAATCCATCACGATTCCTGCCTCTCTTCTTTCAATAATATCTGGAATACTCGTAATGACGATTTGACCATCATACGAAGAGAGAAAGTGTAGAGAAAGAAAAACAAACAAATCACCAGGTTCCCAAATAAAAGTATGAAAATTTGCAGAACTTGCAACAATCTGAGTATTGTTATGAGTATCCTCTTGTAATATTGTGAAGTACGCAACAAGGCTTTCTATAATATCAAAGAGGGCGTCATCAGTGGAATCCTTACGAGAAGATCCAATAAAAATTGTAAACCATCGTAAAATTTCTCGAAGATGAATGATCATATTTCCTTTTATATGTTGCATGGCCTCACCATTAACAAAAGTACAATCAATTCCATGAAGAAACCCAGCAGAAACACTTTCATCGATGATCACTAACGTTGGTTCTTCGGATTTGAAGTTATCGTCGTCTTTTAACAGATGAGACGGGGTTGTTAGCTTGGATCTTGGGGTGCCAACAGAAACAAAAGGAAGTGCATCGAAATCCTCACGCCTAGAGTCTAAATTTTCTATCGAAGTGCCTCTAGAATCAACAAAAATAGTGGAAGGGGTAAGGGATAGGATGTGTTCACAAAGTTGAGAGTATGAGTAATGGTTTATGATCGTTGGGTTATTGTATAGATGTGGAGAAAAAGAACGCACACTTATACGGTATGAAGTTGAGTAAAGAGGAGAACCCGGAGTGTGGGTAACGAGTAGGTTGACTGATTGATTTTGAGAAGCTTCGGGGAAGGTCTGGTAGTTATTCTGGGTTTGGGTAGCCATAGGAAAGGTGAACGATGAGATTAGTGGTGTAACTAGGTGAATGGAACTGGTTGGTGATGGTTCAATTGACTTGTTATGGTGGTGTAGGGGCATGAATAATTCTGCCTGGTTATGGGTAACGGGCGGATGGTGTGTTGTTCGGTTTGGCATGGTTTGATATTCAATCCTGGTATGGTGAAGGGGGATGAATGGTGGTTCAACACTTAGGTGGTGTGGAGGGACATTGTTTATGGATAAACTAGAATCGTTTTCTCCTGTTATTGTTGGGTGAACATGCACTTTATTAGGGTGGAGGAAAACGGTTCCTTGATTTTCCAAGGAAAGAAAAGTATTTGATGTAGTAGTGGTGGTTGTAGAATGTTGGGACGAAGACGGTGTATAACTAGTAGGCGGTTGTTGTTTAGACGGGGAAGAGTTAGAACGAATACCTTTGAGTTTGAGGTTGAAATCTCTGATTGTATCATTGATTTGATCAAATCGCTGATCAATTCGATCAAATTTTTCGGTGTTCTCTCTCTTGTATTCGACAAACGCTTCTTCTAACATCGAAACCGAAGATAAACCTTCTCTAATGTTGTCCCATTCGGAAGCGAAAGTTGGAGTCTTCTCTTTAGTGAGCGTAGTGGAAACAGTAGTGTTTACCGATTTGAGAGCTCGTTCAATGGGTATTTTTATCGAATCATCCTTTTTCTTTTTATCATCAATGACTTTTTCTTCGGACAACGATGTGGATTGCTTCAAAAGTGTTGGTGCCGCGGAACAGTCAAGAAAAGATGGTTCTGTCGGCGTTGGTGGTTGTAGTGAATTATAAGTGTATGGAGGTGGTGGTAAGGGTGATGTTGGTGTATAATAGAAAGATGGGGGTGTTGGTGAATATGGTGGAGGACATGAAAGAGATGGGGTTGATGTAGAGTAGTAATAAGATGGAGGTGATGGTGTAGAAAACACTGGTGGTGGTTGGTATTGATAAGGAGAAGGTTGTGGTGTATAATTAGAGTACGGAGGTGGTGGTGGTGGTGGTGCGGTTGATGTCGGATAATAAAAAGATGGAGGTTGTGATGGGTTTTCTCTTAAGGTTTCTCCAGGATTCCAATGATAATCGTACGAGTTATTTGGAGAAAAACAAGATGTGCATAAGCATTGATTCGTTATCCCTTGATGAGCATAATCTAGTTGATTATGACTCTCTTGAGGAATAGAATATGACCGATTCTGAATTAACTGATTTGGAAAAAAAATTCCAGAATCATTCGCCCAAAACTCTGGTGGCTCTGAATACCACATGATGTAGAAACGCAGCGGAATTAAAGAAGACGAATAAACTTAACAAGAACGATAAAATAAAGATGAAATAACTCGAAAATACTAAACTTTATTAAACTTCAAAGGGGTTTTCTCTTCAATCTGAGGATAATGGACAAACTAGATATCCTTTTATAGGATTTTGGACTTTCCTAGATAGACTTGAATTAGACTTTCCTAAATAATTAAAAGACTGCAACTTCCTAAATAGCTAGACTCAAATCTGGACCTTTCCAATTATTGGAAATACTAAAATAACATAATTTCCTAAACCTAGATTCTCTAAGAATCATACTAAAATTGGGACTTCCTAAAAACTACTCCTCATGGCCGGACGGCCTATGGCCCGGTTTGGCCATGGAAAAAGCCTCCACGCCGGGTGCCCCTGCATCACTCTAGTTGTTGAAACATCAAAAAGCAAGCTCTTGCAGAAATATATATATGTATACATATATATATAGAGAGAAATGTACATAACAGTAAGAAGGAATGGACCAATTGGATGAATGAAAAATTCCTAGTAAAGGGTAGAACCTAAATCAACAAACTATTTCCCACAATCCTTCAATTCTCATCATTGTTATCTTAAATTGAACCAAAAAAACCCTATTTTTTTCACGTTAAAGCACGAGGAGTCCAAAACCAATAATCACACAGGTGAGATATAGATAAATTTCAACCCATTAAGAGTAGGAAGTCCTCAATACTGATCTAGGGTTTCATTTTAAAAAGTATGAAACGGTTCAGAATTGGGTAATCAAAACAACACTATTCCAAAAACAAGAAGTTTAAGAGGTCGTTGGATCTTCTTACTAATAAGTGTGTTCCGCCCTGGATGACTAACCGAGGAAGAAACTAATTGAAGAGGTAAGAGAGTAGTGAGAGAATTATTAAAGGAGCAACCTTTTTCTGCCTTAACCTTAGTTAGTTTTTTTTGAGGTTCAGAAATACAAAAAGGGAGAAAGTTTGAGTGAATAAAGAAACCCTCAAAATATAGGGGGAAGTAGAGGCTGATGTACATCCAATTGGATCTTCAGAGCTTGAAGATCAGAGGACAATGTTTAATCAAGTCGATTTTTGGATTAAAAAAAAAAATATATTTGTGAGTTAATATTTATTGACTATATCTTTATTCTCGGAGAATTTTTCTCATTCCCTGATGTTCAAATTTATCTACAACCACCTCGACTAATCTTGAACAACCAAATACAACGAAAGAAAAATTGGGGAAAATCTACCATGTGAGTTATGTTTCTTCCATGGCCATGGAGAAATTGGAAGGATCTAATACAAAATTTAATTTTCAAAACTTGCTGTGCCACTGCCACCTATTTCCAAAATTAGTTTTATTTTGACTCCCTAATTGTTATTGATTCACCAAAATGACCCAACATCTTCCAAAATAGCCCCCTAATAAAGTGGTAGTGAGGGAAGATGGTAAACCCTTAATCATGAAGATGGTTGCGAGGAAAGGGACAGTGCCGGAGAAGGTTTGAAAACAGCATGATGATGATGGAAGAAAAACCGGCAGAACGGATCAGAGAACATTCTTCAATCAGGTAGACTCAAACATTAGGGTTTCATTTTGGTTTCTTAACACTGTCAAAACCCTAATAACTCGGTAGAAAACATTTTTCTCAATTTTGATTGCACTAATTGTTCATACAAACCAAAGAACTTTCTTACAAACTTAGGTTTGCTTTAAGTTTCTTGGAACCATATAGGAGATGCCATTTGATTTTTGAAATCCACACAACTTGGTGGTTTTCATGGAGATCACCTAATAAAGGGTATAATTGAGCTTTCTGAAGAGAATTGGGTACTGATTTTCAGTTAAAAATGTCAAATTTAATCTTTCATTTAGAAAATATAAGTGAGTGAATATCGACTCCGTAAGTTTTTGAGCTAATAGCAATGGTATTTCGCTTTGCAGTTGCTGCGAATTACAAACGAATCGGGCTTAGTTGTTGTTGTGGCGCATTTGGCGATTTGCGTATGTGCATCTCGACGAGGAGTCCTCAAAGTCTAATACTTTTTCTACATTGGATGTGATCGGGCGGTTGTGATGTGTCTTCATCCATCAGCTATGATCTTATATGATGATTATACATGGTTTAATAGCTCGATTGGATTGGATTTGATGCTATCCAATCCGACATAGCCGCATCTGTGGAGATGAACGTTTTCAAGGTTGATTAGATATTGTAGGTTTGACTGCAAGCAAAGACAATTAGTATTCGCCTCCAAGATCCATGGCTCAAGCATCACAAGAATCCATCTAACACCAGCAGCAGGTATCCCATCCACTATAAAAACCTTTTAATCCAGTTTTACAGATCCATCTTAGGTATGATTATACACTTAATAACTACCAGAATACTATATTTGCTCTCCAGAACAAAAGGATTTTATTTCAGTTAAAATTATGTTAGATTATCTTTGTTAATTAAGGAAAGACTATCTTAGTATTCAGTGTTAGGGGTGAGCATATATTGGACCAAACTAAACTGGGTAGCTTTTTTCTGCCGATCCAGATCGAACTAAATTGATTTGGCACGACCTTTAGCTTGAACACTTGCTCTCAAACCACAACAACCAATCATATGCTATACTAGTTCATGACATGGCTTCTTTGAGCATTATCAAGACCTATTGACATAATCCACAAGCACAACACCCTGGTCCAGAAAAGATCATCCTTCCTTAGACAAACATTCTAAACCTTGTACACCAATATATTGTTTTTACGTATTGAAAACTAATATTTCATCACAAGATTAAATTTGGTTGTTTAACTCTGTTATATATCGTTATTATACATAAAGTTTTACATTTGTAACTTGTTAAGTTTATAACAATGATCTAAAAAACATACTAGTAATGTTCTACTAAGGGATGTAATAAGAAAGTGCAGTTATTACTAATTTTCAGTGATTTGATATACAGATAGATTCATTTATGTTGTCCCAACCGTTTCGTGGTTTATTTCTCATTTGCTATTAGTAAAAAATTGATTTAAACATCTTATAGGAGGCAAAGGAGACTACTAGGGAGGTTTATGACTTAAACTGAATTGATTAGACAACGACACTTCAAGTAATGCTTTAAAGTGGAGGTGAAGATGATGGTGATCCAAAGTTCAGAGTGGTGGTGGTCAACAATTGAATCTCCATTGATGGAGGTTTATCGAGATTGAAAAAGAGAGAAACTGATTGAGAGAACACAAGAAGTCCCAACATCTCTTTCTTTTCTTTTACGTTTCGACATATGGTTGTATAAGGCCTTTTGGCCACTGGATTTCCTCGTAAAGTGACTACTTTCAATCTCACAATGGCTTTCGTCAAACATCAATATTTCGAAACGAGACTTCATTTTGTACTCGAAACATAAGATGTTATTCTCTTTCAGCTTATGATCCTCCACAAATTCACGCCACCCGTTTCTCAGAAAGAGATTATCGTCAGTTCTTGCCAACTCAACATTCCAGATATTGTCACTTGGCCCTTTTAGCTCCACAGTCTCTGAGAGTTTATTTTTCATTTTCTCTACAAACTTCTTTGGAAATTCCTGCATATACGCAATGTCAACATAACAAACTTAAGCGTCAAGATTATATAATGTACGACTAATTGAATTGGATCTTATAGTGAAGAAACTTACGAGTTGGAGATGGGGATTCTTGGGTAGAACTACTATGAAACGCAACGACTTGAACTTATTCCAGTATATGAGTTGATCTTGATCTGCAACGTCTGATTGATGGCTAAGTTGGGAAGCCGAAGTTCGTGATTGCTTCATCTTTGCTTTCTTCAGTTCAATTCTAGTGGATCTCCTCCCTTGGACTGTCCAATTACGTACCTCAAACTGTTCATGTTCGTTTGATTCTTCAGATGTGCTATCATCAATATATGCATCATCGATCTCTTCAGATGTGCTGTCATCGATATATGCATCATCGATATCTTCAGATGTGCTATCATCAATATATGCATCATCGATCTCTTTAGATGTGCTATCATCAATATATGCATCATCGATCTCTTTAGATGTGCTATCATCAATATATTCATCATCGATCTTTGCGACAGAAAGAGAAAGCAAAGAGACATAACAATTAAATTTAAGGGCAAACATGGAATATAAGATAGTTACTTCGTGGTGAATAAATGGAATCTTAAAAAGGAGGGTCAAATGCCTTATTGGACTAAGGGGCAAAAAGAAGATGGTAGTGAGGGAAGACCCAGTAGATGAGATGGGAGTGAGCATTATGATGGAAGAGCAACCGCCAGAAACAGATTGAGTACATTCTTCAATCAGGTAAGTAGGACTTTGTTTTGGTTTCTTAACACTGTAAAAACCCTAACTTGATAGAAAACATTCTTCTCATTTGTTCATACAAACTCAATAACCTTATTATGGAGTTAGTTTTTCTTGGAACCATATAGAAGATGTTATTTGATATTAAAAAACCATACACTTGGTGGTTTTCGTGGAAATCACTAATAAAGGGTACATGTGAGATCTCTGAAGAGAATTGGATACTGATTTTCAGTTCAAAATGTCAAATTTAATCTTTCATTTATATATTATGAGTGAGCGAATACTGATTTTCCTAAAGTGTTTGAGCTAATAGCAACGGTGTTTCGCTTTATAGGTGTTGCGAGTTACAGAGGACTTAGGCTTAGTTACTTTTGTGGTGCACTTCGCAATTTTGGTATGTGCATCTCCTCAAGGACTCCTCAACGTCTAATACTTTTTCTATGTTCAGGTGTGATCGGGCAGTTGTGATGTGCTTTTATCCATCAGCTGTGATCTTATATGATGATTATACATGGTCTAATAGCTCGGTTGGATTGTAATTGATGCCGTCCAATCCGACATAGCCGCATTTGTGGAGATGAACGTTTTCAAGGTTGATTAGATAGCGTAGATTGACTGCAAACAAAGACAATGAGTATTTGTCTCCAAGAACCAAGGCCCAAGCATCGGAAGACTCCATCTAACACTAGCCACAGGTATGCGTCCACTATAAAAACCATTTTAATCCAGTTTTATTATACGCTTAATACCTATCAAAATACTATCTTTGCTCTCTGGAACAAATAGATTTTATTTCAGTTAAAATTATGTTAGATTATCTTCGTTAATTAAGAAAAGACTATGTTAGTATTTAGTGTCAGGGGTGAGCATAAATTGGACCGAACGAAATCAAACTGGTTTGCTTTTCTGCCAAACCCCAATTGATTTGGTATAACTTCAGCTTGAACACTTTGCACTCAAACCGCAATGACCAAGAGATCATCTTTCCTTAGACAGACATTCTAAAGCTTGTGCACCAGTGTATTGTTTTTACGTATTGAAAACTAATATTTTATCACAAGATTAAATTTGGTTGTTTAACTCTGTTATATATCGTTATAATACTTAGAGTTTTTACGTTTGGTACTTGTTAAGTTTATAACAATGATCTAAACTACATATTAGTAATGTACTACTGACAGAGGTAAATCAGAGAAGTGCGGTTATTACTAATTTTCAGTGATTCGATATAGATAGATTCATTTATTTGTCCCAATCGCTTCATGTTTTATTTCTATTTTGCTATTAGTAAGAAATTCATGTAAACAACTAATAAGAGGCAATGGAACAACTAGGGAGGTTTAGGGTCCTTAAAGTAAATTGAGAAGGCAACAACATGTCAAGTAATAGAGTGGTGAAGATGATTGTGATGCAAAATTCGGAGTGGTGGTGGTCAAACAATTGAACCTCCAGAGATGGAGGTTCATTGAGATTGGGAGAAAAATAGAGAAACGGGGTGAGAGAAACATAAGAAAGAGAAAAGAATTAAATTTAAGGACAAACCTGCAATGTAAGAAAGTTACCTCATACTCATAATAATTCAATTGTCTCCTAACTTAACTTTGTTAGGCTCTTGAACCACCCGTGTAGCGCTATACCCATCAGATGCAGCTAATGTTGCCTTACGCATAGCTACCTACCTCTTGTTTGCCCACTTTGGTTTCTCATTTGTGAGAATTCAAATATAAAAATTAGAACAGAAATTTTTTAGATTTATGGCGATGATTACAAAACATAATAGTAATTTACTACAAACAGGTAAATCAGAAAAGTTTTGTTATTACTATTTTTCAGTGATTTAGTATGGACAGATTCATTTATATTTTGCTGAATCATTTCATGTTTTATTTCTATTCGGGTATCCGTAAGAAGTTGATTAGATATATTCATTAAAATTTAGCAACTAGAAATACCATTTTTATATAGAAATTATATTTACTAATTGATATATTCTTTTTTTTTTGTATTCAATCATTAGTTATTTCTTCATTCACTAAGGCCAAAATAAAAATGAAACTTCATCCTAAAATAACATTTTTGTAAAAGGAGGGGGATTCACCAATAATCAACCTATGTACATGTCTCTCTTCTGTTGCATAACTTAGAAATTAGAAGACATTTACGCATAGAGAAAAATGATAATACATCAATTTATGTTTCATGAAGATCGATTTTATATTATCCCTAACGTAAGTAGTTTTTGCTGTGATTTTTTTTTAAAATCACCGATGCAAAGTGAGTTTCTTATCTTTATTTTTCTTTCTCACCCGTGTATATTTTTTAACTTTAACATCCTCTTACACAAGTAATCTACGTACGTAAAATACATAATGAAAGTGTTCGTGCCGGAGGTATGGGTTATATGTAGTTAAATAACACTTCAAGGTGGTGGTTGTGTTGCAAAATTCAAGAGTAGTGGTGGTCAAAGGATTGGACCTCCATTAATGAAGGTTCATTGTGCTTGGGAGGAGAGAGAGAGAGAGAGGGAGAGAAAACGGGTTGAGAGAAAGCGTAAGCAAGAGAAAGCAAAGAGACATAACAATTATTTTTAAGGGCTAACATGGAATGTAAGAAAGTTACATTCGTGGTGAATAAATGGAATCTTAGAAAAAAGGTCAAATGGCATATTTGGACATGGACTAACTAGGGGCCAAAAGGTCTACTTGTCATAAGCAAGGGCGCACACCCAATAAGATATGATGAGAGCTAACAAAGTGGCACCATATATAGCCATTGTTATGGAACACACATGTGGCGTCCAGTTACAACGAACTTCTCTCTCGCTGTTTGCTATCATTGGATTCCCTATATCTTCGTTGTGTGCGTTCAATTAGTACATCAAGCTGTTACTTTTGTATTGGTTGGTGAATTTGGTCAATCGTTTTACGACCGGGGCAATGTGTCTTCATCTCCTCAAGTCTTGACTTCATTTGAATGAGGTTGTTTATGGGGTTTCACGATTTCCTATACATCCGATCGGGTGCTATAATTCTTCTTGTGGTCTTTGGCTCTAAATAGTAAAAATGTGATTACCAATTAAATGTAGAAAAAGTTATTTATAGGTTACGTAATATCGAAACGCTCAAGTTTATTAGCAAAAACATGTTCAACTAAAGATTGATGTGAGTCTTTGAGCCATTATAGGAAATAATTAATCCTGTCCTAAGCTTCTATTCCGATTTCTAAGGGAGTAAGCATTTAGAGATAAACATGGGAACAAATAACGCTTATTCCTATCTCAAAAACGAGAATAATTGATGGTAATTAGTAAAGAAAATAGAAATATAATGGGATTCTTGTTAGTTTCTATGCTAGGCTTTCCTCAATGTGGCCTTACGACCCATTCAAGAGGATTAAATTCATGTAATCTTTCTTCCGAACATTAGAACTGAAAGATCCCAACTCTAGTGCTACATTTCACTGTGAGTAAAGAGTCCCCACCAGATAACCTGTCTTATTGTGTAAGTTATGGATACATAAAATCGGGGCCGACCTAAGTATTTGGGAGGCTCCAAGAGAGTTAAAAATTGGGGCCTTATATAAGGCATGCTTGAAAAAATTGAATAAGATTTCAAGACTGAGCTACCTTAAATCATGTTATACGTTTGTTTAGATTGGAATATAACTTCTATTTCAAGACTCGCATAAAAAATCCAAAACATGAGGCCCTTTATTATGTTGGGCCCAAATCAGCCGCTTCGGTGACTTTGGGCCCTGGCCCCCTGCTTAACATAACCTTCCAGAATATTCTCCTGGTCAACACCGGTCCAACCTAGCTTCGAAATGTCCGCCTGTGACCTTTGATGTTGTATTATATATATGCATATCACACTATTGTTAGAGAGAATCCAATCGTTAATGAAAACCTTGTTTACTTTCAAATAGTAGCAGAAAGGGGAAGATCTTTTGAAAATCAAGCAAGGTACCAAGTTGTTCGTTTAACTATCAGAGTTATCACTTAGTAGAAATTGGGTGGGGAAGGTTCAAGCGTGGTTTTCTAGTTTCTTTGTATATCTCTTTGATATCAAGCAGAATTGGTAAAATTATTGATTTCATATCCAGATCTTATTTTATTTGTTTTTGTTTATTAATTTGTCTAAATAATTTAGGATTGTTTGTGTTTCGAAAGAGATTGTGTAGTGGAAATGAGAGAGGGAAAGTGTCTGGGTAAAATCGATTGAAATGAAACATTATCTTTGAGAAATTAGGGACTATTTACATTCTGTCATGTCTTTCTTTTGGGCAATAGTTTAGGATCGTCAAGATTTTTTTTTAGGTTTTCTACGAGAAGGGGAAATTGCAGATTAAGAAATAAAGAGTTGGAAATTGGATATGAGATTTCAATTTTGGATGGATTTGGTCTTTGGAACTTTCAGTATTGAGAATCATTGGAACAAAATAATTTGTGAAGAGTAGGAAGCGTGAAATGAAGTATTGCCATTGAATTCAAGAAAACATTTACTTATGGGAATCTCGCTTAGAAAAACATGTTTCAAGTTTCAACTTCACGATTTCATGATAAATTGGGATTAAATCTTGATGTTGGTTAGAGAGATATACATGATTCAGTATTTCATTATATTTTTCATTCTATACCTTTTTTGTTTATATGGGTCACTATCTTTATCTGGAATTTTTTGTTCGTACTAATGACATCAAGATTCATTTGGCAGTAGGAAGGCCGGAGATAGAGATGATGAGAGACAGGGATGAGCAAGTTGGTTTGGCTAAGATACGGACCTGTACTAAGTGCCGTAAGTCTGGTCATAATAGGTCAACCTGCAAGGCTGTACCAGCAAAGGTAGCTGCTGAAGGTATGCTATATTTTTATGACATTGTATGTTAATAATATGCTTGATATATATTATGTGTTCGTTTATTAGGGATGGTGAGTCCACCTCCATATTCACGTAATATGATAATTCAGTTACTTAATAAGTTTGAGTTCTTCGAGAAAATGGTTGCTGCTGAAGGTATGCTATATTTTCATGATGTTGTATGTTAATAATATGCTTGATATATTTATGTGTTCGTTTATTAGGGATAGTGAGTCCACCTCCATATTCACGTAATGTGAAAATGGCCGCTTGGTATGGTCGATGGTTGAATTTCCACTGTTAGCGTAAAAAGGAGAAATAAAAAGAAACCAAGTGCTAGCAGTGGGAGACTATTACTGGAATGGGCCACACTCCATTCATCTGCATAAGTATAAAACAAGCAACTCCCTCTGTGATGAGAATCAAGTTCTCTTAAGTCTCAAGGGCAAACCATTTGAGGATTAAAAGTTACTTCAGTTTCTTTTACTAGAACTTGTTGCTTTATTAGGATTGGGTTCTATCGGCCATGAAATTTGTAGTTCTTAAAAAGAGAGTTTTTGGAGGTCGTTGTGTTGGTAATGTTTTAATATCTAAATATAGTCTTAGGGTAAATAGATACCTTGAACTGTAAGTTTTACTAGTTTTGGTGTGTTTTTAAAGTTTTTTGATCGGTTATCTATTCAAGTATTAATTTTTAGTTATCCATTGATCCTGATTAATTACGTTTGCTTTTTTGTTTGAAATTTACGAGTTATATCTCTTCTCCTATAGTCTGGTTGACTTCCTATTTATTTTAAACTGTAATTCGCTGGAAATTCTTCTCACGTAATTAATCAGATCAATGTATAACTGGAAGTCTTCGCTGGAGATTCTTCCTACATGTTCGAGCTTTTAGAGAAAATAGCCTTTTTGACATGACTCTGTTTTACAGGTCGAAGGGAAATTGGTGCGCGTGAATCTCGAGGAAGAGGTTTTCAATATACATCTGAAGAAATTAATGGTGGATATATTGATGATAGCACATCTGAAGAGATGGATGATTCATATATTGAGGATAGCACATCTGAAGAGATTGATGATGCGTATCTTGATGATAGCACATCTGAAGAGGTCGATGATGCCTATGTTGATGATAGCACATCTGAAGAGATCGATGTTGCCTATATTGATGATAACACATCAGAAGAATCTAGCAAACATGAACAGTTTGAGGTATGTAATTGGACAGTCCGAGGGAGGAGATCTACTAGGATTGAACTGAAGAAAGCAAGGATGAAACAATCGTCAGCTTTAGCTTCCCGACTTAGCCATCGATCAGATTTAGCCGATCAACTCATATACTGGAATAAGTTCAAGTCATTGCGTTTCATAGCAGTTCTACCCAAGAATCCCCATCTCCAACTTGTAAGTTTCTTCACTATAAGATCCACTTCAATTAGTCGTACATCATATAATCTTGACCTTCTGAAAGAGTTATTCATCCTGGAAACCGACAGAAGGAGCAACACAGAGAGCTATCTGTGGAAGGACCACAAGTACTAGCAAGTCGAGCTGCGAAAACACAACCAATAGCTTCTGTCCGTGCAATAGTGGAAGCAGAAATGAGCGCAGGTCAAATATTATTCTTTCTTATTTACTGTATACAAATATATTTGAAGTTTCTGATTGATTCTTTCAATGAAAATGTTTCAGATGAAGAAGTATATGTGGAACCAAAGCCTAAATATCCGAAACGTTCTGTATCGAGCAGAGGAGATGTAAGTGAAGGCAAAAAAAGCAGTCCCAAAAAAAGAAGTCTCAAAAAAAGAGTTGCAGCAGCATACGAAGAAAGTAATAAGCCACACTTTGTAGTAATCATGTGTGAGACGCATGTATCTCGCAGATTCTGTTTGGTGAGCTTCTCAGTTTCTACTTCATTCTTTGAAATACTTTTACCCGACTATGTACAAATTGACTATTCTGCAGATGCTTGCTTTTTCACTTGTGTAGTCAAACAACCCGATAACTACGTTAGTTACTCGAGACTCAGGTTGGGCTCAGTCTTGGGCCCGGTGGCACTGCCGTGCCCAAGCTAAGTTGAACAAACTCTGCTCAAATTCACCTCTATTATTAGTGTAATTAGGGAAAGGATTGCCTTGGTCTCAGTCCCCGGAGTCGAACTACTTAGTGTCTCTTTGGGAAGAGACCATGGTTTAACAACAAGTAACATATATGATTAGAGATATGTTAATGAAACTACGATTTCTGATCATAACCTCATTATGCAGACAATCCCAACAAGCTTCGCGGAGGAGTACCTTTTTAGCGAAAGTACAGAAATAAACCTTACCGTTGATGGAAAGACATGGAGTTTCAATTACAAACTCTACAAAAACAATACTTGTGTAGTCATTGTGGGTTCAAGGTGGGCTGATTTTGTCAAGAAGAACAGTTTGGAGTTGGGAGATGTCTGTGCCTTTGAACCTTCTAAGCAAATACAGCAGAGAACAGCAGAGTTGAAGGTTACAATCTTCCGGGTTGTCGAAGTGCTTACCCCGCTTATGATGTGGAAAAGAATTAATGGAGCTAGGAATGGAAAGAAGGCCACTTGATGTCAGAAGATTGAAAAAATGAGTTGTTACTTATTTTATGACTTAAAAGTGGAACCTTTTTATTTATGTGTTTTGACTTGTTGAAATGTTTAAAACAATTTTTCTATGGAACTTGGTTTGAACTCTGTTTCTTAGATTTGAATATTTGTTGTTTATGGTATAATTGATTCAGTGATGGAACTCAGCATGTCACCTAGCCGACTTACAATAATAATTAATTCTGGCCTTCTTTTTATTTGGAAATCAATATGTTTGAACAATTTTTTTTCTGAGCTGCCATAGAGAGACCATGGAATAGAACAGCTTGTTGTTATTTTTTTCTCGTAACAGGTAGAATTGTTTATCTAGAGCAAATGATACGTAGTTTCATTCAGTGTCTTTTCGACACTAATAAATATTAAGATGTTATAGGGAGACGTTATAGTGACACTGTCCGCTTGACACTTCTCGGCCTTATGGTTTTAAAAGAACTTACTAGAGAAGGGTGTTTAATTTCTTAAGATAAACATCACACTTCATCTCAGCACCAGACTTTCGATGGATAACAACCTTTGCCATTCGGTGGTTTATGTAGGTAGAGAGAAATAATTGTCTTTTCATTATGTAGTTAACTCTTCTGCTAGAGTTGTTATGTCAATCAAGTCCACCATTTTCAGTCGGGGATTGCTGATTAGGTACTTTAAGAATTTATCTTTGGGTTTTTTTTTTGCTAAACTTGGAGCCTGTAATTTCTAATATGTAAAGTTTCCCTATTTCCGATAATTTTGTAGTTTTTGCTTTCGTGCTTCAGCACTCGGCTAACATATACTATTCTTTTTCTCAAAAAAGAGAAAGAATTGAACTCCTTCAAGATGACCCACTCACTATAGACTTCCTAATTTTATTTTTCTTGATAGTGGGGTGCCGGTAAGTGGTAACTGGCCGACCAACAACCTTTCTTTGATGAACATAGATACGACAATGGAGCAATTTAGGAAGCTAGTCACTTTTAAGCGGCTATTTTTGTGAATTAGTCGTCGTTTGAGCCCCAAAATAAAACTAAAAAACCACAAATATTTGGATAACTGATAAGAATGAAAAAGACAGAAATCACACATACTCCTATCCCGCCATGTTTATATCTCTATATACAGATAGTATGCTAAGAAGAAAGTAAAATCGTCCAATATAATTGTAATTCGATAATGTATGTTAAGAACCCCTACCTAGGGGTGAAAATTTGGGCTGAGAAACCCAAATCCTTACTAGTATATCTTACAGAGCCCATAAGTTATGATGGATATTCGAAACCTTCGTATTGGCTAACCTAGCTAGCTTGCGGTGCACCACAGTGCCTGCCTGGTGACGTCCCAACAGTATTAGTAGCTTGTACTCACATACCAGTAGGCAGTAGCTTGAATGACGTAGCACTAATTTACTGCCCATAAATAAGGTGGGGGTAGTGGATAGGGATTTAGAAGGACATTCGTGGACAAAATGTCTCGTAGACATTTCGAGACATTTGTCTGTAGACAAAATGTGTTTATAGACATTTCAAGACATTTGTCTGTAGACAAAATGTGTTTATAGACATTTCAAGACATTTGATTCATGGACAAAATGTCTTTATGGACATTTCAAGACATTTGGTTTATAGACAAAATGTTTTGGAGACATTTCAACATATTGAATCCATGGACAAAATGTGTAGTGGATATTATTATTGTTACTTTATTATTATTATTATTATTATTATTGTTATCATTATTATTATTAATATTATTATTATTATTATTATTATTATTATTATTATTATTATTATTATTATTATCTCATCATGGATGACAATTGGTAGGCATTTATTATTTTAGTATTATCATTATTGTCTAACCATACAAAATAATATAATTTGTACTCTCATCATGGATGACAATTGGTAGGCATTTATTATTTTAGTATTATCATTATTGTCTAACCATACAAAATAATATAATTTGTACTCATATTTTAAAAATATATTTTTCGAGTTTTGTGGACATCTGTGGATATCTGAGGACATTTATGGACAATTAGTGGACATTTATTTATTTAATTTTATCATTATCGTTTAATCATATGAAATAATATATTTGAACCACTATTTCAAAAATATATTTTTCGACTTTGGTAGCCATCCGTAGATATCTGTGAACATTGATGGACAATTGGTAAATATGTATTATTTTATATAGTATACTAATATATTAATATAATAATATAATAATAATATAATATAGTAAATATGATAATAATATCATTATTACTATAATATAATATAATAATATAATAATATAGTAACATATAATAAGATAATAATAATATAACATAGTAATATAATAATAAGATAATATTATAATAATATAATAATAGTATAATATAGTAATGACAATAATATCATTATTACTATAATAAAGTATTATAATAATTAATATTTTTATATATTATTTATTATAAATTATTTAATATAATTTGATAATAATAATTATTTTTATCTTTCTTAATGAAATGTTCACAAGTGTCTTCCATATTTTGAGAGACATTTTCTCTCCAAAAGCTCTCCAAATTTACACTAAGGGTCTGTTTGATAGGCAATTTTCTCGGAGAAAAGGGAAACTTTTTCCCAAACAATGATATTTTTAGGTGTTTGGTTGCCAGTTTAGAGAAAGTGTAAGATGCCCTCACGTGACCTTCTTTTTCTCATATTTCCCCAAAAACAGGGAATCTCTTGACCCATCTTTTATTAGAGAAAGATTTTCTCCTAACACGTCTCTTCTGCCAACAACCTACTATTAAACCCTTCTGCCATTTTCAACAAAAGAAATTAAAGAGAAGAAAAGACAAATAATCTCTTCATGTAATCAGTCTATATTGATTAATTTTGGTGATATGAAATCAATCTTCATTGATAAATCGCCATGAATGAATCAATTGACATGAATGAATCAAATGTCGTGAATCAATTTCCATGAATGAATCAATTGCCATGAATCAATTCTAGATATATATAGAGTAGGAGCCTATGTAGAAAGTTGTCTGATGAAGTTGGTGATGGGAGTTCATATTTGTTTCACCAAAATAAGTTGAATGGGGCATTCTCTTCTCCTCCTCCCACTCTCTCTCTCCTTGTAAGTATTTATTTTGAGTATTGAATTCTTATGATTCTGTGTTACATCGGATATACAACTAGAATCATTTATAAAAATGGAAGTTTAAGGTGAATCTAAGTATTAATCTTTGATGATGCTATGTTTGATCTTGATCATTCCCCTCAAAATGATTATCATCAAAGATTAATAATAGTGGGAAAGCCTTCAGCTTTTGTTTATAGAGAAGATGATGAAAAAAGAAAAGAAGAAAGGTTCAATCGACTTCAAACAATTTGAGGTTCAATCATAAGTATTCAGAATTTGTGATGCCCATAAACCCATGTGCATATTGTTTTCCAAAATCTTACTAGGTTGAATTGATACTCTGTTTATCTGAACCATTTAGAGCTCCAAATCATCAATGGAGGTCATTACTGCTCAACCAATGAAGAAAAACAGATGAGGACCCAGGCTAAGACGTTCTCAATATTAAAGAGGTCTTAAATTTTATGGAAGAATAGGTTGTTAAGAGTCTGGCACACTTGGTCTCTCTTTGGATAAATGGGAGAACCCTTCCTATACTTTTGCATCACTTACATACATCTTACAAGCAAAATGGGAATAATTCTTTTGTGAACAAAACGGTAGAAATTGCAAAAATTAGAAAGTTGGAATTTCTTTTTACCTTAACGAACCAAACAGTAAAAAATTTGAAAATATTAATGGAGAAAATGATTCTCGAAGAAAATGTTTCTCGGAGTAAATATTTCCCTATTTTTTTTCTTTTCCACCCATTGCTATCAAACACAACCTAAAATGTCCTCACATGTCTCCAAAACCAATTTGTCTTGAAATGTCCTTAATTTCGTGACTCTAACGAATACCACAGACATTTCAGGACATTTGAAATGTCTCAAACGAATAACACGGACATTTGGAGACATTTTAAATGTCCCCAACCAATAACACAGACATTTGGAGACATTTAAAATGTCTCGAACCAATAACACAGATTTTGAGGGACATTGTCATGTCCCTCCAAATCCCCAACCACTACCCCCCCCTAAGCCAGCTTGCTTCTACGTGGCCCCCTGTATTCTAGTCTACTGGTTAGTAGTTAAAAGGCCTTTTACATTCCTAGGTTCGATTCCCCCACGGAAGGCGGGTTATTATAAGTATAAATAATGTAGTTAGTATGTCGGGCTTTAGGTATCTTTCATGTCGTTGGGCTCCAGACCTCTTTAATTATAAATTTAACTTGGACGGTTGTCGTGCTTATCAAATCTTCATGATGCATCAATGTCACATATAACGTAGATCGTGGTCAATTTCTCAAAGAAAAAAAAGGATCTAGAGTACACTCTAATTACCATGGACCTGTCACATTGTATGGTGATCGATCTTAATAAAGGAGATGTCCTTCGATCAAGGTTGCAATGCGATCAACTTGTCGGATATGAAAATTGATGAAGAAGATCATCAAGTCCGGTTGATTTAGGGGTCGTGGAGTTTAAGCTAGAAACCAACCATGATCGTCGAATTACTTCGTAATTCGCGGCTAACTTCAACCGGATCCTACAACGGGTTACACATAAGAGTGTCAATTTGATCAAATGATATGACTAGTGGGAGTGAGATATAACCATGGGAGTGTCCCATAAACATATCTCATAGGCCTAAAGAGAAATTAGACAAAGATAGTACAAAAAACCCAAAAACGGGGGTTGATGCCTAAACCGATTGGAGCACTTTTAGGGCTCAGATTGGGCTGAAAATTGGAGGGTCGGTTCCTCGTATTAGGAACATTAAATCTGCCAATTTTGGCTGGGTTTGGACGTCACCTCCTCAAGGAATTGAGAAAATATCAACTAGTTGTTATTTTCGGCAATTTCCTTAAATCTTATTCTAAAGGGTCTTTTAGGAACCTAATTGGAGGTGGATTCTTATTAGGGTTCTATATAAAGACTCTTAGGACAGAGAATAAGGTGTGAAATTTCTCTCTAAGCTTTCGTACTCTACCATATCAAGTAGAGAGGAGAAAGTGAGCTAATTCCCAACTATCTATCTAGTCAAAGAAGAAGTAGTTCTTCATCCAACCACCATTGGAGTTCTAGCTAACAACAAGGTGGGAGATCAAGTTGATTGCTCGTGTTCCAAGTAGAGGAGCTACGCTTGAAGCTCTTGGTCTTCTCAAAAGCGATTGGAAAGGTTCGAGGGAAAAACTAGCGATTAAGGTAATCATCGAACTAGTTTTACTTACTTAGTATTATTGGCTTATGTATGTATTCCTGGGAATACTAATGTTAGACATATGACGTCTTAATTCCGCTATAAACATTAGTAGACGGGTGTAAAACCCAACACTTAAGTCTTACAACATGTAAGGCCTCAATGACACGTCTATCTCTGCCATATTTTTCATCTACAAATTTATTTTTATATATATATAATATAAAACTAGGGTATAGCCCGTGCACGTAGGGCACGGTATTTTCTATAATCATTTACGCGGAATTATGGACATACTTTGGTCCTCTAGAAATAGTGTGAAATTAAAGAGAGAATATAGGGAGAGAGAAAAAAAAAAGAGTGGGAAATATAGGAAGTGGGTAGTTATTTTGACTTTTCACCTTTAACTTTCAAAGATTCTTAAAAAAATAGAATTTTTGGGTTTCTAGCCCAAAAAACGGGCCCTAATAAGACATTTAGTCCTCTCTAATCCTATAAAGGGTTTCAAAACCAAAAAAATAATATAAATGGATATCTAGTCCATTTGGTGTCATCTAGAGAAAAAACACAAATCCCTATAATACCAAATAAATCATAATTCCTAATATAACCTTCCTCATATATTATAATTGATTTATCTTCAAAATCCATAAAGATCTTCTTCCATTTTTATCTCCCACATTCTCTCTCCAATCACGTTTTTAAACAAAGAAATATATATTATAACTAATTTATCTTCAAAATCCATAAAGATCTTCTTCCATTTTTATCTCCCACATTCCCTCTCCAATCACGTTTCTAAACAAAGAAACGTGATTTATTATTTTCAGTAACCGAATTCTCTTTATTCTTTCTCTCTAAATCCGATTCACATAACAAAACCTCCATTAAACTCAGAAATCTTGTTTCATCTTCATTAGATTGTTTTTCAAACATTCGTCTTCTAATCCAATACACAAGCTCAGAACTCCATTTCCATTTATGTCTCTTCATATCAAGTTAATCAGGTAAAACATAAATCAATATAAGTTTTTGTGATTCTATTTCTGTTTATAGTAGTTGATTCTCTCTCTCTACATCTTAATCTACTGAAAATCTTCCATCAAAACAAAGAAATTGTTTCATATTCATTAGAGTTTTTCAAAATCAGTTTCTTAATTGTTAATCAGGTAAACAAAATTCTTCTTTAATGATTCTGTTTCAAATCGAGTATGTTATTATTGTATTTCTCTCTCTAAAAGTTTCTTTAATGATTTCGATATTGATGAGATAATCCTTCATTACTAATTCCTAAAAATTGAGTATACTTATTGTTGCAATCAATCATCATATCAGATATCTTTAGATATGTAGTTTAAACCTAATGATATTCGTACTTTTTCTTCAGATCTGGTTTTCAATCCGTACGGATTTATGAAACGTGGTTTTTTTCGTACGGTTCCTCATAACAGAATTAACAGTACATGTACTTTATCATAAATTACCATAATTTATAGTAAATTATGCAAACATCTCCCGTACAATGTTTTTCAAAATGATAACATGATATATGTATTTTCTGACAAATTATATATACTTTATCACGAATATCATGAATATTATATGGAACATTAATTATGCTTTAATCTCAAAAACAGTACTCGTTTCATTATTAGAACAACTTCGCTTATATATGTAAATCCCGTGTACTTTGAAATAAATTACATATAATTTACGTAAATGTTCATGTAATTTATTGTAAATAATATACTTTTTTATATAATTTATATGTATTAATCTCTCTCCATTTGTTATCACAGATGGAGTTCCAGTCAGAATCATCAAATCAAAATAAGCAAATCAAACTTGAAATACTCTTGTTCTTGTTACTTGACTTTTTGATTGGCTCCTCGAAATATTTCATAACAAATGCACACTTGAATGGATCTTGATCATGATTCCTTGCAAAAGCCTCATATTCGGCCCCCTCCATTAGCATTCCAAGCAATAGGGCAACATGGATGGGCACCATTATTGAACCAGAGAAGATTTTGTACGTTTTTTTGTAACAGAATGTAAACGATGTGTTATGTAAAAGAAATTATGTGTAATTTACTGAACAAGACCCAAATACATTTGATAAATTACGTTGTATATTTGACAAATGATGGTTTATTCGTCATAAATAATACATAATTTACGTATTTATTTCATAATTTGTATTCGATGAGTATTTATGTATGAGTAAAAACGAAAATAAATGCTGCTTTAATGTTCCCAGAAAAATATACTATTTCCAAAACTAAAAGTTAAGTGAGAGAAAGTGACATATATGTTTTGTATATTAACCCCCAAATCACGCTAAATTGATCCTAGATTATATACTATTTCCAAATCTGAAAGTTAAGTGAGAGAACATTGTTTTGAATCGAAAAAAATTTACATAGTAAGATAGAGAAAATTGATTTGGTTTCCAAATCTGTAAAGAAGAGAGAGAAAATTGATTTAGAAATATCCGTGGTGATGACGTTTTGGTTTTGGTTGGGATTTTGGTTTCTGATTGATTCGGATAATAGGAGAGAGAAAATCTGATTTCCAAATCTGTTTAGAGGAGAGAGAAATTATGATTTGTTTCTATCCATTTGTTTACAATAAATCTCCATATTTTTGGCTAATAAATCTCCATATTAAATCTGTAAAGAAGAGAGAGAAAATTGATTTGCAAGAGTTTGGATTTTGTTTCTAAACAGATTATAGAAGAGAGAGAAAATTTCGTGAGAATCTATCCGTTTTTTCCTAAATTTATCCTAAAATCAAGGTACATTAAATCGTTTGAAATTTTTGTCCGGCCCCACATATTAAAATCCCACGAAAAAAGACTGGGACATGGAAGGAATTATGTAATATATATTAAGGGTTTTTAGTCCCAAGAGCAAAAGGACTAAAAATCCATTTTTTGGGAAGATTGGACCCTAAATCCTTTTTGAACATTATTTTGGGCTATATACCCACGGACCCAAAAAAATAAGGGTCGTGATTTACAAAAAAAATCGGACGCCCGAGATTTATAGACGCAAGTTATGACATGGCAAAAAACTTATGTAATTTGTTATACAGAAAACCTATGTCATTTGTTATATAGATAGAATGATGAGTGCTGACTGGGACAAACAAAGACAAACAATGAGATAAATCCAGCAGTCTGTTTTGGGTCAGATTAGTTAGATTAAATCGTGTCCATTAAACCATAATCTATTATGTAAAATCAACATTAGTACATCCTTTAGATCCTTTTCAATTATGATTCACGTTAAGAAATCAACATTAGTACATCCTTTAGATCATTTTCAATTATGATTCACGTTAAAAAATCATTAATTTGGTTGTTACAAACTAAATTTCTTCCTATCTAATCAACCTCTCACATTTTCTATTTAATCTGGTTAAATGATTTCAGTTACAAACTAAATGAAGGGAGTTTTAGTTAAAAATCTTATTGGAGGGAGGTTGAACAACAATCTATAATAATATATTTGCATGATTTCATTTTCGCCTCCATCTTCACACGTAATTTACACAGTTCTCTTTCAAAAATTTGAGCATCTTTATCTTTATTTTGATTTGTTTTGGTTTAAGGCTAATCTGAAGTTGCTTTGAAATCAAGCATAAAATATTTTTCTGTAAGTCTGCATTGTTTTAGTTGCTATTTCTCGATTGATTTGATGTTAGTTCAACCTGGAGAGTTGAATTCAAGGTGCATGTATTAATTTTATTTATAGTTCATATATTTGCATGATTTCATCTTCTCCTCCATCTTCACAGGTAATTTACACAGTTCCTCTTTCAAAAATTTTAGCATCATTATCTTTATTTTGATTTGGTTAACACTAATCTGAAGTTGCTTTGAAATCAAGCATAAAATATTTTTCTATAAGTCTGTTTTTTTAGTTGCTATTTCTTGATTGATTTGATGTTAGTTCAACCTGGAGAGTTGAATTCAAGGTGCATGTAATAATTTTATTTATAGTTCAATGTTTGTGTTTATTTCTTCATCAAAGTTGTTTCAAGTTTGTAGATACGATAGTACAATTTCTTGATCGATTCGATGATGGTTCAACCTAACAGAATTCATTTCAAGGTGTCCATACTAATTCTGTGTTTATGTTTATTTTGTCTTCAATGTTTGTGTTTCTCATCTGTAATATTCGTTTGTAAACCAAAAAAATATGGCACGACGATGTGAAAGAGGTAAATCAGTTGATTTTTGTCCTACATTCCTACCGAACCATGGTACCTAAAATTTCACAATTTTATACCTATGTATTGGTCTTCCTTTTAGCTATTATTACTGGTAAATTTTCATATAGTTTTTCTTAATGATCTTGACTTTAGTGGTGCCAACAAATATTGAGTACTTTTAGTCTTATTTGCAAAACCATAAAACAAAGAATGCAAAGCAACAAAACAAAAACAACATCACCAGAGAACCCTTGACATGAAACCGACAAAAGGGAGCACAATCCGCATTCTGATAAGTTTGGCGTCTCATGGAGGAACCTTCAGAAAGTGTATGGGAATAATTGTTTGTTGCAAGGGATTTTGAATTGTGGTTCGTTTATGTTTTTTATGTGATTTTCATGGTTGCTGGAAGATCAACAAACTAACTACAACTTAATCTACATCAAGTTTGCAGACAAACAAACAACCTTGGAAAAGTTATCGTAGAAAGCGTCGACATCGGATGGAAAAGCTAAATAGTCTAAAGGTATTCTCACTAAAAAACCATAAGCACTCTTCCTTTCGTGGTTCGATATCATAACATGTTATTGGGAAAGTTATCATTCAAATTTCATTTAACAAAAGCGTTCGTGCCGGAAGCACGGGTATTATCTAGTATATATCTATATATACACACACTAGGTATAACCCTGTGCCTCCAGCACGATGATAGTCTATATTCAAAGTCATAATCCAGTTATCATAGCTTGACAAAAACAAAAGTCTACCTCAGTAGACTCGGATCCTTTACAAAAATCTACCTAATACGGACTCTAAACAAGAGAAATAAGATACAAATACCATAAAATGTGAAATATTTGTAAGAGACATTAAACGTGAAGGAGCGTTATAAGTACAACATGAAGTAAACGTAAATTGATGAAAGAAATTGTGAGAAAAAATAATAATATAAATGATAAAAATGAGACACAAATGATGTATTATTCCTACCATGATAAAATAAAAAATGCTCACAAAGAAATCAGAATTCCATGTAGTCGAAGAATATTTAAAGAGCCGTCAAACGTGAAGGAGCGTTAAACATGTGAGAGAAATGAGTGATTTATTATTATAAATATAGGATAGGATATGCATGTTAAAATTGTGGAGGGAAGTAAGAGCACGAGTTTGTCGTTCTGCTACTTCAAGTGTCTATCGGTCACAACAACTTCACGCAGTCTGGCTCGACATTCTCCCCCTCTCAACAACACTAGCAACATGTATGAACAGCGTAAAATGTACGTATGATTAGGAATGTATATCACCCACAAACAGGGGCGGCCCAGGCCCAAAGCAGCCAAAGCAGCTGCTTTGGGCCCCATTTGGAGAAGGGCCTCCAAGATAAATTTGCTTACAACCACTCATTCACAAAGAAAATTAGGTGGGGGTAGTGGATAGGGATTTAGAAGGACATTCGTGGACAAAATGTCTCGTAGACATTTCGAGACATTTAAGACATTTGTCTGTAGACAAAATGTGTTTATAGACATTTCAAGACATTTGTCTGTAGACAAAATGTGTTTATAGACATTTCAAGACATTTGATTCATGGACAAAATGTCTTTATGACATTTCAAGACATTTGGTTTATAGACAAAATGTTTTGGAGACATTTCAACATATTGAATCCATAGACAAAATGTGTAGTGGATATTATTATTGTTACTTTATTATTATTATTATTATTATTATTATTATTATTATTATTATTATTATTATTATTATTATTATTATTATTATTATTATTATTATTATTATTATTATTATTATTATTATTATTATTGTTATTATTATTATTATTATTATTATTATTATTATTATTATTATTATTATTATTATCTCATCATGGATGACAATTGGTAGGCATTTATTATTTTAGTATTATCATTATTGTCTAACCATACAAAATAATATAATTTGTACTCATATTTTAAAAATATATTTTTCGAGTTTTGTGGACATTTGTGGATATCTGAGGACATTTATGGACAATTAGTGGACATTTATTTATTTAATTTTATCATTATCGTTTAATCATATGAAATAATATATTTGAACCACTATTTCAAAAATATATTTTTCGACTTTGGTAGCCATACGTAGATATCTGTGAACATTGATGGACAATTGGTAAATATGTATTATTTTATATAGTATACTAATATATTAATATAATAATATAATAATAATATAATATAGTAATATGATAATAATATCATTATTACTATAATATAATATAATATAATATAATAATATAATAATATAGTAACATATAATAAGATAATAATAATATAACATAGTAATATAATAATAAGATAATATTATAAAATATAATAATAATAATACAATAATATAATAATAATAATAATACAATAATATAGTAATATAAGAAAATAATGTAATAATAATAGGATAATAATAATATAATATAGTAATATGATAATAATATCATTATTACTATAATATAATAATAATATAATATAGTAATAATATAATATAATAATAATATAGTAACATATAATAAGATAATAATAATATAATAATAAGATAATATTATAATAATATAATAATAAGATAATATTATAATAATATAATAATAGTATAATATAATAATGACAATAATATCATTATTACTATAATAAAGTATTATAATAATTAATATTTTTATATATTATTTATTATAAATTATTTAATCTAATTTGATAATAATAATTATTTTTATCTTTCTTAATGAAATGTCCACAAGTGTCTTCCATATTTTGAGAGACATTTTCTCTTCAAAAGCTCTCCAAATTTACACTAAAATGTCCTCACATGTCTCCAAAACCAATTTGTCTTGAAATGTCCTTAATTTCGTGTCTCTAACGAATACCACAGACATTTCATGTCTTGAAATGTCTCAAACGAATAACACGGACATTTAGAGACATTTTAAATGTCCCCAACCAATAACACAGACATTTGGAGACATTTAAAATGTCTCGAACCAATAACACAAACTTTGAGGGACATTGCCATGTCCCTCCAAATCCCCAACCACTACCCCCCTTAAGTAATGAGTTGTTGGGGTTTAAAGGGCCACGTGAATCAGTCAATGCCTTACCGTTAGGGGTGTTCATTTAGTATCCAAACCGACCGATCCAATCCGATCCAAACAAATTTCAACGGTTTGGATACCAATCCAATAGTATTCCGGATTGGTTCGGATGTTAAAATGGCAAAACCGAGTGGTTTGGATCGGTTTATGGATTTGGTTGACAGATAACCGAACAAACCGAACCAAACCATTTATTGCTATTTTTTATATATTATATATAAAAATATAAATGATCGGAATGATGAACGGTTGAGATTTAATAGTTAAGTTAGTTCCATGTTTGTTAATATCGTAGCTTAATGCATGTGTAACAGAAGTAAATGGCGTGGAGAGTTGTAGCTTAATTCAATAGTTAAGTTAGTTCCACGTTTTTAAGTCGAGACTGCGAAATTTTATATATGGTAAAATATCACAGGTGGTTCGGTTATCCAACCGATCCAAACCGTTCATGCATAGTTCGGATCGGTAACCGAACCAAACCATGAACGGATTGGTTCGGATTTATATTTGAAAAAACCGAACCCTTCGGTTTGGACTTTGGATTGGCCGAAAAAGTCGGTTATCCAACCGATGTTCACCCCTACTTACCGTGAGCAAATAAACCTACCTACTGACCTGAAGACCTCATTTTAATAAATCGAAAGCTTTCTTTAGGCTAATTATCTTTGAGAAGAACTAAACCTCAGTTCCTAAATTCTTCTTGCAACAAAAAAAGCACATGATTTCTTTATTTCATCAAATTCCATTACTTCCTCTCTCTTTTGGGGAATTCTATCCAAAATTTTATTCATTATTAAAATATGTTTCTTCTGTCTACCATCTTATCTACTGACTAAATTATATCATCTTTACCCTATAGTTAGTCTACAAGATATGTACCTTTTTTTTTGTTGAAATACAAGATATGCCTAGCTATTCTAAATGCAGTTCAATGGGCTTCAAATTACAAAATCTCACATCTCCATATCGAAAGCGACAACCTCAACTTAATGAACTACCTCAATGACAATACAAGGGAAATCGAGTGGCAAACAAAAAAGCTTCTGGTCAACTTCGGAGCACTTATATCCAACTTCATGGAAACGAGATTCACTCATGTGCCAAGAACCCTGAATATGAAGGCAGACAAATTGGCGAAATGGGGAAGACAACAACGGACTCAGCACAATGGCACTCGAGGATCTCGATGAATCTTGATCTATGCTAGTTAATCTTGTACTTTTCAAAAAAAAAAAAAAAGATATGTGCTTCTTAATTAGATCTTTGAAAGTTACTTTGTATGCAACAAATATTCAAACTAAATGTTATCACTGTCACACTAGAAATTTTTTTATTGAAATGATATTGAATCTGCATAATTGGGAATATTTGATAAGAAAATTATAATTTGTTTAAATATTTTTTCCATTTTTTCTAAATTTTGGCATTGTAGTTCAATCATTTCGTTGATATTAGTGTAGTAGTGAATTGTGGGTACGAATCAAGATATGTTAAGAGCAAAAAGAAAAAACTTGAGAACAGTTTTAGTGAAGAACGTACATTTGTAATCGAAGAATGTAGTTGAGAAAGTATTCTCAAAACATATTTAGCTATTCCATATGTAAATTGGATGCACTTCTTATAAAGTATATAGTTAGTGTCTATGTTTTTTAGTAATGTTTTTCTTGCTAATTTAGATTGTTACCATAAAAAAATAACTTTTCATAGTTAGTGTATAGAGGGCCCCAAATTTTGCATCGTTTTAGGCCCCTCAACTACTTGGGCCGGCCCTGCCCACAAATGTACATATATAAATGTAAATTAGCTTATTGATTAACTACTTGGGCCGGCCCTGCTGGCCACAAATGTACATATATAAATGTAAATTAGCTTATTGATTAACTATTTTTATGATTTAAACCTAATATTTTTCATAAGCTCAAATAAGGGTCAGTTTCTGTCACCCTTTAGGTGCAACAAATAAACAACTCACTTATTCTTGTTTGCATATCTCATTGGACATATTAGATATATATGGAGTTGTTACAGAATCTGTGAAGTTTCAGATAGTAGCATGACTTTCATCCTAACACTAAAAAGTAAACATACTGATAGAGACTCACTGACCCGGTTTCTCGTTTGGATGAGAAGGCAACTGTCAACCAGTAAGAAAACAATTTATAAAAACAAATATTTAAACTCAGTTTGTACCAAAATTGAGAGCATCTCCAATAGATAAAAATTTATAGACACTCTATCAAAAAGTATATCTGTTTAATACACGTGTCACTCTTAAATTTAATAGATAAAAGATATTTAAAAATCAAGAATTTTTGTTTGTTAAAATTTTAGAGCGACAGTTAAAGAGTCTCGAGAGACATTCTAATTTTAGAGTGTCTCTTAATGTTTAAAAGACCGGGCTGGCCCTACCCGTACGGAAAACGGGTCAAGTAGACCTGACTTCTTTTCCGGTCCCGAACTGGGTCTATGTTTTGGGCCCGGCCATCAAAACCCATTTTTTTTCCTTCCCATCAAAACCCATTTTTTTTCCTTCCTTGTTTATAAAAATTCCATAGATTTATGAGAAATTGAATCAAAATTTCTTTCCAAAAGATCTTTCCAATAAAATCATTTTTGAAATTTATTTCCATAAATTTTTTTCAAAAAGTCTTTCCTAAACATATTAACTTATTTGTTCTAAATCATCCTCTATTGATTATTTCCAAAATATAATTTCTAAAATCACACCCATAAAATCTTTTCAATTTTTTTTCTAAACTTATTAATTTATTTATGTAAATCATCCTCTATTAATTATTTTCAAAAAATAATTTCTAAAATCACTTCCGGAAAATCTTTTCAAAGAAAATCTTTCCTTAACTTATTAAGTTATTTATGTAAATCATCCTTTATTAACTATTTGCAAAAAATAATTTCTAAAATCACTTTACAAAATCTTTTCCAAACATATTTATTGAAATCATATCCTATTAACTGATAATCATTCCCAAAATCATCCCAAAGTCATTTCTAGATCATATCATATTCCTTTTTCTCATAAAATCATCTTAAATTCATTCCTAACAAATATTTCAAGAAAATCATTTCTAAACTATAGATTTATATATTTCAAAATAATCTATAGATTTATATTTTTGGGTTATTTTCCTAATGGCCCCCAACTTTGTGACCAGCTTCCCGCCTGACCCCCTACTTTACGAGAAATACCCATATGGCCCCCTTTTTCCGTTAACTTTAACTTTCCGTCACTCTCTTTCTTCCATCTCTTTTTCTCTCACTGCCATGTCATGCCACATCATCTGTTACGCCACCTCATCACCTTCTCCGGCAGAGGTCGCCGGCCGGCCAAATTTCCGGCCAGCGACCTTCAAACTAAAAAAAAAAATTTATTTATTAAGAGTGAACTACTCATGAAAAATCCATTAAATGTGGGTAATTTAATTAATTACTTGAAGTTGTAAAAATTCTTATAATCTATTGCTAAATTAATACATTATAATGATTTACATTTAGAGTAATTGGTACAACAGGACGATCATCCTTGTAAAAATCCTTATATTGTCGTTGTATCATAGAGATGAATTAATGAAAACCGTTTATAGCAATAAGTTATGTATTCCAAGTAAGAAAACTAGAAAAAAAAACAGGTGTTCTCTAAATGTCTATGTACATTTGGCCCCCCTTGGTTATGATTTCTGGTTTCGTTCCTGCTTGCAAGAGACCTAAATAACATCATAAAATTAAGCTTATATACCTAAATACAACAAAAATTAGGTTAATCTACATTAACAGTAGTTCATGAACAAAACATCCATATTAATAGTACCTAATGAACAAAACATCCACATCAACAGTAGCTAAAATCAACTATGGACAATAGCTAAAATATTACTGAAATAGATTGTAATATTTAAAATAAACTGACACACGTATAAAGTAAAATCGACTCTGTAAAGAAAAGACAATTCATTGAGTTGATAAATACCAAAAGTGACCAATGATAACCATTAAGTTCCTTCTTTGACTTCGTATGATTGATGGGAAATATCAACATTTCAGAGGAATCATCAAAGTTTGATAATTTTGATTTCAGACTTTCGGTTATCTTCGAAAGCTATTAAAAAAGATTAAAAGAAACTTGTAAGTATTCTATCATTATTTTTCTAACTCTATCAAGGCTATGCAAAAAATATGTAACTTTAGAAGATATTGCAAGACTATGCAAGGTGTTTGTAAGACACTGCAATCACTTTGCAAGCCACTGCAAGGAGTTTGCAATCTATTCAAAATATGTAAAGACAATATGAAAATAAGAAAGCACAAACATTGTTCAAAATGTAATTATCATATCCAACCAACAGAATATTAACAAAAATATTCATTCATTCATCAAAATAAAGATACATATAAATTTCTTTCTACGATTGCTTTAGCGTTTGATCCCTTTCGTTTTTTGTTTGTTTCTGCTTTACCCATACTGTTCATCAAAAGAATTTTATGGTTAGTCAAGAGATTATAAACCTTACAAAGATATTATAGGATTGTCTAATTATAGAACATAAATTAAACTTAACAAAGTGTTTGCAAGACAGTGCAAGGTGTCTGCAAGACTTTGCAAGACAGTGCAAGTTGTTTGCAAGGTGTCTGGAAAGCAATGCAAGCTCATTGAAGCATTTCATCGAGCAGGTCTTGTGCATCATTTAAATGACCTAATTTCACCAAAACCTAGACAAAAGCCTTGCAAGATACCTTTACGTGTTTAATACAAAACCTAATAGCATCATAAGATAGACTTATAGACCTAAATATTACGAAAAATCTTCTGCAAATCCATCAGCAACATCAACAACAATAACATCAACTACAACATCAACAAAAATATCAACAACATCAATAAAGTTCGAAATTGATTTGTGGTTCAATTTGTAAAAACCTAGAACCCAGTTACTATAAACATGGATCAACAATTTCTAAGCTCATTGAAAATGAATTTTACTACAGGAAATTATCCATACTAATATAAAACCCAAAAATTATACTTCAGTAAATTGTACTTACATATTATTCTAGAAAATCTGAATAATATGAAAAAAAATCAAGAAGAGGCGAATCTACTTGTTGCAGAAAAGAAACACAACGAATAAACGGTTTGGGCTCACCATTGATGAAGACAACTATGATGTTTGTAGTTCCAGTAAGCTCTGTAAAAACCTTTTCCTTATGAATCGTGCGTGGGTTTATAGAGAGGGAGAGAGAGAGAGAGAGAGAAACTGTAATCGTGGGGTTAGAGAGAAAAAGAGAGAGATGGAGTGTAATTTCTATGACCGAGGTTAGATTGGTATTTTCACTGAAATAGAAAATTACATAATTGCCACCAGGGAGGTGAAGCCTAAAAAAGTTTGATGAATCTCTTTTAACGAAAGCCATAATTTTTTAGAGAGTTTTGGTCAAATTCCCGTTTTATTTATTTAAAGTTACTAACTAGAGTTTGGTTAGGTTCAAAAGCCCCTAATACTATACAAAGGGATCTGGTAGTTGTTTAATTCATCAAGTGTGATCAACAAAATTAAGTATTTAGTTTAATCTTTGTTAGTTTTGGTTCTACAAGACTTAAAACGAAAGTCTGAAGACTTTTTCTGAGTTTCAAAAGTTTTAGACGAATATCTAATTCTTTTCGAAATTTCCGCTGCGTTACAAACCTGAGTCTACACCCCGTTCCGGGCCCTTGTATAGCCAACCCGGGTTGAGGCCCGCCCCGAGACTATTCCAACCCGGGTTGGCTAGGCCCGATCCAATCTTTTAAACAACACTAGTGTCTCCATAGAGAGTCTCTATTAATAAACGGGAATGTTGTTTAGGGAGAAAGCCTTATAGCAAATATGTAGCGACCCAATAAAGAGGATACGCGTGGCTTTCACAGGGCTACTTTTCAGATTTCTATAATATCGAAGTTCGGTCCATGAAACTAGGGAGTTTATAGCTAAGTCCTTCTGCTCAGATCAGATCTTGACCGTTGAACCCATCAATGGTCCACATCGTAAACGAAACTGAGTAAAAAGAGACATCTCTCTTGCCAACAACCCTTGGTTGGAGTGGTAAGAGATATAATCTTCCACCTTAGAGGTCAAGGGTTCGAGGCACACGCTGAACAATTAAAAAAAAAAACTCTGCTATCTCTTCCCTCTCGATACATCTGGTGAGCGCTCTCTCTCTAAAGCGACCGAACCACCGAGTTGCAAAATCCCTCTCTTTTCGTTCTTCTACATTAGTCTCGCTTACTTCTTTTATTAAAGATGAATTCTCTAGACCTACAGAACTCGGTGATGATGAAAACCCATGGTTTGGTTTTGTTCTTTTAAATTTCTAGAGAGAGAAACTAAAAACATGAATTCATTACTCATTTCTCATTACTTTTAAGTCACAAGTGCTTGAAAGCCTTCTCATTTTTTCACTGAATTCATAAATATCAAGAGAACCCAGTATTTGATTTTGAAAATTTGAAACATCAGGAAAATGAATTTATCGGGATTGGAAGAGAAAACCTGGTTTTTTGATCAAATGAATGACTAATGAAACTCATCTATATCATTCCCCAATCCCCATAATTATCAAAGCTGGAATCTTCACGAACAAGAGAAGTAAATGATGAAGGAGAATCAAAACAAACATATCCATTTTCTAATTTCAATCAAGATGAAGTCATAGTTGAGAAATTTGTAGTTTCTTCATAAAAACCAGGATTGGGTAATGATTGAGATTGAATTTCATAACTTGGAGGGGAAATCAGATAGATTTGAGAGAATTTGATCATTGTTAAATTGTTGGCTTGGATCAAGAATTGAAATTAGTTGGAGAACATAGCAGAATTAGGTGATGATTGAGAATTTTCAAGAGAAAAGAAATGATCAAAAGGAAATTAGAAATGATGAAGATCATTAGAAACCATTTCAGAATTTGTATTCTTATTATAACCAAGTCAAAGCCACGCGTCTCCTCTTTATTGGGTCGCTACATGTTAGCTATAAACTTTCGCCCCAAACAACATTTCCAATTAATAAATGCTTCACATCATAGAGTGCCTAGTAGAGTGTCCCATTAGAGCATCTCCAATGCAACACTCAATCTTAGAAATTCTGAGTGCCACCTAGGATTTTTAGAGTTTTTTTTCTTAAAACTCCTCTCCAATGCAACACTCTATTTGGATCTCAAAGATGATGTGTCGAGGGTGGAATAGAGATATCTCAAGAGGACACTCTATTTCTAGAGTGTCCTCTTGAGAAATCTCTAATTGTCCAACTTATCAATATTTGATTTTCAACCAATAGAAATCGAGTCTTCTATATTTTCTAAAATAACTAATTATTTATTGACAAAAATAACTATGACACATAAGTAAATAAGATAAGTTTAGAGTTTTGCATTGGAGACAAAAAAAAAATTAAGGATCTCTATTAAGGCCACCTAGGAGTGAGAATCTCAATTGGAATTTGACACATAGGATGAATAGAGATATTTATGAGTTTTGCATTGGAGATGCTCTTAGAGAAGTTTTTTTTTAACAAAATCCCAAAAAATCTTAAGTGGCGCTCTAAGTTTTAGAATTTGAGTGTCCCATTGGAGATGCTCTGAAGATGAAATAACCAGATTATTCCCTCAAAGCAAACAATTGATAAATAAACCTAGAGAGGGAATAAGGATGAAGATCGAAATTCAACTAGGACTCGAGGGAGAAGTAAGAAATACACCGTGAACTTAAGAAATTTGATTGAATATTTATTAACTTCTTTCTTGTTGTTAGGGTTCTTATTTGGATGGGTCACAAGGTAAGGTAATGAGGCCATGATTGGAGAACAACTAATCGGTGAGCGATTAGTAACTGAAGATTATTGAAGAAATTTGTAGATAAATATAGGCGTTAGAGGTTTTGATAAATCGTCGTTAGAGTTAAATGACTGCTTGTATAGTTTGTAAAGGAAGGAGCAGGTCGAGCAGATTAGACGACCCAGATTTAGATTCTTCTTTACTTTCTTCCATCGAGTGGGTGAACCAATTTTCATTTTTGAAGATAGGTAATAGATCTAAAGGACAAGATTTAAGAAAATTCAGAACAAACAATTGGATTTATGTTTGGGTTTGTCCCACTCAACACAAAACATTGTGTTTACATTGTAGTTTGATACTTTTGTATAGTAGATAGATATATGTCCAAAGTAAGTAATACATCCATGAAAGCAAGCGGGGCTCGAAGGGGTTTTTGAAGAGAGAGAATGTCTGACATGACGTCAGCAGGAAACTAGCTTCTTCCCTCTCTTTTTTCCCCAAAACAAACCCTAAAACACTCCAAGATCATCCAAATCCACCTAATCCACCACCCAAATCTTACATGCAATAACATCCTCTCCTCTAACCTACCCTCATCACCCCACATACCAAAAATCAACATCCTGCCTCCATTATTCTCTCTCTAATTTCAGAAAAGAGTAACCCCAAGTAAACCCTCAGCTTTTAACTTCAAATCACAAATCACTCACAATAAACCATCACAACCAGAAAAATCACTCCCTATTTCAACTTGATCTGACCTCATAAAACCACCATAGCAACTACTACACATTTGAAGTTTCTCTCCCCACTTTAATCAACCAAAAATTATACCAGTTAGATCAAGGGTTCTACCGATTCTTAGAGTATCTTCAAGAAGGACTGGGGATCCATTCAGTGATGATATCCCATTAGGCGTAAGTTGAGTCGGTTCCATTTGCAGCCATCGGAAGTTAACAACTATGTTTGAGGAAAAAAAAACATCAACAACCATGTTTCTTCCATGGTACAGAGGAGTAAATCTAAATCAACCCGGTTTTCCTTCAACCTCTTCAGGGAAGTATAACTATTAATCTCTCTTTAATTCGGTGTTAATTCATGTTAACTAGAGTAGTTTTAATTAGCTAGTATCGCATAGTTTTTATCTGTGTATATTATCTCCTCTTCTGAGATTCATCTGATGAATCTGATAATTTGGTCTTTCATCACCTGTCTTCTATCTGATTTCAATTCAGTCGGTCCTCCGGTCATGCTAAACCTTTATGCATATTTAGTTCACAATACTAACCTTCGTTACAATATGTTAGCACATAGTCAATCTACTTGCGATCGTTTTGATCGGGTTTCCAAGTTAGTTTCATCAATCATTAACAGTAATCACTCTAGAATCACTAATCGAACAGTTGCTGGCCACTATGGCCTCTGGATCAGCCGAATGACAAATAGAATACATCTCAACTTTCCTTTCGACCCCGGTCGACACCACATTTTGAATATCATTCTCCATTTAAGTCATGCAGCTTATGTCGCTTATCTTCCAGCTCACTTTTTGTCAATAACTTTTGTCGTTGATTTTCAGATAGATTTAACTCTTAAACCAAGCTCTGTAACATGTTCACTTCCACCCTTAATCGCAATTTTATTGCGTGCATTTGTCGAAGTAGCGGGGTATTTATACTCGGGCTATGACGGCGATCCCAATTTCCAGGTATCTGACAGGTTTCTACTTTGTAGAATTCGAATAGATATGGTCTCTTTATTTGGAGAATACTGGCGGGATACCCAGGAATCATTGTTTGATTCCATCTTGCAAACATCTCTATTTCTTCAAGAAATTTTAGATGTATGCTTAATCCATCTCAAGTGTTACAGGAAGCTAGGAAAAAGTTTCATCTTTAAATCATTCAGACGGAAGCTCAAGAACAAATATCATATCATACTAAAGAAGAGCTGCCTGCTTAGCAAGCTACAGAATGAAGACAGTTCGACAAATCGAAGATATTTTGTGCACTTCTTTAATTCTGTTATTTTGTTTTACTACTTTATATATTGTAATTTTAATTTTCTTCGTAGTTTGTTGTAAAACTCTCTTATATTAATGTATTACCCTTCAACAAAAAAAAAAAGTAATACATCCATGAACAAAATAACGACTTTATGTAATACACAACCACAAATCAATACTTTACCAAGAATTTCATGTGATGATATCACATATACACATCTAGATGTAAACTTCTAGCTAGACTTGAGAGATTTTGAACTCGTAATGCATAACCCACAATCGAACCAGCTGAACTAGTAAGATTCCAAAGCCGGTAGCTAAACGTTTACATTGTAATATTGGACATACATAGTAGAAGGAAGGCGAGGAAGAAGGAGAACGTCCAACGGTGTTGTTTGGGAGAGTTAACCCACCCTTCACTCATATCAACAGGCAAATCAGAAGGTGTAGATAACTGGAATTCATGAAGAAGAGCATATGAAGGGAAAATGCATGTCCAGGACACATTCTTCTCCCTGAACTAAAAGGTATTAAATCTCCCTTAAGCTCCATGTCTTCTTGAGACTTATTAGAGTTGTTTAGAAATCTTTCAGGCTTGAAGTCTAATGCATCAATACCCCATATACTTGAATCTCTATGGATTTTCCAAAGATTAGTTGGTACGATCGTGCCTTTTGGTACGTCAAACCCCGCTATATTTGTGTCCTCCATGGCTTCATGTGGCAAAGAAATTAGTGCTACTGGACATAAACACATTGATTCTTTGACAATAGCTTGGAGGTATACCAGATTCTTGATATCTGAATCGTTTACTTGTCTGTCTTTACCTACTTGTTTGTCTAACTCTTCTTGAGCTTTCTTTACAACATGTGAGTAGCAAGGAAAGAGTCCAAATTAGTATTATTGCTGCTCCATCCGATCCGGCTGGAAGAATGGACTAAGAAAACCCAAAAAATAATAACTACATACCTCCAGGCTCCAAGCTATTGTACTTGGACGTGTAGCTAAAACAGAGTCATTTTTAGAGAGACATTATTTTGTTATTTCTGAGTTGCTTACTACTAAGGCACGTCGTGTATCAAGACGGATCATAAAGACTGGTCCAAACTTGTCCGTCATCGCCCCTAGTGTTGAGCTAGGAGCATAGAAGACCCAAGACAGTGGAGATGACCTATAATAGGTAAAGCACCTTTTGGCTCTGGTATTGCCTACATAGACTTCTTCCTACTTTTGTTTTAGATAATAGAGACAGAAGAAAAAGATAGTCAGGCTAATTAACATTAGAATACCTTTTGGCCAGTTTTCTGCCCGGCGACCTTCGAACATTAAATTTTTTTCTATCACTCCTCTCTCTCTCTAATTTTTTTTTTTCATTCATCTCTCTCTCTCTAAACACTCCGGCGAAGGGGTCTCTCCCTTCACAGAAGTGTTTAGAGAGAGAGAGAGAGAGAGGAGTGAAGTTTTTTCCTTTTTCAGAGAGGATATTTTTTTTTAATGTTTGAAGGTCGTCGGTCGGAAAATTGGCCGGCCGACGACCTTGTCGTGAAGACGATGAGGTGGCGAGAAGATGAGGTGGCAGAGAGAGGTTATGAGATGGAGGAGAGAGAAATGGTAACTGGTTAACGTAGTTATAACGGTAACTCAAAAAAGGGGTCATCTGGGTATTTTTGATAAAGTAGGGGGTTAGGCAGGAAGCTGGTCACAAAATTGGGGCTATTTAGAAAATAGCCCTAGAATGAATGTACGTGTCTACGACAGGCTTCGGTACAAGATTGACAGGTTTGATTTAAGAAGGAGATTATGCCAAATTTTAGTCTGTGTTAGAACGTCCCTTGTGCACATATTTTGGACACAGGACATCACGGTGGCTTGCTACCCCATGTAAGCAGTTAAACCAAGATAGGTTAAAAACATAACTCTTAAAGGAGGAATATTAATGAAACCAAAACCACATATATCATGATATGAACATGAGAACGGAATAAGGAGCTTTTGTCAATATATAGTTCACGCAAAAACATGAAGCCGAATGTGCTTTTGGGTCTAATGGAATATGTAAATTGAATTGCCATCCGCCGGACTAGAGGTGGGTATCGGGCCGGGCTCGGGCACCCATGGGCATCTCAAGTCCGGGCTCGGGCGTTCCGGGTAGGGGATGTAATAGCCCAACAGACTTGTCGGGCGGGCTTGAGCCGGGTAAAATAGAAAATTTCTTGCACAGAGCTCACCATGGATAGTAACCCATGACGGCCTTAAAGGCTTCCGGGCGGACGATATCGGGCCCTTCACTTTAAAATATTAAAAAAGAAATTTCACAAAAACACATATCTAGTGCTAAGATTTGGTATTGGCAAACATAATATAATCAAATCTGGACAAAAAGATATTTTGCTAAAACAACTTACATCAAATTTCATCAAAAAAAAAAAAAAAAACTTACATCAAACATTTTTCAACAAAAAAAATAATTATATCATACAAAGCAGTGGTTCCTAGGTTTCATATATGATTTAGAATATTAGTAGATCAAACATTACCAATTATACTATCATACAAGAAGAAGATACAAGAATGGGCACAATAAATATAACATTATCAAATTTGAAAATCTCTCATCAAAAAAAAAAAAAAATTTGAACATAGAAGATTTTGGTATTGCAAATAGTGGTGTTCAAAAGGTCGGGTCGGGCCGGCCCAGCCCGAAATAAAACAGGTCAGGCCGGGTCGAAACAACCCGGGTTGGAATAGTCCCGGGCCGGGCCCGGGTTGGCTATACCCATGTGTAGGGATTTACACCCTTCTACTAGTGTTTATAGCGGAAATATGACATCTAATGTCTACACTAGTATTCCCAGGATCACATGCAAAACTAGTAATTAATCTAATGGAGATAGTGGATTACCTTAATCGCTTTTCCCTCGAACTAGTTGAATTGATTGAAGAAGACCAAGAGCTTCAAGTGTAGCTCCTCTACTTGGGACACGAGCAATCAATTTGATCTCCCACCTTGTTGTATAGCTAGCACACCAATGGTGGTTGGATAGAAGAACACCTTCTTCTTTAACAAGATAGATAGTTAATGGGAATTAGCTCACTTTCTCCTCTCTACTTGATGTGGTAGAGTAAGAAAGCTTAGAGAGAAATTCCACACCTTATTCTCTACCCTAAGAGTGTTTATATAGAACCCTAATAAGAATCCACCTCCTTTTAGGTTTCCCAAAACACCCTTTAGAATAAGATTTAGGGAAATAGTCGAAAATAGCAACTATTGGTATTTTCTCAATTCCCTGAGGAGATGACGTCAAAACCCAGCCAAAATTGGCAGATTTAATGTTCATAACATAAGGAAACGTCCCTCCAAAAATCAGCCCAATCCGAGGCCTAAAAGTGCCCGAATCGGTCTAGGCCCAAAAAACCTGTTTTTGGCCTTTTTGTACTATCTTTGCCTAATTCCTTTTTAGGCCTATGAGATATGTTTATGGGACACTCCCATGATTATATCTCACTCCCACTAGTCATATCCTAGATCAATTTGTCACTCTTATGTGTAACCCGTTGTTGGATCCGATCGAAGTTAGCCGCGAATTACTTCGTAATTCGACGATCGTAGTTGGTCTCTAGCTACAACTCTACGATCCCTAAATCAATCGGACTTGATGATCTTCCACATCAATTATCCTATCCGACATATTGCTCGCATTGCCATCTTGGTCGAAGGACATCTCCTTCAACTCCTTCAGACTCCCACTTGGACTTAGAACAAGTGCAATGCCTCGATTCCCGTGTCAATTTAGTATCCCATCTGATACGTCACGTCATTCAGACTTTCTTGATATTCGAGTACAACTGTAAAAGACAAACGATTAACTTTTAATCCGTTTGAGCGCGGTCACGCATTTTCAGTTGCTACTCATCAAGTGGCCTTGAGACACTTTGTACCTAATGTGATTAGGGTGACACAATCCATTCTTGCGCTCCCACTTAACTTCATGTCTATCCTGTCCTTCCCAGTATCCGCCTTTATAACCTCCTTTTACGGCGCGGCGTTTAACGGATCCAAAGTCGGGCATTCCTTACATAAGATGAGTGGAGCACTCATGTTTTGAGGAATCTCTCCATTTGTCTTTATGAGAAGTATTGACGTTCATCACGAGTGATGTACTTCTCATTTGAGGGTTATCCAGTGTATAAACCTTTTACACACCCATGTAGTCGAATAGAATATACCATTCCTATAGCCCATGAAACTGCGCTATCCCATCGACTCCCGTGCTAGTCTTCGTGAGTCATTGTTGTCCATGCAATGACCTGGACCAAGGATTCGATAATAAATATTCCAAGTTCACTTAATAGGGTTTCATTCATCAGATCACGTATCTGACAAACCTATTCGGAATGTTTTATCATCAATGGACTGTCGTTTAAATACTAAACCAAATTTAGACGACTGGTGAAATAACTCTATTATTTCTGATAACGAGAGTTGTAAATCTGAGCCTCTTCCATAAAACTCCTTTTACCCACTCAATTTTACTTGTCGAGGTTTAAAATTATACCTCATGCCTTAGACTGTGTATGATTCTCATACTATGTCTTAGGTGACAGTTTAGTTTGACTACCGTGGTAGTCGGTTTTAAACTTTGCTTATTATCAATTAATTTGAAGATTGCTAACTTCAACCTTGATAATATCTAGTAACTTTTACTAGAGTTAAGGCTTTTAATTCTTTATGTAGTATTTGCAACAGTTCCCGGCTTAAAACACTTTTAGCCTACTTTCCTTCCATGTCTGGAAGTTTGCTTCGATGACATGTTCAACTTTTGTACTACTTCATCCTTTAGCCTTCTAGGATGTACTAAGTAGTGTTTCGGTTTTCCAATCCGAATTCGGATGTTTAAATGCTAATCATGTCCAACATGTTTGACTTTATGTTTTCGAACATAAATGTCTCTCTCATGCGTGCTAGCTCATCGGTGTCTTTTCAGACTCCGAGTTTTGCAACGCCCTCTGTCATAAGTTTTTGGGTCGAAATCTTTTAGACTTTCCGAGTCTTAGATTTTCTGTTTCGGATCTCAAGCATCTCAGCGTACTGAGTCTCTCTAATCCTATCATCCTTTTGATCTATGCCTATAGATCTTCAGATGCCCAAAATGGCATTTTATCCTTTTGTGTGTGGTCCTTTATTGAGTCAGTTCGTTACTGTTATACAACACCTTGTGTCGTACTCAATCTTTTGTATGTACTCTGCATACGGACCTGGAAGGTTTGTTTCTCCCACTTACCTTCTTGAAACTCGTGATTCAAGATTTTCTTCATTCCTCAGGAATCAAACTTCTTTGATTGCCTTTTGAATCGAAGATTCTAACTCTTGCGTGCTTTTAATCCGTTGATAGATTTTTGAAGCATGCATGTGGACATAACTTGATTGGAAGAATCTTTATTCTTCTTGTCTCGTTTCGGGAAACATGAATGTTTCCATCCTTCTCAGTTTTCTACTTTGGAAAACCAATTTAGGTCTTCTGTTGACTTAAATTATCAAGTTTCATGTCTTGACGAGATATGGATTCCACGATGATTTTGGAATCTAGCCAAAATCTAGAGTCAGTTTCCGTTTCTGCGCAGGTCTTTTATCTCTTCAGAAATAACCTTTATTTTCTGAGTCTTTAAGATTTTATTTTGACCTTTCAGGGCTTTTGAACAACAATTTGGAATTTTCTCAACTACTTTGAGATATTCCTTTAGAGACACTTTCACTCGCTTTGAGAGTTCTCCTGCGAATGACATTCGCTTTTGTGCGGTGGGTTTATAAGATCATATCTTTAACCTTTCCTTTTCCGAGGAGCCGCAGTTTGTTGCTCTTGGTCGAATTTAATCGTCTTGTACAAGTTTTCATGATTGTTCTTCATGACTCTTCATGATTTTTCTCATGATCGAATTAAATCGATTTGTACTTTTCTCCCACTTATTCTTGTAATAATTAGTGTTTTTCTCCCAGACTACTAGGTGTGCTAATTATTAGAAGAATACTATCATGAGCAACAAACACTTTGTTCTCTTGATTGCTTGTGGAAAAAGCCCAAATTTCTTCTAGAGAAATTGCGTCAGACTTTAGCTAATTTTGTAATGCTTTTACAAGCTTAGCTGTTAGACGGACTTTGGTAAGTGTGAAAACAATCGTTTATAGAATATGTCCCAAAATATTCGGAAGACTGGCTTAAACCCATCTTTGATCGAATTATGCATAGCAATGTTCGATTACTCCCAGTGAATCCACCATCCCTCAGATGTGTTCCATGGAGCGAGTTGGGAAACGTTTTCTCAACTCCTTTGATGGTTATTTAGTATTTGACTCAAGTTTTTATCACTCCAATCTAATTGGATGACTTAAACTCTCTTGTCAAAATGATTCTTTTGCTTCGGTTTGTACTTTGTTTGAACCTTTCAAACATTCCGACTTATACTTTATGATTTGTACGTTTTCATACTTCATGAAGTTGTCAGAGTACGTATTTGAAGTTTCTCTCGTTAGCTTCTGCAAGTAAACTTATAGGTCTGCATAACACTGTATGAGTCCTAATAGATTACCAGTCTCTATGCCTTTCGAAAAGGGTGACTTTGTCAATTCAGTCCTTAGACCTAATTGACAATACTGAAGTTTAATGAGTTTGAATCTCTTGATTTTAGCCATTATCAATGTTAACCTTCAGTTAATTTTACCACTGGTTTAAAACATCATATGTTTCTAGAAGAACAAAATAATCACTATTAAGTTCTAAGCTAGATTAGTGTCTAAAAGAAGACTTTGATCCCTTTCAGCATCCCTAGCATTACTGCTTCTGCTCCCTCTTGGATCTTTACTTCTTTTAGTCAAGTATGTAATTCCCTTAAGCTCCCACTGAGCCGCTCATCCGGTATAAAATACCTGATGAAGAAATTTTACGATACTTGTTTTTAACTTTGTTAACAAGGATGTTGGAATCGGAATTCGTAATTCCATTCCTTATGTCCTCCAGGTGCTAAGGGTAGTTTCCTCTTGAATGGTCTAGCCATTGTTTGGAAAAATTCACAGTAATGAGAAATACTCTTGATCATGTACTCGGTAACTGTTTGCCTTTTCTTCGATCAAATGTTTGTCTCACTTGACTGACCCTTTGCCCTTTTGAATCTTAAGAGCTCTTTCTTAGATTTTTGTACCAAATCTCAAGAACCTTTCTTAGATTGGATATTCCCGTATGTTCCGCTCAGTTTGTTCGTAACAACCTGAGTGACTCATCTAAGGTTTTATCTATCTTTGTTCAATCGATATTGAATTGGGTGATAGATGTATTCTGTTGTCTTCCGTTAGGATGACTTTCAGATTGCCTTGGAGGTCTCGTACCTCTCCATTAAAGACTTCTGTGGGAAATTCTTCCTCAGTTTGTCTTAATGGTTATGCTAGTATCCATTACTCTTTCAAAGAGAATGTTATAAGATTGCTTGCAAATGGCTTTTGACCTTCTTCGGTATGAGTCAACATTGGGATTGGGTATTCTAGTAAGCTTTCCTTTTGAATCTGAGAACTATTCTCGGATTCATTCTTCCATTCTAGGAAGTGGATCAACACCTCCTTTAGGTGTGATTTTAAAGTTGAAACCGTTTTCATGTGTCATCTTAATTCTACATAAAGAAATGGCAAAGTTTTAAAACTCGTTATCGTTTTTGAAAAACTTAGTTTTCCCACATTATTCAATAAAAATCGTCCCCGATTGAATAAGTGATTCCAAGACCCCAGTTCTTCGGAGTAAAGCGGACGAAGGCCCTACCCTTTGACTCCGTCGTTCCGGGTGAGTAAACTACTTCACTGATCATACCTTATGACTCTTGGTTGATAGATTTCATTAATGAATGACTAATCTATCCTTTTGCCTCGAGTATCCAAGACTCTCTTGCTGATCTCGTTGAGTAGAACCATTTAGACGTGTAGGCCTCTTCTATAGACCTACCCGCATTGTCCCAAGGTAGAAGAGGTACTCTGCGAAGGCCGACCCACCTTCCTCGAACAAGGGCGCAACGAGTGTCTTAATCTGGATAGGCGATTATTCAAGATTACTTTTGGGGACTTTTACGCTAGTCTGGCGTTTGTTATAGTGAACTATTTAGCCTAACTAACATCCACGACATAAAGCGTAAATAAGTAAGTAAATGCGCGCGAGAAAGTAAATCAAGCAGACATGGATCCTAGTATGGCCCCTAACCTAGAAGATCTAATCTCCTTTGGTTTTCTTCTTGTTTCGCCTTTTGGTTCGTCTAGATCTCCATCTTTGAACCTCCATTGATTTCTCCCACTCGCCTTTGGATTCCATCCTTGAGTTTTCTTCAATGGACTCATTGACCCTAAACTTTAATTACAAGACTCTAACGATTCGCAGATCGTATAAACTTGAAATTAAAATTAATTACAAAGCATGCACCCATCCGTGCTTAAAACAAGAATAAAGAAATAAATCTATGGCCATACTAGTTTCCCGCATTCACATCACATGCAATCATATAATATATCAAGGCTAAGAATTATATATGCATGATAATCTTGGGAGATACTTTTGTTGACATCACATATCACATTACGGACCTTAAGTCTAAATTCGAAGAATTCAACTAATGGTGCGTTCCGGTTTTATCTTTTATGATTTCTAAAATCATCTTTAAGAAAAACTCCGTTTTGGGCTCGAGAAAGCCCGGGTCAATTTCGGAAAAAATATTGCTTCGATTCTTAATGATTTCATAAATCAATTTAAAGATAAATCCGTTTTGGCCTTCTGGATGGCCCGGATTGATTTTGGAATTATTTGGTTGGAATCGGAAGAAAATTTGGCAAAAACTCCCACTCGAATGATGGTCCCTATTCGTGGTCCGAAAGGCCTCGAAAAAGCCCGGGACAAGTCCTAGACAAGTCCCGGCCCAAGCCCACAAAGGGCTCGGACAAGGTCCGGACATAGCACGGCCCATAGGGCCGGCATGTCCTGGCCGAGGCCTATCAAGGCCTGGTCTCGTCCTGGCCGGAGCCAGGACGCTAGTCCATGTACCAGACGCGTCCTAGACGTGTCTGGTGCTGGACCGGACCAGCACTAGGTGTCTCGGACTAGTCCGAGACACCCAGAACCTCCCAGACGCGTCTGGTCGAGAGCTCTGGACGCGTCCTAGACGCGTCCAGGAAGCTACCAGTGCAGCTTCTGGTCGCGTCCTAGACGCGTCCGAGCTGCTCTGGACGCGTCCAGTGGACGCGACCAGCAGCTTCTGTCCGGCCAAGAAGCTTCCTGGCCGGACACTAGGGTTTCCAAAACCCTAGTTTCCAAAATTTTTTTTTTTTTTTTTTTGTTGTGCAAATCTTATTTGCTAACTTCCAATTTTAAATTTTTTTTTTGTTGTGCAAATCTTATAGCGGAAATATGACATCTAATGTCTACACTAGTATTCCCAGGATCACATGCAAAACTAGTAATTAATCTAATGGAGATAGTGGATTACCTTAATCGCTTTTCCCTCGAACTAGTTGAATTGATTGAAGAAGACCAAGAGCTTCAAGTGTAGCTCCTCTACTTGGGACACGAGCAATCAATTTGATCTCCCACCTTGTTGTATAGCTAGCACACCAATGGTGGTTGGATAGAAGAACACCTTCTTCTTTAACTAGATAGATAGTTAATGGGAATTAGCTCACTTTCTCCTCTCTACTTGATGTGGTAGAGTAAGAAAGCTTAGAGAGAAATTCCACACCTTATTCTCTACCCTAAGAGTGTTTATATAGAACCCTAATAAGAATCCACCTCCTTTTAGGTTTCCCAAAACACTCTTTAGAATAAGATTTAGGGAAATAGTCGAAAATAGCAACTATTGGTATTTTCTCAATTCCCTGAGGAGATGACGTCAAAACCCAGCCAAAATTGGCAGATTTAATGTTCATAACATAAGGAAACGTCCCTCCAAAAATCAGCCCAATCCGAGGCCTAAAAGTGCCCGAATCGGTCTAGGCCCAAAAACCCTGTTTTTGGCCTTTTTGTACTATCTTTGCCTAATTCCTTTTTAGGCCTATGAGATATGTTTATGGGACACTCCCATGATTATATCTCACTCCCACTAGTCATATCCTAGATCAATTTGTCACTCTTATGTGTAACCCGTTGTAGGATCCGATCGAAGTTAGCCGCGAATTACTTCGTAATTCGACGATCGTAGTTGGTCTCTAGCTACAACTCTACGATCCCTAAATCAATCGGACTTGATGATCTTCCACATCAATTATCCTATCCGACATATTGCTCGCATTGCCATCTTGGTCGAAGGACATCTCCTTCAACTCCTTCACCATGGACCAACCCGGGACTTGACCCAGGCAGGGCCGGGCCGGGCTCAACCCAGGTCTGACCGAGACTTTTTAAAAAAAAAAAATATTATTATAAGATATGAAATTAAATTAAAATAGTATATAATTTTAAAAGTTAATTGAAATAAAACATTACAAATATGAAACTACGAGATAACAAATCAAAACATTAGAAATTTTACCTTTTTAAAAAATATTAGATTTTAGGTTATAAAGTAATGATTATTTACCTAAAAGAAAATATTACTTACCTAATACTAAAAGTAAATTAAAACAAAATAGAACTTAGCAAAAGATCATATAGTATTTACCTAAAATTTCTTCCCTAACTTAAAAAGAAAAGATTTTGTTGAACTTACACAAAAATAGTGTTTATGGAACTTACCTAATTTTTTTATATTTTTTAACTTAAAAGGAAAAGATTATCTAATTTTACATAAGATATAAGCCTTTAATGGGAACATTTCTTCTCTAACTTAGGAACTTACCTAAATTTATTTTTACATAAAATTTTCTACAACTTACAAAAATTATTCTCTAACTTCAGTATTTTATATATTTTAGATAAAATATACAACCTTAATAGGAATATAATTATTTAAAGAAAGGAAGATTAAAAAAAAAAAAAAAGAGGTGACGGATTTAGCCCGTCGGGCTTGGAATAGACGGGCCCGTGCAGAATCCGAGTTGACCTGGCCCGTTTTCTGTAGGGGCCGGCCCGACCTTTTGAGCACCACTAATTGCAAATCACATTATACAAATATTTGATTTTACAACAAATAACTACTGTATACATCTAAAGAAAAGAACATGACGATGAGAGGAGGAAAGAGAACTAGATTGAAGAAAAAGAAGAAGAAGAAGAAGAAGGAGAGACATCAAATATCTAAATATTAGAGATGGGTACTTGATTCCAGTTCATCTTCCATCTTCTAGATATGTATAACCAACATCAAATAATAACTTTTGATGAAATCAAAGATAATAGAAGTGGGAATTTGGCAAATTAATTCTTCCAATCTCTCTCTATATCTCTCATTTTCTCTATACAACACTGTAAAAAGGTGCGGCAAGGAAGCTAGGTTTTGGTCAAAGTAGGGGTTTATCAGTTTATGTCATTTCTAAGGACTAACCTACCATCAACCTATACCCAACGACCTTGATTAGAGAGTTTTATTTTGTGTTATTTTCCAAATAGCCCCCAACTTTGTGACCAGCTTCCTGCCTAGCTCTTTACTTTAGCAAAAATATCCAGATGGCCCCCTTTTTGAGTTACCGTTATAACTCCGTTAATCAGTCACCATTTCTCTCTCCTCCATCTCATAACCTCTCTCTGCCACCTCATCGTCTTCACTGGCAAGGTCGTCGCCCGGCCAATTTTCCAGCCAGCGAACTTCAAACATAATAAATAAATAAATAAATTTTCTCTCTCTAAATTTTTTTTCCACTCCTCTCTCTCTCTCTCTCTCTCTCTAATCACTACGGCGAAGGGAGTGACCCCTTCGCCGGAGTTCAAGACACAGACCATCAAGGTCTGTTCGTTGAACATACCTTGACTCGTTTAACATACCATCAAGGTTTGTTTAACGAACTCCGACGAAGGGGTCTCTCCCTTCGCCGGAGTGTTTAGAGAGAGAAAGAGAGGAGTGAGAAAAGAAAGTTTTTTTTCAAGAGAGAGAGAGGAGTGAAAAAAATTTTTAATGCTTGAAGGTCGTCGGCCAGAAAATTGGTCGGCCGACGACTCTGCCGGTGAAGACGATGAGGTGGCGAGAAGATGAGGTGGCAGAGAGAGGCTATGAGATGGAGGAGAGAGAAATGATGACTGGTTAACGGAGTTATAACGGTAACTCAAAAAGGAGGTCATCTGGTATTTTTAGTAAAGTATGGGGCTAGGCACGAAATTGGTCACAAGGTTGGGGGCTATTTAGGAAATAACCCTTTTATTTTCCTGGCCGTTAGATCTAGATGACGGAATGAACTAAATCCACATACGGACCAAACTTTAGGGGTGCTAATTGACGGGCTGGCTACTCGGGCTTAACAGACGGGCTTGCTACTCGGGCAGGGGTTTTCCAGTTGAAACCCAAGCCCGCTCATTATCTATAGACGGGTCGGGCGTGCACAACCCGTGTCGGGTTTCGGGCTGAATGTTTATCAATCGGACTCGGGCGTTCCGGGCCGGGTTTCGGGCTTTCAGACAAAATTCCCACCCCTACGGCAGAGCCCCATAATATGTCAACATGACCATTGAATTTGAATGATGATCTGGATAATTAAAGACCAAAACGCATCAAATCTAAAATAAAAAAACCCAAATAACTCATTCACTCTTTCTTTATAGGAGGATCACCAATTATAACTCCACAGATATTGCATCAGCAACTGATCTTACATCGATTATAAGAGCATCTCCAATGCAACACTCAAACTCTAAATCTTAGAGTGCCACATAGGATCTTTTAGAGTTTCCCTTTAAAATTCATTTCCAATGCAAAATCCAACATGAATCTCTAAAATGATGTGTCAAGATTTATTTTAGAGATCCTTAAGAGGACATTCCAAATTTAGAGTGTCATCTTGAGGATCTTTAAGTGCCACATAAGCAAATCGATTAATTTTTAACAAAAAGTAGGTTTTTAGAGTTTCTCTTTAAAGTGTTGTATTAGAGAACACTTTTCAATAGAGTGTATCTAAATGGCCAAATAAGAAAAAGACCATTTAAAGATCCACTTTTCACACTTGACACATAAGATTTTTAGAGTTTTTCTTGAGACTTGCATTCGAGATGCACTAAGAGCATCTCCAATGCAAAACTCTAAAAAAATCATCCTGTGTGCCAAGTTTCAACTGAGGTTCTCATTCTTATGTAGCGAAAGTAGAGATCTTCAATTTTTTTGTGTCTCCAATGCAAAACTCTAAACTTATCTTAGTTACTTATGTAGGGTTTTACATGTATCTAATACATTCCTAATCATGTTACTAGTGTTGGTAGCGGAATCTGAATCATCATATGATTAACACTAAGTTTTCCAGGATATATACATGAACTAATCAATGAACTAGAATGAAGAAGAATACCTTCATTCGCTTTCCCACAAACTAAATTCCGACCAGTATTCGGAAGATAAAGAGCTTTAAGTGTAGCTCCTCTACTTGAGACACCAAATTATATAACTCGAACTCTCTTCTTTCAGTTAGCTAGGACCTTCTTGAAGGTTGAGATGAAGAACTGCTTCTTCTAGACTTGATAGATAGAATGGGAACGTTTTCTCTAAAATCCCCTCTCTTCAATAGTTGTGTGAAGAGAATGATTTTTTTCTGAGAAAATTCCACACCTTTTCTGAACTCATAATGGGGCTTTATACATGCATTACCTTAGTAGAGTCCCACTCAAATAATGGATCCTAAAAGTCATTCAGAAAAGATAAGTACAAGTTAGTGTTAAACTAACTAAGACTCTTAATATGGGCAAACCCTAATTAGGGTTTCCCCATGGTGTGGCCGGCCAGAGTAGCCCTTAATGGGCTTACTCTGCCCGACCCACCTCTTTAATAAGGCCGGCCAGGGATCTCCCCTTAAGAGAATCTCTTGTTGCCCCTTAAAGCGGGTTTTTGTCTTTTCAGACTTCTCTTTCGAGCCCGATTCTTTCTATCTCTTATACTGGATCATATCCATCTATATACTAGTTCCCATTAGTCTATTCTCACTTTTCAAGTTACCAATTCTTATGTGTAACCCGTTGTAGGATCCGGTCTATGTTAGCTGCGGATAACCGAAGTGATCCAACAATCGTAAGCGGCTTCTGGCTAAGCATTACGACTCCTAATTGAACCGGATTGATTGATCCTATGAGCCAAATCGTACGCATTGCCATCTTGGTCGAAGGACATTCCTTCGGAAGGATGTACCTTCAGACTCCAAGGACATATATCCTTCAACTAATGTGTCATAGTTATTTTTGTAAATAAATAATTAGTTATTTAGATAATATCGAAGACTCGATTTCTATTGGTTGAAAATCTAATATTGATGAGTTGGACAATTAGAGATATCTCAAGAAGACACTTTAGAAATAGAGTGTCCTCTTGAGATATCTCTATTCCGCCCTCGATACGTCATCTTAGAGATCCAAATAGAGTGTTGCATTGGACAGAGTTCAAGAAAAAAATCTAAAAAGCATATGTGGCACTTAGAGTTTCTAAGATTAAGTGCTACATTGGAGATGCTCCAAGGTCCCTTAAGCTCAGTTTCTTCTCTATAAAGAAAACTTGAATAACTCCTATATGATTACTTCGTTTTAAAGGATTACATCGACACCTCATATATGGACAGTGAAATCTATATTAATTAATTGTGTGCACATATTTTTGGACACAAGACGTTTTGGGGAGATAAGAATATTTTCTGTGATATAAATTTTTATAGAGAAAAAGTGAATTCTGACAAATTTTGTGGAGTACAAAATTGGGAAGGGAAACGAAGTATCTTCTTCTTCCTCATTTCTTACACCACCAACTCCGACCACACCATTTTTCCAAATCCATAACTACCACTTTTGCACAGTAATGGAAAACCGGAAAGACGAGATTTTTTTTTTCATTTTCCCGATGAGATGAAATATTTTTAGATCGATCTTTAAAGAAGCTATCAACATTTGACAGATTTCCACCTAGCATCAATGACAATAACGCTTTAACACAAACACGCTCACTCGCAAGGGCGAGCCCACATAGGGGTCTGTGGAGGGCATGTGGCCCGACAACCATAATGTGGCTCATTTATGTTACACAACACTGATTATCCTATTATATACGCATTGTTCCTTTTGTTGAACAAAATCCTTGCCTAGCTCAGATGGTGAAAAGCTTGAGCTACATAATAAAGGTCTTGGGATTGAGTACTCCCATTAACAACAGTTTTTTCTAGGATTTTTACTATTCACGCTAAAATGGAACTCTTGTTTGGTTTAGAATAATGCTTATAAGGAATTCCTAATGAAGGCCATGTGAAGCTTGTTAATTTGGCTAACTCAATTTTGACCTCCTCAAAATTATCAACTTATTAAAATAGGTTCGTAAAGATGATAAATTTTCTGAATAATCCTCAGTTTTTTAATTTTGTCAGATTTTCTCGTGACTTGTATTTTAGAATTCAAAACTAACTTTTCTATTCGTTTGTCAAATTTGTCATAGTAAACATGATATTAGAAAGAAACTTTATTTCATCTTTCTTTCCATTACGATCACTTCTTCTTCATTGTCTCCACTATCGTTTCATCCTAATCTTCACCACTATGCCTTCATCTCTTCTCTTTGTTTTCTTTCAATATTTTTTTGGTAATCTAGTTGAGGGGAAGGTCCCCGAACCATATTGGTGAGTAAATTTAAGAGATAGCTTGCAATACGTCAAAATTACCATGCAATATCTTAACTATAATTAAATTGCCGTTGAGAATTTACTTTTTGATTCTTACCTGATCGTATACTATGACATTTGTTCATTAACTATAACTAAAAAGTGCCCCCACACATGAAAATTTCTGGTTTCGCCACTGGTCACTCGGGGGCGTAACATAGTGGCGATGATGAGAGGAGGGGTTTGACGAAATTGGGAATATTGAAGGCGATATACAGAATCTCAGATGAGTTAAAAATTTGATTCTTAGAGAGAGAATTGAAGAACAAATAAGAAATGGGTTAGAGCTTCTGAAAAACAAATCCCCAACAAGTCTGGTAGATCCCCTTCGCCCACCTCCCCTACCGAAACGACTATAGAGAAGAAGGAGAGAAAGAGTGAAGAGAAAAGAGGAATAATAGATGTGATTAGAAGGTGGTGGGCAAAGAAGAAAATGATTCGAAAAAAAAAGTTAAAAGTTGCTGACAATGGTTGTTTGCCTGCTATCATTATGGAAATGGAGAAAAAATAGTGGGAAAATCGAGGAAACAAGAGGAAAAGTAAAAAATACTCACTTAAAATATTTTTTCCATAACAATTAGGAAATAAATGGTCAACTAAAAGTAACTGATTTTTTACACTTTTATTCTCCTTGCATTTATTTATCATTCTAATCAACACTTCAATTTTATTTCAGATAGAGATACTAGACGGTCCAAATTTATCCATAGCCACCTCAACTAATCAAATACAATTTTCTTGAGAAAAAAATCAATCTTCAATCAAATACAACGAAAGAAAAATTGTGGAGAAATTTACCGTGTGAGTTATGTTTCTACCACCACCATGGAGAAATTGGATGCATAGTGAAAGGATCTAATACAAAATTGCTGTAGGCATCCGGTCAAAGCACAAATTGTGAGATGTCGCATGTGAAATCTGGGTGCCTACAGCATTTTGAGCGGGTGCTTTTAGCCCTTCCCAATTTTATTTCCCCAAAAAGTTTATCAAGATGGAAGAACAAACTCATAAGCCAACCAGGACGTACGGTGCTCATAAAATAGTGTTGTCTTCTTTTTGTACATACCCATGCAGTTACCAACTTATGCCAAAAACAGTGATTCATGAACTAGAGAAAATTGAAAGATGCTTTTGGTGGGGTCATGATAAAAGTGAAAGAAAACTCCATTTTAACAAATGGGATATCATAACCAGTCCAAAAAACAATGGGGGACTGGGAATAAGATCCATGGAAGATGTTAATCAATCTCTTATGGCAAAAATGACTTGGCGTTTTCTTACTCAAAAAGATGCAGTATGGGTAAAATTATTGAGGGCAAAATATATAAGAAATGGAGATTTTTGGTATGCTATTGAAGAAACAAAAGAGACAATGAAGAAAAACAAATTGTGGATAATAGGTGATGGCAAATCATTAAATATTACTCAAGACCCCTGGCTACAAAACAGTATAGATCTAACTCCTATTCCCATACAACCTTTACGTCCCAACATTAAACTAGTGTCTGATCTTATGCTTATCAATCAGAAACAATGGAATACTACTATGATTCAAATGTATTTCGATCACCAAACAGCACAAGAAATAATCAATATATGCTTAAGTGAAGGCAACAATAGAGATAGGCCTATCTGGAAACCCATTGAAACAGGTAAGTTCTCAACAAAATCATTTTATGCAGAGGTCAAAATTCCGGCGACAATACAAGATGAAGCAGCAGATTTCCCTTGGAAACTCTTTTGGTTAAAGAAAGATATAAACCCTAAAGTTCAAAACTTCATTTGGAAAATGATACATGAAGGTTTACCCACCCTCAGCAACATAGGGTCTCGGGTCCAACACATAAATCAAATGTGTATCATGTGTAACCAAAACGAAATAGAAACCACAACGCACCTGTTTGGGAGTTGCCTTTTATTTGGGAACCTTAATGTGAAAGCTGGTACAACTCACCTGCTACAGAGATATACAGATCCGATAAAAAACCTTAAGTTTATTCTTCTTGAAAAAGAAATAGGAGACAGGGATTGGTATACCTTTACTTACATGATGTGGGAATGGTGGAAAACCAGATGTGAAAAGCATTTTCAGAACAAACATCTAAATCTAGTTCGTTGCTGGTGGAATACAACAAACGCCTTGAGGTATATTCCTCACCTTGATCATTCTTCTTCGATTACCACTAACTTTTCACAAGCAAGAATATGGTGTCCACCACCACAAGGTAACTTCAAAATAAACTTTGATGGAGCATTTCGAGGTGATAAAGCTACATAAGCAGCCATAGCAAAAGATTCCGATGGACAGATTTTGGGGACGAAGGTGAGAGTAGTGAATCCTCATTCGGCGATCTGTAGTGAACTAAAGGGTTTAGAAACTGTCCTAGATTTAGGAGAAGAATTAGGGTTGAGGGGTTTTATAGTGGAAGGAGATGCACACGTGTTAATCAATTTGATATCAGTCGTTGATAGTGAGACACCGTGACGCTTAATTAACGAAATCAATGACCTTCAATCGAGGTTGAGCATACAACCAAGAGGCCCACGATGCCGCTTCCTCCGCTTTTACCCACCAAGTTCTTAAAATTATGCTTTGATGTCCTTGTTGTTAACTTATAAGTTTAGTCCGGTTTTGTCTTTTCTATATTTTGGGGGTTACGCTGTAACTTTTATTTGAGTTTTATAGACTTCTTTCTTGTCAAAAAAAAAAAAAAAAAAAGCAATTCACCAAAACCCAACTAAATCTTCCAAAATAGCCCCCTACTGAAGTGGTAGCGAGGGAAGATGGTAAACCCTTAATCATGAAGATGGTAGTGGCGGAAGACACGATGCCGGAGAAGGTTTGAAAGCAGAGCATGATGATGATGGAAGAAAAACCTGCAGAAACGGATCAGAGGACATTTTCAATCAGGTAGACTCAAACATTAGGGTTTCATTTTGGTTTCTTAACACTGTCAAAACCCTAATAACTCGATAGAAAACATTTTTCTCAATTTTGATTGTACTAATTGTTCATACAAACCAAAGAACTTTCTTACAAACTTAGGTTTGCTTTAAGTTTCTTGGAACCATATAGGAGATGTCATTTGATTTCTGGAAACCACACAACTTGGTGGTTTTCATGGAGATCACCTAATAAAGGGTATAATTGAGCTCTCTGAAGAGAATTGGGTACTGAATTTCAGTTGAAAATGTCAAATTTAATCTTTCATTTAGAAATTATAAGTGAGTGAATATTGACTCCATCAGTTTTTGAGCTAATAGCAATGGTGTTTCTCTTTGCAGGTGCTGTGAATTACAGACGATTCGGGTCTAAATGCTTTGGTGGCGCACTTTGCAATTTGGGTATGTTACACGTTGAGATGTGATCGGGCGGTTGTGATGTGTCTTCATCCATCAGCTGTGATCTTATATGATGATTATACATGGTTTAATAGCTCGATTGGATTGGATTTGACGCTATCCAATCCGACATAGCCGCTATCCAATCCGACATAGCCGCATCTGTGGAGATGAACGCTTTCAAGCTTGATGACATATTGTAGATTTAACTGCAAACAAAGATAATGAGTGTCCGCCTCCAAGATCCATGGCTCAAGCATCACAAGACTCCATCTAACACCAACAACAAGTATGTAGTCCACTATAAAAACCTCCATTGATGGAGACTTCATTCAAAAATCTAGCATCACAATTTCTTGCTTTAAAGTGGTGGTGAAGATGATGGTGATGCAAAATTCAGAGTGGTGGTGGTCAAACAATTGAACCTCCATTGATGGAGGTTCATTGAGATTGGGAAAAAAGAGAGAAACTGATTGAGAGAACATCAGAAGTCCGAATATCTCTTTCTTTTCTTTTACGTTTCGACATATGGTTGTATAAGGCCTTTTGGCCACTGGATTTCCTTGTAAAGTGACTAGTTTCAATCTCACAACCGCTTTCGTCAAACATTATATTTCGAAACGAGACTCCATCTTGTACTCGAAAGATAAGATATTATTCTCTTTCAGCTTATGATCCTCCACAAATTCACCCCCCCCCCCCCCCCCCCCCCCCCCCCAGTTTCCAAATAAGAGATTATCGTCAGTTCTTTCGAACTCAACCTTCCACGTATCTCCACTTGGCCCTTTTAGCTCCACACCATCTGAAAGTTTATTCTTCATTTTCTCTACAAACTTTCTGGGATTTCTTGCATATATGCAATGTCAACGTAACAAACTTAAGCATCAAGCTTATATGATGTACGACTAATTGAAGTGGATCTTATAGTGAAGAAACTTACAAGTTGGAGATGGGGATGCTTGGGTAGAACTACTACGAAACGCAACAACTTGAATTTATTCCAGTATATGAGTTGATCCTGATCTGCAACATCTGATTGATGGCTAAGTTGGGAAACTGAAGTTGGCGATTGTTTCATCTTGGCTTTATCCAGCTCAATTCTAGTGGATCTCCTCCCTTGGACTGTCTAATTACGTACCTCAAATTGTTCTTGTTTGCTAGATTCTTCAGATGTGCTGTCATCAATATAGGTATGATCGATCTCTTCAGATGTGCTATCATCAATATAGGTATCATCAATCTCTTCAGATGTGCTATCATCAATATATGAATAATCGATCTCTTCAGATGTGTTATCATCAATATATGCATCATCAATCTCTGTGACAGAAAGAGAAAGCAAAGAGACATAACAATTAAATTTAAGGGCAACGGAATGTAAGAAAGTTACTTTGTGGTGAATAAATGGAATAATAAAAAGAGGCTCAAATGCCCTATTGGATTAAGGGACCAAAAGAAGATGGTAGTGAGGGAAGACCCAGTAGATGAGATGGGAGTGAGCATAATGATGGAAGAGCAACCGCCGAAAGCAGAGCGAACATTCTTCAATCAGGTAAGATTCAAACATTAGGACTTTGTTTTGGTTTCTTAACATTGTAAAAACCCTAACTTGATTGAAAACATTCTTCTCATTTGTTCTTACAAACTCAATAACCTTATTACAAAGTTAGTTTTTCTTGGAACCATATAGAAGATGTTATTTGATATTAAAAAAGCTCACGACTTGGTGGTTTTCAGTGAGGTCACTAATAAAGGGTATAGGCGAGATCTCTGAAGAGAATTGGATACTCATTTTCAGTTCAAAATGTCAAATTTAATCTTTCATTTATATATTATGAGTGAGCGAGTACTGATTTTCCTGAAGTGTTTGAGCTAATAGCAACGGTGTATCGCTTTATAGGTGTTGCGAATTACAGAGGAATTGGGCGTAGTTGGTTTTGTGGTGCACTTCGCAATTTGGGTCTGTGCATCTCCTCGAGGAGTCCTCAACATCTAATACTTTTTCTATGTTCAGATGTGAAGGGGCAGTTGTGATGTGTTTTTATCCATCAGCTATATCTTGTATGATGATTATACATGGTCTAATAGCTCTGTTGCATTGTAATCGATGCTATCCAATCCGACATAGCCGCATCTGTGGAGATAAACGTTTTCAAGGTTGATTTGATAGCGTAGATTGACTTCAAACAAAGACAATGAGTATTTGTCTACAAGAACCAAGGCCCAAGCATCGCAATACTCCATCTAACACTAGCGGCAGGTACGTGTCCACTATAAAAATCATTTTAATCCAGTTTTATTATACACTTATTACCTATCAAAATACTATATTTGCTCTCTGGAACGAACGGATTTTATTTCAGTTAAACTTATGATAGATTATCTTTGTTAATTAAGAAGAGACTATCTTACTATTCAGTGTTAGGGGTGAGCATAAATTGGACTGAACCAAACTGGTTTGCTTTTCTGCCAATCCAAATTGATTTAGTATAACTTCAGCTTGAACACTTCGCACTCAAACCGCAATGACCGATCATATGCTATACTACTTCATGACATGGGTTCTTTGAGCATCATCAAGACCCATTGACATAATCCACAAGCGCAATGGCCTGTTACAGAAGAGATCATCCTTCTTAGACAGACATTCTAAAGCCTATATGCCAATATATGTTTTTACGTATTGAAAACTAATATTTCATCACAAGATTAAATTTGGTTGTTTGACTCTGTTATATATCGTTATAATATATAGAGTTTTTACGTTTGTAACTTGTTAAGTTTATAACAGTGATCTAAAAAACATATTAGTAATGCACTACTAACGGATGTAAATCAGAAAAGTGCGGTTATTACTAATTTCCAGTGATTCGATATAGATAGATTCATTTATTTGTCCTAATCGTTTCGTGTTTTATTTCTATTTTCCTATTAGTAAGGAATTGATTTAAACAACTAATAAGAGGCAATGGCGACAACTAAGGTGGTTTAGGGTCCTTAAAGTAAATTGATTAGGTAACAGCACGTCAAGTAATGCTTTAGAGTGGTGAAGATGATGGTGATGCAAAATTCGGAGTGGTGGTGGTCAAACAATTGAACCTTCTGTGATGGAGGTTCATTAAGATTGGGAAAATAATAGAGAAACGGGGTGAGAGAAACCTGCGATGTAAGAAAGAGAGAAAAGAATTAAATTTAAGGACAAACCTGCGATGTAAGAAAGTTACCTCATAACAATTCAATTGTCTCCTAACTTAGCTTTGTGTAGCGCTATACTCATTTTGTGAGAATTAAAATATAAAAATTAGAACAGAAAATTTTCAGATTTATGGCGATGATTACAAAACATATTGGTGATTTACTACTAACAGATAAATTAGAAAAGTTTTGTTATTACTATTTTTCAGTGATCTAGTATAGACAGATTCATTTATATTTTGCTGAATCGTTTCATGTTTTATTTCGATTCCGGTATCAGTAAGAAATTTATTTAGATATATTCATTTAAATTAAGCAACTAGAAATACCATTTTTATATAGAAGTTATATTTACTAACTGATGTATTCATTCTTCATTTTTTGTATTCAATCATTAGTTATTTGTTCATTCACTAAGGCCAAAATAAAAATGAAACTTCATCCTAAAATACCATTTTTGTAAAGGAGGGGGATTCACCAATAATCAACCTATGTACATGTCTCTCTTCTGTTGCATAACTTAGAAATTAGAAGACATTTACGTACAGAAAAAATTATAATACATCAATTTATTTTTCATTAAGATCGATTTTATATTATTTTGCTGTTTTTTTTTTTTTAAATCATAGATGCAAGGTGAGTTTCTTATCTTTCTATTTTTTTTTTTGAACTTTAACATCCGCTTACACATGTAATCTACATTCTACATACGTAAAATGCATAATGAAAGTGTTCGTGCCGGAGGCTCTGGTTATATGTAGTTAAATAAGACTTCAAGGTGGAGGTTGTTTTGCAAAATTCGAGAGTAGTGGTGGTCAAAGGATTGGACCTCCATTAATGAAGGTTCATTGTGCTTGGGGAGAGAGAGCACGGGTTGAGAGAGCATAGGAAAGAGAAAGCAAAGAGACATAACAATTATTTTTAAGGGCTAACATGGAATGTAAGAAAGTTACATTCGTGGTGAATAAATGGAATATTAAAAAAAAGGGTCAAATGGCATATTTGGACTAACTAGGGGCCAAAAGGTCAACTTGTCATAATTCATAAGCAAGGGTGCACACCTAACATCGGGGCCGACCTAAATATTTTGTAAGTTATGGACACCTAACATCGGGGCCGATCTAAATATTTGGGAGGCCCCAAGCAGAGTTAAAAATTGGGGCCTTATATAACGCATGTTTGAAAAAAATTAAATAAGATTTCTAGTATTGCGCGTGGGAGGACTTGAACCCTTGACCTCTTCCACATAAATTGTACTTTTAAACACTGAGCTACCTTAAATCATGTTATAAGTTTGTTTAGATTGGAATATAGCTTTTATTTCAAGACTCGCATAAAAAATCCAAAACATGAGGCCCTTTATTATGTTAGGCCCAAATCAGCCGCTTCGGTGACTTTGGGCCCTGCCCCCTGCTTAACATAACCTTCTAGAATATTCTCCTGGTCAACACTAGGCTAACCTAGCTTCGAAATGTCCGCCTGTGACCTTGATGTTGTATTATATATATGCATATCACACTATTGTTAGAGAGAATCCAATCGTTAATGAAAACCTTGTTTCCTTTCAAATAGTAGCAGAAAGGGGAAGATCTTTTGAAAATCAAGCAAGGTAGTAAGTTGTTCGTTCTGTCTATCAGAGTTATCACTTAGTAGAAATTGGGTGGGGAAGGTTGAAGCGTGGTTTCCAGTTTCTTTGTATATCTCTTTGATATCAAGCAGAATTGGTAAAATTATTGATTTCTTCTCCAGATCTTATTTTATTTCTTGTGTACATTAATTTGTCTAAATAGTTTATGACTGTTTGTGTTTTGAAAGAGATTGTGTAGTGGAAATGAGAGAGGGAAAGTGTTTGGATAAAAACGATTCAAATGAAACATTTTCTTATAGAAATTAGGGATTATTTACCATTCTCTCATGTTTTTTTTGTGGGCAATAGTTTAGGATCGTCAAGAATTTTTTTTAGTTTTTCTATTAGGAGAAGGGGAATCTGCAGGTTAAGAAATAAAGAGTTGGGAATTGGATTTATGATTTGAATTTTGGATGGATTTGGTCTTTCCAATTTTCAGTATTGAGAATCATAGGAACAAAATAATTTGTGAAGAGTATGTGAATTCAATAAAACATTTACTTATGCGCAATTCGCTTAGAAAAATATGTTTCAAGTTTCAACTTCATGATAAATTGGGATTCAATCCTGATATTACATTTTTTTTTATGAAAGTTGAAAGGTTGCATGCTCTCTCACATCATTGTGATGACACATGATTCTATACCCTAATATTTGTTGCAATTTTTTCCCACTATTGGGCTTATTAATAAATTTGCTTTTTCATTATTTTGAGAAACAATTTTCGGTTTCTGCGTTGTACTTGTGTGGCACAGTGGCAGTGCCAATAAGGAGAAGGGATATGAAGTTTAATAATGATGACAACATATCTTAAAAAAGGGGTAACTTTCGAGTTCTATGTGGGGTTGCCAAAATATTAGCGTCATCCCTATTTGTGGGATTACATGGAGATCCAATGGATCAATTTTGGGTGATGATGAATTTCCCAATATACAGAACAATCGTCACCTAGGACAAAGGGAGCATATCATTCTTCTACCTCTATGTGAAATCTTATTTGCGGCTTCTGTTTGAAATTTAAATTCTAATGATAGTTTCGAAAGACGAACATTGATAGTGGTTAGAGAGATTTACATTCAGTATCTCATGACAATTTTCATTCTATACCTTTTTGTTTATATGTGGTCACTATTTATTTGCACGTTTTTCGTACTAATGACATCACGATTCATTATGGCAGTAGGAAGACCCGAGATAGAGACGATGAGAGGCAGGGATCAACAAGTTGGTTTGGCTAAGCAACGGAACTGTACCAAGTGTTCTAAGTCTGGTCATAATAAAGCAACCTGCAAGGCTGTACCTGCAAAGGTAGTTGCTGAAGGTATGGTATATTTTCATGACATTATATGTTAAGAATATGCTTGATATATATTATGTGTTCGTTTATTAGGGATAGTGAGTCCACCTCCATATTCACGTAATATGATAATTCAGTTACTTAATAAGTTTGAGTTCTTAGAGAAAGATTGGCCGCTTGGTACGGTCGATGGTTGAATTTCCACTGTTAGCGTAAAAAGGAGAAATAAAAAGAAACCAAGTGCTAGCAGTGGGTGACTATTAATGGAATGGGCCACACTTTGTTCATCTGCATAAGTATGAAACAAGCAACTCCCTCTATGATGAGAATCAAGATCTCTTAAGTCTTAAGGGCAAACCATTTGAGGATTACTTTAGTTTATTTTACTTTAGAACTTATTGCTTTATTAGGATTGGTTTCTACCGGCCATGAAATTTGTAGTTCTTAAAAAGAGAGTTTTTTGAGGTCGTTGTGGTGGTAATGTTTTAGTACCTAAAAATTGTCTTAAGGTAAATAGATGCCTTGAACTGTAAGTTTTACTAGTTTTGGTGTGTTTTGGAAGTTTTTTGATCGGTTATCTATTCAAGTATTAATGTTTAGTTATCCATTGATCTGATTAATTAGATTTGCTTTTTTGTTTGAAATTTATGAGTTATATCTCTTCACCTACAATCTGGTTGAGTTCCTATTTATTTTAAACTGTAAGTCTTCGCTGGAAGTTCTTATGTAATTAATCAGATCAATGTATAACTGGAAGTCTTCGCTGGAGATTCTTCCTACATGTTCGAGCTTTTAAAGAAAATAGCCTTTTTGACATGACTCTGTTTTACAGGTCGAATTACATACCCAAATTCACGTTCGAGAGCAGGTTCATCTAGAGGTATAGGTGCTGAAGCTGCAACTCGAAGGGAAATTGGTGCAGATGTATCTCGAAGAAGAGGTTTTGAATATACATCTGAAGAAGTTGATTATGGCTATATTGATGATAGCTCATCTGAAGAGATCGACGATGCATACATTGCGGATAGCACATCTGAAGAGATTGATGATGCAAATATTGTTGATAGCACATCTGAAGAGATCGATGATGCCTATATTGATGATAGCACATCTGAAGATATCGATGATGCCTATATTGATGATAGCACATCTGAAGAATCTAGCAAACAAGAACACTTTGAGGTACATAAATGGACAGTCCAACGAAGGAGATCCACTAGAATTGAACTGGATAAAGCAAGGATGAAACATTCAGTTTCCCAACTTAGCCATCAATCAGATGTTGCAGATCAGGATCAACTCATATACTGGAATAAGTTCATAGTAGTTCTACCCAAGCATCCCCATCTCCAACTTGTAAGTTTCTTCATTATAAGATCCAATTCAATTAGTCGTACGTCATATAATCTTGCCGCTTAAGTTTGTTATGTTGATATTGCGTGTATGCAGGAGTTTCCAAAGAAGTTTGTAGAGAAAATGAAAAATAAACTCTCAGAGACTGTAGAGCTAATAGGGCCAAGTGGGAATACCTGGAACGTTGAGTTGGCAAGAACTGATGGTAATCTCTTTCTGAGAAACGGGTGGCGTGAATTTGTAGCGGATCATAAGCTGAAAGAGAATGACATCTTGTCTTTCGAGTACAAAATGGAGTCTCGTTTCGAAATATCATTGTTTGACAAAAGCCTTTGTGAGATTGAAAGTATTCCCTTTACGAGGAACTCCAGTGACCAAAAGGCCCTAAACAACCATATGTCGAAACGTAAAAGAAAAGAAAGAGGTGCTGGACCTTTTGTAAGGGTTAGTCATCCTGGAAACCGACAGAAGGACCAGCACAGAGAGCTATCTGTGGAAGGACCACAACTACTAGCTAGAGCTGCCAAAACACAGTCAATATCTTCTATCCGTGCAATAGTGGAAGCAGAAATGAGCGAAGAAGGTCAAATATTATTCTTTCTTATTTATTGTATACAAATATATTTGAAGTTTCGGATTAATTCTTTCGATGAAAATGTTTCAGATGAACAAGTCTATGTGGAACCAAAGCCTAAATTTCCTAAAAGTTCTGTATCGGGCAGAGATGCAAGTGAAGGCAAAAGAAGCAGTCTCCAAAAAAGAAGTCTCAAAAAAAGAGTTGCAGCAGCATACGAAGGAAGTAAGAAGCCGCACTTTTTAGTAACCATGTGTGAGACGCATGTAACTCGCAGATTCTGTTTGGTGAGCTTCTCAACTTCTACTTCATTCTTCGAAATACTTTCATCCGACGATGTACAACTTGACTATTCTGCAGAGGCTTGCTTTTTCACTTGTGTAGATAAACAACCGATAACTACGTTAGTTACTCGAGACTCGGGTTGGGCTCAGGCTTGGGCCCGGCGGCACTGCCGTGCCCAAGCTAAGTTGAACAAACTCTGCTCAAATTTACCTCTATTATTAGAGTAATTAGGGAAAGGATTGCCTTGGTCTCAGTCCCCGGAGTCGAACTACTTAGTGTCTCTTCGAGAAGACACCATGGTTTAACAAGTAAGATATATGATTAGAGATATGTTAATGAAACTACGATTTCTAATCATAACCTCGTTATGCAGACAATCCCAAAATGCTTCGCGAGGGAGTACCTCCCCAGCAAAAATGCAGAAATAAACCTTAGCATGGATGACAAGACATGGGGTGTCAAGTACAAACTCTACAAACAGAAGACTTGTGTAGTCGTTGAGGGTTTAGGGTGGGCTGATTTTGTCATGAAGAACAGTTTGGAGTTGGGAGATGTCTGTGCCTTTGAACCTTCTACGCAAATACAGCAGAGAACAGCAGAGTTGAAGGTTACAATCTTCCGGATTGTCGAAGTGGTTACACCGCTTATGATTTGGAAAAGAATTAATGGAGGTAGGAGCGGAAAGAAGACAACTTGATGTTATAAGATCGAAAAAATGAGTTGGTACTAGTTTATGAATTAAAAGTGGAACCCTTTTATTTATATGTTTTGACTTCTTGAAATGTTGGAAACAATGTTTCTATGGAACCTGGTCTGAACTCTCTTAGATTTTAATTATTAGTTACAATAATAATTAATTCTGGCCTTGGTTTTATTTGAAAAGCAATATTAGAACAATTTTTTTTCTGAGCTACTGTAGACCAAACTACATACGTCTCCCATCATTTCGACCAAAACAAAAAATGAGCCTTGAGACGAGATGTAGACATTCTCCATGCTGCGGTTCCCTCCAGTCGGTTCCCAGGTTGGGTTAGGGGAACATCCGAGCGATTGGGTTAGGGGAACATCTGAGCGATTGCCTTCGCGGATCCAAACACGTTCACAATAGGGAATAGAACGCCTAATATCCGAGTGATTGGGTTAGGGGAACATCCGAGCGATTGCCTTTGTGGATCCAAACACGCTCACAATAAGGATTAGAACGCCTCAGTGTGTTTTTTCTTTCTAACGGATAGAATTGGTTATCTAGAGCAAATGATATGTAGTTTTATTCAGTGTCTTTTCGACACTAATAAATATTAAGATGTTACAGGAAGATGTTATAGTGATACTGTCCGCTTGACACTCCTGTCTCCTGAACCTCACGGTTATAAAAGACCTCACTATGGAAGACTTAAGAGTATTTAACTTTTTAAGAAGAGTACCACACTTCGTCTCAGCATCAAAGTAGGATTGTGTACAACATAAGAAATACCAAAAACAATCCTTCGTATTGGAAACACAAGCAAGGCTTTTTGGAAATTTTAATTTTTGTTCATCTCTTGTTCCCAACATAAGAAGTCGCATGCTATGAAAGGATTTCTTTCAACTGATAACAATCTTTGTCATTTGGTGGTGTGCTCAATAAGAGATATATAATTATCTTGTAAACTCTTCTGCTAGAGTTATTATGTTGACCAAATACACCATTTTTAATTGGGGATTGGTGACTAAGTACTTTAAATTTATATTTGGGCTTTTTGCTAAATTCGTAAGACCCTTTAATTTCTAATATGCAAACTTTTCTTATTTCTTGATGAACATAAATAGGACAATGGAGCAATTTTGGGAGCTAGTCACTTTTAAGCTGTTATTTTTTGTTAATTAGTCATCCTTTCAGGACCAAAATGAAACTAAAAAAAGAACTATAGATATTTGGATAACTGATAAGAATGAAACAGACAGAAATCACACCTTCTCCTATCCGGCCTTGTTTATATCTACTAGGGTATAGCTCGTGCCCGTAGGGCAAGAAACTTTCTATATTTATGTTATACAAAATTATCAAATATTTTGGTCTTATACAGATATTGAAGGAATAAATATATATATAAAATAATAACCGAGATTGTATTGAGTTGTTTGAAGGGAGAAAAGAGGAAAGAGAGAAAAATAGTTAGAGAGTTTAAATGGATTGGGAAGTTATTATGACGGTTAATATCTATCTTTTGAAAGACTGTTTAAAAAGAAAGGTCATGATTCAAAAAAAAAAAAAAATTGGACGACCGATATTTATAAACTAAAGTTATGACATGACACCAAAACCTATGTCATTTGTTATATAGATTTACAGATGATATGTTAAGAAACAAGTAAAATCGACCAACATAATTATAATTCGATAATGTATGTTAAGAACCCCTACCTAGGGATGGAAATTTGCGCCAAAAGAATCGCAATCCTGACTAATACATCTCACAAATACCATAAAATTAATGTGGAATATTTGTAAGAGACATTAGACGTGAAGGAACGTTACAAGTTTAAAATAAAGTAAACGTAAATTGGTGAAAGGGGTTGTGAGAAATAAATAATATAAATGATGGAAATGAGACACAGATTATCTATTATTCTTACCGCGATAAAATAAATAAATGCTAACAAAGAAATCAGAATCTTAGGTGGCACTTAAATTGAGTGTTGCATCGGAGATGATTTTTTTTTTTTTTGTTGAACTAGCTTTATAAATTAAATAACAGCGTTATTACAATATTTATTAACTAAAATACAAGGTACATTCTTCCACTCTTTGCTCGCGTTTTTCTTCCTTGCCCATTTAGCTAATCTGTCTGCACTGGAATTGAGTTATCTTTTCGTATACTTGAATTTCACCTCTTCGAATTCTTTTCTGCTTTCTCGAATTCTCCGGATGTAGATTAAAGATTGCCAGTGTAACGTGTGATGTTTATTGTGAAGATGTTTGATGAGATTAATATTGTCGCTTTCCATTTAGATGAGAAGACAACTAGTAAAAAAACAATTGATAGATAAAGAGATATTTTAAACTCAGTTTATACTAAAATTAAGAGCATCTCCAATAAATAGAAATTGATAGGCACTCTAACAAAAAGTACCTCTACTAAATACAAGTGCCACTCTTAAATTCGAAAGATAAAAAGTACTTAAAAATCAAAGATTTCTATTTGTTCAAATTTTCGAGTCTCACTTAAAGAGTCTCAAGGAGAAACTATAATTTAGAGTGTCTTTTAGTGTTGTTTAGAATGCCGGCCCGACACGGCTCGTACGAAAAACGGGCCAGGTTGACCCGGGTTCCTTTTCGGGTCCCCGACTGGACCTATGTTTTGGGTCCGACGGGCCAACCCCGACCCGTCAAGAGCCTTTTTTTCTTTTTTATTTGAAAAAATTCCATAGATTTATGAGAAATTGAGTCGAAATATCTTTCCGAAATATCTTTCCAACATAACATTCATAAAAAATTCATTTCTATAAAATCTTTTAAGAAATCTTTCCTAAATTCATTAACTTATTTGTCTAAATCATCATCCCTAGGATTATTTCCAAAATGTAATTTCTAAAATCACTTCTGTAAAATCTTTTCAAAAACTCTTTCATAAGCTTATTACTTTAATCATTTCAAAAAACCAATTTCTAAAATCATTTCTCAATAATCTTTTCGAAAAATCTTTCCTAAATTTATTAACTCGTTTATGTAAATCACCCTCTACTAATTATTTACAAAATGTAATTTCTAAAATCACTTCCAGAATATCTTCTCAAAAGTTTTTCTAAACTTATTTATGTAAATCATATCCTATTAACTGATAATCTCAAAATCTTTCCAAAGTCATTTCTAAATCATGTCATATTTTTTTCTCATAAAATCATCTTAAATTCGTTCCAAAAAAATATTTCAAGAAAATCATTTCTAAATTATGGGTTTATATATTTCAAGAAAATCTTTTCAAAATATTTCAAGATAATATCCTTTTCGTGCCCCTTCGATAAATAGATTTGCCTAATCAATAATGATGGAGAAATTATAAGCAAAATGAAGGGATCTAATACAAAATTTATTTTCATATCTTGGTGTGCCAACAATTTCCAAAAAAAAAAAAAAAATTAAAATCGCTCTGCAAAAATCGATTTATGTTTTTTTACATAGTTTGTCCATCTAATTTGGGAGATTTGCTGTTTGGACTTTTTTTTTTTTTTTTCAGAGTTGCACGTTGAACTCCCTTTTTCCCAAAAAAAGGTTAAATGTAATAGTTTAAAAATACGTGGGAGTTGAAAATACTATTTTGCCCACGAGTTAACTAAACCCTAGTAGTACCCGCGAGCTGACCGGTGGGTTTTAACAACAACCAAGATTCATCTTCTTCCTCTAGATGATTGGAGTTTTTTTTTTGCTGAAATCAATATATCCCAAATTCTTTCCCCCATCTAATCAAAACTTCATAGGCCAAAGAATAGAATATTGAAGATGATAGAGAGATTTATTCTTCTAGTTTGGGCAACTGTTGGGTTGAAAATTCAGCTGTTGAGCATGAAATTGATGCCCAATTAAGCCCTAGCAGTAGTGTTTATGTTGGAGAAATGGGTAGTAGTAGTAGTAGAAATAGTTCTTCCAGAACTGAAAAGGCTGAAGAAGATAGATATTATCAACATTTATATCTCATTGGACAGAAGAAGAAAGCTTTAACCGATTTGTAGAAGAAGATGATGATGTGCAGAATTATAAATCATTTAATTATAAGAGAAGTGATGAAATTAAAGAAAAAAAACCAAAAAGGATAAAAAGAGAAGTGAAGAAGAAAGAGAAAGAGAGATACGTATTTGCTTCACTTCTGTTAGAGAGAGAAAGTTGGGCTGTGGCCTTGGGATGGTCATGTAGGAGATGGTGACTTGACTGATCATCACTAATTCACAAACAAGAATAAGTATAGTGAAGATGAGTAGTTGAAAGCATTGGATAGGAAAAGATAGTGAAGATGTTGATTACACATCTGTGCTATTACATCTTTGCTATTACACATCTAATGATCCTCTTGTTGGTGGTGCCTCACCTTAATTGGTTTCACTGTTGAGGTTGTCTTTTAGGTCATGCTACTCATCTTTGTGTTGCTACATTTAATCATGGAGTGAGTTCCTTTAGATTTTACATACTTTCTTAGTTATGTGGTTATAATTTCTTATTAGTAATGAATCAAAATGTTTGAATTTCTTTAATCATTTTCTTTTGTCATCTATAATTGATAGAGATATATCTTCCGGGAAGATTAATTTTGCAATGGCACAGATGAGTTAGAGACAGAGAAAGAAATTGTGTTTGTGTAATAGCACAGATGAAATGGATTTTAGAGAGAGAGAGAGAGAGAGTAGAGAGAGACCTTGAATAATCCTATGGAGTTGAATAAATTAAGAGTCCAAATTACAATATTTATTATATAAAGGTAAAGTAGGAATTTTCTAAAGTATAACTTTAGAGACGGAATATTCCCGAGAGATTCCGTCAAAAGGGGGTCCAAAGTGCAACACTGAAAAAAAGAAGTCCAAACAGCAAGTCAATTATACGAAAAGGGGTCCAAACAGCAAATCTCCCATCCAATTTCCATCTTTTAGAGTAGATTAAAGAATGAGACTAAGTTAGAGTATGGGAAGAAGATCACTCTTTCATTCTTGACAAGTCATCATCAAATTCATCATCATTGTTATTGATCTTCCATGAATTTCCTGCATATATTTAAATATAATAAAGTTTAAGGTTTTTAAGATCTTTTCATTTTGTTATTATAATGTCGTTAGCTTATGTTTTTTATTTTGTTGAAATCTCATTTAGCTTCTGTTGAAATCTGATTTAACTTGTGTAAAAGTTTGTTTTTGGAAGTCTCATGTGTTTACTTAAATGAGTCAAAAAATCTCAAAATCATGTAAAATATGAGGTTATTTTCCAAATAAGCCCTAACTTTGTGACCGGCGTCCTGCCTAGCCCCCTACTTTATCGAAAATACCCAGAGGATCCCCTTTTTCAGATTCCGTTATAACACTATTAACTAGTCACCACCTCTCTCTCATCCAACTCATTGCCTCTCTCTGCCACCTCATCTCCTCGCCACCTCATCATCTTCACCGACGAATGTCGCCTGCCGGCCAATTTTACGGCCGCCGACCTTCAAACATTAAAAAATATATATATATTTTAAACTCTTCTCTCTAAAAATTTGTTTTTTTTTTTTTTTAAAAAAAAATTTGTTTTAAAGCTCTCTCTAAATCTGATGAAACATATCTAGAGAGAGTGTTTAGAAAATAATTTTTTTTTTTTAGACAGAGAGGAGAGTTAAAATTTTTTTTTGTTTGATGGTCGTCGGCCGGCGACCTGCCGGTGAAGATGATGAAGTGGTAGAGAGAGGCGGTGATTTGGATGAAAGATAGGTGATGACTAGTTACGGTGTTATAACGGAATCTGAAAAAGGGAGACATCTAGATATTTTCTATAAAGCAAGGGGTTAGGTAAAAAGCCGGTCACAAAGTTGGGGGCTATTTGAAAAATAATCATAAAATATATTGGAACTAAAAAAAAAAAAACAATTTCAAAAGAGAAGGTTAATTCTAGGAGAAATTCTTCCCTCCATTTGGTCCCTTCTCTGGGAATGGGGCGCCATATCACTTCATCATATGCCCCCCTAATAAGTAGTAGTGACGGAAGATGGTAAACCCTTAATCAGGAAGATGTAGTGAGGGAAGACACGGTGCCGGAGAAGGTTTGAAAACAGACCCAGTAGTTCGGGTTTAGGGTTCAGCCGTTCAGGGATTGAGCATGCATGATGGTGATGGAAGAGCAACCGGCAAAGATAGATAGAGGACAATGAGTATTAATCCGGTAGACTCAAACATTAGGGCTTTATTTTGGTTCCTTAAAACACTGTTAAAACCCCTAACTTGATATAAATCTTTCTTCTCATTTGTTCATCAATAACCTTATTACAAAGTTAGGTTTTCTTTGGAACCATATAGAAGATGTCATTTGATATTCAAAAAAACACACAGCTTGGTGGGTCTCATGGAGATCACCTAATAAAGGGTATAGGTGAGATCTCCGAAAAGAATTGGATACTGATTTTCAGTTCAAAATATTGAATTTAGTGGTTCATTTATGAATTATAAGTGAGTGAATATCTACTCCTTAAGTGTTTGAGCTAATAGCAATGGTGTTTCGCTTCGCAGGTGCTGTGAGTTACAGTCAAATGGGGCTTAGTTGTTATTTTGGCGCATTTCGCAATTCGGGTATGTGCGTCTCGTCGAGGACTCCTCAAAGTCTAATACTTTTTCTACATTGGATATGATCAGGCTGTTGTGATGTGTTTTTATGCGCATCAGCTATGATCTTATATGATGATTATATGTGGCTTAATAGCTCAGTTGGATCGGATTTGATGCTATCCAATCCAATCCAACATAGCTGCGTCTGTGGAGATGAACGTTTCAAGGTTGATTTGATATTGTAGATTGACTGCAAACAGAGACAATGAGTTTTCGCCTCCAAGAACCACGGCCGAAGCATCACAAGACTCCATCTAACACCAGCAACAGGTATTAGTCCACTATAAAAACCTTTTTATCCAGTTTTAGAGATCCATCCGGAGTATGATTATACACTTTATATATTTCAGAATACTATATTTGCTCCCGGAAAGGATCGAATTTTATTCAGTTAAAATTATGTTGGATTATCTTTGTTAATTAAGAAAAAATTATCTTAGTAGTCAGTGTCAAGGGTGAGCATAAGTTGGACCAAACTAAACTGGTTAGCTTTTCTTCCTACCCTAATTGAACTAAACTGATTTGGTATCACTTCAGCTTGAACACTTCGCACTCAAACCGCCAATCATTTGCTATACTAGTTCATGACATGGTTTTTTTTGAGCATTTTCAAGACCCATTGACATAATCCACAAGCATAAAGGCCTATTACAGAAGAGATCATCCTTTGTTGGACCAACATTCTAAAGCTTGTAAACCAATATATTGTTTTTACGTAATGGAAGCTTATTTTCATCACAAGATTAAATTTGGGATGTTTAATTCTGTTATATATATCGTTATAGTACGTAGAGTTTTTACGTTCGTAACATGTTAAGTTTATAATAGTGATCTAAAAAACATATTAGAAATGTACTACTAACAGATGTAAATCAGAAAAGTGCGGTTATTATTAATATTCAGTGATTTGATATAGATTGATTCATGTATGTTGTCCCAATCGTTTCATGTTTTACTTCTATTTTGCTGTTAGTAAGAAATTAATTTGAACATCTAATAGGAGGCAAAGGAGACAACTGGGGAGGTTTATGATCCTCAAAGTAGATTAATTGGACAACGACACTTCAAGTAATGCTTTAGAGTGGGTGGTGAAGATGAAGGTGATGCAAAATTTAAAGTGGTGGTGGTCAAACAATTGAACCTCCATTGATGGAGGTTCATTGAGATTGGGAGAAAATAGAGAAATTGTTTGGGAGAACATAAGAAGACCCATCATCTCTTTCATTTCTTTTACGTTTCGACATATGGTTGTTAGGGGCCACTGGATTTCCTCCTAAAGTGACTACTTTCAATCTCACAATGGCTTTCATCAAAGATTAATATTTCGAAACGAGACTCCATTTTGTACTCGAAAGATAAGATGCTATTCTCTTTCAGCTTATGACCCTCCACAAATTCACACCACCCGTTTCTCAGAAAGAGACTATCGGCAGTTCTTGCCAACTCAACGTTCCAGATATTGTCACTTGACCCTTTTAGCTCCACAGTCTCTCAGAGTTTATTTTTCATTTTCTCTACAAACTTCTTTGGAAATTCATGCATATACGCAATGTCAACATACAAACTCAAGCGGCAAGATTATATGATGTATGACTAATTGAACTAGATCTTATAGAGAAGAAACTTACAAGTTAGAGATGGGGATTCTTGGGCAGAACTATTACAAAATGCACCGACTTGAACTTATTCCAGTATGATCTGCAACGTCTGATTAATCGCTAAGTTGGGAGGCTGAAGTTGGCGATTGTTTTATCTTTGCTTTATTCAGTTTAATTCTATTGGACTCCTCCCTTGGACTGTCCAATTAAGTCCCTCATGTTCATGTTCACTTGATTCTTCAGATGTGCTATCATCAATATATGCATCATTGATCTCTTCAGATGTGCTATCATCAATATATGCATCATCGATCTCTTCAGATTTGCTATCATCAATGTATGCATCATCGATCTCTTCAGATGTGCTATCATCAATATATGCATCATCAATCTCTGTGACAGAAAGAGAAGCAAAGAGACAACAATTAAATTTAAGGGAAAAAATGAAATGTATTCGTGGTGAATAAATGAAAGCTTAAAAAAGAGGGTCAAATGACCTATTGGATTAAGGGGCCAAAAGAAGATGGTAGTGAGGGAAGACCCAGTAGATGAGATGGGAGTGAGCATAATGATGGAAGAACAACCGGCAGAAACAGATGGAGAACATTCTTCAATCAGGTAAAACTCAAACATTAGGACTCTATTTTGGTTTCTTAACACTGTAAAACCTCTAACTTGATAGAAAACATTCTTCTCATTTGTTCATACAAACTCAATAACCTTATACAAAGTTAGTTTTTCTTGGAACCATATAGAAGATGTCATTTGATATTAAAAAAGCACACGACTTGGTGGTTTTCATGGAGACCACTAATAAAGGGTATAGGTGAGATCTCTGAAGAGAATTGGATACTGATTTTCAATTCAATATTTTAAATTTGATCTCTCATTTATATATTATATGAGTGAGCGAATACTGATTTTCCTAAAGTGTTTGATCTAATAGCAACGGTGTTTCGCTTTATAGGTGTTTTCGAATTACAAAGAAATTGGGCCTAGTTGCTTTTGTGGTGCACTTCGCAATTTGGGTATGTGCATCTCCTCGAGGAGTCCTCAGTGTCTCATACTTTTTCTACGTTCAGATGTGATCGGGCAGTTGTGATGTGTTTTTATCCATCACCTATGATCTTATATATGATTATACATGGTCTAATAGCTCGGTTGGATTGTAATTGATGCTATCCAATCCGAATAGCCGCATTGGATAGCGTAGATTGACTGCAAACAGAGACAATGAGTATCCGTCTCCAAGAACTAAGGCCCAAGCATCGCAAAACTCCATCTAACACCAGCGACAGGTATGCGTCCACTATAAAAATCTTTTTAATCCAGTTTTATTTACACTTAATACCTATCAAAATACTATATTTGGTCTCTGGAACAAACAGATTTTATTTCAGTTAGTTATATGTTAGATTATCTTTGTTAATTAAGAAAAGACTATCTTTGTATTCAGTGTTAGGGGTGAGCATAAATTGGACCGAACTAAACCGGTTAGCTTTTCTGCCAACCCAAATTGATTTTGTATAATTTCAGCTTGAACACTTCGCACTCAAACCGCAATGACCGATCATATGCTATACTAGTTCATGACATGGTTTCTTTGAGCATTATCAAGACTCATTGACATAATCCACATGCACAACGACCTGTTACAGAAGAGATCACCTTTCCTTAGATAGACATCTAAAGCTTGTAAACCAATATATTGTTTTTACGTATTGAAAAATAATATTTCATCACAAGATTAAATTTGGGTTGTTTAATTCTGTTATATATCGTTATAGTACATAGAGTTTTTACGTTTGTAACTTGTTAAGTTTATAACAGTGATCTAAAAAACATATTAGTAATGTACTACTAACGGATGTAAATCAGAAAAGTGCAGCTATTACTAATTTTCAGTGATTTGATTTAGATAGATTCATTTGTTTGTCCCAATCGTTTTGTGTTTTATTTCTATTTTGCTATCAGTAAGAAATTGATTTAAACAACTAATAAGAGGCACCTGAGACAACTAGGGAGGTTTAGGGTCCTTAAAGTAAATTGATTAGACAACAACACGTCAACTAATGCGTTAGAGTGGTGGTGATGCAAAATTCACAGAGGTGGTGGTCAAACAATTGAACCTTCATTGATGGAGGTTCATTGAGATTGGGAGAAAATAGAGAAACTGAGTGAGAGAAACATAAGAAAGAGAGAAACTAATTAAATTTAAGGGCAAACCTGCGATGTAAGAAAGTTACTGATAGAGATGAATGGAAGCAACTGTTTAAGGCATATGTGAGACGTCAAAAGAAGGATTGCCAGACCCAAATTCTGATTTGGCGTGTCTTGCATGAATGGCCCACTTAGAACCTTGAATAATGCGGGCAGTGTCTCTTTAATGTCTTTTATGTCCTAGGAGTTTAGAAGGTTAAAAGTCTAGAAGTATGGGATATTAAGGGTCAGTTTTAGGCTATATATAAGGGTTGTATTCTGCTGTTTGAGGGAGAGAGAGTATTCCAGCATCTATTTCAGCTTTATGTGTTTGTGTGATGCAAATACCCCAAAGGCGTGATGCCTAAGGGCTCTAGGAGTGATTCCTAGTTGTACTAGTGTGATGCTAGTGTCTATCTATAATATAATCAAGTTATATTCTTCCTTAATCCCAGCTTCCCATTTCTGGCCTACATCAGTTTGGTATCGGAGCGAGGTTACATGATGGCAACTAGATCCGGACTTAGGAGAAGATTAACTGAGAATGAACGAGACGATATCATTTTTGAAATTACAGAACGACTCAGAGACGTGCAAACCAGACTAGCTAAGATGGAAACTCGAACACACCATTTTGCTAAACATCCTGAAACTGCAAAAGGAGATGAGCAAGCCGGAAATAATGAAGAGAAAGCTCTAGAAAATGAAACTTTATTTGATTATGGAATCTATGAGTATAATGACCTAGAGGAGGAAGAAAATAGTTCCCATGTATCTGTTGTTGGACTCGTTACCACATCTCTAACAATGGAAAACGAAGAAACTAAAGACATTGTTGATCATCAAAGTGTTTCTATCGAGGTGGATTCCCATCAAGGATATTGGATTAATTGGAAGGGGCACCCACTTACTGACTATACAAGGATTAGATATGATGAGTTCAAAGTACTTGACGAAGACCTTTATGCATTTAACTCGCCAGAGTCGAGCTTTCTCAAACCCGGGAGAATTGATAGAGATGATGAGTCCAAAGTACTTGACCAGGACTTTGATGAGAAATTTTATGCATTTAACTCATCGGGGTCGAGTTTTCTCAAGCCCGGGAGAATTGATAGAGATGAATGGAAGCAACTGTTTAAGGCATATGTGAGACGTCAAAAGAAGGATTGCCAGACCCAAATTCTGATTTGGCGTGTCTTGCATGAATGGCCCACTTAGAACCTTGAATAATGCGGGCAGTGTCTCTTTAATGTCTTTTATGTCCTAGGAGTTTAGAAGGTTAAAAGTCTAGAAGTATGGGATATTAAGGGTCAGTTTTAGGCTATATATAAGGGTTGTATTCTGCTGTTTGAGGGAGAGAGAGTATTCCAGCATCTATTTCAGCTTTATGTGTTTGTGTGATGCAAATACCCCAAAGGCGTGATGCCTAAGGGCTCTAGGAGTGATTCCTAGTTGTACTAGTGTGATGCTAGTGTCTATCTATAATATAATCAAGTTATATTCTTCCTTAATCCCAACTTCCCATTTCTGTCCTACATCAGTTACCTCATAAGATCAATTGTCTCCTAACTTAGCTTTGTTAGGCTCTTGAATTTGTATTGGTTGGTGAATTCCCTTTATCTTCGTTGTGTGTGTTCCATTAGTACATCAAGCTGTTACTTTTGTATTGGTTGGTGAATTTGGTCAATCGTTTTACGACCTGGGCAACGTGTCTTCATCTCCTCAAGTCTCGACTTCCTCTGAATGAGGTTGTTTATGGGGCTTCACGATTTCCTATACGTCTGATCGGGTGCTATAATTCTTGTGGTCTTTGACTCTAAATAGTAAAAATGTAATTACCAATTCCGTGTAAACTCATCAACATAATCTTTTTCAATTTTTACATCATTAAATGTAGAAAAAGTTATTTATAGGTCACGTAATATCTAAAAGCTCAAGTTTATTAGCAAAAACATGCTCAACCAAAACTAAAAATTAATGTGAGTCTTTGAGCCATTTATAGGAAACAATTTATCATGTCTTAATGGCTTCTAGTTCCTATTTCTGAGGAAGTAAGCATTTAGAGATAAACATGCGAACAAATAACGTGTTCCTATCTCAAAAGCGAGAATAATTAGTCATAATTAGTAAAGAAAATAGAAATATAATGGGATTCTTATTAGTTCCATGTTAGGCTTTCGACATTGTGGACCTAGGACCCGTTCAAGAGAGTTACATTCATATACTCTTTCTTCTGAACGTTAGAACTGAAAGATACGGCCCTAGTTCTACTTTTCATTTGAGTAAGGAGTCCCTAATAGATAACCTGTCTTATTGTGTAAGTTATGGATACCTAACATCAAGGCCAGCCTAAATATTTGGGAGACCCCAAGCAGAGTAAAAAATTGGAGCCTTACGTAGAAAATTCAAAACATGAGGCCCTTTATTATGTTGGGCCCAAAGCGACCGCCTCGGTGACTTTGGGCCTTGGACCACCTGCCTAACATAACCTTCCGGAATATTCTTCTGGTCAACATGGGTCCAACCTAGCTACAAAATGTCCGCCTGTAACTTTGATGTTGTATTATATATATGCATATCACACTATTGTTAGAGAATCCAATCGTTCATGAAAACCTTGTTTCCTTTCAAATAGTAGCAGAAAGGGGAAGATCTTTTGAAAATCAAGCGAGGTAGTAAGTTGTTCGTTCTGACTATCAGAGTTATCACTTAGTAGAAATTGGGTGGGGAAGCTTCACGCGTTGTTTTCTAGTTTCTTTGTATATCTCTTTGATATCAAGCAGAATTGGTAAAATTATTGATTTCATATCCAGATCTTATTTTATTCTTTTGTACATTAATTTGTCTAAATAATTTATGATTGTTTGTGTTTCGGAAGAGATTGGTAAAATTATTGATTTCATATTCAGATCTTATTTTATTCTTTTGTACATTAAATTGTCTAAATAATTTATGATTGTGTTTCGGAAGAGATTGCGTAGTGGAAACGAGAGAAGGAGTGTTTGGGTAAAAACGATTGAAGTGAAACATTTTCTTATTGAAATGAGGGACTATTTACCATTTTCTCATGTTTTTCTTGTGGGCAATAGTTTAGGATCGTCAAGATTTTTTTTTTTTAGTTTTTCTATTCGGAGGAAGGGGAAACTGCAGATTAAGAAATAAAGAGTTGGAAATTGGATATGAGATTTCAATTTTGGATGGATTTGGTCTTTCTACGTTTCAGTATTGGGAATCATAGGAACAAAATAATTTGTGAATTCAATAAAACATTTATTTATGGGTATCTTGCTTAAAAAAAACATGTTTCAAGTTTCAACTTCAAGATTTCATGATAAATTTGGATTCAATTTTGGGTTGTCAAAATATTAACGTCATCCCTATTTGTGGGATTACATGGAGATCCAATGGATCAATTTTGGGTGGTGACGAATTTCCCAATATACAAAACCATCATCACCTAGGACAAAGGGATCGTATCATTCTTCTACCTCCATCGTCTGCATGCTGAAATCTTATTTGCGGCTTTCGTTTGAAATTTAAATTGTAATGATAATTTCGAAAGACCAACCATTGATAGTGGTTAGAGAGATATACATTCAGTATCTCATTACATTTTTCATTCTATACCTTTTTGTTTATATGTGGTCACTATTTATTTGGACTTTTTTCGTACTAATGACATCACAATTCATTATGGCAGTAGGAAGGCCCGAGATAGAGACGATGAGAGGCAGGGATGAGCAAGTTGGTTTGGCTAAGCAACGGAACTGTACTAAGTGTTCTAAGTCTGGTCATAATAAAGCAACCTGCAAGGCCGTACCAGCAAAGGTAGCTGCTGAAGGTATGCCATATTTTCATGACGTGGTATGTTAATAATATGCTTGATATATATTATGTGTTCGATTTATTAGGGATAGTGAGTCCACCTCCATATTCACGTAATATGATAATTCAGTTACTCAATAAGTTTGAGTTTTGAGAGAAAAACTGGCCGCCATGTAAGGTCGATTGTTGAATTTCCATTGTTAGCGTGAAAAGGAGAAATAAAAAGAAACCAAGTGCTAGCAGTGGGTGACTATTAGTGGAATGGCGCCACACTACATTCATCTGCATAAGTATTATACAAGCAACTCCCTCTGTGATGATAATCAAGTTCTCTTAAGTCTTAAGGGCAAACCATGTGACGATTAAAAGTTAGTTTAGTTTCTTTTACTTTAGAACTTGTTGCTTTATTAGGATTAGTTTCTATCGGCCATGAAATTTATAGTTGTTAAAACGAGAGCTTTTTGGAGGTCGTTGTGTTGGTTATGTTTTAGTATCTAAAAATATTCTTAAGGTATATAGATACCTTGAACTGTAAGTTTAATTAGTTTTGGTGTGTTTTGGAAGTTTATTGATCGATTATCTATGCAAGTACTAATTTTTAGTTATCCATTGATCTGATTAATTACGTTTGCTTTTTTGTTTGAAATTTATGAGTTATATCTCTTCTCCTACAGTCTGGTTGAGTTCCTATTTATTTTAAACTAAGTCTTCGCTGGAAATTATTCTTACATAATTAATCAGATCAATGGATAACTGTAAGTCTTCGCTGGAGATTCTTCCTACATGTTCGAGCTTTTAGAGAAAATAGCCTTTTTGACATGACTTTGTTTTACAGGTTGAATTACATACCCAAATTCACATTTGAGACCAGGTTCATCTAGATTCTAGAGGTATAGGTGCTGAAGCTGCAGCTCGAAGGGAAATTAGTGCGCATGAATCTCGAGGAAGAGGTTTTGAATATACATCTGAAGAAATTGATGATAGATATATTGATGATAGCACATCTGAAGAGTTTGATGATGCATATATCGAGGATAGCACATCTGAAGAGATCGATGATGCATATATTGATGGTAGCACATCTGAAGAGATCGATGATGCATATAGTGATGATAGCACATCTGAAGAGATTGATGATGCGTATATTGATTATAGCACATCTGAAGAATCTAGCGAACATGAACAGTTTGAGGTACGTAATTGGACAGTCCAAGGGAGGAGATCCACTAGAATTGAACTGTAGAAAGCAAGGATGAAACATCACCAACTTCAGCTTCCCAACTTTGCCGTCAATCAGATTTAGCAGATCAGCTCATATACTGCAATAAGTTCAAGTCGTTGCATTTCGTAGTAATTCTACCCAAGAATCCCCATCTCCAACTTGTAAGTTTCTTCAATATAAGATCCAATTCAATTAGTCAGTCGTACATCATATAATCTTGCCGCTTAAGTTTGTTATGTTGACATTGCGTATAAGCAGGAATTTCCATAGAAGTTTGTAGAGAAAATGAAAAATACACTCTCAGAATATGTGGAGCTAATAGGGCCAAGTGGCAATACCCTAGAACTTTGAGTTGGCAAGAACTGATGACAATCTCTCTCTAAGAAACGGGTGGCGTGAATTTGTGGAGGATCATAAGCTGAAAGAGAATAACATCTTATCTTTCGAGTACAAACTGGAGTCTCGTTTCGAAATATTAATGTTTGACGAAAGCGGCTGTGAGATTGAAAGTAGTCACCTTACGAGGAACTCCAGTGGCCAAAAGGCCCTAAACAACTATACGTCGAAACATAAAAGAAAAGAAAGAGGTGCCGGACCTTCTGAAAGAGTTATTCATCCTGGAAACCGACAGAAGGAGCAACACATAGAGCTATCTGTGGAAGGACCACAACTACTTGCAAGTCGAGCTGCGAAAACAAAATCAATATCTTCTATCCATGCAATAGTGGAAGCACAAATGAGCGAAGAAGGTCAAATATTATGCTTTCTTATTTACTGTATACAAATATATTTGAAGTTTCTGATTGATTCTTTCAATGAAAATGTTTCAGATGAAGAAGTCTATGTGGAACCAAAGCCTAAATATCCTAAACGTTCTGTATCGAGCAGAGGAGATGTAACTTGTAAGTGAAGGCAAAAAAAAGCAGTCCCAGAAAAAGAAGTCTCAAAAAAAGAGTTAGCAGCAGCATACACATGTATCTCGCAGATTCTGTTTGGTGAGCTTCTCAATTTCTACTTCATTCTTCGAAATACTTTCACCAGACGATGTACAACTTGACTATTCTGCAGATGCTTGCTTTTTCACTTGTGTAGTCAAACAACCGCATAACTACGTTAGTTACTCGAGACTCAGGTTCGGCTTAGGCTTGGGCCTGGTGGCACTGCCGTGCCCAAGCTAAGTTGACCAAACTCTGCTCAAATTCACCTCTATTATTAGAGTAATTAGGGAAAGGATTGCCTTGGTCTCAGTCCCTGGAGTCGAACTACTTAGTGTCCCTTTGGGGGGAGATTTGCTCTTTGGACTCCCTTTCTTATAATTGACTTGCTGTTTGGACTTCCTTTTTCCAGAGTTGCATTTTGGACTCCCTTTTGACGGAATCAGTCGGGAATATTCCGTCTCTAAGATAATAATTTACATGATTCCCAATTTACCCCTATATAATAATCAATATTGAATTTTTGACCCCTAGTTTATTTAACTCATTTTCTTCTTCTATCTTTAACCATCTTCTCCATCAAGTTGCTCAGTCAATTAAGAAATTAAGCTAAACCCAAATTAGAAATTTATTTTATTGACAACGATGAACCTTTAAATCTGTTGTTTTTGCTGAAGATCTTTCGTGGGTATACAACTAAGTCTTGAACACCTTAGTACAATTTTCTTTTAGTTTTGAAACAAAGTGTTAAATTACAGAGTCTCCATTGAGTTTCAACATCGATTGGTTCATTCTCAACAAAAAAACATCGATTGATTCACCATTTCCTCCACAATATGGACTAAATCCTGGTGCTTGTTGCTGACCTAATATCTTCTCCTCTGAATCACACAAGAACACAAGACACATCTCTAACTTTCTCTCTCTAAAAACCTTTAATTTCATATCTCTAAAACCACTATTTCTTTGTGAAATAAGGATATGGGATTTGTTGGTGTTGACTTATCTGAGAAGGGGTGGATTGCAACTCCTACTAATAGTCATGATGATCAATATCTAGGGTTACCCCCAATTGCTGCTAATGTACCAAATCTTTGTTTAATTTGGAAACAAATTGCTACCATTGCTAAAGGATCTCCAAGTGATAGAACTGATGTTGTTGCTTCTCTTCACCAAATTGTTCTATTTTTGCTAAAATTCTTAAAGAAGGTCCAATGAAAGTTCAAATTGTTCTGATTCTTAGAGGGAGAGAGAGAATCTGAGAAATGGGTAGCAAGGGGAAGAACAACAATGGAGGTTGGAACTGGTGGCGTGGCTTTTATTGCTGCTCATCAATCCACCTGTTAATTCACTCTCCCTTGATGGTATTCAACTTCCCTTACCCTAATTTCTTATCCATTTTTTTCTTTACTTGATCACGATCTACAGAAGAGGAATTAAGAATTTGATCACGATCTATACAAGAGGGAGGAAAAAAAGATTTTTATAGGGTTCAATTTATGCCAAATTTAGCTCAGATATGCATACTTTTTACATTCTATATGATGTATAGAGTTTAGTTTTCTAGGGTTTAATTAAGAGAGCTCTGTTATCTCATCAAAAAAAAATTAAGAGAGCTCTGTTAATGTCATGGACCAGTTGCTTTAAATTTGCTTATGAGCACCGTTAATGTCTTAGTAAGTGAAATGGTAATTTTAGAGAGAGAATGAACAAGAGAGGGACATGGGGTTCTAAAGTGCAATATTAATTATGTAAGGGTAGAATGAGAATTTTTGTAAGTATAACTTTAGAAAAAGAATATTCTTAGGTGATTCCGTCAAAAGGGAGTCCAAAGCGTAACTCTGGAAAAAGGGAGTCCAAACAGCAAGTCAATTATACGAAAGGGAGTCCAAACAGCAAATCTCCCCTCTTTGGGAAGACACCATGGTTTAACAAGTAAGATATATGATTAGAGATATGTTAATGAAACGTCGATTTCTGATGATAACCTCATTATGCAGACAATTCCTAAAAGCTTCGGCTGCTTCGCGAGGGAGTACCTTCCCAACAAAAAGGCAAAAATAAACCTTAGCATGGATGACAAGACATGGGGTGTCAATTACAAACTCTACAAAGACAAGACTTGTTTAGTTATTGAGGGTTTAGGGTGGGTGATTTTGTCATGAAGAACAATTTGGAGTTGGGAGATGTTTGTGCTTTTGAACCTTCTAAGCAAACACGGCAGAGAACAGCAGAGTTGAAGGTTTCAATCTTCCGGGTTGTCGGAGTGGTTACCCCGCTTATGATTTGGAAAAGAATTAATAGAGGTTGGAACGGGAAGAAGACGACTTGACGTTAGAAGATCCAAGAAATGAGTTAGGTAGTTATTTTATGACTTACAAGTGGAACCCTTTTATTTATATGTTTTTGACTTCTTGAAATGTTGAATCAGTGTTTCTATGGAACTTAGTCTGAATTCTCTTAGGTTTTATTTGGAAATCAATATTTGAACAATTTTTTTCTGAGCTACTGGAGAGACTATGGAATAGAACACCTCCTTGTTTCTTTTATTATTTTTGTAACGGTTAGAATTGGTTACCTAGAGCAAATGATACATAGTTTTTTTCAGTGTCTTTTTTACACTAATAAATATTAAGATGTTCCAGGAAGATGTTATAGTGATAATGTCCCGCACGACACTTCTGGACCTCACGGTTTTAAAAGACGTCACTAGGCAAAGATATTTAACTTCTTAAGAAGAGCACCACACTTCGTTTCAAAACCAATGTGGGATTGTTTAAAACAAAGAAGACTGTTTGGAAATTTTAGTTTTCTTTAATCTCTTCCCAACATAGGAAGTCCGATACTATGAAAGGATTTTTTCAGCGGATAACAACCCTTGTCATTCGGTGGTGTGTGTAGGTATAGAGAAATAATTGTCTTTTTCATTATGTAGTTAATTCTTCGGTTAGAGTAATTATGTCGATCAAGTCCACTATTTTCAATTGGGGATTGCTGATTAAGTGCTTTGAGAATTTATCTTTGGGCTTTTTTGCTAAACTCTTGGAGCCTGTAATTTCTAATATGTAAAGTTTCCCAATTTCTGATGATTTTGTAGTCTTTTTTCGTGCTTCAACACTCGGCTAACATATACTTTCACTTTCCTCAAATGATAATAACGAAACAGACAGAAATCACACCTTCTCCTATCCCGCCTTGTTTATATCTATATTTACAGATAGTATGCTAAGAAACAAGTAAAACCAATATAATTGTAATTCGATAATGTATGTTAAGAACCCCTACCTAGGGGTGGAAATTTGGGCCGCGAAACCCAAATCCCGACTAGTATATCTTACAGAGTCTGTAAGTATCCATGGATGTTAAAACCTTCTTATTGGCTAACCTAGCTAGCTTGCGATGCACCACAGTGCCTGCCTCCCGACGTCCCAACAGTAGTAGTAGTTTGTACTGACATACAAGTAGCTCGGGCAATGTAGCACGTCACTGCACATAAATAACCCCCTGCATTCTAGTCCCACTCTATCTTTGCTATATTTTTTATCTATAAATATATATATATATATATATATATATATACTAGGTATAACCCTATGCCTCCAACACGATAATAGTCTATATTCAAACTCATAGTCCACAATTATCATAGCTTGACAAAAACAAAAAATTTACCATCTATTCGAGTAGACTCGGTCCTGAAAAACTAAAAAGAATGTTAAAGGGGAGAAATAAGATACATATGCCATAAAATGTGGAATATTTGTAAGAGACATTAGACGTGAAGGAGCGTTATAAGTATAAAATAAAGTAGACGTAAATTGATGAAAAGAATTGGGAGAAAAAAATAATATAAATGATAAGAGATGAGACACAAATGATGTATTTTTTCTCCCGCGATAAAATGTAAAAATGCTAACAAACAAATCAGAATTCCATGTAGTTTTTTTTTTTTTTTTTTTTTTTTTTGTTGAAAGAGAATTCCATGTAGTTGAAGAATATTTGTAAGAGACATCAGACGTGAAGGAGCGCTAAACATGTGAGGTGCAACAAATAAACAAATCATTTATTCTTGTTTGCATACTTCATTAGACATATTAGATATACATGGAATTGTTAGTTTGTTACTAAACCTTTGAAATTTCATAGTAGCATGACTTTCATCTTACCACGTGATAAATTAAATTTCGCATTTCGATTCCCTGGTTATCGATATCTAAAAATGCTGATAGAGACTAACTGACCTGCTTTCCCGTTTGGATGAGAAGGCAACCAATAAGAAAACAATTGATAAATAAACAAATGTTTTAAGCTCAATTTATACCAAAATTAAGAGCATCTCCAATAGATAAAAATTTATAGACATTCTAACAAAAACTCTGGAAGTCTTCGTTGTCAAGTGTCAATGAAGATTCTCTTTCCTAAGTGTCAATATATATATACATTCTAAATTTTATTTGTAGGAGATCTTTAAAATACCACCATTAACACACATGTCACTCTTAAATTCGAAAGTACTAAAAAAATCAAGGATTTCTATTGGTTAAAATTTTAGAGTACACTTAAAGAGTCTCTATGACACACTCTAATTTTAGACTGTCTCTCTTGAGAGTCTCTATTAATAAATGAAAATTTTGATGAAAGGCCCAAATTTTGGGCCCAAATACAAAAAAAAACCCAACAAAGATTATTATCTCACCCAAAACCCAATAATCAAATAATAACTCATATCAAACCCAAATACACATCCCTATGCTCCATCTCTCCCCAACTTGTATCTCTAAGACCTAATGGTTTCTTCTATTCCCTCTTTTGCCCTCCTATATATATCCAACTACTCCCTCCTTTTACAAACCAAAATTTTCTCTCTCTAAAATATCTCTCTTTCTCAATAATCTGGGTTTCTTTCTCTCTCTACCTCACCGCCCAACACCAAACCCTCTTTTCTCTCTTCTCTCTCCAACCTCACCGGCCATCTCTTCAATCTATTCCACCTTCATTCATCATCTTCTTCTCTGTAGACCCTACTTTGCTCCTTCATTCATCATCTTCTTCTCTGTAGACCCTACTTTGCTCCTTCATTCATCATCTTCTTCTCTGTTTACTATAGAAGCCGAAGCCCAGACGTGAAAAGTTCCACCTTCATTCATCATCTCTAATCTATTCCACCTTTATTCATTCATCATCTTCTTCTGGCTGAAAAAACCGTCCTGAGAGAGATAACCTTTTTCACGTTTTCGTGGTTCAGTCATCAGCTTCAGTCATCATCTTCTTCTCTGTAGAAACTTCAGTCATCATCTTCTTCTTCTATAAAACCAGGTAACTTTTTATTATTTGTTTATCCTTCTTTTGTGATGATTACTTTCTGGTTTGTGCCCAATGTTTATGATTTGTCCGTACAGTTTAGGGTTTTTTCTCTCAACTTCTGTTTTTGTATTTTCATTGTTCAGATTTTGAAAACATTTTGTTAAATGTTAACCTAACTTTATAATGTGTTAACATATTTGTTGCAATGCTATATAATGATCACTGTGATCATCATTTTATGAAATGATCAGACATTGCAGTGTGGACCATATGATTTTATCACATATTTCTTGTTTGTACGTTCATTTCTTGATGTGTCCGTACAGTTTATTGGTTATTTTCTCTAAACCTTTCCTGTTTTTGTAACAAAACTTTACAGTTTGTGTTAACATTGTGTACATTTGTACAACATTGTGTTAAATGTTAACAGTTCGGTATTATGTGTTAATAAATTTTGTTAAATGTCACCATTTTCCCAGTTAATTTGCAATTTCACAGAAACGCAAACATTTTTTACCAAGGTAAAACATTATTCCAGTTTTTGGGACAGTGGAAGGAATGTGTGAACATTCACCCAAATGCTACAACATTTTCAATTTGATTGTAACATTTGTCAACCTGTTAAGACATTTGATGATACTTTCATAACATTTTATTCAAATTTGCAGTATGGAAACTGAAAGGTCACTTTCTACATCTCAAAATAATGACAAGAAGTTAGTATGTGACTCATGGGGCGACGTATTTACGGATATTGGGCAAATATTTCTCGGTGGTGTCAAAGCTTTTCGACACGCTCTTGACCGATATACCATTGCAACCAAGAACAACTACAAATATATCAAGAATGAACCAGGTCGTGTGACTGCTGTTTGTTCCAAACCCGGATGTAATTGGAGAGTCCACGGGGTTGCACCATTGGGATGTAAATCCGTGTTTCCGTTGAAAGAGTACGAACCGAAACACGATTGTCTCGATGTTGTTCTCAAACCTGCGGATCCCAAGTTGTCTAGTAAACTTGTTGGCAGCCTAATGGATGAAGACATCAGAAAACACCCAAATTGGAGTACGGCTGAAGTTAAAGAAAAGTTTCAAGACGATTACGGTGTTGAGTTGAGCTATTATTTTTCTTACGGTGGTAAGAAGGTAGCCATGGACAAAGTATTTGGGCAGGAGGGTGATTCCTATGCAAAGTTGAAGTGGTACGTAGATGCTTTGGCGACTACTAATCCTAATAGCATAATTGATTTGCAAATCGAACCCACTACCAACAGATTTGTCCGAGTTTTTATTGCCCTTCACGCATCTATCCTTGGGTTTCAACACTGTCGCCCTGTGATCTATATTGATGGAACATTCGCCAAAACTCGTTTTAATGGCTGCATTTTAGTTGCGGTTACCAAGGACGGAAACGACGGTATGTTTTCATTTTTACATCTTACGTTAACATTCTAATGTTCCTGCTAACACTTAACAAAATGTTACGAACATGATCTATAATGACGCGGCATACAGTGAGATGCTGCGTCATTTATTGAAGTCATTCCTCATTCCCAAGTATGTGTTGACATTTCAGGAAATGCTTATGCACTTTTGCTTCATGCATCAACAGAACTAATTTTGTATTTCTTTTTTTTTTTGTTAGGTCTTTTCCCCATTGCTTACGCAGTTGTGGACATTGAGAATGATCATAATTGGGATTGGTTTCTGCAAAATTTGAAATTAGTGGTGGATCCGATAAAACGTTACACCTTTATTTCGGATAGACATGCTGGAATTCTAAAAGGCGTGAAGAACGTTTTTCCCACCGCTCATCACTCATTCTGTGCTTGGCACTTGCGATGTAATTTGAACTTGAGAATACGTAACGGGGCGCGCCAGTCACGTTATTTTCAGAGTCTTATGTTTACGGCGGTACGGGCATTACCCGAGAGCGAGTATCACGCAACCATTGAACAAATGGTTGAGATGGGTGGAACCAATGTGGAGAGGTTTTTCCAATCCCTTAATCCGGAATCATGGGCAGATTCCTTTTTCCCCGGAGATAGGTATTTTGTTTACTCTTTTTCAGTTGAAATGTTGAAACACCATTTACCCTGTTACCGGCACACTTTAAGTTTACTCAGTCATTTTTTCACATTTAATCATATCTTCTGTTATGAAAGGGCATTCTTTATAGTCTTCCGTCATTCGGATACATGTTACCACATTCAGTGTGCTGTTCTTACACGAGACGATTTATTGCAAGCATTCGATAAATGTTGTGACATTCGTTATAATGTTTTCTTACAGGTATGGCGCCATCAGTTCCCAACTGTCTGAGAGCTTCAACAACATGGTAAAGAAAGCCCGCGTCCTCCCTATTACACCATTGTTGGATGCCATAAGACAAAAGATTATGAACAAGATGAGAAAGCATAGAGACGCTGCTATTGGATGGAATACATTTCTTTCCCCATCCATTAACTTGGAGAAACAAGCGAAATACAAAGTTGCGGAGACTTGGAGATACGTCGAGGCAGCCCCACTTATTTATGAAGTATATTCGACTCCACGCCATTCCGTAAATCTTGGTACTCTCACATGCTCTTGTCGGCGTTGGCAAGTAGATTCGCTTCCGTGTCATCATGCAATGTTATGCATCAACAAGACTCGTGGTGATAGTACATGTTTTTACGATCCGGTCTGGACGGTGGAGGCTTACAGGAACACATACCAACATTGTGTTTACCCCGTTCCAAATTTTGACGAACCCTATACTTTTGATCCATTAACCAAGACTCTTCCTCCACTAGTAAAAAGGGCACCCGGCAGACCACGTACAACACGGTTGCAGAGTTCCGGAGATGTTACCAGGAGAAAAAGAATATGTCGCAGGTACAACCAACCCGCTTATCACAACAGTGCGACATGTCGAGCCCAACTGTAGTTCTCATTTTTCTAAATGCTTTAACATTCAACGATATATCTCAACATGTTAGAGACTGTCTCTACATGGTGTTGAATGTTTTAGTAAAATATTTTGGTCTTTAGTACATATTTTTTTGTCTAGTGAATGAATCCTAACATTTTACAAAATGTTCAGTGAATGAATCCTTACATGTCTACCTATTATTTACAATGTGTCAACATTATGAAGTTTTTTGAATACATTCTCATTAATGAAGGAACATTATTACATATTTCCCAAGACATTTGTCAATATGTCCCATCATTAAGAGGAATGTTCTAACATGTCTGTGTATGTTCTTCCCTGAAACAAACTCTAAGGGGACAATGCATGTCACATATGTTGTTGAAGAAAAATAATAATATATTCAAATTTACTTCATATTGTTTGCACATAAATATCCCATTCAAAATCATTGTATGTTGTTAACATCCCAACATAATTTACAAACCATATTTGTTTGTAATCTAATCAAGAATGAAGTCGTTTCGGGTTTAGTGATATGAACATAACCCGTTACCTGAACAACTACTTCATTTTTGATTAAAAGATCCTTTACAAAAAAAACATAGGTCGGGGCAACCACACTTTCAAGCTCGGGCCATCCTCCAAGATATCGTATTCTCCTTCAATATGTTGTGGGTGAGCTTAGCCCTCTTCCTTTGTGCCAGGGAAACCCAATCTGGATTTTGTGTACGCTCTTTGGGTCATGTTGTCATGCAGTCTTCCACCAGCTCTTCAATTTTCAAAATTACAAAGAGACCGCAATCCGGGCTGTTCAAGACACAAATGAACTGTTAAAGCATAACCAAAAATGTTTCCACAGTCACAGACAATACTGAAACATAATGTGAAATGAGACTACATTAATAATAATTACGTGTCTTTTTATCAATTGTCTGAAAACATAAAAGGGTTTTGGAACAACATTTCGCGGAATGTTGGAACAATTTCATACAAATTAAAGCATGCATCATAATGTTGGAACAAATAAAGAGTGAAAACACTTACTTTTCTCCCTGAGTAGGGAATTCTGGCTCCCCAAGAACATCTGCATATTTTTGTTGGGTTCCAAACATTGTGAATCCCACCTCTTCCATTACATCCTCCACATATGCCGCGTACTCCCTGGCATTTTCGAAACACTCCTTGGCCATCTTCTTATCAAATGACATCGAATCATAATGGGTCCACCGATGGAGAAATACATTATATATCAAGAGTGTCTAGTGCCCCCCCCCCCTTGCTGTGTCTCCCGTTGTTGGTTGGCAGATTGGTGCACACAAATAATATTTCCGGTTTCCCAGCATTATTACTCAACGTACGATTGAGCATTTGTTCGATGGAAGCTTGGTTGACCTCGGACTTTATCATTGTCTGTAGAACAAACACAAAGTTATCAAAATGTTCACTCATATAAAAGATGATGATAGGAAAACATTCTAATCACTTAACTTACATAGATTTCGGATGGGAGGCATAGCACACACTTTTCTTTCAATTCCTTGTGATTAGTGACGAAGGAACTCGCCCAATTAATTATTTGTGAATCGCATTCGAGATTCATCATCAACATATGGAGCTGCTTCCCACAGATGTCGTTAATCCCGTCACTAAACCAGACCTTCGTACTGCAAAATTAGGAAAAACAGTGTCACCTTTTCTAATGTTAGGGCATTTCAGGGAATGCTAAGTCATTACAGTAAGCGAATATAAATGATGCAATACAAACAGTAACGTTCAAACATTACTGTTTGTGCATGAACATTACAGTAACCTACTCGTACCTTTTGTCACTTTTCCTGAGGAATTCTTCCAACAGACCCTTTTCTTGTTCCTTCACATTCTTCCAGACTGGGCTTCTTCTCTAGTTTCCAAGCTTCTGACCTTTCTCCTCTTCTGACCTTCCGGCTCCCAACTCTACAATGTCTTCTACATTAATTGTTTTTTTTTTCTCGAGTTGCTTTGCTTTCTCGGTCATAGTTCGGGTTCGTGGCTGAGTTTTAACCCTCTTAACCAAAGAGTTTTGTTTGTTTTTCTCTTTCTTTTCAACAACTTCAGCCATTTCAACCTTTGGCTTATCTATAAAATCGTCTTCAGAAGAACTTTCATTCTCCACGATCTCATAGTTTTCATATTCTTTTGCCATCTCACAAACCTCTGAAAAGAAAGCTGAAGGCCAAGTCAGCTGAAAGTCAACTTCTTCCGTCTCATTTTCACCTACATTCAAAAAACTTGGAAATTGCTTTTCACCTGTTCCCACCACCACACGTTTAACTAGCCAACATTCGATAGAACCGCAAATCTTAACATAAATGATTATCCAATTCTTGATCAATATATATAAACGTTATCAAGGATGTTCTAACATTTTACGTATTTATGTTGGAGAAGAACACTTACTTGTTTGTTTCTTATTTATTACTTAGCCGACCAGTCTATTGTCGTTCGTGGTAAAAGACAGTCTTCAATTGTCGTGGTAAAAGACATCGTGGGAGTACGATAGAACTCTTTTACTTACCGTTTATCAAAAAATTTGTAACGATGGCGGAACAATTTATGTTCATACCAATCATCTCACAAGTAAGTAAGAATTTCAGAGAAGATAGAATGATTCCACACAAGTTAATACGTTGGTTAAAAATAAAAAAGTAGAAATAAAACCAACTTAAATCTAAAAAAACAATATTCATTACTTTTATCATTGTAGACTGACTTAAAAACAGTATCTTAAATGTTGAAGCAGTCTGGTATTTGCTTCAACATTTCCAACTTCTTTTCAAGCAAAGACAAGAATGTCAACAGAAGTAAAAAATTGCGTGAGCATTTACTCACTTGACCCAGCTACTTTGCTCTCTGTCTTCTCCTGGTTTTGCACATCCCCTGAAGATTGACCCTTAACAAACTCATCAGAAATCGCCTTCTTACCCTTGTTGTCTATTTCCACTTCTCCAGTTTGGGCTTCGGCATCACTTTCTTGTTCGTTGCGGGCTTCTACATTTACTTGTTCGGGATTTTTTTGTGCTACTTCCTGCTCCACTACCTTATCTCCACCATCTCCACTCTCCACCTCTTCGCGAACCTCCACCTCCTGTCCACCTTGTACGTCCTGCCCACCCTCCACCTCCTCTCCACCAATCACCTCATCTCGACCAATCACCTCGTCTTGAACATCCACCTCCCCTCCAACACCAAAATCAAATTCCAAAACATCATTCTTCTCTCCTCTCTCTCTCTTCATCCTCTCTAATTCCTCTCTTAATACTTCTCTCTCTCTCTTAACCATCTCATTCTCTCTCTTAACCAACACATTCTCTTCTCTCAACCTCTCAACTTCCTCCTTCAACTTTTCAACTTCCTCATCATTCATCTCCACCACTACCCTCTCAGTGAACTTTAACAAATCTTCCTCTTCAACAGACTCTGGCACCAACTCCACCTTCACCTACAAGGAGGGATACATATGGTTATTATCTCAACACCTCCCAAAAAATGCATACATTTAATTAAATGTGTTAAAATTCATGAAAATGCTCCATCATTCCACAATGTCACTCAGACATCAATTATGTTAGAACATTTATTCAAATCACAGAGACATTATAGCAAATGTTAAAACACATTACCTGCTCCTCTGAAATGCTATCCAGTTCTGCTTCCAGTCCTGTGAGGAAGAATGGCTCGATCATCCATCGAGCTATTCTAGGACTTACCCCTACTTCTTCTACCAGGTCCTCATGGATCCTGGTGTGCATGCAATACCAACACTGCAAATAAATTAAACACAAATAGGTCAGAAGTGTTTTTCTGTCTCATCACAAAGAATGGGAAAAAAATATAAAATTCTCAACCATTCTGCGAAATGTTTCAGCATTATATAAGTCCCCCAAGATAATGATGAAACATATTAGAGAATGTCAGAGCAAACTAATTTGACTTTTATCATTATAAGAAATTATGAAACATTTAAGTGCATAATTAGGAATACTTACGGGCAGCAGAGTCAGGCAGCCTGAAGCTTTGACCGGGTCTTCCCAGTGCTTGTTGATTCTCTCCATCATGTAGGAGTGAATAGCTCTCGGCCATTAAACTCTATTTATCATTCTATCCATTTGGAGATTGTGATAAAAAGTCCCGACCACCGAGGAGCCGGCTGCTGAAGCAAAGAGGAAGGTTGCTGCCATGTACATGATCCAGAGTTTCTAGAACTCAATGGCAGGAGCCTTTGTTCTGGCAGCCACACTCAGTGCCCTTTCGATGCTCGGGCCCCCAAACGATGCAGACTTTCCCTCTACAATACAGTCTCTGAAATACTTGCTCAGAAACTGGTCCTTAGCCACATCTATGGTGACATTTGTTGGGAATGCTTCGTAAACCTGTCCTTCCATGGGGACTCCCAACAGCAAAGCAACATCTCCGGGAGTGAACTCAATCATCTTCCCTCCGATGTTGAAGGCTTGCCTCTGTTTGTCGAAGCAGTTGAGCAGATCAAATATGGCTTTGTTCGGCTTCTCCATCACATTCTCTTTTCGGAATGTCCCACTGGTCACTGCCTTGAAGAATGCCCCGAATGGGGAAGCAAGCAACATTTTCTTTTGCTCCTCAGTAATGTCCATCATTGATTCCCTGGCCACCTTAAAAACTACTTTTAAATTACATTTGTAATTTAAAGCAGTTTTCTTCTTCTGCTCCCTTGCCTCTGTTGGTTGAGGCTCCACCGTCGGTTCTCTCGTCTTCGAAGTATACCCTCGATGCTTCACACAAACAGTAACAGATATGTCAGCGCATTCAACAAAATGTTCAACACTACACTGAATGCTACATCACTATAAGTAATGGCAGATCATTTTGGGATGTGTCTACACAATAAGCCTAGGCCAATGATGGTCTACACAATAATGACAGATCACTAATTGAAGCAACATTTTACAGAATGAAAACACACTAACAAATATGCCAAACCATTATAAGAAATGTGAGAGCACAAACATTAATTACAGGACATTGTCAAAGATGTGTATACAATAACATACCTTAGCTTGTTTAGGACTAGCAACTTTCTTGCCTTTTTTGCTAGGCCCAGCAGATGATGGCTCTTCACTAGCCCTCTTTCTAGGGCTAGCCCTCACTGGAGTCTGTTGTCTTTTCTCAGGACCATCTCCTTTCTTTGTGTTTGTTTTAACCATCTTTGTAATCTGCAAAATTTGTTATGTTTTGTATTAGACACCCACATGTTTCAAACAAACACAAAATGTATTTACACAACCAAAATGTCTAAACATATACTAATTTCTTTTACACAACCATGAATGTTAAAACAAACCATTCATTTCATCAACAAAGACAAACACCCATAAATCCAAATCAAATGACTAAATTCCTCCACAGAAACCTAACTTTCCTATCACACCCCTAAATGTTAAAACAACCCTAACCTAGAAACTTGATGAAGATTCATAAACACCCAAATGACCTTTCTGTAAAGATGCATGCTTCTGAAATCACAAACAACTATCAAAATGTCTAAACACAATCCTACATTTCTTCAACACAACCCAGAATGATAAAACAAATCATTCACTTCATCAACAAAGACAGACCCCCAAAAATCAAAGACAAAGTACTAAATGTCTCCACAGAAACCTAACTTTCGAATCACAACCCTAAATGTGAAAACAAACCTAACCTAGAAGCTTGATGAAGAACCATAAACAGCCAAATGCTTCCGAAATCACAAAACAACAACCAAAATGTTTTATCACAAACTGTAAAGCAACTTAACCCTAATTTTTTATTTTAAAAACAACCCAAAATGTTTTATCACAAACTCAAGATCAGAGTACTGAACTTGAAATAATAAACCCTAATTGTTTGAAAACACCCCCAAATTTTCGAACACCCCTAAAACTGTACCAACAACCCTAAAATATTACCAACAAACAAAGATCTGAAACAAGAAACCCCAAAAATGTTCTAACAATCCAAATAATTTACCAACAACAGAGAGAGGATCAAGAGTGAGAGGAAGAACAGGGACGTACCTGTGTTTGAAAAAAACCGCAATAGAGAGAGAAGCACAAGATTCGTTGAAAGAGAGCGAAATAGAGAGATAAATGAGTAGATCAAGTTACTTAAATAGCTTTGATAGAGAGAGAGAATCGCCGGTAACGTTTCGATTCTAGGGGTTAATGGCCGAAATCGTTTCGCTTGAAAAAGAGATAGAGAGAGAGACGGAGAGGCAGCTTTGAATGAATGAAGAGAGGAATCGTTTGATCGAGATAGAGAGGAGAGATAGAGAGGAATCGTTTGAATGAAGAGAGAGAGATGGAGAGGGTTTTGTCTAATCAAGAGAGGGTTTGAATGAGGAGAGAGAACGCGGAGACCGAGAGAGAAAGAGAAAGGCTGGAATGTCTCTTGGGTCATATCAAGTCAGGGTGGGAAAGGAGAGAGGCTGGTTGGCATTTTTTGGGCGGGAATGAGTGAGGGACAGGAGAGGGAACTATTTCTTTTGGGGGGATAGGAAGGTAATCTAACATTTTGGGTTTTTTTTGAGATATAATTCCCTATTGGGTTGGATTTCCTATTTGGGCTCCTTTTTTGGGCCTTAGATTTATCCTCTCTTAATAAATGTTCCACATCATCATAGAGTCTCTAGTAGAGTGTCTCATTGGAGAAGTTTTCTTAACAAAATTTCTCAAAATCCTAAGTGGCGCTTTAAGTTTTAGAGTTTGAGTATCCCATTAGAGATGCTCTAAGAAAGAAGAAGAAATAACAAGATTGTTGGAGGTTAAAATTGATGGTATTGTTGGAGATTATTGAAGAAATTTGTAGATAAATAGGTGTTAGAGGTTAAAATTATTGTCCGGATACTTTGTAACGGAAGAAGCAGGTCGAGCAGATTAGACGGCCCAAATTCAGAGTCTTCTTTACTTTCTTCCATCGAGTGGGTGAACCAATTTTCATTTGTTAAGATAGGTAATAGATCTAAAAGACAAGATATAAGAAAATTCATAACAAGAGGTTGGATTTATGTTTGGGTTTGTCCGAATCAACACAAAACATTGTGTTTACATTGTGTTTTGTTACTTTTATATAATAGATAGATATATTACCAAAGTAAGTATTACATTCATGAACAAAATAACAACTTTATTTAGTACATAGCCACAAAACAATAACATATGTAAGACATAGTTACATAACCGAATTACTTTACCAAGAATTTCATGCGATAATATCACATATACACATCTAGATGTAAACTGCTAGCTAGACTTGAGAGATTTCGAACTCGTAATGCATAACCCACAACCGAACCTGCTGAACTAGTAAGATTTCAAAGCGATAGCTAGTAGTTTAGGTTGTAATATTGGACATACATAGTAGAAGGAAGGCGGGGAAGAAGGAGAACGTCCAATGGAGTTGTTTTCGGGAGAGTTAGCCCAAACCCTTCACTCATATCAACAGGCAAATCAGAAGGTGTAGATAACTCGAATTCATGAAGAAGACGAGCGAGTGTTACATGGAGCATATGAAGGGCAAATGCACGTCCAGGACACATTCTTCTCCCTAAACTAAAAAGTAGTAAATCTCCCTTAAGCTCCATATCTTCTTGAGACTTATTACAGTAGTTTAGAAATCTTTCGGGCTTGAATTCTAATGCATCAATACCCCATATACTTGAATCTCTATGGATTTTCCAAAGATTAGTTAGTACGATCGTGCCTTTTGGTACGTCAAATCCCGCTATATTTGTGTCCTCCATTGCTTCATGTGGCAAAGAAATTGGTGCTACTGGATATAAACGCATTGATTCTTTGACAATAGCTTGGAGGTATACCAGATTCTTGATATCTGAATCGTTTACTCGTCTGTCTTTACCTACTTGTTTGTCTAACTCTTCTTGAGCTTTCTTGATAACATGTGAGTGATTGAGTAGCAAGGAAAGAGTCCAAATTAGTGTTATTGCTGCTCCATCCGATCCGGCTGGAAGAAGGGACTAAGAAAACCCAAAGAATAATAAGTATCTACTCCGATTAATATATATATATATACATAGAACATTTTAAGGCATGCGAAGTGCTAAGAGAACCATACGTACTAAGTATATATACTTAGTGGAAGTGCTTGAAAAACGACCAAACATAGCAGAAAGTTGTCTCCACTAACAAACCTTTCTTGCCATTATAAATTATTAGGTACGTGTTAAAACCAGTTAGTTTTTGAGTTAAAAGGGAACGAAAAAAAGAAGATTAAAGACAATTATGAAGATCTTCTTTGAGAGTTGTACCGTTTTTCTCGTTGTTTTATTATTTCTCAATATTATTGTATTTTACTAAAAACCCATTCTAGTTATAGTTTTATTCGGTATAGCAATTCTGCCATAAACTGCTACACTGTCATTCTAGAAATTTTAAATCAGTACTTACTATGCAAATAGACTTAACAGCCGTAGCAACATCAAGTGATTTGAGACCAGCGGATTGAGCTGCATCATTTTCCTCCATAATCGATATCATCGCATCTATGAAGTCTGTCTCTCCTCCATCACTATTATTCTCACTCTTTCTGGTGGAAAAAGACTGTGGAGAAGAAGCGGAGCTTCGCTTCAGAAGGTGCTCCTCAACCCATTTATCAAGAATACTACTATCCAACTCCTTCATTATTCTTTTCATTGCTCCCTCATGTCCTCCCCAATCCACCCATCTCAAGCAAGGAAATGCATCGCCAACTACAAAAACTCCCATTAAAAATAAGAATTCAGTAATAGCTTTCTTACAAATTTTTGAATCCTCTTCATTTTCATTCTCAAGTAAACTCGCAAAGTGTTTTTTCCCTGCTAAAACTCTCACTATTAAGTTCAAAGTTAGGTTTTCAAACCACTCCTTCATTTCCACTAGAATTGGCATCCCCATATCTTGTGATATTGGTTTTTTTTCGCCAATATTCTTCGTTACCCACATCTCATATAGATCTCTAATACACATATCAATCTCCGAATCAATGAAAGGCTTTAGTATTTGTATTCGCTTAGTAGAAAGTAGCTCAGTCTTAGCTATTTTCCTCATCGATCTTAAAGTTGGACCATTTGATGAGAAACTTATAGCAGTATAGTTATAGCCTAAATGTTCACCAGCAATTAAACTTGGTCGTGTAGCTAAAACGGAGTCGTTTTTAGAGAGACATTCTTTTGCTACTTTTGAGTTGCTTACTACTAAGGCACGGCGTGTACCAAGACGGATCATAAAAACTGGTCCACACTCGTCCGCCATCGCCCCTAGTGTTCGAGCTATGACTTTAGAAGACCCAAGCAAGTGGAGGTGACCAATAATAGGTAAAGCACCTTTTGGCTCTGGTATTGCCTGCATTGACTTCTTCCTACTATATTTTAGATAACAGAGAGAGAAGAAAAATGAGATAACAGTCAGGCTAATTGCCATTAGAATAGCTTGACATTCCATCAGACACTCGACCATTGATTATAGAACGGATTGATCGCTTACCCACACACTCGCACACACACACAAATTAGTATATATATGCTATTTATCACAGGCTAAGAAGATACTGGCCTAACATAATTCTCTGAATGGTTACAAAAAGATTCAGTCTTAATCAACCAAGCAAAGACATTCACTTATTTCTTAATTAGGAATCACCTACCAAAACAAAAAAGATAATGAAACTTAATAACTGCTAAGAATTTTTTATGTAACATTTAACAAACTCCCAATCAAAGAGATTTTGGCAGTTTGTTAATTAATTTTGATGTAACAATTACTAACTCCCAATCAAGGAGTGTTAATTTTGATGTAACAATTAACAAACTCCAAACCAAAGAGATAGCTTTCTTTTAGTTCGAGCTATGGCTCGGGTTTAATGTTGGTTTGTTCACGTTCATTTAGCTTTCGTTATGTGTGGAATGGATGTATGTATCTATAATAGACTTCGATGCAAGATTGACAGTTTGGTTTACAGAGGTGATTATGTCAAATTTTAGTCTCTTCTGTGAGTTGTCAAAACGTCTCTTTTGCACATGTTACGGATATAGGGCGTTACAGTGACATGCTACACTCTATGTAAGGAGTGTGCCAAGATGAGGTAAAGAATCCTCGTAAAGCGATTTTCATATATCATGATATGGACCTGAGAAAAGAATAAGGAGCTTTTGTGAATATATAGTTCAGACAAAATATGAAGTCAAATAGTAGTTTTTTTTACATGCAGTAATGGTAGAATAGGCAAAAATTGTAAACCTACGTTGTATCTAATCCTAACATGGCACGCCATATCAGGTTTCGTTTCAATTCAAGGTTGCGAGAATTTGGTATTTCTTCCTCGCCAGAATATGCAATAGCAGTTGATCCTACATCTGAAAGTAAATTTGTGATAAGACATTTAGAATTCTGAAATTTAATATCAACTTATACATATTCACGAGACTTATGAGCATTTAGTATTTGCATTTGTATGTTTCATATATTGTTTGCAGGTTATATGTATCCAATATCAAAGTCCATAGTATTCATCGGTATCTAGGATTGATACGAGGGAGATGAAATACTTCTTGATAGGACATCGATATAAATCAGTTCGCAGTTTTATCGACTTTGGGAATCGTTGATATAGAAACTGTAGCATCACATACTCTGATACTAAAGGAGTAGCTTATCTCAGCCATCGGAGTGGGAGTCTCTGGTATGTGGTGTTGACACACTTAGGTGGGTCGAACAGGATCACCGTAATGAAATACGTCGTAAATGGTCACATAGACGTATAGTTCATTACATCGACTCCAGATATGAGTACACTGTCACTAGGTGAATAGTGTTAGAGCTATTATAGTCTAGTATGGACTATGGGAGTGTCCCCTTAGGCAACATTAACTTAAGTGATCAACCCCGGGGTGTGAAAACACATGTGTCCCTTCATGAGATAAGATCTAAGTAGTTATATGATGGTTACTAATGGACTAACAAGATGTAAATGATCCTCCGTGGTGACAAACCCTTCCCAGAGAGACATTCACGGATGCTCAACATGCAATGTACTTAATGTCCGATGGAACGAAGTGTTTTAGCTTTCTTTATTGAAACGGGAGTCAGGACGATATCCTATGGTGGACGTAGATAAGTCCTGTGGGTTGATGGACCCACTTGGCCGGTTCAATAATAGGATTTGGATCCTAATCGTAAAACTCTAAACCATTGATCCACATTAAGGGTATTTCAAGAAAGAAGAAGAGATAAAACTGAAGATAAAGATTAGGGTTTAGAGAAAGCAATGGAGGTAGGGCCCACATAGGGGAGGCAGCACACCTAGGGGTAAAACCCTAGGCGCCTAAACCGACCCCCTAGCCTATATAAACCCCATCTCCATTCTCTAAAAATACACACATTCTCATTCTTTAAAACAGACTAGAATCTCCTTTCAGTTTCTTCTTCTTCTGCTTATACTCTTTCAGGTTGACTGCTCCACTGAAGTCTAGCATCAAAATTGGAGGAGTTCATTAATATTAAGAAACTAAGGGGAAGCATTATCTTCTAGCAGAAACCCTACTAGAATTCAGACGTGAAAAACTGCAGTTTTACTTTATAACAGAAACGTGCAGATTTGAGCACCTTCGGAGTCGAATTGGCCTAGGGCTATTTCTGACAAAGTTGTTTAGAATACGGTTTCCAGTACATTCCAAATGTTTCAGAGTATTCAGAGTTATACCCAGAGAGTTATAGCTGAAATACTACACCAGTACAAATTAAGCATAAATCAGAGAGGCTGCGGATTGATTCTATTTCTTATTTATTCAATCCAGAACTCTCACGTACGATCTAATATTATCTTTTTGATTGCTTTATGTTTATAGAACATGCTAAACATCATTTTTCCGCTGCATAGTAGAATAATTTTATTTTACCGTATTTTACTAACAACATCCAATATGCAGTCACTTCAGTTCAACTTCTTCTGTACAAAGAAAACTTGAAAAACTGCAATAGATTGATTACATAGTTTTACAGGATTGCATCGATAATATTTTGTTATGTTTGCCACAACCACAAGATATATTTTTTTTGAAAAATCGACTACGATCTACGTTAGTCGTTACAAGGCATTGATACATCATGAAGATGTGATCAGGGGCGAGCCCACATTGGGGCCATGGGGCACGTGCCCCCACGATCCTAATGCGACTCGTATGTGTTAAATTGCACTTGTCACTATATTATGTATCTGTAGTTCCACTTTTTAAACAGAATTCTTCTTTAGCTCAATTGGTCAAATGCTTGGATTACATTGTGGAGGTCTTGGGATCAGCCCACACACAACATTTTTTTTTCTTGAATTTCCACTACTTACACTTTTTTTCTAGAACGTCTACTATTTACATTAGTTGAAAGTATTATTTGGTTTAAGATGGCTGCTTATTGAAAATACTTTATAAAGTGCATGTTTGGTCTAAAATTGGTTCTTATTAATTGAACTAATTCAATTTTGGCCTCCTCAAAGTGATCAACTTAAGAAAACGACTTCGTGGAGATGATGAATTTTCTAAATAATTTCCTTAATTTTGATTATGTGTGATTTTTCAGTGACTTGTATTTTGGACTTCAAGATTGTTTTTTTTACACGTTTGTTATAGTAAACATGTTATTAGAAAGAAAAGTTTGTCTTAATTTTTTTTCATTACCATAACCTGCTCTTCATCATCTCCACCATCGTTTTCTTAATCTTCACCACTATCTCTTCATCCCTTCCTTTGTTTTTTATTTTAATATTTTTTGGGAATTGGGAATGCAGTTGGGGGAAAGATCCCCAAACCATATTGATGAGAAAATTAGAGATTACTTGTTGTACATAAAAAATACCATGAAATATCTAAATTATAAATAAAATTTTGTTAAAATATTGTTTTTTAATTGTAGCCTGATCGTATACAATGAAATTCTTTCACTAATTATAAACAAAAAAGTGTCCCCACTCAAGGGCGGAGCTAGAATCCACACCTAGCCCTGGCTAGCCTGTAAATGGAAAATCTGGAAAAGAAATGAAAAAGGTAAAAGAAAAGAAAAATAGGGAACAAAATAATGGGGATGGAGGGATCGAACTCGTGACCTAATACGCAGGTATCCAAGGCCAATTGATGGGCCTAAAAGGTTACCCTAAAAGGTCTACACCCGCAAGTATACGGACGTCAAGTAATAATTCCGGTAAGACCGGATCGATCCGCAGAGACTAGTCAAACCTATCCTAATAGTTAGAATTAGTACGGTTTTTGGTTTTGAATTGGTTTTGGTGATTAAATATTAAAATAAAATAACGGAAATCAAAATGTACTCAAATGGGGAGAGGAGCTAGGATTTAAGAATCCATCTTAACATTTATCAATGATAATCTAATCATGCATATCTTTTTATCACTCAAGTTTTGGTAACCGAATGTACCAAACCCCGAAAAATATTCTAGTTAAAGCGGAATAAAACTAAAGTCTAAACTCGAAGTTTTGAAATATCAAAGTCGCAACTATTAACTATCAATCTATAAGCATGACTCATTAAAGGACTTAACCTAAACGTGAACCATCAAATCAAAAGCATAGCTAATGAAGAAATTTTCCTACACCAAGTCTACGAATTCAATATTATAACGATTAAAGCATTTAAGATATTAAGCCATGAAAAGATTATCAAAATCATATGTCAAAACTTCATCGAAATTCCTAGTTTGGGAGATTAGTTACTCATGATGGAAGAGATAAAACTAACAAGTATGAATAAGAAGCGGGAAAAGAAAGAACTAAACTCTTCTCGCTGAATTTTTCCTGTTGCAACCAAACACTTCCCTGAAGAAAAATGATTTTCCAGTGAGAAATTCGAGCCAAACAGGGTCTTCTTCTCCAACAGAGAAATTTCCTCTCTCTCTCTACTGTTTTGTTCTTCTTTTAATCTCTCTACTGTTATGTTTAATTTCAATCCAAAAGACTAATAATAACAAGTCAACACCAACAACTCAAAGAAAAAGATTATATTAGAAGAAGAAATAAAAAAATAATCCTCTCTTAATCTACAAATCTCTCTCTCTCTGTTTCTACTCTCTCTCTATTCTGTTTTGTTTCTCTCTCTCACAAAAAGAAAATACAGAAGAAGAAGGAGATGAAGATGAATGATGGGAACTCTCTGCTTTTTTTCTTTCTCTCACAAAAAGAAGAAGACAGAGAAGATGAGTTGCTTTGTTTTAAAAAGTCTCTGTTTTCTTTCTTTTGTTCCTATCCAAATTGAGATGTTCTCTCTCTCTCTCTCATCTAAAAATCACACCATTGAAGCTCCAGAGAAGATGTAGAAAATATTGATTAAGAACCAACAATGGACAATGGTGATCGGTGATCCCCCCCAAAGATGAGATGATCCCTTGTTTCTTTCTAGACGTGACTATATAGAAGTCGAAGAAGAAGCAAAAATCGCTCATCTGATCCTCTCTGTCTAAAGATATCATTTCCAACCCCATCTTCTATCTAATATATTATCCTGATCAATCCCAACTCTCTCTCTCTCTCTCTCTCTCTCTCTATAGATGACGACCTCTAGCCGAATCTCCATATCAATTCTCTCTTCTAATATCTCAGAATCAATCTCTGTTTGAAGGAAAGTTTAAAAACTTCCCTTTCTATATTAGAGATGAGCTCTGAAATCCTTATCAGCAAATAAAATCGAATCTTACTTTCTCTTCAAAATCATCCAACCGATCTTCTCAATCTCTTTCGATCTCTTCCTATAGAATTAGAGATTATATTCTATGAATATCCAGCTCCTTCCCTTTCCAGCTCTTTAATTCCCTCTCTTAATTTCTACTGTAATTTGTTTATTTAGCAAGATAGAGGTGAGAGAAAGAGAAAGGGAGAAAATATTTCTCCAAATATTAAGGCCAATCGAGTAGTGCACGCTGGATAGGAAAAAAGGGGAGCTGATGAGGTGCTTCACGACCGGTTGAAGGAGCTTGCAAGACCGGTTAAAGCACTTTTCTTTTTTGCTTCATCTCTCTTCCATTTCTCTCTTCTTCACCCCCACTCCTCACTTCCCTCTCTCTCTCTCTCTCTTTTCCTCCCCTTCCCTCTTCGGATAAGGCGAGAGCTGTGTGCTACCATAACGCACTCAAGGTGGATTAGAAGCACATAGAGCTTGTTTTCGGTGGCTACTCGCTTACCATTTCTATGAAGTACAGCTAATAATGCATCTTTTAACAACTGCAGTTAAAAGTAATATAAATAGGGAATCTGATTCGAAAATACAACCCAAAAATGCTTCAGTCTAAACCTACAATCGTATTCCCCCCTTCAGTACAATATTACACTTGTAGAATGTCAAGAATTCAACTAAATAAACTTCTTCTTAAGATTATGAGCTTTATTTCTATATGATTCTTTTTTCCATAGAATCAATACCTGAACCTGAACTTATATCAAATCTACCAGCCTTCTCTGTTTAAAGAAAATATATTTCTTACTATCACCGTTTTGATTTCTTAAAACAGAAAATATTCGAGGAGATAAAGAGGGAGAGCCGAGTACGTGAGCTGTTGACGTTGGCTAATAAAGGAGCTGATTCTGTGCATCTCAGAGTAGTGAATAACGCTGCATCGCGCGGTAGGTTGAAACCATTTGTGCTGGCTAACTTTGGCCCGTTCGATCAGAGAGACACAGTCGAGTACACGGAGATATGTTGCAGTCGGTTGTACTGGATTTTAAACTCTAAACATTCCCGCGTGACAAACACAGATGACTGTAAAAAGCCCGCTATCGATCTGAGCCGCTAGATTCACTCCCTCTGCGCGCCACGTGTCTTGGCATTCTTTTTGCTTGTTTCAAGTCAACTGATTTGACTCAGAACTTTGACTTGTTATAACTCACTCATCTGGACTCTAATTTGACTCCCGTTTTCACCGCTGGATTTGTCTTGGACTCTATTTTTATCTGAGAATCAACATCGGCCACAACTCGCCGAATACCCTTACCACAAAAATGACCAATAAGCCCTCAAGTGTGTCTTTAGCCCGATTTTATCTGTTTTCCGCTTTCGATTCTATAAAATACTCTTGGACAAAAGAAACACACAGTTCATCAGAGTAACTGCTCGAATTGGACTAACTGACCCGAGTTAAAAGATTCAGATGGGACATTTTCATGTCTCATCAACAACATCTTATTCAATCAACAACCTCTGTTTGGTTAATCATTCCTACATATATTTAAATTTAAATATAATAAAGTTTAAGACTTTTAAGGTCTTCTCATTTGTAATCTTTAGGATCTATGTATTTTTTTGACGTTTTAGGTGTTTTCATTTTGTTATTGTAATATTGCACTCATTTAGCTTCATGTTGTAATTACTTTTGTAAGTCTCATGTTGTACTTAAATGAGTAAAAAGTCTCAAAACCATGTAACCTATTGGATTTGATTCCTGCGTGAATGAAAATTTTTGTTTAGGGATCTCTAAATTTCTGGTTTAATTAGGTGGGTGATTTGGGGAAATAAGAAAAGTATCCGGGTGCAAAATTTTAAAACGTAAGAAACAAAAAAGTTTAATCAAACACACTCTCCCACCCGGCAGAGAATCGCCGACCGACTCTTGACCGACGACAAGTCTCTCTCTCTCTCTCTCTCTCCCTCTCCATCCATCTCTCTACCTACTTCCCTTTCTTTCTCTGATTAACTCCTGGTGAAGGGGAAAACCCCTTCGTCCGAACCCTTCGTCTAGTTTCAGACGAAGGAAGGGTTCTTTAGTTTGAATACTAGACGAGTTTCTGGCGAAGGGGAGAGAAGAGAAAAAGAAGAGGGAAGAAAAAAAAAGAGAAAGGGAGGAAGAGGAAACAAATTTGGTGGTAAAAATCGTCGGCGTTAATGGTGGATGTCGCGCGGAATATAGGGAGTCGCCGAAGTTATTAATTGAGGAAGAAGAAGATGAAAGGTTGAAGTGATTGGAGGGAACAAATTGTTTTAAATTTTTTTGGGAGAATTATTGAAACCCCCGACTTTTGATAATGCGTTTACTGAAACCCCCGACTTTCGTTAGATTTAACTTTCATATTTTCAATATTACTTTCTTGCCCTCTTACTAAAACCCCCACCTTTTGATAATCTGATTACTGAAACCCCCGACTTTTCTAACCTTTACTAGTTGAGATTACTGAAACCCCCGACTTTTCTAACCTTTACTAGTTGAGATTACTGAAACCCCCGACTTTTGAAATGAAAGGTGCAACCCAATCCATGTTTCCAAACACCCCTAAATATCTTTCTCTATCAACAATTAGGTTCTTACTTTTCATCACCATTGTAGTAACATAAAACCAAGATATTAGAAAAATCAGAATTATATTTGGCAGTTTGGAGTTGGAAACTTGGATCTTTAGTGAATGTCATTCTCCACTTTCCACCACTCCACTTTACTTCATTATTTTTTTTTCTCTCTCAATACATAAAGCTTATAAACTTTTGTGTCATTACGGGTTGGAGAAGAAAGACTTTTGATATAAGCGGCCCGGTATTGTGTTTAAGGCGCCCACGTTTTCTGATCCCCAACAAGTCCGGTTTCAGTAAATGGCATTTTGGTCATCTCTCCCTCTCTAACAGCATCACACCGTTAAATCTAACGGAAGTGGGACGGAAGTCGGGGGTTTCAGTAATTACTAATAAAAGTCGGGAGTTTCAGTAAACGCATTATCAAAAGTCGGGGGTTTCAGTAATTCTCCCTTTTTTGGTTTTGAGAGAACGCTCATAATAACATAAATAAAACCATCACAAAAGATGGAAATGTATACATGTGCACAAAAACAAGGACTATAACTAAAATTATTGGTTTAAAACCGAATTAGCCAGCTCATGAGGGCCCTGATTAGCATCTCTATAACAGTAAGTGACAGTAACATACTTTCTTGCGAGATTTCCACGTAGAAGCATTAGATCATGAGTGAGTCTCCACGGGCAAGCATCTGGACCGTTGATAATTAGGTTTACCATGGTTTCTGAATCCCTTCCAATTCATAAGTATAAAGCCCTAATTTCTCACCCAAAGAAAACCCTAGCATAAAAGCTCTCAACTCACTATGCAGAGCCGAAATAGGAGAGAAAACTTCTGTGAGAGAATCCACCATTTCTCCCCTCTAATTCTTTGCCACCGCCGCTGTAGCTGCACCTTGTTGTCGATATGCTCCATCCACGCTAATTTTTATCCGACCTAAAGAAGGTGGTTTCCATGCTTGAACCTGCATCATAGCAGACAGATGAGAAGGAAAAAAAAAAATGAGTTTCGATTTAAATCCATAGAAGTCGATCCTAGATTCTGTCTAGATCTACATGAACACCCCTGAACTACAACTCATTCCTACTCTTCCACCAATACCAGAGAAGATAAGTGTATTTATACCATGTTTGATTTCCTTCTTCCCCTTTGTTTAGTAGAAATTTCAGGTTATCTATATAATTTTCGTAAGATCTGATAACTTATCGTCTTGAATGGTTGAAATGAGACGCCTAAATTTGTTGCATGATCCAAATAAATGTAAACATGATTCGATCTCATTTGAATCACACATCTGACATAACTGATTTATATTTGAAACACCTTTACTGATATTTAATAAAGTTGCCACACCATTGTGTAAGATCTTCCAAATGAACAACTGTGATTTCGGATCCATATTGGTTTTTTCCCATAACTTTGTCCATGGAAATTCTACTGTTTCCGAAGATACAATCGGTCTAACCTTAATGGATGAGTAATAAGATTTTGTCGTAAAGTTCCCTTTCTCTGTTTTCTTCCAAATCAATCTATCTCTTTGATTTGCATTTGGTAATGTGAGATTGGTTATTGCTGTTATTGTTTCCTGGTTAAAATGATGCTGGAGAATAGTGAGGTTCCAAGAATTTGTGTCTTTATCTATTAAGTCTGCCACCCATGTTATGTTTGATGGAAGCTCTCGAATTAATATTGGCTTGTGGTTAACCATTTCAGGGACCCATTTGTCTTCCGTAATGCGTGTATCTGTCCCATCTCCTATCATCCAAATGATGCTGTTTCTGAATGTATCTTTAATCTAGAGAAGAGACTTCCATAAAAGAGATGCATGTTTACTGTTATCCACTTCCCAAAAGCTTCAATTCTTAATATATTTTACTTCTAATAGTTTCACCTAAATTGATTGTTTATGAATTAAGAAACGCCATGCCATTGTGGCTACCAGTGATTCATTGGCTTTATTTAAAGAAAGAATACCCAAACCCCCATGTTCCTTGGAGCTAGTGATAAGGTCCCAGTTGGTAAAATGTATCTCTCTTTCATCGACATTATGGCCCCACCAGAAAGATCTTTCTTCCCTTTCTAACTGTTGGATTACGCCTTTTGGTACTAACTGATAGCAAAGGGTAGACACACATAGGCCCTAAGACTGATTTGATGAGAACAGTACGTCCAGTTTGTGAAACAAGATGTTGCTTCCATCCTGATAGGGCTTTCTTGAATTTATCCTTCAACCAGTCGAAACTTTTAATTTTATTACCTGGTTTAAGAATTAAAGCTCCTAAGTATTTGGATTGATTAGTCACAACAGAAACTTGTAATGTTGACTTGTATTGTTCTTTAGTTGTAGGTGGGACTCCCGAGCTGAAGTAGATGCTGGATTTGTCATAATTGACTGCGTGGCTTGAAAAACTGGAACAAATAGTCATGAACTCAAGAATAGCATTTAGATTATCATTTGTTGCCTTTCCAAAAATGATTAAGTCATCAGCAAATAATAGGTGGGAGATCGAGGGGCTCGTATTATTTATCTTGTAACATGTAAAAAGACAATTTGATTCATAATGATAAATAAGTAGGGATAGAGCCTGAGATGTGAGGATGAAGAGGTAGGGTGATAGAGGACAACTGATGGGTCATGAAAATGTCCCATCTAAGTCGTTTAATTTAGTCGAGTTAGTTCGTTTCGGGTCTTTATTATAATAAAATGGTTGATTTTCTTGATTAGGTGTGTTTTGTGGAGTTAGGTGTGAAAAACGGTTAAAAACGAGGAAAAGATGCATAAAGGGTATTTTGGTCATTTGAGGTCAAGGACATTCTGGTAATTTGGCTAAGGTCAGTGCGTGGTTGAAAAGTAGAGGTCGAGACGAGTTCGTAGGAGAAAACGGAAGTCAAATCGGAGTCCGGATGGAGGAATAAATCAAGGTCAAAGTTGGGTCAAATACTGTTGACCAGGTGGGATACATTCGGTAGAAATTCGGGCACGCGGGATTCTGCGGGACACGTGTCGATGAGCGGTGGCTGGTATACGCCATTATCGTGTTTTCGCTAAGCAGCGAAATGGACCCTATAGGTCTGATCCGGTGGAGCGCGCAGCAACTTAATTCGGTAGTCCCACTTCAACGTTTTAATCTTGACCATAAACCTCCGCGTTTTGAAGATCTAACGGCTCCGGTGCATCTGGTCCTTTATTCCATTCCCGTGTTACCCGAAGCTGCTTATTAAGGTAAGCCCGTGCTCTCTTCCATCCAACGGCTTCTGTATGTCCGCAAGTTAACTCCATGAATCCGGATGCACTTTATCATCTGAATTAAGCCCCCAACGGACAGGCGACGCGTGGCTTTGGCTTTTCTACCTTTAACCCCCGAAATTACCTATAAGCCCCTCCTTTTTGTCCTTCCTTAATTTTCAACCAATAGGAATCCAAATCTTGAGTAGAAAGCAACCCTAACTCCCTATTTTAACCCTCTTTCTCACATTTTCTCCCAATTAACTCCTACAAACCCTAACCATCAACCCATCTATAAATAAATCTCTACCCCTTTCATTTCTCCCTAGACTTGCAAACCCTCTCAATCTCCCTCTCCTCTTTCAATCCCCTCTTACCTATTTCTTTCTCTCTTCTCTACTACTAAATCCACTTTATCCATTATTTTTCCATCTTTCTCTACTACTACTTCTTCTCTACCACTATTCTTTCTTCCATTAATAGTCTTCTTCTTCTTCCTTCCATATTCTTCTATCATCTTTACCCTCTTCATCTCTTCTTTCCAACTTCTTTCTAGATCTAATTTCTTCCTTCTCTTTCTTTTTCTTATTTGGGTGGCAATAAAATAGCTATTACTTGAATTTCTTGGAGTAAGATTCTTGAGCACAAATGGAGCAAATCTTGGATAAAATGGAGATACATGGGAATATGGATTTTGAACATTCTTGGTGATTTCTTTCCATTAATTTCTTAGTATTTTCATTTACTTTATAGATTCAATGAATGTTACTCTAGATTTCATGTATAGTTAACTTAGCAATCTAAGGTTGTGAATGAAACCCATTTTGGATCTTTATAATATTTGTTCTTGATTAATTAAATCCTTTGATGTGCTTTAATGTCTATTGATTGTTTATCTATATGGATTGGATTTTCTTTCCATTACTCATGCCTCATAATTAGATATTTCATACTTTCGTTAAGTTGTTAGATGGAGTATGCTTTTTAGATGATGAATAATAGTTAAGTGATCCGAATCTTTATAAGGAAGACAATTAGAATTAGTGATTATAAAATTGTTTTATCTAGAACATCATCCGGAATCCAAATAGTTCATTATATTGGATCCCGAGTAAATACAAAAGAGATTTAAGTAATTAAGTGCTTGTTTATAAAGTGAAATTATGCGGTGGATTTTATAACCTTAGATATCCTCTTACCTCTCACTTAGATAGTTTAGTAGTTTTATTTGTTTTCTTATTTCTTGCAAATCAAATCAAATTTATGAGTGGGGTGTGTGTGTGTGTGTGTTTTAGTCTAAGTTAGATATTGACATTTTGATTATTGGGCTAAACTCGCCGTCAATATTCGAAATTGCCTACTTATCCCTTGGGACGATTTCCCGATTTACTAAAATACTATAACTTGACCCCGTATACTTGCGGGAATAGACCTATTTTAGGCCTATCAACAACCCTGCCTCAACCCTCGCGAGCTCCTAAAGCTCCCATGTAAGTGACCATTGACCTGAATGTTGAAAGTGGTGGTAGTGAGGCAAGTGAGGATAAGCTGGAGCATGCGGCCAGCAAGGCCCAATGCTTTAAGAACGAGTTCTAAAAACTGCCAGCGGACCCTATCATAAGCCTTCGCCATGTCCATTTTAATAGAGAATCCTCCACCCTTAACTTTGGAACCATTCATAAAATGTAATAACTCCTGGGTGATAACTCTATTGTCCAAAATTTGTCTGTTAGGGACAAAAGCATTTTGGGTCCACATCACATTTTCTTCGAGAAATGGTTTTAAACGGTTCGCTATTATTTTTGTGATGATTTTGTAAATGGAGTTACAGAGTGAAACCGGTCGAAATTCAGAAGCGCAACTCGGGTTCTTAACCCTTGGAATTAAGGCCAAGGTTGTGAAATTAAGAAAGGGGTCGATATAACCTGAATAAAAGATTTCTTGTACATATTGTATGAGCTTGGTTCCTATAATGTCCCAATTAAGTTGAAAATATTCACAAGGTAGCCCATCTGGACTTTTGTTCGACCCCATAGACATGACCACGCCTTTTATTTCCTCTGAAGTTGGGATACTTGAGATGGCGCCAATGTTTTCGTTTGATATCACTTTATAAGCACTAAGAACCTCCATTGACGGTTGAACCACTTCTTCTCTTGTAAATAAGTTTTGAAAAAAATCTGTTAAATCATTTGCAATTTCTGTTTCATTTGAACTAAAATTACCTGATTGGAGTCGCATTTGATGGATTCTTTTTTTTTGGCGTCGAATCGACATTTCAACATGAAACGCCTTTGTATTTCGATCTCCATTTTTTGCCCACTTTAATTTAACACGGTGTTCACATTTTGTTTTTTCCACCTCTTCTAAGTAGATAATCTGCTCTTGAAGTGAACTTTCTATATTCAGTGTAGCTGTTGTTGGGATCAGTGACTGAATATCTAAGTCTTTTGTGAAGTGCCTTCAGTCTGTCTCTTATCATATTGAAAGAACGTTCACTGAAAGAAAATAAATAAGATATGACGAACAAAACTTCCTACTGGTTTAAAACATAACATGGGTTGACTAAGACAATCGAGTTACTCAAAAGAAAACTCAATATTGAGCATCTTCTTGAGATATCTCTAATTGAAAGGATGCCACCTCATTTTGAAATCCTAATGGAGTGTCGAATAGGAGAGAGTTATTTTCTGGAAACTCAATAAATCCTAGGTGGCACGAGTTTCTCAAATTGGATCTTGCATCGGAGATGCTCTAAGTCAATTAGATTTTTTTTTTGAGTTTTGGATTGGAGATGCTCTAAGGTGAGAACTCCCCCGAAATAAAAATTCTTATGCATCATTTGATTCTCTCCTTTTACATGAAATAGGTTCTCCTAAACATAATCAAACCATTGTCGCTTTCTTTAACTTGAACAAGTTTGAGTCGACTGTAATATGTCTACTGGACAATTACGGCGTCGTGAACTTAGGGTCCCTGAGTTACAACTTTACGACAGATGATCACTCTTGCCCCAAGAAATATAGTAGGTATCTCAACCACGGGCTTCTCTATCGTATTGACGTACGAGTTCGTCGGCTCAAAGTGGTAAGATGAAATATTAGTGTTGATTGGGTGGTAAAGTGAAATAGTCATTGAGCAGAGGGGTGGTCTCCAGATTATAAAACCTGAAAAAATCGATCTGGTGGACATTCCATTTCTTCCACCAAAAATCTGTAAAATGTTGTTTCTACCTCCGAATTAAGAGAGAAGAAGAAGATGGGAAGTGTGATGGTGAGAGAGCAATCAGCAGGTACATGGTTTCAACAACCTACCAAAACTATATGTATACATATTTCAGAAATAAATGTGCAAGTGCATTTTGATCTCATGATCTACAGATACAGGCCTCTTCTTAGTTTTTTTTTTTTGCCATGACAAGGTTTTCAGATCTTTGCAATACTAAACATGAACTATGGATGTGATGAATGGTCATCTCCAGTTCACACTTATACTTGCCCACGAGAGTATTAGGCTTTTTAGTCCATTGATAGTGTGACTGGTCCAGTAATACTCGGTTAAAACAGTATTAAGGCTAAACATAATTCTGGATAGACAGCTTAAATCGAAAACAATAAAGGAATCGATTATCAAAAATAACTTCTATATATTTAATCCAATTGGTTATGAAAGTCTTAAAAATACATAAAATTAACTAATTGAACGTGTGGTGGAATCTATTGTCTCTACATCAAAGATAACTTAAATAAAACTATTGATGTAATGAAGAACACTTCCTAGCAGACATGTCGAAAGATGGGAGCGTAAAGTTGCCTGAAATAACACCAGAAGCCATTACTCGATAAGCAGCTTCAGTCATATGCGTTTCATCCCACATTATGTAACTATCTGGATTCTTACAGACATTGGTCATCTCGCACGTCTCTGCATTATCTTCATAGAGGTAAGCGTCCAATCCTCTTGCTTCACAACAAACTACTGAAAGTGTGTCTTTGTTCTCTATAAATCCAAATTCATCACGTCGTGAGTTGATGAAACGCATGGTTGCAGAAGCATAATCTGCGTAAATTATGTTGACATGAGGGTATAGCTCTCGAAGTTGTTGGATAGTAACTTGGAGGAAAGCATTGTGCTGATGAACAACTTGGTTCAATTCATAAATACACCCATTCCGATCATAGACATGTTCATGAGGGTAATTATTTTGAGCCCTACGAAGACACCCAATTGGGATTAATCCTGCCACCATTACTTGAGTTGCTCCTAGAGATATTAGTTCGTTAACGGTGCTAGCAATTTCGATACCAACAGTGGGAACCATATCTTGGAGTTGACTACTGTCTTTGTCTAAAGTGTAATCGTAAGTACCTATTCCTCCTACATGAAACAATGTACTTGCAAAATATTGTTGACAGTCTTGGGAGTTAGAACACAAAGATGCGCGTAGGGTTTTGAACCATTCCATTTGAACACCCAGTGAATTCTTAATTGCAGGAGCGGATAACGACGAGTTGACAACTTCATCGTCAAGGACAGTAGCTCCAATGACTGCGAAGTTTACACCGTTCTTGAAATCTGTAGAGTTATCTGTAGCCAAATAGGGTGGTAGGAATGGGATACCTAGAGCTTCAGCCATGAAGTCTATGATAAGACGACCATTAGAGAAACGTCCAGAGGATTTGTTGAAGAAAGTGATGCCATAAGGAAGAGAGTGCACGTCCCCATAAGTTCGATTGGGACGAATATAACCATGGAGAAAACTCATGTCTTGGACACCATTATGACTGTGATTAACTTGTTCCCAGGTGAGGTTAGTAGGGCGAGGAGGAGATGATGATGCAGAATTCACAATTAATTCTTGATTTTGTAATACATAGTTACCCGTATCCGATATATCATCACCAAAATTGAAAATTGAAGTTATACATGACCTTTTTCCTTCATTAGCAGCAGCAGTCATGATCATTACCCCACTAGATGTTAACAGTAGTAGAAACAAAGAAAAGATACTCATCACTTGGATCATTCTTCTTGCCATAATTCTTAGAGATTTCTCCGAGAAAGATGATAGATGTGTGTGGAGATTAGGAGGTGAAGTGAGGAGGGTATTTATGGAGGTGAAGTTGTGGCTAAGGTGGGATTCCTGTTTGCACAAGGATTATTAGATTACTACTTTCTAAATTTACAATTAGAAACTATTTCACGAGTAATACTAATCCATATGGGAGTCTGATATCCCATCAACTAACTATGTGGGCACCGGACAGAATTCAATTAGGTAAACACTTCCATCCATGTGGCAGATTTGCACCATAAACATTTTTACAATTAGCAACCACTTGAGTAATACTTGATTATTATATATACAAATAGTTTTGCAGAAAAAAAAAATATACAAAAAGTTGGTCAATCACACCGTCTACAATATAAACACCTCAGCCATGGCCTGCTCCAGTGCATAATCGTCTCTTTCCACCCTTCAACTACTATACCGCCACACTTCAAGTACGACCACAGTCACACCAAAACTTGATCATCCTGCAAAATATCTTCTATGCTGCAGCCAATATATATGCACCAAAACGAGTTCATTCCAGGTTGAATGTTATTCCTTACGTCCCATTTTGTTGGGTGTTCTGTCCATTTTTCTAATATAACATTCGTTTAACTACTAAATGATGACATTTCCAAAACTACATAAATTTAATTCAACGAAAAGTTCAAATTTAATACAACAAAAAAAGTTCTAATTAGTTCGACACTTCTACTAATGTCATTTCCAATGAATGCTATACATTATGTATAGGTAGGTTGGTAAAATACTTTTGTTGCCAACAAGCTTCCCTTAATAAGTTCAATTTCCCAAAAGGCCAAACAAAATGACACGGAAGGAGTATGTATTATTTCTCGTTCAAGGCTAGTTTGTGCTTCTAAGTGAAGGGTAATTTTTTGTTCATTTCTATCTGTTACGATCAAATTTTAACGCCAAATTTTCTTTGACTTAGGCCGCGACTAGCCCACTACCCTGGTTTTATATTTTTCGTTGACCACTCAAGGCTTGTTCTCCTGACCAATCTAGGTGTTATTTCATAAGCCAAAAGACGTAGGCGATATATAAGACAAAATGTTATTTCATAAGCCAAAATAAATTCCTAAGCAATGTGGGACTAAGTTGTGCCAAACCCACCACCACCTCTCTTCCTCTCTTTCCCTCCCTCTCTTTATCTTCATATCCCTCTCTTTCTTGCTCCAAAAACCCCAGATTTGAGATCTGCTAGGGATGATGTATGCGAATGGAGAGACCTCTTCATCTTCATCGTTTCAGCAAGGCATCACAACCGCTGCCCTGATGCTAGACAAACGGGAAATCACCCTTCTTCTTCTACTTCAGACCCTCGATCGAGGGTTTCATGGTCGCTTTGCTACCAAACATTTCGTGGCCAACTAACCACGGAACATCTCAGAGGTGGGAGAAGAAGATTATGGAGTAAAAACAAACAACTCTATTTTTGTATTCAAAATATAATTTTCTCCGGTCTTATTATTTGATCATATCAGGTTTGTTGGTACATGTAATAGGGGAAGGTAGGGATGAGTCCTTTCTCAATTTTGATAAATAATTGGGTTGGTTTGTAAGAAAAGAAATAATTCTGGCTTTGGGGCTTCCAAGATGATCTCTCTTTCTCTCTCTCTCTCTCCCAACGAATGAGACCCCCTCTCTGTCCAAAAAAGGAAATAGGGTAACGGTGGTGGTGAGTAGAAGTTTTGGCACACCGAGCACTCTATCACTTCTTTTTCTTCTTCCATTTTCATTTTGAATTTTTTTTGAAAATTTTCATCAGAACTCTTAGATATCTTCGCTTTCTTTTTATAGGTATCATATATAGTTCGTTAGTCGAAGAAAAAGAATAAAAATAGGCTTCAAAAGATGGTTTTTTCTTATTTAACACCGGTTCTGAAAGTTCTACTTTTTTTATATAAATTTATCTTTTGATCCGTTGTAGTAAAGTTGGTAAATCTTTGAAAAGTGCTCATCATCAGCTTTAGGTTGATTTCGGATGATTTTAGAGTAATTTGTAAGTAAGGTTCTCTCAAACTTGACCTTCAGATTCGCCAGTCTAAGACCCTTTGGACTGTTACAGGTTCGAGAGTATACTTACTTTCTCAGACTCAGTCGTCCGAAAAAAAAAACGCCTATAAATGTCGAAGGTCAAGCGAGATTGACTACAGCAAACCCTATTTCGCGGCGCGAAAAACAATTTAAAGGAGCGCCTTTAGCCGTGCCCCCACAAAAATTACAACAACTCTGCTTATGGACCTATACCAAAGGTATCTCGATATACCAATACACTCCTTTTACGGAGGAGTTCTATCCATATCGAAAAGTATCGTGAAGAACCAGTTTTTCAGTCTTTCTCTAACATTAGTCTATTGTGTTTGTTTAAGGTGAGTGATTTGGGGAAATAAGAAAATTATCCAGAGTAGAAAATTTAAAGGGAAGATGTGAATTTTGACGAATTTTCAGGTGTGCAACATTTTAAAGGAAACAAGTCATCTTCTTCTTCCCCGTCTCTTACCACCAACCCCGGTCACCACCTCTAATTCCGGCCACCACCATTTTTTCATTTTCTTCTTCATCCTCTTCTCTCCTTACAATAAAACTACAACCTCTATTTATCTTTCTTCTCTCTACTCCTCCCAACAATTTCCGTCTCCTCTCTCTCTCTCTTTATTTAATCTGGCGAAGGGGAGTCGATCTGGGTTGGGGAATCCCCAAATCAGTACGCTGGTTGCGGATTCCCCAAATCTGTACGGTTTTGGGATCTCCCTCTATTATCCTTTGTTTAGAAATTATTTCTTGTTTTCTTTATTCTCCTCGGTTTAAAAATTATTTCTCTCATATCTTCTCAGTTTCTAATAGACTAAAAAACAGTGGCGAGAGAGGACCAATGGACTACCAACTAGGGACCACCATCTCCTTCGCTAATGTTCTTTTTTCTCTATCCCTCTCTTTCTCACTCAGCTTCTCTGCAACTCAAATAAACACAAAATCAGAAACTTTTAGAACCATCTCCATTGCAAGACTTTAGAGTTTCTTAAAATCTCAAGTTCCGCCTAAGACTTTAGAATTTCTTTTTAGAAACCACTCCAACGCAAAATTCAATTGAGATCTTAAGATGATGTGTAAACATTTAATTTTAAGACGTCTCAATTGCAAACTCTATTTTTGAGATCTCTTTTGCGTATCTTAAGTATTATAATCATCAAATTTAATTTTAGGACCGATCAAACGTTTGTATCGCAATTACTTTTTCATGTTAAATGTACGTGTGACGTACGTAATTATTAGAGTTTTTCTTAGTGTTGCATTGGAAAAGGACTTGAGTGAGGGACACTCAATTTAGTCATATAGGAAAGAGAATCTCAATTTAGACTTGAGATAAAAGAGCATCTCTAATACAAAACTAAAAAAACTCAATCAATCCTATGTGTCTAGTCTCAATTGGGATTTTCTTTCTTATGTGACTAAATTGAGTCTTCTTTAACTTTGTAACTCTCCAAAGGTGATCTTATAAAGAACTTTACTTAATACACATGGCATTCATTCACTCAAAGAAAATAAATAAGATATTACGAAAAAAACTTTTTTTTTTTTTAAATTGAAAGGAGTGATATCTTCACTATACGAAAAAAACTTCCTATTGGTTTAAAACATAACATGGTTTGACTAAGACAATCGAGTTACTCAAAAGAAAACTCAAATATTGAGCATCTTCTTGACATATCTCAAATTGAAAGGATGCCACCTCATTTTGAAATCCTAATGGAGTGTCGAATCAGAGAGAGTTATTTTCTGGAAACTCAATAAATCCTAGGTGGCACGAGTTTCTCAAATTGGATCTTGCATCGGAGATGCTCCAAGTCAATTAGATTTTTTTTTTATTTTTTCTTTGCGTTTTGGATGGGAGATGCTCTAAGGTGAGAACTCCCCCCGAAATAAAAATTCTTATGCATCATTTGATTCTCTCCTTTTACATGAAATAGGTTCTCCTAAACATAATCAAACCGGTGTCGCTTTCTTTAACTTGAACAAGTTTGAGTCGACTGTAATATGTTTACTGGACGATTACGGTGTCGTGAACTTAGGGTCCCTGAGTTACAATTTTACGACAGATGATCACTCTTGCCCCAAGAAATATAGTAGGTATCTCAACCACGGGCTTCTCTATTGTATTGACGAACGAGTTCGTCGCCTCAAGGTGGCAAGATGAAATATTAGTGTTGATTGGGTGGTAAAGTGAAATAGTCATTGAGCATAGGGGTGGTCTCCAGATCATGAAACCTGAAAAAAATCGATCTGGTGGACATTCTATTTCTTCCACTAAAAATCTGTAAAATGTTGTTTCTACCTCAGAATTAAGAGAGAAGAAGAAGATGGGAAGTGTGATGGTGAGAGAGAGGAGAATCACCATAGGAATAGGATGACTAGACGACGGTATTAGTAATTTTACCCAGAGATTGATCAAGCCAAAGTAACTTATTAGTTTGTTATGAGTTCTTTTTCTCAACTCTCAGATAGACTATAGATGGATTTTGGTATAGAGCTGGATCTTTTTCATTTAACTCGTGTACCTTCTGTGGGTAGGCCTGAAGAGAGATGGACATCTCGGGAGTGTTTAAGCTAGCTTTTATATCGTTGCGGAACTCCTGGCGTGACAACTCTAAGCATGAAGCAAAGTTGCTTTAACATGTATATTTTTTTATCTCATGAATGTGTTGTACGGGTGAGTATTAGTGATGGTAATGCTTGTCGACTGAATTATTTGCTCATCTCTCACTTCCATTGTTATGTATTCATGTCTTTCCATTTTCCCTGGCCCTCGGTTTCCCAAGCTTCGTGTAATTATGATGTAAGAAACGTCTCAATTTTTATATGTATTCTCCTTGATTTACGCAACAACTAGGCCACTGCCTAATTCTAATTGGTACAAGGTTTAGACAAGTGGAAAGCAATACTTTTCAGAGTTATGTTTATCCCTTGAATTCTTAGGACTTAGGACTTCCTTCTAGAATTAATGGTTCCATACATTGTATGGAGCATCTTCCAGGAAGTAGAGAAAATCGTTTAGTTAGTCGTATATAGATTTAGTCAGTTAATGCCAAGACCTCAAGTACGGGCTATATATATAGGTCAAATACTTAGAGCTTTGCCTTTGAGTTAGGTATTCTAGATAGACTTTTAAAAGGACCTGTGATATAAAATTCGAAGGTCAAAAGGTGCATTTACTTCTAGTAACTTTTATCCTATACTGTAATTCGAAACCTAAAGGCGTATACAAAACTACGGGGGTTTTTTTTTTCTTTTCCGTGATACGACGTTTGGCATCTTAGTGGTTGCAGCAAGTTAAGAGTTTATGAAAAACACATTGTTTTATGCAAACAGGTTGATGAAGAACGAGAATGTGATACCCATACATCAATTCTGAATGAGATAATCAGCAGGTACATGGTTTCAACAACCTACGAAAACTATATGTATACATATTTCAGAAAATAAATGTGCAAGTGCATTTTGATCTCATGATCTACAGATACAGGCCTCTTCTTAGTTTTTTTTTTGCCATGACAAGGTTTTCAGATCTTTGCAATACTAAACATGAACTATGGATGTGATGAATGGTCATCTCCAGTTCACACTTATACTTGCCCACGATAGTATTAGGCTTTTTAGTCCATTGATAGTGTGACTGGTCCAGTAATACTCGGTTAAAACAGTATTAAGGCTAAACATAATTCTGGATAGACAGCTTAAATCGAAAACAATAAAGGAATCGATTATCAAAAATAACTTCTATATATTTAATCCAATTGGTTATGAAAGTCTTAAAAATACATAAAATTAACTAATTGAACGTGTGGTGGAATCTATTGTCTCTACATCAAAGATAACTCAAATAAAACTATTGATGTAATGAAGAACACTTCCTAGCAGACATGTCGAAAGATGGGAGCGTAAAGTTGCCTGAAATAACACCAGAAGCCATTACTCGATAAGCAGCTTCAGTCATATGCGTTTCATCCCACATTATGTAACTATCTGGATTCTTACAGACATTGGTCATCTCGCACGTCTCTGCATTATCTTCATAGAGGTAAGCGTCCAATCCTCTTGCTTCACAACAAACTACTGAAAGTGTGTCTTTGTTCTCTATAAATCCAAATTCATCACGTCGTGAGTTGATGAAACGCATGGTTGCAGAAGCATAATCTGCGTAAATTATGTTGACATGAGGGTATAGCTCTCGAAGTTGTTGGATAGTAACTTGGAGGAAAGCATTGTGCTGATGAACAACTTGGTTCAATTCATAAATACACCCATTCCGATCATAGACATGTTCATGAGGGTAATTATTTTGAGCCCTACGAAGACACCCAATTGGGATTAATCCTGCCACCATTACTTGAGTTGCTCCTAGAGATATTAATTCGTTAACGGTGCTAGCAATTTCGATAACAACAGTGGGAACCATATCTTGGAGTTGACTACTGTCTTTGTCTAAAGTGTAATCGTAAGTACCTATTCCTCCTACATGAAACAATGTACTTGCAAAATATTGTTGACAGTCTTGGGAGTTAGAACACAAAGATGCGCGTAGGGTTTTGAACCATTCCATTTGAACACCCAGTGAATTCTTAATTGCAGGAGCGGATAACGACGAGTTGACAACTTCATCGTCAAGGACAGTAGCTCCAATGACTGCGAAGTTTACACCGTTCTTGAAATCTGTAGAGTTATCTGTAGCCAAATAGGGTGGTAGGAATGGGATACCTAGAGCTTCAGCCATGAAGTCTATGATAAGACGACCATTAGAGAAACGTCCAGAGGATTTGTTGAAGAAAGTGATGCCATAAGGAAGAGAGTGCACGTCCCCATAAGTTCGATTGGGACGAATATAACCATGGAGAAAACTCATGTCTTGGACACCATTATGACTGTGATTAACTTGTTCCCAGGTGAGGTTAGTAGGGCGAGGAGGAGATGATGATGCAGAATTCACAATTAATTCTTGATTTTGTAATACATAGTTACCCGTATCCGATATATCATCACCAAAATTGAAAATTGAAGTTATACATGACCTTTTTCCTTCATTAGCAGCAGCAGTCATGATCATTACCCCACTAGATGTTAACAGTAGTAGAAACAAAGAAAAGATACTCATCACTTGGATCATTCTTCTTGCCATAATTCTTAGAGATTTCTCCGAGAAAGATGATAGATGTGTGTGGAGATTAGGAGGTGATGAAGTGAGGAGGGTATTTATGGAGGTGAAGTTGTGGCTAAGGTGGGATTCCTGTTTGCACAAGGATTATTAGATTACTACTTTCTAAATTTACAATTAGAAACTATTTCACGAGTAATACTAATCCATATGGGAGTCTGATATCCCATCAACTAACTATGTGGGCACCGGACAGAATTCAATTGGGTAAACACTTCTATCCATGTGGCAGATTTGCACCATAAACATTTTTACAATTACTAACCACTTGAGTAATACTTGATTATTATATATACAAATAGTTTTGCACGAAAAAAAAATGTTGGGTTTATACAATGGTTGGGCCCATTTGGGTGATTCCATGGTTGGGCCCATTACCATCTAATAATTAATTGAGAAGTGAGCCTCACCCACTCACTACTAGTCAAGACTATTTGTCTTTTAGTTAGCACATGGGTGGGGTCCACCTCTAGATGTAAGATGGCATTCAAAGCTCTCTTTCTCTAGACAATTAATGTCCCACATCTCTCAACTAGTGAAACTAAATGTGCCTTATAATAAATTGTTTGACAACTCATTGTAAAGCACATGGTGGAGTAGAGAAGGCTCCCACACGCGCGCGCACACATGTGAGGCATTTGGGCTTTTAACCAATTTGGTCTCTTTGGCTATTTGGGCTATTTGGACCACTTGGGTTATTTGGGCTATTTGGGCTTATGGGCCTTTAGGCCTTTGGGCTTATGGGCCTTTGGGCTTATGGGCCTTTGGGCCTTTGGGTCGTGGCCCGTGAGCCCGTGAGCTCGGGTGCTCGGGTGCTCGGGAGCTTATCTTCCTCTTTCTGACTGTTCAAGCTTTCGAGTTCTGTTATCTCCATTACCATCTCTGTTAGTGCAGACAGAGGAAGTAAGCTGTGGTCAATCCTTGGGGAGTGATCGGAATCAAGTAATTAGCACCCCGGTTACTCCGAAATCACTTTCAAGGCAGTGGCCTCCATACCACGACACAGTGAATCAGTTGTTTTCTATCCGACAGTTCCATTGATCTACCCTATATTTCCAACAATTTGAAAGTGATTTTCTGATCAATGGCTGCTGTTAATCTCAAAACCCTACCTGATATGTCAAAGATGATCCCTCTTGATGGAACTAACTACAAGAGGTGGTCACAGAAGCTGCTTATCTTCTTCGAACAACTCGAAGTTGATTATATTCTGTTCGAGGATTTATCCATTGTTTCTTCAATCGACATCGATATTACCCCTGTTAAGGATAGGTCTTCTACTTCGAATGGTGATGTTGTCAAACAACAGAAAGACAACAAAATCGTTCGACGACATCTGCTGAATCATATGGACAACAAGTTATTCGACTTGTTTGTCAACTACAAATCTGCTAAGGATATCTGGGATACCCTTCAAAAGAAATACGGAGCTGACGATGCTGGAAGGAAGAAGTACATCGTGGGAAAGTGGTTACAGTTCCAAATCAACGATGACTCTTCCATCATGGAGCAGGTTCATGTCTATGAGAACCTGGTTGCTGAAATACTTGCTGAAGGCATGAAGATGTGTGAAATCCTTCAAGCCAATGTTCTGCTGGAAAAGTTTCCTCAATCCTGGAGTGACTACAGAAACCATCTGAAGCACAAGAAGAAGGACATGTCCCTTCAGGAGCTGATCAGTCACATGAGGACTGAAGAGGCAAATCGCCTCAAGGATAAGTTTGCTAACCTCTCTTTGAATTCCCCTTCTGCTAACTTGGTTGAATCTGTTCCCTCTGGAAACAAAGACAGGTCCAAAACTAATAAGAAGAAGAAGAAGTCTGGAAAGAGTAGGACTGGAGGAGTCAAGTCCAACTCGAAGATCCAAAAATCGAAAGGTCTCTGCTATGTCTGTGGAAAATCAGGACACAAAGCATACCAGTGCAACCAGAGGAAGGACCAACGCTCAAACGTTGCTGTACTGAATATCGCTGAACCTGAAGAGATCATTGCTGCAGTAGCCGAGACTTGTTTGGTGGAAAGCAAACATGAATGGGTGCTAGACACAGGATCTTCCAGGCATATGTGTGCAAACAGAGAGATGTTTCAGACCTTCGAGGAGATGAACGATGGATCCAGCGTCTACATGGGCAACTCTGCAAAAGCTGGAATCGTGGGCAAAGGAAAGGTTCTTCTGAAACTCACCTTCTGAAACTCACCTCTGGAAAGAATCTGTCTCTGAACGATGTTCTCTACGTGCCCACCCTAAGGAGGAATCTGATCTCGGGATCTCTTCTCAACAAAGCTGGTTTAAAATTAGTTTTTGAGTCTGATAAAATTGTAATTTCTAAGAATGGAGTCTTTGTTGGGAAGGGATATCTGAGTGGGGGCCTTTTTGTAGTGAACGCCGATTCAGAAATTAATAATACTTCTAGTTCTGCTTATATCGTTGAGTCTTCTAATTTATGGCATGGTAGACTAGGACACGTTAATTACGCTTCTATTAAGGAACTTAAAGAGAATGGAATCATCAGTGCAGACGATCTTGATGATCACACTAGATGTCCCATATGTGTAGAAGCTAAACATGCGAAACTGTCCTTTAAGAATGTCACAATTAGAACGACAGAACTTTTAGAACTAGTACACTCAGACTTAGCTGATTTCAGAAACCTAGCTAGCAGAGGAGGTAAGAGATACTACATTACCTTCATAGATGACTACTCAAGGTACACGAAAGTTTACCTCTTGAGGTCTAAGGATGAAGCTGAAGAAGCTTTTCTGAATTATAAGGCTGAAGTAGAAAACCAACTAGACAGAAAAATAAAGAGGCTTAGGTCTGACAGGGGAGGAGAGTATAACTCTAACACCCTTAAATCCTTCTGTGAAAAACATGGAATCATCCATGAATTTAGTGTTCCTTATACGCCACAACAGAATGGTGTTGCGGAGAGGAAAAACAGGACACTCAAAAACATGATGAATGCCATGCTTCTAAGCTCAGGATTACCCGATGAACTGTGGGGGGAGGCGATCTTATCTGCCTGCCACATACTCAACAGAGTACCCCACAAAGGGCTAGACAAAACACCTTATGAATTATGGAAAGGTTATGTACCTAACCTGAAATTTCTAAGAGTGTGGGGGTGTCTGGCCAAAGTGGGTATACCTGACTTTAGGAAAGTCAGTGTCGGACCAAAGACAGTTGATTCTCTATTTATTAGTTATGCTCAAAATAGTGCAGCATATAGATTCATGTTATTGGAAGATGAAACAATAACGGAATCTAGAGATGCTGAATTCTTTGAGCATGAGTTTCCTTTGAAACTACCTGTTGAAAATATTCCTATGAATGATTCGTCACTTACTGATTTACCCACACATGAAGAAGTGTCTAACAGTATGCTCCCATCTATCTCCACCACAGATAGTGTAGAAGATGGAACAGAACTTAGGAAAAGTAAGAGACGTAGGATAGAGAAAACTTTTGGTCCCGACTTCATTACTGCTTTTCTATCTGAAGGTGTAGACTGGCTTAACGATGAGTTTGTATCTAGTTTCTTAATTGAGACTGATCCAAAGACTTATCATGAAGCCATAACTTCAGTAGATGCAAACTTATGGAAAGAGGCCATAAAAAGTGAGCTAGACTCTATCCTAGTTAATCATACGTGGGAGCTGGCCGACTTACCTAAAGGGTGTAAACCCATTAGCAGTAAGTGGATCTTTAAGAAAAAGATTAGGCCAGATGGGACCATAGATAAGTATAAAGCCAGACTGGTGATCAGAGGCTTTACACAGAGAGAGGGACTTGACTACTTTGATACCTACTCCCCAGTAACTAAAATCACCACAATTAGGTCTCTTATCGCGTTGGCTGCCATGCATGACCTGGTAATACATCAAATGGATGTTAAAACGGCCTTCCTGAATGGAGATCTAGATGAGGAGATTTATATGTCTCAACCAGAGGGATTCGTAATCCATGGTCAAGAGGGTAAGGTATGTAGACTGAAGAAGTCCCTCTATGGTCTAAAACAGGCACCCAAGAAATGGTATGAGAAATTCGATGATACCATGTTGAGCAATGACTTCACTGTGAATAACTCAGACTCATGTGTATATTCTAAACGATGTACGTCTGGATATGTCATCATATGTCTGTATGTTGATGACATGCTCATCTTTGGTGCCAATGAAGATGATGTGAATGAGGTAAAAAACTTTCTGTCATCTAAAGTTTGAGATGAAGGACTTAGGAGAGGCAGATGTCATACTAGGGGTCAAAATCAAGAGAACCCTAGATGGCATCTCTCTGAGTCAACCTCATTATGTTGAACAGATACTGAGAAAGTTCAACTCCTATGATGTGAATCCTGTGAGAACTCCCTATGACCCTAGCACAACTCTGGTGAAGAATGAAGGACCAGGTGTCTCACAATCCGAGTATGCTAAGATCATAGGAAGTGTGATGTTTCTGATGAATCACACAAGACCTGACATTGCGTTCGCAGTAAATAGACTCAGTAGATACACACACAACCCTAGTGAAGAACACTGGAGAGCACTTCATCGCCTGCTTAAGTTTTTAAGAGGCACAATTAATCTAGGCCTGCATTATGGAAAGTTCCCAGCAGTGCTGGAAGGCTACTGTGATGCTAATTGGGTCACTGACAATGATGAAGTCAGTTCAACTAGTGGTTATGTGATGCAGGGGCACCCGGCGTGGAGACTATTTCCATGACCGGGCCCGGTCATGGACCAACCGGCCAGAGAGAGTAGAATTAGGAAGTCCTTATTTTAGTATGATTATTAATTAATTTGGGTTTAGGAATTATGCTATTTTAATATTTCCAATAATTGGAAAGGTTCATATTTGAGTCCAAGTTATTTAGGCAGTTGCAGTATTTAATTATTTAGAAAGTCTAATTAAAGTCTATCTAGGAAAGTCCAGAATCCTATAAAAGGATATCTAGTTTGTCTATTATTCCAAGATTGAGAGAAAAACCCCATTGAAGTTTTAATCAAGTTTATTATTTAGAGTTATTTTGATCTTTATTTTCATCGTTCTTATTTAATTATTCATCTCTTTTAATTCCGCTGCGTTTCTACATCAAGTGGTATCTAGAGCCATAAATTTTTTTTTTACTTCTTCCCGGTCTTCATCACTTTTATCATCATGGTTAATACTACTATCTCGGCTACACCAACTAAGGAGAAAACACCAACCTTCTCCTCTGAATGGGACAACATTAAAGAAGGACTATCTGCAGGTAAAAAGTTGGAAGAAGGGTTCAATGAGTACAAGAAGGAAACAACAGAAAAATTCGATAAAATCGATCAACGATTCAATCAACTCAATGAATCCATCACCATCATCTCCAAACAACTAGAAGGTATGTGTAAAAACCAAACTCCAACTCCCACCACTATCACACATCAACAACCCTCACAACTAATGACTACCACCAACACCACCCGAGTTCCTCCTCTCGGTTTCCCTCCCGAACCCACTACACCACTATTTGGTCACACCATTAGCCACCCTCCACCGGTTATCACACCACCCTTCATCACCTCCTATTCACCAAACACACATCTTCAAACACCTACGTACCCCCCCTATACCCACACGTCAACACCACCATCGTTCTCCTTCCCCGGGCCGACTACAACACCAAACCGACCACCACACGAAAGCCACTTCTCGGCCGACCACAACCTCCTCACCAACCCCCAAACCAACAACCGAAACATCATCAACCAAACCCAACCAATCACACCTTTAGGAACCATCACAACTTATCAAGACCCACGTCCCCTTTACCCGTATACCCGATATCCTTCATTCACTACCAACCCAATCGAAACCCACTCACCATACCATCAACATCACAACCACCCCAACACCCATACCGAAATACGATCCACCACCACGGCTATTGATCCGGTTACACCACCTCCACAACACCGTCGTCCACATGATACCGAACCAAACATCAACTTCCCTCTCCAACCCGACAACACCACAAACCCACGTCACCAAACCCACCCGATCAACCGAACCCGAGACCACATCTCCACCCATTCACGAAACCGTGACCTTACCACTCCTATCACCCGTCCAACCAACATACCACAATGACAACCATTGGGAGTCCAATGCACCCATACCGAACGTGATCATTACACTCCACCCACCGACACCGAATCTCTGAATCCTAGTTCATCGTACCGTATTCGAATGGAGGTACCTTCGTATGATGGTTCGATAAATATTGAAGATTTCTTGGATTACGTCTCTAGACTTGAGATTTTTTTTGATGTTATGCAAGTTGAAGGCCCTGAACAGGTACGTTGTGTAACTGGTTATTTATCTAAAACTGCTCTTACTTGGTGGAAACAAGAATCTGAGAATCGTCGTTTATTACACCTTCCTCCTATTTCTTCATGGTTAGAATTGAAACCATTAATGTTCTCCCGTTTCCTCCCTCCGGATTATGAGAACCAACTATGTGTTGATTATTTACGTTGCCGCCAAGGAAGACGTTCCGTTGAGGAATATGCTTCGGAATTCCAAAGACTAATTACAAGACTTAATCTCCCAGATTCAGAGTCAATGAAAGTAGAAAAATTCAAGGACGGACTTCGTAATGATATTAAAGATTTGGTTAATTTGAGAGCTTTTAATTCGGTTTCTGAATGTATTAGTGTAGCTCGATCTTTTGAATCAGATTTACGTTCCATTTTTCGAGGACATAGTACGAGAAGTCAAGCAGTCAGAACTCTACCAGATGAATTAGATCAATCAAAGCAGGCGAAGGACGGTACTAAATCACTAACAGAAAATCCTTATAAAAAACCTTCACCAGTTAAGTGTTATCGTTGTTTTGAAACAGGCCACTATTCTAATGCTTGCCCCTCTCGCGGTAAAGCTAATTTGGTAGAAAAGAAAGCTGATTCGGATACAGATGAAGATCAATTGGAACGAATTAATACTATTCCCGACAACGGTGATCGGGTTATGTTACTCACTCGACGAGTTCTTTTCACACCTTTCAAGAGGAATTTATCTCAACGAAAGAATTTGTTCGTTACACGGGGAACAGTACTGAATAAAGTTTGTACTATTGTGATTGACAATGGTTGTGTAGAGAATTTAATTTCTACAAAACTGGTCAATTTCTTGGGTATTCCTACAATGATTAAATCACACCCATATAAAACCGCTTGGATTCAGTCAGGAACTACTACACGGGTTGATCACATGTGTACTATTAATCTTTCTATTGGTTCTTCTTATGTGTCTACAGTTAATTGTGATGTCACCGATATGGATTTATGCCACATCATATTAGGACGACCATGGCAATCTGATGTTGATGCCACTTACCGTGGTCGTTTGAATGTTTATGAATTTTCGTGGAAGAAGAAGATTGTGACGTTATTGCCAATTGAAGATGGATCGAAAGAACTACATTCTCTTCACAAAAGGTTCGGGACGAACCTCTTGAGGGAAGGGGATGCTGATGCAGGGGCACCCGGCGTGGAGACTATTTCCATGACCGGGCCCGGTCATGGACCAACCGGCCAGAGAGAGTAGAATTAGGATGTCCTTATTTTAGTATGATTATTAATTAATTTGGGTTTAGGAATTATGCTATTTTAATATTTCCAATAATTGGAAAGGTTCATATTTGAGTCCAAGTTATTTAGGCAGTTGCAGTATTTAATTATTTAGAAAGTCTAATTCAAGTCTATCTAGGAAAGTCCAGAATCCTATAAAAGGATATCTAGTTTGTCTATTATTCCAAGATTGAGAGAAAAACCCCATTGAAGTTTTAATCAAGTTTATTATTTAGAGTTATTTTGATCTTTATTTTCATCATTCTTATTTAATTATTCATCTCTTTTAATTCCGCTGCGTTTCTACATCATTATGTCTTTGTGTTGGGTGGAGATGCTGTGTCATGGAAGTCTTCCAAACAGACATGCATAGCACGTTCCACTATGGAGTCTGAGTTTATCGCTCTTGACCTGGCAAGTCAGGAGGCAGAGTGGTTGAGGAGTCTCCTGGGAGACATACCACAATGGGGAAGGGAAACTACACCAATTTCCCTTCATTGTGACTCACAGGCTGCCATTGCTGTTGCAAAGAATAATGTGTTCAATGGCAAGAAGAGACACATCAGGATAAGGCATGCTGCAGTTAAGCATATGCTGAAAAATGGTGTAATAGCCTTGGATTATGTGAGGTCAGAACAGAATCTGGCAGACCCACTTACTAAAGGCTTAACGAGGAGACTAGTTCTCGAGACGTCTAAAGGAATGGGGTTGAAGCCTCTGTGCTGATTTTCCATTCCTATGACGTGGAGCGGAGTCAGCTAGAGTAAAACTGGCAGAGCTCCATTGAGGGGTCAGAGTTGGACCTAAGGATGAGCCTAAGGCTCTTAATGTATTCATAGCCCTTTGTGGTGGTTCTAATGAGACGGACTTGATGAATACACCGATAGCTAATATATCCATTACCGTAATGGTGGTCCTATTGAGACGGACTATATGGTGTTTAGCTGCTGATGATGATGAGGATGAACTTCCAAAGTTCTTAATGATTTCAAGACCCGAATAAGGGGTCAGAGCCTGCGATGAGGTAGACTCAAAGAGATCACCTACGTGAGCCCGAGGGTGTAAGGCCGCCCTCTATAGAAGACAGACAGCAGTCTTCTTAAAACCTCACCAGTCCCAAGGTATGTTTAGGGCCTACTTAATGAACATGAACGAATCGCGGAGAACGCAGAACTCACCGGGTATCGTATGTGTTGTGGGGGTCTCAGCCAGAAATCTCCAAGTTCAAGAGTAATTTCACTTGGTTGCTTTATTTTTGGTTGTTGCCTCACTCCACTATGTGTCAATTCAAATCGAAAGATATTGAACACTTAAGTACATGTCCCACTTCCAGCTTAGCAGTCAGAAGTCTTTGATAGCCATCTTGTGGGGGATTGTTGGGTTTATACAATGGTTGGGCCCATTTGGGTGATTCCATGGTTGGGCCCATTACCATCTAATAATTAATTGAGAAGTGAGCCTCACCCACTCACTACTAGTCAAGACTATTTGTCTTCTAGTTAGCACATGGGTGGGGTCCACCTCTAGATGTAAGATGGCATTCAAAGCTCTCTTTCTCTAGACAATTAATGTCCCACATCTCTCAACTAGTGAAACTAAATGTGCCTTATAATAAGTTGCTTGACAACTCATTGTAAAGCACATGGTGGAGTAGAGAAGGCTCCCACACGCGCGCGCACACATGTGAGGCATTTGGGCTTTTAACCAATTTGGTCTCTTTGGCTATTTGGGCTATTTGGACCACTTGGGTTATTTGGGCTTATGGGCCTTTAGGCCTTTGGGCCTTTGGGCCGTGGCCCGTGGCCCGTGAGCCCGTGAGCCCGTGTGCCCGTGTGCTCGGGTGCTCGGGTGCTTGGGAGCTTATAGTGAAAAGACTCTTTTGCCACGAAGAGTAGTTTTACTCAAACTCGGATTTTGACTAAATCGGCGGGATTAACCTAATCAGTATTTGAGTATATCTCTAACTGATTTCGTAGGGTTAATCAGTTTCCGAGTTTATCTCCCACTCCCTCAACTTCTCGACCACGTTTCCTAGGCGGTTAGGGTTTTCTCAGAGGCTATATATACCGGCCGAAATCAAGAGAGAAAATTCACAACTCAATTTCGGCTATCTTCCTCTTTCTGACTGTTCAAGCTTTCGAGTTCTGTTATCTCCATTACTATCTCTGTTAGTGCAGACAGAGGAAGTAAGCTGTGGTCAATCCTTGGGGAGTGATCGGAATCAAGTAATTAGCACCCCGGTTACTCCGAAATCACTTTCAAGGCAGTGGCCTCCATACCACGACACAGTGAATCAGTTGTTTTCTATCCGACAGTTCCATTGATCTACCCTATATTTCCAACAAAAAAAATATACAAAAAGTTGGTCAATCACACCGTCTACAAAATAAACTCCTCAGCCATGGTCTGCTCCAGTGCATAATCGTCTCTTTCCACCCTTCAACTACTATACCGCCACACTTCAAGTACGACCACAGTCACACCAAAACTTGATCATCCTACAAAATATCTTCTATGCTGCAGCCAATATATATGCACCAAAACGAGTTCATTCCAGGTTGAATGTTATTCCTTACGTCCCATTTTGTTGGGTGTTCTGTCCATTTTTCTAATATAACATTCGTTTAACTACTAAATGATGACATTTCCAAAACTACATAAATTTAATTCAACGAAAAGTTCAAATTTAATACAACAAAAAAAGTTCTAATTAGTTCGACACTTCTACTAATGTCATTTCCAATGAATGCTATACATTATGTATAGGTAGGTTGGTAAAATACTTTTGTTGCCAACAAGCTTCCCTTAATAAGTTCAATTTCCCAAAAGGCCAAACAAAATGACACGGAAGGAGTATGTATTATCTCTCATTCAAGGCTAGTTTGTGCTTCTAAGTGAAGGGTAATTTTTTGTTCAATTCTATCTGTTACGATCAAATTTTAACACAAAATTTTCTTTGACTTAGGCCGCGACTAGCCCACTACCCTGGTTTTATATTTTTCGTTGACCACTCAAGGCTTGTTCTCCTGACCAATCTAGGTGTTATTTCATTAGCCAAAAGACGTAGGCGATATATAAGACAAAATGTTATTTCATAAGCCAAAATAAATTCCTAAGCAATGTGGGACTAAGTTGTGTCAAACCCACCACCACCTCTCTTCCTCTCTCCCTCCCTCTTTTATCTTCATATCCCTCTCTTTCTTGCTCCAAAAACCCCAGATTTGAGATCTGCTAGGGATGATTTAGGCGAACGGAGAGACCTCTTCATCTTCATCGTTTCAGCAAGGCATCACAACCGCTGCCCTGATGCTAGACAAACGGGAAATCACCCTTCTTCTTCTACTTCAGACCCTCGATCGAGGGTTTCATGGTCGCTTTGCTACCCAACATTTCGTGGCCAACTAACCATGGAACATCTCAGAGTTGGCGGTTGTCAGATGTGGAAGAAGAAGATTACGGAGTAAAAACAAACAACTCTATTTTTGTATTCAAAATATAATTTTCTCCGGTCTTATTATTTGATCATTTCAGGTTTGTTGGTACATGTAATAGGGGAAGGTAGGGATGGGTCCTTTCTCAATTTTGATAAATAATTGGGTTGGTTTGTAAGAAAAGAAATAATTCTGGCTTTGGGGCTTCCAAGAAGGTCTCTCTTTCTCTCTCTCTCTCTCCCAACGAATGAGACCCCCTCTCTGTCCAAAACAGAGATAGGGTAACGGTGGTGGTGAGTAGAAGTTTTGGCACACCGAGCACTCTATCACTTCTTTTTCTTCTTCCATTTTCATTTTGAATTTTTTTTGAAAATTTTCATCAGAACTCTTAGATATCTTCGCTTTCTTTTTATAGGTATCATATATAGTTCGTTAGTCGAAGAAAAAGAATAAAATTAGGCTTCAAAAGATGGTTTTTTCTTATTTAACACCGGTTCTGAAAGTTCTACTTTTTTAATATAAATTTATCTTTTGATCCATTGTAGTAAAGTTGGTAAATCTTTGAAAAGTGCTTATCATCAGCTTTAGGTTGATTTCGGATGATTTTAGAGTAATTTGTAAGTAAGGTTCTCTCAAACTTGACCTTCGGATTCGCCAGTCTAAGACCCTTTGGACTGTTACAGGTTCGAGAGTATACTTACTTTCTCAGACTCAGTCGTCCGAAAAAAAAAACGCCTATAAATGTCGGAGGTCAAGCGAGATTGACTACAGCAAACCCTATTTCGCGGCGCGAAAAACAATTTAAAGGAGCGCCTTTAGTCGTGCCCCCACAAAAATTACAACAACTCTGCTTATGGACCTATACCAAAGGTATCTCGCTATACCAATACACTCCTTTTACGGAGGAGTTCTATCCCTATCGAAAAGTATCGTGAAGAACCAGTTTTTCAGTCTTTCTCTAACATTAGTCTATTGTGTTTGTTTAAGGTGAGTGATTTGGGGAAATAAGAAAATTATCCAGGGTAGAAAATTTAAAGGGAAGATGTGAATTTTGACGAATTTTCAGGTGTGCAACATTTTAAAGGAAACAAGTCATCTTCTTCCCCGTCTCTTACCACCAACCCCGTTCACCACCTCTAATTCCGGCCACCACCATTTTTTCACTTTCTTCTTCATCCTCTTCTCTCCTTACAATAAAACTACAACCTCTATTTATCTTTCTTCTGTCTACTCCTCCCAACAATTTCCGTCTCCTCTCTCTCTCTTTATTTAATCTGGCGAAGGGGAGTCGATCTGGTTTGGGGAATCCCCAAATCAGTACGCTGGTTGCGGATTCCCCAAATCAGTACGGTTTTGGGATCTCCCTCAATTATCCGTTGTTTAGAAATTATTTCTTGTTTTCTTTATTCTCCTCGGTTTAAAATTATTTCTCTCATATCTTCTCAGTTTCTAATAGACTAAAAAACAGTGGGGAGAGAGGACCAATGGACTACCAACTAGGGACCACCATCTCCTTCGCTAATGTTCTTTTTTCTCTATCCCTCTCTTTCTCTCTCAGCTTCTCTGCAACTCAAATAAACACAAAATCAGAAACTTTTAGGATCATCTCCATTGCAAGACTTTAGAGTTTCTTAAAATCTCAAGTTCCGCCTAAGACTTTAGAATTTCTTTTTAGAAACCACTCCAACGCAAAATTCAATTAAGATCTTAAGATGATGTGTAAACATTTAATTTTAAGACGTCTCAATTGCAAACTCTATTTTTTAAATCTCTTTTGCATATCTCAACCGCTGCGTCTACAACAACTCTATGTTGATCGAAAAGATCAAAACAAAATTAATGTCGATTCCAAAATTCTTATGTTTGATTATCAATATCATATAGATTTGATTAAGCCATATTCGAGTTTGGTTTATAAGCAAAGTGAATTATCCTCTTTTAGCTTGAAAAGGTCAGTTCATTCTAGTTTAGATTTGATTAAGCCATATTCGAGTTTGGTTTATAAGCAACACGAAGATGAACGTGGGAAGATCGTTCAAGTGAAGAAATTCAAGGTTGATTTTTCCATAAAATATTATGTGGTGTTTGTGGTCTTCTTCATCAAATTAAAAGATGACGGGAGATGTTGCAATTTGTTGGAAGTTTCTTTCCTACATTCATTTTTGCGAGATTCTTTGCACTATGAGATTGAAGCTAGTGATTTCGTCCAAGTGGGTGTCCTTCGACCCCAATGCACCGTTCGCTAGAAGTGGGAATTAAGGATGGCATTGTTGAGTCTCACTTGAGGGCAAGTTCGTTCTCGGTCGGGGAGTATGATGGAGACCATCAAGATGGGCCTCACGGCCGAACTAGTTAGAGGGCCTCATGGCCGAGTCCATTAGAGTTAGAGTTTAGGAGTTTCCATGTTTTAGTATTTCCTACTAAGTCTAGGTTTAGAAGTTTCTATGTTTGAGTATCTTTGATATTTAGGAATCCTAATTTGAGTCTATCTAGAAGTTTCTAAGTTCCTATAAAAGGAAGTCAGGTCTGTCCTTGTTATTCAGATCAGAAAATATTATCAATCAAGTTTATTATTAATCAGGTTTATCGTTTTGTTCTTTACTTTATCAGTTTATTTACGTATTTTATCAGTTTATTTACGTATTTTTATCATTGTTATAATGGTGGATTCCATTACCTTTACGCTTCCGCAACAATCTACATCATTCTCCTAAACATAATCAAACCGGTGTCGCTTTCTTTAACTTGAACAAGTTTGAGTCGACTGTAATATGTTTACTGGACGATTACGGTGTCGTGAACTTAGGGTCCCTGAGTTACAATTTTACGACAGATGATCACTCTTGCCCCAAGAAATATAGTAGGTATCTCAACCACGGGCTTCTCTATTGTATTGACGAACGAGTTCGTCGCCTCAAGGTGGCAAGATGAAATATTAGTGTTGATTGGGTGGTAAAGTGAAATAGTCATTGAGCATAGGGGTGGTCTCCAGATCATAAAACCTGAAAAAAATCGATCTGGTGGACATTCTATTTCTTCCACTAAAAATCTGTAAAATGTTGTTTCTACCTCAGAATTAAGAGAGAAGAAGAAGATGGGAAGTGTGATGGTGAGAGAGAGGAGAATCACCATAGGAATAGGATGACTAGACGACGGTATTAGTAATTTTACCCAGAGATTGATCAAGCCAAAGTAACTTATTAGTTTGTTATGAGTTCTTTTTCTCAACTCTCAGATAGACTATAGATGGATTTTGGTATAGAGCTGGATCTTTTTCATTTAACTCGTGTACCTTCTGTGGGTAGGCCTGAAGAGAGATGGACATCTCGGGAGTGTTTAAGCTAGCTTTTATATCGTTGCGGAACTCCTGGCGTGACAACTCTAAGCATGAAGCAAAGTTGCTTTAACATGTATATTTTTTTATCTCATGAATGTGTTGTACGGGTGAGTATTAGTGATGGTAATGCTTGTCGACTGAATTATTTGCTCATCTCTCACTTCCATTGTTATGTATTCATGTCTTTCCATTTTCCCTGGCCCTCGGTTTCCCAAGCTTCGTGTAATTATGATGTAAGAAACGTCTCAATTTTTATATGTATTCTCCTTGATTTACGCAACAACTAGGCCACTGCCTAATTCTAATTGGTACAAGGTTTAGACAAGTGGAAAGCAATACTTTTCAGAGTTATGTTTATCCCTTGAATTCTTAGGACTTAGGACTTCCTTCTAGAATTAATGGTTCCATACATTGTATGGAGCATCTTCCAGGAAGTAGAGAAAATCGTTTAGTTAGTCGTATATAGATTTAGTCAGTTAATGCCAAGACCTCAAGTACGGGCTATATATATAGGTCAAATACTTAGAGCTTTGCCTTTGAGTTAGGTATTCTAGATAGACTTTTAAAAGGACCTGTGATATAAAATTCGAAGGTCAAAAGGTGCATTTACTTCTAGTAACTTTTATCCTATACTGTAATTCGAAACCTAAAGGCGTATACAAAACTACGGGGTTTTTTTTTTCTTTTCCGTGATACGACGTTTGGCATCTTAGTGGTTGCAGCAAGTTAAGAGTTTATGAAAAACACATTGTTTTATGCAAACAGGTTGATGAAGAACGAGAATGTGATACCCATACATCAATTCTGGATGAGATAATCAGCAGGTACATGGTTTCAACAACCTACGAAAACTATATGTATACATATTTCAGAAAATAAATGTGCAAGTGCATTTTGATCTCATGATCTACAGATACAGGCCTCTTCTTAGTTTTTTTTTTTGCCATGACAAGGTTTTCAGATCTTTGCAATACTAAACATGAACTATGGATGTGATGAATGGTCATCTCCAGTTCACACTTATACTTGCCCACGAGAATATTAGGCTTTTTAGTCCATTGATAGTGTGACTGGTCCAGTAATACTCGGTTAAAACAGTATTAAGGCTAAACATAATTCTGGATAGACAGCTTAAATCGAAAACAATAAAGGAATCGATTATCAAAAATAACTTCTATATATTTAATCCAATTGGTTATGAAAGTCTTAAAAATACATAAAATTAACTAATTGAACGTGTGGTGGAATCTATTGCCTCTACATCAAAGATAACTCAAATAAAACTATTGATGTAATGAAGAACACTTCCTAGCAGACATGTCGAAAGATGGGAGCGTAAAGTTGCCTGAAATAACACCAGAAGCCATTACTCGATAAGCAGCTTCAGTCATATGCGTTTCATCCCACATTATGTAACTATCTGGATTCTTACAGACATTGGTCATCTCGCACGTCTCTGCATTATCTTCATAGAGGTAAGCGTCCAATCCTCTTGCTTCACAACAAACTACTGAAAGTGTGTCTTTGTTCTCTATAAATCCAAATTCATCACGTCGTGAGTTGATGAAACGCATGGTTGCAGAAGCATAATCTGCGTAAATTATGTTGACATGAGGGTATAGCTCTCGAAGTTGTTGGATAGTAACTTGGAGGAAAGCATTGTGCTGATGAACAACTTGGTTCAATTCATAAATACACCCATTCCGATCATAGACATGTTCATGAGGGTAGTTATTTTGAGCCCTACGAAGACACCCAATTGGGATTAATCCTGCCACCATTACTTGAGTTGCTCCTAGAGATATTAATTCGTTAACGGTGCTAGCAATTTCGATAACAACAGTGGGAACCATATCTTGGAGTTGACTACTGTCTTTGTCTAAAGTGTAATCGTAAGTACCTATTCCTCCTACATGAAACAATGTACTTGCAAAATATTGTTGACAGTCTTGGGAGTTAGAACAAAAAGATGCACGTAGGGTTTTGAACCATTCCATTTGAACACCCAGTGAATTCTTAATTGCAGGAGCGGATAACGACGAGTTGACAACTTCATCGTCAAGGACAGTAGCTCCAATGACTGCGAAGTTTACACCGTTCTTGAAATCTGTAGAGTTATCTGTAGCCAAATAGGGTGGTAGGAATGGGATACCTAGAGCTTCAGCCATGAAGTCTATGATAAGACGACCATTAGAGAAACGTCCAGAGGATTTGTTGAAGAAAGTGATGCCATAAGGAAGAGAGTGCACGTCCCCATAAGTTCGATTGGGACGAATATAACCATGAAGAAAACTCATGTCTTGGACACCATTATGACTGTGATTAACTTGTTCCCAGGTGAGGTTAGTAGGGCGAGGAGGAGATGATGATGCAGAATTCACAATTAATTCTTGATTTTGTAATACATAGTTACCCGTATCCGATATATCATCACCAAAATTGAAAATTGAAGTTATACATGACCTTTTTCCTTCATTAGCAGCAGCAGTCATGATCATTACCCCACTAGATGTTAACAGTAGTAGAAACAAAGAAAAGATACTCATCACTTGGATCATTCTTCTTGCCATAATTCTTAGAGATTTCTCCGAGAAAGATGATAGATGTGTGTGGAGATTAGGAGATGGTGAAGTGAGGAGGGTATTTATGGAGGTGAAGTTGTGGCTAAGGTGGGATTCCTGTTTGCACAAGGATTATTAGATTACTACTTTCTAAATTTACAATTAGAAACTATTTCACGAGTAATACTAATCCATATGGGAGTCTGATATCCCATCAACTAACTATGTGGGCACCGGACAGAATTCAATTAGGTAAACACTACTATCCATGTGGCAGATTTGCACCATAAACATTTTTACAATTAGCAACCACTTGAGTAATACTTGATTATTATATATACAAATAGTTTTGCAGAAAAAAAAAATATACAAAAAGTTGGTCAATCACACCGTCTACAATATAAACTCCTCAGCCATGGCCTGCTCCAGTGCATAATCGTCTCTTTCCACCCTTCAACTACTATACCGCCACACTTCAAGTACGACCACAGTCACACCAAAACTTGATCATCCTGCAAAATATCTTCTATGCTGCAGCCAATATATATGCACCAAAACGAGTTCATTCCAGGTTGAATGTTATTCCTTCCGTCCCATTTTGTTGGGTGTTCTGCCCATTTTCTAATATAACATTCGTTTAACTACTAAATGATGACATTTCCAAAACTACGTAAATTTAATTCAACGAAAAGTTCAAATTTAATACAACAAAAAAAGTTCTAATTAGTTCGACACTTCTACTAATGTCATTTCCAATGAATGCTATACATTATGTATAGGTAGGTTGGTAAAATACTTTTGTCGTCAACAAGCTTCCCTTAATAAGTTCAATTTCCCAAAAGGCCAAACAAAATGACACGGAATGACTATGTATTATCTCTCGTTCAAGGCTAGTTTGTGCTTCTAAGTGAAGGGTAACTTTTTGTTCAATTCTATCTGTTACGATCAGATTTTAACGCCAAATTTTCTTTGACCTAGGCCGCGACTAGCCCACTACCCTGGTTTTATATTTTCGTAGGCGATATATAAGACAAAATGTTATTTCATAAGCCAAAATAAATTCCTAAGCAATGTGGGACTAAGTTGTGCCAAACCCACCACCACCTCTCTTTCCCTCCCTCTCTTTATCTTCATATCCCTCTCTTTCCTGCTCCAAATTCCCCAGATTTGAGATCTGCTAGGGATGATGTAGGCGAATGGAGAGACCTCTTCATCTTCATCGTTTCAGCAAGGCATCACAACCGCTGCCCTGATGCTAGACAAACGGGAAATCACCCTTCTTCTTCTACTTCAGACCCTCGATCGAGGGTTTCATTGTCGCTTTGCCACCAAACATCTCGTGGCCAACTAAGCACGGAACATCTCGGAGTTGGCGGTTGGCGGTTGTCAGATGTGGGAAATGAATATTATGGAGTAAAAACAAACAACTCCATTTTTGTATTCAAAACATAATTTTCTCCGGTTTTATTATTTGATCATATCAGGTTTGTTGGTACATGTAATCGGAGAAGGTAGGGATGGGTCCCTTCTCAATTTTGATAAATAATTGGGTTGGTTTGTAAGAAAAGAAATAATTCTGGCTTTGGGGATTCCAAGATGATCTCTATTTCTCTCTCTCTCTCCCAACGAATGAGACCCCCTCTCTGTCCAAAACAGAGATAGAGTAACGGTGGTGGTGAGTAGAAGTTTTGGCACACCGAGCACTCTTTCACTTCTTTTTCTTCTTCCATTTTTATTTTGAAAATTTTCATCAGAACTCTTAGATGTCTTCGCGTTCTTTTTATAGGTATCATATATAGTTCGTTAGTCGAAGAACGAGAATAAAAATAGGCTTCAAAAGATGATTTTTTCTTATTTAACACCGATCTGAAAGTTCTACTTTTTTTATATAAATTTATCTTTTGATCCGTTGTAGTAAAGTTGGTAAATCTTTGAAAAGTGCTTATCATCAACTTTAGGTTGATTTCGGATGATTTTAGAGTAATTTGTAAGTAAGGTTCTCTCAAACTTCACCTTCGGATTCGCCAGTCTAAGACTCTTTGGACTGTTACAGGTTCAAGAGTATACTTACTTTCTCAGACTCATTCGTCCGAAAAAAAAAATGCCTATAAATGTCGAAGGTCAAGCGAGATTGACTACAGCAAACCCTATTTCGCAGCGCGAAAACAATTTAAAGGAGCGCCTTTAGCCGTGCCCCCACAAAAATTACAACAACTCTGCTTATGGACCTATACCAAAGGTATCTCGCTATACCAATACACTCCTTTTACGGAAGAGTGTTATCCCTATCGTAAAGTATCGTGAAGAACCAGTTTTTCAGTCTTTCTCTAAAATTAGTCTATTTTGTTTTGTTTAAGGTGGGTGATTTGGGGAAATAAGAAAATTATCCAGGGTAGAAAATTTAAAGGGAAGATGTGAATTTTGACGAATTTTCAGGTGTGCAACATTTTAAAGGAAACAAGTCATCTTCTTCTTCCCCGTCTCTTACCACCAACCCCGGTCACCACCTCTAACTCCGGCCACCGCCATTTTTTCATTTTCTTCTTCATCCTCTTCTCTCCTTACAATAAAACTACAACCTCTATTTATCTTTCTTCTCTCTACTCCTCCCAACAATTTCCGTCTCCTCTCTCTCTCTTTATTTAATCTGGCGAAGGGGAGTCGATCTGGTTTGGGAAATCCCCAAATCAGTACGCTGGTTGCGGATTCCCCAAATTAGTACGGTTTTGGGATCTCCCTCTATTATCCTTTGTTTAGAAATTATTTCTTGTTTTCTTTATTCTCCTCCCTTTAGAAATTATTTCTCTCATATCTTCTCAGTTTCTAATAGACTAAAAAACAGTGGGGAGAGAGGACCAATGGACAACCAACTAGGGACCACCATCTCCTTCGCTAATGTTCTTTTTTCTCCGTCCTCCTCTTTCTCACTCAGCTTCTCTGCAACTCAAATAAACACAAAATCAGAAACTTCTAGGACCATCTCCATTGCAAGACTTTAGACTTTCTTAAAATCTCAAGTTCCACCTAAGACTTTAGAATTTCTTTTTAGAAACCACTCCAACGCAAAATTCAATTGAGATCTTAAGATGATGTGTAAACATTTAATTTTAAGACGTCTCAATTGCAAACTCTATTTTTGAGATCTCTTTTGAGTATCTTAAGTATTATAATCATCAAATTTAATTTTAGGACCGATCAAACGTTTGTATCGCAATTACTTTTTCATGTTAAATGCACGTCTGACGTACGCAATTATTAGAGTTTTCCTTAGAGTTGCATTGGAAAAGGACTTGAGTGAGGGACGCTCAATTTAGTCATATGGGAGTCTGATATCCCATCAACTAACTATGTGGGCACCGGACTGAATTCAATTAGGTAAACACTTCTATCCATGTGGCAGATTTGCACCATAAACATTTTTACAATTAGCAACCACTTGAGTAATACTTGATTATTATATATACAAATAGTTTTGCAGAAAAAAAAAATACAAAAAGTTGGTCAATCACACCGTCCACAAAATAAACTTGATTATTCCTCAGCCATGGCCTGCTCCAGTGCATAATCGTCTCTTTCCACCCTTCAACTACTATACCGCCACACTTCAAGTGCGACCACAGTCACACCAAAACTTTATCATCGTGCAAAATATCTTCCATGATGCATCCAATATATATGCACCAAAACGAGTTCATTCCAGATTGGATGCTATTCTTTACGTCCAATTTTGTTGGGTGTTCTGTCCATTTTTCTAATATAGCATTCGTTTAACTACTAAATGATGACATTTCCAAAACTACGCAAATTTAATTCAATGAAATGTTCAAATTTAATACAACAAAAAAAGTTCTAATTAGTTCGACACTTCTACTAATGTCATTTCCAATGAATGCTATACATTATTTATAGGTAGGTTGATAAAATACTTTTGTCGTCAACAAGCTTCCCTTAATAAGTTCAATTTCCCAAAAGGCCAAACAAAATGACACGGAAGGTGTAAGAGGGGTTTGGTTGTGTTTTCAATTGGCGGTTTCAATAGGCTTGTGGCGATTTGAATTTGAGTGGATGCATATAGGCGGTTTAAATTGGCAATTGCTTGATGGCGGTTTTAATTTTTGGTTTCCAAAATTGAAAGGTTTCCAATTTTCTCACCGGCTTATAATAATATAAATAGGGGTCTTGAGTTCTTTGTAACACATCAACCACAACAACAACTCAACAACTCTTCTTTAGAGAGAGCTAGAGAGAGAACAAGTGAAAGAGAAATTTTGTTCATAGTTTTGAGCGGTGTTTAATTTCTCGGTCGTCGAAGATCTAGTATAGAAAGTTAATTTCAATACGGTACCATCTTGGGACGAACTTGCGGGTTGTGTGAGTCGTCTTCGTATCCTTCAATAAAGATTTCTTGTTCTCCCGAGGACGTAGGCTTTAAAGCCGAACCTCGTTAATTCTGCTTGCATATTTAGTTTTGGCTTAGCTTCTCGATTAATTTTCGTAGTCGGATCAATTTCTAGAATAAGTTCGAGCTTCCGCGACTTTTAGTTCTGATAATTGGTACCAGAGCCTTGTTGAGATTGAACGAAGAGAAGATAGGATCGAGAAGTGGTACGGTCAAATCAGGGAAATATGAGATAGAGAAGTTCAATGGGAAAAAAGTTTTTTCTTATTGGCGGATGTAGATGAAAAATCTGTTAATCTCGCAGAAATTACACAAGACGTTGACGGGAAAGAAACCAGGAGATATGTCAGATGAGGATTGGGAAGAGTTAGATCTCGAAGCACGGGCAACTATTATGTTGTGTCTTGAGAGGGACGTGGCGTTCCTGGTAGACGAAGAAACAACAGCGGCGAGTGTGTGTGAAAGCTAGGAAGCAATTTCATGCCGAAAACTTTAACGAATCGGGTCTACTTAAAATCCAAATTATTCACATGTAGAATGGAAGAGAGTCTTCTATTCAGGAATATGTGAATAAGTTTGACAGGATTATCTCAGATTTGAAGGATATTGATGCTAAGGTTGAGGATGAGGACCAAGCCCTCATATTGTTACTTTCATTGCCTAAATCCTATGAGAACCTTGTTCAAACTTTGATGCTTGTTGGTGACAGTCTAAGCATGGAAGAGACGAGAAATTCGTTATTAGCGGATGACCTTCGTAAGGTTGCTACTAGCAGTATGACGTCAGGTGGAGTAGACAAGGATCAAGCACAAGGTTTGTTTGTAACGAGGGGGAGGAGTAATGAAAGAGGAAAGGGAAAGGGCGGGAAATCTAGATCCAAATCTAGTGGCTCTTTCAAGAAAACATGTTTTAGTTGTAGTGAGCTTGGCCACTTTAAAGCGTTTTGTCCAAAGAGAAAGTTGAACCAAAAGAACGAAGGCTACAAGGGGAAACAAGAGATGCAAGAGGCGGGATATGTGTCAGAAGACCCTGACGAATGTTTCTCGGTAACAGAGGTAATAAGATTTTTAAAATGGTTTTGATTTTGGTTTCAAAATAAAATAAATAAAATATTAAAACGAATAAAAAACGAAAATAAAAATGAACTCAAATGGGGAATGATTTAAGGATTCAGAATCTATCCACAGAACAACTCTAAAGGTGAACTAATGAGTCAACAAGTACTTTTATTACTCAGGCTTTAAAACATGAATGGTCTAAAGTCTGGAAGATATCTTCGTTAAAGTGAGAAAAACTAATAATGTATGCACAACTTTCTTATGTATTCATCGCTCAACTATTATGCATCAACCAAGAAGTATAATCCATCAAAGATTTAGTCTAAGCATGAAATATCAACTCTAGAAGCATGAATAATGAAGAACTAATCAATCATCAAGAAAGAAAATGCAAATAGGACATGAACAACCAAAAGATTACTCGACTCAGAATTTAAACACACCTAGAAAGTAGATAACAACATGGATTTCATCAAACACATTAGATGAAAGATTAACAACTCATAATCATCAAATGCAGTCTCTTCAAATAATCAAAATAACAAGAAAGATAGGGTAGAGTAAACCAAACGCGAGACTTGTTGATGATGAAGATGGTTTCACACTTCTCTGTTTTCTATTCCTCTGTCTCTCTCTCTCTCTCTCTATCTTCTCATAAAATAACAAAGAGAAAGAAGTGAAAATGTTGAAACTCTCTTTCTCACTACTCACTCTCTTTTCTCTCTCACAAAGAAAAGAACCTCTCTGTTTTACAACATTTTTCTCTCTCTCTCTAAGAATTTCTGTGAAGCACAATGATGAAGATGAGAATCAGTCCTCTCTCTCTCCCTCTGTACATATGCTCTGTTTCTGCTTCCTGTTCTTCCTCTTCTCTCTTTCTCTTGATTTTCTTTAATGTTCCAGAGAAGAAGAAGAAGAAGAACAGAATACTTGTGTTCTGATTAATGAAGATTACTGTTCTCCCTCCAAGATGAGATGATTTCTGATAATGAAGCTTTACTTTTTATACTCCAATCACTGGGTTCTCCTTTCAATCCAAAAATATCCAACTCTCAATCGAATCTCTCTCTAGAATTTTGTTTTTTTAATTTCTTTCCTTCCCTCTCTCTCTAAATATATCTCCAATCCTTTAAACAGTAGAGAGAGAGATAGGAAAAGATGGAAAGAAAGATAGGATTTCCCACTCAACAAATCGAGTTCAACAGCTCACTTTCCATCTCTGTTTTCTTTCCCTTCTTCAATAATCCCTCTCTATAGAATGATACCATCAACTACTACGAAATAAAAGGATTTTCTTCCTTCTCAATCGATCTCCATTATATTGAGAAAATATTTCTCAATCTCCATTCTTATTTCTTTCTTTCTCTAAAAATTTCTAATGATAGAGATGTAAGATAAAGAAATAAAATACTTACATCAAATCTCTTTCTCTATCACTGTATTCCTCAATGAATTCGATTTATCTCTTAAAATGGTGAATCTAATCCTCCATTAGCCAAACTTTCCTTCTCCATCTCTACTGTTGAGATTTATAGTAGGTTTTTGAATGGTGATGTGGGATTTGGCAATATAATAACCGACCAGTCCTAAAATGAGAAAAATTCCCAGAAATATGGGAGGGCACTAATCAACACGTGATTTGCTGGCAGTCGGGTTACTATGGTGTATCACGGGTCAGCGAACTAAAGTGACAACGCCGTTAGATGGATCTGTTTGTGCGCGTGTTGTAGCCAAACTCGTTAGATCATAACTGGAGTACCGTAGTAATGTTATCGCAGCACACACAATCAATTCTGAAGAGAATCCCGAAATTCATCCCTCTCGTGCCCACCAGTGTACCGAACACATATCCCTCGCCGTCTGGTTGGTCGCCACGTGTCAACTAGCTGACTTGGTCAAATGATTTTGGCTCCAACTTTGACTTGGACTATCTCCCTAATCCGGACTCCGATTCCACTTCCGCTTTCGCCGATAGATTCGTCTTGGACTCTACTTTCACATGAGCACTAATATTTACCAGAATACCCTTGTCATTAAAATGACCAAAATGCCCCTCAAGTATGTCTTTATCACGATGTTTTTGCATCGAACTCCGTAAATGCGACCTGAGAAAGGAAATCAAACAAATCATCAGAGTAACTGCTCGAACCGGACTAACTAACCCGAGTTAAGAGATTCAAATGAGACATTTTCATGTCTCATCAAGAGGTGTCTGAGAAGATCTCTGATAAGTGGATTCTTGATTCAGGGGTGTCACGCCATATGTGTCCAAATAGGGAGTGGTTTACTACCTATATGAGTATAGATGGTGGTACAGTTATACTGGGTGATGATAGTATATGTAAAACTGTGGGACTCGGAACAATACGTATGAAGATGCACGATGGAGTGGTGAGAACATTGACAGACGTAAGACACATACCTGATTTGCGGAAAAATCTAATTTCCCTCGGTGTGTTAGAGCGGAACGGCTGTAAGATAATTATAGAGAATGGCTGCATAAAAGTCGTTAAGGGTTCTTTGGTGGTGATGAAAGGTACTCGTTACGGAAATTTATACAAACTTTTGGGGACAACAATTACGGAAGATGTAGCAGTGGGAATCAGTGGAAGGGATCCAACGGCTAGTACGAGGCTTTGGCATATGCGTCTTGGGCATATGTCAGAAAAGGGTCTATCTTTGATGTGCGGGAAAGGCTTGTTGAAGGACATGAAGAAGCCTTGCATGGAGTTTTGTGAGCATTGTGTGTTCGGGAAGGCACATAGGGCGACGTTCTCTACAAGCAAGCACAGGAGCAAAGAGGTATTAGACTACGTACACACCGATGTCTGGGGGGCGGCAAAGTTAGCTTCCAAGGGTGGTTCCAGGTATTTTGTTACATTCGTTGATGAACATTCGAGATTTGTCTGGCTTTATTTTCTGAAGCATAAGAATGAGGTATTCAACACGTTCCTGGTGTGGAAAGCAATGGTTGAGAACAAAACTGGTCGAAAGCTGAAGACGTTAAGATCGGATAATGGGACCGAGTACATGGATGGGGCATTCAAGGAGTTTTGTGATCAGGAAGGCATTGTGAGGCACTGGACAGTAGTAAACACACCTCAGCAGAATGGAGTCACAGAGAGATTGAACCGTACACTACTTGAAAAGGTTAGATGTATGCGCTCCAATTCGGGATTAGGCGTAGAATGGTGGGCAGAATCTGTTGCTACAGCTTGTTATATTGTGAACAGGTCTCCACATTCTTCTTTAGATGGCGGCATACCTTACGAGGTGTGGTCAGGTGAACATGCAGATTACGGGAGACTTTGGGTTTTCGGTTGTACGGCCTATTACCATGTTAAAGGTAACAAACTTGACAATAGAGCAAAGAAGGCAATTTTCTTAGGATATGCTACAAGAGTCAAGGGTTATCGGCTATGGTGTACGGAAGACAAGAAGTTTGTAATCAGCAGAGATGTGGTGTTTGATGAGTTATCTATTGTAGCTATGGCAAAAGCTACGGTGCCTAGTTGTGGTGATGTTGGGTCTACTAAAGCTCAAGTAGTAGACCAACGGTTTTCTAGGAATCATGATCAGGTAGAGCATCAGGATAATACTCAGGATGAGAAAATTGATGAACTCGATCATGAGGAAGTTCAGGGGGAAGGTGTAGGGTTTTGTGTATCCTATACACTAACTAGTGTTGTAAGCGGAATCTCAAACATCTCATGTTTAACACTAGATTGCCCAGGATCGTTATGCATAAACTAATCAATGAACTAGAGAGGGATAAATACCTTAACGCGTTTTTCCCTCGAACCATTCCAATCTCATGCAAAGATTGAGAGCTCCAACTGTAGCTCCTCTACTTGACACACCGAGTGAATAGACTTGATCTCCCTTCCTTTCAGACTTCTAGGACTTACTAGAAGGTTGAGAAGAACTCTTCTTCTTGACTAGATTGATAGAACGGGAGCTTTTTCTCTATATTCCTCTCTCTCCAATAGCTGTATATTCAGAGAGAGAGAGAGTTGTATATTTTTCTTTAGAGAAAAATCCACACCTTTTCTGTTCTCAACTGACCCAATATATAGACAAACCCTAATTAGAATCTCATTCAGATTAGGTTTTCTATTTTCTGGGTCACATAAAAGATAATTACCAAAATACCCTTTTTGGGGTATTTTGATAATCCCCTTAAGTGTGGCCGGCCAGGGCAGCCCACTATGGGCCTTATGTGGCCGGCCCACTTACTCTGGTCGGCCATCTCATGGCCGGCCCAAAGAGCCTTCCTTCTATCTTGTCCCGAATCTCCATTCGGACCCTTTCGGCCTTTCCAGTTGAATCCCATCCAACTTTAGCCAGTTCCCGTCTAGTCAACTCTCTCCGATCAAGCTACCACTCTTATGTGTAACCCGTTGTAGGATCCGGTCTATGTTAGCCGCGAATCAACTCCTTGATCCGCCGATCGTAGTTGGCTTCTAGCAAAGCATTACGACCCCTAATTGGATCGGACTGGATGACCTTTACGTGTGGTCATCGTTATCCTAACTGACAAATTGATCGCATTGCCACCTTGGTCGAAGGACACTCCTTCGGAAGGACATCTCCTTCAGACCGAACGGATAAATCCTTCAGTCTCCCACTTGTACTTAGAACAAGTGCAATGCTCGATTCCCATGTCGCTTAGTATCTCATCTGATACGTCACACCGTTCAGACTTTCTTGATCCAGAGAACAACTATCAATTCAAATGATTAACTCTTAATCCATTTGAGTGTGGCCACACCTTTTCCAGTTGCTTCTCCTCAAGTGGCCCGGAGATACTTATTCCTAACTTAATAGGAGGACATCATCCAGTCTTGTACTCCCACTTAACTTCATGTCTATCATGTCTCCCCCAGTATGCTGCCTTTATAACCTCCTTTTACGGCGCGGCGTTTGACAGTACCAAAGTTCGACATTCCTTACACAAGATGAGTGGAGCACTCATGTTTACGGAATCTCTCCAATCTTGCCTATGAGAGTTTGTGACGCCTTTTTCAACTTCTTGAAAAACTCTCATCTTTGGGTTATCCAATGTAGATTCCCCAATCTACATCCATGTAATTGACTTAAATACCATATTCCTATAGCCCATGGAACTGCGCTATCAGTCAATTCCCATGCTAGTCTTCTTGAGTCATTGTTGTCCATGCAATGACCTGGACTAGGGACTCAATAATGAATCTATTCCACGTTCACTTAGTAGGGTTCCATTTACCAGATCACGTATCTGATAAACCTACCTGGAATTCCTCATTATTTTGGACCGTCATTAAACACTAAACCATTATTTAATGACAGAAATAACTAATTTATTTCTTTTTATTGAATGTAGCTAATTGATTACATGAAAACCCTTTTCATTAATCCAATTACAACTTAAAGCCATTCATCGATGCGCTTTATACCTATGCCCCTTCTATGACTCTCATACTTGGGCTGAGGCAGTGGTTTAGTTAACGGATCGGCAACGTTGTCGTCCGTATCAACTTTGCAAATGACCACATCCTTTCGCTCAGTGATTTCCCTAATCACGTGGTACTTCCTTAGGATATGTTTGGATTTCTGGTGTGCCCTTGGTTCCTTAGCCTGGGCGATAGCTCCATTGTTGTCACAATACAGAGTAACCCCATTCTCTATGCTAGGAACTACACCAAGTTCGGAGATAAACTTCTTTATCCAAACTCCTTCCTTAGCTGCTTCCGAAGCGGCAAGGTATTCTGCTTCTGTGGTAGAGTCTGCTACAGTAGTCTGCTTTGAGCTCTTCCAGCTTACTGCTCCTCCGTTTAGACAAAAGACATAACCCGACTGCGATCGGAAATCATCTATGTCCGTTTGGAAGCTCGCATCCACATGGCCTTCCGCGATTAGTTCGTCTTTCCCGCCATAAACCAAGAAGTGATCTTTAGTCCTTCTCAAGTACTTCAGGATATTTTTGGCTGCGGTCCAGTGTTTCTCACCTGGATTAGATTGGTAACGACTACACATACTCAGAGCATATGAGACGTCTGGGCGAGTGCAGACCATGGCGTACATGATAGATCCTATTGCCGAAGCATAAGGCACCTTCTTCATGTGTGCTAGCTCATCAGGATCTCGGGGACACTGAGTCTTGCTAAGTGTCGTACCATGTGTCATGGGTAGGAATCCTCTCTTAGAGTCTTCCATCTTGAACCTCCCAAGAACCTTATCTATATAAGTCTCTTGACTAAGTCCAATCATCCTCCTCGATCTATCTCTATAGATCTTGATGCCCAATATGTATTCTGCATCTCCTAGGTCTTTCATTGAAAAACACTTCCTCAGCCACTCTTTCACGGAGTCAAGCATAGGAATGTTATTTCCAACGATCAGTATGTCATCCACATACAGGACCAAGAAAACTAGGTTGCTCCCACTAACCTTCTTGTATACACAAGATTCCTCTTCATTCTTCAGAAAACCAAACTCTTTGATTTTCTCGTCGAATCGAAGATTCCAGCTCCGACTTGCTTGCTTCAACCCGTAGATGGACCTTTGAAGCTTGCAAACCTTTCCAGCATTCCCGGAATCCTCAAAACCCTCAGGCAGTGTCATGTACACATCCTCTTCCAGTTTACCGTTCAGGAAGGCGGTTTTGACATCCATTTGCCAAATCTCATAATCGTAATGAGCTGCAATTGCTAGAATAATCCTAATGGACTTAAGCATCGCGACAGGGGAAAAGGTTTCTTCGTATTCTATACCCTGGACTTGTCTGTAACCTTTTGCCACGAGTCTAGCTTTGAAAACGCTCACGTTTCCATCCTTGTCTGTTTTCATCTTGAAAATCCATTTGCATCCTATGGGTTTTACCCCATCGGGCAAATCAACCAAGTTCCAAACTTGATTCTCAGACATGGATTCCATTTCGGATCTCATGGCTCTCAGCCATTTTTCGGAGTCTGGGCTCGTCATAGCTTCTTTGTAGGTGCTGGGTTCATTATCCTCTACCAACAACAACTCTTGTCGTTGCGATAACTCAATCAGCCTTGCGGGGCTTGAACAACAGCTGGTGAGACACTCTCAACTCCTTGAGGGTTCTCCTGCGAATCACATTCGCTCTGCGCGGGAGGATCTCCGAGATCTACCATCTCATCCTCTCTTTCCTCTTCTATCGGCTCATAATAGTTAGGAATCGCGACTTCTGACATCGGTGCAACGGTGCCAGTTTGTTGCTCAGATCGAACCTCTTCGATCTCTATATTTCTCCCACTTGTCTTCTTGGATAGGAACTCCTTTTCAAGGAAGACACCATCACGAGCAACAAACACTTTGTTCTCTGATGGGTTGTAGAAGTAATACCCCTTTGTCTCTTTCGGATAACCGACGAAGAGACACTTGTCTGATCTTGGTGCTAGTTTATCTCCTTGTAAACGCTTTACATAAACATCGCAACCCCAGACTTTGAGAAAAGACAACTTTGGAACCTTTCCAGTCCATATCTCATATGGCGTCTTTTCTACAGCTTTTGACGGAGCTCGGTTAAGTGTGAAAGCAGCCGTTTCTAGAGCATACCCCCAGAAAGTGTTAGGAAGATCGGCTAAGTTCATCATCGATCGAACCATGTCCATCAATGTTCGATTCCTCCTCTCGGACACACCGTTCATCTGAGGTGTTCCTGGAGGAGTGAGTTGTGAAACTATTCCGCAACTCCGAAGATGATCCTCAAACTCTTGACTCAAATACTCACCACCTCGATCCAATCGAATGGCTTTTATTTTCTTGCCAAGCTGATTCTCTACTTCATTCTGGAATTGTTTGAACACTTCAAACGATTCCGACTTATGCCTCATTAGATATACGTAACCATATCTAGTGAAGTCATCAGTGAACGTTATGAAGTAGCCATAGTTACCTCTCGCAAGTGTACTCATAGGTCCGCATACATCCGTATGTATCAGTCCTAAAGGTTCACTCACCCGATCTCCTTTCCCCTTGAAGGACGATCTTGTCATCTTGCCCATTAAGCATGGCTCACATGTATCGTATGATTCCAAATCACACGATCCTAGAAGTCCATCTGCATGAAGCTTCTGCATGCGTTTCATGTTAATGTGACCCAAACGACAATGCCAGAGATAACTTTGGTTAGAATCATGAGTACGAAGCCATTTCGTGTCTATGTTCAGGATTTCGTCTTCTATGTTCACAACATAAAGACCATTACGCAGCTTAGCACTGGTATAGAACATCTCTCCCTTGTATAAAGAACAACTCTTGTCCTTTATTATAGCGTGATATCCCTCTTTGTCTAACACCGACGCAGAGATGATGTTCCTCGATATAGTGGGTACATAATAGCAATTACGTAGCACTAATATCAACCCAGTCTCTAAACTGAGCTCGAAAGTTCCTACAGCCACAGCAGCAACTCTTGCCTTATTTGCGACTCGTAGAACCATCTCACTCTTTGTCAGATACCTGACCTCCTTGAGCTCATCTAATTCTGAAATTATATGTGCTCCACATCCGGTATCATATACCCATGAGGGAGAGTCAGCCATATCTGCCAAATTGACCTCTATAACATAGGCACCGACTTCCACTTCCCTTTCTGGTAGCTCTATTACGCTTTCTTTCTTTGAAGCCTCGAGAACTCTTCTCTGATCTTCCTCCCAATCTAGAAAGTCGTATAGATCTCTATCTAAATGTGAACTAATACTATTTGTCATCTCTACTCTACAGAAACAAAATAAGGATTTTGCTAAGTACTACATTCAATGTTTACGCAAAAACACTTTTTGCCATATTATTCAATGAAAACCGTCCCCCTATGAATAATACGATTCCAATACCCCATTCCTGTGAAGCTAAGCGTACTTTGGCACTGCCCTTAACTTCACCCTCCTGGGTGAGTAACTCCTTACTGATCATATCTCATATGACTCTTGGTTGATGAATAACACTTATGTGTTTAATTCATCCTTTTGCCTCGAAATTCAAAACTCTTTTGCTGACTCGTTGAGAATAACCATTTAGATATGTAGACCTCTTCATAGGTCTACCCGTATTGTCCCGAGGTAAAAGATGGCACCCTGCTTTGGCATGACCCACCATCGATGAACAAGGGCGCAACAGGTGTCTTAATCTGGGTAGGCATTACTCAAAATTCTTTTTGGGGACTCTTACGTTTTTGTTTGCATGCATTACTGTGAACTCTAACATAATCATACACCACATAAAACGTAAATAAGTAAATGCGCGCGAGAAAATAAATCAAGCAGACATGATCCTAGTATGGCCCCTAACCTAAAAGATCTAATCTTCTTAGGTTCTTTGCTTGTTTAGCCTCCGTTCGCCTGGATCTCCATCCTCGAACATCCATTGAATTCTCCCACTCGAACCACGATCTCATCTTTTGGCTCTTCAATGGACTCAATTGTACCCTTAACTCTAATTACAAGACTCAACGATTCGCAGATCGTATAAAACTTGAAATTAAATTAATTACATCGGGCACCCATCCGTGCTTAAAAACAAGATAGAACAATTCTATGGCCATACTAGAACCTGCATTCACATCCATACATACATAATAATATGACATTCATAACACACCCAAGTATGTATGAGATTCGCTTCCTTAGGTCGAATCTAGGTTTGCTATGTTCTAGATAGCTTTTCGGGAGATACTACCGACATCTCTATGTCTAACGTGCCTTAAGTCCAACTAATGGCTCGTTTGGTTTTATCCTAAAGGATTTTGAAATCGTTTTGGAAAAACTCCGATTCAGGCTTTGGTTAGCCCGGGTCGCTTTCGGAAAAAATATGGTCAAAGTCGGAAGAAGAAAACAGAAACCTCCCACTTAAGTCAAGGCCCAAAAGACCCGAGTCTAACTCCAAAGACTTAAGTCAAACTTGGTCAAGGGACCCTTTGACTAGACCCAGTCAAGTCTCGGTCAAGGTTCGAACCAAGGTCGGACCCGGATTGGCACGTTCCAGACCGTGCCAAGTCCCTCGGGTGGTCGCGTCCTGGCCCTAGGCCAGACGCTTCCCAGCCCCGCAGACGCGTCCTAGACGCTCTGCCCAAGCCTATGCTTCTCGGACTCCCAGTCCGAGACAGCTTCTGGTCTCACCAGACGCGTCCCAGACGCGTTCTGGAAGGTCTAGTCCTGGTCGCGTCCGGATTCTCAATCCGAGACGCGTCCGGACTTCTCTGTGTGGTCGCGTCTGGAAGACGCGACCTCAGGTGCCAGACGCTGATCCTTCGGGATCCCTGTCCGAGACGCTCTCGGACGCGTCTTTCTGTCCGAGAATAGCTCGGACGCGTCTTAATCCGAGACGCTCTCGGATTCCCAGTCCGGGAAGGACTGGGACGCGTCCTGAGCGTCCGCGACTGGCCAGACGCGTCCTGGTCAGTCCGGCTCCTGGACAGCACCATCTTCCCATCTAATTTTCGATTTCTTCCATCTTTTTGCTGCTGTTTTTTATGAATCTTCATCCAAAAACCAGCAATTGAAAACTCTTTTCAAAAAACCATCATCTTTAAAATTTTATTTTGAAAACTCTTTTCAAAAACACCAAATTTTAAAGTCCTCCCATTGAAACTCTTTCAATTTTCTATCCGATTAAGTCTAAATCTAATTTAAACTAATCAATTTCATGTCTAAATCCCTATTTAAACATAAAATCATCTAATCAATCAAGCTCGAATCTAATTCGACTAGTCAGAGATAGTTTCATGCAACCGGCTCGTGATGCCACTGTAGGGTTTTGTGTATCCTATTCACTAACTAGTGTTGTAAGCGGAATCTCAAACATCTCATGTTTAACACTAGATTGCCCAGGATCGTTATGCATAAACTAATCAATGAACTAGAGAGGGATAAATACCTTAACGCATTTTTCCCTCGAACCATTCCAATCGCATGCAAAGATCGCGAGCTCCAACTGTAGCTCCTCTACTTGACACACCGAGTGAATAGACTTGATCTCCCTTCCTTTCAGACTGCTAGGACTTACTAGAAGGTTGAGAAGAACTCTCCTTCTTGACTAGATTGATAGAACGGGAGCTTTTTCTCTATATTCCTGTCTCTCCAATAGCTGTATATTCAGAGAGAGATAGAGAGCTGTATATTTTTCTTTAGAGAAAAATCCACACCTTTTCTGTTCTCAACTGACCCAATATATAGACAAACCCTAATTAGAATCTCATTCAGATTAGGTTTTCTATTTTCTGGGTCACATAAAAGATAATTACCAAAATACCCTTTTTGGGGTATTTTGATAATCCCCTTAAGTGTGGCCTGCCAGGGCAGCCCACTATGGGCCTTATGTGGCCGGCCCACTTACTCTGGTCGGCCATCTCATGGCCGGCCCAAAGAGCCTTCCTTCTATCTTGTCCCGAATCTCCATTCGGACCCTTTCGGCCTTTCCAGTTGAATCTCATCCAACTTTAGCCAGTTCCCGTCTAGTCAGCTCTCTCCGATCAAGCTACCACTCTTATGTGTAACCCGTTGTAGGATCCGGTCTATGTTAGCCGCGAATCAACTCCTTGATCCGCCGATCGTAGTTGGCTTCTAGTAAAGCATTACGACCCCTAATTGGACCGGACTGGATGATCTTTACGTGTGGTCATCGTTATCCTAACTGACAAATTGATCGCATTGCCACCTTGGTCGAAGGACACTCCTTCGGAAGGACATCTCCTTCAGACCGAACGGATAAATCCTTCAGAAGGTACACAAGTTTTACAACAACAACAGCAGGATATTTCAGTACACACTATGCCGAAACGGTTATATAAGCCGGTACAGAGGTTAGGGGCAGACAAACCTCTTAGGCATTACGGGCAGGCAAATCTGGTTGAATATGCACTCTCGGTGGAAGACGACGAGCCGGTCACCTTCAAACAAGCTATTACCGCGGAGGAAAGAGAGAGTTGGCTGGTTGCTATGCAAGAAGAAATTGAGTCTTTTCACAAAAACAAGACATGGGAGGTTATCCCGTTGCCCGAAGGTAAGTCTGTTATTAGTTGTAAATGAGTGTACAAAAAGAAAGAGGATTCTTCCGAAATCAAGGGTACAAGGTATAAGGCAAGACTAGTGGCCAAAGGTTATGCACAGAAAGAAGGGGTCGATTACAATGAGATTTTCTCACCGGCCGTGAAACATACTTATATTCGGTGCTATTGAGTATTGTTGCTCACAGTAATCTTGAGCTGGAACAACTCGATGTTAAAACCACCTTCTTGCACGGTGATTTGGAAGAAGAAATTTATATGGCTCAACCTGAGGGATACAAGGTTGAGGGTAAAGAAAATCAAGTATGTCATTTGAGGAAGTTTCATTACGGATTGAAATAATCCCCTCGCCAATGGTACAAACGATTTGATTTTTTCATGCTAAAGCATGATTTTCGCAGAAGTGACTATGATTGTTGTGTATACATCAAGAAGTTTCGCGAAGGTTACTTTATTGATCTCCTTTTGTATGTGGATGACATGCTTATTGCTTCTCGAAGCATGGTGGAGATAGATAAGTTGAAATCTCAACTCAGTCAAGAGTTTGAGATGAAAGACATGGGTGCTGCAAAGAAGATACTGGAAATGGAGATTAAGAGAGAGCGGTCAAGTAAGAAACTGTACTTGAATCAGAAAGGTTACATCGAACGAGTAGTTTCTCGATTCGGGATGCAGAATGCGAAGGCGGGTGTCAACACCTTTGGCACCACACTTCAGGCTCTCGGGAAAACAATCTCTCACTACTACGGTGGAGAAGGATCATATGGATCGTGTACCGTATGCTAGTGCAGTTGGCAGTTTGATGTACGCTATGGTGTGTACTCGTCCGGATATTTCACAAGCAGTCAGTGTAGTTAGTATGTTTATGGCAAACCCGGGGAAGACACATTGGGAAGCTTTGAAGTGGGTCTTGAGGTACTTGAAGGGTATTGTTGATACGGGTTTGTGCTTTGGTGGAGACACATGTCAAGTAAGCGGTTATGTTGACTCAGATTATGTTGGCAATCTAGATAGAAGACGATCTACTACTGGTTATGTATTTAGGTTACATGGTGCTCCAGTTAGTTGGCGATCGATGTTACAATCTACAGTTGCGTTATCTACTACGGAGGGCGAGTATATGGCTATGGCCAAGGGTGTGAAGGAAGCATTGTGGTTGTGGGGTCTTTTGGATGATCTAGGGATTAAGCAGGAGTGCGTAGATTTATGATGTGATAGTCAAAGTGCGATCCACTTGGCGAAGAATCAGGTTCATCATGCTCGCACTAAGCATATCGATGTCAGGTATCACTTTGTACGAGATGTTATAGAGGAAGGTGATGTTTCTCTCATGAAGGTTCACACAGATGAGAATCCCGCGGACATGTTAACTAAAGTGGTGACGTGTAGCAAGTTTCAGCATTGCTTTGAATTGCTACAAATCGGCTCGTGTTAAGTTGCCCGAAAGGGCGTAATGGCGACAAGATAATACATACAGAAGGAGTATGTATTATCTCTCGTTCAAGGTTAGTTTGTGCTTCTAAGTGAAATGTAATTTTTTGTTCAATTCTATCTGTTACGATCAAATTTTAACGCCAAATTTTCTTTGACTTGGGCCGCGACTAGCCCACTACCCTGGTTTTATATTTTTCGTTGCCCACTCAAGGCTTGTTCTCCTGACCAATCTAGGTGTTATTTCATAAGCCAAAAGACGTAGGCAATATATAAGACAAAATGTTATTTCATAAGCCAAAATAAATTCCTAAGCAATGTGGGACTAAGTTGTGCCAAACCCACCACCACCTCTCTTCCTCTCTTTCCCTCCCTCTCTTTATCTTCATATCCCTCTCTTTCTTGCTCCAAAAACCCCAAATTTGATGTCTGCTAGGGATGATGTAGGCGAATGGAGAGACCTCTTCATCTTCATCGTTTCAGCAAGGCATCACAACCGCTACCCTGATGCTAGACAAACGGGAAATCACCCTTCTTCTTCTACTTCAGACCCTCGATCGAGGGTTTCATGGTCGCTTTGCCACCAAACATCTCGTGGCCAACTAACCACGGAACATCTCGGAGTTGATGATGCATATATTGATGATAGCACCTCTGGAGCAATCAATGATGCATATGTTGATGGTAGCACATCTGAAGAGATCGATGATGTCTATATTGATGATAGCACATCTAAAGAATCTAGCGAACAGGAACAGTTTGAGGTACGTAATTGGACAGCCCAAAGGAGGAGGAGATCCACTAGAAATGAACTGGAGAAAACAAGGATGAAACAATCATCAACTTCAGCTTCCCAACTTAGCCGTCAATCAGACATTGCAGATCATGATCAGCTCATATACTGAAATAAGTTCAAGTCGTTGCATTTCATAGTAGTTCTACCTAAGAATCCCCATCTCCAACTTGTAATTTTCTTCACTATAAGATCCAATTCAACTAGTCGTACATCATATAATCTTGTCGCTTAAGTTTGTTATGTTGACATTGTGTATATGCAGGAATTTCCAAAGAAGTTTGTAGAGAAAATGAAAAATAAACTTCAGCTTTCGAACTTAGCCGTCAATCAGACATTATAGATCATGATCAGCTCATATACTGAAATATGTTCAAGTCGTTGCGTTTCATAGTAGTTCTACCCAAGAATCCCCATCTCCAACTTGTAAGTTTTTTCACTACAAGATCCAATTCAACTAGTCGTACATCATATAATCTTGTCGCTTAAGTTTGTTATGTTGACATTGTGTATATGCAGGAATTTCCAAAGAAGTTTGTAGAGAAAATGAAAAATAAACTCTCAGAGACTGGAGCTAAAAGGGCCAAGTAACAATATCTGGAATGTTGAGTTGGCAAGAACAGACGATAATCTTTTTCTGAGAAACGGTTGGCGTGAATTTGTGGAGGATCATAAGCTGAAAGAGATGAACATCTTCGATTACAAAATGGAGTCTTGTTTCGAAATATTGATGTTTGACGAAAGCCATTGTGAGACCGAAAGTAGTTTCTTTACGAGGTAATCCAGTGGCCCAAAGGCCCTAAACAATCGTATGTCGAAATGTAAAAGAAAAGAAAGAGGTGTTGGACGTTCTGAAAGAGTTATTTATCATGCAAACCGACAGAAGGAGCAACACAGAGAGCTATCTAAGGAAGGACCACAACTACTAGCAAGTCGAGCTGCGAAAACACAATCAACATCTTCTATCCGTGCAATAGTGGAAGCAGAAATGAGCAAAGAAGGTCACATATTATTCTTTCTTATTTAATTTATACAAATATATTTGAAGTTTCTGAGTAATTCTTTCGAAGAAAATGTTTTAGGTGAAGAAGTCTATGTGGAATCAAAGCCTGAAAGCAGTCTCAAAGAAAAAATTGCAGCGGCATACAAAGAAAGTAAGAAGCCACACTTTTTAGTAACCATGCATGAGACGCATGTATGTCGCAGATTTTGTTTGGTAAGCTTCTCAATTTATACTTCATTCTTCGAAATACTTTCATCTGACCATGCGATGTACAAATTGACTATTCTGCAGATGCTTGCTTTTTCACTTGTGCAGATACTTGTCTATGTTGTTTATTGTTAGAACCGTCTTTCTTTTCCATTTTATCTTTATAATCCTTAGTTGTTGTTTTTTCCTTTCATTCATTCTTTTTCAACACTAATAAATACTATGGAGAAACACTTGACACCTTTTACCCATTTTCAAAAATGGGTCAAAACTCCATATGGGGAAAGACCATGAAGACTTTTTGGAAATACTATTAGTTTTTATTGATCTCTTTCCCAATGTGTGATTAAGAGACTTCTATAAGTACTATGCTCAAGTAATCTTCACTAACTCAAATTGAAAAATGGCAAAATGTTTAGATGATTTCAGAGATTGGGAAGAATACACATACTGGACCAGATTTCACACTCTTCATTTCTTCACAGTTCTTCCAGAAGACAAAGATCCCCAACTACCCCATGTAAGTATTTTTTTTTTTTTTGTTAGTCTGTTTGTTTGTTTGTCTCCTTATTTCCATAATCTAACCGACTTGAGTCTGATTTGTTTGAGTGTGACTTCTTTGAGTCACTACTTGTTCTAGTCCAGATAACAATAGTTATTATAGTTATTAATGAGATTATCATTTTGTTCATATGATAATATCCAAAATTGTGATTTGTTCTACGAGTACTAACATTTTTCGAATAAAATAAAACGCAGATACTTCCACCGAAGTTTGTAGAGAGTATAGGAAAAGAATTAAAAGAGAGTGTCTTATTGATTGGTCCAAGTGGTCATTCATGGAAGGTTGGATTACATAGAATCAAGAGTGAAGAATGTGGTATTCAACTTTACTTACAAGATGGGTGGAAAGATTTTGTTAAAGATCATAACTTGAAAAAAGAAGATGTTTTGTTTTTCAAGTACAAAAGAAATTCTCATTTTGATGTTTTAATGTTTGGTGAAAGTTTTTGTGAGATTGAAAGTACAAATTTTATAAGAAAATCTAGCTGTGGGTGTGATAATTATCAAGATAACTGTCGAACAACAAAAGGAAGAGGGGATACGAACACATTAGAAGTTACATTTTCTGAAAATTCTAGTTCAGAACCATTGAAGAAGAAGGCAGGAGAAGAAGAAGCCATTAATAACCCAACACAGACTGCAACTCGACCTGCTATTGCGACCACTTATAGCAAGAAGAATATAAAAAATAAGAGCACTCAACCTTCAAAAGGGAACAGTAAACCTACGAAAAAGGTCGAACGAGGTATATATATGCTCCTTTTTAGTTATGTTTATGACATTTTGTGTACTTATAAGTGTTTATTTTGTGCAACTCCGACCGCTACTCTCTTCTTGAGTAAGAGTTTCTAGTCCGTTAAAATGAATCGATGATCCAAATTAAAAGCCCAACTCAAGCGCTCTGACTTGGATTTTTGATAGACAAATCTATAGGGTTAACTGTGGTCTCATAGACTCAAACCCAAACCTCTTAGTATGTTAGATAGGTGCACAGCTATTAGCTAAAGCCAGTGTTGATTTTGAGGACCTTTTAAGTTGGGGTTGGGTGTGAGTTATTATTTTTAACATTCAAATGTGATGTTTGGGAAATTGACCAGTATTTGGTATTTTGGAAGAAGGTGGAGATGAAATCAGGAAATTTGTGACCACAAATTCTTTGCAGTTGGTGTCAAAGAGAAGACAAGTAAGTGAGGCAGAGGAAAATAAAGCATATGAGTTGGCTGAAATTGCAGCTTCTACTTGTACAAGACCACATTTCATTAAAGTCCTCCATCCTGCATCTGTCTCCTACAGTTTTCAATTGGTAAGCTCTCTTTTCTATTTTACATTTCATTTTGGCCCCAAAAGGTACTTCCGGAAAAAGTTTAAATTTTTTTAGCCTTTGGAAACCAAATCGAACTACCGGACACTTATGGGTGTCAAACCAGTGAGTTTGTCACAAATTAGAGGCCAAAACGGAATTAACCCTTTTATCTATCCTCTATCATTAGTCCGAAAATTGTCTTGTTTGGTGCCTATGAGAAGAGAATGTGATGGTCAGGAATCAACATTCCAAAATAGCGTTTGGTGTTTCAGGAATCACGTTTGGAAGGGGAATGTTATTCCTCCTCAAGTGGAAATCGCAAAGCTTGGGGTTGAGTTGGTTTGTGATTCTTTTTCCCTTCAAATCGTGAAAGAAATAATTTGTGGACAAAATTACCTTTTACTATTTATATTTTTTGACAAAATTATTTTAGAATAACCCCTCATCCCAACAACTGCAACTTTTTTTTTGTTGAAATACCAAACTAATTTTGATTCTGATAAACTAGGACGAGAAGATAACAATGTCATATTTTTATTTCAGCTACAGTGTATAATAATTTAGATATTTGCAGACAATGAGGGTTGACGCAGTAAGAAACATTTTACCTACAAAAAGCACTAATGTCATGCTTCGCTTAGAAGGCAAGAAATGGAATGTTAGATATTTCTATTACGAAGTCACTTCACGTGGATGTATAGCGGGTACAGGTTGGGCTGAATTCGTATATGAAAACAATTTGGAAGTAGGAGATGTTTGTTTGTTTGAAAAGCAGAGCGAAATAATCTTCGATGTCCAAGTTTTTCGAGTTGTTGATGAGATTGTTCCTCTCAAAATCGACATAAAGAAGAAAAGGAAAAGAGAAATATGAGGTAGTCAAAGGCCCTTTGAGCTGATTAAAGAAGTACAACCAAAAGAGAGAGAGAGAGATCAGTGTGTTGTTTCTTTTATATTATTATTATTATGTTGACAGCTCTTTTAATGAAAGAATTCAAGGCAATATACATTGTCATGTTTTTTTTACAAACGACCACGATACAGATACCTCGCTGGTATGAGCATGTATTATGCATACTACAAAAAAGGAAGATGTCTCTTCTTACAAATAGCCTACTTTTTTTGCTTGCGAATGATCATTATTTCGAATGTTGTTTGATATATAGGTCGTATAATGGTATGAAAATACTTAGTGAAGTCAAAATTTTGGGCATCCACTGTGAGTCATGGGCTTATAAAATTGAGACCAAGACTGAGATAACTGGAATTTCAATGGTGGAAACTGATGGGTATCTGTAACGCCCCAAGCCTTAGCAGTTGCCGATATTGTCCCCGCTTTAACCACCTCACACTGGTACGGGGTTTTGTCCTTGGCGAAGGCACCACAAGCCTACCCAAAAGGCCTCGGTACTTACTAAGCTTGAGCTTACACATATAGCCCAGTCTCTGGACACTCTTGTGAGCAATGTGGGACTATTACAATACTTTGTAACGCCCCAAGCCTTAGCAGTTGCCGATATTGTCCCCGCTTTAACCACCTCACACAGGTACGGGGTTTTGTCCTTGGCGAAGGCACCACAAGCCTACCCAAAAGGCCTCGGTACTTACTAAGCTTGAGCTTACACATATAGCCCAGTCTCTAGACACTCTTGTGAGCAATGTGGGACTATTACAATCCCCCACCCTCAGCGAAGAGCCGTCCTCGGCTCTGATACCACTTTGTAACGCCCCAAGCCTTAGCAGTTGCCGATATTGTCCCCGCTTTAACCACCTCACACCACGCTGAGTGGTGGCTAAGTGAGGACAAAATCGTGTATGTGGGGGGTCCACGATGTCGCTGCGTGCTCTGATAGGTCGGGCGAATCGCGTGTCTTCGCCCAATACCGAGGCCTCTTGGGAGGGTCGTGGTGCCTTCGCCAAGACAAAACCTCACACCACGCTGAGTGGTGGCTAAGTGAGGACAAAATCGTGTATGTGGGGGGTCCACGATGTCGCTGCGTGCTCTGATAGGTCGGGCGAATCGCGTGTCTTCGCCCAATACCGAGGCCTTTTGGGTAGGCTTGTGGTGCCTTCGCCAAGGACAAAAACCCCGTACCTGTGTGAGGTGGTTAAAGCGGGGACAATATCGGCAACTGCTAAGGCTTGGGGCCTTTTGGGTACGGGGTTTTTGTCCTTGGCGAAGGCACAAGATGACTACATTTAAGAGATGAGGAAGCAGAGGAGTGGCAAGGGAGAGATGGGACAATATCAGCAACTGCTAAGGCTTGGGGCGTTACAAAGTGGTATCAGAGCCGAGGACGGCTCTTCGCTGAGGGTGGGGGATTGTAATAGTCCCACATTGCTCACAAGAGTGTCCAGAGACTGGGTTATATGTGTAAGCTCAAGCTTAGTAAGTACCGAGGCCTTTTGGGTAGGCTTGTGGTGCCTTCGCCAAGGACAAAACCCCGTACCTGTGTGAGGTGGTTAAAGCGGGGACAATATCGGCAACTGCTAAGGCTTGGGGCGTTACAGTATCAGTAGACTGAACCAAAATTGGATATTATAGCACTGCCCCATGATTTTTGGAACCCATGAATTTCTATTGCATTATAAGATCGGGGAGAGATGAGAAAACTAGTCAAGTTGACGTATTAGGCATTCAAGACCATAACCCATAACTAGGGGTGGAAATCTGGCTGGGTCGGGTCACCACGGGCTTGCTCCTTATTGGATTGGCCCGGTCAGGTTGTAGTATTTTAGGTTCGTTAATGTTTTCAAGCTGATTCGAGCATCTAATTTTTAAAATCTTAGTGTCCAAATATGTCTGTTAAATTTTTCAGATTTCTTGAGTATCACACCGTCCATATTCATATTTATGCTATTCAAAAGGATATCGGTATGACACATTTATGCTACTCAAGAGAGCGGAACCTTCAAACTTTATCCACATCGACTCATGAATGACCCAATAGTCCACTTGAGCTTAATAAAATTTCATAAACGCATGAACGGGCGGACGTCAATAAATGCGTGATGTCTCTCAAATACTATCTATCAGACAAGATTCAGTTAGCACTTCAAAACTCAACCTCAGACGTGTTTATTTCATCAAGTCGGTCGGGTTGACTCACCTTCGTATTTGAGAAGTTCACGGGCACTAACTACTGATTATAGATTTACCTAGTTATTTTGTCCCATCCCTACCCATTAGTTTGTTGTATGACTTTCAAAAAATCTGTAGTTGTAGATTCTAATTGGGAGAAGTTAGATTACCTGAGAATATAAAGATTCTTTCATGATCTTTAAAGATTGCAAACGTCTCTCTTTTACTGCCACTATCTGTTTCTTTCTATCTTTTCATTGTCATTTGTCAAAATTATGTTGTTGGAAAAAGGGAAACACTGTTGTTCAAACTTTTCTTATTTCATCATCAACAAAAACCCTAATTCCTTCATCAAAAAAAAAAAAAAAACAAAAACCCTAATTCTACTCATCTCAAGCATTAGAGGTATAGAAAAATGAAAAAGATCAAAAAGTGTTCAAACAACACAGGAAGAAAGCACCCATCCTTCTTCAAGATCGTGTTAGCTTCCAATTTTGATCAAAAACTGGTAAATTAATTCTTCTACCCTTTTCAAGTTTATTATGCATGTTTCAACCCATAACTTTTACTGACCACTTTGATTCAGAAATTGCCCCAAACTTCATTACTTCACTTGATTCAAGCTTTCTCTTCTTCTTTCTCTCTCTCTCTCTCTCTCTCTAACTCTTTCATTAATTTGTGGTTGTTGAGCTTCATCAATGGAGTAACTATGAAGTGAGAACAAAACCAAACCACTTTCTTCTCCTACACAAAGAAATCGATTTTTAGAGAAAGAGTCTGATCAGTAGATATTAAAGGCATCTCTGTTTTATTTCTTTCACCTGTCTTTTTCTTACCTCATTTTCTCTCTCTTTAAGTCTTATTGAAGCTCCACTGAAGAACTAGGGTTCAATTTAATCCCCCAAAGGTTAAGATTATCAAACTCATTCTCTTTTGTTTCAGAATATGATTTTTGTTTCCTTAGATCTACAATTTCTTTGATCAGTTTTAGTTGTTGCTGAGTAATCATAAAGAAATAGTGGGTAGGATTTAGGGTTATTCTAGATTTGATTTTCTAGTGTTATAGTACTAAAAATTTACCCTTTATCAATTTAGTAACATATGATGATTTGTTTAGTTTCTTGTTGTGTAATCATAATTAGTGGTTTAAGTAACCAAATAAGTGGTTAGGGTTTAGGTCATTCTAGATTTGATTTTTCAATGTTATAAGATACTCATGTGTTAGGTTTTATTGAAGAAGGATAATGAGTCCAGAGATTAATCTCATGAATTCAAATTAGTATTTCTGAGTGATAATAACTAGTTTATTGGGTTGATTCCATTTGATCTTCTTCAATTCAAAAACTTAAGTTATTTAAATGTCTGACCCAACAAATTTCTGGTGGATAATTTAGTGGTTGGTGTGTTTTTTTCTCTCTAAGAATACTCAATTTGAAACTGAAGAAGAGATTAGCTGATTTGACGATCTCAAAAAAGAGTAAATCACGCTAAATCACTCGAGGGTATTTTTGGAAGAAAACTATTGACTTTAACAACATGTGGACGGAGTTAGATAAAAGGGGGCTAACTTTGAATTTACGGAAAACAAGGGGTCAAAAAGGAAGCTGGTCATAAAATAAGGGGCTAAAATAGAAATAACTCAAATATCTAAGAGCTCTAGATTCTAATTCAGAGAACTTATTGGATTACCTGTTTCTTTCTATCTTTTCAGGTCAGTTGATGCAGTAATGTCTTTGTCAAAATTATGTTGGAAAAAAGGAAACACTGTTCAAACTCTCCTTATTTCATCAACAAAAACCCTAATTTACTCTACTCATCGTCTCATCTCAAGCAGGTAGAGAAAAATGAAAAAGATCAAGTGCTCAAACAACACAGGAAGCAAGAACCCATCCTTCTTCAAGATCTTGTTGGCTTCTGATTTTGATCAAAAACTGGTAAATTCTTCTACCCTTTTCAAATTTATGCATGTTTCAACTAGTAATCTTGTTTTTTTTTCTTTCTTATATCTTAACTTTTTATGTTAATTAAAATAATGTCCTGAACAGAGGATACCCAGAACTTTTATTGAGCACTTTGATGGGAAATTGCCCCTTAAATCAACCCTAAGAAGTCCTACTGGAAAATCATGGAACATAAAAGTGAAAAGAATTGGTAAATATGTTTGTTTTTGTGATGGGTGGGAAGCTTTTGTGAGTGGGCATTCTTTACAATTTGGGGATTTCTTGGTTTTTAAGTACTATGGGGAATCAAAGTTCAGTGTGAAAATCTATGGAACAACTGCCTGTGAGAAGAAAGTGAATTTGAAACATGACAAAGAAGTAAAAGTACCCACCAAGAAGAAACTCAAACAAGGTAAAAAAAGAAATGTTATTTTGATATTTCATGCATTTTGATTTGAGCTTTTCAACTATTATGGCAATTTAAGGACTTCTAATTTGGAGCTTTGCTTTTGGAGTAAAAGAAAGAAGTGGATAATTACTTAATCTTACTCATTCTTGTGTAGTTCCTGATTTTGGTACATGTTCTTTTCTTTCTTCAAGAAATCCATGATTTTAGTTAATTCTTTCTTCACATTTATGACTTATGAAGAATGTCTGAATTGGGAGTATGTGAGACCCAATTAATTTTAATTTTGATCTCTGAATCGAGGGATAGATTACTGACTCGGTTTAAATTATTCTTTATTCTTCGGACTTGTTAAACATGGTGCATCGGATTCAAAAGAGAAAACAAACACAGTGGTGAATCATTTTCAGATGAGACAGTTTTACTGTTTTAGATATTGTGAAGAAAAAAAAAACATAAAATCCGCTAATCAATTTTTTTGGTGATCAAGAAAATGATACAGATGATGATGAGGAGGAGCAGGAGGAGGAGGAGGAGCAGGAGGAGGAGGAGGAGCAGGAGGAGGAGGAGGAGGAGGAAGAGGAGGAGGAAGAAGAGGAGGAGGAAGAAGAAGAGGAGGAGGAGGAAGAAGAGGAGGAGGACGAGGAAGAGGACGAGGAGGAAGAAGAGGAAGAAACATATGATGATTTAAACCCTAAATATCGATTGCATTTTGTGTCAAGGAGACGACAAGTGACCGAGGAAGAGCAACGTAGAACATATGAACTAGCTGTTACAAGTGTAGCTGCTTTTCGTGACAAGCCACATTTTATTAAAGTCATGGTACCCTCTTACGTATCCCATCGTTTCTATCTTGTAAGTTTCTCTATTCATTTATTTTCTTCCAATTTCATTCATCAATCATTTTGCCGCGCAAAAATCTCTCTTCGTAGTTCAGCCATCAACTGTTATTGCATTCAATACGTAGGTAGATGGAAACTTTAATTTCAAACTAGCTAGCACCTACAGTTTCGGTAGAGGGAGCTGCCATAAACAATAGGTGTGGAAGTACAATGAAATGGCACAATTCTAACATTAAAAAAAAACGAAACATTTGAACATCTCAACAATGCCTTTGAGATGTATGCCTAAGTTTTTCTGTGTTGGTAGCTAAGCATCAACGTTTTATTATATCAATGTTCTACTCAAGTTGAACCCTTTTCTTTGTTTAGGAAAAATAGACATTGTTTTTTATGACTGTGTTAACTTAGGCGAGCTTGTATGACAATTTAAGGTTTAGGGTTTAGGGGCTTGGCGGCCTAACCGGACAAGGACAAAAGTAATGGCCTCGACCAAACAGGGGCGATATTTATGGAGGAAAAACCCACGGCTGGACTAGCTAGCTAGTTTCAAATTTAAGACTTACTTCGAAGATCATATCTAAGTTTTTAATTGATCTTCATCATTGTTGCGTGATTTAATCTCTTGCAGACAATTCCTTTCCAAATAGCCCAAAGGTATCTACCTTGGAAAAATGAAGATGTCATCTTTCGCTTACAAGACAAAGAATGGCCTGTCAAATACTATTGTTACAAGGACAAGTCCAGAGCTGCAATTTTTGGTCTAGGTTGGACTGATTTCGTATTACATAATAACTTGGAAGTAGGAGATGTGTGCTTATTTCAACGTCCTGTTCGAAAGTCCAGCCCATGTGTCTTGAATGTTCGTATATTTCGAGTTGTGGAAGAGGTAGTTCCATTGAAAAAGGTCACATATGGCATGATCATGAAGAATAGAAGATCAAGACGGTAATGCTTGTAGAGAGACGTTTATAAGAGGGTGAAATCTAGGGTTTGGAGAAACGGCATCAATGGAGAGGTACTAATATGAACAATCTAGGGCAAGTAATGTATAATGAATTTAGCTTATGCTAATGTTGTTGTACTTTTAGTCTTATTTGTAATAGAAATTTCTATCATTTGCTACTTTTGGGTTTTTCGATGGCAATGTTGGGATAGTCCCACATCGGTTGTGGAAGGCATCGGTTGTCAATTTGCAAGTGTTAGGGAAAGCCTCACGTGTTTGAGCTAACTTTAGAGTGACGCTCAGGGATCTACAACAAGCAAATGGAAGGTTTTCAGACCTAGATGTCATATGTAGTCTATATGCACCCAAGAAGTCATCAGAAAAACAGTCGGATATAAGGGCAGGAAACATGTCGGCGTTGACACGGTCGGCTACTTTTTCATCAGTCACGGGCTACTTTTTTCATCAGTCAAGTATGGCTAGAACTTCTTGCCTCACTACCCATAATCCATTTATAAGTTCTGGCAGGAGTATGGCAAGATCTTCTTGCCTTACTGCCCACAATCCATTTATAAGTTCTTGAAACAATACGATCGCTGTCGAAGAAGATAATCGAATAACTTATAAATGGAATCGGTTGCTTTAGTGAAGACAGAGAGATCTTCTTTTGGTCACTATAATCGTAGGAGGCTCTTTCAGCCCTTTTATGTCATATGGTAACTAGTTGACCAACCTTGTCACTTTATATAATTGATTTTATTTTTAGAAAATAAGGGTCCATAGGTTTTAAGTCCAAAATAAAGTTCAAAAAGGGTTTAAGGTCCAATCTTCTCAGAAAATGGATTTTTAGTCCTTTTCCGTTTTGAAGAAACATTGTTGATACATAATGTGTTATGTATGACACATATAAAGGAAAATGAAATAAAGTATGAAAAAATGAAATAAAGTATGAAACTTTAACAATAAATAACAGGTAATTTATGAAACAAAACGAGAATCGATAAACAGAAAAACACTGTAACCTTGACATATAAACATACTTTAACTAAGTTGGACTAAATATCCATTATAATTATTATTTTGGCTTAAAATCCTATATTAATATTAGGGTGGATTAAATGTGTGTTTAGGGGTAGATTTTTGGACTAGAAACTCAAAATTTAAGAAAATAATTGATTAGTTTATATGAAATCTAAAAGAGGAACTCTTCCTGATTAATTCATTCTCTATTAAAAAAAAAAAAAATTTTTTTATACAATAAGGATGGTTTGTGAGTCATATGGATCCAAACTCCAACTTGTAGGAGTTGGTATTGTTTGTATTTAATTTGGGCAGCTACATCTCAACAACCCATAATATCCCCAAAAGAAATACTATATGTTTTTTTTTTTTTTGTTGAAGGAGAAATACTATATGTTACCAACTACCACTTCAGATGTTCTATTTAAAATAAGGGTTTATTTTGGATGGACCCCCATTTATTATATTATTTTTTCCAAATCTTGATGACTCTCAGTTGCCTAAATAAACCTCAGATTACAAAATTTAAATTAGGGAACAAGGTGAGGAAAAAAAATACACACAATAATGATCCGATTTTTGTGAAGATAATCTATAAAAAAAAAATGGACCTCTAGTGACTAAATAACATAAACAGGAGAGAGCATTGGTGATGGTCGGGTTCGACGATCCGCATTCTTGATATCATCAACAACCATATCTAACACTCTTTCATAACTTACTAAATCCAACAATCATAATTGTGCCATATATGTATGTGTTTAGAATCATGTTACAAACTTTTCTTTTTATACTTTTACTGGTCATCTATCATGTCTTAGAAAGAAAGGTGGAATGACAGCAAAACTCAACTTTAGGAGGAAGAAGATGGTCTAGCTTTTTATTAGTATTTTTTAATAATTCCCTCTTTCGACGAGTCTATATGTTGCTTTACAGGACCTATCGACACAAACAATCCAGATCTTGGTCAGACTCATAGTCTTCAATCTTGAGAGAGAGAGAGAGAGAGAGAGAGAGAGAGAGAGAGAGACGAACCAGACACGCTCGAACCTGATTCATGTGGTGGGCTGAGAAACCTGACTCGCAAGAAAGACAACTCTGACCATTTCTCAGACCACCATTTGCAAAATGCATTATATCTCTTGTTTTCATCCATACAAACAGAAACAGAAAGTGAGCTTATTAGGTGGCATTATGAATTCAAAAATATTCTAGCCATTGAAAAGATATAAAGATTGCAAAATAATGCAAGGTTCTCTATCTATCTGCCCCAATTTTAGTTCAATTTTTGGGTCACAAATTTGGCCTCTTCTAGGATGAATGTACATGAACCCCCAACAACAAAATACCAAAATACATCCATGAAAACACAAGGAAAAAATTGAATGCCCTCAAAGAAGAAGCAAAAGAAACAGACTCTCTGCACATAAAGAATTCCACTCACCTTTTTTATCCGTCCAATCTTTTGCTTCTTCTTCATCATCCTTCACTCCTGAAAAACAAAATTACATCTCGAAAGTACGGGCACAAGAGTCATTGGTGACAATCGTTCGCACCAACCCACCTTCCGTTGTAACTGAAAGCGAAAAACTTTATATCGTTTTGTCTTACCTTTGAATTCTTATGTTTCTATTCCTTCTGAAATGGTGGGTAATAACCCTTCTCCTTCTACGAAACAAGGATTAAGAAACTTAGCAACAAAAGCCCACATCTTATACACATCTTCGAAGTTTGTGAGAAAGCCGAGAGATGCAGTGACTACTTCAACTCTGATTAACGCCTTTTTCCCGCCACTGTTTTTACCGTTTGCTGTTGAGTTGCATAAGAGTGTGTCATCTATATCTAACATTCCTTTATGCTGTTTTGGATTATCCCCTATCCGAATATGACTAAGGAATCCAATACCAAGAGACATTCCGTTTTTCTCAGCAAGTTTCTGAACAACTTCCGGATTAATTTGCCCGCCTTTATTATCTCTCAGATTAAAGGCAACAGCAGCACCCCTTTCATACTTTATTTTCGGGCCATAGATTTGAACGAGAGGGATTCCCGGTCCTCTATCGGAACCAGGTAACCGTAATTGCAGTAAAGATGTGACGAGCCAGTTGATCAGATAACGTAATCTAAGTGTGGTCTTGTTGAGACCCAACATATTCACATGATCAAGATGCCGACACATAATTTCAGGTTCTCTTCTATTCCAGTCATCTCCGTCCCATTCTTCTTCATCACTCGTGGAATCTTCGTCTCCGAAGGTAGTCGATGCAGAAGCTTCTCTTGGATCTAGAGTCTGACTTTGATGTTCTTTACGATTTTTGTCCACACTAAAGGATACCCTCCCACCCATGCTTAGTACTCTTTCACTATCTTCAACACCAAAAAATCGCCCCCCACCAATTCTGTTGTTTCCTTCCCTCCTCCCTAACAGCCTAAACTCGCCTTCGGTTTCTCTCCTTATAGCGCTTTCTTTCGTCTCTCTACAAAGCTCAGAAGTTGAGCCGTTCTCATGGGCTGCATTCTCAAACCAAGAAGTTGGATTACTGAGTCCATTTACAGTGGAATTTGATCTGGAGTGGGGGTCGACTATTTCTTCTCTGATTTCATGTTCTTCCTGGATCTCTCTTACATGGTGAAAATCTGAATCAGTTTCAGTGAACTGTTCTTCAGGGATTTCCTTGACAAGCTCTAGTTCCTGGGAAACCGACAACACCGCTGCATCAAAAGATATGACATTATTTCCATTATGTCTGAGGTTATTAACCCCTCTATCATCAAAGATCGGGCTTCCAGATATTCTTGATACGGGTTTGGGAGAGGTTCGTTTCTGATTCTTCCTGCTACTAAACCAAGTTGGAGGCAAGGGTGAAACTGGTTTTGGTCTGCTCAACTGGCCAGAATTGTCTGACCTATACGGGCTCTGACCCAAATCGATCCAGAGAGAATGATCCGATAATTCATCTTCGCTGAAAAGTGGGCTCCTCATAACTTCTCCAACTGAAATACTATCGCCTTCTTCAAATATGGTGCTTGCCCCATCTCTCTCAGAGCTGTTATCTTGCTCCATATCCTCTTCAAATACATCTCTCACTTGTGAAGAAGTGAACACACCAGAAAAGGCAGGTAACTGTGACCCTTTGTTAGTTTCTGGAATCAAATCTTCATTCCCATCAACCTCTTCATCTTCGATTCCTGCCAAAACATCCAGACCGTCCACCGAATCGCTCAGATACTGTGGAAATACTGGAACAATCCTCACCATTCCGGACCCGGCAGTTCCACACTGGTTCTGAAGACTTGACATCACAGATTTCTTGATAAGGAGACATCCAAACCCAGTGGGATCAGAACCAAACACCCGATAAAACGATGTGATAATAAAGTCTGGCCTAAAGAGAGACAACCCGAGTGAGTCCATGTCCTTGGGACCTAATGAACCAGCATCGAGCAAAACATGCCAATTGTTTTGCTGAGCCAATGCCATCCATTGGTAAGAATACTTAGCTCCAGTAACCCTAGACTGAACAGGAAAGACAAAAAGCCCAGCTGCAGAATCCTTCTTCCTCCGTTTCTTCGTCGAGATATTCTTTTTCAATTCAGTAGAACAAAGTTTAAGAGTCGGCCATTTAAAAGAAGCACTATAAATTTTTGCACCTTTTTCCTTAGCACTCTGAGCCATCCAATTCACAGATTGACTCTCATAATCGAACATAGTTAACAATTTTTTGTTTGTTTGAAAAGGATAAGATTCAGCAAGCAATTTAAACGCAGACCCTCTACTAACAGTAAAAACAAGTCCATATTCGTTCTCGGGGATGTTCAAATAATCCATAATTCTACTCTTTATATCGTGTTCGGCCGTGCCTTTCTCCGCACCACCATAGAGAGCATGGTTGCTCAAATTCGCAGTTATTTCCGACAAGCTAAACGCACAAGATTCCCAATATTGAAGTGTTTGAAGATAAGAAAACAATCCAAATCCACAATAATCAAGACATACCTTGGCTGGATACTCTGAGAGATGCCCATACTCATTGGATCTTAGCTGGTCAATTCTCTCGGAAGATTGAAACTTTGGGTACATAGTAAGAAACTTGTTGAAGGATTCATGAAAATCAGGGATTGAATCTTCAGTATCGAAGATTCGATCAGCAGCAAGAGCTGTAGCTCGAAGAAATTCCTTCTGAGCATGAAGTCTAGCAAGAGATCTTGACCTTCCTAAACTTCCTTCTTGATTTGGAGATTCAGAATCTATATCTTGAGATTTAACAAGTGACCCATCTTCAGATGCTTCTTCAAGAGCTTCTCTAAGTTTATTCTCTTGTAACTGTCGAAGGATCGATGGCTTTCGGTTCCCTTCCTCTGTCATACCACCAGACCCATCTCTTCCTCTTCTTCCCTTTTTGTCTAGAATAAGTGAAGCACAGTGAGATATGGGCTTCCATAGTGAAAGATGCATCAATGCTTCCCTCTTCTTCTCTCTATCTATCTATCTCTTTCTCACTCTAGAATCAATCTGTTCCAGAAATGAAAATCAGTACAAGCTCATAGCTTTAACCATCTATTCAAAATTTCAAACCAAACCCAGCAAAGTAGATGTCCTACAAAAAAAGAGAAGAAGAATCTCAATCCTAATTTAAGCAGTGAAAACCGCAGATATTCAATGAAAGATTTGGTAACTTTAGTTGAAATTAAAGCATAATCTTTACTTTATTCAAAAACATTCAAACCAGAAATTCTTCTACTAACAGCCAAGAAGAATAGTAAGATATGAAAAGAAAACAAAAGGAAAGAAATTCATAACTAACCTGATTTAAGACAAACTTCAACTCTGGTTATTCCTTCTTCAAATAACCCTAAACCCAGAAGATCTCACATCAAAAAGACCTTAAATTTCATAACATCAACCCATTAGGTAGGAGATAAACAAAAACCCTAATTCTTCCTTTTCTCTTACTAGATGGCAAAAACCAGAGACTACCCAGACCTTGAAACTCAAAACCAGATCCGTAGGACAAGGAAGGCTGTAATCCCCTTTTAAGAAATTAAAACCCTATCCCCATAAATGTAAAAGAAAAGGGGGAAAAAAAGAAAGAAAGATTCATGAAACCCTAATTAGAATTTCATCCCAGACTCAAGAAAAGAAAGTTCCCCTCTCTTTTTTTTCTACTAGTAGATAGAAAACAATAAAATAAACAGTGAGAGAGATGAGAAAAAAACTTCAACAACCACTCACCAACCTCTTTAATATAACTCCTCTACTTTCTCTCTCTAACTGTTCTTCCTCTGCAACAAAATTGAAAGCAAAATTCTTCTTCTGCTTCTTCTTTCACAGCTCAGTTTTGATATTTGGGGTTAAAAGAGAGAGAAAGGTCAATCCGGACATGTTAGCAACTTTGCATTGATTGCATCACTCAACCATTATTACTCCTTTCCTTCTTTCTCTCTCTCTAGACTTTTGGTATAATTAGAATCCACTCCCTATTATTATTCTCTTTGAGTCCCTATAATTTCTGTATATTACTCATAGGTTTCTGAATGTCAATTATTCGTTGACTTTATTATCAAAACGTGATATACAGCAAATTAGAGAGAATATTTTACACAGTCAAAGTACTCAAGTAGTCAAGTCCAATTCCATTCCTTTTTTGGCAGCCCACCTTAAGTTTACACCCTTCTTACACCCAACCTAAAGATAAATTGTGTTTAAAGACAGAATACTATTAATTGTGTTTTAAAAAGGAAATAGTACTTATATTTTATGATAAATACTCCTATTTTCTTTTCATTTAAATAACTTTTCTTCTTTTCCATTTTTGAACTTTCAACACTTATTTAGATTTTATTAGGTTTTCGTATGTCAATACTAAGATGCATATGTCTGCAAATGTTTTTGTGATTTTGCTATAAAATTTGATCCATCTTAAAAACATATCTCAACCCCAAGAGAGTGAGGGTACCTTCACAATTTGTATTCATAGAATTGCCAATCCATAACAAAACAATAAAATGGTTAAAATACTGGGATCACTAGATAGGAATCACTAGAAATCACCCTATATAGTTGAAATTTTGGGTACTCAGACTTTTTCTTTGTACACCAAACAAAGTTTGAATCGAGTTCTAATATCATTTCGAGTGTGGAGATAGAAGATTACCATGAACTGTATTGCACATTAGTGTTTCGTAAGAGAGGACGCATTGAGAGTTTCGTTCTCAGTTGAATGTTAGAATCCAAATGCAAGAGATAAAAGTGTGTCTGCAATTCTCTTAGAATCGTCAATCCAACAATAATTTATTGATAGTCTCCGCAACTCTTTCTATTAAATCAAACATTAAAATCATTAAATATTGTGATTACTAGAAATCACGCTATGTAGTTATAATTTGCGGTAATCACATTCTTTTCTTCGCACACCAAACACTGCTATATAATGGAGTCTGCATCGAGTTCTACTGTCATTTTGGACGTGGGGGTGAAATGAGATTATCATGAATCATATTGCACATTAATGTGTTGTAAGAAAGGACACATTGGGACTTACATTTTCAACTGAATACTGAAATCTAAATTCGAGAGATAGGTGTGTATGTGATTCATTTTTCCAGTTGATATCTTTTAATTAAAAACTTAAATATCTACCGAAAAATCTTTGTTATTTCTCAAACTAGACACTAAAATAGAATGTTCCCATCACTAGAAATCACATTACAAGAATTCAATTGATAATAGTATTCCATTGTTTTTTTTGTTGAAAGAGATATATATAAAATTAAGCTAAAAATCCATTACAATAAAGTTTAGCTAGAAAGTAAGGAACATGCTTCCATTTCATCTCATGGTTCTGTCGCCTAGCCCACTTGGCGAGAAGATCAGTCTGGGAGTTTTGGGATCTTTTCGTATGATGGAATATGATACTGTCGAGCTTTGAGGTCAACTTTCGTATGTCTTGTACATGAATTTTGGATTGCCATGTAACAGCTTGTCGATGATCTTGGATATGCTTAATGATGCTTTGGTTGTCGCTTTCGATGATGACCTTTTGATATTTTCGATCAATTGCCCATCTGAGACCGTTGAGTATGGCGATTGCTTCACTTTCTTCACTATTTCTTGCCCTGGAAACATAAGCTGCCGCTTCTATGAATTTAGACTCAGAGTCATGGACTACTAGTCCAGTTCCTATCGAGGTATTGATTGAAGTGAAAGAGGCATCTACATTAATCTTCAGATATGAGTCGTTCGGGGGTCTCCATTTTTCATCCTTCATCTTTTTTGAAATGGAGATCTCTATCTGTTTCTCCGGGTAACTATTGATCGTGTTAATGATTTCTCTGGTGTCAGCCTTCACATTCTTGAAACAGCTGTCACATCTAGATTTCCAAATGATCCACAGAATAGTAGCGAAATGAGATTTGTTTTTATTATTACATCTATGTTGATTATTACTCCACGAGAAAATCCAATCCTTGATCGATTTAACATTTTCAACTATGATATTAAAGTGAAACCAAATATTTCTTGCAACAGGACAGTGTAGGAGTGCGTGCTCTAAAGATTCAATGCAGGGGCATAAGTGGCAGTTCAAGTTATTTCCTATATATTTACCAATACGGTTTTTAACAGGTAAAGCGTTATGACAAATTTTCCACAGGTAAAGCTGGACCCACGGGAGGACCGGGAGTTTCCAAATGAAGTTCCAATTTAACTGTTCAGGGTTAGGGGTCATATTAGCCCTTCTCATATGATTATATAAGGATTTAACTATGAACTGTCCAGACTCTGTCAGAGTCCATCTGATTTCGCCTTTTCTTTCGTTATAAATAGGAATAGCTTTAATTAAATTTCTCGTGTTCTCATCGAAATTTTCTTCGAGTATATGGTCATTCCATTGTTGCTAGCCAAAAATACTACGTAAGTGATTTTAGCACCATTTCCCCTCTCTCTACTAGAAAAATCACCTTTATTTCTAACCAAACTAAACAATAAAATAAGACGTTCTCGTTATTATAGATCACACTACAGTAACTGTATTCCACTGTTGCTGGTCAAGAATTTGATCTAAGTAATTTTACCACCATTTCTTAATCTACTTTTTTTTTCTTAATTTATTTTATTTATTTCTATGGTTAGGATGAAACAGAGTTTTTGTTGGTTTACATAAACAAATATTCCTTTGGAGTGGAGTGGTGGGGGGTCCACCAATAACAATATTTCCTCACTTTTAATGGCTAAAGTCAAATCACTTTTTTCATCAAAACATAACAAAGAAAACTTACACTTCCATTTAGGTATCAATATTTTATTTGATAATGATTTTTAACCCCACTGCCCTCTTTTTTTTTTGTTGGCATCTTCACAACAAAGAAGGATGGGGATTTGCCTCTTCCATGGCCTCTTATTTTCTTACACTAGAAATGGACAATAATGATATGAGACAACTCTAGGATTAGGTTTTCCATTCCCTTCACCACTCCTAACCTATATATGCCTCAAAATATTTGGTGACAAGTATTCTTCTTTTTTTCTTTTTGGTGAAATTGTGACAAGTATTCTTTTTTTTTTTTTTTTGTTGAAATTTGTGACAAGTATTCTAGTGAGACAAATATTAATGAGATGTATATAAAGAGTCTTTATTGTTGGCTAGAAAAGTCATCAGTGTCACAAATTTTCTATAGACGTGAAGAAATTTTTGTAGATCATGTATGTATTTCAAGACGAGTAGTCGCTAGAAAATTTGTGACACTAATCACGTCGTAACTACCTAGTCAGTCGACAAATTATCAGTCAATTATTTTAGTGACACTACACAAAGTTACTTCGCTAAAAACTCTTTTAAGCAATTAAGATTGAAAAATTGGTCAATATTTATAAGACTAATGGACAAAGGTAGATCGACTGTGATGAGAGTCAACTCACTGGAACAACATTCTCCAATATCAACTTCTCGGATAGTGAGAAACTAACTGTATGGATGGCTTCTCAACAAAAAAAAAAAAAAAAAACTGTATGGATGGCTGGATGGATGGGTTCCACACACTCTCCTTGTTTTGGAGTGTGTGTGGAAGAAATTGATGAGGTGGTGTTAGAAAGGGCCAAAGGTTGGGTGCATATTTCGATTTTCTGGTCGTCTTACTCTTCCACCCCACCTAATAAATTACTACTTTTATGCTACTAATTTTTTTTCTATTATATTTATTTGACTTTGTCTCCCTAATCATCTTATAAAAAAAACTAGGGTTTATTCCACTTACAATAATAATATTTCATATTGGGCAATAAAAATTAGCAATTTCATCATTTTAGATTTTGGTTGCCCATTCATTTTTACAGGTTTGACCTAAAAAAAAGTTGGGAAACATCTAAATATCAATATATATACATATATATGTGTGTATGTGTGAATGTAGCAAGGGCAACAAGATTCTCTCGTTTATTTTTCTTTTTGTCGATCTACTTTTTTTCCCCCTTATCCCTTCTTGGCTATACTATTTGAGTATTTAAAGATTTAAAATCGCATCAAATAAAATGAGAACTGAAAAATCATCTAAAAACTTAGTTAGAGTTGAACTCTAGTATATTTAAATGATAAGAAGACTAGTTAACAAATAAAATGGTAAGGCCAATAGTTCAACATAAAAAAACATGGTAAGGCCAATGTTTCATGCCTTGTATTTAGATTATTATTTGATTATTATTGACTTTCAAAGAGATTAGCATTGACGTACATAGACTATTAAACTAAAGTTATTCTAATAAAACACAACTTGTTATGGGATTTTCATCTGAAAAATTAAACTAGAGTTGAACACTTCTCTTATGTCTCCACTCATCTCTTCACTCTATCCCCCTTCTCAGTTCTCACTAATCTATACCTCTACTATTTCTGACACAGACGGATTTGCTCTGTCGTCAGTAGCCCTCTTCATGTGGAACAAAAGAAGTCTCAGACATAACGTACGGTTCACAAAATTAATGAGTAGAGAAGATCAAGAGAAATGACTGTGAGGAAAGAGTAAGGAGAGACCAAGAGAGCGTGGAGAATGATAGTGGAAGTGGTTGGAGGTGGTGGTGACGGCATAGATTAAGAAGGGGGGTTTTTGCAAAAAGATCAATGAGGGAATTCTCCAATGAATAGCTTCCTAAACATTTCTGTCCTCGTAAAATCAAACAATTTACACGACATCCATTAAAACTATTGTGCCCATAAGGGAACCTTTCGTGCTCATAACAACCCTCATATATTACCATTCAAGACCTGGTATATGAATGAGTAAGATTCAAATCAGTTTGGTGATTTTACAGTTCAAATTAAAATTAGTCATTCAGACATGGTATATAATAACAAACATTTCAATTTTCAGTTAGGCTTCTCTGACTAATTTTATATTTTATTTTTAGATTTTTATAATCTGCAACAATGGGGAATTAAGAATTCAACTCACATAAGGTTGGTATTGAAATCTGTAATACCCTTGTTGTGTAATGTGTATCCAAAATTGACCTAGTTTGTTTGCAATTCCCCAAAAATTAGAGATATTGTTTGATTCTCTTTGATTTACTTCTACTCTGGATTCTTCCCTAGTTGTCGACACACATTTTCACTCTAGTGTTTCACTACCCACTTTCCTTGTCAACTTTAGAAGAAGCCAATCCATTTCTTTATACATATTCTACCATTTTTTTTAAATCGGATCGAAATTTGTCTGTTTACATCTTGATTAGTACATAATCTGAAAATATAGATGGTATGATATTCTATTAGTAAGATATTTGATATTATTCTCGATATTTTACAAGGAACATATTTTAACCGAGCAGTTGAATTTATAGAAATCAGATAATTAACATGACATAGAATATATAGTTCAATTATAAAGCAGTTGACGATAACTTTTGGTTCATAGTTAATAATGTAATGTACATTTTTTAATAGATAAATCATATATACGTAGTAATTAAATGATATAATTGACATTTTTTAAGATTGTAATCTTCTTAATAAATCATTGATTAAAAATACACGCAATAACTGTATTTGTCATAAATAAAATAGTGAGTCATGTCTTCTGAATTTGGCCTACTAGTGATAATCTAAAATTTTAGCTCGACTTGGATATGTTGGTCAAATCATTTTCTATGTCAATCTAATATGCTATTTCTAGACAATCAACTAAATGTATCGTTTCAATCATCATTTTCAAAACTTAAAAGGAGTTGATGCCGTTTTTCTATTTGGATTTCAAATTTATTGATAAATTAATATTCAAATTTTAATATCTGATAAATAAACTAAGAAAATATTAATGACCAAATGTAAAGTTTTAGTTCACTTGTTACTGAATTATTACATTATAAAACCCTAATTTAAGAGGATTAGTAAAGCACAAACATATAAGCTTTTTCCAAGGGTGGGTATGATTGAAAGTAACAAAAGCTTCATTAAATTGGGTGTAATGAGTGAGTAGACTTTCTTTTATTTAAAAAAATGCTCACTTTGGATCCTTTTCTTACCCTTCACTTTCTATGGTCTGTCTATATCATTTTTCAATCAGGCTTAGTGGGCAAAAAGAATGCTCTTTTACTTTCTTTGTCTTTGAATTGCTATAATGTTTTCAAAGTTTTGTGGGCAATTTTGGAATCCTATCACTCACATCATCTTTGTTTTGGAGAGAGACTTTTACTTGCCCAAATCTTATTTTATTTATATGTGATGTATGTACGTTCAAGATGTAAATGATTTATCTGAATACTCGAACTCTTTTTCTTTTTAGATGTATTCAAACATAAAATCATGTTGTTTAAAAACTTGGAACGTCCACGAAATTTCTTTTTTGGTGTTGTTAAACAAAATCTATTTATTCATGCTTTTGTAGGGCAATTATCGGTTTCGACGTCCGGAAAACATGCACTTTGGATCATTTTTAATTTTTTTGTATAAACTTACAAGACAAGTTAAACAAAGGCCTCAAAGCAAGATTTTTTGCACGTAGTTAAACTCCACACAGTAATATTTAGATAGATTGTGTCATCAAGTTGGTTGTGCCCATATAGTTTTTTTTTGTAGTTGCAAAATGCCCATATAACTCTTTTTTGTTGCAAACAAAATGTCCATATAACTAAACAACATGATTTTATGTATGAAAACATGTGGAAAGAAAAAGAAAGGCCTTCAAATATTCAGATCAATCATTTACATGTGGAATATATGAGATATAAGAAATTTCATCAAAAAAAAAAATATATAAGAAATAAGATTTGGGCAAGTAAAAGTCTCTCCCCAAAACAAAGATGATGTTGAGTATGTGCCCATATAACTAATGTTTAATAACATCTTTAGAGAAATGTTGTTTGGCCTGAGTTGGCGGCCGACTCTGAACCGAGTGGTGACGCGTAGGGCAGTAAACGGTAGTTTACGGAATTGAATATAGGCATATCGCATAATATCCGATAATTATCCGACAGATATTATATATCAACTTTCGAATTCGACTCCAACAATATTTGTCTGAAACAAAAAAATTAGTATGAAAATTTTTAACCATTATATCTAGATAATAAACGATGCAGGCGCATAAACGTGTGGGCCCACGTCCACGCGTGCCCACACCCTATTGGGTCATAATAGTAGTTTATTTAGTAGAGGAGAAGTTACTTTAATTTGATATTTCTTTAATTTTAAGTTTCTATGTTTGAGTAGTTTATTATTTTAGGAATCCTAGTTTGAGTCTATCTAGGAAGGTTTATTATCTTATAAAAGGGGATCTAGTCTATGTTATTATTCACCTTGAAGAGAAAAACAATTGAAGTTATTAAGAATTTAAGTTTAGTTAATCGTTTCTTACAGTTTTCTTTAATTGTTCTTAGTTTATTTTATTGTTCTTTAATTATTCCGCTGCGTCTACATCAAGTGGTATTCAGAGCCATTTTTTTTACCCAATCACAACGGTTAATCCTACCGTTCCTACTCCAACAATCAAAGAGAAGACACCAACTTTTGCCTCCGAATGGGACAACATCAACAAGAAGTTATCCTCGGTTACAAAATTGGAAGAAGCTTTCGAAAATTACAAGAAGGAAAATATGGAAAAATTCGATCAAGTCAATGATTCCATCATGAAGTTATCTAAACAACTCGAAGGCATATGTAAGTCTCCCTCTTTTACCACCACTCCTTCATCTACTACTTCCATTCAAACATCATTACCACAACCACTCCCAACCACAACACCAATTTCAAATCCCCTACTTGGTCAACCTAACACTAACCCATGCCCGACCACTTTCCTCCCACCGATTCACATCAACCCTACATCACCACTCTCACCGGTTTTCCCATTAACATACATAAACCCTACAACCACACCACCTTTTTCCTTCAACGACCACCAATCTACTACCAACCCAAGTATAACCCAACCATACCCATTCCAGACCCCTCGGCAATATTATTCACCAAGCACCATTCCACTCGAAACCCACCACCAAAACCGCAACTCCGAACCCTCATCTCTACCGACACCACCACCATCCACCGCCCAACAACCCACTTCTTACCCGACTTCCATTAGTCCACCAACAGTACCCACCAACACTTTCAACATCCCAGGAAGTTCCAACACTTATGCCACTAATCCAACTACACACACACTCTTTGGTTTTACAATATACAACCCATGTCCCACAACACCCCCACCATTCCACTTTACCTACAACAGTATACCACCCACATCTTCTACACCAATTCAGACCACCAATAGAACTCCACACATTACTAGCCCCCACATAACCGCACCCTACCCTCCATTCTCAAACCCACTCTTTCTCGAATCTTTCGCAAACATTGGAACAATTGGCCAACCCATGCTAATATACCATCACATACCCGACCATCAGCCCCCAAACCCTACTTTTTTCGAAAACCCACTACCCACTGCCACATACCCTACAACACCATTAACCACCCTGGGCCACTCAACCCATAACCAACTCAGCTTCTCCCAATTCAACTCTTATAACCACCCACAAGTTTACAATGAGGAACAACAACTACAAGCACCTCCACATCATCTTTCTCCTCATTCTCTACAGGAACCCTTCTCCAACCAAACATTCCACCACACATATACAAACCCAGAATTTAGTAAAGGAAAAGAAGAACAAAAAGCAATTATCAAAACCCATCACAACCAAGAAGAAGAACAACAAGAGAAACAATTAAGAAAAAGAGGAACAAGAAGAACAACTCAGAATTTTCCGAATCAATTATGTCCCACATCGCCGCTTTCTCTATCAAATCTCTTCCTACCAAATTTTCTTCAAACAATTAAGAAAAAGAGGATCAATTTCCCAATTCTTACAATGAACCTATACTCAATGGTCAAAGATCACATACCAATTGAACAACTTCCATCTAGGTTTCACATATCAATTGAAGAAAACAAACAGTGGGCTCCAGGTATTGATCACGTTAGAGTACATAAACTACATGAAGATGAACTTGGAAAAGTCAATTTTGCGTGACATATCTACACTACATGGTTCCATATAGATATCTTAGTTAGCGATGGTTATGCTCATACTTTGGCTATTGATGAAGTATTTTGGAAATTTGTTACAATTACTCTTACTTCACACTTGCTCATAGTACTTCACACTTTCTTGAAGATTAAGTGGTTGTGCCTACCGTGGGAAGATGGCGAGATGAACATTATTTATTCACTAAGGTTAATTTTGCGAGAATCATTGGCATATGAGTTTGGGTACGAGGTTGACGATTACTTGCACATTTGTATCCTTCCATTCCAGTGCAAACTTCGTTCAAAGTGGGAATTACGGATCGCCATGTCAAAGTTCATCGTCTGCGGGAGCATCAACTTGTTTTCTTCATCGAAATCGGTTCGGGACGAACCTTCTGGGGAACAGGGTGCTGATGCAGGCGCATAAACGTGTGGGCCCACGTCCACGCGTGCCCACACCCTATTGGGTCATGATAGTAGTTTATTTAGTAGAGGAAAAGTTACTTTAATTTGATATTTCTTTAATTTTAAGTTTCTATGTTTGAGTAGTTTATTATTTTAGGAATCCTAGTTTGAGTCTATCGAGGAAGGTTTATTATCTTATAAAAGGGGATCTAGTCTATGTTATTATTCACCTTGAAGAGAAAAACAATTGAAGTTATTAAGAATTTAAGTTTAGTTTATCGTTTCTTACAGTTTTCTTTAATTGTTCTTAGTTTATTTTATTGTTCTTTAATTATTCCGCTGCGTCTACATCATCATCGATACTAGAAATTTGGTAGGATAACCATTCATCATTAAATAGTTGGGTCGCAGCATCCGAAAATCTCCTAAAGTCATACTGTAAGCTTCATAAACCACATATCTTCTGAAATCTTCAGAGGTGTAATTAAAAAACTCCAAGATATGTTCATGAAAATATTCCTCGATTCTACTAGTGCGCTCCTGGACTATCACAGGCCTACTACAAAAGGAAGCTCTATATGTCACATAACTGGTGTTTTGATATTGCCTATTCCCTAGTACCAATCGATGATGATCGTCCCCCATCACAGAAAGAAAAGTAGAAGATTAATGAGAAGTAGAAAAACCCTAAATGGTTTCGTTTTGTAGAAGAGAAGTTGCTTTAATTTGATATTTCTTTAATTTTAAGTTTCTATGTTTGAGTAGTTTATTATTTTAGGAATCCTAGTTTGAGTCTATCTAGGAAGGTTTATTATCTTATAAAAAGAGATCCAGTCTATGTTATTATTTACCTTGAAGAGAAAAACAATTGAAGTTATTAAGAATTTAAGTTTATTTTATCGTTTCTTACAGTTTTCTTTAATTAATGTTAGTTTATTTTATTGTTCAAAACGAAACCATTTAGGGTTTTTCTGCTTCTCATTAATCTTCTACTTTTCTTTCTGTGATGGGGGACGATCATCATCGATTGGTACTAGGGAATAGGCAATATCAAAACACCAGTTATGTGACATACAGAGCTTCCTTTTGTAGTAGGCCTGTGATAGCCCAGGAGCGCATTAGTAGAATCGAGGAATGTTTTTATGAACATATCTTGGAGTTTTTTAATTACACCTCTGAAGATTCCAGAAGATATGTGGTTTATGAAGCTTACAGTATGACTTTAGGAGATTTTTGGATGCTGCGACCCAACTATTTAATGATGAATAGTTATCCTACCAAATTTCTAGTATCAATACTTAACGTTGTCGTAAAGACATTATCCTTCCTTAATCGTTCCGGTTGGATACATGGAGACTTGAGTTTGCACAACATAGTACTTAAAAAAGTGGGGATAGTTTTTACCCAAAAATTATGGGTTTAGAATTTATCAACTATACGAAACCTACTTCTGCAAGTGAAGTTCTTGGTACATACAGAAGTGATTTTGAAAATATGGTCTCCATATTAAAAAGCTTTCTTAATCCTCCAAAATCTCAATCCCAAGAAGCCCAGGATCTAATCGACAAACAATTTTCGATATTGTATAACCATTCCACAAAATTCAGTTTTTGTTTGAATTCAGAGAACATTATATTGCACCCGGTGTTTTATGACAGCAAAAAGCTTTTGGAGTTTTATCGTCGTTTTGGTGTGTTTTACATGGGCATAGAAGGAGATATAGACGAAATCCAAGGAGGATTACTCACTCCAAATCAAAGAACGGCCGTTGGAAACTTTAAAGGACATATCGAGGGGTTGTCTCCCCGTAACTATGGTTGGGGAGAATTATTGAAAAAAGTCAAGGGATTATATGAAAACTTTGATAAGGAACTTGATAAAAAGGGAATCTATAATAAGTTCTCTTTCTTTAACCGGGCAACAAATCTTGTCAAGTACATGCGTAATTTACTATCGCATTATTGCGAAATTGAGAAGAGCAACAAGTTCCTGTTTGATGAACGGTATCCTCTAGGCGTTGCGTCTTTTATACGGGAGGCTTTTCCCAACCTTACTATGGAGTTGTACGACATTTATCGAAGGAATATTAACGATTTAAAAAGTCTTAATGACCCTTCCTTTCTAAATCATTTTTTTTTTATAATTAAGATTAATGTATGAGATGGTGTGGTTATGTAATGTTTTTTTTATTATGATGAAACAAAAAAAGACGCAAAAAAATTAAGTATTAATAAACTTCTTCAAAACGAAACCATTTAGGGTTTTTCTGCTTCTCATTAATCTTCTACTTTTCTTTCTGTGATGGGGGACGATCATCATCGATTGGTACTAGGGAATAGGCAATATCAAAACACCAGTTATGTGACATACAGAGCTTCCTTTTGTAGTAGGCCTGTGATAGTCCAGGAGCGCACTAGTAGAATCGAGGAATGTTTTTATGAACATATCTTGGAGTTTTTTAATTACACCTCTGAATATTCCAGAAGATATGTGGTTTATGAAGCTTACAGTATGACTTTAGGAGATTTTTGGATGCTGCGACCCAACTATTTAATGATGAATGGTTATCCTACCAAATTTCTAGTATCAACACTTAACGTTGTCGTAAAGACATTATCCTTCCTTAATCGTTCCGGTTGGATACATGGAAAAAAGAGTTTGCACAACATAGTACTTAAAAAAGTGGGGATAGTTTTTACCCAAAAATTATGGGTTTAGAATTTATCAACTATACGAAACCTACTTCTGCAAATGAAGTTCTTGGTACGTACAGAAGTGATTTTGAAAATATGGTCTCCATATTAAAAAGCTTTCTTAATCCTTCAAAATCTCAATCCCAAGAAGCCCAGGATCTAATCGACAAACAATTTTCGATATTGTATAACCATACCATAAAATTCAGTTTTTGTTTGAATTCAGAGAACATAATGTTGCACCCGGTGTTTTATGACAGCGAAAAGCTTTTGGAGTTTTATCGTCGTTTTGGTGTGTTTTACATGGGCATAGAAGGAGATATAGACGAAATCCAAGGAGGATTACTCACTCCAAATCAAAGAACGGCCGTTGGAAACTTTAAAGGACATATCGAGGGGTTGTCTCCCCGTTACTATGGTTGGGGAGAATTATTGAAGAAAGTCAAGGGATTATATGAAAACTTTGATAAGAAACTTGATAAAAAGGGAATCTATAATAAGTTCTCTTTCTTTAACCGGGCAACAAATCTTGTCAAGTACATGCGTAATTTACTATCGCATTATTGCGAAATTGAGAAGAGCAACAAGTTCCTGTTTGATGAACGGTATCCTCTAGGCGTTGCGTCTTTTATACGGGAGGCTTTTCCCAACCTTACTGTGGAGTTGTACGACATTTATCGAAGGAATATTAACGATTTAAAAAGTATTAATGACCCTTGTCAAGTACATGCGTAATTGAGAAGAGCAACAAGTTCCTGTTTGATGAACGGTATCCTCTAGGCGTTGCGTCTTTTATAAGGGAGGCTTTTCCCAACCTTACTATGGAGTTGTACGACATTTATCGAAGGAATATTAACGATTTAAAAAGTATTAATGACCCTTCCTTTCTAAATCATTTTTTTTTATAATTAAGATTAATGTATGAGATGGTGTGGTTATGTAATCTTTTTTTTATTATGATGAAACAAAAAAAGACGCAAAAAAATTAAGTATTAAGAAACTTCTTCAAAACGAAACCATTTAGGGTTTTTCTGCTTCTCATTAATCTTCTACTTTTCTTTCTGTGATGGGGGACGATCATCATCGATTGGTACTAGGGAATAGGCAATATCAAAACACCAGTTATGTGACATACAGTGCTTCCTTTTGTAGTAGGCCTGTGATAGTCCAGGAGCGCACTAGTAGAATCGAGGAATGTTTTTATGAACATATCTTGGAGTTTTTTTATTACACCTCTGAAGATTCCAGAAGATATGTGGTTTATAAAGCTCACAGTATGACTTTAGGAGATTTTTAGATGCTGCGACCCAACTATTTAATGATGAATGGTTATCCTACCAAATTTCTAGTATCAATACTTAACGTTGTCGTAAAGACATTATCCTTCCTTAATCGTTCCGGTTGGATACATGGAAACTTGAGTTTGCACAACATAGTACTTAAAAAAGTGGGGATAGTTTTTACCCAAAAATTATGGGTTTAGAATTTATCAACTATACGAAACCTACTTCTGCAAGTGAAGTTCTTGGTACATACAGAAGTGATTTTGAAAATATGGTCTCCATATTAAAAAGCTTTCTTAATCCTCCAAAATCTCAATCCCAAGAAGCCCAGGATCTAATCGACAAACAATTTTCGATATTGTATAACCATTCCACAAAATTCAGTTTTTGTTTGAATTCAGAGAACATTATGTTGCACCCGGTGTTTTATGACAGCGAAAAGCTTTTGGAGTTTTATCGTCGTTTTGGTGTGTTTTACATGGGCATAGAAGGAGATATAGACGAAATCCAAGGAGGATTACTCACTCCAAATCAAAGAACGGCCGTTGGAAACTTTAAAGGACATATCGAGGGGTTGTCTCCCCGTAACTATGGTTGGGGAGAATTATTGAAAAAAGTCAAGGGATTATATGAAAACTTTGATAAGGAACTTGATAAAAAGGGAATCTATAATAAGTTCTCTTTCTTTAACCGGGCAACAAATCTTGTCAAGTACATGCGTAATTTACTATCGCATTATTGCGAAATTGAGAAGAGCAACAAGTTCCTGTTTGATGAACGGTATCCTCTAGGCGTTGCGTCTTTTATACGGGAGGCTTTTCCCAACCTTACTATGGAGTTGTACGACATTTATCGAAGGAATATTAACGATTTAAAAAGTATTAATGACCCTTGTCAAGTACATGCGTAATTGAGAAGAGCAACAAGTTCCTGTTTGATGAACGGTATCCTCTAGGCGTTGCGTCTTTTATACGGGAGGCTTTTCCCAACCTTACTATGGAGTTGTACGACATTTATCGAAGGAATATTAACGATTTAAAAAGTATTAATGACCCTTCCTTTGTAAATCATTTTTTTTTATAATTAAGATTAATGTATGAGATGGTGTGGTTATGTAATGTTTTTTTTATTATGATGAAACAAAAAAAGACGCAAAAAAATTAAGTATTAAGAAACTTCTTCAAAACGAAACCATTTAGGGTTTTTCTGCTTCTCATTAATCTTCTACTTTTCTTTCTGTGATGGGGGACGATCATCATCGATTGGTACTAGGGAATAGGCAATATCAAAACACCAGTTATGTGACATACAGAGCTTCCTTTTGTAGTAGGCCTGTGATAGTCCAGGAGCGCACTAGTAGAATCGAGGAATGTTTTTATGAACATATCTTGGAGTTTTTTAATTACACCTCTGAAGATTCCAGAAGATATGTGGTTTATGAAGCTCACAGTATGACTTTAGGAGATTTTTGGATGCTGCGACCCAACTATTTAATGATGAATGGTTATCCTACCAAATTTCTAGTATCAATACTTAACGTTGTCGTAAAGACATTATCTTTCCTTAATCGTTCCGGTTGGATACATGGAGACTTGAGTTTGCACAACATAGTACTTAAAAAAGTGGGGATAGTTTTTACCCAAAAATTATGGGTTTAGAATTTATCAACTATACGAAACCTACTTCTGCAAGTGAAGTTCTTGGCACATACAGAAGTGATTTTGAAAACATGGTCTCCATATTAAAAAGCTATCTTAATCCTCCAAAATCTCAATCCCAAGAAGCCCAGGATCTAATCGACAAACAATTTTCGATATTGTATAACCATACCACGAAATTCAGTTTTTGTTTGAATCCAGAGGACATTATGTTGCACCCGGTGTTTTATGACAGCGAAAAGCTTTTGGAGTTTTATCGTCGTTTTGGTGTGTTTTACATGGGCATAGAAGGAGATATAGACGAAATCCAAGGAGGATTACTCACTCCAAATCAAAGAACGGCCGTTGGAAACTTTAAAGGACATATCGAGGGGTTGTCTCCCCGTTACTATGGTTGGGGAGAATTATTGAAGAAAGTCAAGGGATTATATGAAAACTTTGATAAGGAACTTGATAAAAAGAGAATCTATAATAAGTTCTCTTTCTTTAACCGGGCAACAAATCTTGTCAAGTACATGCGTAATTTACTACCGCATTATTGCGAAATTGAGAAGAGCAACAAGTTCCTGTTTGATGAACGGTATCCTCTAGGCGTTGCGCCTTTTATACGGGAGGCTTTTCCCAACCTTACTGTGGAGTTGTACGACATTTATCGAAGGAATATTAACGATTTAAAAAGTATTAATGACCCTTGTCAAGTACATGCGTAATTGAGAAGAGCAACAAGTTCCTGTTTGATGAACGGTATCCTCTAGGCGTTGCGTCTTTTATAAGGGAGGCTTTTCCCAACCTTACTATGGAGTTGTACGACATTTATCGAAGGAATATTAACGATTTAAAAAGTATTAATGACCCTTCCTTTCTAAATCATTTTTTTTTATAATTAAGATTAATGTATGAGATGGTGTGGTTATGTAATGTTTTTTTTATTATGATGAAACAAAAAAAGACGCAAAAAAATTAAGTATTAATAAACTTCTTCAAAACGAAACCATTTAGGGTTTTTCTGCTTCTCATTAATCTTCTACTTTTCTTTCTGTGATGGGGGACGATCATCATCGATTGGTACTAGGGAATAGGCAATATCAAAACACCAGTTATGTGACATACAGAGCTTCCTTTCGTAGTAGGCCTGTGATAGTCCAGGAGCGCACTAGTAGAATCGAGGAATGTTTTTATGAACATATCTTGGAGTTTTTTAATTACACCTCTGAAGATTCCAGAAGATATGTGGTTTATGAAGCTCACAGTATGACTTTAGGAGATTTTTGGATGCTGCGACCCAACTATTTAATGATGAATGGTTATCCTACCAAATTTCTAGTATCAATACTTAACCTTGTCGTAAAGACATTATCTTTCCTTAATCGTTCCGTTTGGATACATGGAGACTTGAGTTTGCACAACATAGTACTTAAAAAAGTGGGGATAGTTTTTACCCAAAAATTATGGGTTTAGAATTTATCAACTATACGAAACCTACTTCTGCAAGTGAAGTTCTTGGTACATACAGAAGTGATTTTGAAAATATGGTCTCCATATTAAAAAGCTTTCTTAATCCTCCAAAATCTCAATCCCAAGAAGCCCAGGATCTAATCGACAAACAATTTTCGATATTGTATAACCATACCACGAAATTCAGTTTTTGTTTGAATCCAGAGAACATTATGTTGCACCCGGTGTTTTATGACAGCGGAAAGCTTTTGGAGTTTTATCGTCGTTTTGGTGTGTTTTACATGGGCATAGAAGGAGATATAGACGAAATCCAAGGAGGATTACTCACTCCAAATCAAAGAACGGCCGTTGGAAACTTTAAAGGACATATCGAGGGGTTGTCTCCCCGTTACTATGGTTGGGGAGAATTATTGAAGAAAGTCAAGGGATTATATGAAAACTTTGATAAGGAACTTGATAAAAAGAGAATCTATAATAAGTTCTCTTTCTTTAACCGGGCAACAAATCTTGTCAAGTGCATGCGTAATTTACTACCGCATTATTGCGAAATTGAGAAGAGCAACAAGTTCCTGTTTGATGAACGGTATCCTCTAGGCGTTGCGCCTTTTATACGGGAGGCTTTTCCCAACCTTACTATGGAGTTGTACGACATTTATCGAAGGAATATTAACGATTTAAAAAGTATTAATGACCCTTGTCAAGTACATGCGTAATTGAGAAGAGCAACAAGTTCCTGTTTGATGAACGGTATCCTCTAGGCGTTGCGTCTTTTATACGGGAGGCTTTTCCCAACCTTACTATGGAGTTGTACGACATTTATCGAAGGAATATTAACGATTTAAAAAGTATTAATGACCCTTCCTTTCTAAATCATTTTTTTTTATAATTAAGATTAATGTATGAGATGGTTTGGTTATGTAATGTTTTTTTTATTATGATGAAACAAAAAAAGACGCAAAAAAATTAAGTATTAATAAACTTCTTCAAAACGAAACCATTTAGGGTTTTTCTGCTTCTCATTAATCTTCTACTTTTCTTTCTGTGATGGGGGACGATCATCATCGATTGGTACTAGGGAATAGGCAATATCAAACCACCAGTTATGTGACATACAGAGCTTCCTTTCGTAGTAGGCCTGTGATAGTCCAGGAGCGCACTAGTAGAATCGAGGAATGTTTTTATGAACATATCTTGGAGTTTTTTAATTACACCTCTGAAGATTCCAGAAGATATGTGGTTTATGAAGCTCACAGTATGACTTTAGGAGATTTTTGGATGCTGCGACCCAACTATTTAATGATGAATGGTTATCCTACCAAATTTCTAGTATCAATACTTAACGTTGTCGTAAAGACATTATCTTTCCTTAATCGTTCCGGTTGGATACATGGAGACTTGAGTTTGCACAACATAGTACTTAAAAAAGTGGGGATAGTTTTTACCCAAAAATTATGGGTTTAGAATTTATCAACTATACGAAACCTACTTCTGCAAGTGAAGTTCTTGGTACATACAGAAGTGATTTTGAAAATATGGTCTCCATATTAAAAAGCTTTCTTAATCCTCCAAAATCTCAATCCCAAGAAGCCCAGGATCTAATCGACAAACAATTTTCGATATTGTATAACCATACCACGAAATTCAGTTTTTGTTTGAATCCAGAGAACATTATGTTGCACCCGGTGTTTTATGACAGCGAAAAGCTTTTAGAGTTTTATCGTCGTTTTGGTGTGTTTTACATGGGCATAGAAGGAGATATAGACGAAATCCAAGGAGGATTACTCACTCCAAATCAAAGAACGGCCGTTGGAAACTTTAAAGGACATATCGAGGGGTTGTCTCCCCGTTACTATGGTTGGGGAGAATTATTGAAGAAAGTCAAGGGATTATATGAAAACTTTGATAAGGAACTTGATAAAAAGAGAATCTATAATAAGTTCTCTTTCTTTAACCGGGCAACAAATCTTGTCAAGTACATGCGTAATTTACTATCGCATTATTGCGAAATTGAGAAGAGCAACAAGTTCCTGTTTGATGAACGGTATCCTCTAGGCGTTGCGTCTTTTATACGGGAGGCTTTTCCCAACCTTACTATGGAGTTGTACGACATTTATCGAAGGAATATTAACGATTTAAAAAGTATTAATGACCCTTCCTTTCTAAATCATTTTTTTTTTATAATTAAGATTAATGTATGAGATGGTGTGGTTATGTAATCTTTTTTTTATTATGATGAAACAAAAAAAGACGCAAAAAAATTAAGTATTAATAAACTTCTTCAAAACGAAACCATTCAGGGTTTTTCTGCTTCTCATTAATCTTCTACTTTTCTTTCTGTGATGGGGGACGATCATCATCGATTGGTACTAGGGAATAGGCAATATCAAAACACCAGTTATGTGACTTACAGAGCTTCCTTTTGTAGTAGGCCTGTGATAGTCCAGGAGCGCACTAGTAGAATCGAGGAATGTTTTTATGAACATATCTTGGAGTTTTTTAATTACACCTCTGAAGATTCCAGAAGATATGTGGTTTATGAATAAACTTTCGAATATAGGCATATCCGTATGCGATATCTGATATCTGATATCCGATAATTATCCGACAGATATTATATATCAACTTTCGAATTCGACTCCAACAATATTTGTCTGAAACAAAAAAATTAGTATGAAATTTTTTAACCATTATATCTAGATAATAAATCTCAATCATCCTTTTTATATAGTATTATTAATAAAATTTAAATTTAAATTTTTTATTTTTCAATATTACTTATCAGATACAAATATTTATCAGATCGGATATTGGTGCATCCGAACTCTCTCCAATGCAACACTCTATTTCGATCTTTAAGATGACGTGTCGAGGGTAGAATAGAGATATCCTAAAAGGACACTCTATTTTTACAGTGTCCTTTTGAGATATCTCTAATTGTCTAACTCATCAGTATTTGATTTTCAACTAATAGAAACAGAGTCTCCTATATTTTCTAAATAATTATTTATTTATTTACAAAAATAACTATGTCAAATAAGTAAATAAGATAAGTTTAGAATCTTGGCGTTGGAGACGTAAAAAAATTGAGGATCTCTATTTTAGCCATCTAGGAGTAAATATCAATTGAAACTTGACACATAGGATGAGTAAAGATTTTTTTGAGTTTTGCATTGGAGATGCTCTTAACTGACGTGGCAGACCAACTCTGAACCGAGCGGTGAGCAGCTGGCCAACTCGGACCAAATCCCATTTCCTTCAAAAATGCCCATAGTTCTAGTCTTACCGGATATGTAAGATCTTTACCTACCGGAAAAAAAGGATAGTTGTGTTTGGAATGCAAAAGCATGAGAACGTGAGGTGGTTGAGTTGACTTTCTTTCCAACTTTTTATCTGTTAACAAGCAAGTATTGATCAGTCAAATAAATATGGTTGACTTATTAGAGAGTCATCATCATTGATGTTGGTTTTTATGTTTTATAAGAATCTCGGTGGAGATTGGAGAAACTGACTCTATCGGATGAATATGTCCAATATGCATGGGCCACTTTCATGCCAGATGGAGAAACATGAACCAAGGATGGAAAAAGATAGCTTATTCTCTTTACGAGAGAAATGATGAAAGTTAGAAGAATTACATGTAATCTCAAAATGTTTTTTTTTGTTGAAATTACATGTAATCTCAAAATGTTGGTTGATCATATTACAATAAGAGTAAAAAATTAAATAAACCATAATTGTCGGCAGATTTATATTTGGTGTACATTCTCATTACACCACTTAGATACATATCTATCATGTTTAGACTGTCAAGATTGACTAACATATTCATTCTGACATAAAATTGGTTATTTTGATTGTGTTTTACGATGTTTTTGAGAATGACTACGAAAGTTATTAAAATGACATTTGAAACATAAAAGATACAATAAACACGATAACTGTCGAATATTACTTTGACACAAATATGCTTAAGACCCAATGAAATAAACGACTTAAAGTCTAACTAACTACATTATTTATACTTTTAGTAACCTAAATTCAATAAACTCTGGATTCTACATCCACTTCAGACATTATTTCTCATACAACTTTGGTTATATAAGAGAAAATTTAGGGGCACTATTATTTGTTCAGTTACACAAATATCAAAGGCCAGCGCTTTGAGGAAAGCTAAACAGTTTCCGGGGTGTGAAGTTTTGGGTGGAAACAAAAAAAATTAGATTTTTCTATTTCCCCCAAACAACCAAATTCTTTTCAGCTTCTTCTTCCTTTCTCCGGCGACTTCACCATCTCCGACGACTCCACCATCTCCCCTTCGCGCGGAGGTCTGGTTTCCAGATGAGTCTGGTTTGAATACCAGACGAGCTCCGGCGAAGGGGCTCCTCCCCTTCGCCGGAGACATTGAGAAGAAAGAGAGAACAAGAGTAGAGAGAGAAGAAAGAGAGAGAAGAAAGAGAGAAGATAGGGAGAAGAGAGAGAAAGAGAAGAGAGAAGAGAGAGAGAAGATGATGAAGTCGCCGGCAACATCAGGCCGACGACTTTTTCCGACGACATTAAATGGGTGTTTGGTTTAACTTTTTTTTGTTTTCCATCGTCTTCCTCGAAAACTTTAATGCTTTCCCCAAATCAGTGGCCATATCAAAAGGTTGGAATTTGAAGATGTCCCAATACACCAAACTCGTTCCGTATAGTAGCAACCTTGTGTTTAGTAAACGGGTTACCGAGCTTCATGCATACGGACCGAACCCATCAATCCAGCCCTAACTTCATAATGACTTCCGTTTGATTTTGTCTCGTCTTTTTTCTTCCCCAACCCATTTTCTGGGAGACAGATAAAACCCTAGAAAATTTTACCCTCTCCCCAATTCCTTTTCAATCTCAATCTTTAATTCATTCTTCATTCGTACAAATGTCTATTTTCAATTCTAGGGTTTTCATCGCTTAAATCTTCTTTCACAGAAAAAAAAAACCCTGTCGGAAAATTTTCAAGATATCTGTCATGGCGATCCGAACTATTTTTAGTTATTCAGGTTACGTATCCCACAATCTTGTCTCCCCACTCGCAAAGGCAGGAACTGTTCATTCGATTCATGACTTTTGTGGACGATCTCGATATCTATTCCAGAATCAAACACCAGAAATCGAACTACCCTCAAGGAATTATCATGTCGATTTTGCTAATTCTAGGGAAAGAAATTGGTCGAGGGTAGGAGCATCGAGTTTCAGTTCAGTTTCTTCAGGTATTGGATTGGAACAATGTCATCCTTCTCTAGTTATGATTTTGTTATCAATGATGAATTCATCTCCATATGTTTCTAAATCACTAAATTTGGGGGTTTTTGGGGTTTCTTCTGGTTCTGTTCTTGGAAAAACATCTAATTATCTTCCATTTATTCATGGGTTGAAGTGGTTTCCCTGTAATGAGTTTTTCCAGAATTTGACTAATAATGGGATTGATAAAGGAGGTAGAAATACTATTTATCTTGATAATGAAAACCCTAGGATAATTTCTCAAGTTTCAAATGTAAAATCTGTTGAAAAAAGAAGTTGGTATTCAAAATTGGTGAAATTTTGGTCGGATGATGCAAAGACAATTGCGACTGCCGTTACTGTTTCGTTCTTAGTTCAGTCGTCGTTGGCAGAACCAAGATCAATTCCATCGCTTTCTATGTATCCAACATTGGATGTGGGAGATCGAATTTTAGCCGAGAAGGTATTAGTTTCATCTAACAATCTTTGAAATGAATGTAGATATAATCTTTATGGTTCTTTTGCTTTGACTGTGTGGATTCTGATGAAAAGTTGGTGTAGTTCATTAGCAAGATTTTCTTTTATTAATGGTTAAGTGAATATTAGCATATCCTTTTTTTAATCTTTTAGATTAGTATGAAATGAACCATTTTTATTACCACCATATACCAGTAAAACAAAGACGTATACCCGTCTCTCGATCAGAATAAGGTTAGGATGTCACAGACGATGGATCGATCTTCTTGTTCTTATTGTCTCACTCTGTCTTTGTTAGTACCTTCTATAAAGATAAGGTGGATGACTAAAATACTTTCAATTGGAAAGGATTTTGCAATATGAGTGTAATTGTTTCTCTCCTTACTGTCATATTGGGAATAAAACAATTTGGAACTTTGGCTTTTCGATCCGTTTGATATCTCTATCACTTCGGCAACCTATACGTACTACCAAATTTCATACCTCGTGCTGGTTATTTACCAGAAAAATTGAGTGAATATCTTAGATTACTAGTGAGGCTAGTGACAGCATTTAACTGAAGGTGCAGCTCGAAGTTGCAGAATTTCTAATTCACAATTGCTCACTGCTTTGTCAAAGGTCGAGAAAGGGTACCTATATATGTCTAATTTAATAAAAATATATCTAATCTGCCCGAGGCAAAATCATTCAAAATAAATCACAATTTTCTGCAGTTTTGAGTTAGTTAGGGAAAACAATTGTGATGTGGTAGAAACACTGATTCTGCTTCTTACTCGTGTGGTTCTTGAGCATATTACAGTTTCTGACACAAATTCCTCTAGCTGCATGTTGTTTCACCTTATCTTTTTCTGTCATTTAAACAGAAGGAACTCAACTGACGAGTGCATATTTTTCAAACGAAATAACTGATCACAACCTACCCGTGTTACAGGTTTCATATCTTTTCAGAAAACCGAATGTAGCAGATATTGTAATTTTCAAGGCTCCTAAAATTCTGGAGGTATTATGTGCGTCGCCATTGTTCAAATTGCGAAGATATAATCTATGTCGTTAAAATATTCAAATTCCTTATAGATTACTACATTTAGATACTTTATGCAGGAAAATGGTTTCAGTTCAAGTGATGTGTTTATCAAGAGAATTATAGCAGAGGCTGGAGATTATGTTGAAGTGAGTTCTCCCCTCATTGACTCATCTATTAATCCGAATCTCTTTGCTGCCTCCTGATCCTGTTTTAGGTGGTGTTTTTTTATTCTAGTCCTAAAATGAAAACTGACTCGATATCTGAATGGACCCAAGTCAGATTTCAGAATGTTTCATTTTTATATGACTTGTGTGTCTAACTCGTCAAGTGGATGACTTGGACTGATTTTGTGTCCGTTTGTGTTGGACATAAATGAATTTTGAACTAAGAACCTGTTGTTTGAATAACTCGAAACAAATCAGATTTAGCCGACTCTGATTCAAACAAGTCAGATCAAGGGGAGTCAGATTGAAACAACCACAAAAAACCACCATTTAGTATATAATAGTGAACATTTTACAAACACATTATTCTCAAACAGGTTCGAAATGGAAAATTGTTGGTGAATGGTCTGGTCCAAGATGAAGATTTTATTCTTGAGGCACCTGCTTATGAAATGGAACCAGTGGTATTCTTTCCCTCTCATCTTTGAATTCCTTTTGATTAAGAATTATTAATTCATATTGTACTATAAACCTTGATTATTTTATTGCCTAAACAGCTATATAATTGTTAATCTCAATCTTTCACGTGAAGGAGTACTGCTACTTATCTGACTGTTCACCTTTCGTACAGCTTGTCCCTGAAGGTTACGTTTTTGTGATGGGAGATAATCGCAACAACAGTTTCGACTCACATAATTGGTAAGCTGCTAAAAATATACGAAATCCTGAACCAACCAATTTCTTCCTTTCGGCAGTAACTAGTCCTACAGAATTTCCTTCCGGAAATGATCTTTAAGCATGATGTGGTAGTAAATAGGACACGATATGTAAGTTTCTATTTTCCAAAGATTTATTTGATTCTTTCCACCATTCATTAATTGGCAGTATATTGCGGTATGAATTTTCGGCAAGCCTAGCATTAAAAACTGAAACCCGTCTTAAAGAACTATTTCACCAAGAGTTATGTTTAATGTTGATATTATTGCCCTGCTAAATTTCCTATTACCCGGATGAAATTTCTTCAGAACCCTTATTCTTATGCATATAATGAATATCATTTGCTGCTAATGTTAATGAATTAGTTTTATTTTCAAAATTACAGTCTTGGTAATGCCACTTGAAATTTATCTATGTACAGGGGCCCTCTTCCTATCAAGAACATTGTTGGCAGATCCTTTATTCGTTATTGGCCGCCTTATAAGACATCAAACATTGTCTACCAAACAAGACAAGAGAAACAGACAATTACAGCTGCAGTTTCTTAAGCTCCTGTGCTCGTTGTTTCAGTTATGATAGACACTCCAAGTAAAGGGCTTCACGAATATATATCGGTTGGATCTAGGAAAAATTGTAAATTCTGTTCATATTTTTTCTCTTAGGACCAACAGTTTTATTTCTTTCTCTCACTGTCTGTTGTTCGGTCTGATTGTGCCATGAATGCTTCGAATGAGGCATGTTTTTAACTCACGCGAGTTGGACTCTTTTTCTTCTTTTTTCGGTTGCATAGAGAAGCTTGATGTTGGATAGCTTTTCCTTTTTTTTTCTTGGTAATTGCAGAAGACAAGTAATGCAAATGATGCATATTTTTGTAGTTTTTACTCTTTTTTTCTAGTTTTACTCATGAGCTGGATTATCTTGGAAAGAAATGTTTTTTTCTTTATTCTTTTTCATAGTTTGATTATTGTGACATCTTCCTTATCATATACTTTTATCATTTCAATGATTTTTTTTTTTTTTGGAATTTGACTTCGATACACGATAGACATTACAAGGCATTGATACATCAAAAATGTGATAAGCACGGTAACTGCCAAATTAAACAAGAACAGGCCTAAAGCCCAACTAACCATGGTCTGAAGTCCATCTTCATTATTTATGTCCTAATAAATTTATGCCCTAATAATTCCAAATTCAATAATACAGAGATTCCACCTTCTTTGGGGATCGAACCCGAGATCTCCAGGGACCTTCGGAGTATATGTCAACACTTCAACAACTTGTGCTACCAAGTGTTGAAAGTATCAATTTTCCATCAATATATTTATTAAGACTCTGAGTCAAGCTATTGGCGATTGTAGTATTTTTTTTGTACTCTATAGTTGGTTCTATTGGTGATTGTAACATTTTCCTTGTACTCTGAAGTTGGTTACTTGGTTCAGTAGAGGAACAGTCTCTCTAGGTTTAAGCTGAGTTTATGATGGTAGGGGTTCCCAATTTCCTTCTCAGCCTTGATTAATGTCTTTCCATCTCAGCCTTGGTTAATGGCCTAAGATGAAAACAACACCAATCCCGAATCTAAAGAAAAAAAGAACTCCTAATGCACACAGTACATAAATAATAATGTCATATATCTATATTATTTATATTCCATTGATAGTACCAACAAGCTCCAATACCCTAAAACAATAAAACTAGAGGAGCAGTTTCCTTGTGGTTTTCAAAATTTAGTACCAAAACACTCTGCCTTTAAATTGAAAGCCACACTTGTAAAAAAAAAGAAGGGCCAGTTTAAAGTGGTCTTATCTCAAAGCAAAAGAGATAGTAGTAAAGTGGGACATGTGGCTTATACTAAAGTACCCTAAGAAAGAAGATACTACGATGGAACAAGAAATAAAGTAATGACAAATGACTTGTGGGGTATTTTAGTTTCATATTGTTGTTCTCTTTCTTCCACAATTATTTAATTGTTTCACCATAACAAGGGTGTCTATTATCTCCTTATCTCTTTCATCTTTTGTTTTTCCTCATTGTTGATCATCTTTCTATCTCTATAACTACAAAGGGGGTCATGCTTTTAACAAGGAAGTTTCTAGCCCAGGATGGTTTTTTCTTTGGAATTTGGTGGGGAAAAGCTTTATTGGTATGCTTCATTATTAAACCAAAATGACAAATCCTCTATTTTAGGGACGGGTAGACGACGGGTTAACAAGTCTACGGAACTCCGAGTTGGGGAGAAAACTGCAATTAACACGTTTCTAATCTAGCGCGTTTCCTCTCAACAAAAAAAAACCTAGCGCGTTTCCATCTCCCATTATCAATGGGAGCCTTTGCTCAAGGAAAAATGTTGTTGCCAATGGGCAAAACATCAAATTTTATGAGGATCGTGTCCTCTTATGCTCTTCACATTTTTTTAGGTCTCTAATCTACTTCATCATGGTACCAAAGGTGTGAAATTAAATGGCCACTTATTGACTCAGAAACTACTTCACCAGATATGCAACTTCAATGAATCAAATCAAGGTGAAATTAGAGCACAAGAATTTTGTGTTTTTTCTATCAAGAGAGACAACATAACATTGATACCAAAAAATACTAACAACTAGAACAGACAACACCTCAAAAGGGAAAATTGGAACGACCACCTTCTAGCCAAGTGAAAATTTATGCCGATGTTGCTTTCAGTAACAAAAGATCGTAACACATGGAAATAGCCAGACACCCCTGTCTTGGTATCTCTCGAATAGCTTTTCGTCCTTGCCATTATAGATCTCTAATTTAGGATATCCCAAAGGCATTATGGAAAATGTTTGTAATTTGTTCTTCTCTATAACCTTTGTGGGTTCATCTTGAAGAGTTTTGGTTCATTTTCTGCATTCTCTACACTTCTTCGATATTTTCCTTTGCCAATAAATTTTACCTCAAATGTAAACACTGATTTCGTCTCGGAATGATTGAACTTCTTTTAGCCTTTTAAGTGAAATTGAAATTGGATCCAACCTTGTGTTACTTCATCTCTTCTCGAAATTCTTAATAGAACTCTTGAAAGAAGGAATTAAGAAGATCGTATATATATACTCCCTACTTCAATTCTTCAAGACTAGTTGATAAATTTGAGGAAATTAACTCGTCGCATATAAACTATTCAAGTAAGAAAGCCAATAAGAGGAACATATGCAGGGCTTGATAACGGGCGAACCGGACACTCTTGGAATATGATTTCCACCGCTTCAACGAAAACAATCACAAACTTAATTGCGAACTTCAACATTCTTATGCAAATTTCCACTCTTTGAAACATCATTTTTGGATTGAAATTTCTTCACTTCACTACAAAAGAAAATAGGTTGTTATCTTTTGGTTACTTTTCAATTTTAATTTATGAACATTTGTATTTATACTTCACAAGAGTAGGCGAGTAGCTAAATATAATTGTCCTTTGGATCACCTCAAAAGCCAAAGCCATTTCTTTTCTCTCTCTTGATTTGTATCCTCTCACTCTATCCATAATATCTATCATTGCATACCCACTCATATTTGAGGATAGGCTTTACGTTCTTGTCTAGTCAATAATGCAACAAATTGTACAAAAAAATAATAAAGTAACATTGAATGTCTTCAACGTATAAGCCATAAAAAGCGAGGTTTAATTCTACTTTGACTCCCAATTTGTGACTAACTACAAAATTTAGTCCCCGTATTTGATTAACGTTCTATTTTGGCCCTTTAGATTAGACTATGATTTCGTTAGTTAAAATTTCTGTCAATATTTTTCCTTTTTACAATTTGTTTTAGAAGTGTATTTTTCTCGTCCTTTCTCGCTCAATACTCTTCAGAATGGATCACCGACAGCGACCGACATGCCATTCCAATGACATTTAACATTATTTTCTCTCTTCTTCACCCTCTCATCTCACCACCACCATCGTCGTTTCTCTTTAGCTTTAATTTGAAGCTAGAGGTGGTGATACTTGGTGATGGTGGTGGTAGCCAGCAGACAAAGAAGAAAGAAAGAAATTGTTGAAGGTCTCTGGCAGGGGCAGACTAATCTTTACTGACAACTTTTTTCAGTGACTTATTTCAACGAATATATAGAGAGAAAAGATATGAGATAAATATTTAAAATAAAAAGTAGAACAAAAAGAAAATATTGATTGTTAATTTTGAATAGCGAAATCACGGTTTTGGACCTAACTTAGAATATTGGACGAATATATGATCTAAATTTTCAATTGATTATAAATTTGGGACCAATTTAGAGTTAACGGATAAAGCACCTACAGAGAAAGTGAATGGCGGGGTCAAATTAAAATAATTCACAATTTTAATATGAGAAACTACCTATAAATTATTAGGAAGTGTGAATTTGTGAGGGTGAAATATGAGACAAGTTTATATTGAAAAATAATATTTTAGCTCCCATGCATATCTTTAAGATATGTAGTTACGCAATACTGTTGGAGTGGGTGGATTGTCTTTTTCCTATTAGCTCAAGTACATACCTTTTTTTAATAGGCAACATGGCCAACTGGATCTGTAGGAGAGCTACAATGGCATAATGACATATAATATATATACAGAGATCTTACAAGGCACAAGGAACCCTTGGACTCAGGTAGGAGTAAGAGAAACATTGAAAAGGTTTTGACCTCTAAAAAGTACTCACAAATTTCACTTATCCTCTCCGCGAGCTTTTCATGCAGTGGTTAGACACTCCTCTTAAATCTACGAGGACGTGAGATCGAATTTCGGTGGAAGCAGTTTGCTATCAAGATTTATCTAATATACTTTAAGCTATAAATAAAGTAAAAAAAATTGTCGAGCTTTAGGCATCTTTTATGTTGTTGGGCTTTAGGCCTCTTTCGGTTTAAATTAGGCGGTTATCGTGGTCATCACATCTTTATGATGTATCACTGCCTTATAACGACTAACGTGATCGTAGTTGAATTCTAAAAAAAAAAAAAATTCACCCATCATAGGCACGAGTGGATATCGGATCGGGTCGGTTGACCACAGGCTTATGGATGAAATTCTTCCATCCGGTCTAGTCGGTCGGGCTTTGAAATTTAATGACTGTAAATCACTTGAGCTTAATAAATTTTTGAAAAACCCAACCATTATAAACAAAAATCATTTAAACACTGATCTCTTTATGACTTCTCATTAAACAACTTTTATTCCCTCCTTATTCTCGAATTGGGCATTAATAAGTGAGCGACGTCGAGTAAATATATCAGGTTGGACTCGGGTAACATTTCAAAACCCGAATTCAACCTTATTTCATCTGACCGGTTAGCTTAGAACAACCTTCAGGTTTCAATATACTTTAACAGACTCAAGTGTTCATGACGAGTTTTGGATTTTCAGACATTTCCCCAACCCTAGTCCTAGGTGTTGTTTTATTTATTTTAATTTATTTTTGAAATCTCAATATAATTTATGTTTAATTTACTCTCATAGTTCGAGTAATTATATACATTAACTTCTCAATTAATATCATATCTTAAAACAAATCTTATTTCAAATTTAAACTTATTCATTTAAGATGAAAACTCGTATATTTGGTAAAGACTCAATTTACCGCGATCCTATCATACTTTTTCGTTACAACAATGAGTGCTAAACAAGAGAAATGTTATTAAAAATGAAAAAGAGTATGTAAAGTGCGAAGTTTATTTAATAAGAAGTATACAACTAAAAGGTAAGTAAGCAAAGATGACCCATTTTTCTCTTCTCTCTGGAACCCGAGAAGGCGAGAACCAACCAAGAGATACAGAATAACAACGGTTGTTTCGGATATATTTCCAAAGACAGGATTACTAGAAAATTAACAATCTCAAACCATCTAAAGAGGTAATGGGCAGATAAGTATAGAAGAGGAAACTCTTTCTAACAATTAGTTTGAGAGTAATGAACCTCACTCTTCTTTCACTTCACTAGGGCATAGTTTATCCATCTAAACAATATTTACTTGAATATTATTCACAAAATGTAGTAACAAGAACAAGGAGAGAGAATTTTAGGTCAGAAGCTTTAGTCAACTAAGCATAGTTGGATGACCAGTATGAAGCATCCTCTTGAGCATGTCCATTCCAAATGAAGAATCCGATGAACTGCACAAAGAAGCTAACTTTTAAGTCAATCACCAACGATGAATTCGAGTCGAGCTAAATATATTGAAAAACAAAAATGACAAAAGCCAACTACTATAGGGTTCAAAACAAATCCTTTTGGGTCGGTTTATGTTGCCTTCCGCCTCCTACGTTGTGGTCGGGCTTGGGTGGCAAAAGGACGGACAATAGCGATAACTCCTAGGGCTTCGGTCATCACACAACTCCAAAAGAGTGTCATGTGAGTGATATCAAAGAGCAGAAATAATCAAAGGGGTCTTAGCTAGAGAAGCAACACTAGCTACATTTAGTATACAAATAGAATAGCAGATTAAAACTGATGCGAACATAAACTTCAAGAAGACGAGAGAAAATATAAACAAGTAATAACCTTGGGATTGTAATTTCATACGGAAATGAGACACCGTTAGGTACGGGAGGAATGTGGTCCTTTTTGTCATTGACAAATTTTATGATCTGGAATAAAACGTCACGTAAAGATGCTTCCAAGGCCGTAACTCTCTCCTCCAATGCATTCACTGTGATATGCAAATACTAAATATTAAAAAGAGAATTTAACGGAAAGATGAAGAGATAATTAGAACACTACTTAGTCACAAGAAACATAAGAAACAAATGCACCTCCAGGATCCAGTACACCTTTTGAATGATGAGACTTGATTGTATGTGTTCTCGTGTGCTGTATGTTTAGATTGAGTTGCCAATGTTCCCAATATATGCGTTCAATTTTGTTGCTGAACCATGTTGCTTGTTTATTTTTCTCCTCATAGAACGACAAACATATCTATATCACCATTCATCCAGAGCATATTACTTAGAGAATACAGAATTAATCGTCCCACATCATATCGATGTATATAGTTCACAATTATGCAATCTCGTATTATGGATATGGTTATTTTATATACATTATACTTCATATACCAGGCTATCAAATCCACAAATATATGATATACTAATATATTATACAATGTATTTACTCAAACAACCAAATAGCAAAGTTTATGGCACTGAAATAGGTGCTAAGGCGGGAGGACAAATTATAACTTGAGTGTTTTAGAATTCTGGCTTCACCTTTGACAACATAGTGATCCACACACTAAGAAGCTAAACGTCATAAAATTCGCATAATTCAGAAATAGGCTAATGAGCACGAATTTGAACAAAATGTTCAATGACAGGTAGAATAATGAAGGGAACACTACTTTCCCAATAGACGTGCCAAGTCTAGACCGTCCATAGGAAATGTTGCCATAGTTGTGGTAACTTTCTTTGTGGTAGCATCTGGTAATGCTAAGATCGTTTTTTTTTAAACTTGTAATGCTTAGATCATCATACAGTGCACTTACCTGACTATTTTTGTTTGGGTGTTTCTCTACCCAAGTGATGAACTGGTTAATCTTCGCTTCTATTTTCTTTTCAATCTCAGCATCCCCACATTGCACCTATAAGCATAAAGGGGATAAAACTTATCAAAACCAAGTCTAAAAATATTCTAACACACTGAATATAATGGTATAAAAACTAAAAAGTATTGCACTTCACCAATAAATCAAAATGGTCTAAGTTTCACGGTGGGCTCAATAAAGAGTTAATCCACTTCCCAGTAGTAGATATTCTCTAACCAATAGCCCTAATTTATCTCACTCTGATGGCATATTACAGCACTACATTGGTAAGGCTGATTTATATGATAATTGACAAAAACAAAGTTCTAGTCCAAGTAGGACCAAATTGTAGATGAACATGTAGAGAGTAACACCTCCGGTTCTAGGGGTATCAGAAAAAGGTACCTGTAATGCAATTCGAAAGCAATAATACCTTGGCTAACACTTCAAAATTTGAGAACTACTTACATACGTAATTTCAAAAAGTTCCGAATCAATGTCTTTGGGGCGCACAAGACCCAACGCCCTATGGAACAAAATCGTATGCAATATGCCTGCATACAGATTCAAACCAATTCTTTATTCAGATAGATGTCAAGGTATTGTAAAATGCGGAGAACCAAGAACAAAAGCTCAAAAAAAATTTGACAAAGAAATGCCCTCGGTCTTAAGATAATACCATTCATAAGTCACTTTGAAACCAATCCATATGATTAGACCACCAAAGTCCAAACAAAACTCAACTTCATGAATCAATGCACTATTGGCCTACAATACGGTGGCCGGGTGGGGAGGTTGGTGGTGGTGGTACAATATTCATCGCCAAGGTATATGAGCGAAAAACAGTATATTTACTTCCTTGCCTTAGGTTCTCTTTTTATTATTTTTTGCTTCTTTTGGAATTATACGTGCTAAAGTGTATTTCACAAAATGATCCAATTATCCGACACAGAAAAAGTATAAAGACTGCATAAAAGAAAGTCAGAAACGAAAAAATCATTTCTTGTAAGGAAAACAAGTCCATCTTTCTTTAACTAGAATCAAACTACATTCCTAGAAATATGATTCCATTTACCCTCCCCTGGCAAACACTATACCACACTCCCATTTACGAAAACATATTAAATTTCACAATCGTTGATAAATCCGAAGACATAAACTCAAAATGAAGAACACGATTATTAAATGAAAGATACAATAAGCCAGTAGTGGTGGTATTGTATCGGTCGCCACAATTGTGGGTTTGATTAGTTGTCAACTGAACCACAAAATTCATTCTTTCTTTATTTTTAGCTCCGATTTATCAACAAATGTGGAACTTAACACAACAACAAACATAGTCCAAAGAAAGAAAAAGAAAATCAAACTTCTAGAAAAATAAGTAATTACTTTACCAAATTCAAACCCTAAAATTTAGTAAATAGTGAGAAGATAAGTTCAATTTTTGAGAGAGAAACAGTAGTCTTACACCGCAATACTTCTCTTATATCCATATACTCCACTTCCTAAACACCATAAATAAAGAAGTAGATAATCAGTTGATTTTCACACAGAATTTAACAGTAATCAGTTTTATAAATAAGGGTTTCAAATTTCAACATAAGTTATATGAACCCTAATAATACATCTGTAATTAATTTTTTTTAAAAAAACTCACCAATTCCCTGAGAGAACAAACCTCACAGTTCATAATAAATTCCTCAAAAATCGATCCTGAACAAAATCAGTAATTTAGATCAGATGACTGAATAGGAGAGAATTATGAGATGGGGGATTTATTATGAAACAAGTAGATTAGCTGCTGATCCTTTGGGATCTCCAAATTTCTAGATAAGCAACTAATTTGGGAGTTCTTCCTTCTGCTGGGTTTGGAGTCTCGACCTCAAAATAGTGCACCGCACTCAACGTTTACTTTTTTGCTTTAACGCCGTTAGATTATTGCTCCCACCACGGCACCACCACTAGTACTGGACTACTGGTGGCCAACGGGCCGTGTCGGCCTGGAAACAGACCGACAAGACCATTTATAAGGCGAAACGACACAGAACGATTCTTGTCGTGTCGTGCCGCGCCGATCCGTCTCGGATCAAACTGATCGTGGCGGGTCTGCGGATTTTAAGCTCCCAAATCCGTCAACCACGACATATTAGGAACAACAACACGACCTGCCACGATCGGTATCGTTCCTGACCCGCCACAACCATACTAACCCTTTAGAAACGAGTTATTTTAATTTATAAAAGCGATATTACTACCACCTTATTCAAAGTAATTATTAATTGTTGCAAAAAAACTAAGACTTAGGTTGGTAATATAATCCTATATCTGTTTACTAAAGGATAAAAGAAAAGTAAAAATTTATAAAAACTAACGACTTCTTTTCCAAGAAATAAACAAAGAAAGTAAAAAAACATGTTAGGCTTTAAAGAAAACATCACAATGTTTAACTTGGAAAAAAATTAAATGCTATTTTTTGCTATTCTTTTTAGTTAATAAATAAAAGGGTCCATGGATATATAGACCAAAATAATATTCAAAAAAGATTTATGATCAAATCTTCCCAAAATATGGATATTTAGTCCTTTTACATTATGGACATAATAACCCATTATGAGATAACTACCGTCCATGTCCCTCCTACAAAAATCACGGGATTTTTAATTTTCCAGGGTGAATTTGGAATGTTTCTAATAGGAGCGTGATTTAGGGGATTTAAAGCAACTAACGTATAGATCCGAAATTGATTTTTCCTCTGTCTTCTAACCGTTTTGGAAAACAAGTCTATTTCCAAATTAATTCAAAACAAAAATCGTAACCAAATCAATTTTCTCTCTCTTTACAGATTTGGAAACCAAATCAATTTTCTCTCTCTTACTATGTAAATTTTTTTCGATTCAAATCAATTTTCTCTCACTTAACTTTCAGATTTGGAAATAGTATATTTTCTAGGATCAATTTAGCGTGATTTGGGGGTTAATATACAAAACATATATCACTTTCTCTCACTTAACTTTCAGATTTGGAGATAGTATATTTTTCTGGGAACATTAAAACAACATATGTTTTTGTTTTTACTCATACATAAATACAAATAGAATACAAATTATGAAACAAATACGTAATTATGTATTATTTATGACGAGGAAACCATCATTTGTCAAGTATACAACATAATTTATCAAATGTATGTGGGTCTTGTTCAATAAATTACACATAATTTCTTTTACATTACACATAATTTCTTTTAGGGAGATTTTGACATACACCCCCACTATTATATGAATATTAGGACTTCACCCCCACTTTTTGAAAACTTTTGATATACACCCCCACTTTGACGGAAACCGTCAACTCAGAGTTAAGTTAGGCGTGTGTGACACACACACACTAACCATGACAATTTTACCCTTTTGTAGTTGTTGAAATTTTTTGACATATACCCCCAGTATTATATAAATTTTTGGACTGCACCCCCATTTAAAAAAAAAACAAAATTCCACCTAATGTAGTCTTTAAGCCAACTAATTATAAGCCAATCAAGTACAAGTCAGGGATTAAGTTACTAATTTGTATTATTAAGCACATCTTTTAATCCTACCCTAAAATTAAAAAAAATGCAGGAAATGTGTTGTCAAATCAGAGACACATTTGGTCTTCTAATGTCCTTTTATATACATTCAAAAAGTAATGATGTATAACAATTCAAGTTTCATAATATCAAACTAAAGTACCATATGTCTATTATCCACAAAAGAGCTCCATGAGATTTTAATATTCAAACGAAGAACAAATAGATATTTTCATTCCCAATCCATAACAAAAAGAAGTCAAATAAACTAACTAAACAAAAATATTTCTACTTCATAATAGTCTCAGTAAAAGAGTTATGTTTCTTTTATTTAGTACTCAGTTTCCTTGGCTTGTACTTGGTTGGCTTAAAGAAGAAATTAGGTGGAATTTTGTTTTTTCAAAAAATGGGGTATAGTCCAAAAACTTATATAATAGTGGGGGTGTATGTCAAAATCTCTCAAAATATTTCAACAACTACAAAAGGATAAAATCGTCATGGTTGGCGCGTGTGTGTCGCACACGCCTAACTTAACTTTGAGTTGACGGTTTCCGTCCACGTGGGGGTGTATATCAAAAGTTTTCAAAAAGTGGGGGTGAAGTCCTAATATTCATATAATACTGGGGGTGTATGTCAAAATCTCCCTTTCTTTTACATTACACATCCTTTACATTCTGTTACAAAAAAAAGTACAAAATCTTCTTTGGTTCAAAAATGGTGCCCATCCATGTACTCTGCATTAGTTTCGTTGACTCACTTTGATTTGATGATTCTCTTTGAAATTTCATCTGGTATATCTAATCTACACACATAAATACACATACATTAAAGAAAAAAAAAATCATATATTGTATTATAAACTACATGTACAGTTTCGTAAATTATATATAATGTTTGTCAAATTTTGACAACATTTGAAGGTTTTGAGTAGTTTGGTAAACTTATCAAGGCTACTGTTTTGGGTGAAAAGTATACTAATGGTAAATAAATAATACATAATTTATGTGTACTTATACGTAATTATATACATAATGGTAAGAACATGAAGATATACGTAAATTATATATACTTTATTGCAAAGCACACGAGTTTTGATAGTAAAGCGAAGTATTTCTACTAATGAAATGAGTACAGTTTTGGTGTTAAAGCAGGAGTAATGTTCTATAAATTACCCATAGTTTACTATAAATTGTGGTAATTTACGATAAAGTACATGTACTGTAAATTCTGTTATTAGTAACCGTATGAAAGAACAAATGTTTCATAAATCCGTACGGATTGAAAACCAGATTTGAAGAAAAAAAATGAGAATATAATTAAGCTTAAACTACAAATCTAAAGATATCTGCTATGATGATTGATTGCAATAATGTCAAACTCGAGTTGAAGGATTAAACATCAAAATCAAAAACATAAATGAAATTTTAAGAGAGAGAAAGAAAATAAACATCAAACATTCGACTGATGATTGATAATCTGATCTCACGAAATATCAGAAAAACCAGAAGATTAAATATAGATCTAAAGAAATATGATATTATCACTGGATGCAAACATAACATACTAACTTTGAAGGAATCATTGAATAAGGAATAAACATAAAGATCTTAAACAGTTATGAAAATTTTAGAGAGAGAAAATAAACATCATACATTCGAAGTTAATGAATTAGTAAACAGATCTTATAGATATGTATCATAAATCCGATATGTTTTATAATAGAGCGAAATAATTAGGGTTTTAGTTATAAGAAGAAATATTAGATACTAACAATGGTGTTATAAAGATTTCGAAAGTATTAAACCTGATAAATGATGAATTTGGACAGCAATATAATGTAGAAGAAGAAGATTTTCTGAGTTTAATGGAGGTTTGTCAACTGAATCGGTTTTAGAGATATCAAATAAAGAGTTTCCGTTACTGAAAATAATGAAGATATCCTTACTTCGAGTAGAAACATGATTGGAGAGAAATATGGGAGATAAATATGAAAAAAGATATGCATAGATTTCGAAAGTAAATCAGTTATAAAATATGGAAAGGTTAGATTAGGGATTATGAAATAACATTTATTCTAGAGATTTGTGTTTTCTCTCTAGATGAGACCAAATGGACTAGATATTTATTTATATTATTTCTTTGATTTTAAAACCCTTTATAGGATTAGAGAGGATTATATCTACTATTAGGACCCGTTTTTTGGGCTATAAGCCCAAAAATTCTAAATAGGGTAAATAAAATAAAATTTTTATGTCTAGTGGTAAATGGACCAGCAACTGCTAGACCGTTCAACACGGCACAACCCGACACGACAACTTCTGAAAACGCCACGAGAACGGCTGGGTCGTTGCCATAGACGTTATCGTGCCCAGACCTTCGTGATATGGGAATGACGCGAGTCAAAGTCGTGTCGTGTTAGAAACGACACGACACGGTCACTAATATTTTGTCTGGGAGCTATTAAAAGACAACAACAATCAAGCTACACTGAAAGAAACATCCTAAAGCGGAATGTAACCGTTGGCCACCTCTATTAGACAAACACAAGTCAAAACCAAGTTTCAAAGCATCTCCAATGCAAGACTCAATCTTAGAAATTTTAAGTGCCACATATGAGTCTTAGAGTTTTTTCTTAAAAAATCTCTCCACTGCAAAATTCAATTTGGAACTTTAAGATGATGTAACGGTAGTTAAACATGTTGGAGATTTAAGAAAAAATAACAACTATAACATAAAGGATCTAACACCATATACTCAAACCAACTATCTTTCAATCACAAATCTCCATTCATCATAAACACAAACATTGTTGTTGTTCCTTTCATTAACAAAGAAAAAGACATTAAAAAACATTAGATAATAGTCATAGATACATACCAATTAATTACTTCAAATTTCTTCACTAAGGATCTTCTCCAAAGAAAGCCCTAGTTCTTTCTCTCTCTAAGCTTACTCAAGTTGTAGACATATCAATCTCTACTACCTCTCTTTAATTAATTTAAGGAGTCTTTTTCCTTCTTTGCCCCTTCTAGTTTGATAGACCCATTTACTCAAGCCCACATTTCATATTGGGCCCAAAAACAAATTTGGTTTAAAACCACACTTTCAACATCCCCCCTTAAACCAAATTTCCATAGCTTCTCATACCTAACATCCACTTCATTCTTTCAAAGACATCGTTCTTCAAGGGCTTCGTAAATATATCGGCTATTTGATCTTGAGACTTGCAATACATCACTTCAATATCACATTCTTTAACATGTTCACGAATAAAATGGTAGCGTGTATCAATGTGCTTGCTTCTTTCATGACAAACGGGATTCTTGGCTAAAGCAATAGCCGATTTATTATCAAGGAACACTTCGGTTGGACCAACTTGAGGGCATTGAAGATGCTTCAACATATTTCTTAACCAAATTGCATGACAAACCATAGAGCTAGCGGCTACATATTCCGCTTCACAAGTAGATAAAGTCACAATGGGTTGTTTCTTGGAAGACCAAGTAAATGCCGTGTAACCCATAAAAAATACAAATCCCGATGTACTCTTTCTTTCATCTAAGTCTCTACCCCAATCACTATCGGAATAACCAATAAGCTTAAAATCTTGTGCACAAGAGAAAAATAAACCATCATTGAGCGTACCTTTAATATATCGAAGGAGCCTCTTTGCAACATTAAGATGAGATTCATCCGGTGTCTCCATGTACCTACTCACTAGCCCAACTCCATAGAGAATATCCGGTCTTGTACATGTAAGATAACGTAGACTTCCAATCAAACTTTTGAAATATGTAGGATCCACATTACTACTTCTTGTGCATTTTCTCAATTCTACTCCACTTTCAAGAGGGGTGTTTACCGGATTACACGACTCCATTTTAAATCTTTTAAGTACTTCCTTAGCATATCCACTTTGAGAAATAAATATTCCATTTTCCATTTGCTTCACCTCGATACCAAGGAAATGACCATTCAACCCAATATCGGTCATATCAAATTCCTTAACCATGATCTTCTTAAACTCTTCAAATAGTCTTGAATCATTACCGGTGAATATCAAATCATCAACATAGAGACAAACAAATAACATACCTCCATCTTCTTTTATTTTCATATATAAAGTGTGCTCATGAGGACACTTTTCAAATCCATTTTCTTGAAAATACTTATCAATTCTTGCATTCCATGCACGTGGAGCTTGCTTTAACCCATAGAGGGCCTTCTTCAACTTATAAACTTTATCTTCTTTTCCCTTTCTAACATACCCCAAAGGTTGTTCAACATATATCTCTTCCTCTAGGATACCATTCAAAAATGCCGACTTGACATCAAGTTGATAAATCTTCCATGAATATTGAGCCGCTATAGAGATTAACAATCTTATTGTTTCCATACGAGCAACGGGAGCAAATACCTCACTATAATCAATGCCGACTCTTTGCTTGTAACCTTTAGCTACAAGTCTTGCTTTATATCTTTGGACTTCTCCACTTGCATTCTTCTTTGTCTTATACACCCACTTTACACCAATAGGTTTATATCCCTTTGGTAAACTTGTCAATTCCCAAGTATCATTTTTTTCAATTGCATTAATTTCTTCATTCATTGCATTTTCCCATTTTTCTTCTTGGATGGCCTCTTCATAACTAATAGGATCACAATCCATGAGAAAACAACCCAAGTTCAATTCTTCTTCATTATCCACGACTTCATAAATCTCTCTCAAACTTCTAGTTTTCATTGGCCCTTCATTAGAACTTCCTCCCGATGATGAGGATGATGGGGATGAAGACGATGGTGTTTGTGGGTCTCTTTGAAATTCTCTTGGTGGTGCATCTTCTTCTTCTTCTCCTTCAAGCCTAAGTTCAACTTGAATAATTTCTTTTCCTTTCCATTCCCATGCCAAATCTTCTTCAAATACCACATCTCTACTAAAGAGCACTTTATTGACAATTGGATTAAACAACTTGTAACATTTCATTTGCTCATTATACCCAAGAAAGATACATTTCTCACCTTTGTCGTCAAGTTTTGTTCTTCTTGCTTCCGGTATCTTTGCATAAGCAATACATCCAAATATCTTTAAATGAGATACACTAGGCTTGTAATAGCCCCATGCCTCTTGAGGTGTCTTCATATGAACACTTTTAGTGGGACATCTATTTAACAAGTATACGGCACATGCAACGACTTCACCCCAAAATTCTCTAGGCAAACTTTTTTCTTTTAACATGCTCCTTGCCATGTTTAATATGGTACGATTTTTTCTTTCGGCTACTCCATTTAGTTGTGGTGTGTATGATGGGGTAAGTTCGTGAATAATTCCATGTTCTTTACAAAACATATCAAAGTCTCTTGAAGTAAATTCCCCACCTCTATCCGATCTTAGTTTCTTGATAAAATACCCACTTTGTTTCTCAACCATATTCTTGAATTCCTTGCACTCTTCAAATACTTCGGATTTATTTTTCAAGAAGTATACCCATGTTTTTCTACTATAATCATCAATAAAAGTGAGAAAGTAATTGTTACCTCCATTTGTCATTGGCTTCAATGGACCACAAACATCGGTATGCACAAGCTCCAATATATTAGATGCTCTCCACCTTCCTTCTTTAGAAAAACTTGTTCGATGATGCTTACCAAAGATACACCCTTCACACACTTTGTTTGGGTGATCAATACATGGTAAGCCCCTTACCATATTCTTGCTTGCCAAGGTCTTCATCCCATCAAAGTTTAGATGCCCAAGTCTCAAGTGCCACAACCAAGATTCATCTTTCACAATAGAGTTTAAGCATTTTGCATCACCATGTTGAATGTTTAAGGGAAATAATCTATTCTTTGCCATCTTTACCTTAGCAATTAGAGTTCCACTTCTATCTCTTAATGTGAGATGAAGATCTTTCAATCTTATATCATAGGTTTTTTCTAAAAGTTGTCCCAAACTCAAAATGTTATTTTTCATTGCGGGAACATAATAAACATCGGAAATATAGTTATGTTTTCCATTTTTTAGTTGAATGAGGATATTACCTTTCCCTAGCACCGGTATCTTTGAGGAGTCACCGAACTTTACAAACCCTTTCACACTTTCATTCACTTCAACAAACAATTCTCTTTTTCCACAAATATGATTACTTGCACCGGTGTCGAAATACCAAGTGTTTGTTTGTGATTCATCAAAACCATCACAAGAAAATAACAATGTAGGATCAACATTAATTTCTACTTCATCTTCAACAAGATTTGATTCTTCCTTAACTTCATTTTTATACCAACATTCATTACTATAATGCCCAAGCTTGTGACAATTATAACATTCAATATCCCTTTTGTCTCTACCTTGGCTATTATAAGGTCTAGTAAAGTTTCCTCTACCTCTTCCTCTTGGTTCATTTGTTCTTCCTCTATTAAAAAATTTTCTTCCTCTTTGGCTTCCAAAGCCTCTTCTACGGTTATCATAACCTCTACCATAACTCTCATAGCCTCTTTCTTTTTGGGGTGTATATTGTTTTTCTTCCAAAGTGAGTTTTGCTTGAAGTACTTGATCAACCGAACAATTTGAAGAGGTTGTGGCATTTCTATTCACCCTTTGTTCATGGATTTGCAATGTTCCCATCAATTCATCTACCGTCATAGATTCCAAGTCTTTTGATTCTTCAACAACAATAACCACATTATCAAATTTAGGTGTCAAAGACCGTAAAATCTTCTCCATCACCCGAACATCATCACATTTTTCACCACACCTTTTCATTTCGTTAACATTAGACAATACTCTTGAAACATAATCGGAGACAAGTTCTCCTTCATTCATACTCAACCTTTCAAATTCACCACGCAAAATTTGAAGACGAACCTTCACCACTTTATCAACTCCTCTAAAAGAATTCTTGAGAATATTCCAAGCCTCTTTCGATGATTTTGCTTCGGACACTTTTTCAAATGTAGAACTATCAATCCCTTGATATATAAGGAACAAAGCTTTTTTATCATTCTTTCTTGAATCTTTAAGGACATTTTTTTGCAAGTCATTCATAATATCCTCTTCTTCTAAAGTTGGCTCTACATAACCATTTTGAACAATATCTTACAAATCTTGAGATCCCAATAATACACTCATTTGAATGGACCAATGTCCATAATTTTCTTTTGTTAACATAGGTATTTGAGATTGCACCATATTTGTCATTTTTTTCTTACTAGATCCCCAATTTTTTTCACAAACCCTAGATTCTCAAAATGTTGAAATGATAAGATAACATAGCTCTGATACCATTTGTTGGAGATTTAAGAAAAAATAACAACTATAACATAAAGGATCTAACACCATATACTCAAACCAACTATCTCTCAATCACAAATCTCCATTCATCATAAACACAAACATTGTTGTTGTTCCTTTCTTTAACAAAGAAAAAGACATTCAAAAACATTAGATAATAGTCATAGATACATACCAATTAATTACTTCAAATTTCTTCACTAAGGATCTTCTCCAAAGAAAGCCCTAGTTCTTTCTCTCTCTAAGCTTACTCAAGTTGTAGACATATCAATCTCTACTACCTCTCTTTAATTAATTTAAGGAGTCTTTTTCCTTCTTTGCCCCTTCTAGTTTGATAGACCCATTTACTCAAGCCCACATTTCATATTGGGCCCAAAAACAAATTTGGTTTAAAACCACACTTTCAACAAAACATAGATATCTCAAGAGGACTCTCTATTTCTAGAGAAATTTTGAGATATTTCTAACTATCCAACTCATAATTTTATAAATTTAAACCAATAGAAATCAAGTCTTTATATGTTCTCAAAATAACTAAATATTTTTTAGAGATTTGCATTGGATACATACAAAAATTGGAGGATCTCAAAAGTGTAATCTAGGAAAGAGAATCTTAGTTGAGGCTTGACACATAGGACTATTAGAGTTTTTGCATTGGAGATGCTCTTAGAAAGGAAAATTTGGTCATAACTCCTTCTCCAAGGTTTTCTTCTGTAAAAAAGACCTATCAATTTTTTTTTACGAAAAACTTCTCGTGGCAGTGACACTTTGATTAACATTTCCACATCTCTTTACTTGTTCTGATTAAGGGATTAAAAGAATCTAGCCATGATTGTTCTATAAATTTCTCTTCTTCCTACACTTTCATTCTCCAAACTTTCCTTTTCTTATTCAAAATTTCATCTACTTTCTACCTTTAATCTCAAATCTCAATTATGTATTATCATGTATAATGTTATCTGAAAGCAAATAACACAACAAGTTAACCAGCCTGATCTTCAAACATAGCGAAGTTTAGAAATTCAACGACATAGATCGAGTGGTTTTATCAGCAGCAAAGAAAAGTGCCAAGTACAGGCTCAAGCTCAATTCATTCGGTATGGTGTGCCCGAGCCGATTGGTCCAAGGAGAATTAGAAGGATTATGAAAACTTCCCCCCGTTTCTTCTTCTTTGATTTTTCTTTTAAGTTATCACTCCGTATTTTTCTCTCTAAATTTTTTCACTCTAATATTAAGGTATATTCTTATCGATCCAATTTTCCCACATGTCTTAGAATTTTCATCAGATTACCTGAACAATTTCTTCCGACCTAGCTTATATTGTAAATCGGAAAAATAGAATTTCGAAATGATTGGACTTTCAAGTATGGCAGAAGCTGAATCAATTTAGAGGGGGAAAATGGTAGAAAACGAGAACGAAAAGTTCAAATTCAATTTTCAAATGTTCCTTTGGCATTTTGGTAAAAATAAGTTGTTTGATAAATGCCTTAATGAGAAGATTGATATGATTGTTAGGTTTGTAGTGTTTTTTCACAACAGTTTACAATGATTTGCGACAGCTTGCAAACAATTTGCGCAAAATCATTTAGAAGTTTTTGCAAAGGTTTGCATTAGGGGTGCAAGAGTTTGCCGTTGTTTACAAATATGTGAAATGAAAACCTCACGCACGTACAAAACAAGTAAGATAAGGTAAAGTATCTATCTTAGTATCTTGCAACTTGCAAGGGCGCTCCTAGAGTCCTAGTATATCTACTTAATGAGCCAAGTGACTTGTCATCTTCTTACGGCGAAAATTGGGTCTCCAGTGAGAAGCAATTGTTATCACAATGTGTGTCTGATCAAACATTCATCACACAAATACACGAATGACATTTATAAATATGCATAAGAGTGTAGCCAATTGCTTGTCCTAGGGATAGATCAATAACATTCCAATGCAAGAAAGTTGGAGAAAACAACAAGAGTTTTCTCATTAATTACTATGAGTACAAGAAGAAATGTAAGAAACAGTAAGATACTGATATTTCATGTAAAAAATAACTAGGCTTTCCCCCCTCACTTTTGTCTTAAATCTTCTTTAACTTCAATTACTAGTACTACTACTTCAGTAATTAGTAATTACCGGTAACACAGTCACACCATCGTGACCATAGAAACTAATAGAAGTCATAAAAAATTACATAAAATTAAACTTGGTTGAATACTGCATGCATGATAGCATACTATAAATTTGTAAGGGTAGTTAGTACTAATGGCCCTTGGCTTTGCCACATCGAAGTGCATTCGCCGGAATATCATATTCGGTGAAGAGACTTTTTTCGTCATTCCAAACTCTAAAGTACAACTCCTGCCCAAGATATCGTCTTGGCCAACTAGCAGACCTTAAATTCCACATACCCTTGTTGTCTAATGGCAATAAAACAGCACTCCATGACCTTGGGTACACTTGAATTGTGTATCTTGTTGGTGCATCAATAAGATTATAAGATTTCCTACTGTCATTATTAGACCATGTTTTAGGCCCATATCCGACAACGAAGAAGTCATTGCCATCAAGATGCCAAGATTGCACATAATCCTCATTGTTTTGGAAGACTAGTTCGATGAAGTCATGGAGAGCAAAATCAACGACAGAGGTTCCAAACTTAGGTACAGCAGTTTTACCTGGTTTATTTTTTATTGTTTTCAAATCAAATACTCCAGGAATGTTGAAGTAATCAGCTAACTTCAATGGAGTCTCAGGGTTGACATAGGAAACACTATTCACTGCAAATCTTAATTTTCCATCAAGTAAAGTTCTTTTGTTTCCCAAAACAACCGTCCTCGTGATTGGTATGTTACCGTAGTGAAACGAACCTTGTGGGTTTGGCCTTGCTGCACTCGCTGATAAGTTCCATCTACATAACAGATTGAGTAATTAGGGGTCGATTTGAGTTCGACATAAAATGTGTCTGGAGTAAAAGATCATTTTGTTGTACCTGAATGTTCTAGCTTGTTTCAAAGACCAATTGATTTGATCTTCCGGACCGCTCGGCAAGAAACCGGAAGCCTTAGCACGAGAGTTTGAGTAATGAAGTATTGCAGTTGAAGTGAGAATGATCCCGGTGAATCGGGATGAAACAACAATATAGTAGTCCTTTGGTGGTTGATTTAAGGTGACAAGGACAGCCAAGGATTGACCAACATGTACATCAAGAGAGTCATATAGTTCTTGAACTGTATGAGATCCTTCGATTTCGACCAACTTCATTTTATGGCCTTGAATCCTGAAGTTGATAGAGTATGTTATACCAACATTTGATATCCTGAACATGTAAGTTTGTCCTGATACAAAAAACATAAACAGGAAACCATCTTTAGATTCAACAATAAGAACATAACTTCGGAACTAATTGAATTGAATTGAATATCAGCATGAAGTTTAACGATAATCGTTAATAAGTTTGTAGTCATACAACTCAAAATCAATTGATATTGAGCGGAGAGGAACTAGACATTATATTATTGGATCATAACTTTTTCACATGGGACTATTTACACAAATCACCTTGATCGCCGACTACCTCAGAACCGTTTTTGAGCCCGTTAATTAGTACACCATTAGGGAAAGGAATGAAGGTTTGTGTGTCCAAGATTTGTTCTAATTCCTGCAAATTTCAAGAATATACCATAGTAAGTATTCAAAAAACATGTTACAAGTAAGAATATACAGAAGCTCTATCTCTCAAGCCAACCCAAAAACTAGCTCATAAACACTTGAAATGTATATTTTGATATGTTCTGAACCTTGTGACCAGCCTTGTACCAGTCACCGACAAGGAAGGTGAAGTCGTTAGCCGGGGTAGCAAAGGGGAGTGGGATTTTGGGCCTGGTGTAGATATTAAAGGCTCCAAATCCACCAGAAGCTTTGTGCATTTTGGTTGAAGGGAAGTAAGTAAATGTTCCAAATTGATCCTTGACTTGCAATCTGTATGTGTAGTTTGTGTTTGGAGGGATAGGGCAATTGGTTCCAAGAACTCCATCTTGCCATGAAGTTTTTCTGTGCTTGATTCCATTCCTGAAATCACATCATAGTTTTCCAACACAAAAATTTTACCTTTCTTGATTTTTATAATGAGACCTCAAAAATGGGCCTACTTGATGGTAGGCTCACACTTTAATGCAATGAAGAAAGAAAGAAAGAAAGAAAGAAAGAGAGAAGGCTCACCATGTAATGAGAAAAGGCTGGTCTAACTTGTTAATGACATTAACAATAACATTGTCATTAGTGACAGCATCAATTCTAGGACCTGGAAACAGTCCATTGATGAGGATACCCTACAAATGTAAAGAGAGATCACTAATTAAATCAAGTTATTTGAAGAGTATCTAATTGTGAGAATAGTCTCACATGAACAAAAACTAGCTACTAGACTATTATATTTAAGGTCTTTCTGCTTATTGCTAATTGATTTTGAGTTGAACGCTCGCAACCTTAACATGGTATCAGAGTTGAGCTAACACATGATCTGCATTTGGCTAGACAAGTTGCAAGACACCCGATAAAAGACACGAATAATTAGGCTCAAAGAACGTCTGACATTACAAAGGCTGATATGTATTCTGTGAGAATAGTCTCACATGGGAGAAGTGGTATCTAGCAACGCTACCAAGCATATAATGTCTAGGTCCTCTCCGCTCATTGTCAATTATTTTGAGTTGGATGACCACAAACTTAACATATTCTTATGCCGATTGGTTTTGGGTTGGGTATCTACAAACTTAACACTGATGACAGAAGTGTGGACAAAATAATAAGAAGAGAAAATTAAAGTACCTGTTGAGGGACACCAAGAGGAGAAATAGTACCATAAGTAACAGTCCAAGTGAAGTATCTGTATGGATCTTCTGCTTTCACCACAAAAGCAACACTCATACAAGCCAGTGTTGCTAATAATACTCGCAACATCAACATGGCTCGCCCTCCCATACTCTTTCGTTTTATTGCTAGACAATCTCAAATATCTCCAATCCTGCGTGGAAGAAAGAAATGTGTAAGATAGAAGAACAACCCTGGAACGTCACGCGCCATATATGTATTGAGTTTAGATGCCTCTTCAGTCTTCATTTTAAAGTTTGAATCAATTAATACTGGGAAATGTTAAGTGTACAAAAGATTTTGATGCTATATCTAGGAAAACATGGACTAACAAACAACAGTACACATAAATTAGTGGAATTAAACTAACCTGATTATATATGTTGATCCAAGTTACAAGATAAGTGAAACCACAAAGTAGCTAGCTACTTGTTAGAAGAATCTAGAGAGAGAGAGAGAGAGAGAGAGAGAGAGAGAGAGAGAGAGAGAGAGAGAGAGAGAGAGAGAGAGAGAGAGAGAGAGAGAGAGAGAGAGAGAGAGAGAGAGAGAGAGAGAGAGAGAGAGAGAGAGAGATAATTTTGGTTGATGATGAGCAGAGTAGAAGAAGGAGCTAGAGTAGGTTAAATACAAGTGATGATCACATGTGTATGCATGTAGAGGAAGCATCTATGAATTGTGGGATGTGGGTTGCATTGATTAGATGGTCTCAAGTATCAAGGACAACCCATTAGTGGCCCATTTGACCCGCACTTCATGGGTCTTCTTTCCCTCATGCATGGGCATGGATTCTCTCTCTAAACTTGTCGTAGTCACTAAATAAACTAACTACAATCAGATCACACATGACACATCCAAACTTGTTTAGTCGGTTTAATAAATTTTATCTAAAAAGTCGGTCCAAATCTAATACTAGTATTTTTAAATAAAATTGACTATTCCTTATATAGCAACCTAAAGATTGTTTCATTTTTGTTATGATTTTTGGTGGATTTGTTAAATCTTCTTAGTATATTTCCTCAAGTGTTAGAAATATAGTTCAATATAGTCCCACATTGTTCAATTGCTTAAACTTTTCTCTTGTACCACTCCTTATAATGATCTTATTTAATAGCTATGAAAATCAATACAAATCATTACAATTCTCTTTTCTTACATGGTATAAGAGCTTCTAGTTTTTTTTCTTGGGTTAGTCAATAGAGTCTTCCGCTTGCCGGCGGCGGTAGTCTCATTAATGGCTACCGTCCGCCGGACTTTTATCCGTTTTTAATTCAAGTTTAGTGTTATTTTTGTTCCTTTTCAATAAGAGTAGTTCTTTTCTATTGTTGAGATCTAGTCATTCTTCAATACTTTTCTCAATAGTATTTGAAGACGATGAAGATTAACAAGAAGATGAAAGTGTCAAACAAGAGCGATTTGTTCAAGAAATCACATGATATACTCTTTAATGATCTCAAGCATTTCAAATGTCAAGTCCTCCACAACATCAATCTATGTGTATCCATGGTCCATGTTATATTTTGAGAGAAATTGGAAAGCTATTAGAGAGGGGGAAAAGAATTCATTGATTTCTTGTTAGAATAGTTATATACCCCATGTTTATCTTGAAACTATACTTATAGTTGTCCAAAATCTTGATTTCCAATATGATGCACATGAAGTGTTTGATAGAATGTATTAAAGAAATCATGCTTATTTTCAAAGATGGGTTTCTTTTGATGTTTGAAAACATGTATGTGGGTTCCTTTATGGCAAAAGAGTTAATTCTCTTACTTGATTTGCTCATACTTCTTATATCCAAGATGAGAACTCTCAAATGTTTGTTCCTTTAGTATGCTACTTGGTTCCAATATATTATCTATAAGATCAAAAAAAGAGGAGATAAGAGAGAGTATAAATGAAGAATAGAAGTGGGAAGGTCAAGATCGATGATTGTTAGTGTTTATGTTCAACAACACATAAAACCAAGTAGATAATCATGTGTGAGGGATTGAATTGCTTTGATGGTGTTGGAGTAATAATCATGTGTGAGGGCTATTAAAAACCAAGGTAGGAAGATCTCCAAAACCGGACAATGGTTAGTAATTGTCAACCGGGCAATGGTTAGTAATTGTCAACCAGACAATTGTTAGTAATTGTCAATACCCGGCAATGGTGCCAGCTTTTCTTCAAATGGAGAAAAGCAAAATCAACAACAACATCAACATCAAAACCTAGCAATGGTGCCAAATTTTCTTCAAGTGGAGAAAAGCAAAATCAAAATCAACATCAACATCAACAAAACCTGGCAATGGTGCCAACTTTTCTTCACATGGGGAAAAGAAAATCAACAACAAACAACAACATAGCAACCTCACAATGATGCCTCCATATCAAAATCAAGTCAAAATCTACAAATTTGTTTAGCAAACTCATGAAATTTTTCACTAGCAAAAGTCATTCGTTTGAGGGGGAATGTTAGAAATATAGTCCAATATAGTCCCACATTGTTCAATTGCTTAAACTTTTCTGTTGTACTACTCCTTATAATGATCTTCTGTAATAGCTATGAAAATCAATACAAATCATTACAATTCTCTTTTCTTACATCAAGTACATAAACCTATCAATTATGTGAGCATAGACATTAGCTCTATGATTCTTTTTCAATTGAGATTTAGCATAGTACTAGGTTCCCTCCCCGTCCTACGAACAGGGAAGATCCCTCTTGGCTAACGCCTTTGAGGAAGAGAAAAATAAATTTAAATTGCAACATAAATTACATTAACTTTCCTCAATTTGTAAATCAATAGAAGAGAGATAACCCGTGTGTTTAAAGATGAGAGAGGGAAAACTGTAGTTATGTAAGAAATATCACTAACATAAAAGATTTGATAAAAAAATTGAGAGATTTAATTTCAATTTTAAGTGAAATAGTTAGGAGAGAAATTAGGAAGATATGGGAGAGTGGGTTAGTTATTTAGATGTCTCCCACTAATTCTACTGTAAAGTTGGTAGTTTCTAAGATGTATTCCGTGAGAGAAAAAATAGGGAGAGAAATATGTGGGTAGTTATTCTAACCAATTTTTACTGATTTACATAGATACCCTTGTTTTTTAATGTATTTACATAAAAAAGATTTTATATTATCGGTCGGATATGTTCCCAACAAAATCTCTAAAATCTCTAAAATAAAATGGATGACCAGACTTATCTCTTGGAATAACCGACTGATCTGTTTTAATATAATAGATGGTGTAAACACTAGCTTGGACTCAAAATATGTAATTTTCTCAAAATCGAAGTACTGATTTTTTAAATTTGTCACCTAACTAACTAACCTCAAAGATTTTAATACCAAGAATGAAATCAACAACACCCATCTGTTTCCTGTCAAGGATAATAACTTTCTTTAATGTCATTGTATTATGCGTTTACTTCAGACTATATCAAGATTTTACTAATTAGTATCAAAAAGTCAACATCGATCATTTTCTGTCCACAAATCTTTAGTAACTCAAGTGCAGAAATGGTTTTGGCACAAGGTAATCCCATTGCAGGCTTCTCAACTCCAAATAGGAGATCTCTCTAAAAGGCCAACTTGATAGGTGTTTGCGGTCATCCGACTCAAAAGTAATTGACAATGAGTGAAGAAAACCTAGACTTTATATTCTCAGTTGCTAGATCGCCCTTTTCCCTTCATGATCCTCATCCCGGCACGAAACCTGGCGGGGTGACGTGTCAGACTGTGATCTAGAGAGAGAAAGTGAAATACTTTCTCTCTCTAGATCACAACCCGACACGTCACCCCGCCGGGTTTTAGCCGAGTTTCGTGCCGGGATGTGTATCACGGTTGTTTCCGAAGTGTGATTATTCTCACGCCTCATCACTTGTGTTTTTTTAGTCTATGACGTGTTTTTTTCTTTTTGGGTGACGTGGAACACTTGTGGCTTTTAAGTCAATCACATGTGGGTTTAGCTCTGATATTACGTTAAAATTGTCATCATCCAACTCAAAACAAATTGGAGCTATGGACAGAACCAAAACTTTTGTTAGTGGGGGGCCGAACCATTCTAGTTATAAACTAATTTGAAAAATTTATAAACAAATAAGTCATGAAGATTTAACACAAATATTAATTTCATTCCATTCAAAACTACCACTTAAAAGATATCAATTCCATTCCAAACATTACAAACGACTGCTCTCACTAGCCGTTTGAAGCTTACCTACTTGAAATACATTTTATTGACATTAGTTAAATGTTTACTTGTAAAAATATATTAATTGATGTAATTAACTTGTAACGGTAACAAAGAAAGAGTGTGTGTGTGTGAGAGAGGGAAATATTATTTTCTAATAAATTTACATTTTCTCCATTACGATCTAAGAGACAATCAACTTTGGTTAATCAAATATCAAATTTTGAATGACCCGAATTAATTTTCTTTTATAATTGGAATCAATATATATAAATTAACAAATATGTTAAAAGTGTCTTAAATATGGGTTTGATATCTAACCCGGTTTACGACCCGTCAACCCGTTTACAAAATTTCGGCGCGGAATTTTGGACCCGTTAGCGGAGCAAATTACTGAGACATGGCTGGTATGCGAAGCAGGCTCTGAGGCAGAGCTGATTTTTGAGACAGACTTGGAATGCGAAGCTGTGCTTATGTCGGTCATTACTGTTAGCGTATCCATGTTTCAGATTTAGAAAGAGAGAGTCGGTGAGGCGGTGAGATTAGGGTTTTAGTGGCTATATAAACTACAACCTTGGAGATATCTGGGTCGAATTCTCACGAATCTCTTGTGTAACTTGTTTGCTTATCACAGTAGGAATTATCGCGCCGTTGTCGTCGTGGAGTAGGTCTTACCAATTGAACCACACCGATTTCTCGTGTTCTGTGTGATTATTCTTTATTTTCTATTGCTTTTCTTAGACTACATGTTTTTGGTCATAGCAAACCCTTTATGTCATAACAAACTAGAAAAGCAATAAAAACTTACAATAACGGACACTTGAAATAATAGAAACTTACCATTAGAAATAGACGGACCGCGGAAACTAAAGGTCATTTACTTATTGATGCCTAAGAATTCTGGTGGTGGAAAGAATTTATGTTGGGTTAGGTTTATTTGAGAAAGATTAAATTTGGATAAAACTCCCACTCGAATAGTGGTCCCTTTTCGTGGTCCGAAAAGCCTTGAAAAGACCCGGGACAAGTCCTAGACAAGTCCCGGCCCAAGCCCACAAAAGGGCTTGGACAAGGTCCAGATATGGCACGGCCCATAGGGCCGGCATGTCCGAGCCGAGGCCAATAGGCCTGATCTCGTCCTGGCCGGAGCCAGGACGCTAGTCCAAGCACCAGACGCGTCCTAGACGCATCTGGTGCTGGACCGGACCAGCACTAGGTGTCTCGGACATAGTCCGAGACACCCAGGACCCCAGACGCGTCTCCAAGACGCATCTGGTAGTAGCTACTGGACGCGTCTGGAGCAGCTGGACGCGTCCTCAGACGCATCCAACAGTAATCTGGGACGCGTCCTCAGACGCATCCAACAGTAATCTAGGATCAAAAACTCAATAGTCTCCCCTTTTTTTTTTTTTTTTGTGTTGTAATTTTAAATTGCTTTTTCCAAAATTTGAAACACTTCTAAATATTTCAAATTCTTTTTAGAACAATTCTAAGTTTCCAAATTTTGTTTTTCACAAGTTTCCAAAAACTTAAAAACAACTCTTTTAATCAAACCAATTTGGATCAAAATTTTAGGTTTTGAAACTCTTTTCAAGAACAAATTTTGAAATCTTTTGACACAATAATCTATCTAGGAAAGCATGGAATTGGTCCAAAACTTAGATAAGATAGGCTAATTGCAAGAGGCTCTGACGCCACTGTTGGGTTTTACACCCTTCTACTAGTGTTTATAAAGGAATTAAGACATCTAATGTCTACACTAGTATTCCCAGGATCACATGCATAAACCTATGATAATCATTAATTAAAACTAGAAAGATAAATACCTTGTTCGCTAGTTTTCCCTCGAACCTTTCCAATTGCTTATGAGAAGACCAAGAGCTTCAAGTGTAGCTCCTCTACTTGGGACACGAGCAAACAAATTTGATCTCCCACCTTGTTGTATAGCTAGCACACCAATGGTGGTTGGAAGAAGAACTCCTTTCTTCTTGACTAGATAGATAGTTAATGGGAATTAGCTCACTTTCTCCTCTCTACTTGATGTGGTAGAGTAAGAAAGCTTAGAGAGAAATTCCACACCTTATTCTCTGCCCTAAGAGTGTTTATATAGAACCCTAATAAGAATCCACCTCCTTTTAGGTTTCCTAAAACACCCTTTAGAATAAGATTTAGGGAAATAGTCGAAAATAGCAACTATTGGTATTTTCTCAATTCCCTAAGGAGGAGGTGCCCAAACACCACGAAAATTGGCAGATATAATGTTTATTATATCAGCAACTAACCCTCCAAAATTCAGCCCAATCCGAGTCCTAGAAGTACCTGAACCGGTCTAGGCCCAAAAACCCTGTTTTTGACCCTTTTGTACTATCTTTGCCTAATTCCCTTTTAGGCCTATGAGATATGTTTATGGGACACTCCCATGATTATATCTCACTCCCACTAGTCATATCCTAGATCAATTTGTCACTCTTATGTGTAACCCGTTGTAGGATCCGATCGAAGTTAGTCGTGAATTACTCCGTAATTCGACGATCGTAGTTGGTCTCTAGCTACAACTCTACGATCCCTAAATCAATCGGACTTGATGATCTTCCACATCAATTGTCCTATCCGACAAATTGTTCGCATCGTCACCTTGGTCGAAGGACATCTCCTTCAACTCCTTCAGTTCTTCTCACCCGGTAATGCATTCTCTTCCGGAGCTCTGACTTTACAACCTGGCGACCAGATGCATTTGGAGAATATCTTAGACGAATACGGAGCATTAGACCCTAACCGAACATACATCCTAAAAAGAAGGGGGGAGGTGGTTAGCGAAGGGTGCACGGACGACCCAACCGTCTGCGAAGTGCTCATACATCAGGTAGCAGAGCTAACTCGAGAAAGAGAGACTGTGGGGGAAAGCAGTAATCCACCAACCCCATCCCTGTCGAGAGATATTGGAATCTGAGAAGCCGAAGAATTTCAAGTGCCCAGCACTAGACCATTACCACAGCTTGGAGGACCCGGGAGTGTTTATCAACAACTATACTGCAGTAATGAACCTATATACGACCAACCAGAATATATGGTGCGTAGTCTTCGCCACCATCCTAAAAGGACCAGCCCAGACATGGTACCAAGCGCTGGCCCCGGGATCGATCAAGTACAACTTGCCCAGGTCTTCTGTGACGCCTTCCGAGGAAGCACCACAATCAAGAGAAAGACCAACGAGCTGTTCAACGTGGTTCAAGGAAAAAACGAGACTTTGGAGATTTATTGGCTGAGATTCCGCAACCTTATGGTGCAGGTCCCCGATCTGGAGCCAAAAGTCGCTTTCGTCGCTCTGTCAAGAGGCCTCAGGCAGGACGATGTCATCAGAGACATCTCTGACAGGGAACCAGATACTCTTGCAGAGCTGATAGAGAGGGTGCAACAATTCATTAGGAAAGAAGTAAACTACCGACGATTGAAGGAGGTGGCCAACATCCCGTATGAAAGCGAACCGACCCGACAGAAAGAACGGGAGGAAGTTAGGCCCCCCCAAGGAACGAGAACGAAGCAGAAGACCCAAATCTGACTTCACCACCTATACCCCGTTGGTGAAAGGTAGGGAGGAAATTTTACAGATACTCATAGCGAAAGGAAAAGCGGAACTACCCAGACCCAACGATGACAAAGAGGAGTTCGGGTTCAGAGACATGACCGCGTGGTGCGCCTTCCACCGAGGTTACGGTCACAAATACATCCAGAAGCTCATCGAAGAAATGGTGAGGAAAGGTGAGCTGGACAAATACATCCAGAAGGGGCAACGGCCCTACGAATACAAGAATAAAAGGTCGTCAAACAGAGTAGGAGTCGGGTCTGGGCTGGATTCCGACGAACAGAACCCGACCATCAAGAAAGCAACTAAAGGCTTAAAGGAGCCAACCGGGGTCATGGGAAACATCAATACTATCTCAGGAGGACCGACTCTCGGCAGAGCTACCAAGGGAGAACAACGCAGATATGCCAACGAGGCGAAAAACCCACCAGTTCTGTTTATCAAACCTAGTGTGGAGACACCACCCATCGTCTTCACCGACGATGATCTAGTGGGGGTAATAACCCCACACGCGGACCCACTGGTGAAAACGACAATAGTAGCCAAATGGAGGGTAGGGCGCATCCTAGTCGACACAGGAAGCTCGACTAAAGTCATGAGCCGAACATGCTTCCAAAAATTCGGGGTAAGTCTTCACCATCTCAAATCATATAAGTCTTGCTTGACAGGGTTCGGCGACAATCAAGTCGAAACCGATGGGACATCGCTACCCGTACTGATAGGAGAAGGAAAAATGAAGAAAGCGATAATGTTAAATTTTTCCATAGTCGACAAGATGCATGCCTACAACATCATACTCGGCAGGAACTTCCTGAGAGAGTCGGGGGCGATAATCTCTATGAACCACCTCATGATAACTCAAGAGGACCCTCTATTTCTAGAGTACCCTCTTGAGATATCTCTAAATGTCCAACTCATCAATATTTGAATTTCGACCAATAGAAATCGAGTCTTCTATATTTTCTAAATAACTTATTATTTCTTTTTAAAAATAACTACGACATATAAGTAAATGAGATTAGTTTAGAGTTTTGCATTGGAGACGCAAAAGAGTTGAAGGTCTCTATTTCCGCCACATAGGAGTGAGAAACTCAATTGAGACTTGACACATAGGACAAATAGAGATTTTTTTGAGTTTTGCATTGGAGATGCTCTTAGGTCAGAGGGATAAAACATATCCGAAGAATACATGAAATAAAATTGGGAATAGGAAAAAGTTTTTTCTCATTACTACGAAGATAAAAAAGATGTAAACAACAGTAAGATACTGACATTTCTTGTAAAAATAACTAGCTATGCTTCTCCCCCTCACCTTTTTGTTAGGTTTACCCTGCTACAAGTTCTTCTTCAACTTCAATTACTAATACTACTACTACTTTAGTTGTAGATAACACGGTCACACCATCGTGACCATAGAAACTAATAAAAGCCATAAAAATTGGCTGAATAATGCATGATAGCATACTATAAATGTTAACGAAAATACTAATTTAATGACCCTTGGCTTTGCCACATCGAAGTGTGTTCGCAGGAATACCATATTCGGTGAAGAGACTGTTTTCGTCATTCCAAACTCTGAAGTACAACTCCTGCCCAAGATATCGTCTTGGCCAAATTGCAGACCTTAAATTCCACATACCCTTGTTGTCTAATGGCAATAAAACAGCACTCCATGAACTTGGGTACACTTGAATTGTGTATCTTGTTGGTGCATCAATTAGATTGTAATATTTCCTACTAGCTTCTGTCCATTTTTTAGGCCCATATCCGACAGCGAAGAAGTCATTGCCGTCAAGATGCCAAGTTTGCACTGTTTTCTCATTGTTTTGAAATATAAGTTCCACATAGTCATGGAGAGCAAGCCCCATGACTGAGGTTCCAAACTTAGGTGCAATTTTACCAGGTTTGCTCTTGATTGTTTTCAAATCAAATACTCCAGGAATGTTGAAGTAATCAGCTAACTTCAATGGTGTCCCAGGGTTGACATAGGAAACACCGTTCACAGCGTATCTTAATTTGCCATTGATTTTAGCTTCTGAGTTTCCTAAAACAACCGTCCGGGTAAACTTTATGGCACCATAATGATATGAACCTTGTGGGTTTGGCCTTGCTGCACTCGCGGATAAGTTCCATCTACATTGTCAAAATAAGAGATCCAGTTAGGGTTTCAGCAACCTCTTTAAAACAATCTTAGGCGGTGCTCTTGTTTCAATTTCAGATCTGAAATCTGATTAGAGATATGGATCGACTCGGGTCAGATTTCGAAACTGTTCATTTTTTATCTGAGTTGTGCTCTGAGTGACTGACTCGGGTTGATTCTGGGTCGATTCGAGTCAGGCATACTCGGTATTAAGAGACTGTTATCTACAATAACCTGAAATGACTACTGTGACTCTAATTGGTAAATGTTGGACTCAAAAGACTAAGATCTAGACAAGTCAGACTCGGGCGAGTCAAATTTAGATAGTAACTGAAATGTTGCACATCTTAATTAGTACTAAACATCGTTAATTAGTTTGAAACAATTTGATGTACCTGAAGGTTCTAGCTTGTTTTAAAGACCAGTGAACATGGGTAGTCGGACCAATTGGCAGAGGACCAGAAGCCTTAACACGAGAGTTCGAGTAATGAAGTATTGCAGTTGAAGTGAGAACGCGACTAGTAAATCGTGATGAAGCAACAATATAGTAGTCCTTTGGTGATTTATTTAAGGTGACAAGGACAGCAATGGATTGACCGACATGTACATCAAGAGAGTCATATAGTTCTTGAACTGAATGAGATCCTTCGATTTCGACCAACTTCATTTTATGGCCTTGAACCCTAAAGTTGATAGAGGTTGACAAACCAACATTTGATATTCTGAACATGTAAGTTTGTCCTGAAACAACAAAATTAGTTTGAAACCATCTTTAGATTCAATAAAAACATTCATGACTTTGGAACTAATTCAACTGCATTAATTAAGGTCAAGTTTAACGATAATCACCTGGATCTCCGACAACCTTAGAACCGCTTTTAAGTCCGTTTATTAGTAGACCATCAGGCAAGGGAAGATATCTACCTGAGTCCAAGGTTTGTTCTAATGCCTGCAAATTTCAAGAATATACCACAGTAAGTATTCAAACATGCAACCTGTTACAAGAATGAAAAATGAGGCCTAGTGAGGCTCTATCTATCTTTCGAGCCGGCCATAGAAGTAACCCTTGTTGGGCCTTTTTGGGCTTGATCTCGCTCCATTGTTTCGCCGAGCTTGCAGTTTTGGCTTTTCTATATTGTGGATATATATAAACACTTCAAACATATGTTTTTTATGTGTTACGAACCTTGTGGCCAGCCTTGTACCAGTCACCGACAAGGAAGGTGAAGTCGTTAGCCGGGGTAGCAAAGGGGAGTGGGATTTTGGGCCTGGTGTAGATATTAAAGGCTCCAAATCCACCAGAAGCTTTGTGCATAATGGTTGAAGGGAAGTAAGTAAATGTTCCAAACTGATCCTTGACTTGTAATCTGTATTGGTAGCTTGTGTTTGGAGGGATAGGGCAATTGGTTCCAAGAACTCCATCTTGCCATGAGGTCTTCCTGTTCTTGATCCCATTCCTTCAAGCAAAACATAGTTTAGTATTTCTTGCTTTTTATAATAAGACCTCAAATATGGGCCTGATTGATAGTAGGCCCACATTATTAATGCAAAGAAGAAAGAGAGAAGGCTCACCATGTAATGAGAAAAGGCTGGTCTAACTTGTTAATGACATTTACAATAACATTGTCATTAGTGACAGCATCAATTCTAGGACCTGGAAACAGTCCGTTGATGAGGATACCCTGCAAGTGTAAAGAGAGATCACTAATTAGATCAAGTTATATAAAGAGTATCTGATTGTGAGAATGGTCTCACATGGACAAAGTCTGCTGTAGTAACAAAGACTTTTATAAGGTCTCTCCGCTTATTACTAATTGATTTTGAGTTGGATGTTTACAAGCTTAACATGGTATCAGACTTGAGCTAAGACATGATCTTCCATTTGGCTAAACAAGTTGCAAGTCACCCGATAAAACACACGTAATTATGCCCAAATTACGTCTAACATTACAAAGGTTGATATATATATTCTACTGCCGATTGGTTTTGGGTTGGGTCGTATCTACAAACTTAACACTGATAACAAGTGTGGATCGAGCAAAAGACACGTGTTAGGCTCGAAAATGGCACACATGAAGCTCATGTGAGAATAGTCCGAAGTAGAGGACGTCTACATAATATCGTAACCAAGAATATATATACGTACGTATATAGTCCACTCTTGCCAATTAGTGTTGAGTTGAATATCTACACAGACAAGTGGGGAAAAGAACGAGAGGAGAAAAGCCGAAAAGGTACCTGTTGAGGGACACCAAGAGGAGAAATAGTGCCATAAGTAACAGTCCAAGTGAAGTATCTGTATGGATCTTCTGCTTTCACCACAAAAGCAACACTCAAACAAGCCAGTGCTCCTAATAATACTCGCAGCAACATGGCTCCTCCCATACTCTTTATTTTAATCTCAACTCTATAATTCCTGTATGTGGAAGAAAGAGAATGTGTAAGATAGGAAAACAACCCTGGTATCTCATGTAACAACCACTACTTTATTTTTCCCTATGATAATCTTTGAAACCGTCGGTAGTGATTATATGCCCGACGGGATGTGAGAGTCTCTAAGGTAAAGGATGTGATAGTCTCACTTAGCTTAGAGGTCTCAAAGCAGGGGCAATAACAATGACTGCTAGCACATGTGTCGCCATAATTATAGTGCTAGCACATGGGTCAATCTCTAAAAGTGAGGGATGTGATAGTCTCACATAACTTAGAATGTCTGGAGCATGGACTATAATTATGAGCTCGAACTCGAATGGTGAAAATTACCAGCTATATATATATATATATATATATATTTGAAAAACATGAACTAAAAACAACATAGAAATTAAACCAACCTGACTATAAAGTCTGTTTGAAGGTAATATTAAGATAGGTGAAACCAGCAACTAGAAGCTGGTAGCTAGAGAGGAGTGATAATTGATTGATAATGTAATGATGAATAGAAAGGGAGTAAGAGGGTAGCTTAAATACAAGTGCTCATGCACATAGGAAGCATCTAATTAGCTATGGTACTGGTGGGTGGGTTGCATTGATTAATAGGTCTCAAATACCTAGGACAACCCATCAGACCCCATTTGACCCGCACTTCATGGATCACTTTCTTTATATAAACTTGTAGTAACTAATTAGACCAACTAAAATCAGATCACACCTCGAAACTCTCTTTCTCTCTAGTCAATTTTTAATTAAAGTTTATGTATCAATTTCTTCAAAAGATTATGAGATTCGTCGGTGCTCCGAGAAGTAATTAGTATGATGTGAAGAAAATAATAAACGTGAGCAACGGAGTCGAAAGCGGATCGACCAATTCATAATTATTAATCAAAGTAAACGCATACATATGATCTCTGTAACAAGAGATTTTGATTAACTAAAAGTGTGTTCAATATTATACTAAAAGGTTTGGTAGTTGGTTTTTCCTATTGTGGTTAGTTAGTTATTTACGACTATTTTTTTAAACAAATGTGTTGCTATCAGAATGACTTTAAGATCGGTGGAAATTTCTATATTTTCTGTAAAATTTTACATTTTTATTCTTTTACATTGTTCTTTGAAATTTTTAGTTAGCTCTGTAATGGCCATCAATAAAATCAGAAAACATAAATCTCTCCCTAGCTAGCGAAGGAGAAGGTGCTATAGTCAAGCTTGCCGATGGAGCACATGCAAGTAAGGAAAAACATAGGGAGATTTCCATGGATCGAGTCCGGGGTATATTAATGTTTACTACTTGGGTTTCGAGAATGGTTAATAGTTTATAAATAAAAAATTTCATTCAAAATTCAGTGTCGTGCTCTCATAGTCTCATGTCTCTACACACCTTATAACCTATCTTTCTGCACAATTAAACTATGCTTTTCGTACTTCTTTTTTTATTCCACATACTCCTATGCAGTGATTAAAATCGTGTTTTTGAGTTCAGAGCAACAAAATGGCGTTTGTTTTACATAAAGTCTATATCTTTTTGAGTGAACTTTTATTCTTTTAACATTTTGACAAATTTCGACCGTTAGGGTCTTTTTTCTCGATCTTTAGGATAGTTGTGTCTGTGTCTAGTCCCATTTCTTTCCCTTCATGAGGCACTTTGCATTTAAAGGTATGTAACTCTCATGAAGTTTTCAGAGGAGAGAAATAAGAATTATCATCTATGTAACATTGTGATTTTATCACTTATGAATGGAATTGTTTCCCTTGGCTAAAAAAAAACATTTTGACAAATTTGAGAATGAAAGTATCAAGTTGACTACAAGTTGGGGCAACCATTTTGTCCAAAGGCGCTGCTAAAAACATTTGGTAAAAGGGCTATGACCGGATGGACTTTGTTTGACTCTAGTCAATAGTCATTGCACCAAATGCAGTGCTTTGCTATCTGTAAAGGCATTTGCACCAGCATTGAGTCCCTCCAAAGGACTTTCTGGTGGGGAAAATCCAAAACCTTCCACACTATAAACTGGTCTGCCATCTGCAAGCATCGAAAATTAGGCGGATTAGGGTTTCGTCTCCCTCTTCTGGATAATCAATCATTCCTCGACAAACTCAACTGGCGGCTGCTCAACAACCCTCAGACGATCTGGGTTCAAGTTCTCAAAGGCAAGTATTTCCCCAAATCAAACAAACTCACTCCTCCCAAATCGAACCACTCCTGACCGTGGAAATCTATCAGTAAACAGTTCAGTCAAGTGGAGGGTATTATCTTCTGGGATATTAACAAAGGTAGTCACATCAATATCTGACATGATTATTGGATTCCCAACCATCCTCCTCCCCTCACTAATCAGAGCGGCTCGAATCTTGAATGGGTTGCTCAACTCATCACTAATAATATCTGGAATATGAACTTAATTAACAATTGTTTTGACAGTGATATTGCAGCTCAATAGATAGGCACCAAATATGTTTTTTTAAATATTCCTCCAGCCCAATTTCAAATTCAGTTCATTTTCTAATTATTAAATTATCCCTGATTAAATAACTAAATTACTCCTAAAACTTAAAAAACAAAGTTTAACAACCTAAACGAGAGAAAAATGCAGCCCGAAGAGGGAGAAATTCTTTCGAAATTTTCCAGCTAAAATTCGACGAGGGAACTAACAAATCATCAATCAATTTTAGGTTTAGATTGTATGAGTCTCCTTTGCTCGTTGTTTGGACTTAGCTAGTTTTTGTTCAGAAAATTCATTCTAGAGAGAGAAGTTCCAATTATATGTTAAACAAGTTTGTTAGAGTTCTTTGAGGATTCAAACAAAATTTCTTCTCAATTTTTATTCGAGAAGAAGTTTTTGCTATTATTTCAAGGTAACACTAAATACTTCTATCCGATTACTTAGTTTAATTGAACACCAAACATTATGCTTAAGTTTTTGTTGGATTTATATGGAACTTATGGAAGTATAGTTGATGGAAAAAATGTGTTTGATAAAATGCTTGAAATAGATGTCGTTGCTTGGAATGCAATGTTAGTCGGTTGTACAAAATTTGGGTTGGTTGAAATAGTTGAGAAGTTGTTTGATGAAATGCTGCAATGCCTATGAAGAATGTTTCTTCTGGACAATCATGATAGGTATTTATGTTCAAATTCAAAACTTCATGAAAGCTTTGGAAGTTTGCAGGGTGTTTGCAAGACACTGCAAGGTGTTTGTAAGGAACATCAAGGTGTTTGTAAGGAACATCAAGGTGTTTGCAAGAATATTCAAAGCAATAATAGTATTAAAAAAATGTAACTTTAAGAGCTTGAAATTTATCTGGTAGTTGTTGTTGACCTTCTTTGTACGGCGGTTCAGAGGCGGAGACCCTTTCTTGTACAAATTTAAAAACAACTAATAGTTGAAAAAAATGCAACTTTACGTGTTTCAAATTTAGAATCTATTTAAAAATATTAAAAGAAACATTTAAGCATTATGTAATTATTTTTTGAACCCTTTCAATCAATTCAAAAAGTAATTTACAAACCTTTCGCAAGGCACTGCAAGGTGTTTGCAAGACACTACAAGGTCATTGCAAGACTCTGCAAGGTGTTTGCAAGGCACTACAAGGTGTTTACAATCTATTAACAACCCAAAGTAAAGACAAACATGAAAACAAAAAGAAGACAAACATTGATCTAATTCAATTATCATAAATCACATTTCATATCACAATCTTCAACAAAATATTCACATCCAAGAAACACATTTATTCATTCATCAAAAGTTTCACATCCAAGAGACAAATTCAAACAATTTTTTTTTTATTTAGACCAGTAGTATTTATCTTCTGAGATTACATCAGCAATTATCATTCCTTTAAATTTTGTCATCTCAAATGGTTCAACCTCCATTTTTTCAATATCATTGCCCTTTGTGATATTTGAAATAAACTGACACACTTATAAAACACAATCGACTTTGTAAAGAAAATACAAGTCATTGAGTTGATAAATAATCAAAATCATTACTTCTGATGATTCATTGGTATGTATCCTAAAAAATGATGAATTTATATTTACGAAATTTCTAATTGTTGAGGACAATCTACTTGCATTCTCATTATTCATGAAGGAGGTTTTGGACGCGAATTATTATAAGCTAAATGAAGAAAGTCATCCACAATGTTTATCTACAATATAAAATAAATACTTAGTTTTAAACATTTTAGTATAAGTTAAATTACACTATCCAGTATAAAGCAAATCAAGAGTTGAAGTTTACCATTTTCTTCGCACATGTGTAGAATTTGACAGCCTTGATCTTACGATTCTCATCGTATGACATCATGGAGTTTAAGTGATACCATTTCCATATTTCATTTTCAATACTAAAAGTGACCAATGATAACCAATGATATCCTTCTTTGACATCGGATGCTCATTGAGAATATAAACATTTCAGAAGAAGCATTAAAGATGGATACTTTCGATTTTAGCGTTTTAGTTAACTTCGAGAACTATTGAAAAAGTTTAAAAGAAACATGTAAGATTTGGCTTTAATGAAATCCATTCAAATTTTTTTTTGCAATGAGTTAGTTGCAAGGTGTTTGCAAGGTGTTTGCAAGGTGTTTGCAAGGCTCTACAAGGTGTTTTCAAGACTCTGCAAGGTGTTTTCAATGTGCTTGCAAGGTGTTTGCGTTAAGTTGAAATAATGAGAACAAAATATTAATGTAAGTGTAATGTGATATACTACTTGCTCACTACATGTAACAAACACATGGTTTAAATACAATTCAGATATAGACTGCTCAGATATACTACTTCCTCATCACAAGTAACAAACACAGTTCATATACAACTCCAATATAGAATGCTCATATCTGTGCTTAAAGACATTTATCAAACACTTCATGTTCACAAATATATTGACGAAATAACTACATGAACTTGAATACCTAGACCCATTCTTTATATAAAAAGATTAAAACAAAAACAATATTCACATTTGTATATGGTTAATAAGTATGACTTACTAAATGATTAGATTTTGAATATGAAATCCCTAATGGTTCTTTGGGTTTTGAGATGAAATACAAAAACTACAAACAAAGCAACATTCAAATATACATAAGATTAAGTGGTAATAACTTACTACTTAATTCAAATTTGAAATTGAAGCCCTTAATTCTTTGCTTTGAACATGAAATCAACGATCCAACGCTAATTTTCACTGATTGTGACAAACGTTGGTGAAGAGAGAGAAAGAGGAAAATAAATTTGAAAAAAGAAAATTTTCATTTTCTTGACCAAAGTTAATTTAGTCTTTTCACTGAAATAAAAATGACACAACTGCCACAAGAAGCTGAAGCCTAAAAAAATTGATGAACTATTTTTAACAAAATTATTTTAAGGAAATTTTGACTAAATTTTCCTTGTTTTTTTGTGTATTAGAGCATCTCCAATGCGATACTCAACTTGAAAAACTCAATTTGTCACGTACTATTATTTGAGTTTTTAACAAAAAACACTTTCCAATGCAACACTTGAGTTTTCTTTTGAGTATCTCAACATTTATTGTTGTATCTCAATTGGTCCACATCATCATTTTATATATTAAAATAAGAAACAAGAGTAAATCTAAAAGTAAATGTTAAGGTTTTTTAGTGTTGCATTGGAGAAGTATTTTGAATTGAGTATCTCAATAGTGGCACCTAGGAAAGAGAAATTCAATTCATACTTGACACATTGAATTAATTGAGTTTTTGTTGAGTGTTGAATTGGAGATGCTCTTAGTTACTAAGAACATCTCTAATGCAAAATTTAAAAAAAAAAAAAATTAATTGTCCTATGCGTCAAGGCTCAATTGAGTTTCTCTTTCCTAGATGTTAATGTTGCTGTGATCCTCAATTCAAAAGACATCTCCAATGCAACACTCTAAAAACTTAAAAATAACTTAGGTGTGGTTTCTAGATGGTTAGATTTGCTTTTAATATTGAGTGACCAATTGAGACCTTAAAAAAAAAGATTCAAATATGGAGTTTTTTTTTTAGATATTTAAACATTAAATGATATCACGTCATTTTGAGATCCAAATTGAGTGTTACATTGGAGGGAGTTTTTTACAAAAAAAAAAAAAAAAACTCAAAAACTCTTGGATGGCCGGAGCGTTGCATTGGACATGCTCTAACTACATAATATAACTAAGGTTAATTCCGTTTTGGCCCCCAATTTGTGACTAACTGGCCGTTTTGTCCCCCAATTGTGTCCGGCAGTTCGTTTTAGCCCTAAGGGCTAAATTTTTGACGAAATTATCCTCGGGGGCCAAAACAGAATTATTTGTGAAAAAAGGTTAAAAACAAGTAAAACCACATCGCACCTTTATTTATCAGCCACTTCATCTTATCTCTCCTCCACCACACCACCTCCTCTCCACCTCACCCTCGGGGGCCAAAACAGAATTATTTGGAGATGTTCTTAGTAACTGAGAACATCTCCAATTCAACACTCAACAAAAACAAGAAATTTCGGCCGGCAACATTCCGCCGGAGAAGAAGGGTGAGGTGGAGAGGAGGTGGTGTGGTGGAGGAGAGATTAGATGAGGTGGACAAACAAAAAGAAAAAATATAAATTACAGAAATGCCATTGGGGTAGAATTGAGAGGTTGGATAAAATTTGGGCCAAATAGGAAATTTTTGGGGCCAAAACGAACTGTCGGACACTTATGGGGCCAAAACGGCGAGTTGGTCACAAATCGGAGGCCAAAACAAACTGTCGGACACTTATAAGAACCAAAACGGCGAGTTAGTCACAAATCGGGGGCCAAAACGGAATTAACCCATATAACTAACACATATGCAATCCACATGCATGATCTCCACTTGAGAAATGAGAAATTGGAAGGTAGTCAACAGAATCACATGTGGGTCCCTTTCCACTGTTACCTTGCCACTTCTTGAAGAAGAAGAATAGAAGAAGATGAAGACCTCATCTTACTTATTCTTGCCCACAAGACAATCCTAAATTCTAGAGAGAGAAAGAGAGAAACCCATTTCATAGTGAGAGAAACAAATAAATAAAGGACTACTACCATCCAAATTTCCTTCTTTTCTAGTACTACTATTTTACAGTATATTTTTTATAACATTTGTTTCTTCAAGAAGAAGAAGAAGTTTTAAAATTCACTGCAACTTCCTTGGTATTAATGATCACCGACTCTCTTTTTGCCCATTACTAGTTATTGACTTCTCAATTCCCCACTACCCTTAATTCCTCTTACTCTTCTTTCTCTCTCTACTACCTTTTCTCTCTCTCTCTCCCTCTCTCTCTCTTCAATTTTGAGTAGTAATTTACGCTGTTTTTTGAAAGAAAAAAACTCACCACATAGTTTCAGAAAGAAGAAGAAGAAATGGTAGAGACCCATCACCATACACCACCTCCGGTAGGAGTACCACCACTTCATGGAGGAGGAGCACCACCAATTTCAGAAACAAGAGGAACTATTTTTACTCCAGCTGAACAACTTCATCAACTTCATTTCTGCATTCACTCTAATCCTTCATGGCGTCAGTACTTTATTTATTACTCTGTTTTCTTTTCCCCCTATTATTACTTGTTTTTTTTTTTTATATACTTATTGATCATTCCTACCTAAAATGTTTTCTAATTTAAATTTCAAAAAACTAAAGTTAACTAAAAGTTGGGTTTTTTTTGTTAATCAGATCTTTTGTAGGAGTAGTATAATATTTAACCTAATTCTTTCAATCCTTAAATAAATTCTGCCAATTCTTGCTGTGAAAGAGAGTAAGTTAGTTGTGTTTGGATTAATGGATTTGGTAGATTTTTTTCTTTTTGGGAAATTGGCAGCGTGCCTCGAACCCTTGATCTCGTAAGTGGAGGACTACATCTCTTACTACTCCAACTAAGGGTTGTTGGCGATTTGGTAGGAATTTAGTTCCCTTGGGAGTAAGAAAATTCTGGGGATTTGGACACCAAACAGCTCTAGCGAACCAGATTCTTGCTTATCCCCGGTCCCCTCATGTCCCCACGAACCAGATTCCTTATGAATTCCTAGTCCCCACATGTCCCTCTTCAAGAATCTTGCATCTAAACACACCATTTCAGTCGATTGGTTTAACTTCCTATCGGAAATTCGGAATGTACATTATCTTATCGATTTCCTATAACGAACTAATCTAATGTTCCAATTCAAGATATTGCAAATTCATTTTGCACGTGTGTTAGTACAAAATATGTGGCTAAAAAGTATTTTTTTTTCGTAAAGAAAACTAATATACGTAGCGGTTTTAATCTATTATGAGTATTTTGATTGGCTGAAAGGTATTAGTTGGTTCCTTAAGGTCTAGGTCGATCCAGAACTAATTTGAAATTTTACAGCGGAAATGGTTATACTGGGCTTCCAACATTACATTGTGATGCTAGGAACTACGGTCATGATTGCCAGCGTTCTCGTTCCGCAAATGGGTGGAGATCATGTAAGTATAGGTCTATTTCCTTCACTATTGGTTCTTGATGAACAAATTCAAAATTCTATCTACTCGCGGAAAAATGAAACAGGGAGACAAGGCCCGAGTGATTCAGACTTTGTTGTTTATGGGAGGAATAAATACACTTCTTCAAACCTTAATTGGGACACGTCTTCCTACTGTAATGGGCGCGTCGTTTGCATTTGTTCTACCAGTAATGTCGATCATTCGAGATTTTTCTGATAGCAGATTCTCATCCGAGCATCAGGTATGTTAAAATACGACTTCAATGAGAAGTTCTAATGTTATTGGTTACGAGTTTCATGGACATTACTCGAATTTATCTCGTTAGGGGTTCATAGATTGATGGAGAACGGCCATTCTGGCTTAGTCATCTCAGGACTTTTCTCATACCATATATACCGTGTTCGAAATTTCCAAGTTCAGTTCAATACTAATAAGTTTCAGGGTGTTTTCGCAGAGATTTGTCCATACAATGAGAGCTATTCAAGGATCATTGATTGTCTCGTCATTTTTCAATATCCTCATTGGGTATAGTAAGGCATGGGGAACTCTTACAAGGTAACAATACAATAATCACGAAGCTTTCCTCTCTTACCTCATCATTTTAAGTTCTAAGCAAGCAAGGCTAGAAAACAGTCACTAGTCCCTTGATATATTTGTATCTTCTTGTTCGTTCTTCTGAACATTTATATTTGACTGCAGATTATTCAGTCCTGTTTCGATTGTTCCAGTCGTTTGTGTGGTGGGTCTTGGCTTGTTTCAGAGGGGCTTCCCAATGGTAAATTATTTCTCACCTTCCCTTTACTAGGATAACTCGTTGGAACTTGAAGGACAAAGTAAGCTCTGATATCTAATTCGGTTGTCTTTTCAGCTCGCAAATTGTGTGGAGATTGGTTTGCCCATGTTAATTCTACTTATTATAACTCAACAGGTAAAGTGACCCATTTGACTTTCTCAAAGTACCTTGATCTTCGCCATTTTTAGAATCAATTTTGAAACAGTATGAAGGTTAAATCTTAAGCCTAACTTATTTGTAATTGCAGTATTTAAAGCGTGTCCACGAGAGCACATATGCCATACTTGAGAGATTCGCCTTACTGATGTGCATTGCTGTCATTTGGGCTTTCGCTGCCCTTCTCACAGTGAGTGGTGCATACAACGATGTGGGCGAGCAAACTAAGGGGAGTTGCCGTACTGATCGATCCTACCTCATCTCAACAGCTCCATGGTATATTTCAAAATTGATTCGTAAAATTGACCTAACTTCATCTTCCGCATTAGAAGAATTAACTCATTTTGGTGCCTTTTTTGTGCTTTTCTCGTTGAAACTAGGATTAAAATGCCATACCCTTTCCAGTTTGGTGCACCGATATTTAGAGCTAGCCATGTCTTTGGAATGATGGGAGCTGCATTTGTTGCCTCAGCCGAGGTGTGCAATTAACCTTCTTATATCTCTTTAATGTTATACAAAATGAATACGACTAAGTTTTCGTGTGATTTCTTATAGTAGTCTTCTCTCTGTTGCAGTCGACTGGAACATACTACGCTGCTGCACGACTTGCAGGGGCTACACCCCCTCCCTCTCATGTGTTTAGTCGAAGCATTGGTCTGCAGGTTAGTCTACAAAATATAGACTCTTTCCATTTCTCCTACCTCTTTCTTTCTGCTTGTTTCGTTCTGTGAAAAGCTCGTGTTTAGATGGTCAAATAATGCTAGTTCGAGCGCAAGTACTTGGACTCACAAGTTGCGAGAGTAAAGCCTCGGCAGAGGCCTTCCTCACCACCACCACCACATGCACACCCTTTTCGCATTTTTCGCTTGAGTTTCTAGTATATTTTCGTATTCCGGGCAGAGTCCCAGTCGAACTGCTTAGGTTGTTCGGTATGCCAAAGACATGGAGCAAGTGACTAAAGAATCAACTCTATTAATTCTTGATCTCTACAGGGTGTCAGCATGCTTCTTAATGGTATATTTGGAGCAGCTGTTGGTACTACAGCATCTGTGTAAGCCACATTCGTGACTTCGTCGTGATTCTTTTTCGTTCTTTCTTTTTTTTCCTCTGATCTTCATATGTTTCGTGAACTAATCGTGATTACAAAATCATCGTCATTCAGAGAAAATGTCGGCCTACTTGGATTAACCCACGTTGGAAGCAGGAGAGTGGTGCAATTGTCGTGTGCTTTCATGATCTTCTTCTCCATCTTTGGTCAGTCATTTGATGTTCTTTGACTAAGTTACAACATAATGAATTCTCTTATATTATAAATTGCTCAATCCATGACGGAATTATTCACTTGAGCAGGTAAATTCGGGGCATTTTTCGCATCCATTCCACTTCCAATATTTGCTGCTATGTACTGCGTTCTCTTCGGACTTGTTGGTAAGTTCATACTCGAAACTACCCTCTGTTGCACCGATATGAATACACCGACTTTACAAATTCTGATATACCATCTTCTTTTCTGTTTTCTGTAGCTGCCACTGGGATCTCATTTATTCAGTTCGCGAACAACAACTCCATGAGAAATCTCTACATATTGGGTATCTCTCTTTTCTTGGGAATATCGGTTCCACAATACTTCATTGGGTTCTCGAACTCGGCTGGCCATGGACCAGTTAAAACTCCTGGAGGATGGGTAAGTCATATTATATTCGTCCTCGTGCGCATTTTTACCCATTAAATGTGACAAATCGCTTTTTCTTTTCCATTTCTTGCAGTACTAGAATTACTTCAAAAGGGTCTACTTTTTTAGTCATTAATACATGGCTGATAAAAATCTTTAAAACGTTTCTCTTTTTTTTGTTGCAGTTCAATGACATCTTTAACTCGATGTTTTCGTCGGCCCCGACGGTGGCATTGTTGATTGGGGTACTACTGGATAACACACTAGATGCTAGGCATACAGTTGAAGACAGAGGACTTTCATGGTGGGTTCCATTCCAAATGAGAAATGGAGATATGAGAAATGATGAGTTCTATAGTTTTCCAATTAGAATACATGAATTAGTTCCCACTAGGTTTCTCTAACTATACAGAGTGAGTTGAGTTTATGTACATCTAATTTTTAATTACAGTGGGGAAGTTTTATGTTCATGATAATTTTAATTCTTATATTAATGAAAAATGGTGTCTATGTTGAATCATTTCATAGTGGAATGGAATTGGCAAACTTTTAATCAGCTTACGAAAGAGGAGTTCGGCGTGCCTGATCACCCAAACTGTCTAGTCTTGTAAAACTTACCTATCTGTACAAGTGTTGGTGTTCAATGAAGATGTTACGAGGACAGAGGGGATTAAGCGTTTGTACATACAACCATCTCATATAACAAGGTTTTGGGTGACTTGACCGGTTTTGAGTGACTTGACCGGTTTTGGGTGACTTGACCGGAGATAACATTTCAGCTGTCCTCTCTTATTAGAGGATTGTATGTGCAACCCATTCTTTTTTCCATTGAGTTGTACAAAGTCCTCGTATTTACCAAGTTAAACAATGAGCTATAACGGAAAGAGCTTAACCCTAATGATGGCCCAGGAGACAATGATGCACCCCACACCATCTTTACTAATCTCAACCCTAAAACTCCACTTCGATCAAGTCTTTGTGTATACAACTTCCAAATTCTTCTTTAAGAAATAAGACTAACAAACTACTTGACCCACCGACAACCCTTAGGCTGGTCGCGAATTTATTGTTTACCTTCAAGTGCCAGGTCCGAGGGGTTACAGATTTTACAACAGTTAATTAAGCCAAAATCCAGGTTTGAAGTACTTTAGTTAAAAATACAAGTTATATTTATTTTTGCCAAAAACTCAAAATTTGTAATTTTTTTTTTTGTCAAAAACTCAACTAATTGTATTTTGTTTTGTTAAAAACTTAATATTTTTTGCAAAAACAGTTGCAACGTGTCACAAAACTGTTGCAAATTAACAAAATACCTAGAGATGAAGATAAAAAAAAGATTGACTTATCATTTTTCATTCCAAAACAAAAATTTATAGACAATTTTGTTCTTTTATAAATATATCAGACCAATTCAACCAAACGGTCCTTTCAACAAAAAAAAATAAAAATTCAACCAAACGGTGGGGATTGATTTCCCCATCAATTGCAGTAGAAAAGTCGATTTTTTTCATCTCATTTTCAAACGCACCAAACGGACCTTAAACTGAGAGAGAACAGAACACAGGCACGCTTATGTGTCCAACCACCTAATCTGACACATTTATAGCACGCCACGTGTCTTCCTGCTACTTCCACGTAATCTAAACTTATAGCAACGTGTAAGATCAACATCATGAGAAAACAAGGAACCAGAAAGCAACTTCAAAGAAGAACAAGAAGAAACACCATTTCAATTTTACATAATTATACTTCTTTCCTGATTTTAAACTTATCATCATCATCATCAGTCTATTTCAATGTCTGATTCAACTCCAGAATCTACTAATCCTACACCACCACCCACAGGTATACTTTCTATCTCTAAACCACCCACTTCCTCTCTCTATCTCTATCTCTAGGTTTTAATCAATGATGTTATGTTAATTAGTTGCAGAGAATAATGATCTTGGAAGAGATATCATACTATGGAGGAAGAAGAAACTGAGTTTGGCAATACTAGCAGCAGGAACAGCTACATGGGTAGCACTCCAACTATATCAATTCAACTTCCTCACTCTTATTTCTTGGGTATCCATGGCTGTTGTAATTTTGGTGTTCCTATGGGGAAACTTACTCAAGCTCTTCAACAAGTATACAACTCAATTTCCTTCTATTTCTAATTAATTACTAACACAGTAAACAAACACAAGAAGAGTGAAAAAATTTCTAAATGGTTTTCCTGTTTTTGGTTCCAGGGAGGCAGCTAGTGTGTCAGATTTTCAAATTCCAGAGAAATTTGTATCAGAAACAGCAAATCTATTGAGAAGGTATGGAGAAGAAGGGGTGAGATGGTTGTTTCATGTGGGTGCAGAGAGGGAATGTCTAGGGTTTCTTCAAGCTGTTGGTTCTCTTTGGCTCCTTTCCTTAGTGGGTAGCTGTTTTGACTTTGTTTCACTCCTCTACATAGGTAAACTAGTCTACTTTTTCTCTCTTTAGATCTCTCTCTAGACTAGAACTCTCTAGGTTGCTGACTAACTCAAACTCTGTTATGATAATGAAGGTGTTCTAATGGGGATGACAGTTCCAATAATATATGTGAAGTATGAAGGACAGATAAAGAGGTGCATGGACAAAATGAAGGATCAAGGAAGAAGATTGTATTCCATGGTAGATGAGAAGCTACTAAATAAACTAAAACACAAATTTGGCTCTATAATCAATCAAGAAAAGGAGCAAGATCTCAAAAAGAAGAAACCAGAGTAGTTTTACTGCAGTGAGACAAATCAGATTTTAGTGTTACTGAACTAGCTTTACATTATCCATGTATGTAATTATTCAGAGTTTATTTTAACAGTGTACTTCATCTATCTTAATTAATGGAGGTCTTGGAACATAACTTTCAGCTAATCCTTCTATGAAATGAATGTTAAAATAGTTATATGCTTTTCGATACAACTATGTCGGTTCCCTCATATAACTGGATCATTTTCAGAAGAGTTCATAATATGATATACAAGCAAACACATTTTTTTGTGCATAATCAAATACCTAATATACAAATATGAAGAGTCCAACAATGGCCATACAACAGCAAGGGTACTGAAGCAAATTCATACCTGTGTCTGTAGAATTCTGAAGCCCTACAAAACAGTAACCTAGATATCCACATACAGACATTATGTACTATAAACATATCACACTAGAACAGGTAACAGGAAGAAGATTGGCATCAGTCTAGCAGTTGGAATACTGACTTACTTGAATCATCACATTGCATAGACGATCTCCCCGCTACTGTCTATGTCGAGTTCAGGGTCGGATTCTAAATCTTCCATATCATCGTCGATATCAAGACTACCTGTTAAATACTGATTAAGACCACGGGTTCCTGCCGCGGGTATGGTGGCTTCCGCTATGATACTCATGATTTCATCTATGCTTTGCATCGGTTGATCAGGCTCTTCAAACTGAGGATTCATTGTGTTGTCATCCATAAGATCAGCTGGGAGGTTCTTCAGAAACCATTCATGATTTTTTATCTCTGGAATTGTTATTCTCTGTAACGAGCAATCATTATCAAACCAGTGGCACTTGTTAGATAAAGAAGAAATATGGAGTTACTGTTATACTTGACGAATTTAAATTAACATAAGATCATTCTAAACACAGAAATCCAAAATGAAAATATCCTTCAACTCTTGTCTCTTTATCTGTCTAAAGCCACAGTTTACTTAGTTTTGTTTAGTTATCTCATTTTACGGGACCTTTTGGACTTTCACCATTCGGGAGCTCTAACTTGAACTACCAAACTCTATCAGCAACGCGGTTTACCTAATGAGAAATTTGTTCTAAATCATGCAGTACCCGCAAAGCAAAACGGTGATAAGAAATTTGAATCAGCTCTATCAGCATTGCAGTTTATTACCTAATGAGAAACTTGATCTAAATCAGGTGGTACCCGCAAAGCAAAATGGTGATATGAAATTTGAACCGTATGCTATTTTAGAAAGCATCTCATCCTTGGAAGAAAAAACTCAGAATAAGAAAACAACTTCTAGTTTCACACTAATACCGTCAGCAGATGCAGGCTAATTATGCTTGACAAGATCAAATATCCATAACTCATAGTCAGGAGCAGTTAAATCACTTATGAGAATTAGGAATAAAGATAAATGCTTACTGTTGAAGGGTTTGCAACAAAAATCCTTGAGATCAGGTGTTGGCATTCAGGAGAAATGTGAACATAGTCCGGAATTGAATATTGAACACTCAAAATCCGCTGCATCATAACAACAATTTCCGAAGTCAATTAATTGATAGACTGGCATATCTTTACAATAAGGGATCTTACCACAGTCCACAAACCTGTATTGTCTTACGGAAATTTTTTGGCTCATCGGGATCCTCAAAGGGGTATGCACCAACCAGCATCACATACAAGGTCACTCCACATGACCACACATCCGCAATCTAAAATCAAAGTGAAAACATAGAGGCAACATGTAAGTCTTTTGAAACTGAGCTGCAAGGCTTTTTATGTTCTTTGATGATCTGGGAAGTGGGAGCCTAAAATGCATAAATGAGACAATACACGAATTATAGTATTAAACCTACTCTCTTACTGAAGTGGGAGCCTAAAATGCATAAATGAGACAATACACGAATTATAGTATTAAACCTACTCTTTTATTGAACATTTGTTACTTGAGTAAGAAAGCACTCTTATCAATGCGCAAATCCTCAGATTCTGTTCTGTTGTTTGATTAATTTCATAACGCATTCATCAGATTAAAATTAAAGAGACATAGAGCACGGAACTCGAACTTTTGGTGGCATTTTGAAGTCTGACCCAACTACCCGAGATCCGAGTACTTCTACATATCTACCCTCCACCTCAAACACGAAGGGCCTAAAGTCTAAACTCCGCACCTTTGGAGCTTCAAGCCTTTCAACACTCTAACATGTTTCTTTCTCTTCACTAACCGACTTCGATTACTATCAAATAGTATATACCAAGACTTCTACTTATACTGACATATTATATCTTTTATGAGAGACATGGTGTAATCTGGATAGTGAACACATAAAGAAAAAAGTAGTCCTCAAATTTCACACGGATGGTCATATACGAAACCTCAATCATCAGCAATTGGTCCAAATCATGGGTTATGGATTCACTGACCTTTCCATCATACTCCTTCTTGAGTAATACCTCTGGAGCAATGTATGCTGGAGTTCCAACAGTCGACTTGGGTTGTGAATGTAACACTGATGACTGGTAAAAGCAGCAAAGTTAGAAATTTGCAAAATGACTTCGTAAAATATATAGTAAACAAAGACAAGAATGACATCCATTTTCAACCAGTCATACTTTCCATTAGGATGGCGTATGCCCACTAAATTAGGGATTTAAAAAAAATACATGTTTATAACAAACAAATATCAGTTTGCACATTGAAACAATAAGTTACTCGTAACTTCAACTTTTACTGTTTCTGTCTGGAGAGTAAAAATACACCCGAGTACACAGAAGAACAGAAAGAAGGAAAAAAGAAAGACCGAGAATACCTTTGAGTACCCAAAATCACATATCTTCAAACGAGGTGCAGGGCTTCCGTCCAATAGTGTGTTCTCCAACTTCAAGTCACGGTGACAAACTTGCTTCATAACAAAACATGACAAAACAAACCGTATTAGTCACCCAGTTCGTTCCTAATGTAATCTAACCATTATCACTAAAAAGACTTTTTCAAATACCATTGAGTGACAATAGCTAACTCCTGAAATAAGTTGTTGGAAGAAGAAACGGGCCTGCAGCAAAAAAAAAATGGATATAAAAACTTCAAGGGACCCAAAAGGGTAAGAAAGAAGGAGAACCGAAGAATAATAGAAAAAAGGCAATTGCAATATGTGAGGAAAGAAAATGATAGACCAGATTAACAACCTCATCTTCGCTGAAACGACCAGCATTGCAAATACGCTCGAAAAGCTCCCCACCAGATGCATATTCCATCACAATTGCTAAGTGGGTTGGTGTCAAAATGACCTCCTTGAACCTAACAATGTTCGGATGCCTTAATGACCTATGGTTAATTATCTCTCTTTGTACATTTTCATCTATCTGTGAGACAATTTCACATGAGAACAAATTAATTAGTATCTACATCTAATCTACTAGTTGTTTATTCCACCAAGCAATTCATAATTTACTAACTAATCGGCTAAAAAAAATTCCATTTTCAAGTAAGGACTCAGTTTCTAAACTCCACTCCACAAAGAAGCCAAAAACCACAAATTGGACAAAACCAAAAAGAAATTTATAATTCTGAATCAAATTCTATCAATTTTGTCTAATTTTTCAGTAATAGATATCACATAAAAAAAAGAGTTACAAACTAAAATGAATTCTAATTTTTCAGTAGAACTGACCTTTTCCCCTCTTTCAATATACTTCACTGCGACAAGTTCTTTCGTTTGTTTATCTCTCATCAACCTAGCAACACCAAAATTACCAGAACCAATATCTTTAACAAGTTCATATCGATCACTATCGTGCATTATCGGCAAATCCATTCCTGGACCGACGGTCATGGCAGCTCGATCCATCAATATTCAAACTATCTTCTTCTTCTTACTCTCCTCAAAAGATGAAACTGTTTCACATTACAAAACTAAAAAAAGAAAACCCTAATAATCACAATCGAATCCAGAAAAGAAAAAGAAACGTGGCAAAAGATTGATCATCATAACACCTGTTAGTTGAAGAAATAGACGGATAAGAAGCTCAAGTCCGTGAAGTTTCAATCTTTTTTTCTAGGGTTTTTTTTGTACTCCATAGAGAGAGAGAGGAAATAAATAGTTGGAGGAAAGAAAGGGGTAAAGAGCTCGTGAACTGCTTTTACTTCTCTCTCTCTATCTCTCTCTAAAAACAGAAGATAATAAAGGAAGCGAGTAGAGAGAGAGAAACAAGAAATACTGTTTTTGATCGGCCGATCAACGGATCAGTTACTGAGAACCGTTTTGTTTTGAAGGAAAGGGGTTAATTCCCAAATAGCCACATAACATGACTAAATTGCTAATTGGCCCTCAATTTTGTCCAGTGTTCTTATGTGACTTCTTTTTCTCATTATCTCGTTATCGTAATTTATGTCGTTAACATGGCAGATCATTCTTTAAACTCTTGTTATTTTCCCCTTGCCATATGTTCACGCCACTTTTATTTTAGGGTTAATTCCGTTTTGGCCCCCGATTTGTGACCAACTGGCCGTTTTGGCCCCGAATTGTGTCCGGCAGTTCGTTTTGGCCCCAAAAAATTTCTAAATGGCCCCAAATTTTTTCAACCTCCCAATTCTACCCCCATGGCATTTCTGTAATTATTTTTTTTTCTTTTTCTTTGTCCACCTCATCTAACCATTACCACATCACTCTGTCCACCTCACCCTTCTTCTCCGGCGAAAAGTTGCCGGCCGGAATAAAAAATTCCGGCCGGCCACTTTACCAAAAAAAAAAAAAATCTTCATCTTCTTCATTTCTCTCTCTTCTTCATCTCTTTTTTTTCTCTCTCTTCTTCTTCTTTCTTTACCTCTCTCTCTCTAACCCTTCTCTCTCTCTCTATAATCCAGTGAGGTGGACAGAGTGATGTGGTAATGGTTAGATGAGGTGGACAAAGAAAAATAATTACAGAAATGCCATGGGGGTAGAATTGGGAGGTTGAAAAAATTTGGGGCCATTTAGGAATTTTTTGGGGCCATTTAGGAATTTTTTGGGGCCAAAACGAACTGCCGGACACAATTCGGGGCCAAAACGGCCAGTTGGTCACAAATCGGGGGCCAAAACGGAATTAACCCTTTATTTTATGGTTCTGACTTTTGATGGACGGTTGCAGGTAATGATTTATGTGTTTTTTCTTTGCACAACTCCCCTCATCCGAGCTTAATCGTATACTCCTTTTCCCGCATCTAGCTTAACACTCGCGCCAAAATTTTTACTCCCGTTTCCTAATAAAACCCAGTTGCTTAGGAAGTTAGGAAACATTCATCTTCGTCTTCGATGAAACCTACAATCATTTATCTTGCTAAAGAAAGTCATTTACAATTGTGTTGGTAACAACTAACAAGTTGTAATTTGCAACAAAAAGAACAAGTTGTAATATTCCAAAGATAAATAAGAATAACACTTATAAAGTGAAAACAACTAAAAAAAAAAAGTCAAAAACTTCTAAAATGGCAAAAATCAGTTGGAAACTCAACCAAACTGTTCAGGTGAAACTGGAACACTAAACATACCTTTTATAATATTGAAGAACGACTCGGCTATCTCGGTTACCGGTGAAAATTAAGGGTAAGAAAACAAGAAAATTTCATTGGGGACAAAATTGTAATAGGAAATATTGAGTTCTATCAATTTTTTAGGATAATGCACAACTTCTTTTTCCTCTGACCACCGCCTCCGACTTCTACCGCCACCATTTTTCTCCTCTCCTTATCTCCCTCTCTATCTCTCTGTTAAATCTCTCTCACCTTCTCTCTTTGCTATCTCTTCCTCTCCCTATAAAATAGTGATAGGCTGGGGAGCTGAGCTTTGTTGTTGGGGAAACATTGTGGATGGAGACACATGCACATTAGGAAAGGGAGATGGTACTTTTAGTTTATTACTTGAAAGACCTTAAATGTTATAAAGATAAAATTTGAAACTTGAAATTTCAAAGGACTCAGACTGAAATACATTAAGAAATAAGAAAAAAAAAATATAATAAATGAGTATATAATTAACAAGAAATGAGTTATTGTTCAACAAAAAAAAATGAAATGAGTTATTAAATTAGTTGCGTCCTAACTACAATATATAAAAAAAACCAATTACAATACACAAATTCGTTCGAAAGGAGGATTATGCTATTGTTCTTTCTAATCCTTCCATATATCAATATTTAATTTTAAATTAAAAAAATAGCTCCTAAAACCAATTTTTTTTTTTTTTTTTGATGAAATAAAACCAATTTGGTATAGGGAGCCATAGTGCCATACTACCAAACACTGATTTTGTACTAAAGAGTCAGCTCCCTTTACCAAACACCTATAAAATTTCGACTCTTTGTACCCTAACTATTCCGACAAGGGGTTCTCAAAGAGGAGAGAGGAGAGAGATTTAGCAGAGAGGAGAATTTAGCAGTTCAAACACATAAGCTAAGAGAATATATAAGGGAAAAAAATGAAACTCAGCATCATCAAGTTCCTCATGTACATGAATACAAAAAGGTATATTTCACTTTATCCAACAGCAAAACTCACTACTACTAGTAAACTAATTTTATCTACAAACCCATCTCTACTCTCATCACTTCCTTTTTGATGTCTATCTATCTATATAAATTATATATTGGGCGAGAGAGAGAGATAGAGACATATTGTCTTTCAATAAATGTGGAACCCCATTTCATCGTCGAAGTTATAAATCAATGAAAAACAACAAACTGATTTCAATCCCCAACTGCAGAGCTGATTTCTCACTAAAGACTTGCCCATCAATCACTTAAAATCCCCAGATAATTCCGAGGTTCAGATGTGTTTAGGTAAGCCGTGGAGGTATTGGAAGCCGGTCTTATATATGATCAACTCCGTTCGTGAAAGACATGAAACTTCTATTTGGAGAGAACGGTGAACTTGGATGAGTGAAAGGACGGGCATTTCCATAACCCAAATTTATACTACTTAGATCACTACCGGAACGTGGAGGCGATAAACTAGCAAGAGTCTCAAGAGTAGAACGGGGAGAAAGACGAGCTGTTGCTGTGGAGTCGGAAGGTTCAAGATGAGAATGTTGACCAGTATCACTGGAGAAAACAATAACATTGCATAAAGCCCAGAACAACTAGGGTTTTCTCTGAACTAGGGTTCCAATGTAGAAGACAAGAAACTTACCCATTACTAAATGGCAACTGCCCTTTATTTGTGATCTGCCTGCCTGGAGAGAGAAGCAAATCGACTTTATATTTCGGCATTTCTCTTGCACTATGTGCCATATCCTGTAAAAGTAGGGCAAGTAAATACCATAACATAAATCATTGGAAGCATTTTTGAACGGTTAAGATAGACTAAATGAAGTTGAGACATACTATCCGCATTTCAGAAATTGCCTGAGCCACAGCTGGAATTTCTGCCTGATGGCAGGTTCTTAAAAACCGATGTTCTAATAACATGCTAGCTGTTGGCCTCTCTGCTGGATTTCTTCGGAAGCAACACTCCAAGAAATCCTTGCCCGCTGATGATAATGATTTGGGTATGGGTGGAGTTTCTCTCAAAACCTTAAACATAGCTGCCGCCTGCATTATATGAAGATAATGTAAGAGATCGAACTTCAAATACGATCAAGTTTAGTCAGTAAAACAAAAAATTGATAATCCATGTCAAAGAGAAGCCCCTTCAAAACATACTAGGATGAAACATATTTTGGGCTCAGGTGGGCGTTTGTTTTTATTTTCTGAATCTTGACTAGCCTAGATCTGACTTGTTTTCATCAGAGGCACAAATATCACTTTAGGTTATTTCAGGCAATTATGAACTCTTCTTTCAGACTTATTTTATGTCTAACTCAACTGGATCCAAATTCAATTAAAGACAACCATTCAAACGAGTCAAACACAAGAGTCAGATAAAAAGCAAACATTTTGAATTTTGACTCTAGTTAAGATCTCGAGTTACCTGTCATATCTGAATTAAAAAAAAAAACTGGTACAATATCGATGATGGAAAAAACAAATGGCATTTTTTTCTTTTTCCAGTCAGAAATTCCATATGTTTATTAATTTTGAACCTAGGAAACATGCTCTTACCCCTTCGAACTCACTCCAAGGAGGTTTTCCTTGCAGCATCTCAATAATTGTGCAACCCAAACTCCAAATATCAATAGCAAGAGCATCATCACTATTTGAGTCATTCTGCAAAACAGCTTGTATGACCTGAATGAAAAAAAGTTAATGTTTAGGTATAATAGAAATCAGTATTCAAGGATTGGTAGCAGAAGGTTTGAAGAAGAGTTACCTCTGGAGCCATCCAGTACGGACTTCCCTTCATTGAAAGATGAGCTGCATGCCCATTAAGCTGAAAAGCAGAAGAATAACAAATTTTGAAGTCAAAATATTGTAAAACCAGAAGGATTCCTTATTGTCTCTCTATTTGTTTTTTGAAATTGGATTGGGAAAGGAAAGCAAAATCGATATATACAAGGGGGATCAAGAAAGTAGTCACTCAAAAAGACAGTTTTCTCACATTACTGAATAATTAGGTTCGTTAGATTTTTATGGGTCTTAAATGATAACATCATTTGACTAACTCTGCAAGTACTACAAACAACTTCACTAAATAACTTTGGGTAGAGAAGAATTCAACAGAATAACATGCTTTATGACTACCAGCTACTGAGCCAGTCTGTTATTTCTAATTGGATAAGAGAATTAATTTTTCTACGCATAAAAAGAAAAACGTTTGAGCTTAACAACAAATATATGCTCAATAAAAGGAATGGTTAAGAAGTTCTAATTGGCCATTTTTAGTGTTCAACTCACATGCTTTGCCATCCCAAAATCAGCAAGCTTAACAACACCGTGCGCATCAACGAGCAAATTTGCACCTTTAATATCCCTACAAAACATAAGCATGAAGTCTAGTGCAATCAATATCAAAAAGTTTACTTTCCAAACAAAACAATTTGGAAAAGACTGCAAACTTACTATACAAACAGAAAAGATCTTGAACTGGACAACTGTCACTCTGTACCCTATCATTCTATCGGTGTGAATATTGCATAAACCAATTATTATATCACCATTTTCAACTTCCCCGTGATATAGTTCCATATACTTAAGTTTGGTAAGCTTAATAGCCCGAAAGCATGTAAAATACGATCCACTAGCATTAATTGTGTTATCTCCCATTTCTGTAGGTCTGCAAGTGCAATCTTTTGCATTATCTCCTCCATTATGTAAGATTATAAGTTCAGTTTCTGAAAACTAAAACCTAGTCTCCTCTTTGTTCTTGTCTCTGGAAGGTAGATTTGAGATCCAAATTTCAGTTTTATGCTCTCTTGATGTTGCATGGTTAGATCTAACATGGATTTCGGGTTCATTTTCTTCATTCTGTACTACGGTCTTGCTTCTCACTAAAACCCAAAACGATGGGATAAATGGATACAGCAATTGACAGTGTGAGACCAACAATTTTTTATTGCCACGTGGGTGATTTACAGGGAGAATGGGGTAATATTCTGCAAAAGAGATTGTACAAATCAATCCAACCAGTTGGGCTAGACAAAATATCCAACTGATCTATCAAAATTCACATAGGAGTGCAGGACGAACGGCAGCATACTGATCCATGAAACCAGCAACGGGATTGAACAATTTCGCGAACCGTGTTGTATGCACCCACGGTGTCAAAACCACGTAGTGCACACCCACAATTATCAAACCCCACTAGAGGTTCGCCCATCGACTAGACACTAAGCAAAAAAAAAATGATGCTTTCGTTGTTTCTCAGATAAGGTTACCTGTGGACAGTCTTTGTGCTATGCAAGTAAGCCAACCCAGAGAGAATATGCCGAGTGAAATTGCGAACAACTGACTCTGTCATAGCTCCACAATATTTGTTTACATATTTGTTAATCGATCCAGGATGAACATACTCTAGATATATGTAAAAGTGATCTCGAACCTGCACACAGAAACAATTAATATGAAAAAGGTACACAGACGGACAAGCTGAAAAATAATAATTAGATATTAAAGAAAATTCTCACTATTTCACTTCCATAATACTGCACAATATTGGGATGCTTTAGTCTGCTAAGAACTCTAATTTCCTGAAACCAATGGGAAGATTAGTCAATGCAATAACAAATATTGAAAGAAAAGGAAATCAATATGGCTTGTGACAGGACTTATCCACTAATTCCTAGCAAACCGTTTCAGAATCAAGCATCCGTTTCTGTTGCAGAGCAGAAACTTGTTGGGTTGAAGCAGGAACGACGTTCCCGAATCGTCTCATCCACTTGTAAAGTAGTCCTTATCTACTACTGTCTCACTTCCTATTATGTGTTTTTTGAGCATTTTTGTCGACAGTTCCACTTGATCGACATAAGCAAGCCAAATAAAACAACTCATCGCAACGTAACAAACATAGTGAATAACAAACCTGCTCCAACTGTTTTATGCATTCAGCAGATTTCGCGTCATCTGGAATTAGGTCAACTTCTTTCATTGCACACAAAGCTCCAGTTTCCCTGTTGGAGAGATCAGTCTATTATTACATTGTAATGAAGCAGAAGGCAGAAGCAACGTATAATTTTTAAGAAAACAATTTATAACTATGCTGTTTCCATGAGCACATAAAATAAACAAGCATAACAAAATATGAAAAGAAAAACTGAAACATCAGACCATGCAGGCGTAAAGTGACAACTAGAACTGACCCGAGCTTCAATATAAGCCTAGACTGTCTTTTTAAACGCAGTAATGAGAAAAGAAACAGTGGAGCAAATGCATACCTGTTCGAGGCAACATAAACACTTCCAAATGTACCACGGCCAAGAAGCTCTCCTTTTTTCCATTGACTCGTCATTGATGACATTTCAGATTTAGCTATTAGTGTTTGAGGAATGGAAGCTGTTGTTGGTGAATGTATTGGTGATGCTCCTGGAGGAAGGGGTAAAGGGTGACATGTAGCATGTCCATTACTTTCATGCCATGCAGTAGAGCTGCTATCTGAAGATAACTTGTGATGCAACGGAGATGCAGGTCGACTTGGAATTGTCAGATGATTCAGTGGACGTTTCTTCGCTCGTGGACTATGAAGTGGAGAGTGATCAGAGCTCGAAACAATTTTATCTGGTGAGTTTTGGTACGTTGAGTTGCCTGCAAGCATATCGGGCGCTGAGAATTCTGGTGCTGACCACACCTGAATCCCTCCTCCTTGATCAAATCCAAAAGGCGGATAAAAATCTCCCGTGCTCATCCTTCGAGGACTAAGTACTGGACTTGACAATCCACTATTTGGTGCACTTTTAATAGGAAAATTTGGCCAGAAGTTGCTGTTTTGAACTTCAATATCATTCGGACCCTGAAGAACTCTCTTACCTCGTTCAGTAGGAGATTTAACTCGCACTTTGTCAACATGTTCTGAACCCTTGTATGCGGTTTGGTTAGCAAATGTACTGCAACATGACAATGCTCGTATTTAATTAACATTTTATTAAATGAACAAGGAAAAAACCTTAAATTTTATACGCATCAACGCATCAGTTCATGTATCGGTGTTGAATCACTAATAATTATCAAAATAGATGCCATTAACCTGATTCCCATAAAGTATAAACATAGCTTCCATTATGAAACTAGATACAAAATTTGTCCATGAGAACAAACAAAGAAGTCTTATAGTTGCAACTAGTAACATAAACAAACTGTCTTCTAATCGAAACTACTTCAGAAAAGCAACATAAACCAGTGGCATCATGGCCTCCTCGATCAGATAGTAAGTATTTAGAATGGAAATTCCCTTCCCTGGGTTGTTCAATGGAAAAATCACATTCCCAGAAATTGAGATTTAAGCAGCAAACAAATACACAACCATCATCACAATAAAGATCAACAATTCCATGGCAAAACTCACATAGATAACCACAAAAAGTTTTAATTTTGTTATGCCTCCCAAAATCATCTCTTTCAATAAAGATGATAGTAAAAGAAAAGAAAAAAAAAAGTCAACTTTTCTCTGAACATGGAAAAAAGCAATATGAATCTGATTGAAGAATAATGATTACCTCCCAATAGCAGAAGTAGAAGTAGAAGAAACAATTCCATCCCCAATTCCAATCAACGAATCTGTTCTTTCATTCTCATCCCCATCGTCTTTTCTAGCATCTTCCTTTGGAGAAGGAAGAGGAAAATGACCAGAATTGGAACAAGACAACAACCCAGAATCTCTATGATTAAGTAAAGAAGAAGAAGAAGAATCACCGGAAGGCAATGGTAATGGCAACGGATGAGGAGTTCCAGTCAAAGAAGAAGAATGATGACGATGATGAAGATCGGAAGCATTAGCCGATGATGGAGAAGGAGATGAAACAGTCCAACTTCCTGATCGAATAAATGGATTACTACTACTACTACTAGTTTCGAATCCTACATCTAGATCTCTGAGATGACGAAGATTACGTTGACGAGTTAAACGAGGTTTAGAACGTTGATGAAATCCACGACGATCTCTGAAGAAATTACTAGTTTCTTTCAAGACATTGTTGTTGTTGTTATTTTTTTGAGGTGAATTAGAGGTTGATTTTGGAGATGAAGATGAAGATGATGATGAACTTTTCTGCCACCAAGGCATTTCAGAAAGGTTTTAAACATTGATTTCAATTATGAAACCTAGAGACGGAAGAAATCAACGTGAACCAGAACCTCCTCCTCCTCCTCCTTCTCCTTGTTCATTCAACAACCAACCAGTAGATCTTCTTCTTTAGAGAGAGAAAGTAGAGAGAGAGAGGGGGAAACGTTCGCCAAGATGACGGAGTGAAATTTGAGTACGTTCCCACGGGGTTCCTATTTCCTAATACTCGATTAAACGGTGACCGTTATATCATTTTACAGTTATTTATTATTGATAATGGATCTACTTTTGATACCCACATCTTCTATTTTAGAGACAAAGTAGGTTGTAGGCCTTGTACTCATAGGACATGTGACACCAGAAGCTCTAGCAGTTATCAAAATTGTCTCCATTTTTTACATTCAGACCAAAAATTTAGTGGATGTGGGGGTTTTGTTCTTATTCAAAACTCCACTGATTTATCTGAATGATCTGAAAACTTGATATGATTTAGCACGTCTTTATAGAGCAGACTCTAGACTTTTTGTCAAATAATGTCGGACTATTACACATAACTTTCAAGAAAGAAAGAAAAAAATATGTAAGAGTCACCATTTGTCCTTAATTTCATTAGATAGGTATTAGTTGATGAAGGCAACCAGCCGCACTAGAGTCACTTGAATGAGAAAAACAGAATCAATATATTCGCAGCTTTATAATAAAAGGAATGGCAGGATAGATGTGAGTCAAATCAATGGAAATTTTATTAGAGCGTAATTGACATCCGAGCAAAGTATTTTTCTTATAAAGCGCTATAGCTACCATCATCAAAGACAATTTAAATCTGAAAGGCTATATAAGACCCTTAAATGATAAATTTCACTTCTACTATGAACCGAACATGTGATCTTTGGATTTTTAGAATAGATGTACAATGAACTGCAAAGTAGTTGTTGGCCAAACGAAACATTGTTAACACTATGTTTATTCGGTATAATTATATTATACTTACTAAATGTGCCTTAGCCTCTATAGTGGCAAACTTTTGTGGTGATTGTAGAAACCGGATCTGTTTTCTGTCAGTTTGGGCAACCAAACGTTGTCCAAATCAAGATCAGGATGGACCATTAAATTCGTCTCGTCGAGCTCTTGAATTTAGACATAAAGTTTGTCAGAATCCGATTTCATATGAATGAGTTATCATTGATTTACTTTGGGAAAATATAGGGATAACTACAACGTGTAGTTTTATTATTAGTACCGTATTGGAAAAATAAGGAAAGTTCTACTTCCTTATATAGACTTTTCCTTATGTTACTAATAATAGATTGGTTGGGATGATGGGATGGTTGGCATGGTTTGCACCACGCAAACCACGCATCGCGCACGCGCGGCGTGGGCGAATGGGCGTTTAGGGCGCATTGGGCGCTTTAGAGGCGCCCGCACGCACTTTGCACGTACGCATCGTCGCGAGGAGCGATTGGAGCCTTGGATTTTACGATCATAAATATGATCTGACGGTCAGGATATTTGGCGCTCTTAAGATAGATCCGTTGATGATCTAACGGTGAGCGTTCAATGCGCGAGATCTTAATAGATCCGTTAAGATCTGACGGTCAACATGGCACCCGAAAACCAACAGTCAAATATGACTGTTGGGAAGCATCCACTCATCTATTGGCACCCATACGAAGTGGTGTCAATACCCTTATAAATACCATGAGAATTCAGCAAACAAATCATTAGTTCTTTGCATTTCTGAGCATTCATTTTCAAGCATTAGAGTTTAAGGATCGTTGTTCAGAAGTTCATATTACTTACCAAGTTCGTCAGACTATCATAACTAAGAGGTACCATCTTTACTTTGATAGGTAATCCGTTTTATCCTGGGAGACATACACCATTACTGTTGGTACTGATATACAGGGTGTAAATTGTCTTAAGGACAGAGGTATCCTCGACTCGGATATTTTACATTTGATTTTTCTTTTTTATAATCACTCTTTTTATCTTAATTGTTAGAAGATAACTCTTTCTCTGATTTAAGAGATAGAAAGACATACAAAAGTGGGTGTACTCTGTTTTGTTAAAAAAAAAAAACAGAAAGATTAAGAACTATTCTCTGAAAAGAGAACCAGGGAAACAACAGTGATGAAACGAGTCAATCTCAACAAAGATATCTCTTACAGTTTCATAGGCCTATTTGTATCTCTCGTTTGGACTACGATGTAATTACGGGTGGCTTCAAAAATGTATGAATAATACTATTAAAAAATTATGGACTAACTACTAAAAAAAATTATGAACTAAATCCAAAATAATAATAATTTGTTGGTACTGAAAAAAAATGTTATAGACTATATAGTGGGAGGGGAGATACATTAAATTTTCGTAGCTCTGACACATGAAAATGCCAATGAATATTTATACCAAACGTTTCCAAATTCATTTGGACTACTCTCAACAAATAAAATTCATTTGGACTAATTGGAACTTTTCAGTTTACAGTAAAGAGAACCAAATTGCAATTTCCACCAAGAATATTAGCAAAAAACCAGAGAATACCAAATGGAACCTAAAATACGCCTATTTCGAACATTTGCACCGGTTAAATACATCACTATTATGCCCCACTAAGTCTAAGCGAGTGTGAGAGTGAGACATAGTCCATTAGTCCAATTTTAATACCGCGTAGGTGTGGTCATAGTTGACAAATAAAAAGATAATATTTGAAACCCTTAATACAGTTTCATGATAATGTTAGTAGGATTCTTCCTTTAATGAGATTTTGAAATTAAGACCACAACAATATAACAGGATTTTAACATTGTAACTTTGAAAAGTTCAGAAACGTATTCTTGACATTAAATGATAAAAGAAAACGTTTTTTTAGGTAGAACTTGTCTCTTAAAGAAGTGATAAAAAATGACTCACAAACACATCATTTTCATTGCACCTCTGTCAAAGTAGATATAAAATTTTGCCAACTTTAGTTTGCATTGACTTCATCCAACATAAAAACAAAATACATTTTTATATTCAATCTTTATTATAAAGTTGTTTTCACTAAGAAAAACCTTTTATATATTTATTTTTACTTTCAAATTGTACGGAAGAATTAGATGACAAATTTTTTAAAGTAAGAATGACTTCTTTAACTAGTCGTCTTAATTCTATGCAAATGTTTTGACAAAACCAATGTTTTTTTAATTGTTGTAGGTTCGACAAAATGTATTATTAAGATATTTTATAATAGCTCTTACATCAACATGTTGATTAAACAAACTGAGATAAAATCACGATTATGTGATAAACGGATAAATACATTGAAATAATCGTGAATTTAACAAATTGACTCTTAAAATTCACTTTTTCTTTTATTTTATTTTTCAATTTTTATTTATTTTATTTTTTTTGTTTTTTAGTGATATAGTTGACAGATTAAACGTGAACTTTCCGCTTTGTCAATTACTTGTTCGACGAATTCATAAATTAATAAGCTTGTTATCACTCATATAAAATTTGTATGTACTTAAAACTTTTTTTTTCTGATCCTTAGATTTATCGCCTCCATTGAGGAATTCTATGGTTAAATTTGATTATGAATTATTCATGAAATAATAGTCCTTATAGAACGCAATATTGTTCATACAAACAGATTCATTTTAGTAATATTTCATTCTCAACCTAATATAATTCCATTAGAGCCATGAAATATCTTTCCGCCACGTTCCCTCATCGTTTAGGGCAAGAGAACCCCTAATGTAAGGTTGATTTTTTCCACAAAGAAAGTGGAAAGAAAGAATCGAAAGTAATATTTAAATAATAGTAGTTAAGTGGTGATTACTAAGCTCTTTCTTTAATTTGTCCCGAAGGGCACGAAGGTAACAAATTTCCTCGTCAAATATTGTATAGTCAAAGAGATTTGGTCCAAGACGTTTTTTTTTATAATAATTCTTTATAATTGATAATTTTCTCATATAAATTTCAATCTTATCATATGCATAAAAATGTCAAATAACAACACTCTTAGCAACAATAATCCAAATGTTGCACCAAGTAAGCATCAAATAGCACTAACTCAATTCCGTCAACCATGCTAAGTCAAATAGCTCAATAATATTAAAGTCATCGGTGGTTAGATGAGTTCATATTCTCTGACAAAAAATTAAAAAAAAAAAAATTTTAATTATCAATACACTGAGTGGGAATTTGAGCGAACTTATTATGTTGTCATAGAAGCTTATTATCAATACACTGAGTGAGACATTTGAGCGAACTTATTATGTTGTCTCTAATTATTAGATCAGAGTGCCACAATTCTTCATCAAAAAAAAAAGAGTGCCACAATTGAAGGACAAAAAGTACTCAAATATAAACTCGCCATCTATAACACAAATATGGTATTGAAAAGAAACTAACCTAACTTTCCTTACAAGAAAACACATCTTTATCTCGAAGTATAATTTGCAGTTAACAGAAGAAGGACGCTCCGCTAACCTCAAAGCCTAGGCTTTAAGGTTTAGGGTTTAGGATGGTCTACCAACTTTGCTGCATTGAACTCACCGACTTCGCTGGGTTGATCCAGGTTTTTCAGTTTTTGTTGCCTTGATCTTACACATAGATATGTGTCCTAGAGATGTCTTTGAGTAAAACCAATCAGAGACCACTGGGAAACGAAATGTGGTGCCGTTATGAAGTACTAAGACACTATTTCCTAGAGATGTCCTACAGTCACGTTGCCATTATAAGGGACTAGGGCACCATGTCCTAGAGATGTTCGTGAGTCACTGAAGTGCGAATACAGAGAGTATTACTGGTTCCTAGGACATTGACTCGTGCATTTTATGACAAGTTATTAGCACGATAATTTCAAATATGCTGCTATGACACTATCATGGGAGAGCGGTTCCAGTTTGTAAATACTCGACATCAATAGCAGAGATGAAGTGTGATGCTCTTTATAAGGAATGCACCATTTCGGAGTCTTTGATGTGTTTTAAAAATACGAGGCTCTGTGAACAGTTGGTAGCCCAAGTGGTTGCAAAGGGTTGACATAAACTCCAGAAAGCAGAGAAGGTGGAATCTTTAGCTATTAGAATTCAGATTATTAGGGTATAAATAATGTAGTTGGGCTTTCGGCCATTGTTTAGTTGGACTATAGGCCTGGTCTTGTAAGAGGTTGGGCGGTTATCGAGCTTATCACATCTTTGATGTATCAATGTCAAATGTAATGACCATTGTTGATCGTAGTCAATTTCCAAAAAAAAAAAGAAAATACGAGGCTCTGAAATGCCAAAACAGACAAGATTGTTAGCAACCCAGAGAGATGCTCCGCACAATCTTACAACATGTCTGTCTTTTTTCTTCAAAAAATATAACGATCTTTTGGTCAATATACAGTAACAATCGTACAGTTATAGCCACAACTTAAGCTAAAAACGAAAAATTTAAAATGATGATAAATAACCATATATACCGGAAAAAGATGTATTTCGGTTATCGGATATATAGGGCCCAGGATTATTACTAGAGCAAGTTGGATTACCCGGCTCGGCAAAAGACAACCATTTTGAAGGGAAGAAATGTCCCCAAGTCAGATCGTATGACCCAGGCTTTATAGTACTTTCATTTCCGATATTGAACATTTAGTGTAGAACTGTAGATGATTTGATCAACAAGATACAATCAATAAACTTAGACAGTTCGACCTAGTTTCTTAAGTTACATTCTCTACGAAAATAAAGTTACCAAAACAGAAATCAGGATTACACTAACCCTAAGAGTTAATCGGAATCAGAAGACTCTTGAGTATGAGGATCTAATACCATGACAAGCTTCGATAATGATTCTCCCATTTCATCTACTTCTTCCATACCAAAACCCCAACTTTGAAGTAATCCAATCCCAGGAGCTCCTCTCTCAATCCCGAATCTTCTGAGGTTAGTTAAACGTTTATCGATGTACGGTAAAATGGCATTGCTAGATCGAAGTCTTGCTGCCAAAGGAACAGAATGAACATCAAGTGAGCTCCTTGACAACGATCCTGGAATTGGGTTGCTTAAGAGCTCGCCTTTTTGACCTATATGGTTGCCGAAGATTGATGGAAAAGGTAACGGTACTGGAAGAGGAGATCGAGCTACTGATAGATGAGAGAACATCGGTCTAGTTGTCAAACTTTCATATGCATCATTAACTGAATCCTTTACTTCAGAGATCGAAGCTTGCTGACCTCCTGTTAATCAAAAGGAGACAGTTTTACAAACAGAAAGCGTTATTACCCACGGCCAAGAAAGATAATAACAGAGGAAGTTCAATTTATTAGCTGATAGAAAGGTTTATGATCTTTGAAACGAATAATGAATAATTCGAAAATTCGGTGTTGCATCAATAACTGACTAAACTTTAGCTATAAAAAAGAGTAGAATACTAAATCGTAACATATTATAGAGAGTACCTGAAGAAAGAGCTCCATGAATAGTTAGCGACTCTACTTGATGCAAATCTTCGGCATCCTCGTTAATCTCTGGTGTCAAAGAATTCAGACTGTCTAGGAAACTTGGTTGGTTTCGGATACCTGAATAAGGAATTGGTGACACATAACTGATCTTGTGTTTAGTGCAGTTCAAAGCTTAAACAAGAATAGAGCTAGATCAACTTCCAATACAGGAGTTGATGTACAATATTGATTAAATAAACGTGGTAACAAAAGTGTACCTATCAAAGGAGCTGGCATTGCTAGATCAAGAATTGCTACAATATTTTGCCTAGCTTGGCCAGCTAGCATTTGTACCATCCCATTAATATCAACAGCACCAGAAACGTATTGTGAATCTGCAGGAGATGCAAGTGATGCCATCCGGAATGGGAGACTTATGGAGTGAAGTGCAGAAGCATAAACTGCGCTCGAGCTGAAAGGTTTTGTGTCGTCTATGTGAAGAAAGCTAGACACCTTACCTTTAGGATCACAAAAAAATGGGAAAAACAAACAGAAGATGGTAAATCAAATATACTATAGCAAAGAAATAGGGGTGCTAAACCAGCATATAAATTGAGCCCCAAATGCATAAAAGACAAATCCATGATGCACACATACACACATATATATTATGTGTGTGTGTGTGTGTGTGCGTGTGTAACCTAAGTAGTTCCGGTGGGATTGGCTCAGGGTGGGACAAGGTCACACACACATACATATATATATGGTGTTTTTGTAAATAGGCCACAAAATCTACTCTAATAATTCAAGATAAACACCAACTATTTGAAGTTTCACACAACAATTAATCTGGGATTCGGCATGGGATTCTCTCGGGCTACAACCCGATTCTAATCTGATCCATACGTTACTCGAACGAGTCAGGCAATCAAACTACTTAGTAATGGACGCGGAAATGTTTCCAAAAAGTAAACCAAAACTCCCAATTAATGAATGCTAACAAATCTTTAAAATAAATACACAATTGTCTCCAGAAGCAATGTCAGACTAATTTTCTAAGTGCAGTCCTGAGAAACAGACTATATTAGGTATAACACATACTAGAATTGTTGGATCCTCAAGACTCAAGAGGAGACGGTCTTTTGGCAAACAATGGTAATACCGAGACATGCATCTTAAGATGAAGATGACACTATTCGTCTTGAATTTTTAACACTCTGCTTTGTTTGATTTCTTAGTGGTGCTCTTGCTAATGTCTCAAAGACACTCAAAGACATCACTATCAAGAAAACCCATATTCCAAGAAGGAAAGAAACTGGATAAAGCCGACTTTTTTGTAAAAGGAATAGATAAATATGCTTACTTCTAGTCAGCGAAGGTAGACCAAGTGGTACAATCAATTTACAAAAGCTTGAGAGTCTTGAAAATGAGACTGCGTCATGAAGAGCTCTGGAGATGGAATCCTTCCGGTTTAAAGGGTTTATGTAATTGCGAGGATCTCGTGCAGAATAAAGTAAAACTGGAATATTTGTGTATTCATCTGCAATGTTCTCCAAGAAATCTGCAGCTATACTGGAAAAGCCTCCCGAATCATCGACGATGAATTGGAGACCCTGGAAATCAGCATGGGAATTCAGTCAAGACAAAAATAACAGCAAACTAATCCACGTAAAAAATCTGTAAAAAAACATTCAATGATGACAACCTTACCACTCTTCAAGATCTTATCACCACAAGTCCACAAGTCAATCAAGTATTTGAGTACAAGGATTAATGTCTAGTATGTTATAGTTAATCGTAAAAAAAACTAATTGGTGTTACAACCTTGATGATTTAGACTTCTACTAATCATACAATTACCGCAGATATCACATGTGCTAAAGAGTGAAGATCGATATTAGACGTAAACTGGTGAGGCCAAGGAATGAAATGTCGACATATTTCGGCCGAAATGACCGAAATATGTCGGTATTTCATCCTACCGACATGAAAAGTAGGTTACATAATTTTCGTGTCAGATTTCGGTGGAAATCTGACACGAAATTTCGAAAAAATGGAGAAATTTCAAAATTTGAGTGTAAAGATCAGAAACCCTAATGGGTTCCAGACAATTGCTTTTCCAAAAGCAGAAATAATTGATGGGAACAGTAAGATTCCTTCATGATTTCGAAAGTTTATAAATATAACCCATTAATCATCCAATTTTCTTCATCAAAATCAGAAATAACATACCTCTGATCATCTTCTTCTTCTCTGTTAAGGTTATTCAATATTTTTTCCAATTTTCTTCATCGAAATTCTTCATTTTCTTCATCTTTCTTCTCTATCTATCATCTTCCTTCTAGATTAGTCTTCTTCAAGCATTAATCATCTAGTTTATAAAGAAATTTTAGAGAGAGAGAGAGAGATTGGAGGAAGAGGAGTCGGGTTTCTCCCCTGGTGCAAAGAAATCGATTTGGTTTTGATTTTTGGGGATATCTGAATATAAGGATTGGTTTTGTTTTGATACTCAGCAGGTACATCAAAGTTTATGTTTTTTTCATTTTAAGTCCTCAATATTTCATATTAGCCCCCTGATTTAATTGTTCTGGTTAACTTTAGACCCCTGCCTTTATTGTAGAGTTTGTTTTTAACCCCTAAACTAACCAACTTTATTTCGTATTAGCCCTCTAATGGATAATTTATTTTAGATTAGCATATTAGCCCCCTTATTTAACTGTTCTGACTGATTTTAGACCCCTGCTTTTACTGTAGAGTTTAATTTTAACCCCTAAACTAACAAACTTTATTTCGTATTAGCCCTCTATTGGACAATTAATTTAGATCAGCATATTAGCCCCCTGATTTAACTGTTTTGATTGATTTTAGACCCCTGTCTTTACTGTAGAGTTTGATTTTAACCCCTAAACTGACAAACTTTGTTTCATATTAGCCCTCTAATGGTCAATTTGTCTTAGATTAGCCTATTAACTAACATAAAGTATTGCAAATTAGCTCACTAATTGATAAATTATTGCAGATAAGTCCTCTTACTAAAAGTATTTGTTAAAGATTACCCCTTTAATGGTACATTATGTCACGTAAAGGCAAAGCAGACGACATTGGATGGCAACATGGGACGCAAATAGATAAAGAGCGACAAAAATCTCAATGTAGATATTGCAGTAAAATTATAGGAGGCGGAGGGGTCACACGTTTGAAACAACATCTAGCGGGTGGTTTCAGTAATGTTTCTCAATGCCCTTTGTGTCCAAAAGAAGTCAGAGTTCAGATGAACAGAGTTTTGAGACATGGACTTGAAGAGAAGAATAAGAGGGACAAAATCAATTTGGAATTTCGGGAGTCTGTTATGGACCGTCCAAATAGACGAAATGAAACTGTAGATCTTGATAGTGACGATGAAGATTATGAGACTCATCAGTTCAGGGAGGCTGTAAGAAGATCATTGAATGATAGTCGCAGTGATGACTCAAGGCGTTCTTTGGTCTCATCCATAGTCAAAGAAGAAATCGTCTTGGTCATGAACGACTGCATAAACATTTGTTTGTGCACTACAACATGCGACTACGGCTTAAACACCAAAAAGAAGATTACTTAGATTCAGGTCCGATTGACCTCGCAGATATATTCTGCGAAGATGGTGAAGAAGACCCATTATTTGAATGGGTGAGAGAGGTGGGAGAACCTGATATGGATGAGCCAAACAATAGGCCAAATTCTCAGATTGCTTCTGAACTAGGGTTAAATGATGATACCTACGTTAGCACATCACATACCGAAAATGTTAATCGTTTTATGAACACGAGTTCGTCGAGTACTAATTCACCTTCTAACTCGCCAGGAGATAGTGACAACGGGGATGACGGAAACAATAACATGAACAACGAGAGTAATGATGTTGAGGAAGATAATAATGAGAGAAATGAAGGATATGCCCCTTACACAGAGGAACACAACTTTGATCATGCAACACAAGATTATGATCATGGAGTCCCCCAAAGACCAACTGAACCTGTATCGTATTCTCGTAGAAGGAAAAAACAGTTGGCTGAAATGAATGACTCAGGTACTTCTTCTTGGGGAAATAGTGTTGACAATGTTACAAACACTCTCAGTAGTATCGGTATCGACAATAGCTCCTATGGTTACGGTAGTTCATCTGCATCATTTGGATATAACTACCCTAGTCATGTTTCTTGGAGCAACAGTGAAGATGAACGACCATCTATGTTTCTGCCTCAACAACCAAGTTTTGTTGTATACCATGAATATCCCCTAATAGGACCACTACGTGATATTCGTCAGGAGCAATACATTACATACGTGGAACAATATCGGAATTGGTTCCGAAATCGAATGTCATGGGCAGAATATTGCAATGCTATTAGAAATCAATCTCATGTACATCCAAACCAAGATGGTGATGACGGGGGTAGGAGATCATTTTGGTATTAATGTTTAATGTAACAGAATGGAAGTAATTTACAATTCTATCTTAATAAACTATTGTTCGAGTGAAGATTATATCTTTCTATGCTTAATAATGGTCAAAGAGATTTGTAATGAACAATTGCATCATATTTCTTTCATTTCAGCAAAATTGTAAGATTTTCGCAAAATTGTAAAATTTCCACACAGACCGAAACGTGTCCTCGAAACGTGTCCACTTTTCGGCCGATCGAAATTTCCACCGAAAACGAAATTTCATTCCTTGATATTCTTAAAACTGGTAATACTCTGCACAAACTTTTTAGGAGGAGACCCTAATTCGTTGTATAACTTGTGTCGTAATGCGATTTTGAGCCTTGAGCCAAATTACTATGGCCAAAACTAACATTCAGCTGAGACAAGGAGTAAATCTCATTTAAGCCTCAAACCCTGAATACTATGCTAAACAGGTTTAAAAACTTGTTAATTTATTGCTCCCAGTATCTTAATGATGCTGAAAACTCTAAACTAGGCTAAAAATAAGCAAGAATCAACCACTAAACAAATAAAATAAACTACAAAACAATATTTTAACGCGATTCTGAAGTTCAACATCATGGCATAAAGTGGCAAAATAGCGTAGATGCAAAAGGATCCACTGCTCGACAAAGCTATATCACCTATCTTCATGTATTCTTTAACGTAATCTAACATGACTTCTACTCGTATGTGGGTAAGCAATAAAAATAGATACCAGTTATGTTGGATTAACTTGGACTAAGAACTTAAAAAAAAAAGGATTAACTTAGACTAAGAACTTAAAAAAAAAAAATACAAATTCACAAACACATTCTACAAAATTATCAAATTAGAGTACCTGAATGTGGTCACACTCTTCCGCGAAAAAACGGAGCCTTTCATTCATATCTTCTCCATGGAAACCCTCAGAGAAGACATCCCTTCCAATCCCATAATTGTTAAACTCTTGGACATTTGCAGATACTCCGTTTATTTCATACAGACTCTTGGGGTGATAGTGCACCTTTGAAAAATCTGTCCAGAATTGAACATCATTTTGTAGACATTCAACTATGTCTTTATCCTCGACTTTGCTTTGAGGATCACCTGTCTGCCCTTCTTCATACAAGCTTTGCAAAAATAGATTCTTCCTATGAGGTTCAGATACTTGTCGAGTAACAGTACCATTCCTGTATATTAATGGACACAAATGAGTTGTATTATCAAATATATGTATATACACTAGATTTCAAAGGAAAAATGTAAAGAAATTATAAATCCGTTATGAACTCACCATGTATTGACAGATGAAGCATCAGATGATGATATCTCGTTATACAAGGAACCATGTGGACTCAAAGAACCAAGGGATCCTGGAAATATGATGCAATTTGATAAAAGGGAAGCATAAAATTGAAGTTCTCATTATACTTCAAAATTATAACATCAGACTTTCGCAATACAAAGTCACAAACGACTAAATCATTTTGGTTGAAAATAGTACTGTTCACATAGTCAATATCATAAGCTACACTAATTTCACTCCTGTCAAGAAATTCTCTCATCCAGTTTATCCCCAATCTGAACCGGAATCAGAAGCAAGAAGTGGTCCTAGATTAGATACAGTATATAGAGCAGCAATCAGGCCCATTATGGAATGTACTCGAAAAAATACATAGCTTTTAACTCTTAAGCTATCGATGACTCCATGTTAAGATCAAACAGTGGTCTATTTGGTGAAAGAACATAATAAGAATAGAGTTTCCTACATAGCAGCACCGGCAAACCTAGCATATATGTTTTTAATTTGGGAAACAATACAAAATCAGAGGAACAAAAGAAAGGATAAACAATATGAAATAAAACCAACAAGGCCTAACCTTGAAGGTCAATCGAGACAATGCGTGGAGTGTATGTAGGAATGCCCTGCAAAATTGGAAGAAAATTAGACCTCATTACCTCAAAAAAGTTGTCTAAATTTTTTAATATTCTTCACATTTGAAACCAGGAAACATTAATTGATATATCCAAGAATGACATCAATAGGTCCCACCTGTTGTGTTTCACCAGCTCGGTAGAGAACATCCGTATCCAAATATTGATTCTGAAAAACTGGATTCCCATTGGGTTGATCAACCAAGCCAAGCAATTCATCCTTCAAATTTTAAGCCCTTAACATTAATACGCTATTACAACAGAAACAACTGCATCCAACACACTTCTTCATAAATAAACGCAACAAGAAATGCTAGGAAAAAAAAAAGATAGCAAATAACCTTTTAATCATTTTACCATGAAAAATTCAAGGTAAAATGGTACAACAGTAAATCTAATAACCAATATAAAGACTTGTCTCCTGCCTAGTAGAGTAGAAGAAGACAAATGGTACCTCGAAGAATCAATATAAATGACATGCCTCGAGATAACAAATATCTAAGTAAACAAAGGCTAAAGAACATCTGTGATTATGCTACTGGATAAATCCATCTAAGAAATCATGAGCTATTTCTTTTAGATGTGCCAACTATATAATACTGACAAAGACAATCGTTCTAACAAAAAATGTCTTGTACAAACTAACCCTTTACTGCATTAAGAAAATGTTCTAAAAATAAGTAAGAACACGACAACGCCTAGTCGGTCGGGTACTTTATTCCCAAAGGTAAAAAAAGGAAAAAAGAATGTTGTAAAGGCACTTGGGAAACAATTATTACATTTTAAATTTGCACATCTTCGAACATGGCATCCCCGACATTCTTGTGATGATAGTGCATAAAGAATGATCTGCTTTCTCTGATCAGTATTTCCAAAGAGATCCTTGAAAAACATTTGATCAACAATTCGACATGTGTTTCTATCTCCCAATCCCTCCCCTAACATAAAGTCTAACAAATGTAAGAATGTCATGATTACCGGCCGCCACTACCACTACCACAAAACTCATGATTACCTCCTTGCCAAGCATCACACACAATTGAGAGTAGATGAGATTTTAGTTGTAGACTTTTAGGTCCTAAATCTTATTTGAGCTTTGGTAACAACACCAATCAAATCAGTATCCTATAAAACTAGTCTACTTTCTCAATAATGTAGGGTCTGTTTGGTTCCTCCATCTGGAAATTAGTTATTGATAACAAATAAAAGGCATAATATATCCTCCACTTCATGCATGACTAGGTTCTTTTCATATCTCAAGATTAAGAAAAATAAACAATAAACCTCTTAACTCCCAAGACAAAAAAGTGTTTTTTATGTGTTCGCCGTGAAATGATGTACTGCGAGCACAATTTACAATGAGTCGATAACACATCATCTGTAAATTACTTTAAGTGCAAATTAGTTTCAGCAGACAAGTTTGGGATCCCAAACTAATTGCACTTGTATCCTCAAAAGAACAAATCTCAAACAAACATCTTCCTTACATATGTATGAAGTAGACCACGGCAACAAGGAGGGCCCCACAATGGATACTCCTTATTTCAGCTTATTTAGGGCAGACAATATATTCGGAAGTTTCTATTACTTTTAATGCTAAGTATTTACATATCTTGTCTAAATAGGAAAATAGAGTTTAGGCAATACAGGAATCTCATTTAAACAGCTTTAGGGACGCGAAGCCCAATATAAAGATGAGGCTTATCTTTTTTTTCATCGTCTTAGGAATATAATCATTTAAACAGCTTTAGGGAGGCGAAGCCCAAGTTTATCTTGTTCTTTAAAGCTATTAATCTCCGTTAAGTTTACAATTGCGCTCTGCTACATCAAGGTAGGTGCATACCAACTACCAAGAACACCTCATCGCCATGAATCAATGTGTAAACATTTACTTTGAGTTTGGACTCACCAACATAGAAACTCGCAATCACTTTAATCAGATAAGAAGTTAGTTAAAAATTAAGGGTGAGCGTATCAATAGCAGTAGTATTATGCATTTTATTTTCTACGCCACCCAACGAATCAATTAATGATAAACAATGATTGGTTGGAAGTTAGAACTACAAAAACAGCATGAAACTAATAAACCAACATATCTAATATATTTAACATGAAGAGAATTGTATACCTGAAAGTTCCAGAAGTGAGAGCCAATGAAATTGGCGAAACCTCCAACTTGGATAGTTATAACTTCCCTCATATTACTTCTGAAAACGATTAACCCCTAAAAAAGCGAGATTTACTAAGACGGGAACTTTAAGCTAAACCAAGAATATTGAATTTTCAAATAAGACTGAGAGCAATATTGTGGAATCTTAATTTGTATCTTGAATCGTTTTCAAAATATCATAATGTTAAGTCTAATTTGAAATCATGAGAATGATATTTTCCTAGCATATAAGATATCTAGGTGCTGATCATAGTCGGGACTGAACTCGGATAGCCCGAAACATTCTCGGATCCCGAAAATAGGAGAAGATATTTCAACATCCTAGAGCCAAGTTTCTTACTCATGTGTGAGGGATGTAATGTTGAACTGAATATGGGGCGTGTTATGATGGTTAGAGCTAAAAAAAACGTTTTTAAGCTTCAAAGTACTAAAAAAAGTAAATCAATTTAGAGAAGTAGAAAAAGGCATGTCACTCAAAAAACATAACAAATAAAACCAAGTGGTTGAGTCCCTAAACAAGGTTTAAATAAAAGAGTAGTTTCCGAGTTCTGACTTAGCTCACAATCACAAAGATACGGTACCTATGCCGGAAACTGTTCTCCTAGTTCTTTTTCTTTTTGAAGATTCATTACATCATAATTTTATATCATATAGCATGGATACATATAAGGACGGAATAAGCACATAAAGTACCATCTAAACAAACCCTAAAAGCCACTGAAACTAACCCACAAACGCCATGATAACTACTACTACTTTATTTACGTCTACAAATTACACTCCCCAAGCATCAATCCCATGACCTCCTCGTCGCCCAACCAGTTTAGGTACAACCAACCCCATGAGCAGAAAAATATGGGTTAGGTTTTTTACAAGAGGAAAACTGAAAAAAAACATTCATTCAGACATTTCTTCAAACAAATATAATGCATATCAAACGTACAGTTCCTTTTACTACAAAATTTGAATCATCTGAATGTCATAACCACATACGTAATCAATTTAAGCATTAGATTAATCATTCAATTGATAAAGGTGGATCATCTAAAGAATCCAACAAGAGTATACAAGGTTTTGTATAGAGAGGAAGTAGATAGAGAAGAAGAGTGCGACATCAAGCATACCTGGTTTTACGAAAAGGAATCCGCTCTCTAATCGTGTCCTGGTTTGATTTGTAGTAGAGTGGTGAGGGAAGAAGAGAAAAGGTGATTGGTTTTTACAGGGTTGAGGGTTTTATGGGAACTGGCTACCTGTTTTTACTTTCTTCAATCCCGGACTGTCAGGGCAACACTTTCTCCTACGGCACGGGTGAGCAAAAACCGGACCAATTGGCCGAACCAAACCAAGTCGAACCGCACCGATCAATTTTTGGGCCGAACTAATCACCGTTCGACTTGGTTCGGCCGAAAAACCGAACAACCCAAAATCGGTCTGGTTTAGCCTCGACTTGAGTTTCTAGAAACCGCCCAAACCGAACAGACCGAACCTAAGGAAAAATGAAATAATAATCTTGTAAAGTTAGAAAGTGCTAAACTAAAAAGGAAATAATTAGAATACCCGTAATCAAATCTTCCATACTACTATCCGTCCTCCGTGCTAGTTGTTGTTGTTGTCGACTTCATCAACCACCTGTTCAACTTGATTGAAAGAGTTTAAAGGTAAGTCTTCACTGATTTTCTATTTACCACAACCTATTCTTAGTTAGTAACTCAAAATTATAGATTTTGTATTAGTACTTCTATTTATTTTTTTGTAATGGTGGAAAGTACGATGAATTTTTAATTTTAATTTTCGGCATATGTAATGGCGGAAAAGTATGATGGGTTTTTAATTTTTATTTTCGGTATATACAATGAAATGAATAACATTAGTTTACAATTTTCTCTAAATTGTGATCGGTTAAACCGATCAATCGAACTCAACAGAGTCAAACCAAATCGAGTCGAACCATGTCGGTCGGCCAAATGATCGGCTCGACTTCGGCCGACGATTTAGTCAAACCGCCGCTTATTGGGTCGACTTCGGCTTGAGCCAAAATCGAAAAAAAAACGACCATTGCTCACCCCTACTTTTTCTCCGTCTCTCGGTCTTGTCTAATCACATACCCAGCCTGTCTCTCAGTCCAGTCTAGCCAGGTATTCTGGCCGAGATTCAACTGGCATATTAGTCTGCTAGAATTTTAACTCTTGAAACTAAGAGCATCTCCTATGAAAGACTCAAGAAAAACTCTAAAAATCCTATGTGTCAAGTGTGAAAAATGGATCTCTAAGAGCATCTCCAATGCAACACTCAATCTTAGAAACTCTGAGTGTCACTTAAGATTTTTAGAGTTTTTTCTTACAAATCATCTCCAGTGCAACACTCTATTTGGATCTCTAAGATGACGTGTCGAGGGTGGAATAGAGATATCTCAAGAGGACACTCTATTTCTGAAGTGTCGTCTTGAGATATCTCTAATTGTCCAACTCATCAATATTTGATTTTCAACCAATGAAAAATCGAGTCTTCTATATTTTCTAAAATAACTAACTATTTATTTACTAAAATAACTATGCCACATAAGTAAATAAGATAAGTTTAGAGTTTTGCATTGGAGACAAAAAAAAAAAAAATTGAGGATCTCTTTTAACACCACATAGGAGTGAGAATCTCAATTGAAGCTTGACACATAGGATGAATAGAGATTTTTTTTAGTTTTGCATTGGAGATGCTCTAAATGACCTCTTTCCTATTTGGCCATTTAAAGACACTCTATTACAAAACCTTCTCCAATGCAACACTTAAGAGAAACTCTAAGAACCTATGTTTTTGTTTAAAATTTAGAGTTTCCTCTTAAGGATCTCTAAAATAAATCTTGACACATAACTTTAGAGATTCATGTTAAGTTTTGCATTGGAGATGAATTTTAAAGAAAAACTAAAAAAAAATCCTATGTGGCACTCTAAGATTTAGAGTTTGGGTGTTGCATTGGAGATGCTCTAAAAGGCAGAATATCCCGGTCGAGATTCAACTAGAATATTGGTTGGCTGAGATTCAACTAGAATATTAGTCCGCCAGAATTTAACTCTTGAAACTAAAAAAGAAAAGCCACGTATGCAGGTCGAGATTCAACTGCAATATTGGTCGTCCAAAGTTAGAGTAGATGTCGATGAAGATGTAATGAGAAGAAAGAGGAAGACGAGAAGAGAGAACGAGGGTAGATCCCTCACTGCCACTATCTACCCTTTGTGTGTGACGAAGCGGGTTGAACGAGGGATATAGATGCCATTGTGAGTGACAAAGCGGAGTGAGATAGATGTGAGGGACATGGTAGTGGGCCGGTGGACCTTACTGCCACTATCTACCCTTTGTGTGTGATGAAGCGGATTGAACGAGGGATATAGATGGCTTTGTGTGTGACAAAGCGGAGTGAACAAGGGATATAGATGTGAGGGACATGGTAGTGGGCCGGTGGTGAAACAACTCAACAAGGGAGAGATGGTGGTTGTCGTCGTGGACCTCAATGTAGTTTTTTTTTTGTTGAAAACCTCAGTGTAGTTGATGGTAAAAAAAATGAAGATCTTTGTAAGCCCCCATACCCTAACATGGTTACACAGTCACCACTCCGAAAAAAATTAAATGCATGTATTAAGATGCGAAGGCTTCTTATTCCACACCAAGGTAAATACGTTTTCATTCCATATCGGCAAAAAAAAGTGGTACCCCATATATTTCGATTGATGAATCCGTTAGCATGTCTTTTAGGGCATTCCAACCATTAATTCATCAATCAACAAATGCAGCAAAATACTTAATACAAAGGACCTTTAAGTCATTAAGACGCTATTCAGACTAAATTTGGGATCAATAAGAACCAGTTCAAATTCTGAAAGAAAAAATCACATTCAAAAGTAAGAAGCAGCTACAAATTACACAATCAACCAAAAATCAAATTCATAAAACTACACTAATACAGAAAAATGAATTATGGCACCCAAAAAAGGATCTGTCAATTTGAATGTGTCTGATTATCATTCAACAAGCCAGTCAGTGATATTCCATCATTCAAACAAGCAATTCCAACTCCTAAATCTGTCCCTTATTCACCTTCCTTTTCGAGGCTTATCGGCCCTGAATCAGTCCTTCAAGTTTTCTAAAGCTGAACGGTTAAGAATATTTACTATTTCATGTGTTACCATACTCTATCTCAGATCAAGTGTTGTAGTTGGAAACATCGATATCGGAATCATCAAATCCAACTCTCACAAATATCTCATCAAGATAAGCAACATAACTCGTAACTGCAGTGGTTTTCACGGTTTTAGAACTATTCCTCCTTGGTGCAGTGAGCATCTGTTCCATGCTGAGAACAATGATGATAACCCATACTACTAAGATAATCTCGGATCTCTTTGGAGCTGCTGTTACTGGCTTTAAGTAATCGTTCGTCTTCCTCGTAAATTAGGTATGGAGCTTCACCACGCTTTCTAGATAAAATCTTAGAAGCTCCTTTTAGTACATGATATTCCCAACCTTGAACGTCAATCTTAATCAGAAGTACTCGTTCTGAATCTGGGATTACTTCATTTAAAGGTATTGATCTCACTTGAAGCTCAATTTCTTCATTCGACTTGAATGCTAACTTTGCACCAGTAGCAGAAACAGCACTGTTGTCAAGCCGACCTACCAACTGGTGAGAAAATCAACAAAAAAAAATATGGGAAGTTAAAGCACGTACAAGTAAAAGAAAGTAAGTATTTGGCGACATGAAGTTGAGAAGAATTTATTTTGGATGCTTAAAGTATGATTTCTTACTCTGATTCCTGTATATCCTATTTAAGTGGATGGTCCTAATACTCAATCAATTCTTACATGCTCCAGAAAAAAAAAAAAATAGGTTTCTTTTTACGTAGGCCTGTACATGTTAACTTTTCCATTTTATAAGGAGCAACACCAATCTTGTAGTTAACTAGTTACACCTATTGATTTTAATACAGAAACTGGGTTAATTAAGGCTGAAGATTTCGGTATGGCAAATTTGGAGTTCCAGGATCATCTACTATCAACTTTCCTATGAGCTTACACATATCGCTGTCAAATGACTCGCCATTCTCTGCTAAATGCCTTATTTATCATTGGAGTAGAAAGATGTGCTGGGCTAAAACCATCTCTTTTGTTAGTATGGTGGAGTGTCGGGAGGCTTTTATTTTTTCTTTGTAATGTTGTTTTAGTGCATCCCTTTCTTTGTTTTTAGCCTTTCAGGCTTCCTTGTATTCCCTCCCTTTTTTCTTTATTTAATCAAATTATTCAAAAAAAAAAAAAAGAATTTGGGTTAATTAAGGCTGAAGATTCCCCGTATGGTAAATTTGGAGTTATTGGATCGACAAATTACCCAAAACAGTCCGGGGAATTCTTTCACTGTCCGAAGAAGGGGGAGGGGGTTAGAGTATCTAGTAAAATTGGTTTACACCATGACTTCGGTTAAGGACTCCAGAGCAAGTTTACTATGAGCTTACAATATATCGCTGTCAAATGGCTTCCCCGTTTATCTCTTAATTGGAAATAAGATCAATTAAAGATACTGATCATACCAAATTCTAATGTTTTTTCATACGTGATACATCTATACTGAAACATTTCCATGCATCTAAGCATCTAATATATCCAGTTGCACGAACCATAATGTTAAAAATGCTGCATGATGAAAGACATTTTGTACCTCAAAGCAATATAGAAGGACGGAATCATAGATTTGGAATCATTTCTTGCAGGAATGAGCTCTGGCGTGAGATGAGATCTCTTAATTGAAGTATACGTTCGTCATGCTTTGTGTGGAGACGTGATTACCGAAGATAAAAACAGGATGCTTCGATATCTAGTAGTAAGAGTACTAGGTATAAGAGAGGTGGGATATTCAATATTTCGGCATTCAAGTGTTTCTAAGAGACATTAGGGTTAGATTAAAATGTATGTTGGGTACTTTAGCTTTCACTAAACTAACACTAATCAAATTCATTACAAAATTACACATTAAACAAATTATATTAGCATAAGAAAGATTGTAACTTTATAAGTGCCTGCTAGATCACAGTTCAAATCTGAAAACCAAAACCCTAAAAAGAATACTGCAATGGAATCGAAATTACCTTGTGGAAAGTGATATTCCCAAGCCGATCTGAAGCAGCAGCTTCAAAAACAGTAACTAAATCACCAACTCGATTCATAAAAATCCCATCACAGATCCTCTGCAAATTCTCAAAAACAGGTTCAAATGCCAAAACTTTAAACCCCATAGCAGAAGCAGCAAAACTAGCCATACCCACATTAGCTCCAACATCAACAACATACCCATTTTTCCCTTTCATCTTCTCCAAAACCTCTTGAATTGTTACTGAAATATCAGGTTTTCTAAAGGGTTTTCCTTTCATCATTCGAACAATATTTTTATGAGGTTTATCAGGGAGTGAACCAAGATCAGCTAATGAATAAAGAAATGGGTAACGAACACCTTCAACTATATTAGCAATAACTGGATATGATTGAGGACATTTCAAACAGTCAAATGGGTTTGCCCAGTTAAATTGAGATTGGGGTCGAGTAGAGAATTGGTTGATGAAATTAGGGTTAGGGTTAGAATTATTACGAAAAGATAAGAAGGAGAAGAAACAGAGAAAGAAGAGAAAGATTGGAAGAAAGAAGAGAAGATTTCTAGTTGAGAGTAATGGTGACTGTTTCTCTCTCTTCCAAGCATTTGCCATTTATGAGATCTGAAATTTCCTCAAAATAAAATTCAGAAATTTATTGAGATATTTGGGGGATTTTGGTGAGAAAATAGTGAAAGAAGAAGAGAGTGATGGCAATGGCTATGAAGTTTGATCTAACTTTTCAGATAAATGTCGTTGATTGTTAACGTGGGCCTACTCTTAATAAGCTATGGCTTCTTCTCTGTCCAGGTCCATGGGCTCTATTCTAATTTTAGTATGAGAATTTTGGGCACAACCACTTATACAAACCCTCAACCTCTACTAGTTAATTTTTTTTTTGTTGAAACTACCTCTATTAGTTAATTGATCAAAGTAGTAAATCACAATGGGGCGGGCGGGTTGGTACAAAAGCGCACGATCCAACCAGTTTACAAGCAGCGTCAAATCGACATGACCTATATTTATTAACGGATTGGAAAGACGCGCCACGACCAAACGTGCTGGGACATGCCAAGATTTTTCTACTCTAGTCCGTCTAGACACACTCCATTACAAAATGTGATACGAGCCCACGAAAGTGAACCGCCATGACATGTGAAACGTCACACTATTTGGTTAATTGGAAAGATCAATCCTAGTACTAGTGGTTAACTTCATGTGATGACTTAAAAAGTCTCTGGAGGTGAGCTCTGACGATAGGATGTGAGGTTTCTATAAGTCATCAAACTCTACCAATAAATTTGAAAATTGGATTGAGTTGTCAGGGCTCAGCACGACCTAATACTGACTAGGGCTCTTGACGTGGTAAACTATTTTGTGGCCAAAGTTTTTGTGTCTGATACAACTCGATCCAGTGCGAACCACTAAATCAAAGATTGTGTTTTTTTTGTTTTATACATCATTGACATAATAATGTCATGAGTGCCATCTGTTGGAATCGGAGTCGATTTTAGTTCGACCCGACTCGTCAAACTTTGAAACGGAACGCGCCATTGCGTTCGTCTCGTCGAGCTCTTAAATTTAGAGCTAAGAATCACTCGAATTCGATTCCGGATGAATGAGAAATTCTAGTTTAAAGTTTGGACGAAGATCGGTGAAATTATGGACTAAAGCGTCAAACCGGACAAGTTGGATTGAGGGCCATTTGAGCGAAGCGAACACGTCCAGATCTGGACGGTTAGCGTTCACTCCGTGGGAAATGAAGCGATCTAACGGTCGCGCGGATATGGCTTTGGGACAACGTTGGGGTGAGTGCAGAATCGTTGGATCCGCAAGATCCAACGTGCGCGTCTTCTCCGCGTCGGGCTGAGTGGGACAAATCCCATCTTTTAATCTAGCCGTCGCTTTCTTCATCTAGTGGGTACAGTTCGGGCACCATCCAATGGCAGGCGTTTGTTCCGCGTTTTTCACCCAGATCCGACGTCCCAAGGTGCACCGACTCCAATTTCAGTTAATATTTCAGTTTAGTCCACCCTTTCGAAGGGATACATCCATTAACCCCAAAAGACACTATATACCCATTCAATTCCTATATAAACCATCCAAAACCATTCCAATTCTCATCAATTCATTCTCTTCTAACAATTAGTATTTTGTGTGTTAGAATACTTATTGGGAAGTAATTCTAGTATATCAAGAAAAAGGAAGAAAGAAGTTTTGAGTGAAGTGATAATCTTAAAGCGTCTAGAAGATCGAAATTCATTCTCTTATTCTCTTCTATTTTAACAAACAGTTTCTGATTTGGAAAGTACTCTTGTATATCTAGAAACGCTTCTAGCAAACAGTTTCTGATTTGGAGAGTATTCTAGTATATCTAGAAACGCTTTTAACAAACAGTTTCTGATTGGGAAGTATTCTAGTATATCTAGAAAAGGAAGAGAGAAGTATCCGAGTGTCTAGAAGATCTATTCGCCTCAAGAGCTCATATTATTTACGAAGGTTCGCCCGCTTTCAGAATATTGAAGTACCATCTTAAAATTCTGAAAGCATAGTCATTGTATCCCGAAGGCATATACCCTAACGTTTGTTCCGCGTTTTTCACCCAGATCCAACGTCCCAAGGTGCGTCCAATTTCAGTTATTATTTCAGTTTAATCCACCCTTTCGAAGGGATACATCCATTAACCCCAAAAGACACTATATACCCATTCAATTCCTATATAAACCATCCAAAACGATTCCAATTCTCATCAATTCATTCTCTTCTTCTCTTCTCTTCTAACAATTAGTATTCTGTGTGTCGGAATACTTATTGGGAAGTAATTCTAGTATATCTAGAAAAAGGAGGAAAGAAGTTTTGAGTGACGTGATAATCTTAAAGCGTCTAGAAGATCGAAATTCATACTCTTCTTCTCTTCTCTTCTAACAAATAGTTTCTGATTTGGAAAGTACTCTTGTATATCTAGAAAGGCTTCTGGCAAACAGTTTCTGATTTTGGGAGTATTCTAGTATATCTAGAAACGCTTTTGACAAACAGTTTCTGATTGGGAAGTATTCTAGTATATCTAGAAAAGGAAGAGAGAAGTATCCGAGTGTCTAAAAGATCTATTCGCCTCAAGTGCTCATAGTATTTACGAAGGTTCGCCCGCTTTCAGAATATCGAAGTACCATCTTAAAATTCTGAAAGGATAGTCATTGTATCCCGAAGGCATATACCCTAACGTTTGGTACTGTTACGGGGGTGTAAAATGTCTTAAGGAAAGAGAATTTATTCTCCCTCGACTTCATTATCTTTTGTCTATCTCGGTTAATCCGAAAGAAGGAATTACTGATAAAGTCGGTATTCGCTTATCATTTATCTCTCTATAACTTAGAGAAAGGAAGTTCCCTACTTCAACCCAGACTCCGACTTAATCAAAACCAGACAGAGTTAAAGTGAACTCAAACCATAACCAGAGGAACAACACTATCTCCTACTTTTACATTAGGGATGGTAAAACAACCCTAGAGTTTGCTTTATTGCTCTGTCCTAGTCCATGGCCCATGAGGGCCTATTCGCATGAAATTTATACAACTAACTTTGCTTAATGGATGGAGAACTAAAGAGCCAATTAGAAAAGCCCTTGTCAGTAAGTATATGTGAGTCCAAGGGCATCCGAATCCAAAACTGTATGGCCGACCAGCAACCTCGATCTTAACCGATATTGTGTCTTGGGGGGCCCCAACATGTTCAACTCGAGTATGTAGCAGTCTATTAGCATATCTAAGAAAAATTACTTTTGTTTTGTTGAAGGGAAAATTCAGTTTTTGGGTTTAAAAGAAAAGAAAAAGAAAATAATGGCCCATGCAGGTCTCGAACCTGCGACCTTCGCGTTATTAGCACGACGCTCTAACCAACTGAGCTAATGGGCCGAGATGTTTTGTTAACATAGAAAAACCTTTTTAATAAAGTCCATAATGTTAATAAATAACTCCTTCATATCGGATAACTTTCCTTAAGAAACCACTAGGAAAATCACATCTTGTATTACATTAATTGAACTCCACTTCATTTGTACCAAAATTATGAAGATGGTGCTAAATCTATTGAACTTTAACTTGCCTAAAGAAATCACCATTAAATTTAGAAAAGTCTACCTAATTACAAGAAGAAAACAAAAACAAAAAAGAACCAAATAAAAGTCATTGATTTCTATCTCCACTCAACCTATGACCAAGGCCGTGCTTGACAATTGAGGGGATCAGTGCCAAACTTTAGTCGAGACCTATTTGTACGAAAAATATGCAGACAATTTGTTTTACACACTAAGAGATATTTTTATGAGAGATCTGATGCTAGTCTTTCGTAAATTGTTTGGAATATAAACTTTTTATGTAGCACGATACTATCCAAAATTAGCGTTGGACTTTTGTCTTCCGGTATAATTTGTTAGTGAAGTTTGAACCTTAGTATCTTCATTAGAGTGATGAGATTAAGGGTGGGAAAAAGATCCGGAAGACCGCTATCCGACCCGTTCGACCGAGATAAAAAGTGTCCATGGACACCCGATGGTCATAACGGTCAGTGTCCGACCGGCCCGAAAGAATTGGCGGACGGCCACGGTCAAAATTTTATGTCGAAGGACCGACCGCTGACCGACCGGTACGAGTGACCGAATAGGTTGACCGACTAAACTGTCCTCATTTTTAGAAGTTGACCGTTGAATTTTATAGACATATAAATATATGATGTTTGTTGGCTATAGTCATATAGTCCTCTAGAAGACCAAACATTAGTGAATGACTTAATTATATCTTGTCAAATGATGATCAACTGTGTTTTTTCTTTTTTATATTTACTTTTGATTTCTTGGCTAAACATCTTCATTTGTAAGTAATTTTGTTTGTGGTAATAAAAATAAAGTTCTGAATTAAGTAAATTTATTGGAAAGTCCGGACCGAGACCGTCTGGTGTCCGACTGGACTGGTAAAATAAACGGTCTTGGACGGTCAATGGACAAAGAATTCTTGAGAGTGACCGTCCGAGTCCGCCCGAGTAAATAGGTGGTCACCAACAGTTGATGTCCGAGTCGACCGTTTCGATGAAGTTAGAGTCCAATACCGACCGGTCCGGACCGATTCCCACCCCTAGATGAGATATAAGGCTTTTACAATCTATTAATAAGTAAAAGGAGATGGATAGATGATATAAAGATTTGTGAGAAGGAGATACTAGATTGGGAAAAAAAATCAAATTAAGGAAAAAAAATCAAAATTTAACTGCCTTCAGTTGGTCTCGAACCCAATACCATTAATATGAAAGCCAAACTACTTACCCACTAAGCTGCCACTAGTTGATGAAGAAAAAAAGGAACCACACATTACTAAATGAAACTTTATAAGAGATGAAAGAAAAAATGGGCCCCTTGTGGTGGGGGCCCGGTGCGAGAGCACGGCCCGCACTCCCCACCACACGGACCTGCCTATGACTTATAGATTTTAAGAGTACATGTCATATTGTTGGGGTAAGATCACGCGTGCTATGTAATTTCTTTCCTGACTTAGAGATATAATTTTTTTGAATTAGTAAGCGTGTGCCTCGAACCCTTGACCTTTAAGTTGGAAGACTTACCTCTTACCACTTGAGCCAAGGGTTGTTGGCAGTTAGAGATATAAGTTATTATCAACTAATCTACCATTATTCAAAAAACCTCATCCTCATATCGAACCATGGAGGATGTTTATGATGAGAGGTGTACACTGTACACCAAGAATTACAGGTTTTCCTTTTTCTTCTTTCTCTAGCTAGGGTAAAGGCCTATTAAATTATCCACATACACATCCACCTTCTTTTGTGGAAAACCCAAACAGCAATTATAGAGAGAGAAAGTAAAAGGTAAAGAGAGGAGGGGTAATGGAGCCACCATCAACACAAGGGGGGATGAGTATACCTGGAACAGAACTTGTAGAAGATAAGATCTTGGATTCTTGGTATTAATCTTTTTAACTACTACCCATCTCTTAAAAGTTTCAATTTTTGCCTCTCTTACTACTCTGTTTCTCTCTCTCTCTATGTAGTTCTAATTGAGGGTATGTTTTGTTGTTTGGTGATGTGATGCAGGCGCATAAACATGTGGGCCCACGTCCACGCGTGCCCACATCCTATTCAGCCATAATAGTAGTTTTAATTAGTATAGGATTAGGAAGTTACTTTAGTTTGATATTTCTTTATTTTGAAGTTTCTATGTTTTGAGTATTTTATTATTTTAGGAATCCTAGTTTCTATCTAGGAAAGATTGTTATCCTATAAAAGGAGGTCTAGTCTATTTTATTATTCAGATTGAAGAGAAAACCAAATCAAAGTTTATTGTTTATTAAGTTTATTCAGTTATTTTACCGTTCTTCCTTTACTTTATTTATCGTTTTTATATTTCCGCTGCGTCTACATCATGTGGTATTCAGAGCCACCAAAATTTTGGGCTAGTGATTCTGGAAAAAATTTTCCAGACCAGTTAAATCCGTATCAATCGTATTCTATTCGTCAAGATGATTATATTCAATCAGATTATACTCATCAAGGGATAACGAATCGATGTTTATGTGCATCATGTTTGTATGAGAATAAGAATTCGTACGATTATAATTGGAATCCGGGAGAAACCGTACGAGAAAATTCATCACAACCTCCTCCCTCTTATTATCCGACCAAAACCGAACCATCACCACCACCTCTGTACTCTTATACACCACCTTCGTACTCGTATACACCACCACTGTACTCACCATCGTATTCACCACCTCTACCATCTTCGACAACACCACCGCCACAACCGTCGCCTTTTTCAGAAACGCTTCAATCAAACTATTATATATCACAACCGGCTCCATGTCAATACAAACCGTCACCACCACCAGTGTTTTATACATCATCACCTCCATCTTTTTCTTTTCCTACACCATATTTCCCATCGCCTCCATCTTCTTATTATTCTACATCTAAGCAAGTTACTACAACTTTCGAAGAACGAGAAAACATTGAAAGGGACCTCTTCCCCGTGCCACAGTTGGAACAATCCATCCACAACACAGTTCAACAACTTCCAGAGCTCAACAACAAATTTAACGGTATGCTACATATAAGTGACGAAGAGTATTTATCGCTAAAGTCCGGTTTGGATAAAATTCTACATCTGTGTGACGACATCAAAACAATAATACATCAACCATGTTCTTCACATATTGTATCATTCCATCAGGAAAAAGAAAAAGAAGAGTATGAAGAAGTTGGAGAAGATGTTCAAGAAGATGAATCGTCCTTAGAGGAAGAAGAAGATATTCGTAGTGTGCGTAGTTTGACCAAGGTCACTCATCAAGAACCTGTTATGGGTCTTCGGGTAGGTCGTCAAGAACCTGCTATGGTTCTTAGGGTTGACAAAGAAAAAGGTTATATCGATTTTAGTAAGAGAAGAGTTGTTGAAGAAGATATTCGGACTTGTGAGGAAAGGTATAATACTTGCAAACTTGTTCACTCTATTGTGCGTCATGTTGTCGAGACTCTTGCACTCGATTTAGAGAATTCCTACATCCATATTGGTTGGCCTTTGTATCGCAAATATGGGATTGCTTCTGAGGCATTTAAACTAATTGTGGTAGTTCCTGATTCTATTCTAGATACGCTAACCCGTGAAGTTACAGAAGTAGCACCTGATGGGCAAGAGGTGACTAAAGTGGTACATGCTTTAACACCAAAGGTGAAAGATTCTATTATAACTAACATAATGAGAAATATGCTCACAGGATTAATTGCAGGAAATAATCTTAAGCCCAATGCTTTCAACATCTACAACAAACAAATCAATAGGTCTCAAGTGACACAACTTGGCTTCTGGAGAAACAAGTTGAAGTCAAGAATACGATCAAATACGTCATCTGGATCAACCGAATTTTTATCCGTTAGACTAAATAACGAAGGGAAGGATGAAGAAGCGAGACGTCTCAGGTTTGTCTGCTTTGCAATTGACGGAATTGACGAGCATATTGATGTTGATCAATCAAATTACACAAGCATGCTCATTGATGTCTCTGACATGCTCGATCCAATGCTCCTTAGAAAGATCACTGAGTTAGGCATTCTTGATAAATTACCTTTTGTAAAACAGCAAACTTCGGCCGACAAAATTAGTTCGTGTGATATGATGGTTTGGAAAGTAACTAAATATCCACGTAATTATCGAGTTAGGGTATACAAATTTCACGAAGATGAACGTGGGAAGGTAGTTTTTGAGTGCCATATTAACGCTACATGTTTTCATATCGATAACTTAATCGAATTCGGTTACGTTAATACTTCGGCTCGTGATGAGAAATTTTGGAAATTAGCTACAATAACTCTTACTTCACGCTTGCTCATATTATTTCACACGTTCTTGAAGATTATCAAGTGGTTGAGTCTACCGTGGGAAGATGGCGATATCAATGTTGTTGATTCACTTAAGCTAATTTGGCGAGACTCATTACAATATGGGAATGAGAATGAGGTTAACACTTTCTTGGACATTGGTATCCTCCACATTCAAGGCAAAATTCGTTCGAAGTGGACGTTACGAATTGCCTTGGTGGTATTCATCTTATGCGGATACATCAAACTTTTCTTAATCAAACGGTTCGGGACGAACCTTCTGGGGAACAGGGTGCTGATGCAGGCGCATAAACATGTGGGCCCACGTCCACGCGTGCCCACATCCTATTCGGCCATAATAGTAGTTTTAATTAGTATAGGATTAGGAAGTTACTTTAATTTGATATTTCTTTATTTTGAAGTTTCTATGTTTTAAGTATTTTATTATTTTAGGAATCCTAGTTTGAGTCCATCTAGGAAAGATTGTTATCCTATAAAAGGAGGTCTAGTCTATTTTATTATTCAGATTGAAGAGAAAACCAAATCAAAGTTTATTGTTTATTAAGTTTATTCAGTTATTTTACCGTTCTTCCTTTACTTTATTTATCGTTTTTATATTTCCGCTGCGTCTACATCATGATGCAGTTGTTCATGCTGTTATGATTTCATGGATAGTTTTTTTTATTTCTTTTGTTGTTCACTCTGTTAGTAAAATACTATTAATTTTGTAGATTGATTTATTTTAGTAGTATTTCAGAGTGAGGACATATTCAGTTTCTCTGTGTTTCTCTGGGTATCTCTATAAGGCATATAATGAGTTGATATTGATTCTATCTTTTCAACCCTTTGTCTCCTGCCTTTGGTAATCAATTTTACTCATACATCCCTATCCAATGGCGGGAGAAGTGAGTTTTTTCTGTCTCTAAAATTTCAGTCTGATTCGTTTGAATGATTGATTTAGTTGTTGTTTATTTTTTTATTTACGTCTGAATTTGCTGAATCTGGATTTGCTGAATCTGAATTAGCCGAATCTGAATTGGTTGAATTTGGATGTTTGTTTTATAAATCGGAATTATGAAGTCTTGAAAAATTAAGATTACATTTATACCCCTAATTAATATGAAATTTATTTCTTTTTAATCTTTGGTCTCTTGAGCAAATAAAAACAAGTTATAAAAACTCTAAAAAGTAAAAACCTAGGGATACATTCTCTGTATACAAAAACCAAAATATTTCAAAAGTCTCCATCTCCCTCACCCTCACCGGATCTCTCTCTCCAGCCAAAACCATTGTCGGACATATTTCTACACCGCCAGACCTCTCTCCCTGGCCGGATCTATCTCTCTCACCAGATCTCTCTCTCACCAAATCTCTTTTCCTTGCCAGATCTATTTATCTCTCTCTCTCGCCGGATCTCTCTCTCTCTAGCTAACTCTCGCCGGATATCTCTCAATCTCCGTCTCTGACCGAAGGTAATCAAAGCTAAGCCTCACCATATTCGGCGAGGGTCTCTCCGTTCCCCCTTTCTTTCCTTTTCTCTGTGGTGGTTGTGGTGACCGTGATGTGTGGTGATGGTCGTGATGTATGGTTGTGGTGGTCGTGATGTGTGGTGGCGGTGGTCGTGATATGTGTTGATGTGCTATGGTGTTGACGATGGTGGCTTTCGTGTTGTTTTGACGGTGGTGGCTTTCGTGTTGTTTTGACGGTGGTGGTCTAGCTTACGTCTTCGGTGGTGGTTTTGGTGTTGTGTTGACGGTGGGGGCCTGACTAGGTCTCCGGTGGTGGCTATGTTGTTGTGTTGACGGTGATGGCCTTAGGTATTCGGTGGTGGCTTTGGTGTTATGTTGACGGTGGTGGTGGCGGTGGTGGTGGTGGTGGTGGTGGTGGTCTGACTTAGGTGGCGGTGGCGATCTGACTTAGGTGGTGGCGACGGTGGTGGTCGTCTGACTTGCATATGTGGATGAGAAAATTTCTGTAAATCAGAGGGGTATAAAAGTCAATTGACCTATTTCAGCTTGTGGGTCTCTTTTTCACACTTGTTTTGAAGTCTGAAATATGTGGGTTTTTTTTTTCAGCCAATTCAGACCACAACTTAATTCAGCTATATTTTCAGATTTTTCAAAAATACAAAACCAACATCTGAAATCTGAATTATGTCTCGATTCAGATTTCAGATCTGATCTGAAAAAAATAAAAAACAAACAACACCTTGTGCTTGTGGGCTTTAAGCTAGATGAGCCCATGATAACTAACACAACCTCAACATTTTTTTCTCTATCTCAACCCTATTGTTGGAATTATTGGAATATCAATTTAGTTAATAAGCTGTCCGCCTGCCCCCCAAAATTCTGTTTGAATTTCAGCTAGGGTTTGTGGCCAGACAGTTTTTTTAAAGATTTATTTTGAAACTCAGGGTATAGGATATTCCTGAGTGGGAATTCAGTAAAAAATGTGAGCAGAAAACATCATAGTTGTTTCACATCTATTTAATATATGAACTTTAGTTGACACAGAGAACCTCAAATATCAATTTGAGCTCTAACAATTTTTTTTTTGGGTTTTGGTATAGGAAGAGCACTTTTTAGCAAAGGCAGTGCATTAGATAAGGAGATCACTCTTTTTAGAATAGGGAGGGATAAATATTGTTTTTAATATCTCAAATTTATACTTTGGTCCCTCTCATCAAACTATTTTGGACCAAAAGAGAGTATCCTCCTGTTCGACTAAAAACATTCGAGAGGGAAGAGAGAATCATGTTCGATCTAAAACCTTCGATCAAATCAAAGAGAGAGAAGAGAGATAAAGATCCTGAAAGGAGAAAAGCCTTAAATCTGTTTGATTCTATCAAAAAGAGAGATAAAGAGATAGAAACCTAAACCTTAGATTAAAACACAACACTCATCTCCATAGAGAGTTTGTAATTCTTGTTATTACTTGATTTCTCCATAGATTTTTAGGGTTGTAACACTAACTTTTGAAGATTTCAAGTATCAATATCGCAATGAAGAATACAAACAAGGATGTAACTCGAAAAATATACAAGTGACATTTACATAAAAGAAATTTCGCTTAGCATAAATAAAAATTCATGAATACCAACTGAAAATTTTAAAAAAATTCGGCCAGAGCGGTTGAAAAGATAGACTAATTTCAGCCATCTCAGCCGAAATTTATTACTATTTTCAGCGAGACCGACCGAAATTTGTTATCTTTTTCAATTGACCCAACCAAAATTTGTCATTTTTTTCAACCGTTACTACCGAAATTTGTTGTCTTTTTCAGCCGACCCTACCGAAATTTGTTGTCTTTTTCAGTCGATTCAACCGAAAATTCTTAAAAAAAAAAAAGCGACCTAAAACCCTAAAACGTTTGTTCAACCATAAAGGAAGACAAGAAAATGATATTTCTTTACCTGAGACATATTATCTTAATTATAAATGTCTTTGTTTAAGTCGATAACTTCGTTTAAGTCGATGTCCTTGATTAAGTCGATGGTTTCATTTAAGTCGATGTCTACGTTTAAGTCAAAGGAATCTTCTTTCTTGATGTAGGTTGCCTACTTCATTAACGGTGGTTCCTCGTCCATGAGATCTTGAGGCATCATTAAAAGCTCGAAACTAAGACTAAGTAATAGTAAATTTTGCAAGTTTTTTAATACTAATGGTGATGTTAATAGTAGTGACGATATTAGGGTTTTGGTTGTTTATTTGAGAGAAACTACAAGTGAATAAAATTTATTATTAATTTTATCTAAGTCCTTCTATTTTGGCACTATTTATTAAATGATCCTTATAATGCCCTCCTTAAACTAATTTGGTATAAGAAGAGCAAATACATATATTGACCTTTCTAACACACTGCCTTTACTAAATAGTGTTCTTCCTATACCAAAAGCCTTTTTTTTTGGTATTTCTCATTCAAAGGAAATGTTCTAGAATGATACTAAAAAATACTATATGAAAATTATTGTTATAAGGAAACCAAACCCAAGAATAAAACTTGATTTGATTTTTAACAAATTCCTTTACTAAAAATAGACTCTTTTAATCAAAGATAATTGAAAATTTTTTCTTAGACAAAATACTCTATTTTTGTTAAAAGAATGTATAATATAACTATCTGTGAAAACAACGGTTATACATTGATTAACATAAATTACTCAGAGTGACACTCGAGCAAGTTACTATCACATGAGCTAATCCGGTCTTAAACTTACGTGGGAGGCTCAAATAAGTTTTATTTTAAACTAGGGTATATCCCGTGTCCGTGGACGCTTGTTTCAATCGAATGTTACGAAATTTATCGTTATATTTTGTTGAAAGAGAGATTTTTATTAGTTATTATTTTATGGCATTATTTTTTTTTCTCTTAAATTAGTTATTATTTTATTGAGAGAGCAAAAGATTTTAATTTTTTTTTAACCCTTGGAATTTATTTTGTTTCTTTTTTTCTTAAATTAGAATTTTTATTTCTAAGAAGGAAAGGATTATTGTTCTTTAAAGAAAGGGCTTCTAGGGTATACCCCGTGCCCTAGGGCACGAACAGTCGTATCAATTAAATTTGACGGGTTTCAATATTGATTATTGTTATATAGTGGATACCATGATTTTTTGGTATTTTACTTATTATTTATTTTCTTTTATTTCATTTTTTTTTAAATTAGTTATTTTATGAGAGAAATTTCAATTTCTTTTTTTAACCCTTGCAATATCTTTTGTTTCATTTTTTTCTCAAATGAGATATTTTATTTCTAAGAAAGATTTTTTAAATAGGTTATTTTTTTATTTCTACGAAAGACTATATATTAAATTTTGGGAAGGGCTTCTAGACAATATCTCTTATTAAATAAGGATGTTTGTCCCAGTCATCGTTTACCTTTCTTTTTATATATAATAGATATTAAATAGTCTATTTTTGTGCTAGTAGCATAATAACACGTGCATTTTGTGTGTATAATAACATTACAACGTTAAGATCAAGAAATTTTATCATGTTTCAAATTAGGTTTTAGGACATGTTAATGTCAGTAACATAATTTTTGTTTAAAAACAATGTAGTTTTGCACCTTTAGAAAGTAAGTTTTACCAAGATCACATGTTTGGAAAATGTGGTTTCGTAAAAATATGTGGGAGGTTTTGAAGGTAATGTCCTTCGTTGTTACAGACTATCTTTTAGAATTTCTTTTATCACCCACCCCGCAGAAAGTCGTGGACCCACAATCTCTTGCCGACGACCTTAATATTTTTTGAAAAATTCATCTTCTCCTTCTTCCTTTTCTTTTCTTTTCTTCTTCTTCTTCTTCTTCTTCTTCTTCTTCTTCTTCTTCTTCTTCTTCTTCTTCTTCTTCTTCTTCTTCTTCTTCTTCTTCTTCTTCTTCTTCTTCTTCTTCTTCTTCTTCTTCTCTCTATTCTCTCTCGACAAAACCAAACGAGATTTGGTTTCAAACTAGGAGATAGACAGAAGGAGAAGAAGAAATATAAAAATAAAAGAAGTTTAGTTAAGATCGTCGTTTGACGACGACCTAAAGACAATTGACGTCGTTAGGTCAAACTTTAAATGAGGCATTACCTTTTAAAGACACATCAACCTTAACCCAACTAAGAATTGTCTTTAGCACGATTGCCATAAACAATTTTGGGCATTGCCTATAAAGTCTCTTAAAGACACATTGACGAGATGTTTTTTGGCAAGGCACAAACATGTTAAAGTCAATGTGTTTTTCACACAAGAATTGATCCAACAAAAGTTGACTAAACATGGTTAGAGGCAATTTGCAAACTTGAGAGTGTTTATTACCCACTTATTTTTCCTTCTTCAGGCAAACTGTCCTCGGTCGGTGATCTCTTGGCGACGACATAATTTTTTTCTCTTACTCCATTTTCCTCTGTCTTCTTTATTCTTCCTTCTCATCCTCTGTTTTTTCTATCTACTCTTCCCATCTCTCTATCTACTCTTCCCATCTCTCTATCTCTAAGTTCTCGTTCGCTGACAGGAACCCGAACGAAGGGGAACTTAGAGAGAGAGAGAAAAATGAAGAAGTGGAAGAATTTTGTTTTTTTTGGTTGAAGGTCGCCGGCTGGAAATTGTCGGTCGCGACCTTTTGCCAGTCAATTGACCTAACCGCGTCAATTATGTCGGCAGGTCAACTTTAACTGAGACATTGATCTCAATGTATCACATTGCCTCTAATTATTCGTAGGAATACTTAAGCGATATTGTGTTTAATAATTTAGACATTGCCTATAAATATCTCTGATATTTAATAGGTTTTTGTGTTTCGGTTACACTACTGCTTGATAAGCTGGAGAATCTCATTTTCCTGTCTTTGTAAAGCATCAAGAGTAATTATCTAAGAAATTTTCTTCAAAAAAAGTCTAAAATTTCAAATCTAGAATCAATTCACAGAGTAGGTTTGGTTTAATATATGGCTCATAGAAATTACAAACACTATGTCAAAATTTCTTTGGCAGGATAAATTTTATGTAAAACAATAGAGTAAGAAACATTTTCGGAATATCCTTTGAGGTTGTTTTTCTTCAATATAGAAAAGTGTAAGTGACCCCATAAAGTATAATATTTTCTAGAGGGATTGAGTGAACAGTCCAAAATGGCCATTTAATGTGAGCCCAGTCCATTAATGCCCAAAAATGTAAAGCAAGTCCAAGGCGTCAGACGGAGAGATGAAAATTCCGAAACGTCCTTCTTCTTTTCGAAATTTACGGAACTGCCATCGAAAAATTCCTGGGAAATTCAAAATTTTCTGAAAAATAATCTGACACACCTCCCATCAGACTGTGTAATTTCCACAAATTTATAGAATTGCCACCGAAAAATTCCCAGGAAACGCGAACTTTTGAAAAATAGTCTGACGAACCTGACATTAAACCTTGTACTTTCCACGAATTTACAAAATTGTCATTACAAAATTTACCAACTTGCCATTTACGTTCTTTTTTCCAGATTTATTTCTTATCTCTTTCCAATCTCAACAAATTTCCTCATTTTTGGTAGTTTTTCATTGATTTCTTTCCATATTTTTTTTTTTATAATCATCTCCATATATTTTTTGGTAGTTTTTCATTGATTTGTACAAGGGATTTTTCTTGTGTACCGTGAATTATTCTGTGTAATGGCCATTTGGTTATGTACTACACATTTTTGTAATGGAATTTTCTTGTGCAGAAGGAATTATTCTGTGTACTGACCATTTTGTTATGTATTAGACATTTTTGTTCTGAGAATTTTCTTGTGTACCGGGAATTGTTCTTTGTACTGGCCATTTGGTTATGTATTAGACATATTTGTACTGGGAACTTTCTTGTGTACTGGGAATTGTTCTATATACTGGTCATTTGGTTATGTACTAGACACTTTTGAGCTAGAAATTTTCTTGTATACCGGGAACTGTCCTGTGTACAGGTCATTTCGTTATGTACTCGACACTTTTGAACTGTGAATTTTCTTATGTACCAAGAATTGTTCTGTGTACAGGAAAATTTGTTTCCAACTTTGAACCAATTTCTTTTATTTATTTACTAGGGTATATCCCGTGCCCTTGGGCACGGACACTTGAGAGGAAGATTTTAATTAGTTATTATTTTATTGAGAGAGAGATTTTTATTAGTTATTATTTTTTTTGTATTACTTTTTTGTTTATTTTGTCTTAAATTAGTTATTATTTTATTGAGAGGGAGAGAGATTTTAATTTCTTTTTTAACCCTTGAAATTTATTTTGTTTCTTTTTTTCTTAAATTAGAATTTTTATTTCTATGAAGGAAAGGATTATTGTTTTTTAAATAGGTAACTTTATTTCTACGAAGGACTATATTTTAAATTTTAAGAAGGGCTTCTAGACAATATCCTTTATTAAAAAAGGATGTTTGTCCCAGTCATCGTTTTCCCTTCTGTTTTATATAATAGATTTTGTTTCCAAATCTTTCCAGATTTATTTATATTTTCTTTTTTTATTTAGTTTCCAACTTTGAACCAATTTCGAAATTTTTTCACCAACTTTCCAGATTTATTTCTTTTTAATTTTTTATTTTCAGATTTCTCTCTCCAATCTCAATAGAATTCTTTCTCTTTTAAAATATTTTTTTGTTTTAGTAGATAATCTTTCAAAAAAGATAGAGAAGGAAATACTATAATCGATTAAAAGAAATGAAGAAGATAAATAAGAACATAAAACTCTTAGAGAGAGAAAGAACAGAAAATTTTGATGTTTTTAGAGATGAAGAAGATAAAATGTGAAACAAAATAAGAATGATGAAGAAGATATTTGGATTTATAAATAAGAAGAAAGAAGGAATTGGAACAAAATATAATGGGCGGGATCCAAAAAAATTGGCCAAAATTTCGGCAAAAATGTCGTCATTTTTTAAATTTCAAAAAAACTAAATGTTTTTCTGTCGTCGCGTCATGTACGGGAAATTAATTATTTTTCTGTCGTCCGTCAGATTGTCAGAATACACGGAAATGTCCCGTCCAAGGGCAAGAAGGAGAAAAAAACAGGAAAAAGTTATGTGTCTCTGACATTTGGACCTGCTTCACATTTTTGGTCGAAAAAGGATTGTCCTCTCATTTCCCCTCCAAAATTTGGATCCCTCACTCATTTACCTAATTAAAAAAAGCACTCTCGACAAGAAAAAAAAGCTAAAACCCAACTTTTAGCTTATTTTACTGGCTTATTGAAAATTTTATACGTTTGAAAAAAGTTGCAGCTTGTTTTAACCTAGAACATTTTTTTTCTCCAAAAAGCAGAAGCTACAATTTTGTGCCTTTTTTGAAACTGCTTTTGAAAAGCTAGTTATGATCTTTTTGTCACCATTAATAAACATCCACCACTATCACAACCACATTACCACCTCCATCAAAACTACTCCACCACCTTCGCCATCACAATCACTCCACCACCTCTGACCATCAACCCACCACCTCTACCACCATTCCACCACCATCACAAACACTTCACCACTTCCATACCGCCTCCGATGCAACTCCATCACCACCACTCCACCACTTTCGCCGCAACTCCACCACCACCACAACTATTCTACAATCATCAATTTTTTTTACAATCATTCCACCACCTTTGCCGCCACTTTATCACCATCACTGACACTTCAACACCTCCCCGCAACTCCATAACCTCCGGAGCAACTTCATCTTCGGCGCAACTCCATCACCACTACTCTACTTTCACCCCAACTCCACCAGCACCACAACCACTTCGCCACCATCACCACAAATCAACTACTCCACCACCACACTATACCACCTCCAAAAACACCGTTTCACCACCGTCGATTCAACTTTACCTGCCTAACCACCAACACCCCTTCCAGTCTATCACCACCATCACTACCACAACACCATTAAGCACCACCACAACTGCTACAACACGTCCACCACCATTAAGCACCACCACCACCTCCTCATTACCAACCCAATATAATTCTGTCATTATGAAGGATTCAACAAAAAAAGTCATCGTGAGGGCCGGTTATAAAAAATGAGAGCAAAACAAAATTTGAATGTAAATTAATCTAATATCGGCACGCCACGAAGTTTACAACATTTTTCAAAAATTAAAAATCTCTTTTTTAGGGACGGGTTGAAATTCTAGTCTCCAAAGCACTGGAGTACAATATTTTAACAAACCGAATTCGCCATAGTTTCTGCTACAATGCTATCTAAAGAGGGTGTTTTGTAAACCGATATACATTGTTGATGGACCAGTTTTAGCACTCCTTATAAAAAAAGACACAACTTTGAAGGATATATTCCCTCGGTCAGAAGGAATGGTATCCTTCCGAAGGAATGTCCTTCGACCAAGGTTGCAATGTGTACGATTTGGCGAATAGGATCATAATGACCTTACTCGGAAGATCATTAGTCTGGTCGAATTAAGGATCGTAATGCTTAGCTAGAAGCCGCTTACGATCGTCGGATAACTTCGGTAATCTGCGGCTAACATAGACCGGATCCTACAAGGGTTACACATAAGATTAATGATTTGAACGGAGAGAATTAACTAGAAAGAGAATGGCAAATAAGTGGATTGGATCCATTATTGGTAAGTCCGATTAGTTCGGAGGAGTCCGAATAAAGATAAACACATCCGGGCCCGAAAGAGAGACCCGGAAAGGCTTTAGGTTGGTCGGCCATGTGATGGTCGACCATAGCAAGGGGCCGACCATTACATGCCCGGTTAGGCCCTAAGTGGGCCGGCCAACATAGCCCTTTAATTAGGTTTCCTAGGCCGGCCACACTAATGGGAACCCTAAAAAGGGTATTTTGGGAACTATCCTATAATTAGGTTTTAGGAATCCTAGTTTGGGTCAGACACCTATTCTAGGGATTTCTATATAAGGACCTAATTAGACAACCTAAAGAGAGAACAAAATAAGCCTAACTTAACAGTTAAGTGTCTACTTCTTAGAGAGAGAGAGAGCTGTCTGAGAGAGAGAAAAGGAGTTTTCTCCATTATCTAGTCAAGAAGAATGAGTTCTTCATCTCAACCTTCAAGAAGGTCCTAGCTGATTCGAAGGAGGGAGTTCAAGTCATATACTCGATGTCTCAAGTAGAGGAGCTACAATAGGAGCTCTTATCTTCCGAATACCGGTCGGGATTTAGTTCGTCGGAAAGCAATTAGAGGTAATCATCTTTCTATTCTAGTTCATTGATATGTTATGACTAGTGTTAAACATATAGATGTTTGAGATTCCGCTTAGAACACTAGACAATTAGTTGTATTAGATACATCCATAACCCAACTATTGCATCACGAGCCGTTTGCATGAACTATCTTTGACTAGACGAATTAGATTCAAACTTGAACAACTAGATAATAGTGTTAATGATGTTTGAATGGAGATTTAAACATGTTTTGATTAGATCAATTAGGATTTTTGGATATGATTCAATGACCTAAAACACTAAAAACTTGATTTTTTGAAAAGGATTTTCATAAAACTAGCTTTAGGGTTTAAGTTTTTGATAAAAATCATCAAAACCATGAAGATAGGATGATGAAAAATCATCAAAAACAGTACCTAACAGCAGCTTGGATGGTGAAAAACAGAAAAGAAACGAGTTGGAACACTAGGGTTTCCAAAAATTTTGGAAACCCAGCTGGTCGGACCGACCAGCACGGCTCGGACCCAGTCCGAGACAGGATGGGACACGGACTAGGAATCCCAGTCCAAGAAGGACCGGATTCCTAGTCCAGACCGGACTAGGAGTCCGAGATTCTCGGGTCTCGGACATCCCAGCGCGTCAAGGACGCGTCTGGGATATCCCAGTCCAACACGGACTAGGAGCCCGAGACTCTCGGGTCTCGGACATCCCGGCGCGTCCAGGACGCGTCTGAGATATCCCAGTCCGAGATGGACTAGGAGTTCGAGACAGACGCGTCTCGGACGTCCCTCACGCGTCTGGGACACGCACAAGGGAATCCTAGTTGATCTCGGTCTAGGACCGAGACCTTGGACACATGTCCAGATGCATCTAGGATGCGACTGGAAGCTTCCAGACGCACCTAGGATGCGATTGGAGCATCCAGATGCGTCTAGGACGCGTCTGGAGCAACCAGAAGCGTCTAGGACGCATATAGACGCGTCCAGAGGGCATCCAAGGCAGGCTTCCCGTGCCGTCTGTGCACAGAAGCGTCTAGGACGCGACTGTCATGCACCCAGGGATCTCGGACCTTGCATCCAAGATGGCCCATGCACTGTCCCAACCCGAGACGCGTGTGGGACGCGTCTCATCCGAGATGCCTATGGTATGTCCTAGGTCAGAAGCGTCTAGGACGTGATGGGCCTAGAAAGTTTCCTAAATAGGTCACCACCCGCAAGTATACGGGCGTCAAGTGATAATTCCGGTAAGACCGGTTCGTTCCTCAGAGACTAAGTGAAACCTATTCTAAGACTTGGAAGTAAGACGGTTTTTGTTTTTGAAAATTTGGTTTTGGTGATAAAATAATAAAACGAATAAAATAATAAGACAAATAATGAAAGTGAACAGATCAATGGGGAGAGGACCTAGAATTTGGAATCCGCCTTAAACATTTGAAAATAATATCACCGCCTTCCTATCATGATTCTCTAACCTTATAACTCAACGTTTAGAAAATCAACATTATCTAAACATCGGAGAATCAAACATTTTAAACAAATATACCCGAAATGAACTATGCTAAATTTAAACCATAAATAATCATATCCCAACTATCGCCTATCAAATGTCAAGCATAAACCATCAAAGGAATCTATTCCTAAGCATGACATATCAAGCTATAAGCATAAACGATGAAGTTGCTATTATCATTTTATGGAATCAACTAAAGCTTAGTTAAATATTAGCACATCTAAATGAGAATCATGAAGATAAAAGAAATAAACCATTTACTCATGCTTTAAGCTTCATCTTCACTCTAGGTGAGGATTTAGTTACTCAAATTTTTCATAATCATAAAATATTTGCTCATTAAAAATCAAATGTAAGAGTAGAAAAGATCACTGAATAAGTAGTTATTGTTCCTCGATGACGAATGAGATGGATTGTTAATGATGAGTTTCTCTCTCACAAAGAAAACTCAATAATACAAATGAATTCTTTATCCTTCTCTGTCTTTACAAATATCCTCCCTTTCTCTCTTTGTTCACTTTCTTTTCTCTCTCACAAAGAAAAGAAGGAGATGAAGAACAAATGATGAAATGAAGATGAAATATGATGAACAATCTCTTATAATCCTCTCTTTCTCTCTACACAGTTCTCTTTGTTAATGGAAGAAAAGAAAAGTCTCTCACAAACCCTCTCTATCTTCTCTAAACAATATGCTCAGTTTCTATGACCTCTCTCTACAAATCTCTCTCTCTCTCTCTCTGCAAACTTCTCTCACTAAAATGAAACAGAAGAAGGAGATGAGGAATTATGCTCTCTGTTTTTCTCTATCTCTCTCTAAAAATCTAACATCTAAGCTCCGAGAGTGAGAAGAAGAACATAAACCTTTCTTCAATTCAAATGGAGCTCTCTATTAGTTGCTGTCCCAAGATGAGATAATCCTCTACTGTGTTTTCTGAATATATAGGAGAAGAAGAGCAATAAACTCAGAAATATTTTGCTCTATGTCCATCTCTTTTAAAAATATCTTCAATCTTCTTTGTCTAACAGTCAGAGATTTTTTAGATTTCCAATTCTCTTTCTTCTAACAAAATCACCCAAATAATCTTCTCAATCCACTGCCCAAATATCTCCTCAAACAAATTTCAATTTCCAGCCAGAGTTCTTTCTCTCTATCTCTACTGTCAATTATAAGAGAGAAGCAGAAGATAAGAGAAAACCAATTCCTAATCAAATATCCTCACTATCAATCTCTGTCTCTATACTATTAAGAGAAATATCAGTTCTGTTTTTAGAAGAGGATAAGAGTAAGAGAACAAAATCTTGTAACTTCCTTCCTCCAGTCCAAATCTTTCTCTAATGTTCCTGTTAAAATATTCAGCCATATCTCAACTTCAATCAACCAAGAAAGAGACTTATATCAATGAAGATAAGAGAAATCTCTTCACCATTCCTTTCCTTTATTTATCTTAGAAAATATCTTCCCAAATCTCTATCAATTTCTGTAAATTCCAGCTCTTCCTTCCATTTTGATGCTAATATCTTTCTCTTTAATTTCTAAAGAATCAGGAAAGATTTCTAAGAATTTGGCTAAATTGGCCATTCCCTCCAAATCACGTTTGAATTGCTTCATAATAGGCAATAAAGTTGGTAAGTGTTGATCCTTTGATAGTGGGAAACTTTGTTGTAGCTGGGTTTATCAAGAAAAGTTGAGGAGACCATCTAATTCTTGTTATTCCGTGCGCCCGCGATTGTGTCCGTCGGATCCGCTCGGGAGCATTGAAACTCTAACGTGTGAAGCACCAAATCAAGAGTCAAAAGAAATCCCGAGTGCCATCCAATGTTTCCCAATAGTGTACCACACACTCATCCATGCCATAGATCTACTTCCATCTTGTGCGCCAAGTGTCACTGACCAATCTATGTTGACTTTTATTCAACCGATTTTGACACAAACTTTGACCTGCTCTAGTTTTTTCCTCCGAACTCCGATTCAACTTCTGTCTTCGCCTATGGATTCCTCTTGGACTCTATTTTTCAACCGGGTACTAAAATTTCCAGAACATACAAATTTTCAGAATGACCAAAATACCCTCAAGTGTGTCTTTCTCCCGATTTTATTCGTTTTCCGCATTCAACTCTGTAAAAGACACCTGGACAAAAGAAACGCACAATTCATCAGAGTAACTGCTCGAATTGGATTAACTAACCTAAATTAAGAGATCAGATGAGGCATTTTCATAACTCATCAGGACGCAATTGACCTGGTAAGGATGCGTCTAGCTAGGCTATGACGCGTCTGGCCGAGGGACAGAGCACGACAGGAACATGTTGTCTCTAGGCCTGACCTATGACTAGGCTGATTCGAGACAAAGTCTAGGGTTGACCCGAGACCAGTCATGGGAATTTGACCAGGGTTGACTTAGGTCTTTTCGAATTTGACTCGAGGGCTTTTAAGCCTTGACCTGACTGGGAGTAAAGGTCGCCAACAAACTTCTTTTGATTCTACTTTGTTTAAGTTATTCTCTATGGCGGTAAAGGTCGCCAACAAACTGTTTGTCTAACAACTTTCATATGTTTCTCTATTCTTCCAATCACTGACACCACCATTAGCTGCAGGCTCACCTCAATATGATTTTATTATTGAAGGAGCGCCTTGAATGTGGTAAAGACTTACTCAAACCTAGAAGACGATATAGATGTGCTTGATATTAAAAAAGCGCTTTGGGGAAAGCTAAATAGTTTCCGGGGTGTGAAATTTTAAAGGGAATATGTAGAATTTTAGAAATTTTTCGGGAAAATAAATTTTAAGGGGAATTTAAAAAAAACACTCCACCTCACCTCACTCTCTCTCCACCTCACCTCTCTCTCTTCTCCGACAAGGTCGCCGGGCGGAAAATTTTCCGGCCGGCGACCATTAAAAAAAAAAGTATTTTCACTCTCTCTCCCTCCTCTCTCTCTCTCTAAAAAACTTTTTTTTCTTTTTTCTTCTTCTCTCTCTCTCTCTCTCTAGAACAAATCTAGAGAGAGGATCTGTTGAAGGTCCTGTTCGGGACCTTCAACAGATCCTCTCTCTCTAGATTTGTTCTAGAGAAAGAGAGAACAAGCAAAAAAAAAAGTTTTTTGAGAGAGAGAGAGGAGGGAGAGAGAGTGAATTTTTTTTTAATGGTCGCCGGCCGGAAAATTTTCCGGCCGGCGACCTGTCGGAGAAGAGAGAGTGGTGGGGAGAGAGAAGATGAGGTGGAGAGAGAGAAGTGAGGTGGAGAGAGAGAAGTGAGGTGGAGAGAGAGAGAGCTGAGGTGGAGAGAGAGCTGAGGTGGAGAAGCTATTTTGCTTTCCCCCTAAATAAAATTGTCAAACAAAATAGACCAATTTTTGACCAAGTCTTCACACCCCGGAAACTATTTTGCTTTCCCCAAAGCGCTGGCCTAAAAAAATATGACTCTTCTCGATAAGTGTAATTTTGCTTATTATCCGAGAAATGTGGATAAAGTTGCACATTTGCAAGCTAATTCTTATACTAGGAACAATTTTGACACGCCAAGTGAATTGGTTACGATTCCTAAGAGTATTGTAAGTCACGTGGAGATGGACAGATTGAACATTTCTTTGATTTGAGATTTACTGAAGTTAGGCAGAGCCTATTTTCTATAAAAAAAAAACCTTTGTTTAACGGATGGAAAGTGTGAGACCCGATTAAAAAAGCCTAAGTTAGTAGTATATGTGAGTCCAAGGGCATCCAAATCCGAAACTATCTGTGCGACCCTAACCTTGATCTGTTTGTGTCTTAGATCTCTGACATGGTCAACTCGAATATGTTGCAGTGCACTTAGTGTATTTAAGAAAAATTACTCTGTTTTTGTTGAAGGGAAAGTTTAGTTTATGTTCAAAAGAAAAAAAAATTATTTATGTTTAAAAGTAAAAAAAAAGAATGGCTCAAACAAGTACAGAACCTGATACCTTCGCGTTACTAGCACGACGCTCTAACCAACTGAGCTAAAGGGCCAAGATGTTTTGTTAACATACGAATAGCTATTTAACCATAATGTTAATAAGTAACTCCTCCAAATCAGGTAACTATGCATAAAGAACCCACTAGCAAAATCACATCAAGAAGAAAGAGGAAAAGGGGAGAGGGGTGATTAAGTTTTACATAGTTATACTATTAGACAGATAATACTAAAACTTCACATCTTGATTTAGCATTTTCCTTTCTTATATTCTAATTTCTTATAATTAGTCTCACTCACATATATTTTTGATCTTTTCTTGTCAGACTCCACTTCATTTGTACCAAAACTATGAAGATGGTGATAAATCTATTGGACTTTTTTGTTGTTGAAATTAATCTATTGGACTTTACTTTCCTAAAGAAACCACCATTAAATTTAGAAAAGTCCAACCAATTACAAGAAGAAAACAAAACGAAAGTGCAGTGCCAAAGTATTTATTTGTACACTTTTTTTTGTTGTTGTTGAAAGTATTTGTACACTTAAAAAGTCATTGATTTCTACCTCCACTGAACCTATGACTTGTAGATTTAAGAGTACACCTAATATCGCTGGGGTAAGATCCGCGTGGTATGTAATTCTTGTTTGACTTGGAAAATAAGTACCTATCAACCAATTGTATGTAGCAAAGACTAGTAACATGTATAACAAAAATATCTCATATTTAAAACAAAAACTCTAAACAAACCGCCCAAAGGAACCGCATATGGAACCGCCTGAGTTTCTCTCTCAATCGGTTTCAGATGTGGTTCCTTTGGGCGGTTTGTGTAGACTTATTGTATTCAAAATTTACTGATAATTAACTGGTAAATAAGAATAGGGTTTTTTGAGGTTACTCCCTCAAAATTAATCAGTAATTGAGTTTACCACCACTTCAATAATTGGTAACCGAGTTTACCCTCTTGAGTTTTGGTTTTTTGTCAAAATTACGAAGGACATGTTTGGCATGTAATGATAAAATCATAAGTGAAATAATATATAAACAAAATGAATGCTTGCTAATCATATTCCTGACCAAATCAAACAATAAAGTCAGGTGGGATCTCTACTATAAATCATATTAAAGAATAACTGGTCTTGGAAAATTTCCAGACGAAGAGGAGTTTGGATCTGGGGTTTTTCGCAGATCCAGACGGTTTCCCTTCGCCAGAAATCGAAAATTTTGAGAGAGAACGTAGAGGGGGAGAGAGAGAAAAGGAGGGAGAGAGAAAAAAAGAGCGAGAAAGAGAGAGACATGGAAGAGAAAGCGAAAGAATGGAGGTGGAGGAGATGATTGGAGAAGAAGAAGATAAGAAAATAAAATGGAGGTCGCCGGAAAAAGATGTCGCCCGTCGACTTTTCCAGCGATATTTTCCGGCGATATCTTATGTGGACAAATGTGACGTGGAAATTGCTTGGTGAGGTGACAAAGAGAAAGAACAACATTTAAATTACAAAATTGCCATAAGGGTAGAATAGGAAAGCTTATAAAAAAATGTTGGTGCCAAATCGAACTGCCAGACACTTATAGGGGTCAAAGTGGTGAGTTGGTCACAAATCGGAGGCAAAAACAGAATATACTAAATATTACTTTATCAACCAGAATATGTGAGTTTTGAGGATTTTTGAGATATCATCTCTTATTTCATTTGTATGTTATATTTGTATGAAGTAGAAAGTGCCCACCAACTGTTCAGTGACTGGTCGTGTGCGTCTCTGTCTGTTCCATTTGCTTAGGGTTTCTTCGCAATTTGAGTGATTTCACAGCACATGCATTATATCAAAATTAACACATTCAAAATAGTACCTCATAAAAAGAACACTCAAAATAAAACAAAATGTAGGTTGAAAGGCCGAGGCAAATGACTAGGACGAGGTCGTCCATATTTTTCTCTACGATGGATGCCACATCCTGGTCCTTCACCACAGGTGTCGACCTGTTTTTTCGGTTAATCTATTATTTATGTTATATAATATGAGATCGATACACCAAAATAGTATAAGCTCCTAAACTGTCATATCAAAAAACATGAGATATCCTTAAAGACCATGGAACCAAGTTACAAGGGGATGATTTGAATAAATCCACCCTTTCAAACTTATCTACCAAGTAGTAGAAGATGGCCCATGAAAAATAAGAAGTTAAAAATCTTGACATGAAAATGATGCCTACTCATTCATGTCTATCAAGATGAAGAGAAAATACTTCAAATTCATTTTATTTGATTCTTAACCTAGAACATTTCAGAACAGGGTTTAAAAGTTTAACCAGTTCAAGGGTAAATTTACATTCTATCATCATTAAACCAAGACTGACACTGACCCCATCATAACAAGAAAAAAAAAACAGTTAACAAGTAGAACATTACCACAAAAAGAAATAGGGATAACAAGACAACAATTTTCTTAACCAATGGATCACGCATTTCATCGATAGCTAATAGCATAACTAAAGAGAACAACCCAACTTCAAATACTCTTCGACGATTCCAACTTACATGGATTAGGGGTAAACCAGATAGGAACAGGATCTGAACAAGACATGGTGCTAAAAATTGGTATCCATTTGGTATTATCGTTTGCTAAATCGTATACACCCATATAGTGATATCGGTTTCCATTCTCACTAGTTCTGGCTGAACCATCTATAAAATAGATGCAGTTACGTTCACAACCAGAAAAATCAGTAGCTAATAGAGACGGCGATGAATAACCACGACCCACAAACAACATTCGATCGTCCAAGCTTGAAACTGGCTCCCATGTTTTCTCGCTCAAATTGAGTCTGTTAACATCGAAAGTTGGTTTACTGTTTCGATGTTGAAGGTCAGGATAATCTAACCAACGGTGAAGCTTAAAAACCAGCAATAGTTCCTCGAATGAATTCACCAGATAAAGATCGAAGTAATCACTATTAGTGGTGTATACTGATTCTGTTAGTGGTGGTTCGATTGTAGAAACTAATGAAGGAACACCACTGATAACATCATAAATTGCTAGAGATCCTTCTGGGTTTACAGCATAGAATGAGTTATTATAATATATAACATCTACTGAATAAAATTGAGTTTCTTCTATGATAAATGTCCATGATTCATTTCCTTTCTTATAAAAACCCAATTCCCCTCTTGAACTAATGATTGCAGCTGCAACGTCCTGTGACATGGGATTTGATGATAAAACAACTTTCTTCATTGATTTATAAAATGAAAAAGGTGGAAGTTGGATCAGGTTCCTAGTAAGGGGATTCACTAAAATGATGGTGTTTGATCTTCCTGCTTCTAAAATAAGCCAACCTAATGAAGACCCATGACAAATATAACTCCAACAGTCCTGCAGATTCAAATGGTGAACTTTGTTTTCTAAAAGATTGAAGAAATCAAATGTAATCCGCATAGGTGATCTTTCTGATGAATGAAGCATCAGTACCCATGGAAATTGGGGAGGAAGATGACAAGGGGTAGGTGATAAAGATAACTTCCATTTGTTGCAAACAGCACGAAATCTAATGTAATCAGCATAGATGGTAATCTTTTTAGCTACCACACCTATTAGTTCAGGTGGAAGTTCAGACCAATCTACTTTTTTTTTGAAAATTAGATTGAATATATTAAGGAAAAAACACTATTTACAAAGTGGGGAGGGACTGTGTAGGTGATGTTTCACGACATCCACGCCTCCCAATTAACTACTACATCTAGGTAGGATACATTTTTGAATTTATCAATTCTCCTAATCCAAGAGTAGATAACGCCCTTAATATCCTCAATATCCACATCCGAATTAAGATTCTTGTCCTTGAAGATTTTGTTATTCCTATCATACCATAAGCTCCATATGATCGCGGCCGGGACTAGTTTCCAGACCTCCCTTCTATGTTTTCTCTTTAACAAGCCATCCCATTGAGTTATCATGTTGCTGATGGAGTTAGGGGGGCACCACTGTATTCCCAGGCCCTTAACAAAGTACCTCCAAATACCAGCTGCCACCCTGCAGTGGAGGAATAGGTAATCAGCCGATTCTTCCTCTTCCTTACATAGGATGCACCTATTTGGAATTTGGAATCCCCTTCTTTTAAGTGCATCCACTGTGGGGATTTTCCGGATCAGAACTGCCCACACTAAGAAGCCTACCCTCGGGGGCAAGGTCTTAATCCAAGCTGATTTGGATATACAAGGATCAAGGACAAGGACATCTTTGTCCAACCTTTTATAGCAGTTTGCGACGGATAATGGTTCATCCCCCGCAACTGACCAAACACGAGTATCCGGATTATCCGAAGGCTTCATTTCTTGAAGAAGTTGCATCAACTGGAAGTATTGCTGCATCTCCCAGTCATTAAGGTTTCTCCTTATTACTATGTCCCAAGTATTGCTAGATAAGTCAAACATCTCTGCCACAGTAGCTTTCGGTCTTGAAGCCAACCTGAAGATGTCCGGGAAGCTATCTTTTAAGCTGCTCGAGCCAATCCACCTATCCGTCCAAAAAATTATTTTGAGGCCATCTCCTAGGACCCATTTAGTAATGTTGTGATAGTCTTTCAAATTGGTTATGATTCCCTTCCAGACTCCACAACCGAAAGTTGTTTGTTTGCACTTTGTGACCCAAAGGTTGCTGCTATTTCCATACTTGCTAGAAATAACCTTCTGCCACAGTTGATTCCTTTCCTGGTCCATCCTCCATAGCCACTTAGTGAGAAGGGCTTGGTTCATGTACTCCAGGTTCTTTACCCCCATACCTCCTTTCCTTTTACTCGTTCTAACCTGATTCCAATTCATCCAATGCAAACTTTTACCACCCATAGTTGTGTTCCATAAGAAAGAGCACATTTTCCTATCAATAGCCTTCAACACACCTTTGGGTATAGAGAAAAGGGATAGGTAATAGGTGGGAAGGGCCTGAAGAACTGACTTTAGCAAAGTAATTTTACCCCCTTTTGATAGCAGGTGCCCCTTCCAAGCCGCGAGCCTCTTATTAACCCTTTCCAAGACAGGGTCCCATAGTTTCTTAGACTTGTACTTCTCTCCCAAAGGTAAGCCTAGGTAAGTGGTTGGAAGAGAGCCCACTTGGCATCCAAACTGTTTGATCATTTCCTGATGCATATTATCTTCTCCTACCTTAGAGGCACTATAGATGAAAGACTTCTGCATATTCACCTTGAGCCCTGATGCTAATTCATACCAAATTAGTATGTCCCTCAGTGTCCTCAGTTGGTTTGCATCCTCCTCAATGAAGAACAGAGTATCGTCTGCAAACTGGAGGTGATTGATCACATCACCACCAGCTGCTGCACTAAACCCTTTAATCCATCCCCTCCTCCCACCCTCTTGGAGACACTGGCTTAGCACTTCTGCTACAAGTAGGAACAGCAAGGGGGAAAGAGGATCCCCTTGCCTAATGCCTCTGGAGCTTTGAAACACCTCAGATCACCTATGCTAATCCCCTTACTAGGGTTCAGATTACATTAAGTAATCCCCTTACTAGGGTTCAGATCACGTTATTAGCTAATCCCCTTACTAGGGTTCAGACCAATCTACTACTTCTTCCATGATGTTTGATCTTTCTTGTAGTAAAATAAGGGGATTAGCTAACGTGATCTGAACCCTAGTAAGGGGATTAGCTAATAACGTGATCTGAACCCTAGTAAAGGGATTAGCTAATAACGTGATCTGAACCCTAGTAAGGGGATTAGCTAATAACGTGATCTGAACCCTAGTAAGGGGATTACTTAATGTAATCTGAACCCTAGTAAGGGGATTAGCATAGGTGATCTGAACCCTAGTAAGGGGATTAGCATAGGTGATATTTCTGATGAATGAAGCATCATCATTACCCATGGAAATTGGGGAGGAAGATGTCGAGGGGTAGATGATAAAGATAAACTCCATTTCTTACTGAAAAGAAATCAAAAGTGAAAAGAAAAATGGGTAGTGAAGAAAGTAAGTTTAGATGAAGAACCTGATTCTTGGAATTCGATCTTCCTGGCTAAATGGTTTCTTGATAAAAGCTCAAAATCTTATTTAGTAGTAGTAATCAACTAGTACTACAGTATTTATAGTTATTGTAGAGAGAGGAAGAAGTAAAACTAACTCTAACTAACTCTCTTAACTTTCAACAAAAATAAAACAGAAAACTAACTCTCTAACAACTTTTGGTTTCTATCATGGAATTCTATGAGCACTCCCTTGTTAACTATGTATCTATTTAGTTACACCTGAATTACACTATCTTCATAGTACTCTCACATTCCTCAACCTTAATGAAGTCTTGGAATGTTAGGGCAAGGACGGTTGGTAGAAGAGGATTTAGCCTAACTTTTTTCTTTTCTTGAAATTGAGACCTTCACAAAGTAAGTTACTAGCCTTAGTTCAGACTTCCGTCGTGGATTTAAAGGACCGACTCAACAAGGATTTGACCTCATCCGTCATCACAAGTGCATTTTCATAGCAGAAGTAATAACCCCGAAAACATGCAGGTAATAATTTATAAAAGAAAATGAGCACTGAAATGTAGAGATCACTCACATAGGTTCAAACTGAATCTTCTTTCTTCTATGTTAGTTTGTTTTGCAGTGTTTTTCATGGTCTCTCACAAAAGACCTGTCAAAAGAAAATTACCTGCAAATCTTTTGTGCGAAAATAAAATCATTAGGTCTATGAGTTTGAACCGAGAGAAAAAAAATGAACCTTAGATACAATATTTATGAAACACACCTATATGATTTGTTGCAAACTGCATCTCTGTATTGTCTTGTGAAAGCTTGAAAGTTACTGCCAGCATTCCTGCATAACTATCAGAACAAAAGAAAAGAGGAAGTGGGTAGCTAAAACGATAATTAATAAACTCAAGAACGTGGGAAAACTCAATCTACAACAGCGAAAGTTGGAATTACGAAAGAATAGTGATAGTTCATTATCAATATCGCACAAACACCCACATCTTCAATCTCGAAAATAGTGAAAGCAACAGTAAGAAGACCAAAATAGATTATTATATTTAATTCAAAAAATGCAAGTTAAATCACCATTACACTATGACTAAGAACTAATAACTATAAAGCCAAAAACAAGCAAAACCCTCCACCCCCATAGACCACTGAATTCCTGTTTCTATCACACACAGTAAGAAATTGAACCTAACTCAACCCAAGTTTAGTCTTACACATACCTAGATTCAGTAAAAACTCATCAAACTAGTATAATTTCAAGCATTCAAGTATAAATTGCCCCAATTTTTTTTAAATGAATCGAAATACTAACTGTAAACAGAAAAAAGTAAAAAGAAGTTGAAAACCCAGATAGTCCTTGAGAGACTTCTTCAGCTAGTTTCCATCGAATCCTTGAGTGACTTCTTCAGCTATATTAGAAGTTGAAAACCCAGATAGTCCTTTTCTGCTAAACAACGACCACATCCTCTTTCTCTTCTCCCTCTTGCTTTGCATATGATGATTTTGAATAGGTACGGGAGTAGAAGAAAAAAAGGAAAATCTTTAACTAAGATTTGTTAAATGAAATATCGAAAATCAGTTGTCTCTACCATATATACAGTAGATCAGAACCCTAATGGAGTAATAAACATTCAAATTGAATGTAAAGAAAAACATATCATAACTTGAATGATATACATAATTAAATAAAACTATCTCATATTTGCTAAAGAAATCAGATTCATACCTGTCCTCACTTTGATTCCTCTTAACCTGAAAACAGAAACACGAAAAGAGATAATTAGTGTAAATCAAAACTCCAATTAAAGTGAAATGAAGAACTTGGAGGAAAAATTCTGACAAAATCTCACCTTGAAAATGAATCTAACGTGAATCGATTTGGTAACAAAAATGATGCTATGCCCGGCCTGAATCCCGGCCGGGTGAGTTGGCGCTCCAGCCGGGCATAGCTGCTGACATGGAACGGTGAGCTGATGGGATCTGAATAGAATTCCTGATTATGAATGTAGTTAATACTTAATGTCGTTAATACTTAATGTCGTAAGATATCTTACTGTGATCCAACTTTTATTTTGATGGTTTCTTATGATAATTCTTTTACAACCAATTGTTGCGATTTTCCTGATTTTGTGTTCATAGGTACGACACTTTCTTTGAATTTCTTTACTGACATTCGTGGAGTAACATGAAGATTAGATGCAAGATTATCTGTTTAGTGCGTTTTAACCTTGCATACAATGCCCTGAAAAACTTTACATTTTCCTCTTCCAATTTCTGCCATACTTTTGGAACAAAGACCGCAAGGACTGTTTCAATTAGAGCATGAATATTTTCAATTACAAGAACAAAGAGAATAACCAAATGGCAAATGCATGGGATTAAACCAAAGCAAGATTGGATATAAAAATACTCAAACAATGTCAAAGATTATATACACAAAAAAAGTAATAGACGAACTGCATTTCATAGGAATTTAATCATGATTCATCTAAACTCATTTTCGTCTCAACTCACGTTCGTTTAAACATTAATAACTCGTTTCTACCAACATTAGCAACACCACGAATCTTAGGCCAGCAGTTTCTCAGTCCTACCACCACCAGCAACTTGATCAACCATGACTCTGCACCCACTTGGGACAATCTTCTTTGCTACTGATGGGAGCTTGATCCTGATAGCATATTCACATATTAAGAAGTGAGGATATATCTTAAGTAAGCTAAGAATGATATAAACGAAAAACTAAAAGTCGACCAAGATTAATACAATATTCTACAAATTCGGACATTATAAAACCTATTCTAGGAACTCTCAGGCTCTCAGCCTTAACTTGTACTGTTTACTGCTACGAGATTATCGAACATTTAGTTCAATCAAACACCTTATAGACGAAACAAAATCTGAAATCTCTTCCTTCTGAATACAATACTCAACAAGTCAAAATATTTTCTAATTACCATGTATGATATATCGATCATCTTAAATGGTTAGATTCTTTATTGCACATATGCTAGAAAAATTTCAAGCTGTTATAATGGAAAAGAAAAACTAACTACCAACTTATAGTGTACTCCATTAAATCCTCCTTACCTTGTCAAATTGTACTTAAGCTAACTCAATATGTAAAACTAGGGTTTAATGTGAATAAGGCTAAACAGGAAAAACTTTGAGCTTAAGTAAAGTTTGAAACAAAAATCAACAGTTTTCTATTCAAACATGAAAACCAGTAATCTAAGTATCTAACCTAACATAATCACTAATCTAACATAAGTAAATAAATGAAGTATGACAACAAAATTTTCTAACAAAAGAGAGAGACAGAACCTAGAAAAGAGGTAACAATTATATAGAGCGAGAGAGAGATAAAACCTTCCCAAAAATCCTTTTCGCTGGTGCCCTAGCTGAACTCTATATGATGATAGAGAAAAGTGCAGTGCTTTTGGAACAGAAGAACTCTAGCTGAAGTCGTTGGTTGATGATTTGCGGCCAAAAGATCGGGTTGAAATTTCTCTACAAATCCGAGCTGATGTTCGGAACGAAGAACCCTAGCTTCTGTTGGAAGAACCCTATCTAGCTTTCCTCTTCAAATGGAGTTGAAATTCCTCCCAGATTCGAGCATGAATGGCTGGAACGAAGAACTCGGGTAAAAGTTTTGCCCTAGCTTTTGGTCGAATGGTTTCTGATGAAAGAAAGTGGGCTTAGATTTTGAGTTTTCGTAAGTGGCCTTATCTCAAAACAACGAAAAATGGAGGGACTAAATCAGGAATTCTATTCAAAACCCATAGCTCACTGTTCCATGTCAGCAGTTATGCCCGGCTGGAGCGCCAACTCACCCGGCCGGAGGATTAGTGGAGAGATTTGAGGGCACAACCTCCCCTTTTTTTCTCTCTATTCTAAAGGTGGGTGTCTTTTACTTAATTACCCCAAAAATATTTATGTAATTTCAAAAATGTGTTTAAACGGTTTTTATTCATTAATTATCGTGCGTTGGATCAGGCTCCAACCAAATCTCTAAAATAAAATGAACGGCCAGACTTATCCCCTGGATAACCGACCGACCTGTTTTAATATAATAGATGGAACCCCCAAACTGAAGCCAGAAAGGTTTTGCCCTTTTGTGCAAGCGTATTAACACCACAGTGACTACAAAACCAATCCCGCTCCCTTAATCCAATGGTCACTTTTGGATCATCTATTTTATGTTCATTATAAACCTCATATAGAATGAGGGACGAATGTTTCTGTATGAGTGGTCTACACCAAAAATTGGAGGTTTCCTTTTTTTTTTCTTTCTCTAGCAAGGGTAAGGGCCTATTAAATGACCCACACACACATCCACCTTCTTTTGTCTTTTTTTTTTTTGTTAAGGAATCCACCTTCTTCTTTTGTGGAAAACCCAAACAGCAATTCTAGAGAGAGAAAGTAAAAGGGAGAGAGAGATAATGGAACCACCATCAACACAAGGGGGGATGAGTATACCTGGAACAGAACTTGCAGAAGATAAGATTTTGGATTCTTGGTACTACTACCCATCTCTTAGAAGTTTCAAATTTTGTCTCTCTTACTATTATTCTGTTTCTCTCTCTCTCTATCTCTCTATATAGTTCTAATTTAGGGTATGTTTTGTTGTTTGGGTGATGCAGTAGTTCGTGCTGTTATGATTTCGTAGAGGCTTTTTTTGATTTCTTTTGTTGTTCACTCTGTTAGTGAAATACACTAGTACTAATCTTGTAGATTGATTTAACCCCTTTTAGTATTTGATAGTGAGGAAATATTCAGTTTCCCTGTATTTCTCTGGATATCTATAATGAGTTAATATTGATTCTCTCTTCTCAACCCTTTGTCTTCTGACTTCTTGTAATCAATTTTAATGACACATCATCCAACGGGAGAGAGTAGAATTTCTATTTTCTCCTAAAATTTCTCTCTAATTCGTTTAAAGTTGGGTTTTAGGCTTGATGAGCCCATGATAACAAAACACAAACTCAACCCTTTTTTGAGTTTTTCTCTCAGTCTCAACCTTATTTTTTGAACTATTGAAGTATCAATTTAGTTAGTGAGGACCAAAATTCCGTCTGGATTTCAGCCGGGGTTTGTGGCCAGACATGTTTTTCTTTAAGATTTATTTTAAAATTCAGAGTATAGGATATTCCTCGGTGGGAATTCAGTCAAAATGTGAGCCAAAAACATCATACTGTAGTTGGTTCAGTTCACATCTACTTTTTCTTTTTTTTATTTTGTTGAAATTGTTCACATCTACTTAACAATGTAGTTTTGCACCCTTTATAAAATAAGTTAAGAGACAATGTTTGATAGACGGGAATCGCGTGGGGATGTAATGTGATTCATGGGAATCACATTCCCAACTACTGTTTAGATCGCGAGAATGCAGGGAGAAATATATATATAACAAATCTGACATATAATTTATATAGTTTAAGTAAAATGATATAACAGGACTTTCGTACAAAATAACATTCTTATTCGTATACAAACCAAACAACAAGTTAGGAATCTATCAGGAATGAAATTCCTATTCCTGATCGAATCAAACATTAAACTAAAATAATTTGATTCTCGCGAATCACGGGAATGTGATTTCCAGGAATGACATTCCATTCCCGCGCGCCAAACATAACCTTAGTTATTGTGGGCGAAGTATTTCGCAAGCTTGACTTGGTCAATCTCTTATGACCAAGATTACTAAAGACTACTATTTTTTAGAGTTATTTTATTGTGGGCAAAGTATTTCGCAAGCTTGACTTGGTCAATCTCTTATGACCAAGATTACATAAAAACACTAGATCAAATTTTATGTGGCAATCAATTTGATGTAAAACATTAGATCAAGAGACAATTTGGAGTACCATAATAGGTTGTTGGGAGATTTTAAAAGGCCTCCCCGTTTTTGTTAATAGTTTCGTTGACTTAGTAAAAAACTTTTGACTTAGCTTGGTTAAAGGGTCCCCCTCTTTGAATGGGTGAAAAAAACCCCTTTAAAGGTGTATTTCACCCACATTTTCTCTCCACCATTTAACCACGCCACATCATCATCTTCTCCGGCGGGGTTGCCTGCCGGCCAAACTTCCGGCCGGCGACCTTCAAATTTTTTTTTTTTATTCTCTCTCTCTCTCTCTAAAAACAATTTTTTTTTCTAAACTCTCTCTCTCTCTCTCTACAGATCTAGAGAGAGTCCATTGAAGGTCTGCGAACAGACCCTTTGAGGTCTGTTCACAGACCCATTCAAAAGGTCTGTTCGCAGACCTTCAATGGACTCTCTCTAGATCTGTAGAGAGAGAGAGAGAGTTTAAAAATAAAAATAAAAAAAATTGTTTCTAGAGAGAGAGAGAATAAAAAAAAAAATTTGAAGGTCGCCGGGCGGAAGTTCGGCCGGCGACCCTGCCGGAGAAGATGATGATGTGGCGTGGTCAACAGCACCGGTCTTGGGTTAAGTTTGACCTAACGGCGTTAACTTTGCCGTTAGGTCAAATATTGATGAAGGAGGTGCTCTTTTGTAGAGGGGGGCCTATATCCAAATGGGTTATAATGAGGGGCGCTTTTAGCGGGGAGGCCTTTTAACAAAAACAGGGGGCCTTTTAAAATTTCCCTAGGTTGTTTCTTTCAAGCACAGGAAAGTGTGAGTGGGTGCTACTAGAGATTTAGGAATAGATGGGCTTTAATGTCCCTTATGATGGCCTTAATACGGTTCTTACATCCATGTCATGTGATTGCCTTTATGTCCCTTATAAATGGGCTTTAGTGCCCAAGGTGTCTTTGAGAAGGTAGTTATCGAATTTTTCTAAAATTCATGATGTAATATGTTTATGATGTATCCATGTCATGTGATGTTGTAATCAGGGGCGGATCTATTAAGAGACCAGGCCGGGCAGCTGCCCGGCCTGGATTTTGTAATTTTCCAACAATAGTAGGGGTAGTTCTGTATTTTCGTCATGTTTTAATTCTTACCTCTAGGGTCTGTACGAGTTTTAGGTTTTGGAAACTTAGGCTTTTGGAAGGTTGGTTGAGATTCTTAGAAATCACTAAGAAGAAGATTGAATCCTAAGGATTCGGATTTCAGACTTGAGAAACCTATAAAAGTAGGAATTTCTTGATAATTTGATTCAAAGGAGCAGCCGAGCAAGTACCACTTCCTTCAATCCTTCTTGAAGCTTTGAGTTGCAGCTTTATTCCTCTTAAGCACAAATTCGCCAGCCTCCATTAATCGTCGATTCGCCGATAATCAGTCTAGACGTCGGAGATATCAATTAGGTATCCAGGTTAGTATAATCTTAATACATTCAAAATTATCACAATTTTTTCTTTCGACTAATTAATCAAGAATTCTAGATGCGGTTTAGTTAATTATTTTGCTCAATCTTCTTATTTTGATCCAATAATGATAAGTTAGGGTTTTTTCAATTGATGCAATTTACTACTTCCTTTATGAATTAGATTAAGTTAGGGTTTTGTCAATTGATGCAATTTACTCAATCTTCTTAATTCTTATGATAAGTTAGGGTTTACTCAATCTTCTTTTGATAAGATTACTGTTCTTATGTTAAGGATTATGTTAGGGGTTTTGCAATTGATTAAATTATTGCTTCTGATAATAATATGTTATGGTTTAGCCAATTGATATAGTTTACTGGTTTCAATTTAGTACTATTAAGAACAAATTTTTAGTCATTAAATTAACAAATTCACAATTATCATATAAGTATATAACCCACAACTTATCAGATGTCGAAATACAATTACCCCATTAAATTAACAAATTAGTCATAGTTCAGTAGAATGAATACACAAATTATTCATAGTCAACTAGAATTACAAATCATTCCTAATCAACTATTTTTTTGTCAATTCTGCTTCAGTCTCTAATAAATTGAAAGCAAATCTTGAATAAATAAACTAATTCTAAATTTTTTCTTTTAGATTTCTAAGGAAAAATGTCTGAAGTTCCTCAAGTTAGAAAAAAGAGGAAGACAATTCACTCGTATTTCAAACCACGAGAGGACAATAAAACCAAAGAAGATGCTCATTCAACATCTGAAGTCAATGCGTCATTATCTAATGAAGAACCTCCTAATACAACAATAATTGATAATCAAAGAGTTCCGTGTGAAGTAGATGATAATCATCCAGTTGAATCTTCAAAAAATATACCTTCCACGGCTGAAGTCGATGCTCAAAGAGCTGAAGATGGAGAAACTGGTAAGCAACCAGTTGAACCTTTTAGAAATATCGAAGCTATTTCTTTTCAACGTGATCCTGGATTACGTATTCCAATATGGCAACATCCTATTAATAAACAAGATGAGGTTCGAAGAGCATATCTAAATGCTGGGCCGTATCAACCAAAACTGAATGAGTATCCACAAACTGAATTTGGAAAATCACTCCGTAGATTTCAAGCTTCGTGGTTTACTCGTTTTTCTTGGCTAGAGTATTCTCCTGCAAAAGATGCTGCATATTGTCTTCCATGCTTCATTTTTGAAACAAATCCACCAAACCGTACAGTGTTTACAATTGAAGGATTTAGAAAATGGAAGAGAGTTAATGATGGGAATAAATGTGCGTTCTTAAGACATATGGGAGAACATGATTCTTTGCACATGATGGCAGTAAGAGCTTGTAAAGATTTAGAAAATACATCTCGGCATATCGACAAGTTAATTAACATACAATCTAAGGAAGAGGTTAAGAAAAATCGGTTAAGGCTCAAGACAACAATTGATTGTTTACGATATCTTGCATATCAAGCATGTGCATTTAGGGGTCACGATGAATCTGCAAATTCATCAAATCGTGGCAATTTTATTGAATTGATAAAACTTTTGGCTACGGTAAATGATAAAATTGCAGAAGTTGTCTTAGAAAATGCTCCAGGAAATGCCAAATATACATCTCCTAAGATTCAGAAAGAGATATTGTCCATCCTTGCTAGCAAAGTAAGGAATAAGATTCGTGAAGAAGTTGGGACTAAAAAATTTTGCATTCTTGTTGACGAAGCACAAGATGAGTCTTATAAGGAGCAAATGGCCATTGTTTTACGATTTGTTGATGATGATGGTTCCATCAAAGAAAGATTTTTTGATGTTTTGCATGTGAAAAATACCACCGCATTGACTCTCAAGAAAGTCATATCTGATGTCTTTATTCATCATGACCTTCACATTGACGATATGCGGGGTCAAGGGTATGATGGTGCTAGCAATATGCGGGGGGCATTTAACGGTCTGCAAGCATTATTTCTTAAAGACTGTCCAACTGCATATTATGTGCATTGCTTCGCACACAGATGACAACTAGCATTAGTTGGAGCTTCTAAAGAAGTAGGTGCTATTTGGCGATTCTATTCAAAATTAAATGCAATTGTTAATTTTGTTTGTGCTTCTTCTTTGCGGCAAGATGAGTTACATTCTTCTCATTTGGCTGAAATCGATAAAATGTTGGCTACCGGTGAGCTTGAGACGGGTAAAGGAGTCAACCAAATGGGTAACCTGCAAAGACCTGGAGCTACTCGTTGGAGTTCTCATTTTGGTTCTGTTAAAAGCTTAATTGTTATGTTTGGTGCAACTTGTGCAGTTACTAAGGAAATTATGGAAACCACGACAAATATCGCTTTACGTGGGGAATCTCAGGGTCTTTACCTTGCTATAACATCGTTTGAGTTCGTTTTTATACTACACTTAATGAATAAAATTATGGGAATCACGGATATACTTTGTCAAGCCCTTCAACAAAAGTTTCAAGATATTGTCAATGCAATGAATTTGGTAACAACTACAAAAGTACTTCTTCAGAAATTAAGAGAGGATGGTTGGGAGACTTTTATAGAAAATGTCGAGTTATTTTGCACGAAACATGATATTGTAGTACCAGATATGAATTCTCGTTATCTTGTAGGCACCCTTCGTTCTTCTCAACAACGTGACTTTATTACAGTGTCACATCACTATCGTGTTGACTTGTTTAACGCGGCAATAGATTTTCAATTGGTAGAGTTAAATACAAGGTTCACTGAGAGCACAATGGAACTTTTGGTTCTTAGTTCAGCTTTAGACCCCACAGATACTTACAAGTCGTTTAAGGCAGACAATATTATCAGACTTGCTGAAAAATATTATCCACAAGATTTCAACAACCAAGAGATAATTATTTTGAATTCTCAATTACTACATTATGAACTTGATGTGCTTAAACATCCTGACTTTCAGGATATGTCTACTGTTTTACAGTTATGTCTTGGTTGTTGAAACAAAAAAATCGGAGACCTATTATCTTATTCATAGACTAATTTGTCTAGTGTTAACTTTACCTGTTTCTACTGCAACTACTGAACGATCATTCTCGGCAATGAAACTTATCAAGACAAAACGTCGCACCAAAATGGAAGATGATTTTCTTAGAGATTGCATGATTATTCATATTGAGAGAGAACTTGCTGAAGGAATTGATTCTGATTCAATAATAGATGATTTTTATGCTTTGAAGGATCGTAGGGCACAACTCAAGTAACACGGTTTTATGCATCTGAGTGATGATCTTATGACAATTGGATAGTATTTGTTTATCTTTTGAGTGTCTTGCAAATATTTTGAGTATTTTTTTTAGTCTTTCAAGTATTTTGTTTATATTTCGAGTATTAAGCATATCTTTAAAACACTATGATCAATAAATTATTACTGCTTATTTTTTTGTGTTGTTTTTAATTTAGTCATTAATTCTTCTTCTCATATTTAGTTTGTGAAGTTAAACTCTTATTTCTATTTATTTTAGGATATGCGCTATTTTGGCAGGTACCAAATTGAACAACTATCATACTTTCTTAAACGTGGATATATGACGGAAGACTATCTTCATTCTCAATAGGTAATCCCTTCTTTATTTATTTTCTGAACTATTTACATGTTTAAATAGGAAAATCAACTGCGCGCCTGATAATGTAGTAACGTATTCAATAAAATTAGTTTTGGAAGTAGTAGATGCATCCAAAGTACATAATAGGTTATGTAGTAACTTCCTCCCAAATTTTTTTTGTTAACTTTAAGTTAAGGGTCTGCCCTCCTGGACCCAAAATCCTGGTTCCGCCCCTGGTTGTAATGACTCTTAAGTTCATATCGCAAAACAAAAAAAATGTCATTGCAAGGGGTTCAACAAAAAATAATAAAACTCATTTTGAATGTAAGTTAGTCTAATGTCTGTACGGCGGGAAGTTAATAACATTTTTTTAGAATTAAAAATCTAGAGTCTCTAAAGTAGTAGGACACGAAGTTGATACATTTTTTTTTAATTAACTTTTTTTTTCTGCTGACCTGTTGAAATTCTCGAGTCACCAAAGTACTCAATATTTTAGCAAACCGAATTCTCCATAGTTTGTACTATCTGATAAAAAATGTTTTGTAAACAGATATATACATTGTTAACGTACTAGTTGTAGCGCCCCTTCCAAAGAAATACACAAATTTTTCTAGTATCAGATTTCGAACCCTGCAGTGTTAAAGCGTGCCTTTCTAAAATCCACAATCCTTCGATCGAAATTATAGTCGAAATAATGGAGAAAATGTAAGGAGTCAAAGGACGAGGCAAACCGATCCAGACAGTTACTAGTTATATACTTATATTTCTTCTATGGCAAATCTGAGTCGATTTTAAAAAATTCGATATAAGAAAAGCCCAAAATTTGGGCCCAAATACGAAAAAACACCCACTCGGGAATAATAATGTAAAAAAACCAATTTTAAACTGTTGACAACACTTTTGAAACTGTTGACAACACTTTTGAAAATGGTGACAACACTTTTGAAACTGTTTGACACATCTACAAAATTGTTGAGAGCAAACTATGATTTGTTCAGAAATTTTTAAAAATGTTTCGGTAAAACTGTATTTTTACAAAATAGATTTTTTTTACATTATTATTCAGATTTGGGTCTAATTTCTTATTACTCCCAAATTTTGGGTTTTATAAGGCCGCGGCTTTGGGGAATAAAGAATAATCTCCGGGGAATAAATTCTCTAGGGAGTCCATGTTTTTTTGTACATTCTCGAGGGAATATTTTATTTTAGCCAAAAATTCATTTGATCTAACAATGCCCCCTAATCTTCATCTTCTTTATTCCCTTCACAACCACAAGTTTACACCACCACCATTGCCTTTCCTCTCTTTCCACTCTTCTCATCTTTAACTCACTGTGACCCTATATCTCTCTTTCTCTCTCTCTCTCTTTCTCTCTCTTGTTGCTTTCATTTTTCTACATATCTCTCATTATCTCTCTCTCTCTCTCAATGACTATCTCTATGTGGTTCACACTCTAGATCTCACTCTCTTTCATTGTAGATCACTCCCGTTATTTATCTCGGTGTATCCATTTCTTTATCTTTCTCGCGGTCTCTCTCTCTCTCTCTCTCGGTCTGTTTGGAAATAACAGAGTTCGTAGTCACGAAACGTTTTGTAGTCACAAAATGTTTTGTAGCCACGAAATGATCATGGCCACAAAATATTTTGTGGCCACGAAACGTTTTGTAGCCACGAAATGGTCATCGCCACGAAATGGTTATCGCCACAAATCGTTTTGTAGACACGAAATGTTTTGTGGCCACGAAATCATCGAGGAAGATCTCACCAGTAACCCACTTCGATGTCAAATTCCGACGAAGTGAACAATTTCCTTTGTTGGAACAGTGTCTGTGCGAGAGAGAGAGAATTGAGAGGTTGATTGAGAAACAATGAGAGATTAAGAGAAAAATAGTGAGAGATCGAGAGACATAGATAATGAGAGTAATAGAGAGATGGTGAGAGAGAGAGAGAGAGAGAGAGAAGATGAAGATTAAGAGGCAATGTTTGATCAACCCAATTTTTGGACTAAAAGAAAAATATGTCCATGAATCAATATTTATTTACTAAATTTTTATTCCTCGGAGAATTTTCTTTATTCCCCAAAGCCGCGACCTTTTATAATTATCCTCTCTTTAGAAATAGTGTTAACTTCTTAAATTCTTCAAAAAAAAGAAATAGTGTTAACTTCTTAAATTCTTCAAAAAAAAGAACTTCTTAAATTGTAAATAGTAGTACCCCACTCTCTCTCTCCGGCCCTCCATCTTATTCTAGCTTAACTGCTTAGTTTAGAGCAACTCCAATGGCAGTCTGTCTTAGGCCGAAAAAACCATTTTTTTACCCAAAAATTTCAGCCTCACCCCAGCCTCAAAATTTTAGCTCCAACCCCAGCCTCTCTTGAGGCCGAAAATTTGTTTATGTAGGAAATGTGTGTGTGGCGTTTTTGTTGGTGTGCGAGAAACGTGTGTGGTTTTGTGTATATACAAAACACGTGTTTGAACTAGTTTTGAAATAATATTTTTTTTTTCAAGGTTAAAAAAGTATTCGTGGACCGACACTTTCATGGGATGTATTTTAATTATTAATGTGTAAGTTTTTTTAGAATTAAAAAAAATTAAAACTAATTATATTTAAAAAAAAAAAAAATTGGAGAAGATCCTGTCCAACGGCCAAAATCATCCCCAACATGACCGTTGGTATGTTGGGGATCTTCAGTCGCCCCAGTCGACTGGCGTTGGAGTGCATGCGCCCGGCCCACGTTGGAGCTGCTCTTGGACTAGACATACCCATACGGGCCATACCCTTTCAACAAAAAAAAAAGGGTTTTTTGAGCTTACCCCCTCATCACTAATTGGTAATTGAGTTTACCCCCCTCGATAATGGGTAATTGAGCTTTCCCCCTTAGACTTACTATTATTGACAAAAACACAAAGGTTGTGTTTGTTGTACGTGAAATAATTGTGACTACCAAGAACAATTTTTCTTCAATATGATTCCTAGTAGAGATTTCACCTTACTTTATTGTTTGATTTGGTCGGGAATATGATTAGTAAAGATTGATTTTGGTTGTAATTTGTAATTTTAGTCCCATGCCAAACATGTCCTTAGTAGTTTTGCTAAAAATACTAAATTTAAGGGGGTAAGTTCAATTACCAATTACTAAAGGGGGTAAACTCAATTACCAATTAGTTTTAAGGGGGTAAGCTCCAAAAACCTAAAAAAAAAGAAGAAGAAAGAATTGCTTAAACATACTATTTCAGAACCCCAAACCTAAGCAAAAGCTTAAAAGAGTTGTCTAGGGTTCTGTTTATCTAAAAATGTTTGAATAGTGAACAATGTTTTTACCAGAAAAAGTCCTAAGGAAAAAAGCTCGTTGATCTCAAAGATTTTATTGTTTTTTCTTCTTCAACGGTTCTGCAAACCCAAATATTCCTTCCTTTCTAAATTTTTTTAATCTTTCTTCTACTGATTCTCTCTCTCTCTCTCTCTCTAGAGTAACAAAAATATTCACTTTCTAATCAAACATTCCAAACTTTCTGTTTAGGGTGAGATTGAAAAAAAGTAATCTTTCTTTTCCACAGTGAGTGAAAAAAGTAAACTTTCTGATGAAGTTTCAATTCTTACTCTCAATTTTCTAGTAGTTTCCTAATTTGAATCTGGGCTTTGATTTTCCATCCGATTTCTTAAACTTTTCGTCAATAAATATCGAATTTTTGTATCAAAATCAGAAAAGAGAAAAAGGTGTTCACTGAAATGACGACTCCGTTTGCCCCTGCTATTGCTATTGTTAGTGTGATTGTTTTCTTAGGAGTGTTATCATGCATTATTAGTCGAATCTGCTCAGGAACAAGTTGGGGAGAAAGTAAATGTTCATCTTGCATTGATGGAGGAATTGATCCTCCATTATCATCATCATCACCACCACCACCACCACCATCACAAGAACCACCATCATCACAAGAACCATCAAATGTTCTTCCTTCAGATGCAGTTCCAGTTGAAATCCATGAAGAATCAAAAGAATCAGAACCAAAAAATCAAAACCCACATGCATCAGCAGATTCTAAATAATGGGCTCTTAATATTTTTGTTCTCTCTCTCTTCAATTTTGTTTAATTATCTAGTTTTTTTCTTCTTCTTCTTTCTGGGATTTTCACCATTAATGAATTAGCTCTAAATATACCATAATACTAACTGATTTATGGAACTTTCCTGATGATTAATGATAATATTTATTGATAGATTAATGGGTTTTTGTTGGTTTAATCTTTATGATTGATTTTTAGATTAAAGTTTGAAAATTGAAACATCTTTGTTCTCAATCTCTTCTTTAAAATCTGATTAATAAATAAAGGGACATTCCTCGTTTGGGTATGAAAAACCCTCAGCTTCCAGGGTTTAAAGGTCATATCAAATCGGGATTCAAACTAAGAATAACTTTTCTCTTCCCCAATTGTTATTACACTTCTATATTTTTTACTTTTATTTTACTCCTCACTTATCCACCGTTAGATCTTGTTGTGGGTCATATTAAAGATCTTTCTCTTGGCAATAAGGGTCCTCACTCATAGACTAAAATAATGCCCAAGAATTTTAGTTTCTAAAGGGGGTTGTTTGGTGGGAGATATAGAATGGAGTTATCAGAAGTCACATCCTCCAACAAAGTTACGTATTCCATATTAGATCACCAATTGCATTCTCTTTCGTCTTTTAATTTTCGGGGAAAGCCCCGTTGCTCATTAGCTAGGATGGAGAGCACCCCATCCACAAGATTAGAGTCAGATGTTCATCGAATGTAGGAAGGGAGACCGCTCCTCAGGGGCGTGGGTGAGGGAGTGCCACAGGTGCGGCCGCACAGGGCCTCCCTCACCCTAAGGGCCCCTTTTTAGTAAGAGTAAGGAAAATAACAAAAAGGTGTGAGCGTAGTTATGTAGCAAGTATTGATGGCCGGCAAGTTGGTATGTGGTTAGTTTTAGTGCAGCAGGCGTTCCGTTCGAATCCCACTACGTTCTTTTACATTTTAAATGAAAACTCTCTGGGCACTAAGTTATCTTGCAACCATCTATATTAACTATTTCATGAAATTTGGGGGTTTAAACCACTTATTAAGTCACACTTTTATTCCGTGGAAAAATAATTATTTTACACAAACTTTTCTCGACAACTTATAGGTTTATTAATTTCACTATGAAATATACACTTTTTTTTTGTTCTGAAACTATGGAATATACTTGTTTTTATGTATGTATTAATGCAAAAACTATTGTTTATTATCTATTTGAATCGCATAATTATTTTGTTATATGAATACTTTTCAAAATTCTTATTGCTGAATATCAATTATATAATCGTGACTACCTATTGTAGTCGTCTAGCAGAGAATATAATTTTGATACATTATTGCATTTCAATTTTTGTAAGTAAATTAGTTACGCAAGTAATACATTCATGCATAAATTCTTACATGATATTTATTTATATAATGGTCAAATTGTTCCATAACTATTTTTTTATATTATATGTCTCAAACAAATTATTTGTCAGAGGACCCGATCAAAATCTCGCACCGGACCTCCAAAATCTCAGCCACGCCACTGCCGCTCCTATATATACCTAAAAGTTAGTGGATGGGATATTTACACAAAGAAATACCATTTCTTGAAAACCATACATAATTGTTGGAGTTAATGACGTCAATGTCCATGTGCCAGATGAACGCAAGGATATCTCTACCATCGGACTCCTATATCATGTCAACCCCAACAATGAGGCGGAGGTCTTTCTTCTCCTTATTTAGGTTAAACTGGATATGAATTAGTTTTTCAACAAAACGAAGTTTCCATCACGTCCTAAGAATAAATCCCTTTGGCTAATGCTCGCCGGTAGTCGGTAGACCCTTTTTATCGCGTGAGTATAGCCTTTAAAGCAGCAGTGAGAATTTGATTACAAGATTGTTTTGCAAGCCAAACATACCCTAAGATGTTTGTGTAATTTTATAGGTAAGAAGACGAAAATACCCTCACTTATATATCACTGAAGTAAAACTGAAGGATTCGTTCCGACAGGGGCAAGGAACGTGGTCTTTCTGACTGGAGTAGGAGTACTACAGGACTTCTCTCCTCTCACACTTTCCCTCTCTCTCTCTATAGTGTATAGATTTTAGGAGGAGTTTCTCTCTCTAGAATTTGAAAAGTCCATGTGATGAAAGAGAACAGTTTTTGTCGGTTAATAGCAGTCGTTAACAGATGAAACCAGGTACGAGTAAACATCACCTCAAACAAAAGAAGATCTTCATGTATCCATTTTCAAATCTCTAGATATGATGATGATGATGATGATTTCAAGTCAAACAAACTCAGTTTTTCAGAAGTTTGTACTAACGACACCTATCAATCTTTGAGAATTAACAACTCATTACATAAGGGTATATAATTTCCATTTTCCACTTTATTTTCCAAGACTCTGTGGAGATACAATAAACATAAAAAAAGAGATAATATGAAGATGAATCAAGATCCATCAATTATATAAGTATTGATTATATAAGTATTGTAACGGTATGAGTTAAGATATATTTTGAGTCCTAAAAAGCCATAAGACAATCTCGAAAGGATATCTTAGAGGAGTATTTAAATATATCTAATCTATATTTACTTTATTCTCGACGGTCGCTTCGTGGAAACAAGAGAAATTTGTTGACTTTAACCTTCCGTGTTCCCCTTAAATGTGTGACCCATTCATTAGTTGTCACTTGTCGAGCCTTATTTCTCCTTCAATTAATTTCTACTTATCTCTACACTAATTACCCTTAATTTTCTTTCAACTTTATCTTCCTCATTTTCTCCGTTACTTTGTAGTACACATTTATTACTTGTCACTTGAATCAACGTTCTTGTTCTTTGGTTTATGTTCGAGTGAGGCCTATTCAGTACTCAAGCTGAACTTGACTTGTCATTGGAGAAAGATAGTAACTACAACTCAAATGCATCAGATAATTACAAGATAACAAAACAGGATATGCAATTGGACCTCTATCTCGCACCGTGTGCCACTAGTGTCGATGTACTGAATATGATAAAGGGAAGTTCTTTCTTAAGACAAATTTCTCTCTCTAAAGTTCCTCTTTCATAGATTTCTCTGTAGAGTTTGTTGAACATGAAATTTAGTTTTATACTAAAACATAATTAAGGAGATCAAGATGTTTGAAGAGGAACATGTTACATATTGATAAAGAGAGTTGAAGTTTAGGGAGGGGTAGTTTTGGAAAAGAGAGGAACACGTGTGCTTTTCCATGAGAAATCCTTGATGTAAGGGGGTAAACTTAAATTAATGAGGGGGTAAACTCAAATTAATTAGGGCGGGTAAAAATAACTGTCTTTAACGATAATTTCGTGAAAGCCCCGGTGGAGACTTGATCCCCCTTTTTACCATCAACATAAGAACCATCCTCTTGCTTCCTTCATTCTCCTTTCTCTTTCTAGATCTTTCTCTGTTTCTCTATCTAGATTTTCCCCCGCAACAACTCGTTATTGTCTCAAATGGATGAAGAATACGACGTTATAGTCCTAGGAACCGGTCTCAAAGAATGCATCCTCAGCGGTCTTCTCTCTGTCGATGGATTCAAAGTAATCAAATAACTTTTAATAATTGAATCGTAATTTCGATCACATTGTGATTAATTCTGCAATTTTAGTTTCATTGAGCTGTTTTTATCGATCATAAGATCGTTCTGATTTTTCTTAGTCATAAATAGAGTAATCTCGATTTTAGAATTTGGTGGAGTTTGTGTTTCTTAGTCATATCTAAAATCTAACTAGAGGTGTGAATTGACTCACTTCAGGATTTTAGAATGTTTATTTTTGTCAAATTTCGCCCCCCATATGTCCGATTGGGTTGATTTTGGTCCTTATGATCGTACTACAATTCAGATAATGGAAGAAAAAGTTTATTTTAGATACTGTTCTTTTCTCCATTGGACGAACCTAATATGTCTGAATATGAATTGTCGGGCTAAAATAGACCCAGAATGAATGAAATTAGTCATTGAGACGAGCAAGACATCACTAATCAGATAAGAACAAATATTATGAGATGTGACTACAATGAATTTGGATGTCGAGTCAGATTTCATACTTGACTTGAAAAAGAACCAATTAGATTCCAAAATATTTGCTCATGGTGAAAAAGAAGTGATGATATTCCAAAAGTCTATCTCTCTCTCAAAGTTAGCTTTGAATTCATCAAATTATGTCATTTTGAAATAGGTACTACACATGGACAGGAATGACTATTATGGAGGAGAATCAACCTCTCTCAATCTCATTCAGGTAATAATATTGTAGTATTTGTAAATATAGCTTTTCCTTTTTGTTTCACAACCAAAATCTATTTATTTTGTTATTCTAATTTGTCGATATTGATTATAGATGTGGAAGAAATTTAGAGGCATTGACAATCCTCCTGAAAATTTGGGTTCAAGCAGGGAGTACAATGTTGATATGATACCTAAGGTACAAAATTTTACGAACTCTATATCGCCATTCATAGACTATATAGAGGCAGAATCAGGATTTCAATTTAGATTCTAGACCCAACCTGATTTCTAGGCTTTAGGAAATAGGTCAGAAGTCCATAAGTATATCGTTTTCGTAGTTTTAACTACGTTCAAGTGTTAATGTATCGTTTTGGTGGGTGGTAGTTTATGATGGCGAATGGTACTTTGGTTCGAGTTCTCATCCATACTAATGTCACAAAGTATCTGAATTTCAAAGCTGTTGATGGTAGTTTTGTATACAACAAAGGAAAGGTAAGTTCTTAATCTAACCAATCAAGAACTCTAGTATTCCTTTCGCAACGGGCCGTTCCGTGGCCTCACAACCTATTTACATGGTGCATGGCGAGGAGGTGGTGGGGGGTTGGCACGGCACAAACCTGCCGAGCATAGCCAACCATGTAGGCACGGCATGGCCCGTTTACGGGCTGGACAATTGAACTAATAAAACCCACAAAGTACCAGCTACTGATGTAGAAGCATTGAAATCTCAATTAATGGGACTGTTTTAAAAGCGTCGAGCTCGGAAGTTTTTCATCTATGTTCAAGACTATGAAGAGAATGACCCAAAATCTCATGAAGGATTAGATCTCAACAAAGTTACAGCAAGAGACGTTATTTCGTACTTCTCTCATCTTCTTCTTTTGTTCTTCCTCCATTTCTGTTTGTCAACCAAATTGACTTCAACCTGCATATGCTGCTTCTCTTCTGCATTGGGTTTTCAGCCATTAATGCCTTCTTAAGATGCTCTGTAATTTCTGTCTGGATGTAGAAAGTACGGCCTTGAAGATGATACAGTCGACTTTATTGGCCACGCTTTGGCGTTGCACAATGATGATAACTACTTGGATGAACCTGCAATGAATTTTGTGAAGAGAATGAAGGTAAGAACAATATCCATTTCTTTTTACCTTAGAACAAATACGAAGATTTAGTATATTGTCTTACAAAATCAAGAACATATGTTAGTATTTAACTATCGCTAACTATAGATTGTTCTTCCATAAAGATTGTTTCACTACTAGCAATTGAATTCGTTGTTTTGTTTGGAAAAAGCTTTATGCCGAGTCGTTGGCGCGTTTTCAAGGAGGATCTCCATATATCTACCCACTATACGGTTTGGGAGAACTACCACAGGTTCGTTTCACCTATACCCTATGTCCATATGGATCTATCCAATAAAAACATTGATCTGACACGATTTGTGTCGTAAACTTCAGGGGTTTGCTCGTCTGAGTGCAGTTTACGGGGGAACCTATATGCTCCACAAGCCAGAGTGCAAAGTAGGTCTATTATGCACACTTTCCATATCAAATATAAACTTTCTCGTCCATTCTTGAATTGATACGAAAAAATTTACTAGTAGTCTAGTACTTGAGAAGCTAACGAGTAAGGCTTGAATGAAAGGTAGAATTTGATGAAAATGGAAAAGCCTATGGTGTGACATCAAAAGGAGAAACTGCTAAATGCAAGAAAGTTGTATGTGATCCTTCCTATTTGCCTGACAAGGTGATCTCTAAGGCACTCATCAAAATCCTTGACAGTACGTATTCGCCATATCCCACAAAAGGCCATTAACAATGGGACTACGAATTCTGATGTTCCATTTAATGCAACAGGTTAGAAAAGTCGGAAGAGTCGCTCGTGCTATATGCATAATGAGTCATCCTATCCCACATACAAGTGATTCTCACTCAGTTCAGGTTATTCTGCCACAGAAACAACTTGGGCGCAAATCAAATATGTACGTTTAGTTCTTCATACGATATATGGAACTTTACTATAAAAGATAACAGACACATACAACAAAATATTGTTCTGTCGGTGCGATATGACGAGGTATATTAAAACATTCTTATTGTTGATGTAGGTACCTTTTTTGTTGTTCTTATGTACACAATGTGGCTCCAAAAGGAAAATACATTGCTTTCGGTTCCACAGAAGGAGAAACCGACCACCCTGAAGTAGAACTGCAGCCTGGAATAGAGCTACTCGGACCTGTTGATGAAACATTTTTTGATATTTATGATCAATACGAACCTGCCAATAAAGATATTGACGACAATTGCTTCATATCTACTGTAAGTACAAAAATCCAAACAGAAAAAATGAAATAATTATCAAATGCTGATAATGGAATTTCTCGCAGAGTTATGATGCAACAACACACTTTGAGTCTACGGTTATGGACGTGATAGCCATGTACAACCGGATTACAGGAAAGGTAAGATAGGAAAACGAGATTCTATTTTAAACAATATACTTTAAGATCTTCAATCTTCTTAAGAACACATGTTTTTGCACTTCACATAGTAGAAACAATATGACTATCTTTTGATCTATTTAATTTTGTTGTTTCATTGCTCAGGAGCTTGACCTTACTATAGACCTAAGTGCTGCGAGCTCTTCTGCCGATGAATGAAATTCTAATGGCTTTCTCACATGCTATAACCATCAACACGACAACTCCGAACACTTTTAATTCTTCATTTTTGTTAGTCCACTCAATTCTTATTTCTCTTCTAAAACTTCCTGAATTTATTGTTCAAAACTTCATTTCTGTTAGGGTCCAGCCCACTTTAGGCCCATTATATCTTTGGGTATCTCTTACCATTGTTAGACATGGGGGAGGCTAGGAGTTGGAAAGAGGGAGGAGTCGAAAAACATAGGGAATTTTGGTCAAATGACCTTTGACCGGGTCAAATTTGTTAAAATGACCCTCATTTTGAAGTATTGGTCAAATGACCTTATTTTAGCCTTAAACTTCCGTATTTGCCCCTCACTATAAAAGATTGTCTAAATAATCTAGACTACCTAATTTCCCCAAAATCAGAGTTTACTCTCTCTCTCTAGTCGACCGGAAAAGTGAAGAACGGGACTCTCTCATCTTTCTCATTCTCGGGCAATCTCTTTGAATCGAACTCTCTCTCTCACGCAACACTCTCAATCGATCACTCTCTTTGATTCAGGTATTCCTCTATCTCTCTTAAAAATTGGGAACCCTAACCCCCAAATTTTATTTCCTAAAACCCTAGATTTTTTTTGAACAAGCTCTAATAGGGTGTTAATGGAGGCTTCTAGGGCAAAATTTGATCTTCATCTCTCACATATTGTACGCAAACATCCCCCAAATTGTTGCAGCTGTTATTGTTTTGTTACTTGTCATGGTTTCTTATCAATCTAGCTTCCATGATAGTTGGTTTAATTGATGAAGAAATACTAGGTCTTTCATACCTAGTATTCTTTATCACCATCTCCGTCTGGTTCGATTAATCTTGATTTCATACCTTCACCTAAACATAATGGTTCTTTTGCATTTGTCAATGGCATTGAGGTCATCTCTATGCCCGACTTATTCGAACCTGCAGCTATGGTTGGATTTTCGGATCATTTGATCGATCCCCAAAATACCAATTTTCAGACTATGTATAGATTGAATGTTGGTGGACAGTATATACCACCAACTAATGATTCTGGACTTACTCGTACTTGGTACGATGATTCTCCTTACTTATATGGAGCTGCATTTGGTGTTACTAGTGATGATTCTAATAAAGTAAACGTTCGGTTCCCAGTGGATATGCCTAAGTATGTAGCTCCTTATGATGTTTATAGTACGGCGAGATCTATGGGTCCAGATTCTAAACTCAACCAGAACTTCAACCTAACTTGGGTTTTCCATGAAGAAATACTAGGTCTTTCTTTTGTATACTAGTAATTAGATCTTGAGTTCCTAATTAAGATGATTGTGTATATTTATGTTGTGATAAAATTATTACTTGGGAATGAATATTTATGTGTTTATAGAGGTGTATATTAATGTACATATTAGAAATTTAAGCATGTTTAATATTGATTTGGGATTTATTGGCTAGTTTTGTGACTTAATCATTTGAGAAGCTAGAAAAGTCATCAAGGAAGGGAATTCAGTTAAGTTAGATAGTGAAAAGGAAGAAGAGTTAGAGAAGAAGAAGGATAGTTAAGTTGAAATGCTAACCCAAGGTATAGTAGAATGAATGAATGAGAAACATGAGTGCCTAAAGTGTTGGTCCAATGAAGAGAAAAAGTTTGTATTTATTATGTTAATCTAATTAAGAAGATAAACTGAAAAATGTATAATATTACTTATGATATTATATGAAGTATGGGTTAAAAAGAAAAAGTGCAATCATATCGAATTCATCTTATGTGTTTTCAATTTACATGTTAAATTCATGTCATGTTTGTATGTATTTTAGAAGTTGGTATTAATTTTAGTACGTATACATAATGAACTTATCTTTGTTTTGTAGGGTAATTCGTAATGGAATCCGTGAGCATTTGGTTATTTCATGGTGGTAAATTAGAAAATGTGAATAACGAAATAAAGTATATTGGTGGTAAACAAGCCGGAATAGTTGTATCAGGCGGGACTACACTTAGAGAATTTCGTGAAGTTGTTAAAGAAATAGTATGTGAAGATAGCACGACAAGTTTGCCAAAATTGAGTTTTATGGTTCCGGGGACGATTCAGAGTCCTTCACCTATGGAAATTCAGGTTGAGCGTGACTTCACATTTTTCTGGACACTTGTCAAAGGTAATTTCCCTAAGTGTATTCCATTGTATGTTACTATGGAAGGTGGTTCACACTCTAAAAACGTAGAAAAGGAATACCTAATACCAGAGGAAGTTCCTCAAAGAGAACAAGTGTGCTCGATAGATTTGAACATTCCATTCACTAACTATCCGACCACCTCACCAAACAGAACAGTTACAGAAGAACCTATGATCAGAAAAAGTGTTGAGGTAGGTGGAGAAGAAGAACCCGGAGATTTTAGACATGACCATTATTCTCTCGATGAAGAAGATTATGTGGTAGATTTGAGTTCTTCGGGTGTAAAGGAAGAACTCGCAGAAGAGTTAAAACCAGACATTTGTTCTAGAGAACAAGAAGACTATTTGTTTGATTTGAGTTGTTCTGAGATTTGGGAATATTCTGATGAAGATAATTTTGATGTAGGGGGTGGATCATCTGATGATGTTGAAGTACTTAGTGAAAATCCATTTGGTAGAAGTGGTTGCGAGCAGGAAAAAGTTAAAGGTAAGGAGCCTATAGAAGACTTAGGTACGGAAGATGTTGATGTGCCTATAATTGTTCCTCATTTACATGATCTACCACCACTTCCGAGTAGTTTTGAATCTATGTGTAACATCTATGAAGATGAAGACGAAGGGTCAGGTTCAGGAAAGAAAGACTTGGGTGTGAAAGTGTATGAGGTATTTAAATGCAAGAGTGCATTAAAAGATAAGATGAGTTTATGGGCTGTCAGTGATACCTCGTCAAGATCTTCCTCCATGTCTTCTACAAGCGTGTCTTCTTCATCTACTTTCTCATATTTCAACCCCATAATCTCAGAGAAGTCAACAACTGAAAACTTCAATTCCTTCTTACCCACGAAAAACTTCATCGAACCATCATCCATATCCGATGATTTAGTTTCACGCAGCAACATGTTATGCACAAGTACATAACAAAACTTAAGGTCATTTACATCTAAAAGATGTCCAAAACAACTTTCTTTGAACATTTGCTTTTGTCTATCATTTGTCAAGTTATCTTTAACATAAATCATATCCTTGATCCTTGAAATGCACGTCACTTTCGCACGAGGTGCTTCTTTAGTCTTTAATGGTAGGTTACGTGTCATCCTGCATAACAAATAAGAAATCATATTGTCAACCTCCAATTTTAGTACTAAATATAACTTACCCAAACAAAATTTAAACAAACACCATTTTACAATCAGATATTGATGTGCATTCAAACACAATAGATTCCTACGAAGAAACATGTCTAAGTGAACAATATAATAAACATGTGAAGAAGCATATATAACACAATTTCATAATTCAGCAATCTCAATGGGAGTTATCCACACTTTTCTTAAGAACAACTATGAACATTATACACACTTTGCTTAAGATCAGACCATATAGCTTTATGTATTTATATGAGTTACTTAAGATAATACAATAACAACAATATATAATGAATGTTTGTATCCAGCTATCCAGATAAAGACGAGTCTGATTTGAAGAATGCAAGACAAACATACAACACCCAAGTCTCTTTCAGAATACCTCCCTTTTCTAAACCGAGTAAACCCCATAGCTAACAAGTGATTTTCAGTCTATTTCAGATCTATATGGAGATAAATTAATCCTTAGCCTATGATATTATGCACTTGCCCGAAACAGGTCTGATGATTTATTTCTTAAACTGTGCAATGTTTGGGTTGATATAGTTTGCCTGTTTTCTTAGTTGGGGTGCTTGATTGACTCAGAGTCAATCAAGCACCCCAACTAAGAAAACAGGCAAACTATATCAACCCAAACATAACACAGTTTAAGAAATAAATCATCAGACCTATTTAGACAGTGACAGGACGGACAGTATTTAGTGTAGAAACATACAAGAAATACAAGATAAACCTTGCATTTCAGCCGTCTCTAACTCTCTTTTTCTTTTTCATAATTCTGTTAATTAAAGTCAATGACAATGCAGAGTTTAGGCTAGTATCTACACTCTCTGTATGAAGTTAAAACTCTTACGAAGGATGAGAGTACAGAGCACACTGAAGCTTAAGGATTTGACATCCTCGTAATTCACTTCCATTTCTAATCAAGTTGTCTTTCTTTCTAGTATTGACATTGAGGGAAAAAATCATATTCTCTAACTCTCTTTTTCTTTTTCATCCTTGTTATGTTCAGAAATGTTACACACCCAAAAGTGTTTTTCCCGGTTCGACAGTCATCCTTTCACATTCCTACTTTGTACTCAGTTCTTTTCTCTCAAGGGTTCTTAAGATGTCATACTAAATTTATAAATCATGTAAAATGATATTTATCTTGCGATCTAACCTTGCAAAGCCGAAATCCCCTATTTTCAGTACGTAGTGATTGTCGTTTCACGAAAGGAGGAGATTCTGTGCAGAAAATGTTAAATATCAGAATCATATTTTGTCACCATGTCAAATAGCAGTGTTTACAAACTACAAAGAGAGTCCCTTGCGAGAAATGAGAACAAACCTGTGGCTTTAGATCCCGATGTATAAGATTGTTTTGTCGAAGGATTTGTAGTCCAGTAGCTGTTGAAAAAAGAGACCATATACAATCTCAATACATAGAAATCATTTAAGATTTAAGACAAACCTATAAGATAAGAAATAAGTCAATGACAACAAAAAGAAGAAACCAAATAGGCATCTCCTGATGCATTGGCACATCGTTAACATACCTAGTTGTTGCATAAATTGCTTGGCAGTTGCTTCTGGAACTCTTTCGTGACGTTGAATATACTTAGAAAGATCTCCACCTTTACAATACTCCAATACTATATTTAATCTTCCTGGAACCTATATGATAACAATAACACACTTAACAAACACCTAATAAAACCAAACTCATCAATCAAATATAAAGCACATAATCGGACTCTTATAATAGAGGTTTAACACCAAAAGAGCAAGCAAAATCGAGGAAGTTTAGTTAGAGAACCTAATTTAGTTCTTGGGTAAATGTGTGAAATAGCGATACATACAAACACCATAGTCGGACTCATAACCCAAACTAAAGAATCCCATCACAGTGATTTGTATATCCTCTAAGTCTAAACTATACTGATTCATGTGTTTATGGCTCGGACGTCTCATATTTCCCACTTCACTAAGACAATATCAGTTTACCTAACAAACACAATAACACCAAACATGAAAATTTCAGTTGACAGGTAATGGAATCATACCCTTGTTTGTATAAATAAATGATGAATAACTATGCGAAAACATGAACAAGTGACCACTTTGTGGGCACATTAAAAGGCAAAATAGATATCAAACACTTGCCACGAAATCCTCAAAAATTTTCCTAGTTGTTCATTTCACTATTCTTGAACTTCAATCCTCAAAATTGCCAGCAAATAACATTTCTTTGTAAGCCAAAGGCAAAAGCAATCAAATTCATAGTGTTTATATGCTTAATATACTTATGAGCTGAAGTATTCAAGTTCTCACAGACATTTCATCAAGCACAATGAGTGCACATTATCTAATCTTCTACTCTTATGATCTAAACCCTAATTGAATTAGCTAAATGTGAAAGAACGAGTAGTTCAGATCAAAATAAAGGTTTTTCACATCAAAATCGACGGGAGAAAAAACCCTAAGTCCCCCATGTAATCATCAAAACGAGTGATACATACAAACAATTCAAATTTTGCCCTAGAAACCTCCATTAACACCCACAAACAACTTCTTCTATAGTAGAAAGCTTGTTCAAAAAAATCTAGGGTTTTAGGAAATAAAATTTGGGGGTTAGGGTTCCCAATTTTTAAGAGAGATAGAGGAATACCTGAATCAAAGAGAGTGATCGATTGAGAGTGTTGCGTGAGAGAGAGTTCGATTCAAAGAGAATGCCCGAGAATGAGAAAGATGAGAGAGTCCCGTTGCTTCACTTTTTCGGTCGACTAGAGAGAGAGAGAGTGTAAACTCTGATTTTGGGGAAATTAGATAGTCTAGATTATTTAGACAATCTTTTATAGTGAGGGGCAAATACGGAAGTTTAAGGCTAAAATAAGGTCATTTGACCAATACTTCAAAATGAGGGTCATTTTAACAAATTTGACCCGGTCAAAGGTCATTTGACCAAAATTCCCAAAAACATAAGAAAAGAGAGAGAAAACAAGTGAGAAGTAAAAAGAGAGGCAGACTCGGATTTCTGGGTGCAGTAACAGTTTCGAGGTCGGATTGAGGGGCAAACGGTGTCGGATTTTGCTGAAATTTTGTCAGTGTGTTCGTAACATCTTGGGCTTCTATCTGTGCGGTTGGATTATTCATTGGTTCTTTTGTGACGAAGAAATCAGAGCCTGAACAGACTACAGTTTCTGTGGTGATTTCTTTTTTCTTCTCCTGTGTTGTTCATCCACTATGTATGTGGGTATTGGTGGGTTGAAGATTTGCATTATTGCTGTGATTATCTTGTACCCTCAATTTTTATCATTATAGTGGAAGTTGTTAGGGTGGACTCCTCATAAGTCCCGTGGTTTTTACTCTTCACATCGAAGACTTTGATTTATTTTACTGCTGATTTATATTTGTGTTTGAGCTGGTGGTTTTGTGGTTTCATCTTTGGTGGATTATTTGTTGATTGTTTTTTGAGATTGATCTTGTGGTAGTTTATTCACTACCCTTTTGGGACCGTCAAGTGGTATCAGAGCAGCGTGGTTTGTTCAGCTATTGAACATGGAGAGTAGTAGTGGCAGCTCCATGGTTAAATTGACATCAACAAATTATTCTATTTGGAGACCGATGATGGAGGATATGTTGTATTGCAGAGATTTGTTTGATCCGATTGGTAGTAGTGCTAATTCTACTAAACCTGCAAAACCTGGAGATATGGAAGAAAAAGATTGGGAGAAGTTGAAAAGAAAGGCTTTGGGAACTATTCGACAATGGGTTGATCTTAGCATATTCAACCATGTTTTCAAGAGTCTGACCCGTATGATCTTTGGAAGAAGTTGGAAGGTCTTTATGAAAGGAAGACGACTCGTAATAAAGCATCGTTGATAAAGAAACTTGTTAATTTGAAATTGAAGAGTGGGAAATCTGTTTCAGAGCATCTAAGTGATTTCCAAGATATTATTAACAAGTTGACTACTATGAAGATTGTTCTTGATGATGAGTTGTAGGCTTTGTTCTTATTGAGTTCTTTACCGGATAGTTGGGAGACCTTGGTGGTGACTATTAGTAACTCTGCTCCAGATGGTACTCTTTCTTTGGATGTTATTAAAGAGTATGTTTAATGAAGAGGTTAGAAGAAAGGAGATGGGAGTTGATAATTCACAAGCTCTTGTTATTGAGAATAGAGGAAGAAGCAAAAGTAGAGGTCCTAAATTTCGTGGTAACTCTAAGGGTAGATCTAAATCCAGAGATGGGAAAGAGGTCAGAATGTGTCACTATTGCAACAAGCCTGGTCACATAAAGAAGTATTGTTATCGATGGAAGAAAGAAAAAGGTAACAAATCAGGTTCACAGAATGAGGAAGATGATAAAAATACTACAACTATTACTTCTACTGAAGATGATGCTTCATCTTTGATCAGCACTATTGGTGAGTGTCATCATGTTAATAGTTCAGATTCAGAGTAGCTTGTAGATTCAGGTGCTTCATATCATTGTGTTCCGCATAGAGATTGCTTCTTGAACTACAAAAGTGGTGATTTTGGTAGTGTCAAGATGGGTAATCAAAGCTCAGCTAGCATCGTTGGTTTGGGTGATATTCGTGTGAAGACATGTGTTGGGTGTATACTTATACTAAAAGATGTCCGTCACATCCCTGATCTACGTCTGAATTTGCTGTCTGCAAATGTCCTTGATCAAGGAGGTTTTCAGCACACTTTTGGTGGTGGTAAGTGGAAACTGTCCAAGGGTTCGATGGTAGTCGCTCGAGGTGATTTGTGTTGCTCGTTGTATAAGACATATTTGAGTATATGTTCCGGTGAGCTGAATGCAGTTGAAGAAAATGGTTCTTCTAATTTGTGGCATCGAAGACTAGGATGCATGAGTGACAAGAAGATGAAGGTTTTGGCAGGTAAATCACTCATTCCTGTTGATAAAGCTATTATTATTGACCCTTGTGACTATTGCTTGGCAGGCAAACAGCATAGAGCTTCATTTTCTAAGAAGTCCACTAAAAGGCAAGGAAAGTTGGACCTTGTATACACTGATGTTTGTGGTCCTATGGAAGTGGAGTCTATTGGTGGTAACAAATACTTTGTTAAATTTAGATGCTACTCGGAAGACTTGGGTATACATGTTGAAAGCAAAAAGCCAAGTGTTCGAGATCTTTCAGAAATTTCATGTCATGGTTGAAAGGGAGACAGGAAGAAAGTTAAAGTGTCTTCGATCCGACAACGGTGGTGAGTATACTTCGAATGAGTTCAAGAGTTATACTTCACAGTTTGGCATTAGACATGAAAGAACAACCCCGGGTACTCCACAACACAATGGAGTTGCAGAAAGGATGAACCATACCATCATGGAGAAAGTGAGATGTATGCAAGAAATGTCTAAGTTTCCTAAGACATTTTGGGCTGAAGGTGTTAATTGTGTTGTTTACTTGATAAATCGAGCTCCGTCAACAGCTCTTGATTTTGATGTTCCAGAGAGAGTATGGAAAGGAAGGGATCCTACATATTCACATATTAGATTGTTTGGGTGTAAGGCATACATGCACGTTCCGAGGGAACAAAGATCCAAACTTGATTCGAAGACTAATCCTTGTGTCTTTGTTGGATATGGAGATGAAGAGTATGGGTTTAGACTGCTGATTTATATTTGTGTTTGAGCTGGTGGTTTTGTGGTTTCATCTTTGGTGGATTATTTGTTGATTGTTTTTTGAGATTGATCTTGTGGTAGTTTATTCACTACCCTTTTGGGACCGTCAATTTCAATGTTACTAAATTCCTAGCAGGAATTGACTTATTTATGATTATGTTGGACTTCGGTTCATTCGTAGCAAGCCAATGAGTTTTAAGAGATATATTTGAGTACATCATAAACCGCACTGTGCATTTCTAGTTTATCTTGGATAATCACATTGATAAAAACAAGTAGACGTATTCTTTTTCTCCAATAGAAATAGAAACAGTAAGAAAGATTGAAAGAGAAAATCGAAGTAATTGATAAAGAAAACATAAACTTAGAATAGGCGATCACATTAAATAGGCCATTCGGGAACACTTACATTCTTTGTCGTTAGTTGGTTTATCGGGAAATAAAGGAACATGTGAATCTTTAGGCTGGTGGATTCACTTGAATCGATCATCTCATATGTCAAGAGTAAAATATTTGTATAGGGGTGCATATATAAAAATCTTCGGAGCCCTGATTTTCATGTGGAGTAGTAATTGCCTAATTGGCCGAATCACATTATCGATTTAAGATTGGAAAAAAGAATTGTATTTCTTATGTTTTTTCTGACTTATTAATTTAAAGCCAATACACTACTGATTCAAAAATCAAAATATCTTTGATTTGGAAATATAAATGAAAATGAAAAGGAAAATATTGGAGGAAATAGAAAAAGAATTATTTAGTCGAAGCGAGAATAAATTATTTTTCCTTACCAATACCAACAAATAAGGTGTATGCCTCCGGGATACAACGACTATACCTTCCAGGGTTGTGATGGTACTTCACAGTTCTGAAAGCGGGTGAACCTTCGTGAGCACTATGAACTCTTTGACTTGAACTTTTAGACTACGGTTTTGTCTTCTAGGCACAATTGAATGCTCTTGATTCTAGATTTTAGATACACTATACAACTCTTGTTTCTGGATTCTAGATATGCTCGAATACTCGCGATTCCATATTCTTAACATACTAGAATCGTTTCAATTCCATGCTCTTGATTCTTTCTTCCGTTTTAAGGATTATATTCCTGTAATAGCCTCACATTGCTTGCAAGAGTGTCCGGAAACTGGCCTATAGGTGTACGCTCGAGCTTAGTAAGTATCGAGGCCTTTTGAGTGGGCTCGTGGTGCCTTCGCCAAGAACAAAACCCTGTGTGAGGTGGTCAAAGCGGGGACAATATCGATAACTGCTAAGGCTTGGGGCGTTACAAAGTGGTATCTGAGCCGAGGACGACTCTTCACCGAGGGTGGGAGATTGTAACAGTCCCACATCGCTCGCAAGAGTGTCTGGAGACTGGACTATATGTGTACGCTCAAGCTTAGTAAGTACTGAGGACTCCTTTGGGGAACCAAACCTCATACCACAGTAGGTGGTGGCTAAAGTGAGGACGATATCGTTGGGGGGGGGGGGGAGGGTCCACGGTGTCGCTGGGCACTTTGATGATCGAGCGAATGGTGTGTCTTCGCCCATACCGAGCCTTTTAGGTGGCAGGCTCGTGGTGCCTTCGCCAAGAATAAAACTCTATACTTGTGTGAGGTGGTTAAAGTGGGGACAATATCGATAACTGCTAAGGCTTGGGCGTTACAATTCCAGACACACATGGATAGTTTAATTTACTAAGAACAAAAGAAGAGACTGAATGAAATCCTCCAGACATTCCCACTAAGGTGTTATTATTGACACAGAAAAATAGAGAACTCTTAGTGCTGAAAGCACAGAAAAACATAATGAAATTTGTAGTTGTTTTGGGTTCAATTTATAAGAATCGAATAGATGTTAGTATTTGGGACGTGATTGTTCACTCGGGGATGTGTTGGTTGAAAAATAAACAACGCTTCACGAATAAAGGTGACAGTTTGTTCGAACTAACTGTGGGCTGCAATTATAGCCGTTAGATCAAGGATAAAGGGTGGAAAGAACGCCGCTTGTTGGATCTAAAAATCTCACCGAAAGAATCCTGAAGAAGGAATAAATACGGCCATTACATGGAAACCATATGTGACCCCACCTTGTACCCCGACATGGGCTCAATGACAACCGTCAGATGGGGCGCGATCGCGCCCTTCTGAAGATGCTTGAAGCGCGCCCGAAGTACAAACGAGGATCGCTTGATCTCGCCGCCTATTTTTTTTTCTCATCTTAATTTAAAAGTTTTCAGCTTCTAGTCATATAAAACTAAATCCGTCTTACTTTTCTGTAATAGCATGATAGCGTTATTGAAAAACTTAATCGTCCTCAGGTAATAACTAAATGGAGCGTTGTTGTCTGTTTGAATGGTGAACAGTCTAGTCCAAGACCCACCACCACCCCCATGCTCCTCCTTCATTACCCATATCAAATGAAAGTATAGCATCATAAGAGCATCTCTTTCCTGCGACAACGCCCCCAGTTCCCATCCGATTAAGAGCTCATTAAGAAACACACCACAACCGTGAGTCAAGAGTTTATAAAGAATGTTTTCATTGATATTCCACGATTCAGAGCCTAAAGTGTGAACCACATGTATATTTTGGATAAATAATTATACATCTTAAAGGAAAATAACTAGAACACTTTGCTTTTCTCTACCTTGTACTATCCGAATTGATTCTCATGCTCTACACTCTTTTAAGGATTGGTTTACGAGTGTAGCTTCTATGGATCAGTGCAGTCCAAAAGATGAGTTGCCTTTCTCGGCACAAGTAACGATAGTTTTCTGGTATGTATGGAAAAGTAGGTGTGACAAGGTTTTCCAGAATCAGGAGGTAGATATTCATAGGCTTAGAGATAACATCATTCAGTTTATCCAACTACTTACACGAAAACTTCATATTTCATCTACTCCTACTGACCAGGCTCAACATACTTGGATAAACCTCCTCCTATGGTTTTGAAGATAAATTTTGATGTCTCTTTTAAGACAGTCATGGAGGTCTCTGCTATAGCTATTGTAGTTCATGACAATACAGGTGAATGTATTGCAGGCAAATCAATCTTACCCTTCACTCGATCCGTAGATGAAGGAGAGATTTTGGCGGCTCTTACTGCAGTTCATTGGGTCAAAGCTAATGGAATACGAAGGATTATCGTGGAAGGCGATTCACAGAGAGTGATAGATCAACTAAACAAGAAGCAGTCGAAGCGCATTGGACATCTAAACATGCCATTAACAAAATCCTATATCACTGCGCTTCTTTTGAAAGTATTTCATTTAGATTTGTGCATAGATCAGCCAATGTTACCGCTGATACTCTAGCCAAGTCTTCTAGACTATCAGGTAAGTCTCGTGTTTGGCAAACTATGATGCCTCTTTCTTGGAAAAACTGTAATGGAGTTAAGCTCCACTTTGATATGAATAAATAAAGCAATTTTGGTAAAAAAAAATGAAAATACTTATTTATTTTCACCAATTTTCTTCAAGGAAAATAAGATCTATTACAAAATCTACAAAGGAAAGAAGATGATAATCTAGTAGCCACACTTTTTGAATGATGGATACTGTATTGAAGGAAAATCATTTTTACCTCTTACGATGGTAGTTTATCTGATACGTTCATCGAAATTGCTCTAATTTCTGACCGACCAGTATCATGTTCATACGGAAAGGGGGGGGGGGGGGGGAATTTGCTGGAAGTTCTCGGAGGTGAAGTGATCGGTTGTGGGAAAGACTGGAATGTGAGGAGGGATCTGATGAAGTAGTTGATTCAAATATTCATGAAAGTTCTTATGATGAAGATGAAAGATCTTGTGTTGATGTAGTGCATGGTTTGAAGATTCATGGGAATAAAGATGATGAGAGAGAAAGTGATAACTCTATCTTAGTTGAAGCTTTGATCTAAAATAACCCTATATTGTTTGTATCAATTACTGTAATAGTCTTTTAGGTTTCAAAATTAGGGTTTTGAAGTTTAGGGTTTTAACTAATCCTCAATATATATGACATTTCTGTATAAGAATAAATGATTTCTCACAAAACTCCGAATTTTTTAGAAAGTCAATTTGTTAAATGTTTATTGGAAAACCAGTTCAATGGATCTTCATGGCTGAGGAAGTACACGAATTTGTTGATTTTTTGTTTTTTTTTTTGTTGAACTTTGTTGATTTTTTGTTGTTGAGAAAAACATGTTGGGGTTAAAAAGAGAAATAAATGAGAAAGAGTTGTCCCCTTATTGTATTGGAGTCAATTAAGTCAAACACAACACCTCTGACCCGAAAATAATTGTCTACATAATATTTTTGCTTAGACAATAAATAATTTAATTTTTGGTTTCCAATTTATAACGAAGTCCTGATTTTACTCCTAATTCGTAATCATCTGCCATTTTTAACACTTCATTGTGTCTAGAATTATCTTTTGCCCCCAATTTTTAATCTTTTTCTTTTGTTCACTCTCGTTAAAGGGTATATTTTTTTTAAAGCGTTAAAGGGTATATTTTTTTCATCAACACAGATAATGTGACTGTATTTAACCAAACTGTGAGTGCATTTAACATTTAACCAAACTGTGGTGAAAAGCGAACAAGATTGGTTTGGGGGGCTCAACCAACTTCCCTCCCATTCCCATACGTATATATAATATATTTTGGGGGGTTGACTCTTCTTCCGAATTGATCTGGTAAACTGTCTCTCTCTCTAGTCTAGTACGAGTTCGACGATGGAAAGTCAACGATGTTCAGTGCCGATCAGCCTCCTCCCCGACGATGTAATCACCGATATACTTGTAAATTTACCAGTCAAATCCATCCATCGATTTAGGTCAGTATCCAAAACGTGGTGCTCTCTATCTTCTAACCCTAATTTCATTAAACTTCACCTTAATCATGCTATTGAACATGACAAATCTAGTCTCATTCTGATTGACTTAGGTGTTGTTTGTTTTTTAAAATTTTCAGATCTGAAATCTGAATTGGGGTCCAATTCAGATTTCAGATGTTTGCTTTTTTTCTTTACCAAAATCTGAAAGTTCTGCTGAATGGCTTGAGGTCTGAAATGGGCTGAATAAAGTCCATTTTTTTCAGACTTTAAAACAAGTCTGAAAATAGAAGGAGGAATCTGAAATATACAAAATGACTTCTTTAGCCCTGTAAAATCTAAAAATTACTTCTATCTCTTCCCTCTTCACCTAACCATCACCACCTCCACCTCCGACTGCACCACCACCACCACTAGGCACCACCGATCAATCACCACCGACCACACCACCACCCCCATCACCACCACTCTATCCTTCCATCTCTTTAAAGATTCAATTTTGGGGGAAATATTTGTAAAGGAAGTCATTTCCTTCCTCAATAGAAGTAACCTAATTGAAATCAACATGCTTTTAAAGAACTCAAACAATAGTTCATACCTAAATCAAAAAGTCAATAACAAAATCAGTATAAGAAAGGAAGATTGAATCGAAAGATATAATAATACTAAAACTAGGGTTAAAATCATTGAAACCCTTACTTCTCTGGGAGTTTGATCGAGGGTTTCTTTTGCCACTTTGATTGAGGGTTAAAATCTTTTGCCACTTCAACAAAATCATTAAAATCATTCAACGGGATTGGGTTCTTTTAGTGTTTCTTCTTTTAATCTAAATCACTTTGACAAATCACTTTGACAAACCCTTGATTTCTGCTTCCTTGTGGGAGTTGAATCGATTTCTGTGGAGTAGTCAGATTTGGAGATTGAGATTCATCTGGTGAAGATGATTTTGATTTTGATCGGAGTGATCTCTTCGATCTAGTAGTAGCAGGTGACTCCATTTTTAGAGAGAGAAACTAGATGGGGAAAGAGACGTTCAAGAGGGTAGGGTTTTTCTTTCTTTTTATTAGAGAGAGAGAGAGAGATAAAAAAACATTGGTTTTTTGTGAAATCAGGTTTTCTTATGGGAAATTATTAAATAGGGGTATAAATGTAAAACTATTGATTCAGACTTCAAAATTCAGATTTGAAAAACAAACATCAAACTTACAAAAAAATTCAGCTAATTCAGATTCAGCCAATTCAGATTCAGACAATTCATTCAGCCAATTCAGATTCAGACATAAAAAAAAAAACAAACAGCACCTTAGAGATAGAAAGATTATACCTCATCGATTGTCATTCATTGGCATCTAATAAATCTCTAGATTTGATGGATCACCCATACATCTCTTTTAGTGAACCCCAAATCTACATTACCGGTTATTGCAATGATTTAATTTCCTACAAAATTTTTGGTGATTATTACATCTGGAACCCATCTACTAATGAATATAAAACATTACCAGTGTCACCACCGTACAGTTTCATAAAAAAACCATCCTCTGTTATTACTATGTCGTCTGGGCTGGGTTATGATTGCAAGCTTGATGATTACAAGTTTTTGATTATTTATAGCATACGTGAGGGGGATAATTTTTTTAGTAGGGTCAAGGTTTACACTTTAGGGTCCGAATCGGGGAAGATCATCGAAGACATCCCTTATACAGTCCGGACTTGTGGTGGTTGTGGTGTATTTGTTAATGGAGCTCTTCATTGGGCAGGAACTCGGGCTGCTGTCGTAGGGAAGAGATGCTCCTATGATGTTATACTTTCATTTGATATGTTTCATGAGAGTGTTAAGGATGCCCCATTACCTGAGGAATTGAAAGACAAATCCCCAGTCTCACTTAGTATGGGTGTTCTGAGAGACCATCTTTGCATATTTGTGTTGGGGTCCCTCCTTATAATTAAAGGACTCCTAGTTGGAATAGGATTTCCCTTATTCCTTGTTTGGGGAAAAAATAGAAGTTTCTATTTTTTCAAGCCTAAAAAGGAATTCCTATTTCTTTTGGTAAACCTCCCTATTTATCATTATAAAAGGGAATGAAAGGGAAGAGATTATACACAACAACTTCCAGAACAAAGAGAAGTCAGAGAAAGAGAGATTTCTGAAGTGGTTCTTTCAAGAGAGATTGAAAGAGCAGAATATTGGTTTGAAGAAAAGAAGATTATTAATCTTGTGAAGCAATTTAGTTTGTGGTTATCTTCTTCAACCTTTAGTAATCTAGGATTTGTTCAAATCCTAAGGAGTAAGAGATTTTATTTCTTTGTTTCTTTGTTCAGTTTATCCACCATAGGTTTGGTGAAGAGTTGTCCAAGAGTGTTTCTACACATCTTGAAGAATTGTGTAAACCATTATTTAATTATAGTGGAAGATTTCTGGACTAGGTCCCGTGGTTTTTTACCTTCTAGTTTCGAGGGGTTTTTTTGCCACGTTAAATAATCTTGGTGTCTCTACTTTTACTTTCACATCGTTTATCTTCATATTCCTGAATAAGTTAATTAGGTTATTTTTCCTAACAAGTGGTATCAGAGCTAAGGTTGGATTTATTGTTCAGAAATATGGAAGTGAATACTAATCGCATGATTAGTTTAGATGGAGAAAACTACTTGATGTGGAAAGCAAAAATGGAAGATTTGTTATACTGCAAAGACCTAGCTGCACCCATTGAAAATCACGGTACAAAACCGATGAAGATAGATGAAGAAGACTGGAAGGTATTTGATCGTAAGGTTGTTGGATTTATTCGACAATGGGTAGAACCCAGTGTTTTTCATCATGTATCAACGGAGACTTCCGCTTATAGTCTATGGAGGAAATTAGAAGAATTGTATGATCAGAAGACAGCTGCCAAAAAGGCTTACTTGTTCAGAAAGCTAGGAAAATTACAATATAAAGAAGGAACCTCAATTGCTCAACACTTGAATGAGATGAAAAGTCTAGTAAACCAGCTTTCTGCAATGAAGTTAGTTTTGGATGATGAGTTGCAGGCCTTACTTCTTCTAAATTCTTTACCAGATAGTTGGGAGACATTGGTGGTGTCTCTTAGCAATTCTGCTCCTGATGGCATAATGCGTATGAATCACGTAACAGGTAGTTTGTTGAATGAAGAAACAAGAAGGAAATCATCGTCAGACGAGTCTCATTCAGAGGCACTTGTTACAGAAAGACGGGGGAGAGGTAAAAGTAGAAAACCTCATAACCGTGATAAGTCAAATGGGAGATCAAAACCAAAGAAAGAAGTTAGATGTTTTGGTTGTGGAAAAATGGGTCATTACAAGAGTGATTGCAGGAAACCAAAGAAGGAAAATAAAAAGGATGATGAAAAACAAGATAATGTTGCGGCAGTTGCCTCAGGTGATGACATTATCTTACTCTCAGGTTGTGGAGACACTTGCTTAAGTATGGCTGAGTCAGAACCAGAAACAACATGGTTGGTTGACTCAGGTGCTTCGTATCATGCTATTCCATGTAAGGATTTCTTTAACTCTTACAAAACTGGTGACCTTGGAAAAGTCAGGATGGGAAACTTAGGTTTCTCAAAAATCGTAGGAATTGGAGAAGTGAAAATTGAGACGAGCACAGGGAGTACATTGATTCTTAAGAATGTGAGGCATATACCAGATCTTCGATATAACCTAATCTCTACCGGAGTATTAGATGATGAAGGGTACCACAGTCACTTTGGTGATGGAAAGTGGAAGCTGACAAAAGGGTCAATGGTGATAGCAAGAGGGAAGAAGTGTTGTACTTTATACAGGACTCAAGTAAAACTGTGTAAAGGAGAATTGAATGCAGTTGAAAAAGATTCTTCCACTGATCTTTGGCATAGAAGACTCGGACACATGAGCGAGAAAGGACTTCAAATCCTTGCTAAACGACAAGACTTACCGAACGTAAAAGGTATAAATTTAAACACTTGCTCTCATTGTTTAGTAGGAAAACAACATAGAGTATCCTTTCAAAGGAATGCATCTGAAAGAAAATCTAGTGTTTTGGAGCTCGTTTATTCTGACGTTTGTGGACCTTTAAAGGTCAAAACACTTGGTGGTGCTTTGTATTTCGTTACTTTTATAGATGATGCTTCCAGGAAAGTTTGGGCATATGCCATAAAGTCCAAAGATCAGGTACTTGCAGTTTTCAAGAATTTCCACAACATGGTAGAACGGGAGACAGGAAAATCATTGAAGTGCATTCGCACTGACAATGGAGGAGAATACATCGGGTCGTTTGAAGAGTATTGCAAAACCCATGGTATTCGACATGAACAGACAGTTCCCAAAACTCCACAACAAAATGGTGTAGCAGAACGCATGAACCGCACGATTGTGGAGAGGATCAGATGTATGCTCTCAGAAGCAAAGCTGCCTAAAAGCTTCTGGGGTGAAGCAATGCGTACTGCATGTTATCTGATTAATTTATCACCTTCAGCACCATTAGATGGAGATGTAGCTGAGAGAGTGTGGGCTGGGAAAGAAGTCAGTTATGAACACTTAAGGGTGTTTGGTTGCAGGGCTTTTGTGCATATACCTAAAGATCAAAGAGCAAAGCTTGATGGTAAAGCCAAGCAATGCATCTTTTTAGGGTATGCAGATGAGAAATTCGGATACAGGTTATGGGATCCAGTCGATAAGAAGATTATTAGAAGTAGAGATGTGGTCTTTCTTGAAAATCAAACTATTGAGGACTTTGGGAAAGTTGAGAAGCATAAGAATCATAGTAATGATCTCATTGATCTAGATCCACATATCTCTTCTAAGGTTATGCATGATAATGCAGGTGAAGAACAAAATCATGAAGATGAAGCTCATGAAGATGTTCCTATGGGTGATGATGTTGAGCAAGGAATGGAAGTTCAACATGAACCACCAGTTGAATTGAGAAGATCGACTAGAGATAGAGCACCATCTACCAAGTATCCTCCACACGAGTATGTGATAGTTACAGATAGTGGAGAACCACAGTGTTATGAAGAAGCCATAGATGATGAACACAAGAAGGAGTGGTTGAAAGCTATGCAAGATGAGATTGAATCATTGCATAAGAACAACACTTTTAAGTTGGTTGAAAAACCTAAGAATAAGAAAATTCTTAAAAATAAGTGGGTTTTCAAAATCAAAACCGAAGAAAGAAATTCACAACCACGGTATAAGGCACGCCTAGTGGTGAAAGGATTTGGGCAGAAGAAGGGTATTGATTTTGATGAGATTTTCTCTTCAGTGGTGAAGATGTCCTCTATACGGTTAGTATTGGGATTGGCTGCAAGTATGAACCTAGAAATTGAACAACTAGATGTCAAGACCGCTTTCCTTCATGGTGACTTGGAGGAAGATGTGTATATGGAACAACCAACAGGGTTTGAAGTTAAAGGTAAGGAACACTTGGTTTGTAAGTTAGAGAAGAGTTTATATGGGCTGAAACAAGCACCAAGACAGTGGTACAAAAAGTTTGAATCATTCATGAAGGATCAAGGGTATCACAGGACGGCTTCAGATCATTGTGTTTTCGTTCATAAATTTCCTGATGGAGATTTGATTATACTTCTACTTTATGTTGATGATATGTTGATTGTTGGTCAGGATGCTAATAAAATTAGCAGGTTAAAGAAGGAACTAAACAAGTATTTCGATATGAAAGACTTGGGTCCAGCAAAACAAATTCTTGGCATGCATATCTCTCGTGATAGGAAAGCTGGAAAACTTTGGCTATCACAAGAAAGATACATTGAGAAGGTTCTAGAAAGGTTCAATATGGACAAGACAAAACCAGTGAGTTGTCCATTAGCCAGTCACTTCAAGTTGACTCGTGATCAGTGTCCATCAACTAGAAGTGAGAAAGAAGAAATGGAGAAAATTCCTTATGCTTCAGCTGTAGGAAGTTTGATGTATGCAATGGTGTGTACAAGACCGGACATTGCATTTGCAGTTGGAGTAGTAAGCAGATTTCTTGCTAATCCAGGCAAAGAGCATTGGTTAGCAGTGAAGTGGATTCTGAAGTATCTTAGAGGTACGTCTAAAGCTCGTATATGTTTTGGTAATGATAAGCCAGTATTAGTCGGTTACACAGATGCAGACATGGCAGGAGATGTAGACTCTAAAAGGTCCACATCAGGCTACTTATTTACACTTTCAGGGGGAGCAGTGTCATGGCAATCTAAATTACAAAAGTGTGTAGCTTTATCTACTACAGAGGCAGAATATATTGCCATTACAGAATGTTGCAAGGAGATGTTATGGATGAAGAGACTGTTAGAAGAACTTGGTATGAAACAGGATAATTATGTTATTCATTGCGACAGTCAAAGTGCCATCCACCTCAGTAAGAATTCTAGTTTCCATTCAAAGTCCAAGCATATAAATGTGAGATACCAATGGATCCAAGATGTTCTTGAAGACAAGGTGTTGAAGATCGAGAAAATCCATACTGACGACAATGGTTCAGATATGATGACAAAACCATTACCCAAAGGCAAACATGAGCTATGTAGCAGTGTTGCAAGTTTGGGGATGGTAGGTCCCTCTTCATAAGTCGGGAGGGGGAGTTTGTTGGGGTCCCTCCTTATAATTAAAGGACTCCTAGTTGGAATAGGATTTCCCTTATTCCTTGTTTGGGGAAAAAATAGAAGTTTCTATTTTTTCAAGCCTAAAAAGGAATTCCTATTTCTTTTGGTAAACCTCCCTATTTATCATTATAAAAGGGAATGAAAGGGAAGAGATTATACACAACAACTTCCAGAACAAAGAGAAGTCAGAGAAAGAGAGATTTCTGAAGTGGTTCTTTCAAAAGAGATTGAAAGAGCAGAATATTGGTTTGAAGAAAAGAAGATTATTAATCTTGTGAAGCAATTTAGTTTGTGGTTATCTTCTTCAACCTTTAGTAATCTAGGATTTGTTCAAATCCTAAGGAGTAAGAGATTTTATTTCTTTGTTTCTTTGTTCAGTTTATCCACCATAGGTTTGGTGAAGAGTTGTCCAAGAGTGTTTCTACACATCTTGAAGAATTGTGTAAACCATTATTTAATTATAGTGGAAGATTTCTGGACTAGGTCCCGTGGTTTTTTACCTTCTAGTTTCGAGGGGTTTTTTTGCCACGTTAAATAATCTTGGTGTCTCTACTTTTACTTTCACATCGTTTATCTTCATATTCCTGAATAAGTTAATTAGGTTATTTTTCCTAACAATTTGATAATGACATAATGAAATTTCAAACTCAAGTATGGGTAATGAAGGAGGAGGAGGAGCATGGTGGTGGTGGTGGTGGTGGGTCTTGGACTAAACTATTCACCATTCAAACAGACAACGACACTCCATTTAGTTATTACCTGAGGCCGATTAAGTGTTTCAATAATGGTCTCATGCTATTACAAAAAGGTCACACGGATTTAGTTTTATATGATCAGAAGCAGAAAACTTGTACTAAGTACATGTCTAATGAGATCAAAACAATCAGTTACGTTGAAAGCTTAGTTTCACTAAATTCTAGAACCTATTTCAAGCAAGAATTTTACTTACAAAGTAATGTAGTTCTTTCTTAATTTTCATGTATGAAGTTTCTATTTATTTCAATTTATGTCTTCTTGAGGAAATTTCTATATTATATTCGTTTTTTCATTTTTCAATGATTGAAATAGAATACCATGAAAATTCTGTATATGCTTCTTTAGTGACTTAACCAGTTTCAGTAAAAAGAACTATTCTCTCTCTCTCTCTCTCTCTCTCTCTCTCTCTCTCTCTCTTATTATGCTAGAAGGTTGAGGTTGGAGCTGCTGTTGCAGTCCGCCTACGTGGTATATACACTGAACAACAAACGATATTGCTCAGATGCTCGTCTCTGATCATAAAAAGTGTTCGCCGAAGCTTAAAGGTTGCCACAGACAAATAGCTACATGGAAAAACTATTTTGAGTAACAATGAAGTAGCTGTACCTGCAAATCTAGGACCAGTTAGAGATTGGATGCTAAATCTTGCAGCTGCTCCTTCAAAAGGATCATTAATGGATCACTCAATTGGTCGAGGTTCAAGGCGAGGAACGATAAAAGCGTGCTGAAATAAGAGCAGACACTAAGGTTTAAACTAACAACTCATTCGGATAGTTCTTCGGCGATCCTAAATTGTCTTGTTCAATGTTCACTTCGGTTTTGTGATGCTTTCTTTTCATATTAAATTTAAATCATGTCAAACATTATATAGGAAATGTTTTTCTTCCTCCGATGAACCGCTGTCTTTACTTCCGAAATGGATATGCCAACCTAGCCACCTCAAGCGTAAACGAACTCATGGATTCTTTAATCGGTATATCCCTCTTACTCTTATTGTTTAGATGATTCACATTAGGAAAAAACATCCAATTTCCCACTTAAAAACAATCACCCTCATCCCGTAAACGAACTCATGTTTCTTACAAATTGATATTAGAAACGGAAACCATTTTTCTAGGTTATACATTGCGTATGTGAATCCACATTATATATGTGGAAGTGCTACAATTACTTGGAGAGTTATTCAGAGTTTAACTCAATGTATCAATAGTACAATTCAATACATTTGATTTGAACTAATGAGACATTCAAAATTAATATCTAAGAAACTAACTAAAGTCGTAGTAAATGAGATACAAATCACATTACTTCTATATAGTGAAGGAGTTATCATGGCCTAAATGAAATGAAGAGAGAATGAAAGTTTAAGTAAATCATCTTCACACCTGACTAGGAGTCTGTCTTTGATACAAAGTCAGAATATGGTGGAACAGCATTCAGTAGGCCAAATATTCAAAGTTTTCTGTACTTCTCTGCGAGGACGATTGGAAAAGGCCCGGTTACTTTTCAAAAATAAGGTTTGGGTTCTCTATAAAAAATAAATAACACGAAGGTCCACAAGTCGAAGTGTTGCCGTGTTGGTAGTAAAAGAATGAAAATTACAAAATGCACTTACACGATACTAGACTTTTTGATGCAGGGGCACCCGGCATGGAGACTAATTCCATGACCGGACCCGGTCATGGTCCAATCGGCCAAAGAGAGAAGACTTAGAAAGTTCTTATTTTAGTATGTTTATTAATTAATTTTGGTTTAGGAATTATGCTATTTTAATATTTCCAATAATTGGAAAGGTCCAGAGTTAGTCCAGTTATTTAGGCAAGTTGCAGTATTTAATTATTTAGGAATTCTAATTCAAGTCTATCTAGGAAAGTCCAAAACCCTATAAGAGGGATATCTAGTTTGTCTATTATTTTCAGATTTGAGAGAAAAACCCCATTGAAGTTTTAATAAAGTTTATTATTTAGAGTTATTTGATCTTTAATTTTATTGTTCTTATTTAGTTATTTCATATCTTTAATTCCGCTGCGTTTCTACATCAAGTGGTATCTAGAGCCATAATTTTTTTTTTCTTCATCACTTTTATCATCATGGTTAATACTACTACTACTACACCAACCAGGGCCGGTCTTGGCCCAAAGCGAGCAAAGCCTCGCTTTGGGCCACCCAATTTTGGGGGCCACATTTGGTTTCTTTTGACCTGGGTAGTATCATTGAGGTGCTTATAAGAAGAATGAAGTAACCCAGGTTACAGAAAAAAAGAAGAGAATAACGTCCAAGCCACTTTAAATCCAAAGATTCCAAACTGTCCTTATAGGCCCGCCCACCATGTCATTTGTTCCTCACGTGCAGACCACTTTCACTGATTGAAATGTTTGATTTAAATGTGTCCCCTAGAGTTGTATCCCATCTTAAGAATTTGACCTTAATTGTGACCAACTATAAAATTTGGCCCTCATGTTTATGTTTCCAATTAAATTTGCCCCAAACTATTTACATTTTCTCCAAACTATTTTCCTCATCGTTTCTCTCTGGTCTAGTCATATTCGTATCTAAAAGTTGATTGTCAGCGTAAAGTGCCTTTTGGTCATTTACCAATGAGTCGGACACAAACAACGTGAAGTGCTTCTTGGTCATCTACCAATTAGTCAGACGCAAACGCACTCTCTCATCTCCACACATCTCCATAACTATCTCCTCCATCCCTCACTCTCACTCCCTCATTTCTCTACCTTTACCTCCATGTCTCTATCCTTCTCTTTCTCTCCCTCCATCCCACTCGTTCTCAAAAACTCGAAAAGATACTCTCGTCCAAAATCTCAATGAGAAGCCCTTTACAAAGGTTTCCATGTTTGAGTCAATATAAAAGATCAAACCTCCGAAAAGGTTTGATACAAAACGATATTAACAATCTAGATGAAAAATTAGATCAAATTATTTATTGGCCTTGGTTATAAGTACATGTATTTACTTTTCATATTTCAACTCATTGTGCAAACTCATGCAACTATTTTTTTTAACTTGTGCAATTTCACATGTGTTTAAATGTTGCATAATAGGTGTGAGATTTCACAAACTTTACTATGTGCAAAACCCGTGCAACCTTACATATTTATATATTTTTTTTTTTGGAAAATTGATAAACTCTTTTTTGGAAATAATATAGCGTAGGAGTATTGGAAAATTGTACTTCTATACTACAAAATTTGGGGCCACATTTACTAAGTTCGCTTCGGGCCTCATAAAAGTCAGGGCCGGCCCTGACACCAACTAAGGAGAAATCACCAACTTTCTCTTCTGAATGGGACAACATTAAAGAAGGGCTATCTGCAGGAAGAAAATTGGAAGAAGGGTTCAATGAGTACAAGAAGGAAACAACAGAAAAATTCGACAAAATCGATAAAAGATTCGATCAACTCAATGACTCAATCACCATCATCTCCAAACAACTTGAAGGTATGTGTAAAAACCAAACTCCACCTCCTACCACTATCACACATCAACCCTCACCACTAACGGGCACCACCACCACCACAACCACTCGGTTTCCCCCTCTAGGTTTCTCCTCCGAACCGACGACACCACTCTTCGGCCACACGATCAACCACCACACCTTTTGATCCGGTCACACCACCTTCACAACACCGTCGCCCCCTTGAAACCGAACCACACCACAACCTCCCTTTCCAACCCGACAACACTACCAACCAACGTCATCAAAACCACCCGGTCAACCGAAACCGAGACCACCTCTCCACCAATTCTCTAAACCGTGACCTTACTACCACTCTCACCCGTCCAACCAACATACAACAACGACAAACTTTGGGGGTACAAAGCAACCAAACCGAACGTGATCACTACATTCCACCCACCGACATCGAATCTCCAAATCCTAGTTCATCATACCGTATTCGAATGGAGGTACCTTCATATGATGGTTCGATTAATATTGAAGATTTCTTGGATTACGTCTCTAGACTTGAGATATTTTTTGATGTTATGCAAGTTGAAGGCCCTGAACAGGTACGTTGTGTAACTGGTTATTTATCTAAAACTGCTCTTACTTGGTGGAAACAGGAATCTGAGAATCGTCGTTTATTAAACCTTCCACCTATTTCTTCATGGTTAGAATTGAAACCATTAATGTTCTCCCGTTTTCTCCCTCCGGATTATGAGAACCAACTATGTGTTGATTATTTACGTTGCCGCCAAGGAAGACGTTCCGTTGAGGAATATGCTTCGGAATTCCAAAGACTTATTACTAGACTTAATCTCCCAGATTCAGAGTCAATGAAAGTAGAAAAATTCAAAGACGGACTTCGTAATGATATTAAAGATTTGGTTAATTTGAGAGCTTTTAATTCGGTTTCTGAATGTATTAGTGTAGCTCGGTCTTTTGAATCTGATTCACGTTCAATTTTTCGAGGACATAGTACGAGAAATCAAACAGTCAGAACTCTACCAGATGAATTAGATCAATCAAAGCAGGCGGAAGACGGTACTAAATCACTAACAGAAAATCCTTATAAAAAGCCTCTACCAGTTAAGTGTTATCGTTGTTTTGAAACAGGCCACTATTCTAATGCTTGCCCCTCTCGCGGTAAAGCTAATTTGGTAGAAAAGAAAGCTGATTCGGATACAGATGAGGATCAATTTGAACGAATTAACACTATTCCCGACAATGGTGATAGGGTTATGTTACTCACTCGACGAGTTCTTTTCACACCTTTCAAGAGGAATTTATCTCAACGAAAGAATTTGTTCGTTACACGGGGAACAGTACTGAATAAAGTTTGTACTATTGTGATTGACAATGGTTGTGTAGAGAATTTGATTTCTACTAAACTAGTCAATTTCTTGGGTATTCCTACAGTGATTAAATCAACACCATATAAAACAGCTTGGATTCAGTCAGGTACTACTACAAGAGTTGATCATATGTGTACTATTAATCTTTCTATTGGTTCTTCTTATGTGTCTACAGTTAATTGTGATGTTACAGATATGGATTTATGCCACATCATATTAGGACGGCCATGGCAATCTGATGTTGATGCCACTTACCGTGGTCGTTCGAATGTTTATGAATTTCCATGGAAGAAGAAGATTGTGACATTATTACCAATTGAAGATGGATCGGAGGAACTACATTCTCTTCACAAACGGTTCGAGACGAACCTCTTGAGGGAAGAGGATGCTGATGCAGGGGCACCCGGCATGGAGACTAATTCCATGACCGGACCCGGTCATGGTCCAATCGGCCAAAGAGAGAAGACTTAGAAAGTTCTTATTTTAGTATGTTTATTAATTAATTTTGGTTTAGGAATTATGCTATTTTAATATTTCCAATAATTGGAAAGGTCCAGAGTTAGTCCAGTTATTTAGGCAAGTTGCAGTATTTAATTATTTAGGAATTCTAATTCAAGTCTATCTAGGAAAGTCCAAAACCCTATAAGAGGGATATCTAGTTTGTCTATTATTTTCAGATTTGAGAGAAAAACCCCATTGAAGTTTTAATAAAGTTTATTATTTAGAGTTATTTGATCTTTAATTTTATTGTTCTTATTTAGTTATTTCATATCTTTAATTCCGCTGCGTTTCTACATCACTTTTACTTCTCTACTCTTCTATTCAGCTCCTTAAATTCGTCATAAATCGACATCAATGTAAGTGAATCACATAAAATGTACACCAAAAAATTATTAAATTTGATGGAAAATCTTTTATAGTCGGAAATTATAAGTGAATGAGTGAATCACATAAATGTTTGATTTAGATATTAATAGAAGATATTCGACAAATCAATATGAAAGAAAATTATTAAGACAACGAGAAATTATCACGTCCCAGACCACCAAAAAAAGGCATTACTATATGGGGAAAAATGGTTTCCAAGATGATCTCATATGCAATGTTTTTGCTACTTCTCTTCAGAGGTAAGTCGAACCTCATTTGATACAGAATTTAAAAAGTGTGTACCTCGATTTTGTTTTGTTTGAAATATGAGTCAGTTTTTGTTTCACAACCAAAATCTAGTGATTTTGTAATTCGAACTTGTTGATATTGGTTATAGATGTATAGGAAATTTAGAGGCAATGACAATCCTCCTGAAAATTTGGGTTCAAGCAGGTAGTACAGTGTTGATATGACACCTAAGGTACAAAATGTTTTCAAAGTCTATATCAACATTCATAGACTATTTAGAGGCAGAGTCGGTTTTCAATTTAGACCTGACCTGATTTCTAGGCTTAGGAATCAGGTCCGAATACCATAAGTATATCGTTTTCGTAGTTTTAACTACGTTCAAATGTTAATGTATCATTTTGGTGGGTGGTAGTTTATGATGGCGAATGGTACTTTGGTTCGAGTTTTCATCCATGCTAATGTCACTAAGTATCTGAATTTCAAAGCTGTTGATGGTAGTTTTGTATACAACAATGGATAGGTAAGTTCATAATCTGTGATCTATCCAATCAAGAACTCTAGTATTTCCATTTTGGTGCTGTCTGTTAATCTTCTTTCTTTGATTTAGCTTACTAGTTCGAGATGGGCCGTTCTGTGGCCTCATAGTGCGTTTACATGGTGTATGGATGGGTGAGTGGTGGGGGATTCGCACGGCACCAACGTGCCCGAGCATAGTCGACAATGTAGGGATGGCACAACTCGTTCACGGGCTGGACAATTGAACTAATAAATTCAAATACTAGCAGATACACACAAAGTACCAGCTACTGATGTAGAAGCACTGAAAGCTCAATTAATGGGACTGTTTGAAAAGCATTGAGCAAAAATCTCATGAAGAATTAGATCTCAACAAAAGTTACAGCAAGAGACATTATTTCGTCTTCTCTCATCCTCTTCTTTTGTTCTTCCTCCGTAAACTTCATAGGTTTGCTCGTCTGAATGCAGTTTACAGTGGGACCTATATGCTCCACAAGCCAGAGGGCAAAGTAGGTCTATCATGCACACTTTCCATATCAAATATAAACTTCCTCGTTCATTCTTTTGAGTTGATATGACAAAAATTACTAGTACTAGCGAAGCTAACAAGTAAGGCTTGAATGAAAGGTAGAATTTGATGAAAATGGAAAAGCCTATGGTGTGACATCCGGAGAAACTGCTAAATGCAAGAAAGTTGTATGTGATCCTTCCTATTTGTCTGACAAGGTAATCTCTAAGGCACTCATCAAAATCCTTAGACAGTACTTATTCGCCATATCCCACCGAAGGTCATCGTCAATGTGACTACGAATTCTGATGTTCAATTTAATGCAACAGGATAGAAAAGTCGGAAGAGTCGCTCATGCTATATGCATAATGAGTCAGAGAAACATTACATAGAATAGTAACTCAAAAGGTGTCGAGTTCAAACATTCTGTCAATAAACTTCAGGATTAGTGCAACAGAAAAAAACATCAACTTTAAAGTAAACTTTTAGTAAATGGTTTTATTGTTCAATAAGTTAAATTTTTCTTATTTGAGATTATATGTACAAAATTAACATAATAACATGTAATTATTATTTTTATTTTTTTGCACCTAATTTTTTCTAAAATATGTTATAGTCAAATTCAATTTCAGTGCAGCTGGTCGATGAGTTGAGACACCTTCTGCTTGTATACTAAACTGATTAGATTGATCATTTGGAAGCGGTCTAAAAAACGGGCTAGTTCCAAATAGATTTGGAGTCTATTTGGAGAGCTTAATCTCGTTCGTGTAAATTGATCCAATTTGAAGAGCACCATCAGGGCCTTGAACTGAGTCAATTACAACTTAGTGTTTCCTTGAAGAATGCTCTACTTCCTTTATCTTTCTTGAAGGTCGTCGAGTTATCCTCTTCAAGTTAGTTGGGCCTTTGGAACAGACATAGCCAAGCAAGAGCAACATGATGAAGCATATTACCAAGCCAACCCTTAAGATCATAGAAACAATTCAATCTCTTCACACCCTCTATATAAAAGAAGAAAAGGATAAGTATATCAAATTTTGTATACTAAAAGGACTCGACTTACCACCAAGACTCCCCCGGCTGCACTTTTTAGGCTCCCTAGTCTCTAGAACGTGCAAAGTATTGCCGAAGAACTTGCAAGCTAATGCTTTTCTCCATTTTGATCGTTCTACTAGCTTCCTCCTACTTTACTTGCATCAAGGGAGTTTACACTCAGTTGGTGAAAAAATCACAAATGCAATTAGCATTTTCTTTGGGATGAGAATCTTGGCTATGCTGCTTAAAATCCATAAATGGTTGCCCTAACCTTGGTGTAGTACAAGGTCAGAACTATCGCCATGAGTTGTTAGTTTAAACTCTTCTGTTTCAACACGCTTTTTCCGTTCCTTACGTTGAGAACCTATATCAATTGAGTGATCCATTGATGATCCTTTTTAAGGAGCAGCTGTTAAAATTTGTAGTTCTTTTTACTGAAAGTGGTTAAGTCACTAAAGAAGCACATATAGAAATTTCCTTGAGAAATAAATTGAAACAAATAGAAAGTTCATATATGAACATTAAAAAAAGAACTACATGGGATATCAAATTCTTGCTTCAAATATGTTCTAGAATTTAGTGAAACTAAGCTCCCGACACAACTGATTGCTTCGATATCATCAGACAAGTAACTTAGCTTAGTAAAAGTTTTCTGCTTCGGGTCATATAAAACTAAATCTGTCATACCATTCTGTAATAGCATGAGACCGTTATTGAAACACTTGATCAGCTTCAGGTAATAACTACATAGACCGTCATTGTCTGTTTGAATGGTGAACAGTTTAGTCCAAGACCCACCACCACGACCACCACCATGCTCATTCTCATTCATTACCCATACTTGAGTTTGAACCTTACTTTCGTTATTATGAAATATGCAAAGATGGTCTCTCATAACACCCATACTAAGTGAGGATGAAGATTTGTCTTTCAATTCCTTAGGTAATGGGGCATCCTTAACAGTCTCGCGAACCATATCAAATGAATGTATAACTTCATACTCTGAGACAGCACGAGTTCCTAGCCAATGAAGAGCTCCATTAAGAAACACACCAGAATCACAAATCAAGACTTCACCAAGAACGTTTTCAATGATTTTCCACGATTCCGAGCCTAAAGTGTAGACCATGACCCGACCATAAAAATTAACTCCATCACATATGTCATAAATAATCAAAAATTTGTAATCATCAAGCATGCAATCATAACCCAACCCAAAGGACCGAGCCGTAACAAACTCAGCCCTAACAAGACTTTTTGTTAGGCAGCCACCGTATGGTGGTTCTGGTAGTGTTTTATATTGACCAGTAGATGGGTTCCAGATGTGAAACCTATTATCACTACTTGAAACGTAGGAAACTAAACCATTACAATAACCCACAATAGAGATTTTGGTGGATTCACTAAGAGATATGTATGAGTGATTCATCAAATCTAGAGATTTATTAGATGCCAATGAATAACAATCTTTAAGGTATAATCTTTCTAACATTAGGTCATTCAGAATGAGAATAGATTTGTCATGTTTAATAGCATGATTAAGGTAAAGTTTAGTAAATTTAGGGTTAGAGAACAGAGAGCACCACGATTTGGATACTGACCTAAACCGATAGACAGATTTGACTGGTAAATTTAAAAGTATTTGGGTGATTACATCTTCATGGATAAAGCTCATTGGCACTGAACCTCGTTTTGTTTTCATCTTCATGGATAAAGCTTATGGGAAGAATCATACCCCACAATATATACATATGGGAGGGGAGTCGGTTTAGCCCTCTTAAGTATTTTTTGCAAATAGGCCACTGCCCACTGCATAAAACTTATATTTAGTTAAGCCAGATGAATTTGTCCAAAATCTCAAAGTAAATAAAAAAAGAATTTTTGGGCTTATATCCCAAAAAACGAGTCCTAATAATAGATATAATCATCTCTAATCCTATAAAGGGTTTTAAAACTAAAAAAATAATACAAATGGATATCTAGTCCATTTGGTCTCATCTAGAGAGAAAACACAAATCTCTAGAATAAATATTATTTCATAATCCCTAATCTAACCTTTCCATATTTTATAACTGATATACCTTCGAAATATATGCATATCTTTTTCCATATTTATCTCCCATATTTCTCTCCAATCATGTTTCTATTCAAAGTAAGGATATCTTTATATTTTTAATTAGTAACGGAAACTCTTTATTTGATCTCTCTAAAACCGATTCAGTTGGCAAACCTCCATTAAACTCAGAAAATCTTCTTCTTCTACATTATATTGCTGTCCAAATTCATCATTTATCAGGTTTAATACTTTCGAAATCTTTATAAACACCATTGTTAATATCTAATATTTCTTCTTATAACTAAAACCCTAATTATTTCGCTTTATTATAAAACGTATCAGATTACGATACATATCTATAAGATCTGTTTACTAATTCATTAACTTCGAATGTATGATGTTTATTTTCTCTCTCTAAAATTTTCATAACTGTTTAAGATCTTTATGTTTATTCCTTATTCAATGATTCATAACTAAAACCCTAAAATTTTCTTTAGATCTATGTTTTATCTTCTGTTGTTTCTGATATTTCGTGAGATCAGATTATCAATCATCAATCATCAATCGAATGTTTGATGTTTATTTTCTTTCTCTCTCTTAAAATTTCATTTATGTTTTTGATCTTGATGTTTAATCCTTCAATTCGAGTTTGACATTATTGCAATGAATCATCATAGAAGATATCTTTAGATTTGTAGTTTAAGCTTAATAATATTCTCATTTTTTTTCTTCAGATCTGGTTTTCAACCCGTAGGGATTTATGAAACATTTGTTCTTTCGTACGGTTACTCATAACAGAATTTACAGTACATGTACTTTATCGTAAATTACCACAATTTATAGTAAATTATGGGTAATTTATAGAACATTACCCGTGCTTTAACACCAAAACAATACTCATTTCATTAGTAGAAATACTTCGCTTTACTATCAAATCTCGTGTACTTTCCAATAAAGTATATATAATTTACGTATATCTTCATGTTCTTACCATTATGTATATAATTTACGTATAAGTGCACATAAATTATGTATTATTTATTTACCATTACGTGTACTTTTCACCCAAAACAGTAGCCTTAATAAGTTTACCAAACTACTCAAAACCTTCAAATGTTGTCAAAATTTGACAAACATTATATATAATTTACGAAACTGTATATGTAGTTTATAATACAATATATGATTTTTTTTTCTTTAATGTATGTGTATTTATGTGTGTAGATTTGATATACCAGATGAAATTTCAAAGAGAATCATCAAATCAAAGTGAGTAAACGAAACTAATGGAGAGTACATGGATGGACACCATTTTTGAACCAAAGAAGATTTTGTACTTTTTTTTGTAACAGAATGTAAAGGATGTGTAATGTAAAAGAAATTATGTGTAATGTAAAAGAAATTATGTGTAATTTATTGAATAAGACCCACAAACATTTGATAAATTATGTTGTATACTTGACAAATGATGGTTTCCTCGTCATAAATAATACATAATTTACGTATTTGTTTCATAATTTGTATTTTATGTGTATTTATGTATGAGTAAAAACGAAAACATATGTTGCTTTAATGTTCCCAGAAAAATATACTATTTCCAAATCTGAAAGTTAAGTGAGAGAAAGTGATATATATGTTTTGTATATTAACCCCCAAATCACGCTAAATTGATCCTAGAAAATATACTATTTCCAAATCTGAAAGTTAAGTGAGAGAAAATTGATTTGAATCGAAAAAAATTTACATAGTAAGAGAGAGAAAATTGATTTGGTTTCCAAATCTGTAAAGAGAGAGAAAATTGATTTGGTTACGATTTTTGTTTTGAATTGATTTGGAAATAGATTTGCTTTCCAAAACGGTTACAAGATAGAGAAAAATCAATTTCGGATTTATACGTTAGGCTTGAAATCCCCTAAATCACGCCCACATTAGAAACATTCCAAATTCACCCTGGAAAATTAAAAATCCCGTGATTTTTGTAGGAGGGACATGGACGGTAGTTCTCTCATAAAGAATGGGTTATTATGTCCATAATGTAAAAGGACTAAATATCCATGTTTTGAGAAGATTGGATCATAAACCTTTTTTGAATATTATTTTGGTCTATATACCCACGGATCATTAAATTCAGATCAAATAATGTTAGATTGAAAGAAGAACGTATTATGGATTATTTCAGGAAAAATAATCGAGTAATTGTAGTTGAGGTAATTATATTGAAACATATGAGTTGTGGTGTCATGATAAGCTCCGATTATAAATTTCAATCTGTGCAAAAATTTATGCGAATTCCTTTCCAATTAATCAGAAGTATGTTCATATATTAAGGTGACAAAATTTGGGGTTCCTTTATCTGCATGGGCAATGGGAGAGTGAGAAAACATATAAAATCTGATTCCGAATTTGATGGGAGAAAATTTACTTGCTTTAGTGAATTCAAGAATCAAGAGGAAAAATTAAAGACAACACAAATAACTTAGCTGAAGCCTAAATAGAGTAGACCTTGGAAGTGATCGAAGAAGAGCGGAATAGGAGATGAAACCGCTGAAAAATCAAAGGGTTATTTTCCAAATCGCCCCCAACTTTGTTATCAGCTTCCTGCCTGGCCCCCCTACTTTAGCAATAATTCTCATATGGCCCCCTTTTTCCGTTATCTTTAACTTTCCGTTACTCTCTCTCCTCCATCTCATTTTCTCTCTCTGCCACATCATTTCACACGCCACATCATTGTCTTCACCGGAAAGGGTCGCCGGCCGGCGACCTTCAAATTTTTTTTATTTTTTCTCTCTTCTCTCTCTCTAAAAAATATAAAAAAAAATTTTGTTTTCTCTCTCTCTCTAAACTCCGGCGAAGAGGTTTTCCTTCGCCGGAGTTTAAAGAGAGAGGTGAGGAAAAGAAAAATTTCTAGAGAGAGAGAGAGAGGAGAGAGGTTTCCCGTATCGGTTTGTTTTGTATGTACAATCAAGCATTAACACCGTGTGGAAGCACTTCAGCAATTGGATAGATTCCGGGTGTGCCCAAAGTAAGTTAGTAATCTCCCCTGTTTCATTCTTCATTGAATGCCAATAAACATAATTGTGTTGCACTAACAACTTCATCAATTGTTGCATAGGAGTTCTACCTTCTTGTTGACTATGCCGGATTCGTATCCTTTCGTTGTATATGATACGCATTGTCGAGGTATTATCGTTGAATTTTTTCTTTATTTGAGAAAGAATTTATCGTGGTTTTGTGCCAATCTGATATAGTTCTTCAACAAAAGCCTTTTCTTCATTATTCAATCTATTGGCATATGCATGCCCAATTAAGGTCACTGCAAGTTGATGATTATGGATCCCACACGCAACTTCCACCTTCCACTTGTCTCCGTCTATCGGTAATCCTTTTAACTTGAAGGGGCATTTGCATTTCTTAGTACTCGTTTTTCTCTTTTTGGTGGACGGTTCTTTTGTTTTAGGAATTATTTCTGCCTTAAGATGAGAACGATACTCTCCACTTCTTTCACATCGTAAATCCATCTTCGGTTTTTTACCACCTTTCCGCGCAGCAGACTTACCAATCATAACAACCATCTTGTTTTTTATACCAATTTCTTTTGCCCATTTAACTAACTCGTCTCTCGTTTCAAACACTTGTTCAGTTCGAAAATACTCACTAACATCAATGCTGACAAAACCTTCATATGGTCTATTTTCTTCTTGATTTTCTTCTTTCTTATCTGGAACTTCAAGGTTGGGTTCTTCTTCTCCACATTCACGATTTTCAATTTTAAGACATCCAAATTCCGATGATGCTTCGTTTTCTTCGGCTGCATCATGCCACCTTTCTTGTGTATTAGGACCTCCAAAATCCCAAGTGTCTGTAGTAATTTGAGATGGAAGTTGAGAAGAAGCCACAGCAGCAAAGCCCTATAGGAAAAAAAGAGAATTTTAGTCAAAACGGCCCGAGACCACCGTTTTATGTACTATTTTCAGCCGAAGACCACCGAAAATATGCACAGAAGCTACTGTGCAAACAATCGGTGGGCTCGAACCGAATTTCTGCCATTTTACGGCTCGATCCCACCGATTTTTTGCACAGTAGCTACTGTGCATAGTTTCAGCGGCCTCGAGCCGTGAAATGACAGAAATTCGGTTGTACCAGACCGAAAATACCCTCCGTGTTCAACAACCAAAAAATTTTCATACAACCAACGAATATATCATATAACTTGAAAAAAAGTGTTAGGATATGTTCATCTACCTCTTGGGAGACTGAATCTTGTCCAGAAATTGATGATTTAGGATCCTCTGATATTTCTCTAAAACTTTTGAAACTTGGTTCATCCATGGTGGTTTAAGAGTTTAGAAAGGGATAGAGAAGTGGTTTAGGAGTGCAACAACAATGTGAGATTGTTGCACAACTCCGATGAACTTTCCCCGTTGATGATGGTCGTCGGTGATGTTGACAATTCCGGTGGAAGAAGAGGGAAGAAGAATATAAGAGAGGAATTTCTAGGAATTTGGGTTTTAGGAAGTTTTATAATTGTAACAACTAAAATCCTAATGTGGGTGAAATACACCTTTAAAGGGGTTTTTTTTCACCCATTCAAAGAGGGGGACCCTTTAACCAAGCTAAGTCAAAGGTCTTTTACTAAGTCAACGAAACCATGGGGAGGCCTTTTAACAAAAACGGGGAGGCCTTTTAAAATCTCCCTTAAAGTATATTGTTCAAAATAAAATCTGGTTTCTTTTTTCTGTACAACATAGTTTTATTTTACGTTACCTTTCTTGTAGTTCGGTTGTACAAGGCGACCACGTATGTAATTATAGACGCAAATTATGTTGGTGTATATCCTAATTTTGCTAGAATTTCTATTTTCAACATGTGATCTCATTTTGTCAACAATTGGTAGTCCAAGTGGTTTCAAAGTGTTGACATAAACTCCAGAAAGCTCTGGAGGTCTTAGGTTCGAATCCCAGATAAAGTGGAATCTTTAGTTATTTGAATTGGGATTATGAGGGTATAAATAATGTTGTTGGACTTCAGGCCAGTGTCTTGTTGGGCTATAGGCACGGTATTGTTAAAGTTTGAATGAGCGGTTATCGAGCTTATCACATCTATGATGTATCAAATGTCAAATATCACGACTTACGTAGATCGTAGTCGTCTTCCAAAAAAAAACATGTCATCTCATTTTTTTTGTTTGGATTTCTGTACTTACAGTAGCTATGGAACAATTTTATTTTTGTGTCGATATATGGGCAAATCTTGTTAGACCCAGAACTCACTGTTGGACCGGACCAGACCGACTCATTAGAATCAAAATCAATCCCAACAGGAAACCACGATATAACCCCACACGGCTTGGCCGATAGACACCACTCCATTAGGCGCTGTTTCTACCATCTGTCAGTGAGTGACTCATATTGATGAGATAACCTAAAGTTCTTGTTTGTTGATAGAGTGTCGGTGATATAATAATGGTGATGGGCAAAGATTGATAGGAAAAAAAATGAAAATTCAGAAAAAGTAAATTTTACCGTTGATTGTTAGTTCTTTATCATTATAAAAAGGAGAAATCTTTTATACCTTTTTCCTTTCTTTCTTTAATCGAAAATAATCAAATCAGTCCAGTTGTTAATTGTTGGTTGTTTTGATTTCTGACCACATTCTCGATTACCCTTTTATCTCTTCCCCCCTTCTACCGACTACTTGAAGTTGTGGAAGAAGGATAGAGGTACCACCGTCACATCCTCCTCTTTCTCTCTCTAGATATCTATCTCTTTCTATCTCTTCTGTAGATGTTGATTAGGGGTTGGGTAAGTGGGGTTCAACTATAAAGAAAGAAAAAGACATACTTTTTTCATTTTTGATCGTGATCATAGTAATGATGATGATGATAGTGATGATGACTGTTATTAAAATGATATATTGATTCATGGGGTGTTTTTGTTTTATGGTTTTAGATCTTCACTTACACTACTTACTAGTTTCTCTCTCTCTCCTCTCTACAAGCTTATGTGAGCAAGATTGATTAGTGATTACTACTCTTCTACTTGTTTCACTATTGCCCAAGCTTACTAGGGTTTTTTCTTCATCATCTTCAAGATCTTTGTAGTGGGTAACTGGGATGAGGGTGTTTATTAATCAATCAACTGGTGCTTTAATTGCTAATTTGGTGCTTCTTCTCCCTGTTTTATTCCCTCATCTTTTCACTCCTTTGGGTCATGCTTCTCCTTCTATGTTCTCGGTTAGTTTCCCTCTCTCTCTATTCACTTTGATTTTGGTTTTTGTTTAAAGTAGAAGATTAATTGTTAAGAACTTTTACCTATTTTGGTTCATTAGTTGGTTTGACACATAATTGTGTGAATGGGTAAGAATTGATTGAGCTCATTCTGTAAGTTCAATTGAGTCACTGTCTCAATTTAAATTCTTATTACAATCAATAGTTTGATTTGCTAGGATCATAATACTTAGTTACTTACACATGAGTATTGCCTTTGAAGATTATTAACAACCCTCTCTAATCTCGCCGATGCAACTCCAGCCGATTTTACTCAAAATTGTCATATTTTTCTCCTCATTCGTAGCTGTGAAACTTAAATATAGTTTAGAATATGGCCTGTATTTTTGTATTGAGGGTTCTTATTCTTCTGGTTTGTTCATGTACCTCATTGCCATTTACCTTACTTCCTGCTTGTGTTCACATTTTCGCTGAGGTATCGCTGATCCAATTAGACAAATATTACATGAAGTTGTTACCTACTTTGCGTTGAGCAGTCAAAGGTTCTTCACATTTTATTCTTAAACAAATATGACCTTGCAAGGTTATAAGGTGATTTCGCCATCGAAGATTTGAGCTGATCCAAAGAAAATCTAGTTGTTTTAATTAGGAGACTTTGTCTAAATGCTAGTCATTTGGAAGGTAATTATGTCGGAAGTGGTAAGTTTTAGCATTGATCACATGGTTGGGATTTAGGGGTGAAGAGCAAGATAGTGCAAAAAAAATCTTCCTTCTAAGACGCATCTAACTTATCAGAATCCGTGACTTCTAATACAATTGAACATGATACTGGATTTCTTTTTGCCAAATAATAATAGTTAGGCTAAAGAATGTCGTAAATGGTGATATTGAAATGCAAAAACTGGTAGTTATCTAATTATCGTTTTTAGATACTCGATTGTTAAGAATAAAGAATCGTGCTATGTTTGTGCTTGTTAGTAACCTAAATAAAGAATTTTCATCTTTCAGGAATGGAACACTCCTAAACCCAGGCACTTGCATTTACTGAAGGGGGCTTTACAACGCCAAACCGTAAGAGATTTGACAAGGCTTTACTTTTCTCAAGAAATATTCTTCCCAAGAACTTTTTCTTTAACAAAAATTATTTGTCTTGAATATATTTTTGGCCTCAGAAACTTGGACAATTTTCTGATCTCTGGTCTCCGTTGACTCATCAAGGACATAAACCATGTGTTGGAAGTCCAAGTACTCCTGGTAAATCATACAGAATACGCTGTTATTATAATTTATGATATCAAATTGAGGCAGAAAATTGTTGTATTGTCAATCAGATTTAAGTGTTGGCAACAATATTGATCTCTGATTCTTTATGTTGTAGTCTTGCCGAGGAAATCCGAGGGATACATACAGGTATTCCTTGATGGAGGGTTGAACCAGCAGAGAATGGGGGTAAGCATTATGATATTGAATTTGCAATTTGCACCTCAAATTGCTTCTAGTCTAGGTAGTTTGGACTGGACGGTCCGCGCGGGTAAGTCGTGGATCGGGTCTGAATGGGGATAGCCTGAGTTAGTCCCATGCCAAACGCCGAGTTAGTTGTTATGTATGAATCTTTGCGTTGTTGCTGTTTAATTTGAATTAGTGGAAGAGAGTTTCTGCCTTTGTACACACACACACAATATACGTAGGTGTATATATACAGTAGTCCATGAAAACTAGACTGCAACCCAGACGTGTTACTTGGCTTGGATCGGCAGGTTGTGGATCGACGTCCAATCCGGAGCCGGTCCCACTCCCAACTGCTCAGCTTCTAACATCTTTAGTTAATGAGTTACAGTTGTTTGAAAACCTTATGTAGCTACTAATAGAACATATTTTTTTTTTAGATTTGTGATGCAGTTGCTGTTGCTAAAATTTTAAATGCAACACTTGTGATCCCATATCTTGAAGTAAATCCTGTTTGGCAAGATTCAAGGTATTTCCTTTTTCTTAAGTTGTTTTATCTCACTTGCGTAGTGCAATTGGCATGTTGACTAAAAATTTGGATCTCATACTTTTCGCCTTTTCAGCTCGTTCACGGAAATATTTGATGTGGACCACTTCATTGATTCCCTAAAAGATGAAATTTCTATAGTTAAGGAGCTTCCACAAGAATACTCTTGGAGCACGAGAGAATACTATTCTGTAGCAATTCGAGATACTAGAATAAAAACGGCACCAGTTCATGCTTCAGCCAATTGGTACTTGGATAATGTTTTGCCTGTGTTACAGAGGTTAGTATGAGGATGAGTTTTCATCTGTTTGATAGTACACTCCTTTCTGTATTCTCTTTCTCCATGCTGTATACTACTTGCACAAAGTCGTGTTAGAAACCTCAATATACCAGAACTGTCACTTCATGTTCACATCTTTTGTGTAGAATAATGTTCCTTATTTTAGTCTTTTTCTACTCACCGGGTCTGACACCTTCGACCAGTGCAAATACTTATACTTGTTCAGTGTCCATGTTATGTACATCGTAATTACATAAAACGGCATAAAGTAAGAACAGATAGATGAAGGTTTTATATGCTTCCTCATTAATTTAATAAAAAATTAGATGGTAACCTGAAATATCACTTTCACTTTGTACTTTTTTTCTTTTTGAAGACAAAGAGGTTTCAATATGCATGGTTTGAAATCAATAGATTTGTTAGTTAACATATAAAAACCATTTCTTGATTACTAATGTGAATTTTTAGTCGCAAAAGTTCTTCGAACTTAAATTGCTGGATGTGTGAATTTTTTTGCAGTTATGGAGTTGCTGCTATTGCTCCTTTCTCCCACCGATTGGCATTTGATGAGATGCCTATGGACATTCAACGTCTACGATGTAAAGTCAACTTTCAAGCATTGACTTTTGTTCCTCACATCAACACACTGGGAGACGCTCTCGTTGGTCGTCTCCGATATCCGTCTGAAAGAAGGGGTGCTTCACCCGAGAATTACAGACAGGGACCTAGGAAGTTCGCTGTGCTTCATCTTCGGTTTGATAAGGTACGAGTCGCAACCCTTTCATCTTGTTGTGGAGTGTATCAAATACTGAATATTTTTTGCTAGCAGATTATCATTTTAAGTAAGGTAGCGTTCGTATCATTTTATCCATCTGTTTGACTATCTGAATTTGAATCTAAAATTCAGCTTATGTAGAATATGTAAAATAGACGTAAATAATAATCAGATTCAGATGTATCAAGAAAATAAACACTGCCTAATTTGTGTTCTGAAAAGGCATTTCCCATGGGCCCCTTGAATAATCTGTGTCAAGCTTGGATTTGTGAATCATTAAATTCTCTTGTTTAATCATGGTTGATGTACAGGATATGGCTGCCCATTCAGCATGTGACTTCGGTGGGGGTAAAGCTGAAAAGTTGTCCTTGGCAAAGTATCGGCAAGTAATTTGGCAAGGAAGAGTATTAAACTCTCAGTTTACTGACGAGGAATTGAGAAATCAGGGGCGGTGCCCGTTAACCCCAGAAGAAATTGGATTGCTGCTTGCAGCTTTGGGCTTTGACAACTCTACTCGCCTATATCTTGCTTCCCACAAGGTTTATTTGTTACCCTAGCATAATTCTGAGAATAATCCCTTTTAGACGAGGACATATCTTGATCAAGAATATAATAGGCCTCTCCGCTCAATTGGTTTTGAGTTGGACGCCTATAAACATAATATGGTATTAGAGCTAGGCCCAATGATCAGACGTTCCCCCACGTCACCCAACAAAAACCAATACATGTTAGGCTCAGAAAATGCCACACAGGAAGGGGCAGATAATAATAGCTTTGTTCCATATTATGTTTATAAGATACCCATGTGGTTCATCTTTCAGATTACTTAACCTGGTTGGTTCATCTTCTAGGTCTACGGTGGTGAAGCAAGGATCTCAACCTTGCGAAAGTTATTTCCATTAATGGAGGACAAGAAAAGCCTTGCTTCAAAAGCAGAACGGGCTAAAACTGAAGGCAAGGCTTCTTTACTAGCTGCAGTAGATTACTATGTGAGCATGAAGAGTGACATCTTCATTTCTGCATCACCAGGAAATATGCACAATGCGTTGGTAAACCCTTACCTCTCATCAAATATCAAATTCATTTGTCTACACTCTACAGAAAAGTTTTCGTAGGATTCTAATATTTTGTCATCATAACTTAATTACTGTGAAAACGTCATACTCTCTGCACTCATAAGTGATAAGTCATACCTCCTCTATAACGACCCAAACGTCAACAATTATCGGTGTTGTCCCCAGTTTTGCCACCTAGTCTGATGCCCAATGGTACAGACTAAAGGGTATATCCCAGTCTCAAGTCGCTTCTCCCAGGCGAGGTTGGATAGTTCACTCATCCTTTCTGATTGAGACATCATTTAGATATATTTCCTTCTTGACAATGAAGCTTATGCGCTGTAGTCATCTGAGTGGGGATCAAATCTCTCTTCTACGACCAGCTAAGAACCGTGAAAATCACATAAGACTCAACATCTGACAAGTCAAACTATACTTGGATATTTGAATGTTGTTCTTGATTAAATTTTTGGGCGATGATATCAGGTGGGACATCGTACGTACGAGAACTTGAAAACTATTAGGCCAAGCATGGGATTGTTAGGGCAGCTGTTCTTGAATAAGAGCATGGAATGGTCTGAGTTTCAGCAGGCAGTACAAGATGGGCATAGAAATAGGCAAGGGCAAATCAGGTTGAGGAAGAAGAAACAATCCATCTATACGTATCCTGCTCCTGATTGCATGTGCCATGGTTAGCAAGTACACATGAAGGTTATCTTCCACTTTTGTTTGTGAATTAACTATATTTTTTGTGACAACTTGGGAAGTCATCAATAAGCAAGGATATCTATACATATATATGAGAGAGAGAGAGGTGTATACTAAATAAACCAATTGGAGTTCTATAGTAGCCAATGATTTTATAAAGCTAAGTCTGTAAGTTCAGTTGACTCGGACCCAATGACTAACGTGGCCTGCCAACTCGGATCAAATCCCATTCCTGTGGAGAGAGATGGAACTCCGTCAAGATCAGAGAACTCGATCAAGAGGAGAGGGACCCAAGTTGGATAAGCCATCTATTTCACATAAACTTAAAATCTTTAGAGAGAGATTCATAACTTCTCTTCAAAATTTTACAGAAACAAAAAGAATCCAGTTAAGAGATTGATTTCTTTGAGTTTACAGATACTTCTTTGATGAATATGGAAGAATTTTTGAAATAAGAGATTGATTTCTCATGAGAGGGATCACTCACAGATCTCGAAAGCAAACTAGATCTGAAAATTCAACCAAAAGAAGAAAAAGATAGGGGGACTCCCTAACAATACTCCCTAATTGTACTCCATCTCACAGAGACAAGGTCATTTTCGTCTTTTCATAGTTTTTGTCAGAATGACAAGACCAAAATAGCCTTGTCATGTGGGGGGAGTACACTTAGTATCCCTAGGGAGTCACCTATTCATTTTCCAAAAAAAAATATAATATCTGACAAACAAAAATCTTATTTGGACAAAAAATATTGGACCCTCAAACGCAATTGGCTTTTATATAGCTGGGGTAAAAAATTATGTTACATAACGACACACTAATGTAAGAATGACAAGCTAGTTATACATTGCAACAAAACACTAACGACCCCCAATTTCTAAAGGAACCATTGCTTTATTATCGCCACCTGTATTACTAGTACTACTAACGTAAGATAATTCGGATCTTCCTTTTTCTAACGAGTAAATCTTCTCTTCTTCATCTTCATTTCCCACTACCTCGTCGAAAAGCCACTTATGATTGAAAGACCTTTTCATCAGTCCATCCAAGACAATAAATGCTTCTTTCATTTTAGGTCGACGTTCTCTTGTTGTCCTTAAGCATCTCTTTGTTAGTTGTGCAACTTGTTCCACTTGGTATCGCTGCTCATCATTTTCATTACTCGCAAACTTATGGTCGAGGATATGAAACAATCGACTTTCTCTCATCGAATAGAGGAAATAATTAGCTAAGTTACGGTGATCTTCGTGTCTAGCAAAAGAAACTGCCTTTTCCCCTGTGAGTAGTTCTGCAAGTAGAACTCCATAACTATATACATCACTTTTCTCTGTTAGTTGTCCCGTAAGAAAGTATTCTGGGTCCATGTACCCAAAAGTTCCTCGAACTGCCGTATTTAATAGTGTTTGATCGAAAGGGACTAATCTTGATGCTCCGAAATCCGATACTTTAGCTTTATAATCATCGTCTAAGAGTATGTTACTTGACTTAATGTCCCTATGAACTATAGGTATGGCAGCATCCGAGTGTAAGTATGCAAGTGATCCTGCCACCTCTGCCGCTATCCTTAAGCGGTCATTCCATAAAAGATTTGGTACTTTTCTTTCATTACTGTTGTGTAAATGTTCAAAAAGAGTTCCGTTCGTAATAAACTCGTAAACTAGTAAGGGAACTTCGGATTCTAGACAACAACCCAAAAGACGAACCACATTTTTATGGTTGATTTGTGATAAAACAACCACTTCGTTTATAAACTGGTCAATTTGAGTCCTGTCAATCACTTTTGATTTCTTAACAGCGATGACTTCTTTGTTAGACAAGACTCCTTTATAAACGGTACCATATCCTCCTTGACCAAGAATTTGAGTGTCGTCGTAATCGTTGGTGGCTTTGTTTAGTTCTTCGGTAGTAAATATTTTCGCAATTGACTTACTACTTCTACCATTTGTGCCACTCCTACTATCTTTGAATGCCTCTTCTCGTTCATGAAGAAGTTGTTGCAACATTAAACCTCCATTTTGCATAAAAAATTTCTCTTTAACCTTGAGGAATTTTATCTTCATATACCACAAATATGACCCAAAGCTGCTCACAAGGAAGACTATCAAGCCTATACAACTACCTGCATAGAATGGTAATTTATGTTCATCAATTAACATTTGCATTTTGCAACCAAACCATAACTTTTCGGACTAATTTTTAGTTCACCTTCTTATGACGCTTATCATGCCAAAATAATCTTACCAGAACGATATCTGGGGATTGTTTTTTTTTTTTATTTTGGTTTATTTGGAGTATGTAGTAAAGGAAGTGGTCAAAATATATGTACCACAGTCAAAGAGGCGTAGATGCACAGCAGCAATAACGCAAATGATAAAAGTGTATTTTAATATTCAAAAATCACTTACCTATAATTATATGAATAGATCGAAACCTCCGTGGGCGATAGCAATTAAATTTGTCGGAGTTTGTGTTGGAGTTTGACACGTTGTCAGGACGATAACCATGTCGGCAGGAACATGTGTAGCTCCCCTCTTTGTTTATGCAGATTTTCGATTCTCCTTTACAGTTATCTTTGCATTCATCAATATCTGAGGAGAAAATTTGTGATAATTACGATCTCCTCATATCGAAATTATTCTCAAAATTAAGTTGATATCAGAGATGAATACGATGATTACCTTGACAACTACCTGGAGAATTCGTAAGGTACGGATTACCTTTATATCCGTTATTGCACTTGCAACGATAACCAGAGGCACCTCCTGGCTCGTAGCATTGGGTATTCGGCCCACACGCATACCTAGTTAAGTTTTTTATAGCTTGATTGCATGTCTCGTTCCCAATAGTCCAATCCATTATAGCCGGAGAATACCAATAATCAAATCCTCTGGTAAGATATGATCTTGTAAATCTAAACCAATTTTTTTCGGCTATAAATGCTGTATTACATGTACCCAATTTCGTACCAATTCTTCCCAATTTTGTAATGGTGGCATTATAAGAGTCGATTCCTTTCGGAATGGAGGTCTTGCAACAACCGATGCCCTCACAAGTATCATCCACTACATCATCTATACTCTCACAAGTAGACAGACATCCTGTGGCAATGTTACCTCCTGATCTTCCCTGTAATAAGGCTAAGTTGTTGCAACCGATACCAAAAAATTCGTTTTTGGTATCCGAAAATGTGAATTCGACAAGTTTGGCCCAGGTCTCTCCATCAGACCCGTTACAGTCGGTGCCCATGAATAGGTCTACTTTTAATTCCCCGTCTATTGATACCTTTTTGACAATTATATTACCGTACAACAACGTTGGGGGATTGGAAGAGTACTTGCAACTTAAGTTAAACGGTTGGTAATGGAAATGAGGGTCATAGTGGTAACAACCTTGGCCAATGCCAAATGGGTAGGGAACACTTATACCGCCGCATTCTTTGTTGCACCCAGGCTTTATGGTGCTGCTGATCATCATGGGTACTGCTAGTAATATTAAGATGGGTAGAAGCAACACTGATGAGTGCTCTACTGCAACCATACTTACTGGACTCAAAATTTGTTTATGCTCCTATTGTCAGAATCCTTAACCTATTACCTATGTATAGAGATAGAGAGAGAGAGAGATAGAGATAGAGAGCCAGAGACGATTCTCGTTAGAAGACAATTCTTCTTGAATTCTTTTGTTAATTTTCAAATGTTGCTTTTGTAGGCTTGACCAGCTTACTGTATTTACGTCCCCAACTTTATGGAGGGTATTGACTATAAGAAATTTCTTTTCTGACGTTTCTTGTCCGCTTGACTTGCTTTTTTCGCTTGACTGGTTTTTGTTTACTTGACCCATGTTCATAGCAGATTCAACAACTTTGAGGGATTAAAATAGAAATTTCTTCTTACACATCTTGTCCTTTCGCTTGACTTCTTTTCTTGCTTGACTTACTTTAAGTTTAATGGAGTCAAGATAGCATGAAGTTTAAATCATTCACTATATATAAGCTCTTAAGGGGGGTAGTGGAGCGGGACTTTCACAGACTTTCACAGACTTTCATAGACAAAATGTCCCGTAGACATTTCAAGACATTTCGGATGAGTTATTATAGACAACATGTGTTCATAGACATTTTCAAGACATTGAGAGTTTGTAGACAAAATGTCTTTATAGACATTTCAAGACATTTGATCCATAGACAAAATGTCCTGGGGACATTTTAAGATCTTGAGTCCATTGACAAAATGTGTAATGCATATTATATTTGTGCTAATCAAATATATATTTTTCGACTTTTGTAGACATCTGTGAATATTTGTGGACATTGATAGACATTTGGTAGACATTTATTATTTTAATATTATTATTATTATTTAATCACATGAAATAATATATTAATACTAACATTTCAAAAATATATTTTTCGACTTTCGTAGACATCAGTGAATATTTGTGGACATTGATGGACATTTGGTAGATATTTATTATTTTAATATTATTATTATTTTTTAATTACATGAAATAATATATTTATACTAACATTTCAAAAATATATTTTTCGACTTTCGTAGACATCTGTAAATATTGTGGACATTGATGGACATTTGGTAGACATTTACTATTTTAATATTATTATTATTGTTTAATCACATGAAATAATATGTTTATACTAACATTTCAAAAATATATTTTTCGACTTTCGTAGACATCTGTGAATATTTGTGGACATTGATGGACATTTGGTAGACATTTATTATTTTATTATTATTATTATTATTGTTTAATCACATGAAATAATATGTTTATACTAACATTTCAAAAATATATTTTTCGACTTTCGTAGACATCAGTGAATATTTGTGGACATTGATGGACATTTGGTAGACATTTATTATTTTATTATTATTATTATTGTTTAATCACATGAAATAATATGTTTATACTAACATTTCAAAAATATATTTTTCGACTTTCGTAGACATCAGTGAATATTTGTGGACATTGATGGACATTTGGTAGACATTTATTATTTTAATATTATTATTGTTGTTTGATCACATGATGGACTTCAAATGTCTCTTGTTTTTTGAAAGACATTTTGGCTTCCAAATTTGTCCCAAATCCTTCACAAATTCATCAAACTATGAAGTCCACCAAAGTCTGGGACATATTTTGGGGGGGGGGGGGGGGGGGGGGGGGAGTGGAGCGAGACTTTCACAGACTTTCATAGACAAAATGTCCCGTAGACATTTCAAGATATTTCGGATGACTTATTATAGACAACATGTGTTCATAGACATTTTCAAGACATTGAGAGTTTGTAGACAAAATGTCTTTATAGACATTTCAAGACATTTGATCCATAGACAAAATGTCCTGGGGACATTTTAAGATCTTGAGTCCATTGACAAAATGTGTAATGCATATTATATTTGTGCTAATCAAAAATATATTTTTCGACTTTTGTAGACATCTGTGAATATTTGTGGACATTTGGTAGACATTTATTATTTTAATATTATTATTATTGTTTAATCACATGAAATAATATATTTATACTAACATTTCAAAAATATATTTTTCGGCTTTCGTAGACATCTGTGAATATTTGTGGACATTGATGGACATTTGGTAGATATTTATTATTTTAATATTATTATTATTTTTTAATTACATGAAATAATATATTTATACTAACATTTCAAAAATATATTTTTCGACTTTCGTAGACATCTGTAAATATTGTGGACATTGATGGACATTTGGTAGACATTTATTGTTTTAATATTATTCTTTTTGTTTAATCACATGAAATAATATGTTTATACTAACATTTCAAAAATATATTTTTCGACTTTCGTAGACATCTGTGAATATTTGTGGACATTGATGGACATTTGGTAGACATTTATTATTTTAATATTATTATTATTGTTTAATCACATGAAATAATATATTTATACTAACATTTCAGAAATATATTTTTCGACTTTCGTAGACATCTGTGAATATTTGTGGACATTGATGGTTATTTGGTAGACATTTATTATTTTAATATTATTATTGTTGTTTGATCACATGATGGACTTCAAATGTCTCTTGTTTTTTGAAAGACATTTTGGCTTCCAAATTTGTCCCAAATCCTTCACAAATCCATCAAACTATGAAATCCACCAAAGTCTGGGACATATTTTGTCTACAATCGAATGCCTCGGACTTTCATAGACTCTCAAATGTCTGGATTTGAATGCCTCAGACTTTCGTGGACTCTCAAATGTCTGGATTTGAATGCCTCAGACTTTCGTGGACTCTCAAATGTCTGGATTTGAATGCCTCAGACTTTCGCGGGCTCTCAAATGTCCACGAAAGTCTTGCTCCACTACGCCCCCCCTTTGTCTACAATCGAATGCCTCGGACTTTCATAGACTCTCAAATGTCTGGATTTGAATGCCTCAGACTTTCGTGGACTCTCAAATGTCTGGATTTGAATGACTCAGACTTTCGTGGACTCTCAAATGTCTGGATTTGAATGCCTCAGACTTTCGGAGACTCTCAAGAGTCCGCGAAAGTCTTGCTCCACTACCCCCCCTAAATATCCCAAGTTTTTGGTCATACATGACAAAGAACAAATAAGTTGAGAAAAGTAATAACTGAAGTAAATAAATAATATAATAAAAGAGATTTACGTAGTTTGGTTGACAGAACCTTCTTTACGAAGAACAATGATACAATAATTTTCATTATAAATGAAGAAAAAGATTATTAGAGTTGGGAAAAAAAATTCGAGAACCCGAAACCCGTCACGGATAACTGATGTGGCGTGAAAATGCCACATTTAGGTCACTTAACTTTGATGAGTTAGTTCTTTTCGAGTTTTATTTCTAATTATTTATGTGTTTTCATTGCTAGGTAGTTTATTTGGGGTTTGGCGTGTAATTCGGAATAAAGAGAGCGAATTATCACATTTTCATCTTATGCGGCAAAAGGGAAGAAAAGAGCACCAGGGGTATTTTGGTCAATATCAGAAGTCAAACAACAAGTGAGGTCAATGACGAGTCCGACGGTGAAAACGGAAGTCGATTCGGAGTTCGGACGGAAAAGTTGTGAATGAAAGAAGCCGAGGTTCGGTCTTGAAACAAGGATTCTATGAAGGCACCCCTTGGTTCTAAATGTAGAGACAAGATGAAGGCACTCCCTTGCTTTAGAAAGAAGCCCAACCAAAGAGCCCAAAGAGGAAGAGAACAATAGAGATTCTATGGGCACCCTTTTTGGTCCAAGTCAAAAGTCTTTTATGATGGACAAAGTCAAGGGTTTGAAGTAGTCTAAAGACTTAGTCAAACTTTGACTAAGTCTAGGGTTTGACTCAAGTTAGAGAAAAGGGGTCAAAGACACTATTCATCATCTTCTTGAACATACAACCAAGGAAGAGAGAGAGAGGGTGGCTAGGGTTTGGTGTTCTTCACCAAAAACAACAAAAGTTTGAGCTAGAGAAGGGTTTGATAGCAAGAGAGTGAAGGAGAGAAGGAGGGTGCCGGCCAACTTGGCCGGCACCACACAAAGTCGCGGTACAAGAGAGCTCGGGACTACCCACACCAGCTCGGACGCATGGAACAGCAGCAGCGCCGACAGCAAGCTCCAACCCGCACAGCAGCAGCTCGGAACGTGTGCTGCTCGGGATTTCATCGAGGATGCAGCTGCAAGGCACGGGCTTGCACGGACAGGAGCTGCTGTACACGGGACCTTCACTGCTGTACACGGGAGTTGCTCGGACAGCTCGGACCTTTCATGGGATGTGCGGCTGCAGCTCGGAACAACTTGCCGTGGTCGGATTTGGTCGGATTTCTTGATTTTTGGCCGAAACCCTAGCTTTCTTTCGTCGGATTTTTCATGGTGTTCCGGCAACTTTCTCGATCCGAAAACTTAGGGCTTTTGCTTCCCACACCATTGGCTAGCTACCCATGTTGTTTGATTTGGCTTTTGATTAAAAGAGATTAGAGAGAGAAAGCTTGGTGAAGCTTTAATGGTGGTGGGTTTTAAATGAAGAAGATGAGTCTGGTTGCTAAGGGGAGATCTGATTTTTGCTCGGGGACACCCATTATGCACTGTTAAGGGGAAACTCAGGAATTTGCTAAGGGGAGATCGGCTGAACCTCATCTACTCATATTTTCCGACGAACCTAGCCTCGAACTACATCGAAAAAGGGGGATTTCTCATCATCTTCTTTTCATTTATTACTTATCACCATGTTTAGCTAAATCAAGTGTGTCGATTATATGGATGAAATGTGATGAATTTGTGATTATGTTTGATATGATTTAATGTTTTGATAATAAATTGATGTTCTCTTATTTTGATTACTTGTTTCAATCGTTTTTCATGAGTCTTATCACGTACTTTGCATAGTTAATCAATTAGGCAATGTGATCGATGATTCGGTTTTATTCGTTTAGGAAGTTTATTTGACTAAGTATTATCTCCGGACATACGTAGTGCTTATGAACGTCCACCTTAGGAATCGAGACTAGATTTACATCAATCCATTCGATTAGACCGTACATAGTTATAAGTTTATTATCATGGATTCCCGGACTTCGACACCTCGCTCACTTATTTGTCTCCCGACTTTTGTACTTCCCGACTCTTGTTCCTCCGACACTTCTCTCGAATCTCTCTCGCCCGTTTACTTTATTGTTTAGTTTTACTTGCTTTAATTGTTTTCTTTATTGCTTATTCAATCAAAACCCTCGTTTACCTTTGTTTTTTCTCCTTTTAGTCTAAGTTAGCTTTTAATATCTAACTTAGACTAGATATTAAAAGCTAACTTAGACTAGATATTAAAAGCTAACTTAGACTAGATATTAAAAGCTAACTTAGACTAAAAGGAGAAAAAACAAAGGTAAACGAGGGTTTTGATTGAATAAGCAATAAAGAAAACAATTAAAGCAAGTAAAACTAAACAATAAAGTAAACGGGCGAGAGAGATTCGAGAGAAGTGTCGGAGGAACAAGAGTCGGGAAGTACAAAAGTCGGGAGACAAATAAGTGAGCGAGGTGTCGAAGTCCGGGAATCCATGATAATAAACTTATAACTATGTACGGTCTAATCGAATGGATTGATGTAAATCTAGTCTCGATTCCTAAGGTGGACGTTCATAAGCACTACGTATGTCCGGAGATAATACTTAGTCAAATAAACTTCCTAAACGAATAAAACCGAATCATCGATCACATTGCCTAATTGATTAACTATGCGAAGTACTTGATAAGACTCATGAAAAACGATTGAAACAAGTAATCAAAATAAGAGAACATCAATTTATTATCAAAACATTAAATCATATCAAACATAATCACAAATTCATCACATTTCATCCATATAATCGACACACTTGATTTAGCTAAACATGGTGATAAGTAATAAATGAAAAGAAGATGATGAGAAATCACCCTTTTTCGATGTAGTTCGAGGCTAGGTTCGTCGGAAAATATGAGTAGATGAGGTTCAGCCGATCTCCCCTTAGCAAATTCCTGAGTTTCCCCTTAACAGTGCATAATGGGTGTCCCCGAGCAAAAATCAGATCTCCCCTTAGCAACCAGACTCATCTTCTTCATTTAAAACCCACCACCATTAAAGCTTCACCAAGCTTTCTCTCTCTAATCACTTTTAATCAAAAACCAAATCAAACAACATGGGTAGCTAGCCAATGGTGTGGGAAGCAAAAGCCCTAAGTTTTCGGATCGAGAAAGTTGCCGGAACACCATGAAAAATCCGACGAAAGAAAGCTAGGGTTTCGGCCAAAAATCAAGAAATCCGACCAAATCCGACCACGGCAAGCTGTTCCGAGCTGCAGCCGCACATCCCATGAAAGGTCCGAGCTGTCCGAGCAACTCCCGTGTACAGCAGTGAAGGTCCCGTGTACAGCAGCTCCTGTCCGTGCAAGCCCGTGCCTTGCAGCTGCATCCTCGATGAAATCCCGAGCAGCACACGTTCCGAGCTGCTGCTGTGCGGGTCGGAGCTTGCTGTCGGCGCTGCTGCTGTTCCATGCGTCCGAGCTGGTGTGGGTAGTCCCGAGCTCTCTTGTACCGCGACTTTGTGTGGTGCCGGCCAAGTTGGCCGGCACCCTCCTTCTCTCCTTCACTCTCTTGCTATCAAACCCTTCTCTAGCTCAAACTTTTGTTGTTTTTGGTGAAGAACACCAAACCCTAGCCTCCCTCTCTCTCTTCCTTGGTTGTATGTTCAAGAAGATGATGAATAGTGTCTTTGACCCCTTTTCTCTAACTTGAGTCAAACCCTAGACTTAGTCAAAGTTTGACTAAGTCTTTAGACTACTTCAAACCCTTGACTTTGTCCATCATAAAAGACTTTTGACTTGGACCAAAAAGGGTGCCCATAGAATCTCTATTGTTCTCTTCCTCTTTGGGCTCTTTGGTTGGGCTTCTTTCTAAAGCAAGGGAGTGCCTTCATCTTGTCTCTACATTTAGAACCAAGGGGTGCCTTCATAGAATCCTTGTTTCAAGACCGAACCTCGGCTTCTTTCATTCACAACTTTTCCGTCCGAACTCCGAATCGACTTCCGTTTTCACCGTCGGACTCGTCATTGACCTCACTTGTTGTTTGACTTCTGATATTGACCAAAATACCCCTGGTGCTCTTTTCTTCCCTTTTGCCGCATAAGATGAAAATGTGATAATTCGCTCTCTTTATTCCGAATTACACGCCAAACCCCAAATAAACTACCTAGCAATGAAAATACATAAATAATTAGAAATAAAACTCGAAAAGAACTAACTCATCAAAGTTAAGTGACCTAAATGTGGCATTTTCACGCCACATCAATAACCGAGTCCGTTAGACTTCACGAGTACCCGAAATCTGAAGGTGGATTCAACCCGACCAACCCGATGAAATAACCGGGTCAGGCTCGGGCATTGAAGTGCTACCCGGCATCCCGCCCGAGCCCGACCCATTAATATTAAGATGAGTGGTACTACTAGTAGTAATATTAAGATGGATATAGGGGCGGACCCATTAGTAGGCCAGACTGGGCTCTGGCCCGGTCTGAAAGTTTCAAATAATATAGACAATCAGATAGACTTAAGCATTAACGGAACACCAGTTACTTTGGTCCAGGACTTGGCTAATCATGTGCGCGACCAGGGTTCAAATCCCATCCGCTACATCTTTCCTTATCTTTCTTTGCCCATTATGAACCAACCATTTCAGACATAATTTGTTAGTTCCTGATGATATTTAATGTATTCCAATTATTTAAATAGTTGTGTTTTTTTTGTTGAAAAAGATAATTAAATAAGTTAGAGTAATGTGTTTGGAAATATTATAAATGTGAGATGCATAACACAAATATATTATATCAACAAAAATTGTGTAGATATCACGATTTATATCACTGCGTAGGTCGTGAAGCAACGTTGATGAGTGCTCTGCTGCAACCATACTTAATGGGCTCAATTTTGTTTATGCTCCTCTTATGAGAATCCTCAACCTATATATTTATAGAGAGAGGGTTCTCATTAGAAGACAATTCTTCTCGTCATTCTCTTCAGATTTTTTCTTTTTTGTTAATTTTCAAGTTTTGTTGACTTGAAATCTCATTGTCTTCTTGAGATTCTTTTTAGATTTTTTCATTTTTGTTAATTTTCAAATTTTGTTCTGTTAGATATTTCTTTTTAAGTCAACAAAATTTATGTCTACAACTTTATGGAGGGTATTGATCAGAAGAAATTTGTTTTCAGGCATTTCTTGTCCTTTTTCATGATTTGTTTTTTTTTGGCTTGACTCGTTTTTGTACTTGACTTGAAGTCTTTTCAAATCACTCACTATATAAGTTTTTTTTTTTTTTTTTTTTTTTTTGTTGAAAGAGATAAATAACATTAAGCTAAGCATCCATTACAATAAAATTTTGCAAGAAAGTAAGGAACATGCTTCCAAATCTTTTCACGGTTCTGCCGCCTGGCCCATTTGGCAATAAGATCAGCCTGGGAGTTCTGGGATCTCTTCGTATGATGGAAACTGATACCTTCGAGCTTTGTGGTCAACTTCCTAATGCCTTGTACATGAATTTTGGATTGCCATGTAATTGCTTGACGATGATCTTGGATGTGCTTAATGATATTGTGATTGTCGCTTTCGATGATGACTTCTTTATATTTTCGATCAACTGCCCACTTGAGTGCATTGAAGATGGCGATTGCTTCACTTTCTTCACTATTTCTTGCCCTGGAAACATGCGCAGCCGCTTCTATGAATTGAGACTTAGAGTCATGGACTACTAGTCCAGTTCCTATAGGGGTATTGATTGAAGTAAACGAGGCATCTACATTTATCTTCAGACATGAGTCTTTCGGGGGATTCCATTTTTCTACTTTCTGCTTATTAGAAATGGTGATCTCAATTCGTTTCTCTGGGTAGCTATTTATCGTATTAATGATATCTCTGGTGTCAGCCTTCACATTTTTGAAACAACTGTCACATCTAGCTTTCCAGATTATCCAAAGAATAGTAGCGAAGTGAGATTTGTTTTTATTATTACATCTATGCTGATCATTATTCCACGAGAAAATCCAATCTTTGATCGATTTAACCTTATCAACTATGATGTTAAAGTGGAACCAAACATTTCTAGCCACAGGGCAGTGAAGAAGAGCATGCTCTAAGGTTTCAATGCAGGCGCATAAATGGCAGTTTAGGTTATTTCCTATATATTTACCTATACGGTTTTTAACAGGTAAAGCGTTATGACAAATTTTCCACAGGAAAAGCTGTACCCGCGGAAGGACCGGGAGATTCCAAATAAAGTTCCAATTTAACTGTTCAGGATTAGGAGTTATATTGGCCCTTCTCATGTGGTTGTATAAGGATTTAACTGTGAACTTTCCAGACTCCGTCAACGTCCATCTGATTTCGTCTTTTCCTTCATTATAAATAGGAATAGCTTTAATTAAATTTCTCGTGTTTTCATCGAAATTTTCTTCGAGTATCTGGTCATTCCACTCATGGTTAGTGATAAGTTGAGCAACCCGCTGAAGATTGGAATCATAAGGGTTTGGAATGGGCCTCGCCATATAAGTTCTTAAATAACCTAATTTTATGGCCATGTTAGGAGGAAGAACAAATAAATTAAGAAAAATAATAATTAAAGTAAATAAATAAATATAATACAATAGGTTTACGTAATTTGGTTGACGAGATGTGTAAATTTACTAAAATCATCGCACTCACTCACCTCTAATTCTCTCCCTCTCTAAAATCAAAAACTAAATACCCAGTTATATTAATAACAATCCTTTATATAAGACTAGGACACACATTAATTAACGCTGAGAGCCAAAATTTGAAAACTATCTTTCGCATTGCAAATTGAAATAGAAAGTTCTTCTCACATATCTTGTCCTTTCACTTAACTTGTTTATTTGCTTCACTTGTTTGACGTTTAATGGAGTCTATGACAGTGTGAAGTTCAAATCAGTTACTATATTTAAGTTCTTAAATATCTCAATTTTTTTGTCATACTTATGACGAATAACAAATAAATTGAGAAAAGTAACAGCAAAAGTAAATAAATAATATAATAAAAGAGATTTACGTAGTTTGACTGATGAGACCTTCTTTACGAAGAATAATGATGCAATAATTTTCACTATAAATAAAGAACAAGATTACTGTATAACTTATGCATTGATACCAACCCTTTATAAGCTAGGAGACAAAACATGACTAAACGTTGCAAGCCAAAAATAAACTATTTCTCGGGTTGCAAATTGGGTAAGATATCGACCAATATTCAGAGCAGGCTCAACATATCTATTAGGTAGCTCAATATCTAATGAGAGACGTGTATTTGAATTGGGCTTTCCTTCAACTAGGTAGGTAAGAAAAAAACAATGTGGACTCCTAGGGGTTGGGCTTCCGTCCCATTTTGGGAGTTCCCAAATTTTTCAATCCTAATAATAAATTTGTTAATAGGTCTAAAAGAATCCCTATCTTAACATTTACTCTCGCCTGAATTTTTCTTTCACAATTATGAATATACTCCGTCAAGATCCAAACAATTAAGGAGATGAAATCATGTAAAACACCTGGCCCCGATGGGATTTTCAACTATTCTTTACAAGAAGTGTTGGAATATCATAGTTGATGAAGTTACAGTACAAATCAGAAAGATTTTCGAAACAGGGCAACTTCTGGGTAACTTAAATCATACTAATATTGTTTTTATACCTAAAAAAAATCTAGAGAAACCGATGGATTATAGACCTATCTCTTTATGAAATGTTTTAGATAGACTTATTTCCAAGATTCTGACAAAGAAAATCAGACTTATACTCGAGAAGCTTAATTCAGATGTAGAAAATGCATTTATTCTTAGCAGACAGATATTTGATAATATCATCATTAACTGCTCAAGAAATTTTCCGTTCCTCATCACATACTACCGTAAAAGAAGGTAATTTTGTTTAAAAGTAGATATGGTGAAGGCTTATGATCGAGTTGATTGAAAGTTTGTAGGAGAAGTGTTGGAGAGATATGGTATTACTGCAAACACACATTTATTGATTATGAATTGTGTGACTTCGGCATCTTTCTCTATATTCTTAAAAAAAACATTTCTATTTAGTGGGTGTCTAAAACAATTCTAACTTTGGTCAGATTCCAATGTTGGGTTTATGGCATGGTTGGGCCAGTTGAGAATTACATGTCTCTAAGACTACCCTAATCATCTAACTAGTGTTGGTAGCAGAATCTCAATCATCTAATGTTTAACACTAAGTTCTCCAGGATCATATACATGAACTAACTATGAACTAGAAGGGAAGAAGAACACCTCTATTCGCTTTCACACGACGAAATCCCGACCAGTATTCGGAAGATAAAGAGCTTCAAGTGTAGCTCCTCTACTTGAGACACCGAGTGTATAACTTGAACTCCCTCCTTTCAGACAGCTAGGACCTTCTTGAAGGTTGAGATGAAAAACTTCTTCTTCTAGACTTGATAGATAGAATGGTGTAAGAAGTGACTCGAATATGGATTGGTATCGAACCTGGTTAAACCTACCGAAGCTTGGACCCATTAGCAGAGCTGATTATTGAGATAGAGTTGGTATGCGAAGCAGTGCTCTGAGGCAAAGCTGGACTCCGAGACAGAGCTGGAATGCGAAGCTAGGCTTATGTCAGTGATTAGTGTTTATTCGTGTATAATGTCGGTTGTAGAGAGAGTCGGTGAGGCGGTGGGGTTAGAGTTTAGTGGCTATATAAACTAAACCCTAAGGAGATATCAGTAAGACACAATCTCACGAATTTCTTGTGTAAACTTGTTTGCTTATCATAGTGGAAATCATCGCGCCGTTGTCGCCGTGGAGTAGGTCTCACCAACCGAACCACGTAAATCTCTGTGTTCTGTTCTTGATTGTTCTTTACTATTCATATTGCTTGTGTTGGATTACTCGTATTGTTCACATTAACCCCGATTGGGCATAACACTAAAGGTGAGAGATATTCGGGACTAGAGTTGCAACAAGAGTCGGGCAAGAGTTGATTGAGAGGGATACTTCGATCCATAAGACCGATAGTGACAATAACTAATTATCTAGAGTATGAAGGTTTAGTTAACTTCACCCACATTGACAATCCTAAGCATAATATGTCAAACCAAGCATAACCGATCAAAAGTTACTAAGCATCGACTATAAAACTAATAACATACTATCAAATAATTAATCAATGAACAAGTATGACACTAATAAGTATAGTACGTCAAAATAAGTATAACCGGTTGATGGGCCTAAAAATAGGACTATTCCCGCAAGTATACGGGGTCAAGTTATAGTATTTATAATAAGATCGAGTATCGTCCCAAGGGATAGGTAGGTAACTTCGGATATTAACGGCGAGTTTAACCCAATAATCAAAATGTCAATAGCTAACTTAGACTAACACACACACACCCCACTTCATAGAATTGATGATTGATTTGTAAAATAAAGAAACAAATAAAACTAACTAAACTATCTATAAGGAAGAGGCGAGAAGATATCTAAGATTATGAAATCCACCGCACAATTTCACTTTATAAAACAAACACTTAATTACTTAAATCTCTTTTGTATTTACTCGGGATCCAATATAATGAACTATTTGGATTCCGGATGATGTTTTAGTTAAAACAATTTTATAATTACTAATTCTAATTGTCTACCTTATAGAGATTCGGATTGCTAAACTATTATTCATCATCTAAAAAGCATACTCCATCTAACAACTTAACGAAAGTATGAAATATCTAATTATGAGGCATGAGTAATGGAAAGAAAATCCAATCCATATAGATAAACAATCAATAGACATTAAAGCACATCAAAGGATTTAATTAATCAAGAACAAGTATTATAAAGATCCAAAATGGGTTTCATTCACAACCTTAGATTGCTAAATTAACTATACATGGAATCTAGAATAACATTCATTGATATTGTAAAATAAATGAAAATACTAAGAAATTAATGGAAAGAAATCACCAAGAATGTTCAAATTCCATATCCCCATGTATCTCCAATTTGTCCAAGATTTGCTCCATTTATGCTCAAGAATGTTACTCCAAGAAATCCAAGTAATAGCTATTTTATTGCCACTCAAATAAGAAAAAGAAAGGGAAAGAAGAAATTAGATCTAGAAAGTTGGAAAGAAGAGATGAAGAGGGTAAAGATGATAGAAGAATATGGAAGGAAGAAGAAGAAGACTAGTAATGGAAGAAAAGTAATGGTAGAGAAGAAGATGGAAAAAGAATGGAAAAGAAATGGATTTAGAGAAGAAAGATTAGGTAAGAGGAAGTAGGTAAGAGGAGGTATTAGAGAAGAAGGAGTATGGAGAAATTAGAATGTTAGAAGTAGAAAGAAAATGTAGAGAATAGATGAAGGTGGTAGAGAAAGTAGAAGAAAAGAATGGGGGATTAGGGTTAGAAGATAGAAAGAGAAGTGGCTTAGAAATTAGGTAAGGAAGCCATTTGAGAGGGTTGTTGAAGTCTAGGTTTTAATGGAGGAGAAAGGTGCTATTTATAGATGGGTTAGGGTTTTGGTTGGGTTAAATGGTAAAAAGAATTAAAAGGAAGGGTTACTTTTGGGATTTAATGGGTTAAAAGGACAAAACCAGGTGGCTAGGTTAATTGGGCGAAATCCGGATGCTAAGGTGTGGCCGGAAGCAACTTAAGAAGCCTTGACAAAGTCAGCAGCCGTCGGATCTCCAAGACGCGGATCTGAAGGGTTGGGAGAAAGCCACGTGGCCGGGAGCACGGAACCTAGCTACTTCGGGCAACACGGGATAATTAATAAGGACGGGACTGTCAGCAGCCGTAGATCTTGAAAACGCGGGAACGACCGGCTGAGATTAAAACGTTGGATCGGGACCACCAAATTAAGCTGCAGCGCGCTCCACCGGATCATGCTCTTAGGGTCCATTTTGTTGCTGAGCGAGAATACGGGATTTAGATGGACCGGCCTCCGGAGAACGCCACGTGTTGGCTATTGGTGCGACATCAACTTCATCCGTTAGATCAAAGAAACGCGGAAGCCAACGAACCAGATTAAAACGTTGGTTCCTTTTCGATATTCAGCATAAACACGGAACCCCGATGCGACGACCTCCACATCGCGCCACGTGCCAAAAGAGTACCGCGAACCCGAAACTATGCCCGACATCGTCCCGCTAGTCAACCTGATTTGACTCCATCTTTGACTTTGCCTAGTTCGCTCATCCGAACTCCGATTTGACTTCCGTTTTCTCCTACGGGCTCGTCTCGACCTCTACTTTTCAACCACGCACTAACCTTGGCCAAATTACCAGAATGTCCTTGACTCCAAATGACCCAAAATACCCTTCATGCATCTTTTCCTCGTTTTTAACCGTTTTTCACATCTAACTCCGCAAAAGACACCTAATCAAGAAAACCAACCATTTTATTATAATAAAGATCCGAAACGAACTAACTCGACTAAATTAAACGACTTAGATGGGACATTTTCATGACCCATCACCGGTTAAAAGTTATTAAGCATCGTATATCAAACTAAGCACGTAATATCAAATTATATGTCAATGAACGATTAAGATCAAGGCATCTGATGTGGCGTTAAAATGCCACATTTGGATACTTTAACTTTGATGAGTTTCTAATTATTTATGTGTTTTCCTTGGTAGGTAGCTTATTTGGAGTTTGATGCTTTCTTCAGAATAAAACGGAGAATTTATCACATTTTCATCTCATGTGGAAGAGACTTGAAGGAAAGAGCACCAGGATATTTTGGTCATTTTGAGAAAATTAGAGGTTAAATGGAAAGTGGAGTCAATGGTGAATCAGACGGTGAAAGCGGAAGTCGAATCGGAGTTCGGATGGGAAAGTTATAGAAGAAAGAAGTCGCGCGTCATTTTCGTCTTTTTGAAAATTAGAGGAAGTAGAGACAAGTTAAAGGCACTCCTTGATTCCTAATGAGAAAAAAAACCCAATAACCCAAAAGCCCAACAATTCAACAAGTGAAGTAAATTTATAGGCACTCACTTTGTTTAAAGGGTTTTAGCCTTTAGGGTTGCCTTTAGAAAAGAGAGGGGGATTGAACAAAAAGAGAAGTCAGACTTCATCTTCTCCATTTTTTTTAGTTAGGGTTTTAGGAGGAGAAAGCTAGAGAGAGAGGGGAGAAGCAGCCGCCGGCCAAAGCTTGGCCGGCAAGGTTGCTACACGGGACAGCAAGGGAAGGAGGCAGCAGCTCGAGTTCGGGTTTCTTAGGCATCAGCTCGGGACAGCCATTGACGGCACGGGACGAAGCTCTAGAAGCTGGGACAGAGAAGAAACCTCGGGTCCCCTACACGAGCAGCAGCTTGGGACGAAGAAGAAGGAGGCAGCAGCTCTGGCCGGTACACGGCAAGGGACGGCTCAGTCTTCAACACCAAAGCTCGGCTGAAGCTTTAACAACTCGAGATTTAAAGGGGGCAATAGATACCAGCTCGGGACAACAACCATTAAAGGCCGGACACCATCTATCTTATCTACCGGAAAAATCAGATCTTGCCGGACTCGTTTGGGGTGATTCCAGCCAATTTCTTCATTCGGAATCTTAGGGTTTTTACTCTTCTCATCTTTGGCTTGCCTCCCATGTCATTTGATTGTGTTTTGGTGAGAAACTTTCTAGTGAGAGAAAGCTTAGTTAAGCTTTTATGGTGTTTTGTGATTTGAGGAAGAAGAAGACTGACTACTAAGAGGAACTCTGGTTCTGCTGAGAGGACACCTATTATACATTGTTAAAGGGACTCCTGTATTCTTTTACAGGGAGATCGACAACACTTCAACACATATATTTCCCGTCGATCTTAGTCTCGCGCCTCATCGGAATAGGGAGATTCTCACCTTAACTCGTGTCTTTCTTTGTTTTATTCCCGTTTATTATTTGTATCGCCATGTCTAGCTAGCTTTGTAGTCGGATACTCGTGAAACATGTTTTGATGTGACAAAAGAGTTTTATTGCTTTTAATGATAAAATCTTCCGAGTTTTTAGACCGTTCATGGACTGGAATCTGAGTTAAACCAAGAGTTTGTTGACCAATCCAAGTAAATTGGTCAAGTTAACTAACTTTTCATGCTTATAGATCATTAGTACTAGTCACTATCGATTTTGTGGATCGAAGTATCCTCCTTACTTTATTCTTGCTCGACCCTTTTTTCCCGAATCTTCCTCGTCTCTCCTTATATAGTTTAGTTTACTTTTCGTTGTTTCTTATAAATCAATCCAAAAACCAAATTATCACCTTTTATTTTAGTCTGAGATAGTGAGTGACACCTAGACCGGTGGCTCGACTCTCTCGATATCCGAATTACCTCTCCATCCTTGAGGATCGATCCCGGTCTTACCGGGTTATTACTTGACGCCCGTATACTTGCGGGTGGAGACCTTTTAGGATAACCTTCTAGGCCCATCAAACTTGATGGGCCTAGAAAGTTACCCTAAAAGGTCTCCACCCGCAAGTATACGGGCGTCAAGTAATAACCCGGTAAGACTGGGATTGATCCTCAAGGATAGAGAGGTAATTCGGATATCGAGAGAGTCGAGCCACCGGTCTAGGTGTCACTCACTATCTCAAACTAAAATAAAAGGTGATAATTTGGTTTTTGGATTGATTTATAAGAAACAACGAAAAGTAAACTAAACTATATAAGGAGAGACGAGGAAGATTCGGGAAAAAAGGGTCGAGCAAGAATAAAGTAAGGAGGATACTTCGATCCACAAAATCGATAGTGACTAGTACAAATGATTTATAAGCATGAAAAGTTAGTTAACTTCACCAATTTACTTGGATTGGTCAACGAACTCTTGGTTTAACTCAGATTCCAGTCCATGAACGGTCTAAAAACTCGGAAAATTTTATCATTAAAAGCAATAAAACTTTTTTCACATCAAAACATGTTTCACGAGTATCCGACTACAAAGCTAGCTAGACATGGCGATACAAATAATAAACGGGAATAAAACAAAGAAAGACACGAGTTAAGGTGAGAATCTCCCTATTCCGATGAGGCGCGAGACTAAGATCGACGGGAAATATATGTGTTGAAGTGCTGTCGATCTCCCTGTAAAAGAATACAGGAGTCCCTTTAACAATGTATAATAGGTGTCCTCTCAGCAGAACCAGAGTTCCCCTTAGTAGTCAGTCTTCTTCTTCCTCAAATCACAAAACACCATGAAAGCTTTACTAAGCTTTCTCTCACTAGAAAGTTTCTCACCAAAACACAATCAAATGACATGGGAGGCAAGCCAAAGATGAGAAGAGTAAAAACCCTAAGATTCCGAATGAAGAAATTGGCCGGAATCACCCCAAACGAGTCCGGCAAGATCTGATTTTTCCGGTAGATAAGATAGATGGTGTCCGGCCTTTAATGGTTGTTGTCCCGAGCTGGTATCTATTGCCCCCTTTAAATCCCGAGTTGTTAAAGCTTCAGCCGAGCTTTGGTGTTGAAGACTGAGCCGTCCCTTGCCGTGTACCGGCCAGAGCTGCTGCCTCCTTCTTCTTCGTCCCAAGCTGCTGCTCGTGTAGGAGACCCGAGGTTTCTTCTCTGTCCCAGCTTCTAGAGCTTCGTCCCGTGCCGTCAATGGCTGTCCCGAGCTGATGCCTAAGAAACCCGAACTCGAGCTGCTGCCTCCTTCCCTTGTTGTCCCGTGTAGCAACCTTGCCGGCCAAGCTTTGGTCGGCGGCTGCTTCTCCCCTCTCTCTCTAGCTTTCTCCTCCTAAAACCCTAACTAAAAAAAATGGAGAAGATGAAGTCTGACTTCTCTTTTTGTTCAAGCCCCCTCTCTTTTCTAAAGGCAACCCTAAAGGCTAAAACCCTTTAAACAAAGTGAGTGCCTATAAATTTACTTCACTTGTTGAATTGTTGGGCTTTTGGGCTATTGGGTTTTTCTTCTCATTAGTAATCAAGGAGTGCCTTTAACTTGTCTCTACTTCCTCTAATTTTCAGAAAGACGAAAATGACGCGCGACTTCTTTCTTCTATAACTTTCCCATCCGAACTCCGTTTCGACTTCCGCTTTCACCGTCTGATTCACCATTGACTCCACTTTCCATTTAACCTCTAATTTTCTCAAAATGACCAAAATACCCCTGGTGCTCTTCCCTTCAAGTCTCTTCCACATGAGATGAAAATGTGATAAATTCTCCGTTTTATTCTGAAGAAAGCATCAAACTCTAAATAAGCTACCTACCAAGGAAAACACATAAATAATTAGAATTAAACCTCGAAACGAACTAACTCATCAAAGTTAAAGTATCCAAATGTGACATTTTAACGCCACATCAGCATCTAATTCATAAAATTAGACAAAGTTAATCAAACTAACATTTAAGAAATAATGAGTCATTCATCACATATCGAATAATGTTTCACGAGTATCTAAATACAAGAGTTATCTATACATGGTGGAACACATAATAAACGAGAAGAAAATAAAGAAAGACAAAAGTTAAGGTTGAAATCCTCCTTTTTCGATGATGGCACGAGGCTAGGATTGTCGGAAAATATGAATATGTATGTGTTGCCAATCTCCCCTTAGCAATGTCCTGATTTCCCCTTAACAGTGTAAATTAGGTGTCCCCTCAGTGAAACCAGAGTTCCCTTTAGCAGCTAGTCTTCTTCTTCCTCCCAAAATAAAATCACCATGAAAGCTTCACCAAGCTTTCTCTCTCTAAGATTTCTAACTCAAAAACTCAATCAAGCACAAGGAGCATCAAGGCAACGGAATGGAGAACAAAAGCCCTATAATTTCCGACAAAAATAATGTCGGAATACCCACAAACGTGTCCGGCCGGACTTGGTTATAAATTTATTTTGCCATCGAAAGATATGAGCTGATCCAAAGAAAATCTAGTTGTTTTAATTAGGAGACTTTGTCTAAATGCTAGTCATTTAGAAGGTAATTATGTACAAAGTGGTGAGTTTTAGCAGGTTGGTTCATCTTCTAGGTCTACGGTGGTGAAGCTAGGATCTCAACCTTGCGAAAGTTATTTCCGTTAATGGAGGACAAGAAAAGTCTTGCTTCAAAAGCAGAACGGGCTAAAACTGAAGGCAAGGCTTCTTTACTAGCTGCAGTTGATTACTATGTGAGCATGAAGAGTGACATCTTCATTTCTGCATCACCTGGAAATATGCACAATGCGATGGTAAACCCTTATCTCCCATCAAATATTCTCTACAAAAAAGTTTTCGGAAGATTCTAATATTTTTTCATCATAACTTGTCTCATAATTTCAACAACAAAAAAAACTTGTCTCATTTGGAGTATTATTAATAACTGCGAAAACCTCGCACTCACATCTCTCGTATAACGACCCAAAATGCAATTACCGGTGTCATCCACCTAGTCTCATGCAACGGTACAGACTAAGAGCATCTCCAATGGGACACTCAATCTCTAACACTTAGAGTGCCACATATGACTTTTTGGAGTTTTTGTTAAAAAACCATCTCCAATGGAACCCTTTGTTAGACACTCTAATATGAGGTGGACACATTTATTATAGTGTCTAGAGAGAGAAACTCTAAAATGAGAGTGTCTACTTGAGACTCTCTAAGTGTTACTTTAAAATTCCAGTCAATAGAAAACTTTACTTTTCAACTACTTTTTATCTATTGGATTGGAGAGGGTCGTGTATTAAGTATAAATACTTTAGAGATCTCCATTGGAGACCAATAAAAATTAGAATGTCTCTATATTAACATTTAGGAAAGAGAATCTCCATTGACACTTGACAATTAGGATTTATAGTGTTTGTTAGAGTTTCCCATTGGAGATGCTCTGAAGGGTTTTGTTTTTGTTTTTTGTCAAACGATCCCACCAAAAAAACCCAGTGGTTACAAAGCTTGAGCTAACACCTATAGGCCGGTCTCAGACGCTTCTCCCAAGCGAGGCGGGATAGTTCATGGATCCTTTCTTATTTAGATTTAGGTCGAATCTGAGGGGGATCAAATCTCTCTTCTGCAACCAGCTAAAGAACCGTCAAAACCCCATACGACTCAAACATGTCCGACAAGTCAAAATATACTCGGACATTTGAATATTGTTTTTGATTAAATTTTTGGGCGATGATATCTGGTGGGACATCGGACATACGAGAACTTGAAAACTATTAGGCCAAGCATGGGATTGTTAGGGCAGCTGTTCTTGAATAAGAGTATGGAATGGTCTAAGTTTCAGCAGGCAGTACAAGATGGGCATAGAAATAGGCAAGGCCGCAAGGGCGAATCAGGTTAGTAAGTACAGAAGAAGGTTATCTTCCACTTTTGTTTGTGAATTAACTTTATAAAGCTAAACCTACAAGTTCAGTTGTCTTGGTTTTGTTTTTGTTTTTGGTCATCTTTATTTATCATCAAATATGTGTTTTGACTTTTGAGTGAGCATGAGGAAGAAGAGATAAAATTAGAAAGAAAGGTTGACCTGGATGTTTAGAGAGAAGTAGAAGAAGCAATCAAATGAAAAAAGGAAAACTGAAGTAACTTTTAGCCACCATATAAAACAATTATGTAAAGCCAACTGGATTATCTGTACGAGAAAATTTGTTCGGCCCAAGTTGGCCGGTCTAAGTCAGACCTAGGGGTGTACACGAGCCGAGCTCTTAACGAGCTGCTCGAGTTCGGCTCGACTATTGCTCGTGCTCGGCTCGAATATTAACGAGCCCGAGCTTAACACGAGCTCAAAATCAAGCTCGTTTACATAAACGAGCCGAGCTTGAACATTCTTTAGTGTATCACGAGCTACTCGTGAACAGCTCGTTTAACATACTCTTATAATAGTATAGTACATAATTACATATTAGTATTGAAACTTGTACATGAAATATCAACCATTAAAATTATCGGAATATGAATCATTTATCATTATTATTGTATGTGACAAATGATCAATGAAATATTTTGATGATTTAGAAAGTTTTAATTTGAAGCATTTTGATAAACGAGCTTAAAACAATGCGAGCTCGAGTTCGAGCTCGAGCTCGAGCTCTTCAAACTTATACGAACCGAGCTTGAACAAGTGGACAATTACTCGAACGAGCCCGAGCTCGAGCTCGAGCTCGACAGTCAAATACACGAACCGAGCTTGAACATCTTACTACTCGGCTCGGCTCGACTCGAGTACACCCCTAGTCAGACCTTAGCTAACGTGGCCCACCAACTCGGACCAAATCCCATTTCCCTGGAGAGAGATGGAACTCTGTCAAGATCAGACAACTCAATCAAGATGAGAGGGGTCCAAGTTGAATAAGCCATCTATCTCACAGGAAATTAAAAGTTTTGAGAGACTCATAACTTCTCTTCAAGTTTTTACACAAACAAAAAAGATCTAATTAACAGATTGATTTCTCTGATGAATATGGAAGAATTTCTGAAATAAGAAGTTGATTTCTCATGAGATGGATCAAGTTTAAGGTGGCTAATATATGCAAACTAGAATCTGAAAGTTCAACCAAAAAAGGAAAATATCATTTTAAGTTTAAGGTGGCTAATATATGACAAACAACACTCAACAAAAAACAATTAGAGTAAACAATTATAAGGACTCAAATAAAAACAAAAAACAATATTAAAATTAAAATATAAACAATAAATTTTATAAGAAAAGAAGGAACGCCTTCTTCACCATTACTGTAACGGCACACTAACGTAAGAACTGCAAGTTATACATTGCAACCGAACATTAACGGCCCCCAATTTCTAAAGGAACCATTGCTTTATTCTCGCCAAGTGTATTACTAGTACTACCAACGTAAGATAATTCAGATCTTCCTTCTTCTAACAAGTAAATCTTCTCTTCTTCATCGTCATTTCCTACAAACTCGTCGAAAACCCACTTATGATTGAAAGACCTTTTCATCAGTCCATCCAACACCATAAATGCTTCTTTCATTTTAGGTCTACTTTCTCCTTTTATTCTTAAGCATCTCTTGGTTAGTTCTGCAACTTGTTCCACTTGATATCGCTGCTCATCATTTTCAGTATTCGCAAACTTATGGTCGCGAATATGAAACAACCGATTTTCTCTGATCGAAGATAGGAAATAATTAGCTAAGTTTCGGTGATCTTGGTGTCTAGCAAGAGAAACTGCCATTTCTCCTGTGAGAAGTTCTGCAAGTAGAACTCCGAAACTATACACATCACTTTTCTCTGTTAGTTGTCCCGTAAGAAAGTATTCTGGGTCCATGTACCCAAAAGTTCCTTGAACTGCCGTATTTAGTAGTGTTTGATCGAAAGGGACTAATCTTGATGCTCCAAAATCTGATACTTTAGCTTTGTAATCATCGTCTAAGAGTATGTTACTTGACTTAATGTCCCTATGAATTATAGGTATAGAAGCATCTGAATGTAAGTATGCAAGTGATCCTGCCACCTCTGCTGCTATTCTTAAGCGGTCATTCCATAAAAGATTTAACACTTTACTCTCATTATTGTCGTGCAAATGTTCAAAAAGAGTTCCATTCGTAATAAACTCGTAAACTAGTAAGGGAACTTCGGATTCTAGACAACAACCCAAAAGATGAACCACATTTCTATGGTTGATTTGTGATAAAACAACCACTTCGTTTATAAATTGGTCAATTTGAGTCCTGTCAATCACTTTTGATTTCTTAATAGCAACGACTTCTCCGTTAGACAAGACTCCTTTATAAACGGTACCATATCCTCCTTGACCAAGAATTTGAGTCTCGTCGTAATTGTTGGTTGCTTTGTTCAGTTCGGCGGTTGTAAATATTTTCGCAATTGACTTACTAACTTTACCATTTGTGCCACTTCTAATTTCTTCGAATTCTTCTTCTCGTTCATGAAGGAGTTGTTGCAACATCAAACCTCCATTTTGCATAAAAAATTTCTCTCTAATCTTGAGGAATCTTATCTTCATATACCACAAATATGACCAAAAGCTGCTCACGAGTGAGACTACCAAGCCTACAAAACTAGCTGCATAGGACGGTAATTCATATTTATCAATCAACATGATGGAGACCATCCGACAATTGGGCCTCACGGCCAGGATATTATGGGGCCCGATGGCCAAGTTGCTATATTAGCATAGTTTCTATATTTTAGTATTTTGAGTTTCTATAATTATGAGTCCTAGCAATCAAGGAAAGTATCCTTAAGTTGTTATCTTCTTTTATTTTCTTTCTCATTTGAGTCTATCTAGGAAATTATAATCTCTATAAAAGAGAAGTCCAGTCTGTCTATTGAATCATTGAATTGAATATCGAATAAAAACCTCCTTGATTGCATTGTTCTTCTTTATTATTATTTCAATTAATCTTGTTTATTTTAGTTATTTAGCAATGAGTTCTTCTATTATTACGCTTTCGCAACAATCTACATCAGCTGGTATCATGAGCCCACAAAATCCTGATACAAAAAACGAAATTTTTTTTCCCTACCCTTCACCACAACTTCATCTCTCTACCGTTCTTCATCCCTTCTCCCAAAACCTTCGGATCCTGCAGAAAGACATGACGTTTTCAAATCAAGACTCACCATCAACAATAAGGTGTGTGATTTTATTATTCACAACGGTAGCGAAGGAAACATGATATCACTTCGCCTCGTCAAAGCACTAGGTCTTCCTACTTACGACCACCCTTGCCCGTATAAACTCGGTTGGTTTTCTAACAAAAACGATTTATCGGTTCGCCAACAATGCATATTTACGTTCTCCATCGGTTCTTACTACCACGATTCTCTCTGTTGTGACGTTGTTGACATGGAAAACTGTCATCTCGTCCTAGGACAACCATGGATTTTCGATGTTGATGCCGTACGTAGAAATCATAATAATACTTATGAGTTTGTTTGGCGTAAGAAACTTGTCGTCCTTGTTCCGCTTCAAGAAAACCCGACATCGACTATAGATAAACATGAGGTAACTGCTCCACCCAAAAATTTTGAACCCCCTTCCAAAGATAATTTTGGTTCTGATTCAGGTTCTCAATCTTTTATCGCTTTACCTACCAATAGTGAAACTCATGAATCCGAGAAACCCACAGAAAAAGTCAAACTAAAACCTATTTCCACTCCTTCAACTTGTCTTGTTCCAGTTACACCCTCAACCGACTCAGAGAAATCAAGGAACAAAAAGAACAATTATATTGATAAAGAAGCAGACAGAGAAAGAGAACGAAATAGAGAGAAAAGGAGAGATTTAGAGAGAGAAAGAAAGTTTTCGTCTCCATTCGTTATGGCGTTATATCTTTTATTTGAATCAGCTTCTGGTTACTCTCTGTTAGAAGCACACGTTATCAATGAAATTAGACAAACCACAGAAGTTGTTCGTGACTCAGTTGTTGATCTTAATCGGTTTCTGAAAGTGGTAAAGATCGCTACTCTTCAACCATTTGCTTATACTTTAGATGCTCTCAATCAACGTAATGCTGTCTCTGAAGGGCTAATGACTGAGGAGTTGAAGAACTTTTTGGAGCTGAACTTGCCAAAAGTAAAAGAAGGAAAGAAACTCAAGTTCGGTTTAGGACTTGCCGAGCCAAAGATTGGATCACGTAATTCAGAAGAAACCAAAATTCCTGGCCAAAGCAGCGAGTTTGTTCTTGAACTTCTCCGCGGAATACGCTTGCATTGTGACAGGTTCATCAAAAATCTTAAGCCTTCCGATCTGGATAAAGCTCATCTCGGTTTGGGACATAGTTGCAGTCGAGCAAAGGTGAAGTTCAATGTCAACCGAGTTGATAATCTGGTTATTCAGGCTATCTTCCTTCTCGATACCCTCGGTAAAGATGTGAACTCCTTTTCTATGAGAGTCAGAGAGTGGTACTCGTGGCGCTTTCCCGAACTCGCGAAGATAGTGAATGATAACTATCTCTATGCCAAAGTTGCCAACTATGTTGAGAACAAGTTAATGTGGTCTGAAGACAAAATTCCAGGCTTAGCTGAGTTACTTGGAGACAAAGACAAAACAAACGAAATTGTGGAAGCAGCAAAGGCATTAATGGGACAAGATTTGTCTCCAATTGACTTGATTAATATTAAGCAATTTGCCCACAGAGTGATGGACTTATCTCAAGACGGGCTTATCTTCCATTCCTTTTTTTTCCGGCGAGCTTTTGCACGAAACAAAGGTCGTATGGCTCGTTACCTTGCAAATAAGTGTTCCATTGCCTCCCGTATTGAATGTTTCTCAGAGACGAACACAACCGTTTTTGGCAAAAAGATTCGTGAACAGGTAGAAGAGAGACTTACCGCGCTTGCAGAGCGTGGAGTTCTCATCGTCTTTGTTGCAATGCACAGGAACGAGGAGCTGTATCGGTTCAAGGCGATTCGAGATAGAGTCAACGATGACACTCCGTTTGCTACACTGATGTATAGTGTAGAACGTTTTCTAGCAGTTTATTTTCAATCCAGTTGTCTTACAATTCATGTCAGAATTGACCAAGTCGAGAGCTTGATGTATAAGAGACTAACACTTGGAGCAGGAGAGGTTGGAGTGAGTACAGTTGGAAGCGATTATACATGGCCACGACTTCGTGCAAATTTTTCTACTGGAATCCTATTTGATCGCGACAAATATGATGAAAATATTCTAAAGATCTTCATGGTTGCTTTTCTTCTAAAGTATAATGTGGTCTTCTTCGGATTACTAGATGACGGGCGTTGTCGCAATTTCTTGCACTCTTATACACTACTACTGTTTTTGCAAATATTTCGGCATCAGACGATTCCGATTATGTTTGGTGCTATAGTCTTTCTTTGTCTTCTTCAAATTTCCAGCAACTCTCGCGCAAAGTGGAAACTAAGGATTGCCTCGGTGAAATCATCGTACGTGGTACCACCAATCTTTTCTTTTTCGAAAGGGTATGGAAAAACTTTCTCTAATGAATTTGAAGTTGGCAATTTAGTTATAGTCTTTCTTTCCAAGCAACGAACTCCAGTCAGCATTTCCAAGAATATCGGTCAGAAGAAGTTTGTTCCTTTTAAGATCCTTACCAAGATTAACGACAATGCGTTTATTATCGATCTTCCACCGGAATTCAACATTTCTTCCACGTTCAACGTCTCTGACATCTTTCCGTACCACCCGGATGAACCTATTTACGACGACTCGGGGACGAGTTCTTCCTCGGTGGGAGAGTATGATGGAGACCATCCGACAATTGGGCCTCACGGCCAGGATATTATGGGGCCCGATGGCCAAGTTGCTATATTAGCATAGTTTCTATATTTTAGTATTTTGAGTTTCTATAATTATGAGTCCTAGCAATCAAGGTAAGTATCCTTAAGTTGTTATCTTCTTTTATTTTCTTTCTCATTTGAGTCTATCTAGGAAATTATAATCTCTATAAAAGAGAAGTCCAGTCTGTCTATTGAATCATTGAATTGAATATCGAATAAAAACCTCCTTGATTGCATTGTTCTTCTTTATTATTATTTCAATTAATCTTGTTTATTTTAGTTATTTAGCAATGAGTTCTTCTATTATTAAGCTTCCGCAACAATCTACATCACAACATTTGCATTTAGCAACCAAACGTCCAAACCTCAACGTTTTGGACTAACTGTTAAAAGCACCTCCTCTCAAAATAACCACCATCACTTTTGTGTTTGACTTGAAATCGATGGATTTGGACTGATCTTGAGTCCATTGATTTTAAAAGGGTGCAAAACACATTCTTCTTCTCGGTTCTCTATCGCTTAAATTAATGCTATGATTCCGAAGGAATCTGACGAATTATTTTTACGGAACGACGTGGCACCCAATGTTTGAAATTTTGACTTAATCTGGCCGTTAATCTCTTCACGGCCCAGATTCAATTCTTTGACGGTGATGTTTTTAGTAAGAGAGAGAAAGAATACCGGACTGGTTCTACTCCTACTTCTCTCTCACTTTCTCTCTCTAAAACTCCCTCGCAACACCTTCAAGTTTTGATTAGCTTCCTCAAACTCATTAAACTACAAATCAATTTTGAGATCTAATAAGATCAACTTGAAGAAATCTTAATTTGAACCTAGGCAAACCAATTTTTGAAGATGTGTTATGGGTTTCAAAAGGACAACCTTTAAATCAGTAGCAAAAATCCTATGAGAAAACGACTATTTGGGTTCAAAATATTATCATAATAACCAAAAAAACCATCACCTTTTTCAATTAACTAAAAGTTGTCATAATAATATTGGTAATGATACATAAGATTTCAAATAATATGTGTAATTATGGATCAGGTCATTTTCTATTCTTTTAATTCCCAAAGTACCCTTAACCTTAAAACTCTTTTTTTCCCTTAAAAAATCGAGAACCATTTTAGTCTTCTTCTCCTTCCGCACTTCACCGATCTTCTGTGGCATAAACCCTAGAAGAAGAACACTTCATTTTTTTTCTTCTTCTTCCAGAGGACAATTGCATTTCACTGAACATAACTGAAGGAGCAATACAAGCAGCAATGGTATCCACTCCCCTCCAAACCCTAGAACAACTCTTTCTCTCTCTGTCTGTAAAGTTGTGTTTATGAATCGCAGGGTATTGATTTGGTCGCCAGAGGCAAGAGCAAGAAGACCAAAAGGACAGCCCCAAAGTCCGATGATATTTACCTCAAGCTTCTCGTCAAGTAATTTCAATTTTCGTCAAGGTAATTTCAATTCTCTTTCTCTCTCTACCTCTCTCATCTTTTGAATATGTTTTCCAATCTGAATCTGAAAAACTTATCCAACCATACATATGATCAACTCTACATATTCCTAGTAAGAAGAAGAGGAACAATTTCAATGCAGTGATCTTTTGACTTGCATACCAGTGTTCTGTTTGCCTCTCTTCAAAAGGGATTAGAAAAAAAGGAAAAAAGTAGTTACTTTTATCCAAGATATCCCAAATTAGAACCCAAATTATCTATGGATTTCAGTCTTATTTCAACATTACTGCTTCTTTTTACACGACAATCCTCGTTTTTCTTAATCTTTCCAAATAAACTCTCTTTATCTCTCTAAATTTGTTTATGAACTCTTAGTTACCATTGTTGCCGCATCAAATACAAAGAAGCCGCAAACAGTTTTTGTTCTATTCTAGTAGCATCGTAAAGCTTTCTCATTAGGTATTTGAAATCTGGGTTTTCAATTTTTGTTGGAGATGATTTCATGGGTTGAATTAACTTGTAGCTTGAGTGCTGTTGCACTCTATGTTCTTGGTAGGAACAGTGGAAGGTCATCTCTCTCTCTCTCTCTAGGCTTTTGCATTGATTACAGTGGCACTTCCACTCATTTTGGTAATCTTGGTGACCTTTATGTTCCAGGGATGCTGAAATTTTAAGATCAATTACCAAGGTTAACCCATTAAAAGACTTGGGTAAGTGGATTCTTTCTTCTTTTTCTGGTACTCATTAGAATTTGAAATTTGGATTTGTATCTTGGTCTTGTATGTTGACTTCTTTCTGTTATGCAGAAAATTTATGTGCACATTGCACAGTTATGCCACTGTCATGTCATCCCTATTCACCGTTACTATATCTGGAACTTCATTGTCGATTGTTTTGTTTCCACGAATTATCGTCTATATTAGTTAGTGATTCTTTTAGTTAACCATGTAAGTTTTTCTCATTAGAAGATTTATTTTCTTGTCAAATGAGGATCGAAGGATTCATGATAAAATTATGCAACCTTGAAGTCGAAGGCAAAGAATTTGTGAGCATTCCATTGATAAGATTTTAGATAGCTGTCTCCTTCATTTTAAGGAGAGATTCTCTAGTACAAATCAGGTAAGAAGAAAACAAGTTGAGGTTTTATCTGCAAGACTGAAGCCTCCAACTTAAAGCTCCTGAAAAGGGATGAATTGAGGGATCTAATGAAATCGAATATGAGTTATGATTGTTTGACTTGATAAGAAAAACATGAGATTTGAGATGATGAAATATAGATTGCAAGCTCGGTGATATGGAATATGCTCAGAAGGTGCTCGATAAAATGTTAAAAAAAATGCAGTTATAGGGAATTGAATCATGTTTGGAGATATGAAACCTTCTCAAAAAGAATTCGATAAACAGTGAATGGCTCCATTATCTGTCTCGATTTTGCATTGACTTATTATTCATTTGTTTCTTGCTTCTTGTTGTGTTTCTGTATATAATTCATTGATCAAGTTTTTCTCCCTCTCTCTCTACATTATTTCATCTTGAAGTATTAAAGGTTTAACCTTAAAGTAGAAAACAATAAGAATTTTGAAGGTTTGATTTTAAAGTCGACCACACAACTTCTTCATGAGTTTTATATGATGAATGATGAAATCAATTCCAAACTGAAGATTTCGTAGACACATACTCGTAGTTTTTATTCTCGATTTGCAAACCGAGTTTGCACGATATGCAACTCATTTGTAGTTTACATTATGCAACCACACGTTTGCAAAACAGATTGTTGCACACACGTTTGCATAACAGATTGTTGCAAACGTGTTTGCATAACAGATTGTTGCAAACGCGTTTGCATTACAGATTGTTGCAAATGCGTTTGCATAACAGATTGTTGCAAACGCGTTTGCATTACAGATTGTTGCAAACTCGTTTGCATAACAGATTGTTGCAAACACGTTTGCAGAAAAACGTAAAGGAAAAAAAACGCCGTTTTTTTCTGAGTTTTTTTTTCAAAAAAAAAATATTGAAAGTGGATCTTGTTAGAAAGCTAATGAAAAATCATTTCTAAATATATAATTTTTATAGAAATCCGACATCTCAAACAAAAGTTATATCGATTTAAAGTTTTAAAAAAATAAAAGAATTTAGTTACACAAAATGACAAAAAAGGGTATTTTAGTATTTGTATACTTTTTGACCTGAATAATAATTTTCAAATGTTTTGTGCTTTTCTACTCATTTTCAATATTATTTTGACCTTTCTAGAAATTACCCCAAATCCTATAACCAAAATCAGTAGAAAAGAAATCCTAAAATCATGGCACAAAACCCTAATTGGTCTATGTATAAATAGCAAAAAGCCCAAAATCTGTTAAGAAAGATCATAATATCACTAGAAAATCTCAAAAGTTGAGAGAATTTTAAAAAAAAATCAGAAGAAAACTTGGACCTTTCATTCTCTCATATCTCCCATTTTTCCTCTCTCCCCTACTCTCTCTCTCTCTAAAAAGTGAATGAAAGAAGAAATAGGTTGACGTGGCATGCCATGAGATGAATGGTCTAGATTTGGTGAGAGATTCAAAGTGGGGTTACCACGTCATTTCGAAAAGAAATTCCGTCATATTGTTTCGTAACTGTAGCATCTGTCACAAATTTTACTTCTCCCTATAAGTTTGATTTTATGGGTAATAAATCTTGGCTCAATTTTGTTTTGGCCCCAATTGTTTACCAACATATCGTTTTGTTGGCCCCTACAATAGTCTCCGAGGTCGATTTGACCGTCAAAGGAAAGAAAAGTTCAACTTTTTCCAGAAATACTCGTAGAGGAGTAAAATATAATTAATCCTAAACAAGTATTAAAACATTAATTTCACATCATCTCCCTTTGTATTTTTCACTTCATCTCATCCCTCCTCAACTTCATCTTTCCCTCTCTTTACTTTACCCTTCGTCTCTGGCATAAAGTCGTCGACCAGAGGTTGTCAGCTTTTATAGATAACTTTTCGTCGGAGCAGAACGGTGAGGTAGAGGGAAGAAGAGATGAAGTGAAAAAGAGAAAAGGAGAGATGAAGTGAAATTAAAGTTTTAACACTACTTTTAAATTAATTTCATTTTGCCTACCACGTATATTTCTGTACAAAATAGAAATTACTTTTGCTTTTAGAGTCTTTATAGGGGCCAAACCAGACAGCTGTTCATAAATTAAGAGCCAAAACAAAATTAACCTGTAAAAGTGTATCTTCTTTGGTCAAATCCTCATAAAACTATCTTTTCAATATTAAAAAATTACTTACCTATAATTATTTGAGTAGATCCAAATCTCCTCTGGGGAATCGGGGGATTCAGGGGACTCGGGGGATAGCAATCAAATTCGTCAGAGTTTGTCAGGTTCTTGGAACTATAACCATCTGGGCAAGAACATGTATAGCTACCAACAGTGTTTTCACACTGGTTTGATTGTCCTTTTCACACTGGTTTGATTGTTCTTGGAACTATATCAGAGATGAATGACTGTTACCTTGACAACTACCTGGAGTGTTCGTAAGGTACGGATTACCTTCGTATCCTTTCTTGCATTTGCAACGATAACCAAGAGCATCTCCTGGCGCGTAGCAGTCGGTATTCGGCCCACACGCATAGCTAGGTGAATCTTTTTTAGCTTGATCGCATGCTTCTGTCCCAATAGTCCAACTCAATATTGCAGGAGCATAGTGATAAGTGTCTTCATCATATTCGTTTATATATGATGTTGTAAAATTGAACCATTTTTTTTTCAGCTATAAAGGCCGTATTACATTCATCGGAATTGTTTTTATTTTTAAGGTACATAATGGTGGCGTTAAAGGTGTCGACGCCTTTCGGGACGTCGGCCTTGCAACAACCAATGCCCGAGCAAGTATGATTCACTACATCATCTATACTCTCACAAGTAGACAGACATCCTGTGGCAATATTACCTACTGATCTTCCCTGGAGAACAGCCAAGTTGTTGCAACCGATACCAAAAAACTCGTTTTTAGTATCCGAGAATGTGAATTTGACAAGTTTGGCCCAGGTCTTTCCATCCCTACCGTTACAATCGGTGCCCATGTATAGATCTACTTTTAATTCCCCGTCCATTGATATGCTTGTGACGTTTATACTACCGTACAACAGCGTTGGGGGATTGGAAGAGTAATCGCAACTTAAGTTAAACGGTTGGTACCCCAACTTAGGTTCATAATGGTAACAATCTCCGCCGATACCAAATGGGTAGGGTATGCTAATACCGCCGCACTCTTCTACGCACCCAGGCTTTATGGTGCTGCTGATCATCATGGTCGCCATTGTTATCGGTACTAGTAGTAATATTAAGATGGGTAGAAGCAACAATGATGAGTACTCTATTGCAACCATACTTAATGGGACTCAATTTTGTTTATGGTCCTATTATGAATCCTAAACCTATATATATATATATATATATATATATATATATATATATATATATATAGAGAGACGGAGAAAGAGGATTTTCGTTAAAAGACAACTCTTTTGGAGATTCTTTTTATGGTGTGTTTGGATGGCGGAATCATGAATCGGCGGAATCATGAATCCGCGGATTCATGAGTCCTTGGGATCCATGATTCCACGGATTCATGAATCTAAGTAATATTTTTTGGCTTGTTTGGCAACTAAGAATCATATTATTTATTATTATTTGAGTATTTTTAAGTCTTTAGAAAAAAATATGATTTTTCAAAAAAACAATGATTTTGAAAAAATAAATAATGATTTTGTAGAAGGAAATATTTTTTTGTTGATTTAAGTTTGAAATTTAGGTTCATTAATCCAAAATCCTAGCAAATCCTAGGGGGTAGGGTGGGATTTTGGTCCAATTCAAATTTTAGAATTAGGAATTCTTAGGATTCAAGAGTCCTAGGATTCTTGGTAGCCAAACAGACCAAGGATTCATGATTCCTACCAAATTCCACTTTTGATAGGAATCCTACTTAGGAATCCTGCAACCAAACACACCATTAGATTTTTTTTTTGTTAATTTTTAAATTCCTTTTTCTCTGCTTGACCGGCTTACTTTATTTACATCCACAACTTTGAGAAGGAAAAAGACTACAAGAAATTTGTTTTGGACATTTCTTGTCCTTTTCCTTGACTTGTTTTTTTTTACTTGACTTTGCTTGACGTGTGAGGTGGGGGTGGGGGCTCAGAGTTTCTTAAAGAGGGATTGGGCTGGACGTCTAAAAGGAGGCCCAAAATGGGCTGGGCGTCCACGGTTGCCCATAAATAAACGAGAGGTCCAAAATGTCAGGCCGGGACTTAAAATGACGGAAACAGCCCCCAAGTTCATCGAATTTACGCCCCGTGCCATTGAAAATGAACCGGGATTTGGCGAATTTTTTGGCGCGATTTCTGACTGATTCGAGGGACGGAAGTGACGTTTCCTGCAAACGGTCACTTCCGCATTAACTTCTTCCCACGCCGAGTCCCTCTTCTCAGGTAACTTTGCTCCTTCTCAAGAAATTTCTTTCTCCAACTTTTTCTTCATCCTTCATCTTCCTCCTGCATCTTCGTCCTTCAACTTTTACTTCTGAAAGGATTCAAGTTTTTTTGAAGAAAATGAAGGGATTCAAGTCTGTTTGGAGAAAGAATCTACAAGTTTGTGAAGGGATTCAAGTAGGTTTTACTTCTATCTCATCCCCCTAAACTTGTTTGATAAAAGTTTATTTGATAAAAATTTTTTGAAACCCTAAAATTTGTGAAAACCTTAACTTTCTGACGCAGATATGGTGATTGATCTTTCTTTTTGGACGCAAGATTTTAGAAACCATTAAGGTTTATAGAAATGATCTCTTATTGTTTGTTTGAAACCCTAGAAGATTTTAGAAACCCTAGAAGTTTTTAGAAACCATAAAATTTGTGTATAATCTTTCATTTCTTTGACGCAGTTATGGTGAAAAGTAAAGATACAAACAAGAAATCAAAGGGTGTGACTATCATAGAACCAACTTCCAGTAGAGAGATATCAGTAAAGGAAAGACCTATAGCAGAAATTCTGGCTAGAAGAACTAGTCCAATAAAGAAGAAGGTATGAAACTGAAAAAAAAATCATTTGTTCTTGAAAATGTTTCTGGTAAATGTTTTTTATTCTGGTAAATGTTCCATATTCTGGTAAAAAAATTTTTGTTGTTGAAAATATTCCTGGTAAATAAATGAAATTCTGGTAAATGTTTTTTATTCTTGAAAATATTTTGTTTTACTGTGATTTGGATTTGTCTAGTGTTCATGGGAATAATATTTTGCACTGTAAATTGTTTTATTCCTGGTAAATAATTTTGTTTACTGTAAAATGTTTTGTTCCTTGAAAATATTTTATTGTACTGGAATTATTTTGTTCCAAGTGATATGGATTTCTTCATGAGAATAATGTTTTGTTCAGTAAATTGTTCTATTCCTGGTAAATCATTTTGTATACGGTCAATATCCATTGTAAATGTTTTGTTCCTTGAAAATGTTTTTGGGTTCCTGGTAAAGATGACCATGCATTTCAAGTGTTTGTTGTAATGTGTGACACAACAGTCTTTCCTGGTTGTTAAATTTTTTACAGGTAGAAAGTACGGAGAGCATTGAAGTAAAAGACAATGCAGAGAGAGAAAGGAAAGGCAAGAGAAAAGCTGCACCAGAGAGAGAAGAAAGCAGCAAAAAAAAGAAAGGAAAGAAAACAAAAACAGAAGTTGGAAACTCAACGGGTGAACGGAAAAATAGACCACCCAACCTTGCAGCACTGGTGCCGAAGGCTTACAAGTATGCCCTTCGAAATACGTGGAGACAAATGAAGAACACATATCCAAAGATGTCGACTAGACAGAAAGAGTTGTTAGCCGCTACTCCATTTAAAAATTTGGTGATGGCTTTTGTTGAGGACAAAATAGATTGGGATAACATAAACAAACCCAACAAGGCTATCTTTGAAATTCTCTGCCTCTATTCTAGTTCGACAGAAAGGTTTACGTTGGCGGGGAAAGAAATGGAACTGAAACCTGAAGATGTGGCCCTAATTCTAGATATGCCATTGTCAAGAGAGGTGAGAGAAGTCTTCCCTAAAAATAGATCAGTAAAGCAGCCTGAAATAGATTTTTGTATGAAGTACTTCGGTGAAATCCCTGTAATGATGTCATGCATACTAATATCCAATGCACTGAGAATTGCTGTCAACGGAGAGGTAGATGACATGGATGTGATCAGGCTGATCATCATGTATATTTCTACAAGTGTTTTATTTGCTCCCCTAACAGGTTACAAGGTTCCAATGCGTATTCTCTTCAACTTGCATACAATGGAATCAATTCAAACTTTGTGTTGGCCAACAGCAGTGCACTCATTCTAATTGATCATATCAATAAGTACCCCAACGACCCACTGAAAGCTTCAGGGTGCCTTGTATTACTTCCTGTCAGTATGTTTTTTATCATTTAAATTCAAACTTAACTTCATGTGTCTCATACTCTATGTTTTTTATAGCTGTGGTTTTGCGAGCATACTACATGTTTTGATCGTGAAGAGAGGTTTAGGGATGAGGTGCCTAGGATCGTGAGGTGGTCTTTGACCAATATAGATGATACATTTGACCAGAAGCTTGCAAATCTTACTGCAGAACAGGTATACATTTGATCAGTGTTAATGGGAAACTGTTTTGTTCTGGTAAATAGAAAAGGAACCATTAAATTGTTTTGTTCTTGGTAAATAAAATTATTTCCTAGTAAATGTTTAGTTCCTGGTAAATAATTTGGTTTATTGTACATTAAATCAGGTCAGTGAATCATTTGTGTACCCACCAACTGATCAAGAAAAAGAGTTGCTGTCAGCCCCAAAGAACACAGAATTGGTAGATGAATTGCTTCTAAGGATTGAACAACTACAAAAGGAAAATGCTGAACTTAAAGAAAAACTGCGAGAAGCATGCGTGGATAGGGATGATTCTTACAAAGCATATGAGGCACTCCTTCAAACCTTTTTAGTTCCTGTAGAAGAACAGGTTAGAGGAGAAGATGGCCTGATCAAGGTTGCGGATAATGTGGAGGAGCTACACGCACAGAGGCGTAAGGGAAAAAGTAAGATGGAAGATCCAAAAGATGGGGAGAAAGAGAAAGAAGACAAACAGAAGATAGAGGAGAAAGGGAAGACAGAGGAGAAAGAGAAAGACAAGAAAGATGAAAAAGAAAAGAAAGATGAGGGGGAAAGGGTGTAGAAAAAGATGATGAAGAGGGAGAAGAAGATGATGAAGGAGAAGAAAGTGATGATGAGGGTAGAGAAAAAGATGATGAGGAAGATGATGAGAAAGATGATGAGAAAGATGATAATGAGGAACAAGATGATGACAGTGACGAAGATGAAAAGGAGAAAGATGGAAGTGAGGATGGAAGTGGCAAAGAGGAAAATGAGAAAGAGGAGAAAGATGAAAGGAAGGACAAGAAAAATGATCGGAGTAATAAGTATCAACTTAAAGACAGTGACGAAGATGATAGCGATGGCAATGAAGATGGTAATGAAATAGTTTCTATTTTATTTTTTATTCTCAGTAAATATTATTCTTTTTCAGTTTTTTTTTTTTTTTTTTTTGAGAAAGTATAATAAGCATGCTAAATGATGAAGGCTATGAGGGAGAGGAAGAAAAGAAAGGCAAGCTGAATGATGAAGGCGATGCTGAGACGGATGATGGGGATGAGGTTCGAATCAATTTGTCAAGTGAGGAGCCAGGGTGGGTGGATGATACTTATGAAAAAGAGAAGCCTTACAAGAGAGGTAATGTTGGCAAATTATGTGGTGAAATAATTAAAGTTTCCGAGTTTGTTAAAAATTTATTTTTCTGAATATACATTATTTGACAGAGAGTATCAAGGATGATACCAATGAATTCCCAAGTTTTGATCTTAACTTTGGGACGCAAATTGTTGTATGGACTCCACCACCACCACAGCCGGACATGGAGAAGAAGGGAGATGAGGTTTGTAAAACAGCTGAAAAGAATTTCTCCGATATTGCAGAAATGGGGAGAGCATCGGTGGAAGAAGTATCCAAAAACTTGGATCATGTTGGAACAAGTAGAAAAATTACATCACCACACGTCAGCCCCCCAAAACGAGTAGTATCGAAGACACAGAAAGGGTCAATTACTAAACCAACATCTCTTATCAAAAGGGTAAAGGATAATCCCAGAACACGAAAACAAACATCCAAAGGAGCAGCTGCAATTAAATTCCCACTGATTAATGTAGAGTCGATAACAATGAAGAAACAAGTGAAAGAACCAATAAGTAACTGGAGAAAGGGAGGGTTATGGCCCTACGTCCAAGAGAAAGAGAAATCACTAATGCTAGAATTCATGACATACGGGTGGACAAGGTAAATAACTCAGTAACTGGTAAATAATTAAATGTCTGGTAAACAAAAAAATGTATTGTAAACCAATTGTGTAGAAAATTTATATCTTTCTGGAAAGTAATTGTGTGGCTGGATTGAATTCTATGTACAGCCTCGAAGTGTGGAACAAGGACAAAGAACATTGCCTGAAAGCGAAAGATTTGGATGAACTTATGATGAATCGGGAATGTGACTCGCAAATCATAGACTGGTTTGAGGACCACCTGGCACAGGACGCCAGAGACGTGAACAAAGAAGTTATTTTCCTATCTTCATTGCTTTTTGTAAGTTTCCTTGTCAAACATATAATTCATTTTTAAATGGTGTTGAGTAAATAGTAGTCTAAAATATATAACAATTTGCAGACCTTGATCAAACAAGAGCGGAGTCAGGCCAGTATAGAGGCCAATTTAAATCAGCGGCTGGAAGCGCGATACATCAAAGATCATACTACAACGTTGTGTGCGCCACTGAATACGCCGTACACAGATGACTCATTCGAGGGTCATCATTGGACTCTGCTTATCTATGAATTCGAAGAAAATGAATGGAAGCACTACAACTCTTTGCAGCGTGACACTAACCTGGCTAAGCAATGCAACAGTAATGCAAAGAAATTTGCATCGCAGCTGGCAGAAACATTGATAAAGATGAAGTGCACACGCAAACGAAGTGGGCAATACGCTAAAGAAAGGATGACGAAAAAGATATCCTATGTAAAGGAGGTTGACTGCCCTCAGCAAGGGGATAGGTGAGTCTCAAATTTGCTTCCTTACTTTAGTAGTTATTAAGTTTCTTTAAACTCACATTTTATTTTTGAATCAAACAGTCCAGACTGTGGACTCTACGTAATGCTCCAGTTGGAGGATATCTTCAACATAAGCAACCAGTCCAATTTCCCGGGGTCCTGCTCGCAGCTGGAAACTTATGCAGACAAAGCAAGAAGAAAGAGGGTAGAAGTAACTTTCAAAATTTTGGAGGAATCAAAGGAGGTATGGAGAAGGATGATAAATGAAGGGTCATAAATAGTTGTTTATGTGAAAATTATGTTTGTGTTTGTTAACTGTTACTAAGTACTGGAAAAAACTTGGAAAGTTTTGTTATTGTGAAAATTTTTAAGTTTTACTAAGTACTGGAAAAAAATATGTTTTCACTGGAAAAAACTTGTTAATTTTCCATAAAATATGCCGGGAAAACAAAAAATTTCCGGTAAACAAAAATATGTACTTGACATAACTTAGGAAAAAATATTATAAAATCCGGGAAAAATTTAACTTTCCGGTAAATAAAAATATGTACTCGACCAAACTTAGAAATTTTTCCGAAAAAATCCTGGGGAAACAAATTATTTCTGGTAAATAAAAAAATTTACTAGACACAACTTAGAACAAATTGTACTGAATATATTTTTGAGTAAAAATATATTCAGTACATATTTTTACTCAAAACATAACATGCCGAAGCTTGGGCAGAAGATTGTTTTTCCCAAAAACTTAGAAATTTTTCCCAAAAAAACTTGGAAATTTTACGGAAAATCCACATGTACTGGACAAAACTTAGAAATTTTGTCCCAAAAAAACTCGGGAAACAAAATAATTTCCGGTAAATAAAAAAATGTTCTAGACAAAACTTAGAAAAAATCCCTTCGAGAAAATATATTCTCAAAACATAAAATAATTTTCGGTAAATAAATATGTACTCGACTTGACTTAGAAAAAATATATTCCGAACATTGGAAAAACTTAAACTTTCCGGTAAATAAAAAAAATTACTGGACAAAACTTAAACTTTCTGGTAAATAGAAAAATGTACTGGACAAAACTAAAAGTTTCATATAATGCATTATGTTCAGGCACAATATACAGTAACAAAATATAAGATAATACATTGACTTTAAACACAAGTACATTAAGTTCGACAAAAGATACAAAAAAAATCAAAGCAGCACAAGGCTAAAATGTGACTCTCTTCAAAAATTTGAAAAGCTCCCAACACTGTAAATGCTTTTCAAAGTTGTAGAGTGCCCCTAGTTTTTGCTGCTGATATAAAAACGATTTCAATCACTAAATCGCTTCGTTGCACGAAGCACGGTTGTGATAAGAGAGCTTCTTACACCTACCGCATATCCGCTGCCTCTTTCTAAAGTTTCCAGAACTTTCAATTCCTACAGAACGTGGTCTGCCCGGACGTTTCTTGGTTAAAGGAGGAAGTATCTTGCTGGCTTCCTCAAACGTTGTTGGTTGATCGAAAGATGGGACAGGATTTATGGAATGACTATAAGTCTTACAGTATGCATCCGTTGTAACAGCGGGATCAAAAAAGGATGATGAATCACCTCCATGCACTTTAATACACAATATGGCATGCTCACAAGGGATACCTTGGACTTGCCACTTACGACATGTGCATGTAAGAGCCCCAAGGTCCACAGAGTGACTCGGCATGGACATTAATTCATACACAAATTTACCTGATTGTATGCACTTCCAGCTACAGGCAACGTTGAATCTAGACTGCATTTTTTCGTTGACCTTAGGGCACAAGAAAGAGTCCCAAGTTGCCGACTCAGTTCTTCTGGCATTCATCATGTTCATAATTTTGATCCTCAACATATCTAGCATTACGGTTATTGGAAGAACTCTCTCATCCCTTATCCACGAATTGAAGGATTCCGAGAGCGAAGAACATATTAAACCGTACCTTTTTCCTGGAAAGAAAACATCAGCCCAATATTCCAGATTTACAGAGTGAAGAAATGCATCCACGACATTGCCACCCATGACTACGAGTTCAGAAGTGTACTTCTGAAAATCCGATATAGTAAGGGCTCTAGCCGCCTTAAACATGAGGGATTGGAAATAGTCCGACTTCTTCGCACCATTCTTTACACGTACATTCAAATTGTTTCTTAGATGCCAAACGCAGAATGAATGGTGCGCGGTTGGGAAAATGTTCGAAACTGCATTTATAATACCATTGTGCCTGTCCGACATAAAAGTCAAAGACTCACTAATATCAACCATTTTCGCCAAGTTACAAAAAAACCAGGTCCAGTTTTGATCATTTTCTACATCAACGACAACATAGGCGAGAACAAAAAAAACCTGCAAAGTACATATGGCAGTAGGAAGAACAGGAAATTAATTAATATTTCAGCCTAAATCTTTAGGTTAGGAAATAAAAAAAAAGCCAGTAAATAAAATTGTGTACCGGACGGAAAATATTGGTAAAATACTTACCATCACTGCCATTCTTCGCTACAGCTGCAAGAATGCACCAATTGTATTTCGTTTTCGCAAAAGTACCATCAACAAATATCAATGGGCGACAGTGCTTGAAACCTTGGATGCATGCTCCAAGAGCAATAAATATTCGAACAAAACGGTGGGAATCTTTATCAACTTGAAGATCAAATATTACACTATTAGGGTTAGAACGTGATAGGGCATCAATATACCAGTTGAGTTTGGCATAAGAATTAGCTTCCTCCCCATAGGCCAAAGAAATACTCCTGTTTCGAGCCTTATATGAATAGTAGTAGCTGAGTTGAATTCCATAGTCTTTCTTGAAAGATCTGACAATGTCTTTAGTACTTTTGGTCGGATTCTCCCTAATGTCATCGACTATTAATAAGCTAACAGTTTCGGTTGATAATCTTGGCTTATTCTCTGACATTATAAAATCTTGACATGTGTGCACAGGGTTGTAAGCTTTTAGAACAAACATTGACCTTGACTTCAGAGGAGCCACAACGTGAATGGTCCAAGAACATTTTGGGGATTTGCATACGCAAGTAATACGATCAAGATCATTCTTCAAATAATTAAAATTGTACCCGTGCTTTATTGAATATCGTCCAAGTGCATTTCGAAAGGCGTTGGCGCCTCAAGGGAATTCCTGCCCCAAATGTGTAAACACCTCAGGCCAGCTAGCAGACCTTAGAGGTTCAGCCCTGACAATGGCAGTACATGCATCCTCAACCAAGAGAGAGGAATTTCTTGAAAAATCCTGTGGGAGACTGCACAAAAATATGTAATGACTTCCACACATACTTATTAGACATTTGTTACTGGTTCATATAAATGGCACAGGTAAATTATTATTAGGTAAGGAAACAGTTTTGTTCCTGGTAAATAAAAATATGTACTCACCAGAGTTTGGATTCTGGTAAATTAAAATGTGTACTCACCAAATTATAATTTTAAGTAAAACAATAACGAAACAGTAAAGTTCAAATTAGTTCCAAACTTACTTATTAGATACGTGATTGTGGTTCATCATTTCAGATGATGTTGCAGCAGAAGTAGATGAAGTATAGCCGAAAAAATCAAGCTCCAACCTGGATAGAGAGAGAAAATAAAGAAGGTATGAAACGATAATTTAAAGAAAAGAAAAAACAAAATTCAATATCCATTGTATACTGTTACAACTAAGTTGAAGTTTGTTTCACCAGAGAGGACGTCGTGCAACAATGTCCCCAGAAAGTATTCCTTCAATATCCATTGTATACTGTAAGGAAAAGCAAAATAAAGAAGGTATGAAAAGATAATGTACAGAAACGAAAAAAAAACCTTTCACTTTGTCTGTCATTTTGGAATGTCAAAGTTTCAACATAGATTTAGATGAGTACTTGTTCATTTACAAAAGGCATTATCATCTTCCTTAAAAGTTTATCATTGAAGACAAAAGAAAAAGGCATTATCATCTTCCTTAAAAGAACAAATGGAATATTCAGCTTCCTTAAAGTCTATCATTGAAGACAAATAGGATTTGCTCATTTAAGAGGCATTACCTGAAAAGGTTGGAAGATAAGAGCAGATTCTGCTTGGAAGATATTAAGACAGTGGGTGGTATAAATAGGTTGGAAGATGAAATTTGAAAACTTTTCAAAGATTTTGAAACTGATCAATAAAGAAAGAGCGGGATCCCAAAAATTTCGCCAAAAAATTTGGCAAAATGGGGGGGGGGGAAACTCAGGATTAATGGAGGATTATTTAGAGAGACAAAGAAAAGGAAAGAAGGAAGAAGCAGTTGGCGCGAAATGGAATGGAGGAAGGATGTGATTGCCTGTGAGATAGGGACGGATATTTAATGATCCCTCAAAAAACGTGGGAGAGAGAAGGGCTGGGTCAAGTCGAGGGGCAAGAAAGGAAAAAAAAAAAGGTAAACAAATATTTTTCCCTGACATTAGGACCTGCACCTCATTTTTAGGCAACTTAGGATTTTTTTTCATTTTACCCCCCACTTTTTGGACCCCTGGCTCAAAAATCCTTTCTTAAATATTAGGGAGTTAGGTCCAAAGCTGAATAAAATTGGAAGGAAAAAAAAATCGCATTTTGCAAAAATATAATTTTACCTCCAAAATGAAATGTTCCGCCCCGATCAACGTCAAAAATATTTTTTTAAATCTTAGTTTGCTCTTAACAATTTTGTAAATTTCTGAACAAATTCGTTTTTCCTCAAAATTGTTTTGCAAAAATGTTTCGCATTTGATACACTAACATTTTGGCTAAACCATTTTCCGATTTGTCTTGTGAAGAAAGAAATGGTTTCTGCATTTTTGTTATGCAAAAATTAAGATGTTATGCATATTGTCCTTTGTGTTTGACAAACCCATTAACTGACAAATAATATTTTGGCTAATGCATTATATATATTGTCAACATTTTATAACAAGTCAGGACATTATTACGCATGCTGTCAACATTTATTGTAACACAATTATATATGTTGTAAACAATTTATGACAACATATTTATATATGTTGTCAACATATTTATATATGTTGTGGCAAAAATTGAATTACAAAAAAAATATGGTTGTCTTGTTAACAAAATAATTATACATGTCGTCGACATTTTGAAAAGTGTTCAAAAAACTTTTCAAAAATGGGTTGTTTTGTATTATTATTTTCGAGTGAGTTTTTTTTCCTATTAGAGCCTAGATTTTGGGTTTTTCGTGCATTCTCATGAAGTCTTTTCAAATCACTCACTATATAAGCTCTTAAATATCCTAATTTCATGGTCATGTTAGGACGAAGAACAAATAAATTAAGCAAAGTAATAATAATAATGAAAGTAAATCTATAAATATAATACAATAGATTTACGTAATTTGATTGATGAGATTATGTCTACGAGGAACAATGATGCTATGATCTTCATTACGAATGAAAAAACAAAATTACTGTGTGAATTTACTAAAATCCTCGCACTCGGTCACCTCTAATTCTCTCTCTAGAATCGAAAACTAGATACCCATTTACATTGATAACAATCTTTTATAAAACTATGACAAACATTAATAAGCGATGCGAGCCAAAATTTGAAAACTATCTTTCGAATTCCAAATTGAATTAGATATTACCCTTATAGGTAGCAAATCCAACAACTTTGGGTATCAAAATAGAAATTGCTTCTCACATATCTTGTCCTTTCGCTTAATTTGTTTTTTTTTTGTTAGACTTGCTTGGCGTTTAATGGAGTCAAGACCGTGTGAAGTCCGGATCAGTCACTATACGTAAGCTATTAAATATCCTAACTTTTTGGTCATACTTATGACGAAGAACAAACAAGTTGAGAAAATAATAACAAAACTAAATAAATAGTACAATAAAAGAGATTAATGCAAGTTGGTTGATGAGACCTTCTTTACGAAGAAAAATGATGCAACAATCACTATAAATGAAAATAGTACAACTTTTTAAACTAGGACAAACTCATTTGCATCCATAAAAACCCTTTATAAGCTAGGACGAATAAAAGTAAACGTTGCAAGCTAAAATGTGAAAACTATTTTTCGGATTACAAATTGGATTAGATATCGACCCATATCCAAAGCGGATTCAACATATCTATTAGGTAGCTCAATATCTAGTGAGAGACCTGTGTTTGAATCGGCCTCTCCTTCAACTAGGTATGTAAGATCAAACACAATGGGGGCTCTCACGTCTGAGCTCCCCCCATTGTGGAAGTTAGGACGAACAACAGTAAACGCTGCAACCTAAAAATTTGAAAAATATTTCTCGGCTTGCAAATTGGATTAGATATCGACCCGTATCTAGAGCAGATTTAACATATCTATTAGGTAGCTCAATATCTAGTGAGAGATCTCCTGAGCTCCAATTCGATTGTGGAAGTTTGAGAAATTTTGGGAGCCCCTAAAATTTTCAATTCCAATAATAATTTTGTTAATAGGTCTAAAAGAATATGCAGCTCAACCTTTACTCTCACATGGATATTTCTTTTACAATTACGAATATATTCCATCCTTATAATGCATCAAAACTAACTGATCAATGTCGTATGATTGTATACTATACATGTCTAATCTTGTATTTTTGTTAGTTAAAAAAAGTTAGGGAAAGGAAAAGTAGGTCTAATAGGTCTTTAAGCAATAGAGATTAGAGGGTCATTACGGAGTAGTAAAAAAGCAAAGGATCATTGTCGAAATTGCCCAAATTTAAAGGTCCAAGAGAGAATACTAAGAACAATCGTATTTTTCTTGGGGATTTAGTTATTGCCCCTGATTTAATTAGCGATATTAGGAATACACTCCTAAAACGATTATCGTTCAGGCGTTAACCTCCAAAGACTAATTTCTTATCAAATGCTCGTTATATGAGGGGCGTACAAATGACACACTTCCTCTAGGACGAAATTACCCTCGTCTTAAGGCTCTCTAGGACGAAACTACCCTCGTCTTAAGACTTCTCTTCCTTCTCTACCATTACCATCTTTATTTTCTATACCAAATAACCTGTTTGGACTTCCCAACAAGCTGTCGGGAACTCCCAAGGGCTATAAATGGGGGTGGGTGTCCGGGAGGGTGGGGCTCCCAACTCCCAAATAGTACCGTTGGGGGTCCCCAACCGCTGGTTGGGGACTCCCAACAGTAGTATTGGGGTTGGATCCCCTATTTAATGGGGATCCACCCCTATACACCTCCACCATTCTATTTATCTCAATCTATCTTCTCTCTATTGCTCTCTTCTCCGTTAACTATCTCTCTTTCCCTCTACCAATTATCTCTATTTTCTTTTCAAAGGCGCTAGTCTAAAACCATAATACAATAATGAAAGTTTTTTAGATTTGTTAAATAATTGTCCGAAAGTTGATTTACCGAATGAAGAGGTCGAAGAAATTTTCGATTTAACGAAACACTTAACTCATCATTTTCCGTAAAGCGTTATAGCCACGTAGATGATATTGTGCTCGTTTATTTACATATCGCCACTGATGCGATTATTGGAAATGATCAAAGAGCGAGTACTTTTTGAAACAAGATTGCCGAACACTTCAACGAAAGTACAAACCAGAATCGTGCTCCGAAGGGTCTTAAATGTCGTTGGAACAAAATTAACAAACAATGCTCGAAGTTTTGTGGTCATTTGACATTGTTGCAAAGGAACCCAAAAAGCAGAGAAAATGATAATGATCAGGTAATTACTCTTGATATTACATTTTTTATTTTTACAACATTATTTTTTACTTTTTACAACATCAAGATGGGTAGAAGCAACGTTGATGAGTGCTCTACTGCAAATATACTTAATGGGACACAATTTTGTTTATGCTCCTGTTGTCGGAATCCTTAACCTATACTTATAGAGAGAATGAAAACTCTCATTAGAAGACAATTATGTTTGATCTTCTTTTTTTTTGTTAATTTTCAAAATTCGTTTTTCTCGCCTTGACCCGCTTACTATATTTACGTCCACAAATTTACGAAGGGTATTGATTAGAAGAAATTTCTTTTCGACATTTTTTGTCCTTTCGCTTGACTTGTTTTTGTTCTCTTGACTTGTTTTATACTTGATGTCTAATGGGGTCATGAAGTTTTTTCAAATCACTCACTATATAAGTTCTTGAATATCTTAATTTTGTGGTCATGTTACGACTGAAGAACAAATAAACTAAGAAAAGTAATGATGAAAGTAAATCTATTATATAAAACGCAATGTTTTTTGCTGACAGGGACAAACCAAAAGATAAAATAAACCGTCTGTTGTGTTTTTTTTTTTTTTTTTTTTTTTTTTTTTTCAGATATTAGCCATTAGATCTCTTACCTACCTAAAAAAATACAATTCGTTCACCCACTCACTAAATCTATTGTACAAACCCACGATAATTTTTGACCGTTCAATTTCCACAGTTAAATCTCAACCCTTAATTCTTATCTCAAATTATAACCACTATCATAAAATTAATGACAGATTAAATTTATACTAATGACCATTTTCACAATTTATCTCCAAAACTTTTTCAATATTAATTGTGTTTTAGGTTATGAAATCATAACCCTTAGATCTTAATTTCTAAAATCTCCTTAAATCTTAACCTTGATATCTCCCTTGTAACCTCTTATCTCTATAATTCCCAAAAAGTAATTGTCGTTCGGTTATAAAAGAAGAAGATTAATGGATTTTATCCCCCAATCCTTTCTCTATATATACTTTCCTCCTACAATCTTTTTTTCTTATACTTCTATCTCCCTATTTCTTACCAAATTTCTTATTTGTTAGTAAAAGAAATTTTGTTAATTTTTGTTAATATGTAATTTCTTATACTTCTATCTCCCTCTTTCTTTCTTATACTGATATCTCCCTCTTTCCTCCTACGATCCTTTATATGTAATTAGTAATGTAATTTTGTTAATATGTAATTTTTGTCCATATGTAATTAGTAATTTAATTTCGGTTCAACATTAGTTTTTCTTAGTTGATTTAGTATTAGGTTTTCTTAATTTTGTTAATATGTAATTAGTAATGTATGATTAATACATAAAATTCAGTATATATATATATATATCTTTTATTAATATTGTGTATTCTTCATAAGTTGACTGAAATATTTAAGAGTCCATGGGTATATAGACCAAAATCATTTTCATAATAGGTATATAGACCAATCTTCCCAAAATATGGACATTTAGTCCTTTTACAATAAGGGCATAAATAACTCATACTTTATTGATAAATACCCTCCATGTCCCTCGTCTAAAAAATCCGGGGTTTTTAAATTTCGGAATGAATCCGGAAAGTTTCCCAAACCAGGAGGCGTGATTTGGGGAAGATATTTAGGTTACAAACTGAAAAGATTTAATAGGAAGTAACGGATCAAGGATATTTTCCAAAAAAGATTTTTCGAAACAGATTTGGAAAACGGATATTTTCCAAAACAGATTTTCTCTCTCATCCTTTCAGATTTGGAAACCAAATCTATATATCACTTTCTCTCACTTAATTTTCAAATTTGGAAAGAGTATATTTTCTGAGATCAATTAGCGTGATTTGGGGGTTAATATTCAAAACATATATATCAACTTTCTCTCACTTAACTTTCATTTTTTACTCATACATAAACACACATCGAATACAAATTATGAAACAAGTTCGTAAATTATGTGTTATTTATGACGAGGAAACCATCATTTGTCATGTATACAACGTAATTTATCATATGCGTGTGTGTCATCCATTATGTACCATTGAATACTTTGATTATTTTCTGACATAAATTACTTGTTTTTTATGTCATGTTAGGAAATGTACCATTGAATCCATTATGTACCATTGAATACTTAGATTATCCATTATGTACCATAAATTATAGTAACTTGTTAGGAAATGTAAATCTGAAATCATGTTTTTTGTTATAAAGCATGTGATTTATCATAAAATTATGTATACTGTATAGTAAATAACACAACCTTTGTACGACTGAAAGGAAATTTTATTGAACAATAATCTGTGTTTTATTGTAAATGAAAAGAACATAGTAGACTAGGTAACTTAAAAACAAACTCCGTCAAAATGTTGCCCGAGCTCTCGATCCTTACTGTCTTTGGTCTTCCAGGTTTACGGCGAATCAAACATGGTAGTGTTTTTGACTCTTCATTAAATGTACATGGTTCATCGAAGTTAGGGGCAGGGTTTATATATTCCTTGTAAGTCTTCACGTAAGACTCCGTTGTCCAAACAGGATCATAGAAACAATCTTCTTCATCGTAATTTATACTTTTATAGTTTATGTGATGATTCTGTAAGAAATTCCATCAGTGCTGGTTTACTACAAGAAAAAAAATATGTATTAGTTAAAAAAAATTATAATCAAATTTACATACATTAATAATGAAACATTTAATAAAAAATAAATGAGATGGATCATAAATAACAGGTACAGATCAATAAATTATGTATAATGTATGGAAAAGTACAATTGTTTATTAGGTTAAGAGAAGTTTTATATGCTTGTCATGGCCACTGTTCTGGTAAAAAAAGGACGTGTAATGTTGGATAAATTTTTCATACTTTACGAACCTTTGATCATTAATACTATCATCTTACGTGAAATGTATGCAAATTGTATCAGAAAGTATGGTAATTTATCGTAACGTAACTGTAATTTTTATTCTGTTACAAGAATAAAAAAGGATAAACATCAAGATACTATTAGCAAATTTTATCAGAAAACATGGAAAGTTATCGTAAAGTACCTGTACTTTATATTCTGTTATAGGAATAAGTGTGGATAATCACAAAGATCAAGAGCTGTACGGACAGATGATTCTGATCTGCAAAAAAAACAAAAAAAGAAGAGGATTTAACGTAGACCTGAAGAAATATACAATGAACATTGGAAGGAGAAATAACATACTAACATTGAACAAATCATTAAATAAGAAATAAACATCAAAGATCTTAAAGAATTATGAAAATTTTAGAGAGAGAAAATATAAATCTTCCATTCCAAGGTAGTTAAGATTACAGCAAAACAGATTCAAAGTTATTGAAATGGAAAACAAGAAAAAAAAGACCTAAATCAAGATTTGATGTTTTCAACGATTCTATATGAATCTTTAACCTATAAAGCAATAAAGATAAGATTTTAAACCTGAATAACAATGGCTAGAATAAAGAGATAAACAGTATAAAACCTAAATAACAATGGAGGTTTTGATGAAAGCTCTTGATTGAATATTAAACAATGAAATTTTTAACAGCTGGTGGTGAGTTTAATTTATGTTTAATGAAGATTTCGTTTTTAGAGAGATAGATGGAAAGTTACCGGATTTCAGTTTCGGAATATTATCAATATAGTAGTTAGTTACAATTCAAACGTGATTGGAGAGAGAAAGTTGAGATAAAAATGGAAAAAATATCTTTAACAGTTTAGAATGTAAATCACGTTTTGATATTAAAGAAGGTTAATATACACATTAAATCTTTAATATATATGGATTTGTGTTTTCTCTCTAGATGAGACCAAAGGACTAGATATCCATTTAAATTATTATTTAGGTTTTGAAATCCTTTTTAGGATTATAGAGGACTATATCTCCTATTAGGACCCTAATTTTGGTCTATAAACTCAAAAATTAAATATTTAATTGTAAATACAAAAAATGATAAATCTCCTTCTCTCTACGTGTATCTCTTTCTCTATCGATCTACTTTATTTTCGCTTTCTATGTTAATCTTTCTAAAGTGAAAAATTAATATTTTTAGAGTTATTTTCTTTTTGGCCCCCTACTTTGTGACCAGCTTCGTGACTAGCTTCCTTCTTGGCCCCCTATTTTTCATAAATTCAAATTTGGCCCCATATTTTCAAGTAAATGCCATAAATACCCTTTAATTTCAAAATAAAATATTAAAAAAAGTGATATTTCCACCTCACCTATTTTTAAGTAAATGCCATAACTACCAAAATTTTTTTCTCCTTTTTTCCATATTTTTAATATTTTTATTCTGAAATTAGGAAGGGTAGTTACGGTATTTACCTGAAATAGGGGGTCAAATTTGAATTTATGAAAATAGGGGGCCAGAAAGGAAGTTGGTCACAAAGTAGGGGGTCAAAAAGGAAATAACTATATTTTTTATTGAAGTTTTGAATTTCAATCTTTTTGTATCGTTTCAATCTTTTTTATTGAAGTTTTTGAATTTCAAACTTTTTTGTATCGTTTCTAAATTTGAAAAGCATCTATTTTGAAGAGTTAGTTGTTATTCTTTCTCTGATTTTACGATCTAAATCTATTACTTTTTTTACTTTTCAATTTTTTTTTCCTGATGAGTAAGAGTCAATTAGGTGGTAGTCTTATAATCTTGTAACTAGACTTTACAAATTATATAAACAGATGGGTACGCATAATAGATATATATATATATATATATATCTTTGTCAGTAATTTTTTAATAGGATTTTCTTTGTTATAAATTTTCTCTTGATTTCTTCTTTAAATTTTAATAGAAATGAATTTTTATCAATTCTTTTGAACAATTCGAATTACCTCTTGTAAAAGTAAAATGAATTTTTACCTTCATTATACGACCTGAAAACTTCTGTGAATTTTTATGCTGCTTCCAAAGCTAATTATCGATTTCAGACTTTTTTCAATTAAAAACTATTAACTTATTTTAAATTTTTTATGTATGATCTTATGTTCGCCATGTTCTTCTTGTTTCTTATTGTTTGTAAATGTGATATACTTAGTATTCGTCGGTAAAAAATCATTGACTTTCTATGATTTGTAAGACATAATTGTCCGTGCCCTGGGGGCACGGGTTATAACTAGTCTATATAACAAAACGCAAGGTTTTGTGCTGACTGGGACAAACTAAAAGACTCTGGTCGTTCGTTGTGATTTTGATAAGATATTCACCCTTTGATCTATTACTCACCTTAAAATTGACAAATTTATTGACCCACTAAATGAGAGAATGTAGGTCAAGGGTTCGTGGCACACGCTTACCCATTCAAAAAAAAAAAGAATGTAAATAAACTAGTTAAATTTGAGTCGTCAAAGATCATCATCTACACCGTTGAGTTTAACCAGTTTATTAACCCAATTTATTTTTTTTATTTGCCGAATATCAATCTTCTTCATAAATTTCCTTCCGAACTTACCGTCTCCCAGGAATATCAATCTATATTAGCGGAATATCAATTTTCTTTATAAACTTGGTGGCCAATACGTCGACAACCGTTTTTCTTATATGGACAACTATCTTATGTGGACAACCAAAATGATTAATTTTTTTATATGGACACCAGTTTCTAAGGGGACAACTCTCTATTATTTTCACTCAAGTCCTCTTAGAATTAGATGTATTATTTTAATACCTCCCTCTTTTCTCCGTAAACCCTAAGTAAGTTTGGTCTTCTTCTACTACTTCGTCTTCATCATCAACCCAAAATTCTAGAGAGAGAATTTTTTTGGAGAAGATTATGACATCAAACAAAGGAAAGGGAATTGTTGAAGGATATTCCTAGCCAGAAAGATCAGATCTAAAAACCCTAAAACTTTTAAATATAGAAATCAAAATTTTCAAAACCCTAGATTTTTTTTTACAAACAAGTAGAGTTGCTCGTGCTTCGTGGAAAATCGACAAAACATGAGAGATCTTAACTTTTGGCTTTTTGTAAAAAAAAAAAAAATTCTGACTTGCCAATTTCGTTGGTTTCCCACGAAAATTTGGCAAGACAAAAGGAAGCTTGCCACGAAAATCTAGCATATTTTTGTGGATTTCTCACGAAATTCTGGGAATTTCTTCTTCAATTCGAATTTTCGCCTTGAAATCGTTTTGTATTCTTTCAAACTACCCAAACGAAAATACAAATAAAATTAAAAAAGTTAGAGTTTTACCTCATCAGTGTAGGGTTTGATTAAAACCCATCTAGGGTTTGATAAAAAACGACGGGAAGTAGTATAAACTATAATTCACTAAAAAAACAAAGAGAAGTGGTAGAAACTATAATTTACTAAAAAACAAGAGAAGTGGAGATTGATGAGTTTTATCTGCTTCATTCATCTAGGGTTTGATAAAACACAAAAAGAAGTGGTAGAAACTATAGTTTACTTTTAGTAGCAGTAAAAGAATAAGAATAAGACCAAGAAGAAGATGATGATGAAGATGATGAAGAAGGAGACAACTTAAGTTTTTAATTTTGAACTATTGTTTTGTTAATGACCCACAAGTTAGTAACTGTTAGTATTTAAGTCTTTTATTTCCTTGGGTTGATTACTATAGAGGTTTCCTTAGATGATATATATTTATCCTCTTATCGGTTATAAATTTGGTCCTCTTGGTTTTGCAGACGCTAATGAAGAAGAAACGACTTTAAGGGAGGGGCTTCAGTTTGTGATACCAGTTTCAGATAAGCATATTAACCTCTTTATATCGTCTGCTCAATATTTTTGATCTAAAGATATTGTTCTATATGGAATTATAAACTTTTTCATTTTATACATGTGATTCTACGGAAGTTTTGCATTCCCTAAGTTTTGATACAACACTTTTGTTATCTTTTGATGGAGAAGGGAATTTGATATCTTAAAATGAGATAAATACTGCACTGATACAAAAGAATGATGTCATAAAGACCGTCCCAAGGGCAGAAGTTCTTGTTGATGGGCTCGTTTCGAGGGGTCAGAGCCATGTCAATAAGAGCATGATCCCCGGGGAAGTAAGGCCAGTGGCTAAAAGGTCAGGGGACAAGGTTGTCTAACTTTACGAGGTTATTATTTTGCTCACTGTAATATTTGAATGTTATCGACAGGTTATTGGTGGAATCGTGAACGAGAATGGGCGTTTATTTGTTAAAGTCACTCATGTTGGATCAGATACTACACTGTCCCAAATTGTTCAGCTGGTTCTGCTCAGCTTGCTAGAGCTCCTGTTCAAAAATTGGCTGACCAAATTTCCGAAGTCTTCGTTTCCGTGGTATGTATTTCTCTTGATTTAATACGTTAGTGTGATATATGATTCAAGTTATAAGGTTTTTCAATGTATCTTTGAGTCTTTATAAGATTAACTTATAGTTATTCGACCCAAGCTACAGATATGATGGAGGATTTAAATATTTTGGGTGAGGTCAACTGATGTTCAGTGTTTCTTAGAATTTTAATATGCTTTCAAATGAAAAATGTGGTTTTGACCATCTTTCGTAAAAGAGACTTGAAGAGAGATGAAAGAAATGGGATTAAATTCTAATTCAATTTGTTGCATTAAACATCGCTTATTTTACTGTATCTGGAACTACTTACGTGCCAATTACGTCAAAGTGGAAGAGAGTACGACACAGGAATTTAGTTATTAGGTCTCATATCGTACTGAGATTGATGCAACATGAATGCACTCTTAAGACTATCAGGACTTCGTGAGTTGTCTACACTATAGAAAGTATAATGCAAATTCTGCTCCTACTTTCTCTGACATTGTAGCAGAATAATGTCTTGCTACTCTTTAGTCTGACCACTCCATTCAACGAACAAATACAATTCGGATACTTGTATGTTCTTGACAGTTTTTCTGCTCCTGTATGTCATTTTGTTGAAATTAACTTGATTGAGGAACTATTGTTATATTAACAGTCACTGAAAATTGAGGAACACTATCTGTAGATAATATGTAATTGAATGATAAGTAGTACATTTATCAATTTAATATTGTTATGATTTATTTGTAAAACACCTGGTAATCTCCAATGCGTTATCATCTCTGAACTGATCTAAACTCAAATTACTAAAAACTTCCGTTTTGCAAATCTAAGATATAAGGGCAAGAGTTCATTTAGTTATTCACAAGCAATTTTAAACCAACTTCGTCATATAACTTCTTTCTTCTGAGATATATGAAGACATCTGACATTTCTATGTTTTTTGCAGGTTGTTGTGGTAGCGGTTTTCACATGGTTGGGCTAGTTTATTCCCGGAGAAGCTGCTATTTACCCTAAAGACTGGATACCAAAATCAATGGATGCCTTTGAATTGGCACTCCAATTTGGTATTTCAGTTCTGGTAGTTGCTTGTCCATGTGCCCTGGAACTAGCAACCCCAACTGCTGTCATGGTAGCCACAGGGAAGGGCGCTTCTCAAGGTGTTCTTATCAAAAGTGGAAATGCACTTGAAAATGCACACAAGGCAAAAAATTTCTTTTATGGTTTCCCAATAAGGCATTAAATCCAGCGAAGATCATTCTTTACATATTTAAAGCGATATTGTCTTCAGAAAATGAACCCGGTACATGCCTAGACAAATAACTAACCTCTTTTATTTTTTTGAACCCACAAGTAAAAACTGTAGTGTTCGACAAAACAGGTACCCTGACGGAGGGGAAACCTGTGGTAGTTAGTACAATGGTTTTCTCAAACATGCCTATCCAAGTGTTGTACGACATGGCTGCTGGCCTGCTACAAGCGGAGGTTAATATATTTATGTAGCAACCACCTAATTTTGGTTTGCTTGTTTCCATGTTTTTTTTTAAGAAAAATAGAAATAGTTGTATAAGCAACGAACAAAACGTGAAATAAATTGACAAAAACAAAAAGATATCTAAACTTTCATTGACAGGTAAATAGTGAGCACCCAATAGCTAAGGTTGTGGCGGAACATGCTAAGACGCTACGCCGACAAGACTGTTCTTCCCTTGAGGTGCAGGACTTTGAGGCGCATCGGAGATCTGGGGTAAGTTGCAGGACTTTTGAGGTGCACATCCGGTATCTCTTTTCATTTTCACTTCGTTAGTCGAACTCACAAAACCGAAATAATCTCTTCTCTCACTTTCTCTCTCTAATGGGTAACAACGACGACGACTAAGAGGTAAAAAACCCTAGAATTCTCATTTCTTCACACTCTTTCACAAACCTTAGATTCTGTTTTTTATTTCGATTTTGATCTTGTTTTTACCATTTTTACGTTTTTTTTTTTTCATCTTCTTTTCTTATGTTTATTCGGAGTTTTGTTTGATTGATTAGGTTTTTTAGAGTTGATTATCGATGATTTTGATCTGAAATTGTAGATAATGGCAGCATTGGAGCAAGCTTTCGTTGATGTCATCAATGAGCAATCAAAAGAGGCGGCGAGTAGGATTATGTCTGCGGAGAGATAAGCGTTTCAGTTTGAAGAACTTTTGAAGCTTAAAAAAAGAGCACTTGATTTGCTTGTTCGTATCAAACCAATGATGGATTCTCACGTGAGAATTTCCTTTTTAAAGTGGTTAGAGTGAAGAAATGGGTTTAAATTTTAATTGGAAATGTTTGATTTTCTTGGGTTTCATATAAAATGACTTTGTTTAGATATGAATTTCTATGTAAAGGTTTCTGTTTTGGTGATTTAGGTACTGCTAATATTATATGCCTTTGTTTAGATATGACTGATGTTTTCACATCGATGCATGATGATGTGGAAAAATTCCAGAGATGAGTGAAGTCTGAAGATTGTTTAGCTTCTGGACCAAATGAATTAGGCTACTGAACTTTTTAGTTTGTAGTAGGCTTCTTTGAACCATCAGTCTGTCCTTGTGCAGTATATAATTGAGGTTTGTTTTTATTTTGTCTATGCTTGAAACTCTGATTTCTTAATTGTCATCATTTAGATATTTCATTAGAGGGAAAGAGAGTCGAACAATTACACAAACATAAATATACAACAGATTGGAAAATAATCAAGAGACCATCGAATGGATTCATATTTGGACCCTAAATACTATCCCTCGCATCAAACTATTCTTATGGAAATGTTGTACCAACAGTTTACTAGTTAAGTGTTGTTCCTCTGGTTATCAATCGATAAGTCGATTTCTCTCTTGGCTTGATTTAGACAGAGTTTCATTTCTCTAATTTATAGAGAGATAGACTATTAAAGAATAATGATTTATCAATATTCCTTCTTTCGGACTAACCGAGATAGATGTTAATGTAGTCGAGGCGAGAATAAATTCTCTTTCCTTAAGACATTTTACACCCCCGTAACAGTACCAAACGTTAGGGTGTATGCCTTCGGGATACAACGACTTTCCTTTCAGAGTTTTAAGATGGTACTTTTTTATTCTGAAAGCGGACGAACCTTTGTAAGTATTATGAGCTCTTGGACTAATGCGAATGATCTTCTAGATGCTTTGGAAATTCAAATTTCACTCGAAACTTTTTTCTTCCTTTTTCTAGATATTCTAGGCAAACCAGAACCTCTAGAAATACTTCTCAATCAAATATTCTAGGCAAACCAGAACCTCTAATTGTTAGAAGGGAAGAGAAGAAGAGAATGAATTTGATGTCCTAGACGACCTATGATTATCACTTCACTCAAAACTTCTTTCTTCCTTTTTTCTAGATATTCTAGGCAAACCAGAACCTCTAATTGTTAGAAGGGAAGAGAAGAAGAGAATGAATTTGATGTCCTAGACGACCTATGATTATCACTTCACTCAAAACTTCTTTTTTCCTTTTTTCTAGATATTCTAGGCAAACCAGAACCTCTAGAAATACTTCTCAATCAGATATTCTAGGCAAACCAGAACCTCTAATTTCTCATTCATCCGGAATCGGATTTGAGTGATTCTTGACTCTAAACTAAAGAGCTCGACGAGACGAACGCAATGGTGCGTTCTGTTTCTGAGTTTGACGAGTCGGGTCGAGCCAAAAATGGCTCCGGTTCCAACATTAAGGCCAAAATAGGCAAATTTATCGGGAATATTTTTACTTGTATCAACTGAGCACTTACTGAAACGATTGAGCATGCTCTATTACACTGTCACTACGCGAAAGCGGTTTGGTTTTATTTCCAGGTACGGACGGAAAACATAGAATCTATGAAACAATGGATATTCCATTGGAAGAACCTAGATGACGAACTAAGGGAATTGTATGCCAAAATTTTATGGTTCACTTGGAAAGGTAGGTGTGAAGCATGCTTCACGCCTAACAGACAGAATCCCATGCAAACGATCTAGATAATCAATACCTCGTTGACTGCACCGCTCAAAATACCTAGCAGAAAGAAAGAACTCAGTCAGCCTTCATGGACTCCTCCATCAAAACCATTTCTCAAAATGAACGTGGATGCTTCCTTCACCAACTTAACAGAACCGGCAGGAATCAGATGCATCATCCACGACTCCAATTCAAATTTGATTGCCGCATGCGCAAACCCAATTAGAGGTCAAAATGCAGAAGAATGTGAGAGTATAGCCATTAAGTCAGCAATGTTATGGGCGATTGACCTTCAGATCACTCATGTTCATATAGAAAGTGACAACACGAACGTAATTGCCTACTTGAAGGACCAACGTCACCCCTGTCAATGGCAAACCATGAAGCACTTGGTAGAAATACTGCAGCTGAAGAACAAGTTTACCCAGATCAGATTCTCCTACATTCCAAGAGAGAGGAACTCAGAGGCGGATGCATTAGCTAAATGGGGTAGGAAAAATCGGCATAGGGTGTGGCATTCTATCTCGGCTCTGAATCATGATGTGGTGTAGTTAGTGCGTGTCTGTTCTTTTAAAAAATAAAAAAATAATTCTTACTTCAATTTTATCTGCACAGAGGTGATGTGAATGCCTCATATCATACTAGGCATACAATTGCACTAAAGTGATGTGACATGTGCAGTTCAAGTGGCTGACCTCTTACTAATGGAGGATGCTCGCATTAATGTTGCTGATTTGTATCGAACCAGATTAGTTTATGGGTTTTTTTTAACTCGTGGAACGCTTTCTCCTTCAATAAAAGGGATTGAAGATGGATGTCTAATGCAAACTCAATAATATATGATAGTTTTTGTGATGGATTATAGTTGCATGAATAGTAAAGAAGTTAACTGGGGAGTAGGATTAGTTTAACTTGTACCTGAATGATTTGGATAGAGCTTCAAGGATGCCTATGATAATTATTGTTACAATCACTTAAACTTTTATATGTACAGAAGTTTATATTCCAAGTAATGTTTTGGGAGATTCCATGGTTTCTTTTGAATTCTTATTTCTTTCCGTTTGTTAATGTCAGCGCTTTGGGGAAAGCAAAATAGTTTCCGGGGTGTGAAGACTTGGTCAAAAATTGGTCAATCTAACCTTGCTCTGATACCACGATATCTCACATTCCATCTGTATTCATCTATCATTCACGAATTCACTTGAATCATGTGTAAAGTGCACTACTGTTTTCCTTCCATATTTCTGAACGATAAATCTAGCCTTGCTCTGATACCACTTGTTAGGAAAAATAACCTAATTAACTTGTTCAGGAATCTGAAGATAAACGATGTGAATGTAAAAGCAGAGACATCAAGATTATTTAACGTGGCGAAAAACCCCTCCAAGATAGAAGGTAAAAAACCACGGGACCTAGTCCAAAAATCTTCCACTATGATTAGATAATGGGTTACACAATTCTTCACCAAACCTATGGTGGATAAACCAATTGTTCAAGATGTGTGGAAACACTCTTTGAAAACAACTCTTCCCTAAACAAATAGAGGATTAACCAATTCTTCACCAAAACTATGGTGGATAAACCAAACAAGAAAGGAGATACAAAGATTTCTTACTACCATTAGGATTTGAACAAATCCTAGATTACTAAAGGTTGAAGAAGATAACCACAAACTAAATTGCTTCACAAGATTAATAATCTTCTTTTCTTCAAACCAATATTCTTCTCTTTCAATCTCTCTTGAAAGAACCACTTCAGAAATTTCTCTTTCTCTGACCTCTCTTTGTTCTCATCTCTCTGATCTCTATCTCTCTCTAATCTGAGAGGATATGATTCGAAAGGATTCTCTACTAACTCTCCCAACTGGGAGGATACTTTCTGACTTGAAAGTATGAATAATTTCTTCCCTTTCATTCCCTATTTATAATGATAAATAAGGAGGTATTCTACTAGAAATAGGATTCTTTTTTACGCTAGAAATAGAACTAAATAAGGAATAAGGGAAATCCTATTCTAACTATGAATCCTTTTTATATAAGGAGGGACCCCAACAATTTCCTCCTCTTTTTGGTGTAAAACTATAACAAGGTTGTCTCTTGGATTTATAGTTATATTTATAGTTATATATAGGGGAAATGGTTGTTTGGGTTTAAAAATTAATCATAATAACTAAAAAAACCTATATCTTTTTTAGGAGCTATCTAAATATTATGTGAAATGGTAAACAAAGTTTAAAATATTATTGATAATTAGTATGAAGGTCATTTTCCTTTTTTTCCCGTTCCCAATATACCCTTCCTAACTAAAACTTAATCTCTCTAAAAAAATACTGAATTTTGGGTTTTTTTTCTATCTTCTGCTTCTCGATTCTTCTTGTTCCTAATTCTTCTTCTTCGGATCCAGTCTTCTTTGAATCCTCTCTTCTTCTTATTCCTTCAGTCGATCAAGTCGAAACATTAGAGTCTAGATGGTTTGGTAACAGTCGACCCATTTAGGTGTAAAGAAGATTACGGCACAGAAGTTCTTCAAGCTGCGGATCGAATGAAATATTGCTTCATTCGTCATCTTCAGGAGTTCTTCATTAACAGGAGATCTTTGTTTCATCAAAATTCTCAAGTTGGAAGTGGTTTGATTGATTTGTATTCTGAATAAGGGTCTGGTGTTTAGATGTAAGGAAAGTGTTTGAAGAAATTCCAAAACCAGATTTGGTTTTCTGGAACTTTATAATATCAGGTTAGTGTCAAAATGAAGAATTCTCTGCTAGAACTTGCAGATATTTGACTGACTAAAGAAACTCAATAGGGTTATAGTAGAATTTCAATTTTTCTTTAACTATGCCGATAGTAGCTTCATCGTCTGATTTTCTTTATGTGCTTTAAGAGATTACTCCACTATTACTTAAATTCTGAACTAACATGATTATTTTTTTTCTCTTTTAGATGCTTGTGGCTGGTCAGTCAGAAGGTCTTTTGGAGATATAAGCTTACTAACCTTGAACAAGAACTATGAAGGCAAAAAGGTATCTTTCACAATTTTATTACAATAGAAAGATGTCAAACTTTACTTGGTCTATAAACCTGATAATTAGGTTCTCTTTGTTAAGTATTAAAGTGTACTTTTTGTCTTTCTTGTTGAGTTTCTTTCCTTATCCAGACAAATTTAGTTGATACTTGATTGATGTTTGATTCAATTAGATAATTGCACGTTATGCACAACACAAGTTTGGAAATGAAACTCTAGTTGTTCCAACGAATGCTCGAAAGTATAATGAGCCTACAAGCATCACCTTCATATATGTTCTCTCTGCTTGTGCACACAATGGGAAGGTAGAAAAAAGTTGGGAGTACTTTAATATGATGAGGGAGAAGTTTGAGATTGAATCACTAGCAGAACATTATTCATGTACTATTGACCTACTTGGACGAACTAGGAAATTGGAAAAGGCCGAGAGACTATTTGAATCACTGTCATTTGACTCACGTTCAATTGGTTGGGCATCATTATTAGGTGCTTGTAAAACCCATGGGAATATAAAGCTTGGAGCTAAAGCAACGATTCACTTTATTCAGCTTGAGCGTTCGAATGTTGCACTTATGCCAAGCTTGCAAATATTACGCAATTTGAGAAAGATGAGAGGAATTCACTACAATATGCAGGAGTCGCTGATCCAAAAGTATGTCATCCCATTATGTTAGTAGTTTGTTGTATTGGTTTATATAGCGTGTTTAGAATCATTCCGTTTCTTCCTTTATATGTTTGACAATTGTTGACATTACCGTCTGGGCTTGTACTGTCGCTAGAATTTCATTAGTCTCATTTCTCGACATTGTTGTAATTCGAATACCATGTTTGATTTTGCAGTGTTGCCACTTGGTGTAAAAAGTGAATGTTATTGCTTCTTCATCTGAAATTTGTGCAAAAATTGTGAGGTTCCTTCAATTGAATTGGAGTTGCAACATTCTCTGTCCAACTCCCTCTTATATTGCAAAATGTTTTTTTGTTGCAATGCCTTCCTCCATCTTATGATAAGGTCAGCTCAAGTACCAAAGGTGTTTTGAAAACAAGAATGAAGATGAAGATTTAGAAATGAAAGTTGCAGAATATATAACCAAGGATGAGAAGAAGAAACAGAAGTTGAACTTTTGAATCAAGTGGATACTTTTATAGACCTGGAAGATCAAAAGAGGACAACCTTTTTGAAAACCCATCTCTTAAGTTTTGAATTTGCACCGCAAACTGTAAGACTAGTAAATGAAGTTCGCCAATTTTATTTGGATGGAGGCAAAAATCCATTGGTGATTTTGAGTATGATTGAACTGATGAATGATGAAATCAATTCCAAACTCAAAATTTCGTAGACACTCTCAGTTTATATTCTCGTTTGCAAATCGAGTTTACAAGATACGCAACTCAAGATTATATTATGCAAAACATGCAAATCATGTTTGCAATCTATATTTTGCAAACACAATTTGCAGTTTACATTTTGCAAACACATGTTTGCAGTTTACATTATGCAAACACATGTTTGCAGATCAGATTGTTGCAAACACGTTTGCATAGCAGATTTTTGCAAACACGTTTGCATAACAGATTGTTGCAAACACGTTTGCATAACAGAATTTTACAAACACGTTTGCAGAAAAACGTAAAGGAAAAAAACGCCGTTTTTTCTGGGGTTTTTTTTTTAAAAAAGTATTGAAAGTGGATCTTGTTAGAAAGCTAATGAAAAATCATTTCTAAATATATAATTTTTATAAAAATCCGACATCTGAAACAAAAGTTATATCGATTTAAAATTTAAAGAAAAATAAAGGAATTTAGTTACACAAAATGACAAAAAAAAGTATTTTAGTATTTGCACACTTTTTGACCTAAATAATAATTTTCAAATGTTTTGTGTTTTTCTACTCATTTTCAATATTATTTTGACCTTTCTAAAAATTACCCCATATATATATATACCCTTATGTGCAATTGATGTACTCAATATGTTGCTGATCTACAACATCGATATTTTTGAACAATTGAGTCAATGATTATGATTGAGATTAATGTTGTGATAATTGTTATAACAGAATCAACAGTCAGATTGTTTAGTGATGATCTGCTACTTTTACCATTTTCCTTCTACTTCACGTACATCCATTATTTAAGTTCAGAGATTTTTTAGGAGATAGTAGTAGAAACATAGGTTTACATAGGAGAAGATACCCATTCAATCATTTATTTTGGTTTTTGTTGTTGTTTGCTTATACTACATTTTTTCTTTCCTTCTCTAAGTGGGGAGGGACATAGACTCATAAGCAACCTTTAACAGGAACTTTAATAGGCAACAACTTTATGGCTAAGATCATCCAGAGTGCCTTAGGGAAATTCTTGAAGCAACATGATAAGGCGCACACGGCGACTTTAATACAGGGACACCGGAGGCGCCCATCCGAAGTAGACGCCTACTTCAGTCAGCTGAGTTCAAGCCCTGACTGTCCAAATTAGCAAATTATTATCGAAATTGAAACCACTCAAGGTGCGGATAGCCAACTAGAATGCCTATAGATTCTCCCATCTTTAGTTCACCCACCCTCTGAGAAAATGAATTCCCACGATGGAAGTCAACAAAATTTTAGTTTTTCAACAAAAAATAACAGTTTAGTTTCCTTCTCAAAAATGCATAATTATCTTCCGTAATATACTCACAGTGTTTGGTAATCTTAGGTTGATGGGAGGTTAGTCCAAAAAAATAACAAATTAAATGGCAATAATTAAATCCGCTGACATTTTAAAATGATTGTTTAGTCCAAAGATTGTGAAAGAACAAATTTGGGACCATAACAGAGTTTAGTCAAAAAGTTTACAAATGACAAGAGAATTCATATAATATAACATATCACATCATTATAATGTCCAACTCCAACAAAGCTTAGATATCTCACGATAAAATCATAATGTAGGGAATAAAGACAGACATAAGATGGTTGTATTATTCCCTTTCAAGCCATGGTTATATGGAAATAAAAATAGCCAAATTGTATATCTACTCTAAGAGCTTAACCACAATATCTACCACCCATCCTACTTCATTTCAACCTGTATATTTTATTCGAAATCCTCAAAGTTATCATACCTAAATTCATCAATCACGTTATGAAGTGATGTGTTGTAATACATGTATAAGAATTCATCAGGAATCACATTTCTAGAAAAATAAAGTTTTGTCAATAGAAACATAAATAACATCATCTACAGGTAAAATCAATATCTACCATTTAGAAGTGATTGTTATTCTAATCACATTTCTCTGGACCGCTAGCCAAACCTGGCTAAAATTATGGTTCAACTTATGTAGAATATGTGTTGACGTAAATAATAATCAGATATTCAGATGCATATGTATCAAGAAAATGAGCACTGCCTAAGTTTTGTTCTAAAAAGGCATTTCCCCCGGGCCACTTGAATAATCTGTGTCAAGTTTGGATTTGTGAATCATTATATTCTCTTGTTTAATCATGGTTGATGTACAGGATATGGCTGCCCATTCAGCATGTGACTTTGGTGGGGGTAAAGCTGAAAAATTGTCCTTGGCAAAGTATTGGCAAGTAATTGGTAAGGTAGAGTATTAAACTCTCAGTTCACTGACCAGGAATTGAGAATCAGGGGCGGTGCCCGATAACGCCAGAAGAATTTGGATTACTGCTTGCAGTTTTAGGCTTGGACAACTCCACTCGCCTATATCTTCCTTCCCACAAGGTTTATTTTGTTCCCTAGCATAATTCCGAGAATAATCCCATATAGACGAGGGCATCTCTTGATCAAGAATATAATGGGCCTTTCCGCTCAATTGGTTTTGAGTTGGACGCCTATAAACTTAATATGATATCAGAGCTAGGGCCAATGATCAGACGTTCCCCCACGTCACCCAACAAAAACCGATACATGTTAGGCTCAAAAAATGCCACAAGGAAGGGGCAGATAATAATAGATTAATAGCTTTGTTCCATATTGAATTTTAAGCCACCCATGTGGTTCATGTTTCAGATAACTTAACCTAGGTTGGTTCATCTTCTAGGTCTACGATAGTGTAGCAAGGATCTCAACTTTGCGAAAGTTATTTCCATTAATGGAGGACAAGAAAAGCCTTGCTTCGAAGGCAGAACAGGCTAAAACTGAAGGCAAGGCTTCTTTACTAGATGCGGTTGATTACTATGTGAGCATGAAGAGCTACATCTTCATTTCTGCATCACCTGGAAATATGCACAATGCGTTGGTAAACCCTTATCTCTCATCAAATATCAAATATTTTGTCATCATAACTTAAACTGTGAAAACCTCATACTCTCTGCACTCATAAGTGATAAGTCATACCTCCTCTATAACGACCCCAACGTCAACAATTATCGGTGTTGCCCAACTTTTGCCACTTAGTCTCCTGCCCAATTGTACAGACTAAAGGGTATAGCCCAGTCTCAAGTCGCTTCTCCCAGGCGAGGTTGGATAGTTCACTCATCCTTTCTGATTGAGACATCATTTAGATATATTTCCTTCTTGATAGTGAAGCTTAAGCGCTATCGTCATCTGAGTGGGGATCAAATCTCTCTTCTGCGACCAGCTAAGAACCATGAAAATCACATACGACTCAACATCTGACAAGTCAAACTATACTTGGGTATTTGAATATAGTTCTTGATTAAATTTTTAGGCGATCATATCAAGTGGGACATCACACGTACGAGAACTTGAAAACTGTTAGGCCAAGCATGGGATTGTTAGGGCAGCTGTTCTTGAATAAGAGCATGGAATGGTCTGAGTTTCAGCAGGCAGTACAAGATGGGCACAGAAATAGGCAAGGGCAAATCAGGTTGAGGAAGAAGAAACAATCCATCTATACATATCCTGCTCCTGATTGCATGTGCCATGGTTAGTAAAGTACACAAGAAGGTTATCTTCCACTTTTGTTTGTGAATTAACTATATTTTTTGTGACATCTTGGGAAGTCATCAATAAAAAAGGAGATCTATACCTACATATGTGAGACAGAGAGAGGTGTATACTAGATAAACCAATTGGAGTTTTGCAGTGTCCAATGATTTTATAAAGCTAAGCCAATAAGTTTAGTTTGTTGGAGATTAGATGTATAGATACTTCAATAAACTCAATAAACTCAAAAGATTCACATCAACATACTTTCATATAATAAAGTTTCTTTAGATCTACACAATCTCATAACCATAATACACAAAGTTTTGTCACAATATTTAACTAGATTTGAAGTTAGTTCTTACCTTAAACACAATATTCTTACTAGATCCATTTCTTCTTCTTCTTCTTCAATTTACTTCTATACTAATCTCTTTTTACTTTCTCTCTAGATTGTTCTTGAGCTAGTCAAACAAATGACTCTACACCTTTTCAATTAATTTCATGAGGCAATTTTACTTATTTACTCCTTGTAGTTTGATAAACCCATTTACTCAAGCCCACATTTTATATTGGACCCAAACCCAAATTTGGTTTAAAGTCACCTTTCAACACAGTTGTTCATCTTTATTTATCATCAAATATGTGGTTTGGGTGAGGATGAGGAAGAAGAGGTAAAATTAGAGAGAAAGGTTGACTTGGATACTAAGTGGGGGGGGGGGGGGGGGGGGGGGGGGGGGGGTAGTGGATCGAGACTTTCACAGACTTTCATAGACAAATTGTCCCGTAGACATTTCAAGACATTTCGGATGACTTATTATAGACAACATGTGTTCATAGACATTTTCAAGACATTGAGAGTTTGTAGACAAAATGTCTTTATAGACATTTCAAGACATTTGATCCATAAACAAAATGTCCTGGGGACATTTTAAGATCTTGAGTCCATTGACAAAATGTGTAATGCATATTATATTTGTGCTAATCAAAAATATATTTTTCGACTTTTGTAGACATCTGTGAATATTTGTGGACATTGATGGATATTTGGTAGACATTTATTATTTTAATATTATTATTGTTTAATCATATGAAATAATATATTTATACTAACATATCAAAAATATATTTTTCGACTTTCGTGGACATCTGTGAATATTTGTGGACATTGATGGACATTTGGTAGATATTTATTATTTTAATATTATTATTATTGTTTAATCACATGAAATAATATGTTTATACTAACATTTCAAAAATATATTTTTCGATTTTCGTAGACATCTGTGAATATTTGTGGACATTGATGGACATTTGGTAGATATTTATTATTTTAATATTATTATATTGTTTAATCACATGAAATAATATGTTTATACTAACATTTAAAAATATATTTTTCGATTTTCGTAGACATATGTGAATATTTGTGGACATTGATGGACATTTGGTAGACATTTATTATTTTAATTTTATTATTATTGTTTAATCACATGAAATAATATATTTATACTAACATTTCAAAAATATATTTTTCGACTTTCGTGGACATCTGTGAATATTTGTGGACATTGATGGACATTTGGTAGACATTTATTATTGTAATATTATTATTATTGGTTAATCACATGATGGACTTCAAATGTCTCTTGTTTTTTGAAAGACATTTTGGCTTCCAAATTTGTCCCAAATCCTTCACAAATCCATCAAACTATGAAGTCCACCAAAGTATGAGACATTTTAGAAGACAAATCGAATGCCTCGGACTTTCATAGACTCTCAAATGTCTGGATTTGAATGCCTCAGACTTTCGTGGACTCTCAAATGTCTGGATTTGAATGCCTCGGACTTTCGTAGACTCTTAAATGTCTGAATTTGAATGCCTCGGACTTTCGCGGACTCTCAAATGTCCGCGAAAGTCCCAATCCAATACCCCCCCCCCCCTAAGAGAGAAGTAGAAGAAGCAATTAAATAAAAAAATAAAAATAAAATAACTTTTAGCCACTATATAAAACAATAAATTAAAGCTATCTCTTTGGGAAATGTTGTTTGACCCGAGTTGGCCGGTTGAATTAGACCCGATAGCTAACGTGGCCTGCCAACTCGGACCAAATCCCATTCCCGTGGAGAGATGGAACTCCTTCATGATCACAATCAGAAAGCACTATAGCCTTCTTGATGATCTATCAACTTGGGAAGTGCAATCGGGTAATGACATTAACATCTGGACTGACAATTGGATTCCTGAAATCAATGGAACTATTCAGAACAACAATCAATCCGATCTTACCAAAGTAACTCAACTTATCTCGAACAACAACTGGAATAATGAAGTGCTCAGAGCCAACTTCGACGTTAATACTCAGAATCTTATCAAAACTATCCCGGTGAACAGCAAAGGTAAGGACCAGCTCAAATGAAAACTTACCAAATCGGGTAAATTCACGGTTGCTTCCATGTATCAGCACCTCAGCAATAATAACAGTACTCACAACCCTAACAACCAGAACTGGAATTTCATCTGGTCTCTCCCGACCGTTTCGCGCATCAAAATGTTCATCTGGAAAATCTGCACCAAAGCTATCCCTGTTAGGGAAAGAATCGGAAAATAAATCGACAATAATACCATTTGTCCCAACTGCACTAGTATAGAATCCATTGAACATGCTCTTTTACACTGCGCTTTGGCTAAAAACATCTGGTTTAACTACAATATCATATCTGAAAATATTACGTCCATATCTGACTGGATCTTCTCTTGGGAAAATCATATTCATCTTTGCTACACCAGAGATAATATTCACTTTTCGACCATTTTATGGATTTTATGGAAAGTGAGGTGTGACCACTGTTTTCAATATGAAATCAATGACCTGAATAAAATAATCAGAATGATCGAAAACTTCCCAAAAATCAATATGAAATAGGAGAAAATCAAACATACTTCTAGTGAGAAATGGCAACCCCCGCCCCAGAATTTTATTAAGGTGAATGTTGATGCATCTTTTACTAATATAACATCCAATGTGGGAATTAGCTTGATTATTCACAATGCAGAATCGAAATTCATAAAAGCGAAAGTAAAATCCACTAGAGCCAGAAACAGTGAAGAAGGAGAGGCGATGGCAATCTTATTCGGCCTCGAATGGGCGAAAGCTAATCAACTCAAGAATATAATTGTAGAAAGCGACAATATCAATCTCATCAAACATCTTCACAATAAACATCACACGTTACACTGGGAATCTTTAATCCACATCCGGAGAATTCGAGAAAGCAGAAAAGAATTCGAAGTGGTGAAATTCAAGTATACGAAAAGATAACTCAATTCCAGCACAGACAGTTTAGCTAAATGGGCAAGGAAGAAAAACGCGAGTAAAGAGTGGAAGAATGTACTTTATATTTTAGTTAATAAATATTGTAATAACGTTGTTATTTAATCTATGAAAGCTAGTTCAACAAAAAAAACATAACTCGATCAAAATGAGTGGGACCCAAGTTGAATAAGCCATCTATTTTACAGAAACTTCATTTTTTTTTAGAGAGATTCAGAAGTTCTCTTCCGGTTTTTAGAGAAACAAAAGAAAAATCTGAAAAGATCTAGTTAAGAAATTGATTCCTCTGAGTTTACAGATACCTCTCTTCTTGAATGAATATGGAAGAATTTCTAAAACATAAGATTAATTTCTCATGAGATGGACCACTCACAGATATGGAAAGCAAACTAGAATTTGAAAATTCAACCAAAAAGAAAAGATCAGTTTAAGATTAAGGGGGATAAGGTAAGAATGCCACGCTAGTAATACATTACAATGAAATACTAACGGCCGCCAATTTCTAAAGAAACCATTGCTTCAGCGTCACCAACTGTATTATTAGTACTACCAACGTAAGATAATTCGGATCTTCCTTCTTCTAACAAGTAAATCTTCTCTTCTTCATCATCATTTCCTATGAGCTCGTCGAAAGCCCTCTTATGATTGAAAGACCTTTTCATCAGTCCATCCAACACAATAAATGCTTCTTTCATTTTAGGTCTACTTTCTCCTTTTATACTTAAGCATCTCTTTGTTAGTTCTGCAACTTGTTCCACTTGATATTGTTGCTCATCATTTTCATTACTCGCAAACTTATGGTCGGCGATATGAAACAACCGACTTTCTCTCATAGAAGAGAGGAAATAATTAGCTAAGCTACAGTGATCTTGATGTCTAGCGAGAGAAACTGCCTTTTCCCCAGTGAGTAGTTCTGCAAGTAGAACTCCGAAACTATAAACATCACTTTTCTCTGTTAGTTGTCCCGTAAGAAAGTATTCTGGGTCCATGTACCCAAAAGTTCCTTGAACTGCCGTATTCAATAATGTTTGATCGAAAGGGACTAATCTTGATGCTCCGAAATCTGATACTTTAGCTTTATAATCATCGTCTAAGAGTATATTACTTGACTTAATGTCTCTATGAATTATAGGTACGGAAGCATCCGAATGTAAGTATGCAAGTGCTCCTGCCACCTCTGCCGCTACCCTTAAGCGGTCATTCCATAAAAGATTTGGTACTTTTTTCTCATTATTGTCGTGTAGATGTTCAAACAGAGTTCCATTTGTAATAAACTCATAAACTAGTAAGGGAACTTCAGATTCTAGACAACAACCCAACAGACGAACCACATTTCTATGGTTGATTTGTGATAAAACAACCACTTCGTTTATAAATTGGTCAATTTGAGTTCTGTCAATCACTTTTGATTTCTTAATAGCCACAACTTCTCTGTTAGACAAGACTCCTTTATAAACGGTACCATATCCTCCTTGACCAAGAATTTGAGTCTCGTCGTAATTGTTGGTGGCTTTGTTTAGTTCTTCAGTAGAAAATATTTTCGCAATTGACTTACTACTTCTACCATTTGTGCCACTCCTATTATCTTCGGATACTTCTTCTCGTTCATGAAGGAGTTGTTGCAACATCAAACCTCCATTTTGCATAAAAAATTTGTCTCTAACCTTGAGTAATTTTATCTTCATATACCACAAATATGACCAAAAGCTGCTCACAAGTAAGACTATCAAGGCTACACAACTACCTGCATAGAATGGTAATTCATGTTTATCAATCAACATTTGCATTCAACAACCAAACCACAACTTTTTGGGACTAATTCATGTTTATCTTAACAGAACAATATCTTGGGTTGTTTTTTATTTTGGTTTATTTGGAGTCTATAGTAACCGAAGTGGTCAAAATATATTTACCACAGTCAAAGAAGCGTAGAGGCACCAATAACACAAATGATACAAAGTGTTTTTGGAAGTAGGAAACTTCCTCCAACTTCAGAGTACTTCTTCAGTGAAACCCTATAAAGAGGGATAATTCTTTTGTTTTGTGTCATAAAACGACTTTCTTTCTAATATACTCCATATTACACAATCACTTACCTATAATTATTGGAGTAGTTGGAGACCTCGTTTTGTTTGTAAAACTAGTTGGAATTGGAGGCGTCGGTGGGAGAGAGCAATTAAATGTAAATTGGTTTAACACGTTCTCCCTGAGATAACCATCTCGGCAGGAACATGTGTAGTTACCCACTGTGTTTGAGCAGATTTTCCATTCTTCTTTACATATATATTTGCATTCATTAATATCTGAGGAGAAAAATTGTGATAATTACAATCTCCTCATAATCGTAATTATTCTCAAAATTAAGTTGATATTAGAGATGAATATGACGATTACCTTGACAACTATCTGGAGAACTCATAAGGTATGGATTACCTTCATATCCGCTTGTGCACTTGCAGCGATAACTAGGAGCACCTCCTTGATCGTCTAGCTCGTCGCAAAAGGTATTCGTCCCACACGCATAGCTAGATAAGTTTTTTATAACTTGATCGCATGTCTCGTTCCCAATAGTCCAACTCAATATGACAGGAGCATACGTATCACCGTCTTCATTAAATCCCTTCATATATGATTTTGTAAAATGGAACCAATTTTTTTCAACTATAAATGCCGTATTACATATACCCGAATTCTTATCCTTACTTCCATCGCCTTGAATAATGGTGACATCATATCTCTGGATGCCTTTCGGAATGGAGGTCTTGCAACAACCAATGCCCGAGCAAGTTCCATCATCCACTATATCATCTATATTCTTACAAGTAGGCACACATCCTGTGACACTATTACCTACTAAACTTCCTCCCTCAACTGTATATTTGGCAGTATTGTTGCAACCGATACCATAGAACTCGTTTTTAGTATCGGAGAATGTGAATTTGACAATTCTGGCCCAGGTCTCTCCAACATGACGATTACAAGCAGTGCCTATGGGTAGTTTTACTCTTAAGTCCCCGTCCACTGATATGTTTGTGACCTCTATATTACCAGACAACAGCCTTGGGGGAAAGTAAGAGTAATTGCAACTTAAGTTAAACGGTTGGAAACCATAATTAGGTTCATGATGATAACAATCTTCGCCCATGCCAAATGGGTAGGGAATGCTAATATTGTTGCATTCTTTTATGCACCCAGGCTCTGTGGTGGTGATCATCATCAGTACTAGTAGTAATATTAAGATGGGTAGAAGCAACGTTGATGAGTGCTCTACAGCAACCATATTTACTGGACTCATTTTTGTTTATGCTCCTGTTCTCAAGAATCCTTAACCTATATATTTATATAGAGAGAGAGAGTGGATTCTCGTTAGAAGACCATTCTTCTTGTGATTCTTTTAGATTTTTCTTTTGTTAATTCTGAAAATTCGCTTTTCTCGGCTTGACCCGCTTACTACATTTTCGTCCACAACTTTACGGACCATATTGATTAGAAGAAATTTCTTTTCGACATTTCTTGTCCTTTGGCTTGACTTTTTTTTTTTGTTTGACTTGTTCTTTTTACAACATCAACATTTTTGAACAGTTGAATCAATAATTGTGATTGAAATTAATGTTTTAATAACTATTATAACAGAATAAACAGGGAGATTGTTTAGTGATGACCTTCTACTTTTACCATTCTCCTTTTACTTCACATACATCCATAATTTAAGTTGAGAGATTTTATATGAGATAGTAGTAGATACATAGGTACAGTGGTGTTTATCTGGTTGGACCTTAAATAGGCCTTAAGAACGGAGATTGCATTTCCTAATCTTTCATGGATGGTTAGGGGTATTGGTTAGAAGAAATTTCTTCTTTTGGACATTTTTTGTCCTTTTGGTTGACTTGTTTTTTTCCGCTGGACTTGTTTTTTACTTGACGTTAAAATGGGGCCACGGAGTCTTTTCAAATCACTCACTATACAAGCTCTTAATATCCTAATTTTGTGGTCATGTACTGCAAAAAACAATTAAATTAGAAAAATAATAATAAAGGTAAATAAATAAACATAATACAATAAAAATTCATGTAGTTTGGTTGTCGAGACCTTCTCTCTACAAGGGACAATGATGCTATGATTTTCATTACAAATGAAAAAACAATATCACTGTGCAAATTTATTAAAATCCTCACACTTAATCAGCTCTAATTATCTCTCTTTAAAATCAAAAACTAGATACCAGAGTTATAATGATAACAATTCTTTATAAGACTAGGACAAACATCAATTAATGCTCCGAGCTTAAATATTTAAAACTATCTTTCGGATTGCAAATTGAATTAGATATTGACCCGTATTCATAGAAGATTCAACAACTTTAGGGCATTAAAATAGAAATTTCTTTTTACTCTTGTCTTTTCACTTAACTTGTTTTTTTGCTTGACTTTTTTTTTTGCTTGACTTGCTTGACGTTTAATGGAGTCAAGACAACTGTAAAGTTCAAATCAATCACTATGTATAAGCTCTTAAATATCTCAACTTTTTGGTCATATTTACAACGAAGAACAAATCAGTTTAGAAAAGTAATAACGAAAGCAACTAACTAGTTTAATAAAAGAGATTTACGTAGTTTGGTTGGTGAGGCCTTCTTTACGAACAACAATGATGCAATAATTTTCACTATAAATGGAGAACAAGATTATTGTGTAACTTACTAAAATCTCCACACTCAGCCACCTCTAACTCTCTCTTTCTCTCTCTCTCCAAAATAAAAATTAGAAACGTCGCAACTCGCAAGCCAAAAATTTTAGAAATATTTCCCCGGCTGCAACTTGGATTAGATGTCAACCCATATGATGTAGATTGTTGCGGAAGCGAAATAATTTTAGAATCCATTACTAGAATTAAGAAGAGAGAGAAGAAATAACTAAAGATAAACTAAAATAACTGTAAAGAAAGAAGATGCAATCAAGGGATTTTTTATAACTCAATTCAATGTCTTACAAGATAAACTGAACTTCTCTTATATAGAGAATATGCTTTCCTAATTAGACTCAAAGTGGGAAACAAGATAACTACTAATATTACTTTCCTTGATTGCTAATATTCCTAAACATAGAAACCCTAAATAATAAAATAGGAAACTTATAATAATATAACTTCTAGGCTGTTGGGCCTATAGTTGGGCTAGCCGTGAGACCCATAGGAGGATGGCCGCCATCATACTCCCCCGTTGCGGAACAACTTGCCCCCAAGTTGGTGTTGTCATAAAGCAGATCGCCCAGGTAATACGGATATATATCAGCGATGTGGAAGGTGTCATTGACGACGATTTTGAAGGCAATCCTTAGTTCCCACTTTGCGCGAGATTTGTCGGAAATTGGAAGAAGACAAATAAGGATCACATCACCAACTAAAATCCAAAACTCATGATGCGAAAGATCCTGCAAAATCAATTGGAAGAAACAAACTTCTAACAAATTTCTACATCTTCCGTCATCTAGTAATTCGATGAAAAACACCAGATTAATCGTTATGGAAAAATCAACTCTGAATTTCGGCAACCACTTTATCACTCTTTCTGTATCTTTCCTTTCAATAACAACTTGAATCATCTTCCCACGTTCATCATGGTGAAGTTTATAAACCAAAACTCTATCATAAGTTGTCGTGTTAAGAACTTGAAGGAATAATTTATCGAACAAGTGATGGGCATCAACGTCTACACCAATCTCTTGAAGGAGTTGAAGGAGATGTCCTTCGACCAAGGTGACAATGCGAACAATTTGTCGGATAGGATAATTGATGTGGAAGATCATCAAGTCCGATTGATTTAGGGATCGTAGAGTTGTAGCTAGAGACCAACTACGATCGTCGAACTACGAAGTAATTCGCGGCTAACTTCGATCGGATCCTACAATGGGTTACACATAAGAGTGACAAATTGATCTAGGATATGACTAGTGGGAGTGAGATATAATCATGGGAGTGTCCCATAAACATATCTCATAGGCCTAAAAAGGAATTAGGCAAAGATAGTACAAAAAGGCCAAAAACAGGGTTTTTGGGCCTAGGCCGATTCGGGCACTTTTAGGCCTCGGATTGGGCTGATTTTTGGAGGGACGTTTCCTTATGTTATGAACATTAAATCTGCCAATTTTGGCTGGGTTTGGACGTCATCTCCTTAGGGAATTGAGAAAATACCAATAGTTGCTATTTTCGACTATTTCCCTAAATCTTATTCTAAAGGGTGTTTTAGGAAACCTAAAAGGAGGTGGATTCTTATTAGGGTTCTATATAAACACTCTTAGGGCAGAGAATAATGTGTGGAATTTCTCTCTAAGCTTTCTTACTCTATCACATCAAGTAGAGAGGAGAAAGTGAGCTAATTCCCATTATTATCAATCTAGTCAAAGAAGAAGGTGTTCTTCTTTTCCAACCACCATTGGTGTGCTAGCTATACAACAAGGTGGGAGATCAAATTGATTGCTCGTGTCCCAAGTAGAGGAGCTACACTTGAAGCTCTTGGTCTTCTTCAATCAATTCAACTAGTTCGAGGGAAAAGCGATTAAGGTAATCTACTATCTCCATTAGATTAATTACTAGTTTTGCATGTGATCCTGGGGATACTAGTGTAGACATTAGATGTTTTATTTCCGCTATAAACACTAGTATAAGGGTATAAATCCCTACAGTGGCGTCAGAGCCTCTTGCAATGAACTAGTTTTTGCTAAGAATCGAACTAGTTCATATTAGATATGATTGATAGTTTGATAAATTAAGTTTATAAAAGTATTTTAAAAGTGTTTTAAAATTATTTAAACTCACAATTTGATATTATTGAATGGGACTCAATGAATTTCAAATTGAGAATCAAATTGATGATTAAAAGTCTTTTAAAAGTCTCAATTTGATTGAATTTCAAACTAATCCATGCTTGATTAAATTGATAGTTATGTTTAAAAAGATTTTAAAACATAAAATTTGATTAATTTTGAATTGGATTCAAAGATTTTTCAAAATTGATTTCAAAATTGTTCTTTGAAAATTTCAAAAACCTAGACTTTGATCCAAAATTGGTTTGATTAAGAGTTGTTTTTAAGTTTTGGAAACTTTTGAAAAACAAAAATTTAGAATTTTAGAAGTGTTCTAAAAGAAGTGTTTTGAGTTTTAGGAAACTCTCAAAACAAAATTTGGAAATTTTTAAAAGTTTCTACAAGTTTTGTAAAATTTTAGAAGTGTTCTAAAAGATTTCAAAATTTAGAAAGAGTTTTAAAATTGGAAGTTAGCAAATAAGATTTGCACAACAAAAAAAAAAAAAATTTGGAAACTAGGGTTTTAGAAACCCTAGTGTCCGGCCAGGAAGCTGCTGGTCGCGTCCACTGGACGCGTCCAGAGCAGCTGCTGAGACACGTCCAGGATATGCGTCCAGCAGCTGCAACCAGATTGCCACTGGTCGCGTCTAGGACGCATCCAGAGCAGCTGGGACGCGTCTTGGAGACGCGTCCAGGTCGAGCCTAGGACTCGACCACCAGCTGTAATGGAAGCATCTGGACGCGCCTTGGAGACACGTCCAGAACAGCTCGGAAGCGTCTAGGACGCGACCAGAAGCTGCACTGGTAGCTTCCTGGACGCGTCTGAGACGCGTCCAGAGCTCTCGACCAGACGCGTCTTGGAGACGCGTCTGGAAGGTTCTGGGTGTCTCGGACTAGTCTGAGACACCTAGTGCTGGTCCGGTCCAGCACCAGACACGTCTAGGACGCGTCTGGTACATGGACTAGCGTCCTGGCTCCGGCCAGGACGAGACCAGGCCTTGATAGGCCTCGGCCAGGACATGCCGGCCCTATGGGCCGTGCTAAGTCCGGACCTTGTCCGAGCCCTTTTTGGGCTTGGGCCGGGACTTGTCTAGGACTTGTCCCGGGCTTTTTCGAGGCTTTTCGGACCACAAAAAGGGACCATCATTCGAGTGGGAGTTTTTGCCAAAATTTCTTCCGATTCCAACCAAATAATTCCAAAATCAATCCGGGCCATCCAAGGGCCCAAAACGGATTTCTCTTTAAATTGATTTATGAAATCATTAAGAATCGAACCAATATTTTTTCCGAAATTGACCCGGGCTTTCTCGAGCCCAAAACGGAGTTTTTCTTAAAGTTGATTTTAGAAATCATAAAAGATAAAATCGGAACGCACCATTAGTTGAATTCTTCAAATTTAGACTTAAGGTCCGTAATGTGACATGTGATGTCAACAAAAGTATCTCCCAAGATAATCATGCATATATAGTTCTTAGCCTTGATATATTATATGATTGCATGTGATGAGAATGCGGGAAACTAGTATGGCCATAGATTTATTTCTTTATTCTTGTTTTAAACACGGATGGGTGCATGCTTTGTAATTAATTTTAATTTCTAGTTTATACGATCTGCGAATCGTTAGAGTCTTGTAATTAGAGTTTAAGGGTCTATAAGTCCATTGAAGAAACTCGAGGATGAAATTCAAAGTCGAGTGGGAGAAATCAATGGAGGTTCAAAGATGGCGATCTAAGACGAACCAAAAGGCGAAACAAGAAGAAAACCAAAGGAGATTAGATCTTCTAGGTTAGGGGCCATACTAGGATCCATGTCTGCCTGATTTACTTTCTCGCGCGCATTTACTTACTTTTTACGCTTTATGTCGTGGGTGTTAGTTAGGCTAAATAGTTCACTATAACAAACGCCAGACTAGCGTAAAAGTCCCCAAAACGTAATCTTGAGTAATCGCCTATCCAGATTAAGACACTCGTTGCGCCCTTGTTCGAGGAAGGTGGGTCGGCCTTCGCAGAGTACCTCCTCTACCTTGGGACAATGCGGGTAGGTCTATAGAAGAGGCCTACACGTCTAAATGGTTCTACTCAACGAGATCAGCAAGAGAGTCTTGGATACTCGAGGCAAAAGGATAGATTAGTCATTCATTAATGAAATCTATCAACCAAGAGTCATAAGGTATGATCAGTGAAGTAGTTCACTCACCCGGAACGACGGAGTCAAAGGGTAGGGCCTTCGTCCGCTTTACTCCGAAGAACTGGGGTCTTGGAATCACTTATTCAATCGGGGACGATTTTTATTGAATAATGTGGGAAAACTAAGTTTTTCAAAAACGATAACGAGTTTTAAAACTTTGCCATTTCTTTTATGTAGTTCAAAGATGACAAAAGATATTTTCAACTTCCGCTCACTTCTCGACAAGGAGAAGATGAATGAGCACAACTTCCTTGAATGGGAAAGGAACCTGGGAATAGTTCTCAGGATGGAAGGAAAGCAATATGTACTAGAAACTCCAATTCCTGTATTGGATGATAATTCGACTAAAGAAGAGATAGATGAAGAAAGGAGTGTGCGGAAAAAGGCAGAGCCTGTAACTTGCTTAATGCTAGCAACCATGGAACCGACTCTGCAAGAGCAGTTCATAGACATGGATGCTTACTCCATGATGCGACAACTTCGGGAAATGTTCCAGAAACAGTCGAGATTGGAGAGGTTTGAAACCTCTAAAGCAATTATGGACATGCGCCTTGAAAAGGGAAAACCAGTTGGGCCTCATGTTCGTCAAATGATCAGGCTCACGGGCAAGCTGGCTAAACTAGGTTTCCCTTATAGCCAACAGACGGCTACCGACACTATCCTTCACTCCCTCTATAGTGGTTTTCATCAGTTTAAAATGAACTACAACATGAATGGATGGGATAAAACGTTGCAGGAACTTCATTCTATGCTTCTAACAGCCGAAAAGGACGTCGCTATAGTGGAGACTAAGAAGGACGTTCTTATGGTACAAAAGGACAAAGGGTTCAAGAAAGGTGGAAAACAGAAGAAGAAAACCGCGTCAAAAGGAAAAGGCAAACGAGTTGCCAAACCTAAAGACAAAGGTCCTCCTCCTGACACCAAATGTTTCTACTGTGATGGCAAGGGCCACTGGAAAAGAAACTGCCCTAAGTTCTTGGAGGACAAAAAGAATGGAATAGTGGCTTCCAATTCAGGTATAAACAGTTAACTTATCAAATACTGTAAAATTCCCAAACTTTGGTAAGTGATACCTAAAATGGCCCTATCATTGTGAATGGACAGGTGCAACTGGGAACTGAGTATTTGGCTAAGGAAGACAAGATCCTAGAGGGAGCAGAAGCCTCGACTGCTAAGGATGCTGAAAGGGATCGAAGTCTACTTTAGGCACTATTCTAGATTAATCGTTTTTCTAGTTTTTTAACATCATCTCTGTACTAAGTATTATGGAGAATGAATAAAGAACTTTATTTCTAGATTGAGATGTTAATAAGTGCTAAATTTAACAAACTATACCAAAAGATTCTAAACTTGGTCAAAAACCTATAAGATAGGTTCATCCCAATCGGAAAGGGATGAGGACAACAAGTCCACTATAACCAAAACATGAATCAAACTGACAAGAAAGAAAGCCTTGAGTCGGAAACAGAGATTGATCTTCAAACGTACTTCTAACCTATCCATATTTGGAGTGTCCAAAAGGATTAAGATGAAGAACACGAATCAAACTCTATCCTCCAAAATCCATTAGTCTAGACATAGCTTCTCACAAAACTACCAAAATTCCGTCTAAAGCTAAATTTGTACAAAACTAGCTAATATCTGACGCAATTTCTTTTTGAAAGAAATTTGGGCTTCTTCCATAACCAATCAAGAGAAGAAAACACTAATTATTACAAGAATAAGTGGGAGAAAAGTACAAGTCGATTTAATTCGATCATGAGAAAAATCATGGAGGATCATGAAGAACAATCATGAAACTTGTACAAGACGATTAAATTCGACCAAGAGCAACAAACTGCGACTCCTTGGAAAAGGAAAGGTTAAAGATATGATCTTGTAAACCCACCGCACAAATGCGAATGTCATTCGCAGGAGAACTCTCAAAGCGAGTGAAAGTGTCTCTAAAGGTATATCTCAAAGTAGTTGAGATAAACTCCAAGTTGTTGTTCAAAAGCCCTGAAAGGTCAAAATAAAATCTCAAAGACACAGAAAATAAAGGTTATTTCTGAAGAGATAAAAGACCTGCGCAGAAACGGAAACTGACTCTAGATTTTGGCTAGAAGCCAAAATCATCGTGGAATCCATATCTCGTCAAGACATGAAGCTTGATAATTTAAGTCAACAGAAGACCTAAATTGGTTTTCCAAAATAGAAAACTGAGAAGGATGGAAACATTCATGTTTCCCGAAACGAGACAAGAAGAATAAAGATTCTTCCAATCAAGTTATGTCCACAAGCATGCTTCAGAAATCTATCGACGGATTAAAAGCACGCAAGAGTTAGAATCTTCGATTCAAAAGGCAATCAAAGAAGTTTGATTCCTGAGGAATGAAGAAAATCTTGAATCACGAAATTTCAAGAAGGTAAGTGGGAGTAAACAAACCTTCCGGGTCCGTATGCAGAGTACATACAAAAGATTGAGTACGACATAAGGTGTTGTATAACAGTAACGAACTGACTCAATAAAGGACCACACACAAAAGGATAAAATGCCATTTTGGGCATCTGAAGATCTATAAGCATAGATCAAAAGGATGATAGGATTAGAGAGACTCAGTACGCTGAGATGCTTGAGATCCGAAACAGAAAATCTAAGACTCGGAAAGTCTAAAAGATTTCGACCCAAAAACTCATGACAGAGGGCGTTGCAAAACTCGGAGTCTGAAAAGACACCGATGAGCTAGCACGCATGAGAGAGACATTTATGTTCGAAAACATAAAGTCAATCATGTTGGACATGATTAGCATTTAAACATCCGAATTCGGATTGGAAAACCGAAACACTACTTAGTACATTCTAGAAGGCTAAAGGATGAAGTAGTACAAAAAATTGAACATGTCATCGTAGCAAACTTTCAGACATGGAAGGAAAGTAGGCTAAAAGTGTTTAAGCCGGAAACTGTTGCAAATACTACACAAAGAATTAAAAGCCTTAACTCTAGTAAAAGTTACTAGATATTATCAAGGTTGAAGTTAGCAATCTTCAAATTAATTGATAATAAGCAAAGTTTAAAACCGACTACCACGGTAGTCAAACTAAACTGTCACCTAAGACATAGTATGAGATTCATACACAGTCTAAGGCATGAGGTATAATTTTAAAACCTCGACAAAGTAAAATTGAGTGGGTAAAAGGAGTTTTACGGAAGAGGCTTAGATTTACAACTCTCGTTATCAGAAATAATAAAAGTTATTTCACCAGTCGTCTAAATTTGGTTTAGTATTTAAACGACAGTCCATCGATAATAAAACGTTCCGAATAGGTTTGTCAGATACGTGATCTGATGAATGAAACCCTATTAAGTGAACTTGGAATATTTATTATCAAAAACCTAGGTCCAGGTCATTGCATGGACAACAATGACTCACGAAGACTAGCACGGGAGTCGATGGGATAGCGCAGTTTCATGGGCTATAGGAATAGTATATTCTATTCGACTACGTGGGTGTGTAAAAGGTTTATACACTGGATAACCCTCAAATGAGAAGTACATCACTCGTGATGAACGTCAATACTTCTCATAAAGACAATTGGAGAGATTCCTCAAAACATGAGTGCTCCACTCATCTTATGAAAGGAATGTCCGACTTTGGTTCCGTCAAACGCCGCGCCGTAAAAGGAGGTTATAAAGACGGATACTGGGAAGGACAGGATAGACATGAAGTTAAGTGGGAGCGCAAGAATGGAATGTGTCACCCTAATCACATTAGGTACAAAGTGTCTCAAGGCCACTTGATGAGTAGCAACTGAAAATGCGTGGCCGCGCTCAAACGGATTAAAAGTTAATCGTTTGTCTTTTACAGTTGTACTCGGATATCAAGAAAGTCTGAATGACGTGACGTATCAGATGGGATACTAAATTGACACGGGAATCGAGGCATTGCACTTGTTCTAAGTCCAAGTGGGAGTTTGAAGGAGTTGAAGGAGATGTCCTTCGACCAAGGTGACAATGCGAACAATTTGCCGGATAGGATAATTGATGTGGAAGATCATCAAGTCCGATTGATTTAGGGATCGTAGAGTTGTAGCTAGAGACCAACTACGATCGTCGAATTACGAAGTAATTCGCGGCTAACTTTGATCGGATCCTACAATGGGTTACACATAAGAGTGACAAATTGATCTAGGATATGACTAGTGAGAGTGAGATATAATCATGGGAGTGTCCCATAAACATATCTCATAGGCCTAAAAAAGAATTAGGCAAAGATAGTACAAAAAGGCCAAAAACAGGGTTTTTGGGCCTAGGCCGATTCGGGCACTTTTAGGCCTCGGATTGGGCTGATTTTTGGAAGGACGTTTCCTTATGTTATGAACATTAAATCTGCCAATTTTGGCTGGGTTTGGACGTCATATCCTTAGGGAATTGAGAAAATACCAATAGTTGCTATTTTCGACTATTTCCCTAAATCTTATTCTAAAGGGTGTTTTAGGAAACCTAAAAGGAGGTGGATTCTTATTAGGGTTCTATATAAACACTCTTAGGGCAGAGAATAATGTGTGGAATTTCTCTTTAAGCTTTCTTACTCTACCACATCAAGTAGAGAGGAGAAAGTGAGCTAATTCCCATTACTATCAATCTAGTCAAAGAAGAAAGTGTTCTTCTTTTCCAACCACCATTGGTGTGCTAGCTATACAACAAGGTGGGAGATCAAATTGATTGCTCGTGTCCCAAGTAGAGGAGCTACACTTGAAGCTCTTGGTCTTCTTCAATCAATTCAACTAGTTCGAGGGAAAAGCGATTAAGGTAATCTACTATCTCCATTAGATTAATTACTAGTTTTGCATGTGATCCTGGGGATACTAGTGTAGACATTAGATGTCTTATTTCCGCTATAAACACTAGTATAAGGGTATAAATCCCTACATCTCTTTCACAAGATCATATGCATAAGTAATTCTCATCGAACGACATAAGAGATCGAGAACAAAAGAGTAATGCTCTTCATCTAACTCAACTATGTTGTTTTCCTTCGTAGCCACTAAAATCTCTAAGCCCTTCTTGACAAAACTACCATGACTATAACCAGAAAAATCAGAAGCGAAAGTGACTTGATTCGCTTGCAGATTTGCTTTCCATTCATCAAGCAGCCCATGTTTCAATATCCTATGAATTCTTCTAGCAATTGTGTTTGTGTCATCCAAACTAAACCCAGATGTTAAAAGGGTTGTCTCAAACAACACCTTTACTAAATCATTCTTATCAGTAGCAGCTCTCTTCTTCAATTCCTCCAATGTTCCATTATCTAGGTTTACCTCAAATGTCTTCTTACTAGATGTATAGGAATCCCTGCTCTCATTATCACATGAGATAGAAGTGTTAAAAGTAATAAAACCCCCATATTTGAGAGCTACATGGTCAAAAGCTTGAGTTGCCTTTTCCTTATTATCATATTGACCAAGAAATATGTGTTTACCTTTACGCCTATGGCCTTCTCGTATGTAATGGTCACCCCACACGGGCGCTTCAAATTTCTCTGTCCAAAAGTCTCTAGTAACTCCGTGATCTTTAGAAGTCATGTGGTCGTATTTCTCGGCTAACTTTTTGAGAGCACAAACAACAATAGATTCTGGACTCTTTGTACTTCCATGGCCAGCAAGAGAATTTTCTAAATCTATGCATGTCATTGAACTAGAAATCGGTGTAGGCTGCATCTTCCCTGTACCTATAATTTTCTCAATTGAAGAATTGTTGTGAAGAGAAGTATTCGTGAAAGAACTAACATCTGCTCCTGCTTGTAATGCCTCCCTGAATTCCTTCGTTCCAGATTTCGCAATTATTTCCAAATTGTTCACCAAATCGACTTTCGTCATTCGGATTCGACTATCAATGATCGAGAGAGTCTTATTTACTTTATCATGAACGATTCTGCTGACGGGTTCAGGATGAGTACCCAGCTTGCTTTTATCTGTCAAGCTTGCAAATCTGATCTTATCCAACGCATCAGAAGAGTTACAAATTAGTTCACGAAGCAAGATCTCTTTGTTACTATGGAAAACATTGATAATAAGACTCAGAAGCTGATTGATTTCTTTTTCTTTCACCGACAGTGAAAGAGTATTGTTGTGAACTTCTTGTTTAATATCAACGGAATCACCCTCTTTTATTACTTCTGTATAGTTGGAATCAACTCCTTCAACTTCTTCTTCTTCGACTTCGACTTCGACTACTTCGTTGTCATCATCTTCAACTCTTTCTGTAATATCATTGGGTTCATCTTCTTTAGTTAATATGCTAGCATATCGATTTATATCATCAGTCCTAGTAGTTGTATCAATTGAATAATTGCTCACATCTTCTTCCTGATTGAAGGCTAAAGTAAACGAGGAAGATTGCTGACGTATTACTTCAGTGAACGTATCGTTGGAATGATCAAACCCTAAATCTCTCAAAATAGTTGATTGTAGTTGAAGATAATTGTCAAGAAAAGATGGTAGTGGTGGTGAATACGGTGGTGGCTCTGTTGTTGGATAGTAATAAGATGGAGGTGATGGTGTATAACATACTGGAGGTGGTGGTGAAGGTTGGTATTGACAAGGTGACGGTTGTTGTGTATAATTAGAAGATAGTTCCGTGTTGGGAGTTTGAACCGAGAGATCGGTTTTCTCCGTTAACGGTAATAGTTTAAGGGTACGGTTCGACCAAGAAAACTCGAATATATTTGCCCGACAATAATATGTGGCGTCGACGTCAAAAATCCATGGTCTTCCGAAAATAAGATGACAATTATCCATATCGACGACGTCACAACAAATTGAATCACGATAATAAGAGCCAATGGAGAACGGGAATGTGCATTGGGTTCTTACCGATAATTCTTTTTGATTAGAAATCCAACCAACTTTGTAAGGATTTGGGTGTTCAGTTGTAGGTAGTTGAAGGGCATTAACAAGTCGTTGAGAAATCATGTTTTCTTCACTACCATTATCGATGATGAAATCACATACCTTCTTATTGATTGTAAGTCTTGATTTGAACACCTTATTCCTCTCGGGATGATTTGTTGGAAAAAAAAATTCAGGATTTTGAAGGCTCATGATACCAGCTGATGTAGATTGTTGCGGAAGCGAAATAATTTTAGAATCCATTACTAGAATTAAGAAGAGAGAGAAGAAATAACTAAAGATAAACTAAAATAACTGTAAAGAAAGAAGATGCAATGAAGGGATTTTTTATAACTCAATTCAATGTCTTACAAGATAAACTAAACTTCTCTTATATAGAGAATATGCTTTCCTAATTAGACTCAAAGTGGGAAACAAGATAACTACTAATATTACTTTCCTTGATTGCTAATATTCCTAAACATAGAAACCCTAAATAATAAAATAGGAAACTTATAATAATATAACTTCTAGGCCGTTGGGCCTATAGTTGGGCTAGCCGTGAGGCCCATAGGAGGATGGCCGCCATCACCATATTTAGAGTAGGTTCAAAATATCTACTGAGTATCTCAATATCTGACGTGTTCCTAAACGGGTTCTTTTAGAAGAGAGAGAGAGAGTCCCGATGACGTCATCTTTAGGAGATTTTTTCCCCTTTCTTCTTTCAACCTAACCCTAGATTGCACTAAAAAATTTCATCCAATCCAATCCAAATCTCACAATCCGATAACAAATACTGCATCATCTAGTCTTCCAATATAGCTCAGATTAACCTAACCACCATGATCCTCACATCAAACCCAATCTAATGAATCTCCATCTAAGGTCTTGTTCGTAGCAAAAAAGGTTCGATCTAATTTGGGAGAGGATTTAATCATCAAGTTCACATCTTTGAGCAGTAGCAAGCAAACGAAGGGTTCAACCACGAGCAAAGCAAACATCAACGATCAATACTACCATCGTCCCTGATCGTAGTTAACAGGGAAGTTCCTTTTTAACCCTAATTTTGGTATCAGATTTCCTAAAGTTACTAATCTTTGTTTTTCACTTAAATTGGTTCTTGCATGTGAACTCTTAGCTTTCAATTCCGTTCTTAGAGAATTTTTGATTCCATCATAATATTAAGGTAGTAGTTGCCTTTGTCTTAGTATTATCAGTGGTGGTAGTTTGGGTAGTAGTTTTCAGGTGATGCTCTGCTTATGGGTTTAAATTGGATTTCTTTACTACCGCCTATTGTCACTGGCTTGAGCAGGAATCCATAGCATACCCACTAATCTCTTCTTCGTCTAAGTGTAATTTTTTGGTAAGGTGAATTAATATTTCGGCTAAGTGTAACTCACAGAAGCCAACCTTTCCTAATAACCTAATATCTCTCTATTAGTTCAACTTGCTTAACTTCCTTTAATTCTTTCTTTAGTCTTAATTTATCCTCTTCTCTGGACTATTGGTTATTTAATGGTCGCTTTATAGTATTTTCTTTCTCTCAATCGAAGCTATTATATCTTGTTATATGGGTTATCTAGTTATATCTTTAGGTGTTGGTAGTGATGTATGTTCCTGTTTTTAGATATTTTAGCCAGGTATCTCCTTTGTTTTTAGCAGTATTCTATCTCCGGCTAGTATAAGATAATCGGGTAAGCGTTGTATTTATTCTAGTCTCTACCAATTAGTTTTTTGTTGAAAGATCTTTACCAATTAGTTGGTAGGCTGTTTTGTTATCTTTCTGACTGCTGTGTTATATGATCATCTTCTAATAGATCCTAGCAGTTCCTGACTTTGTTTTAGTTAATATTAGTTATCTAATTACTTCCTGTTTAGTGTTCTATCTCCCATTACATGTTCACAAAACCTCTTCTGCACTTGTGTTATTATCTGTCTGTTTTGTCTCTTGCTTTCTTTGGCGGTTTATTCGTCGGCGAGGATATAGTTTTGTGTATAGGCTTTCTGGGCTTTTGTCCTGTTATCACTGTTGAGAGACAGACCTATTCTGTCTTTGCACCCATCATGAATAATAGCACCCCTACCTTAGATAGCCCTTCTATCTTAAGCTGGAATGTGAGGGGAGCCTCCTCTTTCGTCACTAAAAAGTATATTCACAACCTTATTACGAAAAACCATCCAGATATTGTCTTCCTTTCGGAGACAAAAAACAAATCCAACGTTATGAACAAAAACATCCACATAAGTAAAAATTATGCCAGTCACTTTGTTGACCCGGTCAACAAAGCTGGTGGTCTAGCTATGTACTGGAAACATCACCTGAACATCAACATTAAGTATTCTGACAATAATATCATTCATGCGGAGATGAATATTGCCAACTCGACCACTCCCATCATTATCACTGGCTTCTATGGTTCCCCTTACCACAAGCATAAAATTAAACCTTGGAAAACCCTTAATCAGCTCAAGCCGGAGGATGACAATCCATGGGTAGTGATAGGAGATATGAACTGTATTCTTGACCCCCTTGAGAAAAGTGGGGGTTCGGTTGTCTCCAACTCCCACATGTCTAAGATCTTAGATATTATCAACAACCTTAGCTTACTAGATCTGGGCTATCAAGGTAAACCGTATACGTGGAGTAACAAGCAGTTTGGTGAGCGTCTCATTCAAGAAAGATTGGACAGGGCTATAGCAAACATTCAGTGGTTGCAACAATTTCAGTCGTCAGGAGTTACCCATCTAGATGCAGTGGGTTCTGACCATTCGCCTATCCTTCTGGATAACAAAAACCTCAACCAGTTTAGTCCTAAACCTTTCAAGTTTATTCGAACTTGGATGACCCACCCAGAATGTCACAGTTTTATTGCTGAAAGATTGGACAGGGCTATAGCAAACATTCAGTGGTTGCAACAATTTCAGTCGTCAGGAGTTACCCATCTAGATGCAGTGGGTTCTGACCATTCGCCTATCCTTCTGGATAACAAAAACCTCAACCAGTTTAGTCCTAAACCTTTCAAGTTTATTCGAACTTGGATGACCCACCCAGAATGTCACAGTTTTATTGCTGAAAACTGGTCTAACCTAAAAAATACCAATAACCCTAACAATATTCAGCAAGATCTAAAGCAACTTAGCAAAAAACTCACTTCCTGGAACAAAAAGGTATTCGGCAACATTGAGAACAATATTAAGCAGATCATCAAGAAACTTCAAAATTGTGCCACGAAAGATGATTACATCAACCTGAACATTAAGCTTGAAGATCTTTACGCCCAACAAGAAAGTCTGTGGAAGGAAAAGTCTAGGAATGACTTCATCACTCTGGGAGATAAAAACACCAAATACTTTCACTCCCAAGCTATTCAACGTAACCGTACTAATAAGATCAGCGCCATTAAAGATAAAAATGGAGATTGGCAGGATGATATCAAAGAGATCCAAAACACCATCACTGAGCACCTCCTAGACATCAGTACTTCTATCAATCCCAAGGAAGACCCTAACACTCTTAACCTGTTCAACGCTGTGATTACTAACGAGCAAAATCATGATCTGCTAGCCATCCCAAATAGGGAAGAAATAGATCAAGCCATTCAGAGTCTCAAGAAGGAGGCAGCCCCAGGTCCTGACGGCTACCCTCCTTTCTTCTTCCAGTCGAACTGGGATACGATTAATACAGATATCTACGATCTGGTTCAGAACTTCTTCAAAACTGCCTACCTCCCACTTGAAATCAATCACACACACATCTGTCTCATCCCCAAAACCCCTATACCCCAAATCCCAGCGGACTACCGTCCCATCAGCCTACTCAACACTACCTATAAAATCATTACAAAGTTGTTGGCAGAAAAACTTAAGCACACCTTGAATCCCATCATCGCGCCATTCCAAGCAGCTTATGTCCCGGGTAGACAGATAACCGATAACATCATTATGGGTCAAGAAATCATACACTCTTTTAAAAAGATGAAAGGAGCAGTGGGATTCTTCGGTCTTAAGTTAGATATGTCAAAGGCTTTTGACAGAATTGAATGGAAGTTTCTCACTGATATTATGAGGCGATTGGGATATGACGAACACTGGATTAGGATGATACATACGTGCATTTCTACTTCATCAATGTCAATTCTGGTTAACGGTCGTCCGGGTAACGTTTTCTACCCCTCTAGAGGTATCAGACAAGGCGATCCGCTCTCCCCTTTCCTCTTTACTTTGGCCATGGAAGGCCTTAGTCGTAAGTTGATGTCGACTAATAGTCACAATAGATTCTTGGGTTTCCCTACTAACAACTCTGACCTTGAGATTTCTCATCTTCTTTTCGCTGACGACTGCATTATATTCGGCCGGAACACGATCGATAACATTCATAATCTCAAGAACACCCTTAAAGAATTTTGTGAGACCTCGGGCCAGATGATTAACTACACCAAATCCAATATCTTCTACTCTAAGAACTCTCACCCGAAATTCAAACGCCTAATCATGAGGACCCTAAAAGTCAAATATGCTTCCACCTCCGAGAAATACTTGGGTGCTCAACTTTTTATTGGAGCTCAAAAGACCAAGGTCTTTAATGATATTTTAGATCAAATCAAGAATAAGCTCAATAAATGGAATCACTCATTTCTCTCTCAAGCTGGTCGCACGGTGGTCATCTCGGCCGTCACTGCGGCCGTACCCCAATACCAGATGCAGTGTTTTGCTATTCCAAAAGGAATTAGCAAACACATCAGGTCCATTCAAAGGACTTTTTGGTGGGGTAAGTCGAAAGGTATATGTGAAGGAGTTGAAGGAGATGTCCTTCGACCAAGGTGACAATGCGAACAAATTGTCGGATAGGACAATTGATGTGGAAGATCATCAAGTCCGATTGATTTAGGGATCGTAGAGTTGTAGCTAGAGACCAACTACGATCGTCGAATTACGAAGTAATTCGCGGCTAACTTCGATCGGATCCTACAACGGGTTACACATAAGAGTGACAAATTGATCTAGGATATGACTAGTGGGAGTGAGATATAATCATGGGAATGTCCCATAAACATATCTCATAGGCCTAAAAAGGAATTAGGCAAAGATAGTACAAAAAGGCCAAAAACAGGGTTTTTGGGCCTAGACCGGTTCGGGTACTTCTAGGACTCGGATTGGGCTGAATTTTGGAGGGTTAGTTGCTGATATAATAAACATTATATCTGCCAATTTTCGTGGTGTTTGGGAACCTCCTCCTTAGGGAATTAAGAAAATACCAATAGTTGCTATTTTCGACTATTTCCCTAAATCTTATTCTAAAGGGTGTTTTAGGAAACCTAAAAGGAGGTGGATTCTTATTAGGGTTCTATATAAACACTCTTAGGGCAGAGAATAAGGTGTGGAATTTCTCTCTAAGCTTTCTTACTCTACCACATCAAGTAGAGAAGAGAAAGTGAGCTAATTCCCATTACTATCAATCTAGTCAAAGAAGAAGGTGTTCTTCTATCCAACCACCATTGGTGTGCTAGCTATACAACAAGGTGGGAGATCAAATTGATTGCTCGTGTCCCAAGTAGAGGAGCTACACTTGAAGCTCTTGGTCTTCTTCAATCAATTCAACTAGTTCGAGGGAAAAGCGATTAAGGTAATCTACTATCTCCATTAGATTAATTACTAGTTTTGCATGTGATCCTAGGAATACTAGTGTAGACATTAGATGTCATATTTCCGCTATAAACCCTAGTAGAAGGGTGTAAATCCCTACAGTGGCGTCAGAGCCTCTTGCCATTAACTAGTTTTTGCTAGGAATCGAACTAATTAATATGCTTAATAGTTTGAAAATTGAGTTTATAAAAGTATTTTAAAAGATGTTTTTAAAAGTATTTTAAACTCATAATTTGATGGGATTCAATAAATTTTCAAATTGAGAATCAAATTGATGATTAAAAGTGTTTTAAAAGACTCAATTTCATTGAATTTCAAACTAATCCATGCTTGATTATGTTGATAGTTATATTTAAAAAGGTTTTAAACATAAAATTTGATTAATTATGAATTGGATTCAAAGATTTTTCAAATTGATTTCAAAATTGTTCTTTGAAAAATTTCAAAAACCTAGATTTTGATCCAAAATTGGTTTGATTAAGAGTTGTTTTTTAAATTTTGGAAACTTTTGAAAAAACAAAGATTTGGAATTTTAGAAGTGTTCTAAAAAGAGTAGTTTTGAGTTTGGGAAACTCTCAAAACAAATTTGGAAAAATTTAAAAAGTTTCTAAAAGTTTTGAAAAATTTTAGAAGTGTTCTAAAAGGAATTTCAAAAATTTAAGAAAAGTTTTAAAATTGAAAAATAGCAACTTAAAGTTGCATAAGAAAAAAAAAATTTCTTTTTGGAAACTAGGGTTTTGAAAAACCCTAGTGTCCGGCCAGGATGCTTCCTGGCCGGACCAGAAACTCCTGGATGCGTCCTCTGGACGCGTCCAGAGCAGCTGCTGAGACGCGTCTTGAAGACGCGACCAGCAGCTGCGACAGAAGCTTCTGGACGCGTCTTGAAGACGCGTCCAGAGCAGCTACTAAGGACGCGTCTTGAAGACGCGTCCAGGTCGCGTCTAAGACGCGACCAGCAGCTGCGAAGGAGCTTCCTGGACGCGTCCAGAGCACTCGACCAGACGCGTCTTGGCGACGCGTCTGGGAGGTTCTAGGTGTCTCGGACTAGTCCGAGACACCTAGTGCTGGTCCGGTCCAGTACCAGACACGTCTAGAACGCGTCTGGTACATGGACTAGCGTCCTGGCTCCGGCCAGGACGAGACCAGGCCTTGATAGGCCTCGGCCAGGACATGCCGGCCCTATGGGCCGTGCTATGTTCGGACCTTGTCCGAGCCCTTTTTGGGCTTAGGCCGGGACTTGTCTAGGACTTGTCCCGGACTTTTTCGAGGCTTTTCGGACCACGAAAAGGAACCATCATTCGAGTGGGAGTTTTTGCAAAAAAAAATTTCCGATTCCAACCAAATAATTCCAAAATCAATCCGGGCCATCCAAGAGCCCAAAACGGATTTCTCTTTAAATTGATTTATGAAATCATTAAGAATCGAACCAATATTTTTTCCGAAATTGACCCGGGCTTTCTCAAGCCAAAAACGGAGTTTTTCTTAAAGTTGATTTTAGAAATCATAAAAGATAAAATCGGAACGCACCATTAGTTGAATTCTTCAAATTTAGACTTAAGGTCCGTAATGTGACATGTGATGTCAACAAAAGTATCTCCCAAGATAATCATGCATATATAGTTCTTAGCCTTGATATATTATATGATTGCATGTGATGAGAATGCGGGAAACTAGTATGGCCATAGATTTATTTCTTTATTCTTGTTTTAAGCATGGATGGGTGCATGCTTTGTAATTAATTTTAATTTCAAGTTTATACGATCTGCGAATCGTTAGAGTCTTGTAATTAGAGTTTAAGGGTCTATAAGTCCATTGAAGAAACTCGAGGATGAAATTCAAAGTCGAGTGGGAGAAATCAATGGAGGTTCAAAGATGGCGATCCAAGACGAACCAAAAGGCGAAACAAGAAGAAAACCAAGGGAGATTAGATCTTCTAGGTTAGGGGCCATACTAGGATCCATGTCTGCTTGATTTACTTTCTCGCGCGCATTTACTTACTTATTTACGCTTTATGTCGTGGATGTTAGTTAGGCTAAATAGTTCACTATAACAAACGCCAGACTAGCGTAAAAGTCCCCAAAAGTAATCTTGAGTAATCGCCTATCCAGATTAAGACACTCGTTGCGCCCTTGTTCAAGGAAGGTGGGTCGGCCTTCGCAGAGTACCTCCTCTACCTTGGGACAATGCGGGTAGGCCTATAGAAGAGGCCTACACGTCTAAATGGTTCTACTCAACGAGATCAGCAAGAGAGTCTTGGATACTCGAGGCAAAAGGATAGATTAGTCATTCATTAATGAAATCTATCAACCAAGAGTCATAAGGTATGATCAGTGAAGTAGTTCACTCACCCGGAACGATGGAGTCAAAGGGTAGGGCCTTCGTCCGCTTTACTTCGAAGAACTGGGGTCTTGGAATCACTTATTCAATCGGGGACGATTTTTATTGAATAATGTGGGAAAACTAATGTTTTTCAAAAACGATAACGAGTTTTAAAACTTTGCCATTTCTTTTATGTAGTTCAAAGATGACAAAAGATATTTTCAACTTCCGCTCACTTCTCGACAAGGAGAAGCTGAATGAGCACAACTTCCTTGACTGGGAAAGGAACCTAGGAATAGTTCTCAGGATGGAAGGAAAGCAACATGTACTAGAAACTCCAATTCCTTTATTGGATGATAATTCGACTAAAGAAGAGATAGATGAAGAAAGGAGTGTGCGGAAAAAGGCAGAGCCCGTAACTTGCTTAATGCTAGCAACCATGGAACCGACTCTGCAAGAGCAGTTCATAGACATGGATGCTTACTCCATGATGCGACAACTTCGGGAAATGTTCCAGAAACAGTCGAGATTGGAGAGGTTTGAAACCTCTAAAGCAATTATGGACATGCGCCTTGAAAAGGGAAAACCAGTTGGGCCTCATGTTCGCCAAATGATCAGGCTCATAGGCAAGCTAGCTAAACTAGGTTTCCCTTATAGCCAACAAACGGCTACCGACACTATCCTTCACTCCCTCCATAGTGGTTTTAATCAGTTTAAGATGAACTACAACATGAATGGATGGGATAAAACGTTGGAGGAACTTCATTCCATGCTTCTAACAGCCGAAAAGGACGTCGCTATAGTGGAGACTAAGAAGGACGTTCTTATGGTACAAAAGGACAAAGGGTTTAAGAAAGGTGGAAAACAGAAGAAGAAAACCGCGTCAAAAGGTAAAAGCAAACGAATTGCCAAACCTAAAGACAAAGGTCCTCCTCCTGACACCAAATGTTTCTACTGTGATGGCAAGGGTCACTGGAAAAGAAACTGCCCTAAGTTCTTGGAGGACAAAAAGAATGGAACAGTAGCTTCCAATTCAGGTATAAACAGTTAACTTATCAAATACTGTAAAATTCCCAAATTATGGTATGTAATACCTAAAATTGCCCTTTCATTGTGAATGTACAGGCGCAGCTGGGGACTGAGTATTTGGCTAAGGAAGACAAGATCCAAGAGGGAGCAGAAGCCTCGACTGCTAAGGATGCTGAAAGGGATCGAAGTCTACTTTAGGCACTATTCTAGATTAATCGTTTTTCTAGTTTTTTAACATCATCTCTGTACTAAGTATTATGGAGAATCAATAAAGAATTTTATTTCTAAATTGAGATGTTAATAAGTGTTAAGTTTAACAAACTATACCAAAAGATTCTAAACTTGGTCAAAAACCTATAAGATAGGTTCATCCCAATCGAAAGGGATGAGGACAACAAGTCCACTATAACCAAAACATGAATCAAACTGACAAGAAAGAAAGCCTTGAGTCAAAAACAGAGATTGATCTTCAAACGTACTTCTAACCTATCCATATTTGGAGTGTCCAAAAGGATTAAGATGAAGAACACGAATCAAACTCTATCCTCCAAAATCCATTTAGTCTAGACATAGCTTCTCACAAAACTACCAAAATTCCGTCTAACAGCTAAGCTTGTAAAAGCATTACAAAACTAGCTAATATCTGACGCAATTTCTTTAAAAGAAATTTGGGCTTCTTCCATAACTAATCAAGAGAACAAAGTGTTTGTTGCTCATGATAGTATTCTTCTAATAATTAGCACACCTAGTAGTCTGGGAGAAAACACTAATTATTAAAAGAATAAGTGGGAGAAAAGTACAAGTCGATCATGAGAAAAATCATGGAGGGTCATGAAGAACAATCATGAAACTTGTACAAGTCGATTAAATTCGACCAAGAGCAACAAACTGCGACTCCTTGGAAAAGGAAAGGTTAAAGATATGATCTTATAAACCCACCGCGCAAAAGCGAATGTCATTCGCCGGAGAACTCTCAAAACAAGTGAAAGTGTCTCTAAAGGAACATCTCAAAGTAGTTGAGAAAATTCCAAATTGTTGTTCAAAAGCCCTAAAAGGTCAAATCTCAAAGACACAGAAAATAAAGGTTATTTCTGAAGAGATAAAAGACCTGCGCAGAAACGGAAACTGACTCTAGATTTTGGCTAGAAGCCAAAATCATCGTGGAATCCATATCTCGTCAAGACATGAAGCTTGATAATTTAAGTCAACAAAAGACCTAAATTGGTTTTCCAAAATAGAAAACTGAGAAGGATGGAAACATTCGTGTTTCCCGAAACGAGACAAGAAGAATAAAGATTCTTCCAATCAAGTTATGTCCACAAGCATGCTTCAGAAATCTATCGACGGATTAAAAGCACGCAAGAGTTAGAATCTTCGATTCAAAAGGCAATCAGAGAAATTTGATTCCTAGAGAATGAAGAAAATCTTGAATCACGAGTTTCAAGAAGGTAAGTGGGAGTAAACAAACCTTCCGGGTCCGTATGCAGAGTACATACAAAAGATTGAGTACGACATAAGGTGTTGTATAACAGTAACGAACTGACTCAATAAAGGACCACACACAAAAGGATAAAATGCCATTTTGGGCATCTGAAGATCTATAAGCATAGATCAAAAGGATGATAGGATTAGAGAGACTCAGTACGCTGAGATGCTTGAGATTCGAAACAGAAAATCTAAGACTCGGAAAGTCTAAAAGAATTTCGACCCAAAAACTCATGACAGAGGGCGTTGCAAAACTCGGAGTCTAAAAGACACCGATGAGCTAGCACGCATGAGAGAGACATTTATGTTCGAAAACATAAAGTCAATCATGTTGGACATGATTAGCATTTAAACATCCGAATTCGGATTGGAAAACCGAAACACTACTTAGTACATCCTCGAAGGCTAAAGGATGAAGTAGTACAAAGTTGAACATGTCATCGTAGCAAACTTCCAGACATGGAAGGAAAGTAGGCTAAAAGTGTTTTAAGCCGGGAACTGTTGCAAATACTACACAAAGAATTAAAGGCCTTAACTCTAGTAAAGATTACTAGATATTATCAAGGTTGAAGATAGTAATCTTCAAATTAATTGATAATAAGCAAAGTTTAAAACCGACTACCACGGTTGTCAAACTAAACTGTCACCTTAGACATAGTATGAGATTCATACACAGTCTAAGGCATGAGGTATAATTTTAAACCTCGACAAGTAAAACTGAGTGGGTAAAAGGAGTTTTACGGAAGAGGCTCAGATTTACAACTCTCGTTATCAGAAATAATAAGAATTATTTCACCAGTCGTCTAAACTTGGTTTAGTGTTTAAACGACAGTCCATCGATAATAAAACGTTCCGAATAGGTTTGTCAGATACGTGATCTGATGAATGAAACCCTATTAAGTGAACTTGGAATAATTATTATCAAAAATCCCTGGTCCAGGTCATTGCATGGACAACAATGACTCACGAAGACTAGCACGGGAGTCGATGGGATAGCGCAGTTTCATGGGCTATATGAATAGTATATTCTATTCGACTACGTGGGTGTGTAAAAGGTTTATACACTGGATAACCCTCAAATGAGAAGTACATCACTCGTGATGAACGTCAATACTTCTCATAAAGACAATTGGAGAGATTCCTCAAAACATGAGTGCTCCACTCATCTTATGTAAGGAATGCCCGACTTTGGTTCCGTTAAACGCCGCGCCGTAAAAGGAGGTTATAAAGACGGATACTGGGAAGGACAGGATAGACATGAAGTTAAGTGGGAGCGCAAGAATGGATTGTGTCACCCTAATCACATTAGGTACGAAGTGTCTCAAGGCCACTTGATGAGTAGCAACTGAAAATGCGTGGCCGCGCTCAAACGGATTAAAGTTAATCGTTTGTCTTTTACAGTTGTACTCGGATATCAAGAAAGTCTGAATGACGTGACGTATCAGATGGGATACTAAATTGACACGGGAATCGAGGCATTGCACTTGTTCTAAGTCCAAGTGGGAGTCTGAAGGAGTTGAAGGAGATGTCCTTCGACCAAGGTGACAATGCGAACAAATTGTCGGATAGGACAATTGATGTGGAAGATCATCAAGTCCGATTGATTTAGGGATCGTAGAGTTGTAGCTAGAGACCAACTACGATCGTCGAATTACGAAGTAATTCGCGGCTAACTTCGATCGGATCCTACAACGGGTTACACATAAGAGTGACAAATTGATCTAGGATATGACTAGTGGGAGTGAGATATAATCATGGGAATGTCCCATAAACATATCTCATAGGCCTAAAAAGGAATTAGGCAAAGATAGTACAAAAAGGCCAAAAACAGGGTTTTTGGGCCTAGACCGGTTCGGGTACTTCTAGGACTCGGATTGGGCTGAATTTTGGAAGGTTAGTTGCTGATATAATAAACATTATATCTGCCAATTTTAGTGGTGTTTGGGCACCTCCTCCTTAGGGAATTGAGAAAATACCAATAGTTGCTATTTTCGACTATTTCCCTAAATCTTATTCTAAAGGGTGTTTTAGGAAACCTAAAAGGAGGTGGATTCTATTAGGGTTCTATATAAACACTCTTAGGGCAGAGAATAAGGTGTGGAATTTCTCTCTAAGCTTTCTTACTCTACCACATCAAGTAGAGAAGAGAAAGTGAGCTAATTCCCATTACTATCAATCTAGTCAAAGAAGAAGGTGTTCTTCTATCCAACCACCATTGGTGTGCTAGCTATACAACAAGGTGGGAGATCAAATTGATTGCTCGTGTCCCAAGTAGAGGAGCTACACTTGAAGTTCTTGGTCTTCTTCAATCAATTCAACTAGTTCGAGGGAAAAGCGATTAAGGTAATCTACTATCTCCATTAGATTAATTACTAGTTTTGCATGTGATCCTGGGAATACTAGTGTAGACATTAGATGTCATATTTCCGCTATAAACACTAGTAGAAGGGTGTAAATCCCTACAATATGCACCAAAGCATGGTCATATATCTGTCTTCCGAAGAATCTTGGAGGCCTAGGTATCCACTTGCCTGAGTTGGACAACACCGCTCTGCTCTCCAAGCTTGCGTGGAGGCTTAAAACTGAGCCAGAAGCTGTATGGGTTAAATTTCTTAAAGCGAAATATTTTCCCCATTCGGATAAACCTGGCCCAGCTAAACCCCATCACTCTTGGAGTTGGAAGACGATTAGAAAACACTACAATCTCATCGATGACCTGACCACTTGGGAGGTGCACTCTGGTGAAGATATCAACATCTGGGACGATAATTGGATCCCCGAGATTAACGAACCAGTGCAAAACAACAATCAATCCAGTTTGAACAAAGTGGCCCAACTCATTACTAACAACAACTGGAACAATGAGATTCTCAACGCCAACTTTGATATCACGACGCAAAATTTGATCAAAGCTATCCCGGTGAACAGCGAAGGTAAAGATCAACTCAAATGGAAGCTCACAAAATCAGGTAACTTTTCAGTCAAATCGATGTACCATCACATTAGCACTATTAATATCACCCCCTCAGCTAACTCGCAGAACTGGAATTTCATCTGGAACCTTCCTACTATTCCTAGAATAAAGATTTTCATCTGGAAAATCTGCACAAAAGCTCTCCCGGTGAGAGACAGAATAGGAAAATACATTGGAAATAACTTCACTTGCCCAAATTGTATGCATACTGAAACAATTGAACATGCACTATTACACTGTGCTATAGCTAGAAACGTGTGGTTTAATTTTAATATTATATCTGAAAATATTATTTCTGAAAATATTATTTCGATTTCGGAATGGATCTTCTCGTGGCAAGATAATAACCAAACTTATTATACTAATGAAGATATTCATTTTGCTAGCATCCTTTGGATTTTATGGAAAGTTAGATGTGACCACTGCTTCCAGCACGAAATAAATGATCTTGATAACATCATTAGAATGATTAAGGCATTTCCAAAAACCAACAAAAAACCGGCGAAAATCAATAAAAAAATCTCCTGAGAAATGGCAACCGCCAACAATACCTTTCATTAAAATTAATGTTGATGCATCTTTCACTAATGTACTATCAAATTCGGGAATTAGCTTGATTGCACATGATGCAGATGCAAAATTCATAGCAGCTCAAGTGAAAACATTGAGGGCAAGAAACAGTGAAGAATGTGAAGCAATAGCAATCTTAGAAGGTCTACGTTGGGCGAAAGAACAAAATCACAAGTCAATAATCATAGAAAGTGACAACTTAAATCTCATCAAGAATATCCATGATAAAAGACACTCTGTCAACTGGCAATCGTTGATTCATATCCAAAGAATTCGAGAAAGCAGAAGAGAATTTGATATAGTGCAATTCAAATACACCAGAAGAGATCTCAACTTGAATGCAGACAAGCTAGCAAAATGGGCGAGAAAGAAAAATAGAAGTAAAATGTGGCATAATGTTCCTTGTATTTTAGTTGATAAATATTGTAATAACGTTTATTCTTATTAATGAAAGAATAGTTCAACAAAAAAAAAAAAAAGAGTATCTCAATATCTAATGAGAAACATTTGTTAATCGGCCTTTCCTTCAACTAGGATGGCAAGAGCAAACACAATGGGGGCTCCCACGGAATAGGCTTTGTCCTATTGTGGGAGTTTGAGAAATTTCGAGAGCCTGAATTTTTAAATTTGAAGAATAAATTTGGTTAATAGGTCTAAAAGAATATGTAGCTCAACCTTTACTATGTAGCTCAACCTATACTCTGGCCTGAATTTTCTTTCACAATTATGAATATATCTCATCCTTATAATGCATCCAAAGTAATTGATTAATGGCACATGATTGTATATTGTACTAGTCTAATCTTGTATTTTTGCTATTTAAAAAGAGTTAGAGAATGTATAAGTAGGGTCTAAGAACATCTCCAATGCACTACCCAAATTGAAAATTCAGAGTGCCACCTAAAATTTTTTGACTTTCTTGTAAAACATTGTTTTCAATGCAACGCTTAATTTAGATCTCAAAATGATGTGGCGTCACAATGTTGAGATATCTCCAGAAAAAACTCAATATTTAAGATTCTTTTCGCCTTTTCTTGTCCTTTCACTTGACCTGTTTTTTGCTTGACTTCGTTTTTTCTTTCTTGTCATTGAGTCTTTTCAAATTACTATATAAGCTCTTAAATATCCTAATTTTGTGGTGATGTTATGACGGAGAATAACTAAATTAAGAAAAATAATAATGTAGTTTGGTTGGCGAGAACTTGTCTACGACAAACAATGATGCGATGCGATGATATTCACTATAAATGAAGAACAAGATTAATGTGTAACTTACGAAACTCTTCGCATTCAGCTACCGGTCAATTTATCTCTCCAAAATTGAAAATTACAAAGTCATTAGCATTGATAACAACCCTTCGTAAGCGAGGATAAACTTAAGTAAACGTTGCAAGCCAAAATTTGAAAACAATTTCTCAGGTTGCAAATTAGATTAGATATCGATCTATATCCCGACGAGATTCAACATATGTTTTAAGTTGCTCAATATCTAATGAGAGACATGTGTTAATCAACCTTTCCTTCAACTAAGGTAGGTTCTTGTTAGTACTAAAAGTTCGCGGAAGCTATCAAACCTATCCTAGAAATTGATCCGATTATGAAAAATAATCGAAAAGCTACGCCAAAACTAAATATGCAAACAGAATTAACGAGGTTCGACTTAAAGCCTACGACCTCGGGCGAACAAAAAAGCTTTATTGAAGGATAGATGAATACGACTCACGCAACCCGCAAGTTCGTCCCAAGATGGTACCGTATAGAAAATAACCTTCTATACTAGATCTTCGACGACCGAGAAATTAAACACAACACAACAACTATTCAACATTGAGTGAGAGAGATTTTGAGAACCTCGAATTTTTCAATTCAATTAATAAACTTACAAAAATTCAATTAATCCCTCCATTTTGGTCCCTCCCCCAACCCTCCGTTGATTTTTCGACATATCATTGGGTATATTTTCTCACCATTCACTCTCCAATTGCTTCACCCTCAAGTGATATGTTGCCACATCGACGGAGGGCTAGGTGAGGGACCAAAATGGAGGGATGAATAGAATTTCTCATCAAAATTTTTTTAATAAACTTATTAATGGCTCTAAAAGAATATATAGCTCAACCGTCACTCTCCCATGTATTTTTCTTTCATAGTTATGAATATATTTCATCCTTATAATGCATCCAAACTAATTGATCAATGCCGTATGATTGTACAGTGTCCTTTTTTTTACAAAGAAACTTTACTTTCATGTAACGGAATCCATATCTAACTGAGATGTTACAATACATGGGATGTTGGAATTACTCCAAACATTATTTAAGTTAACAGTAAGACTATAGTGAGCCAAATTATGGGGTACAAGATCTGCATTTCGATAAAAATAAACTATATTGGAAGCTATCGAAAGCATGCATCAAGCTATGAATATCTGCAATATTCTTTCTGAATTTCTACGGAATTAGATTCGGGTCTTCCGGAATCCACTCTAGGATTGCTTTTGCGTCTGTTTCGGTTTCTACTTGTTTGCAATTTAACGATGTTGCTAACTCGATACCCAGTAGGATTCTTTGAGCTTCAGCAATCGATGAATTCACTTGAGGGATGGTTTTGTGTGCCCGCCTATAAAATAACCAAATTGGTCGCTGCATATCGCCGCAAATGAAGGCCGACCTGAACTTATATAATGGTATTATTTAAAAAAAATTAATATAGACTATGATGTACGTTAATCAGTATATGGCACTGAACATCATCAAGATGTGATAAGCACGACCCCGTTGAAATTAAACTATGAATGAAAGAGGCCTAAAGCCCAACAACATATTAAAGTGGCCTAAAACCTAACTAATGATGCCCAAAATGTCCAGACGTTGACTAACGTCTGAAAAGTCAAGATCAGACCTGAAGTCCATTGGGTCAACCTGGCTTATGGTAGTAGGACAGCTGAGCCCTCGAGGAAACCAGCCCCATAAGCGCCCTTGGCATGAATAGATCAGTCCTAGGGTCTTAAGAGGAGTAAGGGAGGTCCACACAGGTTCGGTCGATGCCTAACGCCCAGAACTGGGGAGGCAGAAGTGCACCAAGGAACCTACCAACTTAATCCACATCCAAAGAGATCTCAGTCGGCTACGTATCTCGAAGTGTTTAAGCAAGTTTGGACTTCACGTGTCTAAGGGAGGAAAATTCTCCCATAAGATTTATCACTTCGGCAAGATATCTACGAGGTATCCTTGAACTTAGAAACTTCCACTTATTGAAGATCCGAGATAGACTCTAAGAGAAACCCTAGATACTAAGGAGAGGAAACTCTTCTGACGGTTTGATGGCAACAACCGCACCACCGCCACTAATCACAGTCGGCCTAACATTGCCTATAAAAGGCCCCCCACACCGTCCTTCAAAGGACACGATCTTTGAACCCTAAAAGATCACAAGAAACCAAGAGTTCTAATAACTCGCCCCCGAAATGATCGATCAATATTCATTCTTTTACCGCAAAGAGCACCCTGACTGTCTTCAGCGTCGGAGCGGTTTTCGAACCCTTTGCAGATTTCCCCCCTTGGGAATTGACGAACATGAGCAAGGAACTAGGAGTTGGAGCAAAGAGCTGGAGCAAAGGGCAAGGAGTAGGAGCAAAGAATTGGGAGAACAGAGTAGGAAACAAGAGCGTCTTATATTCACTTAACCGAATATACTCACATAACGGAGGTTGTCATGCATCAACTCCCTTTTTAATACTGATATAACGGAATGTCATTTTTCGACATGAGCACCAACAACATATTAAAGAGGCCTAAAGCCCGATAAACTTATTATTTATACCTTATTAACTAAAATTCAATAACGATGGATTCCACCTCCTACGATAATTGAACCTAAGATCACGAAGATTTTGGAGTTTATGTCAACATAATCAACTAATTGGGCAACAAGTGTTGACTGTATGATTGTATATTGTTACTAGTCTGATCTTGTATTTTTGTTATTCGGTTTCCACCGCGTCCTACGGACTACGGACGGGACAAACCTCTCTTGGCTAATGCCGGAGATGACAATTAAATCAAAATTCTTCAAAAGAATTCTCCAGAAAAATGGTTAATAAAGATGATATCGATTTTGGAAAAAAATAAAGAAGATACAGGAAAATAAATAGAGAAGAGATACTGACCAACTCAAAAATAAATTTAAATCGTGACTCAAAATAGTGAGTAGGGAAAGAAATACATGGGTAGTAGTTATTAGGGTTATTTCCCTAATGGCCCCCAACTTTGTGACCAGCTTCCCGCCTGGCCCTCTACTTTACGAGAAATACCCATATGACCCCCTTCCGTCATAACACCGTTACTCTCTCTCTTCCATTTCTTTTCTCTCTCCTCCAACATGTGTTTCTCTCTCTGCCACCTCGTTAAAACCAGCCAACTCATCATCTTCTCCGGGAAGGTCACCGGCCGACCAATTTGCCGGCCGGCGACCTTAAAACCTAAAAAAAAAAAAAAAAAAATTATTTCATCTCTCCTCTCTCTCTCTTAAAAGAATTTTTTTTCACCTCCTCTCTCTCTAAACTCCGACGAAGGGGGTTACCCTTCGCCGGAGTTCGGGAGACCTTAAAGGTCTGCCGGAAGAGACCTTCGTGGTCTGTTCCGGCAGACCTTTAAGGTCTGCCCGAGCAGACCTTGATCTGCTCAAGCAGACCTTCATGGTCTGTTCGAGCAGACCTAAAAGGTCTGCTCGGGCAGACCTTTAAGGTTTCCCGAACTCCGGCGAAGGGTAACCCCCTTCGCCGGAGTTTAGAGAGAGAGAGAGGAGGTGAAAAAAAATATTTTTTTTTTTAGAGAGAGAGAGGAGAGATGAAATAAAAAAAAATTTATTATTTTTTAGGTTTGAAGGTCGCCGGCCGGAAAATTGGTCGGCCGGCGACCTTCCCGGAGAAGATGATGAGTTGGCTGGTTTTAACGAGGTGTCAGAGAGAGAAAACATGTTGGAGGAGAGAGAAAAGAAATGAAAGAGAGAGAGTAACGGTGTTATAACGGAAGGGGGCCATATGGGTATTTCTCGTAAAGTAGGGGGCCAGGCGGGAAGCTGGTCACAAAGTTGGGGGTCATTAGGGAAATAACCCTAGTTATTATAGGGATATCCTAACCGATTTTGGTCGATTTACACTACTACCCTTCTATTTTGATATAATTTACACAAAAAGAAATTCGTCGGATGTGATCTTTGTGAAACTCCCAATAAAAATGGTCGATCAAACTTTTACTTCATGTAGCCGACTGAGTTGTTTTATTATAATAGATGGGTGCGGCTAAAAGCACTCGCCCAAAGTGTTGTTGGCACCCGTGCTTTTAGCCCCTTCCTTTTGTTATTGAAAAAATGGGTTATTTTCTAAATAGCCCCCAACTTTGACCAGCTTCCTACCTAGCCCCCTAAATTAATAAAAATACTCATATGTCCCCCTTTTTGAGTTTCCGTTATAACACCTTTAACCAGCCAACATTTCTCAATCCTCCATCTCATAACCTCTCTCTGCCACCTCATCATCTTATCCGGCGAAGGTCGTCGCCGACAAATTTTCCGGTCGGCGACCTTCAAACTTTAAAAAAAAATTTCTCTTCTTCTTTTTCTTACTCTCCTATTTTCTCTCTCTTCTTCTTTCTCTCTATTCCCCTCTTTTATTTCTCTCTTCCCCTATCTTCTCACTCTCTCTCTATAAACGATCGGTAAAGGGGAACCCTTCGCCGGCTGTCGGGTTTGGGAAACCAGACCTTCAAAGGTCTGGGGACAACCCAGACCGACGAAGGTCTGGAAAAACCAGACCTTCAAATTTGGTTTTTCCAAACCTTCAAAGCTCTGGTTTTTCTCCAGACCCGACGGCCGGCGAAGGGTTCCCCTTCGTCGGCCGTCTATAGAGAGAGAAAGAGTGAGAAGAGAGGGGAAGAGAGGGGAAGAGAGAGAAAGAAAAGAGGGGAAGAGAGAGAAAGAAGAAGAGAAAGAGAAAGAAAACAGGAGAGAGAGAGGAAGAAGAAGAGAGAGAAAACAGGAGAAAGAGAAAAAAAAATTTCTTTTTTAGGTTAGTATGAGGATGAGTTTTTCTCTACCTGAAATCATCACAATTTATGCAACATGTGTACTCCTCTCAGTTGTCACTTTTGCTATGTCGAATACTCGTGTCTGATAGATTCTTGTTATCACTCTAGTGGATATAGTGTTGTGAGATATAACATCTTGTTTGTTAATCCTACTTGACCAGTGCAATGGTTTTATATTTTTGGAAAATCAGTAGATGTGTTAATGACATATGAAGAATCATTTCTTGACTACTAATGTGAATTTCTAGTTGTAAAAGTTTTTCGAACTTAAATGGCTGGATATGTGGAATTTTTTGCAGTTATGGAGTTGCTGCTATTGCTCCTTTCTCCCACCGATTGGCATTTGATGAGATGCCTATGGACATTCAACGTCTACGATGTAAAGTCAACTTTCAAGCATTGACTTTTGTTCCTCACATCAACACACTGGGAGACGCTCTTGTTGGTCGTCTGCGGTATCCGTCTGAAAGAAGGGGCACTTCACCTGAGACATACAGACAGGGACCTAGGAAGTTTGCCGTGCTTCATCTTCGATTTGATAAGGTATAAATTGCCACCTTTAATCTTGTTGTGGAGTGTATCAAATACTGCATATTTGCTTTTGGATATTCATTTTAAGGTAGCGTTCGTATAATTTTATCCATCTATTTGAGTCAGATCTTGAACAAATCTCCACCTCAGAAGCACAAATTTTCAACTTTTAACTACCTGAATTTGAAACATGACTTGTTTTAAGATCTGATTTTGTAAAAATGCTAAACTTATGCATCAACTTCTATAGAATATGTAAAATAGACGTAAATAATAATCAGATTCAGATGTATTAGGAAAATAAACACTACCTAATTTGTGTTCTGAAAAGGCATTTCCGTGGGCCACTTGAATAATCTGTGTCAAGGTTGGATTTGTCAATCATTATATTCTCTTGTTTAATCTTGGTTGATGTACAGGATATGACTACCCATTCACCATGTGACTTAGGTGGGGGTAAAGCTGAAAAATTGTCCTTGGCAAAGTATCGACAAATGATTTGGCAAGGAAGAGTATTAAACTCTTAGTTTACTGATGAGGAATTGAGAAATCAGGGCCGGTGCCCGTTAACCCCCGAAGAAATTGGATTACTGCTTGCAACTCTAGGATTCGACAACTCCACTCGCCTATTTCTTGCTTCCCACAAGGTTTATTTTGATGTGACACGAAAATGTCACATTTGGAGAGTCTAACTTAGACTAATTTGTCCTTTTCGAGTGTTATCAATATTATTTTATGTGTTTTTCTTATTAGGTATCATATTTGGAGTTAAACATGAAATTCAGAATAAAAGGAGCGAATTATCAGTATCATTTCATGTGCCCAAAACGAGAGAAGATGACTTCAGGCAAATCAAATTACAAATGGAGGCAATGACGAGTCCGACGGTGAAAACGGAAGTCAATTCCGAGTTCGGATGGGGAAGTCATGAAAGAAAGAAGTCCGAGGGTATTTTAGTCCTTTGTGACAATTTGAAGATGTAGAGACAAGGATGGAGGCACTTCTTGGTTTCTAAACCAATCCCAAAGCCCACACAAGCCCAAAGAAGAATGACAAGGAGGAATTATATTAGCACCCACTCTTTATGGATTAAAGTCAACAAAGTCTAAATGAATTGACTAAGTCAAGGGACTCAAGGATTTTAGTAGTTTAGGCTACTATTCATCATCTTCATCATTGATCAACCAAGCAAAAAAAAGGGAAGAGAGAAAAAGAAGGGGGCTAAGGGAGTTCTAGGGTTCTAGAGTTTGTTCTTAAGTGTTGCACCTTGAAGAGAGGGAAAGAGAGAAGGGGAGGTCCGGCGTAGCTAGGCCGACCTAAGCTTGGCCGGAACCGCAGCAGCTCGGGTGTCTTGGGAGCAGCAGCTACTGCTCGGGCTGTAGCTTCCTCCCGGCCGGAACGAGCAAGGATCAGTACGGGAGCAACAGCAGCAGCACTCGGGATGCATCTCGAGTATTGCTCAGACGGCAGAGGCACTACACGGGACATCAAGCTCCGGCAGCAGCCGCTGTGCACGGGAAGCTTCTCTCCAGCTCGGGACTCGGGATGGCAGCACGGGACGGCTAAGAGAAAGACGCGACATGCTCGGGACAGTGGGTATCTTGGCCGGGAAGAGCTATTTTGGCCGGATTTCATGGTTTTTGGCCGGAAACTTGGCTGAATTTTCTTACTTTTCCGGCAACTTTCTTGGTTCGAAAACATAGGGCTTTTACTCCCCATGTCATGATCTTGCTTCCCATATGGTTTGATTTGATTTTGCTCAAGAAATTTCTAATAGGGGAAATGTAGGGTTAGCTTTAATGGTGGATGTTCTTGAGATAGAGAAGATGATGATGGTCACTATGGGGAACCCAGAAAATTGCTTAGGGGAGATCGGCTGCAACTAAAAACTCATATTTTCCGTCGATCTTAGCCTCGAACCACATCGAAAAAGGGGGGATTTTCTCATCATTTCTAATTCATTCACCATGTTTAGCTAACTTTAGTGTGTCGATTATATGAGATGAAATGTGATGAATTCGTGATTATGTTTAGTATGATTTGATGTTTTGATTATAAATTGATGTTCATTTATTTCGATTATCGTTTCGATCGTATTTTCATGTGTCTTGTCAAGCACTTTGCATAGTTAATAGACGAAACGAAGTATTCGATATCGATCGTGGTCTAAGTCATAATTTCATGTGTCTTGTCATGCACTTCACATAATTAGGCGACTAGACAACACTTTCGTTGACTCGGGATTAACCGATTATAACGTTTGTTTGACTAAGTATGATCTCCGGATATACGTAGTACTTATAGACATCACCTTAGGAGTCGAATATTGATTGTTCCTCGACACATTAAATCGGACCATACATAGTTGTAGATTTATCATTAAAGATTCCCGGACTTCGATACATTAACTCTCGTATTCAGATACTCTTAAAGCATGATTTGAATGAATGACTTATTATTTGTTTACATGCGAGTTTAATTGGCTTCGTCTAGTTCTATAAACTAGAAACCTTGATCTTAATCGTCTATTGACACAAAATTTGACAATGCGTACTTAGTTTGATAATCGATACTTACTAACCTTGGATCGATTATACATAGTTTGACGTATTATACTTATTAGTGTCATACTTGTTCATTTTCAATTCATTAGATTGTGTGTGTAAGTTTGATAGTCGATGCTTAGTGACGTTTGATCGATTATGCTTAGTTAAACACATGATGCTTAGGATTGTCAATGTGGGTTAAGTTAATTACATTTTCATGCGAATAGATACTTAGTATTTGTCTTATCGATCTTGTGGATCGAAGTATCCGTCTCAATCAACTTTTTCCCGAATCTACTCTAACCCGTCTCGACTCTTGTTCCTCCGAACTTTTCGCTCGAATATCTCTCGCCCGTTTACTTTGATCATTTAGGTTAGTTTTACTTGTTTTATTCTCTATTACTTATTCGATAAAAAAAACTCCCCATTTATCTTTATTCTTTTCCTTTTTAGTCTAAGTTAGCTAGTGATACCTAGACCGGCGAACGAGACTCCTTCGTTATCCGAATCACCTTCCTATCCTTGGATCGACTCCAGTTTTACCGGTTACTACTTGATACCTCCGCTTGGGTGTGCAACCTTTTCGGTTGCATCAAGATTTTGGCGCCGCTGCCGGGGATAGGTTTAGTAGTTAGGATAGCGTTTGTTGTTTTGTTCATTAGTTTAGTGTTGTTTGCTTACTTAAACGTTTTTTTTCATTATTTTATTTTTTGTAGTTTCTTATCTTTTTATCTTTCTAGGTACCGTTTCAATAAAAGAGCCAAAAGTGACATAAAGGCGAAGGAAAAGGAAGGAATCGAAGCTTAAGAAGAAAGGCCAACGAAACGAGAGGAGCACTTGATAGTATCGCATTCTATCTCATCCTGTTTACTTGTGTGATTGTTTAGTTTATAAGTGTTAGTTCCCATTTTGTGATTGTGTGTTAGTATCCTTGAACATTGTGAGATCATGGAAAGTTGGTCATTTGATTAAAATGACCTTATGCTAACCCTTTCCAACACTAGTCGACCATCTACAAGTCATCAGGACTACTCAAATTTACATAGGAATGTTCCGACTAGTGATAGGAATAGACGAGTTGAGCCTGACCGACCTAGGATGACCATGGGTGAATATCGACGGATGTATGGAGTCGGTCAGACTCGTCATGACTATGGTTTTAGGGATTATGAGCATGAGGGTAATCAACCCCTCGAGACTATCGACAAGAATTTGGGATGACCACACCTTCATGTATGAATTTGTCATTTGATGAGGACCGTAGTTCTATTAATATTGATCGACCACGTCGAAGTCTTCGTGACTATCGACAAACATACATGAACGGTTCATTTAGTGATGACAATTCCCGACTCGATGATTCCATTCAAAGAGTCAAGTCTAGGTATCTACATGAAGGTAGTGAAGAAAGGACCATGGAGACCATTAGCCCGGTTTGTGCCGTTTATGCGAGCTTAAACCATTTGACCGAGTATTATCCCGTGATCCGTGTTCCGCGAGAGTCTTCGTTTAGTTATACTCATGTGCCTTATTACGAGGAGATGTCTGAAGATACTCTCCAAGCAATTTTAGAGTACCAAACTAGATTTAATCGAGATATAACGGAGATCACAGAACGAATTCTCAAAATTGTTGATAGACTTGAGTCAGAGCCTATCGTCGACGAGGAAGGGGTTTGTGCACCCCAAACTCAAGAAGAGACTATGAATGATGGTGAGGGTAATACACCTAACTCTAGTCTTAAGCTAAATGTCGAAGAAGCTCCTGATAGACCTTTTGAGATGGAATTGACCGGTGACCCTTATTGCTCACTCTCCCAACCTTCGTCATCTCACCATGATAGGACTACAGTAGACCTTGATGTTCAGGATGAAGGCTTTATGAGCAAGTTTGGGGATGAAACTATTATGAACATTCCAATTTTTGACACTTGTGAGGAGGCAGTCTTAGATGCCATATTAGGAAGGAATGGTGTTGTAACCAACTTTAAGGCTCCAGATGCCTTTAAGGACGTCGACGACATAGAAGTTAGCGAGATAATGGATAATGATGGGCCTAAAAAGTTTCCTAAATAGGTCTACACCCGCAAGTGCACGGGTGTCAAGTTGTAATAAATTCCGGTAAGACCGGTTCGTTCCTCAGAGACTAAGTGAAACCTATTCTAAGACTTGGAAGTAACTTGGGTTTTGGTTTTGATGAGGTTTTGGTAATAAAATAAAATAAATAAAATATTAAAATAAAATTACGGAAAGAAAATAATTACAAATGATACAAGGAACTCAAATGGGGGAGAGCCTAGGGTTTTCTGAATCCGTCTTCCTAACAATTCTAACGACAAATTAATTTTGGTCTGATTAGATAGTTCTTTATATAACTCAGGTTTTTAGTTCATGAACGGTCTAAAAACCCGGAAGATTTTATCGTTAAAATGGTAAAAACTTTAATAAATTGTCGAGAAAATGATTATTACGACTTCATCTAAACCCTAGATAGAAAATTAGTTCTTCATGATAAAGGATGGAAGCTTAGATATATGGAAAAAGGAAAGAAAAGTAGAAAAGTTGGATTTCTTACTGATTTTGTAGCCAAACAGAGCCTTAGGGAAGTGATTTCCTTCTGATTTTCCGAGATTCCGCCAAACGCACCCTCTAGGAAAACGATTTTCTCGTCTTCCCAGAAATATTTTCCCTAAGAGAAAATTATTTTCTCTCCTATTTTCTCATCTTCTCCAACTATCTTTCTCTCTCTAACTTGCTGTTTTCTCTCTTTCTCTTTGAGTATTCTATCTCTCTCTCACAAAGTAAACAGAAAACAAAAAGAAAAGAATCAAAACAAGATGAAGATAGTGATTTATTAAAACTGAATCTCTTGGTTCTGTTTTTCTCTCTCTCTACAGTAACTCTCTTTCTCTCTCAACTCTTTCTATCTAACTCTCTCTTTACAATCTCTCTTTCTATCTTGATAATCTTTTCTCTCACTAAAAAGGATTACAAACAGAAGAAGAAGAAGAAGAAGAAGAAGAAAAATAGATGATGATGATGATCAATGGATGGTACTCTCGGTTGTCTCTCTCTCTAACTCCATTTCTTCATCCCCAGCCGAGAGCTCTTTACATCACTCTCTCTCTCTCTAATATAGTCGGTTTTGGTTGAGCTACCAGAGGAAAACTCTCCAGTCGAGATGGTGACTTTTTTTTTGACCCCAAACCGAGATGATTTCTCAGCTCCTGTTGCTTGTTTCTTATATAGCAAAAACGGAATTCCAAAACCTTAGTCCTCCTCTGTAATTGATCTTCTTTTCCTTTTTAAGAGAAAATAATATTCTCTCTAAATATAACCGAGAAAAAGAGATAAGAAGCAGAAATCTCCAATGTCAGTCGAATCCCATCTATCTCTAGCTTTCACTTTCTCTGATATTATCTCTCTCTCTAGAAGGTAAGAGTATTTATCTCTTTATCTCTTCCTCAATCTGCAAAATACTTTCCAATCATCGAACCGAGCTCCCAACTTTTAATTTCTCTAATTCCATTCACAAGAATATTTTCAGTCTTCAATCTCTATCTTCTCTGTAAAATCTGATCCAAAAACGCCTCTCTCTCTCGAAATTCCCCAGCCATATCTCTTTCCTTCTCTGACTTCTCTCAATCTCCCTAGATTTCCTTTCATTAATCTTGAAAGAATTTAATTACCTTCTTTGCTTTCCTTTCCTGCATAAATCTTCCAAAGAGATAGGTTCTCTTTTTCTCTCATATGTTGTTTGAAAGAAAACTTCCAAACTCTTTCTCTCTCTAATGGAATATTGAATATTTCCTTCCCAAAAGATTTCAATCAATCTGTCTCATTCCCTCTATTAATGGTGACGAGATATTAAAAGATGGGACCCGTTAAAAGATCACGGGTGATAAAAGATAAATGGGAACTTCCTGTTTTGATTTATTAGCTATTAAGAGGATCATAAGGTGTAGCATGGGATCGTGTAAGAGGTTACCATGGGATTCCAGATGAAGCCACGTGTCACTGAAAAGATTTCAGCCTTTAGATATTTCGGCCTACTTTATTAACTTGCACCATGTAACGTGGAGACAACATCTAGCAAAATGCCGAACAGACACCGAGTATACCCAACTGTATACCGAACATCTCACTCAGCGTACACGTCCTCCGACTCAATCGGTGCCACGTGTCGTATAGAAGATGGTCAATTGATTTTTTTTTTCTTACCTAAACTTTGACTTGGATTATCTTTCGGATCCGGACTCCGATTCCACTTCCGCTTTCGCCGATGGATTCGTATTGGAATCTACTTTCACATGAGCACTAATATTGACCAGAATACCCTTGTCATTAAAATGACCAAAATGCCCCTCAAGTATGTCTTTATCACGATGTTTTCGCATCGAACTCCGTAAATGAGACCTGAGGAAGAAAATCAAACAAATCATCAGAGTAACCGCTCGAACTGGACTAACTAACCCGAGTTAAGAGATTCAGATGGGACATTTTCATGTCTCATCAGATAACCTGTTGGATTATTTACCTAAGGAAACCACAGACCTTGACTTGGCCCCCGAGCATATTGCCTTACCCTTAGAGTTTAGTTCGACATTCCACATGATCTCAGACTTGGTTGTTGACCCCTTCTGGGACACATCGGATGTCTTTCCTAGCATGTCTAGGGACTTAGTGGATGTTTTATCCACTAAGCTTGAGTTTGATTATTTTCCTCGGACTAACCTCTTAGACCTTCATTTGTATGCCGATCCTTTTGACGACTGTTTAGTCGTCGCCCCTAGCATCTATGAGCACTTAGTGGACCGTGCATCCACTAAGTTTGGGGATGGCTTCTTTTCGCTTTTAGTCTCACGTGCACTGCTTTGGTCTAATGTTATTGTGAGACTTTTAGCATTTGTATATAGCTTTCTTTGGGTTGACCTCCAAATCTTTCGTCTTTTGCTTTATGACCGTTAAGCCGATTAAGGTGGCCTTTGATGTTTGTGGGTATCATCTCTGGAAACCCTCCGTGAGACATAAGTCGTGCTCTTGTGTGAAAACAAGAGAATCAAAGGCTAATTGCATAGCTCGATGCAATCGTGTATACCTGCGTTAGTGGTAGAGTTCTATATGGTCATGTCGTTTATGTGCTTCATTCTCATTATGTTTTGGATATTTTAGGAGCATTTCTTATATGTTTTACTTCTAAGGCATGGTTTGTTCCAAGTTTGGGGATGGCGTGAGCTTGGCATCAACTTGGAACCTCTTTGTACATGAGCCTTGGTAGTATCATCTTTTATCTCCTTCGGTTATGGTAATATTTCTCCACTCTTCTCTTTAAATTGATGTGCCTCTTTATCATTTGGTGAGTGTATGCTTAGAACATTGAGGACAATGTTATTTTTAAGTTTGGGGATGCGGGATATGACCATAACCAATGCATGACCATGGGTTTCAAAGACAAAAGGGTTCAAATTAGCCAAAATTTGAAAATTTTTGAACATTTTGAGTAGATTTACATGTGATTATAGTGATAGTTTTCAGAATGTTGATTCATATGTGTCGAGTTGATGAGTTTTGTGATTGCTAGTGACCTTTGCATGAAAATCGAGTGTTTTAGTGTTTGTGTTGTGCCATGTGAGTAGCATCTTAGTGAAGAAAAAAACATTTCTAAGAGACCTAGAGTAGTCATTAGTGGAGACTTAACCCATGTGAGAGCTCAAAGCCTAAAATGTCCTTCGAGTGTACTCTTCCGCGCTAACTCCGAGTAGAATGAAGAGCTACTCAACCTCGTAACTATTAAAAGAGCTCATTTAAGCTCGTGTGCTCAACTTTCTTAGCCACTAGGAGTGACATTAGGATAGCGAATTAACCTTGCCCTTGTAGTCCATGAAACCCAATAAGAGTGTCAACTAGAGGGAGGCGGATACTCCATTACCATCTTCATATTTGGAGTGTATGTCCGTGAGGCCGAAGTCGAGGCGAAATGTACTAAACTAGGAATCAAGGCGTTGTGACTTCGGAACATAGATGTTGCTCGTTATGGTATGACACTTGCATTTTAGGGTAAGATCATTAGTGAAGAGGTCCTTAGCTTTTATATGAACTTATTTACTTGATTCATTATGTGTTGACATGCTTAAATCCTTTACTATACGAACCATGCTTATCTATGATTTGGATGTTGGACCCTTGTGTATTTGAATCCACGATGTTTGTGGGTGTCATCTATGGAAACCCTCACGAGACAACACTCGTCCTCTAGTGGTAACCTAGGGGTTTAAAGGCTTGTTGCATACGCTAAATGCAACCGGGATGCCTCCGAAAGTGAGTTAGGTTTTTATTTTGTTTTATTTGTTCGAGGACTAGCTAAGTTTAAGTTTGGAGTTAAACATGAAATTCAGAATAAAAAGAGCGAATTATCACAATCATTTCATGTGCCCAAAACGAGAGAAGATGACTTCAAGCAAATCAAATTACAAGTGGAGGTAATGACGAGTCCGACGGTGAAAACGGAAGTCAATTCCGAGTTCGGATAGGGAAGTCATGAAAGAAAGAAGTCCGAGGGTATTTTAGTCCTTTGTGATAATTTGAAGATGTAGAGACAAGGATGGAGGCACCTTTTGGTTTCTAAACCAAGCCCAAAGCCCACACAAGCCCAAAGAAGAATGACAAGGAGGAACTATATTACCACCCTCTCTTTATGGATTAGAGTCAACAAAGTCTAAATGAATTGAGTAAGTCAAGGGACTCAAGGATTTTAGTAGTTTAGGCTACTATTCATCATCTTCATCATTGATCAACCAAGCAAAAAAAAGGAAGAGAGAGAAAAAGAAGGGGGCTAAAGGAGTTCTAGGGTTCTAGAGTTTGTTCTTAAGCGTTGCACCTTGAAGAGAGGGAAAGAGAGAAGAGGAGGTCCGACCTAGCTAGGCCGACCTAAGCTTGGCCGGAACAGCAGCAGCTCGGGTGTCTTGGGAGCAGCAGCTGCTGCTTGGGCTGTAGCTTCCTCCCGGCCGGAACGAGCAAGGATCAGCACGGGAGCAACAACAGCAGCACTCCAGATGCATCTCGAGTATTGCTCAGTCGGCAGAGGCACTACACGGGACAACAAGCTCCAGCAGCAGCCGCTGTGCACGGGAAGCTTCTCTCCAGCTCGGGACGCGGGATGCTCGGGACAGTGGGTATCTTGGCCGGGAAGAGCTATTTTGGCCGAATTTTATGGTTTTTGACCGGGAACTTGGCCAAATTTTCTTACTTTTCCGGCAACCTTCTTGGTCCGAAAACTTAGGGCTTTTACTCACCATGTCATGATCTTGCTTCCCATATGGTTTGATTTGATTTTGGTCAAGAAATTTCTAAAGGGGGAAATCTAGGGTTAGCTTTAATTGTGGATGTTCTTGAGATGGAGATGATGATGATGGTCACTACGGGGAACCCAGAAAATTGCTAAGGGGAGATCGGTTGCAACTAAAAACTCATATTTTCCGACGATCTTAGCCTCGAACCACATCGAAAATGGGGGATTTTCTCATCATTTTCTTTCCATTTCTTATTCATTCACCATGTTTAGCTAACTTTAGTGTGTCGATTATATGAGATGAAATGTGATGAATTCGTGATTATGTTTAATATGTTTTGATGTTTTGATTATAAATTGATGTTCATTTATTTCGATTATCGTTTCGATCGTATTTTCATGTGTCTTGTCAAGCACTTCGCATAGTTAATAGACGAAATGAAGTATTCGATATCGATCGTGTTCTAAGTCATAATTTCATGTGTCTTGTCATGCATTTCACATAGTTAGGCGACTAGACAACACTTTTGTTGACTCGGGATTAACCGATTATGACGTTTGTTTGACTAAGTATGATCTCCGGATATACGTAGTACTTATAGACATCACCTTAGGAGTCGAATATTGATTGTACCTCGACACATTAAATCGGACCATACATAGTTGAGATTTATCATTATTGATTCTCAGACTTCGATACTGATGAGACATGAAAATATCCCATCTGAATCTTTTAACTTGGGCTAGTTAGTCCAATTCGAGCAGTTACTCTGATGAATTGTGTGTTTCTCTTTCCCAGGTGTCTTTTACGGAGTTCAGTGCGTAAAACATATAAAATCAAGAGAAAGACGTGTTAGGGGTATTTTGGTCATTTATTCAGTCGGGTAATTTGGCCAATATTGATGATTGGGTAAAAAGTAGAGTCCAAGACGAGCCCGTGAGTGAAAACGGAGGTGAAATCGGAGTTCGATAAAGGGAATTAGCTCGAGTCATATTTTTTATAATGGCTTAGTTGACCAGAATCAAAGAATGCCACATGTTGGAGATGGACGGTTGTGATGTGCGCGTGGGATGAATTCGGGATAAGAAGGATGGCGCTTTGGAATTCTCGTTGAAATAGGATCTGGTGCATCTCAAGTACGATCTTCAGTGGACCTGCGCAAATCTGAAGGACACATGCAACGTGCGCGTGGACCGAGTGTAAAGATGGGAATCTTATCTAAACTTGATGCACATGGGTTGTAGCCAAATCTTACCATCCCAACAGTACTCACGTGAAAGAAGGCAATCACTTCTCATTCTCTTAATTTCAAAATCTCTTTCCTTTATTTCTATTTTCATGAATATATCATAGAGATTAAAAACAGAAATAAAAGAGGGGGGAGAAAGAATGTGGTAGAAGATTTAGAGAGAATCATCTCATGGAAACCAAAAGGAAAGTATCTCTTTTACAGGAAGGAAAGAAGTGTGAGGGATGAAGACATGATTTTTCTTACTAAAAAGAAATCGAAAGAGGAAATCCCTCTCTTATTTATACTAGTGTATATCCCGTGCCCTACGGCACGAACACTTGTATCAATCAAATGTTACGAAATTTATTGTTATATTTTATTGAGAGAGAGAGATTTTTATTAGTTATTATTTTTTTGTATTACTTTTTTGTTCTTTTCTCTTAAATTAGTTATTATTCTATTGGGAGAGAGAGAGATTTCAATTTCTTTTTTTAACCCTCGAAATTTATTTTGTTACTTTATTTCTTAAATTAGTTATTGAGTCTCGATAGAAGGAAACGATTATTGTTTTTTAAATAGGTAACTTTATTTCTACGAAGGACTATATTTTAAATTTTGAAGGGCTTCTAGACAATATCCTTTACTAAAAAAGGATGTTTGTCCCAGTCATCGTTTTCCCTTCTGTTTTATATAATAGATTTACTTAAATTAGTTATTTTATTTTTAAGAAGGAAAGGATTATTGTTTTTTAAATAGGTAACTATATTTTTTTAATTAGGTAACTATATTTCTACGAAGGACTATATCTTAAATTTTGAGAAGGGCTTCTAGACAATATGCATAATTAAATAAGGATGTTTGTCCCAGTCATCGTTTTCCCTTCTGTTTTATATAATAGATACTCGGTTGGATCAAAATGAAGAGAGATTGTGAGATATTTGATTGGGAAATCTCATACAAAACAGTATAGAGAAAGGGAAGATAAAACTATATGGAGATTGAAAGAAGATTTTTGGAAGTAGAAAATTGAGATTGAAGGCTGGAAAGGAAAGAGAAATTTGTGGGAGAATAATGAAGATTTCTCTTGCATTGAGAAAGAAGGTAACAAAAAGAGATTCGATCAATGAGTTAATGGTGGAAAGATTTAGAGATACTACAGAGATTGAAATCAAGCAAGATTCGGTTAGAGATGATGGTGGGATCTGTGATCGGCTGGATATATTTGAATGAAGATTTGAGATATTAGAGAGAGAGAACCATCCTCTCATACTTACTGTTATACAACAAGTATTTGTTAGAGATGAAAAGAGAGATAATCATGGATTGATTTGAAGCAGAATATTTTAAGAGAAGTGATCTTGAACATATATTTCTTGAGATTACAGAGAAGGAAAGAAGATATGGCTGGAACCAGGCTCCTCTGTTTGTATAAATCAGAGAAAGAACAGAGTTAAGATCATCTCAGTATGGGGGATCATATCCTCTCTTAAGCTCAACCAAACCAGAAATATAAGAGAGAGAGCACCATTGATATAGAGCTCGGCTAAGTGAGAAAAACAGAGATACCATCATCATTTTATCTTTCTTCTTCATTTTTTTTTATCTCTGTTTGTTAGAGTGAGAAAGAAAAACAGAAAGAGTGAGAAGAGAAAGAGAAAGAGAGAGAAACTACAGAAAGTTGAGAGAAAAAACAGTGAGGAATATGAGAAAATCTGTGGGAGCATAATTTTCCCACAGGGAAATTGTTTCCGAGAAGACGAGAAAATCGAATTTCTTAAGGCGCGTTTGGTTGCAGAAGAACAATTTCCAGCGAGAAAAAGTTTAGTTCTTCTCCTTTTTTTCTCTCCTATTTAGTTTTAATCTTGATCATGATTAGTTAACATTCTTTTTCTAGGGTTTTAGGATGAAACTCATACTTGAACCTATAGAGACATTTTTATTTTGTTAATTCTCTTGATTGTGATTCAAAGTTGAAATTGTTTTATGTTGTAGAATTGATTTTCTTTTCATTGCTTATACTTTTAAATTTGATATATCATGCTTAGGTTAGATTCTTTGATGATATATGCTTATTGATTGATAAACAATAGTTTAGAGATTTATTTTTCGAAATAAACAATTACATTGTTATAAATTATTGGTTTTAAACGAAAATATCTTCCGGAATTAAGGTAGTTCATTATCTGAAATTCCGAGTTATAAAAAGGGAGAATTGACTAGTTAACTATTTGTTCTAAAGATGATTTTATGTGGTAGATTCCGAAACTCTTAGACTTCTCCTCCCATTTGAGTTCATTTTCATTTCCGTTATTTTATTTAAATATTTTATCGTCAAAATAAATTTTCAAAAACAAAAACCGTCTTACTTCCAAGTCTTAGAATATAGGTTTCACTTAGTCTCTGAGGAACGAACCGGTCTTACCGGAATTATCACTTGACGCCCGTATACTTGCGGGTGGTGACCTATTTAGGAACCTTTCTAGGCCCATCAGATACATTAACTCTCGTATTCGGATACTCTTACCCGCCTTGACTCTTGTTCCTCCGAACTCTTCTCTCGAATCTCTCTCGCCCGTTTACTTTGATAATTTAGTTTAGTTTTACTTGTTTTATTCTCTATTACTTATTCGATCATAAAAACCTACCATTTATCTTTTTTTCTTTTCCTTTTTAGTCTAAGTTAGCTAGTGATACCTAGACCGGCGAACGAGACTCTTTCGTTATCCGAATCACCTTCCTATCCTTGGATCGACTCCGATTTTACCGGTTACTACTTGATACCTCCGCTTGGGTGTGCAACCTTTTCGGGTGCATCAGTACCCTAGCATAATTCTGAGAATAATCCCATATAGACGAGGACATATCTTGATCAAGAATATAATAGGCTTCTCCGCTCAATTGGTTTTGAGTTGGACACCAATAAAATTAATACGGTATCAGAGCTTGGCCCAATGATCAGACGTTCCCCCACACCAACCAACAAAAAACGGTACATGTTAGTCTCAAAAAATGCCACACGGAAAGGGGCGGATAATAATAGCTTTGTTCCATATTGAATATAAGATACCCATGTGGTTCATCTTTCAGATTACTTAACCTAGGTTGGTTCATCTTCTAGGTCTACGGTGGTGAAGCAAGGATCTCAACCTTGCAAAAGTTATTTCCATTAATGGAGGACAAGAAAAGCCTTGCTTCAAAGGCAGAACGGGCTAAAACTGAAGGCAAGGCTTCTTTACTATCTGCACTTGATTACTATGTGAGCATGAAGAGTAACATCTTCATTTCTGCATCACCTGGAAATATGCACAATGCGTTGGTAAACCCTCATCTCTCATCAAATATCAAATTCATTTGTCGACAGAAAAGTTTTCGTAGGATTCTAATATTTTGTCATCATAACTTAATAACTGTGAAAACCTCATACTCTCTGCACTCATGAGTGATAAGTCATACCTCTATAACGACCCAAATGTCAACAATTATCGGTGTTGTCCCCACTTTTGCCACCTAGTCTCATGCCCAATGGTACAGACTAAAGGGTATAGCCCAGTCTCAAGTCGCTTCTCCCAGGCGAGGTTGGATAGTTCACTCATCCTTTCTGATTGAGACATCATTTAGATATATTTCCTTCTTGACAATGAAGCTTATGCGCTGTAGTCACCTGAGTGGGGATCAAATCTCTCTTCTGCGACCAGCTAAGAACCGTGAAAATCACATAAGACTCAACATCTGACAAGTCAAATTATACTTGGATATTTGAATGTTGTTCTTGATTAAATTTTTGGGCGATGATATCAGGTGGGACATCGTACGTACGAGAACTTGAAAACTATTAGGCCAAGCATGGGATTGTTAGGGCAGCTGTTCTTGAATAAGAGCATGGAATGGTCTGAGTTTCAGCAGGCAGTACAAGATGGGCATAGAAATAGGCAAGGGCAAATCAGGTTGAGGAAGAAGAAACAATCCATCTATACGTATCCTGCTCCTGATTGCATGTGCCATGGTTAGTAAGTACACAAGAAGGTTATCTTCCACTTTTCTTTGTGAATTAACTATATTTTTTGTCACATCTTGGGAAGTCGTCAATAAGCAAGGATATCTCTCTCTCTCTCTCTCTATATATATATAGGCGGACCGTAATGAAGACCAGCCTGGGCGATGGCCCAGGCTGAGTTTTGTAATTTTTTGACTAATGTAGGGGTAATTTGGTATTTCAAAGGTCTTGATCTTTTTCTTTTTTTAATTTCGAGTTTTAGAGGGGGAAAGTTGGGCGTCTTCACCCTGAGTCCGTGGGAGATTGTTTTCTTGTATTTGATTCTTATTTCTTAAAGGCTTATCTCCAAAATTTGAAGGTTTGATCTACTTAACTTATACTCTTCAATCTATAATATATTTTATCTAAATTTTCAATTTGAAGATTTTAAGTTTTAGTTTTCAACTTTCTCTCTCTAGGGTTTATTGTAAAACTTGAAATAAGTTTGTGAATCTATTTATATTTTGATTGAAAGAGTTGTGTTGAAATCAGACAAATGTAAGTTTTAAAATCAAGAAATGAAATTAGGGTTAGGGTTTATTTTAGTTTCTCTCTGTTCCTAAATAGTTTAGTTTCATTTGAGTACTGAGTTTATCTTCACTGTAAATTACAAACCTTAACTCTAAGTTGTTGAATACTGAAATTAGGTTCAAAGATTGACAATGATCAATGAGAAATTTATTTCTGTCTTCTTTATTGATATGTTGTATGCATAGTTTTTACTTGGTTCAATTATTTTTTCTCTATTTTTGGTTTCTTAGGTTAACTCTTGCTGGACCATATTTTGCATAGTTTGCACTCGATAATCTATAGAAAAACTTTTGTTAAAAAATTCGAATTACTTTAAGTAAAGAGTTCGCCCCGGCTAACTTGAAATCCTGGTTCCGCACTCGATAATCTCGATATATATATTTATGAGAGACAGAGAGAGAGAAAGAGAGGTGTATACTAAATAAACCAATTGGAGTTCTATAGTAGCCAATGATTTTATAAAGCTACGTCTGCAAGTTCAGTTGACTTGGTTTTTTTTTTAAAGGACTTGGTTTTGTTTTTGGTCATCTTTATTTGTCATCAAATGTGTTTTGGGTGAGCATGAGGAAGAAGAGGTAAAATTAGAGAGAAAGGTTGACTTGGATATTTAGAGAAAAGCCATCCAAATGAAAAAAATGTAAATAACTTTTAGCCACCATATAAAACAATAATTTAAAGCCAACTGGACCATCTCTTTGAGATATGTTGTTTGGCCCAAGCTGGAGAGAGATGGAACTCTGTCAAGATCAGAGAACTCCATTAAGAGGAGAGACCCAAGTTGAATAAGCCATATACTTCACATAAACTTAAAATCTTTGGAGAGAGATTCATAACTTATCTTCAAAAATTTACGGAAACAGAAAGGATCTAATTAAGAGATTGATTTCTTTGAGTTCACAGATGCTTCTTCTTTGATGAAAATGGAAGAATTTCTGAAATGATTTCTCATGAGATGGATCACTCACATATCTTGAAAGCAAACTAGAATCTTAAAGTTCAACCAAAAAAGAAATGGGTGATTTTATAGGCCTCCCATTTTTGTTAAAAGGACTCCTTTAAAAGCTCCCCCCTAAAGTTATCGCCGTTAGGTCAAAATTATTCATACCAACAAAAACTTCCTTGACCGATCAAAAGTCCTATCCCTGTTTCATCTTCTTCTTCCGTTTATCTTCTCTATCTCTCTATAAAATCTATCACCTCTCTAACTACCGCCAATTTTATCTTCGTCTCTCCCTCATTCTCTCTTGGGTTTTCTCTCGTTCTCTCTCTGCTTCTCTCTCTATTTCTCTCCTTTTTTCATATTCATCTCTCCCTCTTTCATCTTCCTCATAACCCTAGGTTCAGTTTTTTTCGATTTTTCTAAACTATATTGTTTGAATAGATGAATCTACTTGTTAGCAACACAAGGAAGAAGATTTTGCACCAGACTGAAAAGCTATTTGTGACAAATACGGTGGGCTCGGGCCGTAAATGGAAATGGTGCGTAATTCGAACCGATGCCACCGAAAATTGGTCCAGTAGCGCCAGTAGCTACTAGACCCATTTCCGGTGGGCTCAGACTGAATTACTCAACATTTATGACTCGAGCCTGCCGTAGGTAACGAATCCACTACGGTGTTTTCTCATCGATTAGATTTTTTACTAAGAGAAATTCTATTCGATCTGGTCTCACCGTCCCATGTACACATTATTTGGTATAACCAAACCGAATTGAGCTCCGTCTCGAACGCACAAAAAAAAAAAATTCATACAACCGACAACTAGATCATATACATATAAAAAAGTGTTAGAAAATGTTCATATACTTTATGGGGGACGGTTTAGAATTGATTTTTTGGAATCTTTTGCTATTTCCCCAATTTTTTTTGAAGTTGCTTCACCCATGATGGTTTGCAACAATGAAATAACTTCGTGGTTTTAGAGGTGAGTGCAAAAATAATGTGGGAATGTTGTGCAATTTCAGTGAGCTTAGCTTGTTACTAATGGTTGTCGGTGATGGATGACAATGCTGGTGAAAGAAGATGGAAGAAGAATGTTTAGGGATTTGAGTTTTGGAGAAGTTTAGTGTTGAGATATGTAGATTGCTAATGTGGGTGATATACACCCTTAAAGTGATTTTTTTTAAACCATCGCATGATGACCTTTAACCAAACAAGCTCAATGACTACTTACCAAGTCCATGGGTTCATGGGGATGCTTTTTAACCCTATAAAACAGTTTAAGGTGGCTAATATGTGACGAACAAAAATCTTATTTGGACAAAAGTTGTCAAGCCTTAACATAATTGTCTTATTTAGCCTATATTTGATTGGGGTACACAATTGTAATTTGTAAGGACCCAAATTAAAAAGATAAAATAATTACCGGAAAAAGACAACAGAAAAGAAAAAGAAAAGAAAAAAGAACACCTTCTTCACCATTACATTAACGGAAGAATGACACTGCGACACGCTAGTTATACATTATAACAAACACTAACGGCCCCCAATCCGTAAAGGAACCATTGCTTTATTGTCCCCAATTGTATTACTAGTACTACCAACGTAAGGTAATTCAGATATTCCTTCTTCTACCAAGTAAATTTTCTCTTCGTCATCATCAATTCCTACAAACTCATCGAAAACCCACTTATGATTGAAAGATCTTTTCATAAGTCCATCCAACACCATAAATGCTTCTTTCATTTTAGGTCTCCTTCCTCCTTTTATTCTTAAACATCTCTTTGTTAGTTCTGCAACTTGTTCCACTTGATATCGTTGCTCATCATTTTCATTACTCGCAAACTTATCGTCCAGGATATGAAACAATCGATTTTCTCTCATTGAAGAGAGGAAATAATTAGCTAAGTTGCGGTGATCTTGGTGTCTAGCAAGAGAAACTGCCTTTTCCCCCGTGAGTAGCTCTGCAAGTAGAACTCCGAAACTGTAAACATCACTTTTCTCCGTTAGTTGTCCCGTAAGAAAGTATTCTGGGTCCATGTATCCAAAAGTTCCTTGAACTGCCGTATTTAATAGTGTTTGATCGAAAGGGACTAATCTTGATGCTCCAAAATCTGATACTTTAGCTTTATAATCATCATCTAAGAGTATGTTACTTGACTTAATGTCCCTATGAATTATAGGTATGGAAGCATCGGAATGTAAATATGCAAGTGATCCTGCCACCTCTGCCGCTATCTTTAAGCGGTCTTTCCATAAAAGATTTGGTATTTTTTTCTCATTATTGTCATGCAAATGTTCAAAAAGAGTTCCATTTGTAATAAACTCGTAAACTAGTAAGGGAACTTCAGACTCTAGACAACAACCCAGAAGACGAACCACATTTCTATGGTTGATTTGTGATAAAACAACCATTTCGTTTATAAATTGGTCAATTTGAGTCCTGTCGATCACTTTTGATTTCTTAACAGCGACAATTTCTCTGTTAGACAAGACTCCTTTATAAACGGTACCATATCCTCCTTGACCAAGAATTTGGGTCTCGTTGTAATTGTTGGTGGCTTTGTTTAGTTCTTCCGTTGTAAATATTTTTGCAATTGACTTACTACCTCTACCATTTGTGCCACTCCTATTATCTCCCAATGCTTCTTCTCGTTCATGAAGGAGTTGTTGCAACTTCAAACCTCCATTTTGCGTAAAACGTTTCTTTCTAATCTTGAGGATTTTTATCTTCATATACCAAGAGAAGATCACAAGTAAGACTCCCAAGCCCACAAAGCTAGCTGCAAAGAATTGTAATTCATGTTTATCAATTAAGATTTGCATTTAGCAACCAAACCATAACTTTTGGGACTAATTTTTAGTTTACCTTTATGCCTTTTATCATGCCAAAATTAATCTTAACCGAACGATATCTTGGGTTGTTTTTCATTTCGGTTTGTTTGGAGTCTATAGTAACGGCAGTGGTCAAGATATATTTACCACAGTCAGAGAGGTGTAGAGGCACCCTTAACACAGATGATATAAAGACTTTTTGGAAGTAGGAAACTTCCTCCCACTTCTTTAGTAAAACCCTATCAAGAGGAATATCTCTTTTTTTTGTGTGTCATAAAAGGAGTTCCTTTTTCATAGTAATTAAAAAATCACTTACCTGTAGCTATTAGTGGAATGCTCCTTGGGCTATAGCAATTAAATTTGTCAGTGTAATTTGTGTTGGAGTAGTCAGGACGATAACCATGCCGGCAGGAACATGTGTAGCTACCCTCTATATTTGAGCAGATTTGAAATTCTCCTTTACAACTATCTTCGCATTCATTAATATCTGACAGAGAAAATTTGTGATAATTACAATCTCCTCATAATCAAAATTATTCTCAAAATTAAGTTGATAGCAGAGATGAAAACAACGGTTACCTTGACAACTACCTGGAGAACTCATAAGGTACGGATTACCTTCATATCCACTAATGCACTTGCAACGATAACCGCGAGCACCTCTTGGCTCGTAGCAATTGGTATTCAGCCCACACGCATAGCTAGATAAGTTTTTTTTAGCTTGATCGCATGTCTCGTTCCCAATAGTCCAATCCATTATTACAGGAGCAAGGTCTTTATCAAATCCCTTTAGATATGATTTTGTAAAATTAAACCAACTTTTTTCAGCTATAAATGCTGTATTACATGTACCCGAAGCATTAACACCTACAACAGTTGCAAAGGTGACATTATATCTGTTCATTCCTTCCGGAATGGAGGTTTTGCAACAACCGATGCCCTCACAAGTATCACTCACTACATCATTTATACCCCCACAGGTAGACACACATCCTGTGGCCATATTATTTCCCTCAAATTCAAGTAGGGCAATGTTGTTGCAACCCATACCAAAAAACTCGTTTCTAGTATGTGACAATGTGAATTTGACAAATCTAGCCGAGATTCCACCCGACCCATTACAATGGGTGCTCACTAATACTTGTAATCTTAATTCCCCTTCCAGTGATATGTTTGTGACGTTTACATTACCCTTCAACGGCCTTGGGGGGTTGAAAGAGTAACTGCAATTTATCTCAAACGGTTGTTCATCCTCGAAGTGAGGTTCATAATGGTAACAACCTTTCCCGATGCCAAATGGGTAGGGAATGCTAATACCGCCGCATTCTCCTCTGCACCCAGGCTTTGTGGTGCTGCTGATCATCATGGCCGCCATTGTCATTGGTTCTACTAGTAGTGATATTAAGATGGGTAGAAGCAACATTGATGAGTGCTCTGCTGCAACCATACTAAGTGGGACTCAATTTTGTTTATGCTCTTATTGTCAGAATCCTTAACCTATATTTATAGAGAGAAAGAGGGGATTCTCATTAGAAGACAATTCTTCTAGAGATTCTTTTTAGATTTTTTTTTTTGTTAATTTTGAAAAGGAAAATGATCCTCAACCCGGCACGAAACCCGGCCGAAACCCGGCGGGATGACGTGTCGGGCTGTGATCTAGAGAGAGAAAATTTTTTGTCCCTGTCCCTAAATGAAAGTCCCTAAATGAAATACAATATTAAATAATAGTAGACTGGAAATGAAAGTCTCTTTCTCGCATCCGTTCTCCATCACATTGTCGAGACAAAAATCTCGGATGCATCGATATGGAAATATTTGGTACATGAAACCACGATCTGATGTAGATATAATAGAATATAGATCTTTTTCTGGAATCAAAGAAAGATAGTCAAAAATAGATGGCTTTTGTGTTGTGACTCGGAATAACTCTTTCTCTGTGTAGGAACGGAATAGCAATTTATTCCTATGAAGCATCCATTAACAAGAACATTCAATCGGAAATATCGACCAGTTGTTTTGAAAATTCGCTTTTCTCGGCTTGACCCGCTTACTATATCTGCGTCCACAATTTTATGGAGGGTATTGATTAGAAGAAATTTCTTTTCGACATTTATTGTCCTTTCGCTTGACTTGTTTTTTCTACTAATCTACAACATCAATATTTTTGAATAATTGAACCAATAAGTGTCATTGAGATTAATGACGTGATAACTGTTAGAACAGAATAAACAGTCAGATTGTCTAGTAATGATATTCTACTTTAACCATTTTCCTTCCACTTCACATACATCCATAATTGAAGTTCAGAGATTTTCTAGGAGATAGTAGTAGATACATAGTAACATAGGTATAGTGGCGTTTATCGGGCCGGACCTTCTTGAGATTCCTTAACCTATATATATAGAGAGAGAATTCTCATTAGGGTGTGTTTGATTAAAGGTTTCCCAGATAAAATAGAAACAGTTTCTCTCAAAAATTAGATTTTCAACTGTTTGTTAAGACGTTTAGGGAATCTTAAATTTTCACTCACGTGACCAAAAGTTTCCAAATTTTCCACAAAATAAGGGAAAGTCATGACCCTCTCCCCCCCTAAGAATCTGTTTCTCACGTCCCTCTTTCCCACATTCCATTTTTATCTCAACAACTTTGACCCACTTCATCTCTTTATAAACAAAATCAGAGATTTTTATAACTCTTCTTTAGCCGATATCTACAAAAGCTCTTCTTCAGTCGAGGTTTGCATAAAGCTTTTTCAGCAAAAAATTTGAGAACAATCTCATCTTGTAGTAAGTCCTCTACTTGTTGTCTTCTAGATTAATTTTTCCATTCTTTTTATTTCATTGATTTGGTTGTGTTTCTCCCATTCTTTGTATTCCATTGTTTTGGTTGTTTTTTCATATTTATAATGCTTGAGAGAAAAATATGAAGTCATAAAATTGTTGCTGCTATTGAATTTTCTTTAACTTATGATAAATGATGTAAAAATATTGGTTATTTATCATGACTTTATAAGTTAGGATCACATCTATTTTGCTTTAGTTTTATAGTTTAACATTTTATATTACTGAAGACAAACTGTTTGATGAAGTGTCAACAAGAGTAAATATTTCTACCCAAAAAAGATTTGCAATTGATAGCATTAAAAACATAGATAAAAAGACTTTTTGGCTTCAGTTGACATGATATATATATATATATATATATATATATATATAGAGACAAAGAAAAAAAGAATACTGGATCACTATTGAAAGGCATAGAATTGTAGCCATTATCCAATGATAGGTACAAATGTTTGATGGTTTCTGATGGTACTTCATCTACGTATCTTCCAAATACAGAGACATCGAAAGTGTACAAATAGTAAGTGTACTAATCCGAGAACAATATTTTCCATATCGGAAGTGGATCCTTTAATTGAATTTGGAGCAAAGAAAGATTGAAATATTTTTCTTAATCTTAAATGATAATGTCAATGGTTGAAAAAAAAACAGCAGGAAGGTCCTATGAGTTTCTCTTTTCTAGGTGGGTATGTTGGTTTAAACAAACTAGATTGAGTCACAAAACAAGCTTCATTGCTTCTGGATTTGATATCAAAACACAAGGACAACCCAACATATATGTCTTAAATATTTCTCCATATCTATAACAAATACAGCAACAAGATATTATAAGTAACAATTATTTATTTATATATGCCAAGAGAGACCAGAGTTCAAATGTTACTGTTTGAAAAGGAAAAAAAAAGTCTGCCTTTTCAATCTTTTGGAGAAGAAGGTATTAGGGTTTTGAGTATAGAGTTTAAGTGTCTCTCCAACAAAAGGCCAACCCATTGAATCCTAGCTAGATTTTATTCATCAATAATATATACACTAACCTTGTTATGATCGAACTGCAAATTTAATCACATAAATTGACAAATAAGTACTTGTATTAATAAAAAATGGTTTTTTTTCATTTTCATATATCTTTATTTCATTATGTACTTCATTTCTTAATTTTTATAACTATTTGATTTAGTTCGGTTGACGGTGTAAAATGCTTACGCGAAAGATGAAGTTAAGGGTTGCGTGTATGATGATGATTATCATCATATATGCATACTGGAGTCACCGTCGTAGAAGAAATGCAAATCTCAATAGAATGCCTCATATTAATAGAGACCAAGAGAGAACAAGTGTCTTAAAGAGGATGTATTTAGAGAGTGACCGCTATTGTCATGAACAACTGCGAATGAAACGAGGTCCGTTTCAGCGCCTGTGTGCAGGGCCGTGCCTGACAATTTAGGGGCCCAGTGCCAAACTTAATTGAGACCCTTTAGATAGATGTGAGGTAAAAAACCATTACAGTCGATGCAATAACATAAATTTAGAATAATTTATCTGTAAATTATTTTATTAAATTATTAATAAATCCAAACTCAATGAATGAGGATTGGTCTATAGGCGAGATATAAAAAATATTGCAAAATAGAAATTTGCGTGAAAGAGATGAGATTTGCAGAGAGTGAAGAGACGTGATTCTAGGAGGCCTTAGGACATTTTATACTATGCAAATACTACACTAAATCACATAACTATCAAAATTATAGGTAAATTAAACCAATAAGATTAAGTGAAGTAGATATGTTATGAAAAGTAGGCTCTTAATCTAAGAGATAGATATGTTACATGTAACACTATGGAAAGTAGGCTCTTAATCTAAGAGAAAAAGAGAAAAAAATGGCCACTATGGGGTTCGAACCCCAGGCCAACCATGTGAAATTCCTCCAACTCAACCACTAAGCTATTCCAACTTTTTTGTCTAAAAATCACGAGCTTATCAATAGCATTAATTAAACAAAAAATAAGACCCTCCAACCTTTTAAGAACAGTAGGCCCCTTGTGGTGGGGGGCCCTGTGCGGGCGCACGGCCCGCACCCCCCACCACACGGCCCTGCCTGTGTGCTCGGTTGCGTGGTTATGGGTTAGTTGACAAACGCCATGTAAAGGTAGAAGAACAAGTAGCTATCTTTTTGAATATTGTTGGTCATGACCAACGTAACCGCAATTCAATTCATTCGATCTGGAGAAACTGTGAGTAGGTATTTCCACTTAGTTTTAACATCCGTACTTAGACTCTACAAAGATATTGTAAAACCAGCAACAGTAGCAAACTCTCCTGCAGACGGAAGTCGTCGAAAATCTTGGCATGATAACTTTAAGGTTAGTTTAGATTATGAAATTAACTGATCTAGTTAAATTTTATTCATCTAATTAGTTTTAATTGACACTATGTGATATCATATAGGATGCTGTTGGTGCAATTGATGGTACACATATCAGAGCAAATGTTTCTATCAAGGACCAACCTAGATATCGAAATAGGAAGGGTTTCATTTCTCAAAATGTTCTTGTAGCGTGTGGATTTGATATGAAATTTCATTATGTACTTGCCGGATGGGAAGGGTCTGCTCATGATGGTCGTCTGTTAAGATGTGCAGTCAGTCGTTCTGGACGAAAACTAACTGTTCCAATAGGTAGATAGTTTGATTTAGTTGCATATTGACTAAAAGATACTACTTAAGTTTTACCTTACTAATAATAATTATAATGAACCACGTCCTTGTAGGCAAATATTATCTTGCTGATGCGGGATTTCCCCTGGTACCTGGATTCCTCACACCATACCGTGGTACTAGATATCATCTTAAGGATCAAGCTGGTCATCGTCCCCAAACACCCAAAGAGTTATTTAATTATTATCATTCATCATTGCGCAATGTTGTAGAAAGAACTATAGGGTTGTTGAAGAAAAGATTTGCATATTTGCGAAATTCTCCATTCCACGACATCGACACACAAGTTAAAATAGTAATAGCATGTTGTGCGTTGCATAATTTCTCACGAGAAGGAGATCCAGATGATATAAGTAGTGATGAAGAAGAAGAAGAAGACAATGGTGGTGAAGAAGATGAAGATCAGGATGTACAAGACGCAGAAATTAACATTGTTCCATCACAATTGTGGACAACTAATAGGGATTCGATTGCAGAAGACATGTGGGCCGATTATTCAAACTGATATTTATGTGTTTCGTACTTTCTAGCATGTTAAAGATTATGATTTTCTTTTAGAGATATTTCTTTTACTATTTCTAAATTAAAATAGAATATTTGATTTGTTTAGTTTTTAGTATTAAACTGCAATTAGCTTGAATCTGTCTAATCAAAATTGATGACATTGTGAGTATTTTTTCAATGAAGATGGCTTCTCATCTGATAACATGGACTCAACCAAAAAGACTAAGAGACCCACTGTAGTTTGGAGCAATCTAATGGACGACATTTTAGTGAATACTCTTTACGAGAGTATATTGGTCGGAAAAAAATGGAAATCAACAAGTGATAGATGAGATATTCAAGAAAGTTGGAGTTACCATTACTATTGAAAACACCAAAGCTCGAATGAAAACATTCAGAAAGCATTACTTTATCGCGAGAGCTGCAATCAATTCTAGCGGTTTTGCGTTTAATACCGTGACTTTTCACATTGAGGCTGATGATGATTCATGGAATGCTTATGTAGCGGTAAGATGTACTCAACTTGTTATTTTTCATATATAAAATTTGTTAATAATAAGTTGTAATGATATTATTGACTTTTGTTTTGTAGGAGAACCCAAATGCAAAAGACTTGCGCACTAGGACTTTTCCATATCAAGAAAAACTAGGAACGATTGTTGGAACAGAACAGGCCACTGGCAGTCGACAAATTGAAGCTGATGATATTTCGACCGAAACACGTGGTTAGTGGTTGATGTCAACATTAACTTATAAAAGTTGTGTCTTTTTTCCTAAAATTTTCATATTTACTTAATTTTTGGTTTAGGTGAAAGTGCAGATGTGGAGCCAATCAATTTGGATGAAGATGATGGTCTTGGCTCTCCTGCGTCCACTCAACGTGCCCGGTCTATAACACCAAAACGTAAACGACGATGTGGTATTATTTAATGTGAGATGTCTCAAGAAGAAACTCAATATTCGAGATTTTCTTTGACATTTCTTGTCTTTTCGCTTGAATTGGTTTTTTTGCTTGACTTGTTTCTTTTTTCTTGACCTACTTGCGGTATAATGGGGTCATGGAGTCTTTTCAAATTACTATATAAGATCTTAAATATCCTAATTTTATGGTCATGTTATGACGGAAAACAAATAAATTAAGAAAATAATAATGAAAGTAAATAAATATAATTCAATAGACTTGCATAGTTTGATTGACGAGACCTTGTTTACGAGGAACAATGATGCCATGATCTTCGTTACAAATGAAAAACAATGTGTAAATCTACTAAAATCTTCTCACTGTGTCACCTCTAGCTGTTTTTCTCTATAATCGAAAACTAGATACTCATTTAAATTGATAACAATCCTTTATCAGACTGGGACAAACACTAATTAACGTTGGGGAAAAAAATTTGAAAATTATCTTTCGGATTGCAAATTGAATTAAGTTATTCGTATCAGTTCAACAACTTTGGAGGATTAAAATAGAAATTTCTGCTCACATATCTCGGCCTTTTACTTAACTTGTATTTTGCTTGACTTGTTCTTTTTTGTTTGACTTAGTTAACGTTTAGTGAAGTCAAAATAGTGTGAACTTTAAGACAGTGTGAAGTTCAAATCAGTCACTGACAAGCTTTTAAATATCCCAATTTTTTTGTCATGTTATGACAAACAACAATTCACATAAGAAAGTAATAATAAAAGTAAATAAATAATTATAATACAAGATATTTACATAGTTCGGTTAATGAGACTTTCTTTACAATAAGTAATGATGCGATGATTTTCACTATAAATAAAGAATATGATTACTGTGTAACTTACGAAAACCTTCTCTTTCAGCTACCGGTTATTTTCTTTCTCCAAAATCAAAAAATTAGAAAGTCATTTGCATTGATAACAACCCTTCATAAGTTAGGATGAACATAAGTAAACGTTGCAAGCCAAAAATTGAAAACAATTTCTTGGGTTGCAAGTTGAATTAGATATTGATCTATATCTCGAGCATATTCAACATATCTACTAAGTAGCTCAATATCTAATGAGAGACATGCGTTAATCAGTCTTTCCTTCAACTAGGTAGGTAAGAGCAAATTCAATAACCATGGATTCCACCTCCTACGACAAATGAAATTAAGACCTGAAACATTTGAGAGTTTATGTGAACACGATCAACTACTTGGGCAACCAGTGTTGACTGTACGATTGTATAGTGTGCTAGTCTAATCTTGTATTTTTGTATTTACAAAAATTTAGGGAATGGACAAGGAGGGCCTAAAAGGTACATAAGCACGAAAGATTAGAGGATCATTAGGGAATAGTAAGAAAGTAGAGGATCATTGTGGAATTTTCCCAAATTTATAGGCCCAAGAGAGAAGAAGAAGAAGAAGAAGAAACGGATTAGAGAGAGACAATGGGAGAGCATGAGAAGGTGAAAGAGGAGGCGTTGAAGATAATAGGTCTCTTCCAAACTCTCCCTCGATTGGTCGTCTTTGATCTTGATTATACTCTTTGGCCCTTCTATTGGTAAGTGCTATTCTCTCTTTCTCTTTAAATTAATGGATTTTATGTTTATATTTTACTACTTGTTAGGGTTTCATTTCATTATCCCAAAAAGTTGATGTTTTTCTTAATCAGGATTAGTTGGGTTGATTATCTAGGAATGCTAGGGATCGAATCAAAGAAATAGAAATATTACAACTTTTTGTATAAAAGCTAGCTCAATATCTCATTATTTGGACCTTTTGAGATATATGGGATTAAATTTGGATTTCTATTGTTAAGTTTGTGGTACTTAAACCAATTGGCAATGATTGGAGAAGACCTAGACATTATATTTTTGGTTGCTAGATTGTCTTTCTCCCATGTGGTACTACTCTCACATATATCTTTCTGATATATAGATTACTGGAAAATATGCAAGTTGGGTTTGTTGATTAAGAAGTGAAGTAGTGATCATGAAGCGCTTTACTTGTTCGAAACTTGGTATGATTAAGTTCGGCTTTCTATGGGCTGTGTAGAAGAGTTGAAATAGAGCTATTCCGAAGGAGATAAGAGTATAGATTCTGACGAGATTAAACTATTTGTTCTTCATCTTCTTTATTCGTGGGCTGAAAGGAAGAATTAGACTCTTCCATTATCTATATTTGATGGGGATTTTACTACTGATTGGGAGGCAGTTATGTGCTTATGGCTGATATTTTAAAGTAGTACAGTTTGTCTTTGTAATGTTGTAATCATTTTGGTCGTGCTTGGTGTGTGGAAAAGGAATGTGATTCCCAGGAGTAGCAATTCTATAATGTGATTCGTGGTATTCGCTTACTTTAGTGTTTGGTGTGGTCAGAAATAAGATTGCTAGAGATTAATTTTCTCCATACATTATTTGATTGACAATTCCAAGAGAAACGAATTGCACCCCACCCACCTCCTAGGTCTGAGGTTCCCCCTTTAGGGGATTATCAATCCGCGTGGCGAACGTGATTCCTGGTGCATTTTTGTGCACTGAATACCATTTTGAAATGTGATTCCTGGTATCCTGGTAATTGCATTCCATTTCCCACACGCCACAGATGGTGTCAACTCACTAAATTGATTGCGCAATTTATAACTTTGATTTTTTTAATCATTGAGATTTTCAACAACTAATGGGAAAAATATGCCAGGACATGCACACATCAACTTCTGAGTCAAACTCTTAGGGCGATTCTAAGGGAAAAAAACATTTCTATTTAGTGGGTGTCTAAAACAATCCCGACTTTGGTCAGATTCCTTGTGTGCTAATTAAATGAATGCATATCTACCAGTGAATGTCGATCAAAACGAGAAATGCCGAAGCTTTATCCTCATGCCACATGCATATTATATGCACTCAAGGACAAGGGCATCAATATGGCTATTGCTTCCAGATCACCAACTCCTGATATAGCAAAGACATTCCTCGGAAAATTGGATATTCAGTCCATGTTTGTTGCACAGGTTAATAGATCTCTTTTTTTTCTCTTCTTGTTTTTATCTATAAATTCCCACACACTCGCATAAGCGTCATATTTTGCTTGTCTTTCACCAGGTTCGTGTTAAGTTGAGTCTGGACTGTCAGAGAATAGAGTGTTTGCCTGCTAGATATATAAAGACAAACACTTCTACTTCTAGGAAGTTATAACTTGGGAGAAGCTTTTCTTGTTCTGTTCCCTGCTCACTTTTCAGTTATTCTGTTGATGGTGCAGGAAATTTTTTCAAGTTGGACCCATAAGACGGAGCATTTCCAAAGAATCCATAAGAAAACTGGGGTTCCTTTCAACTCTATGCTTTTCTTTGACGATGAAGATCGAAATATTGACTCGGTAAAGATCACTGTTTACTCAATCCTGCTTTGTTCGACTATTTTTTCAAGTTTTCTTGAAGTTGTTGATAATTTATAGGTATCAAAAATGGGAGTAACAAGCATTTTGGTGGGTGATGGGGTAAACCTTGGAGCTTTGAGACAGGGACTGACTTGCTTCACTCAGAATTCAGGTTCATCTAGCAGTAGCAGAAGCAAATCAAAATGATATTTCCTCCTCTTTTTGGTGCAAACTAGAACAAGATTGTCTCTTGGATTTATATATATATATATATATATATACCCTTATGTGCAATTGATGTACTCAATATGTTGCTAATCTACAACATCGATATTTTTTAACAATTGAGTCAATGATTATGATTGAGATTAATGTTGTGATAACTGTTATAACAGAATAAACCGTCAAATTGTTTAGTGATGATCTCCTACTTTTACCATTTTCCTTCTACTTAACATACATCCATTATTTAAGTTCAGAGATTTTTTAGGAGATAGTAGTAGATACATAGGTTTACTGGTGTTTATAGGGTTGGACCTTATACGGCCTTTAAGGATGGAGGTTGCATTTCCTAATCTTTCATGGATAATTAAGTACCGGAGAAAATAGTATAGCTCATGGAGCATATTGGAAAGGTAAAATTAGTTTCACATACTTGGATTTAGCTAGAATCGTAGTGAAGGAGAAGGTACCCATTCAATCATTTATTTGGTTTTTGTTGTTGATTGCTTTTTTTTTTTTTTTGTTGAAGATGTTGTTGTTGTTTGCTTATACTACATTTTTTCTTTCCTTCTCTAAGTGGGGAGGGACATAGACTCATAAGCAACCTTTAACAGGAACTTTAATAGGCAACAACTTTATGGGTAAGATCATCCAGAGTGCCTTAGGGAAATTCTTGAAGCAACATGATAAGGCGCACACGACCACTTGAATACAGGGATGCCGGAGGCACCCATCTGCGAGGTAGACACCTACTTCAGCCAGCTGAGGTTAAGCCCTGACTGTCCAAATTAGCAAATTATTATCGAAATAGAAACCACTCAAGGTGCGTATAGCCAACTAGAATGCCTATAGATTCTCCCATCTTTAGTTCACCCACCCTTTGAGAAAATGAATTCCCACGATGAAAGTCAACAAAATTTTAGTTTTTCAACAAAAAATAACAGGATTTTTAGTTTCCTTCTCAAAAATGCATAATTATCTTCCGTAATATACTCACAGTGTTTGGTAATCTTAGGTTGATGGGAGGTTAGTCCAAAAAAATAACAAATTAAATGGCAATAATTAAATCCGCTGACATTTTAAAATGATTGTTTAGTCCAAAGATTGTGAAAGAACAAATTTGGGACCATAACAGAGTTTAGTCAAAAAGTTTACAAATGACGAGAGAATTCATATCTATATAACAAAACACAATGTTTTGTGCTGACTGGGACAAGCCGAAACACAAATCCAGTCGTCCGTTGCGTTTTTGATGCAATCCACACCCTTTGATCCGTTACCCTCCCAAATTTATTCACCCACTACAAGCAAGAAAGTAAATTAGACTCTGAATCTAGACCGTCGAAATTCCCCGGGCTGGTTCAACGTTCAGATTAAAATAACTCTCTCTCTCTCCACCAAGTACCTGCAACGCCCAAACCCCTTCACTCTCTCTCTCTCAAACGCCCAGACCCCTTAATGAGATTTCATTCTCATTCTCTCTTTCAGTTTAAGTTTTTCCCATCAATCTGTCTGCAACGCCTAAACCTCTTAATGAGATTTCATTCTCATTCTCTCCCTCTCTCACTTTCTGATCCAAAAACGTTGAGAAGAAGACAACCCTCCACCTTCTCTCATTATACCGTCGGTTGTGTCTCCACTGGAAGAGGAGTGACTCTTCCATTCCATCAGCATTACAAATTCTCTTCGATTTTTCTCTCTATCTCTACATCGGTTTCTTCAATGAGAGATTCATCAGATGTTTATGGAACTTTCGTATTTGGGATTTGTTATCTAACATGTAGGTATTTCTTCCCTCTTCTTTTCTATTCTTTTTAAAGCTTCAAATTTGATTGTTTTGCATTTAGGTTATTGACTTTGAATTATTAGTATTGATTAAATCATTTTTCATTACTCCATCTTTTCGGTCTCACTCAACCTCCACTGATTCCGGTTAGAGAGAGTGTGTATAGGATAAGAGAGTGACAGTGAGAGAGAGCAGGCTAGGATTAGGAGCAGTTCAATTTTGTGGAAGCTAGGGTTTATGAACCCTTATGTACCTAAAGTTGATTTTGTAAAATGCGAATGCTTGGGTTTATGAACGCTGTTCCACCGAAGGCAAATCAAAAGTAAAAGGATTTGATCTTTTTTGTCCATAATACAAATTTTTCTGAATTCACGTGTTTCATGTTCATGTGAATGAACTATGAAATGGTGGTACAACAGAAGGATTAGGTGATACACAAACAAATGGTGGTTTGGGATCTGGATCTAATAATGTGGAGGATTTTCTTAGTGGTTCAACAGGGATTTGGCTGCAGATTCTGTTCCAGATCTTCAAGAACAGGTAAATCTATTTCCTATAATATTCACATATTTTAGTTTCTGTATATGAAAAATAGCCTTCTGATGCGTCTATAGGGCTTAACTTGTACGATGTGAATATTTGCGAATACTTTTCACACCTCAGAGGTCTTGCTGAAGCTACATCTGCTGTTGGCTACTTTAGGTGCATATGGCGCCCACATAATTTTCGTGACGCCGTGACGTTTGCAGTCTTTTTAAACCGCAAACAATCATACGGTTTCCCTTGAACTAGCATGCAAGAGCATAACGAGGACTCTAGGTTCATGGCTTACACAAGCAGGGATAGAGTGCTCTTCGAGGAACTTGTGTACTCGAGAAGTTGATCAAGGAAATATTCACGAAAGGTCAATTTAGGCTGTTTCTTGGTAACTTGAACTTTGGGTTATTATTTGGCCTAAAGAATATAGTGAAGTTCTCTTATTTTGCCATATCATTTAAAGTTTATCCTTCCTACTGTTAGTACTTATTTATTATCTTTGATGCTTGGTGAAAACGACATCTTTTTTGCATGCGATCTTTTATGCAGCCGGCATTATAAGTAATTGTTATTTTGAGACATTCTTCTTGAGTACATATTCATTAAATGCACGTTTCATGTTGCATGCCCGCATGGTGCGTAATCAGTTGACAAGCTACATGGATGTTTTACTTCTCTTGCGTAATCAGTTGACAAGCTACTTGGATGTTTTACTTCTCTTACTTTTAATGGAGAAACAACTTTTATCTAGGTGGTTTGGTTGAAGGTGGAATTATGTCGATTGTTAGAGGAGAAACGAGCTGCCATTCTAAGGTTAGTATTTCAGTATGACCCTGATGTCTGATATTTTCTATTGTTTGAGACATGTTAGTTATTAATTTTACTCAACTTAATATTCACATCTATTATATGCCTAAGAGGCTAAGACCTCTCACAAGCGTTTAAGGTGGGCAAAAGTTTCGCGAAATATGCATTTGGAAAGCCTCTAATGGCTTCCATTTTGTTTTCCCTACTCTGCAGCGTGCAGCTTTCGCCTATGATAATTTTTTCCTGGAATTAGGAATCGTTTCTAACGTTATCATAGCCTACAATGCCTGAAGTTTCGAGATTTTTCCTCTCAATTCTGCTTTCATAGGTGCTGGAATAGTGGCAGGATAAGATGACTACTAAGTAGGATTTAGGGTTTGTTTTGATAACTCACTTGGATTAAATTTGACCTTATAAGATGACTTTCTGTTTTCTTCTCTCTTTTAATAAACAGTTACAGGAAGAGCTCACAAAAGAAGAAGATGGGGTAGAAGAATAAGCAATTTATGTTTGTAACCCGAGAAGAAGGACTGGAGTCTTTCGCCAAATCCAAAGCTAAAAGAAAATTAGGTATCAACATCAAATCCTGTACTCCATTATTACATTTACACTATCAACCAGTTTGTAATCAATTTGAATTTCATTCCAATGATCTCAATTCGACCGATCATATGTAGAGAAGAACAACGAAAGAAGAAGAACAAGAAGAATAAATAAAGGTACCTCATTTGCTGCCAATTCAAACCTTGTTTCGTCCAAGTCAACCTCATACTGCAGAAATTATTGGTAGTCCCACCTTTTCAACTTTATTATACATTTCAGTTGAAATGATTTTTAAGAATTTTAGGTCCAAAGTCGAATGAAGCTATTCCTATCACTCCGACCAAAGAGAGGCAAGTTACGATTTTCGTTGGTCTTCTTATTCAAACTCTGTGAGATGGAGATACTAATTACTCTACCTCTATATAAAACTCATACGCTTCATGGTTTACATCGACCAAATTGTCTCAAGTTATTAATAAAAAACGTCAGGTTCTGATTTTCTTTTTCAATTTTGCTTTCTTTCTATTAGTAATTTGTCATGGTGGGTTGTTCATATTCAATTTTTATAAATTAGTTATGATTTTAGTGAGTAATTTGTCGTGGTGGATTTTTTCATATTCAATTTTGATATATTCATATATGGTTGATTGTTGCAAAGATGAAAGTATACCATCATTTATATGCAGGTTTGGTTATTTATTCTTTATAATGTTTATGCAGGTTTCTTTCATCTTTGTTTGAAATGTATGTTATGACTAATTTTATGTTATGTTGCAACAGGTGCATACTTAAGGACCTTCTATATGCTGAAAAGGAAGAAAGAACATGCATCAACATAGAAAGATAATATTGTTTAATACTGCCAGAGCGTAGGCATTGTCTCTTGATAATATTTATGAGTTGAACCGTAAGGAGAATATTTTGTTCATCTATGTCGTCGAATACCAACCTGGTTAGTGTAAGTTGGATCTTCTTATAAGCAGGTTTTGGTCAATCAGTGGAGGTTGGATGATATCTTCAACTTCTTTAGACTTGATTATGCTCGACTGTTGGCGATGGCTTCAGCTAAACACCGTCTTCTGTAGGGTGACTATGATGAAGATGCTTTACAACGCGACACTTTTTCCTTCTAATCGTCAATATCACACGCTCAGTTCTTCGTTTTTCACCAATCGTGTCCAAGAACTATCACCATTGAAGGTAAATGCTCAAACAAGTTAAATGTTTCTGTCAAGGTCAATGTTGAAGAAAATATATTTGCAATGCATTTGTCGAAAAAAGTAGTAGCTATCTATAACTTCTTAAGCATTCTCAAAGATGACCAGGTCAAAAGCTTGAACTTTATACACCACACAATCCTCGATTTCAAAGGCACACGATTTGCCAAATAATCTTAAGGTAGAAACCGAAAGCAAAATCAGCCGAACAAAGAGGTATGTACTTTACCCTTACCTGATATGAACTAAGGTTTCTACGAAAATTATAAAAACCAACCAAATGTATTGACTAATGGACTCCTATTCTTTTCTTGTTGAACTAATGGACTCCTATTCGGTTAAGGAAATGTTGATATCAACATACATTAGTTCTGAAGAGATTCAAACAGACGAATTTGCTGGTGATAGTAAAATAGTGGAGCACCAGGGAGTATGCTATGACACTGACAAGTTAGGAGTTCAGGATTTTCTTCTGAATCAATTTGATTGATCACCTTATCATATGTTAACTAACATATGGCAAAAGCTCTCCACCATAAATTAATAAAAAACGAAAGGAAAACTTTATACAACTGAAGCTTTAATGTTAAGTGTGTAATGACCATTTTTCATTAGATCTGAAATACTATTAGCAAATGAGTGAAATTAATCATTACAATTTGAATACACATACAAGTCCCTTTAGAAAAATGTGAAATATTAATAAAAAATTCAAACCTTCTTGAAGACATGAAACTTATCCAGTAGAATTTGTTGTTTATGTGGTCTTTGTTCAATATACTTACAGGTAATTCTCATCCAATGTTCACAGGAGAAAACACATGAAGAATATAACAAATACATGTTGAAAGGTTTCGCCCACTCTTGAGCAGAACTCAAAACAAAATGAAATACAAAAGTGCTTGGCAGAAAGTTTCAAACCTCGCCAAACCGAGAAGTGTTCGATGAAAGGTGTTTATGGTGAAAAGCAGGAGAAGAAAAGCTCATATATAGGAGAAGAGTTGTGTATAAACCAAGTTACTATTGACACTAACGTAACTAAATGATCTACGAATTTAAAGACCAGGAATTTCATTGTTGTTTTTGTTGTTTATTTTAGTTGTTAAATATTCTGCAAATTTTGTTATGACATTGTTCTTTCTGCAAGTTTTGAAATTTCAAAAAATTTGGTACGACCAATTTACAACAAATAATTTGTTTTCAACTTTTTTAACCCTCGTTCTTCATGACATTTTTTTTCTGAAGATTTTAAACAAGTTTGTAGTTGCGTTTGTGCACAAACAACATGAATACGGTTGAGAACTTTTGGTGAAATCGATGGACGCACTATTTCTAACCCAATTTAATTCCATATTAGTGAAAGAACTAGAAAAGTCTTCTCTTTATTTTCTTTGTGATGTAATTTTTTCACGCTGAGAAACAAATGTTAAGATGAAGAGACATTGTTTATAGTGCATGGCTCAACACTGAAGAAAAATATCGGTTAAACAATCAGAATAGTACATATTCGCCACACAACTGCCCGTGCCCTTAGGGCACGGGTTATACCTAGTAATATAACATATCACATCATTATAATGTCCAACTCCAACAAAGCTTAGATATCTCACAATAAAATCATAATGTAGGGAATAAAGACAGACATAAGATGGTTGTGTTATTCCCTTTTAAGCCATGGTTATATGGAAATAAAAATAGCCAAATTGTATATCTACTAGGGGTGAGCAAAAACCGAACCAATTGGCCGAACCAAACCAAGTCGAACCGCACCGTTCGATTTTTAGGCCGAACCGATTACCGTTCGACTCGGTTCGGCCGAAAAACCGAACAACCCAAAATCGGTCTGGTTTGGCCTCGACTTGAGTTTCTAGAAACCGCCCAAACCGAACCGACCGAACTCTAAGTAAAAATGAAATAAAAATTTTGTACAGTTAGAAAGTGTTAAAGTAAAAAGGAAAAAAAAATTAAAAAAAAACCCTAATCTAAGTCTTCCATACTGTTATCCATCCTCCTTCCCAGTTGTTGTTGTCGCCTTCATCAACCACCTATTCAACTTAATTGAAAGGTTTTAAAGGTAAGTCTTCACTGATTTGCTATTTACCACAACCCATTCTTAGTTAGTAACTTAAAATTATAAATTTTGTATTTACACTTCAACTTTTTTTTTGTAATGGTGGAAAAGCACGATGAATTTTTAATTTTCATTCTCGACATATGTAATGGCGGAAAAGTATGATGGGTTCTTAATTTTTATTTTCGACATATGCAATGAAATGAATAACATTAGTTTACAATTTTCTCTACATTGTGTTCGACTAAACCGATCAATCGAACTCAACCGAGCCGAACCAAACCGAATCGAACCACGTCGGTCAGCCGAATGATCGGTTCGACTTCGGCCGACGATTTAGTCAAACCTTCACTTATTGGTTCGGCTTCGGCTCGAGCCAAAACTGAAAAAAACCGACCGATACTCACCCCTAATATCTACTCTAAGAGCTTAACCACAATATCTACCACCCATCCTACTTCTTTTCAACCTGTATATTTTATTCGAAATCCTCAAAGTTATCCTACCTAAATTCATAAATCACGTTATGAAGTGATGTGTAATACATGTATAAGAATTCATCAGGAATCACATTTCTAGAAAAATAAAGTTTTGTCCATAGAAACATAAATAACATCGTCTACAGGTAAAATCAATATCTACCATTTAGAAGTAAAATTTTAGAAATGCTATGAATTAAGTGATTGTTATTCTTATCACATTTCTCTCGACCGCTAGCCAAACCTGGCTAAAATTATGGTTCAACTTATGTAGAATATGTGTTGACGTAAATAATAATCAGATATTCAGATGCATATGTATCAAGAAAATGAGCACTGCCTAAGTTTTGTTCTAAAAAGGCATTTCCCCCGGGCCACTTGAATAATCTGTGTCAAGTTTGGATTTGTGAATCATTATATTCTCTTGTTTAATCATGGTTGATGTACAGGATATGGTTGCCCATTCAGCATGTGACTTTGGTGGGGGTAAAGCTGAAAAATTGTCCTTGGCAAAGTATCGGCAAGTAATTGGTAAGGTAGATGTGAAAAGGTTAAACCTTTGAGTGATGGACACACTCGAGTATGATGGAGTGGAGACGAAGAAGACGATTGTCTCGGTTGATAACCGAGAGAGAGGAAGAGAAGGAACTAGTCTCGGGTATAACCGAGAAGGTATATGACAACTCTCGGTTGAAGCCGAGAGTGATGATGAGTGTACTCGGGTATAACCGAGAGAGAAGAATGGTGCTCTCGGTTATAACCGAGGGTGATAGTTGATGAACTCGGGTGAGACCGAGTGATGAAGATTGGTAAGCTTGTTGATCGTGAGAGAGAGAGAGAGAGAGAGAGATAGGTAAATACCTTGGTTTTATTAACACTACAACTTGTATATTACATTGTATGGATCTCTTTATATAAGTTTACATGATAGAGTTTGAAAATAACAAAACTAATCTAAACTAATCCTAATATCTAAGGAATCCTAGTTATAGTAGGATTCCTATTTGGACCAAGTCCACTCGGTTTGGCCGAGTGGAGTGGACCTTCCAACACTCCCCCTCAAGTTAGAGCGGGAATGGAAGTAACGCCTAACTTGCCAATTATGTTCTTGAACGGTTCTGCCCCAAGTGGCTTTGTGAAGATATCCGCTAACTGATTTTCTGTACTGGTGAAGCGTGTGGCAATGACGTTGTCTTTAATCTTTTCACGAACGATGTGGCAATCTATCTCAATGTGTTTTGTACGTTCGTGGAAGACGGGATTATCAGCAATGTGAAGAGCGGCCCGATTGTCACAGTAAACTGTCATCGGGTCAGAGTGGTCGATTCCAAAATCAAGTAGTAAATACTTGAGCCATTGTAATTCGCATGTGAGGATGGCTAAAGCTCGATATTCTGCTTCTGCCGAAGATTTGGCAACTGTGGGTTGCTTTTTTGATTTCCAGGAGAGAGGGCTGGATCCCAACATTGTGAAGTATCCAGTAGTGGATCTACGGGTGGAAGGGCAGCCAGCCTAATCTGAATCACAGTATCCTGTAATATGGAGAGAGCTATCTGCGGATAAGAAAACTCCTTTATCAAGAGTACCCTTCAAGTATCGTAGAACGCGGTGAGCTGCGTCTAAGTGTACTTGGCTAGGTGTTTGCATGAATTGACTGAGGTTGTTTACAGCGAAGGTGATGTCTGGCCGTGTAACCATTAGGTAAAGTAATCTTCCTATGAGACGACGGTAAACTGACGGATCTGGTAAAGGTGTACCGTCGGTGGGACTGAGACGGAGTTTTTGTTCCATAGGAAACTCAGAAGGACGTGCAGCAGTGAGTCCAGAATCTTTCAAAATATCAAGAGCATATTTCCTTTGACATAGAAAAATGCCTTGTGATGAGCGAGATACTTTGATACCAAGGAAGTACTGTAGACGGCCCAGATCTTTTAGTGAAAAAGCTTTATTTAGAAATATTTTTAACTGGGAGATAGCATGATCATTATTTCCCGTGATGATTATATCGTCGACATAGACAAGGACATAAATTTGAGTGGAGTGAGATCTAAAGGTGAAAAGAGAATAGTCACTTTTAGACTGAGAAAAGCCATGTTCGATGAGAACGGAGGAAAATTTTGAAAACCATTGTCGGGAGGCCTGTTTGAGACCATAAAGAGATTTATGGAGACGACATACTTTAGACTCCCCCTGAGATGAAAAACCGGGGGGTAATTACATGTAAACTTCTTCATCAAGATCGCCTTGAAGAAAGGCGTTATTGACATCCAATTGATGGAAATTCCAACCTTTAATGGCGGCAAGCGAAAGAAGAACACGAACGGTTACTAATTTAGCAACCGGAGCAAAAGTGTCATTATAATCTAACCCTTCGATTTGGGTGTAGCCTTTTGCTACCAAGCGGGCTTTATATCGTTCTATGGATCCATCGGATTTGAATTTAATTTTATACACCCATTTGCAACCGATGGGCTTTTTGCCAAGTGGTAAACCAGTGATTGTCCAGGTTTTATTTTCTTCCAAGGCTGAGATTTCCTTGGCCATGGCCTCTTTCCAATGAGGGGACTTCATTGCTTGAGTGAAAGAGGTTGGTTCGGTAGTTGATAATACCGAAGAGAGAAATTGTTGATGAGAATTTGAAAACGAGTTTATGGAAAAATAGTTCTCAAGAGGAAATTTTATAGTGTTTGTATTGGAACATACATAGTCATCAAGGTGACTAGGTGGGCGGCGAGACCGAACTGGTCGGCCGGAATCGGCAACGACAGAGTCGGAGCTCCGGTCGTCGGAAGAGGGGTTCGGCAATGCGGAGTCATTGCTCGTTGGTGGGGCAGACTGTTCTGGAGGCACACCAGAATCGGGATCCCCATCACGGTCTGCTGAAGGCACCCCTGATGGGGAAGACGGTCCTGTGCGAACAGGGCCTGTAGGCGGGTCACCGGGGGTGTCTGAAGGCACCCCCGGTCCTAGATTCAAGCTCGCGGGAACAGCAACAGCAGATTCGTCAGTGAATCTGCTGCTGTCCGGCGGTGAGATGGAATGAGTTTTATCGTTTGCAGGAAAGACGAACGTGTCGTCGTCATCAATGGAGATGAAGGGTGTCGGACGCGAGCTAGAGGGATTGAGCGTAGGTTCGGATGTCATCGGGAAACGATTTTCAAAAAAGGTTACATCACGCGAAATATATATACGTCGTGTGGAGATATCATAAATTCGATAACCCTTTTGTCCATTTGGATAACCAAGGAATATGCCGGCGGAGGAACGAGCGTCCATCTTGGTTTTGACCAAAGGGATTCGGGCATAACAAAGACATCCGAATACACGTAAGTGTGAAAGATTTGGAGGAGAACCCATGAGGACTTCATGAGGTGATTTTCCATCAAGGATAGGTGTAGGTAACTTGTTAATGAGATAGACGACGGTTAGAACGCATTCTCCCCAAAAGGAAAGAGGGAGATGAGCTTGAAGACGTAAAGAACGTGCCAGTTCAAGAATGTGACGGTGTTTCCGCTCAACAACTTCGTTTTGTTGAGGTGTATAGGTACAACTACGTTGGTGGGAAATTCCTTTGTCAAGAAACCAACGTTGTAAAGAATTATTCATAAATTCGGATCCGTTATCCGAACGAATTGTCTTAATGTTGCAATTGAATTGTGTGTTTACGTAATTAGAGAAATTCATAATTAACGTATTTGAGTCCGATTTGGAACTTATGAGAAATATCCAAGTACAACGTGAAAAATCATCAACAAGGGTTAAAAAATAACGACACCCGGAGGTGGAGGGAACCGGAAAGGGACCCCATAAATCCATATGTACTATGTCAAAAATACGTGAAGAAGTAGTAGTACTATTTGGAAAAGGTAAGCGACTTTGTTTTGAAAGAGGACACAATTCGCACGGTACTTTATTTGATAAAAATTAAAATTCATACATGGAAGTCTAGAATTAAAATATTGAAAACGTGAAAAAGATGGGTGGCCAAGACGGCAATGCCATAAAACAAAAGACTCATGACTAGAATTATCTCGAACTAGATTTGAAACTGAAAGGATGGGACGCTCCGTGCGAAGGAAGTAAAGGTCGTCATGAAGACTACCATGCCCAATCTCCGTCTTCGTTTTTCGGTCCTGAAAAAGACACAAATCACGGTCAAATAGGACGGTACAACGAAGTGATTTAGAAATCTGAGATATAGATATGAGATTGAATTGAAAAGAAGGGATGTGAAGAACATCCTTTAAATAAAATCTATTCGTAAAATAGATGGTACTAATATGATCAACCTTGACTCGGGAGTCGTCCGGTAATCGGACGTATAAATCCGGTGGTGCAAGGGAATAAGAAGAGAATCTTGAAAGATTGGAACAAATATGTTTAGCCGCTCCCGAATCAATAACCCATGGAGGATGAGAAGAAGAAGAGTACTTACCTGTGAGATTGATGAAGGGATCTTTGTTGGTGCCGGTAGAGGTGTCGGTTGGTTGCTTATTTCGGTCCAATAATGCTAAAATACCTTGATATTGCTCATTAGTAAAAGATGACGCTGCAGGCACCCCCGAACCGTTATGGTTCATGGCCGAACCATTGTTGTCTATGACCGAGGCAGTCACGGCATCTTGTCGTGTTCGGTTCCTTCCACGTTGACCATAGTTGGGTGGATACCCATGTAATTTGTAGCATGAGGAAACATCATGTCCATGAATTTTGCAATTTTCGCAAAAAGGTCGAGGACGTTTAGTATGTTGTCTATCGGAACCGTTGAATCGGTTATTTGAGTAATCGTTGGAACCAACGGCAAGGGCAGCACTATTGGAGTCATCATTCATAGGAGTAACGAGATTTTGTTGAACCTCTTCTTGCTTGATAAGTGAATGTATTCGAAGAATTGAAGGGAAGGGTTCAATTAATAAGATTTGACTCCTAATTGATGAGAACCGGTCATTAAGACCTTGAAGAAATTCCATAGCTCTATCTTGGTTGGTTCTTTCAACCAAAGAGCGACCATGTCCACATATACAAGGCTCGGTGATTAGCAAGGAATTGAGTTCATCTTGAAGAGCCTTGAGGTGTGTAAAATACGTAGAAACGTTATTCCCTTGTTTGAGACAAGAAATAGCTCTCTTTAATTGAAAGATTTTAGGAGCATTGGTTTGATGGAATCGATCAAAAAGATTCTTCCATATATCGGATGCCGTCTCATCATATAGTATAGATGATCGAAGAGGTGGATCTACCGAATTAATAAGCCAACTAGAAACGAGATCGTTACATCGTCCCCATTGTTCTAATTCATTAGGATCGGTGGGTTTATCGATGCTTCCATCTACGAAACCTAGTTTGCCTTTTGCTCGTAAAGCTTTTGACATACCTCGAGACCATGAGGAGTAATTATCACCCGTTAGAAGCGGTGTAATAAGAATAGTAGTAGGGGAATCCGAATGGTGAACATCAAACGGCCCACTATTGAGATTAGTGTGAATTTGAGAAGTTTCCGAAGTTTCGGGAGTAGTCATGATTCAAGAGAAAAAAAAATTGAAGGCTCTTATACCATGTGAAAAGGTTAAACCTTTGAGTGATGGACACACTCGAGTATGATCGAGTGGAGACGAAGAAGACGATTGTCTCGGTTGATAACCGAGAGAGAGGAAGAGAAGGAACTAGTCTCGGGTATAACCGAGAAGGTATATGACAACTCTCGGTTGAAGCCGAGAGTGATGATGAGTGTACTCGGGTATAATTGAGAGAGAAGAATGGTGCTCTCGGTTATAACCGAGGGTGATAGTTGATGAACTCGGGTGAGACCGAGTGATGAAGATTGGTAAGCTTGTTGATCGTGTGAGAGAGAGAGAGAGATAGGTAAATACCTTGGTTTTATTAACACTACAACTTGTATATTACATTGTGTATGGATCTCTTTATATAGGTTTACATGATAGAGTTTGAAAATAACAAAACTAATCTAAACTAATCCTAATATCTAAGGAATCCTAGTTATAGTAGGATTCCTATTTGGACCAAGTCCACTCGGTTTGGCCGAGTGGAGTGGACCTTCCAACAGTAGAGTATTAAACTCTCAGTTCACTAACCAGGAATTGAGAATCAGGGGTGGTGCCCGATAACGCCAGAAGAATTTGGATTACTGCTTGCAGTTTTAGGCTTGGACAACTCCACTCGTCTATATCTTCCTTCCCACAAGGTTTATTTTGTTCCCTAGCATAATTCCGAGAATAATCCCATATAGACGAGGGCATCTCTTGATCAAGAATATAATGGGCCTTTCCGCTCAATTGGTTTTGGGTTGGACGCCTATAAACTTAATATGATATCAGAGCTAGGCCCAATGATCAGACGTTCCCCTACGTCACCCAACAAAAACCGATACATGTTAGGCTCAAAAAATGCCACAAGGAAGGGGCAGATAATAATAGATTAATAGCTTTGTTCCATATTGAATTTTAAGCCACCCATGTGGTTCATGTTTCAGATAACTTAACCCAGGTTGGTTCATCTTCTAGGTCTACGATAGTGTAGCAAGGATCTCAACTTTGCGAAAGTTATTTCCATTAATGGAGGACAAGAAAAGCCTTGCTTCGAAGGCAGAACAGGCTAAAACTGAAGGCAAGGCTTCTTTACTAGATGCGGTTGATTACTATGTGAGCATGAAGAGTGACATCTTCATTTCTGCATCACCTGGAAATATGCACAATGCGTTGGTAAACCCTGATCTTTCATCAAATATCAAATATTTTGTCATCATAACTTAAACTGTGAAAACCTCATACTCTCTGCACTCATAAGTGATAAGTCATACCTCCTCTATAACGACCCCAACGTCAACAATTATCGGTGTTGCCCAACTTTTGCCACTTAGTCTCCTGCCCAATTGTACAGACTAAAGGGTATAGCCCAGTCTCAAGTCGCTTCTCCCAGGCGAGGTTGGATAGTTCACTCATCCTTTCTGATTGAGACATCATTTAGATATATTTCCTTCTTGATAGTGAAGCTTAAGCGCTATCGTCATCTGAGTGGGGATCAAATCTCTCTTCTGCGACCAGCTAAGAACCATGAAAATCACATACGACTCAACATCTGACAAGTCAAACTATACTTGGGTATTTGAATATAGTTCTTGATTAAATTTTTAGGCGATCATATCAAGTGGGACATCACACGTACGAGAACTTGAAAACTGTTAGGCCAAGCATGGGATTGTTAGGGCAGCTGTTCTTGAATAAGAGCATGGAATGGTCTGAGTTTCAGCAGGCAGTACAAGATGGGCACAGAAATAGGCAAGGGCAAATCAGGTTGAGGAAGAAGAAACAATCCATCTATACATATCCTGCTCCTGATTGCATGTGCCATGGTTAGTAAAGTACACAAGAAGGTTATCTTCCACTTTTGTTTGTGAATTAACTATATTTTTTGTGACATCTTGGGAAGTCATCAATAAAAAAGGAGATCTATACCTACATATGTGAGACAGAGAGAGGTGTATACTAGATAAACCAATTGGAGTTCTGCAGTGTCCAATGATTTTATAAAGCTAAGCCAATAAGTTTAGTTTGTTGGAGATTAGATGTATAGATACTTCAATAAACTCAAAAGATTCACATCAACATACTCTCATATAATAAAGTTTCTTTAGATCTACACAATCTCATAACCATAATACACAAAGTTTTGTCACAATATTTAACTAGATTTGAAGTTAGTTCTTACCTCATACACAATATTCATACTAGATCCATTTCTTCTTCAATTTACTTCTATACTAATCTCTTTTTTACTTTCTCTCTCTAGATTGTTCTTGAACTAGTCAAACAAATGACTCTACACCCTTTTAATTAATTTCATGAGGCAATTTTACTTATTTACTCCTTGTAGTTTGATAAACCCATTTACTCAAGCCCACATTTTATATTGGACCCAAACCCAAATTTGGTTTATAAGTCACCTTTCAACACAGTTGTTCATCTTTATTTATCATCAAATATGTCGTTTGGGTGAGGATGAGGAAGAAGAGGTAAAATTAGAGAGAAAGGTTGACTTGGATACTAAGAGAGAAGTAGAAGAAGCAATTAAATGAAAAAATAAAAATAAAATAACTTTTAGCCACTATATAAAACAATAAATTAAAGCTATCTTTTTGGGAAATGTTGTTTGACCCGAGTTGGCCGGTTGAATTAGACCCGATAGCTAACGTGGCCTGCCAACTAGGACCAAATCCCATTCCCGTGGAGAGATGGAACTCCTTCAAGATCACAATCAGAAAGCACTATAGCCTTCTTGATGATCTATCAACTTGGGAAGTGCAATCGGGTAATGACATTAACATCTGGACTGACAATTGGATCCCTGAAATCAATGGAACTATTTAGAACAACAATCAATCCGATCTTACCAAAGTAGCTCAACTTATCTCGAACAACAACTGGAATAATGAAGTGCTCAGAGCCAACTTCGACGTTAATACTCAGAATCTTATCAAAACTATCCCGGTGAACAGCAAAGGTAAGGACCAGCTCAAATGGAAACTTACCAAATCGGGTAAATTCACGGTTGCTTCCATGTATCAGCACCTCAGCAATAATAACAATACTCACAACCCTAACAACCAGAACTGGAATTTCATCTGGTCTCTCCCGACCGTTCCGCGCATCAAAATGTTCATCTGGAAAATCTGCACCAAAGCTATCCCTGTTAGGGAAAGAATCGGAAAATACATCGACAATAATACTACTTGTCCCAACTGCACTAGTATAGAATCCATTGAACATGCTCTTTTACACTGCGCTTTGGCTAAAAACATCTGGTTTAACTACAATATCATATCTGAAAATATTACGTCCATATCTGACTGGATCTTCTCTTGGGAAAATCATATTCATCTTTGCTACACCAGAGATAATATTCACTTTTCGACCATTTTATGGATTTTATGGAAAGTGAGGTGTGACCACTGTTTTCAATATGAAATCAATGACCTGAATAAAATAATCAGAATGATCGAAAACTTCCCAAAAATCAATATGAAACAGGAGAAAATCAAACATACTTCTAGTGAGAAATGGCAACCCCCGCCCCAGAATTTTATTAAGGTGAATGTTGATGCATCTTTTACTAATATAACATCCAATGTGGGAATTAGCTTGATTATTCACAAATCAGAATCGAAATTCATAAAAGCGAAAGTAAAATCCACTAGAGCCAGAAACAGTGAAGAAGGAGAGGCGATGGCAATCTTATTCGGCCTCGAATGGGCGAAAGCTAATCAACTCAAGAATATAATTGTAGAAAGCGACAATATCAATCTCATCAAACATCTTCACAATAAACATCACACGTTACACTGCCATTCTTTAATCCACATCCGGAGAATTCGAGAAAGTAGAAAAGAATTCGAAGTGGTGAAATTCAAGTATACGAAAAGAGAACTCAATTCCAGCGCAGACAGTTTAGCTAAATGGGCAAGGAAGAAAAACGCGAGTAAAGAGTGGAAGAATGTGCCTTGTATTTTAGTTAATAAATATTGTAATAACGTTGTTATATAATCTATGAAAGCTAGTTCAACAAAAAAAAACATAACTCGATCAAGATGAGTGGGACCCAAGTTGAATAAGCCATCTATTTTACAGAAACTTCATTTTTTTTAGAGAGATTAAGAAGTTCTCTTCCGGTTTTTAGAGAAACAAAAGAAAAATCTAAAAAGATCTAGTTAAGAAATTGATTCCTCTGAGTTTACAGATACCTCTCTTCTTGAATGAATATGGAAGAATTTCTAAAATATAAGATTGATTTCTCATGAGATGGACCACTCACAGATATGGAAAGCAAACTAGAATTTGAAAATTCAACCAAAAAGAAAAGATCAGTTTAAGATTAAGGGGGATAAGGTAAGAATGCCACGCTAGTAATACATTACAATGAAATAATAACGGCCGCCAATTTCTAAAGAAACCATTGCTTCAGCGTCACCAACTGTATTACTAGTACTACCAACGTAAGATAATTCGGATCTTCCTTCTTCTAACAAGTAAATCTTCTCTTCTTCATCATCATTTCCTACGAGCTCGTCGAAAGCCCTCTTATGATTGAAAGACCTTTTCATCAGTCCATCCAACACAATAAATGCTTCTTTCATTTTAGGTCTACTTTCTCCTTTTATACTTAAGCATCTCTTTGTTAGTTCTGCAACTTGTTCCACTTGATATCGTTGCTCATCATTTTCATTACTCGCAAACTTATGATCGGCGATATGAAACAACCGACTTTCTCTCATCGAAGACAGGAAATAATTAGCTAAGCTACGGTGATCGTGATGTCTAGCAAGAGAAACTGCCTTTTCCCCAGTGAGTAGTTCTGCAAGTAGAATTCCGAAACTATAAACATCACTTTTCTCTGTTAGTTGTCCCGTAAGAAAGTATTCTGGGTCCATGTACCCAAAAGTTCCTTGAACTGCCGTATTCAATAATGTTTGATCGAAAGGGACTAATCTTGATGCTCCGAAATCTGATACTTTAGCTTTATAATCATCGTCTAAGAGTATATTACTTGACTTAATGTCTCTATGAATTATAGGTACGGAAGCATCCGAATGTAAGCATGCAAGTGCTCCTGCCACCTCTGCCGCTACCCTTAAGCGGTCATTCCATAAAAGATTTGGTACTTTTTGTTGGAAGAAATTCCAATATATGTGGGCTCACATATGTATAGACATGTGTACGGCTATCTCAGTAAATTATCAAGTCGTAAAGTGATCTAATATGGATTGACTTGACTAGTAGGTATCAAAGTGTCATGGAATAAACGTGTAGAGACCATTAAGTGATTTCTAATTTGATGAGGGGCCAAATTAGAAATAAAAGTCTATAAATAGGGGTTATGGTCCCCATTTGGGCTTCTTCCCGAATCTCAACATTTTGGTTAAGTGTGAAATCCCTTCATCACAAGAGAGATTCTAAGGAGAAGAAGAACCAAGTGGAGTATGCTTGTTCATGTTATTTGATTTCATCATAATCATCTTATAACATGATTAGTTTAAGCATGTAAGGTTAAATATATTACTAACAATTGGTATCTAGAGCCACTCCACTTTTAAGGTTCATTGAGAGATTTAGGAGTTTATGGTATTTGATTTATCTTATGTACATATATCAAGGTTTTGTTATGTATAAAAAATTAAGGTTATCATGATCTTCCATGAAAATTAAGTTCGGATAGTTTGTAGATAGGTTATCTAGACATATAAATATTTATATCATGTGATTTGGTTTCATTTCAATGTTTAAGAATCAAAGTTTTGATATAAATTAAGTCATATTGATCTTAGGTAAAATTAGTTTTTGAATTAAGTATAAACTTAAGTTATCAAAGTTTTGTGGAAACCTATTGATTCAAACAAATTATTTATGAAAATTTGGTGTTAAGTTTTTTTTTTTTTTCAATGAATTAAGTTCCTGTGTTTTTTTTTTTTTTTTTTATTTGTAATAAAAAAAAAAAAAACAAACAGGGTGGTTTAATTCCCCACTTTAAAGTGGGGAATTAAACGACACCCCCACTTTAAAGTGGGAGGAGTTACTGCCCCACTTTAATGTGGGGCGTTACCCACATTAAAGTGGGGTAAGTAGTGCCCACGTTCCAATATGGAACGTGGGCAGTCCAACGGACTGAGTCAGACAGATCTGACTCGGACCGAGTCAGACAGATCTGACTCAGGTCTGACTCGGACCGAGTCAGACAGATCTGACTCAGGTCTGACTCGGCCCGAGTCAGACAGATCTGACTCAGGTCTGACTCGGCCCGAGTCAGACAGATCTGACTCAGATCTGACCCGGATCGAGTCAGACAGATCTGACTCGGGCCGAGTCAGGTGTCATGTCAGTGTGTTAGACCGGTCTGAGTCAGACCGATCTGACTGGGTCAATTACAGACCAAATTAAAAGTTGTTTTTGAACATTTATTTTGTAAAATTTAAACAACTAATAACTGATACATCCCTAAAACAATATCTGACATTCGATAGAACTAATTGAAGTAAAATGTCGCCAAAGTGACCTCTTTTATGTAGATTAGTTCAATGACAATGTTGGAGTAGGTCGTGTGTATGTAAATTCATGCGGGTATTAAGTCGACCCAAAGGTAGTTTAATATTTGGCCGAACTACATATACACATGCGGTGATAAATGTGAGATGATTGTAAGGTGTCCATGTGAATAATGAGTCGGTCCAAAGATAGACTTATTGTTTGACAGGATTTATCGTCTATGTTTGATTACTGCAACAGAGATACCACTTACAAATTAGTATTACTGTCCAAAGACTTGATGCTAATGTTGTGCTCGGTATTCTGCTTTGTATCTAATTATTGTTTAAATTTTAAATCTCACTTTAGTTATGATGTGAACATGTAAATTTATTATGTCTATTCTTTGTGTAGTTGCTGCAAATATACCAATGAATGCTAACAACATTCCCATTCTCAATGGGAACAACTTTAAGGACTGGAAAGAGAGCGTTCTGATCGTTCTGGGCTGCATGGATCTGGATCTTGCACTTAGGGTGGAGCAACCTGCCCCTCTTACGGATGATAGTTCTCCTGATGAAAGGAGACACTATGAGAGGTGGGATCGCTCCAATCGCATGAGTCTCATGATCATTAAGCGCGGCATTCCAGAAGCTTTTCGAGGCGCAATCTCTGCTGAGGTAACTAAGGCCATTGATTTCCTTGCCGAAATCGAAAAAAGGTATGAAAAGAACGATAAGGCAGAAACAGGAACGCTTTTGGCGAACCTGACTTCTATGAGGTATAAAGGCAAGGGAAACATAAGGGAGTACATCATGAAGATGTCTCATATAGCTTCCAAACTTAAGGCACTGAAGCCCGAGCTGTCTGAGGACTTACTCGTGCATTTGGTAATGAACTCTCTTCCTGCACAATTTGGTCAATTTAAGGTCAGTTACAACTGCCAGAAGGAGAAGTGGACTCTTAATGAGCTCATTTCAAATTGTGCGCAAGAAGAGGAAAGAGTGAAGCATGAGAAATCTGAAAGTGCTCATTTGGCCAGTACCTCAAAAGGGAAGGGCAAGAAAAGGAATAAGGATAATGAAGCTGCTAAGGGTCCAGAGCAAAAGAAACCTAAGGAACAAAACGGTTGTTTCCTTTGTGGAAAACCTGGGCATATGAAGAAAGAATGTACCGAGTATGCCACTTGGCGTGCCAAGAAGGGGTTGTCTGAGCTACCGAAAGCCAATTGATGGTGAAAGATACATCTATGTGGGAGACGGGCAGGCGTTAGAGGTCGAGGCAATAGGTCATTTCAGGATGTTATTAGGAACTGGATTTTATTTGGATTTGAAAGACACTTTTGTTGTACCGTCATTCAGACGGAATTTGGTTTCAGTTTCTGTTTTTGGACAAATTTGGTTATCATTGTTCATTTGGAAACAATCAGTTTAGTCTTTTTTTAAATTCAAATAAGTGTGGTACTGGTTCCCTAAGTGCTTATGATAAGCTATACATCCTTAAAGACAACAGCTTACATCCTTAATAGAGTACCATCTAAAGCAGTTGCTAAAACACCTTATGAACTTTGGACTGGGCGAAAGCCAAGTCTAAAGCATTTACATATTTGGGGATGTTCGTCTGAGGCAAGGCTTTATAGGCCGAATGAAAAGAAGTTGGACTCCAAAAACAATAAGCAGCTACTTTATTTGATACTCGGAGCGATCTGGGGGCTACAAATTTTATGATCCCACAAGAAAGTCTATTTTTGAGACGGGAACTGCAGTATTTTTTGAGGATGTTGAGTTTGGGGGGAGAAATAAGGTTAGAGACATTGTCTTTGAGGAGGAATCAGTTATGATTCCTACTACTACTTCTGACAATGTACCAATTTTCCTGCGTACGATTGTCGAAGAAGGAGATTTGGAACCCTTAAAAGACAATGTTGAACAACTCCCCACTCCAATTCAGGAAGTTGTTCCTGAAGGACAAACTCAACAACCTCAAGAGGAAGTGCCATTAAGGAGATCCAACAGAGAGAGGAGAAGTGCTATTTCGGATGATTACGTAGTATATCTCCAAGAACATGAGGACACTGGTGGATTGACAGAAGATGATCCAATCAACTTTCGTCAAGCCATGCAGGACTCTAACTCTGAAAAATGGATCGACGCCATGAATGAAGAATACAAATCAATGCAAGACAATCAAGTTTGGGATCTTGTCCCATTACCTGAAGGTAAGAAACCCATTGGTTGCAAATGGATTTTTAAAACCAAAAGGGATTCGAAAGGTAATGTGGAAAGATATAAGGCTCGTCTTGTGGCTAAAGGCTTCACTCAAAAGGAAGGCGTAGATTATAAAAAGACTTTCTCTCCGGTTTCTTTGAAAGACTCTTTTAGGATAATTATGACACTTGTTGCACATTTTGATCTTGAGCTACATCAAATGGATGTCAAAACGGCGTTTCTCAATGGAGACATTGATGAAACAATATATATGGTTTGCAAATTAAAGAAATCCATCTATGGGCTCAAACAGGCTCCCCGTCAGTGGTATTACAAATTTCAACAAGTTGTAGTCTCATTTGGTTTTGAGACAAATATTGTTGAGGATTGTGTGTATCACAAGTTCAGTGGGAGTAACTTGGTATTCTTGGTTTTATATGTCGAAACCAGGAGACCCGACAAATTTAGTCTAAACCAGTGCCCTCAAACTAATTTGGAAATTAAAGAAATGCAACAGATTCCTTATGCTTCAGCAGTTGGGACTCTGATGTATGCTCAAGTTTGTACACATTCAGATATAGCATTCATTGTCGTTATGTTAGGCAAATATGTAAGTGATCCTGGAAAGGATCACTGGAAAGCAGCCAAAAGGGTTTTCAGATACTAACAGAGAAATAAAGATTATATGCTCACATACAAGAAGTCGGATCCTCTGGGAGATCATAAAGCATTTGATTCCGACTATAGTGGATGCAAATAATTACAAAATCAGTATAAGGCTACATTCGTCTATTTACTGAAAGAGCTATGTTAGGAAGAGTGTTAATTAAACACTCATAGCTTCTTTTGGATCATGTAATAGAACTTGTAGCAATTTTAAGACATCCAATTTTGGATTAGGATTGCAGTATTTTGTCACTAAAAATGTCATTCTAAGGGTATTAAAATACCGTTGAAGTCATATTGTGACAATTATTTTGCATCTGTTTCATATTAAGAACAATGAGAACTAAAATATAAAGTCTCGGTTGTGAATAAAAGAACATAGAGTGGGTTTCTTATAGAGCATATTAAGACAAACTCCATTATTGCGGATCCGCTAACTGAGGGATTAACACCGAAGGTGTTTAATGAGAACATTGTTCTCATTGGTGTTATATCACTATATGGTAATAAGGTTTAGTGGGAGTTTGTACACATATGGTTTGGTGTTATTTAGACATTGCTCTATGTTTTGGATATTTTCTGCAGAAATAAGGTATTCAGTTATTTTACACTCTGTGATATTATGTTAAGGTCGATCTCAATAAAGTTTCGGTAGGACCAGTTGGAAATAGACATGGTAAGATCACATTGCATGTAATTTCCATGCTACGCGTCCATGATTGATCTATGTCATTTGGTTATGTTGGTATGTGTGACTACTGATGAATTTAGTGACGATTGAATGTTACGAAAGTCCCTTTAATCCCATACTAGCACAACTGATGGACCAGATTGTTTGGGATACCTAATATTTGATAGCACATTTTGAGCTCATAAGGATGTACACATTTCTAGATAGCATATGTGGCCCAAGTGGGAGATTGTTGGAAGAAATTCCAATATATGTGGGCTCACATATGTATAGACATGTGTATGGCTATCTCAGTAAATTATCAAGTCGTAAAGTGGTCTAATATGGATTGACTTGACTAGTAGGTATCAAAGTGTCATGGAATAAACGTGTAGAGACCATTAAGTGATTTCTAATTTGATGAGGGGCCAAATTAGAAATAAAAGTCTATAAATAGGGGTTATGGTCCCCATTTGGGCTTCTTCCCGAATCTCAACATTTTGGTTAAGTGTGAAATCCCTTCATCACAAGAGAGATTCTAAGGAGAAGAAGAACCAAGTGGAAGATCAACCCTACCCAACCATCTTTTAGCTATGGATCAAGGTACGCTTCCGTGATTATTTCATCTCTATGAATCTTTTGGAGTTTATGTAAGTATGCTTGTTCATGTTATTTGATTTCATCATAATCATCTTATAACATGATTAGTTTAAGCATGTAAGGTTAAATATATTTACTAACACTTTTTTCTAATTATTGTCGTGTAGATGTTCAAACAGAGTTCCATTTGTAATAAACTCATAAACTAGTAAGGGAACTTCAGATTCTAGACAACAACCCAATAGACGAACCACATTTCTATGGTTGATTTGTGATAAAACAACCACTTCGTTTATAAATTGGTCAATTTGAGTTCTGTCAATCACTTTTGATTTCTTAATAGCCACAACTTCTCTGTTAGACAAGACTCCTTTATAAACGGTACCATATCCTCCTTGACCAAGAATTTGAGTCTCGTCGTAATTGTTGGTGGCTTTGTTTAGTTCTTCAGTAGAAAATATTTTCGCAATTGACTTACTACTTCTACCATTTGTGCCACTCCTATTATCTTCGAATACTTCTTCTCGTTCATGAAGGAGTTGTTGCAACATCAAACCTCCATTTTGCATAAAAAATTTCTCTCTAACCTTGAGTAATTTTATCTTCATATACCACAAATATGACCAAAAGCTGCACACAAGTAAGACTATCAAGGCTACACAACTACCTGCATCGAATGGTAATTCATGTTTATCAATCAACATTTGCATTCAACAACCAAACCACAACTTTTTGGGACTAATTCATGTTTATCTTAACAGAACGATATCTAGGGTTGTTTTTTATTTTGGTTTATTTGGAGTCTATAGTAACCGAAGTGGTCAAAATATATTTACCACAGTCAAAGAAGCGTAGAGGCACCAATAACACAAATGATACAAAGTGTTTTTGGAAGTAGGAAACTTCCTCCAACTTCAGAGTACTTCTTCAGTGAAACCCTATAAAGAGGGATAATTCTTTTGTTTTGTGTCATAAAACGACTTTCTTTCTAATATACTCCATATTACACAATCACTTACCTATAATTATTGGAGTAGTTGGAGACCTCGTTTTGTTTGTAAAACTAGTTGGAATTGGAGGCGTCGGTGGGAGAGAGCAATTAAATGTAAATTGGTTTAACACGTTCTCCTTGAGATAACCATCTCGGCAGGAACATGTGTAGTTACCCACTGTGTTTGAGCAGATTTTCCATTCTTCTTTACATATATATTTGCATTCATTAATATCTGAGGAGAAAAATTGTGATAATTACAATCTCCTCATAATCGTAATTATTCTCAAAATTAAGTTGATATTAGAGATGAATATGACGATTACCTTGACAACTATCTGGAGAACTCATAAGGTATGGATTACCTTCATATCCGCTCGTGCACTTGCAGCGATAACTAGGAGCACCTCCTAGATCGTCTAGCTCATCGCAAAAGGTATTCGTCCCACACGCATAGCTAGATAAGTTTTTTATAACTTGATCGCATGTCTCGTTCCCAATAGTCCAACTCAATATGACAGGAGCATACGTATCACCGTCTTCATTAAATCCCTTCATATATGATTTTGTAAAATGGAACCAATTTTTTTCAACTATAAATGCCGTATTACGTATACCCGAATTCTTATCCTTACTTCCATCGCCTTGAATAATGGTGACATCATATCTCTGGATGCCTTTCGGAATGGAGGTCTTGCAACAACCAATGCCCGAGCAAGTTCCATCATCCACTATATCATCTATATTCTTACAAGTAGGCACACATCCTGTGACACTATTACCTACTAAACTTCCTCCCTCAACTGTATATTTGGCAGTATTGTTGCAACCGATACCATAGAACTCGTTTTTAGTATCGGAGAATGTGAATTTGACAATTCTGGCCCAGGTCTCTCCAACACGACGATTACAAGTAGTGCCTATGGGTAGTTTTACTCTTAAGTCCCCGTCCACTGATATGTTTGTGACCTCTATATTACCAGACAACAGCCTTGGGGGAAAGTAAGAGTAATTGCAACTTAAGTTAAACGGTTGGAAACCATAATTAGGTTCATGATGATAACAATCTTCGCCCATGCCAAATGGGTAGGGAATGCTAATATTGTTGCATTCTTTTATGCACCCAGGCTCTGTGGTGGTGATCATCATCAGTACTAGTAGTAATATTAAGATGGGTAGAAGCAACGTTGATGAGTGCTCTACAGCAACCATATTTACTGGACTCATTTTTGTTATGCTCCTGTTCTCAAGAATCCTTAACCTATATATTTATATAGAGAGAGAGAGCGGATTCTCGTTAGAAGACCATTCTTCTTGTGATTCTTTTAGATTTTTCTTTTGTTAATTCTGAAAATTCGCTTTTCTCGGCTTGACCCGCTTACTACATTTTCGTCCACAACTTTACGGACCATATTGATTAGAAGAAATTTCTTTTCGACATTTCTTGTCCTTTGGCTTGACTTTTTTTTTGTTTGACTTGTTCTTTTTACAACATCAACATTTTTGAACTGTTGGGTTTTCCTCCTAGTGGGGAAACCTAGTTGGGTTTGGATTAGGAAACCAAACCCGGACCCGAGTCGAGTTTCTTTGGGTCGGTTACTTATGACGGTGGAATTAGGATTAAGGGGGAGTCTATAAATACTACCTTAACCTAATTTAGATGTGTGTGTGAAGCACCAAAGGGGAGAACACAATTAGAAACGCACAAGAGAAGAAGGGAGAGAAGGAGGTTGCCGAGAAGAGCGGGGCAGAACTTTTTCAGCACGCGCAGTCTTCGTTGTTCGGAAAATCCGACGGTGAGTTCTTCTCCGATTAAGCTGAAATTTGGCAGAACTGTTCTTGACATATTCATCTAGTATTTGTACGGAGGGATCGTTGATTGGTCGCCGGAATCCTAGTGAATTAGGGTCGTTTTGGACTGCAGATTTCTGGGCTGTTTTGTTCTTTCTTGTGAGGGTTTCTCTGTGTTTCTTCGTGTTTGAGATTGATTCTTTTGGGAAGGGTCTGAGTCTCGGTTGGACGTAGTCTGTAACTACTTTGCTATCATAGTTGATTTGGTTGGACTACGAGTCCCGTGGTTTTTACTTCTCACGTTGAGGAGGTTTTCCACGTTAAAAATCGTTGTCTTATTTACTTTCAGTTCTTTGTTTATTGCTCCCACATATTCTTCTATATTATCCTCGTAACTAACACAAAGGGAAAAACTCTTGTTTCCGCTGCGCCTAAGTGCCCGTTTTTCCCAACATGAACAGTTGAATCAATAATTGTGATTGAAATTAATGTTTTAATAACTATTATAACAGAATAAACAGGGAGAGTTTAGTGATGACCTTCTACTTTTACCATATACAATAAAAATTCACGTAGTTTGGTTGTCGAGACCTTCTCTCTACAAGGTACAATGATGCTATGATTTTCATTACAAATGAAAAAACAATATCACTGTGTAAATTTATTAAAATCCTCACACTTAATCAGCTCTAATTATCTCTCTTTAAAATCAAAAACTAGATACCGGAGTTATAATGATAACAATTCTTTATAAGACTAGGACAAACATCAATTAATGCTCCGAGCTTAAATATTTAAACTATCTTTCGGATTGCAAATTGGATTAGATATTGAGCCGTATTCATAGAAGATTCAACAACTTTAGGACATTAAAATAGAAATTTCTTTTTACTCTTGTCTTTTCACTTAACTTGTTTTTTTGCTTGACTTTTTTTTTTGCTTGACTTGCTTGACGTTTAATGGAGTCAAGACAACTGTAAAGTTCAAATCAATCACTATGTATAAGCTCTTAAATATCTCAACTTTTTGGTCATATTTACGACGAAGAACAAATCAGTTTAGAAAAGTCATAGCGAAAGTAACTAAATAGTTTAATAAAAGAGATTTACGTAGTTTGGTTGGTGAGACCTTCTTTACGAACAACAATGATGCAATAATTTTCACTATAAATGGAGAACAAGATTACTGTGTAACTTACTAAAATCTCCACACTCAGCCACCTCTAACTCTCTCTTTCTCTCTCTCTCTCTCTCTCTCTCCAAAATAAAAATTAGAAAATCATTTGCATTGATAACAACCCTTTATAATCTAGGACACACATAAGTAAACGTCGCAACTCGCTAGCCAAAAATTTTAGAAATATCTCCCGGGTTGCAACTTGGATTAGATGTCAACCCATATTTAGAGTAGGTTCAAAATATCTACTGAGTATCTCAATATCTAATGAGAAACATGTGTTAATCGGCCTTTCCTTCAACTAGGATGGCAAGAGCACACACAATGGGGGCTCCCACGGAATAGGCTTTGTCCTATTGTGGGAGTTTGAGAAATTTCGAGAGCCTTGAATTTTTAAATTCGAAAAATAAATTTGTTAATAGGTCTAAAAGAAAATGTAGCCCAACCTTTACTCTCGCTTGAATTTTCTTTCACAAATTTTTTTTTTGTTAAACTAGCAATTCATTAATTAGAATAAACGTTATTACAATAACCAGAACAGATGATTCATAGTCGAATCTCACTATCGATTTGAGATTGGAAAGAGGAATTGTATTCCTTCGGTGTTTACTGATTTATTACTTTAAATCAACGCACATCTGATTTGAAAAAATAAGAATGTCTTTGATTAAGAAATCAGATAGACTAAAAAGAAAAAGAAAAAATTAGAGGATAGGAAGAAGAAGATTTTTAATCGAGGCGAGTTATTCCTCTTTCCTTAGGACAATTGACGCCCTGTATAGTACCAAACAGTTACAGGCGTTTGTCTCCCAGGATACAACGATTACCTTTCGATTCAATGGTACTTCGAATCAGAAGGCAGTCGAACTTGAAAGTTTACTAACCTCTGACTTAATGCGAATGGACCAAACTTCTTGCTTATGAAACTCATTGAAAACTCTCCTAAATCTTTCTCTTAGACACTCTAATATGATCTTCTACAAAGCTGGATACTCTAGAAAAAATGGAATTAAATTTGGAGTTCATTTGGGTCCTATAAAAAGCTTTCGAATAGACACATGCATTTAGGACATTTCCGTTGGTTAGGGACGCATATGTTGAGAAAGTAAAATGACGGGTCACTTCTTTAGAATCATATCATGTCGGATGGAATTTGGACCGTTGGATCACGCTCAAAAGCGTGGAGGAAACGCCCTCCATTAGATTGATGGTCGTATACCGAAATCTAAGGAGATCAACCATTGGATGGAGTTTCGGGTTATCCCACTCCGTGCCCGACATAGACCTAACGCCATCCATTGGATCTGGCCTTTAGCGCGGAGAGAACATCAACCGTTAGATCTGAACGTGTTCTCTTTGCGCGAATGGCCCAGACAAACTTTTCCGTATTGTCTTTTGGTCCCTAACTTAACCACTTTCTGTCCAAACTTCAGACTTGAATCTCATTCATCCGGAATTGGATTTGAGTCATTCTTGACTCTAAACTTAAGAGCTCGACGAGACGAACGCAATGGCGTCCTTCATTTCTGAGTTTGACGATTTGAACCGATCCGAAATTGACTCCAATCCCAACAATCCCCCACGTGAATGAATTTTCTATCATGTAGACTTACTAGACTGACAGACTGACACTGACAGAGACTAGAGGCGGAATTTCGCTGCATCAGGATAGATAACTTGCGACTTTGAATCCTCCGTAGTGAATAGCCATCGGGTTTACAAAGACCTTAGTGAACTATGTCTTGAACTGGGTCCCATGAGTTGTAAACCAACGAGTAACTATCATACAGTTAGTTCCTTACTTTCAAAAGTTCTCGATTGTGTTCATTTCGGCCCTGAACAACCTGGTTTTCATGTGTGCTCTAGAGAAGTCGACCATTACGACCTTCTCATAGAACCGGCATCTGTTCGCACAGATATAGGTTATCCGTAATAAGATATCCTGCTATACCTCATGTTAGAATCAAGTTCTAAGTTTTCGGATTTATTAAAAGCTTAACGCTTAACCTCTCATTGCAGACAACACTGATTTCATCCTAGGAATGGATAAGAGATAAATCTCTTTCAGTGTTCTGATCGAGTCAGTATATAACTTCAGTTTTCCCGTTGAACCTACATCTTGGGATCTCCAGTCACATAGGTTGGGTTTCCATTATGACTTTACTCATTTACTTTAAGCAAAAGTTCCATTCCCCTTGATGAAGCAAGTTTTAACTTTCTAGGTAACCGTTTTGTATATGGATCCGCTAGGTTATCCTTAGATTTGACATAATCTACTGTTATGACTCCTTCTGAGAGTAATTGCTTTACGGTGTTATGTCGTGGACGAATATGTCGTGACTTACCGTTATACATTTTACTATGTGCTCTTGCAATAGCTGCCTTATTATCACGGTGTATTTTTATTGCAGGCACCGGCTTAGTCCATATAGGAATATCCTCCAGGAGGTGTCGCAACCACTATGCCTATTCTCCTGCTTTATCCAGAGCAATGAATTCTGAATCCATTGTCAATCGAGCTATGCATGTTTGCTTTGAGGATTTCCATGATATGTCAGCCCCACCTAGTGTGAATATATATCCACTGGTTGACTTAGTATCATCAGTATCTGAGATCCAGTTGGCATCCGCATATCCCTCTAATACTTCTGGTTATTTGGTATATAATAGCCCATACTCTTTAGTCTGTCTCAAATGCTTAAATATCCTTACTATAACCGTCCAATGTTCTTTACTTGGATTGCTAGTAAACCTACTCAATTTGCTAACAGAATAGGTTATGTTTGGACGTGTACAATTCATCAAGTACACTAGACTTCCGATAATCTGTGAGTACTTGATCACGATTTTTCATCAAATGCGCAGTCGGATCTATCGGCGTCCGAGCTAAACTCATATATTTCTTGTTGAATTTTTCTAGAATTTTCTCAGCGTAGGGAGTCTGAGATAATTTTATCCCAGAAGAGCTTCTAGATATTTTTATTCCGAGAATGACTTCAGCCCTATCTAAGTCTTTCATGTTGAAATTCTTCGACAACATTTGCTTAGTTGTTTTTATGACATATATGTTATCTCCCATAATAAGCATGGCATCTACGTACAAACATAGGATTACACATCCTTTAGCAGTAAACTTAACGCACTTGTCACACTCATTTATTTTGAACCCATTTGATAACATTGCTTGATCAAATTTGAAGTGCCACTGTTTAGGAGCCTGCTATAAACCATAAAGCGACTTTACTAACTTACAAACTTTCTTCTCTTGGTCGGGCGCCACAAACCCTTCTAGTTGAGTCATATAGATTTCTTCTTCCAATTGTCCATTTAAGAAGGTTGTCACATCTATCTGATGTATTTCTATATTGTGGATAGATGCTATCGCAATTAGCAATCTTATTGACGTGATTCGAGTAACAGGAGAGTAAGTGTCGGAATAATTAGACCTTCTCTCTGTCTGAATCCTTGAGCCACAAGTCTGGTTTTGTACTTGTCGATTGATATATATGTCTTCAATTTCCTTTTGAAGATGCATTTGCAACCTAATGGTTTGCAACCTATTGGAAGATCTACTATTTCCCATGTGTGGTTATTCATGATGGACTCAGTCTCACTGTTCACTGCCTCTTTCCAGACAAGAGCTTCTTGAGTTGACATAGCTAATCTGTATGTCTGAGGCTCATTTTCTAACAAATAAGTTAGAAAATCGGGACCAAAGGTCTTTTCTACCCTTGCCCTTTTACTTTTCGAGGCTATTCCGACTTGTCCTCTACTAGATTTTTATCTCTTTCAGAGATTTCTGTATTTTTTTCGTTTCTGACTTTTTTTTAGAGATTTTTCCTCTGATCTAGATTTACATGAAAATATATATTCAAAGTATTCGACATCTTGTCATTCTAAGATTGTATTTATATGTATATGTTCTATATCAGACTTGTGAACCAGAAACCTATATGCACTACTGTTTTCTGCATATCCAACGAAAATACAGTCTATTGTCCTTGGTCCTATTTTGACCCGTTTTGGTAAAGGCACCAGGACCTTGGCTAGACACCGCCACACTTTAATGAATTTAAAGGATGGTTTTCTGCTGTTCCACACCTCATAAGGGATCTTACCTGTTTTCTTTAAGGTAACTTATTCAATAAGTAGTTGGCCGACAATAATGCCTCCCGCCACAAGTTCTGTGGTAATCCAGAACTGAGTTATAAAGCCTTCATCATCTCTTTCAGAGTTCGATTCTTTCGCTCTGCTACACCATTTTGTTGAGGTGTATAAGGAGCAGTAGTCTGATGAATAATGCCACTTTTGGCACAAATTTCAGCGAAAGGGTATTCATACTCTCCGCCTCTATCGCTTCTCAAAATCTTAATTTTTCGATTAAGTTGATTTTCAACTTCATTCTTATAGATTTTAAATTTCTCTACTGCTTTATCTTTACTTCTTAGCAAGTAAACGTGACAGTATCTTTTACTCGTCTATGAAGGTGATAAAATACTTTTTACCTCCTCCAGTCTGAACCATTTTTAAATCACATGTCATTGTGAATTAACTCTAATGGTTATGTATTTCTTTCCACAGAATGAAAAGGAGTCTTTGTCAATTTAGACTCTACACAGGTTTGACATTTTTACGAAGAATTAACATCAAACTGTGGGATTAAGTCCATGTGCATTAACTTTCTCAAAGAGTTATAATGAACATGACCTAGTCTCTCATGCCAAATATTACCAGAATCAACAACGTTAGCTAATGCTTTTTCTTTATTAATAATATTTGGAGTTATAGTTGCAACATTCAATTTAAAAAACCCCCACATCAGTACCCTTTTCCCACATACATCCCATTTTTGGATAAAACAAAATTATCGGAAACAAATACAAGTTTGAATCCAATCTTGCTAAGGAGAGATCCAGACACGAGATTCTTTCGAATGTCTAGTGCATTCAGGACGTCATTTAGGGTTACTTCTTCCTGAAGTGAATTTCAGGATCACTTTCCCTTTTCCCTGAACTTGATTTGTTGCGGCGTTTCCCATAAACAGTGTCTCGCCTTCTTCTTTCGGATTTCCAACTAGGTTAACTTCATAAATAACCGCACATAAGTTCATATTCTGAAATTTTTCAGCCACATCTTCGATTCCAGTAACCATTGAACACAGGTTCTAGACATTTTCATCTTCAACAAGAGAAGCTTGATACTTAGCTTTCTTTCTCTTCTTGATCTTGTAATTTTTAAAACGACAATCTTTGGCAAGATGGCCCTTCTTGCCACAGTTGAAGCAGTTCTCGTCGAAACTCTTCTTTGTCGGCTTTCCTGAGAAAGCCCACTTCACGGCCTGAGCGTTTCCGCTTTGGTTTTGGTCCCCCTTCGATGACATTTACTTTTGGAGCATTCGAAGACTTCTCTGTCTTATTCTCTGCAGTACGACTATCCTCTTCTATTCGAAGCTTGAGGATGAGTTCTTCAAGGCTCATATCTTTATTTTTACTACGAATGTAATTCTTGAAGTCTTTTCAACCCGGAGGCAATTTTTCAATTATTGCTCGGACTTGAAAGGCTTCATTTGTTACCAACGATTCGGCCTTTAGTTCTTGAAGAATTACTTGGAATTCTTGAACTTGGGCGATGACTGGTTTAGAGTCAACCATTTTAAAGTCCAAAAACCTTCCAATGACAAATTTCTTCACTCCTGCAGTTTCGGCTTTATATTTATTGTGTAGTGTGTCCCATAATTCTTTTCCACTATCAATAACATAATACACATTATAAAGCCCACCATCCAACGAATTCAGAATGTAATTCTTTCATGAAAAATTACTATGTTTCCTGGCCTCTACGACCGAAGTATGTTGGATATCTTAATCTTCTCGAAGGACCGGTTGGTCTTCAGTCAGATATTTTGCTAATCCTAGAGTGGTTAGGTAAAACATCATCTTCTGTGCCCATCGCTTAAAATCGATGCCCTTAAACTTCTCTTTTTTTCGGCATGGGCAAGACCAACATTTTTCATTGTGGCTTCACCAGTTGTTGCCATCTCTATTTCTGTCTCACACAGAAAATAAGTTCTGAATATCGATGTAATTTTAATTGTCTTAAGATTGTTGGTTTCGGTGTACTGATTCAACGAGTTGACTCAGCGAGTCTATAACCGAAACTGGTTACTACTTTGATTTAATTTGTAAATCAATCAAAAACACTTTCTTTCCAAATTAATGGAGAAAAACTAAGGAATAGAAAAACTTAATATCTTTCGTATTTCTAACCGATAATGTTTGTTATCCAGAACAGATGATTCGTAGTCGAATCTCATTATCGATATAAGATCGGAAAGAGGAATTGTATTCCTTCTGTGTTTACTGATTTTTTGACTTTCAATCAACACACTTCTGATTTGAAAAAATCAGAATGTCTTTGATTAAGAAATCAGATAGACTAAAAAGAAAAAGAAAAAACCGGAGGATAAGATTATTAATCGAGACGAGATATTCCTCTTTCCTTAAGACAATTGACGCCCTGTATAGTACCAAACTGTTACCGGCGTTTGTCTCCCAGGATACAACAATTACCTTCCGATTCAATAGTACTTCGAATCAGAAAGCAGTCGAACTTGAAAGTATACTAACCTCTGACTTAATGCAAATGGGTCAAACTTCTTGCTTACGAAACTCCTTCAAGACTTTGCTAAATCTTTCTATTACACGGTCTAATATGATCTTCTAACAATGCTGGATACTCGGGAAAAAACGGAATTAAATTTGGAGTTCATTTGGGTCCTATAAATAACTTTCGAATAGACACATGCATTTGGGACGTTTCTGTTGGTTAAGGGACGCATCTGTTTGAGAAAGTAAAGTGACTGGTCATTTCTTTAGCAACAGATCATGTCGGCTGGAATTTGGACAGTTGGATCACGCTCAAAAGCGTGGAGGAAACGCCCTCCATTAGATTGATGGTTGTATCCTGAAACTAGCCTGAAATCTAAGGAGATCAGTCGTTGGATGGAGTTTCGGGTTATCCCACTCCGTGCCCGACACGGACCTAACACCATCCATTGGATGTGGCCTTTAGCACGGAGAGAACGCCAACTGTCAGATCTGGACGTGTTCCTTTTGCGCGAATGGCCCCAGACAAACTTTTCCGTATTGCCTTTTGGTCCCTAACTTGACCACTTTCCGTCCAAATTTCAGACTTGAATATCTCATTCATCCGGAATCGGATTTGAGTCATTCTTGACTCTAAACTTAAGAGCTCGACGAGACGAACGCAATGACTTCCTTCATTTCTGAGTTTGACGATTTGAACCGATCCGAAATCGGCTCCGTTTCCAACAATTTTATTTTCTCCGATGAAAGTTTTAGTAATGATATTATAGAAATAAAGAATAAGACGCGTCAATTTGTGGGTGATAAGCTTAGTATAGTCATATTTCTCATCATGAAACCATTTTCAGCCTGGGATATTTGGGAGACGGAAAACTGATCTACATCATCTATGCGACTTATTTTTCAGTTTATATTTTCATTCTGTTTCCTCGTTCATCTTGATGTTCAGTTTTCTCGTTTTTCTTGTTTTGTTCTCTGCTCACTTTTCGGTTTTTCTGTTGATGGTGCAGGAAATTTTTTCAAGTTGGACCCATAAAACGGAGCATTCCCAAAGAATCCTTAAGAAAACAGGGGTTCCTTTCAACTCTATGCTTTTCTTTGACGATGAAGATCGAAATGTTGACTCGGTAAAGATGACTGTTTACTCAATCCTGCTTTGTTTGACTATTTTTTCAAGTTTCCTTAAGTTGTCAGTATTTTACAGGTATCAAAAATGGGAGTAACAACCATTTTGGTGGGTGATGGGGTAAGCCTTGGAGCTTTGAGACAGGGACTGACTTGCTTCACTCAGAATTGAGATTCATCTAGCAGTACCAGAAGCAAATCAAAATGATTTTCCTCCTCCTTTGTTGTAAAACTAGAACAAGGTTTTTCTCTTGGATTTTTAAATATACAAATATTATACCCTTATCTGGAATTGATGTCCTCAATATATTGCTAATCTACAACATCAATATTTTTGAACAGTTTAATCAATGACTGTGATTGAGATTAATGATGCAATAACTGTTATAACAGATCATAAACCGTCAGATTATTTAGTGATGATCTTCTACTTTGATGCAGGCGCATAGGCGTGTGGGCCCACGTCCACGCGTGCCCACACCCAATTAAGTCATAATAGTAGTTTATTTAGTAGAAAAGAAGTTACTATAATTTGATATTTCTTTATTTTAAAGTTTCTATGTTTGAGTAGTTTATTATTTTAGGAATCCTAGTTTGAGTCTATCTAGGAAGGTTTATTATCTTATAAAAGGGGATCTAGTCTATGTTATTATTCACCTTGAAGAGAAAAACAATTGAGTTATTAAGAATTTAAGTTTAGTTTAATCGTCTTGATGTAGACGCAGCGGAATAATAAAATAAACTAAGAACAATTAAAGAAAACGATAAACTAAACTTAAATTCTTATTAACTTCAATTGATTTTCTCTTCAAGGTGTATAATAACATAGACTAGATCCCCTTTTATAAGATAATAAACCTTCCTAGATAGACTCAAACTAGGATTCCTAAAATAATAAACTACTCAAACATAGAAACTTTAAAATAAAGAAATATCAAATTATAGTAACTTCTTTTCTACTAAATAAACTACTATTATGACTTAATTGGGTGTGGGCACGCGTGGACGTGGGCCCACACGCCTATGCGCCTATCAGCACCCTGTTCCCCAGAAGGTTCGTCCCGAACCTTTTCGATGAAGAAAACAATTTGATGCAACCGCATACGATGAATTTCGCCATACCGATCCTTAATTCCCAGTTTTCACGAAAGTTCCTGAAAATTCGAAGAAGACAAAAATGGACCAAAACTTTAGATATTTTCCCACGTTCATCTTCGTGAAGCTTATAAACCAAAACTTCATCACAAATTGTCACGTTTGGAACCACCTTAGCCAGTATATCACAAAAATTCAATTTTGTAGTAGAAGTATTTTGTGAAGCAAGAACCGGTGTCCTATTAATTTCTTCCTTGAATGGAAAGAATCGAGTAGGTGAAACCCCATCAAGGGACATTGTATCGAAGACGTGATCGGTATATTCCAATTGGTTCCATGAAGACAACCTAAAAGTTGTAATAAGTTCATGATAATGAGGAGGTAACACCAATGACGACACAATTTGATGTGGAAGAACAACTAATTCTTCTCTCGAAATTATATACGGATCAAATAAATTGCCGGAGCTTGTGTTATTTAATTGGACCTGTTCTTCTTTATTTGTCTCTACGAATTTCTCTTCATCCCTCATTGAAAAACTAGTATTTATTTTATGAAGAAAATTTCTTTCAACAGTATCGACCATGGAGGTTGAAGGGTTTATGTATGTTAGTGGGAAAACCGGTGATAGTGGTGATGTAGGGTTGATGTGAATCGGAGTTGTGTTAGGTTGTCCAAGTAGGGAATTTGAAGTTGGTGTTATGGTTGGAAGTGATAATGATGCTTGAGTGGAAGTAGTAGAAGAAGGAGTAGTGGTAAAAGAGGGAGACTTACATATGCCTTCGAGTTGTTTAGATAGCTTCATGATCGAATCATTGACTTGATCGAATTTTTCCATAGTTTCCTTCTTGTGATTTTCGAATTTTTCCATAGTTTCCTTCTTGTACTTTTCGAAAGCTTCTTCCAATTTTGTAACCGAGGATAACTTCTTGTTGATGTTGTCCCATTCGGAGGCAAAAGTTGGTGTCTTCTCTTTGATTGTTGGAGTAGGAAAGGTAGAATTAACCATTGTGATTGGTTAAAAAATGGCTCTGAATACCACTTGATGTAGACGCAGCGGAATAATTAAAGAACAATAAAATAAACTAGGAACAATTAAAGAAAACTGTAAGAAACGATAAACTAAACTTAAATTCTTAATAACTCAATTGTTTTTCTCTTCAAGGTGAATAATAACATAGACTAGATCCCCTTTTATAAGATAATAAACCTTCCTAGATAGACTCAAACTAGGATTCCTAAAATAATAAACTACTCAAACATAGAAACTTTAAAATAAAGAAATATCAAATTATAGTAACTTCTTTTCTACTAAATAAACTACTATTATGACTTAATTGGGTGTGGGCACGCGTGGACGTGGGCCCACACGCCTATGCGCCTGCATCATACTTTTACCCTCACATACATCCATAACATACATCCATAATATAAGTTCAGAGGTTTTCTAGGAGATAGTAGTAGATATATAGGTATAGTGGCCTTTATCGGGCTGGACCTTAACTGGACCTTAAGAATGGAGATTGCATTTCCTAATCTTTCATGGAAAATTAAGTACCTGAAAAACAATATAGTTCATGGAGCATATTGAAAAGTAAAATTAATTTGACATACTTTGGATTTACTAATTTAGATAGATTTATAGTGAAGGAGAAGATACCCATTCGATCATTTATTTTTGTTTTTGTTGTTGTTTGTTTAAACTACATTTTTCCCTCTAAGTGGGGAGGGACATAGACTCATAGAGTTAAAGTCCAAGGACAAAGTTCTCTACCTCTTTCTCAATGATTGTGATTGAGATTAATTCCTGTAAACTTGTGTGTTTATCTTCGAAAATACTATATACATAATATTTTTTTTCTTCCTTTCTCATAAGCAACCTTTAACAGAAACTTTAAATGGCACAAACTTTATGGCTAAGATGTTGTAACAAGAAAAAAAAAACTTGATGGCTAAGATCATCTAGAGTGCCTTAGGGAAATTCTCGAAGCAACATGATGACGCACAGGATGACTTGACTATACAGACGCCGGAGGCACCCATCCGAGGTTGAGGCCTACTTTACCCAGCTGAAATCAAGCCCTGACTATCCAAATTTATGGGAAGTTTTATAGGGCCTCCCCAATTTTGTTAAAAAGCCTCTCCATGAACCATTTCACTTGGTAAATTATCATTGAGGGGCACCCTTTTAACAAATATGAGGGGGCCTATAAAATCTCCCATTAGCAAATTATTATTATCAAAATAAAAACCACTCAAGGTGCGCATTGCCAACTAGAAGTGCCTACATATTAAATGGCAACAACAAAACTTAGGCAGATTGTTGATGGGAGAATTAGGTTGATGGAGGCAGAAAATTGTTGTATTGTCTAGCAGTGTTTGGTAATATTAGGTTGATGGCAGGTTATGTTGAAAAAATAATGTCTTTGGGATGAGAACTTTATCTTTGAAGTGTATACTTTTATTTCTCAAAGATAATTACAAACACTTTGCTTTATATACTTATGACTCACAACTCAAACACTCTTTTTAACTACACCCACACTCACTCTTTATATACTCTCACTTATACACAACCTCTCAAGTTGCTTGATCTTGTGATGACCAAATGAGAAGGGTTACATAGGTATTTATACTAGTCCTATGATATTTCTAGAGTATGTAAGATACTTTCTAGAAAGCTTCTCTAGAAAGTTGTAGAACCATTATTCTAGAAGTAGTTTTCTAGAATACACTAAAAGAGAATAATCTAGATACTAGATATTTTTATAGTTAAAGATAATTCTAGAGAAAGAATTCTCTAGAAAGAACCTTCTAGAAAATGAAGGAGAGTTTGATGGTGATACTTTCAACAGGTTAATCCAAAAATACAAATTGAATGGCAACAAGAAAATCCACTGGCATTTTAAAATGGTCGTTTAGTCCAAACATAGTGAAATAACAAAATTTGTTATCTACTTTGCATTTCACGAAATTGTTACCTACTTTGCATATGAGCAATCAAATGACCTTCACATTATATTCTTAAACATATATAACCTTGCAAGGTTATAAGGTGTTTCGCCATCGGAAGATATGAGCTGATCCAAAGAAAATCTAGTTGTTTAATTAGGAGATTTTGGCTAAGTGCTACTCATTTAGAAGGTAATTATGTTGAAAGTGGTAAGTTTTAGCATTGATCACAGTTGGAAGTTAAGGGGTATAGAGCAAGATAGTGCAAAAAATCTTCCTTCTAAGACGCATCTCAGTTATCAGAATCCATGACTTCTAATACAATTAAACATGATCATGGATTTTCTTTTTGCGAAATATTAATAGTTAGGCTAAAGAATGCGTAAATGGTGATATTGAAATGCAAAAGATGGTAGTTATCTAATTATCGTTTTTAGATACTCGATAGTTAAGAATAAAGAATCATGAACTATGTTTGTGCTTGGTAGTTACCTTAATCAAGAAAATTTCATCTTTCAGGATAGGAACACTCCTAAACCCAGACACTTGCATTTACTGAAGGGGGCTTTACAACGCCAAACCGTAAGAGATTTGACAAGGCTTTACTTTTCTCAAGAAATATTCTTACCAAGAACTTTTTCTTTAACAAAAACTATTTGGCTTAGATATTTTTTTGGTCTCAGAAACTTGGACAATTTTCTGATCTCTGGTCTCCGTTGACTCATCAAGGACATAAACCATGTATTGGAACTCCAAGTACTCCTGGTAAGTCATACAGAATACGCTGTTATTGTAATTTATGATATCAAATTGAGGCAGAAAATTGTTGTATTATCAATCAGATTTAAGTGTTGGCAACAATATTGATCTCTGATTCTTTATGTTGTAGTCTTGCCGGAAATCCGAGGGATACATCCAGGTATTCCTTGATGGAGGGTTGAACCAGCAGAGAATGGGGGTAAGCATTATGATTTTGAATTTGCACCTCAAATTGCTTCTAGTCTAGGTAGTTTGGACTGGACCGTCCGCGTGGGCAAGTCGTGGATAGGGTCCGGATGGGGATAGCCTGAGTTAGTGCCATGCCAAACGCCGAGTTAGTTGTTATGTAAGAATCTATGTATTGTTGCTGTTTAATTTGAATTAGTAGAAGAGAGTTTCTACCTTTGTACACACAACACAATATACGGAGGTGCATGTATACAATAGTCCATGAAAACTAGACTGGAACCCGGCCGTGTTACTTGGCTGGATAGGCAGGTTGTGGATCGACGTCTAATCCCGAGTTGGTCTTACTCCCAACTGCTCAGCTTCTTACTTGTCTTTAGTTAATGACTTACAGTTGTTTGAAAAACCTTATGTACCTACTAATAAACATCGTTTTTTTAGATTTGTGATGCAGTTGCTGTTGCTAAAATTTTAAATGCAACACTTGTGATCCCATATCTTGAAGTAAATCCTGTATGGCAAGATTCAAGGTATTTCCTTTTTCTTAAGCTATTTGTGAAAGGCAATAAGCCTTTAAGTGATAATCAAAATAAACTAAGTAACAATCAAAATGAATGAAGAAGAAGAAGAAGATTAGAGTTAGATTTTCTCTGTACTTTGTATTCATATCTAACAAGTATATATAGGTTTACAATTAGGGTAAGTAGGGATACATTTGGTTTACATAAAATCATAACAAAACTTATCAAGTAGAGATACTAGGGTTGACCGAGTTGAGTGAGTGAGATAGGGCTGTTCGGTTCTCCTTGTGAGCTTCTCGGTTTGGGCAGCTGGGTATCTCATGTGGGTGCCCTTAATACTCCCCCTCAAGTTGGAGCTGAAATAGAAATGATGCCCAACTTGCCAATCGTCTTCTTGAAGGCATCACCACCAAGCGGCTTTGTAAAGATATCTGCTAGTTGGTCAGCTGTTGGTGTGAAGCGGAGAGCTATGGTATTGTCTTTAATCTTTTCACGAACAAAATGGCAGTCGATTTCAATGTGATTTGTTCGTTCGTGAAAAACTGGGTTGTCAGCAATATGAAGTGCTGCACGATTATCACAATAAACAGACATTGGGGAAGAATGATTTATACCTAGATCACGAAGAAGTGATTTGATCCATTGAAGTTCACAGGTAAGATTGGCCAGAGCTCTGTACTCGGTTTCGGCAGATGACTTAGCAACCGTGGGTTGTTTCTTAGATTTCCATGATAATGGACTTGAACCAAGCATGGTAAAGTATCCAGTTGTGGATCGTCGAGTAGTGGGGCAACCAGCCCAATCAGAGTCACAGAAACCCGAGATATGTAAGGAACTAGTTGCAGAAAGAAAAATTCCATGATTGAGTGACCCTTTGAGATATCGAAGGATTCTATGGGCAGCTTCTAAGTGAATATTTGTGGGATTTTGTAAAAATTGGCTCAGATTATTTACTGCAAAGTAAATATCGGGACGAGTGACAGTTAAATAAAGTAAGCGTCCAATCAGTCGTCGATATGTGGATGGATCAGGGATAGGTTCTCCATCTGTGGGGCTAAGGCGGAGTTTCTGCTCCATCGGGAAGGAAGATGGTCGAGAAGCGGTTAGCCCAGAATCAGAAAGAATATCTAAGGTGTATTTTCGTTGGCACAAAAATATGCCTTTCGAAGATCTAGAAACTTCAATACCCAGGAAATATTGAAGTCGACTGAGATCTTTGAGGGAAAAGGTATTGTCGAGAAAAGATTTTAGGTCGGAAATGGCGGAATCGTTGTTACCGGTAATAATGATATCGTCGACATAGACTAGGACGTAAAGAGAAGTGGAAGAAGAATGGAAGGAAAAGAGAGAATAATCAGAAAGAGATTGTGTGAAACCTTTCTTGAGAAGGACGGACGAGAATTTTGAGAACCATTGTCTGGAGGCCTGTTTGAGACCATAAAGAGATTTGTTTAGGCGGCAGACCTTAGACTCCCCCTGTTTTGAAAAACCAGGTGGAAGTTTTATAAAAACCTCTTCATCGAGGTCTCCTTGAAGGAACGCATTATTGACATCAAGTTGGTGAAGGGTCCAACCTTGAATTGCGGCAATAGAGAGAAGAATTCGAACTGTGACTAATTTAGCGACGGGAGCAAAGGTGTCGTGATAATCAAGACCTTCAATTTGGGTATATCCTTTGGCAACTAGTCGAGCTTTATATCGCTCGATTGACCCGTCAGACCGAAACTTAATTTTGTAAACCCATTTGCATCCAATGGGTCGCTTACCAGAAGGTAGGTCAACAATGGACCAAGTGTTGTTAGATTCCAAATCCGATATTTCTTTAGACATTGCCTCTCTCCATTGAGGGGATTGCATGGCTTGGGAAAAAGAAGAAGGTTCTTTATTTGAAAGAACGGATGTAAGGAAGACTTGATGTGAAGTAGAGAAAGCATCGAAAGACATGAAATTAGTGAGAGGATAAGGGACATTGGGTGACGGGTCCATAAAAGGAGAGGAGTGACATACGTAATCGGAAAGGTGGGCTGGTGGTCGCCTAGAGCGTGATGGTCGGGCAGTGGGTACTGTCGGATCAGGAAGGGTGTCCAAGTCTGTTGGACTTTCAGGGCACTCCTCGACTGGAGTGAGAACAGAACGTTCCGGCCCACTGAATGGAACCGGTTCGTCCAAAGACACAGGGGTGCCTGTAGCGGACTGATCTAAAGTGTTCCTGGCCGAAGTCAGGGAGTTCGGGTTAGTCCAGGAGGTGCCTGTAGCGGACTGATCTAAAATGTTCCTGGCCGAAGTTAGGGAGTTCGGGTTAGTCCAGGAAGAGACGTTAGGTTGGGAACTTTGTGGAAAGGCAAAGGTTCCATTGTCCACTATTGACAAGAACTGACGCCTTTGAGTAGGCGGGATTGTGGACATCGGAAATCGGTCTTCATGGAATAAGACGTCTCGAGATGTGATAATTTTTCGAGTGGTGAGGTCGTATACACGAAAGCCCTTTTGACCATGAGGGTATCCCACGAAAATTCCGGGTGAAGCTCGTGAGTCCAATTTAGTTTTAACGGTGGTATGACGAAAATAACATAAACAACCGAACACTCTAAGGTTGGTAAAAGTAGGAGGACATCCTAATAATTTTTCATGTGGGGATTTCCCTTGTAATACCGGAGTCGGTAATTTGTTTATAAGGTAGACGGCCGTGAGAACACATTCTTCCCAAAAAGAGAGAGGGAGATGGGCTTTTAATCGAAGGGACCGTGCTACTTCCAAAATATGTCTATGTTTGCGTTCTACAACTCCATTTTGTTGAGGAGTGTAGGCGCAACTAGTTTGGTGATGAATACCGTTTGTTTGAAACCATTTTTGCAATTCGTGATTCATAAATTCCGTACCGTTATCGGAACGGAATGTTTGAATTTTTGGAATCAAAATAGAACCGTTTCCGGATTTGAAAGTAGAGATGGTTGTGTTGAATTGAGTGGAAACATATTTAGTGAAGTTTGTGATGTATTTAGTTGTATCCGATTTATTAGGAAGTAAAAACAACCATGTACACCTTGAATAGTCGTCAACTATCGTCAAAAAATATCGACATCCGGAATTGGAAAGAACGGAAAAGGGTCCCCATAGATCGGCGTGGAGAAGTTGAAAAGGACGAGAGGAGATAGAAGTACTAGTTGGAAATGGTAATCGTTTAAATTTAGACATAGGACAAACATCGCACGGTTTATTAATAACTGAAACAAATTTCATACAAGGAATAGTAGAAATTAAATATTTAAATCTAGAAAGCGATGGATGACCCAATCGCCAATGCCAAACATTGAAAGAAACGTTACTTCCTAAACTAGAAAAACAAGAAAGCGAGCAAATCCTAGGGTCCGTGCGAAGGAAATAGAGTCCATCCGATCGATCACCAAGTCCAATCGTTGTTTCCGTCGAGAGGTCCTGAAAGACACACGAGGTAGAATTAAACGTTACTTCACAATTTAAAGAAGTAGTAATTTGAGAAACCGATATTAAGTTGATTTTGAAATCCGGTACACGTAATACATTGTGAAGAATAAAAGAATTGGAAAAAGAAATTGATCCAACATGAAGAACTTGAATACGAGTCCCATCCGGAAGGCGTACAAAGTAGTCGGTAGGGGCTTTAATATAAGAATCAAAACGAGATAGAGATGAACAAATATGTTTCGCTGCCCCGGAGTCGACTACCCAAGAATAATTAGTAAAAGACGTACCTGTTAAGTTGATCGGTTCGGTTGATGGAGCTGCTGTTTGGGGGGTGCCTGCAGCAGGTCGGGACTGGTCCAGTAGTGAGATGAGGCCCTGGTACTGTTCTTTGGTGAGAGATGTTGCTAGGGGCGCTCCCTGATGAGTTTGAATCTGTTCCAAGTCAGGAACTATGGAGGCAGCAGCAAATGGATTAGTTTGGTGAGCTTCTCGGTTATTTGGGCGCCCTCGAGGACGAGAATTTGGTGTGGACCGAGAAGGATACCCATTGAGTTGGTAACATGTAGCTTTAACATGTCCAAGTTGATGACAGTAATCACAATAAGGACGTGATCTCTTTGGACGTGAAGAATCCGATCGGGGACCATTACTAACGGCAAGAGTTGCTGCCTCACTGTTAACGGAGTTCACGTTCACAATATTCTGTTGAACTTCCTCTTGTTTGACAAGAGAGTGTATACGTAATGTAGACAGGAACGGATCCATTAGGAGAATTTGACTCCGAATCGCAGAAAATCGATCATGGAGTCCTTGAAGGAACTCCATGGCGCGATCTTGGTTTAGCCGATCAAGAAGGGACTTACCATGTGTACAAATGCATGGTTCGACGGTTGTGAGGGATTGAAGTTCGTCTTGAAGAGACTTCAATTGAGTAAAATAGGTAGACACGTCGAGTCCTTCTTGTTTCAAGGACGAGATTGCTCTTTTGAGTTGAAAAACTTTAGGAGCGTTAGTCTGAAAAAAACGCTCATAAAGGTTTTTCCAAGTCTCGGCTGCAGACTCGTCATAAAGGATGGATGATTGAATATCTGGAGCCACTGAGTTGACAATCCAACTTGCAACGAGATCGTTGCATCGTTCCCACGAATGTAATTCTGCAGGAGAAGTTGATTTGACAATGGTTCCATCGACGAAACCAAGTTTATCCTTGGCTCGAAGCGCTTTAGTCATACCACGAGACCAGGAGGCATAGTTATCTCCGGTGAGAGGTGGTGTGATCAAAACAGTCGTGGGTGAATCCGAATGATGAACATCGAATACTTGATTGTTTTGGACAGCGGATTGAGTGGTGGTATCGGTAGTAGAAGACATAGTTGAAAAAAAAAAAAATTGAAATACCAGGCTCTTATACCATGTGAAAGGCAATAAGCCTTTAAGTGATAATCAAAATAAACTAAGTAACAATCAAAATGAATGAAGAAGAAGAAGAAGATTAGAGTTAGATTTTCTCTGTACTTTGTATTCATATCTAACAAGTATATATAGGTTTACAATTAGGGTAAGTAGGGATACATTTGGTTTACATAAAATCATAACAAAACTTATCAAGTAGAGATACTAGGGTTGACCGAGTTGAGTGAGTGAGATAGGGCTGTTCGGTTCTCCTTGTGGGCTTCTCGGTTTGGGCAGCTGGGTATCTCATGTGGGTGCCCTTAATACTATTGTATCTCACTTACGTGCTATTGGCATGTTGACTAAAATATTGGGATCTCATACTTTTCGGCTTTTCAGCTCCTTCACGGATATAGTTGATGTGGACCATTTCCCTAAAAGATGAAATTTCTATAGTTAAGGAGCTTCCACAAGAATACTCTTGGAGCACGAGAGAATATTATTCCGTAGCAATCCGAGATACTAGAATAAAAACTGCACCTGTTCAGGCTTCAGCTAATTGGTACTTGAATAAAGTTTTGCCTGTGTTACAGAGGTTAGTACGAGGATAAGTTTTTCTCTGTCTGGAATCATCACAATTTATGCAACATGTATACTCCTTTGACCTTTCAGTAGTCTCTTTTGCCATGTCGAATACTCGTGTCTGATAGATATTCTTGATGGATTCTTGTTATCACTCTAGTGGGTATAGTGTTGTGAGATATAATATCTTGTTTGTTAATCCTACTTGACTAGAGTCGTCTTAGAAATCTCAATATACCAGATTGTCACTTTATGTTTACATCTTTTGTGTATAATGATGTTCCTTATTTTAGTCTTTTTTTACTCATCGTGTCTGACATCTGGACCAGTGCAATGGTTTTATATTTTTGGAAAATCAGTAGATGTGTTAATGACATATGAAGAATCACTTCTTGATTACTAGTGTGAATTTCTAGTTGCAAAAGTTTTTCGAACTTAAATTGCTGGATACGTGGAATTTTTTGCAGTTATGGAGTTGCTGCTAGTGCTCCTTTCTCCCACCGATTGGCATTTGATGAGATGCCTATGGACATTCAACGTCTACGATGTAAAGTCAACTTTCAAGCATTGACTTTTGTTCCTCACATCAACACACTGGGAGACGCTCTTGTTGGTCGTCTGCGGTATCCGTCTGAAAGAAGGGGCGCTTCACCCGAGACATACAGACAGGGACCTAGGAAGTTTGCCGTGCTTCATCTTCGGTTTGATAAGGTATAAATTGCCACCTTTCATCTTGTTGTGGAGTGTATCAAATACTGAATATTTGCTTTTGGATTATCATTTTAAGGTAGCGTTTGTATAATTTTATCCATCTGTTTGAGTCAGATCTTCAACAAATCTCCACCTCAGAAGCACAAATTTTCAGCTTTGAACTATATGAATTTGAAACATGACTTGTTTTAAGATCTGATTTTGTAAAAATGATAAACTTATGCATTAACTTCTGTAGAATATGTAAAATAGACGTAAATAATAATCAGATTCAGATGTATCAAGAAAATAAACACTACCTAATTTGTGTGCTGAAAAGGCATTTCCGTGGGCCACTTGAATAATCTGTGTCAAGGTTGGATTTGTGAATCATTATATTTTTGTTTAATCTTGGTTGATGTACAGGATATGGCTGCTCATTCAGGCATTCAGCATGTGACTTTGGTGGGGGTAAAGCTGAAAAATTGTCCTTGGCAAAGTATCGGCAAGTGATTTGGCAAGGAAGAGTATTAAACTCTCAGTTTACTGATGAGGAATTGAGAAATCAGGGCCGATGCCCGTCAACCCCGGAAGAAATTGGATTACTGCTTGCAGCTCTGGGCTTCGACAACTCCTCTCGCCTATATCTTGCTTCCCACAAGGTTTATTTTGTACCCTAGCATAATTCTGAGAATAATCCCATATAGACGAGGGCATATCTTGATCAAGAGTATAATAGGCCTCTCTGCTCAATTGGTTTTGAGTTGGACGCCTATAAACTTAATATGGTATCAAAGCTAGGCCCAACAATTAGACGTTCACCCACGTCACCCAACAAAAACCGATACATGTTAGGCTCAAAAAATGCCACACAGGAAGAGGCAGATAATAATAGCTTTGTTCCATATTTAATTTTAAGATACCCATGTGGTTCATCTTTCAGATTACTTAACCTAGGTTGGTTCATCTTCTAGGTCTACGGTGGTGAAGCAAGGATCTCAACCTTGCGAAAGTTATTTCCATTAATGGAGGACAAGAAAAGCCTTGCTTCAAAAGCAGCACGGGCTAAAACTGAAGGCAAGGCTTCTTTACTAGATGCGGTTGATTACTATGTGAGCATGAAGAGTGACATCTTCATTTCTGCATCACCTGGAAATATGCACAATGCGTTGGTCAACCCTGATCTTTCGTCAAATATCGAATTCATTTGTCTACAAAAAAGTTTTCGGAGGATTCTAATGTTTGGTCATCATAACTGCGAAAACCTCACACTCAGACACTCATAAGTCATACCTCCTTTATAACAATCCAAACGACAACAATTATCGGTGCTGTCCCCACTTTTGCCACCTAGTCTCATTTCCAATGGTACAGACTGAAAGGTTTTGTTTTTGTCAGACGAGCGCACCAAGAAACCTCATGCTTATAAAGCTCGAGTTGGCACATGTAGCCCAGTCTCAAGTTGCTTCTACCAGGCGAGGTGGGATAGTTCACTCATCCTTTTGATCGAGACATCATTTAGATATAATTTCCTTCTTGACAATGAAGCTTACGCGCTATCGTCATCTGAGTGGGGGATCAAATCTCTCTTCTGCGACCAGCTAAGAACAATGAAAATCACATACCACTCAATATCTGAAAAGTCAAAGTATACTTGAACATTTAAATATTGTTCTTGATTAAATTTTTGGGTGATGATATCAGGTGGGACATGGGACGTACGAGAACTTGAAAACTATTAGGCCAAGCATGGGATTGTTAGGGCAGCTGTTCTTGAATAAGAGTATGGAATGGTCTGAGTTTCAGCAGGCAGTACAAGATGGGCATAGAAATAGGCAAGGGCAAATCAGGTTGAGGAAGAAGAAACAATCCATCTATACATATCCTGCTCCTGATTGCATGTGCCTTGGTTAGCAAGTACAGAAGAAGGTTATCTTCCACTTTTGTTTGTGAATTAACTATAATTTTTTGTCACATCTTGGGAAGTCATCAATAAGCAAGGATATCTATACCATATATATGTGAGACAGAGAGAGGTGTATACTAAATAAATCAATTGGAGTTGCCAATGATTTTATAAAGCTAAGCCTATAAGTTCAGTTGACCTGGTTTTGTTTTTTGTCATCTTTATTAATCATCAAATATGTGTTTTGACTTTTGAATGAGCCCGAGGAAGAACAGGTAAAATTAGAGAGAAAGGTTGACATGGATATTTAGAGAGAAGTAGAAGAAGCAATTAAAAATAAGGATTTTTGAGTTTAAGGTCCAAAAATAGGGGGGTAATTAGTCATATATCCACTCATAAATCAATAAATAAAATAAAATCAAAATAAACCGAAAATGTAAAATAAGTCCAAAAATTCACTATTTGGTGGGCCCCATGCATCAATCTCTCAATTTTGCCCTTTCATAAATATTTTTTAACCATTGGTAAACCAAAGGTTTATAATGGTTGAGTTAATACAATTATTCTTTCCATAAATTTTATGAAAGAATATTTATGGTGGATATTTAATGTTAATTTTTATTTCCAAAACTTATTGGAGTATTTTTCTAAAGTAACTTACCAAATCAATGGTTATTTACCTAAAACTAGTTTCTCTCTCCCGAGTTTCTCTTTCTGTAACTATATGTTCTTTGAATTCAAGAATATATATTATTTCCAAAACTGATATTTGTCTAAATTAACCTACCAATTCAATGAATATTTACCTAAAACGAGATGCTCTCTCCCAAAAACGATTTTCTCTCTCTGTAACTCTATGTTCTTTGAACTTCAAGAAAGTATGAATTTGTGATTTACTTTTTATCTCTACCTGGATCCAATTAAACATCTACAAATTCTTTTGTGAGGTTAAAAAGCAAACTATTTTGCTAGCATCTTACTGATTCTACTAGCATATTTTACATTCTACTAGCATCTGATGAATGAATTTGATAAAGTAGTTTAAAAAGCAAATACTATATAGCTAGCATCTTATTGATTCTAATAGCAATTTTTACATTCTATTAGCATCGGTTGAATAAATTTGAATACAGTAGTTTAAAAAGCAAGAATATTTTGCTAGCATCTTATGAATTTGATACAATAGGTTAACAAATACTTTTTAGTAATTAAAATATATTGTGTGAAATTGTTTTTGTTACATTTTCAGTATTTTACTAGCATTTTCTTGATTCTATTACCATCTGATATGAATTTGTTACAATAGGTTGATTCTAATAAAATTCTATGCTGGTAGAATCTTATCGAGTCTAACAACATTTTTAACATTTTATTTTAACGTTTGTTTTTTCTTACTCTTCACTACTGTAGATGATGAATGAAACCATCAATCGATTCTCTCTCTCTCCCACTCGATGCTTTCACCTTTTTCACTCGGTTTAATTTGGGCGTCGATGATGAATGAAATCAAAACCTAGTTCATATATTAGAAAGTGACGATGCTCCCTCTCTCTCTTCGGTTTGCTTTTGCCCAATTCTAATAGAAATATAAAAGAAAGTATTCTGCTAAACGGTAAAGGCAACTATTTTTCCGGAAGGAAAGTTTGTTTTTGAGGAAATCATTTAATGAATCTCTAAATATTATGGTATATTTTATTTTAGGTTATTTTTTTTAACTTAGGATAAGTTAGGTAGTAAAAGAGAATGAGAGGATAGACATGTAATTTACTTTGAGTGGATTTATTTTCTATTTCAGATTATCTTTGGTCTCTAGACTCATTGATCATGCGATTTTGGACTTAAAACACATCCCCCGTTAGAAATAAAAAAATTAATTAAGAAATGTGGTTTGGTCTCTTAAACTCATTGATCATGTTTTAAGAGAGAGATTCATAACTTCTCTTGAGGGTTTTACAGATACTTCTTTGGATTATGGGAGAATTGATTTCTCTTTAGATTTAATTAGGAGATTGATTTCTCTTCAGATTTAATTAGGAGATTGATTTCTCTGAGTTTATTGTTTGCAGATGCTTGTTCTTTGGATTATGGGAGAATTTCTGAAATAAGAGATTGATTTCTCATTATATGGATATAAAAATTCCATCAAAAAAGAAAAAGATCAGTTTAAGTTTAAGATGGCTAATATATGACAAACAAAAATCTTAAGAGGGGTTGGGCAAAAGGCCCAATCCTTGACCCAAAACAACAAGCAGGTCCACTGCAGGAAAAGAATAAGGGGCAGGTCCAATGGTCAGGAGGGGGGTGGAATTTCCGAAACACCCTTCTTCTTTTCGAAATTTACGAAACGGTCATCGAAAAATTCCCGGGAAACTCGAAAATTTCTGAGAAATAATCTGACACGCCTCCCATCATACTGTGTACTTTCCATAAATTTACAAAATTGGCACCAAAAAATTTCCGGGAAATGCGAAATTTTTTGAAAAATAGTCTGACGCACCTGACATTAAACCTTGTACTGTCCACGAATTTACAGAATTGCCATTACAAAATTTACCAACTTGCCGTTTTCATTCTTTTTTCCAGATTTATTTCTTATTTCTTTTTTATTTTCTCCCACAGATATTTCTCTCTCCAATCTTTTTAAATTTCTCTCTCCAATCTCAACATATTTCGTTCTTTTTTCCAGATTTATTTCTTATCTCTTTCCAATCTCAACAAATTTCTTCATTTTTGGTAGTTTTTCTTGAATTTGTACAAAGAAATTTTCTTGTGTACCGAGAATTATTTAGTGTACAGGCCATTTTTTGGATATGTACTACACATTTTTGTACTGGGCATTTTCTTGTGTACCGGGAACTGTCCTGTGTGCTGGCCATTTGGTTATGTACTAGACATTTCTATTCTGGGAATTTTCTTGTGTACAGGGAATTGTTCTGTGTAAAAGCCATTTGATTATGTACTAGACATTTTTGTAGTGGGAATTTTCTTGTCTACCGGGAATTGTTCTGTGTACTCGCCATTTGGCTATGTACTAGACATTTTTGCACTGGGAATTTTCTTGTGTACCGGGAATTGTTCCGTGTACTGGCCATTTGGTTCAGTACTGGACACTTTTGAACTGAGAATTTTCTGTTATACCAAGAATGGTTCTGTGCACTGGCCATTTGGTTATGTACTTTGATGTTTTTAGAGATGAAGAAGATAAAATGTGAAACAAATAAGAATGATGAAGAAGAAAAGTAAGAACATAAAACTTTTAGAGAGAGAAAGACAGAAAACTTTGATGTTTTTAGAGATTGAAAGAGATGAAGAAGATAAAATGTAAAACAAAATAAGAATGATGAAAATCCAAAAAATAAGAACATAAAACTTTTAGAGAAAGAAAGAACAGAAAATTTATGTTCTTAGAGATTGAAAGAGATGAAGAAGATAAAATGTGAAACAAAATAAGAATGATGAAGAAGATTTTTGGATGTATAAATAAGAAGAAAGAAGGAGTTGAAACAAAATATAATGGATGAGATCCAAATAAATTGCCTGAAATTTCGTCAAAAAATGGCGCCATTTTTGAATTTTCAAAAAATCTGAATGTTTCTCTGACATTACGTCATGTACGGAGAATTAATTGCTTCGCTGTCATCCGTCAGATTGTCAGAAAACACGGAAATTTCCCGTGAAAGGGTAAAAGAGGGATAAATAAAATAAAAACCAGAAAAGTGTGAGTTGTCCTGACAATTTAGACTGGGTTCTCATTTTTTTTTGGGCCGGGGATAATGCTTATTTACCCTCCATTGTTTGGGCCTCTCACTCAAAAATCCAAATCTTATATGGAAAAAGATTATTGTGTTGTGAAAAATAAAAGAGGGAAGAAGAAAGACAATGGAAATATAGACTAAGAGATAGAGACAAGATGAACTAGATTGTATTCTTATGTTTGTAGAGAATTTCTCTACTTAGGTACATTGGTATATTGAGTGCTATGATACATTGGTTTGATCCATGTTCTTCATTAGCAAGTAACCTCTTTATATAGGCATTTAGCTTGATGAGTTACACATTCAATAGGCACACAATAATGGAGTTTGAATACAAAGTAATGGTGGAAAACCTATGGTGGTGGGAGTTACAATTGGTGGTGGTCATCCACCATAAATCTAATATTTATAACACTCCCCCTGGATGTCCACCACATCAGAAATTGTCTCATTAAAACCTTACTAGGAAAACCCAATGGGACAAAACCATAGTGAAGGAAAAAGAGTACAAATTCTTTATTCATGTACATCTTTTATGTACATAATCTGCCTCATTAAAACCTTGTTAAGAAAAACCCTGTGGGAAAAAAATCTTAACGAAGGAAAAAGAGTACAATGTGAAAATATAATATGCAGTGTTTTCAATAACTTGCTCCCCCTCACGAAGGTTGAGGGCATTGTTCAACTTTTTATCGTCAGCTTCCTTTTGGTATATATAGACAAAATATAATGAGTAACATTTGACATTTCAAGTTGCATTTATATAATATCTCAAAGTTCATGTATACTTTAAATTGAAGCTTGTTAAATCCTACCGGGATATCAATGGAAGTCACTATTTAGTGATTCGTATTTGTATATCATGTATATCAGTAAGATAACTATAACATCTTTTGAAATTGATGTACTTATCACATTTCGTTGTACAATCCACTTGACACGCATAAGAGGTGTTAAATTCATCATTCGATGACTATTGTTTTAAAATATAGTTGTCTCACCAAAACCTTGTCAGGAAAATCCAACGGGACACAACCTGAACGAAGGAAAAAAAACTACAACTTTTAAACAAATTATAACGATTTTCAATACGCATAGTTGCCTCGTTAAAACCTTGACAAGGAAAACCCGATGGGACAAAACCTTGATGAAGGAAAAAGAGTACAACGCGATTGACATTTTATATATGAATGATGGTTGTTTTCTAAAACCACATTACAACACACAGAATGTATTGTCTGTACTATATTAGGTACTTCAAGACCTGAATTTTCATGACATATGATAAGTTAAGACAATATGAGTTACATTGAAGCTTATAACCGTTTAGTATTTCAGAATATGTTCATTTTCAAGATTTTCTTTACTCGAATAATCTTTTTCAATACTCTACTGTCAAACTTTGATAAACTCTTCAGGAGTCACAATAGGATTTATAAATACTTCATAATATAATTCGGAGATTTGTAATTCATATTGAAATTTTATAAGTGGACGTTAAATCCTTTATAGACTAAAGGACATTTCTTACGCATGTCAACTTTATTACCTTCGAGGTAACTCTTAATTGGTGCTTCGACTTCATGTCTGAAGACTTAATTATTTTGTAAGAAAATCCACAAGTAATGAAGTATCTCGTCAAAAGTTGACCAATATTACTTAGAGTAATTCTGGATCAATATGCTCATAGTAGCTACTATATTCAGAAATACATCGTCTGAAATGATTTATTTGATTTTTCAATTTTTCACAGCATACATAGTTCAGTGATCTCATATATGTGCCTTTGTAAAAGGTCGGTGTCTCTTTTTACACATATCCTCTTCAGGAGATTTTATTAGGAATATAAATCACATTCATTTCTAATTTTATAGCCTCTTCAGGTTCCTCCAGGAGTATATGCCACTTTGACTAGCTTTGATCATTTTCCATGACCTTTATCCATCCGTGTATGAGAATATTAAGCTTTGGAAAATATTAAAATTTGGAGGTAAAAATCTCCGTATATTGATTCCAAATGAGGGGTCTCGATCAATATCAAGTATTTGACGACATTTAATATAAGACTTCCTCCCCCTAATGTCGATAGATTTCCGTCTTATTTATGAGCACATACTTCAAGGATGTGACAAAGACGAAGGAAAAATCAATTGCTTTAGGCAAATTTGATTTTTATTTTCATATCAAATTTTTCGTTAGACAAAAATTACTATCTGATCACAGCTTCAGGTGTGAGCAATTTGTTATAATATCACAACTTCGGGTGAGATTAATTACATGGGAGATATATCATCTTCATGTGATTTGATTTTATTTTATTTATTAAATCCATCATCTCTTTCTCTTTGGTTATTACAACTTCAGGTGTAATATGAAAGCGGATATTGAACAAATTCTATTTTTTCAAGAATTTAGAATTAATCACCTGAAAGAAGATATTATCACCACGTGAATAGATATTCTGAATTTCTGTAGTATTTTTTTACCACAAATTTAGTTGTAATCTCTTAAGAATCAATGGATATTTTTAATACTAAAACATCAATATTTCCCATTCTTCAGGAATGAGCAAACAAATTTTGTTTTGCAAGGGTTTATCTTTTTTTTTTGTGATAATTAACCAACTTATAGTGGTATATAATTTCACCCTTTAGAGATTTGATTTTTATCACCTCGTAGAAATTTTATACTTCAAACTCTTGTAGAAATTTTGAGATTTGAAGACTTGTTTCAGACACACCAAACTTCAGGTTTGATTATCTCATGTACAATATATGCTTCAATTTGATCTTAATCAAATTCTGGTGGTTAAGTTTCGTCTTTGGAGAAATCTTTTTTAACAAATCAAAATATGCACTTATGATCTATTCATACAAAAATAAACATTAGTTATGAGACTCATACCATTTTTTTTGAAGCATAACTTACCTTGACCTTACCATAGAATAGATTGCACTACATTCATATTAGTTTGAAATACCAACCATTTTCCATTATCAGCTATGTAACTCTAATATCCTTTTGATATGATTCACTATGCCTCAACAATCACAAAATCAATGGTTAGAGATAAATAAGAATAATAAGCTTAAAAATTCAACAAAGAAATGTGCAAATACCTTTTGATTTACCAATTACAATTGACCAAACTTACCCATGTTTGATTTGTTTGTATCTTGATCAATAAGTGGAAAATTTCTTCTTCCATTTGATCATTGATGATAGAGCAATTCATGCTGATATAAAGGAGGGAAGAAGAAAGACAATGGAAATATAGACTAAGAGATAGAGACAAGATGAAATAGATTGTATTCTTATGTTTGTAGAGAATTTCTCTACTTTGGTACATTGGTATATTGAGTGCTATGATACATTGGTTTGATCCATGTTCTTCATTAGCAAGTAACCTCTTTATATAGGCATTTAGCTTGATGAGTTACACATCCAATAGGCACACAATAATGGAGCTTGAATACAAAGTAATGGTGGAAAACCTATGGTGGTGGGAGTTACAATTGGTGGTGGTCATCCAACATAAATCTAATATTTATAACATATTGATAATTAACTTATTTGGCTTTTATTTAATTGGGGTAATCAATTGTAAGGACTCAAATTATAACAAAATATAATATAAAAATTAAAATTAACATACTAAATCTATAAAAAAAAACACCTTCTTCACCATTACTATAAAGACACAGTAACGCAAGAACGACACGCTATTTATACATTGCAACGAAACACTAACGGCTCCCAATTTCCAAAGGAACCATTGCTTTATTGTCGACAATTGTATTACTAGTTCTACTAACTTAAGATAGTTCAGATCTTCCTTCTTCTAACAAGTAATTCTTCTCTTCTTCGTCATCATTTCCTACAAACTTGTCGAAAACCCACTTATGATTGAAAGACCTTTTCATTAGTCTGTCCAACACCGTAAACGCTCTTTCATTATTTTAGGTCTTTAATCTTTAGCATTTCTTTGTTAGTTCTGCTACTTTTTTTTATGAGATATATAAAGGAAGCTACACACTACAATATTCATACAGGGAGGCACTCCTTAATTAAATGCAGAAATAAATGGTGGGGTTACATTCCAGATCTTTCCCTGAAGGTTTTTCCGTCCTCATTTAGCTAGAGCGTCTTCTTTTGAGTTGCACTCTCTAGGAGCAAATGTGAAGTTGATGGCTTTGAAATGATGTTTGAGTTTCAGAATCTTTGATATTATCTGTCTGGACTGCCAATGTATCGCTTCAATTTGATTGGTGATGTGTTTTATGATGTTTTGATTGTCGCTTTTGATATGTAGATGCGGTATATGGAGTTTGATCATGGCCCATAAGATGCCATAGTGTATACCTATGCATTCACATTCCTCTGCATTCCGCCCTCTTACTGTGTCTGCTACTGCTATTATGAATTGTGCCTCTTCGTCATGTATAACGCATCTTATCCCTGCCGGTTCCTTGAGTGTCCTGAAAGAGGCGTCCACATTGATCTTGAGAAATGGTGTCGATGGAGGTCCCCATTGTTGTTGCTTTGATTTTCTCCTGCTTATATTTGAAATTATGGATTCGACTTTGAGTGGTGTGGCTGACGTCATGTTGATTCTGTTAATCATTTGTATTGGCGATTGTTTCTGAGTGGTGAAATAATTTTCGCACCTGGCTTTCCAAATGAACCATAAAATTTTAGCATACAAAGTTGTTATTTCCTCGTCTAATTCTTCCATTGTTGTATCCATTGCCTTGTCGTGGTTAAATGTTCTGTTCTAACTTGGAAGTGAAACCAAATAGCTTTAGCGTAAGTGCAGTGTATCAAAGGATGGTTTAATGTTTCCTTATCGTCACAGTTGATACATGTATAAGTGTTACCGATATATCTGCCGATTTTGTCCCTTACTGGTAGACTGTTCGTACAACATTTCCATAAGAAAAGCTTTTTGCGGAGTATGGTTTTTGATGTGACACGAAAATGTCACATTTGGAGAGCCTGACTTAGACTAATTAGTCCCTTTTCAAGTGTTATCAATAATATTTTATGTGTTTTTCATGTTAGGTACCTATTTTGGAGTTAAACATGTAAATCGGAATAAAGGAAACAAATTGTCACTATCATTTCATGTGCCGAAAATGAGAGAAAAAGATTTCAAGCAAATCATATGACAAGAGGAGTCAAAGACGAGTCTAACGATGAAAACGGAAGTCAATTCCGAGTTCGGATGGGGAAGTTGTGGAAGAAAGAAGTCGAGGTTCGGTCTTAAAACAAAGATTCTATGAAGGCACCCCCCTTGATTTCGAAGTGAAGATTAAAGCCCAAGTCCAAAACCCAAGAGCCTAGATATGAAGGAACAAGACCCAAGCCCAAAGAAGATGAAAGAAGATTTTGGAGGCACCCTCTTTATGGACTCAAGTTTGAGTCAAAGTCAAGTCTTGACTAAGTCTAGGGTTTGAGTAAAAAGAGAGGGTCAAGGGGACTATTCATCATCTTCTAGCTTGGGCAAGAGACAAGAGAGAGAAAGGGGCTAAAGGTGTTCTAGGGTTCTTGAGTTTGGAAGTTTGAAAGTTTGAAAGTTTGAGAGAGGGTTGAAAGAGAGAAGAAGGAGGGGTGCCGGCCAACTTGGCCGGCACCATAGAGCACGGGCATGGAAGTCGCGGCCAGCACTCAAACCAGCTCGCACGGCCATGGAACTCGCGGCAGCAGCAGCTCCAGCAAGCTTCAAGCTGCTGCTCTTGCTCGGATCGCACGCAGCTGCAGGCTTCTTCACGGGACGCGACCAGGGATGGTTGTTCTTCACGGGACAGCAGCTTATTCTTCACGGCACAGAGCATCAACGACCACCAACTTCTCCACAGCACGAACAGCAGCTCGGCTGCACCTCTAGACAGCTCGGACTTCACGCGGGATGCTCGGATTTGCTAAGTTTGGTCGGATCTAGGGTTTGGCCGAACCCTAGATTTCTTTCTTGCCGGATTCCTAGGTTTTCCGGCCACCTTCTTGGCCGGAAACCATAGGGCTTTTGTTTCCCGCATCATGAGCTTGCTTCCTATGTGTTTGATTTTGACTTTGGGTAAAAAATCTTTAGAGAGAGAAAGCTTGATGAAGCTTTAATGGAGGTTGTGTTCTAAATGGAGAAGATGATGGTGGTCGCTATGGGGAGATCTGATTTTTGCTCGGGGACACCCAAAGTGCACTCTTAAAGGGAAATCCAGAAAATTGCTACGGGGAGATCGACTACACTTAGAGACTCATTCTTTTCGACGAACCTAGCCTCGAGCCACATCGAAAAAGGGGGATTTCTCATCATCTTCTTTTCATTTATTACTTATTCACCATGTTAGCTAAATCAAGTGTGTCGATTATATGAGATGAAATGTGATGAATTTGTGATAATGTTTGATATGAATTGATGTTTTGATTATGAATTGATGTTCATTTGATAGACGACACTTTCGATGACTCGGGATTAACCGATTTAGACGTTTGTTTGACTAAGTATGATCTCCGGGTATACGTAGTACTTAGAGACATCTACTTTAGGAGTCGAATATCGATTATACTTCGACACATTAAATCGGACTATATATAGTCGTAGGTTTATCATTATGGATTCCCGGACTTCGACACCTCTCTCACTTATTTGTTGCCCGAATCGAGTCTTACCGTCTCCCGACTCTTGTTCCTCCGACTCTTCTCTCGAACCTCTCTCGCCCGTTTACTTTTATCATTTAATTAGTTTATTTCTTCTCTTATTACTTATTCAATCTAAAACCCCCATTTATCTTTATTTCCTTTCCTATTTAGTCTAAGTTAGCATTTGATACATAGACCGGGGGATAAGACCCTTCGTTATCAAAACTACCAACTTATCTTTGGATCGACTCCGATTTTACCGGTTACTACTTGATACCTCCGCTTGGGTGTGCAACCTTTTCGGGTGCATCAAGTTTTTGGCGCCGCTGCCGGGGATAGGTTTAGTAGTTTGGATATAGTTTGTTGTTTTGTTCATTAGTTTAGTGTTATTTGCTTCTTAGACGTCTTTATTTTATTTTGTACTTTCTTAATTTCATTTCTTTTTTTAGGTACCGTTTTATAGGAAAAGAGCCAAAAGTGACATAAAGGCGAAGTACGAGGAAGGAATCAAGAAGCTAAAGAGGAAAAACAAACGAAACGAGAGGAGCATTTGCTAGTATCGCATTTTAACTCTTCCTTTTTACTTGTGCGTGATTGTTTAGTTCTATTAGTGTTAGTCTCCATTTTGTGATTGTGTGTTAGCATCTTTGAACATTGTGCGATCATGGCAAGTTGGTCATTTGATGAGAATGACCTTATGCGAACCCTTTCCAACACTAGTCGACCATCTACAAGTCGTCAAGACTACTCAAACTTATATAGGAATGGTCCAACTAGTGATAGGAATAGGCGAGTTGAGCCTGACCGACCTAGGATGACCATGGGTGAATATCGACGGATGTATGGAGTCGGTCAGACTCGTCATGAACATGGTTTTAGGGATTATGAGCATGAGGGTAATCAACCCCGTAAGAGTCTTCGAGACTATCGACAAGAATTTGGGAGGACCACACCTTCATGTATGAATTTGTCATTTGATGAGGATCGTAGTTCTATTAATATTGATCGACCACGTCGAAGTCTTCGCGACTATCGACAAACATATATGAACGGTTCATTTAGTGATGACAATTCCCGACTCGATGATTCCACTCAAAGAGTCGAGTCTAGGTATCTACATGAAGGTAGTGAAGAAAGGACCATGGAGACCATTAGCCCGGTTTGTGCTATTTGTGCAAGCTTAGATCATCTGACCGAGTATTGTCCCATGATCCGTGTTCCGCGAGAGTCGTCGTCTAGTTATACTCATGTGCCTTATTACGAGGAGATGTCAGAAGATACTCTCCAAGCAATTTTAGAGTACCAAACTAGATTCAATCGAGAAATCAAAGAGATCACGGAATGGATTCTCAATATTGTTGATAGAATTGAGTCGGAGCCTATCATCGACGAGGAAGGGGTTTGCGCACCCCAAACTCAAGAGGAGACTATGAATGATGGTGAGGGTAATACACCTAACTCTAGTCTTAAGTTAAATGTCGAAGAAGCTCCTGATAGACCTTTTGAGATGGAATTGACCGATGACCCTTGTTGCTCAGTCTCTCGACCATTGTTATCTCACCATGATCGACCTACACTAGATTTTGATGTTCAGGATGATAGCTCTATGAGCAAGTTTGGGGATCACACGATGTTGAACTTTCCAATTTTTAGCACTTGTGATTACTTGGATGAATTATGTAGAATGCAAGGTGTTATGCCTAACTTTGAGGCTCCCGATGCCTTTAAGGATGTCGATAACATAGTAGTTAAAGAGATAGCAGATAGCTTGTTGGATTACTTACCTAAGGAACTTATGGACCTTGACTTGGTCCCCAAGCCTATTGCCTTACCCTTAGAGTCTAGTTCGACCTTCCACGTGATCTCAGACTCGGTTGTTGACCCCTTATGGGACACTTCGGATGTCTTTCCTAGCATGTCTAGGGACTTAGTGGATGTTTTATCCACTAAGCTTGAGTTTGATTATTTGCCTCGGATTGACCTCCTCCCACTTCCCTTATATGTCGACCCTTTTGACGATTTTTTAGTCGTCGCCCCTAGCATTTATGCGTACTTAGTGGACCGTGCATCCACTAAGTTTGTGGATGGTCTCTTTTCGCTTTTAGTCTCACGTACACTTATATGGTTCGATATTATTGTGAGACTTTTAGCATTTGTATATAGCTTTCTTTGGGTTGACCCCCAAATCTTCCGTCTTTTGCTATATGATCGTTAGCCGATTAAGATGGGTCTTGATGTTTGTGGGTAGCATCTCTGGAAACCCTCCGCGAGACATAGCTCGTGCTCTTGTGTGAAAACAAGAGAATCAAAGGCTAATTGCATAGCTAAATGCAATCGAGTGATCCCGCGTGAGTGGTCATTTTATATGATCTTGCTTTTTATGTGCTTCATTCTCATTATATTTTTAGATATTTTAGGAGCATTTCTTATATGTTTTACTTCTAAGGCGTGGTTTGTTCCAAGTTTGGGGATGGCGCGAGCTTAACATTAACTTGGAACCTCTTTATACATGAGCCTTGGTAGTATCATCCTTTATCTCCTTCGGTTATGGTAATATCTCTCCACTTTTCTCTTTAAATTGATATGCCTCTTTAACTTTGGGGGAGTGTATGCTTAGAACATTGAGGACAATGTTAGTTTTAAGTTTGGGGATGCGGGATATGACCATAACCAATGCATGACCATGAGTTTCAAAGACAAAAGGGTTCAAATTAGCCAAAATTTGAAAATTTTGAACATTTTGAGTAGATTAGCATGTGATTGTAGTGATGGTTTTAAGAATGTTGATGCATATGTGTCGAGTTGATGAGTTTTGTGATTGCTAGTGACCTTTGCATGAAAGTCGAGTCTTTGAGTGTTTGTGTTATGCTATGGGAGTAACATCTTAGTGAAGAAGAAACATCTCTAAGAGACCTAGAGTAGTCATTAGTGGAGACTTAACCTATGTGAGAGCTCAAAGCCTAAATTGTCCTTCGAGTGTACTCTTCCGCGCTAACTCCGAGTAGAATGAAGAGCTACTCAACCTCGTAACTATTAAAAGAGCTCATCTGATCTCGTGTGCTCAACTTTCTTAGCCACTAGGAGTAACATTAGGATAGCGAATTAACCTTGCCCTTGTAGTCTATGAAACCCAATAAGTGTGTCAACTAGAGGGAGGCGGATACTCCATTACCATCATCATCTTATATCCCGAGAATGAAGACATGAGAAGAAAGAAAGAAGAATGTCAAGCAAGTATGAAATGGAAAAAGTTGATTGCAAGAATATAGTATTGTGTGAGTTATGTTTGTTTTATGTGATGTGTGTTATGAAAAAAAGAAAAGAAAAAAAAAGTGAAAAAGTGAAAAAAGAAAGAAAGAAAGACAAAATGAAAAAAAATAAAGAAAAAAAGAATGAAATAAAGTTGTTATGTTATGTTAGAGCATGTTAGCTCTTTTGTGTGAGTAATGTGATTGTATATATGTGTTTGTGTTCATGTTCATGAATAAGTATTCGAAGCAAGAAACAAATGTGGAAGTGCTTGAGAAGTTCTATAATGAAGTAGTCGACATTCTCGGGAATCCTCCACCGTCATCCATCTCTAGTATCCGTTAACCTTTGGAAGGCATTCTTAGAGGGTAGAATGGGTGAGAAGGGCGAGTGAGCTTCCCCACTCTATTTAGTGGTTAATTCTTTTTCGAAGATCATTCGTTCCAAAATGTTGTCCTCACCCCTTTTTATGTGTTGAGTCCATGTTAGTGATCACACTCACACATACGAGCAAACCATTCTTGAGCGATTTCATATTTGGGGTGTATGTCCGTGAGGCCGAAGTCGAGGCGAAATGTACTAACTTAGGAATCAAAGTTTTGTGACTTCGGAACATAGATGTTGCTCATTATGGTATGACACTAGCACTTTAGGGTAAGATCATTAGTGAAGGGGCCTTTAGCTTTTACAAGAGCTCATGTACTTGATTCATTATGCATTGACATGCTTAAAGCCTTTACTATATGAACCATGTTTATCTATGATTTGGATTTTGGACCCTTGTGTATTTGAAACCACGATGTTTGTGGGTGTCATCTATGGAAACCCTCACGAGACAAAACTCGTCCTCTAGGGGTAACCTAGAGGTTTAAAGGCTTGTTGCATACGCTAAATGCAACCGGGATGCCTCCGAAAGTGAGTTAGGCTTTTATTTTGTTTTATTTGCTCGAGGACTAGCAAAGTTTAAGTTTGGGGATCTTGATGTGACACGAAAATGTCACATTTGGAGAGCCTAACTTAGACTAATTAGTCCCTTTTCAAGTGTTATCAATAATATTTTATGTGTTTTTCATGTTAGGTACCTATTTTGGAGTTAAACATGTAAATCGGAATAAAGGAAACGAATTGTCACTATCATTTCATGTGCCGAAAACGAGAGAAAAAGATTTCAAGCAAATCATATGACAAGAGGAGTCAAAGACGAGTCTAACGATGAAAACGGAAGTCAATTCCGAGTTCGGATGGGGAAGTTGTGGAAGAAAGAAGTCGAGGTTCGGTCTTAAAACAAAGATTCTATGAAGGCACCCCCCTTGATTTCGAAGTGAAGATTAAAGCCCAAGTCTAAAACCCAAGAGCCTAGATATGAAGGAACAAGACCCAAGCCCAAAGAAGATGAAAGAAGATTTTGGAGGCACCCTCTTTATGGACTCAAGTTTGAGTTAAAGTCAAGTCTTGACTAAGTCTAGGGTTTGAGTAAAAAGAGAGGGCCAAGGGGACTATTCATCATCTTTTAGCTTGGGCAAGAGACAAGAGAGAGAAAGGGGCTAAAGGTGTTCTAGGGTTCTTGAGTTTGGAAGTTTGAAAGTTTGAAAGTTTGAGAGAGGGTTGAAAGAGAGAAGAAGGAGGGGTGCCGGCCAACTTGGCCGGAACCATAGAGCACGGGCATGGAAGTCGCGGCCAGCACTCAAACCAGCTCGCACGGCCATGGAACTCGCGGCAGCAGCAGCTCCAGCAAGCTTCAAGCTGCTGCTCTTGCTCGGATCGCACGCAGCTGCAGGCTTCTTCACGGGACGCGACCTGGGATGGTTGTTCTTCACGGGACAGCAGCTTATTCTTCACGGCACAGAGCATCAACGACCACCAACTTCTCCACAGCACGAACAGCAGCTCGGCTGCACCTCTAGACAGCTCGGACTTCACGCGGGATGCTCGGATTTGCTAAGTTTGGTCGGATCTAGGGTTTGGCCGAACCCTAGATTTCTTTCTTGCCAGATTCCTAGGTTTTCCGGCCACCTTCTTGGCCGAAAACCATAGGGCTTTTGTTTCCCGCATCATGAGCTTGCTTCCTATGTGTTTGATTTTGACTTTGGGTAAAAAATCTTTAGAGAGAGAAAGCTTGATGAAGCTTTAATGGAGGTTGTGTTCTAAATGGAGAAGATGATGGTGGTCGCTATGGGGAGATCTGATTTTTGCTCGGGGACACCCAAAGTGCACTCTTAAAGGGAAATCCAGAAAATTGCTACGGGGAGATCGACTACACTTAGAGACTCATTCTTTTCGACGAACCTAGCCTCGAGCCACATCGAAAAAGGGGGATTTCTCATCATCTTCTTTTCATTTATTACTTATTCACCATGTTAGCTAAATCAAGTGTGTCGATTATATGAGATGAAATGTGATGAATTTGTGATAATGTTTGATATGAATTGATGTTTTGATTATGAATTGATGTTCATTTGATAGACGACACTTTCGATGACTCGGGATTAACCGATTTAGACGTTTGTTTGACTAAGTATGATCTCCGGGTATACGTAGTACTTAGAGACATCTACTTTAGGAGTCGAATATCGATTATACTTCGACACATTAAATCGGACTATATATAGTCGTAGGTTTATCATTATGGATTCCCGGACTTCGACACCTCTCTCACTTATTTGTTGCCCGAATCGAGTCTTACCGTCTCCCGACTCTTGTTCCTCCGACTCTTCTCTCGAACCTCTCTCGCCCGTTTACTTTTATCATTTAATTAGTTTATTTCTTCTCTTATTACTTATTCAATCTAAAACCCCCATTTATCTTTATTTCCTTTCCTATTTAGTCTAAGTTAGCATTTGATACATAGACCGGGGGATAAGACCCTTCGTTATCGAAACTACCAACTTATCTTTGGATCGACTCCGGTTTTACCGGTTACTACTTGATACCTCCGCTTGGGTGTGCAACCTTTTCGGGTGCATCAGTTTTTAAATTCCATATAAAGACCATTCAGGAGTGTCGTTCATTGGTCCATTATTACTGGTTCTCAGATATTTGTACATGGAGCTGATTGTGAAATTACCTGATTTTGTAAGGGTCCATTGCGCTGTGTCCTTCTTGTCGTTCTGCAGGTTATTACTTAAAATCGCATTACAAATATCACTATTAAAATATTGTGTATCAAATTTATATTCTAAGTGTTATTTGTTATGAGTTGGGCCACCCAGATAAGGTTTGTGTTACTAAGGTTAGGGATTGGGGGGGTGGGTTTGGGATCCAAAAATCGTGTCAGATGTTGATGCGAGTACCTCTGTTGACATCCCAAAAGACTAAACTGGGCACCTGATTATATTGTTTACTAATAGCTTTCTATGGCCAGGATTGATTGGGTTTAGGGGTTGTAGGTTTGACCTCTTTCGGAAAGTATTTAGCTTTGAACAATTGAACCCAAATTGAATTTGGGTTTTTATTGAGACGCCAATTCAGTTTGCTAAGGAAGGCTTGATTATCAAGATGAGGAAGCCGGAATCCCAGTCCTCCTAATTTGCGAGGACGACAAGTGGATGACAAGTTGATGGTATGGAATGTCTTGGTTTTTCCCCACCAGAAAGTCCTTTCTAAAGACTCGATGTTGTTACTGATGCCTTTTGGAAAGGCAAAACATTGCATTTGGTATCTAAGAACGGTTGCTGTTATAGTAGAAATCATTATCGAGCGACCAGCTTGGGAAAGAAGATTAGATTGCCACTTGGAGAGTTTGTTCTGAATCTGAGTGAGAAGAGAATTAAAGGCTTGTTTTTTGTTCCTACCAATGAACAAATTAGTACCTAAGTATTTGTCACCAGACGAAGATTGATGAACTTTGAGGTTATGGATGATCATTCTTTTGAATTTGGGATGTGAATTTTTGGAGAAGAAGATGTTGGATTTAGCGTTATTGATCATTTGGCCAGAAGTTTCGCTAAATTCCTTGAGAATTTGATCAGATTGAAAACGTTCTCCAGAGTATTTTGACAAAAAATAATGCAATCATCAACGAAACATATTAGATTAGTGTCCCTTGTACATTTGTTGTCCATATAAGATTTCTATTTTTTTATTTATTCTTCTAAAATGTGTCCATACAAGATATTTGATTGTCCATATATCGGTCACCTTAAATTTTAAAGCCAACTGGTTTCTTTGAGAAATGTCGTTTGGCCCAAGTTGGTTGGCCGACTGAAACCCGATAGGTAATGTAGCCCAGAACTCGTATCAAATGTCGCGTGCGCCAGTACGCATCCCAGTCCGGCACGGACTGGGATATCCGAGTATATCTCAGAAAGGTCGCGTCTTCCAGACGCGACCTGCGATATCTTCGGACGCGTCTCGGATTAGTCTGAGATGCGATTTTCTTGGCCGACTCCAGACGCGTCCCAAGGACGCGTCCGACGTATCCGACGTATCCTTAGCATCTCGGATGCGATCGGAGATGCTACGAATTCGGACAGACGCGTCTGTGACCAAAGGACGCGTCCACCAGAGGGACACGGCACGGCTCGGAACGAGCCGAGCCGGGTCCGGACCTTGACTTTGACCGACCTTGGTTCATCCTTGATTGGTCAAAGGTCCCTTGATCGAGTTTGACTAGGGTTTGACCAGGACTTTGACCAAGGATTTGACCAGGGTCTGTCCAGGGTTTTACCAAAGTTGACTTGGGTCCATTTTTGAGTTTGACTCGAAGATTTTGGATCTTGACCCGAGTGGGAGTTCTTCAAACTTTTTCTCCGAATTTCAAACTTATTTTTCCGAAATTGGCCCGGGCATCGGATGACCCAAACAGAGTTTTTCATAGAATCGATTTTGGAAATCATTAAGGAAGAAACATAACATGTTATAAGTCCGTATTTTACGAAAATAGACTTAGAACTCACGTTAGACATAGGAATGTCACAATTTCCCACAATTAGCTATACGAGACATAGCGAACCTAGAAACGAATCTAGGATACATACTTTGTCTTATATGATTGTCATATTTCTGGATATATGTATATTTTATGTGATTGCGTAGCTTAGTATACCTTTAGTTAAGTAAACGTTTCTTGTTCCTAAGCCCAAGTGAACTGCCGAATAATACTTTGAGTATAGGGTCTTAAGTAGCTATTAACGAATCGAATGATGAGATCATGATTCGAGTGGAAGTACTCAATGGTGGTTCAAGGATAAGAATCCGTACGAACTGCATGAGAACAAGAAATAACCTAAAAGATGAGATCTTTTAGGGGTAATACTAAAAGATGTAAGAAATCTTTACGAAACCCACATAAACATTACGTAATAAATCATAATTGGTTATGCCAGAGTTCACAGTAACACAACTTGATAAATTACGTAAAAAGTCCCAAAAAGAATTTTGAGTAAATGCCTACCCAGATTAAGACACCTGTTGTCCCTTGTTCATCGATGGTGGGTTGACCTTCTCAGAGTGCCATCTTTTACCTCGGGACAATACGGGTAGATCTATAGCAGAGATATACATGTCTAAATGGTTATTCTCAACGAGTCAACAAAAAGGTTTTGGATTTCGAGGCAAAAGGACAATTTGACACACAAGTGTGAAATTTGTCAACCTAGAACCATAGGAGTATGATCAGTAAGGAGTTACTCACCCAGGACGATGGATTAAGGGCAGTGCCTTAGTACGCTTAATTCCAGAGGAATGGGATCTTGGAATTATATTATTCTTAGGGGGCAACCAATGTAGAATAATATAGGCATACAGGAATTATGTCAGGATAACAAGTTTAAATCACTTCGCGTTTCTTACATGTAGTTTAATCATGGTGTCCGAGGGATGTATGGAATTATGTCGACCATCTACAAGTCATCAGGACTACTCAAACTTACATAGGAATGGTCCGACTAGTGATAGGAATAGGCGAGTTGAGTCTGACCGACCTAGGATGACCATGGGTGAATATCGACGGATGTATGGAGTCGGTCAGACTCGTCATGAACATGGTTCTAGGGATTATGAGCATGAGGGTAATCAACCTCGTAAGAGTCTTCGAGACTATCGACAAGAATTTGGGATGACCACACCTTCATGTATGGATTTGTCATTTGATGATAACCGTAGTTCCATTAGTATTGATCGACCACGTCGAAGTCTTCGTGACTATCGACAAGCATATATGAACGGTTCATTTAGTGATGACAATTCCCGACTCGATGATTCCACTCAAAGAGTCGAGTCTAGGTATCTACATGAAGATAGTGAAGAAAGGACCATGGAGACCATTAACCCGGTTTGTGCTATTTGTGCGAGCTTAGACCATTTGACCGAGTATTGTCCCATGATCCGTGTTCCGCGAGAGTCTTCGTCTAGTTATACTCATGTGCCTTATTACGAGGAGATGTCTGAAGACACTCTCCAAGCAATTTTAGAGTACCAAACTAGATTCAATCGAGATATAAAAGAGATCACGGAACGACTTCTCAAAATTGTTGATAGACTTGAGTCACAGCCTATCGTCGACGAGGAAGGGGTTTGCGCACCCCAAACTCAGGAAGAGACTATGAATGATGGTGAGGGTAATACACCTAACTCTAGTCTTAAGTTAAATGTCGAAGAAGCTCTTGATAGACCCTTAGAGCATGAACTGACCGATGAACCTTATTGCTCAATCCCTCGACCATTGTCATCTCACCATAATCCGACTACATTAGATTTGAATGTTCAGGATGATAGCTCTATGAGCAAGTTTGGGGATCACACGATGTTGAACTTTCCAATTTTTAGCACTTGTGATTACTTGGATGAGTTATGTAGAATGCAAGGTGTTATGCCTAACTTTGAGGCTCCCGATGCCTTTGAGGATGTCGATAACATAGTAGTTGAAGAGATAGCGGATAGCTTGTTGGATTACTTACCTAAGGAACTTATGGACCTTGACTTGGTCCCCGAGCCTATTGCCTTATCCTTAGAATCTAGTTCGACCTTCCACCTGATCTCAGACTCGGTTGTTGACCCCTTTTGGGACACTTCAGACGTCTTCCCTAGCATGTCTAGGGACTTAGTGGATGTTTTATCCACTAAGCTTGAGTTTGACTTCTTGCCTTCGGCTGACCTCCCCCCACTTCACTTATATGTCGACCCTTTTGACGACTTCTTAGTCGTCGCCCCTAGCATTCATGCTAACTTAGTGGACCGTGCATCCACTAAGTTTGGGGATGGCCTCTTTTCGGTTTTCGTCTCACTTGCACTTATATGCTTCGATATTATTGTGAGACTTTTAGCATGTGTATATAGTTTTCTTTGGGTTGACCCCCAAATCTTCCGTCTTTTGCTATATGATCGTTAGCCGATTAAGATGGGTCTTGATGTTTGTGGGTAGCATCTCTGGAAACCCTCCGCGAGACATAACTCGTGCTCTTGTGTGAAAACAAGAGAATCAAAGGCTAATTGCATAGCGAAATGCAATCGAGTGATCCCGCGTGAGTGGTCATTTTATATGGTCTTGCTTTTTATGGTCTTCATTCTCATTATATTTTTGGATATTTTAGGAGAATTTCTTGTATGTTTTACTTCTAAGGCGTGGTTTGTTCCAAGTTTGGGGATCTTGATGTGACACGAAAATGTCTAATTTGGAGAGCCTAACTTAGACTAATTAGTCCCTTTTCAAGTGCTAACAATAATATTTTATGTGTTTTTCATGCTAGGTACCTATTTTGGAGTTAAACATGTAAATCGGAATAAAGGAAACGAATTGTCACTATCATTTCATGTGTCGAAAACGAAAGAAAAAGACTTCAACCAAATCAAATGACAAGAAGAGTCAAAGACGAGTCCAACGGTGAAAACGGAAGTCCATTCCGAGTTCGGACGGGGAAGTTGTGAAAGAAAGAAGTCGAGGTTCGGTCTTAAAACAAAGATTCTATGAAGGCACCCCCCTTGATTTCCAAGTGTAGATTAAAGCCTAAGTCTAAAACCCAAGAGCCTAGATATGAAGGAATAAAACCCAAGCCCAAAGAAGATTAAAGAAGGAAGAGATTTTGGAGGCACTCAATGGACCCAAGTTTGAGTCAAAGTCAAGGTTGACTAAGTCTAGGGTTTGAGTCAAATACACTATTCATCTTCTTCCTCATTCTATCATTGAACAACCAAGAGGAGAGAGAAGAAAGGAGAGAGGCAAGAGGCTAGGGTTTGGTGTTCTTGAGAGCTAGAAAGAGAGCTTTGAAAGAGAAAGACAAAAGAGGAGAAGAAGGAGGATCCGGCCAAAGCATAGGCCGGCCAGCACACTAGGCCGGCCTAGCTTTGGCCGGCCGAGCAGCAGCTCGGGCTGCTCGGGAAGGATGCTCGGGACGCGGGAGCTGCAGCTGCTAGCACACGGGACAGCACGGACGCGTCGTGCAGCTTTCTCGGACCGGCAGCAGCATGTGACAGCAGCGACCAGCAGCTGCTCCTGCTTGAAAGCAACTCGGGTGGAAGCTTCCATGCTCGGATGTGCTCGGTTCTTCACGGGAAGCTTGTCCAAGGTCGCGGCTGCAACTCGGACTACTAGGGATGGCTCGGACCAAGGTGTTATGGCCGGATCTAAGCTTCCTTTGGCCGGAAATCTTGATTTTGGTCGGAAACCTAACTTTCTTTGATCGGATTTTCGTGGTGTTCCGGCAACTTTCTTGATTCAAAACCTTAGGGCTTTTACTCCCCATGTCTTGATCTATCTTCCCATGTAGTTTGATTTGATTTTGGTGGAAAAATCTCTAGAGAGAGAAAGCTTGATGAAGCTTTAATGGTGGATGTTCTTGAGATGGAGAAGATGATGATGGGTGCTATGGGGAAATCTGATTTTTATTCGGGGACACCCAAAGTTCACTATTAAAGGGAAATCCAGAAAATTGCTACGGGGAGATCGACTACACTTAGAGACTCATTTTTCTCGACGAACCTAGCCTCGAACCACATCGAAAAAGGGGGATTTCTCATCATCTTCTTTTCATTTATTACTTATTCACCATGTTTAGCTAAATCAAGTGTGTCGATTATATGAGATGAAATGTGATGAATTCGTGATTATGTTTAATATGATTTCATGTTTCGATTATGAATTGATGTTCATTTGATTCGATTATCGTTTTAATCGTATTTCATGTGTGATACTTTCGACGACTCGGGATTAACCGATTTAGGACGTTTGTTTGACTACGTATGACCTCCGGATATACGTAGTCCTTATAGACACCACCTTAGGAGTCGAACATCGATTGTATTTGACACATTAAATCGGACAATACATAGTTGTAGATTATCATTATAGATTCCCGGACTTCGATACATGAACTCTCGTATTCGGATACTCTTGAAGCATGATTTGAATGTGATGATTGGCTTATTATTTGTTACATGTGAGTTTAATTGTCTTCGTCTAGTTTTATAAACTAGAAGCCTTGATCGTAATCGTCTATGGACACGAACTTTGATAATGCGTACTTAGTTTGATAATCGATGCTTAGTGACGTTTGATCGATTATACTTAGTTTGACGTATTATGCTTATTAGTGTCATACTTGTTCATTCTCAATTCATTAGATGGTGTGTGTAAGTTTGATAGTCGATGCTTAGTGACGTTTGATCGGTTATGCTTAGTTAGACACATGATGCTTAGCATTGTCAATGTGGGTGAAGTTAATTACACTTTCATGTGAATAGATACATAGTATTTTGTCACTGTCGATCTTGTGGATCGAAGTATCCGTCTCAATTAACTTTCACCTGAATCAACTCTTACCGTCTCCCGACTCTTGTTCCTCCGACTCTTCTCTCGAATCTCTCTCGCCCGTTTTACTTTGATCGTTTAGTAGTTTTATTTGTTTTCTTTATTTCATTTGTTCCTCAAATAATCTTAAAACCCCCCGTTATCTTTGTTTTTCTTTCCGTTTTGTCTAAGTTAGCTAATAATACTAAAACCGAGGGATAAGACCCTTCGTTATCCAAACTACCAACCTATCCTTGGATCGACTCCGGTTTTACCGGTTACTACTTGATACCTCCGCTTGGGTGTGTAACCTTTTTGGGTGCATCAAGTTTTTGGCGCCGCTGCCGGGGATAGGTTTAGTAGTTTGGATAACGTTAGTTGTTTTGTTCATTAGTTTAGTGTTATTTGCTTCTCAGACGTCTTTATTTTATTTTGTACTTTCTTAATTTCATTTTTTTTTAGGTACCGATTTCGAGAAAAGAGCCAAAAGTGACATAAAGACGAAGGAAAAGGAAGGATTCGAGAAGCTTAAGAAGAAAGACGAACGAAACGAGAGGAGCACTCGATAGTATCGCATTCTATCTCATCCTTTTTACTTGTCTGTGATTGTTTAGTTCTATAAGTGTTTGTTCTCATTTTTGCGATTGTGTGGTAGTATCCTTGAACATTGTGAGATCATGGCAAGTTGGTCATTTGATGAGAATGACCTTATGCGAACCCTTTCCAACACTAGTCGACCATCTACAAGTCATCAGGACTACTCAAACTTACATAGGAATGGTCCGACTAGTGATAGGAATAGGCGAGTTGAGTCTGACCGACCTAGGATGACCATGGGTGAATATCGACGGATGTATGGAGTCGGTCAGACTCGTCATGAACATGGTTCTAGGGATTATGAGCATGAGGGTAATCAACCTTGTAAGAGTCTTCGAGACTATCGACAAGAATTTGGGATGACCACACCTTCATGTATGGATTTGTCATTTGATGATAACCGTAGTTCCATTAGTATTGATCGACCACGTCGAAGTCTTCGTGACTATCGACAAGCATATATGAACGGTTCATTTAGTGATGACAATTCCCGACTCGATGATTCCACTCAAAGAGTCGAGTCTAGGTATCTACATGAAGATAGTGAAGAAAGGACCATGGAGACCATTAACCCGGTTTGTGCTATTTGTGCGAGCTTAGACCATTTGACCGAGTATTGTCCCATGATCCGTGTTCCGCGAGAGTCTTCGTCTAGTTATACTCATGTGCCTTATTACGAGGAGATGTCTGAAGACACTCTCCAAGCAATTTTAGAGTACCAAACTAGATTCAATCGAGATATAAAAGAGATCACGGAACGACTTCTCAAAATTGTTGATAGACTTGAGTCACAGCCTATCGTCGACGAGGAAGGGGTTTGCGCACCCCAAACTCAGGAAGAGACTATGAATGATGGTGAGGGTAATACACCTAACTCTAGTCTTAAGTTAAATGTCGAAGAAGCTCTTGATAGACCCTTAGAGCATGAACTGACCGATGAACCTTATTGCTCAATCCCTCGACCATTGTCATCTCACCATAATCCGACTACATTAGATTTGAATGTTCAGGATGATAGCTCTATGAGCAAGTTTGGGGATCACACGATGTTGAACTTTCCAATTTTTAGCACTTGTGATTACTTGGATGAGTTATGTAGAATGCAAGGTGTTATGCCTAACTTTGAGGCTCCCGATGCCTTTGAGTATGTCGATAACATAGTAGTTGAAGAGATAGCGGATAGCTTGTTGGATTACTTACCTAAGGAACTTATGGACCTTGACTTGGTCCCCGAGCCTATTGCCTTATCCTTAGAATCTAGTTCGACCTTCCACCTGATCTCAGACTCGGTTGTTGACCCCTTTTGGGACACTTCAGACGTCTTCCCTAGCATGTCTAGGGACTTAGTGGATGTTTTATCCACTAAGCTTGAGTTTGACTTCTTGCCTTCGGCTGACCTCCCCCCACTTCACTTATATGTCGACCCTTTTGACGACTTCTTAGTCGTCGCCCCTAGCATTCATGCTAACTTAGTGGACCGTGCATCCACTAAGTTTGGGGATGGCCTCTTTTCGGTTTTCGTCTCACTTGCACTTATATGCTTCGATATTATTGTGAGACTTTTAGCATGTGTATATAGTTTTCTTTGGGTTGACCCCCAAATCTTCCGTCTTTTGCTATATGATCGTTAGCCGATTAAGATGGGTCTTGATGTTTGTGGGTAGCATCTCTGGAAACCCTCCGCGAGACATAACTCGTGCTCTTGTGTGAAAACAAGAGAATCAAAGGCTAATTGCATAGCGAAATGCAATCGAGTGATCCCGCGTGAGTGGTCATTTTATATGGTCTTGCTTTTTATGGGCTTCATTCTCATTATATTTTTGGATATTTTAGGAGAATTTCTTGTATGTTTTACTTCTAAGGCGTGGTTTGTTCCAAGTTTGGGGATGGCGTGAGCTTGGCATCAACTTGGAACCTCGTTATACATGAGTCTTGGTAGTATCATCTTTTATCTCCTTCGGTTATGGTAATATCTTTCCACTCTTCTCTTTAAATTGATGTGCCTCTTTATCTTTTGGTGAGTGTATGCTTAGAACATTGAGGACAATGTTAGTTTTAAGTTTGGGGATGCGGGATATGACCATAACCAATGCATGACCATGGGTTTCAAAGACAAAAGGGTTCAAATTAGCCAAAATTTGAAATTTTTTAAACATTTTGAGTAGATTTGCATGTGATTATAGTGATAGTTTTAAGAATGTTGATGCATATGGGTCGAGTTGATGGGTTTTGTGATTGCTAATGGTCATTGCATGAAAGTCGAGTCTTTGAGTGTTTGTGTTATACTATGGGAGTAACATCTTAGTGAAGAAGAAACATCTCTAAGAAACCTAGAGTAGTCATTAGTGGAGACTTAACCCATGTGAGAGCTCAAAGCCTAAATTGTCCTTCGAGTGTACTCTTCCGCGCTAACTCCGAGTAGAATGAAGAGCTACTCAACCTCGTAACTATTAAAAGAGCTCATTTGATCTCGTGTGCTCAACTTTCTTAGCCATTAGGAGTGACATTAGGATAGCGAATTAACCTTGCCCTTGTAGTCCATGAAACCCAATAAGAGTGTCAACTAGAGGGAGGCGGATACTCCATTACCATCATCATCTTATATCCCGAGAATGAAGACATGAAAAGAAAGAAAGAAAGAAGAATGTCAAAGCAAGTATGAAATGGAAAAAGTTGATTGCAAGAATATAGTATTGTGTGAGTTATGTTTGTTTTATGTGATATTGTGTTATGAAAAAAAAAAGAAAAAAAAAAAGTGAAAAAGTGAAAAAAAAGAAAGAAAGACAAAAAGAAAAAAAATGAATGATGAATAAAGTTGTTTATGTTATGTTTGAGCGTGTTAGCTCTTTTGTGTGAGTGACGTGATTGTATATATGTGTGTTTGTGTGTATGTTCATGAATAAGTATTCGAAGAAAGAAACGAATGTGGAAATGCTTAAGAGGTTCTATCATGAAGAGTTCGACATTCTCGGGAATCCTCCATCGTCATCCATCTTTAGTATCCGCTAACCTTTGGAAGGCATTCTTAGAGGGTAGAATGGGTGAGAAGGGCGAGTGAGCTTCCCCACTCTATTTAGTGGTTAATTCTTTTTCGAAGATCATTCGTTCCAAAATGTTGTCCTCACCCCTTTTTATGTGTTGAGTCCATGTTAGTGATCACACTCACACATACGAGCGAACCATTCTTGAGTGATTTCATATTTGGAGTGTATGTCCGTGAGGCCGAAGTCGAGGCGAAATGTACTAAACTAGGGATCAAGGCATTGTGACTTCGGAACATAGATGTTGCTTATCATGGGTTGACACTTACACTTTAGGGTAAGATCATTAGTGAAGAGGTCTTTAGCTTTCACATGAACTTGTTTACTTGATTCATTATGTTTTGACATGCTTAAACCTTTCATTATATGAATCATGCTTATCTATGATGTGGTTGTTGGACCCTTATGCATTTGAAACTCGATGTTTGTGGGCATCATCAATGGAAACCCTCACGAGACCACACTCGTCCACTAGGGGCAACCTAGGGGTTTAACGGCTTGTTGCATACGCTAAATGCAACCGGGATGCCTCCGAAAGTGAGTTAGGCTTTTATTTTGTTTTATTTGCTCGAGGACTAGCAATGTTTAAGTTTGGGGATCTTGATGTGACACGAAAATGTCACATTTGGAGAGCCTAACTTAGACTAATTAGTCCCTTTTCAAGTGCTAACAATAATATTTTATGTGTTTTTCATGCTAGGTACCTATTTTGGAGTTAAACATGTAAATCGGAATAAAGGAAACGAATTGTCACTATCATTTCATGTGTCGAAAACGAAAGAAAAAGACTTCAACCAAATCAAATGACAAGAAGAGTCAAAGACGAGTCCAACGGTGAAAACGGAAGTCCATTCCGAGTTCGGACGGGGAAGTTGTGAAAGAAAGAAGTCGAGGTTCGGTCTTAAAACAAAGATTCTATGAAGGCACCTGTGACGCCCCGTGCCCCATAACTAGCACGAGCACGCCCCGGCAATTCACAGACGAACCGAAAATTCGGCAGCATCTCCTCTGTAAATCGAACCGGTCGCACCTGTAGAACCTGTCATGCAAACCATACATTCGCATACACAAACACAACGGAAGCTAAAATGAAACTAAAATTAAACTAACAGACTCTGGTTCAAAACCGAACCACCAGAACTCACTTAACTCATCCTGCATAAATCCATACATCCTTATACAACTTATGTGATACATATATATGTTATATGGTTCTTCGTGAAATAAAATATAACTTGAAGCTAAAGAAAACCAAAGTGAAAAGAGATAACACCCAAAGTGGCACCCCGCCACAACCACTGCAATCCATCTGCTAACCCAGCCACTGCAGATGATTCTAACTAAGAACCTGCACACTAAGAACTGGTAGGGGGTCAGTAACTCACCGACACGAGTTAAACTGGTAGAGGAGTCCCAAAACAAAACTACGATAAGTCTTTTCTCGAGTAAAACATGCACACATATAAATATATATCAATCCTAATACTAGCATACAATAGCAGACTTAACTGCCCACCCTTGGTATGCCTCTCAATTAACAGAGAGTTACCCAGAGAATTCTATAGTACTTTGGCTAGTACCGTCCCATTTCCGGCACTAACCAAGGTACTCAAATTCTCTCGAGAAAGTGGCTTACCCCTAGGTAGGTAAGCCCCTCTCCCACTAGGCGACTCCACAGTCATTGAAAAGCTAACCTCGTGATAAATATATACACCTAGCTTAACTAGATACGTTTTAGCTTCACCGAAGTCGAATAGTCAGGTCGTCCCTTCAATATTCGTGTTGGGACGAAAAGCATATTCTCATCGGTACCCTAGCATGCAACTATTTCTTCTGGTTTTGGAAAAGCATTTATTGTGTCAACCGCCGAAATAATAATCTTTTCTTGTGAAAACATCCTTCACCCACAATCTCAGCAGATTCACCCATTACGCCCTCGACTGAGATAGACTTTTTAAAACATTACTTATCTTATCACACACAGAAGTGGCACAACCAAGAGTCATATCATAACGTGCAGAGGGATCCCAATCACCAAATCAGTCGGGCGGTCAGAGGTGTACAGCCTCTGAGCCCCGAGGGTAAGAACAAACAGGCTTACAGTCCAATCGAGCGGTCAAGGGTAGCAAATCCCTGAGCCCCGAGAGTCCAACCTAAACGAGAATCCTGGCCAGAGAGTGGAGCACTACAACTGCCAAGACCCTCATGACTCGTTTCAGTCCACTTCACCAATCACACACAACATACGAAACCAATATGTTTTCAAAACATCGATTCTACAATCCGTTTCAAAAACCATTTCTCTAGAACTCATTCGTAAGACATGTTTGCATATATAAAACCATCGTATCAATAAAGTAACGTTCACGATACAAATCTCATCGAAATCAGAGTCTAAATCATTAACACCATCAATAATCAGTAATAAAACCAACATACAACCATCATTGAAATCAAGGGTTTAAATCATGCATATATGTTCGCCTACCGTCTACAGATAGTGATGCATGCATATCTCCTACTTCTAGCATGAATCTAGACAATAATATAAAAGAAATCAAGAGATCAACCCTACCTAGCGATTCAGGACTCCGTCCTCATCCGCTTTGCTTCGAGCATCTCGGCCTCAACTCATTTCGGCTTTCCTTCTGACACCTTAGACAAAGATAAACCTTAGATTCTTCGAGAAGAATCCTAACATAACACAAATAACCCCGAAAGAACCATAAGAAAAAGAAATACAAATAAGACTTGACTCGCACTAACGTCGGAAGAACCCGAGTGACTCTATCACGTCTTAGCTTCATTCCCATTTTAACTCTGATCGGTTTCGGTCATACCATATATACATGGAAAGCTAATTCAATATCTAACATTTCATTACTTAGTATCTCGGTCAACCTTAAAGTGTACGGTCCTCGAAATAGCAAAATACAAACAGCAGCAAATCTGAATTTCCTAACAGCGCGTTGCGCGCTATAACAGTCATAAATCTCTCATCGCTGATCGGTTTCAGTCCATTCTTTCGTCTTCGGAAATTTTATTTCATCTACAATGTTTTGTTCTCAGGTGGTTTCTCTTAATTCCCCCTCAAACATCTCCGAAAACCACAAACTGTACGCAACAGTGCATCAGTTTCACTGATCGTACGCTGCGTGTTCTAACGGTCATATCTTTCTCATCCAAACTCGAAATAACATGTACCACACCATTTCGGAAAGATAACATCCTTATCTACGAGTCTCGTGTTTCCGAAAAATCCGTCCGAACAATCTACGAGGCCAGAAATACTAAAACAGTGGACTGCTCGTAACAGTCCCTCACACAGTCGTTTGATCGATAATCAAACACCATTAACCTCTCCAACATCATTTAAATCTCATAATTAACTAATTCCCTTCCATATTAACCTTAAAATTCCATTGACTATGAAAAATCCCTAAATTTCATACTCATAAACCCTAGATTTTAGAACATGATCAATTAAATCAATTTGGGTGAAATTAACATCATTTACCTTCTCTTTGATGTTGTCCCTTTGATTTCTTTCATCACTTCTTTATCTCTACACATGCAACAATAAACATCCATTAAAACTAGTTAATTCATCTCACAATTATCACCTAGAGAGAGAAAGTAAGAATTCTTACCAAAGCTTCCATAAAACCTAGCTCAAATCCCATCTTCCATCCTTGAATCAACAATTTAAGCATTTCCCCCTTGAAATTCTACCCCAATCTTCTCTTTGACCAATTTTTCCTACTCCAAAAACCCAACACCACTCTTGAACTCGGTTGTAAGATGAAAGAAAACCCGGTTCTGATGTTTTTCCCATTAAACAGCCGAATTTCATTTTTAGTCCCTGATTTAGTACGGATTGCGAAATGACCCCTGATTCTTACCCGATTGCATGTTTAGTCCCTGATTTCACTTAGTCTGAATCCAGAATGGTCCCTCATCTAACTTCAAATCGTGGGATGTTACAATCTTCCCCCCTTAAAAGAAATTTCGTCCTCGAAATTTGGATTAACTCGGACTTTCTCGCAATGAATCTCTTGAATCGGCTCATTCTTTAACTAAATCATGTCACAAGTCTTCTTTATCACTCTACACTCGAATCGTCAACTTCTGACTATATCTACCGATCTTCCAAGAGCGTCTCTTGTTGTCGTGCTTGTCAACTTATTCAAATAACATACACAATTCTCCTTTACCATCTTAAGACCTCAGATCTTTAAACACCATATCTTTCACCACCCTTCCATTCCTCGTGCATCATAATCTACTAAGAGTATTGGAAGTTCTCACATTTCCGCTTCCTATCCCATAGTGGTTCTGTGATGTTGTTGTGCCTCCATAGAACTATCACCAACGGGATTTCCTTGTTCCTTGGCACCTTTAGCAGTTTGTGTTAAATTATAATTTGGTTGACCTCATATAACGCATCTTCATTAATATCTAACTCGTACCAACTAACCCATGAGGTGGGATAGTTGATACTTCCTCAGTTCTGAGACATGAAATATATTCTTAGCTTTCAGTAACTTTGGTCGCAACTATACTCGATAAGCTACCACACCAACTCCCTCAAGGATCGCAAAAGGACAAACGAATCCTGCGCTAGTTTGCCCTGAAGTCCAAATCTCTTTACTCCTTTCATTAGCAACACCTTTAAATAAACATGCCATTTACATCAAATTCTAACAGTCGCCGTCATTTGTTAGCATCACACCTTTGTCTACTCCGGACTAGTTGTATTCGTTCCTGGCCACCAAAAACTTCGTTACAAATCCTTGTACATCTTTGTAGTCCTTGGATGTACTGTATGTCAAGTCTCTTCAGCTGTCTCAAACTTCTTTACCAATTTTCCTGTCACTCGGTACCCATAGTCTTCCTTTAATCTAAACTGCCATATGTTTGTATCTGCCAGTCCAGGTTCTCACTATCCTTGCTTGCCTTTTAAATCTGTGAGTACTGATGATCAGAAATGTACTGGCTAACCACTGCTCAATGAATCAAGGTGTGATATGAGAATATTGTACCGGTATTTGATTCATCTTCTCTGAGGTTTCAATCTCTTGATAGTCAAAATTACACTCACCACCCATACTTGGCATAGAGAATAACTTGGTTGTATCCTGTATGACAACTTCTTATTTCTTTCGACCCAAGGCATCCGCTACCACATTTACCTTGCTTGTGTGATGAAGCAAGCCAATGTCACAGTCCCTCAAGAATTCCAACCGCCTTCTTTGTTTCATACTCCACTCTTTTTGCGAACATAAGTACTTCAACTTTTTTCTTCCCAAATACTACGGGTGCTCCTCATGGAGAATTACTAGGCTAGATGAACCCTCAACATACCAATTCCTGACTTTGTTGCACTCAAAATCAACATCACAATACTTACTCGCTTCTCCAAAATAATCATCTCTGATCTCGTCTCGTATTTGTCGAGTTATTCCCAACCCAACTCGTCGTCAAATATCTTTTTCTCTCGATACTGTACCATCGAATAACTGAAGATCCGATAAGATTCTCTAGCATGTTCTTTTGTTGTCCCAACCAATTTACATGGTCTGATAACTTCCTTGAGTAGCCTCTACTGCTTGGACATATAATCTCACAACATCTTATCTCTTGTCATCCTTATAGTTTAAAATTTACCCGAATCTCTGAGCTCTTTCAACTACTTATCTTGTAAGTCCTTTTATTATATCATCTTCCAGGTTGTATGATCCTTCAACAAGTCATTTGGTCATTAAACTTTTTATGTGGTTCAATCTGTAGCTTATTTGCTACTCGAGGGCATTTCCCATATTATCAATTCGCCTAGGTTAGCTACTCCTGGCAATGCCTTCATATGAGAATCACCAGCTCGAGTGACTTAGGCTCCCAAGAGTTTTCCACAACTCCATCACTACTAACCAAGTTAACCGCACCCATGCGTCTGTGATGTTGTCTCTCTAGATATTCACCATCTTTGTCCAGATTGTCAACACCCGTTGTTACCTTGGTTTTCCTTAACTTGCTGAAAATCTCTTAGTCCCCTTCTTCTAGGATTACTTTAATGATTTCTCTATCCTTGTTCCGACTGAACTCATATGTACCTTTACCCCTGTTAAAACTTTTAACCATTCGTTTACGTCGCCTGGTTCTTATATGAACGTCTAGTCACCACACTTCTCGCTCTCAACTTATGAACTCTTTGTTTTCTTCCTTTCCTTTTGACCTCCTTTGAAAGATAACTTTTCTAAACCACCTTTGTTTCCTCCTACTTCTGAAATGCATCTCGCCCATAAGCCACTAATCGATCCTTCCATAACCACTATGTCTCTCTATTCCGAACTTTCTTTTTACTTCTTTGTTTTCTCTACACTTGTAGCGAACTCTGTCAACTTGTATAATACCATGTACCAATTTTCCTTTGTTGTCTCCAACTTGTCTATATCTGGTCCTTCCACGACCTAGATGCGATGTTCACACCCAAAGACCACTAAAGCTTCTAATCAACCCTGACTGCCTTCCCAGTCTTACTAGTTGTGGGTACGAAACTCTGTGGACACTAGCATCATCTTGATCTTCCTCCCAACTCTTATGACCAGGTTGTCTTTTCTTCACTAATCTTAATTCCCTCGATACTCAACTTTCCTTCATCATTGGTAACTATCATCCAACTCAAAGCAAGTCTGTCTTCTTGACGAATCGTAGTCATCTCTAAGACTCCAACCCCACATTAAACCACACTGAAGGAATTAACTTACGATTATCACCCATCAATCGGTTCTTCCTTTTGCGAGTAAAACGAAGCAAGAAACAAAAATCACAAGAAATAAAAAACAAATCAAATACTATATAACATCTTTTACTCTTGATTGTTTTTAATCTTGAAGCATTTAGACACCTAATCTTGATCATTTTTATCTTTCCCTAAAACTCAGAGCAATCTATGCTCTACACTCCCCACGGCTTATCGGTCACCAGAACTCATGCTCTGATACCACTTGTGACGCCCCGTGCCCCATAACTAGGCACGAGCACGCCCCGGCAATTCACAGACGAACCGAAAATTCGGCAGCATCTCCTCTGTAAATCGAACCGGTCGCACCTGTAGAACCTGTCATGCAAACCATACATTCGCATACACAAACACAACGAAAGCTAAAATGAAACTAAAATTAAACTAACAGACTCTGGTTCAAAACCGAACCACCAGAACTCACTTAACTCATCCTGCATAAATCCATACATCCTTATACAACTTATGTGATACATATATATGTTATATGGTTCTTCGTGAAATAAAATATAACTTGAAGCTAAAGAAAACCAAAGTGAAAAGAGATAACACCCAAAGTGGCACCCCGCCACAACCACTGCAATCCATCTGCTAACCCAGCCACTGCAGATGATTCTAACTAAGAACCTGCACACTAAGAACTGGTAGGGGGTCAGTAACTCACCGACACGAGTTAAACTGGTAGAGGAGTCCCAAAACAAAACTACGATAAGTCTTTTCTCGAGTAAAACATGCACACATATAAATATATATCAATCCTAATACTAGCATACAATAGCAGACTTAACTGCCCACCCTTGGTATGCCTCTCAATTAACAGAGAGTTACCCAGAGAATTCTATAGTACTTTGGCTAGTACCGTCCCATTTCCGGCACTAACCAAGGTACTCAAATTCTCTCGAGAAAGTGGCTTACCCCTAGGTAGGTAAGCCCCTCTCCCACTAGGCGACTCCACAGTCATTGAAAAGCTAACCTCGTGATAAATATATACACCTAGCTTAACTAGATACGTTTTAGCTTCACCGAAGTCGAATAGTCAGGTCGTCCCTTCAATATTCGTGTTGGGACGAAAAGCATATTCTCATCGGTACCCTAGCATGCAACTATTTCTTCTGGTTTTGGAAAAGCATTTATTGTGTCAACCGCCGAAATAATAATCTTTTCTTGTGAAAACATCCTTCACCCACAATCTCAGCAGATTCACCCATTACGCCCTCGACTGAGATAGACTTTTTAAAACATTACTTATCTTATCACACACAGAAGTGGCACAACCAAGAGTCATATCATAACGTGCAGAGGGATCCCAATCACCAAATCAGTCGGGCGGTCAGAGGTGTACAGCCTCTGAGCCCCGAGGGTAAGAACAAACAGGCTTACAGTCCAATCGAGCGGTCAAGGGTAGCAAATCCCTGAGCCCCGAGAGTCCAACCTAAACGAGAATCCTGGCCAGAGAGTGGAGCACTACAACTGCCAAGACCCTCATGACTCGTTTCAGTCCACTTCACCAATCACACACAACATACGAAACCAATATGTTTTCAAAACATCGATTCTACAATCCGTTTCAAAAACCATTTCTCTAGAACTCATTCGTAAGACATGTTTGCATATATAAAACCATCGTATCAATAAAGTAACGTTCACGATACAAATCTCATCGAAATCAGAGTCTAAATCATTAACACCATCAATAATCAGTAATAAAACCAACATACAACCATCATTGAAATCAAGGGTTTAAATCATGCATATATGTTCGCCTACCGTCTACAGATAGTGATGCATGCATATCTCCTACTTCTAGCATGAATCTAGACAATAATATAAAAGAAATCAAGAGATCAACCCTACCTAGCGATTCAGGACTCCGTCCTCATCCGCTTTGCTTCGAGCATCTCGGCCTCAACTCATTTCGGCTTTCCTTCTGACACCTTAGACAAAGATAAACCTTAGATTCTTCGAGAAGAATCCTAACATAACACAAATAACCCCGAAAGAACCATAAGAAAAAGAAATACAAATAAGACTTGACTCGCACTAACGTCGGAAGAACCCGAGTGACTCTATCACGTCTTAGCTTCATTCCCATTTTAACTCTGATCGGTTTCGGTCATACCATATATACATGGAAAGCTAATTCAATATCTAACATTTCATTACTTAGTATCTCGGTCAACCTTAAAGTGTACGGTCCTCGAAATAGCAAAATACAAACAGCAGCAAATCTGAATTTCCTAACAGCGCGTTGCGCGCTATAACAGTCATAAATCTCTCATCGCTGATCGGTTTCAGTCCATTCTTTCGTCTTCGGAAATTTTATTTCATCTACAATGTTTTGTTCTCAGGTGGTTTCTCTTAATTCCCCCTCAAACATCTCCGAAAACCACAAACTGTACGCAACAGTGCATCAGTTTCACTGATCGTACGCTGCGTGTTCTAACGGTCATATCTTTCTCATCCAAACTCGAAATAACATGTACCACACCATTTCGGAAAGATAACATCCTTATCTACGAGTCTCGTGTTTCCGAAAAATCCGTCCGAACAATCTACGAGGCCAGAAATACTAAAACAGTGGACTGCTCGTAACAGTCCCTCACACAGTCGTTTGATCGATAATCAAACACCATTAACCTCTCCAACATCATTTAAATCTCATAATTAACTAATTCCCTTCCATATTAACCTTAAAATTCCATTGACTATGAAAAATCCCTAAATTTCATACTCATAAACCCTAGACTTTAGAACATGATCAATTAAATCAATTTGGGTGAAATTAACATCATTTACCTTCTCTTTGATGTTGTCCCTTTGATTTCTTTCATCACTTCTTTATCTCTACACATGCAACAATAAACATCCATTAAAACTAGTTAATTCATCTCACAATTATCACCTAGAGAGAGAAAGTAAGAATTCTTACCAAAGCTTCCATAAAACCTAGCTCAAATCCCATCTTCCATCCTTGAATCAACAATTTAAGCATTTCCCCCTTGAAATTCTACCCCAATCTTCTCTTTGACCAATTTTTCCTACTCCAAAAACCCAACACCACTCTTGAACTCGGTTGTAAGATGAAAGAAAACCCGGTTCTGATGTTTTTCCCATTAAACAGCCGAATTTCATTTTTAGTCCCTGATTTAGTACGGATTGCGAAATGACCCCTGATTCTTACCCGATTGCATGTTTAGTCCCTGATTTCACTTAGTCTGAATCCAGAATGGTCCCTCATCTAACTTCAAATCGTGGGATGTTACAGCACCCCCCTTGATTTGCAAGTGTAGATTAAAGCCTAAGTCTAAAACCCAAGAGCCTAGATATGAAGGAATAAAACCCAAGCCCAAAGAAGATGAAAGAAGGAAGAGATTTTGGAGGCACTCAATGGACCCAAGTTTGAGTCAAAGTCAAGGTTGACTAAGTCTAGGGTTTGAGTCAAATACACTATTCATCTTCTTCCTCATTCTATCATTGAACAACCAAGAGGAGAGAGAAGAAAGGAGAGAGGCAAGAGGCTAGGGTTTGGTGTTCTTGAGAGCTAGAAAGAGAGCTTTGAAAGAGAAAGACAAAAGAGGAGAAGAAGGAGGATCCGGCCAAAGCATAGGCCGGCCAGCACACTAGGCCGGCCTAGCTTTGGCCGGCCGAGCAGCAGCTCGGGCTGCTCGGGAAGGATGCTCGGGACGCGGGAGCTGCAGCTGCTAGCACACGGGACAGCACGGACGCGTCGTGCAGCTTTCTCGGACCGGCAGCAGCATGTGACAGCAGCGACCAGCAGCTGCTCCTGCTTGAAAGCAACTCGGGTGGAAGCTTCCATGCTCGGATGTGCTCGGTTCTTCACGGGAAGCTTGTCCAAGGTCGCGGCTGCAACTCGGACTACTAGGGATGGCTCGGACCAAGGTGTTATGGCCGGATCTAAGCTTCCTTTGGCCGGAAATCTTGATTTTGGCCGGAAACCTAACTTTCTTTGATCGGATTTTCGTGGTGTTCCGGCAACTTTCTTGATTCAAAACCTTAGGGCTTTTACTCCCCATGTCTTGATCTATCTTCCCATGTAGTTTGATTTGATTTTGGTGGAAAAATCTCTAGAGAGAGAAAGCTTGATGAAGCTTTAATGGTGGATGTTCTTGAGATGGAGAAGATGATGATGGGTGCTATGGGGAAATCTGATTTTTATTCGGGGACACCCAAAGTTCACTATTAAAGGGAAATCCAGAAAATTGCTACGGGGAGATCGACTACACTTAGAGACTCATTTTTCTCGACGAACCTAGCCTCGAACCACATCGAAAAAGGGGGATTTCTCATCATCTTCTTTTCATTTATTACTTATTCACCATGTTTAGCTAAATCAAGTGTGTCGATTATATGAGATGAAATGTGATGAATTCGTGATTATGTTTAATATGATTTCATGTTTCGATTATGAATTGATGTTCATTTGATTCGATTATCGTTTTAATCGTATTTCATGTGTGATACTTTCGACGACTCGGGATTAACCGATTTAGGACGTTTGTTTGACTACGTATGACCTCCGGATATACGTAGTCCTTATAGACACCACCTTAGGAGTCGAACATCGATTGTATTTGACACATTAAATCGGACAATACATAGTTGTAGATTATCATTATAAATTCCCGGACTTCGATACATGAACTCTCGTATTCGGATACTCTTGAAGCATGATTTGAATGTGATGATTGGCTTATTATTTGTTACATGTGAGTTTAATTGTCTTCGTCTAGTTTTATAAACTAGAAGCCTTGATCGTAATCGTCTATGGACACGAACTTTGATAATGCGTACTTAGTTTGATAATCGATGCTTAGTGACGTTTGATCGATTATACTTAGTTTGACGTATTATGCTTATTAGTGTCATACTTGTTCATTCTCAATTCATTAGATGGTGTGTGTAAGTTTGATAGTCGATGCTTAGTGACGTTTGATCGGTTATGCTTAGTTAGACACATGATGCTTAGGATTGTCAATGTGGGTGAAGTTAATTACACTTTCATGTGAATAGATACATAGTATTTTTTCATTTTCGATCTTGTGGATCGAAGTATCCGTCTCAATTAACTTTCACCCGAATCAACTCTTACCGTCTCCCGACTCTTGTTCCTCCGACTCTTCTCTCGAATCTCTCTCGCCCGTTTTACTTTGATCGTTTAGTAGTTTTATTTGTTTTCTTTATTTCATTTGTTCCTCAATCAATCTTAAAACCGCCCGTTATCTTTGTTTTTCTTTCCGTTTTGTCTAAGTTAGCTAATAATACTAAAACCGAGGGATAAGACCCTTCGTTATCCAAACTACCAACCTATCCTTGGATCGACTCCGGTTTTACCGGTTACTACTTGATACCTCCGCTTGGGTGTGTAACCTTTTTGGGTGCATCACCTTACATGATGGATTTGAGAAAGTAAGGAACGATTTTGAAAGAAAATTTGGATTAGTGTCACTGGAAAGATTGCTCGCCATTCTGGAAGTGGCTGAAAGCAGATTCATTGTACCTGAAAATACAGAAGAAGTTCTTATTGTTCAAGAAGGTACCAACTCGGGAACGGAAGAAGTTAGGAGAAGGAGACGCCCAAGAACAAGAAGGGGCGGGAGAGTCCGAAGACCTAGGACAATCCTTCCTAACAACAGCTGTATATTCTGTGGTAGCAGATCTCATATATGGTTAAGAGATTGTGCACGCTACCAAGAAGAGCTGAAACGGAGATGGAAACTCCAAATAAGGTAAAATGTATTAAAAGTTGATTCAATTAAATACAATTCCACAAAAGGTATTGGATACCTGAAATTGTTCTTTTCATTATGAATGACAGGAACAAGTGGAAGCTGAGTATTTAATGAGTAAGGAGATGAACCTGTCAAAAGCTAAAAGGAGCAATAGTTGCTGCATAAAGCTAGAGAAGGATCTTGGACTCCATAAGGATAACTCTAAATTAGTTTTAGTTTTCCTTTTTCTTTTTCGAACATTGACTCTGTAATGAGATTATGGAGATAAATAAAATATTCAGTATTTTATGATGTTCTTCAAAGATGCCTACTCAACTTTTAAAGAATTATATCAAAGAATCCAATTTAGTTATTCCAATCTAGTCAAACAAATTTGAAAGAACATGGATGAAGCTAAAAGTTGAGTGATCTCGTATCCCTCAACGATAGTTAATCATGATTCAAACAAATGTACTTGACAAGATCTCAAGAGTCAATTACTCACTAAAAACTTATGTTAGACATAAGAAAGTGATTAATGTGACTGGAATATACTAAATATTAGATTTAAGGAAGTCTTGGAGACTAAACCTGAATCAAGTAAGGATCAAATCTGACCTAGAAAGCTATAGTGAATAAAAGGATTCCATACGAATATGGATTCCAGAAAAGTTCTAAAATGATCTTTTATTCCAAGTCTAAAGACCTTTAATACATAGATTCTTCAAGCGAAGAATAACGGGGTTTTTCCACAAATCATTGAAACACAATTAGATTGTTGCTCTCGATGGCGTCCTATTAAAAGAAAGCGTCCTTTGATAATCGGACAAGTGGTAGTGTAATGATCCAAATTAGAAAGGAATAAAGAAATAAGAGAAAAAAAAAAGAAAAAGGACTAAGGGTGGTATAGAGTAAGATGGAGAATGCTGTCTAGCAGGCACCATCTCAACACACCTCTTCTCAAACCGTGGAACAGTAAGGGCAAATCCAGTGTATGGGGGCTTGATGGCCCTAGAAAGTTTCCTAAATAGGTCTACACCCGCAAGTGCACGGGTGTCAAGTTATAATAAAGTCCGGTAAGACCGGTTCGTTCCTCAGAGACTAAGTGAAATCTATTCTAAAACTAGGAAGTAATAAGATTTTTTTCTTTGAAAATTATTTTGGTGATGATAAAATCAAATACTGAAACAAAAATAAATAAAAATGAACTCAAATGGGGGAAAAGTCTAGGGTTTCGAATCCACCTAATCATGGTCAAATAACAACTTGGGTTTCAAATCCATTTAATCATGGTCAAATAACAACTTATTCATCACTGACATTACATAACGGGATTCTCTCGAACGATGACGGGTCAACTATTGAGTTACAACTAATAAGTATCCACCATAAAAGAATTTAATCTAATAATGATGGATCAAATCGTAAGCATAAACAATGAAAACAATGTCATCGACAAGATCGAACTCACACCACATTATGAATACTAACTATTGTCTATCAACTTATCAAGCATCAACCATAAAAGAACCTAATCTAATGATGGTAGATCAAGCCTAGAAGCATAAACAATGAAAGAAAATCACTACGATCACGATAAGAGTTTAAACAATGATATTATGATCAAAAAGTTATACCTACTAAACAGGATGAAGGTTTCATCTATACCCTAGATGGAGATTTAACTACTCATGCTCATTAGAGATTTCATAAATAGTTTCATTAGTAAAATTAAGAGAACCATAATTGAAAGAGAGATGACCAAATAAGAGATTCCTTGATAAAGAAGATGATGACCATTGATGAAGGAGATGGGTTAACAAACTTTTCAACAACTCTCTCTCTCTCTCTCTTTGTTTCTGTTTCTTCTATCTCAGAAACGAAGAGGAAGTCCAACTGAATGAAATTTTTTTAACAATACAGAAAAGAGGGAAGAAGAAAATATGATGAAGGACAAATTGTTTCTTCTCTTCTCAATTGCTCACTCTCTACACTTCTCTCTATAATAGAAAAAAAACAGAGATTCTCTCTACAGTTCTCTCCTCTTTATAAAAGAAGAAATAAAAAGACAACAGAATTGCTTCCTCTCTCTCTCTTTTACAGTATTCTCTTTATTTATCTCTGTTCTTTTCCTTCTCTCTCTCTCTCTAATATTTCTTTAAATGCCCAGAGAAGAAGAAGAACTCTTAAATCACTCCAAGTTCAGCTCCCCAAAGATGAGATGATTTGTTATCTCTACTTCTCTCTTTATAGAAAATCCAATCACTTCTGTCCCCATCAATTTCTCTGTCAAAAGTCCAGCCAATTAGGTACCAAAAACTCCCTCTGAAATATTTCTTGAGTGTGAGAATAGTCCCACATGAGAGAATGGGTAACTAGCAACCAAGAATATAAAGTATAGGTCATCTCCACTCATAGCCAATTGGTTTTGAGTTGGATGACCACAAACTTAACATGGTATCAGAGCTAGGCCCACACGTGATAGGCTTAAAAGGCACACGTGTTCCACGTCACCCGTAAAGAAAAAAAAACACACGTGTTAGGCTCAAAGAACGCCACACGTGAGGGGGCGTGTGAGAATAGTTCCACATGAGAGAATGGGTAACTAGCAACCAAGAATATAAAGTATAGGTCCTCTCCACTCATAGCCAATTGGTTTTGAGTTGGATGGCCACAAACTTAACAATCCCATCTTTCATTTTTCAATCTATGTAGAATCAATCAATAGAATATATTTATGATAAATTTTTTGTATTCAATCACTAAAAAAATCTCTCTCTCTAGAAATAATATTCTAACACCATTACTTTCTTCTTTAGTTGCATCAGATCTTCAAGAATAACAGAAAAAGAAAAAGAATTCCATAGCAATCACTGATCCTCTGAAATTAATCTCTCCATTAATGTTTACTTCCTTCTTTGAACAAAATCTTCATCCCTCTTAATCTCTGATATATCTTCTTCTTTTCTTCTTTGAATAATTCCTAAGGCTCACTCTGTTCTCTCCGTGATTTCAATTTCACGAATTTAATATCCAGCTAGCAACCGAATCCTATCTTGGTATTTCATTGTTGGCAATCAAGGGAGGTTGCTATTCAAAAATCCAATCTTCTCTTTACTGTAAATAGATACGAGAGAAGAGAGATAAAAAGACTTCCCAAAAATATGGGATTCAAATATCCCTTCCTATCTTTTCCTCCTTTTATTTCCTGTTTTCTTCTACAATCTCCCTCTAAAATATTTCCATGGTTTGAAATATTCACCTTGTCTCAGTACTGTTTAAAGAGGAAGGAAATATGTTGTTGTTAATTAGAGAATAGAGATAAGGGAGGAAAAAGTGGAAAGAATAAGAAGTAAATGGAAATAATAAAAGGATATTGAATTTAAACCCAAATCCCAACAGATTGGATTTAAACCGTGTATGAGGAAATTGAATTGGTCATTGGCTGCCAATGGAAGCTACTATGGTGCATCGCAGGTAGCTGAAAAATGGTGTAGCGCACGTTCAAAAGAAGCCACATGTTGCTGAATTATGGTGGCCGTTGGATGTTGTTAATTCACGTACAGGGACATGGTAATATCTTGTTTTGCGTCACATGAAATCAAAGCCTATAGTGGGTCCCGAAAATAACCATTGCACCAACCACAATACCGAGAATTTATATCCCTCCAAAGGTTGATTGCCACATGTCTTTGAACTACTTGGTCAATCGACTTTGTTTGACCCCAACTTTGACATGCTCTATTTTGCTCATCCGGACTCCGTTTCGACTTCCGTTTTCGCCCACGAGTTCGACTTGAACTCTAGTTTCATCCGAGTATCAACATTGGCCAACTCGTAATACTATCATAATATCGAAATGACCAGAATGCCCCCAATTGTGTCTTTCTCCCGATTTTAGCTATTTTTCACGCCGAACTCCGTAAAAGACACCTGAGTAAGAGAAACACTCAATTTATCAGAGTAACTCCTCGAAATAGACTAACTAACCCGAGTTAAGAGATTCAGATGGGACATTCGGGCTCCCAAAATTCGGGTTAAGAGATTCTGATGGGACATTTGGGCTCCCAAAATTCAAATTTTGGGAGCCCAGCCCCCATACTATGGCGCCCAACCCGGGAGCCCCGGGGCTGGGAGCCCGGGCTGGGGGGTCCCAGCCCCAAAATGTTACCATTGGGGTTTCCCAACGGTAACAAATAGTTTTAGGGGATCCGCCCCACTTAAATTTTTTTTTTTAATTTTTTTTTTCAATTGTTTTTTTTTAATCTTCTTAAATGTTTTGAGCTAGTTTTGAATCTTATTTTTTCTCTTTTTTTTTGTGCGTTTATCTTTTTGAAATTATCTATCTCGGACAACATCACATTTTAATTTATAGTCGAAATCTAATAATTTATAGTCGAAATCTAAAATCAAAATTTCGCACACGTACTTCGCGCACGTACATTATTTGGATTTGGGAGCCTCTGTTGGGAGCCTCTGTTGGGAGCCTGACGTTGGAATTGAGACAAAGCCCCGGAGCTCCCAAAATTCAGGGGCTCCCAAAATTGGGAGCCCGAGCCCCACATTAGCTTTGCCCTAAGGGTAGAAACCCTTTTCATTTTTGGGGTTGAGATTTCAGAGAGAAAGATGAGGAGATAAGAAGGAATTGGGTAGATTGAAGTGGCAAGCTTAATTGAGAAAAACCCAACTAGGTTTTGAGTGATTTGTGGTTAAATAATTTCGTTCTCTCTCTAGAATTTTAGGAGTTCTTTGGAGTTAGCTTTAATGGAGAATTTTTGTTGGAATGTGTAGGAACTTGGAATTTAAAGAGGAAATCAGAGGAGAATCAAAGATATTAACCATCAAATCAAGGTAAGTTTATAATTCTTGAACTAAAGTTGAGTTATATGAATTTTAAGGTTAAAAGGGTTTGACAATTGGAGAATTTCTGACTTTAAGGGTTGCATGTCTGAAAATCCCATGTCTTGTGAGGTTCATAAGTGAGGAAATTGCAATGGTGGAACCTAGAGGTCAAATGAGTTCGGAATTAGCGAGTTGTATAGACTATATACCCGTAATAGTGTACTGTTGGGCCTGTAGCACAGTATTGGTAGTTCAGAAGCTTTTATGGTCTTCTACAGACTTGTAGCTCATTTCGATACGATTCCAGAATGGTATGGTGGTAATATTTTTCGAGTTCGGATGAGGGAGTTATGGCTGTTAGAGTGAATAGTGCGCATTCGGGAAAGATTGACGCACTGCTGCGTTTATTTTGTTCATTTTGAGGTTATTCGCTTGGAAATGGTTGGTAGTCCGTCACCCGAAGTCGAGATAGTGCAAGATGAGTCGAACTCGGACACGTTTGTTTACGTTTTCTTGTTTTCTTTTCGTGGTAATTATCTTATGTTCTCTAGATTCTTGTAGAAGAATCTAAGTTGTTGTTGTTCTTCCTTGTCAGAGGGAGAGCCGACTCGCGAGGAGCGTGATACTGCTCGAGACGTCGCACCTCAGGGCGGAGCTTGGCATCATTAGGTAGGGGAGATCTCTTGGTTTCTTGTATATTATCATCTAGATTCATGCTAGGAGTAGGAGATATGCATGCATCACTACACGTAGATGAATAGTTGATCATAATGCGTGATTTGTACGACTGATTTCCATGAGGTTTATAATGTTGATTATGACTATTTCAGAAAGTGGTTTTGCGATGAAGTTATATTTTTATTGTGATTATCAATGAGTTTTTTTGACGATTTTACTTGCAAATGATTTCCATTCTGATAGTTTTGAAATGGGTTGTGATAATCAATGTTTTGAAAAACATAGAGATATCGTATGCTGTGTGTGATTGGTGAAGTGGACTGAGACGAGTCATGAGGGTCTTGGCAGTTGTAGTGCTCCACTCTCTGGCCAGGATTCTCGTTTAGGTTGGACTCTCCGGGCTCAGGGACTTGCTATCCTTGACCGCTCGATTGGACTGTAAGCCTGTTTGTTCTTACCCTCGGGGCACAGAGGCTGTACACCTCAGACCGCCCGACTGGTTTGGTGATTGGGATCCCTCTGCACGTTTGTTATGACTCTTTGTTGTGCCACTTCTGTGTGATAATATAAGTAACGTTTTAAAAAGCCTGTCCCAGTTGAGGACGTAACAGGCGAGTTCCGAATCGACTGAGATTGCGGGTGAATGATGTTTTCACAAGAAAAAATATTACTTCTACTTTCGAGAGACTAAATAATTTTCCAAAACCAGATGAAATAGCTGCATGCTAGGGTACCGAAAAGAATGAGGTTCAGGTCCTTCCATGGTAATTGGGGGACGACTCTCTTTTTTCGGGATCGCTTAACTTCGATGAGTTAGTTCGTTTCCGGTTTTATTTCTAATTATTTATGTGTGTTTTCTTGGTAGGTACCTTACTTGGAGTGTGATCTTAATTCGTAATAAAACGAAGCATTTATCACAGTTTCATCTCATGTGGAAGAGACCGGAGGGAAAGAGCACCAGAGATATTTTGATAGTTTTGTGAAACTCAGAGGTTAGATGAAAATTGGAGTCAATGGTGATTCCGACGGCGAAAACGGAAGTCGAGTCGGAGTTCGGACGGAGAAGTTATGGAAGAACGAAGCGGAGGGTCATTTTTGTCATTTTTGCAAATTAGAAGAAGTAAAGGCAAAAGTTAAAGGCACCCCTTGGTTTGTTATAAGAAGCAAAGCCCAGAAGTCCCAAAGCTCAAGAGTTAGAAAGAAGAATAACAAAGAAGAGATTTGTAGGCAACCCTTTAAACTAGTCAAGATGGTCTTAAGGGGTACACTAAGTCAAGGGGTTTAGTCTTATTGGGTTTTGATTAAAAACAAAGGAGAAGTCAGACTTAGGGGGACTTCATCTTCTACAATCAAGAGCTACGGTTTGGGAGCTTGAAGGGGAGCTCGATCTAGAGAGAGAAGGGAGGAAGGAGCCGGCCAAGTTAGGCCGGCTAACTCTTAAGGCCGGCCAAAGCTTGGCCGGCAAGGTTGCTACTGGGAACTGGAAGAGCTCGGGTCTTCACGGTGGGAGCAAGCACAGCTCGTTCTTCATTGTAACTCGGGTTTTGAAAGAGTCGGCCGCAGCTTGAGAGAAGGAAGTCAGCAACAACAACAGCAGCTCGGGCTGCCCGATATTTCGAAAATCTCCATTCGACAGCAGCTCGGATCTTGCTACAACTCGGGATTTCAAAACGAGCAAAACAGCAACTCGGGTTTTTCTTTAACAGCAGCTCGGGCGCACTTGCAGTGTCTCGGGGATCCATTGGATCTGCTCGGGGTTACAAGAAGAACGGCACAGAAGCTCGGGTTTTTCTTTAACAGCAGCTCGGGCGCACTTGCAGTGTCTCGGGGATCCATTGGATCTGCTCGGGGTTACAAGAAGAACGGCACAGAAGCTCGGGCAGACATATGGCCAGATTTTTACACTTGTTCTTAGCCGGAATCTCCATTTTTATGGCCGGAAAAGTTAGAGTTGTTGATGAGAATGATCTTGCCTTGATATCTATTTGATTCCCTTGCTATTTGCTTGTTATTTGGTTGCCAATTTCTAGAGAGAGAAAGCTTAAGTGAGCTTTTCATGGTGGTTTTATGATTTGAGGAAGAAGAAGGCTGACTACTAAGGGGAACTCTGGTTCTGCTGAGAGGATACCGATTGTACACTGTTAAGGGGACTCTTGCATTCTGTTACGGGGAGATCGGCAGCCCTTAAAGACTTATATTATCCGACGATCCTAACTTCGCGCCTCATCGGAAAAGGGAGATTTCTACCTTAACTCGTGTTTTTCTTTATCTGCTTTCTGTGTATTAATTGTTTCACCATGTCTAGCTAATTCTTTATTCGGGTACTCGTGAAACATGATTCGATATGTGATAAATAACTCTTTGTTTATTAAATGTTAGTTTGATTAACTTTGTCTAATGTTATAAATTAGAAGCCTTGATCTTTATCTTCTATTGACATATAGTTTGATAATACGTGCTTAGTTTGATATTCGATGCTTAGTAACTTTTGATCGGTTATACTTAGTTTGATGTACTATACTTATTAGTGTCATATTTATTCATTGTCAACTTATTTGATAGTGTGTCATTAGTTTGATAGTCGATGCTTAGTGACCTTTGATCGACTATGCTTAGTTTTACACATTATGCTTAGAATTGTCAATGTGGGTGAAGTTAGCTAAACTTTCATGCTCTAGATATTTAATTATTGTCATTATCGATCTTGTGGATCGAAGTATCCTCCTCACTCTATTCTTGCTCGACTATCCTCCTAAACCTCTCTCACCTTTAGTTTAGTATTTGTATTTGTTTTCTTTATTTCTTATAAACCAATCAAAAACCCAATTATCTTTTTCTTCTGTTTCTAGTCTCAGTTAGTCAGTGACACCTAGACCGGTGGGCCAGACTCTTTCGGTATCTGGATCACCTTCCTATCTTCGTGGATCGATCCCGGTCTTACCAGGTCATTACTTGACGCCCGTATACTTGCAGGTGGAGACCTATTTAGGAAACTTTCTAGGCCCATCATTAGGTGAACGAGAGTTTGCTTCGGACCTTTTTGTACTTCAGTTAGTTTACTATGATGTCATCCTAGGCATGGATTGGCTTGCTTCATATCATGCACTTGTGGACTGTTTTGCCAAGACGGTCACATTTTCTCTTCCGAGTGAAAAGGTGTTGGTTGTGTCTGGACTTACGAGACAGATGAGGGAGATGCACTGGGGTAACGTGGAACTGATAGAGCATTCGGTGATGGGTAAGACGCTAGAGATGATTGATGTGGTATGTGAGTACCATGGGGTGTTCAACGATATATCAGGGTTGCCACCACGCAGAGAAGTTGACTTCTGCATAGCGTTGGAACCGGGTACTGCACCGATAGCTAGAACTCATTACCGAATGGCTCTAGTTGAACTACGTGAGCTCAAGGACCAGATTCAACAGTTACTTGACTTGGGGTTTCATACGCCAGAGTAGCTCCCCGTGGGGTGCGCTTGTTCTTTTTGTTAAAAAGAAAGACGGGTCGATGAGGTTGTGTATTGATTATAGGGAGTTGAATAAGGTTACTGTGAGGAATAAGTACCCTTTACCGAGGATCGATGACTTATTCGATCAACTGAAAGGATCCAAGTGGTTTTCGAAGATTGACTAGAGTTCAGGGTATCACTAGTTACGGGTTAGAGAGGAAGACATTCCTAAGATTGCATTTGTGACACGATATGGTTCTTATGAGTTTTTGGTTATGCCTTTCGGTTTGACTAATGCCCCAACAGTTTTCATGGATTTGATGAACCGGGTGTTTCAGGATTTCTTGGATAAGTTTGTCATCGTATTTATCGATGATATCCTTATCTACTCCAAAACTAAGGAAGATCACTAGGATCACTTACGACAGGTACTAAAGAGATTGATGGAACATCAATTGTATGCTAAGTTTGAGAAGTGTGAATTTTGGCAAGAAGAAGTGAAGTTCTTGGGTCATGTTATATCTAGCATTGGAGTATCAGTCGACCCTTCTAAGGTCGAGGCAGTACTTAATTGGAAGCAACCCACATCTGCGACGGAGGTTCGTAGTTTTCTGGGTTTGGCTGGATATTATAGACGGTTTATCAAGGGGTTCTCGAGTATTGCAGGGTCTTTGACAAACCTAACTAAGAAGGAACTTCCATTTCGATGGTCTAAAGAGTGTGACCATGCATTCCAAGAACTGAAGACGAGGTTAACTACTGCCCCAGTTTTGACCATTCCTGAGAGTGGTGCTCGGTTAGTGATTTATACTGATGCTTCCATTCAGGGTTTGGGTTGTGTTCTTATGCAGAGTGATAAGGTGGTTTCCTATGCTTCGAGGCAGTTGAGACCACATGAGCGGAATTATCCAGCTCATGACTTAGAGTTGGCAGCTATAGTGTTTGCTTTGAAGATTTGGAGACATTATTTATACGGTGAAAAATGTGATCTCTTTACCGACTATAAGAGCCTCAAGTATCTATTTTCCCAGAAGGAATTGAATATGTGCCAACGTCGGTGGTTAGAGCTAATGAAAGATTATGACGTCACATTGCAATACCACCCGGGTAAGGCTAATGTAGTAGCTGATGCATTAAGTCGACAACCGAGGGGTATCATAGCCGCATTGATGATGAATCAGTGGAAGATGTTGGAGGATGTGGCAACATATGACATTGACATGGTTGGGTCAGGAGTTGACTCGTTATTTCTGGGTAGTATGGTTGTTAGGCCATCCTTGCTGAACCGTATTGTGGATGCACAAGTTAACGATGCGTGGTGCCAGAAACAGGTTTCGTTAATGGAAGGAACTGAAACTGAGTTCAGTACAGGACAAGACGGAGGATTGAGATTCCTAGGGAGGTTATTTGTACCGACAGATCCGGTCTTGAGACGGGATATATTAAACGAGGCACATCGGAGTAAGTACACTGTTCATCCTGGTGGTAACAAGATGTACAAAGACTTGAAGAGGCAATATTGGTGGTCCGGAATGAAGAAAGATGTTGCTGAACATGTAAGGAAGTGTGAGGTGTGTCAGATGGTGAAAGCAGAAAATCGACAACCGTTGGGACTTCTAGAACCATTGCCTATTCCAGAGTGGAAATGGGAGAACATATCGATGGACTTCATCACAAGTTTACCGCGTTCGAGTCGAGGCTTTGACGCAATTTGGGTGATAGTTGATAGGCTGACTAAGTCAGCTCACTTCTTACCAGTGAAGACGACAAATAGTGAAGATCGACTGACACAATTTTACATTAAGGAGATTGTCAGGCTGCATGGAATTCCAGTGTCTATTGTGTCAGATAGAGATTCATCCTTTACTTCTCGGTTCTGGAAGAGTTTCCAAGCTTCTATGGGAACATTATTACACTTTAGTACAACCTTTCACCCTCAGACCGATGGGCAGACAGAGAGAGTCAACAAAGTACTCGAGGATATGTTACGGTGCTGGATACTAGATATTGGTGGTAGTTGGCAAGATCACTTGCCTTTGGTAGAGTTCGCATATAATAATAGTTACCAATCTAGCATTGGCATTATATGGGAGACCTTGTCGATCACCATTATGTTGGACAGAGGCAGGAGATGCTAAACTAGAAGGACCAGAGGTGGTTCGGGACACTTCTGAAAAGATTGTGTTAATTCGGAGTAGGCTCCGAGCAGCTCAAAGCCGTCAGAAGAGTTATGCTGACAAGCGACGTAGGGATTTGGATTTTATTGTCGGAGAGGAGGTTTTGTTGAAGGTGTCACCTATGAAAGGTGTTTTACGGTTCGGTAAGAAAGGAAAGTTGGCTCCTAGATACATTGGACCTTTCAGGATAGTGGCAAAGGTGGGCAAAGTAGCTTATCGTCTTGACTTGCCTGCAAGTTTGACAGGGGTGCACAACGTATTTCATGTATCTATTCTTCAGAAGCATATGAGCGATGAGGATCAACATTCGCTGGTTGACTACCATGATTTAGAGCTCCAACCAAACGCATCATATGAGGAGGAACCAGTTCGCATCGTGGATCGTAGAGAGCATGTACTTCGCCGAAAGACTATTCCCATGGTCAAAGTTCAGTGGAATCATCACAATGATAAAGAAGTTACTTGGGAGCGCAAGGATGATATGAAACTTCGTTATCCTCACCTTATTCTCTCTTCAGGTACGTTCAATTTCGAGGACGAAATTTTCTTTTAGGATGGGAGATTGTAGTGTCCCTATTAATTTTTGGGTTGCCTATAGAATCAACCCTTGTAACCCACATTTTTTTACCCCCAAAAACCCTATTGCCCTCATCTTATCCCCACCATTCTTTTCCAGCCGTGAGTTAGTGAGGAATAGGGAGTTTTGGCTTTCCTAGAGTGATAAAGTGGGAAGGTGGTACCCTTCCCTTCCATTACAACTCCGTTAAACCATTTTAACCCCTACAGCCACTTTGGAAGTTTCCACTTTCTTCATCTCTTCATTTACTTCTTTTGTAGCCATTAGTGTTAGAGAGAAGGAGTTTGGTTCTTGTAAGATAAACTAGGGCAAGAGAAGGTCTAAGGAAGAAAGGATCAAGCTTGGTGATTTTTCTTTGTTGTTCTTGGTGTGGAGCTTGGTTTGCTTTGGATCTAAGGTAGATTTCTATCTCTCTAGGGCTTGAATAGACATTTTTATAGATAAACCTAGACAAATTAAATGAAACTACAAACCCTAGATTTTAGTATTACTTGAACATAGATTAGGGTTCTTGACACAAATATATATACTAGAAGTAGTAGATTTATATTCCTACAAACTTATTTTTAGGTCACTTTGAATCTCATCTATGTGTTAGATTTTGAGGATATTTGCTATAATGACCTACTTGATGAACCATACAATCTTCATTTACATTTTCATGCTAGATTCATGTATTACAATGATATTTAAGGCTAAACCTCTTTATTTACCATGATTTTAGTATATAAGTCTTATAATTAGATGCCTCTCACTATTGGACAATACTCTTTATACAGATACATGAACATGTGCTAGAACTCAACATGATATGAGAATTTTAGGCTATTATCATCATTGATTCATTACTTGAAAACATTATAAAATATGAAATCGTATGTCGTAATATGCTAACGAATATGATTTTGATTTATGTATGCTAACGAATATGATTTTGATTTATGTATGTTGTGGTATGATGTGATGGAGTTGGTGGAGAGTTGTGAGAGTTTTGTGGTTGGTTCGACCCTCTCTGCCAGATGTGATATGGGTATGGAGCGTATGGGGTCGGCGCTAACACAATGGATGACCTTGTGGACCAGTCTCTCATACAACGTGGATACCAACTTGTCATATTGCTTTTGGTTGTTTATTACAAATGGTGTTGTATTATGTATGTGTGATGTGATGGAGTTGGTGAAGGGTTGTAAGAGTTTTGTGGTTGGTTCGACCCTCTCTACCGGATGTGATATAGATATGGAGCGTATGGGGTCGGCGCTAACACAATGGATGATCTTGTGGACCATACTCTTACATAAGGTGGACACCAACTCGGCATGTCGCTTTTTGTTGTTTGTTACATATGTGGTACACATTCTTATGGTCACAACTCGGATACTATACTTGGACATTTTTACATGATATGGGGTTGTCTATTTGTTTTGGTAGCTCTTGAAATTGTCTATTGAGGCTTTAGAGGTTTTGAAATCTACTTGTTGGGGTCTGACCCAACCTTTTATTTTTCAAGACAAGGAAATCGGAAAGTGCCACCTGCTTGAGTCATAGTTAGCCTTGGAGAAGTTTCTTTAGTGGTTTTCTTTCTTTCTTTAGGTAGTTATTTGGAGTTATATCTCCTAAACACTTGGTGTTATTTTTGTTTGATCTTGTATGATTTAGAGACATCCTGTGAGTTTTGAGAAACTTGGTAAAGTTTCATTAGTTGATTTATTGTTACTTTTTGGAGCTTCATGTTTGATACTATTTGTTCCTTCATGAGTATATCGTATATGTTTACTGTTCTGCGGAGAAGTGCTTTAAGTTTAGGTTTTTATGGCGGCCGACGTGGAAATCTGGATTTGGGGTGTTACAGCAGGAACATGTGTAGCCACCCTCTTTGGTTATGCATATTTCCGATTCTCCTTTGCAATTATCTTTACATTCATCCATATCTGAGTAGAAAATTTGTGATAATTACCATCTCCTCATAATGAAAGTTATTCTCAAAATTAAGTTGATACGGTGATTACCTTGACAACTACCTGGAGTATTCCTGAGGTACGGATCACCTTCATATCCGTTCTTGCACTCGCAACGATAACCAAGAGCACCTCTTTGGTCGTAGCATTGGGTATTCGTCCCACATGCATAGCTTAATGTTTTTTTTAGCATACTCACATGTCTGGTACCCAATAGTCCACCTCAATATTGCAGGAGCATACTGATTATCAAATCCCTTTAGATATGATGTTGTAAAAGTAAACCAATTTTTTTCAGCTATAACTGCCGTATTACATATACTCACATTCACACCAATACTTGTAAGTTTTCTAATGCTGATATTATATCTGTTGATTCCTTCCGGAGTGAAGGTCTTGCAACAACCGATGCCCGAGCAAGTATCATTCACTACATCATCTATACTCTCACAAACAGACATGCATCCTGTGGCAACATTACTTTCTGATCTTCCCCCCAAATAGGGTTTAAGTTGTTGCAACCGATACCAAAAAACTCGTTTTTAGTATCCGAGAATGTGAATTTGACAAGTCTGGCCCAGCTGTTTCCATCAGAACCGTTACAATCGGTGCCCATGAATAGTTTTACTCTTAATTCCCCGTCCAATGATACGTTTAAGACGTTTATATTACCCTTCAACAGCCTTGGGGGATCGTAAGAAGGACTGCAGTTTATCATAAACGGTTGGTACTCCAACTGAAGTTCATAATGGTAACAACCTTTGCCGATGCCAAATGGGTAGGGAATGCTAATACCCCCGCATTCTTCTTTGAACGCAGGCTTTGAGATCATCAAGGTCGTGTCATTGGTACTACTAGTAGTAATATTAAGAAGGGTAAAAGCAACATTGACGAGTGCTCTGCTGCAACCATACTTAATGGGACTCAATCTTGTTTATGCTCCTATTGTCAGAATCCTTAATCTATATATTTATAGAGAGAGAAAGAGAGGATTCTCATTAGAAGACAATTCTTCTTGAGATCCTTTTCAGATTTTTTTTATGTTAATTTTCAAAATTCGTTTTTCTCCGCTTGACCCGTTTAGTATACAAAAAATGAGCATTTGGTCCAAATTTTTGGGGGGAAATTGGCGTTTTGTCCCTCCTCAGCCAAATATGCATTTCCAGTCCAAACCTTATGACAGCTCACGTTTCTGTGACAGCTCACACTTTTCTGTGACAGATTTTTAAAAATCCCTCTTTTACCCTTCCATTGAAAACACTCTTACTTCCTGACGCCTTTGTCAGCGTGATGGAGAGGGAGCAATTAATACCATTTAATGAGGGATGGAGATTTGACGTTAATTGCTCCAAAAATCTCTCTAAATCCCTGGCAATCACACCTAAATATCTCCAAATCTCTTTATTTTCTGCTTCTTTCTCTCTCTAAATCCTTCTCAAAACAGTTTCATCTCTCTCTATTTCATTCAAAGTTCAAATTTTCAGCTAAAGTTTGAAAGCCCGCCCATAAGTTAGAAAGATTTCATCTGAGAAGCTTATTTATACAGAGATTTTGGGAAGTTAACTACATCGGTCATTATCTTCCCAACCTCTTATCTTCCTCTGACTTTGTTTTCTTCTTTCAAGTGAAACTTTCTGATTTGTTATTCCTTTGTCTTCAATGCTTACCCGAAACCATGAGACCATTATCTTCTTTGTCTTCAATGCTATCCTAAATATTTCACCTGAATATTTCTGACTTTCTTAACTAAACATTAATGCTCTCCTAAACCATTACCTTCATTCCAATTCCTCATATTTTTCCTGAATATTTAACCTGAAGGTTTCACCCTGAATGTTTCTGATTTTTTTCAAACTTTCTTATATTCCAGGTTTATTTGTTGGCGTTACATAACGGATGGCCTTGAAGAAATGACCAACCTGTCAAACACAGGTTCATTCACGTACGGAAGTAAATTGATATTGTTATATTATTACTGAATCCTTGTTGATAACAAGATTCGTATTCTCATTTTCTTTTCTGTTTTCCTTTCGGCAAATGCTTTTGAACGTTGGATCAACCGGTCCTCTCTGGTGAATGGATGTTTATGTTACTTTCTTTAATACTTCTCTTTTGCTTTTACTATGATAACTTGAATCAATGTTTACTTGAACTACTCAGGGTGGAGCGCGACTTTTTCTGTTCTACCCCTCCTCCTGTAGCTGTAGCACACGCTAGATATGCTCAACAGGAACTACAGCGGTAGTCTACTTTAATACTCCTCATATTTCAAAATAATTCATAGTAAACTCATTGATTTCCATTGTACAATCTGGTTTCCTATAAAGTAGTAATTACCCTATTTAGATAAGTGCGTAAATTGTCTTATTTACAGTTAACTCTTTGATTTTCAGTAAACCAACTGGTTTCTGGTAAACAAGATGATAATCTGTCAACTAGATAGTTCTCTAACCATATACGTGCGTAAACTGTGTTTGTTTTCGTAAAGTCGATGTTTCCCGTAAAACTAGTCTTTTTCGGGTAAACTACCTGGTTTCTAGTAAACTTGATAGTTTCTATTCATATTATTTCCCATTAGATTAAAACTTATCCACTTTTCACTGGACACCTAATGGTTGTTTACAATAAACTCAGTTTCTTGTAAAATAAGAATTACCCTATTCATATATGTTCGTAGTCTTGTTTACAATAAACTTATTGGTTTCCGGTGCACTAACAGGTTTCTGGAAACCAGAAAGATTTTATGTCAACTAGATTTTCTGGCAATTGACAATTGTTATGTTTCTAACAGTTTCCCACAAGATTTTATATCTCCCTCTTCAACAACTCATGCTGAGGCATCTACTGCGCTCGTTAGGAGTGAACCTCTATGATCAGATAGTTGACCAGAAGTTTTTACATCCATTGGGCAGGAATTTCCCGGGGGTGCTCCTGCGTTTCGACAAGCTCTTAGTCGATATTCCATAAAACATGGATACAATTATAAATTCCTTAAGAATGATCTATCCCGGATAACTTGTATATGCAAAACCCCCAGCTGTGGTTGGACCATTCATGCTGTTGCTCCTCTGAAGTCCCGTTTCATGTTTGTTCTTAAAGCTTTCAACCCTGTCCATACGTGTGATGATTTTGTATTGTCTTCTCGTAAGCCTAGGCTGTCTACAGAAGCTGTCAGCCAGTTAATAGCTGATGACTTCCGAGAGAATCCTACAAAGAGTACGAAAGACATTATAACATCATTTAAAAAGGATTATGGTATAGCTCTTAGCTACTACTATTCATATAAAGCTCGGAATGCTGCTATTTCTTTAACATATGGTGAAGAAGAGGATTCATATGCGAAGCTCCAGTGGTATGTGGATGCACTATCTCGATTTAACCCAAATAGTCATATTGATCTTCAAGTCGATCCAGTTTCTCATCGTTTTGTTAGATTTTTTATTGCTCTTGGAGCGAGTATCGAAGGCTACAAGCACTGCCGACCGTTAATATTTGTTGATGATACCTTTGCCAAAACCAAATACAATGGATGCATACTTGCAGCGGTAGCAAAGAATGAAAACGATGGTACGTACGTCCTAGTATAGTTTTCTAAAAAGTACCTCATTTTCTGACCACTACCCAGTTTTTTGAAAACTTTCTGGTAAGAAAATAAAATAAATGTTTGTTGCCTACGCTGATTCATTACTGATTCATTGCAGGATTGTTTGTTGTTGCCTACGCTGTTGTTGATGTAGAGAACGATCCAAAATAGACTTGGTTTTTTTGCAATTTGGGACGAGTTGTCGCTAGTAGTCCAGAGTTGACGTTTATGTCTGATCGGCACCATGGTATTATAAATGCAGTTTCCAACATATTCCCAGAGGCCCACCATTCATATTGTGTATGGCATTTACGCAACAATATGAATTTACGTGTCAAAAATGGTGCCAAGATTTCTGACTACTTCCAGTCACTAATATTTAAAGCGGCTCGGGCGCTAACTGTTCCGGACTTTCAAAAGTACACTATTGAACTTGTTGTCATGGGCGGCAATGGAGTGGAGTCATTTTTGTACTCTGTCAATCCTAAAAACTGGGCCGATGTATATTTTCCAAGTAATAGGTATGGTTTGATTTGTTCTTCTCTATCGGAGTCTTTCAATTCTTGGGTAAAGGACGAGAGAGTTCTTCCCATTTCGGTCATGCACTCATGCTCGATATGTTGCGGGTAAAAATAATGAACATGATGAATGATCGAAGGATTGAATCGGCCTCCTGGAACTCATTCCTATGCCCAAAAGTCAATGAGACAATGAAGTCCAGATTTAATGTTGCCTGCAGTTGGAAATGTCTTCAGTCTTCTGAATTCAAATATGAAGTTATGTCGAACCCCAGCCACTCCGTTGATCTTGCTAATCTGACTTGCTCATGTCGTAAGTGGCAAGTTCAAGGTATTCCATGTGAACATGCTATCTTGTGTATTAAAGTGCATGGAGGTGATTCCTCAAAGTTTTTTGATCCTGATGTCACAACGGGCGCTTATTGTAAGACCTACAGTCTTTCCATCAACCCTGTCCCTACTTTTGATGCACCAAAGTCTTTCGATAAAGCCAACATGATACTTCCTCCCTTAACCAAGAAGCGTCCCGGGAGGCCGCGAACGGTTAGGATTGAAAGTTCCGAGAACTTTCGAAAAAGACAGAGGGTATGTGGTCGATGTAAACAACTATGTTATCACAACAGTGCTTCGTGCAACCAACCTATTTAGTGGTTGTAAATGTTCTTCATTTGAGCAGGGGAAGAGTGTGCACCGGGCATTCTACAATTTTGAATAACTTCTACAGTGTTGAAGTTTTTCAGATTATGAAGAGAGTCTGTGTTTTTGTTAACATTCTGTTGTTCTTTTTTTGTGTAACTTATGTGGCACATAAGTTAGTTATTTAGTGCCACCAACCTATGTTTTCAGGATGCTATCTTGTTTCCAGTAAATTTAGTAATATGTTGGACATTGAACTGTTTCCTGGAATTTTGTAAATGTACTGTCTCTATGTTTCCTTCATTGTTTCTAGTGAATCTGGTAAATGTACTAAAGTGAAGCTTGTAAATGTACTGTCTCTATGTTTTGAGTTTCCAATCTATGCCTGTGTTTTTGTTAACATTTTGCTCTCCCTTTCTTGCGTAAATAATGTGGTCATATAAGTTAGTTATTTAGTTCCACCAACCTATGTTTTTTAGGATTCTATCTTGTTTCCAGTAATTTTAGTAATGTGTTGGACATTGAACTGTTTCCTGAAATTTTGTAAATGTACTGTCTCTATGTTTCTATGTTTCCTTCTACAACCTATGTCTGTGTTTTTGTAAACATTGCAACCTATGCCTGTGTTTTGCAGGATTCTATCTTTGTTTCCAATGAATCTGCTAATGTGTTGGACATTGAACATTATTTGTGTACTAAAGTGAAGCTTGTAAATTTACTGTCTCTATGTTTTGAGTTTCCAATTTATGTTTAAAGTAAATTTAGTAATGTATTGGACATTGAATTGTTTCCGAGAACATGTTGTAGTTAGACACTTTTGAACTTCGATTAATGAACTTAACAAAACAATGATCCAAAATATGTCAATGTTCTAAGTGACAAACCATTAATATTTCACCATATAATCCGTTCCTAAGTAAACTTAACAAAACAACACATAAACTTTTAGATATTTAAACTTTTAGTTTTCTTCTGCAATACTCCTCCTCCATCCGTCCTTTGACTCCTCCAAAATTTGCTAGGTTACTTCTGCCCTCTTTCTCCTTGCTCTGTCTTCATATTGTTCCTTTTGCGAGCACTTTGGCGGGTAATTATGCTTGATGCTTTCGAGAAATATTTCTTCCATCTTTATCATTACGTAGAGACCGCAATCAGGATTGTTTGTTTTTAAAATTTGAGGAACACACATTTAGTTTCATGTACGGAATAACATAGTACTGTAATGGTCCAAAATCTGGGCTCACCTGTCCCCTTGTTGGGGGCATTCAACATCTTTAATGAATGGGATTTTTGAGGCAATTTTTTTCCTTCCGCACTTCATCTTTATCATCTTTGCTGCCAGGATTTCTGCTAATTCTTTTGCATTGTAGTTACATCTGTTTCCCAGGTCGATGTCACGAAGTAAGGAGTTGAAGTGCGTCCATTCGTTCTCCTCAAAATCATACACCAACAAAGTCCAGTGATGGCCCTCCAAAGAGTCATCACTGGATGCTGAATTAAGTGGAACGCACAACATTGCTGTATGATCTTTGATGAAGTGCTTCTTAATCCGATCATCTAAATTAGCTTTGATTGTTCTTTCACTGCGCTTCTGCCTTATCATTGTCTGCATTGTGTCATTTTTAGTTTACTAGTGAATTCACAAAATCCTCTTCAAATTTATTATAGTAATGGCTAAGAAACTTACAAATAGCAACGATGATAGGAACAACACTTCACGGTCGATGTTCGAATCTTCCAACATTAAGTTGTCTGCAAACCAATCAATTATTTGAGAGTCACAGCCTCTATTCATCATCAGCTCGTCTAAATCTTTTGCTGTTAGACAGTGATGCTGTTCCTTGTTCCAGACATCGAGGCTGTACAAGACAAAGTAGAATTCATTAGTCACTCAGAATAATTAACTAGAAACTGGCTTGTTTACTAACCACAAACCAGTTTACCCGGAACCTTCCTGTGTACCAGACACACACTAATTTTCTGTCTGAAAAAAAATTATGAACCAAAAAAATTAGAGTTAATTCCTATATGGCCCCCTACTTTGTGACCAGCTTCCTTTATGGCCCCCTTTTTTTCGTAAATTCAAATATGGCCCCCTATTTTCATGAAAATGTCCTAACTACCCTTCCTTTAAATCTTTTTTTAAAATAAAACCAAAAAAACAAACATAATTCCACCTCACTTCCCTCTCCACCACTTATCTCTCTCCACCTCACCTCTCTTCCCAAATCATCTTTCTCTCTCTCCAACTCACCTTTTTCTCTCTCCACCTCACCTCTCTCTCTCTCTCCACCTCACTCTATCTTCTCCGATGAAGGTCGCCGGCCGGAAAATTTTCCGGCCGGCGACCTTCAACCTAAAAAAATAAATAAAAATTTTAACCCTACTTCAATTTAACCCTACTTCTACTGTATCTTCACAACCACCACCGTCATCAATTTCTCTACCCACACCATCAAAACTTCCATCTCAATCCGATCTCAATAACCCCCAAATAGAGGCTGGTGATATCTTATCCGGTCCTTCCAATCCCAAATCCTCCTCTTTTCCTTCTGAAACCCTAAGTTCTGGTCTTGGGCAATCAACACTCTCTGGGTTAAGCATCGATCTGTCGGCTGAGAATCGAAATAATGATGGAAACAAGGTTGAGGAAGAAGCTGAAATTAGGGTTTCGCCTAAGATGGAGGTGGAAGAGATAACTAGGGTGAAATCAGAACCTTGTGGAAGTCCTGATATCAAAGTTGAGGAGCAAATTGATGATCGAGATGGGGTTTTTATGGAAAAAGGTGACAACTTTACTGGTGAGGTTAAGATGGAAGAGGTTGAATTAGATGAAAATCCAGTAATTCCTGGGTTATCTTCTTCTCCTTCTGCACCTCCTGTATCAAATTATTCTAGGGTTCCTGAGAATATGGTGGAGGAAGTAGAAGAAGAAGAATCTAATCGAGGTTCTAAAAGAGAGGATGATTGGGAGGAAGAGGACAGTGATAGTGAGGAAGAGTAAAAAAATTTTTTTTACTCTCATCTCTCTCTAAAAACTCCGGCGAAGGGAACCCCCTTCGCCGGAGTTTTTAGAGAGAGAGAGAGATGAGAGTAAAAAAAAAAATTTTTTTTTTTTTTTTTTTAGGTTGAAGGCCGCCGGCCGGAAAATTTCCGGCCGGCGACCTTCATCGGAGAAGATAGAGTGAGGTGGAGAGAGAGAGAGAGGTGAGGTGGAGAGAGAAAAAGGTGAGTTGGAGAGAGAGAAAGATGAGTTGGGAAGAGAGGTGAGGCGGAGAGAGATAAGTGGTGGAGAGGGAAGTGAGGTGGAATTATGTTTGTTTTTTTTATTTTATTTTGAAAAAAGATTTAAAGGAAGGGTAGTTAGGACATTTCCATGAAAATAGGGGGCCATATTTGAATTTACGAAAAAAAGGGGGCCATAAAGGAAGCTGGTCACAAAGTAGGGGGCCATATAGGAATTAACTCAAAAAATTATGAAGGAATAGATAATATCTTGTCCATCCACTTTTCATGAACTCTTCCATCAATGGTTTTTCATTGTCTTTCACATATGGCCATATCCCCCCTATTCTCCAGTTACTCAATTTCACACGGGGTTCTTTCTTCAGTTTAATCATCTCCAAATCAATAACCGGGACTTCACTTGTTCCTTTTTCCGTTTTCCTCCTCACCCTTGGATTATTCTTAACCCTCTTCACAAGTGATGTTGGTACTGGCGAAGACCCTTTCCCTTTTCTGGATGCTACTCTTTTGGGAGGGCTTACATGGGGTGATTGAAACTGTCTCATGTTTGCGGACACTTCTTCCACTGGTTGTCTTACCATTTCAGCGATAGAGTCGAAATTTTGGGCCTTGGGTGTACACTCTTCATCTTCTTCAATCTGCACGGGAGACTTCTTTGGTGGAGTCCACTCAATTAGTTGAGTCTGGAGTTCCATGTTGAGGTCAAAACTAGGATAATCATTGTTTGGATCCACCATCCTCTTTACATTATAATCTGTAAATAAATTACATGTGGAGTATTAAATTTCTAAATTCCGAACAAAACTTAATGGTGGGGACAACTTAATATCAGAACGTTACCTCTTTCTTTTGGCAACTCCTTTTCCATTGTATCTTCAACCCAGCCCCCCTCCTCACTTGACAAATTTATTTGGATCTCCTCTTCATCAGACTCCTCTTTACTTATTTCAGTTATAAATGGATATAAAAGAAGAATTTTAAACTTGATTTTGAGGACCATTTAGTAAAGTTACGTACAAATTTGTGGGTTAAGATAATTGTTTGCCTTGTTTACTCTCAGCATCTCTTTCCTTGCTTTCATCGCTTTCCTCGCTATTGTCTGATATAAGTTCAGTGTAAACAACACTAAGTCATTTCCGAGACATAGAATAATTTACTGTGAATCAAAAAGTTTCCTATAGAGGATCTAATGAGCGTAATTAGAATTTCAATACTTAAAACCTGCCAGATGTTTACTATTTTTGGAATAAGAATAAAAACACTTCAAACTAACTGAATACTAAATGTAGAGAACAATATTAGATTAAACCAAAATAAATTCTTAATCTGAAATTAGAGTTTGCCTTTTTTCGCAGCTTTCTTGCACCCTTGCTTTTTTCCTTTTTTTCATCATTTGTCTCTGTTGGGGTCCCTCCTTATATAAAAAGGATTCCTAGTTAGAATAGGATTTCCCTTATTCCTTATTTAGGGAGAAATAGAAGTTTCTATTTCTAGCCTAAAAAGGAATCCTATTTCTAGTAGAATACCTCCTTATTTATCATTATAAATAGGGAATGAAAGGGAAGAAATTATTCATACTTTCAGGTTAGAGAGTATCCTCCCAGTTGGGAGCTCTCAGTTGGGAGAGTTAGAAGAGAATCCTCTCAGATATATCTTCTCAGGTTAGAGAGAGATATGAGAGATGACAACAACTTCCAGAACAAAGAGAAGCCAGAGAAAGAGAGATTTCTGAAGTGGTTCTTTCAAGAGAGATTGAAAGAGCAGAATATTGGTTTGAAGAAAAGAAGATTATTAATCTTGTGAAGCAATTTAGTTTGTGGTTATCTTCTTCAACCTTTAGTAATCTAGGATTTGTTCAAATCCTAAGGAGTAAGAGATTTTATTTCTTTGTTTCTTTGTTCAGTTTATCCACCATAGGTTTGGTGAAGAGTTGTGTAACCCATTATTTAATTACAGTGGAAGATTTTTGGACTAGGTCCCGTGGTTTTTTACCTTCTAGTTTGGAGGGGTTTTTTGCCACGTTAAATAATCTTGGTGTCTCTACTTTTACTTTCGCATCGTTTATCTTCATATTCCTGAACAAGTTAATTAGGTTATTTTTCCTAACAAGTGGTATCAGAGCTAAGGTTAGATTTATCGTTCAGAAATATGGAAGTGAATACTAATCGCATGATTAGTTTAGATGGAGAAAACTACTTGATGTGGAAAGCAAAAATGGAAGATTTGTTATACTGCAAAGACCTAGCTGCACCCATTGAAAATCACGGTACAAAACCGATGAAGATAGATGAAGAAGACTGGAAGGTATTAGATCGTAAAGTTGTTGGATTTATTCGACAATGGGTAGAACCCAGTGTTTTTCATCATGTATCGACGGAGACTTCCGCTTATAGTCTATGGAGGAAATTAGAAGAATTGTATGATCAGAAGACAGCTGCCAAAAAGGCTTACTTGTTCAGAAAGCTAGGAAAATTACAATATAAAGAAGGAACCTCAATTGCTCAACACTTGAATGAGATGAAAAGTCTAGTAAACCAGCTTTCTGCAATGAAGTTAGTTTTGGATGATGAGTTGCAGGCCTTACTTCTTCTAAATTCTTTACCAGATAGTTGGGAGACATTGGTGGTGTCTCTTAGCAATTCTGCTCCTGATGGCATAATGCGTATGAATCACGTGACAGGTAGTTTGTTGAATGAAGAAACAAGAAGGAAATCATCGTCAGACGAGTCTCATTCAGAGGCACTTGTTACAGAAAGACGGGGGAGAGGTAAAAGTAGAAAACCTCATAACCGTGATAAGTCAATGGGGAGATCAAAACCAAAGAAAGAAGTTAGATGTTTTGGTTGTGGAAAAATGGGTCATTACAAGAGTGATTGCAGGAAACCAAAGAAGGAAAATAAAAAGGATGATGAAAAACAAGATAATGTTGCGGCAGTTGCCTCAGGTAATGACATTATCTTACTCTCAGGTTGTGGAGAGACTTGCTTAAGTATGACTGAGTCAGAACTAGAAACAACATGGTTGGTTGACTCAGGTGCTTCGTATCATTCTACTCCATGTAAGGATTTCTTTAGATCTTACAGAACTGGTGAACTTGGCAAAGTCAGGATGGGAAACTTAGGTTTCTCAAAAATCGTAGGAATTGGAGAAGTGAAAATCGAGACGAGCATAGGGAGTACATTGATTCTTAAGAATGTGAGGCATATACCAGATCTTCGATATAACCTAATCTCTACCGAAGTATTAGATGATGAAGGGTACCACAGTCACTTTGGTGATGGAAAGTGGAAGCTCACAAAAGGGTCAATGGTGATAGCAAGAGGGAAGAAGTGTTGTACTTTATACAGAACTCAAGTAAAACTGTGTAAAGGAGAATTGAATGCAGTTGAAAAAGATTCTTCCACTGATCTTTGGCATAGAAGACTCGGGCACATGAGCGAGAAAGGACTTCAAATCCTTGCTAAACGACAAGACTTACCGAACGTAAAAGGTATAAATTTAAACACTTGTTCTCATTGTTTAGTAGGAAAGCAACATAGAGTTTCTTTTCAAAGGAATGCATCTGAAAGAAAATCCAGTGTTTTTGAGCTTGTTTATTCTTACGTTTGTGGACCTTTAAAGGTCAAAACACTTGGTAGTGCTTTGTATTTTGTTACTTTTATAGATGATGCTTCCAGGAAAGTTTGGGCATATGCCATAAAGACCAAAGATCAGGTACTTGCAGTTTTCAAGAATTTCCACAACATGGTAGAACGGGAGACAGGAAAATCATTGAAGTGCATTCGCACTGACAATGGAGGAGAATACATCAGGTCGTTTGAAGAGTATTGCAAAACCCATGGTATTCGACATGAACAGACAGTTCCCAAAACTCCACAACAAAATGGTGTAGCAGAACGCATGAACCGCACTATTGTGGAGAGGATCAGATGTATGCTCTCAGAAGCAAAGCTGCCTAAAAGTTTCTGGGGTGAAGCAATGCGTACTGCATGTTATCTGATTAATTTATCACCTTCAGCACCATTAGATGGAGATGTAGCTGAGAGAGTGTGGGCTGGGAAAGAAGTCAGTTATGAACACTTAAGGGTGTTTGGTTGCAGGGCTTTTGTGCATATACCTAAAGATCAAAGAGCAAAGCTTGATGATAAAGCCAAGCAATGCATCTTTTTAGGGTATGCAGATGAGAAATTCGAATACAGGTTATGGGATCCAGTGGATAAGAAGATTATTAGAAGTAGAGATGTGGTCTTTCTTGAAAACCAAACTATTGAGGACTTCGGGAAAGTTGAGAAGCATGAGAATCATAGTAATGATCTCATTGATCTAGATCCACATATCTCTTTTAAGGTTATGCATGATAATGCAGGTGAAGAACAAAATCATGAAGATGAAGCTCATGAAGATGTTCCTATGGGTGATGATGTTGAGCAAGGAATGGAAGTTCAACATGAACCACCAGCTGAATTGAGAAGATCGACTAGAGATAGAGCACCATCTACCAAGTATCCTCCACACGAGTATGTGATGGTTACAGATAGTGGAGAACCACAGTGTTATGAAGAAGCCATAGATGATGAACACAAGAAGGAGTGGTTGAAAGCTATGCAAGATGAGATTGAATCATTGCATAAGAACAACACTTTTAAGTTGGTTGAAAAACCTAAGAATAGGAAAATTCTTAAAAATAAGTGGGTTTTCAAAATCAAGATCGAAGAAAGAAATTCACAACCACGGTATAAGGCACGCCTAGTGGTGAAAGGATTTGGGCAGACAAAGGGTATTGATTTTGATGAGATTTTCTCTCCAGTGGTGAAGATGTCCTCTATACGGTTAGTATTGGGATTGGCTGCAAGTATGAACCTAGAAATTGAACAACTAGATGTCAAGACCGCTTTCCTTCATGGTGACTTGGAGGAAGATGTGTATATGGAACAACCAACAGGGTTTGAAGTTAAAGGTAAGGAACACTTGGTTTGTAAGTTAGAGAAGAGTTTATATGGGCTGAAACAAGCACCAAGACAGTGGTACAAAAAGTTTGAATCATTCATGAAGGATCAAGTGGTATCAGAGCTAAGGTTAGATTTATCGTTCAGAAATATGGAAGAGAAACAGTAGTGCACTTTACACATGATTCAAGCGAATTCGTGAATAAGAGTTGAATGCAGTTAGAATGTGATTGATTAGCAGACTCAAGACGTATTGAAGAAAAAAGTGTTGGATATCAAGAAAATCCATATAGAAGACAATACTTCAGATATGATGGCAAAAAGATTGTTCAACGGGAAGCATGAGCTAAATAGTAGTATTGTTGTCTTTGGAATGGTGGGTCCTTTTCATAAGTCGGGAGGGGGAGTTTGTTGGGGTCCCTCCTTATATAAAAAGGATTCCTAGTTAGAATAGGATTTCCCTTATTCCTTATTTAGGGAGAAATAGAAGTTTCTATTTCTAGCCTAAAAAGGAATCCTATTTCTAGTAGAATACCTCCTTATTTATCATTATAAATAGGGAATGAAAGGGAAGAAATTATTCATACTTTCAGGTTAGAGAGTATCCTCCCAGTTGGGAGCTCTCAGTTGGGAGAGTTAGAAGAGAATCCTCTCAGATATATCTTCTCAGGTTAGAGAGAGATATGAGAGATGACAACAACTTCCAGAACAAAGAGAAGCCAGAGAAAGAGAGATTTCTGAAGTGGTTCTTTCAAGAGAGATTGAAAGAGCAGAATATTGGTTTGAAGAAAAGAAGATTATTAATCTTGTGAAGCAATTTAGTTTGTGGTTATCTTCTTCAACCTTTAGTAATCTAGGATTTGTTCAAATCCTAAGGAGTAAGAGATTTTATTTCTTTGTTTATTTGTTCAGTTTATCCACCATAGGTTTGGTGAAGAGTTGTGTAACCCATTATTTAATTATAGTGGAAGATTTTTGGACTAGGTCCCGTGGTTTTTTACCTTCTAGTTTGGAGGGGTTTTTTGCCACGTTAAATAATCTTGGTGTCTCTACTTTTACTTTCGCATCGTTTATCTTCATATTCCTGAACAAGTTAATTAGGTTATTTTTCCTAACAGTCTCCTCATCTTCATCCTGTTCTTCCTCACTCGCTTCATCTTCTTCTTTTTCTTCTTTACTGCCTTCTGAATCATCTTCCTTACTGTTCTCATCATCATCTTCTTCACCATCATCTTCTTCAGCATCATCTTCTTCAGCCTCTTCTTCCTCACCTTCTTCATCATCCGTATCTTCTTCTCCACTTTCGGAATTTTCCTCATTACTCACTTTACCTTTTTCTTATCTTCCTTTCCTACAATTTCTTTACTTCCTTTCATGCAACTTCTTTACCTTTTCCCTTATCTTCCTTTCCTTCAACTTCTTTACCTTTTGCTGCAACTTCTTTTCCTGAAACTTCCTTACTCTCTTTACCCTTTTCCTTTACTTTCTCCTCTTTTTTCTCTTTCTCCTGAGCCTCCTGTTGTTGTCTGGTGCTTTCTCTGTATTCATTTCCATTACAGGCACTAAAATGCCTTCCGCTGATCGAACATAAGTGGCTACTGGAATCATTCCCTCTGCCAGTAGATTTGAATATCCTTTGAATGCATCGTCCCTCTCTTCAATAGCTTCTGCCGGTTCTGCCTGAAGTTCTTCATTTTCTTTCCTAAGCTTTTCATTCTCTTTCTTTAGCTGGTCATTTCTTAGCTTAAGTTGGTCAATCTCAAGAATGAAGTCACTTACGTTGGACTTGGTCTCTATTGTTTGCACCAACTTGGTTTCTTCTTCATTGAGGGGGAAAACAAAACCTTCACTTACCTGAAAGAAAATGAAAAACATTTCAGTAATAACCATATCAGTAAACCAATAAGTTCCCAGTAAACCAAAAAGTTTCCAGTAAACCAATAAGTTTCCAGTACATAAGTTAGTTTACATTAAACCCACAAGTTTACTGGTACGTAAATGTTATTTTATACCTGTTCAGATGTCAGACTGGCTAGTTTCTTGTCAAACGTTTCAGTTATTTTCAACAGAGACCACCTTACAATCCTTGGGATTTCATCTTTATACCTCTCCTCTCTTTCATAGCATAGAGTATGCTCACAGAACCATAGCTTTAAATAAGACAAACACATTTGTAAATTCAATAAGGCACTTCAATTATAATATATAATTGAAATAAACTTAAACATACTCACAGGCAGGAGTAGTAGGCAGCCTGAAGCTCTAATTGGGTCGTTCGGGTGCTTATTCATGTGGTTTATCATGTATTGGTGCACCACCACTGGCCAATTATAACTGTGAATTGTTTCCATTGATTCCAGGTAGAGCAGAATCTGTGCTGGAATCGAGTACCCTGTAGTTGAAGGAAATAAAACATTCGCAGCAATGAACATGATTATCAACCTGATGGCATCCATCTCATCCTCTTCCCCAACCGCCTTTCTCAGTGCATTAGCTATTTTAATGCATGTCACTTTTGGAGGCACCTCTCCGAAGTACTTTTCACAAAAATCTACTTGTGGTTTCTTGAGTACTTTGGTGGTTGGGAAAACCTCTGTTACCTCCCCTCTCAATGGCATGCCAAGAATCAAAGAAACATCCTGAGGCTTCAGCTTTAACATTTTGCCAGCTAGGTTGAAGGTTTCTGTGGAAGAGGAATACAAGCAGAGGAGTTCAAAAATCGCCTTGTTTGGTCGACTTGTGCTGTCTAGGCCAATCTTGTCATTTATAAACGCGTTCACCAAGTTGTTGAAGGGAGACTCTGCAAGCAACTCCTTCTGCCTGCTTGTCAATTTTGGATATGTTACTTTCAACTGGGTCCATGAAACAGGTCAATTTTGGATATGTTACTTTCAACTGTGTAAAAGAAATCAACTGGTTTACTAGAACTATTTGGTTGTACCAGTACACAACTTTATGAAACAGATCAATCTACAGGAAACATTATTATGTACTCGGAATAAGTTTATGAAACAGAAAATAGTTAAAGTTTTCAGTTACATACCTTTTTTCTAGGGCTCATTCTTCTACTTACTTGTTCTTCAATAACTGTCTTCGATCTGCTAGACCGAAGTTCATCAATGGATACTTTCTTACTTGATTGTTTTGATGAAGTAGGCTTTACCATCTTTCCAAAAAAAGTAATATCACACTGTAACGAAATCTCTTAGTTGTTCATAATATAGAGATAGATAGAGAGAGAGAAAAAAAAATTAGAACATTAGGGCTTTTTGAATGAAAAATTACCAGAGAAAATAACAAAAACGTATGTTCATGATATAGAGTGAGAGAGACGGAGAGAGAGAGAAAAAACCTACCTTTGAAATGAAATCAGGTGAAAGAGGGCTGAACTTAAATCGGGTGAAAGAGGTCTGAGACGAGAGAGAGAAAACCGTTCCTTCTTGGCTTCTGTTTATGAACTGAAATCTGGTGAAAGAGGGCTGATTTTAGAGGGATTTTATGGCTTCTGGTTCTTTAATGGCTGGTGGTTTTTGAGAGAGGAACTGTTTCTGAGTGAAGTTAATTGAAGAAGAGTGAACGTTTTGCTGGAGTAAAGGCGTGGGAGAGAGAGAGTGATGGATATGGGACGCCTCCACCTGCAACTGTCACATCGGGCCGAATTTTTCAGATTTTTTCACGTTTCCCGGGCAATTTGAGTGGCAAGAATCGTAAATATTGAGTGGCATGATTCGTAATTTTTTAGTGGCACGAATCGTAATTTTGTTAAAAAAGTAAGGGTATTTGATTTCTCCAAATTCAGATCTGACACAGAGGACCTCTTTTACATTTTTTCCCAACTTTGGATTGGGCCCTTATTTTGGGCTTAACTTTGGGCCTTTCATCCATTCCTTCTTTAGTATATTTACGTCCGCAACTTTACGGAGGCTATTGATTCGAAGAAATTTCTTTTCGACATTTCTTGTCATCTCGCTTGACTTACTTTTTTCGCTTGACTTGTCTTATTTTTTACTTGACGTTTAACAGGAGTCGTGGTTCCGTGCCTGAGAATTTGAGGGTCCGGTGCCAAAATTTAGTTTGGGGCCTCTCCATAATCAAAATATAAACAAATTACACAAAATAATAAACACGTTCAAAAATAATTTGACTATAAAAAGATAATTGATTGTTTATTTATCAACTCAAAATGTATTTAAAAGGCATCCAAAGCGAAATATTTACTTGAACTTTTTTCTCTTTGTATTCTTTGAAGCGAAATTATCAATTAACGGTTCGTAATCAATCTTGTCTAAGAACCTACTTTCAATGCTGCAAAATTAATGAAAAATTGTTGCACTCACAATTTATAAAGAAAAAATTGACCAACGAACTCTAACGGACTAGTCGATTTGATAAGAAATTTAGTCTTCAGGGAAATAAATAATTTGTAATAAATAAAAGAGAGAAGAAAAAGCAGTGTTGTAATGTGTAACAATAAAAAGATAGATAGAGAATAAACTATGATCTAGTTCAACAAAAACATAAAATAAAATATGATCAGTAAAAAAAGTGTAAAAAAGAAAGCCTTTTTGAGTCAAAGGTCCAAAAAGGACCTCCCTATTGTGGTTAAGAACAAGGGTGGATATTAAATAAGGATGAGGTCCAATCAGTCATCGACTGGTGGGCCCGAATTAAAAAAGTGCAATAAAAAATGTGCCAGATTTTTTAAATACCCTCTCTGCCCTTCGTACCTGACTTTCACGGATATCCTCATTCCCATTTGCCTTTCTCTCTCTAAAAACTTTCACCTTTTTCAACTCTGCAACATTTTTTTCTCTCTCTATATTTTTCATTCTCAACAATCACCACATGAGATTCATTATACTAGAAATTTCTACAGTTCTATATTCTTTCTCTCTCTAAAACATTTCTACACTCTTTTTTCTCTTGATAGAAACCTTAAATTCAAATTTGCAGATATCTTGAAGCAACAAATTCGGATTTAGGGTTTAAAATACCAAATGTTGGCTCTCTGTTTACAAGGACATGGTTTAAAATACCTAAAGTTATTGTTTTTGGAATAGTTTGATTTCTTGGATAGGTTTGGTGAAAGTTTAATGGTGAGGAGATATTAAAAAATACTAACCATGATTTTTTTGGAAAAATCAGATTCAGTGAAATTTAATAGGGAATAAATCTTTTTCTTCAACAGAGATTCATGGTGAAGAAATCAGATCTTGAGTTATCCTTAACTTAATCTGCTTTTACTATTTTTTTGTTTTTTACTTCACATATTTGTCCTGTGATTTTTCTAGATTCAAAAAATCATGTATTTTTAAATCAGATCCAAGATCTGTTAGTTTGGTCTACATGGGAAATTATATGCAGATTTGACGAGATCTAAAGCAACAAATCTGGATCTAAAGTAGTGTACATTCCTCAGTTCCGGCTACATATGGGGTCATCCTTAATTTGATTTTCTTTGACTATTTTAGTTTTTTACAAGAAATTCCCGGTGCACAAGAAAATTTCCGATACATAAGAAAATTTCCGATACACAAGAAAAATTCCCGGTACCTAATATCTTAAAGTTTCCTTCGAATATTTTTCTAGTGTCTAGTACATAACCAAATGTCCCATACATTCGAAAATGTCCCGTACATTCGAACATGTCCCGTACATTCACAAATGTCTTGTACATTTAAAAATTCCTGGTTCATGTTAAGAAGGCAAAGTACATAAAAAGTTATACTATGCCAGTACATAAAAATAAATTTAATGTACAGTACAAAGAAAAATGTCTCATAAATTTTCTTTGAAAGTAATTTACGTTTTGGAAGGAATGTCCTATAAACTCTCTATCATATAAGGAGAAAATGTTTGAGAGAAGGAAAGAAGTTAAGATTGGAGAGAGAAAATATATTTAGAAAAAATATAGAGATAGAATCAAATAAATGGGAAACTACCAAAAAATATATGGAAACAAACTAATGAAAAACTACCAAGAATGAGAAAAATTTCTCTTTGTACAGTTTGTTATCAAAACGTAATTGTTGCTAAACCAGAAAAAAATTTAGAAGTAATATCTATTACATATTTCCAAAAAAGAAAAGAACTTTAAGATTTTAAGAAAAAACTATACTTACAGTTTCCCGGTGCACAAGAAAACACTACATATGGGGGTATCCTTAATTTGATTTGCTTTGACTATTTTATTTTTTTACTAGAAATTTCCGGTGCACAAGAAAATATCTGGTACACAAGAAAATTCCCGGTACCTAACATCTTAAAGTTTCCTTCGAATATTTTTCTAATGTCTAGTACATAACCAAATGACCCGTACATTCGAACTGTCCAGTACATTCACAAATGTCATGTACATTTAAAAATTCCTGATTCATGTTAAGAAGGCAGAGTACATAAAAAGTTATACTATGCCCAGTACATAAAATAATTTCCGGTACACAAGAAAATTCCTCGTACAAAAAGTGTCTAATACATAACTAAATGAGTGGTACATAAAACAATTCCTGGAGCACAAAAATATTCCTAGAACAAAACTTTCTCCTACATAACCAAATGCCTAGTACAGAAAAAAATTCCGGGTACACAAGAAAAATCTCAATACAAAGTGTCTAGTACATAACCATATTAGTACTAAACAAGAAAATTCCCGGTACAAAAGACAATTCCTAGTACAAAAGTGTCCAGTAAATAAAAAAATGTACAGTACAAAGAAAAATGTCCCAAAAATTTGCTTTGAAAGTAACTTACGTTTTGGAAGGAATGTCCTATAAGCTCTCCATCATATAAGGAGAAAATATTTGAGAGAAAGAAAGAAGTTAAGATTGGAGAAAGAAAATATATTTAAAAAAATATATAGAGATAGAATCAAATCAATGGGAAACTACCAAAAATATATGAAAACAAACTAATGAAAAACTACCAAGAATGAGAAAAATTTCTCTTTATACAGTCTGTTATCAAAACGTAATTGTTACTAAACTAGAAAAAAATTTAGAAGTAATATCTATTACATATTTCCAAAAAAGAAGAGAACTTTTAGATTTTAAGAAAAAACTATACTTAAAACAAAAGAAAAAAAATCACAAAGATATAAAGTATTTGAACAGGAAGAAAAAATATTTGTAGAAAGAGAAAAAAATTAGTTTAGATTTGAGAGAGAGAGAGAGAGATGGAGAGGACGGCATTAATGTAGAGAGAGAAAGTGGAGAACATAGTGTAGAGGGAGAAACTGAAAACACGGGATTTATTAATGGCATTTCTGTAATTTCGGGTGGCAATCTATGTAAATAGGAATACAAATTTGGTTATTGTTGTAATTTCCCCCAATGATGTGACTAGTGGACCTGCCCCTCATTCTTTATGGGCAGTGGGCCTGCTTCTTGTTTTGGAGAAAGAAACGGACCTTTTGCCCAACCCCTCAAAAAGAAACTAGAGAGAATATATAGTGCCAAAAGAAAATGGAGAGAGAAATTTAATAACCAAAGAAAAGTATAGAGAGAAAAATAGTTCACGTGAGTTTAATCTAAGGGTCTTCTAAAGGCACCGGGGCAAAAGGCTGTTAGCATCCGGAAATTTTATTGACTCGGGTCAAAAGTCATTGACCCAAATTCATTTGCTTCTTGCATCTTCTTCTTCCAAAACAAAATGAATCCCACCTCATTTTTCTTCAAAATGAAATGAATCCCAACTCATTTTTCTTCAAAACAAAATTTATTTTCTTCAATTACATTAAGAAGACGTTCTCACCATTCAAATAATAAAACCTAAAGGCCAACCATTTTAATTGAGTTTTTCATCTGAAAAGGAACCAAATGAAATGCTTTTGAACTTCTTGTACCTTGTGAAAAGGTTAAACCTTTGAATGATGAACACACTCGAGTATAACCGAGTGGAGGTGAAGAAGATGATCGTCTCGGTTGATAACCGAGAGAGAGGGAGAAAGGATGTTGGTCTCGGCTATAACCGAGAGGATAGGTGACAACTCTCGGGTGAAGCCGAGAGTGATGATATGGATACTCGGGTATAACCGAGAGAGAAGGATGGAGCTCTCGGTTATAACCGAGGATGATTGATGATGATCTCGGGTGAAACCGAGAGATGAAGATTGGTGAGCTGTTGATCGTGTGAGAGAGAGAGAGAGATAGGTAAATACCTTGTTTATTAACACTACAACTTGTATTACAATATGTCTTGGTATGAGTATATATAGGTTTTACATGATAGAGTTTTAAATTATCAAAACTAATCTATACTAATCTAAACTATAATCCTAATATCTAAGGAATCCTAGTTGTAGTAGGATTCCTATTTGGACCAAGTCCACTCGGTTTGGCCAAGTGGAGTGGACCTTCCAACACTCCCCCTCAAGTTAGAGCGGGAATGGAAGTAACGCCTAACTTGCCAATTATGTTCTTGAACGGTTCTGCCCCAAGTGGCTTTGTGAAGATATCCGCTAACTGATTTTCTGTACTGGTGAAGCGTGTGGCAATGACGTTGTCTTTAATCTTTTCACGAACGATGTGGCAATCTATCTCAATGTGTTTTGTACGTTCGTGGAAGACGGTATTATCAGCAATGTGGAGAGCGGCCCGATTGTCACAGTAAACTGTCATCGGGTCAGAGTGGTCGATTCCAAAATCAAGTAGTAAATACTTGAGCCATTGTAATTCGCATGTGAGGATGGCTAAAGCTCGATATTCTGCTTCTGCCGAAGATTTGGCAACTGTGGGTTGCTTCTTTGATTTCCAGGAGAGAGGGCTGGATCCTAACATTATGAAGTATCCAGTAGTGGATCTACGGGTTGAAGGGCAGCCAGCCCAATCTGAATCACAGTATCCTGTAATATGGAGAGAGCTGTCTGCGGATAAGAAGACTCATTTATCAACAGTACCCTTCAAGTATCGTAGTATGCGATGAGCTGCGTCTAAGTGTACTTGGCTAGGTGTTTGCATGAATTGACTGAGGTTGTTTACGGCGAAGGTGATGTCCGGCCGTGTAACCGTTAAGTAAAGTAATCTGCCGATGAGACGACGGTAAACTGACGGATCTGGTAAAGGAGTACCGTCGGTGGGACTGAGACGGAGTTTTTGTTCCATGGGAAACTCAGAAGGACGTGCAACGGTGAGTCCAGAATCTTTCAAAATATCAAGAGCATATTTCCTTTGACATAGAAAAATGCCTTGTGATGAGCGAGATACTTCGATACCAAGGAAGTACTGTAGACGGTCCAGATCTTTTAGTGAAAAGGCTTTATTTAGAAATATTTTTAACTGGGAGATAGCATGATCATTATTTCCCGTGATAATTATATCGTCTACGTAGACAAGGACATAGATTTGAGTGGAGTGAGATCGAAAGGTGAAAAGAGAATAGTCACTTTTAGACTGAGAAAAGCCACGTTCGATGAGAACGGAGGAAAATTTTGAAAACCATTGTCGAGAGGCCTGTTTGAGACCATAAAGAGATTTATGAAGACGACATACTTTAGACTCCCCCTGAGATGAAAAACCGGGGGGTAATTTCATGTAAACTTCTTCATTAAGGTCGCCTTGAAGGAAGGCGTTATTTACATCCAATTGATGGAGACTCCACCCTTTAATGGCGGCAAGAGAAAGAAGGACACGAACGGTTACTAATTTAGCAATTGGAGCAAAAGTGTCATTATAGTCCAACCCCTCGATTTGGGTGTAGCCTTTGGCTACTAGGCGGGCTTTATTTCGCTCTATAGATCCATCGGATTTGAATTTAATTTTATACACCCATTTGCAACCGATGGGCTTTTTGCCGGGTGGTAAACCAGTGATTGTCCAGGTTTTGTTTTCTTCCAAGGCTGAGATTTCCTTGGCCATGGCCTCTTTCCAATGAGGAGACTTCATTGCTTGAGTGAAAGAGGTTGGTTCGGTAGTTGATAAAACCGAAGAGAGAAATTACTGATGAGAATTGGAAAACGAATTTATGGAAAAATATTTTTCAAGAGGATATTTTATAGTGTTTGTATTGGAACACACATAGTCATCTAGATGACTAGGTGGGCGGCGAGACCGAACCGGTCGGCCGGAATCGGCGACGACAGAGTCAGAGCTCCGGTCGTCGGGTGAAGGATTCGGCAACGAGGAGTCATTGCTCGGTGGTGGGACAGACGGTTCTGGAGGCACACCAGAACCGGGGTGTCCATCACGGTCTGCTGAAGGCACCCCTGATGGGGAAGACGGTCCATCAGGGGTGTCTGAAGGCACCCCTGTCGCTGGATCCAGACCCGCGGGAACAGGAACAACAGATTCATCAGTGAATCTGCTGCTGTCCGGCGGTGAGATGGATTTAATGTTGTCGTTTGCCGGAAAGACAAATGTGTCGTCGTCGTCGATGGAGATGAAGGGTGGCGGACGTGAGATAGAGGGTTTTACCGTCGGTGTAGATGACATCGGGAATCGGTTTTCAATGAAAGTCACATCACGCGAAATATATATACGTCGTGTGGAGATATCATAAATTCGATAACCCTTTTGTCCATTTGGATAACCAAGGAAGATGCCGGCGGAGGAGCGAGCATCCATCTTAGTTTTGACCAAAGGGATTCGGGCATAACAAAGACATCCGAATACGCGTAAGTGTGAAAGATTCGGAGGAGAACCCATGAGGACTTCATGAGGTGATTTTCCATCAAGGATAGGTGTAGGTAACTTGTTAATGAGATAGACGGCGGTTAGAACGCATTCTCCCCAAAAGGAAAGAGGGAGATGAGCTTGAAGACGTAAAGATCGTGCCACTTCAAGAATGTGACGGTGTTTGCGCTCAACAACTCCGTTTTGTTGAGGTGTATAGGTACAACTACGTTGGTGGGAAATTCCTTTTTCAAGGAACCAACGTTGTAGAGAATTATTCATAAATTCGGATCCGTTATCCGATCGAATTGTTTTAATGTTGCAATTGAATTGTGTGTGAACGTAATTAGAGAAATTCATAATTAACGTATTTGAGTCCGATTTGGAACTCATGAGAAATATCCAAGTACAACGGGAAAAATTGTCAACAAGGGTTAAAAAATAACGACACCCGGAGGTGGAGGGAACCGGAAAGGCACCCCATAAATCCATATGTACTATGTCAAAAATACTTGAAGAAGTAGTAGTACAATTTGGAAAAGGTAAGCGACTTTGTTTTGAAAGAGGACATAATTCGCACGGTACTTTATTTGATAAAAAATTAAATTTCATACATGGAAGTCTAGAATTAAAATATTGAAAACGTGAAAAAGATGGGTGGCCAAGACGGCAATGCCATAAAACAAAAGACTCATGACTAGAATTATCTCGAACTAAATTTGAAACTGAAAGGATGGGACGCTCCGTGCGAAGGAAGTAAAGGTCGTCATGAAGACTACCATGCCCAATCTCCGTCCTTGTTGTTCGGTCCTGAAAAAGACACAAATCACGGTCAAATAGGACGGTACAACGAAGTGATTTAGAAATCTGAGATATAGATATGAGATTAAATTGAAAAGAAGGGATGTGAAGAACATCCTGTAAATAAAATCTATTCGTAAAATAGATGGTACCAATATGATCAACCTTGACTCGGGAGTCGTCCGGTAATCGGACATATAAATCCGGTGGTGCAAGGGAATAAGAAGAAAATCTTGAAAGATTTGAACAAATATGTTTAGCGGCTCCCGAATCAATAACCCATGAAGGATGAAAAGAAGAAGAGTACTTACCTGTGAGATTGATGAGGGGATCCTTGTTGGTGCCGTTAGAGTGTTCGGTGGATTGCCTATTTCGGTCCAATAATGCTAAAATACCTTGATATTGCTCATTAGTGAAAGATGACGCTGCAGGCACCCCCGAACCGTTATGGTTCATGGCCGAACCATTGCTGTCCATAACCGAGGCAGTCACGGCATCTTGTCGTGTTCGGTTCCTACCACGTTGACCATAATTGGGTGGATACCCATGTAATTTGTAGCATGAGGAAACATCGTGTCCATGAATTTTGCAATTTTCGCAAAAGGGTCAAGGACGTTTAGTACGTTGTCTATCGGAACCGTTGAATCGGTTATGTGAGTAATCGTTGGAACCAACGGCAAGGGCAGCAGTATTGGAGTCAACATTCATGGGAGTAACGAGATTTTGTTGAACCTCTTCTTGCTTGATAAGTGAATGTATTCGAAGAATTGAAGGGAAGGTTTCAATTAACAAGATTTGACTCCGAATTGATGAGAACCGGTCATTAAGACCTTGAAGAAATTCCATAGCTCTATCTTGGTTGGTTCTTTCAACCAAAGAGCGACCATGTCCACATATACAAGGCTCGGTGATTAGCAAGGAATTGAGTTCATCTTGAAGAGCCTTGAGATGTGTAAAATACGTAGAAACGTCTAAATTCTCTTGTTTGAGACAAGAAATAGCTCTCTTTAATTGAAAGATTTTAGGAGCATTGGTTTGATGGAATCGATCAAAGAGATTCTTCCAGATATCGGATGCCGTCTCATCATATAAGATAGATGATCGAAGAGGTGGGTCTACCGAATTAATAAGCCAACTAGAAACGAGATCGTTGCATCGTCCCCATTGTTCTAATTCATTAGGATCGGTGGGTTTATCGATGCTTCCGTCTACGAAACCTAGTTTGCCTTTTGCACTTAAAGCTTTTGACATTCCTCGAGACCATGAGGAGTAATTATCACCGGTTAGAAGTGGTGTAATAAGAATAGTAGTAGGAGAATCCGAATGGTGAACATCAAACGACCCACTATTGAGATTAGTGTGAATTTGAGAAGTTTCCGAAGTTTCGGGAGTAGTCATGATTCAAGAGAAAAAAAATTTGAAGGCTCTTATACCATGTGAAAAGGTTAAACCTTTGAATGATGAACACACTCGAGTATAACCGAGTGGAGGTGAAGAAGATGATCGTCTCGGTTGATAACCGAGAGAGAGGGAGAAAGGATGTTGGTCTCGGCTATAACCGAGAGGATAGGTGACAACTCTCGGGTGAAGCCGAGAGTGATGATATGGATACTCGGGTATAACCGAGAGAGAAGGATGGAGCTCTCGGTTATAACCGAGGATGATTGATGATGATCTCGGGTGAAACCGAGAGATGAAGATTGGTGAGCTGTTGATCGTGTGAGAGAGAGAGAGAGAGATAGGTAAATACCTTGTTTATTAACACTACAACTTGTATTACAATATGTCTTGGTATGAGTATATATAGGTTTTACATGATAGAGTTTTAAATTATCAAAACTAATCTAAACTAATTTATACTAATCTAAACTATAATCCTAATATCTAAGGAATCCTAGTTGTAGTAGGAATCCTATTTGGACCAAGTCCACTCGGTTTGGCCGAGTGGAGTGGACCTTCCAACATACCTTAATGGTGTTATCATAGCTGCAAGAAAATAAAATATCCATATGTTGATGCCATTGAACCATCTTCACATCGTGTGAGTGTCCTTGCAAAACTGAAACATAGTCAAACTCATTCCCAGGTTGTAGTTCCCAAATCCAAACAGATTTGCCTCGACTACATGTTGCAAGCAGGTTGTATCTTCCCACTCTTCACGAAAATGAAGTCAAAAGTATGTCATGGTTTTCACATCCGAATACCTTCTCTCTCTCACACTAAAATGCAAGTAATAGCTTGAGAGCCCTAGACCACAAACTCTGAGACGTCTAATTTTCCAATGGCACCCATGAAAAAATCAAGGTCATCTTCAACAAAGAAATCGAATCAGAACCAACAACAATCCCAACCATCCAAGTTTGGTATCCAACACTTCTTTGAGCGTCACACCCAACATTCCCAAAAACTTAAAAATGTTCAAACACCCGAAACATCTAATTCTATCGTTCAGCCTCAAACCACACCTCCTTCAACAGCTCAGACGAATTCTCCGGCTATTGACGTATCTCAAGGTTGTTTCGGTATTGCCACCGTTGGTGAGAGATCCGACACCATTGTCGTTGTTGCTTTTTGGACGACTTAGGGTTTTGCCTCAGCTTGGAGAAGAAGATGAGGAAGAAGCTTTTGCTGGCTAATTAAATCACGTCAGAGAAAGTCTAAATGGAGGAAGAGAGATTTTTGTGAGATGGATGGAGGGGTTAGGGTTAAGTCCACTTGAATGGTGCCTACATAGTTGGACGGTGCTAATAGAGAAAAGAGCGGTTGAGTCTGGTGCTAAAAGAGATGGATGCTAATAGCCTTTCGGCCGGGTGCCTTTAGAAGCACCCTTAATCTAATTGCCTTATCCTACGTGCAAAGCAGAGAGAAAACAATGGAAAGGAGCTGCCATACGTAGTTGTAAACCGGGGGCCCACATGAGATTACTCTTTTTTTTTTTGTTGAAAGGGATACATTTATATAAAGAGTCTATTACAATAATTTAAGACGAAAAACATAAATACCAAAATTAAAGAAGTACAACAAAATATCACAACTGAAGAAGTGCATAGTATTACGTCGGTTTGCAGACCAGTCTTCATTGTGTCGCTTGCAAGGCTTGCAGCTCTTCATGAGAAATGTACCATAATTAATCTTAAGAGTCCTTCTGGTAGCTATTAAGACGAACCTCATATCTAACTTCTTGTAACACTTGAGATGGATTAAACATACACCCAAAATCTCCGGAAGAGACGAGGGTGTCTGCAAGATGGAATCAAAGGATGATTCCGGGGTATCCCGCCAGTATTCTCCATATACGGAGACCATATCCGATCGAGTTCTACAATGTAGAAGCAGTTCAGACACCTGGTAAATGAGATCGCCGTCATACCCCAAGTATAAATACCCTGCTAATCCGACAAAAGACCGCAATTCAATCGCGTAAAGGGGTGGAGGTAAACATGTTACAGAACTTGGAATAAGAGTTAAATCTATTATACCGCCAAAAGCCAATATAATCAACAAAAAGTGAGCTGGAAGATAAGTAACATAAACTGCACGTTGAAAGTGAATATTTATATACGACGTAGAGTGCCGACCGGGGTCGAAGGGAAAGTTTAGATGAATGCCTTTTATTATTAATCTGATAGAAATACAGAAGTGTCTAACATATGTACGATTAGTGTACCTACGAGATTACTCTAAGTTTCTAACTGTTTTAGCGTAAAAGTGCCTTTTTTTACTGACTTTTAAACATGGAAACCATGATATTGGGCCCACGTCAGTGGGGGCCCAGTGCGGGCGCTTTGCCCGCACCGGGCACCTCACGGCCCTGGTGGTCACAAGAGCGAAGTCAGGATTTTATTTTAGGCAGGACTGACTTACGTAAGGTTTCGTGTATGGAGTTTTAAGACATTACTACTTCCAAAAGATGATGACATTTTTTTTATTGTAATTGATTCATTAATTCTTTTATTGTTTTATTTTCTATTATCTACCTTTATATACCCAAAATTTGTGAAGCGAAGAAAAATTTCGAAGTTAGATTTGTGACAAAAACACAAAAATTGAAGGCATCAACTTCGCTAAAAAAAGTTGAGGAGAAGCATATGGAAATAGTTGAAGAGGTAATGAAAAAAAAAAAAAAAGATGAAAAAAGAGGAAAGACGAAAAAGGGAAAAAAAGAGGAAGAGTTGAGAGAAAAGGATTTCACTACTTGCAAAAGATAAAGATATTTATGTGTATTAAATTTGTAGTCCTTGTAGTCGGAAAGCATTATTAGTGCTTGCAAAAGAAAAATAACATTTTTGTATTCAATTACAGTTGATTCATACGTTTAATTTTTACGATAATTATTTTTTTACTAATAATCATGCCTAAGATTTGAGAAGCGATTTTATATAATAACTATTTCAGAATAAAACACAAAAGAGGACATAAACTCTTTCGTCTTACCAAGTAAATTAAACAAAATATGATACAATATTAAGTTTTCGTGTACGAAGAAAAAAAGTTCGGAGAAAAGAGACTCTTCCCTTCACTACAACAACTAAAAGAACAGAGCGAACTTGAGAAAGACGAACAGAAAGAAAAAAATACGAAATCTAGACCAGGAAAGATGAAATGAAGAAAAATAAAAGAAAATAACATAAAATTTAATAATAAAAAGAAAATTAAGGTACAACCAAATTGCAAATTGAATTAGATGTTGACCCATATTCATAGTTGATTGAACAACTTTGGGAGATTAGAATAGAGATTTCTTCTCTTATATCTTGTCCTTTCGCTTAACTTGTTTTTTTTTTGCTTCATTTGTTCTTGTTTGCCCGACTTGCTTAGTTTTTAATAGAGTCAAGACAGTGTGAAGTTCAAATCAGTCGCTATATCTAAGCTCTTAAATATCCCAATTTTTTTTGGTCATATTTCTGGCGAAGAAGAAATAAGTTAAGAAAAGTAATAATGAAAGTAAGTAAATGTGATACAAGAGATTTACGTAGTAACTGTAAAAAAAAAAGAGATTTACGTAGTTTAGTTGACGAGACATTATTTACAACCAACAATGATGCCATGATCTTCATTACAAATGAAAAAACAAGATTATTGGATAAATTTAGTAAAATCCTCGCACTCAGTCGATTCTGACTCTCTCTCAAATCGAAAACTTGATACCCATTTACATTGGTAACAATTCTTTATAAGACTAGGACAAGCATTAATTAACGCTGCGAGCCAAAATTTTGAAAACTATCTTTTGGATTGCAAATTGAATTAGATATTGACCTATATTCATAGCTGATTCGACAACTTTGGGGGATTAAAATAGAAATATCTTATCACATATCTCGTCCTTTTGCTTGACTTGTATATTTTTGCTTGACTTGCTTGACGTTTTATGGAGTCAAGACAGCTAGAAGTTCAAATCAATCACTATATATAAGCTCTTAAATATCCCAAGTTTTAGGTCATACTTATGATGAAGAACAAATAAGTTGAGAAAAGTAATAACGAAAATAAATAAATAATACAATAAGAGATATTTACGTAGTTTGATTGATGAAACCTTCTTTACGAAAAACAATGATGCAATCATTTTCACTATAAATGAAGAACAAGATTACTATGTAGCTTAGTAAATCTTAGCGGCTCTTACTCTCCCTCTCTCTCTCTCCAAAATAAAAAAAAACTTAGAAACTCTTTTGCATTGGTAACAACTCTTTATAAGCTTTGCAACAAAAAACCAAGTCTTTATAAGCTAGGACAAAAATAAGTAAACTTTGCAAGCCAAAACTTTAGAAACTATTGGCAGATTTAACATATCTACTGAGTAGCTCAATATCTAAGAATGCTACTATAGTCTATATGCGACTATGGTTTTACTAAAGACCACTATAGGGCAAAAATAATGTCCTAAATTGCTAAGCAACACCAAAAGTAAAAATCAAGTATAATCGAGTTTTTGTTCCATGTTATACACAACTCCGTTTTACTCAAAAAGTTTACTGGACAAAAATAATTGAAACTAATTAATTAGATATTTTAAATTTCTAAACCAACACTAAAAGCAAAAAAATCAAACATAACCGAATTTGTCCTCTAAATAATTTTGGGTCCAATTTTATCTTTTAGTCAAAATTGCTACAATTAATTGTTTATAAAAAAAAAAAAAAAAAAAATTGAACGTTAAGCTAAAAATTTAACCAAATATTAACAAAAATCAAAACAAATGATATTCCAATAAGAGCATCCAATGTTGTAATTAGAGGTAGAACCTAATAGCCCATTTCGAATGCACACGGTTGACATTATTAGATAGAACCTAATGGTTTCAATTTACTTATTTAATAGAGATAGCTTTCTTAACAATGAAAATAAAAGACCTATTTATAGGCTTGAAACCCTAAAATAATAGAAACTTAAAATTACTAAAACTTTAAAATAACTAAAATCTAGAAAACTGGTAAAAACTAGGAAAATTATCAAAATTGGGAAACTGTTAAAAACTAGGAAATCTTCCTTAAAACAACTAATATTCTGAAACTACTCAAACTAAGAAAATATATAATTCGGAAACTACTAAAAATAGAAAATCTTCATGTAAGTCATCCAATCCCAGACTTGTCACGGTCCCACTTGACATAAAATCTAATGTTATTTTGTCAGCTGCATCATCCTCCCCGGGTTGGACATAATTCGACTTCGAATTTGAATCGTCTTCGTCCGAATCATCTCCAGAATATGGTAATAAGTCCTTCACATTGAAAACATCCGAGGAGTGAACATGACTTAACAATTTCAGACGATAAACATTTAGATTAATTTTTTCAAGTATCTCTAGTGGTCTGAGTTTTATTGTTGATAACATGTTATATTCGCCCACTTGGAATCTATCTTTGGTTAAAACGACCCAAACATACTCACCCTCTTCATACTCCACGTGTTCCTCTATGCTCACCCTATAATGAACTATATTCGGTAAAGTCTCACTGGAAAATTGATTTATTTGATATGGAATATCTTTTAGTGGTGGTAAACCGTCAGATAGATCTGTAGGGAAAACATTCTGAATTCTTCCAATGTTGGGAGAACGAAATATGGAATCACGTCATCCTCCCACTCAGGTCAAGGCCCGTAAAATCTCGGCCCATGGACCTTATTCACACTCGGAATGGTCCGGGAATATTCTTGGTCCAGGCCCAAGACCCTAAAGTCAAGATCCAACAAGATGGTCCGGACCAATCGAGGCTTAGGGTTTGCATAGGTCCGGTTCAAACATGGTTCGGCCCTAGGCCAACAACTTGGGACGAGCCTATGCTCGGTTTGGCCGAGGCCAGCCGCTTCTAGGCATATGTCAGACGCGTCTTGACCCTAGGCCAGGACGCTAGTGATGATGCATAAAATGTCAAGACGTTGACTAACGTCTGAAGAGTCAAGATTTGCATCTTTTTAATTAAAAAAGGGTAAAAAATTACATTAAGTGTTTCAGTGGCGAATCTGTAAATAATCAGACCTGAAGTCCATTGGGTCAACCCGACTTAAGGTAGCAAACAGTCGAGTCCTTGATGGTCCACCACATATTCCCCTAACTGGGAGGTCGGTTAGAGGAAACCAGCCCTTTAAAACGCCCTTGGCACGAACAAATTTCTTTCTTCTCTGATCTGTTACATGGGCATATGAAATACACCCAAATACTCTTAACGCTTCCACATTTGGTTTAAAACCACTACATGCCTCTTCAGGTGTTTTAGGCAAAACACTTTTGGTAGGAGAATTGTTCAAAACATAAACAGAACTAGCAACAGCTTCTGCCCAAAAAAATTTGGGTAAGTTTTACCTTTAATCATACTCCTTGCCATCTCAAAAATTGCCCTATTTTTCCTTTCTGAAATTCCATTTTGTTGAGGTAAGTAACTTACAGTAAGCTGATGTTTAACTCCCTGTTCCTTACAAAAATCAGAAAATTGGTTAGAGGTATATTCACCACCTCTATCTGTTTTGAGTAGGGTTTTTTAGACAATGACCCCCATTTATTTAGCAATATTAGGGGGACACCCCTAAAATGATTTCCGTTTAGGCGTTAACCCCCAAAGTCCCTTTTCCGTTGAAACAGCCGTGAAGTAGTCGTCGTGCGAACCGCACGCTCGCCCACTGACCAAAATACCCTTATCCTAATCCGACGGTCAGAAATAGCGTTTTCGATGGAGGGTCCAGATCTATTCCATGTTTTAAACCGTCCCATCCCACTCCTCAGCAAATGAGAAAACGCGGGAGTTAATGCCTTGCTTTTCTTTCTCGATTTCTATCTAACAAAACCAACGAAACCCTAGAAATCTTTCCAACTGTTCGAGCTTGGATTAGGGCAAAATCGAAGGTGGGTTTTGAGCAGCAAGGTTTAAATTGATGTTCATCTCTGTTTCTCTCTCTAAGGTTGTCGGTTAAGCTTCAAAACCTTCGATTAGCATTAGTGGGTTGTCTTGAACGCCCTAAATTGTTCAGCGAGTAATGGCTTCTCTTCGTGGTTTGTAAGTAGCTCTAAACCAAGCTTTATCATCTGTTTACTTGTCATTTGAGTCATTTACTTCATATACACTCGATATTTGATACTTGTAGTCTGGAATTTAGGGTTTTGTTCATACTTATGTCTTTAACTTTTAGTCTGGGATTTAGGTTCGTGTTAGTGATGTTGTTATGATAGGATTTATGGTTTGTGATCTTGTGCAATGTATAAGATAGTGATTATCAAATGTTATGCCTGATAGTGATGTTGCTCTGTTGTATTAACATTACAATGGCATGTTCTATTGTTCCTACTGTTGTGTTAGCCTTATAATGCCATATTCTTGTTAGGTTAATGTTTCTTACATGTTATGATTAAGTTATTAACTCAATTTTGTGAATAATATAGTGATTATCAAATGTTATGCCTGATAGTGATGTTGCTCTGTTGTTTTAATATTACAATGGCCTGTTCTATTGTTCCTACTGTTGTGTTAGCCTTATAATGCCATATTCTTGTTAGGTTAATGTTTCTTACATGTTATGATTAAGTTATTAACTCAATTTTGTGAATAATATAGTGATTATCAAATGTTATGCCTGTTAGTGATGTTGTTCTGTTTTTTTAACATTACAATGCCATGTGATATTGTTCATGCTGTTGTGTTAACTTTATAATGCCACATTCTTGTTAGGTTAATGTTTCTTACATGTTATGATTAAGTTATTAACTCAATTTTGTGAATAATATAGTGATTATCAAATGTTATGCCTGTTAGTGATGTTGTTCTGTTTTTTTAACATTACAATGCCATGTGATATTGTTCCTGCTGTTGTGTTAACTTTATAATGCCACATTCTTGTTAGGTTAATGTTTCTTACATGTTATAATTAAGTTTCTTACATGTGGTTGCCTTCCTTCTATCTTTCAGGCCTAGGGCAGAACTTGGTAGTAAAACTCTTGTTGTTAACTATGATGGAAATTGGAGAACTTCCCAAAAGAAGGGAAAATGGAGATATGAGGACTATTTGTGTGGGAAGATTGCTATTTTTGAAGGTATTGATGGGGATGAGCTAAACATGCTGGATTTGATTAAAGGTATGGGGTCTAGGGACATGGATTTGGTAGGACACAATATGGTGTTCTTGTACTTGAAGAAGGGCAAAATGATAACAATTCATAAAGAGGCTGATTTGTTAAAATGGTGGGCAGAAGGAGATCTTGATTCTTGGGGAAGGGCTAATTTGTTCTTAGATCACAACCCTACATTGAATAAGATCAGAAATATTCATAAGGGTACACCTACTAAGGAGATAGTGACTGAACAGAGCCATAATACACCTATAGGGCAAGGAATAGTCACAGTCAACAGGAGGACCCCATGTCTCCTAAGGAGTCCTACTGTTAGGAAGAAGTTATATGAAGATGGTGAAGTTGAAGAAGTAATAGGCAGCAGCAGCAAGTCCAGGCAAAGTAAGAAAGGAAAGCAAAAGGTTATGAGATAGAAGCAGAGTCTGAGGAGTTGGGTGATGAAGAGTTAGATGACATGCCCAATCTAGATGGGATTGATCCCACCTCAAATGATGTTCCAATTGAACCTAATGTGGTGCATTATGATTTCAATGCAATTCATAATGAAGTCCCAGTTGAATCTCAACAACCTGAAACTGATGGATTGCCTGTTGGCATAGATGACCTTCCTGTTGAAGAGGATTATTATAGTTACAACTCAGAAAGTGATGATGATTATGATCCAACTAAAGATAATGAGACTCATGGGTCAGATTCTGATGTAGATCCAACTGATCATCCTATACCACCATCTGTAGAGTTTAGAGAATTTGTTAATGAATCAGAGAACTTGTATACAAATGAAGAGTCCTTAGAGCATAACAGGGTTGAGTTGGCAAATGATGTGATTTCTGAAGGTATGAAGTGGGATAATGTGCATGAAGCTAGGAAGTTTTTAAGGAGGTTTGCTGTGCTCAATAGATTTGAGTACAAGTTTGTTAAGAATGAAGACTACAGGTTGAGAGTTAAGTGTGTTAATGCAGGTGATGGTTGTCCATGGTTTTTCTATGCAAGAAAGAGTCCAAAAGATAATTTCTCAATTGTCTTGAAGCAGATAGTTAACACACATACATGTGAGCATAATTCTGTTTTGCATAACAGGATGGCTCATTGTTCTTTTGTGGCTGAAGAGTTGGAGGAGATTATCAGAGCACAGAAAAGAAACAACTTCAACCCCAAGAACATCATAGATGCTGTTTGGCAAAAGTTCACTGTCAATATTAGTTATTGGACAGCTTGGAGAGCAAGAGCTATTGCTCTTGAGAAGATTTATGGGAACTATGAAGATGGTTATAAAATGGCACCAGCAATGTGTATGAATCTGTTGACTTCAAACCCAGGAAGTATGGCAACATGTGCAAGGTATGATTCTGACCATAGGTTTAAAAACTTATGTATTTCATTCAAACCATTCTTAGATGGTTTTGTGAAGGGTTGTAGACCTGTAATTGGCTTAGATGGATGCTTCTTAAAGGGTAAGTATGGTGGTGTTTGCTTAGCTGCCACTGCTCTAGATGGGAACAATGGTTTATACCCTTTAGGAATCTTTATTTGCAGCTCAGAAAACTTTGAGAATTGGTATGAATTTCTTAGATAAATCAGTGACCATGTAAAGAAACACCCAAACCTTCTCACAATCATCTCTGATAGGCAGAAGGGTTTGATTGAAGTTGTTAGTCAAATCTTTCCAAATAGTCCACACAGATTTTGTTTCAGACACTTGTACAAGAACTTTAAGAAGTCATTTGCTGGTGATCACCTTAAGAACTTGTCATGGTCAGCAGCCAAAGCATACAAGAAAGAAGATTATAAAAAATGGGCTGATGAACTGAAGAAAGATGATGAAAGAGCATACCAGTGGCTGCATAGGCTAGATGTTAGTTCATGGGTCAGGGCATTCTTTGATGAAAGAACTAAATGTGAACATATCACAAACAACTTCTCAGAGAGTTTGAATAGTTGGATAGGAGATCTTAGAGATTTACCCCTGTCATCAATGGTAGATAAATTCCATTTGATGATGATGTCTCTTTTATATGAAAGAAGGAAGATAGCTAGGAAATGGGATCCAAATGGAATTGTTCCAAGAGCACAGAGAGTGATAGATAACTTCAAGAAGAACATAAACAGGTTTAGAATCCAAGGTTCAAGTGATCATCTTTTTAATGTCTATGAGGTTAACACTCCTAATAGATGGACAGTCAATTTAACTTCTCTCACTTGTACTTGTTGTGTATGGGATCTTACTGGCATCCCTTGCCAACATGCTGTCCCTATTATCTTGCAGACTAGGATTGCATGGGCAGAGTAAGTGTCTATTCCATTCATTACTTGTGTACTTGTGTACTTGTTTTATATCTATTCTGTTTTGGTAAGGTTTTAATGTATTGTACTTTGCTATGACAGATTTTGCTCTCCTTTTCATAGAGTGAAAACATATTTAGAAGCATATGATGGATTTATCACACCCATGAGGCAAATGAAGGATTGGGGAGAAGTAAGTGTCTCTTTTATTCATTAGTTATAATTGTTTTGAATTGTCTTTCATATTTGAATACTTACTAAAACTATTCAATAGTCTGCATATGAGGTACTCCCACCATTGTTACTAAGGCCTGCTGGTAGACCAAAGAAACAAAGGAGAAGAGACATAGATGAGGGACCTCCAAATCCTAAAACTCAGAAAAGGTGCAATAAGTGCAAAGGGTTAGGTCACAATAGCAGGACATGCAAAGGTCCAAAAGCAGTACCACAAAGACCTACAACCACAACAAGACAGCAACCTACTTCACAAACACTTGGAGTTTCTCAACCACTTGGAGCTTCACAACTTCCTGTTTCTCAAGTAGCTTCTTCCTCTCAGCCATCAACTTCACAATCTGCAGTACAGAGGGAAGGTCCTCTAACCTACTTTGGGAGGAAACCAACTAGACCAAGTGCTCAGGTGTTTAGGCCATCCAAGATGATTCCAAGGAAGAAGAAGTAAGGTTTATTGCCATCTCTTTTGTGTTTCTTAAACATCTATATGAAGTTTAAGTAGTTGAACATCTATTTTGAGTTACAGGGTATATGGTATATGTTATTTTGGTATATGGTATAGTATTTTGGTATATGGTATAGTATTTTGGTATGGGTATATATAGTTACCTTCAAAACATGGTTGATTTCAGATTGTTCTTGTGCTTTCATGGTTTGTAAACAGAATACATTGGATACTGTTTCAATTTGGATTGGCTCTGAAATGATATTTTGGTTTTATTACATGAGTGTTTCATTTGCATAGGTTTGATTTTGAATTTCTTGATAAATTTGTGTCTCATGGCAGGAACATAAAGCAAAAGACAGTTATGTCTTATAACCATAACATTACTTCACATTTGGAATTTCTTGTTAAATTTGTTACAAAACTCTTCGAGAGTAGTTGTGATTACAATTTGAGTTTGAGACGAGCTAGACGAGCTATTATCCTTGTCTTTAACTGGCATACCCATGGGACAATCTTTCTTCCAATGACCCACCTCACCGCATCCATAACATCCTTGAATTCTATGTTGCCTAATAGGCTTTGTTGCACCTCCTTTGATCGCATCGTCGAGCCACTGAAAACTATCACATTTGAGGTATTGACACCTCAAATATTTTCTTCCTGGGTTTTTTGACGTATTCGACACCATTACTTTACGAATACCATCGCAACTTCCATTTGTGCATGATGAATACATGAAGGGACAATCTAACGCCTCATGACCCTTCAAAAGGCATACCTGGCATTGTGTTTCCTACAAAAACATGTAGCAACTAGAGTTTGGTAAAACACCCCACTGTTAATAAAGTAATTAGTGAAGGCCCCCCAATTGAAATCGAACAGAATATGAATACCTCACTAGCAGAACCTGATTTTGTCCCTCCTCCCATTGTTTTCAGCAAGAGTACTTCGACTAAACTTTGCTTCCCAAGATATACAGAGATTTGGCAAGGTGAAGGTGAATGGTTTGGGTTCGGGTTTATATAGAAAGAGGGTTATGACCGTTCGAGATGGATAGGGGTAAAGCTGGAATGATGTTCCAACAGCTATATCAAACATGGAATAGATCTGGACCCTCCATCGAAAACGCTATTTCTGACCGTCGGATTAGGATAAGGGTATTTTGGTCAGTGGGCGAGCGTGCGGTTCGCACGACGACTACTTCACGGTTGTTTCAACGGAAAAGGGACTTTGGGGGTTAACGCCTAAACGGAAATCATTTTAGGGGTGTCCCCCTAATATTGCTAAATAAATGGGGGTCATTGTCTAAAAAACCCTTTTGAGTACCTTAAAAAAATATCCACTTTGCTTCCCAACAAAGATTTTGAATTCCTTGAATACTTCAAATGCCTCTGACTTCTGCTTCAAAAAATAAACCCTAATTTTTTTGCTGTAATCATCAATGAAAGTAATAAAATGAGTTAATTCCTATATGGCCCCCTACTTTGTGACCAGATTCCTTTATGGCCCCCTTTTTTTCGTAAATTCAAATATGGCCCCCTATTTTCAAGTAAATGTCCTAATTGTCCTTCCTATTCATAATTTTTCAAAATGAAATTAAATACATTCCACCTCATTTCCACCTCACCTCTATCTCTACCTCACATCTCTCTCCACCTCACCTCTCTCTCTCCACCTTTCTTTCTCTCCCTCTCCACTTTTCTTTCTCTCTCCACTTTTCTTTCTCTCTCTCTCCACTTTTTTTCTCTCTCTCTCCACTTTTTTTTTCTCTCTCTCTCTCCACTTTTCTTTCTCTCACCACTTTTCTTTCTCTCTCTCTCCACCTTTCTTTCTCTATCCTCATGGTGCGGTCGATATTGAGGATAAAAATGGTGTTTGTTTTAAAGTCAATGGTCAACGTTTAAAACCATTTTTAGAAATATCGCCCAAAATCGTGGATGTTTTTATTGAAAATCCAGTCTATCAGAAGTGATTCCCGATGATCAGCTTAGTCTGGCTGAAGACTTTAAACTTAGCGCTTCTTGGGAGGCAACCCATGGTTCTGATATAGGACGGTAGCGTATGGTAATATCTTTCCTCTCATCTTTTTATTTTGGCATGGTCTTCAGAACATTGAGGACAATGTTCGGTTTAAGTTTGGGGATAGGGAAGAACTTTTTGCTAAGTCCTTCATTTCGAAAATTCGAGAGGGTTCAAAATTTTTCAATTTTGACCGGAAATGTGATTCTAATGGTTGTTTTTGGCTTGTTAATAGTTATAGAGTCGAGTTGATCGTACTATCCGGTTGTTAAAGGTTTTTTCATGAATTTCGAGTCTTGAGGTCGTCTGTGTGCTAGCCATGTGAGTATTATGGAAGTGAAGGGTAGACGGTTCTGAGAGAACTAGATTAATCATTAGTGGAGACTTAACCCTTGTGAGATTTCTGAGCCTTTCTATTACCTTTGAGTGTACTCTTCTGCGCTGATTCCGAGTAGAGTGAAGAGCTACTCAACCTCGCAAATTTGTAAAAAGAGCTCATTTGATCTCGTGTGCTCAACTTCCATAGCCACTAGGAGTGACATCAGGATAGCGAATAAACCTTACTCTTGTAGTCCATAAAACCCGATAATAGTGTCAACTTTAGGAAGACGGATACTCCACCATCCATTCATCATATGATTCCCGAGAATGAAGGCATGAAAAGTAAAGAAAGAAGAATGTGAAAGCAAAGTGCGAAAAATAGAAAAGTCGATTGTTGAGAATACTAGTGTTGGTATTGTGGTATTGCATTGTTTGTATTGTTTATTTTGAGCTTCAAAAAAAAAAAAAATCCTTGAAAAACATAAAATGTGTGGTACTTAGCAAATGGTCAGAATAGTATTAGTCATCCTAGAGACAATGTGCATAATGATGGTCGTAGGGATTATTATCAACCTTAAGAAGGTTATGAACCATATTATAGATATCCTGACAGATCATCTTACATGCATTATAGTAGAGAGTCTTATGCTCCAAATGTGTTCCAACCTCAATGGGATAACATTGAAACTAATGACTCTTACATGCATTATAACGAAGAGTTTTATGCTTCACACGTATCTCAACTTCAATGGGATAACGGTAAAACTGTTAACTCTTCCTCTTTATTGCACGAAACTATGAGTATGCTAGCTAGGAGTAATGGAGAGTCTTATACGCCACGCGTATCTCAACATCAATGGGATAACGGTGAAATTGTTGACTTTCCATCTTTAGCATCATCTTCGTTGGCCGAAACTAGGAGTATGTTAAGGAGGATTAATGAAGATTCTTATGCTTTAAATGTGTGTCAACATCAATGGGATAACGTTGAAACTATTGACTCTCCATCTTTAGCATCACCTTCATTGGCCCAAACTGTTAGTGATCTTCAAAAGAGTACTTTCGATTTTTGTCAGACTTTAGAAGAAAAGACTGAAAATATCTGTAGAACTCTACAAGAAATAACAACTAGTATTCTAGAAGAAGATCACCATGAGAATGTAGAATACGGTTCACAGTACCCTGTGTACGATGATGACGAGGATACAAGTTTAGAGGAGTACAGTTATCCCGACAACATCGTTATTGAGACTAAAATCTCAGAAACGATGGAGCCCGATATTGAGATATCCTCTCATTGTACCGAACTTGAAATCCATTCAGACCATAATGAAGAGTTCACTAGAGTTGAAGATGATTTGAAGTCGTTTGACTCAACTGAGGATGATGAATCATGGTTGACCAATTTGTTAAATGAGAGCATTGACTCGCCTGACTTAGGCAAAGATTTAGAATTCTTTAGGGACACCGATGATAACATGATAAAAGAAATTATAGAATGACTCCTAACCCAACTTCTAGGGACTATGAGTCTGATAGTAGGGTTTCTGTATTGAAGGAACCCGAAGTACCTGTTTTAGAGAACCCTAGTTTAAATCCGGGTGTCATTGATAGTCCTCTAGATTGCTTTGTATTTTGTCCCTCGAAATCATGTGTAGATTTTGAAACACTCGTTCCCTCTGTCTACCATCCATATGAAGACCCTTTCTATCAGGTCTGTACACTCGCTGGTGCAGTACAAAACTTAACGACCTTATTATTGTCTAAGTTTGGGGATTGCCCTTATTTCTTGATAGTCTCACTTACACTATCACCAAATTGTTAAAGTGTGAGACTATCGTTCACTGAAAACTTTGTGTTTTGGGTGGACCCACAAATGTATCGATTATTGGTTTATAGTTAGTTACACATCTGTAATCCAGTAGGTAGAATTCTTTCTATTTTTCGAGTCATCTGTTTTGTCTGGCTGAAGACGTTAAAATTAGCGCTTTCTGGGAGGCAACCCACGGTTAGGACATTGGAATCAGGTAATATCTTTCCCTTCACCCTATTATTTTTTGCATAGTCTTCAGAACATTGAGGACAATGTTCGGTTTAAGTTTGGGGATAGGGGATTGAAATTTTTGCTAAGTCCTTATTTCAAAAATTCAAAAGGGTTTAAAATTTTTCAAAACTTCTATATTTTTGGACTGAAAAAGTGAGTCTAGTTGTTTTTGTTTGTTAATGGTCATAGAGTCTAGTTGGTTGTACTGTGCTTTTACTAAAGGTTGTTTCACGAATTTCGAGTCTTGAGGTTGTCTGTGCACTAGCCATGTGAGTGTTAGATAGGTGAAGAGTTGACTTTTCTGAGAGAGCTTTATCGATCATTAGGGAGATTTAACCTATGTGAGATTCTGAGCCTTTCTTGTTGTTTTGAGTGATCTCTTCTGAGCTAACTCCGAGTAGAGTGAAGAGCTACTCAACCTCGCAATTTCGAAAGAAGAACTCATTTGATCTCTTGAGTTCAAATTCTCCAACCACTAGGGATGTCATCAGGAAGCGAACTTTACTCTTGTGGTCTGGGAAACTTGAAAAAAGTGTCAACTAGAGGAAGATAGAAAATTTCATCCATCATTTAGAACCCTGAGAATACGACATGAAGCAAAAGGAACAGAATATTACCAAGGAAAGAATAATCTCAAGAAAGTAGTATTTGTATTATGAGTATAGTACCAGTTACTGAAAAAAAAACAGAGAAAAAAACAATAATAGATATAGAAAAATGAAAAAATTTTACGAAAAATTTAGTCCATCTTTTGTAATGTGTTGAGTTTTCTTTCATATTCATACTCGCACATTGAGTGAGCCATTTCTGAGTGACTTTAATTTTTGAGTGTATGACCGTAAGGCAGTAGTCGAAGCGAAATGTATTGAGAGGGTAATCAAAGTCTTGTCTTTTCGGAACCGAAATGACATTCATATTGGCTAGTCATGTGCACTTCGGGTCTTGATTACTAGTGAAGAGATTTTTAGCATTTGTATGGTCTTGTTGACTTGGATTTTGTTTCTATTAGCTTTCGAAAATTTCTATCGGCTTAACATTTTTAGTCCATATCGTATTTAGACACTTCTGGATTTTTGAAATTTTTGAATTTTGTGGGTATATTCACTGCAAACCCTCACGAGACAAAACTCGTCCTTTAGGGCAACCTAGAGGTTTAACGGTTTGTTGCACGGGCTAAGTGCAATCGTGATTCCCTACGAAAGTGGTGAAATGGGTTTACTGGTATTTCTCTGCTTTGCTCGAGGACTAGCAAAATCTAAGTTTGGGGATGTTTGATGAGACATGAAAATGTCTCATCTGAATCTCTTAACTCGGGTTAGTAAGTCCAATCGAGCAGTTACTCTGATGAATTGTGTATTTCTTTTCTCCATGAGTCTTTTTACAGAATTGAACGCGAAAAACGGATAATATCTGGATAAAGACACACTTGAGGGCATTTGGCCATTTGGAGGTTAGGGTATTCTGGAAATTTTAGTACTCGGATGATAAGTGGAGTCCATGATGAGTCCATAGGCGAAAATGGTAGCCAAATCGGACTCCGGATGAGAAAGATAGAGAAGGTCAAAGATGTTGGCAATAATCAGCTAGATGATGACACGTGACATGCATCGGATGGAGTGTGGGCTTTTTTCGGTTGCACAGTGTTGTACGTGAGGGATTTCAGGAGTTCTTAATTCCACGCAACAAAGCGCAATATATCACAGTGGGTCCAAGGGAATCTAACGGCTGAAACTCACTCTTGTTTGATCCCGTGTATATGAGTTATTTTGGCACATTATTTGGCTACTTTGAGAATCACCATATCAACTCTTATTTCCAACAAAAGAGGCAGAACATTTGGTAGGTAGCTTCTTTCCGTTTTTTTGTCTCTCAACTCCTGACTCCACATATTGCCATTATATATTACATATATATATACTAGCCATAACCCCCGCCCTACGGGCGGGGGAATGCCTTTTACGCAACACTACAGGTACTTTTGTTATAAATTACACTTGTCAAAGTTTTCACTCGCCATATAAAAATGTTGCAATGCTGAAATTTACTACCAGTTTTTTGTGCAATTTAATTTTCAGCCATCCCCGTCATTGGGCGTGAACATCCGATTCAATTAGTCAAAAAAGAATAGAATTATTAAAGAGATTGATGTTTGACCAGCAAAATAATGTAACTCAAAGACACACATTAGTACAGATATAGTTTTATCCAACTACATTGCGTCTTTTTTATAAATCAAAGGGATACGAAAATAAGAAATTATAAAATGAAGAAAGAAATATCAAAAACATTTCGACAATAATTTTGCTAGAGGGAATGGTTCATACTTATTTCCCGTTGAACTTAGTAATTCTTCAAGCTTTGATAGCTAGAACAACACACAATGCGGAGTACTTTTCCCATACTGTCACCCACACACTGCAACTATATACATATCTTTTAACTTCTTTTTAGCGTTTCTGTCGTCCTTCTTCAGCATAGTTTTGTGATCGTTATACTTAAAGTCACACCAAGTACATCCACTAAAGAGTTATGTCCATGCTTTCAAGTTCAGGGTTTAGCTATGGGTCGGAAACGAAATTGTTGATTTGGTATAGTGGTATCATCATCCTCCAGGCAATGCTCAACTGTTGAAGTGGGTTGGAGATAGATCTCGTGATAATTGGAAAGATGATTGAAGTTCTTCGAGGCTGGTTTTAAGCTTCCATTAAAAATTAAACATATCTTGCCAGATTCAACCTGACTATAGAATTGTTATGCAACGTCACTAAAACACGTTACACCAACTTCATCCCCTTTAGAAGCAAGAACATTAAAGGGAAATATTTACCCTGATTCTCTAGCAGATGGGCTTTTGCGTCACTCTAGCTTTAGTTGTACGCTTTACTTTTAATTTAAAACTTGCTTATTTTGTTTTGTGGTTCACTCTAACTTTTAATGGAAAAGATTTTAGGGCACCTGAAAGCCTATCAACACCGTACACCGTCTATTAATATCCATTTGTTCTCATAGTAGTTGTGTTTAAAGAAAAGGTGAGAGCTGATACATTAGAAACATAACATTTGAATTTCGAGGAAACTCGATCCTTGGTCGGTTGGGGAGTCTAACCTTCACAGCTTATGTCTCACATTTGGTAGGAACGAAATAATCGAGTTTTCAGAGGCGAGAACAGACCAACAACTGTGGTATTGAGAGAGGTGATCAGAAATGTGCAAATGAAGGCCATGGCCTGGAAACGCAAATCAGTCGCAACGAGTGATGCTACACAAATATTAGATCGGTTTAACCTAGTAATTCCATTGTCTCAAAAGAGATCCAAAGCATGTAAATGACAGGGACAAGAAGCCAATGAAGTTATTATTAACACTGATTGAGCTTATGATTCTTCCTTTGCTGGGTTTGGAGCTATCACCAGAGATGCCCAAGGTGACGTAATAGTTGTTGTTGCTGCCTTTACGACGAACCGGATATCGGTGCTAACTCATGAACTTCAAGGAATCCGATTAGGTCTCTAGCTAGCCCATGAATATGGCCGGAAACGAGTCCAGTTGGCGACTGACTCGGCACTGACTGTTTCTATCTTGACCAATAGCGTGAAACCACCTCCATTGCAGACTACACGGTTAGTTAAAGAGATTCGAACTTTATGGGGACAGTTTGAAGAATGTTCGATCAAACATGTATTTAGAGAGATTAATCAACTTGCAGACTTCCTATCACAGATGCGGCCAACTGGAGGGTATTTAGAAATGTTACGGGCTGAACTACCAGAGGAACTTAAGAAGATTGTGAACGATGATAAAAGAGGTGTAATTAGAGTTAGACAGTCATAGTCCGGTTTTTGTTCTATTTCGTTTAGAGCATTTGTTTATTTTGTTATTTAGTTTTTTGTTTAAGGTAGGGTCCCTTCAACCCGCTAACAATTCAAATAAAAAAAAATTAGAAACATAACAGAGGAGCTAATGAGAAAATATTAACAAAACGATTGGAAGGCATCTACTAACAAATTCGATATTGACGGTAACCAAACCAAGATATATAACAGCAATTTGCTGGTAGACATCTCTCTTCACCATCTTATAGAGTACACAAAAAATGCCTTTTTCAACAAAAAGAATGCCTTGAACATAAATAAGGGTCTAAGTATGTAAATCCACATTTCACTACATTTACTTAACCTAATAACGTTATTGCATAGGGGATAATGTTTCAAGCCATGAGAAGGAAATTATTGGAGTAACATCTAGAGGATGTTTTAGTGCCTTGAACCCACGAAGTTGTCAACCATTAGAGCAAGAGATATAGGAATGCTAAAAACATGCGTGAGGAGAATACTGAGAGCAAGTCCAATCCCAGCCTGTCTTAGGACGAAAAAACCACTTTTTCACCTAAAATTATTGGCCTCAGCTCAGCCTCTAAAATTCAGCTCCAGCCCCAGCCTCTCTTGAGGCCGAAAATTTGAATTTGAAATTTGAATTTCCCTCTTTTCTACCATATTAAATATTATTAACTATCCAACCACCATATTAAATATCTCATATTTCTCTATAAATACATCTCCCTTTCTCTACAAACTCATCAAACTTCATCTTCTTCTTTCTCTACAAACTTCATCTTCTTCTTTCTCATCAAACTTCATCTTCTTCTTTCTCTACCATGGATCCTATGAATATTATGAGTCCCATAAATCCTTTGAATCCCATGAATTCCAATTTTACTTTATTAATGTTGATGTTTGAAGAAGATGAATGGGCTCGACAAAGAGATGACGATGATCGTAGAATGTTAGAAGAAATGGAAAATAACACTACATGAAAACGTTCTCGTCATGTTGGTTTTATTATTGGTCGCCAAACTATAGATCTTAATAGACAACTCGGTTATGAAAACATCATGAGAGACTATTTCAATGAAACTCGAACTTATGATGACACATTATTTTGCAAACGCTACAGGATGAATCGTGCTTTATTTTTGCGTATTCTCAATGCTGTTGGGGGGTACAACCCCAGATTTACTGAAAGAGTTGATGCATTTGGGCAAAAGGGATGCTCACCTCATCAAAAAATAACAGCTGTAATGAGGATGCTAGCATATGGATGTGCGGCCGACTCACAAGACGAATATTGTCGGATTGGTAAGTCTACTGTCATTGAATCTTTAAGAGAATTTCTAATCGGAGTCATCCACATGTTCGGCCCTAGATACTTGAGAGATCCGAATGAGTTAGATATATCTAGACTCCTAGCACTTGGTGAATCGCAAGGATTTCCTGGAATGCTAGGGAGTATTGATTGTATGCATTGGGAATGGAGTAAATGTCCCGCCTCATGGCACGGATCCTACACTGGCCATGTCAAAGCCCCAACTATCATCCTAGAAGCAGTTGCATCGTCAGACCTCCATATATGGCATGCATTTTTTGGGATGGCCGGATCCTGCAATGACATTAATGTTCTTGAACATTCACCGATTTTTAATCAACTGTTAAGCAATGAGAGTCCCCCAGTTAATTATGTAGTTAATGGCACACAATATAATATGGGTTATTATCTTGCTGATGGGATATACCCTCCATGGGGTACTTTAGTTAAAACTATTGCTAATCCACATGGTCCAAAAGAAGCATATTATGCCAAAAGACAAGAGTCGGTTCGAAAAGACGTTGAACGAGCTTTTGGTGTACTGCAAGCTCGTTGGGGAATTATTCGGGGACCGTCACGTTAGTGGGACGTAAAGACCATGAGTGACATTATGAAGGCATGTATCATAATGCATAACATGATTGTTGAAGACGAAGGTCCAAATGCTACAACCAATATTGAGGGATGTGAAATGGGTCCGATAGAGCGTGGAGAAGACTTATCGGACGAAGTGCTTCAACGTGTAGGTCGAATTAGAAGCCAAGATATTCATTCTCGGTTGAAGGCAGATCTTATCGAACACTTATGGAATACGAGATCAAACGATGACAATGAATAACTTTTGGTCGTTGGATTATTAGTAATGTGTTTTCTATCGTCGGATTATTAGTTTTGTGTTTTGGATCGTCGGATTATTAATGCAAAAGTCGGTTTGTATTAATATAATTTCATTATTAAAAGTTGTTTTGATTTTTGTTATTTTTTAGCTTTTTTTTAATTTTATTTTAATTATTTAATGTTTTTAGTTTATTTTTTTTTTAAAAAAAAAAAAGGAGATCTGTCCCCAATGTGACCGTTGGGGTCCCCAACGGTCACATGGGGACCCCCTTCAGTCGCCCCTAATGTTAGGGGCGACTGAAGGAAGAGCCCCAGCCTCCGCTCCAAGCGGCTGGGCTTGGAGCGGGTGGCTGAGGCCATAATTTCAAAATTATGGCCTCAGCCGGCTGGACTTGCTCTAACATCAGGGCGAGATACAACTTCAGTTATTTTTGTTTCTTTTGAAAATGACTTTATCCTTTATCCTTCCTATGAGACAATCTTGTAACTTGTGACTTACTGCTCAAGGTTGGTTTCTACTGTTACAATGACTCCATATATATATATATATATATATATATATATATATATATATATATATATGTTTTTTTACCCTTGCTTAATTACGCTTCAAATATGCTTCACGAAAATAGCACGCCTAAAAGAATATGAAATCAATTTATTCAGTTGATTAAAAAAGAAGATAAATGATTAGTACGAAACAAAGAAAGTGACACAGAATTGAACCAAACCCAAGTTTAATACAAAAATCCAAAAACACTGGAAAATTATGAGATCCATGAAATCAAAACAAAAACCACACGGAATATCTTTACACAACCAAAAGAACCACATAACTTTTCCACCGCGAACCGATTATCCAAATATAACTTGTGAGAAATTTTTTTTTTTTTTTTGTTGTTGAGAGAACTTGTGAGAATATGGATCTGGATCAAAGCAAGATAACCAAAAATATCAACATAATTGCACTAACATAGATGTAGAATCTAGCCCCTCTCATTGATCAATCCAACTACACAATTGAAATCAACATAGATATAGAATCTAGCCCCTCTCATTGGTCAAATTTCAGTGGAAGTTAAAAACCTAAATTGATAGTTGCACCTTCCACTATAAACTACTGAAATAGAAGAAATATATTCATCATGCTGAACATATTAGTTCTCAATGTGTTGTATTCCACTCGAAACCCTAGCAAAGTGATGTAGACGCAGCGGAGTAATTAAAGAACAATGAAATAACTAAGAACAATTAAAGAAAACGATAAACTAAACTTAAAATATTAATAACTTCAATTGATTTTCTTCTCAAGGTGAATAATAAAATAGACTAGACCTCCTTTTATAGGATATAAGACTTTCCTAGATAGACTCAAACTAGGATTCCTAAATAATAAAATACTTAAAACATAGAAACTTTAAAATAAAGAAATACCAATTTAAAGTAACTTCCTAATCCTATACTAACTAGGACTACTATTATGGCCGAATAGGATGCACGCGTGGACGTGGGCCCACATGTTATGCGCCTGCATCACAAAGAATAATAAATAAATACCCATATAATTAGTATTGCTTCAATAATCAATCATTTTACGGTTTGATGAGTCTTTTGATCCCCCCGGCAACACCACCTGAACCATAGCAAAGTACAATATTATGTAAATAAATAATGGTAACACATTGCAGCTTTCGATCCATGTGTATCATAAGAGCATAAATAAAAGGTAACGTATAAGATTTAGTTATGAATGTGACACCAAACTCAACAGATAAGTTATTAGATTTGCAATACCTTCAGTTCTACCACTATATCAGCAAGAGGACATCCAAAAGTAAATTTTAGGTAACCCCCCCATCAGATGATTCAAATAGGAAGTCTTGCAATGGTAGCCTATAGCCAATCACAAATGTGGCCTTCCATCCATCGAACAAAGATAATGTGGCTCAATTTCAAGATCAGACTATACACGACCAGATATTTAGAGTAGGTATAATCTGATACATAACAAGTTGAAACCATCTCTGGAGATTCATGATTACAATAATGTATTTTTTAAGATTTGTCAATATTATACTTGCATAAAATGTACAGTAGGAAATGGATCAAACAGTTTGCATATACTTATATAGTTACATACATATTGAGGGAAAGGGTGTGCACCTGATGTCGACATTGCTTCAAAGTGCGTTGCTTGTACACTTATAACGTCGCTCTGTTCAAATTAAATTTAACGAATTGATCAACTATAACCTATTTTATAAACGACAAAATTTATAGATGCTGAACACGGAAGTAACTTTTTCTCAATAAAAGAAATCCTCAAGCCATCTATTTGTGAAGTTTAGGGAATTATATGCCAATCCACAATGAGTGCATACAAGCTCATCTTTTCAAGACATAAATAACATGAACCAATAAGAATCTCAGACATTGTAAAAGCACACCTAGTCAGGTGATAGATGAACTAACCCTAGTGGGAGAGAACAAAATTGAAGATACTTTTATCAGTTAAGATTCTAAGGGGCATATATCCAACAGCTGTTGCACAGTAAATGCATTAGGTATTGAGTTTCATAATTCTAAGATTGAGCGGAACTAAGAAAAAAAATACATGTGTGTGAATGGTCAGTAAGGGTTTCAAGTAAAATGATGTTATAAGAACCTTTTGGTTATTAGTACGTAAGTGCGATGACAAGATGTTCCCTATCCCATCTCGATAGTAGACAGATTGCACACGAGGTGTTAGCCTTGCAATCAGCTGCTTAAATGAAGATGCGCCACTATTGTGTCTTGGCTGATATTCAACCCTAACAAAATGAAATTTCAGGGAATGAAGAGAGAACATAGATGAATATATTAAGCACAAAATGATGCAAGCTAATAGTCCGAGGATTGGACGTGTAATACAACATATGACTGACCATGTTGGTCAAGTTTCAATGGTTGACCTCAGTCACCTCCCAGTCTCACATTCTCACTATATCCCTAATATGAATTATCTTCATGGAAAATAGGAGCAAAGGATGACCAGAAAAAGAGAGTGGGATATAGAGAAAGACCAAGTAGAGGTAATACAAAGTAGGCATATTTTCGGCGATCAAATCATGTTTTCATTCTCTATTCCAACTCAAATCCACATGCAAAAACAGAAAAAGAACAAAGAAAAGTGAAGATGAAAAAGAGGAATCATATCGCCAATGTGTTAGCATAAATGAAATATCAGCCGCAAATTACCCATTAAGAAGTTAGATTTCCTCATCTGCCCTAAAATCATACAATCAACATCTTAAACATATAGCAGATCACAGGGCGAAAGCGTACTTCGGGATTAGATGAAAGATCACCTCTATAATTACTTGTTTTAAAATCTCTATGAAAACAAATGGATTGTATCAAGTTGTTACTACAGGGAGGTAACTCTGGAAAAAAAAAAGTTTGTACGAAAATCTCTTCAATTAAAAGTTCGTATCAAAAAACATATAGATTTTTGGAAGTAGAACAAAATATTGGATGAACCACAAAACAAAATAAGCAAGTTGTTAATTAAGTATAAATAACTACGGTACCATTAATTTTAGAGTTAATTCCTATATGGCCCCCTACTTTGTGACCAGCTTCCTTTATGGCCTCCTTTTTTTCGTAAATTCAAATATGACCCCCTATTTTCAGGTAAATGTCATTACTACCCTTCCTAATTCTAAATTTAAAACATTAAAACAAAATTATTTCCACCTCACCCCTCTCTCCCTCCACCCCATCTCACCCTACACCTCACCCTTCTCTCTCTCTCTCCAATTCACCTCTCTCTCTCCAACTCACCTCTCTCTCTCTCCAACTCACCCCTTTCTTCTCCGGTGAGGTGGCCGGCCGGAATATTTTCCGGCCGGCCACCTTCAAAATTTAAAAAAAAAAAAAAATTCGCTCTCCTCTCTCTCTCTAATTTTTTTTTTTTTAATCTCTCACCTCTCTCTCTCTCTAAAACTCCGGCGAAGGGCTTTCCCTTCGCCGAAGGATCTGTTCACGAACAGATCTGTTCGTGAACAGAGAGTTGTTCTCTGTTCACGAACAGATCCTCCGGCGAAGGGAAACCCCCTTCGCCGGAGTTTTAGAGAGAGAGAGAGGTGAGAGATTAAAAAAAAAATGAGAGAGAGAGAGAGGAGAGAGAATTTTTTTTTTTTTAAAAAATTTTGAAGGTGGCCGGCCGGAAAATATTCCGGTCGGCCACCTCACCGGAGAAGAAAGGGGTGAGTTGGAGAGAGAGAGAGGTGAGTTGGAGAGAGAGAGGTGAATTGGAGAGAGAGAGAGAAGGGTGAGGTGTAGGGTGAGGTGTAGGGTGAGGTGTAGGGTGAGATGAGATGGAGGGAGGGAGGGGTGAGGTGGAAATAATTTTGTTTTAATGTTTTAAATTTAGAATTAGAAAGGGTAGTAATGACATTTACCTGAAAATAAGGGGTCATATTTGAATTTACGAAAAAAAGGGGGCCATAAAGGAAGCTGGTCACAAAGTAGGGGGCCATATAGGAATTAACTCTTAATTTTATTCCCTTCAAACGTCTTCTTCTTTCCCACGTTCTAGTTGAGGTATTTTATCAAACACATTGGCAACAATTTCCAATTTACAAGATCATCTCTAAAAATATCTAGTGAAACTCTGATCTAATTAAATGGGCAAAATGCAAATAGGAAAATAATATTAAAATGGAAAATCGGAAAATAAAAACTTAAATCATCTTATGAGTTTTTTACTGTTATCTTCTTTGTTGATTCCAGTTCACTGAGATCCTCTTAAAGATTAAAATGCAGATTTTTTGAATCGCTCATGACGATTTCGACAGATTTTTCTTTCTCCCGTGCAACATCTATGGAGTAGAAAGATGTTTCGTAGGAGACTAATAGATGAAGAAGAGTAAATGAGGAATTTACTTAGGAACTTGTAGTTGAAAGCTTCACCACAGTCTTCAGCCTTCAGACATAAATGAGACCATTAATATAAAAGAGGGAATGAATAATGAAGCAAGGTTCACGAAGGAACAGTCAGGAACACCATCGGACAGAAAGGGTTGAACTAATTTGGAGATTCAATCAAAGAGACATCAGACATTGAGGGTGTAGGAAGAGAGATGAGGTGTTTTGGCGTTTCTGTTTTGGAAGAGAGAAAGAGAGAGGGGCAGTATGTGGGTGGGTCGTTAGATTACAATCGTTACATCAATGGGTGGATCCACGTTAGATTAGAGGGTAGGATCAATGTGTCATGTCCATGTGTATATATTTTATTCCAGTCAAATTGCCAAGTCATATTAATGTAATTAATTATGTCCTAGTCACAAGGATCTGTTTTGTATAATAGATATGGATACTATATACTACAGTATCTTCTCTCTACACCCATGAAAGAAAAGATTACTAGAGACCTTTTGAAAGAAAGAAAAGTTATATAAAGATGAAGAGATATTCACTTATCTAGAGAGAGAGAAATTAGAAGAAGAATTCATAACAGTAGAGAGAGAAAAAGATTGGGGTGAGAATTTTTTAGATGAAATCAAAGATGGAACAGAGTTGGAAGGAAAGAAAGATATTCGGTTGAGCTATGAGATCTTTACAATGATAATGGTGATATATTGTTAGAAGAGATTTGAGACTGAAGATTGAAGTGGAGAATCTTGGAGATATTTTGATACAGAAGAGAAGGAATGTTTTCTTTGGAAGATTATGGAAATAACAGTCACTACAAAAACGAAGACCATTTATGACGGAAAGGGTCCGTCGAAAATAAAGGAAAAGCTGTCGGAAAAGACTTCTTCCGACGAGACAAGACCGTCGCAAAGTGGTCGGAAATGGGGGCGACGGAAATAGTATTTCCGACGACGGCCGTCGTCGAAAATAGATTCTTTTCCGACGAATAACTTAAAGAAAGGCGTCGGAAAACATTCTCGTAAATGTCAACCTGCCTCGGCTTATTCCCGATGGTTTGTTTTTGATAATCCGCCGGAAAATAGTGGCAAACTATTCCCGACGGCTCCTTTCCGACGAAAATACTCAATTTTTTTTTAAATTTAATTTTGGTTTTTTCCGCTGCTGCAGCAGCAGCATTATCAATTACATAAACCTGCTGAAAAAAATAACATAAACCAAACATTCACAAGAATAACAAATTAAAAGTATTGGATATTTCATTAACGAAGTCATATACATAAAAAGTAATGAAGTCGAAAACCAATAAAACTATTGGTTTCATACAAGCATATATACCGTAAAATAACAAAGTCGCTAAGTAATGTAAACGATAAAACCAACCGAGTCAAAATCGAGGCTGAGATTCAAAAATCCAATTGATATTCCATTCAACACCACAAACGACTCGAGATATCATGGTAACTGCATTAACATACATACAAAATGAAGTTAGTAAGTGTGTTATGATTTGAAACTAGCAATTATGTGAAATTCGACCAAGGCAAACTAAATCCTTATATAAGTATCTTTACTAAACCTGAACTAAACATGAGACTCTGAAATTCGACCAAGGCAAACTAAGTAGATATAGATGGTAAAACTGCTTTGCAGTATGCAGCAGATTCATCTTTAAGTGATGAAGAGGTTCTCATACTTTTAACGGACACAAATAGATAGAATCACTTTCAAATAGGATCGAAAGGCCGATCGCTTTCAACTAGGATCGAATATGTATAGTTTAATGGTATGAACTGTTTTGTACTAAGTTTCCGCTATCTTGTCAAAGAAGTGATTCGAGTGGAACCGTTTCTTTTGGGTGTGTTTTGGTGTTATTTTATATCATAAAAGGAGATACTTTTGCAAATTGGTTGGGTGTAATAGTAATTAACGTAATAAAAATATAAGTTAATTATACTAGCGACGATGAACTTGCAGTGTGTGACTGCATGAATCTCATAAATAACTCCATCTCTTCTTTCAAAGCCTCAAATGCATCCATCTTCACTTTCATAGCCTCAACTTCTGCCGTTATTGTTTTGTTTTTCTCCGTTAAATCCTTAATGACGCCCAAAGATGACTGTCGACCCCATATGTCTTTTGGTTTTACCATTGGAAGACACCGAATACGGCCACCTTTCTCACGCCCCATTACGGTGCCAAATACGTCATTCGGGCTTGGCGAGTCGTCAAAATCTTCTAGAGTACTGATAAGACATGAAAATGTCCCATCTGAATCTCTTAACTCGGGTTAGTTAGTCCATTTCGGGCAGTTATTCTGATAAATTATGTGTTTCTCTTTCCCAGGTGTATTTTACGGAGTTCGATGTGAAAAACTGCCAAGAATCGAGAGAAAGGCATGCTAAGGGCATTTTGGTCATTTATTGGTTATGATAACTTTGGTCAACCTTGGTGCTCGAATGAAATTTGGAGTCCAAGACAAACCCAATGGCGAAAGCAGAAGTCGAATTGGAGTCCGGATGAACAAACTAGAATCGGTCAAAGTTTAAGTCAAAATCAAGTCAATATAGATCTCCAAGCGACACGTGGCGCACAAGAGGGAAGCGAATCTATAGGGTCAGATGAGCTTAGGGCTATGTTCGGGTATGCTCGGTGGTACTGCGAAATCTCTTGAAGTGTATGATCTGATGCACCCGTGACCAAAATAATATCGCGTATCATATGAGATCTAACGGATGAAGTTGTCCCGGTCCACGTGGCGTCAATCTCAAGTACATCGTATCCCGTCCCTGTGCTCTGCAACACACCAAATCATTCTTCTTTGTAACCCCAGCAACGTTGACTGGTTCCAAAATTTGTGGGAATAACTTTCCCTTCCATCTCGTCTCTCTCTCTTTACTGGTTAGAGAAATTTAGAGAGAGAGAAATGGAAACAAAAATATCATAGAGAGGGAATTCAAGACAAAGATAAGACCGAGAGATTGAGTGAGATATAGAGCTGAGTTGTGAAGACTTAGATTCGAAGGAGTTGGAGAAGAAATTTGGGGAGATCTTATCTCCATTCTATATCGATTTTCTCTCTCTCTGTACTGTTAAAGAAGGAAGAAATTTTGTAGAGAGGGAAAGAAGATGAGCCGAGACTTTCGATTAGGAAAGATAGAAACAGAGAGCAACCAAAGAGATTTGATCAAGAAGGAAAGATGTGAAAATAATATATCTATAGAGAAATTTATTTCTCTTCAAAACAGAAGAACAAATTCATTCGGTTGGACTTAAGAAAGAAATAAATCCGAGAGAGACTATCTTTGAAAGATATTCTCGGTTGAAAAGGATCTTCAGTGATGATTTGAGAGAAAATAGGACTGCGTTTAGATTCTGCTGCCCTCTTCTCTATATATATAGATATCACAAAACTAAAGAGGCATCTCGATTGGGCAGACAAAACAGAGTACTCCATTGTTCTTTGAGTCCATCTTCTTCTCATGAACTTCAAGGAATTATTTTAGAGAGAGAGGAGAAGAATAGAGAGAAGGAGACAGCTTAAACAGAAATCCGAGAGAGAAAAAGGATAGAGAGAGTTAGAAACAGTGACCATTATCATCTTCTTCTTCCTCTGTTTTATTTTGTTTTTGTGAGAGAAATGGAGAAACAGAGAGAAAAGTGAGAGAGAAATATGTACAGAGAGAGAGATTGTTTGTATTTTGAAGTTTTTTATATTATATAACAACTCTTCTTTCAATTGGTTGATATTTTGAGTTGGAATTGAATTGATAACAGAGAGAGAAACATTAGAGAGAGAAAAGAAAAACAGTGAGGAAGATGAGAAAATCTGTGGGAAAATAATTTTCCTACAGAGAAATTGTTTCCGAGAAGATGAGAAAATCGTTTTCTCTAAGGGTCTGTTTGTCTGGAAAACAGTAAAAACAAAAGGAAAACTGCTCCTTAGGGTGCGTTTGGCTGCCAGACAGGAAAAACAATTTCCAGCGAGAAAAAGTTTAGTTTTCTTCCATTCTCTTTTATTCTTCATATTTATTTAAATCTCGATCATGATTAGCTAAGACTCTCCATCTAGGGTTTTAGGATGAAACACATACTTGAACCTTTAGAGACATATTTTTAGTTTGTTAATTCTCTTGATTGTGATTCAAAGTTGAAATTGTTTTAATTTGTAGAATTGATTTTCTTTTCATTGTTTATACTTTTAAATTTGATATATCATGCTTAGATTAGATTCTTTGATGATATATGCTTATTGATTGATAAACAATAGTTTAGAGATTTGTTTTTTGAAATAAACAATTACATTGTTATAGATTATTGGGTTTAAACGAAAACATCTTCCGGGATTAAGATAGTTCATTATCTGAAATTCCGAGTTATAAAAAAGGGAGAATTTACTAGTTAACTATTTGTTCTAAAGATGATTTTATGTGGTAGATTCCGAAACCCCCTAGACTCCTCCCCCATTTGAGTTCATCGTTATTTATTTTTGTTTCATTATTTGATTTTATCATCACCAAAACAATTTTCAAAGAAAAACCAAGTTACTTCCAAGTCTTAGAATAGGTTTCACTTAGTCTCTGAGGAAATAACCGGTCTTACCGGAATTATTACTTGACGCCCGTGCACTTGCGGGTGATGACCTATTTAGGGTAACCTTCTAGGTCCATCAAGTACTCTGTGGAATTTTACTTGCCTCTAATTCATCCATTTGTCTCTGCCAAGCAATACAAAGTTTATTACCGTCCACGTATTTCATATACATAATAAGATATTAAACATATCAAATGTTAATATGAAAAGAAACTTACTACTTTTTCCGCAGAATCCTCATTTAAAATCTCTTTAGCACCTTTAGGAGTTCGAGTGACTTTAAAAATTTTTGCTCCCCTCTCGATTGTGATGCCTTCTTCTATTTCGACCTACAAAAATTAAAAAGCGACAATACTTCACAAGTAATAACGTTACAACATAACAATAATGTAAGTTTGCCAAAGCATTTTAACAAACTTGTGTTAAGTGAAAGATGAAGCTTTACCTCTGATATGACTCGTGAAAAGGATTTAGAACCCGTAGTATGAAGACACTTCAAGGCAGCTCTATTTCTGGCATTTCTTTCGGAAACTACCTATATTAAAAAAAATAATAATACTTTAGAGAACACATCAAACTTTTACCTAAATGTGTAAGAAAATAAAATGTTTGTACCTTTGAATCATCAGTTCCCCAAAGCTCAATCAAAGATAACCACTGAGTTGGAACAACTCCTTCAGGTACAAACTCGCGACATCGGTTTTTGTCTTCTTCGTTCTTGTAGTATTTAGTTTTCAAATAATTTTTGTGATCTTTCCATCGTGAATTTAATCTCTTTCTTAAAAAGTTATCGCAATTACTAGGAAATTCAAACAAAACTTAAATAAAAAAGAAAGATTATTAGATGTAAGAAGACAAAGAAAGAAAAACACATGTAATTAAATGACACATTTACCTTTATCGTTTCTACGGCATCATCGATCTGTTCTCCTAACTCGTCCCACTCTTTCGCGAGTGAGAACCTATTTCTGTCTTTCGCGAGCAAGGAAATATAGTGCACCAATTCTAAAGCATTTTGTCCTATTGGTAAGTTCTTTGCATTGAGTTCAATTACTGTTTTCTCGTTTGACTTCAATTTTTTCAACCACCCATTCTTTCCATTTCCCCTTCCTCTCTTTTTTTGATGTTGTTCATCAACCATTTCTTATAAACTGCAAACAAAATTTCAATTGTCGTCAGAGGAATGATTAAACAGATACGACTAATGTAGTAAGATTGAAAGCAAAGAGATGATTTGACTAATGTAGTAACATTGCTTTGTGATGGCTGCAAATTGAAACGATTTGTTATTTTCAACAACTTTTGAAAATTAACATGAAAGTTATATATCATTTCTAAAAATATTTCTTACTCAATATAGTAAGAGACATCGTTGTCATTTGACGAGATATAATAATGCACCCGATTAATCTCCGCTTGATCTAATATAAATTTGACCCCGCCACGAATCGAAGTGTTGTCTTTGTATCTTGCTGGTTTATTCGACCGCGTTTCAACATTCTCCATATATCTTGTCACAAATGAGACACACTCATCGGCAATATATCCTTCGGCAATTGATCCTTCCGGTTGGGCTCTGTTGCGAACGTATTTCTTTAAAGTACACAAGTATCTATTCACACAAGTGAATAATCATTAGAGAAGTAAACAAAAATAAGAAGATTAATAATTAATGAACGAAATAACATGTTATATACCTTTCGATTGGATACATCCATCTATAATTGACTGGACCACCTATACGTGCTTCTGATGCCAAATGGATAGACAAGTGGATCATTATGTCAAAAAAAGTTGGTGGAAATATCATCTCCAAATTGCACAGAATCAAGGAAATTTTATCTTCGAGTCGTTGATAATCCTCAACTCGACCCACTTTTGAACACAAATTACGAAAGAACATGCTGAATTCGATTAAAGTAGAGCAAACTTTCTTCGATAACGATTTTCGAATCAGCAAAGGTAACAATTGTTGCATTATTACATGGCAATCGTGACTCTTCAACCCAAGTATCTTTTGTTGTTTCACATTGACACAACGAGCAATATCCGAAGAATAACCATCTGGACACTTGAGATTTTTCAAAACATTACAAAACAACGCTTTACGAGACTTGTCCATAGTATAACATGCCGCTGGAATGTAAAATTTTCCATTTTCCTTTTGTATAGGGTGCAACTCATATCTAATTCCCATTCTAACAAGGTCTAATCTTGCCTTCAGATTGTCCTTTGTTTTTCCTTCAATGTCCATAATAGTACCCAAAATATTATCACAAATATTTTTCTCGATATGCATAACATCTAAATTGTGCTTAAGAATGTTATGTTTCCAATATGGTAATTCATAAAAAATACTCAACTTTTTCCAGTTATCGGGCATATCTTCTGTGTCCTTTGTAACCCTTCTTCTTTTGTGACTAGTATCCCCTCTCAAACTCTCCTCAAATTTCTTACCAAACACATATGGTAAGTCTCTTAACTTTTCCAAGATATCAGTACCCAAAAGAGGGTTAGGAGGTGCTCTCTTATCAACTTCACCATCAAATTCCTTCCTCATTTTGCGAAATCTATGATCCATAGGCAAGAAGCGTCTATGATTCATATAACATGTCTTCCGCCAATTAGGCAAGTATAAATGACTTGTTTGCTCATAGCAAGTTGAACATGCCATTTTACCTTTAGTGCTCCAACCAGATAACATAGCAAGTCCGGGATAATCACTAATGGTCCACAATAAAGATGCATGCATTTTAAATGTTTCATTCCTAGAAGAATCGTAAGTATGTATCCCTTCTTCCCATAATTCTTTGAGTTCATCAATCAACGGTCTCAAATATACGTCAGTGTCATTTCCTGGACTGCGAGGTCCAGGTATTAACAAAGACAATATAATGTTAGGTTGTTTCATGCACAACCATGGTGGTAAATTATATGGCAAAAGTACAACTGGCCACGTGCTATGAAAAATACTCATTGTTCGAAAAGGATTAAACCCATCACTTGCCAAACCCAATCTCACATTTCTTGAATCCGCAGCAAATGTCGGATTCCTAGCATCAAAATCTTTCCAAGCTTCAGAATTTGCGGGATGCCTTAATACTCCGTCTTTATACGTTCCTCATCATGCCATCTCATGTCAGTTGCACTCTTTGATGACATGAATAGTCGTTGTAATCTTGGTTTCAAGGGGAAGTAACGAAGTTTGCAGGTGTCTTTTTTTCCTCATCTTGTAGCGAGCCATGCCACAACGAGTACAATTTAGAAGCTGAGATGTTTCTTTGTAATACAACATACAGTCGTTTGGGCATGCATCGATCTTTACATAGTTCAATCCCAAATCTGAAAGCAACTTCTTGCATTGGGTAAAGTTTTCCGGTAAGGTACACCCATCTGGTAAAGCATCTCTCAGTAATTGAAGTAGTAATTTGAAAGAGTTATCGCTCCATCCACCAATGCACTTATAATTCCAGAGTTTGATAAAAAAGATAGCATAGTCATCTTATCACAACCAGGATATAACTCTTTCTTCCATTGTTCTAACAATCTATAGAACTTATTCGACTCAAAAGAACCATCATTTTGTACTCCTTCGGTTGAACCATCTATATCTACTCCGACGCCATGAACTCCACATATGTCTCGCACCATACCCTCTAAATCTTCGTCATTTTCTACCTCGTCGGAGGAGGCTTGTTCATTTGTAGCTTCCATTGGTGCATTCATATGAGTACTTGTCGGTCTAGGTTCCCCATGAAAATACCAAGTTACATAACTTCTCATCATCCCATCCCATACCAAATGTCCTTCAATTGTGTCTCTATCATAATACTTAGTATTTAAGCATTTGGCACATGGACATTTTATCTTATTTTCTTCGGTGACAAACCCGTGAGCGAATGCAAAATCTAAGAATGCATTTACACCATCTTCGTACTCTTTTGTAATGCTATTAGCTCTCATCCAAGACTTGTCCATGTTCTACGCAAAATACTTCAAAGATTCAAAGAATGAAAACTAAAATCAAATTAAAGAGGGTTGAATATCTTTAAGATGATAGATATAACATAAACATTCTAAAATCACATGTTCAAATAAAACATAGAAACCAACAAATTATAAATAGTACAACTTAAAGAACTAAGAAAAGAAAAAAATTAATCTTTAGGTATATGCAGTTCCATCTAACATACAACTTAAAGGATTAAGAAAAGAAAAAAATTGTTGAAGTGTCTCTCCTAATAAAGTGAGAGCAGAACGCTTCACTTCAAAAAGCTTAGCTATGTGGATTTGGAATGTTCATCATCATCTATCTATTCACTTCACAAAGTTGTCCTAAACCCAGAGACTGCCCATAGGTGCATATACTTTGAAGTTTAAGAAATATGTTCGTCATCATCTATCTATTCATTGGAAATTTCATGGCTAAAATCCTTCCCATTGGAAATTTCATGGCTAAAATTCTGTTTTGGAAATTTCTCTTAATCCAGGACCATTTAATATGAAGAACATGTCCTTATATCTATATTTGCTAATGCTGGTTTTGCTTTTGAAAGTGGATCAGCTTATGCAGTTGGTATTGTTAAGATCCAAGAGAATAGAAGATAGAAAGATAACAACAGAAATGATCAAACTAAAAGACTAATAGAAACAAAAAGTCAGAGGTTGAATAAGTAGAAGAACTTACTGAAATTAGATCGGGATACGTCTTCCTGATCCGAGCTGCTTCTGCCTACCTCCTTTCTAAATAGTAGAAAAAATGACAATTTGAGACCAATAATAGCATGATTTATATGAACGCAAGATCATGAAGCAGATGACAAAATAAGAGGGTCTTTTGAGTAGTGATGTAATAAAGTACTTATTAGAATTGAGCATAGGATACACATTGTGTACCTGCCCAATATCACCTACTGTGTCTTTGAGATCTTATCGGTTCTAATTGGGAAATACCTATTCGGTGTTGGACTTTATCGAATATGAAATGTAGATCCACAAACTCAAGAAGTTTGGGGATAGTTAGCTTTTCTGAGAGAGACGAGTACTTACCAACAAGTAACACCTCTACTCGTCTTCAATTGCCAACCCTCGTTTCGGAGGCCCTTAGCTATATATGTTCAATTAGCTCAAATGACTTACATGTCCATTTTTTAAAAGTGCCACAATCGTTAGTTAAATAGAACAAAACATCGGTTGTTGTAATTGGTTCTCATTCATACAAAACGAATTGGTATGACATATTTATACCATTAAGAAGAGCAAGACCTAGAATTCTTAAACATATAAAAATAGCTTCAGAAATTTAACCACTAAAAAGTAAAAAGCAGTATATCCCTTTACTTGGTTTACAAGACTTCCCTACAGAATGTAAATAGCTATTGAAGGTCTTTTCTTTTCTAAATAGAAATAGAATATGGTAATGCCTAACTGCAATGTATGTACCAGCAACCTTGATAGGAAGGGAATCGAACCCTTACGCCTCAATTCTCAGGGCTTGGACGTGAGTCACATTTCAACAATCGTGTGCGTTTATGTCTTTAACATGAACAGACTACAATAACACAAGTAACACAAAGGAAAATGAGAACGAGAACAGACAAGAAGTATGATTTCATGTTCAGATTGAACTTTACCAATTCCCCGCATCGAATAAGCTGATCATGTAATACAACCAGACCAAGAAGCTCAATGCACACAATACAGATGGCAAAAACATATTTATCGACCTCTTTAAATCCTCATGAAGAGTCGGTGCTAGTCTTCCAAGTCTCAAGGTTTAAAGGAAAAAATTGTTAAATTGGCGGTAGACAATGATGGTTGTCACATATAAGTCTGTAGAAGGACCTCACCTTTTAAGCTACCTTTTTAGGGTTAATCCTAGAGCAGTTGGAGACAAAGAAGACCCATTAAACCATTTAAACAACAAACTCGAAAACCCTAACCCTAAATTGAATGTCATAACGTAGCACATTTATTTTAATCAAAAGCCCTAATCCTAAATTGGATGTCATAATGTAGCACATTACCAACTAAAAAGATAAAATCAACTTTAGAAGATAAAATTATATCCAAAAAGTAACACAGAGAGAATGAATGAAGCTTCTATTCTCTCTGTTACGTATTTCAAAGTAACAGAATTGAAATACCCATCAAACCATTTAAACAACAAACTCGAAAACTAAGAGAATGGAAAGAGAACAAGTTTGGGTACTGTGGTTAGAATTGAGAAGTACTAGGAGATTGAAAAGTGAGGGTTCGGTTGAAGAAGAAGATTGAGCACACCTGTGAGTTTCACTTGATTTCTTCTTCAATCTCGGTGAGAAATTAGCAAGTTTAAGCTCGAACTCGAACACTCATTTTCTACACAACTAACAAGAAACCAAAACCCTAAAAATATAAACACAAATTTCTAGAGCCCTAAAACCTAATAGAACAAGTGAGAGAAAGATAGAGTAATCGTTTACCTGAGAGATGAAGATCTAGAGAGATGGAGAACTGAGAGAGATGGAGAACCGAGAGAGATGGAGAACTCAGAGAGATGGAAAACTGAGAGAGATGGCGAGGGAGCTGTGGAGTTCGAACGGTTTTTCTGTGGGAGCGGTTTTAGGGCAACTATTTTCGACGACCACAGTCGACGAAAATAGTTTTCTCGGAAAATATTTTCGCGGAATATTTTAGCGCCATAAATCATGTCCTATTCCGACGGAGAAAACATTTCCACCGTCATAATAAGGGCTTTTTCCGAGGGCACGGGAGCCGCCGAAAAAAAATATAATTTTCAATTAGCAGCTTCCGCATTTACGTCGATTTGTCGGTAATAAATCGTCACAAATAATAACCATTTTCGACGGAGGCAGCACTGTTCGTCGGAACAATCTCTACTTCCGACGGAATTTAACTCCGCCGTCAGAAAATTAGGTCTATTACCGACCACTTTCCATTATCCGTCGGAAATGGTCCGTCACAAATAACACGTCATTTTGTAGTGAGAGAAGAAGAGATAGTTGGGGACTTGTTAAGAGATTTTACAAAAGATTGAAGATCAAGAAATTTCTTATCTTCTCTTGAAAACCGATTCTAGAGAAAGGATGAGTTGTCTTTGATCTTTTACAGAGAGACAGAAAGAGATTTTTATCTCTATTGCTCCATTTAGAGAGAAGACAGTATTAATTCTTCTTCTTCTTTCTATATAAGCAAAGGAGGCATGAGTTCATAGAATTATCTCATCTTTTGGGGGGGTTAAGCTCAATTTGAACTGACATTCTCTCTCTGTTCTTCTTCATCTCCTCTTGAGCTTCATGATACAATCTATAGAGAGAGAGAGGGGGAGAAAGAGAGAGCTTAAATCAGAGAGACGGAGAGGATTGTAGTGAGAGAGAGAAGTTTTTATTCTTCTTTTTTCTTACTGTTTTGTTAGCAAAGATTGTAGAGAGATGAGAGGAGATTGTCTTCTTCTCTTTTGCTGTTATTGAAATTTCAGAGAGTTCTCATCTTATTCATTTCTTTGTGAGAGAGAGTTGAAGAGAAAGGTGTTCTTTGTTAGTACAATTTCAGAGAGTTGATCGAATGTTATTTGTTTCTGTTGAATCCTGTAGTTTCTTTTCCTTTTTTTTCTCTGTTGGAAATAAATTCTTATTCTCTTTGAAGAGAGAGAGGCAGACACAGAGAAAGAATCCATTTCTTCAACTCATCTTCTTCATCAAACAACATAAAAAAGCTTCAGATTTGGTGATTTGCTTTGCCTCTTATTTGATTTTTATTTCATGAAAATATTTATGACATCTTTGATAAGCATGAGTAACTAATTTTTGTAGTCTAGGGTTTTGATGAAGTTACAATTTTGCATGAGATGTTGATTTATGATCTCATTAGTTTGTTAAGCATCTGATATGCATTGATGTTCGACAATACTCGTGATTCCTTCGTCTATTACATTTCCGAGTTGATTCGCCATATTTAGAATAGTCTCTTTAATGGCCAATACTTCTTAGGTAATAGTCGATTCAGACGGGTACCATCTTTCATTACTTTTGCTTCTTGAAGCTTGATCCACCATGTTTAGGTTAGATTCTTTAATGGTGGATACTTGTTAGTTGATAGGTAATAGTTAAAGTTGTTAGAAAATCGATCATGTGGAGCGATAAAATGTTACAAGATTTAAGTCGATCCTTATGTATGTTTAGACTGGATTCGAAACCCTAGGTCCTCTCCCCATTTGAGTTCATCTCTTTTATCATTTTAATGTTTTATTGTTTTAATCTTTAAAACCTATTTCCAAAACCGTGTTACTTTCAAGTTCTAGAACGGGTTTCACTTAGTCCCTGCGGATCGACCCAGTGTTACCGGAATTATCACTTGACGCCCGTATACTTGCGGGTGGTGACCTATTTAGGAAACTTTCTAGGCCCATCATCTCACCCGTTGTTCAAACCCCGGGTAGGTCACAAAGGCTAATTGAATTATCTCAAAGAACAGACTTGTTATTAATTGAAGATAATGAACTTAGCACCTACAAAGAAGCTATGACGAGCCCGGACTCCAAAAAGTGGCTAGGAGCCATGAAATCCAAAATGGAATCCATGCCTGAGAATCAAGTTTGGGACTTGGTGGATTTGCCCGATGGAGTAACACCCATAGGATGCAAATGGATTTTCAAACTGAAAACAGAAAAAGATGGAAACGTCAGCGTTTTCAAAGCTAGACTTGTGGCAAAAGGTTACAAAAAAGTTCATTGTATAGACTATGATGAAACCTTTTCCCCTGTCGCGATGCTTAAATCCATAAGGATTATTCTAGCAATTGCCGCTCATTATGATTATGAGATTTGGCAAATGGATGTCAAAACCGCCTTCCTCAATGGAAATTTGGAAGAGGATGTGTACATGACACAACCTGAAGGTTTTGAAGACATTAAAAAATGCTGCAAAGGCTTGCAAGCTTCAAAGATCCATTTATGGACTGAAGCAGGTAAGTAAGAGCTGGAATCTTCGGTTCGACGTGAGAATCAAAGAGTTTGGTTTTCTTAAGAACGAAGAAGAATCTTGTGTATACAAGAAGGTTAGTGGGAGCGACCTAGTTTTCTTGGTCCTGTATGTAGATGACATACTGCTCATTGGAAACAACATTCTTATGCTAGAATCCGTAAAGGAATGACTAAGAAAGTGTTTCTCAATGAAAGACCTTGGAAATGCAGAATATATATTGGCCATCAAGATCTATAGAGATAGATCGAGAAGGATGATTGGACTCAATCAAGAAACTGAAGGAGTTGAAGGAGATGTCCTTCGACCAAGGTGACAATGCGAACAAATTGTCAGATAGGACAATTGATGTGGAAGATCATCAAGTCCGATTGATTTAGGGATCGTAGAGTTGTAGCTAGAGACCAACTACGATCGTCGAATTACGAAGTAATTCGCGGCTAACTTCGATCGGATCCTACAACGGGTTACACATAAGAGTGACAAATTGATCTAGGATATGACTAGTGGGAGTGAGATATAATCATGGGAGTGTCCCATAAACATATCTCATAGGCCTAAAAAGGAATTAGGCAAAGATAGTACAAAAAGGCCAAAAACAGGGTTTTTGGGCCTAGACCGGTTCGGGTACTTCTAGGACTCGGATTGGGCTGAATTTTGGAGGGTTAGTTGCTGATATAATAAACATTATATCTGCCAATTTTCGTGGTGTTTGGGCACCTCCTCCTTAGGGAATTGAGAAAATACCAATAGTTGCTATTTTCGACTATTTCCCTAAATCTTATTCTAAAGGGTGTTTTAGGAAACCTAAAAGGAGGTGGATTCTTATTAGGGTTCTATATAAACACTCTTAGGGCAGAGAATAAGGTGTGGAATTTCTCTCTAAGCTTTCTTACTCTACCACATCAAGTAGAGAGGAGAAAGTGAGCTAATTCCCAAGCTATCTTCTAGTCAAGCAAGAAGAAGGTCTTCTTATTATCCAACCACCATTGGTGTGCTAGCTATACAACAAGGTGGGAGATCAAATTGATTGCTCGTGTCCCAAGTATAGGAGCTACACTTGAAGCTCTTGGTCTTCTTCAATCAATTCAACTAGTTCGAGGGAAAAGCGATTAAGGTAATCTACTATCTCCATTAGACTAATTACTAGTTTTGCATGTGATCCTGGGAATACTAGTGTAGACATTAGATGTCATATTTCCGCTATAAACACTAGTAGAAGGGTATAAATCCCTACAGAAACTTATATAGATAAGATTCTTGGAAGATTCCAAATGAAAGACTCTAAGAGAGGCTTTCTACCCATGATACATGGTACAGTGCTTAGCAAGACTCAAAGTCCTCAAAACTTAGATGAGCAAGCACACATGAATAAGGTACCTTATGCCTCGGCTATAGGATCTATCATGTACGCCATGATCTGCACTCGCCCGGACGTCTCATATGCCTTGAGCATGTGTAGTCGTTACCAATCTAATCTAGGTAAAGCACACAGGATCGCAGCCAAGAATGTCCTGAAGTACTTGAGAAGAACAAAGGATCATTTCTTGGTGTATGGCGGAAAGGAAGAACTAATCGTGGAAGGCCATGTGGATGCAAGACAGACAAAGATGATTACCGATCACAATCCGGTTATGTTGATTGTCTAAACGGAGGAGTAGTGAGCTGGAAGAGCTCAAAACAGAGCACTGTAGCAGACTCTACCACAGAAGCAAAATACTTAGCCGCTTCAGAAGCAGCCAAGGAAGAAGTTTGGATAAAGAAGTTCATCATGGAACTTGGTGTTGTTCATAGCGTTCAAAACGGAATAACTCTATATTGTGACAACAATAGAGCTATCGCCCAAGCTAAGGAACCAAGATCACACCAAAAATCCAAACACATCCAAAGGAAGTACCACGTGATAAAGGAGATCACAGAGCAAAAAGATGTGGTCATTTGCAAAGTTCACACGGATCAAAACGTAGTAGATCCTTTAGCTAAACCACTACCTCAGCTTAAACATGAGAGTCATATGAGGGGCATTGGTATAAAGCGCATCGGAGAATGGCTTTAGTGTGCAATTAAATTAATAGAAGAGTTTATGTAATTAATTACCTACATTCAATATATGAAATAAATTAATTATTTCGTTGTTTAAATAAAGGTTTAGTATTTAAAACAACAGTCCAAAATGATGAGATATTCTAAGTAAGGCTTGTCAGATACGTGATCTGATGAATGAAACCCTACTAAGTGAATTTAGAATAGACTTGTCATAAAAAGTTCCTAGTCCAAGTCGTTGAAATGGACAACAACGACTCAAAAAGACTAGCATGTGAGATTGATCGATAGCGCAGTTTCATGGGCTATGAGAACTGGGAGTTCTAGTCAATTACATGGGTGTATGATTGGGAATTGTAGGGATTTATACCCTTATACTAGTGTTTATAGCGGAAATAAGACATCTAATGTCTACACTAGTATCCCCAGGATCACATGCAAAACTAGTAATTAATCTAATGGAGATAGTAGATTACCTTAATCGCTTTTCCCTCGAACTAGTTGAATTGATTGAAGAAGACCAAGAGCTTCAAGTGTAGCTCCTCTACTTGGGACACGAGCAATCAATTTGATCTCCCACCTTGTTGTATAGCTAGCACACCAATGGTGGTTGGAAAGAAGAACACCTTCTTCTTTGACTAGATTGATAGTAATGGGAATTAGCTCACTTTCTCCTCTCTACTTGATGTGGTAGAGTAAGAAAGCTTAGAGAGAAATTCCACACCTTATTCTCTTCCCTAAGAGTGTTTATATAGAACCCTAATAAGAATCCACCTCCTTTTAGGTTTCCTAAAACACCCTTTAGAATAAGATTTAGGGAAATAGTCGAAAATAGCAACTATTGGTATTTTCTCAATTCCCTAAGGAGATAACGTCCAAACCCAGCCAAAATTAGCAGATTTAATGTTCATAACATAAGGAAACGTATCTCCAAAAATCAGCCCAATCCGAGCCCTAAAAGTGCCCGAATCGGCCTAGGCCCAAAAACCCTGTTTTTGGCCTTTTTGTACTATCTTTGCCTAATTCCTTTTTAGGCCTATGAGATATGTTTATGGGACACTCCCATGATTATATCTCACTCCCACTAGTCATATCCTAGATCAATTTGTCACTCTTATGTGTAATCCGTTGTAGGATCCGATCGAAGTTAGCCGCGAATTACTTCGTAATTCGACGATCGTAGTTGGTCTCTAACTACAACTCCACGATCCCTAAATCAATCGGACTTGATGATCTTCCACATCAATTGTCCTATCCGACAAATTGTTCGCATTGTCACCTTGGTCGAAGGACATCTCCTTCAACTCCTTCAGACTCCCACTTGGACTTAGAACAAGTGCAATGCCTCGATTCCCGTGTCAATTTAGTATCCCATCTGATATGTCACGTCATTCAGACTTTCTTGATATTCGAGTACAACTGTAAAAGACAAACGATTAACTTTTAATCCGTTTGAGCGCGGCCACACATTTTCAGTTGCTACTCATCAAGTGGCCTTGAGACACTTTGTACCTAATGTGATTTAGGATGACACAATCCATTCTTGCGCTCCCACTTAACTTCATGTCTATCTTGTCCTTCCCAGTATCCGTCTTTATAACCTCCTTTTACGGCGCGGCGTTTGACGGAACCAAAGTCGGACATTCCTTTCATAAGATGAGTGGAGCACTCATGTTTTGAAGAATCTCTCCAATTGTCTTTATGAGAAGTATTGACGTTCATCACGAGTGATGTACTTCTCATTTGAGGGTTATCCAGTGTATAAACCTTTTACACACCCACGTAGTCGAATAGAATATACTATTCCTATAGCCCATGAAACTGCGCTATCCCATCGACTCCCGTGCTAGTCTTCGTGAGTCATTGTTGTCCATGCAATGACCTGGACCAGGGTTTTTGATAATAAATATTCCAAGTTCACTTAATAGGGTTTCATTCATCAGATCACGTATCTGGCAAACCTATTCAGAACGTTTTATTATCGATGGATTGTCGTTTAAATACTAAACCAAATTTAGACGACTGGTGAAATAACTCTATTATTTCTGATAACGAGAGTTGTAAATCTGAGCCTCTTCCGTAAAACTCTTTTTACCCACTCAGTTTTACTTGTCGAGGTTTAAAATTATACCTCATGCCTTAGACTGTGTATGAATCTCATATTATGTCTTAGGTGACAGTTCAGTTTGACTACCGTGGTAGTCGGTTTTAAACTTTGCTTATTATCAATTAATTTGAAGATTGCTATCTTCAACTTTGATAATATCTAGTAATTTTTACTAGAGTTAAGGCCTTTAATTCTTTGTGTAGTATTTGCAACAGTTTCCGGCTTAAACACTTTTAGCCTACTTTCCTTCCATGTCTGAAAGTTTGCTACGATGACATGTTCAATTTTTGTACTACTTCATCCTTTAGCCTTCTAGGATGTACTAAGTAGTGTTTCGGTTTTCCAATCCGAATTCGGATGTTTAAATGCTAATCATGTCCAACATGATTGACTTTATGTTTTCGAACATAAATGTCTCTCTCATGCGTGCTAGCTCATCGGTGTCTTTTCAGACTCCGAGTTTTGCAACGCCCTCTGTCATGAGTTTTTGGGTCGAAATTCTTTTAGACTTTCCGGGTCTTAGATTTTCTGTTTCGGATCTCAAGCATCTCAGCGTACTGAGTCTCTCTAATCCTATCATCCTTTTGATCTATGCTTATAGATCTTCAGATGCCCAAAATGGCATTTTATCCTTTTGTGTGTGGTTCTTTATTGAGTCAGTTCGTTACTGTTATACAACACCTTATGTCGTACTCAATCTTTTGTATGTACTCTGCATACGGACCCAGAAGGTTTGTTTACTCCCACTTACCTTCTTGAAATTTCGTGATTCAAGATTTTCTTCATTCCTCAGGAATCAAACTTCTTTGATTGCCTTTTGAATCAAAGATTCTAACTCTTGCGTGCTTTTAATCCGTCGATAGATTTCTGAAGCATGCTTGTGGACATAACTTGATTGGAAGGATCTTTATTCTTCTTGTCTCGTTTCGGGAAACATGAATGTTTCCATCCTTCTCAGTTTTCTATTTTGGAAAACCAATTTAGGTCTTCTATTGACTTAAATTATCAAGCTTCATGTCTTGACGAGATATGGATTCCACGATGATTTTGGCTTCTAGCCAAAATCTAGAGTCAGTTTCCGTTTCTGCGCAGGTCTTTTATCTCTTCAGAAATAACCTTTATTTTCTGTGTCTTTGAGATTTTATTTTGACCTTTCAGGGCTTTTGAACAACAACTTGGAGTTTATCTCAACTACTTTGAGATATACCTTTAGAGACACTTTCACTCGCTTTGAGAGTTCTCCTGCGAATGACATTCGCTTTTGTGCGGTGGGTTTACAAGATCATATCTTTAACCTTTCCTTTTCCAAGGAGTCGCAGTTTGTTGCTCTTGGTCGAATTTAATCGTCTTGTACAAGTTTCATGATTGTTCTTCATGACCCTCCATGATTTTTCTCATGATCGAATTAAATCGACTTGTACTTTTCTCCCACTTATTCTTGTAATAATTAGTGTTTTTCTCCCAGACTAATAGGTGCGCTAATTATTAGAAGAATATTATCATGAGCAACAAACACTTTGTTCTCTTGATTGGTTATGGAAGAAGCCCAAATTTCTTTCAAAAAGAAATTGCGTCAGATATTAGCCAGTTTTGTAACGCTTTTACAAATTTAGCTTTAGACGGAATTTTGGTAGTTTTGTGAGAAGCTGTGTCTAGACTAATGGATTTGGAGGATAGAGTTTGATTCGTGTTCTTCATCTTAATCCTTTTGGACACTCCAAATATGGATAGGTTAGAAGTACGTTTGAAGATCAATCTCTGTTTCCAACTCAAGGCTTTCTTACTTGTCAGTTTGATTCATGTTTTGGTTATAGTGGACTTGTTGTCCTCATCCCTTTCCGATTGGGATGAACCTATCTTATAGGTTTTTGACCAAGTTTAGAATCTTTTGGTATAGTTTGTTAAATTTAGCACTTATTAACATCTCAATCTAGAAATAAAGTTCTTTATTGATTCTCCATAATACTTAGTACAGAGATGATGTTGAAAAACTAGAAAAACGATTAATCTAGAATAGTGCCTAAAGTAGACTTCGATCCCTTTCAGCATCCTTAGCAGTCGAGGCTTCTGCTCCCTCTTGGATCTTGTCTTCCTTAGCCAAATACTCAGTTCCCAGCTGCGCCTGTACATTCACAATGATAGGGAAATTTTAGGTATCATATACCAAGGTTTGGGAATTTTACAGTATTTGATAAGTTAACTGTTTATACCTGAATTGGAAGCCACTGTTCCATTCTTCCTGTCCTCCAAGAACTTAGGGCAGTTTCTTTTCCAGTGGCCCTTGTCATCACAGTAGAAACATTTGGTGTCAGGAGGAGGACCTTTGTCTTTAGGTTTGGCAACTCGTTTGCTCTTACCTTTTGACGCGGTTTTCTTCTTCTGTTTTCCACCTTTCTTGAACCCTTTGTCCTTTTGTACCATAAGAACGTCCTTCTTAGTCTCCACTATAGCGACGTCCTTTTCGGCTGTTAGAAGCATAGAATGAAGTTCCTCCAACGTTTTATCCCATTCATTCATGTTGTAGTTCATCTTAAACTGATTAAAACCATAATGGAGGGAGTGAAGGATAGTGTCGGTAGCCGTCTGTTGGCTATAAGGGAAACCTAGTTTAGCCAGCTTGCCCATGAGCCTGATCATTTGACGAACATGAGGCCCAACTGGTTTTCCCTTTTCAAGGCGCATGTCCATAATTGCTTTAGAGGTTTCAAACCTCTCCAATCTCGACTGTTTCAGGAACATTTCCCGAAGTTGTCGGATCATGGAGTAAGCATCCATGTCTATGAACTGCTCTTGCAGAGTCGGTTCCATGGTTGCTAGCATTAAGCAAGTTACAGGCTCTGCCTTTTTCCGCACACTCCTTTCTTCATCTATCTCTTCTTTAGTCGAATTATCATCCAATACAGGAATTGGAGTTTCTAGTACATGTTGCTTTCCTTCCATCCTGAGAACTATTCCCAGGTTCTTTTCCCAGTCAAGGAAGTTGTGCTCATTCAGCTTCTCCTTGTCGAGAAGTGAGCGGAAGTTGAAAATATCTTTTGTCATCTTTGAACTACATAAAAGAAATGGCAAAGTTTTAAAACTCGTTATCGTTTTTGAAAAACTTACTTTTCCCACATTATTCAATAAAAATCGTCCCCGATTGAATAAGTGATTCCAAGACCCCAGTTCTTCGGAGTAAAGCGGACGAAGGCCCTACCCTTTGACTCCATCGTTCCGGGTGAGTGAACTACTTCACTGATCATACCTTATGACTCTTGGTTGATAGATTTCATTAATGAATGATTAATCTATCCCTTTGCCTCGAGTATCCAAGACTCTCTTGCTGATCTCGTTGAGTAGAACCATTTAGACGTGTAGGCCTCTTCTATAGACCTACCCGCATTGTCCCAAGGTAGAGGAGGTACTCTGCGAAGGCCGACCCACCTTCCTCGAACAAGGGCGCAACGAGTGTCTTAATCTGGATAGGCGATTACTCAAGATTACGTTTTGGGGACTTTTACGCTAGTCTGGCGTTTGTTATAGTGAACTATTTAGCCTAACTAACACCCACGACATAAAGCGTAAAAAGTAAGTAAATGCGCGCGAGAAAGTAAATCAAGCAGATATGGATCCTAGTTTGGCCCCTAACCTAGAAGATCTAATCTCCTTTGGTTTTCTTCTTGTTTCGCCTTTTGGTTCGTCTTAGATCGCCATCTTTGAACCTCCATTGATTTCTCCCACTCGACTTTGAATTTCATCCTCGAGTTTCTTCAATGGACTTATAGACCCTTAAACTCTAATTACAAGACTCTAACGATTCGCAGATCGTATAAACTTGAAATTAAAATTAATTACAAAGCATGCACCCATCCGTGCTTAAAACAAGAATAAAGAAATAAATCTATGGCCATACTAGTTTCCCGCATTCTCATCACATGCAATCATATAATATATCAAGGCTAAGAATTATATATGCATGATTATCTTGGGAGATACTTTTGTTGACATCATACGTCACATTACGGACCTTAAGTCTAAATTCGAAGAATTCAACTAATGGTGCGTTCAGATTTTATCTTTTATGATTTCTAAAATCAACTTTTAAGAAAAACTTCATTTTGGGCTCGAGAAAGCCCGGGTCAATTTCGGAAAAAATATTGGTTCGATTCTTAATGATTTCATAAATCAATTTAAAGAGAAATCCTTTTTGGGCCCTTGGATGGCCCGGATTGATTTTGGAATTATTTGGTTGGAATCGGAAGAAATTTTGGCAAAAACTCCCACTCGAATGATGGTCCCTTTTTGTGGTCCGAAAAGCCTCGAAAAAAGCCCGGGACAAGTCCTAGACAAGTCCCGGCCCAAGCCCACAAAAGGGCTCGGACAAGGTCCGGACATAGCACGACCCATAGGGCCGGCATGTCCTGGCCGAGGCCTATCAAGGCCTGGTCTCGTCCTGGCCGGAGCCAGGACGCTAGTCCATGTACCAGACGCGTCCTAGACGTGTCTGGTGCTGGACCGGACCAGCATTAGGTGTCTCGGACTAGTCCGAGACACCCAGAACCTCCCAGACGCGTCTCTAAGACGCGTCTGGTCGAGAGCTCTGGGCGCGTCTCAGACGCGTCCAGGAAGCTACCAGTGCAGCTTCTGGTCCCGTCCTAGACGCTTCCGAGCTGCTCTGGACGCGTCTCTAAGACGCGTCTGGTCGAGAGCTCCGGGCGCGTCTCAGACGCGTCCAGGAAGCTACCAGTGCAGCTTCTGGTCCCGTCCTAGACGCTTCCGAGCTGCTCTGGACGCGTCTCCAAGACGCGTCCAGATGCTTCCATTACAGCTGGTGGTCGAGTCGTAGACTCGACCTGGACGCGTCTCCAAGACGCGTCCTAGACGCGACCAGTGGCAATCTGGTTGCAGCTGCTGGACGCGTCTCCTAGACGTGTCTCAGCAGCTGCTCTGGACGCGTCCAGTGGACGCGACCAGCAGCTTCTGTCCGGCCAGGAAGCTTCCTGGCCGGACACTAGGGTTTCCAAAACCCTAGTTTCCAAAATTTTTTTTTTTTTTTTTTTGTTGTGCAAATCTTATTTGGTAACTTCCAATTTTAAAACTCTTTCTAAATTTTGAAATCTTTTAGAACACTTCTAAAATTTTACAAAACTTGTAGAAACTTTTTAAAAATTTCCAAATTTTTTGTTTTGAGAGTTTCCTAAAACTCAAAACACTTCTTTTAGAGCACTTCTAAAATTCCAAATTTTTGTTTTTCAAAAGTTTCCAAAACTTAAAAACAACTCTTAATCAAACCAATTTTGGATCAAAGTCTAGGTTTTTGAAATTTTTCAAAGAACAATTTTGAAATCAATTTTGAAAAATCTTTGAATCCAATTCAAAATTAATCAAATTTTATGTTTAAAATCTCTGTAAACATAACTATCAATTTAATCAAGCATGGATTAGTTTGAAATTCAATCAAATTGAGACTTTTAAAAGACTTTTAATCATCAATTTGATTCTCAATTTGAAATTCATTGAGTCCCATTCAATAATATCAAATTGTGAGTTTAAATAATTTTAAAACACTTTTAAAATACTTTTATAAATTCAATTTATCAAACTATTAATCATATCCAATATGAACTAGTTCGATTCTTAGCAAAAACTAGTTCATTGCAAGAGGCTCTGATACCACTGTAGGGATTTATACCCTTATACTAGTGTTTATAGCGGAAATAAGACATCTAATGTCTACACTAGTATCCCCAAGATCACATGCAAAACTAGTAATTAATCTAATGGAGATAGTAGATTACCTTAATCGCTTTTCCCTCGAACTAGTTGAATTGATTGAAGAAGACCAAGAGCTTCAAGTGTAGCTCCTCTACTTGGGACACGAGCAATCAATTTGATCTCCCACCTTGTTGTATAGCTAGCACACCAATGGTGGTTGGAAAGAAGAACACCTTCTTCTTTGACTAGATTGATAGTAATGGGAATTAGCTCACTTTCTCCTCTCTACTTGATGTGGTAGAGTAAGAAAGCTTAGAGAGAAATTCCACACCTTATTCTCTGCCCTAAGAGTGTTTATATAGAACCCTAATAAGAATCCACCTCCTTTTAGGTTTCCTAAAACACCCTTTAGAATAAGATTTAGGGAAATAGTCGAAAATAGCAACTATTGGTATTTTCTCAATTCCCTAAGGAGATGACGTCCAAACCCAGCCAAAATTGGCAGATTTAATGTTCATAACATAAGGAAACGTCCCTCCAAAAATCAGCCCAATCCGAGCCCTAAAAGTGCCCGAATCGGCCTAGGCCCAAAAACCCTGTTTTTGGCCTTTTTGTACTATCTTTGCCTAATTCCTTTTTAGGCCTATGAGATATGTTTATGGGACACTCCCATGATTATATCTCACTCCCACTAGTCATATCCTAGATCAATTTGTCACTCTTATGTGTAACCCGTTGTAGGATCCGATCGAAGTTAGCCGCGAATTACTTCGTAATTCGACGATCGTAGTTGGTCTCTAGCTACAACTCTACGATCCCTAAATCAATCGGACTTGATGATCTTCCACATCAATTGCCCTATCCGAAAAATTGTTCGCATTGTCACCTTGGTCGAAGGACATCTCCTTCAACTCCTTCAGGAATATACACTGGACAAACCCAACAAAGAAAATTGTCCAATGAGTAATGAAATACGTCATGAACTCTCTTAGGCAAGATTGAGAAGATTCCTTAAAACATGAGTGTTGCACTCATCTTATGTAAGGATTGTCAAACTTTGGTACCGCCAAACGTCGCGCCGTAAAAGGAGGGTATAAAAGCGGAGTTACCGGGAATGACATGATAAACATACAGTTAAGTGGGAGTACAAGACTGGATTATGTCCTCCTAACAAAGTTAGGACTGATATCTTCGGGCCACTTGAGGAGAAGCAACTGAAAATGTGTGGTTACACTCGAATGGACTAAAAAAATCATTCGCTAGGTCAGTTGTTCTCCAGATCAAGAAAATCTGAATGGTATGACGTATCAGATGAGATACAACGAGACATGGGAATCAAGCATTACACTTGTTCTAAGGACATGTGAGAGACTGAAGGATATATCCGTTCAGTCTGAAGGAGATGTCCTTCTGAAGGAGTGTCCTTCGACCAAGGTAACAAAATTTCTCAGCTAGGATAACGATGAACTAATCATGAAGATCATCTAGTCCGATCCAATTAGGGGTCGTAATGCTTTACTAGAAGCCGCTTATGATCGTCGAATCACTTCGGTAATTCGCAGCTAAAATAGACCGGATCCTACAACGGGTTACACATAAGAGAGGTAACTTGATCGGAGAAATTTGACTAGTGGGAGCTGAGATATAGATGGATATGATCCAGTCTAAAGATGCTCAAAAGATAGAACGAATCGGGTTTGAAACAGAAGTCTGAAAAATGTAAAAATCCACTTTTTAGGGGCAACCAGGGATTCCCTTAAGGGGAGATCCCTGGCCGGCCTATTAAGAGGGATGGGCCGGACAGAGCAAGCCCATTAAGGGCTGCTCTGGGCGACCATACCATGGGGAAACCCTAGTTAGGGTTTTCCTTATAAAAAAGTCCAAGTTAGTTAAACCACTAACTTGTGCTTATCTTTTCCGAAAGAGACTCGGATTCCTTATTTGAGTAGGACTCTACTAAGATAATGCATATAAAAAGGCTCATTAGAGTTCAGAAAAGGTGTGGAATTTTCTCTGACATAATCAATTCTCTCACACATAAAGGAGAGAAAAGATAAAAGAGAAAAAGTTTCCATTCTATCTTTCTAGTCAAGAAGAAAGGTTCTTCTCAACCATCCATTAAAGTTCTAGTAGATATTAAGGAAGGTAGATCAAGTTATACTACTCGGTGTCTCAAGTAGAGGAGCGAAAATTGGAGGTCTGGATCTTCTCACGCGATTGGAAAGGTTCGAGGGAAAAACTGTGATAAAGGTTAGTTTTTCGATTCTATTTCTTAATAGTTCATGTATAGATCCTGGACATAACTTAGTGTTAAACATTAGATGTTTGAGATTCCGCTATCAACACTGGTTAGTGTACTAGATACACATAAAACCCTACACATGAGTGGTGCGATTTCGCTGGGCTTGGTTTATCAGAGTGTGGAAAGTATTTGGCTTTAAGGAATTTAGCCCAGAGCGCGTTCGGTTCAGTTTTAAGTCTCCAAGCCAGCTTAGGCAGCAGAGCAGTGTTCTCTAGTTCTGGCAAGTGACTCCCTTGTCCTCTAAGATTCTTAGGAAGGCAGAATTATGACCATGCTTTGGTGCATTTATGATAAAACAACCACTTCGTTTATAAATTAGTCAATTTGAGTCCTATCAATCACTTTTCATTTCTTAATAGCAACGACTTCTCTGTTAGACAAGACTCCTTTATAAACGGTACCATATCCTCCTTGACCAAGAATTTGAGTCTCGTCGTAAATGTTGGTGGCTTTGTTTAGTTCTTCGGTAGAAAATATGTTTGCAATTGACTTACTACTTCTACCATTTGTGTCACTCCTATTATCTTCGATTTCTTCTTCTCGTTCACGAAGGAGTTGTTGCAACATCAAACCTCCATTTTGCATAAAAATTTTCTCTCTAGCCTTAGAAATTTTATCTTCATATACCACACATATGACCAAAAGCTGCTCACAAGTAAGACTATCAAGGCTACAAAACTAGCGGCATAGAATGGTAATTCATATTTCCCTAAAATAGCCTAAATTCAGTTTTAGTCCCTAGTTTTGTTCTGATTGCAAAATACCCCCCAGTTTGGACTATTTGTTGATTTAACTCCTGTTTTGACTTGACCAAAATATTAAATAGTCCCTCAACTAACTTTTAGCACTTGGGATGTTACATGTGCATATTTACTATAATTTATAAATTTGCAGCTTTTAATAGTGAGTCTTGCAACAAAAAAAATTAGTTTATCTTGTTAGACTTGTTATATAATTACATTCAATATAGTTTAAATATTTTTGAAGTTACGCAAGTATTGAGGTATTAGTATTTTTATTTTTACACAAACATATGTATTTCATGATATTTTATAAAAAAAAATCCTTTAGACAAATTACTTAGCTGTTGTTTATTTTTTTAATTTTTCAGATCCAATTCAGATTTCAGATGTTTGTTTTTTTATTTTGCAAAATTTGAAACTTTATCTGAAAAAGTTAGAAGTCTGAATTGACTGAAAAAAGATCCACTTTTTCAGACTTTAAAACAAGGCTGAAATATAAGCCCACCAGCTGAAAAGTACTCAAAAGACAAATACACCCCCATAAAAGTAGGCCAGCGCTATGGGGAAAGCAATATAGTTTTCGGGGTGTGAAGGCTTGGTCAATTTTGTTTGACAATTTTATTTTGTAAGTTGTTAGAGGGAAATAAAAATAAAAAACTCTCCACCTCAGCTCTCTCTCTCTCCACCTCACTTCTCTCTCTCCACCTCATCTTCTCTCTCCCCACCACTCTCTCCCCACCACTCTCTCTCTCTTTTCCGACAGGTCGCCGGCCGGAAAATTTTCCGGTCGGCGACCATGAAAAAAAAAATTCACTCTCTCTCTTTAGAAACTCTGGCGGAGGGGTTTCCCTTCGCCGGAGTTTCGGTCTGTTGAAGAACAGACCGGATCTGGTCTGCTGAAGAACAGACCAGATCAGACCGATCTGGTCTGTTGAAGAACAGACCGGAACTCTGGCGAAGGGAAACCCCTTCACCGGAGTTTCTAGAAAGAGCGTGAATTTTTTTTTTTTTCATGGTCGCCGACCGGAAAATTTTTCGGCCGGCGACCTGTCGCAGAAGAGAGAGAGGTGAGGTGGAGAGAGAGGTGAGGTGGAGAGAGAGTGAGGTGAGGTGGAGGGTTTTTTTTTATTTCCCTTTAAAATTTATTTCCCCAGAAAATTTCTGAAATTCTAGTTATTCTCTTTAAAATTTCACACCCCGGAAAATATTTAGCTTTCCCCAAAGCGCTGGCCTAAAAGTAAAGAAATACTTTCCAATCTCCATCTTCATCTCACCGACCACCATAACACCACCGTCGACCTCCAACCGCCGACCACCATAACACCACCACCGACCACCACCACAAAATAAAATTTAAAACATATGAAGAGATTTAGAAATTAGACATGATTGAAGGTTGAAAGAGATCTTCAGAACCAACACCTCTATTGTAAAACTGGATAATTCCTCTCTCTCTCTCTCTACTACACCATAGCTTCCATTACTTACTCTAAGAGGATTACAAGGAATACGCAACAAGCTTGAAAATCGTATGACCTTCTGAACCAGATCTACCATAGTAAAGTTTGATAATCCCACTTTCTCTATCTACTCCACCATAAGTTCCACTATTGAAACTCAAGTACTGGAAGATGGAAGAGGCAATAGAGAGGGGAAGAAGGAAGAAAGAGATAGCTAGGGTTTGGGTGTTAAGAAAATGGAGGGGAGGCGGCAGACAGGAGCAAAGATAGTTAGAGTCAGGGACTTAGGGTTATGATTTTTAGAGTTATTTTGGTACCTTAGTTATATGTAAAAAGGGTGTAAATGTCATAATTAAAATTCAGACCCACCAAATTCAGATAAAAAACAAATGTTCTAACTTGTAAACTGATTCAGCCAATTCAGTTCAGCCAATTCAGATTCAGACGAAGAAAAAATAACAAACAACACCTTAGACCTATCTATTATATCACATGTATTTTTTTTAGTTCTTACATCATCATAAGAAGAACCCCAGATAAAATTTCACACCGGGCACAGCTACGCCACATAGTAGCCAATAATATTATAAAGCTAAGCCTGTAAGTTCAATTGACTTGGTTTTGTGTTTGGTCATCAACTATGTGTTTTGGATGAGCATGAGAAAGAAGATATTGACGGATATTTAAAGGCAAGTTGAAGAAGCAATTAAACGAAAAAAAATTAAAAAGCCACCATATAAAATAATAATTGTCCATGGATATGTAGACCAAAATAATGTTTAAAAAGAGTTTACGGCTAAATCTTCTCAAAAAATGGGTTTTTAGTCTTTTTGCTCTTGCGACTAAAAACTCTTCGTATATTAGACAAAATACCTTCTATGTCCCTAAATAAATTTCGCGGGATTTTTTGAAGTGGGGTCAGACCGAAATTCAATCGGCATATTGTACCGTGATTTAGGGTTTAAAAAAAGAAAAATGATATATAATTTAAGCAAGATTTTCTCTCTCATCTATCATCTATTTTGAAACCGAATAAAAAATTTCCCCAAATGGATATTTCCAAATCAATTTTATCTCTCTTCATTACAGATTTGGAAACCAAATCAATTTTCTCTCTCTTACTATGTAATTCTTTTTCGATTCAAATCTATTTTCTCACACTTAACTTTCAGATTTGGAAAGAATATATTTTTTGGGATTAATATACAAAACGTATATATTACTTTCTCTCGCTTATTTTTCAGATTTGGAAAGAGTATATTTTTCTTGGATCAATTTAGCGTGATTTGGGGTTAATATACATAACATATATTTCTTTCATTTAGTTTTCGTTTTTACTTAAAAATAACCAAACATCGCTTACAAATTATGAAACATGTTCATAAATTATGTACAATTTACGAACATTACAGCAGTATTTGTTTTCATTTTTACTCATACATAACCATACAGCAAATACAAATTATGAAACAAGTTCGTAAATTATGTGTTGTTTATTACGAGGAAACCATCATTTGTCATGTATACAATGTAATTTATCCAATATTTCACATTATTTATGCCAGAACTTTTTTTTTTACACAGGTACAGTGCAGTATCTTCTCAACTATCTGAGTCATTCAACAAACAACAGTCACACGCTTTAAATCATTCTTGACAAACGAACCAAATCTTCTCTGATGGAAATCGAAACAACTGACCAATTTCAGTAAATATTTTATCCCAACCATCAGATTTTAGTTTCGCAGTCTTACTTAAGTTGGATGCTTATGTAGGAAATTCCACTAGTAACAGCAAAACTACAAAATAAAAACATATACATTAGTCAACAAAACATATAATTTACCAGAAACGACATGTATAATACAATAAATTATGTATAATGTTTTATAAAATTCATCATGTGTTGGAGACAACAGAACTTTAGTTTGAATAACAAGGTTGTTGTTATGTAAAAGAAAATATATGTAAAGTGCAATAAATTACATATAATTTTTGAATATTACACACTGTTTACCTACTGTTATGTGTCATGTTAAATAAAGTACACATAATTTCGTATAAATTACACATCGTTTACATTCTGTTACAAAAAAACGTAGAAAATCTTCTCTGGATCAGAAATGGTATCGTTACCGGATCAGATATAAAGAAATGTTCTAAACATCAAGATCTGTAATCTATATCTAATGAAAAATAAAATAATACATGGATACAAATATAACATAATCGAAGATAATTAATTAGTAAACAAAGATTTAACATTAACATCATAATTCGTTTATGAAGATCTTAAAGAGAGAAAATCATGAAATAATGATGAATATTTGAGAAGATGATACAGAGATGAAATCGATTATAAGGAAAATCATAAATATCTTTAAAAATGATGATTAAAAACATTAGAAAAAAAATATTAAATTTGTTACTTTAACCTCATAAGCAACTGTAGATCTTAACAAAGGTACGAACCTGATTCTTTTTTATGGAAATCGAAAATAAACAATGGAGTTTTCATCTAGTTTATTGGATTGGAACGAGATCTGAAGCGTCTTCAAAAAAGAGAATGAATATAGGTTTCGGTTTTAGGAAGAGAAAAAATTCTGCTTTCCGATTTTGATTAGAAATGAACATAATGGTTTCGGTTATTAAGATCGTGATTGGAGAGAGAAAGAGAGAGATAAAAATGGATATATATATATATATATATATATATATAAGGTTAGATTAGGTATTATGAAATTATAAGCATCCTAGAGATTTGGGTTTTCTCTCGAGATGGATACAAATGGACTAGATATCCATTTGTTTTAATATTTTGGTTTTTAAAACCATTTGAAGTTTAGAGTGGATTAAATATGTTATTAGGGGTAGATTTTTTGGTCATAAGCCTGAAATTATAATTTAAAGCCATCTGGATTATCTCTTTGAGAAATTTTGTTTGGCCCAAGTTGGTCGACCGTCTCAAAAAAAAAAAGTTGGTCGATCGTCTCGGACCCCATGGCTAACTTGGCCTGCCAATGTGGACTAAATCCCATTCACATTGAGAGAGATGGAACCCCGTCAAGATCAGAGAACTCCATCAAGATGATAGGGACCCAAGTTGAATAAGCCATCTATTTCTCTGAAACTTCAATTTTTTTGAGGGAGATTCATAACTTCTCTCCATGTTTTTACAGAAACAAAAAAATCTAATTACGAAATTGATTTCTTTGAGTTTACAGATGCTTCTTCTTTGATGAATATGAAAGAATTCCTGAAATAAGAGATTGATTCCTTACTATATGGATACCTCACATGTCTCAAAAGTAAACTAGAATATGAAAATTCCACAAAGAAAAAAGAAAGATTTGTTTAAGTTTGAGAGGGTTGTAATATATGACAAAGAAAAATCTTATATAAACGAAAACTATGGAGCCTTCAAACATAATTGATTTATTTGGCTTTTATTTAATTAGGGTAAACAATTATAAGGACTCAAAAAAGATAAAAAAAAAAATTTTAACAAAAACAAATATTAATAATTTTAAAATTAAAACAAAAACACAAAATTATGTAAGAAAAGAAGAAACGCCTTCTTCTTCTTCACCATTACTATAGTGTCACACCAATGTAAGAATGACAAATTAGTTATACATTAAAACGAAACACTAACGGCCCCCAATTTCTAAAGGAACCATTGCTTTATTGTCGCTAATGGTATTACTAGTACTACCAACGTAAGATAATTCAGATCTTCCTTCTTCTAACAAGTAAATCTTCTGTTCTTCATCATCATTTCCTACAAACTCGTCGAAAACCCACTTATGATTGAAAGACCTTTTCATCAGTCCATCCAATACCATAAATGCTTCTTTCATTTTAGGTCTACTTTCTCCTTTTATTCTTAAACATCTCTTTGTTAGTTCTGCAACTTGTTCCACTTGGTATCGTTGCTCATCATTTTCATTACTCGCAAACTTAAGGTCAAGGATATGAAATAACCGATTTTCTCTCATCGAAGAGAGGAAATAATTAGCTAAGTTGCGGTGATCTTGGTGTCTAGCAAAAGAAACTGCCATTTCCCCTGTGAGTAGTTCTGCAAGTAGAACTCCGAAACTGTAAACATCACTTTTCTCTGTTAATTGTCCTGTAAGAAAGTATTCTGGGTCCATGTATCCAAAAGTTCCTTGAACTGCCGTATTCAATAGTGTTTGATCGAAAGGGACTAGTCTTGAAGCTCCGAAATCCGATACTTTTGCTTTATAATCATCGTCTAAGAGTATGTTACTTGACTTAATGTCCCTATGAATTATAGGTACGGAAGCATCCGAATGTAAGTATGCAAGCGATCCTGCCACCTCTGCCGCTATCCTCAAGCGGTCATTCCATAAAAGATTTGGTACTTTTTTCTCATTATTGTCGTGTAAATGTTCAAAAAGAGTTCCATTCGTAATAAACTCATAAACTAGTAAGGGAACTTCAGATTCTAGACAACAACCCAAAAGACGAACCACATTTCTATGATTGATTTGTGATAAAACAACCACTTCATTTATAAATTGGTCAATTTGAGTCCTGTCAATCACTTTTGATTTCTTAATAGCGACGACTTCTCTGTTAGACAAGACTCCTTTATAAACAGTACCATATCCTCCTTGACCAAGAATTTGAGTCTCGTCGTAATTGTTGGTTGCTTTGTTTAGTTCTTCGGTTGTAAATATTTTCGCAATTGACTTGCTACTTCTACCATTTGTGCCACCCCTATTATCTTCGAATACTTCTTCTCGTTCATGAAGGAGTTGTTGCAACATCAAACCTCCATTTTGCATAAAAAATTTCTCTCTAACCTTGAGTAATTTTATCCTCATATACCACAAATATGACCAAAAGAGCACAAGTAAGACTATCAAGCCTACACAACTACCTGCATAGAATGGTAATTCATGTTTATCAATCAACATTTGAATTCAACAACCAAACCACAATTTTTAGGAGTAATTCATGTTTATCTTAACAACGACATATAGTGTTGTTTTTTTATGTTGGTTTATTTGGAGTCTATAGTAACCTAAGTGGTCAAATATATTTACCACAATCTAAGAGGTGTAGAGGCACCAATAACACAAACGATAAAGTGTTTTTGGAAGTAGGAAACTTCCTCCTACTTCAGAGTACTTCTTGAGTTTTTCTCATGAACGGACCGAGTTGGATTGTCGATGCCGATTAGAATTTCTGGGGTTTGAATCGACTTGGCTATAAGATAGGTTGATGTTTTTAGGTTTTGGTGATTTAATCTATTTGCTTTTGAAGAGGCTTTTAAGGGGTTTGATTTAGTTTTTGATTATAAATTCTAGAGAGAGAAAGTTTTATATACTTTCAATGGAAGGAGAATTTGATAGTGTTTCAAGGTGTAATCCAACTTCTTCATTGCTTTATTTTCATTGAGTTATGAATGATGGATGACAATTTTTTTTGTTTTGATGTTCATGTTCAAACTTATTTGTTGGGTTTATATGGAAGTTGTGAAAGTATAGTTGATGCAAGCAATGTGTTTGATAAAATACTTGAAAGAGATGTTGTTGCTTGGAATGCAACGTTAGTTGGTTATACAAGACTTAGGTTGATTGAAATAGCAATAAAGTTGTTAGATGAAATGCCTGTGAGAAATATTTTTTCTTGAATAATCATGATTGGTATTTATGTTCAAATTGAGAATTTCATGAAAGCTTTGGAAGTTTTTCAAAGAAATGTAAAATGATGGTGCTAGAGCTTATAAAATGACTATTATGAATTTGTAGGGGTTTTAGCTAGTTTTTCGATACAACATTTTATTAGACAATATTTAATAATTTGTAACAAATTTCATGTTAAATCAATTCAAAAACTAATTTGCAAACCATTTGCATGGCATTGCAAGGTGTTTGCAAGGCTCTGCAAGGTATGTGTAAAGCTTTGCAAGGCTCTGCAAGGTGTTCGCAAGGTTGTGCAAGGTATTTCCAAAAGTTATGCAAGGTGTTCGCAAGGCTCTGCAAAGTTTTTGCAAGGCTCTGCAAGGTGTTCGTAAGGCTCTGCAATTTGTATGCAAGGCTATCTAAGGTGTTTGCAAAAATCATGCAAGGTATTTGCAAGGCTCTGAAAGGTGTTTGCAAGGCTTTGCAAGGCAGTGCAAAGTGTTTGCAAGGTGTTTGCAAGGTATTTTCTTAGACTAGGGTTAGGTTGGTCTTTTTACTGAAATTGAAAATTACATAATTGCCATCAGGGAGGTGAAGCCTAAAAAACTTTGATGAATCCTTTTTAACTAAAGTCATAATTTCTTAGGGAGTTTTGGCCAAAACTAAATTGGGCCGGAGGCCCAATTTCTTGTATATTTTTGTTTCGAAGACAACCCATCTTTTTAACTAGCTAGGCCCCAAGTAAGTTATAAAAATAGGCTTGAAGGACATTTTTAAAGGCACCAATTTTTTAAGAGTCAAAAGTACTCTTCATTCAATTAGAAATACCTAGTAATAATCTAACTAATAAATCAGGAACTTGAGTTTTTCTCGTGAACGAACCGAGTTGGATTGTCTAAAATTTTTGGGGTTTGAATCGATTTTGGCTATAAGATAGGTTGATGTTTTTAGGTTTTGGTGATTAAATCTATTTGTTTGTTGTTTGAAGAGGCTTTTAAGGGGTTTGATTTAGTTTTTGGTTCTAAATTCTAGAGAGATAAAGTTTTATATACTTTCAATGGAAGGAGAATTTGATAGTGTTTCAAGGTATAATCCAACTTCTTCATTGCTTTATTTTCATTGAGTTATGAATGATGGATGACAATTTGTTAGTTTTGATGTTTATGTTCAAACTTATTTGTTGGATTTATATGAAAGTTGTGAAAGTATAGTTGATGCAAGCAATGTGTTTGATAAAATGCTTGAAAGAGATGTTGTTGCTTGGAATGCAACGTTAGTTGGTTATACAAGACGTAGGTTGGTTGAAATAGCTATAAAGTTGTTAGATGAAATGCATGTGAGAAATATTTTTTTCTTGGACAATTATGATTGGTATTTATGTTCAAATTGAGAATTTCATGAAAGCTTTGGAAGTTTTTCGAAGAAAAGTAAAATCATGGTGCTAGAGCTTATAAAATGACTATTATGAATTTGTAGGGGTTTCAGCTAGTTTTTCGATACAACATTCTATTAGACAAAATATAATAATTTGTAACAAATTTCATGTTAAATCAATTCAACAACTAATTTGCAAACTATTTGCATGACATTGCAAGGTGTTTGCAAGGCTCTGCAAGATGTTTGCAAGGCTCCGGAAGGTGTTTGCAAGGCTTTGCAAGGCTCTGCAAGGTGTTTGCAAGGTTGTGCAAGGTATTTGCAGAAGTCATGCAAGGTGTTCGCAAGGCTCTGCAAAGTTTTTGCAAGGCTCTGCAAGGTGTTCGCAAGGCTCTACAATTTGTTTGCAAGGCTATCCAAGGTGTTTGCAAAAACCATGCAAAGTGTTTGCAAGGCTCTGCAAGGTCTTTGCAAGGCTTTGCAAGGCTTTGCAAGGCAGTGCAAGGCGTTTGCAAGGTATTTTCTTAGACTAGGGTTAGGTTGGTCTTTTTACTGAAATTGAAAATTACATAATTGCCATCAGGGAGGTGAAGTCTAAAAAACTTTGATGAATCCTTTTTAACCAAAATCATAATTTCTTAGGGAGTTTTGGCCAAATTCTCCTTTTTAATATTACAAAATCACTTACCTATAATTATTGGAGTAGTTGGAGTTGGAGACCCCGTTTTTTTTGTAATGGCTGGGCGGGAGCAATTAAATGTATCTTTGTTTAACACGTTCTCCTGGACATAACCAACTTGGCACGAACATGTGTAGTTACCCACTGTGTTTGAACAGATTTTCAATTCTCCTTTACAATTATCTTTGCATTCATCAATATCTGAGGCGAAAAATTGTGATAATTAGGATCTCCTCATAATCAAAATTATTCTCAAAATTAAGTTGATAGCAGAGATGAATACCACGATTACCTTGACAACTACCAGGAGTACTAAGGTACGGATTACCTTCAAACCCACTATTGCACTTGCAATGATAACCAGGAGCACCTCCTGGCTCGTAGCAAACGGTATTCGGCCCACACGCATAGCTAGTTAATTTTTTTATAGCTTTATCACACGTCTCTTCCCCAATGGTCCAATCCATTATTGCAGGAACAAGCGGATAAACGTCTTTATCAAATCCTTTTAGATATGGTTTTTCAAATTCAAACCAACTTTTTTCGGCTATAAATGCCGTATTACATATACTCAAATTCGTATCAGCAAGTTTTTCGAAGGTGACACTATAACTGTGGATGCCATTCGGAATGGGGATGCTGCAACAACCGTTGCCCGAGCAATTTCTATTCGGTGCATCAATTGTACTCTTACAAGTAGACAGACATTTTGTTTCAAATATACCTCCTAATCTTCCCTCAAGTTGGACAATGTTCGTGGTGTTGCAACCGATACCAAAAAACTCGTTTTTAGTATCTGAGAATGTAAATTTGACAAGTTCAGCTGAGGATGATCCAACCAAACTGGCACAACCATTGCCCGCGAGTAGTTGTATTGTTAATTGCCCGTCCATTGATACGTTTGTGACTGTTATATTACCGTACAACAGCCTTGGGGGATTGAAAGAGACATTGCAGATTAACCCGAACGGTTGGTAGTCCTCCCTATCAGGGGACTGAGGTTCATAGTGGTAACAACCTTTGCCGATGCCAAATGGGTAGGGAATGCTAATACCGCCGCATTCTTCTATGCACCCAGGCTTTGAGATCATCATGGTCGCCACCTTTGTCGTTGGTACTACTAGTAGTAATATTAAGATGGGTAGAAGCAACATTGATGAGTGCTCTACTGCAACTATACTTAATGGACTCAATTTTGTTTATGCTCCTACTGTCAGAATCCTTAACCTATATATTTATAGAGAGAGAAAGAGGATTCTAGTTTGAAGACAATTCTTCTTGAGATTCTTTTTAGATTTATTTCTTTGTTAATTTTGAAAATTCTTTATTGACCCGCTTACTATATTTATGTCCACAACTTTATGATGCGTATTGATTAGAATAAATTTCAGTCCCACATTTTTTGTCTTTTCGCTTGACTTATTCTTTTACTTGACTTGTTTTTTTAGTTGACCTACTTGACGTTTAAAAGGGGGTGTTGTTGAGTCTTTTCAAATCACTCACTCTATAAGCTCTTAAATATCTTAATTTTGTGTTCATGTTGAAATATCTTTCTATATATTAAGATATCCCATATAATAGATATTAGGAAATATCAAATATTAGAAACTAGTAAGAATTAGGAACTAGTAAATATATTAGTATAAATTATTAAGAAACTAGTAAAATATTAGAAACTAGTAAAGTTAGAAACTAGTAGTATTGTAACTCTATAAATAGAGTCTTATATTTCTTTTGTAATCCACCAAGGAATAAAACAATTTCTTTGATCAATTTCAACTTGGTACCAGAGCCAAAAGTCTTAAATTTGTGTTTGGGAATTTATATTGATTGAAAGAGAAGAGCCTTTCATCTTCATCTTGTTTTTCCGGTTTAACTAAAGTGAAGGGCAACTGATGCTTCCGCAATAATGACTCTCAATAAGGCAAATTCAAATTTTGCTAAAGTTGTTGGTCAATCTGACAAAATTACTTATAAGTGTACACACTGCAACAAAATTGGTCATACCAAAAGTCATTGTTATGAACTATTAGGCTATCCAGAATGGTGGGATCATAATCGAAAGAAAAACTCTAAGAAGACCCTTGTAGATCCAACTGTTAAGCAAGCTTCATCGACGATAGCCACTACAGGTAATGTAGGCAAGACTTTAAATATGTCTACACAATTTTCGAATAGTACTTGGATAATTGATTCTGGTGCTACAGATCATATGACTTTTGATTCTAGACAGGTCTCAACCATAAACAAATCTTCACATAAATATGTCTCTACTGCCAATGACACCTCAGCCCCTATTGTAGGGGAAGGACCTATAACTCTAACGAACACATTGAACTTAGACTCTGTTTTGGTTGTCCCATCTTTAGATCATAATTTATTATCAGTGTCTCAAATAACCACCACTCTATTTTGTGTTGTCATCTTTTGGCCTGAATTTTGTGTCTTTAAGGACATCCGGACAAGGCAAACAATTGGTTATGGTGTTAGGCGAGGAAAGTTGTATTACTTGGATTTAGTATCTGAAAGCTCTAATAAATTGCGTCAGGCATTAGTAGTGAACAATTCTGAAATAAAAAATAAAGATGAAATATGGTTATGGCATCGCCGTCTGGGGCACGCCTCCTTTGGTTACCTTAAGAAGTTATTTCCATCGCTATTTATTAAATGCGATGTTTCAAGTTTTCAATGTGATGTTTGTGCACTTGTAAAAAGTCATCGTGCATCGTTTCCGTTAAATTTAAATAAAAGTCCAACTCCTTTTATGATCTTACATTCCGATGTCTGGGGTCCATTTAAGGTTCCTACTTTGGGTGGGGCTCGGTGGTTTGTTACCTTTATTGATGATTGTACTAGGATGACTTGGGTGTGTTTGATGAAATCTAAAAGTGAGGTAAAGTTATTGTTTCAGAAGGTTCATAAACTGTTTAGTACTCAGTACAACGCAAATGTTCAGATACTTCGTAGTGACAACGGAGGAGAGTATATGGATCATGAACTTCAAACTTATTTGGTTTCTCATGGTATTGTTCACCAAACTACTTGCCAAATACCCCTCAACAAAATGGGGTCGCTGAAAGAAAGAATCGTCACTTGCTAGAAGTTATCAGGGCTATGTTGATCGAAGCACATATGCCATTATCTTATTGGGGAGAAGCACTTCTTGCTGCAACCTATTTAATTAATAGAGTACCATCTAGTACTATTGATTTTAAGACTACTTTTCAAACTCTATCGGATGCTACAACTTCTCCGACAGTTTCAAATTTACCTCCCCGTGTCTTTGGGTGTGTAGCATTTGTTCGTCTTCATGAGAACCAACGTACAAAATTAACTCCAAGGGCATTAAGATGTGTATTTGTAGGGTACGGTGCAAATCAGAAAGGGTACAGATGTTATCATCCTCCAACTAAACGAATGTTTGTTACATCGGATGTTATCTTTCATGAAGATTCTAAGTATTTTTCACCTGAGTCTGAACTTCAGGGGGAGAAAACTAAGCAGGAAGTTCTGACTCTTGATTATGAAGAAACGGATAATCATGTAGAAGAGAACAAAATTGGATCTAATATTGAAGTAAATTTGATTCCTGAAGAAATAAGTAGAGCTGAAATTGAAATTCCAGAATTACCAACACCTAAATCGGTAATGGAAGAAAGTGTTAATGAAATCGTTGAAAAAATTGTGGATTCACCTCCAACTGAAGCCGTTGAACCAAGGGTTAGTAATACACCAAACCAATCAGTTGTCGACGATGTTCCTGAAGCACCTTCCGAACCACCTACGAAAATATTACCGTCGCGTCAAACCAGAGGTATTCCTAAACCGACATATGAACCTGAGCTGTCTAGTAGAGTCAAATATCCTATGAGTCAGTATGTGTCAGATCATCGGTTGTCAGAATCAAATAAGTCGTTTGTAAATCAATTATCTACTGTATATATTCCTAACAATGTACAGAAAGCCTTATCTAATTCAAAAGGGAAAGCAGCTATGAATGAGGAGATGAAATCCTTACAAAAGAATGACACTTGGGAGCTAGTTGATCGTCCAGAAGATAAAAATCCAGTGGGATGTCGGTGGATTTATTCAGTGAAGTATAAAGCAGATGGTACAATTGAACATTACAAAGCGAGACTAGTGGCAAAAGGCTACACTCAAACTTATGGAGCCGATTACACAGAGACATTCGCTCCAGTTGCAAAAATCAACACTGTTCGCGTCTTGTTATCATTAGCAGCAAATTTAGATTGGCCACTACAACAATTTGATGTAAAGAATGCTTTTTTGCATGGGGAACTATTAGAAGAAGTCTATATGGACCTTCCACCGGGATGCAAGATACCACAAATACATAGCCAGAAGGTATGTAGATTGAAAAAGTCATTGTATGGATTAAAACAATCACCAAAAGCGTGGTTTGGAAGGTTTACAAAGGCTATGAAGGAATTCGGTTATCACCAAAGCAATTCTGACCATACCTTATTTACAAAAAGGCAGAAAGGAAAACTCACAGCACTTATTGTATATGTTGATGACATGGTGGTTACTGGGGATGATCCTGAAGAACGAAAGGCTTTACAGAATTACTTATCTAAAGAGTTTGAGATGAAAGACCTTGGTCCATTGAAATACTTTCTTGGAATTGAAGTATCTCGATCTAGTAATGGAATTTTCTTATCCCAAAGAAAGTATACTTTAGATTTGTTACATGAGGTGGGTATGTCAGCGTGTGAGCCGATTGATACACCTGTCGAAGAAGGATTAAAGTTGTCAGTGGAGCCTAATCAGATACCGGTTGATAAAGGAAGATATCAACGACTGGTTGGAAGGTTGATGTACTTGGCGCACACGAGACCAGATCTTGCATATGCGTTAAGTATTGTTAGTCAATTTAAGACAATCCCGGTGAAAAACACATGAATGCTGTTTTACGCATTTTGAGATATTTGAAGGCGGCTCCTGGAAAAGGTATTTTGTTTACTAAAAATTCGAGTTGTCGAACTATTGATGTATATACTGATGCAGATTGGGCCGGTGAAGTAAATGGTAGGCGATCAACTACAGGATATTTTACCTTTGTTGGTGGAAATCTTGTTACATGGAGAAGTAAAAAAAACATAATGTTGTTGCACGTTCAAGTGCAGAGTCTGAATTTAGAGGAATGGCTGATGGCATATGTGAAGCGTTATGGTTAAGACTCCTGTTGGATGATTTAGGATATCCTTCTGAAAGACCAATTCAATTATATTGTGACAATAAAGCAGCATGTGATATTGCTCACAATCCAGTCCAGCACGACCGCACAAAGCATGTTGAGGTGGATCGATGTTTTATTAAAGAAAAGTTAGAAGACAACATTGTAGAGTTACCAAAGGTCCGATCTGAAGATCAGTCGGTTGATGTTCTTACCAAAGCAGTTTCAAGTCGAATATTTTCGAAAATGGTAGACAAGTTGGGCATGTGCGATATCTATGCACCAACTTGAGGGGGAGTGTTGAAATATCTTTCTATATATTAAGATATCCCATATAATAGATATTAGGAAATATCAAATATTAGAAACTAGTAAGAATTAGGAACTAGTAAATATATTAGTATAAACAATTAAGAAACTAGTAAAATATTAGAAACTAGTAAAGTTAGAAACTAGTAGTATTGTAACTCTATAAATAGAGTCTTATATTTCTTTTGTAATCCATTAAGGAATAAAACAATTTCTTTGATCAATTTCAACTGTTCATGGTACGACGAACAACAAATAAATTAAAGAAAGTAACAATGAAGGTAAATAAATAAATATAATACAACAAATTTAGGTAGTTTGATTGACCACACCTTTTCTACAAGGGACAATGATTCTATGAACTTCATTACAAGTGAAAAAACAAAATTACTGTGTAAATTTATTAAAATCCTCACACTCAGTCACCTCTGGTTCTCACTCTCTCTAAAATAAAAAAATAGATACCGAGTTACATCGATAACAATCTTTATAAGACTAAGACAAACACTAATTAATGCTACGAGTCAGAATTTTGAAAACTATCTTTCGGATTGCAAATTGAATTAGATATTGACCCATATTGATAAAACATCCAACAACTTTGGGGGATTGATTGGCCGGTGGGCGACCTTCGCCGGTGAAGACGACGAGGTGGCGAGAGGATGAGGTGGCAGAGAGAGGTGATGATATGGAAGAGAGAGAGTTGATGACTAGTTAACGAACTTATAACGGTAACCGAAAAAAAGGACCATCTGAGTATTTTCGATAAAGTAGGAGACTAGGCAAGAAGCTGGTCATAAAGTTGGGGGCTATTTGGAAAATAACCCAAATTTCTTTTCACATATCTTGTCCTTTCGTTTAACTTGTTTTTTAACTTGACTTTTTTTTGTCTGACTTGCTTGACGTTTGATGGAGTCAAGACTAGGGGTGGGAATCGAGCGGGTTCGGTCGGGCTCAGGCATAATAGAGTCGGACTCAGGCGGATCGGGCACTACATTACTTAACTCGCTATTAGTTGTCGGGCGGATCGGGCCGGACAAATTCAACCAATTACCCGACCTCGTCCCCCGCCCGAGCTCGCCTGCCCGAGCGGGCTCCTTCGGTCTCGGGCCAGACGGGGTCGGGTAATTTTATTAAAAAAAAAAATTAACATGTATGTTTCTAATATAAAGAAAAAAAAAAGAATAAGTTACATATCATCAACATCATTAAATCTTACATCATTAAAATAATTAACCCCATTTCTAATATAAAAAATAAACTACTAATAACAAAAGGAGAAATTTGGCCAAAACTCTCTAAAAAATTTGAGTCTTGTTTAAAAAGGATTTATCAACTTTTTATAGGCTTCAGCGCCCTGTGGCATTTTTGTAAATTATCTAATGTAGGAAAAAGACGAAACAGACCTTATTGCAAACCAGTTTGCAAACCAGATTGCAAAGCTTTGCAAGACAAACCAAATTACAAAGTAGTGCAAACCAATTTGCAAAGCTCTGCAAACCAGATTGCAAAGTGTTTGCAAAGTGTTGCAAAGTCATTGCAAGGCATTGCAAAGTAATGCAAACGGGAATACAAAGATCTGCAAACGGGAATGCAAAGCTCTGCAAACCAGTTTGCAAAGCTTTGTAAACCAGATTGCAAAGCAGTGCAAACTAGTTTGCAAAGCTTCGCAAGCTAAGATTCTAAGGGCAATTTCGGCATTAGAAATAGGAGTGCTTTTAGAATTGTCCTTCAAAACTATTTCCAAACTATATTTGGGGCCTAAAAGGACAAAAAGTTGATTTGTCTTTTTGACAAAGCAAAACATAAAATTGGGCCTCCGGCTTTTTCCCTTTGACTGTCATATGTGGAGCGACAATCTTTGGCTAGGTGGCCTCACTTTCTACATTTGTAGCATTCGACAAGCCTTTGCCTTTTCCTCGACTTGCCTCTGTTTTGAGATGGACGCTTCCGCTTCAGAGCGAAGTCAGTTCCCTTGAACATCTCTGGGTTTTCCACGTATGTGGTGTTAGGCTGAAGAACCCGTAGGGTTGTTCTTGTTCTTGCCATTTTTTTTCTGAAACACACAGAAAATAACCCAGATCAAGATCTTATAACCAGAGAAATAATCGTTATGTAAAATGTCTTAAGATTGTTGTTTCTCTGGTTATCAATCGAGAAGTCGATTTCTCTCTGTCTTGGCTTGATTTAGACAGAGTTTCCTTTCTCTAACTTATAGAGAGATAAACTATTAAAGAATAATGATTTATCAATATTCCTTCTTTCGGGCTAACCGAGATAGGTGTTAATGTAGTCGAGGCAAGAATAAATTCTCTTTCCTTAAGACATTTTACACCCCCGTAACAGTACCAAACGTTAGGGTGTATGCCTTCGGGATACAACGACTTTCCTTTCAGAGTTTTAAGATGGTACTTCTTTATTCTGAAAGCGGACGAACCTTTGTAAGTATTATGAGCTCTTTGACTAATGCAGATGATCTTCTAGATGCTTCGGAAATTCAAATTTCACTCGAAACTTCTTTCTTCCTTTTTCTAGATATTCTAGTCTAACCAGAACTTCTAGAAATACTTCCTAATTAGATATTCTAGGCAAACCAGAACTTCTAATTGTTAGAAGGGAAGAGAAGAAGAGAATGAATTGAATTGATGAGAATTGGAATGATTTTGGGTTGTTTATATAGGAGTTGAATGGGTGCATAGTATCTGTTGGGTTAAAAGATGTATCCATTCGAAAGGGTGGACTAAACTGGGATAATAACTGAAATTGGAGTCGGTTCAATCTTGGGGCGTTGGATCTGACTCAAAGTCGCGGACAGAACGCCATCCGTTAGATTGAGATGGAGTTGTCCCGAAATGTACCCAACAGATTATAGTAGTGACCGTTAGATGAGGGATCGGATGAAATGCCGAATCCGTACCGAAGCGGGGTAGGCGCGCGCCGTTGGATCTCGTTGATCCAACGCGCCTGGCTTCATCCCAACTCTGTCCCGAGACCATCATCGCCCTACCGTCAGATTTCTTCAAATCTCGCGGAGGGAACGCCACCCGTCCAGATCAGGACGTGCGCGCTTTGCCCAGATAGCCCCCATCTAACTTCGTCCCGTTTGACGTTTCAGACCCTAATTTAACTGATTTTTCATCCAAACTACAAACTTGAATTTCTCATTCATCCGGAATCGGATTTGGTGATTCTTGGCTCTAAGTTGAAGAGCTCGACGAGACGAACGCAATGGCACGTTCTGTTTCTGAGTTTGACGAGTCGGGTCGGGCCAAAATCGGCTCCGATTCCAACAGATTCTTCGCATACCATTTGGATGGATTTAAAAGAGCGATTTGCTCAATCTAATTCCCAAAAAATTTACCAACTACGCCAAGCTATTAGTCATTCGAAGCAAGAAGGTGATAGTGTATCTCTTTATTTCACAAAGTTGAAAACTCTATGGGGTGAACTGGATTCAATTAATGTGTCCCAAGCTTGCATATGTGGTGCAGGAAAAGTTACACTTGAGTTTGCTCAACAAATAAGAGCAATGGAATTTTTACAGGGACTTCATTATAAGTATTCTACTATCCGGAGTCAAATTTTATTGATGGATCCGTTACCTCCACTCACGAGGATGCACAACCTTGTTAAACAAGAAGAACAACAACAAAGTATTACTATGACCTCAGGTGTTCACATTGAAGCCGCTACCCTCCATATGAATCGTCGTGAGTATCGTCATCCTCAATCAAATAATCAAGGATTCCGTCAATCACAATCAGGAACCAAAAGATCTCGTCCCTTTTGTGATAATTGTAAGATCCACGGTCATTGGACTGAAAAGTGTTTCAAGATCATTGGTTACACACCTAAACTACTTTAAGAAATATGGCAATTCAAGAGCACTAGCAGCAACAGCTAATTACTCGGCCCCAATCGAGCAACAAGTGGGCACTCCTAATGCCTCTCCTTCCAACTTTCACTCTGATTCTCAAGTAGCTGCTCCTATTCTCACCCTGGAAGAGTACACTAACATTTTGTCTCTCATAAAGAAGGACAATGATGCAACAACATCTCATGCATCCGCTAATCTAGCTGGTAAGATTTTTTTAACCCACACTTCATCTTGGATAGTTGATAGCGGTGCATCGAATCATGTATGTTTTTCCCTTGATTGTTTTACTTCATATGATTAGCTCCTCCATCAACTTATGTTCAAATTCCAGATGGATTTAATTTTTTAGTTAAACACATCGGTAAAGTTGTATTCTCTAACACTTTATTTATTGATCGGGTATATCATATTCCGATTTCAAATTCAATTTACTTTCCGTAAGTCAATTATGCAAATTATTAAATTGCACATCATTATTCTCACCTCTTAATTGCATTTTTCAGGACCTATCGACAAAGGTTTTGATTGGTCAGGCTGAACAGATAGATGGTCTATATTATCTTCGCAGGTCTCCCGTACTTCTTAGCATGAATAAGTCCTTTGATGTTTGGCACTGGCGCCTCGGACACCCTAGTCTAGATCGTTTGAATTTATTAGAAAAGCAATTTAGTTATATTTCTTCCAGTAGTCAAGATTGTATTGTCTGTCCACTGGCAAAACAAAGCAAACTTCCTTTGAATAAAAGTGATTCTAGTTCTTCTTTTTCCTTGCAATTATTGCATGTCGATATATGGGGGCCGTTCACAGTTCCCTCTCTCACCAATGCACGTTATTTTCTTACAATCGTGGATGACTACACACGATGTACATGGGTTTTTCTCATGCAAGCAAAATTAGATACCATGAAGTACTTAGACTATTTCTTTAATTTTGTGAAGAATCAATACCAGAAATCTATCAAAACAATTTCTTATAAATCTAAATCAACTATATTATCTCCAATTCAAGTTTTCCGTTCTGATAACGGAAGTGAATTCTTATCAAAAAATCTCCAATCTTGGTTTGCCTCCAATGGTATTATTCATCAGACAAGTTGCGTCTCTACTCCTCAACAAAAGGGAGTTGTAGAACGTAAACACCGTCATCTTCTAAATGTGGCACGAGCATTGCGCTTCCAAGCGAATCTACCAATTAAGTTTTGGGGTGAATGTATATTAACTGCCACATACTTAATAAATGAAATGCCAACACCAATCTTATCTAACAAATCTCAACATGAGATGTTGCTAGAAAAATCACCAGATTACTCATCTCTTAAAGTCTTTGGTTGTCTGTGTTTTGGACGTAACACAAAAATATCAAATAAATTTGATCCCCGTGCCAAACCGGGAATTTTCGTAGGTTAACAGTTTGGTAAAAAGGGATACTCTATTTTTGACTTGGAATCTACTCAAGTTTATCATTCACGAGATGTCAAGTTTTTCGAGGACCGCTTTCTGTATAACTCATATGATGTCCTAGATTCTATATATAATTCTTCTTCACCTTTGTCCACATTCAATTTTGCTAACTTGGATGATTACTTACCAAATTCAATCTCCCACCTGACCATCATCCAATGGCAACTTCTTCTGAAGCATCAGAACAATTCATTGATACACCACATGATTCAAACTCACCAACTACCACAGGTACTAATATTCTAACTCGTCCCGTGAGAGATAAGCGACAACCAACTTATTTACGAGATTACATATGTTCATGTTCTGTTGGTCCAAGTGACGACAATTCAACATCTAAATATCCCCTCATTAATTATCTTTCTATGGATAAATTTTCATCATCTCATAAATCCTTCTTAACGAAGATTATTTCAATCGGTGAACCATCATCTTTCACACAGGCTATTAAATTTCGAGAATTGCGGGAGGCTATGGAAAAGGAGATATCAGCCCTTGAACATAATAATACGTGGTCATTAACCCAATTACCCCATGGAAAAACACCCATTGGTTGTAAGTGGGTATACAAAATAAAATATTGTTCTGATGGTTCAGTCGAACGTCATAAAGCTCGTTTGGTAGCGAAAGGCTACAACCAGATTGAAGGAATTGACTATCATAACACATTCGCCTCGATTGCGAAGATGGTTACAGTTCATGTGTTACTTTCTCTCGCCGCTATTCGTGGTTGGTCGCTTCATCAACTTGATGTAAATAATGCGTTTCTTCAAGGTGATTTAGATGAAGAAGTCTATATGACTATACCTCCTGGTTTTAATAAAACTAAAAATAAGAATGTCGTATGTCGATTAAATAAATCTCTATACGGACTAAAACAGGCTTCTCGTCAATGGCTTGCGAAATTCTCTTCGGGACTAGAAGTTGAGGGATTTCGACAATCTCGTTCTGATCATTCTCTTTTTGCATACCAGAAGGATAACACATTCATCTACATACTTGTATATGTGGATGGTATTATTATTACTAGGAATGATATTTCCGCAATTGATCATCTCAAATCTCGTCTAGAAAACCGTTTTTCTATTAAAAATTTAGGAAACTTCAATATTTTCTTGGTATTGAAGTCTCACGCTCTCACAAAAGAATATTTCTCTGCCAACGAAAGTATACATTGGATATATTAAAAGATTCTGGCCTCACAGGAGCAAAGCCATGTTCATTTCCAATGGATCAACATCTGAAGCTTCTTCCAACAGATGGTGATCATCTCAAGGATCCACAACGATACCGACATCTCATTGGCCGTTTATTATATGTTACAGTGACTCGACCGGATCTTGCATTTTCTATCAATTACTTACGTCAGTTTATACAAAACTCGCGTACCTCTCACATGGACGCAGCTACCCGCGTTCTTCGATATCTCAAAGGTACCATAGGTCACGGTATCTTTCTTTCTTCCACTAGCTCTCTCTCCCTCTCTGGTTTTACCGACTCTGATTGGGCTAGTTCTCCTATTACTCATCGGTCGACTACTGGATACTTTACTATGTTAAGACAAGGTCCTCTATCCTGGAAGTCTAAGAAACAACCTACTGTATCTCGTTCGTCTGTTGAGGCTGAATATAGGGCCCTCGCTCACCTAACTGTTGAACTGCAATGGCTTCAATATTTATTCATTGATCTTCATATTCCAATTAGTCAACCATTCATGGTATATTGTGACAACATGGCTGCTATTCACATTGCAGAATATCCTGTTTTTCATGAGCGTACAAAACATATCGAGTTAGATTGTCATTTTGTACGGGAGAAAATTGCATCTCGACTAATTTCTCCAACTTATATTCGATCAGCCGACCAAGTGGCTGACATTTTTACGAAACCTCTTGGGTCCGAACAATTTCAACGTCTACTTAGCAAGTTGGGCGTGTGTCAAGTCTCTCCTCCTGCTCCACCTTGAGGGGGGGTATTAACTGAAGAAACTCATGCATACGTGAGCATGAAATCAACAGCATAGCTGAGGTGTACAACAATTCAATTTCCATCAAGTGAGGACATACATGTGAAGAATGAGTCAAAGATGGACCAAGTCTTCTATGTAAAACAGATTAGATATTTGAATAGTTAAAGTTATTTGTTTGTATTTATCTTTTCTCTTTGTAACAACTTAGATCTGCACTTATCTTCTTTGTAATCAAACTTGTATAAATAGAAGAAGCCAGACCACTCGACTCATTGGTTGAGTTTCACAGAACAAATTAATTCTCTTTTGATTTTAATATGGTATCTAGAGCAACAAGGTTATAAGTTTGTTTTTGATAACTCGATCTTCATATTTTCTTCTCTCTTATTTACAATTCATTTTTTTTAATGGCAAGTGATTCAAACACTGCTTCTGCAACTGAGACTTCTAGTCAGCTTAATGTCATGGCTTGATCTGACGATCCTTATGCAATACATCCATCTGACAGTCCGTCAATGATTTTTTTTAGCGTAGCCTTGACCGGTGATAATTACGGTCCATGGGAAAGGGGTATGACAATGGCTCTCACTGCCAAACACAAATTGGTTTTGTCACTGGCAACATTCCCAAGCCCATCAATCCGGCTACTCTTCACACTTGGAAACGTTGTGATACGCTCGTTAGTAGTTGGATTATGAATTCAGTTTCTTTTGAAATACGAAGTAGCATTATGTATGCAGATTCTTCGCATACCATTTGGATGGATTTAAAAGAGTGATTTGCTCAATCTAATTCCCCAAAAATTTACCAACTACGCCAAGCTATTAGTCATTCGAAGCAAGAAGGTGATAGTGTATCTCTTTATTTCACAAAGTTGAAAACTCTATGGGATGAACTAGATTCAATTAATGTGTCCCAAGCTTGCATATGTGGTGCGAGAAAAGTTACACTTGAGTTTGCTCAACAAATAAGAGCAATGGAATTTTTACAGGGACTTCATTATAAGTATTCTACTATCCGGAGTCAAATTTTATTGATGGATCCGTTACCTCCACTTACGAGGATGCACAACCTTGTTAAACAAGAAGAACAACAACAAAGTAATACTATGACCACAGGTGTTCACATTGAAGCCGCTACCCTCCATATGAATCGTCGTGAGTATCGTCATCCTCGATCAAATAATCAAGGATTCCGTCAATCACAATCGGGAACCAAAAGATCTCGTCCCTTTTGTGATAATTGTAAGATCCACGGTCATTGGACTGAAAAGTGTTTCAAGATCATTGGTTACACACCTAACTACTTTAAGAAATATGGCAATTCAAGAGCACTAGCAGCAACAGCTAGATTGTCATTTTGTACGGGAGAAAATTGCATCTCGACTAATTTCTCCAACTTATATTCGATCAGCCGACCAAGTGGCTGACATTTTTACGAAACCTCTTGGGTCCGAACAATTTCAACGTCTACTTAGCAAGTTGGGCGTGTGTCAAGTCTCTCCTCCTGCTCCACCTTAAGGGGGGGTATTAACTGAAGAAACTCATGCATACGTGAGCATGAAATCAACAGCATAGCTGAGGTGTACAACAATTCAATTTCCATCAAGTGAGGACATATATGTGAAGAATGAGTCAAAGATGGACCAAGTCTTCTATGTAAAACAGATTAGATATTTGAATAGTTAAAGTTATTTGTTTGTATTTATCTTTTCTCTTTGTAACAACTTAGATCTGCACTTATCTTCTTTGTAATCAAACTTGTATAAATAGAAGAAGCCAGACCACTCGACTCATTTTTGTCAGAACAAATTAATTCTCTTTTGATTTTAATACAAAGCAAAATTCAGTGGAAAACCCTAAAAGAATGAACTCGTAAGAGTTTGATCTAATACAGATTATACAGTAAAACTATAAGTAATGAACTCGGTATCACAGAGAAATGAACATGCATCAAAGATCAAGTAATGGAGAATCAAAAACGGAAATCCTAATAAAGTAAAATAAACGTCTCTTACACGCTTGCATCTTCTCTACCAAGAAGTTTGACAGGTGTTCCTGATCTGGGTGACATTAGATGAGAATCTGATGAAAAGATACCAACACTACTGTCAATTTCTACTCCTGGTCCTTGTAAACCCTCAGATACCCTCATCTCTCTCTCTCTCTCTCTACCTCTTGCTCTCTGTTAAAAAATGAAAAGATAAAAAATCCATCAAAGTCTCAAATATAGGGTTTTCATTGGAGAAGGAAAATAGTAAGTAATAATGGGAGAGGATCGGAGTAAGTTCTAGTGTTTCTTTTAGTTCTAAAATAGAGGATTTCCATTCAAAACTGTTTCAATTTCATTTATACAACTTCTATTAGGGTTTCTTACTTGTTGATCTTTTTCAATTTGATCAAGATCTATTAGATCAAATGAGGATTTTCTCTGCTGATTTTGAATGACCAGTTTTCTACTTTCTCTCTCTTGTATTAGGTGAAATTTTTGCCTATGGCTAGGTTAGGTTAGATCCTCGTTAGAATGTAATTTTCAGAGAGACAGAGAGTGATATTTTTTTTTTTATCTTTGGCGATTGGTAAGGGGAGCTGTAGTACAAAATCATTTTTTTGTACTACAGCTCCCAATACCAATTTGGTATTTGGAACTATTTTTTTGGATCTGAAATCAAATAATGAAATATAGATGGATTAGAAAAAATAATTATATAATTTAAAATATTAAAAATTTTGATAGTAATTTCTCTTTTCTATTCTTCTTTAAACCTTAAATATCTCAATAACAATACCTCTCTTTCTTCTCCACAATAAAGTTACACAATAACCATTACTGATAAGCAACTAGTTTATTGATTCTCACTCTCTTCTCTATTGGATACTAACGTTTATTATGTCTCACGATATTTATGATGTTGTTTCTTTAATGGAGGAAGAACATATTTTTCAATTGAACCAACAACCACCAACTCAATAAAAAGTGTTATGTTAGATGAAGATCTATCTCAAGATTTAAGAAATTCCCAAAACAAATATTTTCGGTTAAATTTTATTTTTCTTTCTTCCTTCAACTTTAAAAATTTGTCCAAAAAGAGGCAAAACCGTTCGGTTCGTTCAGATATTTCTCTGGGGAAATTGTTGAAACATTTCCCCCCAGCTAAGGGAAATTAGGCAAACAAAGGTGAAAACAGTAAGTTTTCCCTAGGGAACCACAGATTCATAATATTTTCTTTAACAAATTTCCCACCAGTTGAGGGAAATTAGACAAAAAAAAGGTGAAAATAACCTAGGAAACCACATATTCATGATTTCGTCATAGCAATGACAAAACCTCAAAAAATGAAAAAACAAGGTACAATACTAAAGTTTCTTTCCATTTCTAAAATTTGGTGAATAGTATGATTACATTATAGATATAACATATCAATTCTCTTTACAAAATAGTCACAAAAAGATTCATCAAATTATACTATTGCCGATTTTACTCATAATCTTCATCCCCATCGCTTGAATCGCCACCATCGATTGAATCACCCTCATCTTCTTCGTCTGAGACTTGATTTTCCTTTTCAGCGGGATTTTGATATATGCTTTCGAGGGTGTCTTGCATTTTCTTCTTCGGTTTCGGACTTATCGTTTTGTTTGTGTCTCCGACACCACAAGCTTTCATGTTATCTAAAAGTTTACCAATTCGCTTGTTCTGCAAAAACAAACATAAAAATTCTAAGTGCATAACATGTTATAGTACTCTAGATTTGTTTACAGTAGTTGATAAAAGATTTAGCTTACCAAACGCGCAAGTACCAGAGCCAAATCATAGGACATTTGCAATAACAAGTGATGAAGGTGAAGATAATCAAAGAACCTACAAATTATACATAAATTGCCTGATAGAAGTTGTGATAAATTTCCCCCAAAATCCTAGATATAGTTTTAAAGCTAACACAACAATCTTAATTATAACAAAAGGGGGAAAACAAATAAGCAACTAATATCATCTTATGACAAATTCTCAGCAAAACCCTAGATGTAAAACTCACTAAAACCCTAGATATAGAACTTAGAAAAACCCTAGAAATTAAAAGGGGAAGAAAACCTCACAAGATTTTGATTGATGTCTTCTTCATTAAAGAAAATACTTGGGTAGATTTAGCTGGAATTTTGTAGTTGATGACCGGAAAAGATTAAAGAGAAGTCGGACAGAGATTGGGAGAGACGATTTGAAGAGAGATCGAGTGAAAGAAAAAGGCATCGTTTTTTTTTTTCTTTAATTCTGGTATATTTCCATATATTACACTTGAGTCCCTTAAATTGTGAATCTTAGAAGGTCTTTAAAATAATAACTCAAAACTTACATCTCCCTTTACTAATCATGGCAGCTCCCCAACCATAATAGTTCCCCAACAACAATCCTTAGCTTCCCTTACCATTCGCCTTATCTTTCCAGGTCGCCGGTCGGAGAAGATAGAGAGAGAGAGAGAGGTGGGGAGAGAGAAAGGTGAGGCGGAGAGAGATTGAGGTAAGGTGGAGGGTTTTTTTTAAAACATATAATATATAGGAAGGGTAGTTAAGGAATTTATCTCAAAAAACGGAGCCAAAATTGAATTTACAAGAAATAGGGGGCCAAGAAGGAACTGGTCACAAAGGAGGAGACCAAATAGGAATTAACTCTTTTTTTTGCTTGACTTGTTTTTTTTTTTGCTTGACCTACTTGACGTATAATGGGGTCATAGAATCTTTTCAAAATACTGTATAAGCTCTTAAATATCCTAATTTTGTGCTATTGTCATGACGGAAAACAAATAAATTAAGAAAAACAATAACGATAAATATAATACAACAAGTTTATGTAGTTTGGGCCACGAGACCTTATCTACGAGGAACTATGATATATAAGTTGGTTCTCACTAATATATACTGGTCCCACTACAAATATACTTTCTTCGTGTCGTTGTCTTTGTCCTTTAAAATCTTCAACATTCTTGAGTGCTCAAATTCGAAATGTGTTCGAGCAAATTAAACACTACAAAATACCATTGAGAACTTTACAGTTAATTTAGAAGGTTTCACTTGTGAGAATCTAGAACATTATTTTCATCCGTAGAGCTTTAAGGTATTGTGGTTACAATTTACATACGCCACATGAAAAGGAAGTTTAAATTCTCAAAAAAAAAAAAAAGGAAGTTTAGATTTTTATCTCCCCAAGTTTCATGCCGAACCGGAAGTTATTTTTCTCTCAGAAATCAAATGCATGAACACCAACATAAACAAGCTACTGAATTTGGGCATGGACTATACCAGTTACACGGTGGAGCCCAATAATAAAGCGGGGGGATTGGGTTTATTCTGGACCAAAGAAATCAATATGGAAATAATGTACGCGGATAGGAACATTATTCAGGCTCGAGCCTCTTTCACGCCTGATAACTCTAAATTTATTCTATCTTGTTTCTACGGGAGTCCCTACAAACATAACCGTATGGACCCTTGGCAGACGTTAGTTCGCTTAGCACCAAATAATAGCCTTCCTTGGGTAATAATAGGGGACCTAAACACAATCCTTCATCCGGATGAGAAAATAGGAGGTAGCCGGAACGTTCCGACCCATGTTCGAGGTATTAATAGCTTGATAAATAATTTAGGGGTTCGGGATGTGGGATTTAGTGGTTATCCTTACACCTGGTCGAACAGGCAATTCAATGGCAACTTGATCCAAGAGCGGCTGGATCGAGCGCTCACAAATGACAACTGGTTAATTGAATTCCCCGATACTAATCTCATTCATCTCCCAGGGGTTGGATCTGATCACAACCCCATTCTGCTGACAACGAACCCCAGGCCTAAGCTGGGCCCCAAACCGTTCAAATTTATTCGCACATGGATGTCTCATCCAGAGTGCAGCCAGTTCATTCAGGAAAAATGGACCTTCAATCCCGCTCAAATCCATATGTCGCTAAATCGGCTGGCGGGACATCTTTCGAGGTGGAACAAAGAAGTGTTTGGACATCTAGATAGCAAGATCAAAAGTCTGACGAATCAACTTCAGAGGCTCAGAGACAAAGATTCCGTTCACAGAATCAACAAAGAGCTGGAAGAGGCGTATAATCAACAAGAAAGCCTGTGGCGTGAAAAGTCGAGAATCGATAACATTCAACTAGGAGACAGAAATACGAAGTATTTTCATTCGAAAGCGATTCACAGGGGACGGAAAAACCAAATCATGGCAATCAAAAAGGAAGACAACTCTTGGACCAATGAACATAGCGAAATAGCGAGTATCTTTCAAACTAATCTTAAGCAAATATCTACCACTAATGGTCATGAGGCGGAGATCACCTTCCTAAACCTTTTCTCCACCCAAATCACCGAAGCTCAAAATACGACAATAACTGCGACGCCAAACAAAGAGGAAATAAAAAACGCAGTCTTCTCTCTGAAACCGCATGCAGCTCCGGGACCCGACGGTTATCCCCCGTACTTCTATCAAGCCAATTGGGCCACGGTAGGCAGGGATATAGAAGAAGTAGTCAAGAATTTCTTTCAGTACAATTTCCTCCCGGAGAGGGCCAATCATACTCACATCTGTCTGATCCCCAAGACTAAAACACCGCAACACACCTCGGATTACAGACCAATCAGCCTGCTGAACACCACCTACAAAATAATTGCCAAAGTCCTAGCCAACCGACTCAAAAGCATTCTGCCTTCCCTGATATCTCCTTTTCAAGCGGCGTATGTCCCGGGAAGACAAATCACAGATAACATCATCATCAGCCAGGAACTGGCACACTCTTTTAAAAAGACGCGAGGAGCCAAAAGCTATTTTGGGCTCAAACTAGACATGTCAAAAGCCTTTGATCGTGTAGAATGGTCATATCTAGAGCTGGTCATGGCTAGGCTGGGTTTCGCGGAGAAATGGATTAATATGATTCATTCGTGTATTGCTACCTCCTCGATGGCGGTCCTTATCAATGGCCGGCCGGGTCCTTCGTTCAATGTCTCTAGAGGCATTAGACAAGGGGATCCCCTATCACCTTTCCTCTTCACCCTGGCCATGGAAGGTTTGAGCAGACTCCTTGAGAGCTCTAGCAATCTCCCTGAATTCTGCGGTTTCCCTATCCCAAACTCCACTCTTTCCATTAAACATTTATTGTTCGCGGACGACTGCATCATTTTTGGGAGGAACTCTCTCGACAACATCAACACCTTGATGAACATCCTTGAGATCTTTGGAAAGAACTCGGGCCAGGTTATCAACTACTCCAAGTCTACCATCTTTTTCTCAAAAAACACCCATCCAAAATTCAAACGCATGATCATTCGCAATCTAAAAGTACACCAAGCCTCCAACTTGGATAAGTATTTAGGTACTCACCTATTCATCGGAGCCAATAAAAAACAAATCTTCTCCTCCCTGATTTCTCAAATACAGAGTAAACTTTCGAAGTGGCACACCAACCTCCTCTCCCAAGCAGGCCGTGCGGTTGTGGTCTCCACCATAGCGGCGGCCGTTCCCCGATACCAAATGCAATGCTTTGCCATTCCAAAGGGTATAAGCAACCGCATCGAGACCCTGCAAAGGTCTTTCTGGTGGGGAAAAGCTAAATCCATTCATACTATCAAGTGGTCTCAAATCTGCAAGCCTAAAAAAGAAGGTGGACTGGGCTTCCGCCTTCCTACTATTGATAACCAAGCCTTCCTCAGCAAATTAGTGTGGCGGGCACTGAAAAATCCAGAGACCCCGTGGGCTAGGCTTCTGAAGAGTAAGTACTTTCCAAAACAGCCTAAACCAAGAGCAGCCAATCAAACCCACTCCTGGTTGTGGAAATCTATGTTCAAACATTATGATCAGGTGTCAAAGCTGATCTTCTGGGAGGTCCATAAAGGTACTAAGGTTAACATTTGGAATGACTTCTGGATTCCAAACTATGCCCCGCCTATAGCGAATCACCAAAATAGCAAGTTGGAGTGGGTATCACAACTGATCACTAACAACCAGTGGAACAAAAGAACTATTACGCAAATATTTGAACCTACTATATGTAATGCTATTCTCAGTATTAACTTACAGGAATCACACGAGGACAAGATGAGATGGACACTGACAAAAACAGGTAATTTCTCTATACGATCTATGTACCACTTTATACGACAAAAAAATCAAAACAACCAGGAAATGGAACTGATAAAATGGAACTTCATTTGGGATCTTAAAACTATTCCCCGAATTAAATTATTCTTATGGAAATGCTGCACAAACAGTCTACCGGTAAGAGATAGAATTGGGAAATATATAGGCAATATCACTAAATGTACCTACTGTAATGATGTAGAAACGATTGCTCACATACTCCTGAAATGTGATTATGCTAGACAAATATGGCTTCAATTTCATATACATTCCGATAAGATTGACCACTTAGGTGAATGGATCATTCAATGGAAAGACTTAGATGAAGGACAAATAATATTATTTGCGAAAATTATCTACTTTATCTGGAAGGCAAGATGTGAAAAGATTTTTGCAGGAAAGGATCAAACCCCATTACAGACTGTAACAGTGATAAAGAACACAATAGCAACGATGAAGCCTCATTCACTCACAACGTACAAGGACACAGAACAGACGGAAACAGCATCGGAAGGCCCTTATATGACAGTCACAGTAGATGCATCTTTCACAACGGCTCAGGAACCGGCAGGTTATGGTTGCGTCTTGACTGATGAACACTCCAACTTCGTGATAGCACTGGCGGACCATATACGAGGACAGAATTCGGAGGAATGTAAATGCCTAGCCATACTCAAAGCATTACAATGGACGGATCAAATTCAAGTTAAAAGGATACTCATACAAAGTGACAACCAAAACCTCATCAACATAATTAACAGCAAAAAAGCTACGATTCACTGGCAGTCGGAGAAACACCTCGATGAAATTGGCAAACTCAAGAAGAATTTCGACTACATAGCCTTCCGGCACATCTCGAGGGACAACAACAAAGAGGCAGATAAGCTCGCAAAATGGGGTAGAAGGAAGATGGTACGATCCACATGGTCGTCGTCAACTTCGCTGGAGGAGGTCCTGTTGTAGTTTCGCTTTTTCTTTCTTTCTCAACAAAAAAAAAAAAAGTTTCATGCCGAACCAAAATTCACATCATCTCTCTCACTTTCAGGATAAAGTGAAAGTGGGGACAATCGTGTCCCACGACGTTAATGTTGATGGACCAAAATAACGGGTTACATAGACTTGAAAAGGGAAAAAGATAAATCATGTGAATATGCAGTTTCTTCTAATTAGAGAAAAACAATAACGATAAAAGTGAAAAACAATGGGTAAATCTATAAAATATTCTCACGCAGGCTGATGCAGGAGCATCCGGGTCGGGCCCGCGTATCCGCGCGCCCATGGCCTAGTCGGCCATTCTAGAAGTTTAGGAGAGTCCTAGTTTAGAAGGATTCATAATGAATCTAGGTTTAAGAAGTTTCATTATTTTAGTATTTCTATTATTTAGGAAAGTCCAGTTTGAGTCTATCTAGGAAAGTCTAATATCCTATAAAAGGATGTCCAGTCTGTCTTTATAGATTCATATTGAAGAGAAAACCCCCATTAAAGTTATTCAAGTTTATAGTTTTATTCAGTTATTTACAGTTCTTTATTCGTTCTTCGTTCTATTTTATTGTTTTCTTTTAATTCCGCTGCGTCTACATCAAGTGGTATTCAGAGCCATCAAAATTCTGGAATTTTTTTTCTCACAAAAACAAAAATATCTATGGATACATCTCCTCTTGAATGTTGGAAAATTTTTCCACGTTTATGTTGGGATCCTATTCGAGATACAACTCAATTTTATGTTGATCGAAACGATCAAGGAAAAATCAATACCGTTTCCAAAATCCCTCTATTCGACGGTCAATATCATATAGATTTTTGGATTCAACAGATGGAGGATTGGTTCATCAATCAAGAAATACATGTCGAAGATGAGGTTTTTGTCGTGGAACAACATATGTCCAAAAATATTTATGAACAATTCAATGCAATGCAATGGAGACTCATTGACGAAGGGAAAAAATTCATCGACCAACGTGTCGCCAGTTGGGAATATCTCGAGTTGAGGGCCGACTGGGTCAGTCTGTTGAGGGATGACTCTGAAACCATAGTAAAAGAGTAGTCGCCTCATTTTAGTTCTGAATTTTTAAAAGCAGGATTTGTTCCAGCAGCAGGTTCCCCTACTGCCACCTTTTACGGCTTCGCTAACTCCAGTCAAGCAGTAGTAGACCTAACTTACCTGATCTCCGAAGAGCTAGTGAAAAAAGCATCCGTTAACATATTACTTTGGGTGACTTGTATCAGGACGGGTTCACTCTTTCTATAGCAGAAAATTGAAACTTGTCTTCAGGTATATTTTTCTTCCTTTGGATGAATATTTATCTTATCTATAAACAAAGATTGAATCGAGAAGGCAGTACTCCGAAGTTAATTCTATCTCCGTGATCAATGACATTGAAGAAGAAGTTCTTGACAAGATGAACAAAATTCTCTTAATGACCGAGGAAGGAGAAAGAAGTAAATTTTCTTCATCAAACCTAACTTCTATTCGTGATGTGAAGAAACCATGTTCGGACGAATTATTTGATGCATATGCCATTTGAAGAGAAGACATCCTTGTTTCAAATCATAAAATTTTTACACCACCACCGTCTCCTCTTATTTCAGAAAATCAAGGAAACTTTTTCCTCCACCCTAGCCAAACTGAATTTAATCCATTAGGACACACCAACCGTCCATCCTACATTGGTCCTACCCACAAAACACATCACCCTAATCAACTGCCCATTCACCCAACAATACTAGGACCAAACAATTCCAGTTTTTCCATAAACAATTTCACTCCACATAACAATAGTGTTAAACCACTAAACCCTAAAATTGTTGAAAGGGGGGCTTTTAAACCAAATTTGGGTTTGGGCCCAATATAAAAGTGTGGGTTTGAGTAAATGGTTTACCAAACTAGAAGGGGTAAAAAAGTAAAAGCCTCATGAAATTAATTAAAAGGGTGTAGAGAGTTCTTTTCTTAGTCAAGTTCAAGAACAATCTAGAGAGAGAAAGTAAAAGGAGAATAGTATACAAGAAATTTGAAGAAGAAGACATAGATCTAGTATGAATATTGTGTTTAAGGTAAGAACTAACTTCAATATCTAGTTTAATATTGTGACAAAACTTTGTGTCTCTTGTTTTATGAGTTTGTGTAGATCTAAAGAAGCTTTATTATATGTGTTGATGTGAATCTTTTGAGTTTATTTGAGTGTATTGAAGTATCTATACCTCTAATCTCCAACAAATTGGTATCAGAGTCATATTAGTTTATCAATTCAAGCTTTTTCAACATTTTTGAGATCTAGGGTTTGTGAAATTTTTGGGGATCTTTTAAGAAAATGTCAAATATGATACAACCTCAAATACCTAGGTTAACTAAAGAGAACTATGAACATTGGTGTATTCAAATGAGTGTATTATTGGGATCTCAAGATTTGTGGGATATTGTTCAAAATGGTTATGTAGAACCAACTCAAGAAGAAGAGAGTTTTATGAATGATGTACAAAAGTGTGTTCTTAAAAACTCAAGAAAGATGGATAAAAAAGCCTTATTTCTTATCTATCAAGGAATTGATGGTCCTACATTTGAAAAAGTGTCTGAAGCAAAATCATCGAAAGAGGCTTGGAATATTCTCAAGAATTCATTTAGAGGAGTTGATAAAGTGGTAAAGGTTCGTCTCCAACTTTTGCGTGGTGAATTTGAAAGATTGAGTATGAATGAAGGAGAACTTGTCTCCGATTATGTTTCAAGAGTATTGTCTAATGTTAACGAAATGAAAAGGTGTGGTGAAAAATGTGATGATGTTCGGGTGATGGAGAAGATTTTACGGTCTTTGACGCCTAAATTTGATAATGTGGTTATTGTTGTTGAAGAATCAAAAGATTTGGAATCCATGACGGTAGATGAATTGATGGGAACATTGCAAATCCATGAACAAAGGGCGAATAGAAATGTCGCAACCTCTTCAAATTGTTCGGTTGATCAAGTACTTCAAGCAACACTTTAGAAGAAAAACAATATACACCCCAAAAAGAAAGAGGCTATGAGAGTTATGGTAGAGGTTATGATAATGGTAGAAGAGGCTTTGGAAACCAAAGAGGAAGAAAATTTTTTAATAGAGGAAGAACAAATGAACCGAGAGGAAGAGGTAGAGGAAACTTTACTAGACCTTATAATAGCCAAGGTAGAGACAAAAGGGATATTGAATGCTATAATTGTCACAAGCTCGGGCATTATAGTAATGAATGTTGGTATAAAAATGAAGTTAAGGAAGAATCAAACCTTGTTGAAGATGAAGTAGAAATTAATGTTGATCCTACATTGTTATTTTCTTGTGATGGTCTTGACGAATCACAAACAAACACTTGGTATTTCGACACCGGTGCAAGTAATCATATTTGTGGAAAAAGAGAATTGTTTGTTGAAGTGAATGAAAGTGTGAAAGGGTGTGTAAAGTTTGGTGACTCCTCAAAGATACCGGTGCTAGGGAAGGTAATATCCTCATTCAACTAAAAAATGGAAAACATAACTACATTTCCGTTGTCTATTATGTTCCCGCAATGAAAAATAATATTTTGAGTTTGGGACAACTTTTAGAAAAAGGTTATGATATAGGATTGAAGGATCTTCATCTCACATTAAGAGATAGAAGTGGAACCCTAATTGCTAAGGTAAAGATGGCAAAGAATAGATTATTTCCCTTGAACATTCAACATGGTGATGCAAAATGCTTAAACTCTATTGTGAAAGATGAATCTTGGTTGTGGCACTTGAGACTTGGGCATCTAAACTTTGATGGGATGAAGACCTTGGCAAGCAAGAATATGGTAAGGGGTTTACCATATATTGATCACCCAAACAAAGTGTGTGAAGGGTGTATCTTTGGCAAGCATCATCGCACAAGTTTTTCTAAAGAAGGGAGGTGGAGAGCATCTAATATATTGGAGCTTGTGCATACCGATGTTTGTGGTCCATTGAAGCCAATGACAAATGGAGGTAACAATTACTTTCTCACTTTTATTGATGATTTTAGTAGAAAAACATGGGTTTATTTCTTAAAAAATAAATCCGAAGTATTTGAGGCATTCAAAGAGTTCAAGAACATGGTTGAGAAATAAAGTGGTTTTATGATAAAGAAACTAAGGTCCGATAGAGGTGGAGAATATACATCAAGAGCATTTGATATGTTTTGTAGAGAACATGGGATTGTTCATGAACTTACTCCGTCATACACACCACAACTAAATGGAGTTGCCGAAAGGAAAAATCGCACCATATTAGACATGGCAAGAAGCATGTTAAAAGAAAAAAGTTTGCCTAGAGAATTTTGGGGTGAAGCCGTTGCATGTGCCGTATACTTGTTAAATAGATGTCCCACTAAAAGTGTCTATATGAAGACCCCACAAGAGGCATGGGGTTATTACAAGCCTAGTGTATCTCATTTAAAGATATTTGGATGTATTGCTTATGCAAAGATACCGGAAGCAAGAAGAACAAAACTTGATGACAAAGGTGAGAAATGTATCTTTCTTGGGTATAATGAGCAAATGAAATGTTACAAGTTGTTTAATCCAATTGTCAATAAAGTTCTATTTAGTAGGGATGTGGTATTTGAAGAAGATTTGGCATGGGAATGGAAAGGAAAAGAAATTGTTCAAGTTGAACTTAGACTTGAAGGAGAAGAAGAAGAAGATTTGTCACAAAGAGAATTTCAAAGAGACCCACAAACACCATCGTCCTCATCTCCATCATCCTCATCTTCGGGGGGAAGTTCTAATGAAGGGCCAATGAAAACAAGAAGTTTGAGAGAGATATATGAAGTTGTGGATAATGACGAAGAATTAAACTTGTGTTGTTTTCTCATGGATTGTGATCCTATTAATTATGAAGAAGCCATCCAAGAAGAAAAATGGGAAAATGCTATGAATGAAGAAATTAATGCAATTGAAAAAAATGATACTTGGGAGTTGACAAATTTGCCAAAAGGATACAAACCTATTGGTGTGAAGTGGGTGTATAAGACAAAGAAGAATGCAAGTGGAGAAGTCCAAAGATACAAAGCAAGACTTGTAGCTAAAGGTTACAAGCAAAGAGCCGGCATTGATTATAGTGAGGTATTTTCTCCCGTTGCTCGTATGGAAACAATTAGATTGTTAATCTCTATAGCGGCTCAATATTCATGGAAAATTTATCAACTTGATGTCAAGTCGACATTCTTGAATGGTATCCTTGAGGAGGAGATATATGTTGAACAACCTTTAGGGTATGTTAGAAAGGGCAAAGAAGATAAAGTATATAAGTTGAAGAAGACCCTTTATGGGTTAAAGCAAGCTCCACGTGCATGGAATGCAAGAATTGATAAGTATTTTCAAGAAAATGGATTTGAAAAGTGTCCTCATGAGCACACTTTATATATGAAAGTGAAAGAAGGTGGAGGTATGTTATTTGTTTGTCTCTATGTTGATGATTTGATATTCACCGGTAATGATTCAAGACTATTTGATGAGTTCAAGAAGAGCATGATTAAGGAATTTGATATGACCGATATTGGGTTGATGGGTCATTTCCTTGGTATTGAAGTGAAGCAAATGGAAAATGGCATATTTATTTCTCAAAGTGGATATGCTAAGGAAGTTCTTAAAAGGTTTAAAATGGAGTCATGTAATCCGGTAAACACCCCTCTTGAAAGTGGAGTGGAGTTGAGAAAATGCTCAAGAAGAAGTGATGTCGATCCTACATATTTCAAAAGTTTGATTGGAAGTTTACGTTATCTTACATGTACAAGACCGGATATTCTTTATGGAGTTGGGCTAGTGAGTAGGTACATGGAGACACCGGATGAATCTCATCTTAATGTTGCAAAGAGGCTCCTTCGATATATTAAAGGTACGCTCAATGATGGTTTATTTTTCTCTTGTGAACAAGATTTTAAGCTTATCGGTTATTCCGATAGTGATTGGGGTAGAGACTTAGATGAAAGAAAGAGTACATCGGGGTTTGTATTTTTTATGGGTTACACGGCATTTACTTGGTCTTCTAAAAAACAACCCATTGTGACTTTATCTACTTGTGAGGCGGAATATGTAGCCGCTAGCTCTATGGTTTGTCATGCAATTTGGTTAAGAAATATGTTGAAGCATCTTCAATGCCCTCAAGTTGGTCCAACCGAAGTGTTCCTTGATAACAAATCGGCTATTGCTTTAGCCAAGAATCCCGTTTGTCATGAAAGAAGCAAGCACATTGATACACGCTACCATTTTATTCGTGAACATGTTAAGGAAGGTGATATTGAAGTGATGTATTGCAAGTCTCAAGATCAAATAGCGGATATATTTACGAAGCCCTTGAAGCATGATGTCTTTGAGAGATTGAAGCGGATGTTAGGTATGAGAAGCTATGGAAATTTGGTTTAAGGGGGGATGTTGAAAAGGGGGCTTTTAAACCAAATTTGGGTTTGGGCCCAATATAAAAGTGTGGGTTTGAGTAAATGGTTTACAAAACTAGAAGGGGTAAAAAAGTAAAAGCCTCATGAAATTAATTAAAAGGGTGTAGAGAGTTTTTTTCTTAGTCAAGTTCAAGAACAATCTAGAGAGAGAAAGTAAAAGGAGAATAGTATACAAGAAATTTGAAGAAGAAGACATAGATCTAGTATGAATATTGTGTTTAAGGTAAGAACTAACTTCAATATCTAGTTTAATATTGTGACAAAACTTCGTGTCTCTTGTTTTATGAGTTTGTGTAGATCTAAAGAAGCTTTATTATATGAAAGTATGTTGATGTGAATCTTTTGAGTTTATTTGAGTGTATTGAAGTATCTATACCTCTAATCCTTAACAAAAATCTATGACCACCCTTCATCACGATACCCGCTCACAACCGACAAACCCCTTCACCGTAACAAGCTCGTTTGCACATTAGCTCAATCGTCGTATTATTCTGTTAGGAACGGAATTCTAGAATTAGGATTTTCTGACAATGGTTATAACTATCTTTTTCATATGGGCGAAATTAAGAAGAGTGGAGGTGGTTCTGCATATTATGAGAACAGTAAAACACAGTTTTATCAAGTTCCTCTTGATGTAAAGGCTTATGATGCTTCAAGCGTAAAAGTTTCAGGACTTGTTCATGATTCAAGTGAACACTCAGACTCATGTATAATGCTACTTCTACGATCGTTGCAATAAAAATTCAAAGAGTTGTTGACGAGGAAGTTACGGCTTTGCTTGATGCTGATGAAGATGACTTATTGAGGTTTGGTTCAGATGTTGAAGAAGATTTTGTGGTAATGGCTAATCTGCCTGATGAAGGAGAGGAAGATGAAATTATCAATGATAAGATAAATCAATAACTTGGAGTACTAAATAGTGAGACTTCTGAATCTGATCATATGGATCCTAAAGAAGGTGAGGTTTTTGGAGCTGATGATTTGAAACTGAACCAGACCGAGGAGGAACCACGATCTCGTCGGCGTCTGGATGAGCAATTTGATATGCTTGCGCTTCAGAAGTATGTCAGGAACAGTGAAAGTGAATATTATAGTTTGATATCCGAGGAAGATGTATTTTTAGCAGTAAAACCTAATCAGCCTCTTAAACACCATGAAATCGATGACTTAGAAATCGATGACGGGTATAAAGTTCCTGCGAATTTTATTCATGGCAATGAAACATTGAGTGATGAGAAACTTGTTAACTCGTCTGCTGATTTGATTCCACGATGTGTGGAGTATGGTGAAAAGTATAATGAAACTCCGGATAACGAAGACTTTGTACTAGTAAAGGAAAGTATTGACGAATCGGGTCACTTTAAGTGTGAGACCATTATATCTACGTATTCAAATCTTGAAAATCACCCTAAAAAAATAGAAACTCAGGCTAGTGGACGAAGGAAGAAATTCATGGAAACCATCCTTGAAGTTCCACGCAATGATGGCGATGTGATTTCTCTTCGAGGACGAGAGAAGCTCCAAGTGGACTTCTTACCTCATAGCAACAAAAATGTAGTACAAAAGGTGACTTAAGTATCAGATTTGAAGGTTGGTGTTATGTTGAGTGATGAGAGTGTGGGTTTGAGGTCAGAGATGACGGAACTTCTCTCCGTTAAATTACATAACGTAGGAAGGGAGGTCGACGAGGAATGCCTCCGGTTTATATGCTTTGCCAATAGATTTGACAAGCATATTGATGTTGATCAATCAAATTACATAAGCTTGTTCATTAATGTCCCTAACATGCTCGATACAATGCTTCTTAGAACGATCATTGCGATTGATATTTTTGCTTCGATACCTTCAACAAAAAGAAAACCTTCGGATAACAATATTATTTATGGTGTTACGTTTGTTCGGAAAGTAATTCAATTTTCGGGTATTGATCAAGTTAGAGTCTATAAACTTCATGAAGATGAACGTGGGAAGATTGATTTTCGGTGTCATCTCAACGCTACATGTTTCAATATCGATAACTTTTTGGGAGTTGGCTATGCTTCTACTTTGGCTCTTGACGAAGAATTTTGCAAATTAGCTACAATTACTCTTACTTTAGATTTGCTCGTATTACATATCACTTTCTTGCAAATTTTTAAGTGGTTACGTCTACCGTGGGAAGATGGTGAGATGAACGTTGTTTATTCACTAACACTAAGTGTGCGATGCCCATTGCAATATGAGATTCAAACTAATGATATAGTCCATGTTGGTGTCTTTTGGTTTTCATGCACCTTTCGTGCAAAGTGGGAATTAAGGATCGGTATGGATGAAATCATCGTATGTGGGTGCATCATATTATTTTCTTCATCGAAATGGTTTGGGACGAACCTTCTGGGGAAAGGGGAGCTGATGCAGGAGCATCCGGGTCGGGCCCGCGTATCCGCGCGCCCATGGCCTAGTCGGTCATTCTAGAAGTTTAGGAGAGTCCTAGTTTAGAAGGATTCATAATGAATCTAGGTTTAGGAAGTTTCATTATTTTAGTATTTCTATTATTTAGGAAAGTCCAGTTTGAGTCTATCTAGGAAAGTCTAATATCCTATAAAAGGATGTCCAGTCTGTCTTTATAGATTCATATTGAAGAGAAAACCCCCATTAAAGTTATTCAAGTTTATAGTTTTATTTAGTTATTTACAGTTCTTTATTCGTTCTTCGTTCTATTTTGTTGTTTTCTTTTAATTCCGCTGCGTCTACATCACAGTCACCTCTAACTGCTTCTCTCTATAATCAAAAACTAGAAACCCATTTAAATTGAAAACAATTCTTTATTAGACTTGGACAAACATTAATTGACATTTTTTTTTTGTTGAACTAACATTAATTGACGTTGCGAGCAAAACATTTGAAAATTTTCTTTCCAATTGCAAGTTGAATTAGATACGCATATTCATATCAGATTCAACAACTTTGAGGGATTGAAATAGAAAATTCTTCTCACGATCTTGTCCTTTCGTTCGACTAGTTTTTTGCTTGACGTGTTGTTTTTGGCTTGACTTGCCTGACGTTTAATGGAGTTAAGACAGTGTGAAAGTTCAAATCGGTCACTATATATAGACTCTTTTTTTTATGAAACTATAGACTTTTAAATATCCCAATTTTTTGGTTATATTGTGACAAACAACAATTAAGGTAAGAAAAGTAATAATAGAAGTAAATAAATAAATAAATAAATTTAGTACAAGAGATTTACGTAATTTGGTTAATGAGACTTTCTTTCACAATTATGAATATATTTCATCGTCATAATCCATCCAAACTAATTGAACATTGTCCTATGATTGTGTACTCTTTTGTTTTTTGACAAAGAAACTTTAATTTCATTTAACGAGATCCAAATACAACTGAGATACTACAATACATGGGATGACAGGGTTATTCCAAACATTATCTAAGTTAAAAGTAAGACTATAATGAGTCAAATTATGGGTTAAAACATTTGCATTTCGATAACAAAAACTAAATTGGAATTCCTCGAAAGGATGCCTCAAGCTATGAATATCTCCAATATTGTTTTTGTATTTCCACGGAAATGAATTCGGACCTTCCAGAATCCACTCTAGGATTGCTTTTGTGTCTGATTCGATTTCCACTAGTTTGAAATTTAACGATGTTGCTAACTCGATACCCTAAAATAACCAAATTGATCTCTGCATATCGCCGCACATGAAGCCCGGTCTGAACTTGTATGATTATATTTTTATTTTATTTTTGAATATGAACTACGATGCACGTTAGTCATTACATGGCATAGATACATCATCAAGATATGGATTCCACCTCCTGCGGTACTTGAACCTGTGACCTCAAGGACTTTGGAGGTCAACACAATCAACCACTTGGGCAACCAGTTATGAATGTATGGTTGTATAGTGTACTAGTCTGATCTTATACTGTTGTTATTTTAAAAAAAAAATTAGGGGACGGACAAGTAGGGTCTCAAAGGTACATAAGCAAGAGATACTAGAAGATCATTAGCCAACAACCCTTGGTTGGAGTGGTAAGAGGTATAATCTTCCACCTAGAGGTCAAGGGTTCGAGGCACACGCTTAACAATTCAAAAAAAAGACTAGAGGATCATTAAGGAGTAGTAAGAAAGTAGAGGATCATTGTGGAAATTGTCCAAATTTAAAGGCCCATGAGAGAAGAAGAAGAAGAAAGGGATTGGAGAGAGAAAATGGGAGAGCATGAGAAGGTGAAAGAGGAGGCATTGAAGATAATAGGTCTCTTCCAAACTCTCCCTCGATTGGTCGTCTTTGATCTTGATTATACTCTTTGGCCCATCTATTGGCCAGCTTCCAGGTATATTGAATCATACTTTTATCACATTAATCCCGAAAGTTAAAGCTCCAGAAAGCCCAATCGACTTTAGACCGATATCTTTATGCAATGTGTTGTATCGGATTGTCACCAAAATTCTAACCAATAGAATGAGACCATTGCTTGGGAATCTCATTTCTCAGGTACAAAACGCCTTTGTGCCAGGACGTCAGATCTCTGACAATATTATAGTAGCCCAAGAATTGTTTCACTCTATTGCACAAACTTCGGCGAAAGATGGGTCTTTTGCCTTAAAAGTTGACATGGCAAAAGCATATGATAGAGTAGATTGGAAATTTCTGAGTTCGGTGCTTAGACGATATGGGATTGTTGCAAATACCCATCTACTGATTATGAATTGTGTTTCGACGGCATCTTTTTCGATATTGTTGAATGGGAGGCCGAAAGGGTACTTCTTCAGTGAGAGAGGAATACGCCAAGGTTGTCCACTCAGCCCATATTTATTCATTTTATGTTCAGAAACTCTAACAAAATTGGTGATTCAGGCTGAAAATAATGGGTTGTATAATGGCCTCAAGGTCAACCGATATGCTCCTAGTATTAGTCATCTTATGTTTGCAGATGATCTCTTCTTCTTCGGAAAAGCTGGGGAGAATAATGTATTGCAACTAAAAGGTATTCTAGACTCATATGCAAGGTACTCAGGTCAACTCATTAATTACCAGAAATCTTCAATACATTTCAGTGCGAATTTTCAACCCGATAGAAGAGATAAAATTTTGAGAATACTTGGTGTTAAGGAGATGACGATAGATGATGTATACCTGGGAAATTATTTATTGAAGCCGAAGCATAAGATTTCTTCTTATGAATTCATCGTACAAAAGATTGAGAAAAAATTGATGGGATGGAAAAGGAACACTTTATCTCATGCAGGACGGACAACTCTTCTCAAGAGTGAATTATCGTCGATTCCAATATACTTCTTATCAACAAATATTGCACCAAAAGGAATTATCGATAGGATTGAAAAAAACAACGAAACTTCTGGTGGGGGCACGACACGGAAAAATCCAAGATGCACTATGTAAATTGGAGGAAGTTGCAAGCAAGTCAAAAGGCAGGGGGATTAGGTATTCGAGATATGGGTACAGTTAATAAATCGATGGTAGGAAAGTTGGTTTGGAGGTTTATTTCAGAACCAGAGGCGTTATGGGTTCGTTTATTGAGAGCCAAATATCTAAAAAGTGAAAACTTCTGGAAACATGTGCCAAAGGCCTCAGGTACAGCTACTTGGAGAAGTATGATGGAGATGAGATGCTTTATTGAAGAAGGAATGTGCTACTCGGTCGGGAATGGTCAGACTATCAAAATTTGGGATGATCCGTGGGTACCAAACATTCGAGGGTTTAGACCAGGAAAGAAGGATAATGGAACAAATGTAAACAATTTATTTCTTGTTCGTGATTTATTTGACATTGATGGAAGGTGGAATAAAGTGCTTATACAAACAACTTTTGACTCTTTATCGGCAGCAGCTATTCTACAGATCCCGATTATGTGTAACAACATTGAAGACAAGCTTATTTGGGTGTTCACAGAAAAAGGTGAGTTTACCTCAAAGTCTCTATACAATTTGATGAAACAGAGGGAACCGTCTTCTTCAAATCAAATGGAATTGCCGCAAGGGCTGAACTGGAGAAGAGTATGGACGAGAGTGACTCTTGCTCCACGGGTGCAAATATTTTTGTGGCGAATCTTGCAAAATGCGTTACCAACAAAAAAACGTGCATTAAGATTCAACACACAAGTATCTAAACTATGCTCGGTGTGCAACAATGAAGAGGAAGATGTTGATCACATATTTCGGAAATGTAAAACTGCTAGGGAGACATGGTTAGCTCATCCATTGAAATTACGACTAGAGGGAGATGATGACTTCACAACTATCCTTTGTAGGTGGATCGGAGGAGATGAAGAAGAAGAGGTTATTGCGTTAAGAATTTATATCGCTTGGTTCATGTGGAAAGCCCGTAACAGGTGTATCTTTGAGGGAGTTACTCCTTGTAGTTATTCTATTATCCAAGAAGCAAAGAGAATGTATGAAGACTTTTCTATTTCTGGATCCACATCAGAGATAAAGGTTGAAGAAGAACATTACCCACTTCCATCGATTTGGTTACCGCCCTCTCAAGAGAACTTAAAGATTAATTGTGATGCCGCTTACAAGGATGGGAAGGCGGCGTTAGCTGCTGTGTGCAGAAATGCCAATGGTGAATTCGTGTTGGCATTAACTCAAAAGACAAGTGCATCTTCAGCAATGGAGGCGGAAGCTAAAGCGACACGATTAGCTGTTCAAATTGCTAGAGATCTTCATCATTATGGAAGTACGATAGAGGGAGATGCCTTGACGGTGATAAATGCGTGTCTTGCGAAAGAAGATAGTGGTCCATGGAAGATTAGACCGATTGTGATGGATATTAAGAGGGAGAGTGCTAATATTCAAAATTGTTGTTTCTCTCATTGTGTTCGTGATGCGAACCAAACAGCGCATCTGTTAGCGCATTATGTGTTTAATTTCGAATTAGAAACAACTGAGGAGATACTACAACCTCCAAGTTGTATTGTAAGGCAATTAGCCATTGATAAGGCAAACTTCTCTAAAGAGAGGGAATGCTAATAAAGAAAGGCTGAGACCTATTTCACCAAAAAAAAAAAAAATTTCCTTATACTGAATTTTCATTCGTGAATGTTAGTGACTGTATTTACCCTAGACAGTAGTTTTCATCAATACCCATTATTTTTATTTAGCAAACAAACACTAGTAGTTATCTGTGTGAAATCATGTATAATTCAGCTATCTTGTATTTTAAAATTCCGCAAAGGATTCCAAAAAGTTGATATTTTTCTTAATCAGGATTAGTTGGATTAATTATCTAGGAGTGTTAGGGATCGAATCAAAGAAATAGAAATATTACAACTTTTTTATAAAAGCTAGTTCAATATCTCATTATTTGGACCTTTTGAGATATATGGGATTAAATTTGCATTTCTATTGTTAAGTTTGTGGTACTTAAAATCAATTGGTAATGAGTGGAGAGGAAGTAGACATTATATTATTGGTTGCCAGATTGTCTTTCTCCCACGAGGGACTATTCTCACATATATCTTTCTGATATATAGAATTATAGATTACTAGAAAATATGCAAGTTGGGTTTGTTGATTTAGAAGTAAAGTAGTGATCATGAAGCGCTTTACTTGTTCGAAACTTGGTATGATTAAGTAAGGCTTTCTATGGGCTGTGTAGAATAGTCGAAATAGAGCTATTCCCGAAGGAGATAAGAGTATAGATTCTGGAGATGAAATCTTCTAAGTTTTCGGAAATATAAATAGCCAAATTGTTGTATTATTCCCTTTTAAGGCATGGTTATATGGAAATATAAATAGCCAAATTGTACACCTACTCTAAGATGTCGTTCGGCAACACTAAGGTGTCGTTTGGCAACCAAAAGTAGAAGTCATTTTACTTGTAGTAGAAGTTCTTTTGCTTTAAAAAAGTAAAAAAAATTCAAATATATATTTGGCAAAAATGTTACTTATAAGTAAAAAAGTTAGTTTGGTAACTCAATTTACTTTTGATAATTTTATTTTTCTTTCTCATAGAGATACTTGATTTTAATTGAATTTGTTTATGATTTCCACGATTACTCTCGTGTACGAAGTAGTGGTGATATTAGTGGTAGTGGTGGTGCCATGAAGGTATGGTTATGGGGTGTGGTGGTGGTTGAGGGTTGATGGTGGTGGTGGTAGAGGTATGATGGTGGCAGCGGTGGTGATTGTGGTGGAGGTATGGGTGGTGGTGGAGGTATGATGGTGGCGCTGGTGGTGGAAGTATGGTGGTGGTCGAAGTACGGTGGTGGTGGATAAGGTATGCGAGTGTTATTGACGGAGTTATGATGGTGGATAAGGTATGAGGTGTAACCTAAACAATTGGAGGTAATTTTGAAAAATATAATCTCAATCATTGAAGATAAGTTTGGGAAATGTAATCTCAACTCTTGAAGATTAGTTTGCGAGTTGTAACCTTAGTCTTTGAAGAGAATGTATATTCTAAAAAAAGATACCCTCCCCCTTTATTATAGAGTAAAGAGAGAAATAAAAATACTTTAATTTAAATTCAAACTGGTAATATGAAATCACAGAATTAAAGTTTATAGAAACACAATATATAAGATTAAAAAAACTACCAAAATCTATTGTTTTTTGTTTTTTCTCTGCAGCAGCCAATCCAGCTAGAAAAGTACTCCTGAATATCAACCAAGTTTAACTTATTGAAAAAAATGAGAAAACTTAGATTTCAAATTAGGGTGCCTTTAAAAGAACCGGGCCAAAAGGTTATTAGCGGCGGCCATTTTGTTGACCCGGGTCCATGACCATTGACCCGAGTTCTCTATAAGCACCGGTTTTTAATGTTGGTAATGTTCAACTTCGTTTGCTTCTTTCATCTTCTTCTTACAAAACAAAAGGAAGCCCAATTCATTATTCTTTTAAAACAAAATCCTAGAAAAGAGTGCAACATTCTCCGGCGACGACACTGACACCTACCGGTGGCCACTCTTTCATCATTCAACTGTGTTATACCTCTTTTATATCTTCTTTATATCGTTTTTTTTATTACTTGACTTGCTTGACGTTTAATGGAGTCAAGACAGTATAAGCTCTTAAATATCCCAATTTTTTTCATACTTATGACGAAGAACAGATAAGTTGAGAGTAGTAATAACGGAAGTAAATAAATAATTTAATAAAAGAGATATATGTAGTTTGGTTGATGAGACCTTTACGAAGAATAATGATGCGATAATTTTCACTATAACTGAAGAACAATATTACTGTGTAACTTACCAAAACCTTCGCACTCAACCACCTCTAACTTTCTCTCTCTCTCTCTCCAAAATAAAAATAAAAAATTATTTTGGAGATTTAAATAATTTAATAAAAGAGATTTATGTAGTAATAACGGAAGTATAAGCTCTTAAATATCCCAAATCTTTTTCATACTTATGACAAAGAACAGATAAGTTGAGAGTAGTAATAACTGAAGTAAATAAATAATTTAATAAAAGAGATTTATGTAGTTTGGTTGATGAGACCTTCTTTACGAAGAACAATGATGCGATAGATTTCACTATAACTGAAGAACAAGATTACTGTGTAACTTACTAAAACCTTCAAACTCAACCACCTCTAACTTTCTCCCTCTCTCTCCAAAATAAAAAAAAATTAGAAACTCATTTGCATTGATAACAACCCATATAAGCTAGGACAAACATGAGTAAACGTAGCGACTCGCAAGCCAAAAATTTAAAAATTATTTCTCGGGTTGCAACTTGGATTAGATACCGGCCCATATTCAGAGCAAGTTCGAAATATTTACTAAGCATCTCAATATATAATGAGAGGCATGTGTTAATCGGTTTTTCCTTCAACTAAGTAGGTAAGAGCAAAGACAATGGAGGCTCCCACGGAATAGGCTCCCCGTCTTATTGTAGGAGTTTGAGAAATTTTGAGAGCCTTGTATTTTTCAGTTCGAATAATGAATTTGTTAATAGGTCTAATGTTATGCCCAATCGGGGTTAATGTGAACAATACGAGTAATCCAAGACAAGCAATAGGAATAGTAAAGAACAATCAAGAACAGAACACAGAGATTTACGTGGTTCGGTTGGTGAGACCTACTCCACGGCCACAACGGCGCGATGATTTCCACTATGATAAGCAAACAAGTTTACACAAGAGATTCGTGAGATTGTGTCTTACTGATATCTCCTTAGGGTTTATTTATATAGGCACTAAACCCTAATCCCACCGCCTCACCGACTCTCTCTCTACAACCGACATTATACACGAATAAACACTAATCACCGACATAAGCCTAGCTTCGCATTCCAGCTCTGTCTCGGAGTCCAGCTTTGCCTCAGAGCACTGCTTCGCATACTAGCTCTGTCTCAGTAATCAGCTCCGCTAATGGGTACAAGCTTCGGTAGGTTTAACCGGGTTCGATACTAATCCATATTCGAGTCACTTCTAACATCTAAAATAATATGTAACTCAACCTTTACTCTCCCCTGAATTTTCTTTCACAATTATGAATATATTTTCATCCTTATAGTGCATCTAAAGTAATTGATTAATGTCGCATGATTGTAAATTGTACTTGATGATGCATAAAATGTTCAGACGTTGACTAACTTCTGAAGAGTCAAGATCAGACCTGAAGTCTACTGGGTTAACCCGGCTTAAGGTAGCAGAACAACTGAGCCCCTGATGGTCCACCGAATACTCCTCTAACTGGGAGGTCGGCCAAAAGAAACCAACTTGATGGGCCTAGAAATTTTCCTAAATAGGTCTACACCCGCAAGTATACGGGCGTCAAGTAGTAAAATCCCGGTAAGACCGGGGTCGATCCTCAGAGACTAGTCAAACCTATTCTAAGACTTGGAAGTATCACGGTTTTTCTATTTTTTGTTTGAAAATGGTTTTGGTGATAAAATATTAAAATACTTGAACAAAAAGAGAATAAATACAAATCATACAAGGAACTCAATGGAGGAGAGGGCCTGGGGTTTCGGAATCCACCGTATAACTCACTTTCAAACACACTAAAGTAACTGACTAACTCTCTCTTTTTTATAACTCAGAACTTCGGATAATGAGCTATCCTGATTCCGGAAGATGTTTTCGTTTAAAACCAATAATCAATACAAATGTAATTGTTTTATTTCGAAAACATAAATCTCTAAACTATTATCTATCAATTAATAAGTAAGCATCGTCAAATGATTTAACCTAAGCACGATGCATCAAATCTAAAAGCATAGATAGTGAAAAGAAGATCGATTTAACAAACTAAAACAAATTAAGCTTTAAGGTATAATCAAAGAAATCAATTAAAAATATGTTTCTAAAAGATCGAATATGGTTTCATCCTAGCCCTAGATTAAAGAAAATTAGCTACTCTTGCTGAAAGAGATAAATACTTAAACATATACAAGTAAGAGAGTAAAGAGAATTAACTTTTCTTGCTGCTTTTCAACCAAACAGACCCTAAGGGAAGTGTTTTCCTTCTGTTTTTACGATTTTCCAGGAAAACCGACCAAACAGACCCTAAGGGAAGTCGTTTCTCGTCTTCTTGGTCTCTGTTGGAAAATAATTTTCTCGTCTTCTCCAACTCTTTTTCTCTCCTTCTATAACTCTCTGTTTCTTGATTTCTCTCACAAAATTTCTCTTTTCTTTTATTTCAATCTAAACACAATTAACACCAACAATTAGAAGAAGACGATTGTATTTGATAAATATTTAGAAAACAATCTTCTGTTTCTCTACAAATCACTATGTTTCTCTACTACTCTCTCTCTCTCTCTCTCTCTCTCTCTCTCTCTCTCTCTCTCTCTCTCTCTCTCTCTCTCTCTCTATTCTGTTTTATTTCTCTCTCACACAATAAGAATATACAGAAGAAGAAAGATATGAAGATGATGGTAACTCTCTGTTTTTCTTCTTTCTTTCACAAAAAGAAGAACAAAACCAGAGGAAGAGAAGATCAGATGATAATTAAACTGATGATGGAATGATGATCAAGAGCAATAATCCTCTTTATTCTCTCTAAATTTTTCTCTCTCTACTCTGTGTTCTTCTCTTCTCTCTAATCTTACATTAATGCCCCAAGAAGAAGAAGGAAAACAGAGCAGTTATGAAATCAAAATAAGAAAACTGCTTCCCTCCAAGATGAGATGATCTCTGCCCTCTTCTGATTCTAACATATATAGGGGAAGAAGAAGAGAATAGTAACAGTCCTTTCTCCCTCTAAATCTATCAATAGAATCCTTTCTTTGTATAAAGATACCAATCAAGCTCTTTCCATTTCTGCCGATATCTCCAAGAAAATCCTCCTTCTTCCTTCTCGGTCTACAGCAGCTCCCTTTCTCTATCTTTCCAACCGAGCAAATCAAAGAAATACTTCCATTAAAGCAGCTTCTCTCTCTAGGAAATATCTCCTTCAATTAACCTCTAGCCGAGCTTTCTCTCCAATCATCTCTGTATATACTCTCTAAAGTGAATCAAATCACAACTATCCTTTTCTTTCCTTCTCTCTCTCTCTCTACGAATATCACAGCCGAATCATCAATCCAATCCTCCAGGATCTCTCCATCTTTCCATAATCTCATCTTTCCTTCTTGGTTTGAATAAATCAGAGAAGAGAAAGAAAGAAAATCTCTTCCATTAATCCTCTCTCTCCAGTAATCTTTAGGGTAATATTCCCATTAAAAGAGAGATAGGATTTCTGTTTTCATAATCAATCTCCTTTCCATTTCTAAAAAAAAGAAAAAACCAATTTTCACTTTCTCTCTCTACTGTAACCGTGAGATAGAGAGAAAGATTGAAAGAATGGGTTCCCATTGATTTGGGGAATCACCCAATCGGGTAAGGTCTTGTTGTCAATAGTAACATCCAGTGTAACAAGGCTTACCAACTTAGAGTGCATGAATGTAGCTAGAGACGTCGGATTTAAAGGATACGAGATCTTTGAGTGAGGTGGCACATGGGGGCACAAAAGTTATCTTGGAACCGTTACACTGAATTGTCAGGTTTGAGACCCATTTCGCTGCTAACCTTGTACACGGAACTCGGATAATCCATGCCTCGATTTGCGCCACCCCATCAATATTACCCCGCCAGCCAGAACCTTGCCCAAAGATATCCCGACGGTCAACCTTGTTTCACTTAGGTCAAGTGACTTTGACCCAAACTTTGACTTGGATTATCTTTCACATGCGGACTCCGATTTGACTTTCGTTTTCGCCGTTGGGTTCATCTTGATTTCTTCTTCTCATCCGAATATCAACATTGGTCAGAATTACCAAAATCTTCAATGACCAAAATGCCCTCAAGTGTGTCTTTCTCTTGATTTTAGCTATTTTCACATCGAAATCCGTAAAAGACACCTGAGAAAGAGAAACACACAATTTATCAGAGTAACTGCCCGAAATAGACTAACTAACCCAGATTAAGAGATTCGGATGAGGCATTTTCAAGACTCATCACAGCTCCGCAAAACGCCCTCAGCGTGGACAGATCAGCCGTGGGGTCTTCAAATGAGTAAGGGGGTCCACACAGGTTCGGCCAACGTCTTACGCCCAGAGCTGGGGAGGCAGCAGCGCCAAGCAACCTACCGACTTAATCCCAAAACTTCTAGAAAGATCTCAGTCGGTTACATATCTCGAACTGTTTAAGCCCGTTTGAACTCCACGTATCTAAAGGATGAAACTTCTCCTTTGGAGTCTATCACACCGGCAAGATATCTACGGAGAATCCTTGAACTTAAGAACTTCCACTTATCAAAGATCCGGGATATACTCTGAGAGAAACCCTAGGTACTCAAGAGAGGAAAAATTTCCTTCGGTTTGACGGCAACCGCCTCACCACCGCCACTGATCACAGTCGGCCTAACATCGCCTATAAAAGGCCCCCCACACCGTCCTTCGCAGGACAGGATCTCTTTACCCCAAAAAGACCACTAGAAACTCAGAGTTCTCATAACTCGCCCCCAAAAGGATCAATCAATATTCATTCTTTTACTGCAAAGAGCACCATTACTGGCTTGAGCATCGGAGCGGTTTTCGAACCCTTTGCAGGTCCCCCCCCCCCTCGGGATCAGAGGAACAAGAATAAGGAGCAGGAGCAATGAGCCAGGAGCCAAGAGCGAGGAGCAGGAGAAGCAGAGAACTAGAGCTGAAAGCAGATTCAACCGCTAGAGTCTGACCTGACTTAACAAAACAATCAACTTAACGGAGGTTGTCATGCATCAACTCCCTGTTTCATGCTGATAAAACGGAAAGTCATTTTTTGACATCAGTGTTTGGCGCTAGAAGGAGAGCATCTCTCCAGCAAAATCATCAATTCGGTAAACTCGAATCCTATTCATTAAACTTTTCAGACTAACTACTTCCCTGAGTCCCTCGGGCAGAATCTCTCCAAGCGAGCACACCCCACACGGGTCACCACACAGGCTCCGCAACCCAGTCGAGCTCATGGCCGAGCTGGAACAAGCCAAGGTCGATTACCTCTAAAGGGATGAGGAGGCAAAACAACTGGAGGAAACCCTTTGCAAAGCAGAGATGGCCAGGAAAACCGCGGCACCCGGAGAAAGAGAAGAAGTAATCAGGAGATACGCACGAGACTTTTCTCACCCGGTAATGCATTCTCTTCCGGATATCTAACCTTACAACCCGGCGATCAGATGCATTTGGAGAAAATCCTGGAGGAATACGGAGCACTGGACCCCAACCGACCATACATCCCTAAAAAGAAAGGGGTTGGCAAAGGGTGCACGAACGACCCAACCGTCTGCGAAGTGCTCATACATCAGGTAGCAGAGCTACTCGAGAAAGAGAAAAGGAGAGACTGTGGGGGAAAGCAGTAATCCATCAACCCCCTCTCTGCCGAGAGATATTAGAATCTGAAAAGCCAAAGAACTTCAAGTGCCCAGCACTAGATCATTACCACAGCCTAGAGGACCCAGTGGCGTTCATCAACAACTACACTGCAGTAATGAACTTGTACATGACCAATCAGAATATATGGTGCGTAGTCTTCGCCACCATCCTTAAAGGACCAGCGCATGCATGGTACCAAGCGCTGGCCCCAGGATCAATCAAATCTTTTGTACAACTCGCCCAGGTTTTCTGCGACGCCTTCCGAGGAAGCACCACAATCAACAGAAAGACCGACGAGCTGTTCAACGTGGTTCAAGGAAAAAATGAGACCCTAGCAATTTATTGGCAAAGATTACGCAACCTCATGGTGCAGGTCCCCGACCTGGAGCCAAAGGTTGCTTTCGTCGTCCTGTTAAGAGGCCTCATGTAGGATGATGTCATCATGGACATCTCTGGCAAGGATCCAGATACCCTGGTAGAGCTAATAGAGAGGATGCAACAATTCATCGGGAAGGAAGAAAACTACCAACAAATGAAGGAGGTGGTCAACATCCCGTATGAAAGTGAACCGATCTGAAAGAAAGAACGAGAGGAAGTTAGGCCTCACAGGGAACGAGAACGAAGCAGAAGACTCATATCTGACTTTGCCACCTATACCCCGTTGGTGAAAGGTAGGGAGGAAATTTTACAGATACTCATAGCGAAAGGAAAGGCGGAACTACCCAGACCCAACGATGATAAGGAGGAGTTCAGGTTCAGAAACATGACCGCGTGGTGCGCCTTCCACCGAGGCTACGGTCACAAAACTCAGACATCTCAAGAACCTCCTCGAAGAAATGGTGAGGAAGGGTGAGTTGGACAAATACGGCCAGAAGGGGCAGCGACCCTACGAATACAAGAATAAAAGGTCATCAAACAGAGCAGGAATCGAATCCGGGCTAGATTCTGGCGAACAGAGCCCGACCATCAAGAAAGCAATCAAAAGCCTAGAAGAACCAGCTGGGGTTATGGGAAACATCAACACTATCTCAGGAGGACCGACCCTCGGCAGAGCTACTAAAGGAGAACAACGCAGATATGCCAACGAGGCGAAAAAACCCACAAGTTCTGTTTATCAAACCCAGTGTGGAAACGCCACCCATCGTCTTCACCGACGATGACTTAGTGGGGGGTAATAATCCCACACGTGGACCCACTAGTGATAACGGCACTGGTAGCCAATTGGAGGGATGGGCGCATCCTAGTCGACACGGGAAGCTCGACTGAAGTCATGTGACGAATATGCTTCTAAAAACTAGGGGTAAGTCTTCACCATCTCAAATCATATAAGTCTTGCTTGACAGGGTTTGGCGACAATCAAGTCGAAATCGATGGGACAGCATCTCCACCCGTACTGATAGGAGAAGGAGAAACGAAGAAGGCGATAATGTTAAATTTTGCCATAGTCGACAAGATGCATGCATACAACATCATACGGGGTAGGAACTTCCTGAGAGAGTCAGGGGCGATAATCTCTATGAACCACCTCATGATGAAGTTCCCAATCCCGGGAACGTATCTCATAGGAGCGATCAGAGGGAATCAAGAAGTATCCCGAGAATATTACCTAATCTCCGCCCAGGGTTGTGAAGAAGAAACCACTAACCCAACCACCGTCGGAGGAGACAAAGTGTTCTACGGAGATCCCACGGCAGAGATGCAGGACTAAAAAGCAAGTACCATCACTTCTGATTTCCTTTTAGTTATTTTGCGAATAAAGTCGTTAGGCGGGAGAAGTAGCGCTACAAGAAACATATTTTATGAATAAACAAAATATTTTAGCAAAAAGGCGACACTATAAAAGGAAGAGTCTTAGTCAAACTCACTTTGCTTTGGCAAAACAGGTAGCTATGGCAACGACCAGGAGACTCAAGGAGCAATCCTAGTTAAACTGAAAATTTACTCGAGTAAAACTGATCTTTCACCAAGGTCCCAAGGAGGAGTCCTAGTTAAACTGGTCGTGCTCACGCCGGCAAATTAGGCAGCTCTGGTAGCCACGACAATGACCAGAAACCTTATAAGGAGAAGTCCTACTTAAACTCACTTTACTCGAGTGAAACGCGGTCAACACTAAGGATCCTAAGGAGAAGTCCTAGTTAACCTACAGCCCTGGCAAAGGTGGCCGGATATAAGGAAAAGTCCTTGCGAAATTAGTCATGCTTAGGCAGACAAAACAGCCCCGGTAGCGTAAGCAACGACCGGGGGTACAGGAGGAGTCCCGACGAAAACTAATTGTGCTCATGCCAACGAAACCAGCCCTGGTAGCGAAAGCAACGACCAGGGGCCCAAGGAGAAGTTCTAGTGAAACTAGTTGCGCTCAAGCCAAAAAAACCAGCCCTGGTAGCGAAAGCAACGACCAGGGGTCTAAGGAGAAGTCCTAGCTAAACTAATTGCGCTCAAGGCAACGAAACCAGCCCTGGTAGCGAGAACGATAACCAAGACCCTAAGGAGAAATCCTAGCTAAACTGGATGCCAACGAAAAACAGCCCTGGGAGCAGCTGCCATGATAAGGGGCAAAGTCCAGACCCGAAAAGCATTCAAAGTTACGCAGTTACACTAATTTGGGTTCTATTTTACAGGAGAAATTAGTAAGCCTATGTCATACTAGGATAAATCTAAATTATTCTTTTTGCAGGGCGGTCATTTGGAGCATGCGTAGTAAGATTGGGGAATTGCATTAGTAAGCATAGGATTTATCAAATTGACTGATTATTTTGGTATATTACATATATAAAAAAAACACGAAAACGTCATTCATGAACAACTATTGCACATCGGAAGAAGAGGAAGAAGCAGCAGCAGGACCGCCAACGACCACCGAGGCTTTGATAATCACGGCAAGTAACCGACCACCCCCACAACGGCGAACCAAAAATCCGACGGTCGAAAAAAGAGCAGGTTCAGAGGCACTCGTGACGCCGGTTAATGAATAAACCAGGGGATAAAGAGGATTGGTTACGGGCAACGCCGAAAGATTGTTGTCATCCAACAGGTCCCGAGGACGAAGAACCTCAATAAAACCTTCACCAGCCACTTCCATGCACAAGTTCTCAACAGAGAAATCATCGTCATTCAGAACCATGTAGAAAGAGACCCTCACGTCGCCACCAGGAAGAGTTCCATTAACCATTAGAAGACTCATGGCGAGAATTGCAAGATACTCGTACTGAACTTTCGGGCATATTTATAGCCCGATAGGTAGTTATGAATGGGCACGGTCACCGAAGAGTCACGACGAACATAAGTGAATGTAAGACCAACAGATTGCCGCGCAAAAAGGAAATACCAAGAGAAACAACATAAAGGAAAAATTACTTCCATTAATTCTTAAAACATGACCTATTACAGAAGAAATTGCAGAAAAAGACACAGAAATTACAACGAGCGTTCAGGTCTATTACCGAAGAAATTGCAAAAACAAAATAAAACCCTCGGAAGGAAGTCGATGGCAAGGAAAAAACCAAAGAACGTGGACGGCTAAGAGAGCAGTCACGCAATTAGGTGGAAGGAAAACTAAGAAGATACCAGGTACCCCTTTCCAAAAGAGCTGCCAAGACAAGAAGACAACCAATGAAAAAATAACCCCTTTGTCATCATCACCTTGCCCTGAGTATCCCAACTAGAGGCAGCACTGGTAAGCCTACTTCCTTGTCGAACCTACCCAAATGGGACATGGGATTACCACGACCATTATGGAGGAGTCCACCCTTAACTATCTCCATTGTCGGAAAAATATTCTTCAAGCAGGCAACTAGTATGAAGTCAAACAGAGGCCTCATCTCGGATCTCTGATGAAGACATAAGGTAAGGAGCTCTGCAAAGGAAGGATCTTCTCTTCTCTGACTTTTGATGATGAGGAATTAAAGAACCAAAGTAGGCTATTTATACTGGAAAGGAATAGCCAAGAGACTTCTTGAAAACAGATGAGGGGCCTTTAAAGCAAAGACCGAAAAAAGCCCGGGAACGCTCAAGGGAATAATGACTAAAGAATACGCATAGCTCGAGATGGATCAGAGTCGAGAGAACATCAGCGGGTTTCGAGGAAACACTTCAACTCCCCTGCTAACAAAACGCCATGTATCCATGCATGGTGACGGAACTGTCGTGCGCAGTTACCTAAAGGATTACCGCCGAAAACGCGTGATCAGAAGATCTGATCTATGACGTGACAGAATTACGTATGGAAAGGAAATTAATGGCTTGAGTAGAAGTCTAAACGTGTCTCGGGAGAACAAACCACGCGTCCTGCAATGCAAGACCTGAATCAGTTCTAAGAAAAAAGGTTTTCCCATCAGCAGTTTCTACCAGCTCGGTGCAGATCAGCTCAGGAATAGGCAGCTCTGGGAAACCAAAAGAAAGACCGAGCTTCACAAAACAGCTCTGGTTCAGGTAAAATCCTTGACTTCAAGGTCTTCAATGTTTAAAAACATACGAGTTACTTCTACTCCTCAGTCTCATTACTTTCGACTAAGGAGTGGCGGGACTCATGATGATGCATAAAATGTCGAGACGTTGACTGATGTCTGAAGAGTTAAGATCAGACCTGGAGTCTACTGGGTCAACCCGGCTTAAGGTAGCAGAACAGCTGACCCCCTGATGGTCCACCGAATACTCCTCTAACTGGGAGGTTGGCCATAAGAAACCAGCTCCGCAAAACGCCCTTGGCATGGACAAGTCAGCCCTGGGATCTTCAAAAGAGTAAGGGGGGTCCACACAGGTTCGGCCAGTGTCTTACGTCTAGAACTGGGGAGGCAGCAGCGCCAAGCGACCTACCGACTGAATCCCGAAACTTCTAGAAAGATCTCACACCGGCAAGATATCTACGGAGAATCCTTGAACTTAGGAACTTCCACTTATCAAAGATTCAGGATAGACTCTGAGAGAAACCCTAGATACTCAAGAGAGAAAACTTTCCCTTCGATTTGACGGCAACCGCCTCACCACCGCCACTAATCACAGTCGGCCTAACATCGCCTATAAAAGGCCCCCCACATCGTCCTTCACAGGACACGATCTTTTAATCCCAAAAAGATCACTAGAAACTCAGAGTTCTCATAATTCGCGCCCCCAAAAGGATCAATCAATATTCATTCTTTTACTGCAAAGTGCACCCTGACTGGCTTGAGCGTCAGAGCGGTTTTCAAACCCTTTGTAGGTCTCCCCCCCCCCCCCCGGATCAGACGATCAGGAACAAGGAACAAGAAGCAGGAGCAAGGAGCAGGAGAACCGGAGAACCAGAGCTGAAAGCAGATTCAACCGCTAGAGTCTGACCTAACTTAACAAAACAATTAACTTAACGGAGGCTGTCATGCATCAACTCCCTGTTTCATGCTGATGAAACGGAAAGCCATTTTTTGACATCAGCAGTATTCGTCTAATCTTGTATTGTTGTTATTTAAAATAGTCAGAATATCTCCAAATGCACGACCCAAGTTGAACATTCAAGGTGCCACTTAGGATTTTTGGGGATTTTTTTGTGCAAAACTCTCTCCAATGCAATATTCAATTTAGATATCAAAATTATGTGAATCCATTTAACATTGAGATATCTCAAGAAGAAACTCAATAATTGAGATTCTTTTCGACATTTCTGTCCTTTCTCTTGATTTGTTTTTCGCTTGACTTGTGTTTTTTTTTTTTTGCTTGACCTACTTGAGGTATATTGAGTCATGGAGTCTTTTCAAATTACTATATAACCTGTTAAATATCCTAATTTTGTGATCATGTTTTGACGGAAAACAAATAATAAATTAAGAAAAATAATAATGAAAATAAATAAATATAATCTAGTAGATTAGCATAGTTTAGTTGACAAGACCTGGTTTACGAGGAACAATGATGTCATGATCTTCGTTACAAATGAAAAATAATGTGTAAAAGCTACTAAAATTTTCCCACTCATTCACCTCTAACTGTTTCTCTCTATAATCGAAAACTTGAAACTCATTTAAATTGATAACAATCTTTTATCAGACTGGGCAAACATTAATTAACGTTGGGAGCAAAAAATTTAATCAAATTAGATACCTATATTCCTGTCAGATTCAACAACTTTGGAGGATTGAAATAGAAATTTCTTCTCACATATCTCGTCCTTTCGCTTAATTTGTTTTTTGCTTGACTCGTTCTTTTTTTCTTGACTTACTTGGAGTTTACTCGCGTCAAGACAGTGTGAAGTTCAATTCAGTCACTATATAGGCTTTTAAATAGAGTTAATTCCTATATGGCCCCCTACTTTGTGACCAGCTTCCTTTATGGCCCCCTTTTTTTCGTAAATTCAAATATGGCCCCCTATTTTCATGTAAATGTCCTAATTGTCCTTCCTATTTATAATTTTTCAAAAAAAAATTAAATACATTCCACCTCATTTCCACCTCACCTCTATCTCCACCTCACATGTCTCTCCACCTCACCTCTCTCTCTCTCTCTCCACCTTTCTTTCTCTCTCTCTCCACCTTTCTTTCTCTCTCTCCACCTTTCTTTCTCTCTCTCTCCACTTTTCTTTCTCTCTCTCTCCACCTTTCTTTCTCTGTCTCTCTCTTTCAACCTCTCCCACTTCGTCTTCCCCGGCAAGGTCGCCGGCCGGAATATTTTCCGGCCGGCGACCTTAAAAAAAAAAAAAAAAAAACTCTCATCTCTCTCTCTCTCAAAAGATACCCTTCGCCGGAATCTGTTGAACCAGACCGGTCTGGTTCAACAGCAGACCTTCAGATCTGAAGGTCTGTTCCGAGCAGACCTTCGAAGGGTCTGCTCGAACAGACCTTCGAAGGGTCTGCTCGAATAGACCCTTGAAGGTCTGTTCCGAGCAGACCTTCAAAGGGTCTGCTCGAACAGACCCTTGAAGGTTTGTTCCGAACAGATCTGAAGGTCTGTTCGGAACAGACCTTCAGATCTGTTGAACCAGACCTTCAGGTCTGGTTCAACAGGTTACCCTTCGCCGGAATCTTTTGAGAGAGAGAGAGAGATGAGAGTTTTTTTTTTTTTTTTTAAGGTCGCCGGTCGGAAAATATTCCGGCCGGCGACCTTGCCGGGGAAGACGAAGTGGGAGAGGTTGAAAGAGAGAGACAGAGAAAGAAAGGTGGAGAGAGAGAGAGAAAGAAAAGTGGAGAGAGAGAGAAAGAGAAGTGGAGAGAGAGAGAAAGAAAGGTGGAGAGAGAGAAAGAAAGGTGGAGAGAGAGAGAAAGAAAGGTGGAGAGAGAGAGGTGAGGTGGAGAGACATGTGAGGTGGAGATAGAGGTGAGGTGGAAATGAGGTGGAATGTATTTAATTTTTTTTTGAAAAATTATAAATAGGAAGGACATTTACATGAAAATAGGGGGCCATATTTGAATTTACGAAAAAAAGGGGGTCATAAAGGAAGCTGGTCACAAAGTAGGGGGCCATATAAGAATTAACTCTTTTAAATATCCCAATTTTTCTGTCACATTATGACAAACAACAGTTAAGTTAAGAAAAGTAATGAAGAACGGAGAGTTTTTTGAGGAGAGAGAGGGTCCGCCATGACGTCAGCATAAGCGAATTCCCCCTTTCCTTTTTACTCAAACCCTAGAAATCCTCGACCATAATTTCCTCCAATTCCCTTCATCAAACGAATCTGCATCATAATAGGATTGGAATTGCATCCAAAGATTTCTATCTTTCTTCAACCACCTGAGAAATCTCTTCATAATACTCCAATATCCACAATCAAACACCCCACAACCTAGGTTCTCTTATTACAAACTCAGATCTACAAAATCAGGAAAATTAATGGCAAGAAGGATGATTGACATCCAAATCTCTGATTAACACTTGCAAAGTTTAAGCTTCATCAGCGAATCGAACCGCAGAGTACAAAGAAGCAGCTTGGAGGTGTTAGATCTTTCATTACTCTAATCATCATTATCATCCATCAAGAGGTTCTTTATATTTAGAGAGGAAATTCACAACAGCAAGCACCATCAACTACATGCAAGGTAGTACCTCTAATCCCCTCTTTATCTTTATGCATACTAATAGCTTATATATTTAGCATCTTCATAGGTTAAACTGCTTCTGGTGATCTGAGTTTTTTTACTTGCTTGTGTAATTTCCATTGCTATTCTTGTATAGCTCGAGTTCTCATTTTCCGATCAAACATGTTTTCACTCTACCTCGCTTCAATATATAGTTCGTACATTCAATTTCTTCGCAAAGTTATTATTAGATTTCAGTAGTTGATGTTTTAGAGGGAGCTTAACCTAGGTTTTTGATTAGTTAATATTGGATTTTCAGTAATTTTTAGTTTAGCTCAACCTAGGTTTTAGTTGGCTTGTTTAAAAAAAAAAAAAAAAAATAAAGGGTTTTAGATAGCTGTTTATATTAGTTGTCTCTTTTAGTTCTTGTGCTTTACATTCTAGATTGTTTTAATAATTACTAGTTCTAGCTGTTTAGTCTAGTTTTATTTGATTTATATGATCTATATTTGCTAGCAATGTTATCTATACTGGTCTGGTGGTATGTTCTCAGTTTAATACATATGTTTAGTTCTCTATTTTGATTCTGTGATTAAGATGCAGTCTAGGCCACCTCCACATCATTCATTAGTACCCTAAGTCACTACTTGTTTATTGTTCTCTGTTAATTAGTTAGTTTTTAGTATTAGAAGAAATATTAAAAGTGATTAGTATACATATATATGTTGTTACTTTTCTGTATATTAATAGATAGTCTTCTTCTTTTCTATTTTTAAGGTAATATATTATTAACCATTAGTATTTATAGTCCTCTGTCTTAGTTGCTATCTTGGTTAATTCCTTACAATCTTCACTAGTCTCCTGGCAGACCCCATGAGGTGTCTTTAGCATCTCACTTAGGGCAGTAATTAGGGTAGGGGACCATAAGTACTTTGATTGAGGCCGTAGACATTTGGGCTTTATAAGGGTTAGTCTATCTAGAGTGCGCCCCTATATTTCCTTACATTCTCGAATTCTTTGGCCTCATCCTTAAGTACTTTGATTGAGGCCTAGTCATTTGGGCTTTATTAGGGTTAGTCTATCTAGAGGGTGCCTCTAGAATTCCTCTCAATTTTCACTAGTCTCCTGGCTGACCCCACGAGGTGCCTTTAGCTTCTCACTTAGTTCAGGAGCCGGGTGAGAATTTATAACAGTACAACTACTAGGTAGACTAAGATGATCAATAATTTAGGGCCTAAAGTCCTCAGCTGGAATGTAAGAGGAATCTCTACTTTTAGTACTCGTAAACACCTTATGAGCCTGATTAACAGGCACAACCCGGACATCATCTTCATAGCCGAAACAAAAACAAAATCATATAACATCAAAAAATATTTTAAAATTAACAAACACTATGATCACTTCTTCGTTGAGCCGACCAATAAATCTGGGGGCCTAGCGATGTTTTGGAATCACAACCTTACCCTTAAAATCCTATACTCGGATAATAATATGATCCACACGGAAATCTATAATAGCAATAAAAACCCTGAATATAGTATTACAGGATTTTACGGTAGCCCATACCATAAAAACAAACTTAAACCATGGAAAATTTTAAATAATCTCAAAATTCAGGAGGAGATTCCTTGGGTTGTCATAGGAGACCTTAACGTTATCCTAGACGTCCAGGATAAAGATGGAGGCAAGGCGATCTCGAATTCTAACACTCACATAATTCAATCATATATTAACAACCTTAATTTAACAGATATGGGTTTTAAAGGTTATCCTTATACGTGGAATAATAGACAATTTGGAGAAAACTTTATCCAGGAAAGATTAGATCGAGCCCTAGCCAACCTCCCCTGGCTTCAAAAATTTCATCTATCTAGTATCTCTCACCTGGAATCTGTAGGTTCCGACCACCTACCAATCCTCTTAGCAGACACAGACTTAAGCTGCAACAAACCTAAACCCTTTAAATTTATTCGTACCTGGATGTCCCACCCTGATTGTCACAAGTTTATTTCGGACAAATGGACTAATCATCAGAATATTCAAGTTAACCTTAAAAATCTCAGTAGACACCTAACGAAATGGAACAAAACGGTCTTTGGAAACATAGAGAATAACATTAAAGAATTAATTACAAAGCTTAATAACATAACTACTAAAAAAGAATTCAACGTAATAAATAATCAACTGGAAGACTTGTATAGGCTTCAAGAATCCTTATGGAAAGAAAAATCTAGGAACAACTTTCTCTCAGTAGGAGATAGAAACACCAAATTTTTCCACTCTCAAGCCATACAACGTAATAGGACTAATAAAATTATAGCTATAAAAGATACCAATGGTGAGTGGCAGGAAGGATTAGAAGAAATCCAAGCTATATTTACATCACATCTTCTCAATATTAGTTCTTCTCAGGGCCATAGTGATAACCACTCCATTCTCAATCTTTTCCATCAAACCATCACGCTAGAACAAAACATAGAGCTTAATAGAATCCCTGACCAGGAAGAAATTAATAGTGTTATTAGTAGCCTTAAAAAAGAAGCGGCCCCGGGTCCCGATGGATACCCCCCTACTTCTTTCAATCTAATTGGGAAACTGTTAGTCCCAATATTTACAGATTAGTGCAAGAATTCTTTGAGACAGCTGAGCTTCCACAAGACACTAATCATACTCATATATGCCTCATCCCGAAAACCACAACCCCCCAAACACCAGCCGACTATAGACCCATTAGCCTTTTAAACACCACCTATAAGATTATTACGAAAATATTGGCTAATAGATTCAAACACTCGCTTCATAATATCATCTCCCCTTTCCAGGCGGCTTATGTACCAGGTAGACAAATCTCTGATAATATTATCATGGGGCAGGAAATCATCCATTCTCTCAAAACCATGAAAGGTGCAACGGGTTACTTTGGACTTAAGCTGGACATGTCCAAAGCTTTTGATAGGATAGAATGGAGTTTCCTAACAGAAATCTTGGCTAAATTGGGATATTCGGATCATTGGATCAATATGATTGCCCAATGCATTACAACCTCCTCAATGGCGGTTTTAGTCAATGGGCGTCCTGGTCCCATATTCCACCCCTCTAGAGGTATCAGACAAGGAGATCCCCTATCCCCTTTTTTGTTCACACTAGCAATGGAGGGGCTTAGTCGTCTGCTTAAAGAGGAACAGGATAGAAATAATTTTAAAGGTTTTCCTACAAAAAACCCTAATCTCTCCATCTCTCATCTTCTTTTCGCAGACGACTGCATTATTTTTGGTCGTAACTCTCTAGATAATATACATACACTCAAGACTATTCTTAATACCTTTTGCAAGGAGTCTGGCCAAATGATCAACTACGCAAAATCTAACATTTTTTACTCTAAAAACTCTCATCCTAAATTCAAACGTATGATAATGCGTTCTCTAAAAGTAAAATACGCCTCCACGTCGGAGAAATATCTAGGAACACAATTATTCATTGGTGCTAATAAAAAACAAATTTTTAATGATATTCTTAATAAAATAAAAATGAAATTAGACAAATGGAATCACAGTTTTCTCTCGCAAGCGGGTCGCACTATAGTCATCTCGACTATAGCTGCAGCCGTACCCCGATACCAAATGCAATGCTTCGCCCTTCCCAAGGGCATATGCAAGAGCATTACGACTTTGCAAAAGTCGTTCTGGTGGGGTAAGTCTAAAGGCATATGTACCAAATCTTGGTCTTCGATATGTCTTCCAAAATACCTGGGTGGTCTTGGAATCCACTCCCCAGAGCTGGATAACCAAGCTATGTTGAGTAAATTAGCATGGAGAATTAAAACTGAGCCGGAGTCCATGTGGGTTCAGCTTTTAAAAGCCAAATACTATGATAATACAGATAACCCAGGCCCGGCGAAATCCTATCATTCATGGATTTGGAAGAATATTAATAAATATCTCAATATAATAGGAAATTATACGATGTGGGAAGTACACAACGGTAAAAGTATAAATATTTGGACCGATAATTGGATTCCCACACTCCCATCTATTCCCTATAACCAGAATTCTAACCTAACTAAGGTATCTCAGCTCATTGACCAAGGTAACTGGAATGAAAACATTCTTAACAATGAATTCGATAATGAGACTAAGAATCTTATTCTAGCGATCCCGATCTCTATAGATAGTGAAGATCAAAGGAAATGGACTCTTACCAAATCAGGAAAATTTAGTGTCAAATCCATGTACCAACACCTATGTATCAGTATGCATACACCCCAACCCCAATCACCTAATTGGAACTTCCTTTGGTCCCTTTCGGTTGTTCCTAGGGTAAAAATGTTTTTATGGAAAATTTGTACTAAAGCACTCCCAGTTAGGGATAGGATAGGAAAATATATTGATAACAACAGAATCTGCCCGAATTGTAATGAGATAGAATCTATAGAACATGCTATCCTTCACTGTCCTCTGGCAAAAAATATTTGGTTCTATTTTAACATAATTTCTGAAAATATTACATCTGTTCGAGATTGGATTTTCTCCTGGGAAATAAATGACCAAAAGGCTTACACAATTAACAACATTCATTACGCTACCATTATGTGGAACATATGGAAAATTAGATGTGACCATTGCTTTCAACACGAAATCAACAAGCTAGACACAATTATTACCATCATTACGACTTTCCCACAAATTCAAATAGTGAATGAAACAAAAACCAAAACAGAACAAGGAAAATGGATCCCCCCTGAAACATCATTTTTAAAGATCAATGTAGATGCATCTTTTATAGACACACAAAGTATCACAGGCATCAGCCTGATCGTCCATGACAATGAATCTAAATTGGTCGAAGCTGCATCATACACCTCAAGAAGCAGAAACGCGGAGGAAGGTGAGGCAATTGCGATCCTCAAAGGAATACAATGGGCAGAATCTCATGAATATAAAAAAATCATTATCGAAAGTGACAACATCAATATCATAAAATATCTTCAGAAAGGAAAGAATAATATTCAATGGCAATCCCTAATACACATCAAAAGAATCCAGGAAATAAAAAGGAGGTTGGAAATAGTTAAATTCTCTCATACAAGCAGGAAATTCAATCAAGCAGCGGACAAATTGGCAAAATGGGCAAGAAAGAAAAACAGATCGAAGGTTTGGAAACAAGTACCTTATTTTCTTTGTAAGTTGTATTGTAATAGAACTCTTATTTCTATCTAATATATATTATCTTTCAACAAAAAAAAAAGTTAAGAAAAGTAATAATAGAAGTACATAAATAAATGAGACTTATGTAGTTTGTCTAATGAGACTTTCTTTGTGACAAATAATGATGTGATGATTATAAATGAAGAAGAAGATTGTCGTGTAACTTACGAAAACCTTCGCATTCAGCTACCAGTAATTTTCTCTCTCCAAAATCGAAAATTAGAAAGTCACTTGCATTGATAACAACCCTGTCCCAAACATGGTATTAAAAAGTTTCTCAAACATGGTATTAAAAAGAATACTTTCAATTCCATTAATAACAACCTTGTAGGGCCGAAAATTAGAAAGTCTGGAATTTTAGAAACTTTGAAAGGCCTAGGCAGAGCAAACACAAAGTTTGAGAAACTCCTTCCACTAGGTAGGTAAGAGCAAACACAATTGGGACTCTCACGGGATGGGCCCTATCCCACTGTGAAGTTTGAGAAACTTTGAAAAGCCTAAAATTTTTTAATTCCATTAATAAATTTGTTAATAGGTCTAAAAGAATATGTTACTCAACTTTTACTCTCGCATGGATTTTTCTTTCACCGATATGAATACTTCATCCTTATAACGCATCCAAACTAATTGATCAATGTCCTATGATTGCGCACTTTTTTTTAATAAAGAAACTTTGGTTTCATTTAACGGAATCCAGATATAACTTGGATGCTACAATATTATACGAGGAGTGCTGGAATTATTCCAACCACTATTTAGGTTAAAAGTAAGACTATAATGAGCCAAATTATGGGCTACAACATTTGCATTTCGATAACAAAAACTAAATTGGAAATCATCGAAAGGATTCATCAGGCTATGAATATATACAATAATGTTTTTGTATTTCTGCGGAATTGAATTCGGGCCTTCCTACATCCACTCTAGGATTGCTTTGCGTCTGATTCGATTTCCACTTGTTTGAAATTTAACAATGTCGCTAACTCGACATCCAGTAGGACTACAATCGATTAATTCACTGGATGGATGATTTTTTTGTGCCCGCCTATAAAATAACTAAACAGGTCTCTACATATCGCCACACATGATGCCCGAGTTGAACTTGTATTTTAATTTTATTTTTTTGAATACGGAATATGATGTATGTTAGTCATTAAATGACATTGATACATGGGGTAATTTCTTTATAGGTCAAAATAATATAGAAAAGCACAAAATATTTGAAAATTATTATTCAGGTCAAAAAGTGTGCAAATACTAAAATACCCCTTTTTATCATTCTGTGTAACTAAATTCTTTTATTTTTCTTTAAACTTTAAATCGATATAACTTTTGTTTGAGATGTCGGATTTCTATAAAAATTATATATTTAGAAATGATTTTTCATTAGCTTTTCAACAAGATCCACTTTCAATACTTTTTTTTCAAAAAAAACCTAGAAAAAAACGTTCGGTTTTCTGCAAACGTGTTTGCAACAAGGGAAATTTTAAAAGGCCCCCCCGTTTTTGTTAAAAGGCCTCCCCGCTAAAAGCGCCCCTCATTATAACCCATTTGGTTATAAGGCCCCCTCTACAAAAGAGCACCTCCTTCATCAATATTTGACCTAACGGCAAAGTTAACGCCGTTAGGTCAAACTTAACCCAAGACCAGAGATGTTGACCACGCCACATCATCATCTTCTCCGGTAGGTCGCCGGCCGGCCGGCGACCTTCAAATTTTTTTTTTTTTTTTTTATTCTCTCTCTTCTCTTTCTCTCTCCAAAAAAAAAATTTTTTTTTTTTTTTTAACTCTCTCTCTCTCTAGAGATCTAGAGAGAGAGAGAGAGCAGATCCAATGGATCTGCGAACAGACCTTCAATGGCTGCACTCTCTCTCTCTCTCTAGATCTATAGAGAGAGAGAGAGTTAAAAAAAAAAAAAAAATTTTTTTTTTGGAGAGAGAGAGAGAAGTGAGAGAATAAAAAAAAAAGAAAAAAAATTTGAAGGTCGCCGGCCGGAAGTTTGGCCGGCCGGCGACCTACCGGAGAAGATGATGATGTGGCAGAGAGAGAAAATGAGATGGATGAGAGAAAATGTGGGTGAAATACACCTTTAAAGGGGGTTTTTTTCACCCATTCAAAGAGGGGGGCCCTTTAACCAAGCTAAGTCAAAGGGTTTTTACTAAGTCAACGAAATCATGGGGAGGCCTTTTAACAAAAACGGGGAGGCCTTTTAAAATCTCCCTTGCAACAATCTGTTCTGTAAATGTGTGTTTGCAAAACATAGATTGCAAACATGATATGCAAGCTTTGTAGAATATAATCTTGAGTTGCATATCTTGTCAACTCGATTTGCAAATCGAGAATATAAACTTTAATGGATAAAAAATCCAGAAATCATGGAACCCCAAAACACATTATCCTTTATTATTAACTTATCAAAGATTAAATGAGCAGAATCAACATCCCCTTGCTTTTCAATAATGAGAAATCATAATAGTCTATGAAACAAGTACTATAACCATCTACAAAGTTGTAACCAAGCATTAAGTTTTAGTCAAGCATCATCAACACATGAGAGATGAAATAAAAGTGATGATAACCATGCATCATTCTCAACGATTCACCATGAAACAAGTACTATAATCATCTACAAAGTTGTAACCACCATTATCATCTCTCTCAAGCATTTCACCATACACATCATGTGCAACATTAGTTATACAAAATTTAATTAGGTCATCCAACAATTGACAATCCATTACAAGCAAAAAACTTAATTAGGTTCATTGGCATTTGATTTAGGAACTTTAGGATGCCAAAGCCTTATAATTTTGTTAAACATCTCTCACTTTGTATACGAACCTTGACTCAAAGTCAGAATCCTAAAAAAATCAAAACTTTCTCCTTTTCCCGATCATTCCACCAACTAATCAAGAAAAAAATTAAAAACTGAACCAGTATCTCTACATTGAAATTTACAAGACTAATAGTACCATAAAACAGAAAGCTTTATCTTCTTCTTTCTATCTATTCAATCTCCTTCTCCCTCTAAAATCTAGAAAGAAGTAAAATGTAGTACCTCTTCAGAATCAAATCTTCAAACGGTACAATCAACTTTCAAACAGAAGAGCTCTTGAAAACTTGACAAAATAGAATGTTAAAAAATCTAAATAAACTTAGTCAATTAACCTAAAGCATTTCAATCATAAACCCATAAATGTTAGTTCAAATCTCGTCTCAAAAAGTAATATAAAACTAAGATAAACCATTTGAATCTAGGTTTTCATAACAAAATTGAAACCATATAGTAGTAATAAACCATAGGAGTAGAGGGAAACTTCTTAGATTTCTTCTTCTGCTTCTTCCTCTTCAACAGTAAGGTTTCTGAAAAGGGAAACGAGCTCCACGACCACCAAATTGGCGAACATCAAGCTAGAGTTATGATAAGGTGTTGAAACTTGGATTCAGAAATGGAGATTGAAACAATAGATTCATCATCATCATCAAATGAAAAATACTAACCTAATGAAAAACCTAATCAGAAGAAGAAGATGAAGAACGGCATTAACGTGAAAGATAGAGAGAGAACATCCTTTTATTGCTTTGGGGGGCATTTTTGGGATAATAAAAAATTCAAAATGACCTGATAAATAAATAAGAATATTTTTTCTTCACTGGTCACCAATTTAAATTATTATTATATCACTATTTACTTATTTATAAAAGAACTTGGCTTTTTGAGTTATTAATCAAAATATTCTGACCTGTACGATCATTTTCCCTTGATACATTATCAAGATGTGATAAGCACAATAACCGTCGTAATTAAACTACTAAAGAAAGAGGCCTAAAATCCAACAACATACTAAAGTGACATAAAGCCCAACAAATTTATTATTTATACTTTTAATAACCCAAACTCAATAACCATAGATTCCACCTCCTGTGGTAACTGAACTTGAAACTCAAAGGTTTTAGAGTTTATGTCAACACAATCACCTACTTCAGCAAACTATATCATTGTATAGTGTACTAGTCCAATCTTGTATTTTTTGTTATTTAAAAAAAAGTTGGGGAAGGGACAAGTAGGGTCTAAAAGGTACATAAGCAACAAAGACTAGAGGATCATTAGGGAGTAGTAAGAAAGTAGAGGATTATTCTGGAATTTGCCCAAATTTAAAGGCCCACGACAGAAGAAGAAGAAGAAGAAGAAGAAGAAGAAGAAGAAGAAACGGGTTAGAGAGAGAAAATGGGAGAGCATGAGAAGGTGAAAGAGGAGGCATTGAAGATAATAGGTCTCTTCGAAACTCTCCCTCAATTGGTCGTCTTCGATCTTGATTATACTCTTTGGCCTTTCTATTGGTAAGTGCTAATCTCTCTCTCTTTAAATTAATGGATTTTATGTTTATAATTTTACTACTTATTAGGGTTTCATTTCATTATACTGATTTTTCATTCGTGAATTTATGTTTAAATTCAGCTATCTTGTATTTGAAAAAATTTCGAAGTATTCCAAAAAGTTGACTTTTCTTAGCAAGGATTAGTTCGATTATTGTCTGGAATGTTAGGGGTTGAATCAAAGAAATGGAAATAGTACTACTTTGTTTAAAAGCTAGTTCAATATCTCATTTATTTGGTTCTTTCAATTGACCTCTTGAGATACATGGGATTAAATTTTGATTTCTATTGTTAAGTTTGTAGTCATCGGACTCAAAACCAATTGGCAACTGGCACGAACTGCTTCCTGGATCCTATTGTGAATAGGATAAAACAGAGATTTGATGCAAAACTGAAGATACTTTCTGGTCTAATGGAGGAGACCACTACCTCACTCAAGCTAATGCTTAAAGTTGATAAAAATTCTGATGCTTTATTCCCATCTTCAAGTGCTATTTATACAAGAAATTGGCAACGGAAGGAAACAAACAAATGCTGAACTTTAGTAACCACTCCTAATTCTAAGGAAACCCCTTTGACTCAAACTCCTAACTTATTTGAATTTAAAAATCATAACAGAATTAAAAACTACCTTAAGGACTTAGTCAATTGATACACAATGCTGTGACAACTCCCCCTCTCTTACTATGCTCTTGTCCTCAAGAGCAAAAATCTGGAAATTGCTGATTGAAGTCTTCAAAAACTTCCCATGTGGCATCGGCAGGTGAATAGCCCTTCCAATGCACTAACACCTCCTTCTTTCTTTCATGAGTTCTGTTATCTAGTATGGCTAAAGGAGTTAGCAATCTTGGACCTTCAGCAGGTAGTTGAGTACTAACAGCAATTTTGTCACCAATATGCCTTTTAAGGAGAGATACATGAAATATGGGATGAACCTTAGCTTCAGGTGGCAACTCCAATTTATATGCTACAGCACCCACACGTTGGACTACTTTAAATGGTCCATAGTATTTAGCTGATAGCTTATGTATTCGGCGACTTATAGAATGTTGTCGATAATCCTGGAGTTTTAAGTAAACTATGTCGCCAATTGCAAATTCCCTTTCTTTATGCTTCCCATCGTAGATCTTCTTCATGCGGTTCTGCGCCACGGCGATCTTCTCCTTTACTTCACGAATTATACCATCTCTTTCAATGAGATGGTCCTCAACCGCAGCCACCTTAGCTGTTCCAGCAACATAGGTGAGTAGAGTCGGAGGTTCTCTCCCATATACAACTTCAAAGGGAGTTTTTCTTGTTGAAGAATGCACGCTGGTGTTATAACAAAATTCAGCCCAAGTTAGCCACTTACTCCACTGTTTTGGTTTAGAGCTTGTGAAACAACGCAAATACATCTCCAAGGTTCGATTAACTGCTTCAGTTTGTCCATCAGTTTGTGGATGGTAAGCGGAGCTGAAGTTGAAGCTTGTTCCGTTCAATCGGAACAATTCCTTCCAAAATAAACTAGTGAAGGTGGGATCTCTATCACACACAATGGAACGTGGCATTCCATGCAGCTTAAAGATGTGATCAAAGAAGCATTGCGCCAAACTAGATGCTGTATATGGATGGGAAATAGGAGTAAAATGTGCATACTTAGACAACCTATCCACTACAACAAATATGGTTGTCTTTCCGTTAGAGTTTGGCAGCCCGTCAATGAAGTCCATGGAGATGTCTTCCCAAATTTGAGTAGGAATAGGTAGAGATTGTAACAGTCCAGCAGGAAGTGTTTGTTCTACCTTGTGTTGTTGACAAACTTCACACCTTCGAATAAAATCTTTGATCTTCCCTCTAAGGCCTGGAAAATAAAAATCAGACCTTACCCGTTGGATGGTTTTATAGAAGCCTTCATGTGTGCTATTGTGGAATTGTTGAATAATCGAGTCCACCAAATCTGAATCTTTTTCTAAGTATATTTTGCCTTTAAAGAAAAGAACTCCATCACGGAAATTCCAGGGACCTATGGCTTCTCCTTCCTTCACCCGTTTAATTAATTCTTGGATTCTTGTATTAGTAGAATTTTCATTCCTCACAGTCTCTAGCCAATTAGGAACAGGTGATGAGAAAGTCATTAGAGACTTAGGTTCACCAACATCAACCTTAGTCTTTCTTGAAAGCGCATCAGCAACCACATTCTCCTTCCCCTTCTTATACTCCACAATGAAATCATAGCCCATTAATTTGAATAACCAACGTTGTTGTGCTGGAGTCGTAATTTTTTGGGTCCATAAGTGCTTCAAACTTTCATGATCGGTTTGAACCACAAATTGTCGTCCCAAAAGATATGGTCTCCATTTCTGTACAGCTAACACCAAGGCGAGAATCTCCTTTTCATATGTTGACAGAAGGAGATGTTTCCCTTGTAAGGCCTGGCTAAAAAAAGCTATAGGTCTTTCTTGGCGTAGAACAGCACCAATACCGTAACCTGACGCATCACACTCCACAATAAATGATTTAGAGAAATCTGGAAGTGCGAGAATTGGGGCGTGAGTCATCACCCGCTTTAATTGAGTGAAGGCCTCTTCTGCATTTGTATTCCATGTAAAGTTATTTGTCTTCAACATGCGAGTGAGAGGAGCAGCAATCTTTCCAAAATTCTGAATGAATTTCCTATAATACCCACAAAGACCAAGAAAACCCCTCATAGCCTTCGTAGTTTTTGGCTTTGGCCAATTCATTACAGCTTCCATTTTATCCGGATCTACAGCCACACCTTGGTTAGTAATAACATGACCAAGGTACTTAACTTCCCTTTGGCCGAAATGACATTTCTCAAGTTTTACAAACAACTTATTCTTTTGTAGAATAGAGAGGGCCAGTTCTAAATGTTTTAAATGATCATTCCAATTTTTACTGTAAATTAGAATGTCATCAAAAAAGACTAGTACGAATTTCCGAAGGTAAGGCTGAAATACCTGGTTCATAAGAGACTGAAAAGTTGATGGTGCATTTGTGAGACCAAAGGGCATCACTAAAAATTCATAGTGCCCTTGATGAGTACGAAATGCTGTTTTCTCAACGTCTGAATGATGCACACGTATTTGATGGTAACCTGATCGGAGGTCCAACTTAGAAAAGAATAGTGCTCCCTGCAACTCGTCAAGAAGTTCGTCTATCACTGGTATTGGGAATCTGTCTTTGATTGTGATTTTGTTGAGTGCTCGATAATCGACACACATTCTCCATGAACCGTCTTGTTTCTTTACTAAAATCACAGGTGAAGAGTATGGGCTCGTGCTCGGTCGGATAACTCCAGATTGCAATAATTCTGCGACGATCTTTTCTATCTCCCCTTTTTGATGATGGGGGTAGCGATATGGCCTAACCGAGACAGGTTGCTCCCCTTTATGCAAAGGTATATGATGATCTTGCAGCCGTAAAGGTGGTAAGCCTGATGGTGTTCGAAATATATTCTCATACCTACTTAATAGTTGTTTTATTTCCGGCATGTAGATTGTAGTAGTAGTTATTGATTCACTTTTCTGAATATGAAGGAGAATTCCCTTACCTTTACAAGTGATTTCACCCATTTGGTCACTGTCCACAATCTGATTTGCAGCCTTCTTTAGACCTTGTAGTAATACTTCTTTGCCGTTTAGTTGGAATTTCATTTCTAAGTGTAAAAAGTCCCAAAGAATTGGGCCTAATGTTTGTAACCATTGGGTGCCCAACACTACATCGTACCCTTCAAGAGGTAGGAGATAGAAATCAGTCTGGAAGGTATAACCTTGTAAATACAGACCCACCTGCTTGCACAACCCTGTACTTGTCAATCGTTCTCCTGAAGCCACCATCACCTTAAACCTTTTACTTTGTCCTGCATTCAGTCCCAATTTAAGAGCTAAACGATCATTAACAAAGTTATGAGAGCTACCTGAATCAAGGAGCACCATTACTGACTTTCCCTTCAAATACCCTCTAACTCTCATGGTCTTCGGATCACAAGTTCCGGAAATTGCATGAAGTGATATGGCTGGGACATCAGTTGGTGATGTCGCCTCAATCTCCATTTCCACATCGTCGTCTTCTGCGTCAATCACGGCTTGGATTGAAAACAGCCTCTTGCACCTGTGTCCTGGTCCATATTGCTCATTACAACGAAAGCAAAGACCAAGTCTTCTTCTCTCGTTGAGTTCTTCCACATTCAGTCTCTTAACATGACTTGTGTTGGAAGATGCATTCGTTGGGAGACGTGGTATCTGCTGCATAATAGGTTTAGGAACGATAATCTTCCTTTGAGAATTGACCTTGGTCTCATAGAGGCGCGCAAGATTAATTGCCGATGAAAGTGTCGTTGGTCTGTTTGCTAATACTTCGGTTCGAATGGAGTCTTTGAGCCCGCTGACGAAGCAACTTACTTGTCTCTCAGTAGATAAGAGTCCTACCTTGGCCAAGAGTCGTTCAAATTGAAGTCGATACTCATTAACCGTTCCTTGTTGCTGCAACTTTGTTAGCTCGCCAAAAAAGTCAATGTTTGGTCCGTATCGAGAATGGAGCCCTTGTTTGAAATCCTCCCAAGATATTGTTGTATATTCTTGTTTTAGCAATTGAAACCATAGTTGTGCTTCGTGTTCCAAATGAAAAGAAGCTACTGAAACTCGTTCTGCCATCGGTGTGTTGTGAAACTGAAAAAATTGCTCAGCACGACAGAGCCAGCTAGTTGGGTCTTCATGTCCATTAAATTTTGGGAAGTCAAGCTTCATCTTTGGAACAAAACCCATGATACTGTTGCTGGATATTGGGTTTTCATGAGGTCCTTTATTAGCAGAACCTTCAGCCTCTCTCTTCGAAATCCTGGCGAATTCCTCAAACTTTGAGTTGAACTGCGAAAGCATTTCATTCATTTGGTTAACAATCGACTGCTGGCTGCTAGATAAGCCTTCAATTGTTGCCTCTAATTTCTCTACCCTTTGGTCCATACCTGTGCTCTGGTACCACTTTGGCACGAACTGCTTCCTGGATCCTATTGTGAATAGGATAAAACAGAGATTTGATGCAAAACTGAAGATACTTTCTGGTCTAATGGAGGAGACCACTACCTCACTCAAGCTAATGCTTAAAGTTGATAAAAATTCTGATGCTTTATTCCCATCTTCAAGTGCTATTTATACAAGAAATTGGCAACGGAAGGAAACAAACAAATGCTGAACTTTAGTAACCACTCCTAATTCTAAGGAAACCCCTTTGACTCAAACTCCTAACTTATTTGAATTTAAAAATCATAACAGAATTAAAAACTACCTTCAGGACTTAGTCAATTGATACACAATGCTGTGACAGCAACCAGAGGAGAGGACATAGACATTATATTCTTGGTTGCTAGATTGTCTTTCTCCCATGTGGGGACTATTCTCACATCTGTCTTCCGGTATATAGATTACTAGAAACTATGCAGGTTGGGTTTGTTGACCTAGAAGTGAAGTAGTGTTCATTAGCGCTTTACTTATTCGAAACTTGGTATGATTAACAACGGCTTTCAATGGGCTGTGTAACGAGTCGAAATAAAGCTATTCCCGGAGGAGATGGAGTCTAGATTCTGACAAGATTAAACTATTATTTCTTCATCTTCTTTATTTGTGGGCTAAAAGGAAGAATTAGACACTTCCTTTTCTATATAAGATGGGGAGTTAACTAATAATTGAGAGGCAGTGATGTCTGATATTTTAAAGTTGTAAGGATTTTTCTATAGAATGTTATAATCTATTGGGCCATGTTTGGTGCGTGGAAAAGTAATGTGATTACCAGGAGAAACGAATTGCACCCCACCCACCTCCTAGGTTTGAGATCCCCCTTTAGGAGGATTGTCAATCCCCAACGGGAACGTGATTCCTGGTGCATTTTTGTGCACTGAATCCCATTACGGAATGTGATTCCTAGTAATTGCATTCTATTTCCTGCACGCCACAGACAAAGTCCACTCAGTAAATTGATTGTGCAAATTATACCTTTGATTTTTATAAACCACTGAGATTTAACAACAGGGGAAAAATGTGTCGGGAAGATGCATAAATCAACTACTGAGTCAAACTCCTAGGACGACTCTACAGGAAAGAAAAAAAAACAGCATTTCTATTTAGTTTTTAGTTTTTAGTTTTTAGTTTTTAGTTTTTAGTTTTTAGTTTTTAGTTTTTAGTTTTTAGTTTTTAGTTTTTAGTTTTCTTCTCGTACATTATTAGTGGGTGTCTAGAACAACATTGACTTTGGTTATACTCTTTGTGTACTAATTAAATGGATGCATATCTATCAGTGAATGTCGATCAAAACGAGAAACGCCGAAGCTTTATCCTCATGCCACAGGCATATTATGTGCACTCAAGGACAAAGGCATCAATATGGCTATTGCTTCCAGATCACCAACTCCTGATATAGCAAAGACATTTCTCGGAAAATTGGATATTCAGTCCATGTTTGTTGCTCAGGTGAATATCTCTCCCTTTCCCTCTTCGTGTTTTTATCTATACATTTACACACACTGACACTGGCATAAGAAGCGTCATATTTTGCTTGTCCTTCACCAGGATCGTGTTAAGTTGAGTCTGATCTATTAAAGAATAGAGTGTTTGCTTGCTAGATATACAAAAACAAACACTTGCACTTCTGGGAAGTTATAACTTGGGAGGAGCTTCTCTTGTTCTGTTCCCTGCTCACGTTTCAATTATTCTGTTGATGGTGCAGGAAATTTTTTCAAGTTGGACCCATAAGACGGAGCATTTCCAAAGAATCCATAAGAAAACTGGGGTTCCCTTCAACTGTATGCTTTTCTTTGACGATGAAGATCGAAATATTGATTCGGTAAAGATTACTATTTACTCAATCCTGCTTTGTTTGACTGTTTTTCCAAGTTTTCTTGAAGTTGTCGATAATTTATAGGTATCAAAAATGGGAGTAACAAGCATTTTGGTGGGTGATGGGGTAAACCTTGGATCTTTGAGACAGGGACTGACTTGCTTCACTCAGAATTCAGGTTCATCTAGCAGTACCAGAAGCGAATCAAAATGAGATTTCCTCCTTTTTGGTGTAAAACTAGAACAAGGTTGTCTCTTTGATTTATAGGTATACAAAATATTATACCCTTATGTGCAATTGATGTACTCAATATGTTGCTAATCTACAACATCAATATTTTTGAATAATGAATCAATGATTGTGATTCCGATTAACGTTGTGATAACTGTTGTAAGAAAAAAAAAACGTCGATTGTTTAGCGATGATCCTCAATTCACTGTTACCATTTTTCTTGTACTTCACATACATACATCCATAATATAAGTTCAGAGATTTTTCTAGTAGGTGCATAGGTATAGTGGTCTTTATCGGGCTGGGACAGGTGAGCCTTAAACTTTTTTACTTTTGATCATTAGTTTTTATTTCATATTTCATTTCTCATGCTTAATCCAGTGTTGTTGTCTTTGGATTTTCTTCTGCTGCAAGAAGCAATAAATTTGTGGAAAAGTGGCTCTATTCTCTTGACAAGACAATGCTGAAGAATCTGGCTTGAAGTGCATCTTCTCTTCTTCTATCTCCGGTTTTCGCCGAAAAGTGTAAAATTTGGAATTTGGTATAAGAAGAGGCCGCTCGATTTTCAGCTCATGGAGCATATTGGAGAAGTAGAATTAGTTTCACATACTTTAAGATTTAGCTACAGTTATAGTTCAGGAGAAGACACCAATTCACTTATTTATTTGGTTTTTCTTGTCGTATGTCCAATTTTTCCCTTCTCTAAGTGGGGAGGGACTTAGACAGAGAATTCTTGAAGCAACATGATATTCTAAACGCAACCAACGACTTGACTATAGGGAAGCCTGAGGCACCGAACGCCAAGGACTTGGGTGTATGCGCGGCTCGCGTATCCATGTGAGGAAGACAACCTACTTCACCGAGCTGTCTCATGCCCTGTCTAAATCAACAAATAATTGAAATCGAAATCACTCATGGTGCCTATAGCTAACCAAACGTGCCTACCGAATTTCCCACCTTTAGTTTACCCACCCTGGAGAAAATGAATTCCCATGGGGGTGAACAAGATTTTGGTTTCTTTGTCAAAAACACATTATGTTCTATAATATACTCGTAGTGTTGGGCAATCTTAGGTTTATGGCTGGTTAATTAGTCAAATAAATGAAAAGAAAATCTACTGACATTTTGAAATGATTGTTTGGTCGGAAAAATGTGAAATGACAAGAAAAATCCATATATGTAAGTTATGACCTCATAGTAAATATTTAGCTTCTACAAAACTTAGGTATCTCAAAGTTGCAAGATTGCATATTCATTTAACTTTGGATATGATTAGAATATAGAGCAAACCTAATTTTTGGTACTATGCTAATATCATAAGATGCAGGGAATAGAGATTGCAAACATAAGATAGTTGTATTATTCCCTTTTAAGCCATGGTTATATGGAAACATAATCTAGGAGCTTAACCACAATATCTGCCACTCGTCCTACTACTTTTCAACCTATATATTTATTTGAAGTTCTCAAAATTATCTTACTCAAATACAGATACCAGGTTCTAAAGTAATGTTTAATACATGCATGAGAACACATCAGGAATCACATTTCTAGAACAATAAGATTTTGTCATTAGAAACATAAATCACATCATTTGCAGATAAAATCAATATCTACCAATCTTATCGATTTCGAAATCCAAGTTTAAAATGTTACAAAGTATGTGATTGTTACTCTAATCACATACTATCTTTCCGGCTCGCTAAACATTGCTCGAAGGACCTAGTGAATTTAATGGAGTGAGGCCCACTCATGCAATCCACCCATTACCATACCAACCAGACAACTAAACCGAAACCATGCACCATACATGCATAATGACCAACTATATGGATGCCATACGTAATAAATTATTAATTGATCTTCTTGTTCTTAATTCATTTTTCTTATCAACAAATATATCAAAATTTATGAGCATCTTATCAATAAATATATGAATTATCTCAACAACAAAAAATATATATATATATATATATATATATATATATATATATATATATGAATTAAATTATGAGCATCTTTTATTGATATACCAGTTTGATTGGTAGTTTGGGATCTAAGTTAATGATTGGCAGATTATAATAGGGACAAGGTTAATATAATACATTAATACAGATGATAAAACTTGACAAAACAAATAAAGAAAAAAATGGTCTATAAGTAAACAAAAAATGAAAGAGCAATATGGGTGCATGTGACAGTGTATGCATAAAATTATGTATGTTTAAAAATTAAACATTGAGCTAACAATCAAAGATCAAAAGTTATTTTATTGACCTAGTTTACAATATATCTATATAATTTACATAAAGTTAGCAGAAATAGAAACCCTAAACTACTGCAACAACAATTGATTCTCGAAGATGGATGTTAGCCGTTGGATTTGAAGCTTCTTAGGATCGATTCCTTGAGGTCCTTTGTCGTTGACGTTTGGTGTTATCATCGGTATTGTTTGTGAGAATAGTCCCACATAAACTTAACATTGTTTACCAGTCGTTCGACTTAGATATATAATGCTCATTAGAATAACTTTAAAACAGAAGTTGAAAGTTTTAAACTTAATTAACAACTTCATTATTGTGATGCATGTATATGGCTAATACTAATCTCCATTCTCTTCTTTTTCTCTTTTGTTTTAAGCTCTCAAACTACCCATAAATTTGTAGTTATGGATCAAAACAGAAAAATAATTCTAACTTCATTATACTCTAAATTATTGGACTAGTAAGTCAATTATTATTTTGTCTTCTCTTATAACAGAAAATAACTGACAAAAAGATAGTTTGTTGGCAGAAGGAGGCTGATCTTGGATTCTTAATTGATTAATTTATTAGCTTCATATGATGTTAATAAGTTAGCTTATGGGAATTCCCATGTTAGGTATAATGGTTTAATCAAACTCCTTTTATTAGTTCACATGGGTTTCAAGACAAAATCCATTTTATATTTTTCATGTCATTTTCATCATTTTCCATAACTAACAAAATACTATATATATATATATATATATATATATATATACAATCCCAAATAGAAATTGAAGTATATTGCTACTTGTGAATGTTTAAAAAGTTTGTGGCTAGCAACAAATAACCCAATTGATCAAGAACATTTACTACGAAAAAGAATATACTTATAGATGATTTTACCCTTTGTCCCCGTAAGGATGGGTACTTTTTCTACTTTAAACTAGGTTTTACTCTAAAAGAGACCAGGGCCTTGCACCTTTGCTTAGTTACAATTATCGTTCTTGAAGCGCATGCTAGCTTAAGTTGGAATCACTCTGCCATATTCAATAATCTTACTATGCGAATTTCTACAAATGTTTTAGTCTTTAACTTTTTTAAGACATGCACGAGAAGAACTGAATACGGCAATGCAACATATCCGTCTTTTGTTTACTTCGTATTTTTCGTAAAGGAATTAATTGTAACCCTAAGATATTATGTAATGGAGCTATACATATATCTTAATTTGTCCCTTCATTTAGAAAATCCAAATATAATTTTACAAAATTGAGGTGGTCTATGTATATAATCATCCAAATAACTACTTAGACACACATAACATGCAAGGATTTGAAAAATTAAGTCGGTCCTAATCACAGCCATAAAAAATTTCGACAAAGTAAACATCATATATAGCATGAAAAGAAATATTCTTCCCAAGAATTCAACTTGACAATAAATTTTTTTTCCACCAAATATATGTCATGTGGCATGTCCTAAACGTGGGTCATGTTATCAATCATTATAATATTTATTTTATTTTTATTTGTTTATTATTTCTTTATTTAAGAAAAATAGTAAACCTAGGTTTTTTTTTTTTTGTTGAAAGAAATAGTAAACCTATGTAATGGGTTACCTGGCTAAACCCAATCTGACTCATGAATCACCACTATTGTAACCACCATTGGGAATAAATTAGCTTGTATGGCATTTTATTTGTTTAGTATGTTGCTTAAGTATTACATTTTACATTTTTTTCCTATTTATTTGAGCTAGCTCTGAAAACGAAACTTTGTCTCAAATATACAAGATCTGATTTTATTAGAGACAGAAAAAAAACGTGCATCAAAACATGTTCAAATATATATGTACATGACGCATAATATAGAGTTAGATTAAGACGCTTGAAATGGCGAAAACTACTAATGTTCATCTATTATTGGAAACAAGATATTCTCTGCACAGAAGATATTCTCTGCACAATTCCCTATATATCATTCCTTTTTATTTAGTCTCTATGTTTAGCAACCTTCTATATCATTCCTTTTCATTTAGTCTCTATGTTTAGCAACCTTCTATATTTTGCATTCCCAATTCTGTATTTATTTCCTTGGTCTTGGTATGTTTTGTATCAATCAAAAACATAAACTAAATAACAAGAACTCTTACCATCGAATTCTTGATGGCATTAGAGCAGTACTAAACCGATCCTGACCAGCACCTCCTCGCAATGGCAGGAGACAAGAATGAAGCTAACCCAAAAACAGAAGTCGGTTTGGATGTGAGTTCGCCTCTATACATCCATCCGTCTGACTACCCAAAACAACTTCATGTCAATGACAACCTCACCGACAGCAACTACGTTGATTGGTCCCAAGAGATGCTCAACTTCCTCTTTGCCAAAAACAAAGTAGGACTCATTGACGGTACCCTGAAGAAACCCGACAAGACAGCCCCAAACTACATGGCCTGGATGCGAGCAGACGCCATGGTGAAGGGCTGGTTAACCACAGCCATGGAAAAAGATATCAGAAGCAGTGTGAAGTATGCTAATACCAGTGCTGAGATTTGGAATGACCTTCTTGAGAGATTTGGAAAAGAAAGTGCCCCTAGGGCATATGAATTGAAACAAACGCTTACCGGTGTGAAACAAGACGGTTCCTCTGTCTCCTCATACTACACACGACTCCGTAGCCTATGGGATGAAATACAATCTGTGTTACCTATTCCTCGGTGCACCTGCAACGGTTGTACGTGTGAAGTTGGGAAGAAATTAAGTGAACATTTTGAGAAGGAAAAGCTGTATCAGTTTCTGATGGGGTTAGACAGTGAATTTTCTGTCATAAAAACCCAAATCCTTGCCCTAAAACCCACACCGAATCTGGGAAGTGCCTACCACCTTGTTGCCGAGGATGAGCGACAAAGAATCATATCCGCAGAAAAGAGAGCGACACCTGAGACCATTGCTCTCAAGGCCTACACACCCAACCGGCGCGACACGAATCGGAAGGATAAGGCTGCCTTTAAGGAACCGAAACATGGAGAAGTTGTTGAGCACTGTGATTTCTGTAATAAAGATGGGCACAACAAGAATGGATGCTTCAAGAAGATTGGGTACCCAGATTGGTGGCCAGGTATTAAAGGGAAACGAGAAGAAGCTAAACCGAAGGCATCATGCGTCGTGACCGATTCCAGCCCCATACCAGGTCTGACAAACAATCAATACCAGATTCTTTTGAACCATTTTTCTGATGATGGAGATGGCACTAAAGACAACGCCCCTCACATAGCCAATATGGCAGGTAAGTTTTATCAGAACGACGAATGGGTAGTGGACTCGGGAGCCACCGAACACATTACCCATAAAATTGAAATACTTGAAAACAAAACAATTAGTAGAAAAGAGCAACCTGTCTATATTCCCAATGGGGATGCCGTACCCGTAAAGGGAAAGGGTGATTGCACCTTACAAGATGGGGTTAAAATAAAAGATGTCCTTTATGTTCCTGATTTCAATTGTAATCTTCTTTCGGTTGGACGGTTAACCGACAATCTTCAGTGCTTCGTGACCTTTTTCCCTGGTTTTTGTATCATGCAGAAGCTCAACACGAGGGACTTGATTGGTGCGGGTAAGCGGATAGAGGGTCTATACCGAATGGAGATGGTTGACAATAAAAGACGAGCTATGATGATAACTGGAGACGTTTGGCATAAAAGGTTGGGTCATGCCTCTGCTGAAAAACTCAATGGGATTGATTTTATTGAGCGTATTTCCTTTAATGAATTTTGTGACTCTTGTTCTAAGGCAAAACTTACTAGATGTCCTTTTCCAACTAGTGTTTCAAAGACCAATGAATGTTTTGAATTATTGCATTGCGACATTTGGGGAAGGTATCGCACACCTTCTTTTACAGGAGCACGTTATTTTTTAACTTTGGTTGATGATTATAGTAGAAGTGTTTGGGTGTTCCTTTTAAAGCACAAATATCAAGCAAGTGATAGTTTAAAATCTTTCTGTAATATGGTTAAAACACAATTTGGGAAAACGATCAAGCGGATTAGAAGTGACAACGGGGGTGAGTTCACATCCAATGACATGTCTTTCTTTTACAAGGAACAAGGGATATTACTTGAAACAACTTGCCCCCACACCCCTCAACAAAATGGGGTGGTGGAGCGGAAGCACAGACACTTACTCGAAATCGCTCGAGCATTAAGGTTTGAAGCCTGTCTTCCCAAAAGATTCTGGGGTGAGTGCGTGCTGACAGCCGCGTACATTATAAACCGGCTTCCCTCTAGAGTAACCAACAACAAAACCCCCTATGAGCTTCTATACAATCAAAAACCCGACTATGATCTTATGAGAGTTTTTGGTTGTCTCACATACTATTGGAACACCGATACGAAAGGGGACAAGCTCGAATTGAGGGGGAAGCCCGGCGTGCTTCTAGGATATCCACATGGTACGAAGGGATACAAAGTTCTTGACATCAAAACAGGAAAAATTATTGTCTCTAGAGATGTAAAGTTTTACGAAGACAAATTCCCTTTTAGTGAGTTTAAAAAGGAAAAGGATGAGGTAGATGTCTTTGAATGGCCATACAAACCTTACTGTTCAGAAAATCAAAGGGGTCCATATGAAGAAAATAGAAATGAAGAAGACATTGGGCCAAATGAAGATGAAAGCCCACATGATGAACCGGACCCAGTTTTGCAGGTTGAGCCCGCTGTCATTGATCAAAATACTCAGGCCTCCATTGAGCCGAGTGTTGAGGGCCAACATGAAGCCCCACCGCCTGATCAGTCTAGGCCTGAACTGTCTAGGCCCAAAAGGAACCGATCACAGCCAGCTCGTCTCAGTGATTACAATGTCAACCTCCCTCCATCGGTAGACCATACCATCCCCGCATCAACTCAAGAATCCTCAACGGTACACCCCTTGTCCAACTTTGTTTCTTATTCAAAATTTTCTAATACTCACAAAGCTTTCTTGGCGGCCATCGACTCCAATGATGAGCCAAGAAATTTTAGACAAGCTGTACAGGATAACAGATGGAAGGAAGCCATGATAAAAGAAATCCAAGCTCTTGAAAAGAATGGTACGTGGACTCTTGAAAACTTACCGGAAGGAAAACGGGTCATTGATTCGAAATGGGTTTATAAAGTTAAGTATAAGCCAAGTGGAGAAGTTGAACGATACAAGGCGCGTCTCGTGGCCAAAGGTTTTACCCAAATGGAAGGAGTAGACTACCATGACACTTTTGCCCCAGTTGCCAAGATTGTCACGGTTAGAACACTCCTTGCTGTTGCAGTCAAAAGAAATTGGATGATCCACCAACTCGACGTCAATAACGCCTTTCTTCATGGAGATCTACATGAAGAGGTTTATATGAAGATACCACAGGGTTTTTCAAGGGAAGGAGAAACAAGGGTCTGTAGATTGAGAAAGTCCCTCTACGGGTTGAAGCAAGCCTCCCGAAATTGGTACCAAAGATTCACTAGTTTTCTTCTTGCTCTCGGATTCAAACAATCCAAGGCCGACCACTCACTCTTCACGTTTAAAGAAGGGAACAGCTTCATGGCTGCCTTGATATATGTGGATGATGTTATTGTTGCAGGCAATGACCCTAAAAAAATCAGTGATACCAAAGACAAACTCAATAAAGAGTTCAGTATTAAGGATTTGGGGAATCTAAAATACTTCCTCGGCATTGAGGTTGCTCGCACATCTGAAGGTATTGTTCTAAGTCAACGAAAATATACCTTAGACATACTGGAAGATTGTGGCCTTCAAGGATGCAGACCGAGTGCCTTCCCAATGGAACAGAATCTGAAGTTGGAAAAGGATAGTGTCGAACGTAAAGTGGATGCCAGCCGTTATCGTCGCATAGTGGGAAGATTATTGTACTTGCAAGCTACGAGACCTGACATCGCTTACTCTGTAAATGTCCTAAGTCAATTTGTTGCTGATCCGAGACAAAACCACCTGGACGCTGCATATCGCGTCTTGAGGTACTTAAAGGGGACACCGGGACAAGGCATTCTTCTCCCTCGTGAAGGAGGATACAATCTCACGGCCTACAGTGACTCAGACTGGCTTGGATGTCCTTTCACTAGAAAGTCACGAACAGGGTACCTAGTCCTTCTTGGAGGTGCACCAATTTCCTGGAAAACCAAGAAACAGTCCGTGGTCTCACGCTCTTCCGCAGAAGCAGAATACCGTTCTATGGCAGCTACAGTCAGTGAAGTCTTGTGGTTAAGATGGCTCCTAAGTGAATTGGATATTACATCTAACGGACCAACTCCCCTTTTCTGTGACAATCAGGCGGCTAGACACATTGCTAACAATCCCGTCTTTCATGAAAGAACGAAACACGTCGAAATGGATTGTTATTTTGTTCGAGAACGAGTAGAGTCCAAGGAAGTTCAACCGATGGCCATTAGTACAAAACTACAGATAGCCGATCTTCTCACCAAAGGATTGGGGACACAACAACTCAGATCACTACTTGACAAGCTGGGCGTTAAAGACTTACACGCTCCACCTTGAGGGGGAATATTGGAAACAAGATATTCTCTGCACAGAAGATATTCTCTGCACAATTCCCTATATATCATTCCTTTTTATTTAGTCTCTATGTTTAGCAACCTTCTATATCATTCCTTTTCATTTAGTCTCTATGTTTAGCAACCTTCTATATTTTGCATTCCCAATTCTGTATTTATTTCCTTGGTCTTGGTATGTTTTGTATCAATCAAAAACATAAACTAAATAACAAGAACTCTTACCATCGAATTCTTGATCTATATGTTTTGTTCTAGTCTCTAAGATGCTTTATGTTCGAACAATAGCATTAGTGTGTGTTCATCTTGCTTACGATGGTTAGAAAATTACACGCTAGAGTTGATATTCCACTTATTTACACCGTAAAAATCAAGAACGATGGTGGATTTCTTTGAGAATGAATAACGAGATCATTCTGATTTTACCTGCAGACAAATCACTATGTGTTCTAATTATTGGTCATAAGTAATAGTTCTGGGTCATACCTAACCAGACTCATAAATTCATATGTTAACCTAAAATAGTGAGAGAGGGACAATTTGCATTCTATATATAACAATGCAAGAGTTATGATGGGATATTTGTCCCTGCAGTAATAGTGTTGTATTTTAAAGATAAGGACGATATCATAATGACATTTTCAAATTTTCCGAAATTAGAGTTTTTTTTCGATATAACTATGTCGGTTTCATTTCAACACTTGTGATGGGATTTTTGTCCCTACAATAGTATTCTTGTATGTTAAAGATAAGTACGATAAAGACAAATTCAAATTTTCTGAAATTAGGGTTTTTGCCGATATAACTATGTCGGTTTCAATATAGCAATAGGGCTTATAATGTACAACTTCCAAAACATATTTCTCGGTGCGACGGTGCACAACAATGTATATTCTTGGTGTATGAGTCCAATAGTTTATCTATGAATGTTTTTTAAATTACTCTCCAGTAATTTCAGCTGCGATAACTCTTGGTTAGACCGGGGTTTGAAATACTAACTCGATTAGAAAAATAATAAAATTCAAGCCAAGTCAATGAAATTACCACAGACCCCTTATTAGGTCAATAGTTGTCTTACCCCAAGGTATGAATATATAGTCAAATCATAAATGTACTATTGCCCTGGCTAGAAGAATCCAATGTGAGTAGAAACCTTGAAGCAAATAAGGTTGTAAAATATGCCACATCTAACTGATTTGAACTACAAGCTAAGCACTTAAAGTTGATGAGTTTTAAGGTCTTATATTAAGCCACATTGACCTTGCACAGTCTCACTGGGTCATCCATTGAAATTTATGGTTGTTGGTTTGGAAAGAGTTATATCAATTTTTTCCCTGTAATCGTCGTGGGGTCGTCTTGTTTGGTTTATTCGTTCACAGCACAGCAAAATAGCCGAAATATGCGGAATGCATGACACCTAAATCATCATAGATCTTACTAAGCCTAGAGTTTTAATGTGTGTAGCTTTTGAATTTGATTGGGGATGGAGAGAAGTGGTTATCCTGTTGTTTGTCTTTGCTATGAGAAATGGGTCACTTTCTAAAATCTACATAAACTTCCAATGCCAGACGCATTCGAATTGAAAGCAATGTTGATCCTCAGACAAAGGCACAAGCCTTAGGTTTTTTGGCCCTTGAAGCAACACAACTAGGCGAATGAATAGATACAAGGTTTTCTGAATATTATACGATCAGGACGAGATGTGCAAACAAAGGACTCCAAAGTGATTACCCATATCTACGCTCTATTAATCAACCCGTTAATCAATAAAGCTCGAATTACCAGTATACCTTTGAAGCGGACTTAAATACTACAATTCTCCATTTTTCAGCAAACAATCAAACTTTTCTTTCCCTCACTTTGAAAATGTTTTCTTTGTATTTGGTAATAAACAGGCCATGACAACATTGGTAGGTGCTCTTCAAACCTATATATGAAATTCTATCTTTGTTCTCTCCTAAAAGAGAGAAAGTAGATTAGAAGGGTGGGAAGCATTATTAGTACAAATAAAATAAAATAATATCATTTTTTTATTCATTTACAGTTAGGACATTAAATTCTTATTAAATTATTTAGAAGGACTAAATTAATATTTTATAGGTTGATGGGGACGAGGAAAATAAGCGACAATGTGGGGCCAGTGTTGACCACGTGGCAGACAGCATCGTCTAACGTTCCAAAGGTGGGGCCTAGCCCAATTGGTCAATCAGTCCACGTTGGGCCCATCACATGGGACTTTTACACTCCCATTTTTCATCAACAGGTCCCTGTCCCCTCACCCAACATCAATATTTATATCTCTTTTATTGATTGAAAAATTATATTTTAATTATTTAATTATTAGGACTATGACTTGTAATAATTAAAATAATGGATTTTAAGAGGGTTTGATGTCTCCTTTGGCTGTGGTCAACTTTCGGTTTAGTTTATAAGTGTTGTCATGTAAGTTTTCTCTTTATCTCTTATGTAAGTTTCTTTATTTAAGATGTAGTTTTTAACATAATAACATATTGTTGATGACTTGTTTAATAGTTTCAGACACAAAGGATGTAATTTGCTCCTTTTAATAGGATCTCAAAAATGGTGTCCATTAATGGGATCTCAAAATGTGATGTTCGACCGTATCCAAGGGCGGAGCCAGGATTTGAACCTATACCGGACTAGCCTAAATTTTTTTCGAATCAAATTCTTCTTACAGTAAATATAGGTCGAGTTTTTTCCTTCGTTTGGATACTTAAAGGATCTACGGGCATTCAATTTTTGGAGAAGGCCCAACTTAATTATCTTGACAATACTTAATACTTTATAAGAACACTTCGGATTTGCTGTCTGAACTTAGAATCAAAAGAAACAGACAAAATCGGAACTTTTAGATGAATGCTAGTGTAAGTACTCAAAATGGGTTCAACAAAAAAAAAATACTCAAAATGGTTGAAATTGGGGACAGCCAATACACATTATTAATCACAAAAGTAGTCAAGTATCAGATCACATAGGGTTTTCAAAAGATGATTAGTTATCAGAAAAAGTGTAAAAGAATTCTTACCCAAGTGTTTCTAGATGTAGGGTTTTATTTAAGCAATGAAGAAGATGAGGATTCAATTTGGAGAAGAAGAAATGTTGTCTTTCATGGATTTATTATTAATCAGAAACATATAGAGTTGCTAAAATCCTATATGATCTAATGGTATACTTGAGTGTCAGATTTTCAGCAACTTTCTTTTGATTAACATCACTACATGTACTAATGGCGGTGATGGCACACAAAGTTAGATAAATAGAGAGAGAGAGAAATTTTTCTCACAGATGATAAAAGGCTGGAATCCAAGATCTCAGACTCATCATCAAAATTATAGACATAATAATGCTTAAAGAAACATTGCTTACCTAGATAGTAGATAATCAAGTCTTAATCACTGATTAGTTGATTTATAGGTTTTATTTACAAAATAAAAGATGAAGAACCCTAGATTTCACTTTGAATCTTTAATTTATATAACCATTAGAAAAAGATGATAATGTTAGGGAAGCAGAGAAGGAGAAACTGATGAAGTTGTGAAGATCTCTCGGTCATATTCAAGATTTGATCTCTCTATCTTTCTCTTCGATTGGAATGAAGTCGCCCACGACTCTTTCTCTCTCTTGTTCTTCCTTGTTAGCCGAGATATGTAAAACAGAAAGAAAAAAAAGACCCCTGGCTTGCTTTACTAAATTGACCCTATCCCTTTGACAATTTAACGGAACTACCCCTGGCTTTAGCCAGGGATAGTCTACTAGTGGCTCCGCCCTTGACCGTATCTCTTTTTGCCTTAGACTTTCAGTTTTTGTTTGAATTATAAAAATATAGACACGGTGTTTTACTTCAGAGTTTACTGTAGTCTAATGTGGTAGAAGTTCATCAAGTAAAACACTACATAACTAAAGAACAAAGTACATATAGTGGTTAGTGTTGTCTCTGTACACGCAAACGTTTCATATTTCAATGTAATTTTTTGTTGCCACGTGAAAATGATGGTAAGTGATCACATTCAAACCCCAAATTTTACGTGCAAATTCGAGAGTAAGCCACACAATTTTATTAAAAAATACTATTCTAACATGATTGTAATTATTTTTTATTCAAAAGACAGATTAAAGATACTACAAAAATAGATCTCCTCCGTATAGGAATAAGTAGTTTTTATTTTTATTTTGTTGAAAAAATAAGTTGTTACTCCACAAGATAAAATGTTCATCAAATGAGAGACACAGAGAGGGAGGGGGATCTAAAAGTAAAGACCGATAGTTTTGTTTGGGAACGAAAAAAAATTATTTATTATTTTCTACCATTACTCTCTTTATAAACTAATTTATTCTAGTATTTCACTAATTATTGTTTCTTTTTTGTTGAAAGATCACTAATTGTCGTTTGAGTAGTTAAAGATGAATGACAGTGGGCGTCGATCAAACGTGTCACTAAGAAATTCACTGGCGAAAAGGAAGATGATTATCAACTATTATTTGTGATTAGATAATAATTAAGGAATTATTAGAAGACTTGTTAGGAAAGTTTTAATAGACACGATTCCCTTGACGTGTGTCTTTTTACCCTTGGCTTTTTTCAACTCCCCAAAAGAGAGAGTCAGCCTAGAGAGAGAAAGCTGTGACAGAGAGGTAACTTTTCATACAAGAAAGGTTAGCAGAGTATCATAAACCTAATCGCGTTGTAATTACCGACAACGTCATGCTTAAGCTCATTCTGACTTTCGGTAAAAATAAAGAATCTTTTCACGTTCGACTTTTACTTCACTGATTTTCGCGCCCAACCCAATCTAACGGTTACATATTTTTTTGTAAAAAAATCAATCTTACGGCTCACAATAATTCACTTACTATGAGGTGATAGTTTTCTCTTTTTTTTTGTGAGTTTGATTTGTTCGACTTTGATTCAATTGTTTTTATGTCGTGACTAAATAGGTCCAACACTGGTTGAAATGAATTATTATAACGAGTCATACATTTTATTTCAAACAAAATTTAGTATACATTTCAATTGAGTTAATATTTCGATTTAAATTTTTGTATCCGACTTAACAACACTGTTTAAAATTGTCGTCTTTTTTTATGAGAAAAAGTTTTGATCCAAAGTAAGTTCCTTAAATTGTAGAAAAATAATCAATCATATGATTTGCACAATATTACATTTTTACGTACAATTACAAATTACGTCCAAACTTGAGTTGATAAACGAAGATTATATCATGATACCAGTAAATGCAAAACAATATACCATACGGTGGGAACACATATGACCTATTAAATAAGTTTGAAAATGTGTAGGGTGAATATGAACATGTAAGGTCATATTTCATGGAGACCTGTGACCTCCCATAAGTTCATTATTATCTTTATTAATCTTATTACAAATATACTGTTCTAAACTTATAATTTTGTAGACTTTCATGGCATGTAAGATATAATAAGAATCCTATGTATCATTGCAATAAAAAGCATATTACTTCACAATATACCTTAGTTATCGGCAGAAACACACACACTCATCACATAATAAGTTCTTCTTATACAACTAATGTAATATAAAGGAAATAAGATAACATAATGTTAGAGTTGGTAAGTTGGTGAGCTCAAAACTATATAGTTGTCTTATTTATTTTGGTGTAAATGACAAATATAATCTTGTTTAAAAGAATGAGTTAGGTTAACCTTTTAGTATGACAAAGAAACAAACCCTAATAATAATAGTATTTCTTTCTTGTAAGATATAGAAGCACAAAACAAGGTCAAAAAGTAGCCGTTGCGTCATTGTCTTTCAGATTCATCCACTACTTCCAATACAAACGCGGCTCCTCAATCTGATCTGTCAGCAGCCTTTAATTCCTTGAAACCGCCCCACAACCTTCTCCCCTCAAAACCCTCTCTCTATCTCTCCTCCTCCACATCTTGGTCAACCAAATCTTATTTTAATAAGGTTAATTGCATTTACCCCCACAATTATCACCTATTCTAGAAAATAACCTTCTAATATGACCAACCCTCACTGATAATCTCATTTAGCTTGGATTAGCAACAGAGACCCAGCAATGACATTTTTCCCACGACAATTTATTTTGTCGTATCCTTCTCCAACATTCTTAGATACCGGTGTTGCGTTGAATCAATGTTTATTTCCTCATCTTTAGTAATTGAATACGAATAGAAAAACCCCACTTTTGGGGAGCCATATAAAAAACAAAGAATCTTGCGTTCCTTCTAATAGACTAATTGTGAGTGAAACGCGTGTCATCTTATATTGACCAACGCCACAAAGATATTGTTCTCGCTTAATTGACTACAATGAAACGTTGCATTCAACTAAGGTCGGGACTGCGCTATTATCCAGGAACGTCTTAATTTAGAATTTCTTTGGGGGAGTTTAGAACAATACTGAAGTAGAGTTCCAAACAAAGGGTGTATATCTCCCCGAAAGGAGTAGACACTTGAAAGCATTTGTTACACAATTGGGATTGTGCGATGGTACTTGACCAAATGGTACACTTATGTAGGAAGCCGGCCATCTTTGGGAGATCATTTTAGCGAATCCGTCATTACCAGGGGCCAAAATTGAATTAACCTAAATTACTACCCTCACTCACTTTCTCTTTCTAAAACCTTTATAATAACCCAACTATCATTCTTCCATCTCCATCCAAAAAGAGAAACAAAAACCCTTTTTTCCTTCTCTTTTAGCCATGGACATAGAAAACCTTTTTCCTTCTGATAGTGATCTTGATCTTAGCTTCACTAGTTGTGCTTCTTCTAACACTTCTACTGATAGAACTTTCACTTGTTCTAGTGGTCGAAGTAGTCTAACCCTAAGTTTCAATGAATCTCGTCCTACACCCACTGGAGTTCATCGTCCTCATCGGAAATCTGACCCACATTGGTCAGCTATCAACGCTGTTTCAAATCTCTCCTCCGACGGAAACCTACATCTCAACCACCTCAAACTCATCCGCCACCTCGGAAGTGGAAATCTCGGCCGTGTCTTTCTTTGCCGGCTTAAAGATTACGATGAATCTGCAGCCACTTTTGCCCTAAAAGTTATTGATAGAGATGCTCTCACTAATAAAAAACTATCTCATGTTATGATGGAATCTCAAATTTTATCAACCGTTGATCACCCTTTTCTTCCTACTCTTTATGCGCATCTCGAGGTTTCTCATTATACTTGTCTTCTTATTGATTACTGTCCTGGTGGCGATCTTCACTCTCTACTTTTAAAACAACCGGAAAACCGCTTTCGGGTCGATGCCGTTAGATTTTTCGCATCGGAAGTTCTAGTTGGTTTGGAGTATTTACATGCTCTTGGAGTGGTTTACCGGGACTTAAAACCGGAAAACATCTTAATCAGAGAAGACGGTCATATCATGTTATCAGATTTCGACTTATGTTTTACTTCTGATGTGGTCCCCACACTTCAAAAGCGGTTTAGTTCAAAAAAGAAGTCAAACAAAAGCCGGTTTAGTTGTTTCGAAGCGGTTTTCCGACGAAACAAGGTGATAACTGAGGCGGAGATGATGGAGTTCGTGGCGGAGCCGACGGCGGCGCATTCTCGATCTTGTGTTGGAACTCATGAATATTTAGCACCGGAGTTAGTCAACGGTAACGGTCACGGTAACGGAGTTGACTGGTGGGCTTTCGGTATTTTTCTGTACGAATTGTTATATGGTCGAACGCCGTTCAAGGGTTCGACTAAAGAACACACACTGCGCAATATAGCATCGTCAAGACCGTTTATGTTTCCAGAGTCTGACGTGGATGTGGTGGAGGATAGTAAAGTTGCGCAGGTTAAGGATTTAATAACTAGGTTATTAGTGAAGGATCCAAGGCGGAGGCTAGGATGCGCATGGGGTGCGTCGGATATCAAACGTCACCCCTTTTTTGAAGGGATTAAGTGGCCGTTGATCAGGACCTATAGTCCTCCTCAGGTACAAGGGTTAATGAGGAAGAAAAGTCACGTGAAGAATCATGTGAGTGGTGGTGGTGGGAAATCATTTTCCAGGGGGAAAAGTTTTGTTGGAAAAAATTGGTCATGGAGGGGTATTAAGAAATTTATAAAAGGGAAGGGGGTGAATCTAAATTGAATAAGAATGGTTATTAGTGATATATTAAGAGAGTGAAATGTTGGTGAGTTTTTCATGTAAAGAAAAAGTAGTAGAGAGTACAAAGAAGATTTATTTGTGAAAAAACTAGAGAGAGAGAAATTTTGAGTTTTGGTTGTGTTTTTTTAGAGAGAGAAAGAACCCAAATGAATTGTGAGGTTGTTAGTTACTACTACACTTTTAGGTTGATGGTGTATATGATTTGTAAATTGAGAGAATAATAAATGTTACTTATAGGGGCTTTTTAGCTCTACATATCAAGAAATTCTTTACAATCTTATGTTATTTATTTTTGTTAGATGTGTATTTGTGGTACTTGAGTTACTTAGTTTTGATTAATAAGACAAACTTATTTTGGAACCATATAAAGTTGATGGATCCATTTTTGTTTAACAAAATCAGTTTCTTAGCATTTCAAGTAATCAATAAGACATTAAAGCTTATGATGCAAGAAATTTTGAACTTTGATATAGAAACACTGGTCGGGCTACATCGCCTAAAGTTTGAAGTAAAGATGGACCATAGGCCGAATGTTAATGTGGCCAACTCCAAGTTGTTAATCCATGTGGAGAAAAATTGGCTGACATAAAATATCCTCATTCCCTCCAAACTCACCCTCACTGCCTCACATTTGTCTTGAGAGAGATGCTTTTAAGAGTTGCAGGGGCTTCTTCAAAGCTTTCCTACTTTAAGTAGATCAATCACTCAAATCTTATTAACAATTTCATTTTGTCTAAACTTCTCGCCAAGCATAAGACTATTAATTGGCTATTTGTGAGTTTTTTTGTGTACATTGTGCGCAGTTGGTGCAGTCTTTGCATTTCATCAATATATTTCTACTAAAGAACATCTTAGGTTGGTGCATGGTTTCCTAGACACCCAGAAGTTCGACGCCTTTGGCACACAGCCGAAGGTAAAGACTAAAGAGAGTGCTATTATCATATCTTAGTGTCTATATAATTTTCCATCTTTGTGAAAGACATATCTTAAGAGCACTACTGGAATTACTGGGCCACCAACAATGGCAAGCCAACCGGGCTGGCCAACCTCAACATAAATACTTTCTGAGGAATTTCAAAAGTGACCCCTACTTTTGTTAAAGGCGCCTCCTTTCCTTATATGCGGGAAGTTCGAAAGATACCTCCATAATATTAGGTTATCCTAACGTGCCCCCAACATGATGACACCCCTTGACCTTTTGTTCTTGCCAAATTTGTTTTAGTTGTGATATGGGTCAAAAATCTCAACCAAGATAAATGTCAGAGATTTTTAACTTGGGAAATGATAAAGTTACAAAACAAAAAAAAGGTTCCCAGCTGATGTGGTGGGTGTGGTTTCAAACTTTGACCAAATCTAGGCCGTTGAGAGATGAAAATCACAACCGCCACATCAGCTGGGAATTTTTTTTTGTCAAAATCTTTTGTGATTCTAGCATCTCTCTTTTAACTTTTCTAGAAATTAAAATGCAAGTGCCAGAGCGAGAGAAAGAGAGTTAATCATCGTCCATTCATTTGTTTTCGCATGTGGGACGTTCGCGACTTTTCTTCCACTGTCATTTTCTTTATTATTTAGATCCAGATACAGTGGGAAAAAGACTTGATAATAATAATAATAATAAATATAGCAACATAAGAAAAATCATAAATAAATAGTTGCCGCCTGATACAGCATTGAGGTTGGTAATTTGTTCTTTCCTGTGCCAAGATAGACATGATACTTTATTGTAAAAATGGAATCTTTTCATAGGGTGAAACTACAATATGTCAAGCTCTACCAAGTTGATATTTCATGTGGCTCTCTCTTGAAAAGGATAACTTCATCCCCACAACCCTTTCTGGCTTTGTCTCTCTCTTCTTGGTTCTTGCAGCCATGGACACCAAACAAGATCTTCATGTAGTTATGTTTCCATGGTTAGCCATGGGCCATCTAATTCCCTTTTTTCATCTCTCTAAATCCTTAGCTTCAAAGGGTATTAGAATCTCATTCATTTCCACCCCAAGAAACATCCAAAGACTTCCCAAAATCCCATCAAATCTCTCTTCTCTCATTACTCTCATCAGCCTTCCCTTCTCCTACGAGCACATCCAAAATTTACCCGAAAACGCCGAGTGTTCTACCGACCTTCCTATTGAAAAAGCACAACTACTTAGGAAAGCTTTTGATGGATTACAACCTTCTCTCTCAACTTTCATTGGAAGCACTAAACCAGAGTGGATTATCCATGATCTTGCTTCTTATTGGTTACCAAAAATCTCTGAAAATTTGGGTATTCCTTGTATTTACTTTTGTGTTTTTCCTGCACCTGTAATGGCTTTTCTTGGTTCACCATCTGAGCTTCTTAGCGGCAGTCGTACCAAACCCGAGGACTATACGACCGTGCCAAAGTGGATCCCATTCGATGCGAATATAGCTTATCGGTTACATGAAGTGTTGGAGTACTTCAAGGGAGCTCCACAAGATGAAAGTGGTGTTCCTGATACACACAGGTTTGCGATGGTAATTAGAGATAGCCCATTTGTTTGTATTAGAGGTTGTACTGAGTTTGAATCTGAATGGTTGAGTCTACTCAATCAGCTATTTGAAAAACCCGTAATTCCGGTCGGATTACTTCCTCCATTAATGGAAGAAAGTGAGGATGAAGAAGCACAAGATAATGGAACTTGGGTGGAAATAAAGGAATGGTTAGATAAGCATAAAGAGGGGTGTGTAGTTTATGTTGCATTAGGTACCGAATCGGTGTTAACTCAGGAACAAGTGAACGAGTTGGCTCTTGGTTTGGAATCCTCCGAGCTACCTTTCTTTTGGGTATTAAGAATACCTCCTGGATCGGTTGAAAATTCAACTAGTTTACCACTAGGGTTTGAGGAAAGAACAAAAGGTCGTGGGATTGTATACATGAGGTGGGCGCCCCAAATAAAAATATTGAGGCACTCAAGTATAGGTGGGTTCTTGACTCACTGTGGGTTCAACTCAGTGATTGAGGGTCTTTCACTCGGCCGAGTTTTAATTCTTCTACCCATGTTAAATGATCAAGGTTTGAATGCTAGGATTTTTGAAGGGAAAAAAGTTGGTTTGGAGATACCAAGGAATGAACAAGACGGATCTTTTAGGTGTGAGTCAGTGTCCGAGTCATTGAGGTTTGTAATGGTGAGCGAAGAAGGTGAGGTGTTGAGGAAGAAAGCCAGAGAGATGAGTCAAGTTTTTGGGAATGAGAAATTGCATGACTCTTATGTGACCAATTTTGTTCGCTACCTCAAATCTCAACATAAAAACTACTCACCAACTTCAACCTTACAATAAACCAACATCGGTAGAAAGGAAGACTTTTGAGTTGTTTAAATAGTATAGGAGGTGGAATGATTGGGAGCGTCTATCTGCTCCTCTTTTTTATTCAAACCCGCTTTCCCTCTTCATTCCCCACGGACTAGGCAAGTCCAAGGGCACTCGAACTGGGCCTAATTTGTACTGGACTTGAATTGTGCGGATTAAGGTCAGTTTGGGTGCCCTCAGACTGCATGGTCCGTGGGCTTCAGATTGCTCAGTCTAAGGGCCACAAGAAGTGCCAAAGGGTGGTTACCTTAAGAGGCACCCATAATAATATTAGGGCAAGCAACACTAGTACAAGATTTACTTTTTTATGGACACAATTTTCTTACTGTTGGAATTCCAAAATTTGTTGAAAACAATATGAATCACAGGATAAATTTGTTGTATAAATATTGTAATATTTGTTGTATCAGTAAAATAAGTCAAAAATAAAAATACTTATTGGAGGTCTAAAGTTATTTGTACAGCTAATTTAATCAAATCATTCGAGGAAAAGGACTTGGGAGTTTCTTCTGCAGTTAAAAACTTCATTGAACACACCTTGACAGCAGTAGGTTTTGTGCATTAGCAGCTTAGACCACCTCCTGTACCTGCAATGAGTGATCGATCATTGTTCAAATTCTCCATCAGGCAATGTTTTCATATCGAGCTGGTATCGAAGAATTCCCCCTATACCATCAAACCCCGAGCAAAACTGCGAATCCTCTACGGATTTGTTAGTGACAAACTCAAGACTACAACCAAATTGTCTGTACTCATTTTCCAACCACTCTAAAAGAGAGTTTATCTTCAACTTTCCAATCAGCATTACCCCAAGGCTCACTGAAATTGCTCCGAGTGGTTTCCTCTTTTTTGTTGTAGTGCTTAATGGTAATTTCACCTGTTACGCTGTTTTTTTTAGCACGTATCGGTTGAGACCAAGATTTTCCCGCAGAATTAAGTTTTCGACAGCACCCACTTTTAATGCTCTCGGTGTGTGGTACATGCCAAAGACATACTTTCCTGTATCTTGACTGATCTCTCCAAAGTATTTCTTGATTAATTGCTTTTCGTGAACAAAGTTTTCGTTGGATAGAGTTCAATTGCTTGGTTGAACCCATTTTCACCACTAGAAGAAACGTTAACGACGTTCAATATAGTCACACAAAGATAAGAATCAAACTGATCAGATTGGATTAACTCGGTCTTGAAATCAGCAGACGGAGCAAGGAGTAATCCTGATACCTTTGGCTCGCAAGTGGCTGGATCTATATGCAACTGTGTTGCTAACTCCACTGCTTTCCTCACATAATTTTGACGTTCCTCCATTCGATGACGAGCAAAACGTAGAACTGATTGACCTTCATCCTGCCCATTCGGAGGAACCTTGTTATAAAGCTTCACCTTTCCTGAGCATCCAACACAGATTGACTATCAAGCCTACTGTTGATGTTTGACACAGCACCCAACATTCTTACAATTCGATCAATCTCATCACAAGGATGCACGATAACAGAAATCATGCTAATTCCATTCCCTTTAGCAGCTCCGAGGGCTTTAATCAATTTTTCATCTTCCGTATCTCGATCTTCTTGTCAGTTATGTCACCTTCCCACATTGTAATTTTCGAATACCAGTGTACCACAACCTTCCAATCACAAGGGCGGAACCAGGATTTCATATTAGGCAGGGCAAGCCTAAAGTCTCTATGAAGTAAACTTCTACATATAATACGTATGGTTTTACAAGTTACACCACAAGACAATTTTTTTAAGAACATCCTTTCATATCACGAGTTTTACAATTATCTTAATAATCTAAATAAAACAATAGAAGTGATCTTTTGACTTAAATTTACAAATTAACGTAACATTGGATAACTCAATTGAGTACCAAAACATCAATAGATCTTTATCAATTATTTTACATCTTATAGAACAAAAAAAATCACATAATTTTGTTAACTTTAATCTAAGGTCTTTGTGTTATAATTATTCAATAACACTTGAAGTCGAAAAAATTACATAGCTCAAGAGTATACCCAAGCAAAAAACAAGACTTTCTCTAGCTATTGGGCACTTATTTTAGCTTTGAAACAAAAATGCAAAAAAGAATGAGCTTGAAGCAAGGAGAGGGGTTTGAACCTGAGTCTTTGGGTTGGAAATGTACAATGTCAACCACAAGAGCTCAAGAGCTAAGATGAGCTGTTGAAATTAGTGGAAGCTTGTGTTGTATATGTGGAGACCAGGCCGGGCAACTGCCCAGCCTGGTCTCCACATAGATCCGCCCCTAATCACAACTATGTACATACTTGTAAAACCCTAAGGGTGTGTTTGATATCTCCTATTTCCATGTAAATAAAAGAATTTCTGTGGAAATATATAGGTATTTCCACCAGTTGATACGAAGTGTAATTCCATTGTTTTAATTCCCCAGAGATACTATTTCCATGAAATAGTCCACTTTTAATTCCTTGCTTCCCCCTCGGAATTAGTTTCCGTGGAAAGTCAAAAATCAAAATAAAAATATTTTAATATATTTGGATACTTGAAACCCAATATTTATCTCCATACATTGAGCAAATGACATTTTTGTCCTTCTTACCAAATGACATGTTTACAAAGTTGTCAAAATGACATTTTGGCTTTATATAGCCAAAATTACATTTTTGCACTTTTATAATATCAAATTGACATTTTACCCTTATGTTGTCGAAATGACATTTTTACCCTTATCTTGTCAAAATGACATTTTTATCGTTGCTAATATCAAAATGACATTTTTAACCTTATGTGGTCGACATTCTTACCTTTATCTTGTAAAAATGGCATCTCCACACTTTTACATTAAAATGACAATTTTACCCTTGTAAAAATGGCATCATTTTGAAAACATAAGAGTAAAAGTGTAATTTCGACAACATAAGGATGAAAATGTAATTTTGGCAACATAAAAGTTAAAAGTGTCATTTTTTACTACATAAATAGTGAATAAAAAATCTTAATTAATTGAATATTATATTCGTAGAAATTAGTTGTCAACCAAATAACAGAGTTCGTAATTCGCAGGATAATAAATGACTATCAAACGAAAGAATTTTTATTTCTATGAAATAAATTCCGTGAAAGACTTTCCATGAAACTCTTTTATTTCCGTGGAATTATTTCCCCGACATCAAACAAAAAAAGACTTCTCCAAACGACAAAGTGAAAAAGATCAATAAACTGTATTATGCATATAAAATCAGTGAATTTTGGCATTTGGTTTATTCATAATGGGACTATTAACCAATTTGGAGACATTGTAGGGTGTTTTGTGCCAACAAGTGGTGGATAACTATTACGTTTTGTAGAGTTATAAAGTGTTATCCTTAATTAGTTGTTCAATTCTTTTTTTGAGTATTGGTTACAATTGGTCATTACAAAGGCATTGATACATGGATACGATGTGATAAGCACGATAATTACCGAATTACTACTGGCCTAAATCTCGACGAATTAAATGGCCTAAAATCCACATAAACTACTTTATTTATACTCAAGTTCAATATTCCTGGATTTTCACATTCATAGGATCAAACCTAGGTCCTTCGCATTACGAAATAGATGCACTTACCAATTAGTAGTCCAGTTGTTGGCTGATTAGTTGTTCAATTGAACACATAAGTTCCAGATGATCAGTTATTGTTCCTCCGATTTCGCCAAATAGGAACATGATTGAAACAGTAATTGTTTGACCAACTTGCAATGGGTATCTTATGCATATAAACCAGAGGCATATATATATACTTATATGTTGTTTAGATATAGGATATTTGCACAAAGACGAGGCGGTGGACTTGCTTCACATGAAATGTATTGCCAATGTATTTTTAGACTAACTAATAGACATTGACAACCGTAAAATGCGATTGTGATTTCATTCAAGTTGTAATCTAGTTATTTAGTTGATATATTTACATTAATTCACCTTTTTAAGCATTTTTTTCGTTCATACCATTTTAACAGTAAGACCTGCACCTAGTGCTCTTGTCCCTGTCCGTACTGGTGAGATTATAACAAAGTGGAGGCTTTTATTCCTGGGTCATACAGGTGCTGGTGTCTACACTTCCTTACGGGCCAGGTGGATGATCTAACATTCCACCAATGTGAGGAAATAGCAGAATACAATGATCTGCAGAATTGGTAAGTTCTTTTTTTCTTACCAGAATTGTGTACCTTTCACTTTGTCTAATATTTCATTTTCGGACAGTCATACCATACAATAGGAAGGTAAAATAACTAAGTTATATTATCGATTGCATACACGACAAGATTTTGACTTTTCTGTTCACATAAACTATAGAGCTCTTGATGTTTTAGGGTATCCACTGAATAGAGCCTCTAACACTTCCAAGTCTATGTAATGTGGGTTCAGTATTAATTAGTCTTCGATGTCCAAACACTGTGGAAGGTGTAGGATATGACTACAGACTACGTAACAGAATCTCGGTATGAGGACACGTGTGAAGAGGTATCAACCTCTGACAACGATGATCTCGGTTGAGGCCGAGAGATAGAGAGATCGAGTGAGCGAGAGAGCTCGACTCGGTTGAGGCCGAGAGATAGAGAGATCGAGTGAGGGAGAGAGCTTGACTCGGTTGGAAGCCGAGAGTGAGAGAGATAGAGAAATCGTGGAGGAGAGATAGAGATGGAAGAGATCAAGTACAAAGAGTTGGTTAGTTACAGTTAACAATTGTATTCTCTTTGTATTGATGAATAATGAAGTTTACACAAGTAGTATATATAGGGTTACAATGAATATAGGGTTTCCTATTCTAAATATATTGTTTCTATGACTAAAGATACTAGGAATATATATTATGGAAGTTTCCATTATGTACACAAGATGGCCCACTCGGTTGGCCGAGTGGACTTGGGGCGGTATCCCCTAATACTCCCCCTCAAGTTGGAGCAGTAATCGAAGTAATGCCCAACTTGCCAATAATAGTCTTGAATGAGTCAGCTCCTAAAGGTTTTGTGAATATGTCGGCAAGCTGATTGTCTGAAGATGTGAAGCGTGTGGCAATTATATTATCTTTGATCTTCTCGCGAACAATGTGGCAGTCGATTTCGATGTGCTTGGTGCGTTCATGGAAGACCGGATTGTCTGCAATGTGGAGGGCCGCCCGATTGTCACAGTAAACTGTCATCGGGCTAGAATGGTCGGTGCCAAAATCGAGTAAGAGATATTTGAGCCATTGGAGCTCACAAGTGAGAAAGGCGAGAGCACGATATTCTGCTTCAGCAGAAGATTTAGCAACCGTATGTTGCTTCTTGGATTTCCATGATAATGGACTTGAACCAAGCATGGTAAAGTAGCCGGTGGTAGAGCGGCGAGTAGTTGGGCAACCAGCCCAATCAGAATCACAGTAGCCTGTGATGTGAAGAGAGCTGTCAGCGGATAAAAAAATTCCATTATTAAGGGAACCTTTGAGATAACGGACCACACGATGAGCAGCATCTAAGTGGACTTGACTTGGAGTCTGCATAAATTGACTCAAATTATTTACCGCATAGGAGATATCGGGCCGTGTAACGGTGAGATAGATGAGTCGACCGATTAGTCGACGGTAGACTGAAGGATCCTTTAAAGGAACTCCATCAGTGGGACTTAGACGCAATTTTTGTTCCATAGGAAAATCCGAGGGACGAGAAGCGGTGAGTCCGGAATCTTTGATAATGTCAAGGGCATATTTGCGTTGACCAAGAAATATGCCTTTGGAAGAACGGGAAACTTCGATACCGAGGAAGTATTGTAATCGTCCCAAATCTTTGAGGGAGAATGTATGGTCAAGGAAGGACTTGAGTTTGGAAATGGCAACTTCGTTATTTCCTGTAATGATGATGTCGTCGACGTAGACGAGAACGAATATTTGCGTGGATTTCGAAGAATATGTGAATAGGGAGTAATCACTTTTGGATTGAGAAAAGCCTTTATCTAAGAGGACTGAGGAAAATTTGGAAAACCATTGTCTAGATGCCTGTTTAAGGCCATAGAGCGATTTTTGTAGACGACAGACTTTGGACTCCCCCTGAGTGGAGAATCCGGGAGGAAGTTTCATATAGACCTCTTCATTCAAGTCACCCTGAAGGAAGGCATTATTGACATCAAGTTGGTGGAGTGACCACCCTTTGATGGCTGCAATGGAAAGAAAGACCCGAACAGTTGCTAGCTTAGCTACCGGGGCAAATGTATCGGTATAGTCTAAGCCTTCAACTTGAGTGTAGCCTTTGGCGACAAGGCGAGCCTTAAAGCGCTCGATAGAGCCATCAGACTTGAATTTTACTTTATATACCCATTTGCAACCAATTGGGCGTTTTCCTGGGGGTAGGGGAACGATGGACCATGTATTGTTAGCTTCCAAAGCGGAGATTTCTTTGGACATAGCTTCTCGCCAATGAGGAGATTTCATGGCTTGAGTGAAAGAAGTAGGTTCAACCGTGGATAAGACGGAAGAGAGAAAAATTTGATGAGACGTTGAGAAAGAATTGATAGAAAAATAGTTCTCGATTGGATACTTGATGTTGACGGATGGAGCGGAACAAACATAGTCCTTTAAATGTCTTGGCGGACGATGTTGACGGGTAGGTCGTTCCACGATGATGGGAGATGGTTCGGCGACCTCCACTGGTGCTTCCGGTGTAGCCGATGAAGTCTCGCGTTGAACCGAGACTTCCGGTGTAGCCGATGAAGTCTCGGTTTGAGCCGAGGGAGATGAATCGGGTGGTGCTATAGGCACCACCATAGGATTTGACAAAGGAGGTGATGGAGTCACCTCTGTCGGTTGGCCGATCGGGGAATTGGAATCGGTAATCACCGATGGGACCGAAGGCGGGATAGCCGGAAATGTGAACGAACCATCGTCCGGAATGGAGATGAAGTGACGAAGTGAATCGGTCGACGGTGAGAGGGAGGTTAATGGCCGAGACATCGGAAATCTTGTTTCATGAAATATGACATCCCGAGATGTATAAATTCGACGAGAATGAAGGTCATATACACGGTATCCCTTTTGACCATTAGGGTAACCAAGAAATATACCGGCGGAAGCACGGGGATCCATTTTTGTTTTGACTAACGGGATACGGGCATAACAGAGACACCCAAACACACGTAAGTGTGAAAGATCGGGTGGAGAACCCATTAAGACTTCATGTGGGGAAAGGCCACGAAGGATTGGAGTAGGCAGTTTATTGATTAAATAGACTGCAGTTAAGACACACTCTCCCCAAAAAGAGAGAGGAAGATGAGCCTGTAAACGGATCGAACGAGCCACTTCAAGAATGTGGCGATGTTTTCTTTCCACCACCCCATTTTGTTGAGGTGTATGGGTACAACTTCTTTGGTGAATAACTCCTTTGGAAAGGAACCAAGATTGTAAGTGATTATTCATGAATTCAGTACCGTTGTCTGAACGGAATACTTTGATTTTAGTATTAAATTGGGTGGAGACGTAATTGAAAAAATTTGTTATTATTTTGAATGTGTCGGATTTTGAACACATGAGGAAAATCCACGTACAACGAGAGAAATCGTCTACGAGGGTAAGAAAATATCGACAGCCGGTAGTTGAGGGAACCGGAAAAGGTCCCCAAACATCGGCATGAATTAAATCAAAAGAATTAGCGGAAGTTGAATTATGAGATGGAAACGGTAAACGGGTTTGTTTAGAACGGGGACAAACATCGCACGGCACTTTATTATTAATATTAATAGAATTCATACATGGAATGCGAGAAATAAAATATTGAAGACGAGACATAGATGGGTGGCCAAGACGCCAATGCCATAAATTAGATGAAATACTACTAGGACTACTATCCAAACTAGTAATTGAAAAAACTGGACGCTCCGTGCGAAGGAAATAGAGATCGTCGTGAAGACTACCATGCCCAATCGTTTTCCTCGTCCTTCTGTCCTGAAAGATACATAAGTCAGAGTCAAATAAGATGGTGCATTGTAGAGATTTAGATAGTTGAGAAATTGAGATAAGATTGACTTGAAAAGATGGGATATGTAACACATCTTGTAAAAATAAATCATTAGAAAAAAAAATTGATCCTATATGGAGAACACGGACTCGAGAACCATCCGGTAATCTAACAAAAAGGTTAGGAGGAGCGCTTGAATACGTAGAAAAACGAGTAAGTGTCGAACATATGTGTTTCGCGGCACCGGAGTCTATAACCCAAGGAGGAGAAAAGGAAGAAGAAAACGTACCCGTGAGATTAATTCGAGGAGAGTCGACCGGATTAGCCGATTGCTTTTGTTGATCCAAGAGAGCAATGAGCGATTTGAATTGATCGGCGGTGAGAGAGGAGACGTTTGGAGTCGAGTTGCCGGATTGGTCTTGAACGGCGGCGGCTAGAGGACCCGTTCGGTTTCGGGTACGAGGACGATCACCGGATTGAGGTGGATAACCATGGAGTTGATAACATGTTGATATAGTATGTCCATGGATTTTGCAATGATCACAAAACGGGCGAGGACGTTTTGGGCGTTGTTTATCCGATCGATCAAAAGAGGAACGTCCATTGTCATGGGAGCCGACGGCAAGAGTAGCAGCTTCATTGTTGTTAATGGTGTTTAATAAACTTTGCTGAATTTCTTCTTGCTTAACAAGGGAATGAATACGGAGGATGGATGGAAAAGGGTCCATTAATAAGATTTGGCTTCGAATAGCCGAAAACCGGTCGTCAAGACCTTGAAGGAATTCCATAGCTCTATCTTGATTAGTACGATCAAGAAGAGATCTTGCATGTCCGCAAATACATGTTTCAGTAGTCATGAGAGAATTCAATTCATCTTGGAGAGATTTTAGATTAGTGAAATAAGTGGAGACATCGGAACCACTTTGCTTGAGTGAGGAAATAGCCCGTTTGAGTTGAAAAACCTTCGGAGCATTGGTTTGATAAAACCGGTCATGGAGATCTTTCCAAACATCATAAGCATTGTCATCATAAAGAATTGATGAACGAAGAGAAGGGTCAACGGAGTTGACGAGCCAACTTGAAACTAAGTCGTTGCAACGACTCCAAACATGTAATTCAATAGGATCGGTAGGTTTTGGGATAGTTCCGTCAACAAAACCTAACTTGTCCTTTGCCCGAAGAGCCTTGATCATTCCTCGAGACCATGAAGAATAGTTATCACCCGTAAGAAGTGGTGTGATAAGGACAGTAGTAGGAGAATCCGAATGGTGAACATCGAATGGACCACCAGGAGTTGGTTGAGAAGTAACAACGGTTTCAGAATCGTTGGTAGACATGATGAGAAAAAAAAATAACTAGCTCTTATACCATGTGAAGAGGTATCAACCTCTGACAACGATGATCTCGGTTGAGGCCGAGAGATAGAGAGATCGAGTGAGAGAGAGAGCTCGACTCGGTTGAGGCCGAGAGATAGAGAGATCGAGTGAGGGAGAGAGCTTGACTCGGTTGGAAGCCGAGAGTGAGAGAGATAGAGAAATCGTGGAGGAGAGATAGAGATGGAAGAGATCAAGTACAAAGAGTTGGTTAGTTACAGTTAACAATTGTATTCTCTTTGTATTGATGAATAATGAAGTTTACACAAGTAGTATATATAGGGTTACAATGAATAGAGGGTTTCCTATTCTAAATATATTGTTTCTATGACTAAAGATACTAGGAATATATATTATGGAAGTTTCCATTATGTACACAAGATGGCCCACTCGGTTGGCCGAGTGGACTTGGGGCGGTATCCCCTAATATTTCATTTTCGGACAGTCATACCATACAATAGGAAGGTAAAATAACTAAGTTATATTATCGATTGCATTCACGACAAGATTTTGACTTTTCTGTTCACATAAACTATAGAGCTCTTGATGTTTTAGGGTATCCACTGAATAGAGCCTCTAACACTTCCAAGTCTATGTAATGTGGGTTCAGTATTAATTAGTCTTCGATGTCCAAACACTGTGGAAGGTGTAGGATATGACTACAGACTACGTAACAGAATCTCGGTATGAGGACACGTGTGCAACTTCATAAGGAAGATGATGGTGGTGCCAATATACAATTGTTGTGCCTTTATGATTTCTTAATCACAAGGATATGACTACAGACTACGTAACACAGTCGAGATTCTTCAGAGAGAGTAGAATCACTCCTTCCTCTACAGGACCCAATCATTTCTTAATCAAACCCAGGAACCTCATAGCTCTCAATGAGATAAACCAAGGTCGACCATGGGTGATCAGAGGATATCTCATTGTAATGCAAGAAGTAGACTTCCCATTCCAAGGTGAGGTCCCAAGTTTGATGAGTGAACCAATGTGGTGTAGTCTGTCTGGGTTACCCTCTTCTATCCAAAATAAGCATGACCTAGACATAATCTTCTCTTGTATGGGCTTCATTCTTCAAATTCAGCCTCGGAATTTTAGCAAAGTCACAAACTCCACTCTTAGGATCCAGTTCATGTACGACGTCCGTACTCCATTGCTAGCCACTCTCAACTCGGTATTTTCAGATGGAGGTAAGCCGATAAACTTCAGCTATCTAAAGTTTCCTAAGGCCATTTGTCACAAGTGTCGGATAGTGGAGCACCCACTCAATCCTTGCCTCCCCATGCATGATCCTAATATCAATGTCCCAATGGAAGTGAATTTCATTGGCCATGGTCCATCTGAAAATTGGGCACTCACTGTCGTCCCCCCAAACACTGCTCCACCACCCACAGTCCCCCCTCATGAGATTTTTAAACAAAAAGGAAAGAGGAAGGACTTAGAAAAATTGATGGATGTTAAAATAGAAATTGAAGACCATCATCAATTTCTGAGCAAGAAGCTCAAGGAGCAAAGTTTGGGCATAGGTTCTTCAGTCCCGGGTTATCTGCATGGTTGGAGTTCGAGTCAATCATCAGGGTCTTCCTCATTCACTGGCTATGGTCCTTCAAGCTGGTATACCCCTCCTCCGGAGTCGATAGATAGTCAGGAAGAGCGTCGAAGGCACATGTTTGCAGACCAACTCTTGGAACCCCCTCGACAATTCAGGGCAAATAGAAGTGATGGAGACAATGAGTAGCCTGCAGTCTTGGTTCAAGTCTTTCGGATTGTGGGTGATTAGTAGTTATTAGTTCTGTTCATGCTAGTTTGATATACTTTTGTGGTAATTTGCATGTGTTTATCTTTTATCTTCAATCCTTAAGTTAGTCATTATCCCTGCCAATAGCATAGGCAGAGAGAAGAATAGGTTTAAGTATTTTGATTAGTAGTTATGATGTATGTTAAGCTGTTTTAAGCACACTATAGGTGCTAACTGTAAGTAATTTCTTTTCAGTTTTTATTTCTCCTGTCTTCTCTTTCTCGTCTTATAATCTTTATTCTTATATTAGTTAGCTTCTAGTGAGACTGGATAATCTTTTATTAGATATTCTCCTTTGGCTCTCGCTCTTAGGTTTCTCTGCTCAACTGTAAGAGAATACTCTAGGTCTCTTAGTGATTGGAGTTAGAGAGGAATCCCTAGTGTTAACCCCTCCCTGTTAAGCAGAGAGCGCCTTTAGATTTCCCTCCTTCAACCCTAGCCCAAATATCCAACCCTTCAGCAGAATCTAGGAGCCCCAAATAGAACCCACCTGTCTTGACCCCTAGAAACAATCTCTCTAATAGAAGTCGAGGCCCTATTTCCGGTTCGAGTCTTTTTCCGTAGTCTCCTGGGCCTTCCGAGCATCAGGCGTGCCCCTATATCCCTCATCCCACACCATTCTCGTGGCTTGAATCATAGGGAGGGGCCTTTAGAGTTATCGACTCAGAAAAGGGGGGGTCCTTAGATTCGCTCTGGGCCACCCTTCTACTGGATCATCGTGACTGATTTCTAGCCCAGTATGACTACAAACAGTGTGGGCCCAGTGTCCTTAGCTGGAACATTAGAGGTATCAACTCGTTCAACACTCGCAAACACCTCATGAGTATGATTAATAGACATAACCCAGACATTATCTTCATCTCTGAGACTAAAACTAAATCAAACAATATTAATAAAAACATTAGAATAAATAAACAATATGATCACTTCTTCGTGGAGCCGAATAACAAGGCCGGGGGTCTAGCTCTGTACTGGAAACACAACCTCAAACTTAAAATTACATACTCAGACTCAAATATGATTCATATGGATATCTATAACAACTCTCTAGATCCTGATTACACTTTAACAGGGTTCTATGGCTGCCCGTACAATAATAATAAACTGAAACCCTGGAAAACCTTAGCGAGACTTAAAATAAACGAAGCGACCCCTTGGCTAGTTATAGGGGATCTAAATGTGATCCTAGATGACAAGGACAAAGAAGGAGGTAAACAGGGCATGAACTCTAGCAGCCATAGTATTCAAACGTTAATCAACAACCTAAACTTAACAGACATAGGTTTTAAGGGCTACCCCTACACCTGGAACAACAGACAATTCGGAGAAAACTTCATCCAGGAAAGGTTGGACAGAGCTCTCGCCAACCTCCCCTGGCTTAATAAATACCAACAATCGAACATTACACACTTAGAGAGTGTTGGATCAGACCACCTCCCCATTCTCCTAGAAGATACAGACCCTAGCAACAGCAAACCTAAACTGTTTAAATTTTTACGCACTTGGATGTCTCACCCGGATTGTCACAAGTTCATTGCTGACAAATGGACATCTCACAACAACATCCAAGTAAATCTTAAAACTCTAAGTAGACACCTCACGAAATGGAACAAGACAGTCTTTGGCAATATAGAAAACAACATTAAAAACCTAACAACCAAATTGAATAACATAAAAACAAAACAAGAATACCACGCCATTCACAAGCAACTGGAAGAACTTTATAATCTCCAAGAATCTCTTTGGAAAGAAAAATCTAGGAATAACTTTATCACAGTAGGAGACAAAAACACTAAATACTTTCACTCTCAGGCCATTCAACGGAACAGAATAAATAAAATCTCAGCCATAAAAGACTCCAATGGTGACTGGCAAGAAGGCTTAGATAATATCCAAGCTACATTCACTTCTCACCTCCTAAATATTAGCACGTCTCAAGGCAGCAATGATAATCAGGACATCCTTAATCTTTTCCAGACTTCTATAACTCAGGAGCAAAACATAGATCTCTCCCGCACTCCAGATCAGGAAGAGATTAACAGTGCTATTAAAAGCCTTAAAAAAGAAGCTGCCCCGGGGCCAGATGGTTACCCTCCATTCTTCTTTCAATCTAACTGGGATACTGTCAGTCCCAATATCTACAAGTTAGTTCAAGATTTCTTTGTGGAAGCGGAGCTCCCACAGAACACTAATCATACCCACATCTGCCTTATACCAAAAACCACTACCCCCCAATCCCCAGCAGATTTCAGACCTATCAGTCTTTTGAACACAACATATAAAATCATCACGAAAATCTTGGCCAATAGATTCAAAAATACGTTACATGACATCATATCCCCTTTTCAGGCAGCTTTTGTCCCCGGTAGGCAAATATCGGACAATATCGTAATGGGGCAGGAAATCATCCACTCCTTCAAAAATATGAGAGGAGCGACAGGCTACTTTGGTCTCAAGCTGGACATGTCAAAGGCATTTGATAGGATCGAGTGGAACTTCCTCACGGGTATCATGGCTAAATTGGGATATTCGGACCATTGGATCAAAATGATAACCCAATGTATTACCACTTCCTCGATGGCGGTTTTAGTCAACGGTCGCCCAGGACCGCTTTTCCATCCTTCTAGAGGAATCAGACAGGGGGACCCCCTATCCCCATTCTTATTCACCCTAGCAATGGAGGGGCTTAGCAGACTCCTGATACAGGAACAAGATAAGGAGAACTTCATAGGATTCCCTACCAAAGATCCTAACCTTTCTATCTCTCATCTTCTTTTCGCTGACGACTGCATCATCTTTGGCCGCAACTCGCTGGATAATATCCACTCCCTTAAGTCGATCCTTAAGATCTTTTGCGAGGCCTCGGGTCAGATGATCAACTACGCTAAGTCTAACATCTTTTACTCTAAAAACTCTCATCCTAAATTCAAACGCATGATAATGCGGGCTCTGAAGGTCAAATACGCCTCCACTTCCGAAAAATACCTAGGTGCACAACTTTTCATAGGCGCTAACAAAAAGCAAATATTTAATGACATCCTACTTAAAGTTAAAAGGAAACTAGATAACTGGAACCACAGCTTTTTATCTCAAGCAGGCCGCACGATAGTCATTTCGACTATAGCAGCGGCCGTACCCCGATACCAAATGCAATGCTTTGCCCTTCCTAAGGGCACATGCAAGAGCATTACGGCTTTACAAAAGTCGTTCTGGTGGGGTAAGTCCAAAGGTATATGCACCAAATCCTGGTCCTCCATATGCCTTCCCAAATCCATGGGTGGTCTGGGTATTCACTCCACCGAGGTGGACAACCAAGCTATGTTAAGCAAACTAGCTTGGAGAATCCAAACTGAACCGGAATCAATGTGGGTCAAACTATTAAAAGCCAAATATTTTGATAGATCGGATAACCCGGGACCGACAAAACCGTATCATTCATGGATATGGAAGAACATCAATAGAAACCTCAAAATGATTGAGAACTTCACCATCTGGGAAGTACATAATGGGAAGAGCATTAATATTTGGACTGATAACTGGATTCCCTATATCCCGTCGGTACCACATAACATAAACTCTAACCTTACCAAGGTGGCACAGCTCATTAACCACGGAAAATGGGACGAACATTTACTAACCCAAGAATTTGATAATGAGACTAAAAATAATATACTTACCATCCCAATTAGGACGGACAGTGAAGACCAAAGAAAATGGTCCCTCACGAATAACGGCAAATTCAGTGTCAAATCGATGTATAAACATCTGAGGCTCAGCATGAACTCCCCCCAGCCCTGGTCCCCCAACTGGAACTTCATTTGGTCCCTTCCAGTGGTACCCAGAGTTCAAATCTTCATTTGGAAAATTTGTAATAATGCGATCCCCACCAGGGATAGAATCGGGAAATACACTAATATCAATCACAATTGCCCTAACTGTAATGAAGCGGAAACCATTGAACATGATACACTGCCCTATTGCAAAAAATATTTGGTTCTATTTTAATATTATCTCTGAAAACATCTCTTCAGTTAGAGACTGGATCTTCTCCTGGGAAAACGATAATATGGCAGACCAAACGGTAAATAATATCCACTTTGCCACCATTACGTGGAACATATGGAAAATTAGATGTGACCATTGCTTCCAACACGAAATCAACAAACTGGACCATATGATCTCGATCATTACGACATACCCTCAGGTGCAAAAGGAACACAAACCAGAGAACAAAACAGAACAAGGCAAATGGGTCCCCCCAAATCCGCCTTTCGTCAAAATTAACGTCGATGCCTCGTTTGTAGATATACAGCATATAACAGGTATCAGTCTAGTCATCCATGACAATGAATCCAAACTGATTGAAGCGGCAACTTTCACTGCTAGAAGCAGAAACGCAGAGGAAGGTGAGGCAATTGCAATCCTTCAAGGAATAAAATGGGCAGAATCTCATGAATATAAACAAATCATAATTGAAAGCGACAACATGAATATTATAAACTTCCTCCAACACGGAAAGAACAATACCAATTGGCAATCTCAAGTGCATCTGAACAAAATCGCAGAAATTAAACACAGATTGGAAACGGTCAAGTTCACTCATACTAGCAGAAAATTCAATGAAGTAGCAGATAAGTTGGCAAAATGGGCTCGCAAGAAAAATAGATCGAAAGCTTGGAAACATGTTCCTTATTTTCTTTGTAAAATGTATTGTAATAGAACTCTTATTTCCTTCTAATATATGATACCTTTTCAACAAAAAAAAAAAAAAGTTGTAAACAGACGAATCTCACGTCTATAATTAAGAGGGAATCAACATAATGCTTTACTCCCCATGACCCCATCGATTTTCCTTTGGTTCATCTAATTTTTTTTTGTTCTTGTAAAATTGTTTTAGTTGCATTTTTAGTGGAATAATAAGTTGATTGATATACATTCAGGGAAGGATCTACAGTCAGGCCAAGAGGGGCCATGGCCCCCCTTGGCTGGCTGCAAATCCACTTAAGATGGCTCACTGTAATGAAGGGAGTTGTGATTGTGAAGGATTCGAGTTCGAACCCTTGCATGCTCAATGTTTCTGATCTTTTAAAGGTTTTTGGTTCGAACCCAACAAAAGCAATTCTTGTTGTTACATTTTTTTCTTGTAATTTTTCTTCTTAATGTAGTACTTTATTAGACACAAATTAGTTAATCAATTTTATCTAATGATTCGATTCTAAAATAAATGAAAATTTCATATAAACCCACAAATTTTCATATTTCGATTATGATTTTTTATTCAAGTAAAAATTTAGACGCAAAATTTCATTTTTAAAATTTTTTGAAAGGACAAATGAAATATAACAAAAAGTTATTTATTTTAGTTCATTAGACCAACTGCATTTCTTAGGACCAACAAGTTGTGAATTAAATTGTGCTTTAAAATTTAAATCGTCAATTTTATCATATAAGTCAATGAATATGAAGAAATATGGTTTAATAACGACCCCTCTAGACTTCTAGTCTTGATTCCGTCCCCAGGTATAATGAATTTGAGATATGTCGCATTCACTAGCATATTATGGTGTTCAAAAGTTGTCTTTATTGTTCTTTAGTGTTGGGAAAACATGGCTCAACTACGCAGCGGAAATAAAGTTTTCCCCCCACTTATGTTAGTCCATGAGGAAGATATATAAAAGTATCAAACAATGACAGGAATAGTCGAAGAACAGAAAGTTTTCCCCCATAGAGGGGTCGGATGCGATTTACAAGATCAAATCCATCTCGGTTTCCCCACTAGGAGGAAAATCCAAAACTTAGGGCTTTGGATAAGAGAGAATATGATGAGGACATCTTGGTCTCACTTGCTAATTAGATTAAGAAATTATTTTATTTACAGTTCTGTTTTTGTATTTTTAGTTGTAAGTTTTGGTTAGTTACTTGCATGACATGTGTAAGAGACACGTTGAAATATGGGTGGACCCACGTTGGGGCCTATAGGGGCGCGTGCCCTCACGACCCCAATTTAAACACATCTCAATTGCACCAAGCTATATAAATGTAATTGCACTAACTCAGCAGTAAAGAATCTTTGGCTCACTGAGTAATGCAGTGTTTATCACGGAGCAGATCCTAAGTTCAACCTCCACCATCCTCTTTTCCTTTGTTTTTCTTACATAATCTGTTTTGGTGATTTTAAATGCGCCCTTCCAAGTGGGACTAGCGCACTTCTAAACGCAAACATTAGAGGGTTGAGTATGAAGAAATGACCGCCGATAACCTTCGGAAACTCCTTCAAAATTACCCATTTGCTTTTGCTCCAAATTTTTGTGGTTATCATTTGACACTTTAAATTTTCTTTTTAACTCCTACTCTAATCAGATTTTATTTTTGTAATATCGTTTTGTAAATTCAAGTTTGACTTCTAGCTGGTATTAATCTAACCTCCAGTAGAGTTATCTGTATCCCCTAATTACTCATATGCCCTTTTCATCTTTCAATTTTATATACATTTTTCTTACAATATTCTTATTAAATTCACCTTTATCTTTCTTGCACTCCTTAATTTCTTTGCAACATATGGATTATGAGAATTTTTTAAGATAAAAAGTCCACTTATTAAAATACTAGGTTATTGCCCGTGCCTCCGGCACGGTGAAATAAGTAAATATGGATAAATTATTGAGAAAATAAAACATTGAAAAAAAATAGAAATATGGAACCTTTTTCTTTTCAATAAGCAAGATTTCAATATACTATAAAGCTTTCTAACGTGAGTATCGCTAATATCAAGGGATTTGGGCTTTCAACCAGATTCCAATTATCATATGAAGATAAAGAAATTGGGCTAATTGATTCTTCACTACAAGATCGACGACAGAAAAAAAAATCAAATGTTCATTACTCCCCTCACATTATCTCTAATGTGAGAGACGATGTTTAGATAGGTCAAGGAACTTCATATTCTCAACAACAAAAAAAGGAACGTCATGTTCTCAACAACAAAAAAAGGAACTTCATATTCTGAATTTTTATAAATGACACGCTCACTCGACCACATCTCAATGGCTGACTCTACGTTAAGCATGGAGGCATGAGTCTCATTGTCCTCCGGTGAGTGTGCTAATATTGCTCGTAAATATGTTAAAGTGAAAATGACAGTTTTGCCAAAATGAAAATATTTCATGTTCGTAGGCCATGAACAATTTTCCATCCTCCATTCAAATGAAGATAAATCTAAAAAGCGAAAAGATAATCTAAAATCAACGCTCACAAATTAAATTGCGATGTGAAGTTGTGCAACTTGAATTTATTATACTTAGGGACTAAAAGACAAGAACAACATACGAAAATTCATAAACACAAGAAATTCAAGTTAAAAATATGTGGAACATACTTTCTTCTCAAATTTGGAGACCATATATAATTTGATATCGTTGTTGTTTTTTAGAGTTTTTCCTATCGGACTCGTTATAGGGTTGAGTATTAAAGTTAACCATGTACGTTTTCATGTAGCTCGAGAATGTCAACAAATCAATTACCATCACACATGAACATCCTAATATATTCTTTTCATGTTATAATTGTACAAAAACTACTTATAAATCATAACAATTCTTCAAAGACATGTTCCTCCATGAAAGAATGTACCTCCCAGCTTCCACCTTTTCATTTTCCTGTGTTCATAGGTTCATGGTACAAAACTAAGAAACTTCATAAAAAAATCATGGATCTATCTACTCAAACATGCTCCATGAAATTCCTCCTACATAACACATGATGTGTAACAAATTGAAGAAGTTACTCTTTAAATTGTTCAAAAGCAAAAGCTAACATAACAGCTTATGCACATAGATGTTAGTAACAGTCAAGTGACCCTAAACCAGTACAGCATGCTGATTACTCTCCCTCTTCGTATGTGCTTAAATGCTTTTCGCCATGCTTATACCAGTAAACAAAGGTTGGGATCTAGATTCAAACCCTTCTGTTATCAACACTACTATCTTTGTTTTCTCTAACACCTGAAATACTCAACTAAAATTTACTCAGTTACTAATTAATTACAGAAATGAACTTAACTCTTTTGTTCCAAACTCATAGCTATATACTCATTTTAGATTTGGATGAAACTAAAGTCATCATTAGACCCACTATTCCATTTGATAACCTCTAATGATTCAGTAAAGAAGAAAATTTCAAAATGGTAAAGACATACAAAATTCATATTCAAGCAAATGAATTATAGCTTTCCAACATTAAATCCAAATGAACATGAATGCAACAAAAAAACAAAAAACACCAATGAATATAGTTGATGGAGCTCACCTAGATTCTAAGATCGGAATAACTTGCATGAATGTTTTCTATCAATTGGGATAAGTCTTTTTCCGAGGGTGAAGGGAGAATCTATATTTTATTATGTCAACCAGCTAATTGTTTTACATACTTCATTTACAGACAATTCATTATTAGATAGTACAAAACCCACAACTAAGTTTCCGGAACTTAGATCAAGACAAATTCACTATGAACACAAACTAAAAGCTCGAGAATCTCATAAAAAATCAACCTACTTTGTCAAGAAAAGAAGATTAATCAAATAATCTAAACATTAATCAAATAATCTAAACATTAATCAAATAATCTCTCTAAACCACCAAGAACAAACTGAAATCCAAATCAGATTAAGGTTTGCCAATGGAGAAAAAGAAGATTTAAAAAAGTATCTGATGTAGACGCAGCGGAAATATAAAAACGATAAATAAAGTAAAGGAAGAACGGTAAAATAACTGAATAAACTTAATAAACTATAAACTTTGATTTGGTTTTCTCTTCAATCTGAATAATAAAATAGACTAGACCTCCTTTTATAGGATAATAGACTTTCCTAGATAGACTCAAACTAGGATTCCTAAAATAATAAAATACTCAAAACATAGAAACTTCAAAATAAAGAAATATCAAATTAAAGTAACTTCCTAATCCTATACTAATTAAAACTACTATTATGGCCGAATAGGATGTGGGCACGCGTGGACGTGGGCCCACATGTCATGCGCCTGCATCAGCACCCTGTTCCCCAGAAGGTTCGTCCCGAACCGATTTCGATGAAGAAAATAAGTTGATGCACCCGCAGACGATGAACTTTGTCATGGCGATCCGTAATTCCCACTTCGAACGAAGTTTGCACTGGAATGGAAGGATACTAATGTGCAAGTCAACCTCGTACCCAAACTCATATGCCAATGATTCTCGCAAAATTACTTTAGTGAATAAATAATGTTCATCTCGCCATCTTCCCACGGTAGGCTCAACCACTTAATCTTCAAGAAAGTGTGAAGTACTATGAGCAAGTGTGAATTAAGAGTAATTGTAACAAATATCCAAAATACTTCATCAATAGCCAAAGTATAAGCATAACCATCGCCAACTAAGTGATCGATATGGAACCATGTAGTGTAGATATGCCACGCAAAATTGACTTTTCAACGTTCATCTTCATGAAGTTTATGAACTCTAACGTGATCAATACCTGGAGCCCACTGTTTGTTTTCAATTGATATGTGAAACCTAGATGGAAGTTGTTCAATTGGTATGTGATCTTTGACCATTGAGTATAGGTTCAGTGTAAGAATTGAGAAATTGATCCTTTTTTTCTTAATTGTTTGAAGAAAATTTTGTAGGAAGAGATTTGATAGAGAAAGCGGCGATGTGGGACAAAATTGATTCGGAAAAATTATATGATTTGAACCATCATAAGTAGGCACTTCCATACGAATAGGATAGGAAAAAGATGAAGAAGAACCAGTACCATAAACGACATCATCGTGGGATAGTGGGGTCGAAAAAGGAATTGGATATCCTGAAGGTGGTTGACGGTTTAGGTTTGGGATAGTAGGTGGAGTTCGGGTTTGGTTGGGTTGTGCTGAGTTATGTGTTAGGGTCTGTTGGGAAAAGACGGCATGAGGTGGTGGGTTACATATGGTATTGAAAGGTGTGTTGATTGTAGGGTTGCTCGTATGATGTGTGTATGGTGTTGTGAGTGGGTAAGAACCGGTGGGTTCCTGTTGGTATGGGGTTCGGTGAAGTGGATACTCGGGTGGTCGTGATGATTCGTGTTCGCGGGTTTGTGTGGTTTCAAATGGACGAGTATAAGGGATTTCAGGTGGTGCTGTTGGGTATTGGAAACGTGGGTAATCGGTTCGGGTATAGTGACGTGGCTGATAATGTGTTGAAGGGTCAATGTATTGTTCGGGTATGGCTGAATGTGGGTTGTGGAATTGATGGTTGATTTGTGGTATGTGGCTGCCTAGGTTTGGGTTACCTGAATCATGGAAAAATAAGGGAGTTGTAGTTGGGTGGTGAGTGAGGTTTTCAATGATGATTGGTGGTGGTTGTTGTGATGAGGTGGTTGTTGTGTTTGGAGGTGATTGTTGTGATGAGGTTGGGATCGTAGTGGAAGATGAAGGAGTGGTGGTAAAAGAGGGAGACTTACATATGCCTTCGATTTGTTTAGATAGCTTCATGATCGATTCATTGACATGATCGAATTTGTCCATGGTTTCCTTCTTGAAATTTTCGAAAGATTCTTCCAAATTTGTAACCGAGGATAACTTCTTACTGATGTTATCCCATTCGGAGGCAAAAGTTGGTGTCTTCTCTTTGATTGTTGGAGTAGGAACGGTAGGATTAACCATTGTGATTGGTTAAAAAAAATTGGCTCTAGATACCACTTGATGTAGACGCAGCGGAAATATAAAAACGATAAATAAAGTAAAGGAAGAACGGTAAAATAACAGAATAAACTTAATAAACTATAAACTTTGATTTGGTTTTCTCTTCAATCTGAATAATAAAATAGACTAGACCTCCTTTTATAGGATAATAGACTTTCCTAGATAGAATCAAACTAGGATTCCTAAAATAATAAAATACTCAAAACATTGAAACTTCAAAATAAAGAAATATCAAATTAAAGTAACTTCCTAATCCTATACTAATTAAAACTACTATTATGGCCGAATAGGATGTGGGCACGCGTGGACGTGGGCCCACATGTCATGCGCCTGCATCAGTATCACATACCTTCTCTGATTTTGGATGATTGATTGAGCGATTTTCAAGCTCTAACCATCAATTTAAGAAAAATAACGATACACCGTCACAATATAACCAAAGAACATTCGAATACCAAACATCTATCAAACTTGAACTAAACATTAATCAAATAATCTCTCTAAAACACCAAAAATAAACTGAAATTCAAATCAGATTAAGGTTCGCAGATGAAGAAAAAGAAGATTTCAAAAGGTATCACATACCTTCTCTGATTTCAGATGATTGATTGAGGGATTTTCAAGCTCTAACCATCAATTTAAGGTTTTAATTTCGAACTCTGTCTTTTTTATTCTCTTTAACCCTAAAAGCCCTTTTGTTTCAACAGTGAAAATTCGACTGGCTTCCTCTTTAAAATCCAAACATCTAACCCTAGAAAATTCAACTGGTGTCCTCTCTAAAAAAACAAAAGAAAAAATGAAACAAATGAGGGAGAAGTCACCTTTTTACAAGGATAGGAAATGAGAAGATACGTCTAGTGGAACTGAGAAGATATGTCCTTTCGTTGTTTAAGGCGTCCCAGTGCCAACATTAGATTTTGCTCAATCCAAGGTTGATGATATTTTTCTAGTCTCAAATATCTTCGCTTGCCTAAATTTGTTTCAAACTTTTTCCACTGTAGTTATCTGAAATTATTGAGACATTTTATCAAAACTTGGAGCATATGAAATCTAGTCTAGCCAACAACGGTAAGATAACTTGGATTTTAAACTTGGAGCATATGAACTCTACTCTAGCCAATAACAGTAAGATAAATTGGATTTTAAAGTGTTTGAGACATTTTATCAAACACGTTGTGAGCATACTAACCTTGGATTTTGTTTGTGAGCATATAACTCTGGTCTATATAATAAAAACAGTAAGATAAACCAAAACTGGAATTGGATTTTGAGAAGAAAACACAAACCTCAAACACAATCAAAATCGAGAACAGTAGAATCAATGCTACTGCATATTCATTTCTATCAATGAGACTTTTGTGTTGAGATGGGTGAGAATTTGTTGCTCCATTTGCATATGAATAGTAAAATCAATGCTCACGTAGAAGATTTCAAAAATATAGAAACTATAAATGAGACTTTTTCCATGTTTGTAATCTAAAATTATTGAGACATTTTATCAAACAATGAGAATATCTTCACATTCTTGATCGAAAATTAAGATAACTTGGATTTTGAAGTGTTTGGGACATTTTATCAAACACTTTGAGAGCATATGAACTTTAGTCTAATGAACAACAATAAGATAAACCCAAACCGAAATTGGAGAAAATACAAACCTCAAACACAATCAAGACCGAAATTGGATAAACTCAATGCTACTAAATATTCATTTCTATCATCTCACATGGAAGATTTCAAAAAAATAGAAACATATATTTTTTAATAAAATAGATGAACAGAAGCAAACTGGCCGATATTTTTTATTTCATTAAGATTGATGAACAGAATCAAAGATTAACAGAAGCAAAGATAAACATAACCAAACTGACCTTGCCTCCCTGCAAGGAAAAATCTGAGTAACGAAGAAAAATAAGTCTCGATCTTGATATGCTATTGTTTTAATAGAGAAAACTGAGAAGAAATGTCTCTCGAGGAAAACAGATGTGTCGGTCTAGAAATCTGGGAAACAGATGTGTCCGTCTATATATGTAAATTTCCTTAAATGACGTAGGTGAATCCAAGGGTGTAGGTGAATGCTGATGTGGGACGGACGACCGGATTTATCCAGGAGTTTGTCCCAGTCAGCACCCATCCACCTGTTTTATTATATAGATAGTTTGTAAATATTTGTTTTTGTATAATTTAACTACACTAATTATTTATTTAAACTTCTCGGCCTAATTAGTTGAGAGCATTCTTATGACATATATGACTCATTAATCTGAAAGTTTTTCTAGTGATGTACTTATAATTAATTTCAGTAGAGGTTTTTAATGATGCTCGCTAATTTGTCATTGGTGATGGCATTTTTTTTACTATTTAATATAATCAAATGTGCCTCCACAAAAAAAAATTTGTGGGTCTGCTAGTGTGTGGAAACAAGGGGTGGTTATAGGTGGTTTGTCATGTGTGCATGACATGTGTAAAGTAGGTAATGTAGGTAGTTATTCCCTAAATATATAAATATGGCAGTTATTGACTAATCAAAACTCGGTACTTCGGTAGTTACCTTATTTTTGAAAACCAAATATTTAGGAAACACTTCTTTTTGGAGGGTTACAAAAAAGGCAACTGCCTCCACTTTTTGGAATGAACTGCTTGATATAAGAGATATAGTTCGGTCTCAATTTTTATAAGAAGTGAGTAATGAAAAGTCTATCTCCAACTTCAACGATCCTTGGATTCCATCTCTAACTAATGAACTTCTTGCTCCCCCTCCCAACTGACCTGATAATATTTCAAAAGTTAGTGATCTAATGGAAGACAATGGAAAAAAGTGGAACGAAAACTTGCTTCAGGTATTTTTATCGGATGAATTAATAACAGAAATCAAGAATATAAGAATCCATAAAGACCCCGGTGAAGGACAAACTCAGATGGCAACCAACTGATTCAGGTATTCTCACTTCAAACTCTCTTTACTCAACTCTACTTGATGTTTCAGGAACAAATAACTCCAATCAAGTTGCCAACTGGAAGATCTATCACAACAACAAAATTCTTCTTCTAAAGATAATATTATTTATATGAAAGATTATACATATTGGTCTACCAGTCAGAGCAAGACTAGGAGAAATCCTATTCTCCATCGATATTGAACGTCTCTGTTGCAACTCTTCACCAGAAACCATATCCCACAAACTATTTAAATGTCATTACTGCAAGTTATGTTATTCTCATTTTGGATTTCAATTCCCTACAAGTATTTCTGACTCTACTATGGCTGAGGAAATCAACAGATGGTTTCCAAATAATGGTAACTATTAGGGGTGTGCAAAAATAGACCGAACCAATCAAACCAAATCGATCCAAACCGGTCCAATCGGTTTTCAAACCAAACCAACCAACGAGTGGTTTGGTATGGTTGTAGATTTTCAAAAACTAGCTGGTTTGGTTCGGTAAGTGGATGTAATTTTTAGGAACTATTAAAACCAAACTGAACCAGTTAAGTTCAATTAATATATAATTATATATTTACATTTTTTTTTTCTAAAATATATCTATCATATCTCCATAATTTCATACAAATACAACAACACCACTACAATATAATGTTACTAGCTAGTATTATATTAAAACAATTCATGTATCGATAATGTTACTAGCTACTACATAATATTTCAGTCGGTGGCATGCACATGTCTTTAATGTTTCAAATGTTTCTCGACGTATTATATGTTAGTTTGATTGTTTCTCCAGATTGTTAAGGAGTGTTGTCTTGATTTTATACGTCAATGTATGAAGAAAGTAACTCGATTCGCCAATTTTCATGGAGAACAAATTGTTTTTATGGATGGTTCAGCATCCAGTAGTATCCAAACCGCTTATGATGGTTTGGTTAGTAACCAAACCATGAGCGGTTTGGTAACGATTTGAAAAATCACTAACCAAATCATGAGCGGTTTGGTAACGGATGATTCCAAATTACCGGATATCGAACCAACGAACACCCTTAGTAACTACAACAATTTCAATGTCAAAGCTATAATTTTATGGGAATGTTGGAAATAGAGGAATATGGTAGTGTTTGACCATTCACATTACAACTCGGTTAAGGTTATCACTGAAATAAAAAGGAGTTTAGAAGAGATCAGATCTAAATCACAGGTAACATGGTTACTTCACCTACATCGGATAATCCAATCAATATACTAAAGTGGATTCCGCCACTTGAAACTTTTCATAAAATCAATGTAGACGGCGGAACTAGAGAAAACTTCTCAGGCATTAGAGTTATTGTAAGAGATGTGGAAGGAAACTTAATTAAGGGTATGCCCATAATACTACCACCGACAACAACAACATTTACAGAAGCCAGGGCTATATTACAAGGCATGGAACTAGCGAAGCATCTACACTTGGAAGATATTATATTAGAATCGAATGCCAATGCTATTCTCGACGGGATGCAGGAAGCCCCACACTCTATCCCATGGAAGTACAGAGCTTTAGTGAAGGACATTAACTACTTCGCTAATTTATTTTCTACCATCCAATCCTCTTATTGTAATAGAGTTAACAACAAAAGTGCACACTTACTCGTGAAACACGCTCTTGAAAACAATGAAGCTAAACTATGAGACAATTCTGATATACTCGTAGCTATAGCTCACCAACTGTACTATGATATTAATTAATGTATTTTTATTAGTTTCAAAAAAAATAGATTAGAAGTAAAAGTTTGAAAATTTTGGAGTGATTCCTTAACTTTGGTGTGAAGTCACTTGGAGTGATTCAAAGAAACTGTTATTGGTGTGAATTCATTAATATTACTAGTATGTATTTGATGTTTGACTATAATAAACGAAGAAACTTTTTTTTTGTTGAAAAAACGAAGAAACGTATTGTTGTCCAAAGATATTTCCTGCATTTGCTTTCTCTCATCCACTAGTTAGGCAAGACTTTATGTCTGTACTTATGTCCCATATTTAGTTGGTGCCTCAGACTTGTTATTGACCATTGTTGCAGACTTTAACATCTTCGAGTTACGTATGAAATCAACATTGCTTTTAATCTTTTTTTTTGTCCATGTTAATGCGTGATTGATCTTACATTTGCATAACATAGCCATTTACATTGTCCTACATCAGAAAATATTCTTTTTTATTTGAAATTGATAGGTTTAGTACCATCTCGTTGACCTTAAACAACATTATTGAAATTCAATTACTCTTTACGTAGTACATTTTTTAATTAATTGACGAGATATCATAAAATTTTATTTTAATAAACATAAATGAAAATAGAAATATCTTTGTTATAAAACTAAATAATTTATTACAAAAAGTTATGAAAATATAATCAAAGAAACTAAAATAAATATTTGTGTTTATTAAAGTCGAATGTCGTTACAGATTTATACTTATTATCATGTGGCTACACTAAGACAAATATTTATTTTAATTCCTTACCTACTGTTTTAATAATTTTTACAATAAATTATTTAGTGTTTTAAATTAAGTTATATTTATATTTAGATTTGTTCATTAAAATAAAAGTTTTAGATATCTTTATTAAATTAACTATACTAATGTCGTAATTAAAAGGGTTATTTCCCTAATAGCCCCTAACTTTGTGACCAGCTTCCTGCCTAGCCCCTAACTTTATAAAAAATTCTCAGATGACCCTTTTTTAGTTGCCGTTAGAACACCGTTAACCAGTCAGCAACTCTCTCTCCTACATCTCATCAACTCTCTCTGCCACCTCATCTTCTCGCCACCTCATCGTCTTCTCTGGCGAAGGTCGCCGACCGGCAATTTTCCGGTCGACGACCTTCAAACATAAAAAAAAAAAGAAAAAAAGTGATTATTTTAAAAAAACTCTTCCCTCTATCTCTCTCTTCACAAAATTTTTTTTTGTTCCTCTCTCTCTCTCCAAACAGATCTAGAGAGAGAGGTAGTTCACCAGAAGGAAGCTGTGGTCGAACAGAGCTCCTGTTCGAACATATCTGGTTCGCCAGATCTTCTGATCTAGTGAACCACCTCTCTCTAGATCTGTTTAGAGAGAGAGGAACAAAAAGAATTTCTTTTTGTTTTTTTAGAGAGAGAGAGGAGAGTTTTTTAAAAAAAAGTTTTTTTTTTTGTTTGAAGGTCGTCGACCAGAAAATTGGTCGGCCGTCGACCTTCGCCGGAGAAGACGATGAGGTGGCGAGAAGATGAGGTGGTAGAGAGAGGTGATGAGATGTAGGAGAGAGAGAGTTGATGACTGGTTAACGGTGTCCTAACGGTAACTGAAAAAAGGTCATCTGAGAATTTTTGATAAAGTTAGGGGCTAGGCAGGAAGCTGGTCACAAAGTTAGGGGCTAGGCAGGAAGCTGGTCTCAAAGTTAGGGGCTATTAGGGAAATAATCCTAATTAAAATAAGTTTAGTATATTAACTCAGTGATGGAGATCTTTCGCTCGACCGAGTTTGAATTCATCTACTTATGTCAAATGACCAAAGATTGAATGCTAAGGTTTTTTAAGGGAAAAAAATACGCTTGAAAACACCAAGGAATAAGACAGATCATTTAGTTGTGAGTTAGTGGTCGAGTCATTAAGAATTGTAATGGTGAGCGAGGAAGATAAGGTGTTGAGGAAGAAAGCCAAGAAGACGAGTGAAGTGTTTGCGAACGATAAATTGCATGATTTTTATGTGATCGATTTGGTTAACTATCGCAAGTCTCAACGTGAACTCTAGAACTCTAAAGCCTAAGATAAATTCAAAACTCCAACAATTTAGTACTAAAGAATCTTAGTTGTTCAACCGTTACATGTACAATTCAAACGTTAGAGTGAAATATGATCTTATCATTAATTATTTACTAAATGTCACGTTTCATATTGAAATATGTTACATGAAACTTGAAAGTGCGTTTATTTGCATGAGCACCACTTGTGAATCTATGAGGGAAACAAAGATATTTATTACGTAGAATTGTTTAACACCGCGTTTTTTTGGTGTATTTTAAGTTCATGGGGCCACCTCTGTGGAGTGAACTTGCAGCCAAACAATGGAGACTAGTTTATATCTTTTGAATACGCTCGTTTACTTTCTAGAAAGAAGAAAAATTTGATATTATGTGAAGGTGGAGTCATTTTCGGAACTTTCCTCCTTTTCACGACAGAACTTTTCGCAGACATTTTATCATTTTAGTTTAATTTTTCTATTATCTTATTGTGATCTGTTTGTTAATTGATCAAGACTTCCACTGACAACACGAAGGTGAAAGAGGAAATGTAATGCAGTCAAAAGTTTTTATTCATTGATTTTGCTATTAATATTAACAAAAGGAGGATACAAAAGGAGGACACCCAAACTAATTTTTTTTAAGAGCACCACCAATGCAGGACTCAATCTTAAAACCGTAAGTATCACCTAGTGCTTTAAAGTTTCTCCAAGGAAAAACCCAATTGAAATTTTAAGATAATTTTGAAGCATTTAATTTTAAGATATCTCATTTACAAACTTTATTTTTGAGACCTATTTGAGTATCTTATTATCAAATTTAGTTTTAGGACCACTAGAAAGTCTTTCTCTCTCTCAACTACTTGTTCCTCTTAAATGTATGCGTGACATGTGGAATAGTTTCAGCTTTTTTGAGTGCTCTGTAGGAGAAGGGCTTGAATTAAAAACACTCGGTTGTATAGAAAAAAGAATCTCAATTGAGACTTGACACATAAGTCAATTAGAATTTTTTTTGAAGTTTTGGATTAATCTCGTTTTCCCCCAACTTTGTGACCAATTGGCTAAATTGACACCTATAAGTGTTTGACAGCTCACTTGTCCCCCAATTGTGTCCAACATTTCAGTTTGACTCCTAATTCTTGTCAAACCTTCCGGTTCTACCTTGAAAGTATTTTTGTTATCACAACTTTTTAACTGCCCACCTCGTATTCATTTCTCTAAATCCACTTCATCTTTCCCTCTCCTCCACTTCACATTCTTGATTTTTGTACTTTATTTTTGTCATTTTGGTAATTTACATTTAATGGCCTAAACAACCATTACAAAAAGACAGTAGCTGTTTTTGCCATTACAATTTTTTTTTTGTCGAATCTGCCATCAAACTCATAATTAGTACACAAGTAAGGTTGAAAAATCTAAATAAATTCGAAACATAGTTCCGACGAAATCTCAAGGGTTCAAAATAGAATTTCTCAAACGATCAATGACCAAATAAGAAGGTAGTGACAAACTACAGGGCCACTTGAGAATATATACACACAAAAAAAATAAAATAAAAATACAAAAAAAAAAGAAAGAAAAGAAATAAAGAAAACAGTATTCTTCATCTCATTCTAAATTCTCAATAGAACCAGCACTGAAAATCCCACAAATAAACACAGTTTATAGAGAAGCATCCATCGACTCTATTTCTAGGGCACTTTTTATCTTCTACATCAAAACATACATATTTTCATCCTATATTTCCTTTTCCTGCTTAAATTATTCTTCCCCATCTCAACAATCTTCTTCCTTTTTCTCATCTAATTAAATTCTCACCGACTCCATTAAACTACTTTCAAACAAAACCCAGATCTGTTCAGCCGATTCTGATCAGGTACTAATCTTATTCTTCTATTTAATTATCACCCCTTTTGTTAATCTTTTAGGTTATATACAATCTTATACTTTGATTGAACTAATTGAGTAATAATCAGAAATTGTCTGATTTTTCCAATTAGTTTAGTTTGTTTTGTTTGTGTATGTTGTGTTTTGATTGATCTGTTTACAATGATGTCATTTATGAATCTATAAAAGTTAAGGGTTTTATTCTTGTGAGGATTAATGGGTGAATTAAGTTGATTGATTAGTGAAATGATGTTTAGTTAAGGGGAGTTTCTGTGAGGATAGTCCTACATGGGAGACAGGTGATCTAGCAGCCAAGAATATAATGTCTCGTCCCTCTCCACTCGTTGCCGATTAGTTTTGAGTCGGATGCCCACAAATTTAACAGTTTCAACATTTCTTTTTGTTATTCAATCTAATCTATCAAGGGTAGTTTTTTTTTTGTATTGGGTACTAATTCGAGCTACTTCGTTTTTTAGGAAATTTCATTGTAGGTTCTCATGGTTTGTATTTATGGAAATAAATGCTGTAACTTGGTGGAAGCGATTCACTCAGATGAGTAATTGTAACGTATCAATCGTTGAAGTTGAAGCTTTTGATGTCTCATGATATTACACTTGAAGTATGAATATAGTTAAGGGTGTTGCGGACCTTATTCGGAGGACATCAAGTGTCCAATCTGGAGAATCTGGTCATTGGTCACAATCGGAGAAGTTCTCTGTTCCCTCCCCGAGAATTTGCTTCAGGTATTTCTTGTCATGCTCTCTTACGCTCGGTTGCATTTGTATATGAATATCAGAACTGTAAAATATATAGGACGACTCAAATGCGGATAGCCTATATGTATTTAAATCAAATGTTGATGACACTCTTGTTGCGTTTACGTTTTCATTCTCCTAATTTCTTCCTATCTTTCGTATTTCTAGCGAAGATGGTGATGAGGCAATTTTGAATACACTCTGGAAGAAACATGAAATTGCAAGTGATAAGGTATTTCCAGTAATAACTATAGTGAGGTTTTCTGTTTTTACATATATATGGTTAATCTTAAGCAGAAAGTATGTCTCATCTCTATACCAGTCACTATATAGTTTGACTCGCTAAATGGTAGATATGTTGAGAAGGTAGAGAATAAAAAGAGGAGAGGCAGGGGTACACAATTAGATGAGGTAATCAGGGACTGTCTGGGCAAGAAACCAAACAGACAGCTTAACGGAATAGGTTTACTGGCCTTTTTGTTTTGTGAAACTCCCTACTCTTGTACACCGAATTCTTCCTTTATATTCAGCTTTTAGTGTAACAACAGCCGTTTACAAGAATATTTCTTAGGAAGTCTTTTTTCCTTCAGTGCGAATACTTTTCTTCTTTGCCAGGAACTCATATTCTGTAATTTTCCTTCTTACCTTCTGCTTGTTTGTAGCTTGTGTTCACTCAGGGTAAAGAATTACTCACCTCTTATTATTTGGTAGTCGATAGTCTGTAGATTGTGATTTACTGCTTAGTTGGTCTTTGTTCACCCAGACAGTACTTATCTGATATTTAAGGTATTCTGGAACTTTATATTTATGATAAATTTGCAGGTGGAAAAGAGAAGGCTGTATCATATTTTTCTCAAGCAATTCCTGCTTGTATACGAGAACTGGGAGCCTACACATTCTGGTCACTTGCCAGAAGCTGGTTTTCTTTCCTCCTTGACTGTGGAGTCTTCATCAGGTTATCATGATACAGTTGTAGGCTGCTCTGCTGGACATCCTGCTGAAATAATTCTTTTCTTAACTCAAGAGATCCAACAGTTGACTTCTCGTGTTACTGAAAGTAAGTTGATCTACTATGTCGCACAGATGTACATGACTATATTCTAGTTGCGTTGCTTATATATCTTTTTCTTGCCTTCGTCATCTTTCGGGTAAAAAGAAGAGTCTCATCTGAGAGCCTTTAGAAGAGTTTCATGTTATTCTGTTAGATACATTGTAAAGTGCATACACGGTTTATGCAGGAGTCAAGATATAGTAGCAAGCTGTTCTTGCGTAACTGATAAGATGCACGAAAAGTGCGACATACAACATATTAGTTGCTTTTGACGTTGTATGTTGGCTGAATATTTTATAACATTAATGCATAGTTCAGAATCAATTTGATCTTGTAATCAGACAAGTTATGATTTGTAATGGATAGTCTTGCTAGGATCAGTATTTTCTTTTAGCGCATAAACTATACATTGAGGTCACTTTATGTTTTTTCCTCAATCCAGTGAGCAGCAACACAGCACAATCTAAAGCAGATGTTTTAGGGGCTTCTCTCAGCTTGAATGATATTGCAGATGGGTTGATTGTCTTAGATGCCTTGACAATTATAACTCGCTCAATGCACAACTGCAGAATTTTCGGCTACTATGGAGGGATACAAAAGCTGACCGCATTGATGAAGGGTACTTATCATATTTCTGCTCTTCATTCCCTTTTGCCCTTTCTAGTTCTTATTTTCATTTCTAGTTTTGTTGCAGTATATCTGACCTTTCGTAATTCATAATTATTTTGGATCCATTAGATAACATAAGCAAGATCTTCTAGTTTAAACCTCAGTTACAGAAAGCTGGTACTCTAGCTAGAGCTCCCCTTTTGTTGCTCCAAAATTTTGGTTGCTCACCCTCTTCAAGATGATTCAAAAAATTTGCAATAACTGCACCTGGATGCCCGAACACATAACCTTGCTTGATAATAAGTGCCTCCTTTTCTGCTTTATGTGGCTGGGTGTTCGAACTGATTATATCGTATGCTGCCATATGATTATAAGGGCCTTTTGGATTTTATGAAGAAAATCTAGTTATCTCCATGTGCTGTTGTTAAGAGAGGCAGATCCACACCTTTATCGAGTTACTATGTCTTCTCGACATTTATGTAAAGTAGCAATAATTGGATTTGCAAATCAGTTGCTCTAGATTTTCTTTATGTCATGGTGAACTAAGTCACCTATTAGTTTTGAAGAAGCTCCTTGATTTCTGTTACACGAACCTCCTCCTATGTCTTACGCTCTTACATTAATTTTTTTTATATATTAATTGATTTACCTTGTCCTATTTGGTCTCATTCAGCTGCAGTTGTCCAACTCAAAACTCTAAGTGGTGCTCTGACTGCCGATGAAAACTTATCTGAGCTTCAAGTGGAGAAGACTAAAGTCTTGCAAAAGATACTTATGTGTGTTGTATCAGTGACGTGTACTTTCATTAATTTGAAATCAAATTTATACGAGAGGGCCAAGTCATGCGCAACTTCTGCCGATTTTTCTCTTCTGAGTGTAGACACATCCAAAACTGACCTTTCTGGTAGTATAGGGGGCTCTTTCACGGAGTTAAGACTCAATTGGCATCAGAAGGCGATTGTTTCTGTTATGGAAGCAGGTGGCCTTAATTGGTTAGTAGGTAAGGTATGCTACTATCTGATTCTTGATATATATATGTTTCAATTGGTACCAACTCAAGATTTATAGACTGCCGCATCTGAAAAATTGATATATTCCACAAAGTTATTATTACTAGATGGCCTTGTTATCACCTGTAAACACATGATGAACTGTCTTTTGCATTTCGGACCTTCATGGCATGGCATGCCAAACAGTGTTTGTATCTGAATCATATGTACCAAAAAGTTTTAGGCTGAAATATATTAATTGTTATGCGTGCAGAAATGTCTATGCTCTAAAATAATCTTCTTATAATCTTCTTTTGTAGCTTGACTTTAACATATTATTTTCATGGGATGATATATGAAGAAATATTCTTAGTCTTCTCTAGATGTTTTTATACCACTAGTGGTTTGAGTTTAATAAAATAGAAAATAAATAAATAAAATAAGCAATCTGATTGTCACGATTTAATCAAATATCCCTTATTTCTTTGGCGAGTCCATCTCTAGATGTCTTACTCGTTACAAACCTATTAGTACTTGTCGATTTGACATGAAAATGGAATTGAATTGGTTACCAATACTTGTACTAGGTGTCAGACACAGTGAACTAAAAAATGCCAAAACACGAACTTGGCTGTGTGTGTGTATATATATATATATATATATGTTGTTATCTTACTTATTAGGTCCTTCCGTCCTTTGCCTTTCTTTGCTAATCGAATGAGCCGGAATGAACCACTCTCTTCTCTTCCTAGTGAAATATGAACGTTCAACTTAGTTATTGACTTATTGAACAACCTAGCAGGCTAGCACCCAACGAACTAAAGATTGACATCGATAGAAGCATAGTCTTCCAAATCAAAATAAAATATCTATTAGACACTAACACTGTCGAATGTTTCCTCTTTGTTGAAAGAATAACAACCGTAATTTATATACATTGATATATCTGTGGTGGCGTGTTACATTATAAACAGAAGATGTTAACCTAGAGTAGTATTTTGTGGCACTAATATGATTGTATTCGGTTGTGTGCAACTAGTCCCAAGTCCCAAGCTGTACTAAACAAACAAAGCATTGCATTATACTTACTTAAGTGCTCCAGTGAATGTGAGTTTTCGGCAAGAGTTTCAAGTGTCCTACCCAAGTATTCGATTGGGCAAAAAGAAATACTAATAGAGTACCTCATATAGCTACTTATCGTATTCCATATTGTTTTATATTTACTCTATATCGATGTTTATTCAATTTCATGGTAAAAAGTGGTATCTCATTTCAGAACTTTTACGCGTCATCAGAAGATTGGGCATGAAAGAACAATGGACAGATGTGTCACTTCAGTATTTGACTTTGACCACTCTTCAGACAGCGTTGTCTGAAAATCCACGGGCTCAGAATCATTTTAGAAGTATTGGTGGTCTTGAAGTTCTATTAGATGGGCTTGGGTTTTCATCAACTAATACATTAGCAGTGAAAAATAATTTAGTTGCAGATAAAGAGAGGTAAGTCGCCTTTTATTATATTCTTAGATTCCTCTATTTTCTTCTTCTCTTTTTGTTTTGATTCAACTATTTATTTGGGCTTGCTTGAAACCTTGATGAGCAGTAAAAGTTTGCAAGGTTCCGTGCACACAATATCTTCACATGGGATTTAGTCTTCTATTTCGTTGTGGTAACTACTTTAGGGTTTAGGTTTTGAGGTTTAGAGAAAGCAGTATTAGCCATAATACTACTTTCTTAAATATAAGCATTTATTTTTAAATGAACAGTGGCACTAAGTAAACAGAAGAGATGGCATAATTGTAAGATATGCGTTTCATTAGATATTTGAGTATTTGGTTCTCAGAACGCCATGATTGTGTTTTATCGAGTGAAGTAATCTGTTGTATTTGCACCACCAATCTACAAGTACACATTTTGTAAGTAGGCTTAGCAACCAGGGAACTGTTGTTTGCCGTATCACTTATTGCAATACCAATTGTCAATTGAAGATGCCTTTATTGTATAATTCTTAGAAAGGTAGAATTGTTTGATATACTTGCTATTTCTAAAGACTGAGTCCTTTTTAATTCCTTTGCAGGAACGAAAATCCTTTTTTGGCTATAATGCAGCTTCAAGTTCTCTCCTTGGAGGTCCTTCGAGAAGCTGTGTATCCTTGATATCGTTCTGGTGGAGAATGGTTTCCTTTTTTATAAAAGAACATTGGAACACACTAGGTAGAAAACTGCTCAAAGAATTTTAACAAAACATAAAAATAAAGTTGAAAACATGCCAATAATAAAGTTGTATTAATATTGCAGGAATAAATGCATTTTGGGTTTGTAGAGTGGACCTCACTTTCAATGGGTAGTTACATTCTGACAACACTAACTACTGGCAGGTCCTAATTGAGCATGGGCCTTGTCATTCTTTGTTAAAAATGTTAAGTTGTAGGGTCATATACACAAAATCTGATTTGAGTGGTTGACATATATTAGATGCAATGAAGCAAATGCATGCATGAAATTTCAGAAGTCGATAGGTTTTTATGACTATATAGGGATGCCAGTTAGATTGTGTAAATGCCACTGCCTCACCGATAATAGTTATTGTTGTTTCTGTCGAAAGTTGAACACCTTAACGACGGCTTCAGCTTTGGAAATTTGAGCAACTTGCAATTTCTTTGTGAAATTGGAAGAGTTCATAAATTTGCAAATAGCATATGTTGGCCTGCTTTCATGCTTCAAGAGTTCCAGCGCCAGAGGCTGGAGTTAGTTCTAAATGCTGAAAAAAATGCTAGTGGCAGTATTCCTTCAATGGAGCCTGCCTTTCCGTTAGATAATGGCTCATATCCTCAATATTGGAAAGATTACGCTGTTAAATTGAGCAGAGTGCTTTGTTCTTTCCTTCTGGCCCTTGAGGATATCAAATTTCATCATGTCCAGGCGTCAGTTGGCCGAAGTACTGTACCAGTATCGTCATTGTATTGGGAGCTTTCCATAAAATGGATTGTGAAGGTCCTTTCTACCGTGTTTCCATGTATTAAGGCTTGCTCTAATCAGAATGACCTGCCAAACCATTTAAGGTAAACGGCTGATACTCTTATTTACATTCAAATTTTGCAAAGGCTGCAACTCTCGCCCTTGTTATCTTCAGGATTTTGATAGGAGGTTCAGCATTGCTACATATATACTAATATCTGAGAAGCTCGTTTTGTAATCATTAATGTTAGAACCTTTTGTGGTTTATAAACACTTCATTCAAAATCGGGATCGTATCTTAGAGAAATGGTACGTTGTGAAGATAAACATTTCGCAATTTTAAATTATGTTATGCATATATTTGTATTCATTTGTTCCGTTATCTTGCTCAGCTGTAGAAGTTAGAATAGGGCTCTAATCAGTGAAACGGGATAGCGGCTACAAGTAGTAGTTGCTCGTATACATACACTGATACACATTATATTACCATAATAACGACACAACACAAATGAAGTGCAATATATTACGTTAAGATGAGACATTACCAGTGCACCACATAGTTACCCGAAATCCAGTCTAAATCTGTATAATTAGTTCATCAACGATCAGATAATCCACGGCAATAAATTGAAACGGATAATGGAATCGCTGGTCCTTGGAATTCATGTACATCTACCATCTACAAATGTTAGTATTAATAAAACATTTACTTTTCTTGATTAAAAGGGGAAAGGATGAGAGGAAGTTTAGTAATAGCTAGTCCCGAAAACATAGTGTGTTAATTTGGACACAAATTGGTAATAAATTGGTTTGAGAACCTAAGTGTCCAAGTACAACTATTCGAGCTGGTCAAGTTGGGAGTAGAGACTAGTCAGGCTAATCAATAGTAGCAGGAGACTTTAACGACATAGTTTTCTTGTATAAAGTATTAAAGAACAGAAGGATTTCATATTATTGATAAATAATGACCTGTAGATGTAATTACTTGTCGTAGTTTAAAGATGGGGTGTGTAACTTGTGCAAGGGGTTCATGAGGTTGACTAGCGTCCTCCTGTTACTGATAGATATGCTTTGTTTTGAAGTGTATGTGTAGAGTGCAGTTTCTGTTTACTTGCTACACGTCTTGCCTTCTTCGCTATTAGTTGCTTGTGGACCTCGGACGACTAGAGTAGAGCGTAGTCAATTGAAACTTGAAAGAGGTGCAAATGGACTGGACATTTTAGATTGACGAACATGTGCATTTTAGCTTTACGTGTTTAGTAACTGATTACTGGCATGACTTCATAATCTGCATGCTACATCATCCACAGTTCTAGTTAGTTCATCCATATATAAAGCAACTCACTTTTGACATTTGGATGTGTTTTATTTTGATCTGCTGCAGGATATTCGTGAACACCTTGCAACATTACGTCCTCTATGCATTTAGGAAGGTTCTGATTTCCTTGCCAACATTGCTCGATGTATTTCGAGAAGAGGGCATATGGGATCTCATCTTCTCAGAGAATTTTTTCTATTTTGGCCCAACCTCAGAAGAAGCTACAGGAAATTTTGGCAGTCATTCTGATGGAGCTTCTACAAAATTAGAACAGAACTCCAGTTTTGGTTTCACGAACATTTATATAAAGGCGGGTGAAGTTGAAATTCTTCAAATGGAAATAATTTCATTTGTGGAGTTTGCTGCAACTTTTAATGGAAGTACACATAACTTGGTAGTGTCTTCTTCTTCTGCCTTTACAGTATCTTGTTTTTGTGCATTATACATCTTCAGTATACGATTTTTATGTGAGTTTTAATGATTCCTTTTCTGTATTCATGCTGAGGGGCAGATAGACCAATCCATGCCAATTTTTAGATTTAGATTTGATTATAGCTTAGAACTCCATTTTTCTCACGAGAATGAATGAAGTAATCACACCCCATCTTGATGCAAGTTGTGTAGCAGGCATATATATATATATATATATATATATATATATATATATATATATATATACTAATGCAAGGTTTTAAGAAAAATTTGACAATGTAAGATGGTTTTAGAGGAACATGAATATGACAACAATTATTGAGGGATAGTTTCTGAGTGATATCAGAAGCTATACGCCGATCCCGTCATATAGTTGCAGGACTTTTGGGTGGTATATAAACTTAAAGCATGAATCATCCAAAATTTGGAAGATGAATTAGTAATAGAGCATTAGTAGTACATTATATACTTTTTTTGTTAGTTTTTTTTTTCTGGCTCTTACCTATATTTTATCCTGTTTTGACAGCCTGAGTGTTCCATTTTGTTGGATGCCCTTGAGCAATCCGCCTGTAATCCTGAGCTTGCCAGTGCTCTTGGAAAGAGTTTGCATCGTATCTTACAGTTGGCAGTCGAGCAAACTGTTGCTTCTTTCAAGACTTTAGATGCTATTCCTAGAGTGCTCAAAGTTGCCTGTGTTCAAGCACATGAGTTCCAAAGGTCCGAAGGTTTGAGCTCTCCTGTGGCGAATGAATATGCCGAAGAGACGAGTTCATCTGAGATGGATCATAGTTGGCCTAAATGCATGGAAACGTCCATGGAACTGTTTAATGCATTTCTTTCAATGGCTGAAGATGCAAACACTTGGGTTTTGCATAATTCGTCATGTATAGATTGCTTATTTGAATTGTTTTGGGAAGCAGGATTCCAGAAGCAAGTATTAGCACATATTCTTGACCTAATGAAGGTACAGCTTATCCAATTTCTGAGAATCCTATTTTCTTCTAAAGCAATTATAAAGAAAGGGATTAACATCTTCCGCATGTTCGAAAAACCCTATTTTGCAGCTTCCACCCTCTTGTGAGGAAGATCAGATGGCAAAATTACGTTTATGTTCTAAATATTTAGAAACATTCACTTGTATAAAAGAACGAAAACAGAACTTCGCAGAATTATCAATAGATCTATTAGTTGGTGTGAGAGATATGCTTCTGACTAATCAGCTGGTATGACATTAATATTCTTTCTATTGTTCTTGGATTCCTGATCTCGACTCATGAGTACTTCTTACATAAATAAATGTTTAATGTTCTGATAACGTGCACAAATTTGTTTTTCCTTCAGTATTACCAGGCTCTGTTTCGTGATGGTGAATGCTTTTTGCATGTTGTCTCTTTGTTAAATGGTAATTTAGACGAAGAAAGAGGAGAGCAGCTGCTCTTGAATGTCCTCCAAACACTGACTTGTTTGGTTATGGGAAATGACGCTTCAAAGGTAATTAGCTTTTCTCTTTGCCCTTGGGAAGAAAACTATGTTATCATATTAGTGGGTTACTTAATATCCATTAAATAAGTTAGTGAAGAGATGAATCATATTGCCTTGTATTTCTTCTGTTGGAACCGGAAGATCAGGAGACACTTTCTCCCCATGATTGTCTGCGTAATAACTTTTCCAATTGCTCTCTGCTGGAGCTGGCGAACTGCAGAAGTATAAAGTTTGTCTCTAAAATAGTTTTTAACCATCAAACTTTTAGACTTAAAATTTAATTTGCCTTCTGTTATGTTGTAGAAGTGTTATCCCGTTCTATATTTGAAAACAAAATATTTAATTTAAACTCTGAAGTTGTTTGTTTTAAATTTCAGTTCTTTACTTGAGGACAATTTTCTAATGTTTTATCGCATCAAGAGTTTCTCATATCTAGCTGTTACAAAAATATCTCTGGACCTGTCTTGCATCTCCAGCAACTTATTTGAGATTTAGGTGTCGTTTGGCAACGAAAAGTAGAAGTACTTTTGCTTGTAGTAGAAGTTCTTCTGCTTTAAAAAAGTAAAAAAGTTTTAAAAGTATATTTGGCAAAAATGTTACTTACAAGTAAAAAAGTCAAAAAGTTAGTTTGGTAATTCAATTTACTTTTGATAATTTTATTTTTCTTTCTCACAGAGATACTTGATTTTAATTGAATTTATTTATGATTTCCACATTTACTCTCGTATACGAAGTAGTGGTGAATACTGGTGGTACTGGTGGTGCCATGAAGGGGTGTGGTGGTGGTTGAGGTTTGATGGTGGTGCTAGAGGTACGATGGTGGCAAAGACGGTGGTTGTGAAGGTATGGGTGGTGGTGGTATGATGGTGGCGATGGTGGTGGAAGTATGGTGGTGGTGGAAGTACGGTGGTGGTGATTGTGGAAATACGGTGGTGGTGGTGGATAAGGTAAGATGGTTGCAGCGGTGGTGGTTGTGGTGGAGGTATGGGTGGTGGTGGAGGTATGATTGTGGCGATGGTGGTGGAAGTATGGTGGTGGTGATGGTTGGGATACGGTGGTGGTAGTGGATAAGGTACGTGAGTGATAGTGACGGAGTTATGGTGGTGGTGGTGGTATGGTGATGGTGGTAAAAGTGGTGGATAAGATATGTAGGTGGTAATGATGGAGGTATCGTGGTGGTGGTGGTGAAGGTACCGTGTTGGTGGTGAAAGTATGGTGGTGGTGGTGAAGGTACCGTGGTGGTGGTGGAGATACGAGGTGGTTGTTGTCGAGGTGTGGTGGTATATGGTGGTGGTGGTACGAAGGTGGTAGTTAAGGTGTGGCGGTGGTAGTTGAGGTAGAGTGGTGAAATGCTTGTTGTGGTGGTGGTGGGTGTAGAATGGTACGGTAGAAGGTTAGTTGCGGTAGTGGAGCGAAGATACACAAAAAGAAATTCGTGAAATAAAATTCATGCATGTCTCAAAAAAAAGTTACTTTACTTTGAAGTCAAAAGCTAAAAATTTTAACTTTCAAAGAAAGTCAAATTTTAACTTAAAAGAAGTCAGTAATTTTTGCGTACCAAACTGACTTTTTGACTTTTCTACTTAAATAAACAAAAAAGTAACTTATTTTAGTGTTGCCAAACGACACCTTAAGAGCCAATGTACAGAGTACAACTATTTATATATTAGACCACATCTGGTGGATGAAATCATAGTTATTCCTTAAAGCGTATGAACTGAAATGTAGTTAGAAGAATATCTTCGATTGCCTAAATTATTCTCGTACAATCCCCAGAAAAATCATGTCAATATAATCTTGGCTCTCTTAGTGTGGTCCTGAACTCCTGATCATATCTTATCTACATCTATGCACGTAGTTTTCCCATTATGAAGCTCGTATCATATGATCTTATGTCTAATGCATTTTTAGCTTTGTTGTGCTATCAGCTATTATAATTCCCGATGGTCCTCATTCTGCTGTCTAGTTCCCAATAAATGTTATTTGGCTTCTTTACTTTTACTTCTGTTTGCAGCTATGACCATGAGTTATTGTGCATCAATATTTATTTTTCTTCACTTACAGGAAGCATTTCGAGCTCTTGTTGGTAATGGTTATCAGACATTGCAACGCTTGCTCTTGGATTTTTGCCAGTGTCAGCCTACTGAAGGTCTTGTAAACGCTTTGCTTGATATGCTTGTGGATGGAAACTTTGATGTTAAAGTGAACCCTGTAATAAAGGTGATTTATTGATGGAACCATTATATAACTTTTTCCGTGTTGTATCTTTGCTTAAATAGCTACTGCTTACTATAGTTGCACTTCTGTTGCCCCCTAAGTACAGATTACGTATTATGTTTGATTGCCTGCTCTAGAAATTTGTGGCTTGGTTGTACGAGGAAATGGCATTTTAATGACTTTCTTTTGTTTGTTATTTGTAGAATGAAGATGTGATTGTACTTTTCTTGAGTGTTCTACAAAAGGTTTGTAATAGCATCCTCTGTTTTTTCCCTCTTTAGTCATTACATTTTTCTTCTGTTGTTGGATTTCATGCTTTTCTGAATCCTTTCTTGGCTGACTTTATGGTTGGGCAGAGCAGTAACTCATTGCAGCAATACGGGCTTGATGCACTTCAGCAGCTCCTAAGAGATTCCATCTCTAATCGAGCTTCATGTGTCAGAGCAGGAATGCTTAGTTTCCTTCTTGATTGGTTCTCCCAAGAAGAACAAGAAAATGTGATTTTGAAAATTGCACAACTAATTCAGGTCATTGGTGGACATAGCATATCTGGAAAGGACATACGCAAAATTTTTGCCCTTCTCCGTGATCAGGAAATTGGGTCAAGGCAACAGCATTGCTCCTTGTTGTTGACCAGCATCCGCTCTATGCTTAATGAAAAGGGCCCAACTGCTTTTTTTGATCTGAATGGAAATGACTCTGTATGTTCTTACATGAATTTCATTTCTTACTTCCAAATTGTACGTTTCATGTTAGTTTCTCCTTTTATATTAAAAAAAATACTTGTATTCTTTTCCACTTGTAGCCTAAGAAAGCTTAGTTGGGATAATTAATCCTCTTATTCTCTTATTTTAGCATGCCATCACACCGTTGCCTTCTCTGCTCTAGATTTTTATGAAGCTTGTAACTTTGTATCCATCAATGTCACCCATTTTAAGAAAGTAATCTGTAATTTTTTTTGAAACTAAAGGTGTTAGAGAGATCTACAGAATAATTGGTTGTATGTAGTTTTGCAAGTAGATAGTCTAGAGAAGATTGACTATGAGATAAGTCTAGTTGCTTATTTTGTAAGTTACAATGTGAAATTCTCTAGGCCTTGCTAGTTGGGTTAAAACATCTAGTATAAATAGAGATGGTTTCTAATGTGTTTGAACAAGCAAAAAAAAGAGTTATCTAGCAATTATAAGATCATTTTAAGAGATAAATATCCATCATCATCCTTCCACCCATCATTCATTACCACCCCATTCAGTTCTGATTGATTATATTGTGTTCGCAGTGACTCAGTGACTGAATTCTTCTTGTCATTATTATGATGATGTTCACTTAACTGATAGTTTGTTCTTTTTTCTTATCGGTTTTGTAGGGGATTGTAATAAACACACCATTGCAGTGGCCTCTCAATAAGGGGTTTTCCTTTTCATGCTGGGTCAGGATTGAGAACTTTCCTAGGACTGGGACTGTGGGTCTTTTCAGTTTTCTCACCGAAAACGGAAGAGGGTGCTTTGCTATGCTTGGTAAAGACAAGTTAGTTTATGAGGTGAAAGCTTCTTCTCATCTTTATTCTGTTTCCCGCTGATAATTAAGCATATACTGACCGTTTTAATTGGATTTGTACGATCTATCTTAAGAGTTTATCTTCTGTTTTGGGCAGTCTTTCAACCAGAAAAGGCAATCTGTTTCTTTGCCTCTCAATCTTGTCACAAAGAAATGGCATTTTCTTTGTGTTACTCATAGCATTGGGAGGGCATTTTCTGGGGGAAGCCAATTGCGGTGTTATCTTGACGGTGATCTAGTAGCATCTGAGAAATGCAGGTGCTATGCATCTTCTAGTCAACCGTTTTATATGGTTCGTTAGGTATATCTCGAAGTGGAATATATTCTTACTTTAATTTATCTTGCTTCAGGTATGCAAAAGTAACCGATTCCATTACACGTTGTAGAATTGGAACAAAAATATCTCCACCTCTCTGTGAAGAAGAGAAGTCAATGTTCTCTGTTGAGAATTCAGCTCATTTGCTTGGTCAGATTGGTCCAGTGTACATGTTTAGTGATGCCATTTCTTCAGAGCAAATCGTAGGCATCTACTCCTTAGGACCAAGTTATATGTATTCCTTTCTTGATAATGAGGTTGCCGTAGCCTCGGTCAACCCATTGCCCAATGGACTTCTTGATGTGAAGGATGGCCTAGCATCCAAAATAATTTTTGGTCTGAACGCACAGGTTCTCTCTCTCTCTTTCTTCTCGATTGATGCTAGTTCACAATTAATTTTTGTTTTGGATGATTAAGGAACTGAAACAGATATCTATTCGTGCAGGCTAGTAATGGTAAGGCTCTGTTTAATGTTTCACCAATGCAAGACCATGCCATGGATAAGAATTCTTTTCGAGCTTTGGTTATGGCTGGAACACAACTCTGTTCCCGCCGTTTATTGCAGCAGATCATTTACTGTGTAGGCGGTGTTTCAGTATTTTTCCCTTTGTTGACCCAATTTGATAGGTTCGGTACACCAGAAAGTGAACAACTTGGAGATAAGTTGCTTAGGTCAGTTGTAAGGGATTGCCTTACTGCTGAAGTGATTGAGCTCATTGCTTCTGTTTTAGATGAGAGTCTCGCAAATCAGCAGCAAATGCATCTTCTTTCTGGATTGAAGATCTTGGGGTTTTTATTACAGTCAGTTCCTCCTCTGAAACTTAATTTGGAAACACTCTCTGCTTTGAGGCATTTGTTCAACGTTGTGGCAAACTGTGGTAATGTGACTTTTTCTTTCTGTCTTACTATTATAAGCTTTCATGCCTTATCTTATGTTCTTACATCCTTTCTAATAAGTAGAAGGCATGGTCATTCAAAGCTTTGAACTTAATGTTCTAATTGTTTCTAATCTTGTTATTTTGTCTTCTTTCTTCTCCTCCAACTAGGCTTGTCGGAGCTGTTAGTGAAAGATGCTATTTCGAGCATATTTCTTAATCCATTTATCTGGGTGTACACGGATTACAAGGTTCAACGCGAACTATACATGTTCCTGGTCCAGCAATTTGATAATGATCCAAGATTGCTTACGGGCCTGTGTCAGCTTCCACGTGTTATTGATATAATACGCCAGTTCTACTGGGATAAAATTACACCTCGTTCTTCTTATGGGAGCAGGCCTCTTTTGCATCCTATAACAAAACAAGTGCTTGGCAAGAGACCAAGTCAAGATGATATTCGTAAAGTACGCCTTCTTTTACTAAGCCTTGGCGAAATGAGCCTAAGGTAGAGTCTCCTGCACCCTTCCCCCTTCACTGTTATTAAATAATACAGAAGTTAAACAAAAAGTTACAAGCTGGGATTGGCAAAATAAAACAATTATTGAATGCATCCAGAGGTTCTAATGCCATTTGCTGTGGTCATATACATGTTCATGATTGACCATGTTGCATTATCCTAGATTACTTGAGATAACTAGTTTTTATATGTAAAATGTAAATTTGGATTTCAGTGAGTTGTTGTTCAATATTTGATCTGGAAACTTCTGCAATATGCAGGCAGAACGTTGCAGCATCAGATATAAAAGCCTTAACGGCTTTTTTTGAGACAAGTGAGGACATGTCATGCATTGAGGATGTGCTACACATGGTTCTACGAGCTGTTTCTCAAAAGCCTCTGCTTTCATCGCTTCTTGAACAAGTCAATTTACTTGGTGGTTGTCACATTTTCCTTAATCTTCTTCACCGGTATGTCATCTCTATAATTAAGGTCTCAATAAGTAATCCTATATACTTCTTTGCTTCAGCTGTGCTTCATAAGAATAATTTAATCTCTAAACTCGAAGTTCCAAAAGAAAAGAGTATTGGATGCTTCAGTTGTCATTTTTCAACTTGAAGCATGGTCTGCTGCTACAGTCACAACCTATGTTGAAAAAGTCCTGACTAGTCCCCTGCTAGTCCCCGACTACTCCTCAGTCCCCACTTTGCCGACTCGCCTAGGATTGAAAACACTAGTCGGGCCTAATTTTGCCTAAAGCCCCGACTCGGGCCGACTACGGTCGAGCTGACTAGTCCGACTAGTCGGGACTTATAAGAGAGTTTTTTTTTTTCTATTTTCCAATGAGAAGGCTGCCCTAGGGTTTGAAGGTTTGGCTTCTTCACTCATATTCTCATCTCAACATCAATCAAACAAGATTCAAGTAGATTTTGAAGATATCCTCCTCATCAAACCAGATTTCAAGCACATCTCTCTCTATATCTTCTTCATTATTCTTTTAACTACTCTTTCTCTCTCTCTAGAGACCATGTTGTTTTTTCTATAAAAACACAAATTAGTAAGTCTATTTTGATCGTTAATGTTTTATATAATTAGCTGATTTTGTTGTTTTTTTTGTTGATTCGAAAAAATACAGTCCTTTTTTTTACTGTTTTCTTAGTCTTTTACTGTTGAAAGCATGTTTGTAATTGGAATGTAGTTATTAGGGTTTGAATATATCTGTGATTGTTGAATGATTTCATAGTGTTTCATTTAGCATGCTTTTAGAATACTTTGGTTGGTCTGAATTTATTCATATTTGTCTCAAATGTTTATATTTATACCTATACATAATTACTTATACAAACAAAATTATATATTTATATTATACGACTAGTCCCGTGTAAATACGACTATTAGCGACTAAGCCTAGTCCCGGGTCCGTCGACTAGTCCCCGTTGCCGACTTTTTCAACATAGGTCACAACCTCGTGAAAAATGCAGAGATTTCATTTAGTTGACCTAGGGCGGCTTATAACTTCTGCCTGTATACATACAATGCCGTAAGGTGTATTAGATGATAATTGTGCTGATATTTTTCCTATATATATATTAATTGATGTGGAGTTTTTGGTTGTTTCTGTTATGAATAGTAGTGAAAGAGACACTTGATAAGTTCATTCAAGTCACTTGACCTTTCCAAATGGTATAACTTAATAGAAAGGAGTATGAGGAACAGTTGGATCCCTGCTGTTGAAGTAGATCCCCCAACTGTAGCATCTATCCGTTAATTTATTTCCATTTGTTCATAGGGATTTTGAACCAGTGAGGCTACTGGCGTTGCAATTTTTAGGAAGACTTTTGGTTGGTCTTCCATCTGAAAAGAAGGGGGCAAGGTTTTTCAATCTCGCAGTTGGAAGATCCAGATCTCCAGAAGATCAGAGGAAGATTGATATAAGATTGCAACCCATTTTTCCTGCCATATCCGATAGACTTTTCAAGTTTCCATTGACCGATATTTTGTGTGCTACCATTTTTGATGTTCTTCTTGGTGGTGCTAGCCCTAAGCAGGTAGGTATCTGCTTCTGAGTAAGATAGGGTTCCTGCTAGCGTGGTGTTAACTATTCTGCTGCTGATGCAAACGTAATTAAAGGTTTGCATTTGACTGAATTGACGTGCGTTGTCTGCCACAGGTTTTGCAAAAACAGAGTCAGCCTGAAAAACACCGGAGTAAGAGCAATAATTCCCAATTCATCCTACCTCAGATGTTGGTGCTCATTTTCAGATTCTTGTCAAGCTGTGATGATGTGTTTTCTAGAGTGAAAATACTAAGAGATTTACTTGATCTTCTTGACTCAAATCCTTCAAATATTGAAGCTCTCATGGTATGCCGTGATTTTCATTGTTGGAACTATCACTACTTTTTCAAGGATTCTTCTAATTGCATGCATTTTAAATAGGAACATGGTTGGAGTTCCTGGTTAACGACGTCGGTGAGGCTTGATTTGCTTAAGAACTACAAACCCGTGTCACAAGATCGATCTGAGAATAGGATATCCGAGCACAATCTCTCGAGAAACTTATTCTGTGTTGTTCTTTCCCACTATACAAATTCGGTAAAAGGTGGATGGAATCAATTAGAAGAGACTCTGAATTTCCTACTTGTGCATAATCAAGTATTCTACTAATCTCTGTTCTGTGTAATTTTGATATTTATCATACCTCTGTCTGTCTCCATTAACTTACATAATAGTCAAACTGACATGCAACGTCTCAATTTTATTCATTTTTCCTGCAGGAGGACCTTGTATTCCGGAAATTTTTGCGTGATATCTTTGAGGATTTAACAGGAAAGCTCATAGAGTTATCTTCTGGGGATAGCATCTTTGTCTCACAACCAACTCGGGACAATACTTTGTACCTATTGACCCTGATTGATGAGATGCTCATCTTTGATATGGAAATTAAGCTCCCGGTATTTCAACTACCTTTTTAGACTTTATGTTTGTGTTCTGCTTCTTTTTTGTAGTGTTTAATGATCACTAGATTAAGCTTAATTTCGAAATAACACTCCATTTTAGTGATTAGTAATAATACTAGATTATTTTTTGAAACTTTGAATCAATATATTGAAAAAACTAAACAAGCTACACAATAGGGAGGCTACGTTACATGTTAAGACATCCAAGCCTCCCAATTACAGGTTACATGTTACGTCATGTTCTACTAAGTTGCTGCAGCTGTTCTCCTCCTTGAAGATTTTGTTGTTTCTATCTGTCCAAACTCCAAATGCTCCAAATTATGGCTTTTGGGACCATGTTCTTGATTTCTTTGCACCCTTTACTTTTTTTTTTCCGAACCTTGCCAGTGATCTCGATTTTGACTGTCTTCGCTACACCAGCTTACCTTGAGTGTACTGAATAAAGTAGCTACACATGCCTGTGGCGACAGTGGATGAATCTGTGGTTTATCGACTCTGATGCCTCTTTACACATGATGCATCTTTTCATCAGGCTGAATCCCCATCTATTCAATGCATCGTACAAGATAAAATAAATAAATGTAATACAGCTATAACTTAAAATCCCAGGAAGATGTGAAAATACATTTCTTGCACAAGTACAGTAGCATCATATCTCAATTTTAGTCTTCTAGTTTTAACTCAAAAGTATGCACTTCTCTATTTCACACTTCGCAGTATGTCAAAACTCAAAAGTACGTACCCACTGCTTTTCATATTTCAACTTATAATATCAGATTAGTGGTTATATTTGGTAAAGATATATAGGTTTTCTTTCATTTCTTCACTACCCAACTCCCATCATCTTGGAGGCTTCCTGTTTGCGTAGTTGGATGTGCAAGCAGATTCTTATTTTAAACCTTTACTTGATAAAGGAAGGAAGTGCGGCAATTGGTCCCAGCTGCCATTGTCTGGAATATTTGGAAGGATAGAAACAACAAAATTTTCAAGGAGAGGACCTATCGAGCAACATAGATATGGAAGACATCAAAGGAACCTTGTTCTCTTGGATTAGGAAGATAGACAAATTTAAGAATGTTTCTTTTTCGGATGTAGTTTTACATTGGGAGGCTTGGGTATCGTGAGAGATCCCAAGACCTTCTCAATCTCTTTTGTACATAATATTTTTTTTTCTTGTATAGTTCATTCAAAGTTTCAAAAAATAAAATAAATATAACATCGTGTACTTGACAATGTTATAGAGATAGGTTTTGGAGCTTACACAAGGGGTAAGAAATGCTGCTTGAGTGGGGTATGATCATTGGGCTATTCATACCCTTGCCTTAGTGATCATTTATCATCTCCGTTCATATTGCTTCTTTCTATAATGACTGAAACTAGTAGCAATATGTTCCATTATTCAGGCTAGAATACTTCACATTTATTAACAGGAATCTTTTTTCTTGAGACATTTTGTTACCGCAATCTCAAGAAAAAGTTGTCTTTGCTGCAGTATCCTGGAAGCAGCTCAGATTTTCCTCCAGAATGCCTACAGGTTGAAAGTCATAAAGAGCTTAGCCCTTCTTTGACGAAGTATGTTCATCATGATGCCGATGATGAAGTTCCTAGGTACCTACCCTCTCTTGTATGTTTACCTTGCATATAACTGATTCAATGATATCTATCTGATATCACCTATATGTAGTTTATTGTCGCATGGTATTCTGAGTGTCTGATATCAACTACGTAATTGCCTGGTAATGTAGAATAAATCCTGAGTGACGATTGTTGTATCACTTGGCCTGTGACGCTAATAGTGTATCGAATCTAAGACTGAGTCTGCTCTAATTGATGATTGTCGTTCGAATGTGATCACGAAGTCTTCAAAGTTTGGTCTGGTTTTACTTTCTCAAGTTGATAGCCTTTCATTTTTTTCTGAGCATAAGGGTTTACAGAGAGCTTTGAATTGGTCGGTAAGTTAAGTTTTATGATCCAATATCTGAACTCAGTTGGGTTCAACGAATTGCTAAGCGGGATTGGGTCTACTCAATACGGTTCCCACAGTAATAGACGTTGTTGTAGTCACAGGGTGTAGCTTGAACTGCACAATGATGTTTCGATGCGATCTAAATGTCATGTCATTTGGCACGCATGATGATTGGTCCAAGGACAAAGAAGTAAATATAATTGATTGGCTGATGCAAGTCTAGGTTAGATAAATTATAGACGTCGGATTAGTGGTTAAGGGATTCTACGATAATTTGTATATGAAGGTATTTTTGTAACTTGCCTTCTGGGGGAGTATCCAATTGTTAGCATTTGGTGGAACTTACCCATAACGATTCGAGTTGGTCCAAAGCTCAAAGAGTTTTGAGCTTGGCCCAAACCCAGTTAAGAGCTTTATAGAGGGAAAGCACATTGGACTTAGATGTGAGACCGATTCAGTTACAGATGAAGGAACTGTCCGTTAGGTTAGAGGCACTTCAATTAGTTAGAGTACACCCACTAACTGGGGTGCCATAAGGTGGGTGAAGGGAGGTTATAAATGGGTCAATTATGGTTGTTGACATTAATGGTGTGTATTTAATGGACCGTTTTTATGATAGCCTTGGTGGGGTTTTAAGGGCGCCTAAAGTGTAATCTCCCATTAGTTTGTGCATTGAGTATGCATATGAAGGGACTTTTTGCGTATAAATAAATGAAGGCGGCAACTGTTCTGGAACATACAACACACAAGAAGTGGTAGTCCTCCATCTCTCCTTGGTGACAAAACCATAAACCCCTTCCCTATTTCCCATAGCTTTTGGTCCATCACTCCTATCTCCAATTGGGTGATCAAGAAGGCTAAGTTACTAGGAGCATTTGGTGAAGGAGGAACACAGCATCAGAAGGAGGTACCCATCCAAAAGAACCAATAGATTTCATGGTGTTGGTCTTGATTTTGTTCTTGTTATTTTATGTAAATTATTTCGTGGGTGATTCGTATTCAAGATACTTGGGCAATAATTTTTTGTTATTCCGTTGCATCATGGCTTTAAGATGTTTTAATTTCCTGAAAAAATGTTGAAGTAAAGCTTTTTGAGCAAGATAGGGGTCCATTGGAATAACAAAAATAAAATGCTCGAAGCCTTAGATTATATGATTCGACATAATAACTACACATAAAATGACAAAGTTCAAGAAAGAGCTTTATACCTTCTTTGTATTGGTTGATTCCTTTGAACTCCTGTTAATCTTCACGAACAAAAGATCACAAGATGAGACATATACCTCTCGTGTAAAAAGTACTTGTCAAGGCACCAATTAAGTATTATGGCAATGAACGATTCACTAGTAAAATAGATTCTACACACAATGTTAATGTAGGACACAGACACTGGGGCCAAAAGTCATTAAAAATATCCCACTCGGACTGCATTACATGAAACCTATGCGTAATACTCATCTTGTTTACATATGACTCAAATGCATTAGGCAATCATTTGGTGAAAGAATCTGCCACATTCTGCTTAGAATCAGTCCTTGGGTTTGCTCTCTAATGCCTATTTAAAGATGGACGGTTTGCTTCATTGATAAGTGTATTATTTCATCGGAGTGTCTAGAAATGATATCTTTGTAGATATTATGAGTTCCTCTGAATTTTTCTTGATGATGCAGGGGCATCTTTGGGATGCACCTGCCAACTAAAGAGAGCAGCCTAGATCAGTAGTTGCTAGGGCATTTTGGGTATATCTCGGGTAGTGTTTCAGGAATTTAGGTCTTTAAGCAGTTCCCAACTCATGTGGAGTTATCTAATTATTGTTTACCCTGTTATTTATCTATTTTAGTTGGGTAAACTTGTTATTCAAGTTAGATATAAGGTAGGAGTCTCTTATGTTAGAGTTTTAGTGAGATTAGGATTCTCTTGTGCTGTTGTCCATCAGCGCTAACAGTGGAAGGTATATAAATATGACTATTATCATGAATTTTAAAATCTTTTGATCAATAAAAAACCGAAGTTGCTAGTTACCTTTTATTTTCACCATTTTTATGCTTTTGTACTTTTTGTCATGCTCTTTAGTTGTTAGGCCTAGCTTCATTTTCAGTATATCTAACTCTTCCGCGACTGTACATTAGACTGTCTGGCCAAGTGCCTCAAAGCCAAGTTAGACGAAGATATCTACTGTCAATGACGTAAATATTAGTGGTAGTTGTAAAGGGATAAAAAATTCAAGTGGGTTGTAAGTTCATATGCAGTAACAAAAATTTCTTATGTGATGAACATGTTTATGTATACAATGTGGTATTTTAATGCCTCGAAACATGCTTCAAGTGTTCTATAATATATCCCTAACGTGTTAACTTGTTTCGGTGTTTATATTATGTACACCAGCTTCAACTTGGCAGTTGTACCAATAAACCATCCGACAGGGTTTAATGGCCACATAGTTGGTAGTACACTTAACCAGTTTAGTAACTTCTGCTGTCACTTGGGTCATCTTGCCTCAGTCCTAGCCATCCCAGGTGGGAGGAAGAAAATGGTTGGTTCAAATATTTGCATTAGGTGGAACCTACCATGGTTGAACATTTGGAGTATCTTGAACTCTCACCGAGTCACTGTTTAAGTGGTGATTGAAATTTGAAACAATATTTAACTGAAAATAACATTTTATCTAAACCTAATTATGTTGTGTATCAGTGATTCATATCCTTCTTCCCTATTCATTATATGGCTTTCCTATTAGCACCATGTTTTCAGATCTTCTGCACTAACTTGTGGTTCGGAATTATCCTCCTTCTAGAGATCCACAAGCTAGCTCCAATGTGGTTGACATAATTGATGAAGAGTGGTGGAGTCTGTATGACAAGCTGTGGGTTATAATCAGTGAGATGTATGGGAAGGGGCTAAATAAGATGTTACCCAAGTCTTCGTCATCAGTAGGCCCGTCTATTGGACAAAGAGCACGCGGTTTAGTAGAGTCATTGAACATTCCCGCCGCTGAAATGGCTGCAGTTGTTGTGTCAGGTGGTATTGGCAACGCATTGGGTGGAAAACCAAATAAAATTGTGGATAAGGCTATGTTACTTAGAGGGGATAAGTGCCCAAGAATAGTTTTCCGACTTGTTATTCTATATCTATGCAAAGCTTCTATTGAAAGAGCATCCAGATGTGTTCAGCTTGTGAATTCGCTCCTGCCTTGTTTTCTGGTTGTTAGTGACGAGCAAAGCAAGAGCAGACTGCAGTACTTTATCTGGTATGATACTTTTCAAGTTTTGAAGTGCTAAATTGGTTTTACAATTTTACACTCGTCTTTTCTACTTGTATTCTAATTTGTTAGTATGAAAAATAGATTCACAGTTTTTGTACATGTATGGCATTTCTTCCACGTAACATGGTTTTCTGTTGCAAATACTATAGGTCGTTGCTCAATGTCAGATTGCAATACGGGATGCTTGATAATGGGGCTCGTTTTCACGTTATATCACACTTGATCCGGGAAACAGTGAACTGTGGGAAGGTAATGCTTGCTACTAGCATCGTTGGTAAAGATGATCCATCAGATTCAGGCAGCAATGCAAAGGAAACTGACTCCATAAACGCTTTAATTCAAAGAGACAGAGTTCTTATGGCAGTGAGTTCAAAACTTAATTATCTCTTATCTCTAGTAACAGATAGTATGTCATCTTATTGTGGGGTTAATATGAACCAGACTACTGAAAGGCCCCTTAACTATTTGAGGGGTCAACAGAATGAATCACACTACCACATCTAAACTATATAATGCAGGCCCCTTAATTATGGAGTTAACTATGAAAGCAAGAAAGCAATAAGTATATAAAAAAGTGTTAATTTCAAAGATTTCGGGCTGAAATGGCTAAAATCTGTCGGTTTCAAGGGCAGTGTACACAAAAACATACCTACATAAAAGAAATGCAAGGTTTCTTACGAAATTGTTGAAATATTTTGACATACTCTGTTTATCCCAACTTTGAGCAGAAAAATGCTGCAAATCCCATCACAAATACCTTGATTTGAAGTAAGTATGAAACAGAAAGGGCATAGTTAAAAGATTCAGTCCCTATCTTCTTCAATCTTTTATTCGTTTCATCTTCTTCTTAAGCTATGTCATGATCTTCTTATGGGAACAAATCCTAAAAGGGGTTAAGGAGAACTCGCGTAGGAGAAACCCTAAAAGGGCGGCTGGTTTCAAGAAATAAGTTTTTGACTAGAAAGGCGAACACATGCCTACTAAACCAAAAATCTATTATTTTTTGGTTATTTATCATGTACATCAACTTTGATGTACCATGGTGGTAAGAAATATAAAAGTAAAGGGTTAGGGCTAGAATAGTTTTGAACCTAGGTCTTTCGGGACAGCAACTCTCTTCATCAACTAAGCTACTCAGTTTATTATTCTTATTATATTTAATTAGTAGTTAATACCATCACTTAATAAAACGTTAATAATTTATATTCTACCTTAATCAATTGTTGTTAGAGTAAGGTAACATAATTTTTATGGTTCTTTATAATTATATAATCTTGTGACGAAGAATTGCATCATATTTCTATCACTTACACAACTCCATCATTTTTATGGATCTGTTAATATTTCCACATTGACGGAAGTATTTCCACGAATCGACCCACCGAACTATAGGTTGAAATCGACATTCAGTTCGTTTATAGCAAATAATAATGAAATATAAAATTGCGACCAAAGGGATTATTGTATTTCATTTTGATGATGAAGAAAACATGAGGCATCCCTTTGTAAAGTTTGTATATGGTTCCACTTGGGCTTATTGTCATCTAACGAGGACTTTTAATTTGACTGCAATTCTCATATTTAGAAAATCTAGAATTCCTGATTTAGGCATATAAGCTACTAATAGATTTTTCCCAAAGCGAGTTCGTCATCAACTGTAGCAGAACCATCCCCATCCACTAAATTTATCCCTTTTTAATGTACAACTCTTTTGATTGCTGCGAAAGTACTTAATTAGTAAGGCGTTAAGGGGGGTTCAGCTGGGCCATCAATGAGTGGATCGACTCCCACTAGATGGTTCCATCACTATACCTGCTAGGCTGCTGGGATGTAATAGCAGACAGCCCATTTGTCCAGTTGGAATGGTAATTTTCCTTGCGGAATGGATCATTTCCTGTGATCCTTTTAAACCAGGACCAATACAGCCTGATATCTCTAAATGAGTTCCAGAGTCAATTGGGTTCAAATTTACTTCCAGTTAGTTGTTTGAGCACCATTTTACATGTATGATGTTCTATCAGGCGCTCTATCTCATTTTCACCTGTCACACTCAGGTAGTCGATGAGGCGAAGTACGTGAATAACGCACAAGCAGATCGAGCAAAGCAGTTGCAAGAGTTACGTGTTAAGCTGAATGAGAATTCTGTTGCAGAATCTAATAACATAAAATTATTTGAGGATGAAATAGCGAGTAGCTTGAGCTTCATTGTTTCTTCGGATGAGGGCAGAAGGGCTGCTTCCCAACTTGCTCATGAGGAAGAACAACAAATTGCTGCAGTAAGGACACACTTCGCTGTTTTAACTTGGTATTGAACAATGAAGTGGTATAGTCCGCCAGGTGTTAATATGGTTCTCATGTGACACTTGGCGAATCTACTGGAATTTCCATCATCTTTTTTAGAAGATTAATTATATACGAAAACAAAATAATGTAAATACTTCTTCTAACAGGAAAAATGGATCCATATGTTCCGCACGTTGATTGATGAGAGAGGTCCGTGGTCTGCCAATCCTTTTCCAAATAGCATTGTAACACATTGGAAACTTGACAAGACAGAAGATTTATGGAGAAGGCGACTGAAACTGAAACGTAATTATGGTTTTGATGAAAAGCTATGTCATCCTCCATCGGTTAACCCAAATAACGAAGTCAATCAGGTAGGTGAATCAAAAACTGGGTTAGCTAGCCATATTCCTGAGCAAGTGAAGCGTCTTCTATTAAAGGGGGTGCGCAGGATTACTGACGAGGGAAGCTCAGAATCTGAAATTGCTGACTCAATGGAGCAGGATACCTCTCCGCCAGATGGTTCTTCAGAGAAGTACCCTGAGCATTTGAAAGACGACGCACTTCAGAAGGATGGTGTTCAAGATAGAAAGGAGTCTTCTTCCTCTCCACCTGACGCAGAGACTAGTGAGGTATGATTGCATCAAGCTGTATTACACTGGAGCACTTTCAGGATGGAGGGGCCAGTTCTTAACATATCTTGGCTTTTCCAGTAGTGTAAACCTATTGTTTATTCCTTGAGGTTAATTGTCCTCTTCACTGGAAAGTTTTTCAATCGACTTGCACGTGATCTTTCAGGTTCTTATGTCAGTTTTTTGTCTACTTGTGACACCAAAGAGAAAAGTAGCTGGACATTTAGCAATCATGAGAAATGTTCTCCATTTCTTTGGCGAAGATTTGGTGGAGGGAACTGGAGGGTCGTCAGTTTTTAGTAAAATCTGTGTTCCAAGCAATTTAGATTCGAGCAAGCCTGATCATTTGGCAATTCATAATGAAAAGTTTCCCAAATGGACTGGGAATCTGGAAGCGGAAAATGAGAAAGGCCTGACGAGCAATACCAAAGTCACTGATCATAAAGCTTCGCTAAAAAAACAACCCAAAGACATTAAACGACACCGAAGATGGAAATTCTGCAAGGTATAAATCTTTTGTTCAAAGTGACCCGATTCGCTTGTTGCTTTAACTATTCCATTAACTGATGCTTCTTACTAACATTATTTTGGTAGATAAAATCTGTTCACTGGACGCGTTATTTGCTAAGATACACAGCAATCGAGATTTTCTTCAGTGATTCCGTTGCCCCTGTATTTTTCAACTTTGCGTCGCAAAAAGATGCCAAGGATGTCGGAATGTTTATCGTCTCCTCAAGAAATGAATCCTTGTTTCCAAAGGGAACTTCCAGGGACAGGAGTGGAGTTATTTCCTTCATTGATAGACGTTTGGCACTAGAGATGGCAGAAAGTGCACAAGATAGCTGGAGAAGAAGGGATATGACTAACTTCGAATATTTAATGATACTTAACACACTTTCAGGTAGATCATATAATGATCTGACTCAGTATCCTATATTCCCTTGGGTGTTGGCTGATTATTCATCAGATAAACTTGACTTCAACAAATCGTCAACCTTTCGAGACCTCTCAAAACCTGTGGGAGCTCTTGATCGGAAGCGGTTTGAGGTAGCATTCCTCTACTATTTCATAGTAGCACATTTCTTACTATAACATTTTATGAGGGATTACTCTATTCATGTCAAAACTACCTCATCCCTATGTTTCAATTGCTCTACAGGTTTTCGATGATAGGTATAGGAACTTTTGTGATCCTGATATTCCCAGGTTATTATCAAATCATATTTCATAACACTCAGCTGTTACTTTGATAGAGGTCTAGCTACTTCGATGATTTAGCTTCATATCCGATGACATTGCTCTTGCTATCTTTTGCAGTTTCTACTATGGGTCTCATTATTCAAGCATGGGGATTGTACTCTTTTACCTACTTAGGTTAGAGCCCTTCACCGCTCTGCACCGTAATTTGCAGGTACTTAACTTTGGAAGCAACTTCTTTATCGTTGAATTTTTTAAGAGTGTGTTAGTTCTCTAATGGGTAAGTTTGTCTAGATATCCAAATTTTACATTTCAATCTTTCCATAGAAGGAGAAAATTCCTTTCTTTCGGTTTTTTCACTTTTGGTCTTAATGAAACCGTCCTCTCTGGCTATCATGGCAGTACTTTTTATTGCCACTATTAATAGGTTAGTGTGTACTGAATCGCACCCAAACTAATCTAGGTCTTGTTTGACGCTCAATCTTTTCTTTTAACACAAAATGTTCTTGTTTGCTGAAAACCTATATAATATTCCTAAGTCAGTTTTTGATATGCAAAATGTAAACTAGTTTCCAAAAACAAGTTCTTGGATCACGAACTAAATGGGCTTATCGTACTTGCTTATTTTCCAAAGTTTAGGGGTCAGAAAGGGATGGTGCGAATTGGCCAAAAGACGCCTCTAATGGCTTAGTCTTTAGGTATCTGGATCATTTACTAAATCATTGATCAAGGACTTTGATTACAACAACTATCTTCTTCTGTTGTGGTACAGGGGGGTAAATTTGATCATGCAGACCGCCTCTTCCAAAGCATTGAGGCAACTTATAGGAACTGCCTTTCCAATACTAGTGATGTGAAGGAACTAATTCCTGAATTCTTTTACATGCCTGAGTTTCTTGTAAATTCAAATTCTTATCATCTTGGTGTCAAACAAGATGGTGAACCGTTAGCTGACGTTTGTCTCCCACCTTGGGCCAAGGTATGTTTTCATATGTATATGAATATGAGTAATTGTACATAGATTGTATTAATTTCATTTTGTTCTTTTTTTTGTGTATTTTAAACTGATTATCACTCAAAATGTTAAAACACCTTTAGCTCAACATTTTTCAAAGAACCTTCCTATTATTACTTAAAGTAGTAGGTTTGAAATTAATTTTTACAGGGATCCCCTGAAGAGTTCATACAGAAAAATCGGGAAGCTCTTGAAAGTGAATATGTGAGTTCTAATCTCCATCACTGGATTGATTTGATATTTGGTTACAAACAGCGTGGAAAACCTGCAGTTGAGGTATACCGATAATTTAATAATTATTCAACATTACCACTAGAAATCTGTCTGCAACATATTAATCGTTGAGGATGAAATGTTAATTACAGGCAGCAAACATTTTTTATTACTTGACATATGAAGGTGCTGTGGATCTGGAGAAAATGGAAGATGATTTGCAGAGAGCTTCTATTGAAGATCAGATAGCAAATTTCGGTCAGACGCCAATTCAGATCTTCCGTAAAAGGCATCCTAGAAGAGGGCCGCCAATCCCAATTGCTCATCCTTTGTATTTCGCTCCTGGTTCAATCAATCTGACTTCTGTTGTTTCTAATGCTATTTATCCACCTTCCGCTGTATTATTCATCGGTGTATTGGACTCAAACATCATTTTAGTAAACCAAGGTCTCACCATGTTAGTCAAGATGTGGTTGACCACCCAACTTCAATCTGGAGGGAATTTCACCTTTTCTGGTTCACAGGTTTGACACATGATGCTTCAAAATTTCCACATCATTTTATGGTTTGATCTCTTGGTTATCAATAGTTATTGTCTTTAGACTGAATGTAGCTAATCAAATTTTTACAGGATCCATTTTTCGGTATTGGTTCAGATGTTCTTTCTCCTAGGAAAATTGGTAGTCCACTGGCAGAAAATGTTGTGCTTGGATCCCAATGTTTTGCTACAATGCAAACTCCATCAGAGAACTTTTTGATTTCATGTGGAAATTGGGAAAATAGTTTCCAGGTGATATCTTTAAACGATGGAAGAATGGTGCAGAGTATTCGCCAGCACAAGGATATAGTGAGCTGTATTGCAGGTCTCTCTCTCTCTCCTGTGTAACTTTGTTAGTTGATGCATGCTTTTTACCAGATAAGTTTAATTGTTAGTCGCAGCTTCTTGTTTGTCAACCTTATGTCTTATGAAACTCCGTTTATCTTGTAGTGACATCTGATGGAGGTATCCTTGCTACTGGAAGTTATGACACAACAGTAATGGTATGGGAAGTGTTTCGCTCCAAATCCACAGAGAAGAAAGTTCGAAATGCACAAACGGAGATGCCCAGAAAAGACTACGTCGTCATTGAATCTCCATTTCATATTCTTTGTGGACATGATGATATAATTACATGTTTATTTGTTAGTGCAGAACTTGATATAGTTATCAGTGGCTCAAAAGATGGAACTTGTGTTTTCCATACTTTACGGGAAGGAAGATATGTAAGATCTCTTCGACATCCATCTGGTAGTGCCTTGACAAAGCTTGTTGCTTCTCAACATGGTCGAATTATCTTTTATGCCGAAGACGATCTCAGTTTACATATGTACTCTATTAATGGGAAGCACATTAGCTCTTCTGAATCTAATGGCCGCCTAAACTGTATTGAGCTCAGCAGTTGTGGTGAGTTCCTGGTCTGTGCAGGAGACCAGGGTCAAATAATTGTTCGTTCTATGAGTTCACTCGATATTGTAAGGAAGTATGATGGAGTTGGAAAGATAATAACATCTTTGAAAGTGACAGCAGAAGAGTGCTTTTTAGCTGGGACGAAGGATGGAAGCCTTCTTGTATATTCTATAGAAAACCAGCTTCGGAAAACAAGCCTTTCCCGAAATACAAAATACAGAACTTCAGCGTCATGACGTCATCAATTTTGAATTGTTGCTGTTATTGCTAAATCCCTGCTTACTCCCGAGGTATTCTATTTTGATACTGCTTTAGTTTAATTTATGCGTCTACATCACAAATTGACGATAGTTTTGGTTCACATGGACTACTGTTGGTTCTGTGTGCTATCTAGTTTCCTGACTTGATATCTATTTGTGCATACTTCTCATGAGTGTTTATAATGATAAATAATTCAACTCCCTAAGATCCTGAAAAGACTAACAAGAAATTTATAAATCCTTTTTTAGAATCACTAAGGTTCAGTTCTCGAATCATAGCAACAAAATCTAGACAGTTGAAGTCTGTGCTATATTGTATTGGATTCCATGACTGAAGACATAGCACACCTGGAGTCTTTATACTGATTAATCCGAAAACATCATACTCATACTTGATTGAGGTTGTTTAATCGAATAACACGCCACAAGTCATTCTTACCCTAGTAATTTGTATGTATGTTTTGGGAAATTATTTTCGTCTGGACTGTGCCATTATTGATGTAAATATCTAACTGAGTTATTACTTTTTCTTAGGAAAACACCGAGAGAAAGAAAGTCGAGCCCTTCCCAACAGGGCGTGCCTCCCCAGTACCTTGTTGAAGACTTTCATCTCTTTGACCTTCACTACACCAGCAGGATGATATCGTAAATTGATATTAATGACAGGTAACATCGCTGGGACTTCCAAATTTGTACATATAGCCTCTGAACCCTAATTCGCTCGATAAAACAATAATTTTCTTGCCTTCTCAATTAACCAAACTAGAGAAGGTTGTAATATGTATATGCGGGTTGCGATTCATTCATCCTGTGTGTTGTTCAGGAGGTAACCCGAACAGGAGATACAATGATTTTCTCATAGCATTGAGTTAGAAATTTGATTTCTGTTACATTAGATTTCATACTTCTTTTTTAAACTTTTAAAGTGGCAAGATTAGGTTTTATACCAGATTTTTTGTATTCTAGTAGGGTTGGTCACTTATGCTGCTCTTTTAATACTATAATCAGTTCAATCTGAAACCTTGTAGCTTAAGAGTAGAGTTAATTCCTATATGGCCCCCTACTTTGTGACCAGCTTCCTTTATGGCCCCCAAATTTCTGTAAATTCAAATATGGCCCCCTATTTTCATGGAAATGTCATACTACCCTTCCCATTAATATATTTTCAAAATAAAATAAAAAACAAAAACCTAAATTCCACCTCACTTCCCTCTCCACCACTCATCTCTCTCCACGTCACCTCTCTCTCCAACTCACCTCTCTCTCTCTCCAAGTCAGCACTCTCATGAAGGTCGCCGGCCGGCGACCTTCAAACTTAAAAAAAAAATAAAAAATTTCACTCACCTCTCTCTCTCTCCAAGTTAGCACTATCATGAAGGTCGCCGGCCGAAAAATTTTCCGGCCGGGCGACCTTCAAACTTTTAAAATTCGGCCGGGCGACCTTCAAACTTTTAAAAAAAAAAATTTCACTCATCTCTCTCTCTCTCTAAAAATTCCGGCGAAGGGAAAGCCCCTTCGCCGGAATTTTTAGAGAGAGAGAGAGAGATGAGTGAAAAAAAAAAAAAAAATTTTTTTTTTAAGTTTGAAGGTCGCCGGCCGGAAAATTTTTCGGCCGGCGACCTTCATGATAGTGCTGACTTGGAGAGAGAGAGAGGTGAGTGAAATTTTTTTTTTTTTAAGTTTGAAGGTCGCCGGCCGGAAAATTACCTTCAATGAGAGTGCTGACTTGGAGAGAGAGAGAGAGAGAGGTGAGTTGGAGAGAGAGGTGACGTGGAGAGAGATGAGTGGTGGAGAGGGAAGTGAGGTGGAATTTAGGTTTTTGTTTTTAATTTTATTTTGAAAATATATTAATGGGAAGGGTAGTTATGACATTTCCATGAAAATAGGGGGCCATATTTGAATTTACAGAAATTTGGGGGCCATAAAGGAAGCTGGTCACAAAGTAGGGGGCCATATAGGAATTAACTCTTAAGAGTATTTGCTATCAGTTGAGCTGAATCTCAAAAAATTGTTATTTGAAGAGAATTTGTGCTATGTCATTGAATTCATAGGAAAGTTCGCTTTCCAAAACCGAAATTCGGTTAGTTCATGTGAAAAGACTTTTTGATCGAAAGTCATATCTTAGAGGAATTTTTGCTTTAAGCCTAAATTGTATAGTTAAAGCTTTTAAAATCAGATCAATTTTTTAAATGTGCGAGATTTCCTTTATATTCGAAGGCGCTACTGTACAAGAATCTTCTTTGAACTAGGGGTTTGAGTCTTCAAACAATGGAATTTGGTATTAGAAGTTAAAATTCCTCGTCGCGAAGTTATGAATCTTTATCAGGAAGTAATTTTACATCAGCAGCTGAATTTCATGTGATTGTGACACTGGTGGGATTTGTGTCAAAACTGAATTTTGACATTGGTGAGGTTTGTTTCAAAGCTGACATCACGCAAATTTCATTGAAATACGATTTAAAATGTTTAGATAATTGGAATCGGTTCTAAGAGTTAAAATTCCAAGGAGAGAGAAGCTATGATGTTATAGACAAACCCAAATTTTGTCGTCGAAATTTCATTTAGAATTTAAAGCTATAGCACCGATCCTCGAAATTTCTTTTAAAATTTAAAGCTATAGCACACCAATTTATGGATCTTGCTCGAAAAGACAATTCACATGAAAAGTAGGGGTGGCAATGGGTACCCGTTTACCCGAGAACCGAACCGACCCCGAGTCTAAATGGGTAGGTACTGGGTATAGGTTTTAGATCCATTAAGGAAATCGGGTCTTAAATGGGTATACCCGAAAGGACCCGACTAGGAGGCGGGTCCTTATCGGGTATATCCGCCGGGTACCCGACGGGTAATGGGTACCCGAGATAATACGAAAAAATACCCTAGATTATATAGTATTCTTGTACGTCAGGGTTTTTCTCACCAAGTTACCAACTCACCAAGTTATGAAATTTCTCAAATCCTCTTTTGCTTGGTTGAAAACTAATTTATAAAACACAAAAGTGAGCGAGTTAATATAACATAAAGGTTCATTTCTTCTTTCTTAATTCCCCTAATCTCTAATCTCTTATACTCATCAACTATTGTACCCGAGATATTAGCTTATTTAAGGATCTATGTCGTTTATGATATTTCTTTTCACTAGATTCATGCAAATTCTTCTCTTTAAGAAATATTTGATATACTTTTGTGAATACCCAATGGGTACCCGATACCCGATGGGTACCCGAGAATTTTAAAGGTTCCGGTTCTGGATCCTTTGATTGAGGTACCGGTACCGGAACCGTCAAGAACCGAAACCGTTACGATTTATAGGTTCCGGTTCTGGATAGTTAAATACCCGAACCGGAACCGACCCGTTGACACCCCTAATGAAAAGTCTGTATTTTGTACTAGGTGGCCAATACGCGGACAACCGTTTCTCTTATATGGACAACTATCTTATGTGGACAACGCAAAAAAATTAAATTTTTATATGGACATCGATTTCAAAGGGGACAACTCTCTATTATTTTCACTGAAGTCCTCTTAGAATCAGATGTATTATTTGATGACCTCCCTCTTTCTCCATAAACCCTAGGTTAGTTTAGTCTTCATCTTTTCTATTACTTGTTCTTCATCATCACCCAAATTTTTAGAGAGAGAAATTCCTTGGAGAAGCATTGGTGGTTATGGCATCAAACAAATGCAAGGGAGTTGTTGTAGAATCTTTCCAAAGACAAAGGTTAGAACCCTCAAACTCTAAAACCAACCATGAAGAAGAAAATGGTACTGATGGCAGAGAAAATTAGAGAAGATGTGGAAGACGAAGATGGATCTGTTGGTTCCGACTCTGAAAACGATGTTGAAGAGGACGATGAATCTGGTAACTCGGGTTGTGCAAAAATATGGCATAACAGAACATCGCTTGCGGCATAATCAGAAAACTTGCAGATTTTCGTTGGTTTTCTGCGAAAATATGGCATAACTGAAGTTAAGTTGCGACGAAAATCTGGAAAATTGTCCGATTTTGCCAGATTTTCGTCGCAAGTTATGTTCTGTTTTACCTCATCAATGTCATTAATGCCTATTATGGAAACGCCTGGAAAAACTTCTTCAGGTGCAGATTGAGGGATTTTGTCTTCTTCATCCATCTAGGGTTTGATAAAAAAAAAATGGTAGAAACTACAATTTACTTTTAGTAGAAGCAGGGCCGTGCCTGAGAATTTAGGGGCCCAGTGCAAAAATTTAGTTTGGGCTCTTCGTGTATTCCAAATATAAAAAAAATTACAAACAAAATGATAACGAATTCAAAATAATTTGACTATAAAGATAGTCGGTCGTTTATTTATCAACTCAAAATGTATTTAAAAAGTACTTGAAGCAAAAAATATTACTTAAAATTTTTTCTCCTTACATTTTTTGAAGCAAAATCATCAACTAAATTAAAGCGACTGATGTAACAAGTCAACAATGAGTTATTGCTCTAGTAGCTAATAAATTAAGACGATTGCCAAGTTTCATTAAAAACAAATTATAACGACTAAATAACAACAAGAAGAGAAATAAAAATAGCAAAAAAGATATATTACCCTGTGATATTGATGCAATTATTTCAACTTCAATATATCAATACACTAGTAGTAATTTGGAAGAAGACTTGAGTAGGATAATAAAAACTTGTTGCACCCACAATTTATAAAAAAAAAATAACAATCTAAACAACACACAAACGGACTATGCCCATTCTAAAAAAAAAGAAACAAATTAGCCTACTTTTTAGTATCTAGGAAAGTGCTTTTGGAAAGGAGAGAATAAAATCAATAGCAATAAAAAAATTAGAGAGAGAGAATAATATGGTGGAGAGAGAAAGGAAAGTAGAGTGAGAAAAGGTAATAACCTAGAGAGAGAACGGAAAATACCGATGTGGGAGAGTGGGCGGTGGGCCCCATACGTACTAAATATCCCTATATTTCTTCTTCTTTTTCAAACTGCCCCAGTTTTCTTGTAAGTTTGACCGTTTCAAGCTTTTCTTTCTTAATTAAAAACAGACTAGTATACACTATGGATAGTTGAAAAATTTTGGGCCCACGTGAGTGGGGGGCCCAGTGCGGGCGCCCTGCCCGCACTGGGCACCGCACGGCCCTGAGTAGAAGTGAAGAAAGAAGAATAAGACTAAGAAGAGATTTTGTCTTCTTCATCCATCTAGGGTTTGATAAAAAAAAAATGATAGAAACTACAGTTTACTTTTAGTAGAAGTGAAGAAAGAAGAATAAGACTAACAAGAAGGAAGAAGATGAAGAAGAAGACAGTTTAGGTTTTCAATCTTTAACTATTATTTTTGTTAGTAGTCCACAAGTTACTAATTATTAGTATTTAAGACTTTATGGTGTTGTCCCCTTATTAAATCAAAGTCAACTAAGTCAAGCATAATTGACTCGCATCGGGCCCGAAAATAGTTGTCCATATAAGAAAAACAGTTGTCCGCGTATTGGCCACCTTGTACTATCCAGACTAGGGAAATTCAATTCAAAACTCGAAGACTGTCATGCACATTTCCAGGATGCCACTTCATGGAAAAGTTACCGATGGACTTGTTTTTTTTTTTTTGTTGAATACCGATGGACCTTGGTTGGAGAACCATTTCCCAATTGAATTTGGAGTGATTTCGAGATTAAATCAAAATTCAAAGTTATATCCCACAAACTTCTTTTCGGAATGCGGTTTTCAATGTAAAGCTACATATATCATCCAACAGTCATCGTACATGAACAGGTTGAATATTGTGCAATTCTAAAATGGATGAAATTTTGTTCACCATTCGAATGTAATATAACATGCCAATTTGCTTAAAAGACTGTTTTCAATGTAAAACATTAAAATTCGTCCTAAAATTACTCATATTGGAATCCTAGATCTTTAGATGGAAAATCATTTTACATGAACGGGCTAAATTTTATAGAAAATCGAAATCGGTGAGATTTTCTTCAGAAAGTTATAAATAACAACCCATTCGGAAAGGAAAAAGTACTACCACTACATATGTAAACTTTGCAGTTCGGGTGTAGTTGCTATGGTCAACTTTGAAGTAGTTAACAAAATAGTGGAGCAATTCAACAAAAAAAAAATAGTGGAGGTCTGGCAAAGTGATCTAACAATTCATATAACCATTTTTTTTGGCTACCTCAAATTTCAAAATGAGAACTACTCTCAATAGGTGTAACAACTTTAATACTAAAAGTCAACAACCCTTGGTTGGAGTGTAAGGGGTATCGTATTCCATTCTAGAGATCAAGGGTTCGTGACATGCTGAAATGTTTTTGAGTTGTTTGAGTAGTATAACGCAGCATAGTATTAGGGCAAGCAACCGAAGTACAAGATTCTTGTTTTATGGACACAATTTTTTCAACTTATTTATGTTAAATACTTTTCTAATTCCAAAATTTGTTGATAACAATTGTTAAAAACTCTGGGCAAATTGTTATTTGTTTTTTTTTTTGAGAAATCGATTACGATTTACGCTAGTCGTTACAAGGCATTAAAGATGTCACGATAACCGCCTAAGTTAAACCAACAGATAAAGAGGCTTAAAGTTCGACAACATATTCTTTATTTAGTACCTAAATTACACGAAATAAATCTTGGTGGTAAACTGCTTCCACCGAGACTCAATCCTACAACTTCATGGACTTAAGAGTCGTCCTACCATTACACCGAAGGGTGGTAGTCAGCCAAAAAGTTATTAATTGTTAGAACAATTCATATTTCTTTAGTGCTATTTCAGCACTATAATGGCTACAGTTAAAAGATCACATAGGATTTAGAGTTTACGCTGAGATTTGAGGTAGTTAACAAAATCGGTCACGTAAGAGTCATTCAATTTGTTATTCCCGAACACTTCACTCATCTCTTTGGCTTTCTTCCTCAACACTTCACCTTCTTCACTCACCATTGCAACCTTCAATGACTTGGCCACTGACTCACTACTAAACGATCCGTCTTGTTCATTCCTTGGTATCTCCAAACCAACTTTTTTCCCTTCGAAAATCCTAGCATTCAAACCTTGATCATTTAACATGGGTAGAAGAATTAAAACTCGGCCGAGTGAAAGACCCTCAATCAGTGAGTTGAACCCACAGTGAGTCAGAAACCCACCTATACTCGGATGCCTCAATATTTTTACTTGGGGCATCCACCCCATGTAGACAACACCACGACCTCTTGTTCTTTCTTCAAACCCTAATGGTAAACTAATCGACTTTTCGACCAATCCAGGAGGCTTTCTCAGTACCCAGAAGAAAGGTAACTCGGACGATTCCAAACCAAGAGCCAACTCATTCACTTGTTCTTGAGTTAATTCTGATTCAGTCCCTAATGCCACATAAACTACGCACCCTTCTTCCTGCTTGTCTAACCATTCCTTTATTTCCACCCAACTTCCATTATCTTGTGCTTTTTCATCCTCACTTTCTCCCATTAATGGAGGAAGCAATCCGATCGGAATTAAGGGTTTTTGGTAGAGCTGACCGAGTAGACTCAACCATTTAGATTCAAACTCGGTACAACTTCTAATACAGATAAAGGTGCTATCTCTAATTACCATCCCAAGCCTCTGTGCATCAGGAACACCATTTTCATCTTGTGGAGCTCCCTTGGAGTATAACAATTCATGTAACCGATAAACAATATCAGAGTCGAAGGGGACCCACTTCGGCACGGTCGTATAATCCTCAAGATTCACACGGGTGTTGCTAAGAAGCTCAGATGGTGGGCCAATAAAAGCCATTGTAGCTGCAGGAAAAACAGAGAAGTGAACACAAGGAACACCCAAGTTTTCAGAGATTTTTGGTAACCAATAAGAAGCAAAGTCATGGATAATCCAATCTGGTTTAGAGTTTTCAATGAAAGAAGAAAAAGAAGATTGTAATCCATCAAAAGCTCTTTTAAGGACTTGTAGTTTTTCGATAGGAACGTCGGTAGAACACTCTGCATTTTCGGGTAAATTTTGGATGTGGTCGTGAGAGAAGGGAAGGGTGATAAGAGTAATGAGAGAAGAGAGATTTGATGGGATTTGGGGAAGTCTTTGGATGTTTCTTGGAGTGGAGATGAAGGAGATTCTAATACCCTTCAAAGCTAAGGATTTGGATAGATGAAAAAAGGGGATAAGATGACCCATGGCTAACCATGGAAACATGACCACATGAACATCTTGTCCTCGTTGTTCTTTAGTATCCATGGCTGCAAGAAGAGACTAGGTATGAAGAAGATGAAGTTGACCTCTTCAAGATGAGGCACATGAATTTGTTAACTTAAAGTTTGTCTTAAATATGAAATTACATGTCTATGAAAAGATGCCTTGCAACAATAAAATATGAAAAGATGCCATTTTTATTATAAAAAGATATCTTGCAACAACAAAAAATAAAAACACCTGTTTTTCTGACATAGCATTCCCCACCTTCATAATTTCAAAGTTGAGAGATTTTATAGGCCCCAAGTGAAATGGTTCATGGAGAGGCCCTGTAAAACTTCCCCGTTAACATTCTTACAAGCAATAATGGTATGTACATAAATATGCAATGGTTCTATTTTTCTATTAAATTTCACTATATTCTCTTTTTTCCCATCAATTTACTTTCTTAAGGGACCGTTTGATGCGTGTGAAAATCACTTTTTTCTGATGGGAAAGAAAACTAAGGTTTTCTCACACAAATGCATTTTTTGTACGGTTGGAAAACATTTGAGATAAACTTTTAAGAGCACACGAAGATATTACTGTTAGCGCTCTTATTTTACATCTAAAGAGGTGCTAGTTATAAAAAACTGGGGCGCCTTTAGTTCCCAATTCTATCTCCCCTTCCCAGCTACTTCTCTCGTTCTCATTTCTGTATCTCTCATTCTCAGTTCTCTATTTGTCTAGTTGTCAGATCAAAAAAATGTGATGGTGTGTTTGGTTGCAGGATTCCTAAGTAGGATTCCTATCAAAAGTGGAATTTAGTAGGAATCATGAATCCTTGGTCTGTTTGGCTACCAAGAATCCTATGACTCTTGAATCCTAAGGATTCCTAATTCCAAAATTTGTATTGGACCAAAATCCCACCCTGCCCCCTAGGATTTGCTAGGATTTTGGATTAATGAACCTAAATTTCAAACTTAAAATCAACAAAAAAATATTTCTTTTTACAAAATCATTATTTTTTTTCAAAATCATTGTTTTTTTTCAAAAATCATATTTTTTCTAAAGACGTTTAAAAATACTCAAATAATAGTAAGTCATAGGATTCTTAGTTACCAAACAAGCCAATAAATATTACTTGGATTCATGAATCCGTGGAATCATGAATCCCAAGGACTCATGAATCCGGGGATTCATGATTCCGCCATCCAAACACACCATGAATAGAATACATAAACTTCCCAGCTACATAAACTATGTCAGTATTGTATACATCTGTTATGAAAAAAAACTCACCATCTATTATCAAACAATCATTTCACACGAACTGATCGAATATTGCGATTCCAAGATCGATGAAATTTCGTTCAAAATTTAAAGGTAGTACAGCACCCGAATTTCCTTAAAAGATTTTCAATGTAAAGACATAAAAATTCGTCTTTTTTTCATTGAAAAGACATTTTTCAAAATTCAAAACCCAAACAAATTTTCTTCAAAAAAAAAGAAAAGAGGTTTTGAATGCACTCTTGAACTTACGACTTTATTGCAAATTTCCATTTTTTCGATATAGTTATATGGTCCGTGCAGTATCAAAACGGTCCAAGTAGTCGAGCAAGCTAGTATTGTTCCTCCTTTACAATCATCTATATTTAGACCAAACATAAAAAAGAATAAGCAAGATTAGTAACATCCTAAATGGGTTTTTCTGTTTCTAAAGCTCCATATGACATGATATTTTTTGTTTTCCTTTATACCCATGTCTAAACAAAGAATAGAGTAAAGATCACTTTATTCTTATGCACTTGATCGTTTCATCCCGAGTATCTCCAAGTACTACTATTACAGTTGTAAACTTGCAGTTCAGGCGATTATTATGTTCAAGTTTGAGGTAATTAGTTCACATATAAGAAGTACAAGATTCTTGTTTTATGGACACAATTTTTTCTTTTGTGTTAATCACTTTTCTTATTCCAAAATTTGTTGAAAACACTTGTGCACATTCTGGGCTATTTGTTACTAATCGCTACAACATTTCGTATTTCTTTAGTGATATTTCAGTACTATAATTGCTAGAGTTTAAAAGTTCACAGAGGTTTTAGGCTTTAAGGTTTACGTTGAGATTTGAGGTAGTTAACAAAATCGGTCACATAAGAATCATTCAATTTGTTATTCCCAAACACTTCACTCATCTCGTTGGCTTTCTTCCTCAACACCTCACCTTCTTCACTCACCATTGCAACCTTCAATGACTTAGCCACAGACTCACTACTAAACGTTCCGTCTTGTTCATTCCTCGGTATCTCCAAACCAACTTTTTTCTCTTCGAAAATCCTAGCATTCAAACCTTGATCATTTAACATCGGCAGAAGAATTAAAACTCGGCCAAGTGAAAGACCCTCAATCACTGAGTTGAACCCACAGTGAGTCAGAAATCCACCTATACTCGGGTGCCTCAATATTTTTACTTGGAGCACCCACCCCCTGTAGACAACACCACGACCTCTTGTTCTTTCTTCGAACCCTAATGGTAAACTAGTTGACTTTTCGACCAATCCAGGAGGCTTTCTCATAACCCAGAAGAAAGGTAACTGGGACAATTCCAAACCAAGAGCTAACTCGTTCGCTTGTTCTTGAGTTAATACCGATTCAGTACCTAGTGCCACGTAAACTACACGCCCTTCTTTCTGCTTGTCTAACCATTCCTTTATTTCCACCCAACTTCCATTATCTTGTGCTTCTTCATCCTCACTTTCTCCACTTAATGGAGGAAGCAATCCGATTGGGATTACGGGTTTTTGGTAGAGCTGACCGAGTAGACTCAACCATTTAGATTCAAACTCGGTACAACTTCTAATACAGATAAAGGTGCTATCTCTAATTACCATCCCAAGCCTCTGTGCATCAGGAACACCATTTTCATCTTGTGGAGCTCTCTTGGAGTATAACAATTCATGTGACCGATAAACAATATCAGAGTCGAAGGGGACCCACTTCGGCACGGTCGTATAATCCTCAAGATTCACACGGCTGTTGCTAAGAAGCTCAGAAGGTGGGCCAATAAAAGCCATTGTAGCTGCAGGAAAAACAGAGAAGTGAACACAAGGAACTCCCAAGTTTTCAGAGATTTTTGGTAACCAATAAGAAGCAAAGTCATGGATAATCCAATCTGGTTTAGAGTTCTCAATGAAAGTAGATAGAGAAGATTGTAATCCATCAAAAGCTCTTTTAAGGACTTGTAGTTTTTCGATAGGAACGTCGGTAGCACACTCATTATTTTCGGGTAAATTTTGGATGTGATCATGAGAGAAGGGAAGGGTGATAAGAGTAATGAGAGAAGAGAGATTTGATGGGATTTGGGGAAGTCTTTGGATGTTTCTTGGAGTGGAGATGAAGGAGATTCTAATACCCTTCAAAGCTAAGGATTTGGATAAATGAAAAAAGGGGATAAGATGACCCATGGCTAACCATGGAAACATGACCACATGAACATCTTGTCCTCGTTGTTCTTTAGTATCCATGGCTGCAAGAAGAGACTAGGTATGAAGAAGATGAAGTTGACCTCTTCAAGATGAGGCACATGAATTTGTTAACTAAAAGTTTGTCTTAAATATGAAGTTATTCGTGTCTATGAAAAGATGCCTTGCAACAATAAAATATGAAAAGATGCCATTTTTATTATAAAAAGATATCTTGCAACAACAAAAAAGTGAAAACATGTGTTTTTCTGACATAGCATTCCCCACATTCATAATTTCAAAGTTAGAGAGATTTTATAGGCGCGAAGTGAAATGGTTCATGGGGAGGCCTTATAAAACTTCCCCGTTATAGTCTCTCTCTCTCTTCAACTTTCTTCTTCTTCTTCCTTCTCGTTATAGTTTTAGTGTAACCCTCGCCAGATTCGGCGAGGGTTACACCTCTCTTTCCCTTTATTCCTCTCTCTCGTTGTTCCTCTTCCATCTTCTCTCGTTATCAAACCCCGTCTCTTTTTCTCCGATTTTCAGTCTAGTAAACCATTTAAATCCTTTTCCCCCTCTCACTCTCTCTTGATTTTACTGTAAATCTGTTCGCGGTGGGCTATTAGATCATGCAAGATCTGGTAGTGGTGGAGTATTTCAGATCTACTGGTTTCGAGTGATCTTTGGTGCGAATGGGTTGTCTGTCGATGTGATGGTGGTGGAGTGCTTCAGATCTGGTAGACTTTTCCGGTGAAGGGTGGAAATGACTTTGGTTATGGTTTATATATGATTAACAATGAAGATCTGGGTTGAAAGAACAAGGAATCACTTTCATCAATAACAAATAAGAAGGAATTGACTCGTTGAGACTTTCTGAGTTGATTATTCCTTCCGGTGATGACGGCGGTTTTTTCTACAGTGGTAACGGTTATCCGGTGAAGACGGCGGTGGTTTTCCGGCGACAATGGCAGTTTTCCGGCGAAAACGAAGGGGATGTAAATTTAGTATTTTCTTAATTTGTATTTTCAATTATTATTGTTGTAATTTGCTTTTAGTCAGACCTTTAGGGTCTCCTTTCACGGATCTTTAGGATCCTTTTTGTCAAACCTTTAGGGTCTTTTTTCTCGGATCTTTAGGATCCCAATAGTGTCTGTGTCTAGTCTAATTTCTTTCTCTTCATGAGGCACTTTGCATTTAAAGGCATGCAACTCTCATGAAGTTTTCAGAGGAGAGAAATAAGAATTCATCCATGTAAACATTGTGTGTCAATCACTTACTAATGGAATTTGCTCCCTTGGTTTCAAAAAAAAAAGAAATATGCAACGGTTCTATTTTTCTATTAAATTTCACTATAATCTCTTTTTTCCCATCAATTTTCTTTCTTAAGGGACCGTTTGATGCGTGTGAAAATACTTGATGTGAAAATCACTTTTTTCTGATGGTTTCTCACACAAATGCAATTTTTGTACGGCCGGAAAACATTTGAGAGAAACTTTTAAGAGCACCCGAAGATATTATTGTTGGCGCTCTTATTTTACATCTAAAGAGGTGCTAGTTATAAAAAACTAGGGCGCCTTTAGTTCTCAATTCTATCTCCCCTTCCCAGCTACTTCTCTCGTTCTCATTTCGGTATCTCTCATTCTCAGTTCTCTATCTGTCTCGTTGTCAGATCAAAAAAATGTGAATAGAATACATAAACTTCCCAGCTACATAAACTATGTCAGTATTGTGTACATCTGTTATGAAAAAAAACTCACCATCTATTATCAAACAATCATTTCACACGAACTGATCGAATATTGCGATTCCAAGATCGATGAAATTTCGTTCAAAATTTAAAGGTAGTATAGCACCCGAATTTCCTTAAAAGATTTTCAATGTAAAGACCTAAAAAATTCGTCTTTTTTTCATTGAAAAGACATTTTTCAAAATTCAAAACCCAAACAAATTTTCTTCAAAAAAAAGAAAAGAGGTTTTGAATGCACTCTTGAACTTACGACTTTATTGCAAAATTCAATTTTTTTCGATATAGTTATATGGTCCGTGCAGTATCAAAACGGTCTAAGTAGTCGAGCAAGCTAGTATTGTTCCTCTTTTACAATCATCTATATTTAGACCAAACATAAAAAAGAATAAGCAAAATTAGTAACATCCTAAATGGGTTTTTCTGTTCCCAAAGCTCCATATGACATGATATTTTTTGTTTTCCTTTATACCCATGTCTAAACAAAGAATAGAGTAAAGATCACTTTATTCTTATGCACTTGATCGTTTCATCCCGAGTATCTCCAAGTACTACTATTACAGTTGTAAACTTGCAGTTCAGGCGATTATTATGTTCAAGTTTGAGGTAATTAGTTCACATATAAGAAGTACAAGATTCTTGTTTTATGGACACAATTTTTTCTTTTGTGTTAATCACTTTTCTTATTCCAAAATTTGTTGAAAACAATTGTTGCACATTCTGGGCTATTTGTTACTAATCGCTACAACAATTCATATTTCTTTAGTGATATTTCAGTACTATAATTGCTAGAGTTTAAAAGTTCACAGAGGTTTTAGGCTTTAAGGTTTACGTTGAGATTTGAAGTAGTTAACAAAATCGGTCACATAAGAATCATTCAATTTGTTATTCCCAAACACTTCACTCATCTTGTTGGCTTTCTTCCTCAACACCTCACCTTCTTCACTCACCATTGCAACCTTCAATGACTTAGCCACAGACTCACTACTAAACGTTCCGTCTTGTTCATTCCTTGGTATCTCCAAACCAACTTTTTTCTCTTCGAAAATCCTAGCATTCAAACCTTGATCATTTAACATGGGTAGAAGAATTAAAACTCGGCCGAATGAAAGACCCTCAATCACTGAGTTGAACCCACAGTGAGTCAAAAACCCACCTATACTCGGGTGCCTCAATATTTTTACTTGGGGCACCCACCCCCTGTAGACAACACCACGACCTCTTGTTCTTTCTTCGAACCCTAATGGTAAACTAGTTGACTTTTCGACCAATCCAGGAGGCTTTCTCATAACCCAGAAGAAAGGTAACTGGGACAATTCCAAACCAAGAGCTAACTCGTTCGCTTGTTCTTGAGTTAATACCGATTCAGTACCTAGTGCCACGTAAACTACACGCCCTTCTTTCTGCTTGTCTAACCATTCCTTTATTTCCACCCAACTTCCATTATCTTGTGCTCCTTCATCCTCACTTTCTCCACTTAATGGAGGAAGCAATCCGATTGGGATTACGGGTTTTTGGTAAAGCTGACCGAGTAGATTCAACCATTTAGATTCAAACTCGTTACAACTTCTAATACAGATAAACGAACTATCTCTAATTACCATCCCAAACCTGTGTGTATCAGGAACACCATTTTCATCTTGTGGAGCTCCCTTGAAGTACTCTGACAATTCATGTAACCGATAAACAATATCGGAGTGGAAGGGGACCCACTTCGGCACGGTCGTATAATCTTCAAGATTCACACGGTTGGTTTTAAGAAGCTCAGATGGTGGGCCACCAAAAGCCAATATAGCTGCAGGAAAAACAGAGAAGTAAACACAAGGGACACCCAAGTTTTCAGAGATTTTTGGTAACCAATAAGAAGCAAAATCATGGATAATCCAATCTGGTTTAGAGTTTTCAATGAATGTAGAAAAAGAAGATTGTAATCCATCAAAAGCTCTTTTAAGGACTTGTGTTTTTTCGATAGGAACGTCAGTAGTACACTCGGCGTTTTCGGGTAAATTTTTGATGTGATCATGAGAGAGGGGAAGGGTGATAAGAGTAATGAGAGAAGAGAGATTTGATGGGATTTGGGGAAGTCTTTGGATGTTTCTCGGGGTGGAGATGAAGGAGATTCTAATACCCTTTGAAGCTAAGGATTTGGATAAGTGAAAGAAGGGGATAAGATGACCCATGGCTAACCATGGAAACATGACCACATGGACATCTTGCCCTGGTTTTTCTTTAGTATCCATGGCTGCAAGAAGAGACTAGGTATGAAGAAGATGAAGTTAGACGACTACTTCAGGATGAGGTACATGAAATTGTTAACCAAAAGTTTGTCTTAAATCTTAAATTATTCATGTCCTATGAAAAGATGCCTTGCAACAACAAAAAAAATGAAAAGATGCCATTTTGATTATATAAAATAGGAACAATATATTACCTTTTATTAGACTAATGTTATCTTGACAGAGAAAAAACAATGTGCCAAACATGGAAGTATGTGGTGGCCAATTATTATTATTCTTACTAAGTGCACATATAACACTCAAAATGTTAACTTTGACTTACTGAAAATTTCTAAATGCATATCTTAGAAGAGTTCTATTATCATTTCTATTAACATGTGTTTTTCGGAGTAGATTTAACTATTAAGAACCTAATTTTAAGAAATCAAGTTTTAATTATCCTCTATGGTTGTCTAAATATTGGGTTTTCCTCGGTTAAAAGTAAAAAAGCATTCGTGTCTTAACATATCAATTCAGAATACATGTTAGGAAAAAAATTTGTGACATCAAGTTCTATAGAGAAGCTTTGATCCAACTTGTTGAATCCACCATTAGTTTAGGGTTCATTGTCATGGATAGAAGTGGAGCCCTTTTTGGAACATTAAGTGGAAGGGCGCCCGAAATCCTTAAGAGATTCATTGTGAATCTTGTTGGAATTTAAAATTACTAATCTCTAAATCTATTATATAAAACAGAAGGGAAAACGATGACTGGGACAAACACCCTTTTTTAATTATGCATATTGTCTAGAGGCCCTTCTCAAAATTTAAAATATATTCCTTCGTAGAGATAAAGTTACCTATTTAAAAAATAATAACTGTATCCTTCTTAGAAATAAAAATCTTTTTTTAATAAAGGATATTGTCTAAACAATAATCATTTCCGTGAAAGGAATAAAAATCTTTTTTTTTATAAAAGATATTGTCTAGAAGCCCTTCTCAAAATTTAAGATATAGTCTTTCGTAGACATAAAGTTACCTATTTAAAAAATAATAATCTTTTCATTCTTAGAAATAAAAATTTTAATTTAAGAAAAAAATAAACAAAATAAATTTCAAGGGTTAAAAAAAGAAATTAAAATATCTCTCTCTCAATAAAATAATAACTAATTTAAGAAAAAAGAAACAAAGAAATAATAACTAATAAAAATCTCTCTCTCTCTCTCAATAAAATATAAAAATAAATTTCGTAACATTTGATTGATACAATGTCCGTGCCCTAGGGCACGGGATATACCCTAGTAATAAAAGAAAAATAGAATGCTAGGCTAAGACAAATAAAAATGGAGAAGAAGAATTGAATATGATTACTTCACTTGACTTGAAATTAAACTACAAATACTGACTTATTTATAGACTAAAATTTTAACTCACTAACTATAACCACTACTAACATGATCTCCATCAAAGAAAATAACTTAATTACCACTAAATTGACCACTAATATGTATAGATAAGAAGAAAATTTATTTAATAAAAATAATCTCTTATCACAGTTCATTGCCCTGATATTAATCTAGGTGCCTCTAAAGGTGCGTTACCTTTTCTACTCAATTTCGCTTTCATTCTTGGCACTTCTCTTGAGCATCGGTTGAGCAGTACGAGATCCATGAACCACGCAGTTCGGGGCACTCAGGGCTTCTTTAATCCTCGGGGTGCAAAGAGAGAAAGCGGGTCTGAGCAAAAGAAGGGTGCCTATAGACACTCCATATTATCTCACGCCCTATAATCTATTATATAAAACAGAAGGGAAAACGATGACTGGGACAAACATCCTTTATTAATAAAGCATATTGTCTAGGAGTCCTTTTCAAAATTTAAGATATAGTCCTTCGTAGAAATAAAGTTACCTATTTAAAAAACAATAATCGTTTCCTTCTTAAAAATAAAAAAACTAATTTAAGAAAAAAAGAAACAAAATAAATTTCAAGGGTTAAAAGAAGAAATTAAAATCTCTCTCTCAATAAAATAATAACTAATTTAAGAGAAAATAAATTAAAAACTAATAACTAATAAAAATCTCTTTATTTCTCAATAAAATAATAACTAATTAAAATCTCTCTCTCAAGTGTCCGTGCCTTAGGGCACGGGATATACCCTAGTATCTAGAAAAATTAAAACTCATCATTGTTACTTTATTGTGAATTTGAAGTTCGAGAGTAGGTTTTATGTTCAGATTTGAGGTAGCAAACAAAATTGGTCACATAAGAGTCTTGCAATTTCTCGTTCCCAAACACTTGACTCATCTCCTTGGCTTTCTTCCTCGAAACCTCACCTTCTTCACTCACCATTACAATCCTCAATGTCTCTGCCACTGATTCGCTACTAAACGACCCATCCTCTTCATTCCTTGGTATCTCCAAACCAACCTTTTTCCCTTCAAAAACCCTAGCTTCCAATCCTTGTTCATTTAACATGGGTAGAAGAATCAAAACTCGGCCGAGTGAAAGACCCTCAATCACTGAGTTGAACCCGCAGTGAGTCAAGAAGCCACCTATACTTGGATGCCTCAATACTTTTACTTGGGGCACCCACCTCATGTAAACAACACCACGACCTTTTGTTCTTTCCTCAAACCCTAATGGTAAACTAGTTGACTTATCGACGGATCCAGGGGGCCTTCTAAGTACCCAAAAGAAAGGTAACTCAGACGACTCCAAACCAAGAGCCAACTTGTTTATTTGTTTCTGAGTTAATACTGATTCAGTACCTAACGCAACATAAACTACACACCCTTCTTTCTGTTTATCTAACCAGTCTTTTATTTCCACCCAAATTCCATTATCATCTCCTTCTTCATCTTGACTTTGTTCAACGGATGGAGGAAGCAACCCGATCGGAATTACGGGTTTTTGATAAAGCTGACTGAGTAGACTCAACCATTTCGATTCAAACTCAGTGCAACTTCTTATACAAACAAATGGGCTATCTCTAATTACCATCTTAAACCTTTGTGGATCTGGAATACCATCTTCATCCTTTGGAGCTCCCTTGAAATAATCCAACAATTCATGTGCTCGAAACACAATATTGGAATCGAAAGGGACCCATTTTGGGACGGTCATGAAGTCTTCCGGTTTCGTACGAGGTTTGTTAAGAAGCTCAGATGGTGGGCCAACATAAGCCATTATAGCTGCGGGAAAAACACAAAAGTAAACACAAGGAACATCCAACTTTTCACAGATTTTTGGTAACCAATAAGAAGCATAGTCATGGATAATCCAATCTGGTTTAGAGTTTTCAATGAAAGTGGAAAGAGAAGATTGTAATCCATCAAAAGCTCTCTTAAGGATTTGTGTTTTTTCTATAGGAATGTCCGTAGAGCACTCAGCGTTCTCGGGTAGTTTTTGGATGTGCTCATGGGAGAATGGAAGGCTGATAAGAGTAATGAGAGAAGAGAGATTTGATGGGATTTTGGGAAGTCTTTGGATGTTTCTTGGAGTGGAAATGAAGGAGATTCTGATACCCTTTGAAGCTAAGGATTTGGAGAGATGAAAAAAGGGGATTAGATGACCCATGGCCAACCATGGAAACATAACTACATGAAGATCTTGCTCTTGTTTGGTGTTCATGGCTGCAAGAAGAGAGAAAGTGTGAAGAAGATGAAATTGACCTCTTCAAGATGAGGCACATGAATTTATTAACAAAAAATTTGTCTTAAATCTTAAATTATTCATGTCCTATGAAAAGATGCCATTTTTTATATAAAATAATGCATTACCTTCTATTAGACTTTTTTTTTTTTTTTTTTTGTTGAGAAACCTTCTATTAGACTATTAATTTTTGAGTTTATAGCCCAAAAAACGGGTCTTAATAGGAGATTTAGTCCTCTATAATCCTATAAAGGTTTTCAAAACCAAAATAATAATATAAATGGATATCTAGTCCATTTGGTCTCATCTAGAGAGAAATCACAAATCTCTATAATACTTAATCTTTCTTATTACCGAATATAACCTTCCTTATCTAATGTAACCGATTAACCATAAAAATCGTAGCATATCTCCTTCCCTTTTTTATCTCCCTCGTTCTCTCTCCAATCACATTTCTATTCAAAGTAATCTTAGCTTCATTATATTCTATAACGGAAAGTTTTTATTTCCTCTCTCTTAAACTCGAAGCTAGTTGTTAAACCTCCATTAATCTCAGAAGTTTTCTTTCCTCTTCATTAGAATGCTCGAAAATCGTTCATCATTTATAAGGTTTAAAATTTTCAGTTTTGTATTAACACCATTGTTAAGATCTAATGATGATTCTTATTTTTTCATTATCAGATTACGATGCTCTATTATTGAACATATTACATTTGTGATTCAACTACATAAGATCTGTTTCCATCTTAACTAGCTTCGAATGGAAGATTTATAGTTTCTCTCTCTAAAACTTTCATAACTCTTTAAGATCTTTGATGTTTTATTTCTTATTTAATGATTTGTTCAATTTTAGTATGTTATTTCTCCTTCCAATGTTCATTGTATATTTCTTCAGATCTACGTTAAATCCTCTTTTTTTTTTTTTTTTTTTTTTTTTTTTTTTTTTTTTTTTTTTTGCAGATCAGAATCATCTGTCCGTACAATTCTTGATCTTTGTGATTATCCACACTTATTCTTATAACAGAATATAAAGTACAGGTACTTTACGATTACTTTCCATACTTTCTGATTTAATTTGCTAATAATATCTTGATGTTTATCCTTTCTGATTCTTGTAACAGAATAAAAATTACAGTTACTTACGATAACTTACCATACTTTCTGATACAATCTATATACATTTCACGTAAGATGATAGTATTAATGAACAAAGGTGCGGAAAGTATGAAAAATTTATCCAACATTATACGTCCTTTTTTTACCAGAACAGTGGTCATGACAAGCATATAAAACTTCTCTTAACCTAATAAACAATTGTACTTTTCCATACATTATACATAATTTTTTTATCTGTACCTGTTATTTATGATCCATCTCATTTGTTTTTTATTAAATGTTTCATTATTAATGTATGTAAATTTGATATCACAGATGACCTTTTGTGTTTGGCATCTAAGGAACAATCTGAATTTAAGATTGGCTAATAGAGCTCGGAAATCGAAGTTCTTTATCATAAATTATGAAATCTTATAAAAAAACATTATTATTTGTCTCGTAAAGTATACGTAATTTATTATGGATAATCAAGTATTAACTATATATTATGTGTGTTTTTTCCGGCATGATCATAGTGTATGTTACTTCATTCATAATTTATACAAATGTTTTAAGTTTTTTTAATGATAAAATAACCATATAGTGTTGTTTTTTAAACAGGTACAAAGCTATATCTTCTCAGCTATCAGAGTCCTTTAACATCCAGATTCGACATGCTCGTGGACTCCCAATAACATCTTCAATTTATAATTTTTAGAACTCCCACCAACCTGTACAATAAATTATAGATCAGAAATGTAAATGCAACCATATATTACGTAAAGTATACATACTTTATGATACATTATTGATTTACTTCTAAAAAAAAGCAGAGTATGATATATGTAAATTAATGGCTACTTAGAAGAATAGCAAATGTATATTAATTTGAACACTGATATGTAAATGATACATACTTTAGAGAGTATTTGCATACATTAACAATAAATTACTACAAATTTCAAACACATTACCTCAGATATCGATGTTTCTTTGGTGTTAGTCTTCTTCTTTCCAACGTCTTCTTCAACAACAGATTTTCTTTTAATGGACAAAAAACACATCAAATTATTCTTATTAAATAAATGATTAGTATTTGTCAAAAATAACTTATACTTTATCATAAAATCAACATGCAACAACAGATTTATAAAGCTTTCACATGAATATAACGACGATTCGTTTTTCAACAGATTTGAAAACGAAATGGTGTTGATGAACAATCTTATCTTTTCACCTGATAAAAATGAAAAAGAAAAGTTGCGAAGAAGAAAGGATGCTACCTTTTCAGTAGTTACGATTGTTTTAGGGTTCAGATTCAATCGATTTGGGAGAATATTTGATTTCCAAAACGGTTTTGAAGAGAGAGAAAATCCAATTTCAATTTGATACCGTTGCCAGCTTTAAACCCCTCAAATCACGCTCTTTCCACTTTAGAAACTTACCGGATTCAGCCGGAGAATCAAATAAACCCGAGATTTTGTGAGGAAGGACATGGACGGTATTATTTAATAAAGTATGTGTTATTTATGTCCATAATGTAAAAGGACTAAATATCCATATTTTGGGAAGATTGGATCATATACCTTTTTTGAACATTATTTTGGTCTATATACCCATGGACTCTTAGACTATATCATCTTATTTTCATCAAAAAAAAAAAAAAAAAAAAGACTAAAGTCATCTTTTTTTTTGTTGAAATAGACTAAAGTCATCTTGACATAGAAAAATAATGTGCCAACCTCATGGAAGTGTGTGGTGGCCAATTATTATCATTATTATTGGTTTTCCTATTGGGTATCTGAAGTGCACATATGAGGCATAAATATATTATATTAACACCTAAAATGTGCTCCTTCATCAAAAAAAAAAAACATCTAAAATGTGCTTTCAAGAAAAAAAGAAAAAAACACCCAAAATGTGAACTTTCACTTGTTTTTTTTTTTTTGTTTAGAGTGAACTTTCACTTGTTAAGAATTTCTAAATACATGTTAGAAAAAAATTTATTATCATTTCTATTAAAGTTGGAATTCAAAACAAATTTCCCATCTTTATAAAGTCATCATTGATGTTGAACAAGTAGAACTATAAAGTCACCTTCATGTCTCTATTATCATTTCTTTCTGAATCTATCAAATATCACGTAAACAAATTTTTTACAAAGACTTAAATCATTCTCATTTCTCTTATAGTATTCCTCGTAACCGCTTTCTCCCCCTCTCTCCATTACTGAGAAAACTCTCTTTGTCTCTTATTTCTTCTATTCTTCTCTTAATTTCTTCCTCTAAATATCTAATTTCTCCGTAACTTCTTTTCTAAAATTTCTTTTTTTTCTTATCTTCTCAAAGAAGCTATCACTTGGATTTGGAGATTATTTGGAGCAGGGATTTTGGATTTTTTTGGTGACTTCTCTTCCTCTGTCTCTTGTATTTCAATGTATCATGTTCTATTAATGAATATGTCTCTAAATTGAATGAGTAGCTAATTTAGATATAGGATTGTAGATAAAATATATTTTAAATCTTTTTGAGATATCTTACTTTTTTTAAATGAAATAGAGATATATGTTACTTTTTTTTTTTTTTTTGAAAGTAGAGATATGTTACTTGAATAATTAAATATTTTGACTGTGGTTCAATCTCTATTATTTGTGTTTCCAACTAAAATGGTTTCATCGAGAATATATTAGTTCATTATATTAAATTTCGAGTTATAATGAAATAGGTTTGACTAATTAATTGCATATTTTATGAAGTGAATTTGTATAGTGGATTTTAAAATCCTATATCTTTTCTCATCTTGCTCCCTTCCTCTTTAGTTTGTTATTGTTTTATCATTTTCAAAATTAAAGTCAATTTAACAAAAATGGTAGAATTCTAGATTTGAAGTAAAATTACACCGAAATCACCGGATTTATTATTACTTGACTCCGTATGCTTGCGGGTGTATACCCTTTTTGGAGCTTATCAGGTGTAAGCGAGCAAAACTTAGCTTCGGACTCCTGTGCCAAAGGGCCTCACATGAAACTTAAAAATAAAGAATTAGGGGTTATTTATCTTTATAAAAAAAATTACGAAGTTTAACATGTAGTTTACTTTAGCTCAACAGGTAGTAAGCATTGAACGACCCAGGTTCAATCACACCCATAAAAGTTGAGTCTTTTACAGGACTATGATTAATAAACCTCTACACTGTACTTCCACTACCACCACCATGATTACTAGATCTTTACCATTGTACCAATACTACCACCACTATTACTAAACTTCAACACCACACCCACCACCAGTATTAAACCTCTATTATTGTAACTCCACTACCACCACCAATTACTAAACTTCAATACCATAACCACCACCAGTATTAAACTTCCACCACCACAACCAACACTATCACCGTAAGCACAAAAAAAGCTGAAATTTTTTTGAGCCATTTTCTTAAAGAATCATTTTCTAATAACTTTTTCGATTTAAAAAAGAAAGGAAGTTGAACGAGCTACTGACTCGTCGAGTTCCTCGCTGAACCACTTGTTCTGGGAATCAACTAAGAAACGACGGGGGCTTTCTCCCAACTCAAACCATTTTTCGAGTAACTCAATCAGATCGTTCGATTCAGACTATAAATTAGGAACACAAGTTTCATGTCCAAAACCAACATTATGTGCAAGGAAGATGTAGAACTTCTTTTTTTTTCTTATGAAAGCGTGTAGGCCACATTCTTAAAACTTGCTTCAAATTTCTGAAATCTCAGGATCGGTCCTGTAGTGGACACACTTGTCGAAGACCGCAGGACGTCGTGAAGTCCCCATATAGACACCCGTTGACCTGAACATTAAAGTTGGTGGTTTTGATAAATGACAAGATCATGTCTAATAAAGGACCTGTGATACTTGTAGCTTTAAGAACTTGTTCGAGAAAATACTAACCCTATCATAGGCTATAGCCATGTCCATTCATGGGTTTTACAATAGAGTTAATTTCTATTTGGCCCCCTACTTTATGACCAGCTTCCTTTATAACCCTCTATTTTCTGTAAATTCAAATATGGCCCCCTATTTTGAAGTAAATGTCCTAACTGCCCTTTCTATTTTGAAGTAAATGTCGGCGACCTTCGCCGGAGAAGATGATGAGGTGGCGAGAAGATGAAGTGGCAGAGAGAACAGATGAGATGGAGGAGAACTTTCAAAAAAATGTATTCTGTATTCCTCATAAAAATTTATTCCCCGGAGAATTTTCAAAAAAATCTGGATTCCCTTGAGAATTTATTCTCCGGAGAATTTTCTTTATTCCCCAAAGCCGCGAGCCATATTTATTCAAGAAAACCCAAAATTAGTCATTCTTGTGAGACGTCTCATAATTTGATCAACAATGTCCTAAGTTCCTATATTTAAATTAACTCTTGTCTAGTTTATTTTTTGAGAATTTTATCACGCCTAAATTCGGGAGAAGTATAAAAAAAGTTAAAACCTTATTACGTGAAAAAATGATTAATGATTAAATAAAATTCATCACATAGTATATGTTTACACATATAACATACCAAATAATTTAATGGCCATGATAACTGTGTAGTTTTTTTTGATACACAAGATGAAAGAGTAGAGAGATGAAAAGATTATATAACACAAATAGTGGTCGTCCTCCAAAAAGAAAAGAGTGACTCTGAACAAAAAAAATAGTGGTCCTTTGGTTGGGTTAGTGTGTGGTCGTGGAATGTGAGGAATACTTGAATAGCGAGTACCAGAGTCATTCTTCATTTGGCCAGAACTCCCTAAAAAAATTTGAGTTTGGGTTAAAAAGGATTTATCAACTTTTTGTAGGCTTCAGCTCCCTATGACATTTTTGTAAATAATCTAATATAGGGAAAAGACGAAACTAACCTTATTGCAAATTAGTTTGCAAACGAGAGTGCACACCAGTTTGCAAACGAGATTGCAAACCAGTTTGCAAAGCTCTGCAAAACAGATTGCACTTTGCAAGACAAATCAAATTGCAAAGTAGTGCAAACTAGTTTGCAAAGCTCTGCAAACCAGATTGCAAAGCGTGTGCAAAGTCATTGCAAGGCAAATCATATTGCAAAGCAATGCAAACGGGATTGCAAAGCTCTGCAACCAGATTGCAAAGCTCTGTAAACCATATTGCAAAGCATTGCAAACTAGTTTGCAAAGCTCTGTAAACCAGATTGCAAAGCAGTAAAAATCAGTTTGCAAAGCTTCGCAAGCTAAGGTTCTAAGGGCAATTTGGGCATTAGAAATGGGAGTGCTTTTAGAATTGTCCTTCAAGACTATTTCCAAACTATATATGGGGCCTAAAAGGACAAAAAGATAACTTGTCTTTTTGACAAAAAAAAACATAAAATTGGGCCTCCGGCCCAATTTCCTGTTCTTCTTTTGTTTTATGTGGCCCCACAAAAATTGTTGTGTTGGAAAACATGGAATTTGTGGCCCATCCGTGTAACAGTGAATTATTAGGGTGGTCTTTAAAATTTATTATGAAAGTTTCAGACCAACAATTTTTCTATAAAATTTGAAAATTTAGAGGCCCCCAAAATGTGGAGGCCCAAAGCAACTTTGCTTGCTTTGGGCCCAGGGCCGGCCATGTTTAGTATCCATGGCTGCAAGAAGATACTAGATGTGAAGAAGATGAAGTTGACCTCTTCAAGATGAGGCACATGAATTTGTTCAACTGAAAGTTTGTCTTAAATATTAATTAAAATAATATCATGAATAATATCCTAAAAATAAAATCTCATCCAAATATTGTCTTAAAAATAAACGATAAAACAGCTCCTAATGTAAATACTTCTAAAAAAGTAATTTGTCATCTCTTGTTCATTCTAAAATAATTTTATCTCGGTCCACATATGTTGTTCATCTGGTTCCGTAGTTAAGAAAAATCTTCTTCTTTGAACATCATGATGGAACCATTCCAAGCAATCGATCTTCGTTTCCGAATCTAACTCAAGGTTGTCGAGTGTTTTCTTTACGTTTTTCTTTAAGAATATTTTTTTTAAAATAGTTATTTTATAGAAGGAAATATTTTATTTTTTTTTTAAGATTAAAATTTAGGTTTATTAATCTAAAATCCTAGCAAATCCTTGAGGGTAGGGTGGGATTATGGTTCAATACAAATTTTGGAATTAGGAATCCTTAGGATTCAAGAATCCTAGGATTCTTGGTAGCCAAATAGACCAAGGATTCATGATTCCTACCAAATTCCACTTTTGATAGGAATCCTACTTAGGAATCCTGCAACCAAACACACCGTCAAAGTATTATCATCTTTATTGTTTCTGCTTTTACATTCTTACGAGCAACACTTGTATCTACAGAAATATGCACCGGTTCTATTTTTGTATTAAATTTCACCATAATCTCTTTTTTCACATCAATTCTTAAGGGACCGTTTGATACGTGTGAAAATATTTGATGTGAAAACCACTGAATGCAACTTTTAGGGTTCGTTTGGTACGTGTGAAGACCATTTATTTTCCAATGGGAAAGAAAACCAAAATTTAAACACGTGAAATTATGGTTTAAGTGTTTGTAAGGAATAGGAAAAAACAAGCGGTGCCTTTAGAATGTGAGTATAAATTGGGCTCTTATGGAGTGTCTTTGTTAATTTATACATAAATTGGCCGAGTGCCTTTAAAATTTTGTATGTTGTCTTCCTTTCATATCTTACCCAATTCATATCTTCCCATTCAATTATCTGGTGAGAATGATTATTACGGTTACTTAATTTTGATTTTAGGGAAGAACAACAAAACAACAGATTATTATGATTACTTTGTTCGCATCTAAAGTGGTCGAGGGAACAACAGATTTGGACTCTTTCCAGCTCTTCCCCGATTGTGATTATTAGGGTTTATTAACTTTGGGCAAAAGAACAACATATTTGGACTCTGTAAGCTATTTGCAGATGGTTACGGTGAAATGGTTGACGAAATTTAGAGAAGATGTTATGTTGTTCTTGTTGCTTCATCTTCTTCGATCTGTTTGATTACAGTAGGGTTAAGCTCTGGTTCCAACTTCAACCACCAGACTCTTATTCCAACTTCAATGATGGTGCGCCTACTGAAATAACATCTTTGGAAGATGGTTAACGAACTGGTTCACAGAACATGATTTATTACTTTAGGGTTTGGAAGTGGTTGACGAAATTTCTCGTGAAGATGAAAATGAGATGATTTGAAGGACTTAGAGGGTGTTTGATTGTTTAGCACTTATATTCACTTACGAAGCTATCACTTAATAGGTACGCCTTTTTTTGATGTCCTAATTTTTTTTCTCTTTCTAAAATCGCTTTCTCTCTAAAATTCACTTCTAAGGGATTCCTACTACTTTTGCATCACACAGGGTTGTCTTGAATTCAGATACATAGCGTTTTAGGTAGTATAGTATTTGTAATTTTGAATCTTATTAAGTTTTTTTTGTCTTTTTTAACACTTAGAAAGTAAGTGCAAAAAAAATAAGCTCCAAGTGGGAGCTTACATTTTTGCACTTACTTTGACACCACTTAGAAGTAATATTCATTTATTAAGTAAAAAAACAAACAACATAAAATTGTCGACCTGCATTTATTAAGTGAAAGTCACTTAATAAGTGAAAAAGTCAAACACCCTCAAAGAGATGGATTCTTCTTGCTAAAAAGAAATGGAAGAATATATGGATTCGAGGAAGTCTAGTGATAGAGTTTGGGACAACAAAAGGAGAGAGAGCGCGGCATTGAGGGGTGAGAAAATGACTTCCACATGTTTTAGATGGGAAAGTTTCTTCCTTGATCTGCCAACCTTTTTTTCTTACGTAATTCGGTTTTCCAACTCTTTTGGTTGAAACAAACAACGGAAAATCGATTTTATTTTCCAACCTCATTTTCACAGGTATCAAACATACCCTTAGTGTTTGGTACGGTTGGAAAATATTTGAGAGAAATTTTTAAGAGCACCCGAAGATATTACTGTTGGCGCTCTTATTTTACGTCTAAAGAGGCACTAGTTATAAATAACTAGAGCCCTTTTAGTTCCCAATTCTATCCCCTTCCCAGTTACTTCTCTCGTTCTCATTTATCTCTCATTCTCAGTTCTCTATCTCTCTCGTTGTTAGGTAAAAAAAATGTGAATAAAATATAACCACATAAACTATGTCAAGATTGTGTAAATATGTTATGAAGAAAAACTCACCGTGTATCTCGAACAATCATTTCACTTGAATCAGTTGAATATTGCGATTCCAAGATCAATGAAATTTTGTTCAAAATTAAAAGGTAGAGCACACGAATTTCCTTAAAAGCGATTTTCAATGTAAAGACACAAAACTCGTCTTTTTTTCATTGGAAATTCATTTTTCAAAATTCAAATTGCAAACAAATTTTCTTCAAAAAAAAGGAAAAGGGGTTTTGAATGCACTCTTGAACTTACGACTTTATTGCAAAATTTCCTGTTTTTTGATATAGTTATATGGCCGGCGCAGTATCAAAACGGTCCAAGTAGTCGAGCAACCTAGTATTGTTTCTCTTTTACAATCATCTATATTTAGACCAAACATAAAAAAGAATAAGCGAAGTTAGTAACATCCTAAATGGCTTTTTATGTTTCCAAAGCTCCATATGACATGATCTTTTTTTTTCTTTATACCCATGTCGAAACAAAGAATAGAGTAAAGATCACTTTATTCTTATGCACTTGACCGTGTCATCCCGAGTATCTCCAAGTAGTACTATTACCGTTGTAAACATGAAGTTCGGGCTATTGTTACGTTCAAGTTTGATGTAATTAACAAAATCATTCACATAAGAATTACAAAATTTATCATTCAAACCATTTTCATGTTGTGGAGCTCCTTTGAAGTACTCTAACCACCAGGAGTTCCCTACCTAAAATCTCAACATAAAAACTTTAGTACTAATTTCTTTTGAGTTGTTTAGTTAGTGTAGGGCGGAATAGTATCAGGCCAAGCAAGTGAAGTACACGATTCTTGTTTTATGGACACAATTTTTTCTTTTGTGTTAATTACTTTACTTATTCCAAAATTTTGTTGAAAACAATATGGGCAATTTGTTAATCGCTAGAACAATTCATGTTTCTTTAGTAATATTTCAGTACCATAATTGCTAGAGTTTAAAAGTTCACAGAGGTTTTAGAATTTAGGGTTTACGTTGAGATTTGAGGTGGTTAACAAAATCAGTCACATAAGAGTCATTCAATTTGTTATTCCCGAACACTTCACTCATCTCCTTGGCTTTTTTCCTCAACACCTCACCTTCTTCACTCACCATTGCAACCTTCAATGACTTAGCCACTGACTCACTACTAAACGTTCCGTTTTGTTCATTCCTTGGTATCTCCAAACCAACTTTTTTCCCTTCGAAAACCCTAGCATTCAAACCTTGATCATTTAACATGGGTAGAAGAATTAAAACTCGGCCGAATGAAAGACCCTCAATCACTGAGTTGAACCCACAGTGAGTCAAAAACCCACCTATACTCGCGTGCCTCAATATTTTTACTTGGGGCACCCACCCCATGTAAACGACACCACGACCTCTTGTTCTTTCTTGAAACCCTAATGGTAAACTAGTTGAGTTTTCGACCGATCCAGGAGGCTTTCTCAGTACCCAAAGGAAAGGTAACTCAGACGATTCCAAACCAAGAGCTAACTCGTTCACTTGGTCTTGAGTTAATACCGATTCAGTACCTAATGCCACATAAACTACACGCCCTTCTTTCTGCTTATCTAACCATTCCTTTATTTCCACCCAAGTTCCGTTATCTTGTGCTTCTTTATCCTCACTTTCTCCTGTTACTGGAGGAAGCAATCCTATCGGAATTACATGTTTTTGGTAAAGCTGATCGAGTAGACCCAACCATTTGGATTCAAACTCGGTACAACTTCTAACACAGATATACGAGCTATCTCTAATTACCATCCCAAACCTGTGTGTATCAGGAACACCATTTTCATCTTGTGGAGCTCCCTTGAAGTACTCTAACAATTCATGTACCCGATAAACGATACCGGAGTCGAAGGGGACCCACTTCGGCACTGTCGTATAATCGTCAAGATCCACACGGTTGCTGCTAAGAAGTTCAGATGGTGGGCCACCAAAAGCCATTATAGCTGCAGGAAAAACAGAGAAGTAAACACAAGGAACTCCCAGGTTTTCAGAGATTTTTGGTAACCAATAAGAAGCAAAATCATGGATAATCCAATCTGGTTTAGAGTTTTCAATGAAAGAAGAAAAAGAAGATTGTAATCCATCAAAAGCTCCTTTAAGGACTTGTATTTTTTCGATAGGAACGTCGGTAGAACACTCAGCGTTTTCGGGTAAATTTTGGATGTGATCATGAGAGAAAGGAAGGGTAATAAGAGTAATGAGAGAAGAGAGATTAGATGGGATTTTGGGAAGTCTTTGGATATTTCTTGGGGTGGAGATGAAGGAGATTCTAATACCCTTTGAAGCTAAGGATTTGGATAGATGAAAAAAGGGGATAAGATGACCCATGGCTAACCATGGAAACATGACCACATGAACATCTTGCCCTCCTTGTTCTTTAGTATCCATGGCAGCAAGAAAGAGACTAGGTATGAAGAAGATAAAATTCACCTCTTCAAGATGAGGCACATGAATTTTTTAACTAAAAGTTTGTCTTAAATCTTGAATTATTCATGTCCTATGAAAAGATGCAACAAAAAGATGAAAAGCTGCCATTTTTATTATAAAATAGTATATTACCTTTTATTACACTAATGTTATCTTGACATATAAAAAACACTGTGCCAAAAATGGAAGTATGTGGTGGCCAACTATTATTATTCCTACTATTATTCCTACTAAGTCCACATATTAGACACAAATATCTTCTTTTTTTAGAAAACTATATCCATATAACACTCAAAATGTTAACTTTTGATGAAAATTTCTAAATGCATATCTCTATTAACATGTGTTTTTTGGAGTAGATGTTAACTATTACAGCCCTGATATTTTGCCCGGTCACTCACTAGAGTGAATCCCCGTCACCTCACTCTGCCGGAATTCATCTGGGATAGTGGTCGGACATAACAACATTTTTTAACTATTAAGTACCAAATTTTAAGAAATGGAGTTTTAATTATCTTCTATGGTTGATTGAATATTGGGTTTTCTTCGGTTAAAAGTTCAAAAACATTCATATCTTAATACATGTCTTCAGAATACCTTTTTTTTTTCGTTAAACTTGTTTTCAGAATACCTGATAGGAAAACTTTTTGTGACATCAAGTTCCACGGAGAGGCTTTGAGCCAACTTTTTTAATCGGACCATTAGTTTAGGATTCATTGTCATGGATAGAAGTGAAGTCCTTTATGGAACATTAAGTTGAAAGGCGCCGAAAATCCTTCACAGATTGTGTGTGGATCTTGCATGAATTTAAAATTACTAATCTCTAAATAATAAAGAAAATAGAATGCACAGACAAATAAAATTTCAGAAAAAAAAATTTGATTATTATTACGAGGTAATTTCTCGAAAGGTCAAAATAATATTGAAAATGACAAGAAAAACACAAAATATTTGAAAATTATTATTCAGGTCAAAAAGTGTCCAAATACTAAAATACTTTTTTTTGTCATTTTGTGTAACTAAATTCTTTTATTTTTCTTTAAATTTAAATCGATATAACTTTTTTTTGAGATGTCGGATTTCTATAAAACTTATATATTAAGAAATGATTTTTCATTAGCTTTCTAACAAGATCAACTTTCAATATTTTTTTTCAAAAAAAAAAATCAGAAAAAAATAGCATTTTTCTCCTTTACGTTTTTCTGCAAACGTGTTTGCATAAATCTGTTATGCAAACGTGTTTGCAAAAATCTGTTATACAAACGTGTTTGCACACAAGTGTTTGCATAATGTAAACTGCAAACATGTATTTGCATATTGTGAACTGCAAAAATGTGTTTGCATATTGTGAACTGTGTTTGTAAATTTTAGATTGCAAACATGATTTGCAAGCTTCGCAGGATATAATCTTGAGTTGCATATCTTGCAAACTCAATTTGCAAATCGATAATATAAACTAAGAGTATGTGTATACAAAATCTTGCGTTTGAAATTGATTTCATCATTCATCATATAACCCTAGTGTCAATACTGTTGGATACATCATCTAAATTCTATCCTGAGAAGTGATAAGAACCGTAAAAACTTGGCCATTATCGGAAAACTCACATTGGTCTTTGATCTAAAAGAAGCATTCGGCTTTTTCACCGATTCCTCATTTCTAGTTTGGTAAAACTCACTTTGATTTTTAAGTCTTCTTTTCATACTAATCATCGTCATCCTCAATAGGATTGTTAAAGGAGAATCATCAACGAGCTAACTAGTGGTGCACTTTCATATGGGTTAATGTTATAGTTGTGTTCGATCTTGGTGGTGGTGCTTCTAATGTTTCCATCCTTGGAATCCCATATGAAAAAAATTTCGAGAAAATTCAGTTCTTCTCCGCATCATCTTCAAGTAACCATCAGACACAAAAGATGTCTCTTAAAATTGACACCTTCTCTGGTAAGTGAAAAGCAATGAGGATGAATCTCCAAGCAACCATTATGTTTTTTGATCAACAACAAATATTACTAAATGCTTCATAACTTCTCTGTAACATTAGTTTATACAAAACATATAGATCAAAGAACGAGATTTATTAGAAACATTTCAAATCCAATTGCCATACTTTATAGCAACCAATTGAGCACAAGCAGAAATGACACCTACTGGAATCTTTCATATTCTTGAACAATCTCAGAGCCTCTTTAGATTTAGCAAAACCGGTTATCATAGTCGTCCATGCCATCTTACTCTTCGTAGGTAAAACCCAATAAACAACTAAACTGCCCCTTCCATATCTCATTTTTTTTTGGCATAAGCACAATGAAAGACGCCCAAGAAATCACAACTCTTTCAGACATTTCATCGAACATTTCGCGTCCAAATTTCACATATATATATGTATCAACCTGTTACCAACATATAATATATCTCTTTATCATCCTCTCTAGCACAAATGTACACCACAATAAATACAACGTCAACAAATTCAAATGACATCTTTCATTCAACAACAACACAAGGATGATATAATATTAATACTCCGACAACAAGTGTTGATGTGTTCCTCAACTTACAATAGTTGGTTGAATGGTATGAGAGCTAAACCTACCAGTTAGTGTGAGAATAAGCATCTCGGGTTGTATACCTACATTAACAGAGTGTGTTCATACCTGATTGATCGATCATGAATAGTAGATTGAAAGCAGTAATATCATAGCAATTGAAGAAGAAAAATGTTCGAAGTTGAAGAAGTAGTAGATTCGAAGAAGCAGATTTGAAGAAGAAGCGAAAAAACCCTCGAGATCTAGTGAGTTTCGTGAGAATGAAAATGTGTTTTTAATGGGTAAGAGTAAGGGTAAGTTTGGAATAATTTTTTTAGGAAATGACCTGATTGATAATTATATTAATTTTAACTTTGTTTATCATTAACCATAATATTTTGGTCACTTATAGTAAACAAGGAATGAAATTTCGGTTTCGGTGGAAATTTCGGTCGGTCCAAAAGTGGAAACGTTTCGTAGAAATGTTTCGGTCAGTGTGGAAATCTTACAAATCTACAGAAATGATAGAAATATGATGCAATTATGTATAACAAGATTATTAAATCATAATGAAGCATAAAAATGATGTTTAACATTATCTATTAGTTTGAGGGAGTATTAACAATTACACAGTTACTTCCGGGGGTAAATTGAATAATTTTTTGGCTATAACACCCAAAAGATAACATTCTTACTAATAATAATTAACAAACTATGTTAGTTTGAGAAGGTATCGTCAATTACACAGTTATATTAGAGGTGTTACTAAGATAAAACCAATTTAGGCAGTTAAGTCAAGTCGTAAATCATTCAAATAGATTTAAAAACCATGGAAAACATAACATAAAAATCAAAAAAGATCTAAGAGAAATGAAGATGAAAAAGACGAAGAAATGGATATTTTTCTAGTATTAGTTTCTCTGATTTTTTTGCTAGACTTCTACTATGTCGGTCGAAATTTCCATCATGTCGGTGGAAATTTCGATATTTCCCACAACTTCGGTGGAAATTTCGATCATGTCGGTGGAAACTATGCAGGAAATAGTTGTAAGTGTTATTTCGTGCACCTAATCTCATTTTAGGAAACGTTTCGCGAAATTTCGGTGAAATTTCGAGAAGTTTCATTCCTTGATAGTAAATAGAAAATGTTAGTTGTTTTTTTAGCTAATATGAAATCTTTTACTACCTAAATAGTCATTTTCCCTATTATTACTTCACTTGACTTGAAATTAAACTACAAATATTGACTTATTTATAAACTAAAATTTTAACTCACCAACTATAACCACTGCTTACATGATTTTCATTACTGATAAAATAACTTACCACTAAATTGACCCACTCGTATGTAGAGATAAGAAGAAAATCTATATAATGAAAATAATCTCGTATTGCAGTTCCTTGTCTTGATATTAATCTGGGTGCTTCTAAAGGCGCTTTACCTTTTTTACTCAGGTTTGCCTTCATTCTTGGCACTTCTCTTGAGCATCGGATTGAGCAGTCCGAGATCCACGAACCACACAGTTTGAGGGCACTAAGACTTCTCTAATCATCGGGGTGCAAAGAGAGAAAGCGGGCCTAAGTAAAATAGGGGTGCCTATAGACGTTCCTTATTGTTTCATGCCTTGTAATATCTAGAAAAGACAAAATTCATCAGTGCTACCCTCGTTCGTTTATTGTGAATTTGAAGTTGGAAAGTAGCTTTGATGTTCAGATTTGAGGTAGCAAACCAAACCGATCACATAAGAGTCCTGCAATTTCTCGTTGCCAAACACTTGACTCATCTCCTTAGCTTTCTTCCTCGACACCTCACCTTCTTCACTCACCATTACAATCCTCAACGTCTCCGCCACTGACTCACTACTAAACGATCCGTCCTGTTCAGTCCTTGGTATCTTTTCAAGTCTTCGGGTTTCGTACGAGGTTTGTTAAAAAGCTCAGATGGTGGGCCAACATAAGCCATTATAGCTGCAGGGAAAACACAAAATGGAACACAAGGAACACCCAATTTTCAGAGATTTTTGGTAACCAATAAGAAGCAAAGTCATGGATAATCCAATCTGGTTTAGAGTTTTCAATGAAAGTAGAAAGAGAATATCGTAATCCATCAAAAGCTCTCTCAAGGACTTGTGTTTTTTTTATAGAAATGCCCTTAGAGCGCACAGCGTTCTCGGGTAGTTTTTGGATGTGCTCATCGGAGAAGGGAAGGCTGATAAGAGTAATGAGAGAAAGAGAGATTTGATGGGATTTTGGGGAGTCTTTGCGTGTTTCTTGGAGTGGAAATGAAGGAGATTCTAATGGAAAATGCTAAGTGTAAAAAAAATCTTTGACAAAATTCTAAAAGATCGGCCTGGATCAAAGTCAAACTTTGATCAACTTTTGTCTTTTAGGGTCCGTTTGATACGTTAGAATGTGTGAGTAAGAAAATCGACTTTTTTCTAATAGGAAAGAAAATGACTTTCTTTCTCATAAGAAAGTCAAGTTCTAGTGTTTAATTGATTATGAGAAAACTTGGAGTGCCTTTAAAATTCAAATCAATTACTTCAAAAAAAACTCGAACCAATTTGATTCTCCTTCATTTTTTTTATTCTCTCATCTGTTTCCATCTCTTTTCTTCCTCCTCCATTTCTATCACTTTCTGTATATATCTAGAGAGATGCTGCTTCATATAGACAATAGAGAGGAGAGAAGCCATCAATGGGTAATTCAATACCTACAACCAACAGACATGGAAGTGTTTCATGGTCTGGTCTTATCTTCTTGGTAAGGTTGCAGAAAATCTTGGGCTGCCTTCAAAAAGTGTTTCATGGTCTCATTTTCTTTATTGTAAAAATGCTTTAAGGTGGCCAATACGTGGACAACTGTTTTTTTTGTATGGACAACTATTTTCGGGTCCGGTGCGAGTCAATTATGCTTGACTTAGTTGACTTTGATTTAATAAGGGGACAACTTCATAAAGTCTTAAATACTAACAGTTACTAACTTGTGGACCATTAACAAAATAATAGTTCAAAATTGAAAACCTAAGTTGTCTTCTTCTTCATCATCTTCTTCTTCTTCCTTCTTCTTCCTTCTTCTTAGTCTTATTCTTATTCTTGTACTGCTACTAAAAGTAAACTATAGTTTTTACCACTTCCTTTTGTTTTTTATCAAACCCTAGATGAATGAAGAAGATAAAACTCATCAATCTCCACTTCCCTTATTCTTTAGTAAACTATAGTTTCTATCACTTCTCTTTGTTTTTTATTGAACTATAGTTTCTACTACTTCCCTTTGTGGATTTGGCCACCTTCTTTAAAGCCAGAGACATGGAAGTCAAGGAAGTTTGTGGATTTGGGTTGTGATCTTTGCAAATCAATTCTAATTTCAGATTTGGGTTGAATTTATCCCAATTTGGTATTAGGGTTTCAAACCATTAATGACTTCATCACTTTCTCAGTATTCTGCTATTTGAATGCATGAGTTCAAAATCATTAGCAAGAAATCACAGTTCGAAACCGGACTTGGAGAAAATCATGGAAAAATATTAGGGTTCCAAATCTTCCCCAAATATCAGATTGGTATTTGCATCCACTCTAATCCTTTATGGCGTCAGTTCTCTGCTTCTACTCTTTAATCCCTTTTGACTGTTTACTCCATTTATGCACTTTATTTGTGATTTGGGTTACCTCCTAGTAATAACTTTGCCTCTTTTTTTTTTTGAAAGTAAGTACATAAACTTAAGCGTCTGTTACAATATCCAAAATAAAACAAACATAAAGGAACACAAATTACAACAACATAAAACCGATATGAGGAATTGCACAAAAAAGCTTCGTTTGGTGGTGCTTTCTTCATTCTGAAGCTTATAAGCCCTCCAACTCTTCAAGAGAATGCTATGACAATTGATCTTGAGAGACCTTTCGATTAATTGAAAAACGAAGGTAGTACCTGTTCTTCTGGTTGGTTGAATGATGAAACTTTTACCTAACTTCCTGTGACATAGAAGATGGATTAAACAAGCACCTACAGTTTCAAGAAGAAACATCGGTGACTGCAAGATGGAATCAAAAATTGATTCTGAGGTATCCCGCCAGTATTCTCCATGTACAGAGACCATATCCGCTTGAGTTCTACCGAGTAGAATCAGGTCAGACACCTGGTAAATGGGATCGCCGTCATAGCCCGAGTATAAATACCCTGTTAATCCGACAAACGATCGCAAATGAGTTGCGACAAAGGGTGGAAGTGAAAATGTTACAGAACTTAGATAGAAAGTTAAATCAGTTTGATAACCAGCTTCAAAGGTAATCAACAAAAAGTGATTTGGAAGGAAAACAACAGAAATTGCACGACAGAGTAGGAGAATTATATTCGACATATAGTGTCGTCCCGGGTCGAATGGAAAGTTGAGGTGTATTTTATATGTTATTCGGTTGATCCAGAGGCCAAAGTGGCCAGCTACTGTTCGATTCATGGGAAACACTATATAACTAGGAGAAGATATATGATCGAAGTAGACATAAATGTTCAACATGATAAGAAGACTGACAGAGTCGAAATCATGATATACAATAGCGGTACATGACCTTAGAGGTCTGGCGAGATTGAAGAAAAAATTTAAAATTTGGGTTTGTTTATTTATTGACTTGAGATGGAGAAGATAAAAACTCATTTGATGAGCAATCAGTTCGATCCCTGGAAGACAATACCTAATAACCAATTCTCGGGGTTCAAATGAGTTAAATCGGTCATTAAAAACAGACATGCAATGGGTGGAAAGAGTTCTGGCCTCTAAGATTGAAACAAAGATTATGAGTAAGTATAGAGAGAGAGAGAGACTTCTGGATTATAAGAGAATACTAAGCTACTATATAGGGGAGTTGAAAGATTAAAATTACAGCGGAGACGAAACTATAACCTCAGTTATATAAAAAAAGAGATAAGAGACCTTCCCTGTTTTTGTGCCATGTTGATTAGCCGTCTCTACTTTTGCTGATTCCCCCTTTGATACCTTATGCCTATGAAGTAAAACCCTTACTGATGAGTTTGATAGTTCTTCGATTTTTCAAGCCTCTGAGTTTGATAGTTCTTCGATTTTCAGGCGATTGATTAGATCGACAGTGTATAGGGGGCTAGGGTTGTTTTATGTTCGCTTGTGATCTAAAAATTGAAGAGTGGAAGCTGTTTATGGGAGATTAGGGTTGTAGGTTTGAGAATTTTGGAGATGAAACTAGGGTTTTCGTGAAAAAGAAGAGAGAGGGGAAAAAACCTTTGTGACGTCAGCCCACTCTCTCTCTCTCTCCTAAAAAAACCCTGCCTCCGAACCCTCAATAACTTTGCCTCTTTGATACCTTGATAAAGTTTCATGATTTGATTTTTAGAAAAAGTGATAAGATCTCTTTGCCTCTTTGAGCCTATGTTTCAGATTTTCTTCTACCACATGAACATACTTGTATTAGAATCATTAACCAGAATCATCATGTAACTTTACATCATAAAACAAAGTTCAACAGATTTAGGATGACCAAAACGCTTGAGATTTATACGCATTCAAGATCCCTCTGGCTCTCAATCACGCATCTAGCATGGCAACTATTTCAATCTTCAATTAAGGTTCTATGATCTAATTTGAAAGTCGAGAGAGGAACAGATTGTTGGGTTTTACTCCATACTCATGTTTATAGCGGATCTCAGACATCTCATGTCTAACATTAGTATCCCAGGATCACATGCATAAATTAATATTAACTAAGTTAAACTAGAAGGTTACCTTAATCGCTAGTTTTCCCTCGAACCTTTCCAATCGCTTTAGAAGACCAAGAGCTCCAATTGTTGCTCCTCTACGTGGGACACCAAATGGACTCCTTAATCTCCCACCTTGAAGGTCCGCTAGTACCCCAATAATAGTTTGATACGAAGAACACTTCTTCTTGACTAGTTGATAGCTTTTGGAAATTAGCTCACTTTCTCCTCTCTACTTGATGTGGTAGAGTAAGAAAGCTATATGAGAAATTCCACGTCTTATTCTCTGCCCTAAGAGTCTTTATATAGAACCCTAATAAGAGTCCACCTTTAATTTGGTTTTCTAAAAGAGCCTTTAGAATAAGATTAAGGAAATTGCCGAAAATAACAACTAGTTGATATTTTCTCAATTCCTCGAGGAGGTGACGTCGAAACCCCTTTTTCAGGCGTTTTTGCTATCTTTGCCTAAACTTGTTTTAGGCCTATGAGATATATTTATGGGACACTCCCATTATTCATATCTCACTCCCACTAGTCATATCATCTGATTAAATAGCCATTCTTATGTGTAACCCGTTGTAGGATCTGATCAAAATTAGCCGCGGATTACCTCGTAATTCGACGATCGTAGTTGGTTTTTTGCCAAACACTACGACCCCTAAATTAATCGGACTTGATGATCTTCATCAATTGTCATGTCCGATAAATTGCTTGCATTGCAATCTTGGTCGAAGGACATCTCCTTCATAGATGGAATATTAGATTAAAGAGGCAGTTTAGAGAGAGAAATGTGAGACGGGAGGAGAGAGAACGGGACTTTGAGAGGGTGAGAATTCGATTTTGAGAGGGCATTCTAAATGGGACTATGCCCGGCCCAATCCCGGCCGGGGTATGTGGCCGACTGATATTCAGAGAGAGAAAGTGAATTTTCTCTCTAAATATCAGTCTGCCACATACCCCGGCTGGGATTGGGTCGGGATTGTGGTCGGGCATTCTATCATTGTTGTAATTAGGTGGTAAAAAATCTAGGGTATTTTTCCTACTTTCTTTTACCATGAGAAATGAGCTTTCTCACTCTTTCGATCCAATCAAACAGCAAACAATTTACTTTCCCGTGAAAACGACTTTCTCACTCCTATTTTCCCATGTATCAAACAAACCCTTAATGAAAATGAGTCATTAGGTCGGAATTTTGTCGAAGGTTTTGTACATGTAACACTCCCGGATTCTAACACCCTATTAAGCTAAGGATTTGGAGAGATGAAAAAAGGGGACTAGATGACCAATGGACAACCACAGAAACAATGTGCCAACCTCATGAAAGTACGTGGTGGCCAATTATTATCATTATTATTGGTTTTCCAATTGGGTATCTAAAGTGTATCACGCATAAATATCTTATATAACACGGAAAATGTGAACTTTAACTTATTAAAAATTTCTAAATGCATTTTAGAAAAAAAAATTATTTTCATTTCTATTGAAGTTGGAATTCAAACAAGATTTCTGAGCTGTATAAAGTCATCATTGCCACCACTGTTGAACAAGTAGAACTCCGACCTCTGATTTCAGCTAATTTTTCTTTACAACTCAGTATATAAATTCATCACTAAATTGATTGTCAATCGACTAGGGTCTTGCTTAGAATATGTGGACTCAAAATGCGTTTGTTCCAGGTCGTCAAATCATGGTTAATATTATTATTACTCGGGGACTAATCCATTCGATGCATAATTCCAAAGTCAAAAAGGTGATTTTTCTCTTAAGATAGACATAGCCAAGGCATATGACACAGTCATCTGAACCTTCCTAGAACAAATATCGAGAGCCACTGGTATTAATGGTACATTCCTTAATCTGATTTTATCATGCATTATCAGTCCTAGATTTAATATTCAGTTTAATGGGAAGTTAGTCGGGAACTTTACGACCAGTAAAGGCCTAAGACGGGAGTATCCTCTATCACCCTACCTCTTCATATTAACCTCGCAGTCACTTTCGCTCTTGATTTCTCATTATGAACATCATAGACAGTTTACAGGTTTCAAGATCAATCAAATCAGCCTAACAATCACACATTTATTATTTGGGGATGATTTGATTGTCTTTGGTAATGCTACTATTACAAATTTGGAAGCCTTTATACAAATCATGAGCTATCACTCGGAATTTTCTAGCCAAAGAGTATATTTTGATAAATCTTTCTTGTTCTTTGGTCGTGGAGTCCCTTATGATATAATGTCTCGGTTTATTAACCTTCTGAATGCCCCTTTAATGCCAAACCATGTGAAATACTTGGGTGCATTTTTACAGAAACTGAGTAATCGTATCTAGAGTCATGAATGGTTAGTGGAGAAATTTAACAAAACCCTTTCGGGTTGGAAATACAAATTCATCTCCCAAGTAGGTAGAGCAGTCTTTGTTAAATCAGTTTTATCTTCATTTTACACTTACCCATTTAGCTATCAATTACATCCTAAGCATACCATTCGTCAATCGTAACAGGCAAAACGTAATTTTTGGTGGGGCCACACTCAATGTGAAACTAAAATGCATTTTATTAATTGGGATATAATTTACAGTGTTAAAAAGTACGGTGAATTAGGCATTAGGTCTTTATACTAGGTCAATGAATCTTTGATGGCTAAAATGACTTGGCACTTACTCACTAATCTTCATGCTACTTTGGTTAAACTGATTAAATCTAAATATTTCCATAAGGATGATTTTTTGTCTTATGAACCTAGAGGTAACACTTCATCCTTCTGGCAAGCCATAGCTAAAATCAAACCCATTACGAAACAAAATGTGTGTTGGTTAATAAGTGATAGGTCTTCCATTAAAATTACCTAGGACCAGTGGATTCCAGACATGCCTAATCATCTACCTCAAATTGAGCATGCTTTACCACCTAATACATTTTGGGTGTCTGATCTTATAGAACTATTTTCTAACGGTATAAGGTGCAAAATGGATCTTATCAACCTATATTAGGGGGTCCACGTAAGTGGGGTTGATATCTTAATCCCGAAACATATGGGTTGAAATGTGTCTAATGCTTACTGATTCAATCTCGAGATCTTATCAAAGATTCCAGTTGGTGAGTATCTTAAGTATTTTACAAATTTGGACTTCAAAAGTCTTGCGGGAGGAAACTTTCCACACTAACTCTACAAGCTCAGAAACATAATCTAGCAAGTATCCTTAAACAATCTAACTTCTAAAAATCAAACAAATGATATATCCTAAAGAGGAATCCTAGTAGATTTAGACTACGAAATAGTAGTTTCAATCCGATATGGTGGATTTCAACCGTCTCATCAACACCGCCTATTGACCGTAGGTCAAAATAACTTATAAAAGGTAACCAAATCGCCTCGAAGAAAGTACGCGAACACAACGAATACATAACACAACAACTCTATAAACTCGTGATGAGCATAGCGGGATTCAACATAGCAGTCTCAATATCTTGACTGATCTCAGAAAGACAAATTCTGACATCAGCATTCCCCACATTCATAGTTTCAAAGTATTATCATCTTTATTGTTTCCACGTTTACATTCTTATCAGCAATACTGGTATGTATAGTGATGAAATAACTAAGGAAAAACATAGATGCTTAGAGTTATCAAATTTTTTTTCGTATTTTTATTTAAATAGAATTTTAACGTCTATTTATTAAATTATTTTAACGTATTTTTTAAAATAATTATTTTAGTGTATTTATCAAATTAGTTCTTTTTAAAAAAAAAATTTGTTTCGATGTTTACATTCTTATCAGCAATACCGGCATGTACAGTGATGAAACAACTAGGAAAAACATAAATGTTTAGAGTTATCAAATTTTTTATATTTTTATGTAAACAAAATTTTAACGTATCTTTATTAAATTATGTTAATATATTTCATAAAATAAACATTTTTAGTGTATTTATCATATTAGTTATTTTAATTTTCTTTATTAAAATTAATTAATTATAATTTATTTATAAGGAATAATAATTAATTTGAGAGAGAAAAAGAAATAGAAAATGGCTAATTCATTCGCCGATTGAAAACTAGACATTAGAAAGTTGTGTAGAGAGAGAAGAAAAAGCGAAGAAGAGAAATAGATGAACAGAAGATCAAAGAAACAGAAGATTAAGTTTCTTAACGAATTAATGAAATTATGTGGTTTAAAGTTGAAACCCACCGCTAAAGTTATAATAGTTTATAAAGAAAGACTTGATAACGAAATTGGACAAATGGAAGGTGAACCACTTCCAAATGAAATTAGAGAAATGAAATATACATAATTTCAACATGAAATTTATGTAATTGTCATTGTGTTATGTTATTTGAAAATATTTATATATTTATAGAATTAGAGAATTGTTCAGCTGAAATAATATTTTGGTATTGTTACAGTCCTTTCGAACCTTAAAATTTATCTCAATGAAACAGCATAAAAATAAATAGATCTTTATTTATAAAACTGGACAAAGATATAATAAAATTATAAAAAAAATGTTTATTAAATTAATTACTTTAGTGTGGATTAAATTAAATATTATTTATTAAATTAATTATTTTGATATCTTTATGAAATAATATTTATTGATTAAATTAAAAAAACAACTTATTTAATAAATAACTATTTTTATTCCTTTATTAAATAAATTAAGTATTACTTTATTAAATAAAGGATTGTTACAAATCTTCTACTTGATGTTCCTGTCGGACTCTTGAACCTTAAAACATATTTTCTTTCGCTTTTTTCGTTACCACGGAACTTCCAACCACAGTGCAAGAAATGTTGTTTGGCTTGTTTGGATACAATTCTTTTGGGTCAATTAGAAGGCAGTACAGCCGCTTTAGCCGCTTTATCGAAGGACTGATAATCCCACCACCGTATAATAGCATTGGGAACGGGCATCGGCACATACTTACTTTATTTATAAAACTGAATAAAAAGAAATAGATCTTTATTTATAAAACTGGACAAACATAAAATAAAATTATAAAAAAAAATGTTTATTAAATTAATTACTTTAGTGTGGATTTAATTAAATATTATTTATTAAATTAATTATTTTGATATCTTTATGAAATAATATTTATTGATTAAATTTTAAAAAAAAACTTATTTAATAAATAACTATTTTTATTCCTTTATTAAATAAATTATGTATTACTTTATTAAATAAAGGATTGTTACAAATCTTCTACTTGATGTTCCTTTATTAAGAGATGCTGCTTGGCTTGTTTCGAGACAGTTCTGTTGGGCCGATTAGAAGGCAGTACAGCCGCTTTAACCGCTTTATCTAATGACTGATAATCCTACCACCGTATAATAGCATTGGGAACGGGCATCGGCGTACTTACTTGACAGATCTATTTTCACTGGTTGATTGGCTCCCACCGGCGAAGAGGTTGAATAGAAGCACCCATTATATGGCTATATTATTCGTCGCCATGTTGGAAAAGATTCGAAATAAAAGTTTCCTTGTAAAATGAAGGAGCCCTAACGCCATTATGAAATAATATATATTGATTAAATTAAAAAAGAACTTATTTAATAAATAATTATTTTTATGCTTTTATTAAACAAATTATGTATTACTTTATTAAATAAAAGATAAACATCCAAACGGGATTCAGGAATCCCTGATATTTAAAAGAAGCATATAATTTCTAATGAGAACAAATTTACACTATAATTTTTTTTGTTGGAATTGACTATGATCAACGGTAGTCATTACAATTGACATTGATACATTAAAGATGTGATAAGCTCAATATCCGCACATTCAAACTCTAACAACACTGCGCCTATAGCTCAACTAAACTATGACCTAAAGCTCAACTACATTATTTATACCCTAATAATCTCGTTTCAAATAATCAAAAATTCAACCTTATCTGGGTTTCGAAAACAATTTACACACTATTTGACCTTGTTTTCGTCAAAAAATAAATATGCAATGGTTCTATTTCTCTATTAAGTTTCAGGGTAACCTCTTATTCACATCAATTTACTTTCTTTCTCCCGTCTATGTATCTACTCTACAACCTATTATACCTATTACCTAGTGAAGATCACCTTTAATTAGCCAATACTTGTTTACCAATTAGCATTAGTTTAATACTTGTCTACCAAAGGTAAGTCTTTTTTTTTTTTTTTTTGATGAGATACCAAAGGTAAGTCTTTGGACTTACAGGTCAAGAGTTGGAGAATGAGGACGATTTTAAACAATTCAAAAAAAATACTTGTTTACCAAAGCCTCCAGAAATATTACTATTATGCGATTCATTATTATTGGCCTAGTACCGTCAATATTGTTTGGACTACGTTAACCAGAAGACAACATAATATTAAGTCCCAAGCAGAATATGTTTTGTTTTCACCCTGTAGTTTTCATCAATTCTCTCTCTCTCTCTCTCCCTCTCTCGACAAGGAAATTATTTCATTTGCCCGTTGTGGAAAGCCTTTTGTTTGGAAAAGGACATAAACCCCATCTTATTAAGATTATAATCAATATTAGTACTACATTATATAGCAATATCCACTTGAATGACTCAAATTTTCTTGTTTTCATTGTGGGAATCTAGAGAAATTGAATTACCCTCCTAAATATCAACTAAAGCCATATTAAAATTCAACAAAACTTAAATTCTCCAATAATATTAAAACTTAACTTTCTTTTTACACATAATACATTTAGTAGCTATCCTAAATGAACCAAGGTAAATAAGAAATCTTCAAAAGATGCCTTCTTGATACAAGAAGAATGCTTTGCAATTCCATGTACCTAAGATGATTCATATCATGTGCAAGGAGCCAAGAAAATGGGTGAACATTCAGAACCTCTTCTTCTCCATTGCTCTTCGACTTTATTATTCAAATTTCTCTAGTTATTGAATTACAAATCAATGGGGAAATGAAAAATACCCACATCATGTACTTGTACTGCTATTACACTTGTGTAGTTCTCTCGTATAAATTAAAAAAAAAAACTAGTTTAAGCAATTATTTTACGACAGGAATGTCGAAAGAGCGTTCCAGAATAGATTTACGAGGGTGGGATATAGATAAAAGAACAGCTTAGATCTTACAAGAGGAGAGATATAAGACTTAAGAGAGTCTTACCACAGGACGATTGTGGGAAGGAAATGCTGAATTCTCTTGTTGTCTCTACTAATGAAGATGTTTCCTTCGGTCTGTAGTCCTCGTTTGTCGGTTCATTTTGGCCCCAAGGATGCGTGATATAAAAAAAATTGGCTCTGTATAGCATAAGATTAGCAACGGTATATAAATGAAGTAGAGCAATATCAAGAAAGAAGAGATGAATGGCATCAATATTAGACTTGGAAGATATACCGAATGTGTGACATGTAAAAAAGAATTGGCTCTGTATAGCATAGGATTAGCAAATGTTATATAAAAGAAGTAGAGCAATATTAAGAAATAAGAGATTAATGGTATCAATACTAGACTTGGAAGATATATCGAATAAAGAATCATCTTTATAGCACCGAGTTACCGTTCACTGAAAAACTAAGGGATATTGATTGCAGTAATGTGAAGGAGAAGTAACATAAAGACTAGCTTTGCAACAAAAATTTAGAGCTTCCTAATATACATTAAGATATGAAATTGTCGAAAATAATTATTTGAGAAAGATGGATTTGATTTAACGAAAACCAAATCAATGTGAAGGCTGAGCATGAAAGCATTTCGGTTAAATGTCTGGGATCAGATCATAACTCATAAAGGATTAAGTGGGAGATAACAATGAACAATTCCACCTTAAATGGAACTAGGCAACATGGCATGGTAGTATTGGTGTCGATATCCCATACCCATACAAAGTTGGATACGATACGAGAGCCTAAAACGATTGAGTCCTAACTATTAATACATATTTTCTTGAACTAGTTATTAAGTCCTTTCATCCTTTGTTTCTTTTTTGGATTAACCAATTTTTATACTATATGAAAACGAAATTAACCTAGAGAGGTCTTTTATGACCGCATCCAATGTTGTGCACGTACATACAAGATATGCATACAAATTCTAACAATATTATACCTTGATTACAATTTACAAGTATATGAGTTATGGATACGAGTTTTCACATCCGACATGGCAAAATGTATTTAGAAAGAGTATCCATGTTATAGAAATGAAATAGTGCAATGCTTGTCTTTGTTTATGTGTCTAAGGAATAAACAAGTATTTTCGCAAGGAGCTCTCTTACCTCATCATAGTTGCTTCCCTAAGTTAACAGTGGTGGCTCACAAATATTACAAAACGTGTCGACTATACACATCTACATAGTTGTCTTTGGCCTTAGCACCAGAAAGAAATCGAAATAAGCATCCCTCCAATCAATGAGGTCTTTTATTTCAACCTGTAAAACAGTAAATAAATACAGTAAGGAAAAAGAACTTCATCTTCAAGGTACCATTACGTAAAAAATTTAGTTGTATATATTCTTTGATTTTTTTTTTTTTTTGAAACTTTGAATTAATATTAGAAAAAGCGGAAGATATATTCTTTGATCTTCTTTCCAAGAGGTTAACTTCAGCTAGGGTTTCCATAGGAGTATGTGGTATTATATCACTTGCAGATCATGTGACTAGCTATACCGAAGAATGGGTCTAGATGCTTTAACTAGTCATAAGGTTATATTATTTCTTCTCTAAATAAACATAAATCATTAGAATGTCAAAAAATGATAAGAGTCAATACTTGCCTCGATGATCGTTAATCCTTTGGTAAATAATATTGAGGCAGCTACATCAAGCACCCTGAAATTCCAAGCATTATCGATGAATGCTTCATCAAGAACTTGAAACAGTGTTATCACTAACTAAAATCAGCCCCGTTTTTTATTGAAGAAGTTAATCCTCGGGATGGTGATGGCCAAAAGAGTTTGTGTTCCGAGTTCATTCTGTTACCTTCAGTTCCACCTCCAGTCACTCTGCCAGAACCGAGGTGAGAGAAATTTGGCCTTTAGCTGGATAATGAAAATAACCAGGAGTGATCATTTTATACCATCATTTCAACTAGGAAACCCCTCAATCAACATTGAATACGTCTGATGATTAATCTGGCAGCCCTTTTTCTCCATTATGTCTAAGAGTTCAGAACATCTATCAGAAAGACCCTTCTTAAGTAAACCATCAATGAGAATTTTCCATGCCACTTCATCGTAATTATATTCACATTGAAGAAGACTATGGAATACCATTTTAGCTTTATCAACGCTGCCTTCATAATATAACCCACAAATAATTTGCTTGAAGGATTCTAGGTGTGGCAGATAACCACATTCAATCATTTTACCCAGCAGGGTAGAAGCTTCTTCATACATTTCTAACTTGCAGCAACAAGAACTAAGAGATATGTAAATTTCCTCATTCGGGAGAAGTCCTCTTCCAGTCATATGACGGACCAGATAACGGGCTTCCTCCAACCTTCCCTCTCTGCAGAGTCCTGCAATTAGGGCATCATAATTTTCAACACCAAGGGTGCAACCATGTTCAACCATTTTTTCCAAAATCTTCAACATATTTTCAGTATCAAGTATCTTCCACACATCAGATATATCAATAGTAGTACGAACAGGAGCGGACTCAAGGCCACTTATGTTGCTTCTTTCCCTAATACGTCTGTGATTTAAGAAATGCTTCACTAACACAGAATATGTACTAACAGAAGGACTGCATCCAGCATCGATCATCTGCCCCAGAACATCAAAAGCACGATCTATTGATCCAACACTTCCATACCCATCTATCAGTGCACTATAAGTCACCAAATCTGGCAAAATTGCTTTATTAATCATAGTAACAATCATATCCTCTGCTTCTTGCAACCTCCCTTGGATGCAATATGTTCGAACAAACACGGTATACGTACAAACATCTGGCTGAAGTCCTAAGGAGAGCATCTGCTCAAGTATCCTCTGGGCTTGATCAATCTGGGATTCTTTTAATAACTCATCAATGAGAATAGTATATGTGAAAACTGTGGGCTTCACCCCTTTCTCCACCATCTCGTCCACCAACACCGATGCTTCGTGCATTTTCTTTTCTTTGCACAGCCCATCTATTAATACATTATAAGTATGTGAATTCGGCAAAATATTCTCAGCAAGCATTTTCTCAAGCAAGGAATGGGCAATATCAACCTTCCCAACTTTGCAATATCCGTCAATCAATGCAGTATATGTCACTTCATTTGCCTTCACACCTTTATCTGCAATAGAATCGAATAAGGTGATTGCTTCTTCTACCCTACCCTCTTTGCAAAAAGAATTTATTAACATAGAGTAACTATAATTATCAGGGCACAAACCATTCTCACTCATCAAACTCACTAACCTAAAAGCAGTATACAAATTACCCACATTACACTGTCCCTGAATTAACAAGTTGTAAGTAATCACACTTGGGGTCATACCACACTCAAGCATCTTACTAAGAAGTGCCATCGCCTTATGCACCTGTCTAACTTTACAAAGCCCGTATATCAACTCATTATAAGTCCGTGTCTCTGGTTTACAACCATTTGATCCCATCAAATCAAGAACTGCAAATGCGTCTTCAACCTTCCCCTCCTTGCAGTATCCATCAATAAGAGCATTATAGGTAACCACATTAGGGACCAAACCTTTCTCAGAAATCTCATTTAATATCTTATGTGCTTCTTCAAGCTTGTTCTCTTTACACAACCCATTTATGAGAGTAGTGTATGTGTGAAGATTAGGGTAACAACCTTTCTCTTCCATCTCTCTAACCAAATCAACCGCCTCCAGCCTCCGACCCAAATCACAAAGTGCTTTGACGAGAACTGTATAAGTACGAACATTCGGATGACAATTATCCTCTGGCATTTGAGAGAACAACCCGAAAGCGTCATCGATCCGTTTCGATTCACAAAGCCCATGAATAAGATTGGTGTAAGAACCTGTATCCCTAAGACAACCCTTTTGTGGCATAAGCTTGAAAATCTTATAAGCACTATCGACATCTTTTTTCTTACAATACCCTAATATCAATGAAGTATAAGTAAACGTATCCGGATTCAAACCTGCTTGTATTATCTTACTCAAATACAGTTGTGCCTCAACAATGTCACCAACTTTGCAATACACATTTATCATAGTATTAAACGTGTATACATTCGGCGAAATCTTATCATCCAATATCTCTGAATAAACAATCTTCATTTTATCAATCAAAAGAAATCTTGCTAATGACATTAAAAGTATATTATAAGATTTAAGAGTAAGTTTAAATTTATAATCAGCATCATTTTGATTCATCTTCTTTACCAAATCCAAAACAAATAACATATCTTCAATAGAAGAACAAGATTTAATCATCAAAATTCTAGTTTTTTCAGCATCACCAAATAATTGACCACGAATAAGAAGAATCAACAAAGATGAATAAGATTTAATATCATGTTTATAACCAGTTCTTTTACCAATCCAATCGAAAAACCCTTGAGCTATTTTAGGATCAAGGGTATGATTAAAAAGAGTATAAACATGAAATGGGGTAATAGAAGAAGCTAATTGTTTCAAGGTTGGGTTCTTTTGCCAACCAGGACGAGATAAGATTGAAAGAAGTTGAGATGATAAATCAATTGATTCTCTTTCTTTATCTAGATTTAGGGTTTGGGGAAGAGAAGAGATCGAAGAAGAGTAGATTTTGAAGAATGGGTTATGGGGAAGAAGAAGAATCTTACCTGGTCTAGCAATGACCGCCGCCGATCTTATCATCTTACGGCATCAGAGAGTGAGGAATCAGTTCATGAATGAAAACCTTTCTTTTAGTATACAAAGACAAGTTTAGAATAGAGAAATGAGTTGGGTGAATCGGTTAGTGAGTCGAGGAGGAGGTAATGAATCGGTCGACTGGAATCAAATAATATTCATTCACCAATGTCTAGAGACTCTACAGTATCTTGATGTCAATCGGGTCGGACCAAACTCAAACGGGAAGAGTGGACCACGCCCTGATATCGAGCTATAAGTGTTTTTTTGAACTAATTACATCGAGCTATAAGTTGTAGGTCGATTACCCGTCTTATGGAGGACTAGTTGGAGGGCCCCTTATGCGGGACGAACTAGGAAACCATCGTGTAGAATTTTTTGTTGTTACTATTAAACGATCAGATTCTGGGTCAAAGAAAAGGATGATGACTCAGTAAGTTGGACTAAAATACCATGAGAAACTTTGAAATAATGGTGTCGATAGGACTAAGCCCATTTACAAAAAAAAATAGGAATAGCCCTTTCAACTGATCGGGCAGAGTGACCCAGTCTAGACGAATTAATTCCGTATAGGTTGTGGGTCGGGCAGGTCCATCACGAGGAGGATCTGTTTGGGTCTCTTAGTAGGGCTAGTCTAGAGAGCAGACATGTAACAGGATTTTTGTTGTTATAACAAATTCTCGAACTCGAAACTGTTAAAGTAGTTACAACGGAGAAAAATCACTTGTTCACGGATTTATTTTTGACAAATTTGTATTTTTTTAAAAGATATTTTTGTTAAAAAAATTGTATTTTTTGAAATTGCTCCAAAATGCATATTTCATGAAGCACCAACTTATCTTCTATGAATACAAACTCCTGGTCATTTCTTAAACGAGCAATGGGTATATGTAGGTTTTTATCTAGTTGGATGTATAGGTGCAATGGCCCACAAAATTAGGGTCTTATTTGAGCTGGCTAGTTATATGGACACGTCTTAATTTTGAGAGAACATGTTAGGGGAAATCTACGACCACCAAACTTTTTCTATTTTTTTCTAACATAGACAACGATAATGTGATCTTAAACGAGCAATGAGATTCTGTAGGTTTTTATCTAAGTGAATGTATAGCTCGCATGACTATTTGGACACATCTTAACTTTGAAAAAACATGTTGCAGTAAACTCTACGACCCCCAAATTTATTTATGATTTGATATAGACTATGGTAGTCATTACAATATTTTTTGATACGCATGATAACTGTCGAATTTAAATTTTGCAAAAGATACTAGCTTAAAATTCATCTACTTGAATTTGGATTGCAATCCAACTCTAGGGGTTCGTATTAAGATGTCAATGGACCACCAATTGACTTGTAGACTACTTTCTATAATTTTGCACAATGCAAAGAAGCCCCAAGATATAGTCAAACTGCACTGACCAAAGTTTGAGCAAGTATCACGACGAATCTAATGGTACCGAATATATCGTAATACGGATGCCGACGCCCCTAATTTTACGGCTGTGATTGCAAACCTAAACAGCCTTGAGATTCACAAAATAAATCTTGAAAATGACGGACGGTCAGTCAGAGAAGCTTCGGTATACTAACGTTTGTACAAATAGGTCTTTTATCGTCTCTACTAATTTCTCTTATCTGGGAAAGAAATTCAACCACCAATCGAAGTCCAGTCTTCGTTTCTTCTTTACTCTCTCTCTCTCTTTTTAACATCTTCCTTACCAGAAAAAAAAATAGAATCTTTCCATCCTTTCCTATAATAAATCTAGGGTTAGGGTTTTCTTTACAACTCTTTCTGATTCATTCTGGGACATGCTTGAATTGAAGTGTTCTCAATTGTAATTGCCATGAACAACCACCATCCCCACCACCATAATCAACAAATTGTTGAAGAAGAAGAAGTAGAAGATTGTGAAGCTATGGATGATGTTGAAGATGTTCCTTCTGATTCTGGTTATGCCCTTGTTTCTGCTCCTCCTAATCCTACTATCCCTTTGCGTGGTGAAAGCTCAGATCAACTTACTCTTTCTTTTCAAGGAGAAGTTTACGTTTTTGACTCTGTTTCTGCTGAAAAGGTCTCACTTTCTCTCCCCTTTTAGTCTTTAGAGAGAGAAAGTAGATAGAGAAGGAGATTGAGAGATAGTTACTTCTTCTTTTTTAGGAATTGTGTGTGGGGTTTAGGGTTTCTTTCTGTATGTGGTTTAAAATTTTGATTTTGGGTATATTTGTTTCTTAAATATTAGGGTTTTGATTTTCTATGTTGTTTCATTACTATAGGTACAAGCTGTTTTATTATTGTTGGGAGGATATGAAATACCTTCTGGAGTTCCTACTATGTCAATACCTTCTCAGATTGGAAGGGTAAAGTTTTTATCTTTCAAACCAAATGCAATTTGTTGTTAGGTTACTGGTTTTCTCTTTGTTTTGTTGACTGCATTTATCTAAATCTGAATTGTTACAGAGTTCCGGTGATAACATTGTTCCACGCTCAAGTCTTCCTCAACGAGCCGCTTCGTTGAATAGGTTTCGTGAAAAACGAAAAGATCGATGTTTCGATAAGAAAATCCGATATTCTGTTCGTAAAGAAGTTGCCCTCAGGTTATTTGATGTTTATGTTATTTCAACTATATTTATGTTTTAGTTTTGATTAAGACGATACTCATGCGTGAACAATTGTCTTCTATGAGAGGCTCATATTTTACAATAGTTGCCTTAGAAAAATTAGGGAATTGAAATCAGTGAACTAATGTTAAGATGCACCATTTTTCCATATAGTTGGATGAACTAATGTTTACTTCGATTTTGATTGGATCTTTTTGTTAGTGACGTTTGCTTTTAACTTAGATAATGTTCTTACTTCCGGAAACCATCTTTTCAGTGCTCGCATTACTTTCAAACCAAGAACCTATTCTTTTCTTTCAGAAGTCAGAACTTAACTTTATTCTTATGCAATATCCTTTTCTGAAAAACACCGTACTTGTTTTTGTTTTGGTTCAGGATGCAACGTAAGAAAGGTCAATTTACGTCCTCCAAGGTAAACCCTGATGAATCCTCAGGCTTGAACGGTGTAGATGATCCCCTGCAAGAAAAGTTGTAAGTTTAACGCTTTTATCCTAAGCATCGTTAAATTCCTAATGTACATTATGTTCTTCCTTTTGGAAAGCTTTACTAGGTTTTAATACTACTTCGGATGTAAGGATGACAATCGTAAGCCTCAAACAACTCAGACATACAATTGAGATTTACTTTCAGAATCTTACCAACAAACATAACTTACTATCTAATGCACTTCTCGATGTATGGTTGATCTTCTTTCTCACTAGGTAGCACCTATTGCTTATGGTCGTAAATCATATTAGTGTCAAAAAATAGTCCTCTAGGTTAATGTCTTTGGTATACTGCAGCAACTATTGATGCAAAAGTGTTAATTAAGTACCTGATGTGTATGACTGTAAGACAAAAGATATATGTGCAGCCATTTTGTTCATATACCATATCTTATGTTTAGATGACTTAATCAGTTTTATGTTATCTGTTCAGATGTACACACTGTGGCACTAGTTCAAAGTCCACCCCGATGATGCGTCGTGGTCCTGATGGCCCGAGAACACTATGCAATGCATGTGGACTAATGTGGGCTAACAAGGTCCGTTATATTCACAGATAATTAATTACTATCTTATATATAAAAGATTTCAATTTGTCTATCTGAAATGTTTACTTCTATGATATAAATAGCTATGGGGTGCATTTGGTCTTCATATTTTCATATGTTGCTAGCCAATTAGAATAGTTGGTAGGCGACAAAGTCCACGAGCACCCCTTCTTTCCCTCTGGTACGTCTAGAGGTGAGTCCTTGGTAGATATCACGGCTTCGAGAAGACCACTGTATGCAAGTAATATGTTCTAAAAGAGTCCACAGGATTAAGAGGTGTGCTTGAAAATAAGACTTGTCAAAGCCGAGAATAAGCATTTTATGGGAAGATTATGAATTTTACGCATGAAAAGAGAATGAAACTAAGATTTACTATAGTGGAGGTTTGAGAAGTCAAGAAGTATGCACATCTAGCTAGGACCACAAAACCTGCATTCTTTGGTATTTTATTTAGTTGACCCACCAATCAAAAGGCTTGTTAGGTTGTGTTTCTAGGTTGTTCCTTAAGGTACATTGGTACTAAAACCAGCATTTTGAAGGGCAGTATCCACGGAGTTTATGTGCGGGATAACTTTATTCTTCTGTAGAACTTGAACTTGAATAGTTTACTTGAGGTATTCTCTCTGTTGCTTTTAAACATTAACTTACTGTTTGGTTCTCTAGTGAACTTGGAGCTCCTCTGATCTGTGCAGTTTAAAAGGATTGATTAGCTTGGTCGATATAAGATTAAATAGAGTGCTCCAAACATTTTGAACTGACAAAATGTTTCTCATATTATAGCTGGTTCATTTCTCTCACCTCGTCGTTCTTGTACATGCAGGGAATCTTAAGAGTACTTCCCAAACCCTTATGTGTGGCAACCCAAAATTCTTCTCTTGTCCCAATTGAACAACAGGTAAGAACTTTCTATTGAAGATTTGAATTCTACTGATTTCTGAAAATCTATAGTTTTCACTTATTTTCTTATCATCATTGTTTGCTTGCTCAAAGGGTGAAGCTGAAAACTCAGAGATCAGAACCACCGGCGAGGCATTTCCTACTGCCGTTACTTCTAATGGAGATGATTTTGATGGCCAGAATTGAATTGTAAGTATTAAATTACTCTCAGCGGAAAACACAAGATCATCCCGATTGGAACTGTAACCAGATCATGAACAAATGTTATGCTTTCAATTTTATTTCGACTTGATCTTACAAATTTTATGTACAGATCATTCAGTGTGTTATTAATACCATCATATCATTTCGCTATCTTTTTTCTTTTTGAAATGTCAGCATACTTTGTATGGTTCCGTGTCTCGAACCCTTCGAAGATTTAGGTGTTCTTGCCGTTATGGTTTAACCTATAAAACCCTTCGAAGATTTAGGGGTTCTGCATAACCGAAATCTTATTTTAGTATCTGAAATTGGATAATCTGGGGCCTAGGGTTAGAAGGTGAAGAACTCTGTGAACCAGCACCCGGATTTCCATTCTTGAGAGTCCTTATTTCCTGTGTATTCTGTCATCAAAGCTCTGGAGGTGAAATTTTAAGCTTCTCAGTAACCAAAAAAAAAAAAACACAAGAAAAAAGAAGAAAGTAAAGAATTTCCAAGGTTTTTCTTTTAAGAGGATTTATCATTCTTAATTCAAACCTGGATTGATAAAAAATTTTATCGAAAATCACCAACCCCTTACATTGTTCATTTCCTCTGGTTGTTCAGAATTTAGCCACGAATTTGTTACCTACGAGAAATCTTGGCCTCACACTATCCTAACGTTTAACAATGGCTTTCAAAACTTTATTCCACCTAATCAATTTTAACAGTTATTTTTTTTCTTTATCTTATATTTCCGAAGTATGTACTTTAACTTTCAAGAGAGAGACGTTGATTCTTTTCATCAAAAAAGAAAGAGAGAGAGACGTTGAGATGATGGTGGTTGAAGTGGACGAAGGATAGAGAAAGAAGAGAGACGAGAATAGAAAAAAAAATCTCGTTTTGAGATTTTACAAAAAATTCTCTTCAATGCAAAACTCCATTTAAGTTTCAACATGATGTAACATCTCTCGTTTGTCTACCTAGTATTAATACTATAACTATCCATCTAAAAAATGACACTCAGAAGTAATTTTTAAATGTTTAGAGTGATACAGGAGAGATGTCTTTTCAATTAAGAATTTCAATATTGCATTGGAGATGCTGTTTGAGTGTCACTAATCACGAAGTAAAAAAAAACACATCAATTGCCTCTTTTCTTATTAAAAAAACACATCAATTGCCTCTTTTCTTATTAAACGTAGTGAAAAATCAAAAGTCAAAACAACTTGAGAGAATTACTCTATACTTTCACTTGTATATAGTTACTAATTATAACTCATAAACACCCTGGTAATATCTATGTCTATATAAGCATTAATCTTCTCTTCAACCTGGTTTCAGAAACCCAAACGATAATGAAGGAAGAACTGGAAATCAATCAAACAAGAATCAATTTGAAAACCTATAAGAAGCTTTGTTATGCTAAAGCCTATGCATCAACAGTCGGATAGAGTCCTCCCGTGTAAGGACGTCCACTTCCGTTGATGTCTGAATTTCCATACATCGATGAGTTCAGTTCTCCTGAATGAGATGACTTCCTCGACCTATGGTGTTTGGGAGATGGGTAGCTGTAGTCACTACCTTGTGAGTTAAGCGATGAAGATGATGAAGATGAAGGGAGGCCATGGGTCTTTGGCAACCCAGTTGGATCAGTTCCGTAACCATATCCGTTCTCAAGGTTTTCAGCTTCAAGTGGCAATTCATCCAATGTTTGCCAGAAAACAAGGCAAAAAATCGATTAGAAGTAGACTTTCAAGATTTCTATACAAAAGTTCTAGGAATTAAGATGCTAAAGGATCCTTTTTTGTTTTCAGATCCAGATACGGAATCTGACTAAGGATCCGAACTAACTTAAGTCAGATTCCAGAATGCTTTTTCTTTACGGACTTTGGGTCTGTTCAAGTCAGACATAAAGTCTGAATTAGGAGTCCATGAGGTTATTAATTCCCCTTACTAAAACAAGTCGGCTTCATAGGCCTGAGCTTCATGCAAGTCTGATTCAACAACAAAAGAACAGTCCTACTAAAAGATTAAGTATTATTGAGTTTGAAGAATCATGTCACTTCTCAAGAAGCAAGGGCTCTCACCCTAAAAGCCTGTTCAAGAGCCTTGAGTGTTTTCAGAGCTCTTTTCCTTTTGATGGATATCTCATCAGGTTCCTGGAGCATCTCCTCAAAGAAGTCTTCTCTGTTTCAGTTCAATGCATCATTTTTAGGTCAAGTTGCACGTAAAATATTTGCTTCACAGAGTCAGCTCATGAAGTTGGATAAGTATCTAACCAATGCCAAAAATATTACCGATATAGCTCCCTGATGAAGACATTGTGCAGATCTCTTTTCGTATGGTTAACCTGGATACGATACAGTGTTAGAGAAGTAGTCACGACTAATATGTGGGTCCAATTAACTAGAGAAAGATCCATTTCAATGATTCCATAACAAAGTTATCGATCATGTTTCATTAGCATAGTTGATAAATGAAGAACCTAAATTAGTAATCTATGTCTCCCCCACCTCGATAAAAGGCTCTCTTATATTTTATCTCGCCCATCTGATTTGGCGTCTGTAGAGTGGGAAACTAAGCTTAGATATTTGGTGGTTCAATAAGCTTATGAGCATAATACAATATATTAATATATCATTTAACATTTATTGTGTAGGTTGTTATCAAGGGTTGAAAATATAATTTATACAGATATGCTAATTGTAATAGAATACTCGACTACATAAAGTAACATGTAATTTCTTAATAGAAAATAAAACACTTACAAGAAAATGCATAATTGCTTTGGGCACCAAATCTTCAATGTTCTTCCTGACAATGTCGTAGTATGATCTCAATAGCAACTTTGTGACGGCTATTTCAATTTCCTCTTGCTCTGAATGGGTCTCTGTGGACCTCAAGGTAGTTGGTGGCTATAAAAAGATACCATTAAGCACAACAGTTGAAACAAATTGAATATGATATAGAATTGCTGCTTGCTTAGTCTAGGGTTTCAGAATTTACCTCTCTTAAATGGATCCTAGAAAACTCATGATCCTTATTATGAACATGTTCACCATCTGACTTGCTTGTTGAATTATCTCTGGAGGATGTACGACTCTCACCGCCACCAAAGATGAATGACCCCCAAGTTGAACCAGTGGAATTTCCTGATTAATTAACAAAATCATCACTAATTAAATACTTAGGTACCAAATGGTTATGTAAATTGTTACCTGCTACATAAATGGATGAGAGTAGCGCAAGCAATCGAGGGCTGACATTGCAAAATTCTTGTGATTCTATGTCCGAAGGACTTTCTAATAAAATCTTTGCATTTGAAGGAAAAAGAAAGGAGCAGCACAAGATACCAAATGGTACGCAAGGTGGCTGCTTTTTGAAGTACAAATACTGAATTAGATTGGCAGTATGAAGTCCGAAATTCATCTTCACCTTTAAATTTTTTATTTTGAGATTAGTACTATTAGATGAACAGGAAAAGACAAGGAAAAGTGGAAACACTCCAGATAGAGAACTCATTTGGGTAATTACTTACTGGGGGTTTTCCCTTACTAATTAATAGAAATTTACCTTGGGTTCCAACCCTCTCTGAAGCTTCAGCAGGCCGAACTCCCTATGTGCAAGTAGGTTGGAACAGAAGAGGGTAGATTAAATCAGACTAGGCAAAGGCCATGAAACACTAATCATTAAGATGCGCTAGAAATGCAACTTAAAGCAGAGACAAATACCTGATCAACAACAACTCCATTAGCGGGAGATCTACTAAAAATAGACCGAGACTTCAGACTTCTGTCAGATGGTGGTACTTTCTCATTATCTACCACTTCCTACATTACATGCAGCATAAAAAAATTAATAAAGTGAAAAAATGACAGGAAAATAATAAATCTCAAAATAAAATCACAAAGTTCACAAAGAAAACAAAGAAAAAAGATTCACAAGCAGAGACAAATAGATGTGTGTTGTGTAAGGCAGGCGAGGAATAAATGAACCATCTGTTCCTACATTGCTCACCTACTTGGAAGGTGTGCAACTTGTTTCTGCAGGAAATTAATGCTGTTTGAAGTTCCCCAAAAGAGGTGAACGACTCTTTACATGCATGAAGAGAAGTTCTAAGGAAGAATAAAGAGAAATTGTGGAGTATGATATCTCATGCGTAATATGGGGAATTTGGAAGACTCACAACCGGCAGTTTTTAGAGAGAGAAGAAAAGAGTTCGATAGCTTAGAGTTAACACTTAGTGGCATTGCGGTTATCCGTTATTGTACTTTTGGGCGAAAAGAAGACATGGAACATCCTTGGGGTCCTGTAGAGTTTTGATACTGAATTGGGAGGTGTTATTATAAGTTTATAACGATGCCCATTTCGCTATACTCTCTTCGGTATTGGGTTCTTTTCGAACCCAACTAATGTACTTAATATTTTATTAGCATATATTTTCTTTGGCTTGTTCAACGAAGAAATTCACAAAAATCAATCAATGGAAAGTTAATTGGGCCAAGGCACCTCATAGGTCATGAAGTAGTACACAGAATTCATCTTAATTGGCCAAACTTGTATGTTTATGAGGTTCAAGTTTGACTCATGATTAGAGTCCATTTTGTGTCAATGACCCAGTCTGAGTTATGGATATTTAAAACTATACACAGGAGGCATTACCTTTGCTTTCGGGATGAGATCAGGTAGTCGGGAGGATTTTCTCTGTTGTAATGCCGTCTCTACAGCTTTACTCCCACCAATGAAATTTGGGTGCGAAGTGTTTATATAATCCATCTATATATAAGATTACAAAACCAGTGGTCACAAATTTGTAGCATATATGCTAGAACATTCATAAATATTTACTTAAATAGATGGTCTAGATAGAAGCAAGCAAAGAGAAGTATTTGGATCCAAATAAGAAATATCTGCAATCAAGTAAGAACAATTCATGGGCAATATGAAACATGCTGTTGAATTTGTGGAGACTCCTAGAAATCTATAGAATGTCGATAAAAGATTTCGTCACTTGGCTGAAAACAGCCACGTAAAGTCAAATACCTCAAGACTTTCTGAATAATTTGGACGTTGCAAAAAAGTTATCTTTAAGGAGCATTACCCCCCTTCTTACAATTATTCAGTTGCTTAGGAAGTCCTTCCCTTCTGTAATTTATCAGTTTCCCGGGAAGAAGATAAACCCAACCAGAAAATAAGTAGGTTCTAGTTTGAATTACTTAATCATACTGACAGACTAAAATCAGATAAAAAATTTATACAAACTTTGCGTCAAGACTCGAGGTTATAGAATATTGGTCCTACATGTGAAGAAAACGTGAAACTTGACTCCTCCCGAAAGGAATCTTAAAGACAAGGAGCGAAACAACCGCATTGTTAAAGACGAGAAGCACTCGAAAGATAATCTCATTGCGGCCATAAGAAAATCCTATAGCATTGGAAGAGAGTGCAGAAACATGCAAGATTGAATATTATTCATATTTTGTGCACAATTGGGATGCCTTAACTCATAACATGTAACTGTAGTTTTTGTCGGGTTCCATAGATGACTGTTTCAGCATCGGACTCTTTGAACCAAACCTTGTACAGTTTCTCTTATTAATAAAATTCATTCAGTGTTTCAAGATAAATGCACTAAACTTGAATTTATAAAACACCAAATTGATACATGTAGAGATCTTTGTTTTTGTAAAAAATTGCATGCAAATGAATTTTGAAGTGGCATACCTCCATGTCAATTATGTGCTGAATCATTGCCTCAGAAGGCTGAAGACCTTTCCGTAGAAAATTTCCACACACTTCATCCATTCGCCTCCTGAGCACAGGAAACCGTTGCAGCTCTTGGCTCATGCAACCATGACTCATCTGAACCCAACCACTTACTTCAGTGTTCAGTCCAAATGATAGCTAATGATAACAAATTTGGTATTAAACTCTTGTATGAAAGCAAAATCTGTACATACCCTCATTAATTCATCATAGATAAACCTTGCACATTGAATACTTGGATCTAACAAACGACTAATCTGCCTCCGGACAAGAACTTCAAATGGTACCTACAATTTAAGGGTATAAAAGAATGTCATGACTATAGAGCAGAAACTCCTAGAGAGGGAACTTTCTCTTCGATATTTCATAAAATAAATAGAAGACACTCAGTTGGTCTTCAGATTGCAGAATACAAAATAGTCCAAGGAAGTAGATAAAATCATTTTTTACACCCACCTCTGGTACAAATAAAGCAGACTTAGTACCCGTTGCATTCTGAATGGCAGTGCGAATGTCATCGTCGGTTAAGCCATCACATGGATCCACCTCCTGCAACAAGATCCATAGTTACATAAGCCTCGAATCATCATTAATACAATTTGTTCTATACAGCACAATATTACCATATTGCAGTAGTACCAGCAAATGGATTATGAAACAAAAACAGTTGACGTTGAATCAAGCAGTGGAATCTCAATTTAAGGCAGTAACACAAATTCAGAATGATAGTGGGGGTAAATTACGCTGACAAAACTAAAGAGTAAATCAAAGTTAAGTTGCGCACTTCTAAACTTTTCACAAATATTGATTGAAAGATATAGTGAACCCGAGCCCCGCCAGTGAGTTCGGATGTTGACATTTCCTCATTTTTCCCGTCCACCATTGACGAAAAAGCTGCCAAGTGCCAATAAATCAAATAGATATAAGTAGCACAAAAATGTTCGACTTGGATAGAATGGCAACACTGCAAAAAGAAAAACCACTTCCTGTAGTTGGGACTTCGAGATAATGATCAAAGCTAAAATGCTTCACTCGTTCTAGCCTAACTAATAAAATGCAAGACGCTTTGACATGAAACTGAAGAAAAATGGTCAATAGTATTATGGTCGTATACTAAGTTAGCCGCTCATAATATTTGCATTAGAAAAACCCTAGGTGTGATCTACAGAGAGAAGAAGACAGAAGTATCCTAACCGAACAGCTACATGAAGATTTAGCAGATCATTTCATATAACCATAACAAAAGAAACTTTACCTTCAGAATATTCTGTAAGAATGTTCAGGAGAAGGGCTCCTTGACCGTCCTGAATTTAGAACCAAACAGAAAGGAATTAGTCGATGATGCAAAACTTGCATCCTACAGACATAAAATTAGATTGTCAGGAACTCAGAGAATGAATAATATAACAGCGAAACGTAAGTAGATTCGCTCAATTTCATTTTTCCAAATGAAACCAAATGTTAGTCTGTTGCATTACATGCAGACCGAGGAAGAGATATTGCTAGAAATCTCAGTGAAAATGGTATAGAGCACAAAATGTAAATTTGGATTCAGAAATAAATGTCATGTTCGTGAAAAGGTCGAACATTAAAAGTATGTCTCCTCAATGTTCGGCTAAAAAGTGTAACCATCTAACGAAACAACAAGACATACCTTTGATGTAATTATTTTCCCATAGCTTGCACATTCCTTTGCCTTAGATACCAATTCAGAACTTATGCGTGACTTCAACTCTGGAAGTACCGTCCTGATATGCTTAACTAAGATCTGAAAACATATTCAAAGAATATGGGTGATGTTGTAACTTTATATAGATATATGGAATAAAGAAAATCAAACACATGAAATGGCATGGTGGGAGAGGGGGGAGGAGAAAATGGAAAAATATCGAGCATTTCAAAAATGTGCTCTATCTGTCTGGAAGAAGATTAGCACTAACAATTTATAGTTTGTATAGTACTCAATAGTCTTACCTGATTCAACTTCTTCGCTAATTGAGGGATGCCACATTGATCGGAAACACAGTTGTATACCTGCAATGTCATAATAAAAAGATGAGGAACCGCTAAAAGCTCTATCCTTTTCCCTGTAACAAGTTAGCTGTGGCATATCTTACAGGTCGGCTCCGGAAGAAATTCTCCTCGTAGGCAAGTGCATCCTTAATACTTCTGTTGTGTATAATATCCTGTCGCGGGACACAATGCAAGTTACAAATTAAGCAATCTGTCAAACTTCAAGGATTAAACAAATAAAGAAAAGGCTAGATCATAATTAAAGAAAAGTAAGGACTAATAGTGCTGCAGTGGTGCTAACATAATAAAGATATCAAGATAAATTAAGTTTTAGGTGATAGGATTACCTCTTGGCTTCGATTAACAACACCCACATAACCTAGACGAAGAGGGATAACTTTTCCAAGCAAAAAATTGCGAGCATCGGTACCACGGTCCATAATATCCAACTGACACAAAGATAAAGCAGTAACTGTCAGCAATGACAGACAGCACATGTTGCTGAAAATTTACGAATTTAGGACGTAACAGTTTCGATGGGTTATACCTTTGTAATTACACCAATTGTTCGATGACCTGGACAAGAAAAAAGCCTTGTTATCAAATATTAACGAGCCAAACCACTATCTCTTATCATATTTTCAATTGAATAATGATATTCTTGAGAGTATTTTACCATCAGGGTCTGCAGTTCCTGCAATTTGTAGTGCGTCTGAGTTCGCCAAATCAGCATTTGCAGGTGTAACAGCTAAAATTAAACAACTTTGGTGCTTGATATATGACAAAATCATTGTTCTGATTTGTGCCTCAATATCAGATGGCTGGTCACCAACCGGCACCTTTGTTATCCCAGGCAAATCCACCAATGTGATATCAAGTACATTCGGTGAGTAGATCTTAAGACATATTTGTTTTTCGGAAACACCCTTATTTCCACCTGCTTCTCTATCTGTTTCCGACTGCAATAAGGAACAAAGAGATTTTATGCCTAGTACTCAAACATTTAAAAAAATCCCGTTTTAAAAGTAAAATACAATATTTCATGAAAACCAAGTCTCTTCAAAAGATTAAGTGGTAACTAAGACTCAGCATACCATCCGTGGTGGAAAAATACCAGTAGCGGGCCCCCTTTATATAGATTGTTGGAGCCCGTATTAGCTGGGAACATTTTTTAACTTTTGACTTGGTTCACTCTCATCCAATTGCTTAGCTTAACATACTAACGCGTTCTTCTCATCGAGCTCTTAAGTTAGGGCTAAAGTTTGGTCAAATCGAATCCCAAGTGAAAAAACTACTAAAGTTACCGTTTGTACCATGATTAAGTTGAGAGATAGCTATAGTTAAGTCTCAGTTTGGTATAGATAAGAAACATAGTAGGATTGAATACAAAGAACACGGAAGGCTACACAATAGGGTCACTTTTTTCCTTACTTTTTTTTTGGGGGTGGGGCGGGGTGGGGTGGGGGTGATATATAAGTAATCTCCTAATTGCATTCATCGCAGGCATGGGTGATGGTTTTCTTGCGCAGTAATGGCAACAACGAACATGTCTTAATTTCTCTCTATCTACTAAAATATTTTTTACTTTCGTATTGTCCTACAAAGGGCCAAAATTAAAGCTTGACAGCGGACATCCAATTTTCCAAGTTATCAGACACAAGACTCACGCGCGGAGAGATGGATCGAGTTCTACCTAGAGATGAATGAATTTCCAAGCTGAATACCCCTACCCTAGGTTGAATATATTATTCTTTTTCTTTACTTAAGTATTGTCGTATAGAGGATCAGGATTAAAGCATGGCAGTAGACCTCTAACTCTCAGCCACAGGACTCACCCCACAATTCTACCAAAATATGGATCTCCAAGTTCAATACCCATACCCCAGTTTGAACATCTAGGTCAATACTAAGAAGAAACCTTCTAAGTTCTAATATAAATGCTGTGTAATGGCAATGCTCATCGAAAGGTTTACAACTAACCTAAAATTAACAAGATGGAGTTCAATTAGTACCAAAATTTTCAACATTGAAATGATAAAGACTCTCTAACCTGAATTTCCTTACGAATTTCAGAGAAGTCATAAAATTTTTTCTTCGGCAAGTGCAAGAACTCTCCGTATTCTTCTTCAATGCCATCAGAATTTCTCTTTGTCTGTAATAATTGCAAAACTAATGGTCGTCGAGTACAAATATCAGAACCTCTAGGTAAGAAATCTCTACCTACTAAAGCTTCAAGAACACTAGATTTTCCACTGCTTTGACTTCCAACAACAGCAACTTGAGGTAACTCGATCTTCGATTTGCTCTCTAGTCGGGCAAATATATCTTGAAGTTTATTAACGATTGGAATCACAGAATGACCTAAAGGAGTAGAAGAATGACTTGAAGTTAATGAATCGTCCGCCATTGTTGTTGGGTTTCTTAATCAAGAAGTAGAAGAAACCCTAAAAACAAGTTTGGAAGAAGAATTTGAATTTTTAGTGAGAGAAAGTGACAGAAAGAGAGGGAAACTGAATAAACTGTTGTTTTGATTGTGATTAATACGTGTCGGAGGAAAACTTAGAGGGGAAGAAAATAGTTTTCCCCCGCCCCAAGCAAATTTTACCAAGTTTGGAGTTACAAATTCCTTATTCTTCTCTGGCAAATGGGATTTACAGTTTGTTTGGTGAGAGAAGAAATATTTTCCAATACTACCCTTGTACCTAGTAAACCAATGAAAGTGAACTTTTTTATTGACTTGGGTTGGTTCGATCCAGCCGTGTGCCCGCAGAAATTGGTCTTGGCGGGTTCCCCTCTTCTCTCTTGCTACTTTATTTCACTTTTATTTCATTTCGTTTTCAAAAATACCATTCATCCATCTGATCCCTCCCTCATGTGCCGACATATCACTTGAGTATATTTTCTCATCATTCTCTATCCAATTGTTCCACACTCAGGTGATATATCGCTACATGACCGGAGGGTTGGCGGAGGGACCAAAATGGAGTGATGAATAGAATTTTTTTTTTTTGCTTATGCTCTCTTTCTAGTGTCAGATTGAACATTTGGAGTAGAAAGTGGAAAGGAAAATGAATTAGGCACCAAAATTGAAAGGAGAGAAATTGAAATCAACCGTTTTGATTTGAGAGTCAACTCTCTCTAGATTTGTGTGCAAATTCTCGAGAAAATCCTAGTCGTTGATTTTATTTTCTCTCTCCAATTATCTAGATTTTTGCTAGTTGTATCACTACGGCTACGGGAGTGGAAAACATAGAGACAAGGGCAACTAAATTGAGGGCTTAAAACCAAATACTACGTCACCTTCTTCACTACTGTTCGTTGTCACCGCCTCTTACAACCACCGGCCCTAGGCCACCATCTTCGTCTTCTCCTTCACCATCATCTACTTCGACAACCACCCTCTTCTCCATCAATCACCACCATCCTCATTTTCTACATCCATCTTCATTTTCCCCTTCCCCTTATCTTTTTTCCCTATAAGATGAAAAAAGAAAACCTTTGTCGGCGCTGTTGCTGGCAGAGTGTTATTCCCCTTCATCACAGGTAAGAAGTCTATAAGTAGCTTGTACAGGTTTGCACAATTCTGCACATTTTCCGCAGTTTGCACAGATTTGCTTCGAAAAAAAAAACTAAAAGTACATCAAAAGCTGATCAATAGTAATTGTAATTGAGTGGCCCATTCACATTTAAATATTTCAAAGACTACTTAGCATCTATAAAGAATACAGATTGAGGTTACCTGATTGAAGAACCAAATGAAATAAAATGGCAAAGTGGAATCTGATAAAATACAACAAAAGAAGACCCATTTCTATCATGGATTATAATGTTTTTTAAACAAGAATATGTAAAATAAATCTAAAAAATGAATTCATCGAATTTTCTACAGTTCTGAATTGGTACGCTGAGGTATGTAGTAAACCACAAGACCCAGTACTAGAATTACACTTCCAACTAGGAAGAATGGACTCAAGCTTGCTCCTGCGGGTAGATACGGCAGCGGAAGAGTGAGAATGAAGATAGTAATAGGAACTGCAAAAAAAAATACAATGTTAGTCTGGAAACAGAGGGACGCTAATAAGTTGGTGTCTAAAATGAAAGATACGGTACCTGCTAATGTTGACACGAGAGAAGAAACCACAGCAGAAGAGATTTTGACCAGATTAAGCAACGAAATGTTGAAAGCCATATTTGTAGATATGAAGAGCAAGGGTAACATAGGTGCTCCGGCGCAATCTGTAAATACATTTATATATAAGCATTAGAATAATGCTCACTTGGATAAATTTTCATAAACCGAACGAAATAGTCTGGAGGATATTATAGAACTAGTTGGAGTGATCCCACATTGGTTGTGGAAGGAGGTGGTGGTTGCTTTACAAGTTTGAGACAGCCTTTGGAATGAGAGAGGCCCAAGACCACTTGACGGCGAAAGAAGCCTAAGTCACCCATGTATCAGAGGCCAGGTTTACCTAAGTCCTATTATGGAAGGGGGATTGTTGAAGTTAATCCTTATTGGTTCGGAGATGAGGTGGTGGTCAGTTTACAAGTGTGAGGGAAAGCCTCGTGTCTCGAGCTAGCTTTTCAAGTAAAAGAGGCCCAATACCACTTGGAGGTGCGACAAGCTCATGACCACCCAACAGCACTAATTTTGAATACCAACCCTAGAATGCCAACAATTTGGACCTCGTTCAACTTGTCATTTCTTCTCTAAAGCCTACATCTATTCCTACATTACCCTCCCCAGAAGTGGTTACAATTATACGACCGATTAAATTGTTGGTCTCAGGTAGCAACAGTTTTAGTGATGGAAAAAATGACCAAAACTTTCTCGGCCAAAATTTCTTTTGTCAAAAGAGGTTCATCAATTTTTGTAGGCTTCAGCTCCCTATTCAAAATTTTAAGGTTTGCACAAGTTCGCAAATAATGTGTAAGACGAAAACTAGTAAGACGATAACATGAGGAGACTTGCCTGCGACGTTGCCACCAATATTCAGAAAGCAAGCGGCACCAGCTTTTAGATATGAAGGAAGTTCGACAAATGGTATTCCTTTCAAGTTTGATAAGAAAGGCAGGAAGAGCAGTACAAAGAGAGCCTAAACATCCAAATTAACAATATTATCAAACCAATATTAACAAATAGTATTCGTTTTAGGTTGATATATTAGTACATCCAAAAGTTCGCCTAAGAAAAAATTAGAAACTGTTTTAGTGGGAAAACCGAACATCACCTGGAACCCGGATCCAAAAGAATTGACTACAAAGATGTCAACTGGTTTCCCCTGTCAAGATATTAATTGGATCATTGAAAGATCCTGAACATGAAACCGAGCAAGAAAACATTACCTCCTTAACGGGAAATAGCTCTGAAATTCCAAGAATTACGGGAAGAACATTATGCTGTTTAAATAATGAATACCTTGAGGCGCTTTTCCGCATCAATAAAGACAAACTCCTGTGGAGATACATAGTAAGTTAAGGCTTAGTTAGTTAACCACTACATCATATCACGAAATTCATCTAACGAAGGAAAAAGTGCAGTTGATTTAACCTTGAGAATCGACGCACCGGCTTGAAGTGCAGATGAAGCTATCATCAGTGCTGGCCATATGAAGGCAATTTCAGAAAACATTTGACCCTCATTTGATCCGCTACACTTATAATGAACACAAATAACTCAGATAGTATGTGAGTTTGTGGGTGTTGGGTGAGTGTGAAGTGGTTTTTGAAATTCTTAAATGGTTTTAGATGGATATTTGTGTCTGACATGGCCATAGAAATGATCAAGACCTATGTGTGAGAATAGTGTCACGTGGACAAAGAATACTCTCACGACTAAGAATGTAGCATCTAGGGCCTTTCTGCTCATTAGCAAATGGTTCTAAGTTAAGTGTCTATAAACTTAATATGGTACAAAAGCTACGCCCCCACATGCTCAACAACACCTAGAAAAGCCTGTTAAGCTAAGAGAATGCCACACGAAAGGGGGTGGACGAGAATAGCACCACATGGACAAACCCTACTCTTGTGGCCAAGAATATAACAGGGCCTCTCCATTCATTGCCAACTGTTTTGAATTGGTTCAAGGATGTACACAAACTTAATACCACCGACTAATATTTAATGAAGCAAAGACGGTAGTTCTGTTGTTATGTAGTGCCACTGATCACTTTCAACATACCAAGAATAATCAGAGTAGTGGATCGCCAACTGTTCGGATCATGTTTGAAAACCAGATCAGATCAGTTGTCAACTTTGATTGGGAAAAACTAATACGTACTGATTTTGCACCAATTTTCCTGGTAACGAACCAGTTGATCGGATACGTTTGTTTACCTTCTTACAGTAGAACAATGAATCAAAATTGTCAGAGATCAGTAGGAAACCGAAAATATGTACCTAGCAACGGCTGCAACGACACCAGCAGCTACGAGTAAGCAACCGAAAATTTGATTAAATGAGTACTTTCTTCCTAAAATCAAGGTAGAAAACATGAGCTGCCACACCAAAAATGTCTGCAAAATAGGCACATATAAATAAATAGTGAGGATTCAATCTCAAGCTGATAATTTGACTTATCTAGAAAGCAAACACTTGTAAGATAAAACTGAAGTTGGATCCGAGTCTATTTGTACAGAAACTAGGCTATTTGTACAGAAACTAGGCGCATGGGCTATATGCCCTGCCGGCACAGCCAGTACCATCGCCCGCGAAGATATATATATACTGTAAAATGGACCTCCCTTTATCCGAGATAACTGCTCTAAGCTCAGCAAACACAAGACTCTCCATACAGGAATCAAATGATCTCACTGTAGCCAGAACAGACCTCCCGTTAGGGGAGGGGAGCATAGTGACTGAGGCGTCTCGTCACGGATCCATTTTTAATAAAAGATTTCATAATCAGCTGAAAGCATAAGCTCATAACTGATAACTCATGAAGTCCATACTATTTCATTAAGTCCTGTATTATCGCATGAAACACACATTTGAAGTTATGCTATAGAGTAAGAATTTCAGATTTGATGAACTTCATCTTATTTTGGTGAATCCTTTTCATTTTTTCATCTGCATCAACAATTAAATTTATAATAAAAATCAATATTACCTGATTCAGTATTGGTATAGCTGGTCCAGGAAGCATAGCTGTAAAGATATGCGGTAAACAGAAGTCAATCAGTACGTTAACCAACTTAACACAAAGCCTATAAATCCATTCTTGGTCTCCATAGTCCACTGGGGAATAAGAACCTTAATTTTCCGAACTTCTACTGAAACAATATATAACGAGGACCGAAAAAAAAAATACTTGCTTCAAAGTAATTGCTTATTGATAATTGACTCTAATTTTACTTAGATACCTCCAGAATACATCCCCGCAGCAACGCCAAGAGCTTCCAGGATACCAATAGCAACAAAACTTGACTTGGGAATTGATAGCATTTCTTTGGTTACAATTCCAGCACCATATCGTACAAACAAAAAAGCAAAATAAATCACCACATACCTGCATTTGGAAAACAATGATTATCGCTAATGCTGAACATTTGGCAATTCATAGGGAAAATGTGTAAGCATAAATAAATTGGTTTCCGTAATATCCCATGACGCTCGGGGGAGCGTCTGAAAATGGACTACTGTAGGTGATTGGTTAAACGTAGCAAGTGTTGAAGCCTTTCAGGTGGGCACATAATTGTAGGAAGTTAATACTTATACTTATTAGTAGTACAATGGAATTCAGACCAATCAATATGAACATCCTCTAGCTTCATCCTCTCATTCATCCTATAAGTCCTTTTATCTGAAACATTATCCGGCCTTCAGTTTGAGTTCAATGGGTAACCAATTCACCGTCAATTTGGGATTGTGGTCTATGGGCCTTACGTGCCCCAGAGTGGTCTTTGGTCTATCTCACCCCAAAAGCTAGCTCAAGAAGTCGGGTTTTTGATACACTTATAAAGTGACCACTACCTTCTCCCACAATCGATGTGGGACTAACACCAACTATTACTTGATCTAGCAAAAACTATATAAGATAATTTACAATCCAAATAAACATCTAAAACTGTGATCAAAATGTTAATCTCGAGTTGATCTTACTATAACAAAATGAAATTTGAGTAAAAATGCTTAAAATTCATGAATGCAATAAGAAATTACCCAAAAGTAGTGACTTGAGCTAGAAAGAAAGGGTATTCCTTCATAGGAACAAGAGCAAGTTTGTACAGAACTCGATTTGCAACAGCTAATCCAATTGTGATTATAGAACCAACAAGAATTTGACTTTTATTGATTTGGGTTGAAACATTTGATTCTTCTTTTGAAGCAAAAATTCTAAATTTGGGTTTTCTAGCAAACTTCTGTTGAAAGTAACTCTTGTTCTTGATGTCACAATAAACCCTAAAATCACCATTGAATGATGAAATCTGAGAAGATAAATTGAGAATTTGGGGAGTAGGGGTGATTATCAAAGATGGGTATTTTATCAAATTTGAGTTTCTGTGAAAATGAGAGGATTGAAATCGTGAAAGGGTGGAAGAAGTAGAAGTTAAAGTAGCCATTGAAAATGCAGAGGAAGAATTAAGAGTGGGAGAAAAATGTGAGCTTGGAGAAAAAACAGCTCCTAATAACTCGAGAAGCCATCTTTTGGGTTTCAGGGGAGTAGTTATTTAACTTATGTGTTTTGTATTTTCAAAGGGTTGTTTTCATGGTAGGGTTTGATTGGAAATAAAATCAACCATAACAACCCCCCATTCCACATCCTTTATGTACTCCTTATCAAACACATAGAGTGTTAGTGTGTTACCCTTTATTTGACTTCCATTAATGTTATTGTGTCATAATGGCATGCTGGATGTGACTAGTAATCAGACACTTCATCTTTCTTCTTTGCAATGAGGCAGTAACTCAGTCTTTAGCCCCTAGCCGGCCGAAACGTCCGCACCCAGATTACACATGGAACTTCTCGCATTTTGTGCTTAATCGGGAGCCTACATCACTTTGATAATGAAATAAGGTATGTTATAATGCTCTCTCTACACATACACGAGACATTTGTTTATGGGGCACTCACTTGTAGTATTGGCATGGTGTTGTCTCAAGGAAATATATCATTTGTCGAAGTTTAATAACTATTTTTACGTTTCTAACCCTCTGTCAATTTTTTGTTCATCAATTTTATCATGGAGTTCGAATCTGGTAGGATGAAGACCATAATCTAACTTTGATGTATGCCGAAACATAAATATTGTTGTTATATCATATATACTGTTCTAAAGTCTAAAGATTAGTGTTATATATCATAACATTTTGTTATAGGGCTTAAAGAATTAGTGAAATTTATCGGATTTCAGACAGGATAAATTATATTTTAAGAAAATCTTTTGTTACACGATTGAATCCCAGTTCTGTCTAGCACTTTTTACCAGAGAATTGTTGGTGCCTTAGAAATGTCCATACAGTGAGTGCCCTAAAGAGCCATAAAGACTAGAATGCAGATCAAAGCCCATTTGGATCCATCTAGAAACCCGTAACCCTATACCTGTTCTGCCTTCTTCCCCACGATTCTCAAGTAAATTTCTGGTTATATATATATATACAGTTCCCATTCCTTTCTCTTCGGACTCACTATTCATTTGATTCTCTCTCTCTCTCTCTCTCTCTCTCTCTCTCTCTCTCTCTCTCTCTCTAGATCAACTTCTTCACCTGAAACCATGGCCCGCCGATCTGGAGGTACCTTTTCCGATTTCTCTAGATTTCTTTATCTTTGAATCTTTTACAACATCGCTGGTTTCTTTTTCATTTCTCGTCTTCTTTTGGTGTTTATAGGGTTTCTTTTTGTTTCTCTCATAACGTGCCGCCGTTGACGTTTATAAAGATTGTTACTCGGTTTCTTATATTTCTTAGATTTCTTCTATCGTGTTAGATATTGATTTTTCTACTTGCTTCGTTTCTAGGGTTTTCATTTTTCAAATCATGATATAGTAGCACCAGATGTATGTTTGAATCGATAAGCTGTATTATCCATATAGAGTCACTTAATTTTGGTATTTAGGTTTATTTAGGATGCTACCATTAACCAATTCGAAGACGTTTTAGGGTTTTCTGTGCTAACTAGTGGTGGAAAAGTATTAGGCTATGTCGAGTTATTAAGTGTGATCCTTGTTTAGTGAGTCGTTCAATTTAACACAAAAGTTCCAGATTTTATCAGTTATTATTTTGTAATTATCCTATTTAGAATTTTAGAGGAAGAACTCTTAATTTTTCTTTGATTTTGGGGAAAAGGAACATGATTGAAATGGTAACTGTTTGACCAACTTGTAATGGCTATCCGATGCATATCAACCAGAGGTCGATGTATTTTCTATATGTTGTCGAGTTATAGGACATCCGCATAGACAAGGTGGAGAACTTGCTTTACGTTTAATATATCGGCAATGTATTGCTAGATTAACTAATAGACATTGACGTTTGTAAAATGGGATTGTGATTTCATTCAAGTTGTATGCTAGTTATTTGGGTGATATTATTTACATGAATTCACCTTTTTAAGCATTTCCCTTACAATTTTTAACAGGAAGACCCGCACCCCGTGCTCGTGCCCCTGTCCGTAGCCCACCACAGCCAGGTATGAGTGGCAAATTGATTATTATAACGACTACTAAGATCCTGTGATTGAATTCTTATATGAAATCCTTCTAGTGGTTTGTATTTCAATCTTTTTATGGTTTTTTATTGTTTCATTTTGCAGCACCTCGTGCTCCTCCACCAGCTCCAGCTCAGGGTGGTGGCGGTGGTATGCTCTCAGGAATTGGTTCTACCATTGCTCAAGGTTAGCTAACTGTTTATTGGCATTTCACTTCTATTTATGGTTTTTAGTACTTAATAGTAGCATAAGAAGAGGTCTTACTGATGTATTGTTCCTCACTAGGTTTGGCTTTTGGTACTGGAAGTGCTGTTGCTCACAGAGCTGTTGACGCTGTGATGGGTCCTCGTACCATTCAACATGAAACTGTTGCATCTGAGGCTAATTCTTCCCCAGCACCCGCCATGAGTTCTGCTGGAGCTGATGCTTGTGGTATTCACAACAAGGCCTTTCAGGATGTAAGTTTCTTTCTTTTGTATAAGCAGACGAACAGATGTAGCTTAAAGAACTTCTCTCTGAAAATGATTAACGAGTAACATTACTTAGATAGCAGTTTGCGCATCATTCTGGTCAAATATGGTATAATTGTATATGGGTTAACCCTCAATACTAAGATGAAGATAAATGCAGTATTGGGCGCGTCATTTTAACGGCATATACAAGTTAAGACCAAGACAGATTCAGTAAAACTAACCTTAAGGGTAGCTTAACTAATTAGGCCCTAATAACTTATGCGCATACTCGCTTCTGTAGTTGTGGTCAACTGGTCATTGGGTTTGTTTGGGATGGTTATATTCGGTCTATAAGTTAAGAATTGGTGTACTTTAGAACATTCGAACTCGTAAAGATTGTTACACTGTTGGAAGTATGTTGAGAATTGTTTAAATGTATTTTACATATAAAGGCAGATTGTTTATTGTTTAATTGCAAAGAATATTGTCACAACTTTCTCAATATCCCATGAAACTGCAACTTGAAATGTGGTTGTTTTATTTGAAATTGATCATCATTAATTCAAATGCTTTTATTCCTGCAGTGTTTGAACCACTTTGGAAGCGACATCAGCAAATGCCAGTTCTACCTAGACATGTTGTCTGAATGCCGCAGGAACTCTGGTTCTATGATGGGTTAAGTCTTTTGCAGTACCTCTGTTTAGTTCCTTTTTGTGCTTCACATTGTTGGTCAAGAGAGAGATGCTACTTGATTAGTGGATGGAAGTTTAGAAATCAATAATTCTTTATGCCCATATGTGGGACTTGAATCTTAAACAGATCATTATTGAATTTGAAATTTCATGTTCACATTATTCATCTTATTGGGTTTATCTCATCTATAATTTAGTGGTTTGGTGTATGAGATTAGGCTTCATTGATCCCCAAAATGTTGGCAGTTCAAGTGCCAAAATCCTCCTTTTTTTTTTTGTTGAACTTCGCCAAAATCATCACGATCATCATCTGCCTGTATATTGACCAGGCTTAAATCCTAAACCCTAGAGAATGCCTCCCATATAATGGCAAAGATCCATGGAAACTCTTTTGGCCCTGGACGAAAATTCTGTTGGAACACGGGTTACACAAGGAACCTCTCTCATTTTGTGCTAAATCTGGGTGCCTTTAGCTCCACCCTTGAGCGAGACTACTTTCTGTATTTTGACTAGGTTCCACTCATTAAGACGACGACCTGTGGCTATGTATGTTCGTAATATCCAGTGAGCAGTTTGCACAAAACCTTACTCTGTATAAATGAGATATTAAGGGTCGAAGTTGATAACTAAATTTGAAACTAATGAGTTTATGGTAACATGATGGCTGCTAATCACAGCTACTAAAGGAAAAAAAAAATGTCTACTGGCGTATAGCCTCTTTTTCACATACACTTTGGTAATGAATTAAGATATGATATAATGCTCTCTCTACACTTAAGCGTGGCCCGTTTGTGATATGCGAGACACTTGTTTACAGGACACTCACCTACACTATTGGTACAAATAACATGGTGTGTTGGCTTAAAGAAATAGATCATTTGTCTAAGTCCACCAATAATCTCTACATTTCTAACTCTCTATCAATTTTATCATTGCATTTGAGTCTGGTTAGGTGGAAACCACAATCTAACTCTAATTTATGCAGAAAGAATAAACCATTTTTGTTTATTACGGTTCCTACTAAATATTAATATAAGAGCAAGTCCAACCTGAGGTCCTAAAAGCCATTTTTTCACTCAAAAGTTACAGCCTCAGCTCAACTCCTAAAATTCAGCTCCAACTTCAGCCTCTCTTGAGACATTCAATATGTGCATGTGGGAAACACGTGTATGAGTTTTTTGTGAGTGTTCGAAGAACGTGTGTGATTTTGTGTATGTAAAAAAAAAAATACTTATTTAAACTATTTTTGAATTAATATTTTTTATTAAGGTTGAAAAATTATTCGGGAACAGACACGTTGGATTATATAAGATGTGTGGGTTTTCGTTAGATTTAATAAGAACAATTTTTGTGTGAGTTTTTGTTAAATTTTAATTTTTTTAAATTAACCAAAAATTTTTAAAAATAATAATTTGGAGAAGATCCTAATAAACCAAAAAATTTTAAAAATAATAATTTGGAGAAGATCCCAGCCGTTGGAAAAATATGACGGCTAGGATCAACCCCAACGACGTTGGGGCGTTCAACCAACCCATAATTAAGGGTCGACTGGGGTTGGACGTGGGAGGAGGGGATGTAAATTCAAATTTACAACTCCTCCACCTCTTAGTTGGAGTTGCTCTAAATGGTGCCATAATCATATATACTGCCCTCTTCACAGCGAAATGAGAGGCTTCGAGTTAGGGTTTGAGCTAAGTAAAGAAATGAGAATAGGTTTATATATAACAGAAGAAGGTTGTGTTTGTTTTTTTTTTTGTCTGAATCTGAATTAGCTGAATCTGAATAGGCTGAACTGAAATGGTTGAATCTGAATTGGATAAATACTTTTACAAGTTAGTACGTTTGTATTTCAATCTGAATTCTTCTGTCTGAAAATAATTTTTGACACTTATAACCCTCTTTGATATTTTAGCCAAACAAACCCTAACTCCTAATTTCTCACTCCTCCCTTGTTTAAATAAAAAAACCTAAGCAAACCTTAATCCTCTTTCTACCGCCTCTCTCTCTCTCTCTCTTACCCCCTCACTCCCACTTCTGTGATTTCCAAGCCTTCTCTGTCTCTGATCGAAGATGGTGGTGGTGTGGACTTCTTTTAGTATGTGATCGAAGATGGTGGTGGTGTGGGTTAATGGTTAATATTTCAAGCCTTCTCTGTCTCTGACCGAAGATGGTGGTGGTACCCCTCTCTGTCTCTGATCGAAGATGGCGGTGGTGTGGGCTGATGATGTGGTGGTGCAGGCTGATGGTTGTGGTGGTGTAGGATGATGGTTGTTTTGTAGAGGTGGTGCTGATTTGGTTTGAATGAGGTGGTGTTGTGGTTTAAGGGTGGTGGTGTGGTTTAAGGGTGGTGGTGTTGTGGTCTAATGTTGGTGGTGGTGCTATGGTTTATGGGTGGTGGTGTTGTGGTCTAATATTGGTGGTGGTGATGTAGTTTAAGGGTGGTGGTGTTGTGGTCTAATGTTGGTGGTGGTGTTGTAGTTTAAGGGTGGTGGAGTTGTAGTCTAATGTTGGTGGTGCAGTGGTCTGATGGTGGTGGCTTGAGCTGCTGGTGTTGTGGTTTTGCCGGTGGGTTGTGGTTTGCTAGTGGTGTAATTTTTCCTAAATCACAGGGGCAGATTCGTCATTTGACGAATTTCAGATGATGGGCCAAGATTTCAGACTTGTTTTGAAATCTGAATTATGTGGGATCTTTTTCAGCTTATTCAGACCATGGCCCGATTCAGATTAGTTTTCAGAATTTCTTAAATACAAAAACAAACATCTGAAATCTGAATTGGAGCTGAAAAATAAAAAAAACAAACAGCACCGAAGATTCAAAATTAATGATGGAAATGCTAATACCGTGGCGTCTATCAAGGGAGATAAGTACCCTTCGTAGAGACATCTGGCACAGCAAGGTGGAGTTACAATTTTGCCCATGTAATTGCAATATAGAGGCTCATCAAGTCAGGTGACAAAATCCGCATTAGCCCCTCTGACTTAAGCAACATGCTTTTTAGTCTTTTCAGTTAACTAACAGTACTCTTGTATCGGTTCTTTTATGTTTTATACCCCTTGAACGTTGTAAGGTTACATGATTACTTTGTCTATGAGAGTTTATCCCAAAAAAAAAAAAATCATTTATACTGCCCTAAAGACTAAAACTCATAGTCATATTCACAAGATGAATTTACAGCCCCAGGTTACATGCTCGTACATGTCATTAGATATATATGAAATGTCCATACAGTGAGTGCCCTAGAGAGCCCTAAAGACTAGAATACACATCAAAGCCCATTTGGAATTAGATCATTTTACCTTTAGATAACCATAACCCTATAATATAAAAATTGATTGGGTGCTTCTAAAGGCACCGGGCCAAAAGGCTGTTAGCATCCGGAAATTTTATTGACTCGGGTCAATAGCCATTGACCCGAGTTCTCTATAAGCACCGGTTTTTAATGTGGGTGACATTCACCTTCATTTGCTTCTTCCATCTTCTTCTTCCAAAATAAAAAGAATACCAGTTCATTTTTTTTCCAAAACAAAAATCATGTGTGCTCATCTAGATAGTGTAAGTAAAAAAATTCATTTTTTCTTTTTTACTTTATATTCCTGTTAGTAAATACACAAAATTGAAAAGAATGGGTCCACTCTCTTCTTCCTTCTTCACTAAATTTCATCCACAAAATAAACTCATTTTCTCTCCTCTTCCTTCTCATGTTCATCTTCATTCCTTCTATATCCCCTTTGTAAATGTAGAAGAAAGATTGCAAGATTCAGAAAGATAGAGAGAGAGAGATGAGAATAAGGGTTTTTAGAGAGAGAAAGATGAAGAAAACCTTGCGAGAAGTAGCAGAGGAGCTGGTCATGGTCGAGTTCACGAGAAAGGGAGTGAGGATTGGGATGTTTTTTAAGCCCCGGATCAGCTGATCCGTTTGGCCCTCTTAGGTCCCGGATCAGCTGATCTGTTTGGTCTTCCTAAGTCCCGGATCAGCTGATCCGTTTGGTCCTCCTAAGTCCAGGATCAACTGATCCGTTTGGTCCTCCTAGGTCCCGGATCAGCTGATCCGTTTGGTCCTCTTAAGTCCCGGATTACCTGATCCGTTTGGTCCTCTTAAGTCCCGGATCAACGGATCTGTTTGGTCCTCTTAAGGCTCGGACTGGTTCAGTCCGTCCGATAGATTTTGTTTGATTTTGTGATAAACGGATAGAGGTGTTAGAGTTAAGTTGGCTTTGACTGGTGCCTACATAGTTGAACGGTGCTAACAGAGAAATGAGCAGTTGGGCCTAGTGCTAATAGAGATGGATGCTAACAGCCTTTTGGCTTGGTGCCTTTAGAACCACCCAAATTGATTGACCCGTTCTGACTTCTTCCCCAAGATTCTCAAGTAAATTTTCTGCTTATATATACAGCTCCTACTCCTTTATCTTTGGACTCACTGTTCACTAGATCAACTTTTTCCCCTGAAATCATGCCCCGCCGATCTGGAGGTACGTGTTTTCCAATCTCTTTCTTTATCTGCATTGTGAATCATGAACAAGATCGCTGCGAGGGTCGGTCCTGACATTTTGGTGGCGCAAAGCGAATCGTTATTTTGGAACTTGATTGAAATAATACTTTTTGAAGTAGATATAATTTCTTCTAAAAATGTAATGTAGTAGTCTTTTTTTTCTTTTTTTTGTTGAACATAATGTAGTAGTCTCTTATGGTTTTTTCTTGTTTTTGAGTTTTTTTTGTTGATACTTCTTGTTTTTGTAGTTAAGTGATCCGAAAGACATATTAAAAATAAAATATTATTTAAGCCGTATTCTAGTTATTTGGGTGATAATATTTAGTATATTAATTCACCTCTGTAAGCATTTTTTTCCGTTCTTACCATTTTTAACAGGAAGATCCGCATTCCGTGCTCGTGCCCCTGTCCGTAATCCACCACAGCCAGGTATGAGTGCCAAATTGATTTTTAAAACTACTACTAAGATAAGTCGCATATGATATCCTTCTACTGTTTCATATTTTAATCTTTTTATGTTTTTTTATTGTTTCATTTTGCAGCACCTCGTGCTCCTCCACCTGCTCCAGCTCAGGGTGGTGGTGGTGGTATCATCTCGGCAATTGGTTCTACCATTGCTGAAGGTTAGCTAACTGTTTATTGGCATTTCACTTCTATTTATGGGTTTTAGTACTTAATAGTAGTATAAGAAAAGGTCTTACTGATGTATTGTTCCTCACTAGGTTTGGCTTTTGGTACTGGAGATGCTGTTGCTCAAAGAGCTGTTGAAGCTGTAATGGGTCCTCGTACCATTCGACTTGAAACTGTTGAAGCCGAGGCTAATGCATCCCCAGCACCTGCCATGAGTTCTGCTGGAGCTGATGCTTGTGGTATTCACAACAAGGCCTTTCAGGATGTAAGTTTCTTTTTATTTTGTATAAGCAGATGAACAAATATAGCTTAAATAACTTCTCTGAAAGTTTATTAATGAGTAACATTACTTAGGTAGTAGTTTGCGCATCATTCTAGTCAAATATGATATAATTGTGTATGGGTTAACCCTCAATACTAAGATGAAGGTAAATTCAGTATTTGATGTGTCATTTTAGTGGCATATACTGCAAGTTAAGACCGACAGATTCTTTAGAACTGACCTTAAGGGTAGCTTAACTAATTACGCCCTAACAACTTACGCGCACACTCGCTTCTATAGTTGTGGTCATTGGGTGGGTTTGTTTGAAATGGTTATTTTGAATTCATCATTAATTCAAATGCTTTTATTCCTGCAGTGTTTGAACCACTTTGGAAGCGACATCAGCAAATGCCAGTTCTACCTAGACATGTTGTCTAAATGCCGCAGGAACTCTGGTTCTATGATGGGTTAAGTCTTTTGCAGTTCCTCTGTTTAGTTCCTTTTTGTGCTTCACATTGTTGGTCAAGAGAGAGATGCTACTTGATTAGTGGATGGAAGTTTAGAAATCAATAATTCTTTATGCCCATATGTAGGACTTGAATCTTAAACAGATCATTATTGAACCCTTGTTTTGGTATTGAATTTGAAGTTTCATTTTCACATTATGCGTCTTATTGGGTTTATCTCATCTAATTAGATCTGATGTTGGTTTGACGTATCAGATTAGGCTTGATTGATCGCCAAAAAGTTTGGTGGTAATGCTAATAGTTGAAGCGCCAAAATCATCCTGATCTTATTAACTTGGGTTTAGGCGAGTCGTCTGATAGAGGGTACTAGTACCTATGTCAGATTTGGAAGTTGCAGATAGTGTATGCTTGCATCTTGGATTTTTCTCGCATGCCTACCCTTGAGGACTTTTGCCTACTCATGAGCTTATTAACTTGGACTTAAGCAAGTCCTCCAATGGAGGGTGCTACTACCTATCTCAGATTTAGAAGCTGCAGACAGGATATGCTTGCGTCTTGGGTGTTTTCGCGTGCCTATCCTTAACGAGGACCAATATGCAGATTTCCTTTATGTGGAAGAAAAGCTTGGCTAAGGGTGAGAGTAAGATTATTGAAACAAAGCGAAGGGAAACAAACAGATTATTTGATGTCTTGATGAGCTTGTGGAAATTTTTCGATTCGATTTCGTTTTTGTTCTTTGCATTATTATCAGTATCGCACGAGGAACTAGAGAAATCAACTAGTAAACTCACAGACAAAGAAGGTTACTTCCTGTCTGCGAAATCAAGTAGCATAAAAATTCAAAAAGGTTTGATAAAAAAAAAAAAGTTGGATGGGGTGAGAGAGGCTCGAACTCTCGACCTCAGGATTGCTCGCTTTAAGCTATGAGACCTACGCGCTAGCCAACTGCGCCACCACCCCTTTGGTGTTATGTTCGGTCATCTTACCTTCTTACCATCACCAACAATTCAATAGAAGAAGCTCTACTAGGACTTTATAATTTTTTTTTTAAATCGATTACGTTTTACATTAGTCATTCCAAGTCATTAGGACTTTATAATTGAAATGTGTCAAAAGTCCAAAACGGGCACACCATAGAAACAAAGGACCACGCTCCTATCAATTTTGTAGAAGCTCCCGAGGCCAAAATGACAGGTTTGGGGATAAATCGCAAGTTGTACTCTACAAGTTGCAAACATACTACATTTTGCGAGGTTATAAGTCTCATCACTTCTTCATGCTTATTCATACTGTGGTCTACAAATTGCATTTTCTTCGACATCAACTAGGGCATTTTGCGATGATGCGGGAAAACAGATCCTAACACAGGACACTGGCATTTTACTTTTTGCCCCTCTAAACTGACTTCTGAGTCCCGGTAATTTTTTGTTCTAACACTAACCGCAATAGACAAAAAAACATACGAACAAAAAAAAATCAGATAAATTTATTGTTGAGAGATTGTAGCATAAACAAGAAAACTCCACCAGCAACGGAAACATTTAAAGATTCAAACTCTCCAGCCATTGGTATACTAATAAGCTCACAAGCTTCTTTAGATTGGTCTGAAAGACCATTCCCTTCACTACCCAATATTAAGCATACATGCTTGTCTTCTAATGCTTTTACAAGTTCTTGAGAGAGAGGAGATGAGCATTTCAATCCTTGTTGATTTCTCTCTGGATGACCAGCTAACATCTTCATCTTGTATTCATTTCTTAGAGTTTCCAAATGAACCCAATTCCCACAAACAATTGGGATCTGAAACGAAGCTCCTCGTGCTGCTCGGAGTGCTTTATCGTTGAACGGATCACAACATCCAGGAAGTAGAAATACACCGTCCTGTTAGGTTAGAGACTTAATTGATCAACGGAATACAATTGAAACCGAAGTCATAAAACGAAGAATTATATGATAAGTAAAAGAATGAAGCAATAATTAGACTGTATAAGTATCTATTTGACAACCTAGGTCTCAGCAGTTAGGCCTAAAATCCGAAGGGCACAGGGTTTTGTTCTTCGAGAATGCTAAGTGAGCCTACCTTGATAGCCTCAGAATTTATATCACAATTGATACCTTAAAACTACATCAGATTCCACAAGTGGCATCCCCACTATTTGGTTTATGTGCCTTGAAATTCAAAAATTAAGCTTGTGGGGATAAAATCAAACTCCGAGAAGTTCTAGGCATCGAAGGATATGAGATATGGTATGAAAGTGATCCCACATAGAAAGTGGAATTTACTAAGCTTGAACATGCACCTATACTCCAAGCTCTGGAAGTTCCTTCAAGCAATGTTTGACTATCACAATTGATACCTCAAAACTACATCAGATTCCAATCGTGGCAACCCCACTTATTTGGTTTATGTGCCTTAAATTTCAAAAATTAAGCTAGTGGGGATATATAATCAAAATCTCAGAAATTCTAGGGATTAAAGGAGGTTGTGGATATGAGATATGGTATGGAAGTGTGAAAACCTCGAATGGTGAAAATGCATCAAAGGAGTTTTCGAAATAGATGAACCAACATCTTTTTTCATCAAATTTGGATAATCCATTTTCGATGGATTTCACTTCCAGCATTACGTAATCTACTACTAATCACTCCGGAGGAGGCATAGGAGTGATCTTCGTCAATTATATACTACCTCAAACATATCAAGAATTAATTACTATCTATTTTTATCAAAAATTAAGTGTAAGTAAGCAATGAACCTACAAGGAAAAAAATGTTAAGAAACAACATACCCAACCAAAAGCCCTAGCAGATCTCAGTAATGCACCCAAGTTTCCAGGATCCTGCATTTCGTTAGGAATTAGTTCGTCAGAAACAAACCCTAAAAATTCCCACAAATCGGCCAAACTTCAATTACTCGAGCTAGTGGTTTCTGAATGAAAAACGCCAGAGGGCAAATGAGCTAGCGGTTATACTTTTTAGTTCTTGTTGGACAACACCAGGCAACCCCTGTGTGGGGTATCGCTCCCTAAAGTCCTCTCTTGAAATAGCTATGAATTCGACTCTCGAGTTACTGGCGAGGTAATACGAAGTTACTCATAAGTTTGTCAACCCACGGAAAGGAACTAGGATTTGTTTAGGTAGACTACCACACCAATAGTGAAAGAGTTCGGAAAGAAAAACTGAAACAATATGAGATGAAAAACCTTATCAAGAAATGTCAAATACCTGTATTCCATCAAGGACCAGAATTCGATGTGGGGAGGGGAAAAAACTACGGACATTCACCTCTCCTTTGCTGTCCTCTAAATTACAGAATCGAGTAGGAATTTTCATTAGTGCAATTGCTTCAATGGAATCAACTGATTGAATTCCAGCAAGTTTTTTCATTACAGCTGAACTCACACGAATAACTCGCGTAGATGAGTAGGACAAGTCTCTGGGAACCTCGGCACCATCATTTAGAAGTAAACAGTCCACCATAGCAGGTTTTCCTTCTAACAATTCTTGATAATTGGTTATTTCCCTGCATAAATCATTGTCAATGGCATTCTATCTTTAATTGATTCACCTTAATAATTTTGTCTATTCAGAAAAAAAAAATGAATTAACCGTTTAATTAACTTGATCAAACCCAAACTTGAGAAGCTTCCAGAAAAGGTAACAAGGCAAACTTAACATTGATCGAGAACTACAGTTGAACACTACGAGACTTGAACGTCCTACAGGATTAAGGAATTTAGTACATGGTTCGCAGACTGTACCATCCCACATCGCTTGGAAGACTGTCCAGAGACTGGGCAACAAGTGAGAGCACGAGCTTAGTAAGTGAGGGAGGACTGTTCGCGTGCTCTTAGTGCCTTCGTCCAAAAACAAAACCCTCTACTAATTCGTCTTGTGCATGATTTGCAGTGGGGACGATATCGATAACTACTAAGATTTGTGTCTTTATACAGACTCAACTAGCCTATAGTGAGCTCACAAAGCCTATACTAATAAGTGTGAAGAACTATTTGTGGGCTATTAGTGCCTCTGCCGAAACCAAAACCCTGTACTAAGAAGACCTGGACATTGTTGGGTGGTCTTGGGCCTCTCAAGAGGTAAGGCTTCTCCCACACTTATTAACACACATCATGCCCCTTCCACAACCAATGTGGGATTAACCTAACAATCTCCCCCTCACACATTGACTCTTAACTTCAATAGTTATTGGGCCGAGACTTGTTATTACCTGGGCTCTGATACCAGTGTTGGGTGGTCTTGGGCCTCTCTTACCCCAAAAGCTAGCTCAAGAGGTAAGGCTTCTCCCACACTTATTAACACACATCATGCCCCTTCCACAACCAATGTGGGATTAGCCTAACAGACATGACATGCTAAAGTGAGGACAATATTAGTAAGTGCTAGGATTTAGGTCGTTATACAGACTCAACAAGCATATAGTGACCTCAGTACACTCAAATTGCTTGACAATGTAATAGTATAGTCTGAAGAGATGCTCTAGTAATGAAGCTCAGCCGAGTATTCCTCCTAAATAAAGTCAACTACTAAATCACAAAATGAAATAAGAAAATCGAGGAAATTTCTTCTTAATTGAAAAGTAGTTTTACTTTCATGAACAAAAAACAAACACTGATTGCCAACTAACTATAAAACAAGAACTCTATGACCATATAATGGTTTTTATCCTAAACCCTTTTCATAAAACCCTAGTAAAACAATAAGGCATCTGAAATTTAGAGTTTAAACATTCTAAAACCAAAACCGAACCCCTAATTCCTTGAGAACTAGTTTTACCTTCATGAACAAGGAACAAACTCTGAGAGCCAATTAAGATAAGAGACAAATGAAATTTGGGTAAGTTATCAAACCCAATAAATTGATAAACTGTAATTCAATTTGGGGTTTTCCCAATTACAGAAGCTAACAAATAAACAACAAAGACCCAGAACAAACCAAAATAGAAAAATCAACCCAACCCATCTAAGATAAGAGAAAAGGGAAATTAGGGTGAGTTATCAAACCTTATAGGGTTAATACCGACAACAAGAACAGAAGAATGAGAGTGACGATAAGAAGAGTTATTCCGGAGCTTCAAGCAGTGTTTGACAAATGGGTTAGTAGGACTGGTAACAAATTCAACATGAGAAGGTAAAGAAATCATCATTGAAGAACAAGAAAGAACAACACAAGCATCCTTTCTTCTTCTTCTTCTGATGGTGGGATTGAGATTCGAAAGTTTGTTTCTTTCATGTAAGAATGGAAATTGAGGGCTAAGTATAAGTGAAGAAGAAGATATGGGCATCTTTGATTTGTTTGCAAAATTGAAATTTTGAATGTTCTTTTGGTTGTTCTTTATGTTTTGTTAGTGCTGGCTGGGCGATTGGGTGGATCCGGACATTGGGGGACATTCGTGTTATTGGCTAGGGACATTTGAAATGGCTCCAGATTTTCGTGTTATTGGTTGGAGACATTTCCAACTGTTTGTTATTCATTTAGGACATTATTCGTTTGGGACACGTACATTTAGACAAATTGGTTTTTGAGACATTTTAGTGTAAATTTGGAGAGTTTTTTGAGAGAAAATGTTTCTCAAAATAAGGAAGACACTCGAGGACATTTTAGTAAGGAAGATAATAAAAACAATTATTATTATCAATATAATAGATAAATATATATATATATATATATATATATATATATATATATATATATAAATATGAATTATTATAACACTCTATTATAATAATAATGATATTATTATCATATTACTATATTATACAATTATTATATTATTATATTATGATTATATTGTATTATTATTATATTATATTATTATTATATTATATTAAATAATAAATATTTATCAATTGTCCACACCTGTCTACGAAAGTCGAAAAAATATATATTTGAAATATTAATTAAATTTTTTGTATTTCATATGCTAAGACAATAATATGATTAAAATAATTAATATCAACTAAATGTCTATCAATGTTCAGAGATATTCACAGATGTTTACGAAAGTCGAAAAATATATTTTTGAAATAGTGGTACAAATATATTATTTCGTATGATTAGACAATAATGATAATATTAAAATAATAAATGTATATCAATGTCATCCGATATCCACAGATGTCCACAAAAGTCGAAAAATATATTCTAGAATTAGTAAAAATATATTATTTCATGTGATTAGACAATAATGATAATATTAAAATAATAAATATCCACTAATTGTCCATCAATGTCCTCTGATATCCACAGATGTCCACAAAAGTTGAAAAATATATTCTTGAAATATTAGTACAAATACATTATTTCATATGGTTAGACAATAATGATAATGTTAAAATAATAAATGTCTACCAATTATCCTTTATTTATGAGATAATAATAATAATAATAATAATAATAATAATAATAATAATAATAATAATAATAATAATAATAATAGTAATAATAATAGTAATAATAATAGTAATATCCACTACACATTTTGTCTATGGATTCAATATGTTGAAATGTCCCCAAGACATTTCGTCTATGAACCAAATGTCTCCAAGACATTTTCTCCATGAATCAAATGTGATGAAATGTTCATAAAGACATTTTGTCTACGGACAAATGTCCCGAAAGTCTTAAAATATCTACCGAACATTTTCTCTGAGTGTCTCCCAATGTCCTGAACCACTACCACCCCCTAAATATTGGTTGTCAAAGTAGTTGAAAGTGTAGACACAACTTCTAAAATGGTGGAGGTCTCAAGTTTAGGTTTTATTCCAAAAGGAAGCAGAATCATTTTTTGTTAATAGTACCAGATTGGGAAGGGGGTGGTCCATGCCAAATCCACTTAGTTTACATTCTTATTCATTTTTTTATTTTTCTTTTCTTCATTCTAGGGCTGAGAAAAAAGTCCGCAAATCCAAACCCGTCACGGGTACCCGAGTCTGTTAGAGTTCGCGGGTACTCGAAACCCGAAGACGGGTTTAGCCCGACCGACCCGATAAAATCAATGGGTCGGGTACGGGTTTTGAAGTGCTACCCGACATCTCGCCCGAACCAGCCCGGTAATCTTTATCCAACATAACCCGTTTAATAATGTCATCCATTTATACGATAATACCTATCCATATTATATGTATGCTTGCTTGTATTTATTTATATATGCATGTATAACATATGTATAGATATATTTTTAAAGTATTTGAAGTGTATAATATATATATATATATATATATACATATATTGTTGTCCATGTGCGGAGTGTCATTGACACAACATTGTTAAGAGAAACTTAACTAAATTTTAGTTTCGATAGAAATTTCGGTACCATCGAAATATAAATATTTTGGTCATTTCGATCGAGATATTTTGAAACTTTGGTGAAAATCCGATACTCGACCGCCTGATACCCGAGAAATCTGAAAAGTTTGACGGACTTGGACGGGTTTTGGACACTAGGATTTTTTAAATAACCTATCCGATTAAACCCGAAAGTCCAAATGGACAAAGAATTTAAAAGCCTGACCGACCCGATCCGATGAATGACATGAACCCGACCGGGGCCGATTCCCACCCCTACTTCATTCTTTCACTCTTACTTTCATTTTTTCTATCGTGTATTTTGCCTTCTTCAATCTAAAGGTATTGCCAACCAACTAACTGTCAACGACCTCAAAATTAAGATTTTTTTTTTTGTGAACTCTTTTCTTCTTCTTCCACCAACAACACCTTCTTTCTCATCTCTGTACTAGCGAAAGAATTGTTTCTCTCATCGAAACACATACAAAGAGATATATGAAAGTGGGAGGGTGGAAGAGAGAGATATATGAAGAGTAGGTGTTGGTGGGGGAAGTGGCGGTGGTTGAATAAGGAAAGCAAAATTTATGAAAATTTATTTCAAGGTCGACGATAGTGGGATGAAAGAAGTTGAGGTAAAAGAGAGAGAGAGAGAGAGAGGGATGAAATAGAAAAATGGCAATGTGGAGTAGAAGATAATAAAAGAATATGAGACGGACAAATAAAAAGATAATAATCACAAAATTTTAATGAGGGTAGAAACAGAAAATTAGACAGAAACTTATGGTAAAATCTAATCTATTATACAAAACAGATACTTGTGACTAGGACATAATAAACGCCTAGATTATGACTAGATTGCCACATACTCCTAGATGATGACTGGACAGCCACGCATACATATGACCAAGAAAAGTTGTATCTTTTAATCTGATCCGTCTATTCTTCATTCATGTACTCTCATCTTTTAATCTGGTTCGTATATTCTTCATTCATGTTCATTGTTTCCCTTCATAACTTCTTTACATTTAATTAAAATTATACCAAACTCTTCACGTCCCACGTCAATCCCTCTCCCACTACTCAAACTTCATCCCCCTCAACCTCTTTTTTCCCACCAACATTCTTCAAACAAAGTCTATTAAGTGTGCCAATAAGTTAGGATTGAAATTTATAAAGCTGGGAATATTGCTGGTTGGTTTGGGTTTAGGTATTCCAGTTTGAATTTTTTCGATTGAAGGTCATTGCTGAATTTTTCAATCATTGCTGAATTGTTTTATGGTTTGATGAAAATACTGCTTATGATGATGTTTGAAACTAAGATGGTCCTTGTTGAATTATATAATATGGTCTTGATCAATCCGGATTCAAATTAGGTAAAGTAGTAGGCACCAATTCCAAGAGAGTTATTGGTTTATCCTATATAGGAAACTTCATTGGATTTTTGTTCACTGACTATATATATTGGTTGGGATACATACTAATGGGTTCTTGTTTTTTTTATAGGCAAATTTCTTTGGTTTTCTTCCTTCACTGACTATATTGATATAGTTAACAATGAGTTTCTTTTGATTTTCCTCTGTCCATAGTCAAAATTAGAGAAGTAGTATGCACATTCTCAATTGAGTTATTCCTTTATTTACCGTCTTCTCTATAAACAAAATTTTTTTCTTTATTTTATTTGATTTTCTTTGTTTTTTTTTTGTTCAATGTGGAAACTGTTCAATACGGCGACATCAGGTTGTGTTTTCGGGATTTCATTATGTTAGCTTATATGTCTTGGGTAATTACTTTCTATGAAGTGGGTGTTTAAATTAAAAAAAATAGTATTAATTAGGTATTGGGTAATTACTTTGATCCCTAAGTTTTTTTATTGCCGTCATGTTCTTGGTTTCCAACTTTCCACCAGTGGCGGACCCAGAAAAAATTCTTTGTGGGGGTACTTTTAGTATAATAAGTTGTAAGCGTCTAAAAATCTTGATGTGTCATCCGAGCGAATTATCTCTATACATTACCGTCACATTATAAGCCGACTCAACTACTATTGATACACGACTTGTGTTGGTTGTAACCAATATAGATAAGTAGTCTTATGCACATCCGAATAATATAAAGAAGTTAAGAAAACATAGAAGGCCTACTCAATACTCATTTTAGAAAAATAGTTAAAAAATAACATTAGGTAGAAATTAACATTAGTCTTTATATATATATACTAGGTGTCCACCGCGTCCTACAGACGCGGTAGATTCCTTTTGACTAACACCTTCGATATAGAACATCGAGATTAATTCCTTCTTAGTGGTGCACGAATATCGTGACGGTGCATATACCCAGACGTGTGTGCGTCTCAGAATTCATCTCTACACCAATCCAACATTATACAGGGACCTATAATTCGCATTTGCTATGCGAATCACAACTCTCTGCCTATACCTAAATGGTCTAGAGATGATTTTCGAGACGCACAAATAAATAATATGACTAGGACATAAATAATCCAACTAGGACATAAATAATTCTACTAGGACATAAATAGTCTGTTTCTCAATATGAATTCAACTTCCTCCCATTCGATTTGTTTCAACTTCCATAATTCCTCAAATTCTTTGCAATTCCTCTCCATCCTCTCCCTCTCACTGTCGTTCATTAATTCTTCTTACTCAATATTTTCCAGTTTTCCATCTTATCTCTTTCATCTAACCCTCAATCTTTACCTCTTCCTCCTCCTTTATGAATTTCTCTGTAAAGTTTTTCTATTTCAATTCTAATGTACTTACTACTGCCTTCCTTTTCCATTTTCAATTCAATTCTATGAAGTCTACACCACATCTTTCTATCACCGTAGCCTAATCCAGGTATTTTTATATTTCTCACACAACGTGTTTGTGAAAATTCCTAACACAATTGTATTTAATTTTCTTAAAGTTTGTTTTTTTATTACCTTTACTGCTTTACTCTTTTATGTCCCTGGTGAAATCCGATTTTGGAAGATTAACACAACTAATCTACCATGAAAATTATTAGTTAGTAAGTGTATTTGTTCGCGATTTCTTTGAATTGTCTTTCATAGACTTATGTTCCAGCACACTGAATTATTTGTTAGTAGTGTTGATCTCGAGGGAAATGACATTAAAAGTCATGAAGTAGTTGATGTTTCTGAAAGCATGAAAAAGTTTTATAAGATAGACTTTTGGCAGCTATATAGAGGTACATTTCTTTGTTTCAGTTTAAATACTTCAGAATATCATCTCTTCCTGTTACCATCTTGATGGCAGAATATCATATTCATGGCACAATATTCTATTTTTCATTGTGCTTTAAGTTTGTTTATATTTCTGTTCTACAGTTTAGGTCGGAATCGAACAATCCTTCAACTCAAGGTACTTATTTCCTCTTTATACTCTTAATTCATAAAGCCTGCAATATTGTATATGCGTGCGCATATATTAGATTTGCATCTGATGTATTCAATGAACAAATATTTAATAAAACATATTCGTAGAATTTATATATGTAAACTTGTATAGTTTCTCTATTCGAACAAAATCATCGAATATATAATTATATAAACTTGTTTTTTTGGATCAAATTTGTAATATAGATAGTTTGTATATAATTAATAAAAGAAATAAAATGAAGTACAACAGAGAAGAATTATTATGATTTAAAGATTCCCTCGACAATTAGAGAACAAAGGGAGCTTCCAGAGATTTGCATAGAGGTATTCATATTTGCTTCGAGGCATTATGCTTAACTAGACTCTTTAGTCTTTCTCACCTTTAACGAAATTGTTCTTTTGGATCAGTCTTTCAAACACATTGATGACTCAAACAGATATTATAGATAAAACTAAACTAAATGCAAAATAACCACAAAAGACAGATACTCCATTTCCGAAGCTATAATATATCGTTTCATTAAGTGAATTTTGCCTGATCTGGTTTGACACTTCTAAAACTAAATTTTCATGTCGAAATGAGCTCATGTCGATCAAAATATGCATTGTAATGAAAGGTATAAAATTCTTACATTAGGCATGTGGGTGGGTATATCTCTGTTAGGATGTGGAGTAAAGATTCAGAGTTGTTGTACATTTTGAGAAATCACTTTATTGAGTTTATTTAATGTTTTTGGCTAAGTTGTAATCGGGTAATTGTTTAGATATCAAAAGGCATCCTCAAGAACTTCTATACGAACCAAGCTAGAAGTTGTTGGTACTAAATTGATAGGTGAACATGTTTTGATTTCCGTAGTGTGTTACTGTCCAATATTAGGAATTCGTTTTCTTTTTTCGTTGATTACCAAAATTGTTATCTGATGAATGTATTCTCTCTCTTCGTCAAATAATTCGCAGGTAGCAACTAAGGAGACACCTGATGATGCTGACAAGGATGTGTGGTTTGTCGTAAAAGTAATTCTTTATGCTATAAAATCAAAACAGTAAGTCATCTACTATCAAATTAGCAAATTTTCTTTAACCTTCCATGAAAAAAACCCGTTTTTTCTTGTTCTGTTTTTTCCCTTGGTTTTAAAAATTTGATCAACTTCTTCTCCAGAATTATAGTTTTTAACAAAGAACTAGATGATTTGGGTTGGTGCTTATTTCGAATAAAACGATGCAAATTTATTCCATCTTATTTCTTCAGTTTAAGTACATCATACATGTTTTAGATTATGGTTCCTTGGTTTCTAATATCAGGCCACACAAACCAACATTTTTGCATATTATTTCTTGTCCAAAGCGAAATGATGTTTCCGGCACCGGATTTCCTGAACTGTCACTCATGTTTTGGTGCTCTGCCCCAACACCTTTGCTTTATACAAACCAATGGCAGTCAGTCCTCATCATAGGGAATATACATATATCTGAATACTCATTTAGGGAAACTAAAATATTTATAAAGTAATGCTCGTCATATCCACCTCCAAAGTGTCTACATCATTGCATTTTTTGTCGTGTCACTTTGAAATGTATCTGATTTTTCAGAAACAAGCACGAAGAGTGAGTTGCTTCCCTCCTTCAATCATGAAGCTTTGCATTGCAACTATTGGCTTATAACCTTGCATGTTGGAGTGTTGCATTTCATCATTTCTTTGTTTTCTCTTCTTGAGTAAATATCAAAAATATTTTTATAATTTTTTCTTTCCGAACTATAATGAGATAGTATCATTGTCTATATTTGTGTGTTTTTAGCTATTTATTGGAATTCGATGGTGATGAAGAAGATGGGATGATTCCACAAAGGACGATAAGCCAATACCGGATCATAAGGTGGCTTCTCTACCATATAGACATCGCAAGTAACCTCTTATCTGTAAGTGTGATGCCAATTAATTGAAATCTTCGGTTTGTCTCTTATAATGCGCTATGTATTTATTTTTCTAGTGGGCATCATTTTTATCTTATTTGTCAATGTGTTCCCAGATAAACTTATAATCTTGATTTTGAAATAAACTGTTTAGCATATTCAACTAGGTTTTCTGAAGAATGTGCAAATCCCTTCAAAACCAGTATCAAATTTAGGAACAAAAGCTTTTCTAAATTTATTGCCTGTGCGATCATCATTTTATTCATTATTTCCAACCGAAATTAACAGTTTCCCATCTTCTTACGAAGAACTATGTATTTTGCAGGTGATTGGGATGATAATACTCATAATATAGGCGGGAGGGAAGGAGTGTTGAACTGCAAAGGTTCGTTTAGAGGAGTAAGATTTTGAACGAACATGGACATTACGGTGAAGATTTTAAGGGAATGTTTTGGATGACTTTTAAAACTTATTTTTTTTCCTCAGTGAATGGTGTTTCAATATAAATTTCTTGAAATATTTTTGCAGGTGAAGACTATGTAATCTTGAATTTACCCGAATATTACTCTGATAATATTTTACATTTTACACGGGTTTTGATTATTATTTTTGCAAGCCTAATTATTCGTGAACGTTACGTTTCTTTTATATAAGCCATTACTTGGTTAAAAGAAACTTAATTCATTTTTTTTTTAAAAAATGGATTATATTTCGTATATCTACTTTTTCGTATAAGACAAAAAAGTGTTAAGAGTACGACCTAATAAGACAATTAGAAACTTTCTATAATTTTGTCTATTTGAGGACTCGTCTCTAACTACCTGATTTCATGATTACCAATCTAATTACAAGCCCACCTGACCACTATATATAACCTTCAAGATCAACCAAGAGAAAGAAAGAATCAAGTGAAGAAAAAAAATTAAAATTTCATTAGAGGAAGAAGAAGAAGAAGAACAATGGAAGTGGAAGGAATACTACTTAAAGGGTGTAGATTTTGCCCAACTGATGGAGAACTCATCGAAGACTATCTAAAGAAGAAGGTATTGGGAGAAAATTTATTACCTTTTACTGAAATTTTTATCCATGACAGAGATGTTTATGTTACCGAACCTTGGCACATATTTGACAAGTTAACTCAAGATGGCCACATAAACTCTAATCTAGATACTAGCAAATACGGTCAGGGTAATCATACTGATGAAAACTATGGCGAGGTTCGGTATTTCTTTACAAAGCTTAAGAAGAAATCCAATAAGTCTGTCAGATCATCAAGAACCGTCGGTTCATGTACATGGAAAGGCCAGAGTAAAGGTAAATTGATTTTCAACGATAACAATATGGAAATCGGTATCAAGAAGAGCTTCTCACTTGAAGAGACAAATAAAAATTCATCATCATCACAACCTGACTCCAAAAGAAGAAGAACAAATATTAGATGGATTATGCATGAGTACACATTGCCTGATACATTCCCCAACAACAATGGCTATGTATTGTGTAAAATCCGAAAGAAAGTTAGCGATGGTGGTATTAGTAGTAGCAGCAGCAGCAACACTGCAAGAGGAGGAACAGAGTTGACGCTATCACCGGTAGAAGTAGTATTGAGTGCATATCAGCAGCCTATTCAAGATAACCAAGTCGGCTTAACAGATGCACCAGGGTTAGTAATCCAGGACATAACGACATCATCGGTAGAAGAAGTATTGAGTGCATATCAGCAGCCTATTCGAGAGAACCAAGTCGACTTAACAGATGCACCACGAATTGTAAGCGAGGACATGACGACATCACCGGTAGAAGAAGTATTGAGTGCATATCAGCAGCCTATTCAAGATAACCAAGTCGACTTAATAGATGCAGCGGGAATAGTAATCGAGGACGTGACTAACACTGGTTATGAAATGATCCCCATGGACTTTGACTACTTGGACAATACTAATGTAGTAGCAGAAGAACCCCCTGATAATGTATATAATGAAGATCCGTCTGTTTGGGAAGGTATGGTTTCTGATTATCAAATGATGATCCCCATGGACTTTATCGACTTGAACAACAATAATAATGTAGTAGCAAAAGAATCAGATGATGAACTTATAAATGGATTATTGAGCATTGAACACAATCAGTACATGAATGATAATGGAGTACAATCAGATGAGCTGCTCAGACCTCATGAGGATGGATTGCAAGAAGAAACCCAGCAGCAGCTACAACATCAAGATGGATTGCTAGAAGAACCCCAGCAGCAGCTGTACTTGAACAATAATGCAGTACAATCATGGGAGCTGCTAAGACCTCATGAGGATGGATTGCAAGAAGATGCCCAGCAGCAGCAGCAGCAGCAGTACTTGAACAACAATGAAGATAACCAAGTTGGCTTAACATATGCAACAGCAATAGTAATCGAGGACATGACGCACACTGCTTATGAAATCCCCATGGACTATGACTACTTGAACAATACGAATGTAGTAGCACAAGAACCCGCTGATGATGTAAATAATGAAGTTGGTAATGATCCATCTTTTTGGGAAGGTATGATTTCTGATTATCAAACGATCCCCATGGACTTCGCCGACTTGAAGAACAAGAATGATATAGAATCAGTTGATGAATTTATGAAAGAATTGTCATCATTGTTGGGCATTGAACACAATGACTCCTTGAACAATAACGGAGTACAACCAGGGGAGCTGTCCAGACCTCATCAGGAGGGATTGCAAGAAGAACCCCAGCAGCAGCAACAACATCAAGATGGATTGCAAGAAGAACCACAGCAGCAGCAGCAACAGCAGCATAATCAGGATTCAGGATATGAGTTTATGAAGAGAAGTAACATTAATGGGTAATAAAGGGATGAGAGAGAACTACGTGAAGGCTTGATCCTTTGAATTAGAGGATTTCATGTTCTAATTCATTGGTACGTAGGCAGCCCCTCGCCCATTTTGGGGGTTCAGCTTCTTTATTTTTTTCTTAAATAATCATTCAGCTGGTAGGATTGGCTTAAAATAATCCCCATGATGTATTTATTCTTTTAGAATTTGAATATGAATGGTTTTTTTATGCCATCAACTATTTCTTTTGCCTTCAACCATTGGTCAGATCAGTAAGAAAAGCCACTGTTTTCAGTAATATATGCGTCTCTAAGCCATTTCTTAGAGCGTAACTGCATCTTTCTCTTGTTAAACCTACGGGTCAAATTTCATTTTTGTTGACAACGAAAGCCGATTCACGAATAAGTCTCTTCGAGATAGGCTTTATGAGTAGAAAATTCAAACACGAGGGCCCTCACCTTCTTAGTGTTAGGTATATTGCTATCACCAATTATACAAACCAAAGATGAGAACATAGCAGAAATAACCAAGCAATTATTTTTTGTGATTTTTAATACTAATCTGCAATAAGAAACCGTAGAATGACTCGTCTCGCGACTTGATTGTCACAAGAGTAACTTGAGAGCCCAACTACATAACCCTAAGTCCATTGAGACCTTACAAAACTGCTACTTTTAACTAGAGAGATAAAACTATGAAGGAAATTCAAAGGAGTTAACTTACATAAAGGTTGTTTCACTATGTCCTTCAAGCAAAGATTACATCCGAACGGAAAACATACTTGACACCCTTTTCCACATTTCGGGCTTCATGTAACATACACTTATCTCCATGGAGATGAAGAAGAGCCATCCCTGCTACGGGTGCCACCTATAGAAACAATTGACGCGTCGTAGCTTAGAAAGTGATTGATAAATAGAAACCGTCTTTTTGTTAGTTTGGAAGCTGAAGACAGATAATGACTCCATGTGGTGTGGAAGTAACACCAAGAACAACTATGATACAAGTACTGCCCATTTGGCTCTCTTTTCCACTGCTTTGAATAAGATAAGAGGCAATATCAGATAAGAGACAATATCGTCTTTTTACACTCTTCCAAAGACATTTTCATCTTTGCACACCTCTCGCGTTATTATCCACGTACGACAGATAGTTGGAGAGGGGTATAAGGGTGCCATTTCTCAAATGCAACTTTGATGTCTCATTTAAGTCATCCAAAACTAGTGAAATCTTCGCCAGGGGGATTGAACATGAGTTTAGAAAACAGAGATAATATCGATAACAGTTGGGCTCGGATCATCATAGGTGGTATAAGAACCAAGAATGACTCGTCTCTGACATGGGGGTATCTTATAGCTAACTATGAAAAATTAACCAAGACTGTATGTTTAAATACTAGTATACAAATGGATAAGATTCACATTAATGTGTATAAACAATGAGAAAATAAGTATTACTTTGCCTTTTATGAATCATCTTAATTCAATTCCATTCACAATCTTTATTTCAAATTTGATTCCAAAATCGACATTTCGGTGTTTTAACTATTTAGTCACTGACGTTAATAAATACCATCGTACATTGTTAATAACCAAATTCCAATCGAAATGAAATCTATTAAAAGTATTCAGAAGTATATATAACAATGGGACTTCTAACAGAATGAATATCACTTCTCCAAACAAGTGAACCAGATTGAATTTCTTCATCTTGCTTTACTTTTTTCTTTGCTTTCACCACAACTGTAAAACTTTTCTTCTCCAACTTTTTATTGAAGATCAACTGGGTGGGCCTTACTGTAATCTCAACATCTTTAGGCCCATTAATGGTGACATTGTATATTGATTTAGGAGGACCCACATTTGTAACTCTTCTTCTAAAAACAGCAATTCCTGGTTTTTTATCACTAGTTCTGATACTTAATTGCATTGTTGGATAATTTAAGGCATCACTTCCTTTTGGTGGAGGCAATTCTGAACAGTTCACTGTCTTAGAACCAACTATGACTCTAATAGGCCCATTTTTGTAACCTTCATTACATAAGAATTGAATGTATGATAGTTGATCCATATCGTAGACTAAACCCGGATGGACAGCTTGTAATGGGTTTAACTGACCTGCTCCGTATGAGAATTCGGCTCCCACATTTACGTATGAACTCATTGGGGTGGCTGTTGATCAAAATTTAGTTAAAAGTTCAATGAGTCCTTGTTTGTGAGATGCAAGGAAGGAGGGAGATTCAAGATTTACATACCAGTGGTGATAATGGCGGATTTAATGGCTGCAGGAGACCAACCCCGGTGGAATGACTTCACATACGCAGCTACACCAGCTACGTGTGGGCACGCCTTTAATGTGCCTGACATTATCGTATACTTCGAATATTGGGTATCACCTTGCAACTTTGTAAGCGTTCTCAAAGGCGTAAATGCAGCCAATACATCAATTCCAGGTGCAGCAATGTCAAGCTGATTTGTTATACAACGATTTTAACACCAAATAAGTATAGAAAAAGTGAACTAATGAGATCGAATTCATACTGTTGAATTCAAATTTCAAAGTAGTTAATGACAATAGGTTTTTACGTGTTTTAACTAGCTAGACTTCAGAACATTTGACCATATCAGGTGAAAGTCTACAATATATTAACTCTAAACTTAGACTATGATTGATAAAGTTTGAGATTATTGAACTATTGCTCTAAATTAAATAATAAGTTGTCGATGGAAGTATAGACAACACTTCTTAAAAAACCGTTCTTATCAGTCAGAAACGATGTATCAAAGAATTAGACTAACAATTTCTTGAAAACCATTGCTATCACCAATTATACAAACCAAAGGATGAGAAAATAGAAGGAATAAACAAGCAACTATTTCTGTGATTTTTAATACTAATCTGCATTAAGTAACCGGTAGAATGACTCGTCTCAGAACTTGATTGTCACAAGAGTAACTCGAGAGCCCAACTACATAACCTTAAGTCCATTGAGACCTTACAAAACTTCTACTTTTAACTAGAGAGATAAAACATCTCATCAAAAAAAAAACTAGAGAGATAAAACTATGAAGGAAATTCAAATGAGTTAACTTACATAAAGGTTGTTTCACTATGTCCTTCAAGGAAAACATACTTGACACACTTTGCCACATTTCGGGCTTCATGGGTTGTCATATCAAATGCTAGAAGGCGAGCAGAGCCGCCTGGGAGGAATGAGCTATCCTCAGGCCAGTGCGGATTGAGTTGCCATCTCTAGCACATAATGTATTATTTAACTATTGGAGCAACTAACTCGTTGATAAGAAATGATACCAATTGGCAATTTATTTTCAAATTGCGCTAAGTTCGAACTTATCTTTTCTCCTTGCCAAAATCTTGTGACCCACAGTTGCATATAATAAGAGTGCTTAACTTGACTCTCAAGAAAGGGTAGAGAATCTCAGATACTATATCCATACTCTTATTTTATATTTTGTTCTTCCATCTGTACCCTTATTTATTGTAGAAAAAAAGTCTAAAATTTAAGAGAGTCTCATTTTTCCACCTCACTAAACATTAAAGTGCTTTTATTGCAAAACCTAATTCTAACAAATTTTAGTTGACTCAAGGTAGGGGCATTGTGGGAAAGTAAATGAATTTTATATGATAAAAAAAGGAAGTGAGACACTTAATATGAGACGTCTCTAAAAGGAAAGTGAGACTCTTAATATGAGACGGAGGGAGTACAATTTAGTAAGTATCTCTAGTAAGAGGACTCCTAAAGATCTGTAACTACCAGATTTCCTTATTACACACCCATATATCTAATTTACAATGCCACCATTACATAACCTTTGTCCTAGTTTTAGGAATAAGGAAAATCAATTGATTATAAATTAGGAGCCAAATGGATTTAACCTGATCTTTTAACATGTAAATTTATGAACTCTACTAGTTGGATACTTAATTACATATTTTTTTAATAACTTGTGAGATTGTAAATTTTGTGGAGATAAGATGTGGGGGGCTCGGGGCGTAGTTACATATATTATAAATACATCATGAGATATACAAATTATTTAGGAATATAGGTTAAAACTTACTGCAATATAAAATGACCTAATAAAGACGTACACCCTTAATCTACCCAATACTCACACAGTAGTGTATCGATATGTGTACCACGTAGTAGAGCGATCCGCTTACAACTTATCACTTACTAGAGCGACCCGCGTACAACTTATCCCTTACGAGAGCCATCCCCTTGCCAAGTAACTTTAACTTTGACATCGTGAGCTGGACGAATATTGTTTAACTGCACTACACCCAAGTTAAGTATATCACCCGAAAAAGGGGTTTGTTTTCCGACCGTTGAGAAGATAAACTGAGAAATCAACCCCACTTCGCAAGTAACGGTAGTTTTTTCAAACGGTCAAAAATTTCAAATTCCAAACAAAACCAAAAATCTCAGCTTCCCTGTCATCATCACCAATCATTCTAAAACTTACCAAACTAAGAAAATCAGCCTACAAGAAATCACAAAGATCTCAAATTTTCAAGATTTTTGAGTTTTTAGGGTTACCCAAAGATCTCAATTACTGTAAATCTCACCGGAGAATAGCTCAATCTTCACTGAACTTTCAAGATCGTTGATTTTTTCGGTTACCCAAACATTTTAATTCAATGGAGAAGATTGATGGAACGGATATTGCTTTTAAGAAAAGCTTAGAACCCCTAAATGCAGATTCTTGTTTATCTAGGGTTTATGATTGGGAAGAAGAATCGTCATTTCTTAATCAATACAGATCTCCAAGAATATGCAACAAAGATTTGATGAAAATTGATGAAGATGCAGGTTCATTAGATTCTATCTTGTGTTGTTCGGGTTCAAGATTAGTTGTGGAAGGAACATCCCAGATCAATTGCAGCAATGGTTAGTAGTTCTTGATTTTAATTTATGTCTTTCATTTTCAACTTGTTTTGATCACTATAGTGTGTAATTGAAAGTAGGATCTGTTTACTAGGAAGGTTTAGGAATCATGTTCGGGGTTTCTAGAATTAGGGTTTTCAGTTTTCTCAATATACTTTGGATTCAATAAGACTGAGAGATGCCTTTATTTAGAAATTAGACTTTTTTATGATACCCATTTCAATGGACCTCATATGGAGATGGTTGAAGAACATTAGGATGATTTCGTCTCGATACAATATCGTCTTCAATTATAAACCATATGGTTGGGAAACTTCTACTGTTCTACACCCATCAACTTTGGTTTAAAATTTACCATAGAAGATGGATGGCTCATAAGCTATGACACTTTTAGAACATAACCGATAAAAAAAATTATGGGGTTAGGAAGCTCTATGTTGAGTATGATCTACTTAGATTAGAATAATACAACCGCTAGAGAAATATAGCCTAAATGGTTTCAAGACCCAACCCTGTTTTTTACGAATTTCTTCGGCCTTATTATTTGTTCTTTTCAATCGTGCTTGAACGAATTCGTCTGTGCATAGTGGATTTTGGCCATTTAGTTTGTGTTGCGGTCATGTAAATTTTGGCCCAACAAGTAAGAGGAAAGAAAAAGAAACCGAAATATATGTTCTTACTCATGTTTTTATCTCGGCCTAATAGTTAGCATGTATATATTGGTATTCGTGTTATGTTCATTGACAATCTTCTTAGTTTCCTGACATAACATCTTTAAAAATTTTCTTGTATTAGAGGATTTTGTCATGTTTGTAAATGCTGGGGGTGGGAGATTAAGTGAAGGAAACTCTAGTATGAAAATCGAAGCTGATAGCTTCTTCCAAGGAGGTCAACCATTAAGAACAGCTGAACCTATGAGTAGTTGTGGTGATTTTTCTTCGATTTATCAGTCAGCGAGAAGCGGGAATTTCTGCTACAAGTTTGAAAGTCTTCCCGCTGGCGATTATTTTGTCGATCTACACTTTGCAGAAATTATATACACTAGCGGACCCAAAGGAATGAGGGTGTTCAATGTTCTTTTGCAGGGAGAGAAAGTGAGTTAATCCTTTCATAAATAGCTTTAAAAGTTTGTAAACTTTTTCTATTGGTGTTAGTATTTGATTTGTTCTCTATTTGTTTGATCCTTTTAATGACTATCGATGATGACAGGTTCTATCTGAGTTGGATATCTATTCTATAGTGGGAGCCAATAAACCTCTGCAGCTGCTTGATGCCAGGGTCTCGGTGGCGGATAATGAAGCAATTGTATTAAGTTTCGAAGGGGTTCTTGGAAACCCATTAGTTAGCGGTATCTGCATAAGGAAAGCATCCAAGTTATCAGGTATTTTCTTATCGAAATGTCTTATCTAAGTATACTGAATCGATCATTTCGAACTAAAACCAGCCGCATTTATTTACGTTAATTTAGCTCCTTTGATGAGACCGGATTACCTCACCTGCAACAACTGTGCTACTCAGATAGAAGTGCCCGCAGCTCAGGTTAGAAATGAATTTAAGGATCAAATTATAATAAATCTAATGTTTATGTACTTTGGTGCTTATCTGGTTCTCTTTTGATGTCTTTCCAGGGAAACCTTGTTCGACTTAAATCCACGGATAAGTATGAAAAGAAGATACATGAGTTGAGTACCCAGTGCAAACTTAAGACCAATGAATGTCATGAGGCTTGGATGTCTCTGACTGCTGCAAATGAACAGTTGGAGAAGGTCCGGATGGATCTGGACGATAAGATCTTCCGAGTCAACAGTCTCGGTAAGATGATAAATGATTTGATTCTGTAGCATGTATGAAATGTTTGATGTTTCCCAAGTAGGATGAGATAGAGAGAGAGATGTCCAGTACAAAGTACAAACTAACCATTTTAGCATTATTCTTACATTACCATTGATACACTCATCTTGACTATATTTCGATAAATTTATTGTTATTCTGCAGATCAAACCATGGAAAAGCAAGCAGCAAAGTTGAAAGATGTTTCTTGCACATATGAGCACGATAAGAAGTTCTGGGTTGCAGCTATTAATGACTTGGAAGGAAAAATCAAGGTAAACTTCAACAAAAACAGACGATAGCCAATTACTTGTGTAGATAACAGATGGGAAAACCATTTTTCTTTGCTCACTAAGGGTCCTTCTGCAGACAATGAAACGAGAACACTTGCAGCTTTCACGTGAAGCTCACGATTGTGCTGATTCAGTTCCTGAACTGAATAAAATGGTATTCGCTGTTCAAGCTCTGGGTAAGTTTGACTTAAACACAATTTAGAGAGAGTTGTTGAAATCTATACATATAATGGGTCTGTTTCTTTTCTGTAGTGGCACAATGTGAGGATCTTAAAGGGAAGTACGCCGAAGAGCAGGCAAAGAGAAAGAAACTTTTTAACCAAGTTCAGGAGTCGAAAGGCATGTTGGTTTAAATAACTCAACTATTATTACCCAATCATGTACCCGAATAATCTCAAAATGTTTACGTAGTTGTTATATTGCAGGAAATATCAGAGTTTTTTGTAGGTGCCGGCCATTAAGCAAGGGGGAGAGCTCAGCCGGGCATTCAATGGTTGTTGACTTCGATGCAGCCAAGGATGGAGATCTTGGAGTACTCACTGGTGGCTCTACCAGGAAGACCTTCAAGTTCGACCGAGTTTATACGCCAAAAGACGGTCAAGGTATTAAGGGACGAATGGGAAACATTATTACTTTGCCTTTGAATTTTGGGTAAAAACACTAACTTGGATTTCTTTTGCCATGACAGTTGATGTCTTTGTGGATGCTTCACCGATGGTGGTTTCAGTCTTGGATGGGTACAATGTTTGTATATTTGCATATGGGCAAACAGGGACCGGAAAGACGTTTACAATGGAGGGGCCTGCGAATAATAGAGGAGTCAATTATAGGACTCTCGAGGAATTGTTTAATATTGCAAAAGAAAGGAGTGAAACTTTTACTTACAGTATATCTGTAAGCGTGCTTGAAGTTTATAATGAGCAGATTAGAGACTTGCTTGCTACCTCCCCAACAACAAAAAAGTAAGTTCAAACGCTCTAAATACTAAAGAGATGTCCTAAAAAACTTTCTTGATTAGTCACTATGGTCATAATAAAGAATCGTTTTTGTGTCTTAGGTTGGAGATAAAGCAAGCTTCCGAAGGAGATCATCACGTTCCGGGAATTGTTGAAGCAAAAGTCGAGAGCATAAAGGAGGTATGGGATGTAATGCAAGCTGGAAGCAATGCTAGAGTTGTTGGATCGAATAATGTGAATGAACATAGTAGCAGATCTCACTGGTATGTGGCTCCAATTTTTCTTTCATGGATACTCCTTTTATTTTTTCCCCCATATAGTGTAGGAATGCTCGTATCTTATGTTTGGAGTCTTGTAGGATACGAGCAATCAATTAAAAGGGTATAATTTGAGTTTACCCTTGTGTTTACCTGCACATAAAATCATGTTAGGTGCATAAGATAGCGCTCTCAGTTACTAGCACTGGTACATAATTTGAAGACTGTTCATCTAAAGAACTTAATGCCTATAATATTCGCAAATAAATACTCATAAATCATAACAATGTTGCCCTGTTTGAATTCTTTTCAAGTAGCAGTATTTGACACCGTGTACGAGTATCAGATACCCATACCCGTACCAGACATGTTATATATATATATGCCTATAATTTTTTATTGATATTCATTTTCATCTTTGGTTCAGCATGCTCTGCGTAACGGTAAAAGCAAAAAACCTAATGAATGGGGAGAGCACGAAAAGCAAACTTTGGCTTGTGGATTTGGCGGGAAGTGAGAGACTTGCAAAGACTGATGTGCAAGGGGAACGACTAAAAGAAGCTCAAAACATCAACCGATCACTCTCAGCTCTTGGGGACGTAATATCCGCTCTCGCAAACAAAAGCAGCCACATCCCATACAGGTATATTGCTCATCTACCTGACCCTGTACTACCTTTGTATACATATTATTTCATGGGCCCTTTTAAACTTATTATTTCTCGGGTCCTTTACAGGAACTCGAAGCTGACACATCTACTTCAAGATTCATTAGGTATGTCCAAGTTGAATAAGAGCGGAAATCGAAGTCTTTTATTGGTTCGAGTTCTCAATTGCTTCACCAATGAGAGCTTGATTCATAAGGGAAACGGACCAAAACATGGGAATGGGGTTTCGTATATATAATATGTGTGTGTGTGTGCGTGCGTGTGTGTGTGCGTGCGCGTGTGTGTGTGTGTGTGTGTGCGTGTGTGTGCGTGTGTGTGCGTGTGTGTGCGTGGTGTGTGTTTGTGTGTTTGTGTGTGTGTGTGCGTGTGTGTGTGTGTGTGTGCGTGTGTGCGTGTGTGCGTGTGTGTGTGTGTGTGTGTGTGCGTGCGTGCGTGCGTGCGTGCGTGCGTGTGCGTGTGTGTGTGTGTGTGCGTGTGTGCGTGTTTAGTTTCTCTCTTATGTTTCAGCACTTAACTTTTAAGGCTTACATTTCAGGGGGTGACTCGAAGACATTGATGTTTGTGCAAATCAGTCCGTCAGAGAATGACTTGGGCGAGACACTAAGTTCATTAAACTTTGCAACAAGAGTACGAGGGGTTGAGTTGGGTCCTGCAAAGAAGCAAATCGATACGGGTGAGCTTCAAAAGTTGAAAACCCTGGTAAGATTACCACTGAATAAAAGCGATTTAGAAGCACCTTCAGTCTTAAGTTTCTTTGTATCATAAAGATTTCATCTTTATTGCTAAAGTGTTATTTTTCTCTTGTGTGTAAATCATGAAGCTTGATAAATCAAGACAAGAATTAAGGTCGAAAGATGAGTCTCTACGTAAGCTAGAAGAGAACATACAGAACTTAGAAGCGAAAGCAAGATCGAAAGATCAGATGTTCAAAAACCAACAAGAAAAGGTAAAAGAACTTGAAGGACAGCTTGATTCAAAAATGGAGGTGAATAACCAGTGGGAGAAGCAAATTGGTCAAGTAACTGAGAAATTGAAGGGAAAGGAAGAGACTTGCATTTCTCTTCAACAAAAAGTTAGTCTTATTTTACTTAAAGCTTATTCTTCCTTTCTCATTATACGAGAAACAATAGTTTGATCCATTTTTATTTTTTTTCTATCTTGTTCAGGTCAAGGAGCTTGAACAAAAACTGAAAGAGCAAGAACACTTGGAGTCTTTGACACTTCAACAGAAGGTTTTTTGCAACTTCTTCCTTTGAAATTACTTGCAATGTGGATGGACTGAGAAAAGCCCATCATGGTGTTCTAGAACCCAAGAATGATTTCTTTTGAAAATTTTGTATGCAGGTTAAAGAGTTTGAAAGCAAGCTGAAAGAGAGAACAGAACAACATTCAGATACCGTGATTATCCTTCAACATAAGGTTTGTTGGAACTGAGGGCTCGAGGTGTTTTTAATAACCCGTTTGAGGGTTTATGGTTTTAAGTATAGGGGTTTTCATATCCGGACGTTTTCTTATCTGTGTTAAACAGGTCAAGGAACTCGAAAACAGGCTGAAAGACCAAGAACAGAACTTGGAGTCATCATTTATTCTTCATCAGAAGGTTTGTTTAAACAATTCTGCTCGAATCGTTTTCAAAAATTAAAAAATTTGTATGACAGGTTCCAGAGAGATTGAGACAATTTTAGAGGTATGTCCATAGCTGTACTAACTTAAAACCTATACTTGATATGACAGATTAAGGAGCTTGAAATCAAACTCAGAGATCGAGATCAACAGTTAGAGTCGACATTACAAAAATCTCATTTTGATGAGACGATCCGAGCTACTCCAAGTGAAAGAAAAGCCCGGGTAAGTGAGGAATATGTCAGTGAGAATGATCCTCAAATCCTACGAAGCGTGAACTCTGTCAACCGGACGAGAACTCAGGAGTCTAGTCTGCTGAGAGGGGCGGATCCTCTTAGGGAAGTAAGACGGAAACGGGAAATTAGAAGTGATACGGACAATGGTTATGGGACTTACGGCCCATCGACTTTAATCGAGAAGAAGATAATGCCGACTGAATTGAAGAAAGCTAGGCAACAGTATCCAATAGAAGTTGAAAAACCCAGACAAGTTGAGACATCAAAGGCATTTGCAAGACTAACAAGAACGACGAAATCTGTAGTTAATTCTCATCGACTCTCTTCTCATGGCAGAGTTAACAAAGATTTGGTTGTGTCGATCAAAGAAAGAGATAAAACAAGAGGATGGTCAAGATAGATGGTAAACAAACAGAGGTTTGTTTTGCTATTCTTTCTTCTTCCTCTTCCTTCCCCATTGTTAATATTCAGAATGGGTGTATTGAATTCTGCAACTACATTCAAAGTTTCACTTGAGGAAACATTTGTTTCCATCTGATATATTTTTCGATAATTTATTCCATTTGTATCTGTAAGAACTAAGAAGAAGGCTTATTCTTTCAAGAATGCAGATAATATAATCTTGAGTGATGTGTCATTCTTGCTTGTCTCACTGAACCATACAGTCTATTAATGGGGGATGTATCTTAGAAAGTATATGCCTACAAAATTTTACTGTGAAACGTTCTGAGGACTTCTTTAGGGCTATAACATTAAGTTGTGTAACCTTATCACTTAGGCCATGCTTGGAACGCGAGAGTGGAAGGGTTAGTAAAAATCACATGCTATAGTAACGTTTAGTGCATATGAATGCATGAGGAATCACATTCCCGACGTAACAGAATTCCCCCTTAAACGAGATATTTTGGAACCAGGGTTGGGTGGGTTGGGCGTCCGTTACCAAATTTACTCAACCAAGTCTTCATTTGGTTTGTTGGAGTCTGATTTCCGTTGGTTTCGTTTGGTTTGGTTGATCAGTTCAACTGATGAATGTTATATTTTTCATATCATTAAATGTAACAAGTTTCATGGGAAGCCCAAATGAACATCTTCAAATTGCATTTTTGAGAACTTGACAATATTTAACACAAACTAACAAGATAATATAACTAGTGAATGAGTCATGAAATTTGGCCAAAGAAAGTTATCTGTTTAGTGTGAGAGAGAAGAAAGAGAGGTTTGGTTTCTTTTGGGGGGAGAGAGATAGAGGGGAAGAGACACTAATCCTACCTACCAATCATCAAGTAAAGGAGGAAAATGAAAGGAGACATCAAACCTAATAATATTTGGAGTTCAAATTGTTAGGTAGAGTATTAATTAAAAACAGTTGACAAACAAAATTTAATCTTTTACAGATCTCTTTTTTAAAGTTCAACCACAACTTAAAACCAACTAAGTTGATTAAAACATCTCATGCAATAGAACACCCAGAGCTTTACCCGTTTCATCTCTCTCTCTCTCTCTAAACTTACCTACTAATCTCAGTAGGGAGTTCTAGCTCTGTTCAGACTTACCATTCTACCGGAACCATCTTGTTGTGATCCCCTGCCTGTCAAACCTGACTGGTAACTCCTCCCGGCACCTCCTCCGTGAGCAGCGTCATGGTAGCGTCCACTCTGCTGATAGCTCCCACCACGAGTTTGCCCTGTTCTATCCTTAAAATATCCACCACCACCACCAGCGGCCCTTCCACCACCATATCCCAACCTTCCTCCTCCGTAGCCACCACCTTGTCTTCCCTGAGGATTATCCTGCCACTTTGTAGCTGCCCCTGCATAATCTTGACCATCTCTATTACGTCTTGAGGGAACACCATCTAGACTTCCGCCTGTTCTAGCCTCAAATGCCTTTTCGTTGCTATCGGCAAGTATTGCCAGCTTCTCTGCCAACTGGAAAGCAAGACCCTGCAACCTTGTTTGACCTACATTATGGAAAATAATGCAACGAGTAGGTTGGTCCCAGCTTGCATGGAGTTCTTCCATGATCATCATCTTGCTAACAATGCTGTGGGCATGAGCTTCGGATAGGTCAAACATTTTAGTAAGCTCGTTCAAGCTCAGGGAGTCGTAAGATGAGGAGTAGGTCAATAAGTATGTCTTCAGAGCTTCTTCTTTGATCTTCGTCTTGAGCATCTCAAGAACATTTTCTCGGTTCTTTATCAGCCTCCATGTGTCAAGGGACTTGATTACGTCAAAGGCTTTCTGGAAGTCACCCTTGGTAAGAGCTCTGGTGGCAGCTACAATATGATCACGGACATTTTCAGGTGGTCCTGTGAAAGTCTGCCTTTCGCTTACTTCAAGTAACCTTCGGAAGGTCCTGCTTATTACTCTGTGTTTAGGATCATGTGTGCTGGCCGCCATGTTTGGTACTTCCAGGAGCATGGCACATATCAGATGCACAGCTTCCAGAAGCTCCAGACTGATGTGCATGTGATATGGCATTTGCCTTCTCCTTTCCAGCTTTTCCTGATAAGATGCAAACAGAACTCAATAACCAGGATACCAAAGAACCTATGTTTATGAATATTTAGTTACGGTTTCCTGGTGAACTACAGAGATAGTAAAACTTTCTTATCATAGTGAATTCTCCGTGTAAGCTTCGTAGTATAGTACAGTATCAACATAACATTAGCTTCAAATTTCAGATATTGCATAGTGTGAAGAAACGGAAAGTTTCACTAGTTAGTGCCAGTTAAAACTGGTCCGAGTGGTTCGCAAAATAAATGCGCACAAACTTAGCATTTCCATGCCCCACATATACACAACATATCAGTAAATTTAGCAGCAGGTGGTGCTCATGACTTGACCCAGAAATTCGCTGGAGTGACATATGATCCATGAGAAAATTCACCAAATTAACAATTTTTTCTTACCCAATGTTACCTAATACACGGATCACCCTGCTACGTGGTACGGGTACCGATACACGGTACGCTACCTTGTGAGTATCGGATACGCTAGGGTTTTACTTCTTTGATCAGCTAGTACGACTGCAGTACGTTTTGGACTATTTTCCTAGGCAACTCTTTGTGATTCATTTATGATAGATGCATCCTATCTCCCTAAAACATAAAATCTAACAACTTAACTACAAAATTGTTGTAGTTAACTACCAACTAGTCGAGTTTATAGATTCTTACAAAAACTTCGGGTTAATTAAGACTAAAAAATTTGGTACGCTAAATTTGGGGTATTGGACAGAGAACCTACCCAAAAAGGGTAGAAGTGTACGGGGAATCGGGTAAGCAGTACACGAGGGGAGGGATAGTATCTGGTAACTATGTTCTTACCTTCTCCGGTTCAATCGAGAACTGCTGACAGTATGTAATTTATGTCCCAACTTGAAATACAGTAAATTATGATAAAATGATATATCTCATAAAGATCTTAGCTAATAGTAATTATTGTAGAGCTAGAGCACTATACCATATCTCTTAATTCCAAAGGCATAAGTTTTCTTACAAGTGAAAAAATATTTCATTAAGTTTCCAAAAAAAAATTATTTCGTTCAGAAAAGAATGAACAGATGAATACCTGCTCTGGAGTCTTCTCGTGGTAACGGTTTTGTGAAACTCCTTGTGCAAGTAACTCTCTCACCCTTCCGCCAGCATAAAGTTCAGAAAGGCAACCATGTGCCTCCGTGACAAGCCCAACTCTAAATGCGCATAGACCGAGTTGGGCCATAGCCCTGTTAAATAGAATCTGGGTAGAAATATCCATGTTCTGAATTCCGTCCTGCAAGTGACTCATTAGCAACAAATCTCGTGAGTTTGAGAACTCATCCATTATAGCATGGTGATATATATCACATAACATTGCACGAGCTTTGGTCCGCTCGTCCCCGTGCTTGTAAATAAGACCAACCAATTCATCCATCAATGTTCTACAGTTATCAGGGAAAGTGGGTCGTCTAGGAACAAGTTCAGGAGTAACAACAAAAGCTGGTGGGCCTCTACTCTCCTCCACCACTTGGGCTTCCTCATGTCCCTCAACTGCAGCATTTTCTCCTCCCTCCGTCTGCTCCGATAGTTTCTTCATTGCATCATAAACTTCTTGAGGCTTGTAGTAAACAAGTTCAACCCGCCGCAAGGCAACTTTTGAAGCTGCCTTGACATCCCCAATCCTTTCTAGATACTCTTGAACATTTTGAGCAATAACAGAGAACAAGGGCTCATCTCTAAGCCTCTCTACATACTCACGAGTGTGGGGATCAATACACTGCAAACTCTTGAAGAACTCTACATCTATCCTCTCAAGGAATGCCACCAAGTTCCCCCATACCCGTATAGTACCCTTGAAATCTGCACCTTTCTGACTTTCTTTCTCTTCGGGTTCCGCAGTATCATCCACAACTATGTTCGGAAACTGCTGAAGGATGTCAAGTACAACAAGCATGTTTTTCACACACTTCTTCCACACATTGATAGGCATGTGCCCACTGAGACTTGGGTTCACATCAAATTGAGCAGAAACGACACTAAAAAGGATCTCGAGCTTCTGAGCAGGGGTTTTCGCGACCTTCAGCAAGAAACTAAGTTGTTCAACCTGCTCAACCCTTCCAGTTCCCTTTCGACCCCTAGCAGCTACTATCTCCTTGAGCTTTTTGTCAACAGATTCCCAAGTGATCTCGCTTGGATCCTTCATGAATTGCTTGTCCATTAACTTGTCTTTCTTGCTCTTCTTCTTCTCCCATCCATCACCGCCTTCAGGTACGTCATCCCCATCACCTTCCGAATCTTCCGAATCATCCGACTCTGGCAATATCTCAGATGGATCAACTTCTGAACCCGAATCCGTCTCTTCCTCCTCTTCATCCGGTTTCCCCTCATCTTCACTCACAGGATTCTCCCTGAACTTATTGATCAAATCCTCATATTGCTTATTGTTCTTCTTGAGTTTCTGTTTCATGGTATTCAAGGCCTTAGCATTGCTAGTACTCATCTTTTTCTTGGCTTCCTTATTTGCCATGGCCTCACTCAAGAAGTCTTCCAACATCACAAGAGCTCTAATGTAAAGAGTAGGAGCCTTTTCAGATTCAGTGACTCGAATAACCTTCTCAAGTTGCTTGTTGAGCTTATCAAAACTCTCTTGAAGACTGACCCAGTCATTAATCTTCTTGGCATTGTTCATCTGGTCAACAGTGGCGGATAGTTCTTCAAATCGCTTGTCTTTGGCAGATCGGACAACACGCCTCTGACCCTCATCTTCATCACTATCATCTGCATTTCCCGACATGTATTTGTGAGCACCACCACCACCTACAGGCCCACCGGTTTCTCCACCAATGACATCTTCTTCCTCTTCTTCGAATTCATTATCTGTATCTTCCTCATCGGTACTATTGCCCTGTTAAAAAAAAGTTACATTTTTTAAAAAAATCTCATTTTCGCCTACATATCGGTATTTAGGCAAGTAGAGTTAGGAGTAGAAGTAAATGTAAAACCTACCCGAGCAAAGAAACGCGACATCTTGCTTTGTTAACGAAGTTGGGGAAACTAACTCTCTGCAAAACAAAATTTGAGAAATCAGAGAAAGAAACCCTAATTTCACTCAAAATATTCAGATTACAGGTGAATCGGGAATAGGGAGGGGGAAATTCCCTTTTTTCCACAGTTGAATTAAAAACCACTCAAACTAGGGTTTACAAGAATCTCCAATGAATGAAAGCTTCCTATCTAATCAAATAATCGACTAACCCAGAAACCCCTATAATTTCCACATGAATTTTAACATGCAAATTTTTATGAAGAAAATAATCTCTGTGTTTGTCAAATTAACTGTTAGATATCAAAATTAACATACAGAAAATCTGAGAAAAAACAAACCTTGAAGGAATTCTACGATTTGTTTAAAGATCGGCAGGTTGTGAGCCAAATAACAATCAAGCACCAAGCTAGGGTTTGTGAGAGTGTGGATTTACACTTTTTATAGTGGCGTCAAATGGGCAGGGTGGGGCACCCCGGCCCGTTGCCACAAGTCTGGCCCGTGGGTTTGCCTGTGACTGGGTCTGACTAGGGCTGAAAATCGGTCCGGTCGGGCTTACCCGCGGATATATATCATCGGGCTCGGGCAGTCCGGGCCCAAAATCATCATGTCCGATTGGTTTTCCGGGTCGGGCAAAATCTAAAAGTCACTTGCCCAAAGTCCGCCCGCGACGGGATTTATTCTTCGGGTACTCGGGTATCGGTCCCGTACAACCCAAACTACTAAATCTTTTAGGGTCGGGCAACATTTTGGGACCAAATTTAAGGCAACATTTTGGGCCCAAATTGAGGGTCAAATTTGAGGCAAAATTAGAGCAACATTTTAGGTAAAAAATTAAGGAAACCTTTTAGGGCAAAATATCAGATTCTCGTGATAAAAATTAGGACAAAATTTTTTGGATGAAACAAGATGAAACATGATAAAACAAGATGAACACATGATGAAACATGATAAAACATGATGAAACAAGATGAAACACGATCAAACAAGATGAAACATGATGAAACACATATGAAGAAATTGATTTTAGTTCAACACAAATCGATTTTACAAATTCACATAAGTCCAGAAGCACAAAATATACTCAAAATAAATTTCAAAATAAATTTTTTAATGTGAAAATAGTCTTAAACTTCATATCATATTAGACATGGTTGGGGCCGTGGAAAGTTTATCGTAGTACGCAGGTTGGTCCTCTATCATGAATAAACTGCCGCAAAGCGCTGACTTGTCGTGAATAAGAGGTTTAGGGACCAATGGGTTGACATATTCGTAATAGGTCACAACACGACAGTGTGTTGTCTCGTCTTCTAAACAGGCTTCATTGGATTGCTTCGGAATGGACACGACTCGTTTGTCACCACTAGTTACATTGCCATTATTCTTTATTACGCAATCTCGTTTATAACGTGACAACCACTAACTACACTCTCATTGTTTTTCGGGTCGCTACGACTTGCACGTTACTCGCGTTGTGCAAAGGTCACTGTTACACAAGTCGATTTTGTGTTGTGCAAAAATTGTGGTAAGTCGTGTCCCCCGTTTGAACGAGTGGATAACGAGTTTGGAAACCTAAATTTCCAAACCCACCACACGCCCACAGACGCAAGCCGGGCCACGACACGACCATGTCAATCTGACTCGTCTCCTAACCGGGTTGCGCCAGTCTATTTTCGGGTTTGACACGACTCATTTGCCACGACTAACGCACTAACTACACCCACATTATTCTTTATTAGGCAATAGAGTTTATGACATGACAACCAAATAAAAGAGATGATAGTTTGGAGGAGCCAGAGAAGAGCAATGTCATGTTTCCTCACCAATCTCCTTCTTAACAACACCACCATCAAAATCTCTCCTCATTTCCCAACTCCATTATCTCTTTCTTCACTCCACAGCCATCTCCATCTCCCCACGGTAAACCCTCTCTCTCTCTCTCTCTCTCTCTGTGCATACTTCTAACCCATACAACTCATTACTCCCAACAAATTTCTAGGGTTTTTTCAGCTGGAATTACCGTTCATTAGCCCGCAGGATCTGTTCAAGAACCAGTGACTCTAAAAGAATGGGTGATAAAGTCTTCTCAACTCTAGAGAATTTACAAAATTCAGACCAAGTATCTTATCTCACTCAGAAAGAAGCTGCTGAGATTGATGAGATACTCATGGGGTCTCTAGGGTTTAGCGTCGATCAGTTAATGGTTAGTCAAGTTTGCATTTTTTTCCCTTATTTTATCACTAAACACATTTCCTACCCAATTTTGTCACAATTGATTGATTTTCTGTCTTGTTTTTAATTTGAAGGAATTGGCTGGGCTAAGTGTTGCTACATCAATTGCTGAGGTATATAGTTTCTCACTATCTTTGATTTTTATATAGATGATGATATTGTCTTTTTCTAGTTGCAAGATAGTTGTAGTTTAGCACACCTTTTGTACTTGAATCTATGAGGCACATGTAACTAAAATGAGTTAGATTATGATATTTGCGAAAATCGTCGAAAGTTTGAGCTGGTTTGGATACAAGTTGAAAGAATATCTCGTTCCGTAAATCCGTTTCACCACATGACTAGTATTTAGAAAAATAAAAGTGAGTGACTTAGATTGGTATTTCTTTATGCGGGTAAGTTCTGTAATAACTGTGTGAGATTGTTTCATTACAACTTTCTTCTTTTATTTTCATATCAAGTGACATGGGTAACTAAGAAAGTATGTATATTCCGCTTCGTACTATTGAGTGAGTTGCTTCTCTTTTGATATAAGAGTTTTGAAACTGTTTTCACATCTATGGGGAGCTCGATGAGTGTTCTTGGTGAGGGGTGTTTGAATATTTTGATATGCAAAAACAAGAACAAGTAGAGTTTTAAGGACGGACATAGGATTTTAGCTGCACAGTTTATCAACTATTGTGTTTCCACGTCATGAAATACCTTGGTGGATTTGTTGTATACTGAAACCAAAGATAGACTGTTTTACTTTACTTAGCATCTACAAACATTCTTTTTGTTATTTATATTGGACAAGCAAATCTATTGACAGAATTATCAGTTGTGGTAGGTTACTAGATATGTCGAGTCAACCAGAAGTAACTAGTAGAGATAAAGATGAGGAGTAGACTCAATAGAGCTTTTTCCAAACTTATTGATTGGGGCTTGTCATCAGAGATTTATTGTTTAATTAAGAACATTTACTACATCAGAGTACTAGAGCTTTTACATGACAACACTATCTTGATCCCGGTCATTATCAGCTTAAACTTAAAATAATAGTGGTATACCTGGTTGCTGTTATGCTGTGGAACAAGCGTTGCTTGGGTCTGTATATTTTTGCTTATCTATCTGAAAATTGCAATAATTGTGGGTTCCAAGATTATCATTCCGCTGCTGAACACACATTTATGGTTTCTGTATTGTCTTTGAAACAGTTACCGTTCCCATATTTTACCAGAGAGCGTAATGCCATAATGTCATTTGGAGAGGCTATGTTTTAGGTGACTGATTAAGAGGCTATGTTTTAGGTGACTGATTAAGAGGCTGTGTTGTGTCAATTCTTTGCATATTTCCACAGAATGGCTACAAATTTCCATTTAATGTATCAAATCACATTTTTATATAACATACTCGAGCTTGTTTACAACTTTTGTTATTTTCTCTACTGTGCTAGGTATACAAACCAAGTGAGTACAACCGAGTTCTTGCATTATGTGGTCCTGGGAACAATGGTGGTGATGGTCTCGTAGCTGCTCGTCATCTACATCACTTTGGGTACAAACCAGTTATTTGTTACCCTAAACGTACCCCTAAGACTCTTTATAGTGGTTTGGTTACTCAGGTATTGTGCCGATACTGAAATTCATCTATTAGGCAAACACCATATCTTGATTTTCCCTGACAGATTCTCTAAATGTCTTAATATTCTAGCTCGAATCACTGTCAGTGCCTTTCCTGTCAGTAGAAGATCTGCCTCTGGACCTATCTAATGACTTTGATATCCTAGTAGATTCAATGTTTGGGTTCTCATTTCACGGTAATAATTCATTTCCTAGGTAACTCTTTCCCCTTGTACCATTATATATATATATATATATATATATATATATATATATATATATATATATATATATACATATATATATATGTATATATATGTGCATGTATTTGCATAGGAGCAAATTTCTAGACAAAGTTATTTTTTTTTAATTGTCAGCGTGCCTCGAACCCTTTACTTCTAGGGTGGAAGACTAAACCTCTTACTACTCCAACCATGGGTTGTTGGCAACCAGTTTAACAAAGTTGCTCAACCATGAAAGCCCTAATTAGTCAATCAGTTCTATATGGTCTGTATTTTCTTCGGACATGTTGGAGATTAGTAAAAAAGACCTTGTGAATAAGGCCAAGCCAAGAAGTGAAGAACGAGCGAAAATCAAACTTAAAATCATACCACTCTTCCTGTTCAGAGATGAGTTGCTTATCACTTTTCCCTCTTCTGTTCCTTGACGCAACTCACGCAAGTTGAGCTTCGTCTTTTGAAAACCTTAGTTCTTAGGAGCTCTTTCAACTGCTCTAATCTAAGCTTCCATGTTGTCCTGCAAAATCATGGGAACCAATCCAAAAGAACCATGCTTGCATCTATTAAAAAGTGTGGTACTACTGAGTTTACTAACTTGGAAGATACACATTTACTTGAATTAGAAAGCGTAGCAGAGCATTATTATCTGCTTACCTTGAATCTTACAAATTACAATTCAAAATAATTATTTGCAATTAAACAGATATATGTCTTCTACTCTTCTCTTCTACATCACAAACTTGGCCATTTAGGATCAATTATTGATTTTCTAAGAATCAATAAGAGAAGTCATCTAATCTGTGTCTCAGACACTTAGCAAAATACAACAATGTCCCATAACAATTATACACCTTCGTTTTAGGTGCAGATCTTACATTGAGTTATTACTGCAGCATGAGAAATTATGGGATGTCATTATTTTGTGAGTGAGAAGTATTCTGTAATCGATATGTATAGATGCATGTAAGTGTAACATCTACTTACTCAATATCTTAAACCTTTTCTCAATTTTCCAGGAGCACCGAGACCACCATTTGATGATCTCATCAGGAGGCTGGTTTGTTTGTGTAGCCAAGATCAGACTCGTCAGAGATCACCAGTCATTGTATCTGTAGACATTCCATCTGGGTGGGACGTCGAAGAAGGGGATGTTGGTGGGGAAGGGATTAAACCTGATATGCTGGTTCGTCTCTGAAACCTTCAATCTTTTCATATTTCAGTCACCGAACATTTCAAATCTTTTGAATATAAATCAATGAAGAATTATTTCAGGTCTCATTAACTGCTCCAAAGCTATGTGCGAAGAACTTTACTGGTCCGCATCATTTCCTTGGGGGTAGGTTTGTTCCGCCATCTATTGCGGAAAAGTTTAAGCTTCATCTCCCACCATATCCTGGCATCTCCATGTGTGTTCGGATTGGAAAGCCTCCACAAGTCGATATATCAGCTCTACGAGAAAATTATATTTCTCCGGAGTTTTTGGAGCATCAACTTGAGGCTGACCCTATAGATCAGGTATGAGACAACCCCTTATACATAGCGTATGATTATCATTAGTTACTGCGGAAGCATGGGGGTACGTGACAAACCTGATTAGTCAACTCTGGGTGGTAACTAATTGGGGCGGTCCTGACTTTTTTGTGGCTCGAAGCGATCTGAATAAAATGTGTCTCTATTTGGACCCTGAGACATGCCTTCTAATTCTAACATGAGGCAAGTACTGCGAATCTATAAAAAGTTTTACATGACAATAATAAGAAATTAATAATGGAAGATGGCCCCGAATTTTGTTGCCCAAGGCGAGGCTTTGCTTGCTTTGGGTCAGACCCAGGCCTGAGCAAATTTAGAATATCTACGTTCAGCAGCATAATCTAGTTAAACAAAGGTTTTCATAACTGTTGCAGTTCCGGAAATGGTTTGATGATGCATTGGCAGCAGGGTTACATGAACCAAATGCAATGGCCTTGTCAACTTCCAACAAAGATGGGAAACCGTACGCTTCTTCTCTTTTTTTTGCTTATAAATCTTCTAATCACAAATTAATAATGTATGCTGCTTTTATACTATTATATTTTAAGCCTTCGATTTTGGATGAAAACTCAGAACCCCCGATAGATCCAGAAGCTCGAAACTTAGTTTTCCATGAAAGTAGAACAAATTTGGAACTATCTCAATATTATTACTTATTAGTATAACAAGGTTTAGTTTAATGTTTGAAAGAGTAACATATAGGTAGTAGGAACGACGAGATCAGAATGTGTACCTTTTAGTATCATAGAGGAAACACAACAGTCAAGACCAGTGGGAGGAATGGGTCATGTAAGTCCAAAGTTTTACAGAGCTAGAAATGAGAAGGTGATGTGTGAAAGAGGTCTTGTTTGATGAATGATATGTTTTCGTGTTCCAGATATTGAACCTTCCTTGAAAAATGTGGTTCTGGAGGGAGTTGAATTGTGACCGAGGTTTCTTTTTCTGAAGCAGACTTAGTAATACGATGAGAATTAGTTTATGCTAATGTTTCACTTGTTCCAAGTGCCGATTTCGTCTGTATATTGTGTTTTATTCAACTAACCTGTGGTTGATGTATTTGATGTTGTCATTTCCATAGATCATCCCGAATGGTTTTGCTAAAAGGGGTCGATAAGGACGGCTTTGTATGGTTAGTACTATTTTCCGAACATTCTAAATCGTACTAGGTCAACACTTTTTTTTGAGTTACATATGTGATATGTGTTTATACCTTTTTTGTGTTTGATACTGGTCGAGAATTTTACTTCTCATCTTCAATGCTCATTTTTTAGGTACACTAATTATGAAAGTCGGAAGGGACGTGAGTTATTAGAAAATCCTCGTGCTTCACTTCTTTTCTATTGGGATGGACTTAATCGTCAGGTAATTTGTTTAGACTCTTGTAACAAAATGTTCTATTTAGGGTCATCTATATTGATGGTTAAGACGATCTTGAGTTCTTGACAACATGACTACGTGATTTGAGTGCTCCATATGTTATTATTATTATAATCTTTTTAGGAGTATAATGCCAAATGATTGTTTCACACGAATCACACGTGCCAGCTTTTATTTTGGTGAATGTGTTATGAGATATTTTAGGAAAAGAGGAATTTGTGGAGATATATGGGATAATTATGGGTGGTGGGGTTGGTTCATCTTCATCGGGACTCTTTCAGTATATGGATGATTTAAGATGGTTTTGCTAATTATTCGTGAGGTGGGGTACTAGTGGAGAAATGGTAAAGGCCATGGGGTGAGAAAAATGTGGGAATGATTAGTGGGGACTGGGGATAGACCTTTCCAAGACGAATATATATCTAACCATATGATTTTAAATTTCTGGACGAAGATGTAGGGCCAAAGTTTTCTATTGTAACATATTAGACATCAATCAATGATTTGCAGGTAAGAGTGGAAGGACCTGTAGAGAAGGTTCCTGAGGAAGAATCAGAGAAATACTACCATAGTCGACCTCGTGGAAGTCAGATCGGCGCCATAGTTAGCAAACAGGTCTGTGATTTCCTGTATCAGATCCTTTTTACCTGTCAGAACTTTAATGTGGTATGTGCTCAGTATTTTCTTTCTTCTTTGACAGAGTAGTATTGTACCTGGAAGGGAAGTGCTTTATGAAGAATATGCAGACTTGGAAACTAAATTTTCTGATGGGTTAGTTATGAATGGTTTCTTTTCACTTAGTTTGAGTTTGCAGGATACTGAATCTTCGATTAACTTGCGAGATCCTCAACTTTTTTCCTCCTAATGTGTTAGTATGGAGTTAAAGCATATATGTATTTTTGAATGGTTTCTTCGAATATGTCCTACTGATTTATTTGTGATGAATTCACCAAATAGAGAAACTGAATTTGTTTTCTTTGAGTATGCAGAAGCTTGATCCCTAAACCCAATAACTGGGGAGGATACAGGCTTAAACCAGAGGTACTCGAGTTTTGGCAAGGACAACCGTCTCGCTTACATGATCGGTGTGTCAGCTCTCTCTCTCTCTCTCTCTCTCTCATATATTTTTAAACACCGTCTCTCTCAAATCTTTTACTTAATGAGCATAAACTTCCATGTGAGTGCCTATAATTTTGGATTCATATCGGATTCCTTCGTTGATTCAACAGGTTGCAATATTCTCTTAAAGAGATCGATGGAAGGCAAGTGTGGGGAATTGATCGATTGGCACCATGACTAGCATCTTCTTTGTAATAAACTTTATCGCTTTCTACCTGCGATTTCTCGCTCTTAAATCATTATCCTTGTCAGTTTCATCTCTCTGTTCTATGTATGGGAAATGCTAGTGGTAGCCCAACTATAAATTTGTTGTGAATCTGTAAATGTTGGTGGAATTGGGTTTGTTGTTGCCATTTTAATGACCTTAATAATGTTATGTTGTATACATTTGTTCTGAAAACCTTAATTAAATTTTTGGAATAAAATCAAGTCTGAGATTTATTTGTCTTCTAGTTTTGGTTAATGTATTTCTTCGGCTTTGATTTTTTGGTGACATGTATGTCTCTCTACTGGTGAGAACAGGGCGTGATGGTAAGTCTTGTTTGTTTATGTCTTCTCCCAAACCACTACCCTATTTTAAAAAGAAAAAGATGATGGGGGTGGTTATCGGTGATGGTGGAATGGTTGCCGTTGTAGTTGTTGTTGAAGGTGATTAATGGTGAAAAAAGAAGAAGATGGTCTTCCGTAAAGAAGGGTATTTTTGCCTATTCCACATGTGCAATTCACACACTTGAAACTTAACTTCGAGTTGATGGTTTCTATCCACCTGCAAGTGTTAAATAAAAAATAACTGACATTTTTTTTCTTCTTCTACTACAAGTAAACTACAACTTCTGTCACTTTAAAACCGTAGATGGATGAGGAAAACAAATCCCTCCATCTCCACTTAAAGAAGTTTTTCCAAGTGATTTTATAATAGAAATTAATGATATTGATGAGGTAAAATTCTAATTTTCTTTTTTGTATTTTTCGTTTTTTTAGGAAGAATCAAATAAGATTTCATGAGCAAAATTCGTAGTGAAAGTGACGATTACTAGAATTTCATGAAAATCCTACGAAAATTTATTACTTTTTCTAGAGTCGTCCCACGAAATTATAGACAAATTTGTTGTAGTTTTCCATAAGTTTTTCGAAGTAAAACAGAACTTTCATAACTTTTAATATTTCCTATCTTACTTTTAATATTTCTTATCTTACTTTTATATATATATATATATATATATATATATATTCTTTGCAATGTTTTCATAGAGCTGAAATTCCTAACCTAATTGAGCTCCTTACAATTGAGAGAATACGCTATTCTTACTTATGAATCCTATATTTTTTTTCGGTCAAGCTCAATCCATAGAGTTCACATCCTCCCATTCCATAATCAAATCATTATGAGAAGATGAAAGATCTAAATTATGATCTACCGTACAACAAGTTCCAACGACAGTTTCAACAAAACAAAAAAAAAAAAAAAAAGCCAAATTATCTAATTTTGTTGCAACCTAACTTCCAATTTACCACTCGTTTGTGTGATTTCCACGAAAATATGGCAAGTAAGGATGCTTGCCACTAAATCTGGCTAACACAAGTGAAGTTGCCAATTTCGTGGCAAGTTTGCTTCCCATTGGCCATTATTTCGTTGGATTCCCCTGGTCCGTTAGTAAACCGACTCTCCTCCTCCCATGAGATATGAGGGCTAAACCGACTCCCCTTCCGTCTTTTGTACTTTATTATTATATATATGTTTTCAGGTTGATTGTGTCATTCTTCCCATAAGCATCATCAACCTGTAAACATCTCTCTCTCTCTCTCTCTCTAGTATGAGGAATACGGTGATGAAAAGACAACGATGTTCAGTGCCGATGAGCCTCCTCCCCGACGATCTCATCACCGAAATACTTTTAAATTTACCAGTCAAATCTATTCATCGATTCAGGTCAGTATCCAAAACGTGGTGCTCTATGTTATCAAACCCTAATTTCACTGAACTTTACCTTAATCATGCTATTAAACATGACAAATCTAGTATCATCCTGAGTGACTTTATGATAGAAAGATCATACCTCATCGATTGTTATTCATTGGCATCTAATAAATCTCTAGATTTGATGGATCACCCATTCATCTCTGTTAGTGAATCCACCAAAATTACCATTGTTGGTTATTGTAATGGTTTAGTTTCCTATACTTCCAGTAGTGATGATAGGTTTCACATCTGGAACCCATCTACTAATGAATATAAAACATTACCAGTATCACCATGCGGTGACGTGAAAAAACTTTCTATTACCGCTGTGTCGTGTGGGTTGGGTTATGATTGCAAGATTCATGATTACAAGTTTTTGATTATTTATAGTGTAATGGACGGAGATAATTTTTTTAGTGTAGTTATGGTCCACACTTTAGGCTCGGAAACATGGAATACCATTGAAAACATTTCTTATAAAGTCTTCAACTACGGTTTTGGTGTGTTTCTTAATGGAGCTCTTCATTGGATAGGAACTCGTGCTGCTGTCGTAGGGAAGAGATGCTCCTATGATGTTATACTTTCATTTGATATGGTTCATGAGAGTGTTAAGGATGTCCCGTTACCTAAGGAATTGAACGAAAAACCCTCATTATCACTTAGTATGGGTGTTCTGAGAGACCATCTTTGCATATTTGATAATAACAAAAGTAAAGTTCAAACTCAAGTATGGGTAATGAAGGAGAATGAGCATGGCGGCCGTGGGTCTTGGACTAAACTGTTCTCCATTCAAACAGACAATGACGGTTCATTTAGTTATTTCCTGAAGCCGATTAAGTGTTTCAATAACGGTCTCATGCTATTACAGAAAGGTAAGACGGATTTAGTTTTATATGACCAGAAGCAGAAAACTCTTACTAAGCTAAGTTACTTGTCTCATGCTATCCAAGCAATCAGTTGTGTTGGGAGCTTAGTTTCATTAAATTCTAGAACATATTTGAAGCAAGAATTCCATGACCCAATGTAGTTCTTTTTGAATGTTAATGTAAGAACTTTCTATTTATTTCAATTTATGTCTTGAGGAAATTTCTACATGTTCTTTTTTTCATCTTTTCCTAAATTTAAGTAGAGAGTACCATGAAGATTTTGTATACACTTCTTTAGTGCTAAGCTTTAAAAAATCGGCCTGTCGACTAGCAGCCGAGCCACTTGTCCTTTTTGAGGACCGTTTAAATCGGCGCCTAGGTAGCAGACTAGACCCGAATCAACTATAGCGGTCGACTAACTAAGCTGGATATTAAAATTGCTTGCTTTGGGTCAGGCCCAGGGCTGAGCAAATTTAGAATATCTTTAGTAGCATAATCTAGTTAGTCTAAGTTCTTTGTAACTCTCTTGCAGTTCCGGAAATTGTTTGATGATGCATTGGCTGCAGGGTTACATGAACCAAATGCAATGGCCTTGTCAACTTCCAACAGAGATGGGAAACCGTATGCTTCTTCTCTATTTTGCTTATAAATCCTTTAATGTATGCTGCTTTTATATTTCCTATTTTGTTAAGCCTTTGATTATGAATGAAAACTCAGAACCCCCAACAGATCCAGAAGCTCGAAACTTAGTTTTCCACGCAATTTGAACAAATTTTGAACTATTTCAAATATTATTACTTATTAGTATAACAAGGTTTAGTTTAATGTTTGAAAGAGTAACATATAGATAGAAGGAACGGCGAGATCAGCATGTGTACCTTTTAGTATCATAGAGGACAAACAACAGTCAAGACCAGTGGGAAGCAATGGGTCATGTAAGTCGAAAGTTTTAGAGAACTAGAAATGAGATGTGGGGAAGAGGTCTTGTTTGATAAATGATATATTTCCGTCTTCCAGATATTGAACCTTCCCGAAAAATGTGGTTCTAGAGAGAGTTGAATTGTGACAGAGCCACAGAGGTTTCTTTTTCTGAAGCAGACTTGGTAATACGATGAAAATTAGGGTTTATGCTAATGATTCACTTGTTCCAAGTGCCGATGTAATCTGTATATTTTTTTTTATTCAACTAACATGTGCTTGATGTATTTGATGTTGTCATTTCCATAGTTCATCCCGAATAGTCTTGCTAAAAGGGGTCGATAAGGACGGCTTTGTATTACGGTTAGTACTATTTTCCGAACATTCTAAATCAACTAGGTCAAGAATTTTATTGAGTTACATTTGTCATATGTGTATTTACTTTGTTCTGTTTGATTCCGGTGGAGATTTTTTGTCATTGTCAATGCTCATTTTTAAGGTACACTAATGATGGAAGTCGGAAGGGACGTGAGTTATTAGAAAATCCTCGTGCTTCACTTCTTTTCTATTGGGATGGACTTAATCGTCAGGTAATCTGTTTCAACTCGTGTAACAGAATGCTCTATTTAGGGTCATCTATATTGATGATTAAGATCTTGACAACATGACTCCGTAATCTGTTCACCTTCATCAGGACTCTTTCAGTATATGGTTATTAAGTATGGTTTTGCTAATTATCTACGAGGTGGAGTACTAGTAGAGAAATGGTAAAGTCCATGGAGTGAGAAAAATGTGGGAATGATTAGTGGTGATAGACCTAGCCAAGTCGATGGAAGGCAGGTATGGGGAATTGATCGATTGGCACCATGACTAGCATCTTCTTTGTAATAAACTTTATCGCTTTCTACCTGCGATTTCTCGCTCTTAAATCATTATCCTTGTCAGTTTCATCTCTCTGTTCTGTACATGGGAAATACTAGTGGTAACACAACTATAAATTTGTTGGTGGAATTGGGTTTTGGTTGTTGCTATTTTAACTAAATTTGTCTCTTTCATGGTTGGTTAATGTATTTCTTTCGGCTTTGAACAAGTGGTAACATGTATGTCTCTCTGCTGGTGAGAGCAGTGCGTGATGGTAGGTCGTGTTTGTTTAGGTCTTCTTCGAAACCACTAAACTATTTCAAAAAGAAAAAAATATATATACATCCACTTTCTTACTAGAATAGTAGAATGATGTTAATCTAGGTAGTGCTTCTCTCTATAAGTATGCTAAATTTTCATCTTAATAAATCAATTCCAACTGCATGACTTTAAAAGCCATAACTCAATCTTTTGTCAAGTGTACTGTTTTTCTTTTTCAAGTGAAGTCAGATGATTAAGGACATATGCTTTCCTAAAATCACATCATAACAAAAGTATTGTGCATTCCTGTGGTTAGCACGGAGTGTTCATTTCCCACATATAAGGAATTGATTTACAACCGTTTTTAGGTTAGTTTATGAAAATAGGATTTTAGAGTAAGTAATTCTTTAAATATGTGATGATCCGATTTAAAATTATTTTTTTCAAAATACTTAAAACTAATGACAATGCATAAAGATATGGAATTTGTATTCCCGGTGACTAGAATAGTCTTATATTATGTATGATTACTTTAGGGTTTTGCCCCATCATACTGTGGGATTTTTGAGCTTGAAAACGTGTTTTTTTTTCTTGTTCTTTTTCGAGCATGACGTGTGGCTTGGCTAGATCTGATGTTAAGCTAAGTTTGTTTTCATCAAATTCGAAACAATTTAATAAAAATAGTGAAGATGTAGACTATCTTATTTTGTTGGAAAAATAGGCTAGATCAATGAAATAACATAATAGATAAAACTTCGTTCATTGTGTGGCTGTGTCATGGTATGGAGACCACTGCCTTGAAAGTGATTTCGGAGCAACCTCGTTGCAAATTGTCTTTTTCGATCACTTCCCAAGGATTTACCAGAACTTACTGTCTCCGACTGCAGTGAAGAAGATAATATGGAGATTGTAGAATTCTAACTCAGTAACCAAATTTCAAAGTGAAACTGCTCTTCGTCGCAAAAGAGTCATTTCACTTTAAGTCCCAAGCTCCCGAGCACCCGAACGCACAGGTTCACGGGCTTGTGTGTGAGCGCATGTGGGAACCTTCTCTACTCCACTAAGTTCTTTACAATGAGTTGTCAAGCAATTCATTATAAAGACTATCTAGTTTCACTAGTTCAAATATGTGGGATAATAGATTGAAGAAGAAATGACTTTGAATGTCATCTCCTATCTAGAGGTGGACCCCACCAATGTACTAGCTAGAAGACAAAAGAGTCTTGACTACTAGCAAGTGGGTGCTCTCAATTAATTTCAAGAATGAACAAAACCAACATCTCTTCGTGCTGTTGTATCAAAAAAAAATTCTCTCTCTCTAGGTTTAGTTCTGTTTTCAACCTGAAAGGTTTCTCTATCAAGAAATCTTTTCTGAGTGGTGAATATGAGCAACCAGGAGAAAAAAACTTTGTTAATGATGAATAGCCGACCAGGAAAAGATTTTGTTGGTAAACAAAAGCAAGTGGAACCAGAGTTAAAGGAGTCTAAGGAAGAAAAACAAGTGAAACCACTTAGAGGAAGAAAAACAAGTGAACCAGAGCCAGAGCCAGAAGAGTCAGAGGAAGAAAAACAAGTGAAGGGCAGATGCTTTACGCCATCATGAAGAAATGATGAAGATGTGGAAACCGCATGCAGAGAGTCTTCATAACAATTTTAGAACTGAAAGAAGAATTAGAGGAACAACAGGCTCAACAAGTTGATCATCAAAGGGCTGCTCAAAATTTTAGATCTTGTGAAACAACAAGATTGATGCTCTGATAACATGTCTAATTTGTAATAGAATGTTATTTCATTGATATGATCAAGAGTTGTGTTACAATGAGTATTTATACAAGGTGAGTCAATATACAGGAATGAAAACTACCAAACTTATACTATTGTATACTCTACTTATAAAGATATGATATGTTAATTGATGTACTGATTGATACTAATTGATAACCTTCAAGATCCAAAATCAGAAGGTAAACTCTAGATTATCTTTATAACTTACTCAAAATTTTAGATCTTGAAGGTTCTTATGAAAAGATTCTGTTGGTAAAGAAAGGCAAGTGGAACCAGAGCTAGAGGAGTCTAAGGAAGAAAAACAAGTGAAACCACAGCCAGAGGAGTCAGAGGAAGAAAAACAAGTGAACCACAGCCAGAGGAGTCAGAGGAAGAAAAACAAGTGAACCACAACCAGAGGAGTCAGAGGAAGAAAAACAAGTGAAAGGCAGATGCTTTACGCCATCATGAAGAAATGATGAAGATTTGGAAACCGCATGCAGAGGGTCTCATAACAATTTTAGAACTAAAAGAAGAATGAAGAATCAAAGGAACAGCAGGCTCAACACGTTGATCATCAAAGGGCTGCTCAAAATTTTAGATCTTGAAGGTTCTTATGAAAATTCAGAGTTTACCTTCTGATTTTGGATCTTGAAGGTTATCAATTGGTATAAGTCAGTATGAATCAGTATCAATTAGTACATCAATTAACATATCATATCTTTATAACTAGAGTATACAATTTGGTAGTTTTCATTCTTGTATATTGACCCACCTTATATAAATACTCATTGTAACACAACTCTTGATCATATCAATGAAATAACATTCTATTACAAATTAGACATGGTATCAAAGCTCAATCTTGTTGTTTCATAATAGTTGTGCGAAAAAATACAACCGAAGAACCCAAATTTTGGATCTTGAAGGTTCGTATGATTATTCAGAGGGATAAGGAAGAATTACTCATCCCACCTTTTAAAAACGTCTTTACATAAATCCCCACCTTTTTTTAATAATTACATTTTCCACCACTTTCCGTTAGATTTAACCATAAATTACTGTTAGTTGAAATGTAATTACACATTTACCAATTTGATATGTGTAAACTCTACAACAGAATTCAGTGACACTAAAATGAGGGGTGCCTTCAACAACAAGCATGGGCGTTTATAGCACATATCCCTTCTCCCTTATCTTCCCTTTGTTAAATCTCGAACTAAGGTTTTTATAATTCATACTCTTCGTGTTTCTAACAGTAGGAATTACACACAAGGTTCTCGAACTAGGTTTTTTGTACTTCAAACTAGTGAGTCTCTCTCACTCGTCTCCAAACACTCTTTATCTCTCATCTTTTGAGTCCATATTGAGTTTAGTAAGGAAATAGTGAGAGAGAGAGAGATGTTATTAACAGACTGTCTTTGTAGTCTCTCTCTTCGTGTTCTAACTGAATCTGAGTACTTGCAGTCTTTATTTTTTAAATCACTGGTCTAGGTTTCTTTATTTTGTTTACTTAGAACAAAATTTATACCCTGAATTTCTATGAAGTTTTACACTTCTGTTTCTCTGAAATTTATACTCTGAAATTTTATAATCCAAAAAACGGCTACATTTTGGATTGATCATGTCCATTAATTTTGAAAACCTGGTGTAATTTGTAAATGAACTAGTAAAACATGGCCTAATATGTGAATGGACAAGAAAATAAATATTGAAAAGTTTAAAGTTAAATCTAACAGAAGGTGGTGGAAAATGTAATTACTAAAAAATGAGTATCTATATAAAGACGTTTTCAAAAAGTGGAGATTTCAGTAATTCTCCCTAAGTGAGAGCGTATTTCCCTATTTTGGTCTTGAAGGTTCGAATGATAATTCAGTGTTTACTTTTCGATTTTGGATTTCGTATATTCGAGTGATAATTCATATTTTACTTTCCGATCTATGTGGTCTATCTAGGGTTTTAGCTTGTATACATTTGTTATGAAAACCTTAATTAAAATTTTATTTTTATGCGGTGCAAACGATTTAATAACTATCTTTATAGCTCTGGAATGTTTCAGTTTATGCTCCTACCTATTATTTGGGGATACCAAGAGGGATGGACGGTCTAATGAGGCTACTACAAAATATTTACTCATGGATGGGGCAAGAAATAACTTAGAAGTCTATGAGCTTAATTTGTCTTTCTTTCATATAACCAATAAGTTTCTTTCGGCTTTGCTTGGGTGGTAAGATGTATGTCTCTCTGTTGGTGAGAGCAGGGCCTGATGGTAGGTTGTGTTTGTTAGTGTCTTCTTCTAAACCCCTATCCTACTTCAGAAAGAAAAATATGCATACATCCACTTTCTTACTAGCATGTTGTGGATCTAGGTAAGTACAAAAATGTCAACATTTGGTAGCCACAGTAGTCGATAGTTTTGGCATAAATTCTATAATCTTAGAGGTCTCGATTCCCAGAGGTGAAATTCATCGTTATTAGTTTGTCGGACCTTAAGCTCTATGTTGTTGGGCTTTAGGCACTTTTAATTATTGGTTTAACATAGTTGGTTATTGTGTTTGTCACATCTTAATGGTGTATCGATGCCTTGTAATGACTAACGTAGATCGCAGTCATTTTTTTAAATGGTCTAAAGGTTTTTCTCTGTATGCTAAATTTTCATCTTAATAAATTAATTCAAACCGCACCACTTTAAAACGCTGTCACTCAATCATTTGTAAAGTGTATCTTGTATCGTTGTCAAGTGACTGTTAGATGATAAACAACATGAGCTTTCTTAAAATCACATCATAAAAAGAGTATTGTACTTTCCTGTTATTAACATAGAATAACATAGATCGTCATTTCCCATATAAGGAATTGTTTTATAACAACGAAGGAGAAGGATCTAGTTTTAAGTTTGTGGTCATCCAACTCAAAACCAATTCACAATGAGTGGAAATGACCTATAAATTAAATTATTGGTTGCTAGTTACCTCTTCTTCTATGTGGGACTATTCTCGCACGTCCCCTCACGTGTGCCTTGTTGGTCTAACATGTGTTTTTTTTGTGATGTTTAGCAGGTGTCGCTTTTAAGCCTATTACTTGTGGGCCTAGCTCTGAGACCATACATGTTGAGTTTGTGGTGAGAATAGTCTCACGTGAGAAAAAGACCCATTCTCCCATCTATAATTTGTATTTCTGATGACTCATGTACGATTATTTTACACGTCTCTTTATGTATAGGGTTCTACTCCACACATATGGGGTTGTGCTCCATCATGGTGTGGGCTCCAAACCTTTAGAATGTGTCTTTTTATTTTTTGGACGACGTGTGGCGTGACCTAAATATGACAATGTGTTAAGTTTGGGTTCTTCAAACTCAAAACAATTTGACAAAAAAAAGAGAAGATGAAGACTTTCTGTTTTTGGTTAATAGATTATCTTCTTGCACTTGGATTCTAGGCGAAGAAATATGGACGCGTTTATCCACCGTGTCCCAATTAAATTATCCTACGTGTCACCACCAATATTCAAAAGTTTTACGATAATACCACTTCATTATTTTCTTCACGTCTCTCTCACTCACTTTCATTATATACTTGAAGAAAACAGAGAAAACTAGGGTTTCTACAGAAAAAAAAAAATGAATCCCCATAATGGTCAACAACCCGAATCAAACAAAAAATCAGAGACAATTTCCACTTCGACTACTACTAGTAGTTTGAATTCTTCCTCAATTTCATCAGATTACGCTCCATACCCTAAAATCGATCCTAAAGATGTTGCCTTTCCACCTCCTCCTCCATATCAAGAAAATTGGGATTCGATTCCTGTAGGTTCTTCTCAATCAGAGACGAAATCAGAATCTCAAATTGATTCTTCAACTGTTAAATCTTCAGTGGTTTCACCTAAATCTGTTACTTGGAGCCCTGAATTGGCTACTGAATCACCTTCTGTTTCTGTAAATACTGCTAATACTTTGCCTCCTGAATCTAATCCTTATGTTACTCCTGCTACTTCCATTCCACCTTCCAACGCCAAGAGTAAGTTCTCTCCTTTTTTTTTCTATCTAATTAGGGTTTTGTTTTTTTGAGTTAGATTGACATATTATAGTTCTTGATTTGAAATTGATTAGGGGATTTTGATTTAATTGATTGGATTGATTTGTGAAGTTTGAAATTTGGGTTTTGTATCAGATACTGTGAATACTGTGAAAGATGTGCTTGGAAGATGGGGAAAGAAAGTTGGGGAGACAACTAAGAGAGCTGAAGATCTAGCTGAAAATGTTTGGCAACACTGTAAGTTACTGAAACCTAATCAATAATTGTTATGTGCATATTGAAAAGTAAGGGTATTGTTTGGGTTTGAAAGTGTCAAAGCAACTTTAGTAAGGTTGTATTAGAAAATGTGTTAGTTGGTTGACCTGGTAAGAATTATTTTGCTCAAAATCTAAGCAGTTTCCAAGCCGACCCTAAATCCCGTTGTCCGGACTGATTCTGTTGAGGTAATGCGACAGAGTTTCAGTTTAATATACATACAAACTCTTTCGTTGTGTTTTTCTTTTGGCAAAAATTGTTTCTGAATATGCTCCAAGCAACTCCGTCTTTGTACCCGAGGATGCATATTAATGGGTTCTAATTTAAGTTTGTGAACACCCGACTCAAAACAAGTTGGCAAGGAGTAGAGAAGTCATAGACATTATAGTGTTGTCATGAGACTCCCTTGGTTCATGTGGGCCTAAGTCTATTCCTACACACTCTATGTGGTTTTCTTTAAGCCTATTACGTTATTAGAGGAAAGGAAGAAGTGTCACCATTGGGTCTATCACGTGTAGGCTTAGCTCATATACCACATTAATTTTTTGTACATCTAACTCAAAACCAATTAGCAATGGGTGGAGAGGTCCAACATATTATATTGTTAGTCGTGAGACTTTCTTGATCAATGTGGGACATATTGACTTTCTCGTTACTTAAGCTTGTCGAGCAAAATTTCGAGTTCATTGTTTCTCGTGCTATGAAGAAATTTGAACTACAACTATTTACGGTGAATTGATGGTAATGTCAATTATCTTCTTTTATATCAGTGAAAACCGGTCCTAGTGTTGCTGATGCGGCGCTAGGACGGATTGCTCAGGGAACAAAAGTTCTAGCAGAAGGTGGTTATGAGAAAATCTTCAGGCAAACTTTTGAGACAGTTCCAGATGAGCAACTTCAAAGGACATATGCATGTTATCTGTCAACTTCTGCTGGTCCAGTTATGGGTATTTTGTATCTGTCAACAGCTAAACTTGCATTTGTAAGTGACACTCCTCTCTCATACCAAGTTGGAGAGAAGACTGAATGGAGCTATTACAAGGTATTATACTACTATGCTGTTAAGTGTACTTGCTTATGCATTGTCTTGTACTTGAAAATTTGATATAATCAGCTTTGTGCCTTCTAACTTGAGTCCCATTCACCGACGTGAAAAAGATTAATTGTAGTCCAAGGTTGATCTCTCCTCATTAAAAGGCCACTATTTAGGCTGTTTACCAACTTACCCCACCTTGTTTGATCACATAGATTGTGGCTGTACGAATTGTTACTACGCAGATGAAATTAGTCACCAATAGCCAATATAAATATATAATTCAAAGTGAACTTCCAGATTCAGTCTGGTTTTGACAAACCAATTGATATTCTATAGTCACGCACTTGTTTTTGCTAAGGTGGTTCTATTGACCATATTCATCAAGTTCAAGCATGTGTAGAATTACCATAAAAACATACTGTTATAGTTCCTGTTTAGTGGTTACTTTTGGGTCCATTTACAGTATTTGAGAATTTGGAAATGAGGATATTCTTTGCTTCTCTCTCATACCAGCATCGATCCAACAGAAGCCATGTAAATCTCTAAACAAAACCATGCCTGATCTAATTTCCAAATGGATATGCTTAACTTGATTCAACAGAAGCCATGTAAATCTCTAGGCAAAAACGTTATTTTTTTTTCCCTTGTTTTTCCTGTTCTTTTGTTCTCCCTGTGTATAGTTTTCTCTTCTGTAAATATTAATTCAAATTATTCAAAAAAAAATATTTACTCTATCGCTTTTGTGTATTCTCTTATTGCATTTTCGTATCTATAGGCACTCTTCCAGGGCCCATGTTAACCGGTTTCTGTGTTGAATAAGGAAATTAGGTAATAGGTAAGCTACTAAATATGCCATAGGAGTAATGCTTCAAGCTATTGCATTGCATGTGTTGAACACAACAGCAAAACGGCTCCCGCACGTAATCTTATTTGCTTCAAGATGTTGCTACTTCATACTTGAACACCAAATTTTGTTGGATACTGATTAAACCCATCCAAAGTTGCATTGCTAACTTATCACTGGAGTTAACAATATTACATCAGTCTGTTCATACTTCATGCCAAACCTCTTCTTCTTTGTACCCTCAAAGTTTCAGCTTATAAAATGTTTACTTCCATCGATTCGCTTAATATATATGAATGCACACTACTGGTTCTTAAGCATCAACTTAGTTACCCATTAGCCATTTGTAATTCCTCTCTGAAAGTTAAAATGCTAACTTCATGGGTTCAATTAACAGAAAAACACGCATGCTCGCGCGCGTACACACATACACACTATATGTAACTAAGTATTCCCGTTGTGCACTTGTGCTAACACGTGCAAATACACATACACTCTCTTATGGATACTACTGTCCATATTTATTTATAATTTATATATACAGTAATACAAATATATATACTGCTGATTCTCAATCATCTACTATGATTACAACGTACTCTTTTGTACTGCATGACTGATTCATCAGATGAACCAAAGGGAATATAATTGTAGTACACGATCCATTTTATAATATAGTTAAGCTATATGTTTTCACTAGAGTAGATACCGTTTCCATCAAGTACTTACATTATTAGTTTCTTACTATAATTCTACTGCTGATATAAACAGGTGGTTCTCCCATTGCATCAACTTAAAGCAGTTAATCCATCAACAAGCCAAGGTAAACGTCCCGAAAAATACATCCAAATTATCTCAGTCGACAACCATGAGTTCTGGTTCATGGCGTTTGTAAACTATGACAATGCCGTAAAACACCTGCAGGAAGCTCTGCATTCTCAAAATTCATCACCCGTATAGACTCTTGTTGATTTCTTCTGTTTGAAAATTTCATCTTCTTAAAATATGAACTTCATGTTGTAGCGGATTTCATGAATATGATTTTATCTCGTGCCAAATGATATTCGATTTGTAAGGTGTGTTTGGTATTCCTGTATCTTTGAACCTAAAGAGTGTAGATTATTTTATTGTTTGGATAGTATGGTTGTAATTCAAAATGAACTCATAGTTCTTGCTGATAATCAGATTTTTAATGTATTGACATCTCAATTTGATTTAGGGTTGTTGCTTTTAGTATCTCATTATTTTTTTTAGTAATGTAAATGTTGCCTATTCATATGGAATATAGTTGAAGAGCAGAAAAAGCACATTGACCAGGAAGATGAAGGATTTTAATGGAGGTCACTCTTCATTCTCTTTATCTATAGGCGCCCAAACCAGAATCAACCCTTGAAGAAGGTGAAGTCAGGGAGATTTACACCAAGAAAGGGACTTCAAAGAGAGAATTAAGAATATTTAAGAGACAAATAGAATTTGGCTCAAGTAAGAGTAGCAAAAACTTTTTTTTGGGTCAGGCAAACCGAAGAACCCGCGAGTCTATTAGATCGGTTGGTTTGCTGAATTCTGTGACCATGTTTGGCACGCCCGAAATGAATAAGATTACCAGGTATTAACAACTCGGTAGTAAAATTATTTGGTTAAAAATTTCAACAAAGGGAATAAGATTCTTTATGGGACCTCAAGAACCCCCGCGGCAGTGTCCAAAGCGTGACAGAGCAGGTCAAATTGAAGAACTTGTGGAGATAGGTTTGTGAAGACGGTGCCCAAAGCGTGACAGATAGGTCAAACTGAGGAACTTGTGGAGATAGGCTCACAAAGACAGTGTCGAAAGCGTGAAAGAGTAGGTAAAATTGAGGAACATGTGTTGTGGAGATAGGTTTTCACTCCGTGAACTGAATGGCTCACCAAGCAACTCCATATTTGAGTAACGGAATAGCAACCATTGGGATCCTATATGCGGAGGAAGTTTCTCGTCCTCATGGACATGGAATAGTCTTTTAAGGTTGTTCATGTTGTACTTTGTTGTTTTTATTTTTTTCGCTATTATCATGTGAAAATGAGAAAATTGTGCATACCACATTGATGGAATAACTATTGAGAGGAACCCACACCAAAAGATATGTCACATTACAATTTTGGATTTCCTTGTTTGAGTGGGAGTGTTTGGAGTAGTACCCTTTCAAATGTTGCATACTAGGAGGTAAGAATAAAGTAAGAAAAAGAAGTGAAGTTGTTGGTTATTGGCTAGTAGTGACCCCTCTAGAGGGTGATGTTGGTGGGTCAAATAGAGATGTATGTTGTTCAAAATCCACACATGTATTGTTTGGTCATTAAAAGCCAACCCTAAGAAATAAGAATCATGAAGAAAGAAAAAAAACAAAGGGGGTATGATACGGGAGAGAAAGGCTGTGAAAGAATAGAAATGGGAAATCAGGGTTGATCTACTTTTCTCTTGTATTGTCACATCTCACCCATCATGCTCCCCACAAACCCCACCTTCTCTCTATGCTTTACCTATCACCTTATAAAATGGAGGGAAATAATCATCTCATATTCTAAATTTAATTGAGAAATGATATAGGTATTTCTAACTATATATTTAATTATCTCATCAAAAAAAAAAAAACTATATATTTAATTTAATATTTCTTAAAAAAAATTAAATTATATTGCGGAATATGATAATCTTGTGCATCTGAAAGTGCGGAAAATGAAACAAAAAAAGATCTAATTTAGTTTGAATTTACACCTGGACTCAATCATAATAGTACACAATTGTAGCGATTCAATCGTTACAAACTGCCCTCATTTACTTATTTGCACTACTCAAATTTAATATATAAATTTAATATATATTGAGATATGTACTCAATTATAAATTCTCACTTGCAAGCAAATAACAATTATTGGGACTAATTAAGTTTTCTTTAGGCCATTGATGTTTATAAAGCTTTTAATTTAGAGATATATACTTTGGTGTTACACAAACAAATTTCTCCTAATGGAACACTCATCAATTCTACTAAAAGGCATATCTATCTACAAGATTAACAAAACACCCCCACAACAAAAAAAGTGTGGTCATCTTCGCTAGTCACCCTCCTTTACGGCCTTCTTCGTCGACCTTATCATTTTTGTTTCTCCATTTTCCCTTTGTGTTCGTCTTTTCTCTTCTCGCACCTTTTGTTAGGACGACGAAAGGGTTTCCTTCATCTAGAAACAAAGCGACGAAAAACCTCTATCTCGTTTGTAGATTTAGGTGGAACCTTTAGTCAAGTTTCTGGAACTCGCCAAAAAGGACAAATGAAAAAGTGACGAAGGAAGAGGAATAGAGCGAAGGAGAGGGAGGAGACGGAAGAGGAACAAACTAGTGTGAAGCCGGCAAAAAGGAAGGTGGTTAAAAAGTGAAAGTAAAATTTAAGAATTCCTTTATGGTCCTTTCCATTTGTGGTTGATCTTGTGAGAATAATCCCGCTGCGAGAATACAATATATCAACCAAAAATATAATGTTTAGGTCTTCTCCATTCATCGTCAATTGATTGAGTTGGACGATCACAAACTTAACAGATCTTTGCAACTCACCTATAGGTCCTTAAATTAACTAGCAATAGTATTACCAACAGTCCTTTAGCCGACGATTTTGTCGGCATCAAGACGATTTTTCTAGTTGGGGACGGTTTATTGCCGTCGGTGGCACTAACCTTGATTTTTGTAGCCCAACCCACTCCATTCTCCATAAACACTATACCAGTGGCCATTGATTTGATCAATCATTCTTGAGAGAGAAAAGAGATGCATGAAGTCATTATAGAGATGATGAGTCAGAAACAGTAAAAACATATATAAAAGGAAGGAAGCTATTATTTATTAACAGAGAGAAAGAGGTCTGTATAGCTAGAGCTAGGTCATCAGAAGGAAGCGTGTTACAGGATCCCAATTCACAGATTACCATAAACCCTAGTAATAATAATATCTATCATCACTCTCTCTCTCTTATCTGGTGGGAAATGATCGTCAGCTTGACAGGAGACTGACGTACGTCTATGTAAAATCAGAGGGGTCTGAGTCTCATCAGACTGACTAACTGACTGGGGTCTGATTTCTTTTGCTTGGAGTTTTTTGCCTCTGGTTTTACTTGTGGGGTGGTGCTCACATGCCACCTCTGACTTAACTTGCTTAATTATTTTCCAACTTTTTTTTTTTTTTTTGTTGAGAATAATTATTTTCCAACTTGGCAATCACCCCTCTTAACTACTACTTTTTACATTTGGGTCCCTTAATGTCACAAAATTAGGTCTTACCAAATAAATAGTCGAGGAATGATATAATTTGTGCTATAGCTATATGGTTCAGACAATATTGTGAACCACATGCTACAGGGGAGGAAATCGATTCGAACTCAGAGGCTCACGGGTAACTCTGGTCCAAGCTCAGAGGTTTCTGGTCGGATTTTAGATAGATGTCCTACCCTTAACTTATGATACACTACAGCAATGTGTTGTGTTGTATGTGTTTATTAATTTGAATTGAGTATGAAAAAGTATGTTTATTGTTGATAGAGTTATTGATGTTCACTTGAGGAATGTACTACAACTTATGACTAGAATGGCCCTTGCTATTATGTTTCTCTAAAAATATGTTGTGGTGGTGGAGGAAACATATAGAGTGAGGGAGATGGGTGGGGGGAAGAATGTGTAGATTGAGGGATGAGTGTAAAATTCCCTCTCACCTTTATTTCAATTCTCCTCCGTACCCTCTCTCTCCCTTTCTTTTCATTTCATCTTTTTCTACTCACACTTGAATAATATTCTTCTTCCTCTTTTTTTTTTCTTTTATCCAACATAATTACAATACAAAAACAATTCCTAAACTATTTACACTCATATTGGCATTAATTTAAATTCTCAAAAAATTAGTTGTTCAAAATTAATTTATATAAGAAACACTGTAATAGATAATATCAAAAGTCTGATAGCTTTATTGGTTAGAGTTTGGTGAAATTGTAGAATTCTCTGATGCCAAAGTAGGCAGTCAGGTTCGTATATTTATAGACTTTTAATAACTGATTTACATAGATAAGATTTACAAAGATATATAGTTATCAAATATAATAGAAAATAAATTTAACCTTATCTTATGGGTTGAATGAGTCAATATGCTCTATGTGTTTATTAATTTAGAGTCGTAAAGTGAGAGCTTGCTACAAAGGAACTGGTGTCGTGATTTCACCAAACCTTTTGTAAAAATATCCGCAATCTGGTTTTGCGTTGGAAATTATTGAACTCGTAAGGCACCTCGATTAACCCTTTCTCGAACAAAGTGACAGTGAAGCTCCACATGCTCTGTTCGAGAGTGCAAAATCGGATTGTGCGCCATATACGTAGCACTTATGTTATGCAGAGTAGGAGGAATCTTCATAGAAATACCCAAATCACGAAGTAAAAAATTTAAGCCATGCAATATCAGCCGTTGTGGTTGCCATAGATCTATACTCCGCCTCAGTGCTAGATCTGGATACCGTCGGTTGTTTCTTCGAGGACCACCAGAAACTGACCTGCGCGTGTCGGGGTCACCTGCCCAATCTGCATCAAAGTATGCATTAACTTGAAAATTGAAACCCCTACTTGAGAGTCTGATCGAGTGCCAAACTATAAACCACGACTAAGAGTGGCCTTTAAGCATCGAAAAATTCGTTTAACTTTAGCAAAGTGTGATCAGTCGAGGCATGCATGTATTGGCACACTTGATTCACAGAATAACTTATATTTGGTCGAGTTAAAGATAAATACTGCAATCCACCAACCAGAGATCGATATAGAGTTGCATCACCAAGTGGCTGACCATCAGTAATTGATAATCTTTTCCTGATTGAACAAGGAGTGGAAACCGGTTTGGAATTAAGCAAATCAAGCTTTTTTAATAGCTCGAGTGTATAACGAGTTTGAGTCAGAGAAAGACCTGATTTCGAGCGATATATTTCCATACCAAAGAAATGATGAAGCTCCCCCAAATCTGTCATAGAAAATTGTCGATGTAGGCGTGAAATTAATTCATAAATCACTAATGAATCAGAGCCAGTTACTAAGATGTCATCGACATATAATAACAAGATTGTTATGGAAGTAGCAGTTCTATATATAAACAAGGAATCATCAGATTTAGAGGCCGAAAACCCAATTTCACGAATATATGTGGTGAAACGATGAAACCAGGCCCTGGGAGCTTGCTTGAGGCCATATAATCCCTTGTTTAATCTGCAAACATGATTAGGATAATTCACATCAACAAAACCAATTGGTTGATTCATAAAGATAGATCTATCAAGTAACCCATGAAAGAAAGCATTTTTAACATCTAGCTGGTTGGTTTTCCAACCTAAAGTCACTGCCATACTAAGTACCAATCTGATCGTTGCAGGTTTAACGACTGGTTAAAATGTTTCATCATAGTCTATGTCATGTTTTTGATTGAAACCTTTTGCAACAAGTCTCGCCTTAAATCTGTTTATCGAGTCGTCACTCTTAGTCTTAATACGAAACACCCATTTTGAACCGATAAGGTTCATAGAATCATCACGCGGAACCAAAGTCCAAATCTGATTTTTCATCAAGGCATTAAATTCATCTGCCATAGCCTCACACCATTGAGGGTTCTTCCTTGCTTCACTGTAACAACTCGATTGTTTTGGCAACTCAAGTAAAGAGGAAAGCAAAGCAAATGAAACTGGTTAGTTGCAATATAAATTTCAAAATTTTGGATTTCACTATACCTTCCTTTGACCGAGTGGCCATAGGATGAGTTGGAAGGATCGGTGGAGGAGATTATGATGGCTCCAACGATGTTTCAAGCAGCGGTGCTATATCAGTGTGAGATTCAGATTGGGCTTCGTTAGAAGATGAAGAAACTCAATCAACGATAGCATTAGGAACTATTGAGGCAAGAGCCATATTGCTTGGTGGTGAGAGAGGAAGTTGATTGGTAACCAAGGATTCTTGGATAGAAATTTCAGTGGGTGGAGATCCTGCATCTAGGAAAACCCATTGAGGACCTTCACTAACCGTAACTTCATTCTTGATATTTGATAAACCTGGAAGAGCATACGGGAACAAGGTTTCTTCAAATAAAACATCCCTAGAGATAGAAATGCGTGAAGTTTTGGATTCTAAACACTTATATCCCTTGTGTAATTCACTATAACCGATAAAAACACAAGGTAAGCTCTTATATTCAAGCTTATTTTTACGGTAAGGTGTTAAAAGAGGGTAACAACGATACCCAAATACACGGAGAAAACCATAGACAGATTCTCGTTGAAATAGTGTGTGAAAAGGCGATTTGTTTAGTCAAACAGGGGTCGGCATCCTATTTATTAGATAGGTTGCAGTAACGAAAGCTTCAGGCCAATAAGATTTTGGTAAGTGGCTTTGGTGTAACAATGCTAACCAGATTTGACAACATGTCTAATCTTTCTCTCTATCACCCCATTTTGTTGTGGGGTGTGAGGACAAGATAGATGTTGAAGAATTCCGTGTGTTTGGAGGTAGTTTTGGAAACTGTGCGAAGTGAATTCCCCACCACCATCACTTTGAAAGATTTGAATTTTTGTGGGAAATTGTTTTTCAAGTATAGTATGAAAGTTTTTAAAACAATCAAACACTTGTGATTTGGCATTAATAAAATACAGCCATGTAAACCTCGTGAAATCATCGATGAAAGTAAGAAAATAACGAAAACCCAAGTTTGAATTCACGGGTGAAGGACCCCATAAATCTGCATGTATTTTTGAAATAGGAACCTTAGAATTATGAAGATAACGATTAAGCGGTAAACCGTGATGCTTACCCAGATTACAACTTTGGCATAAATCATTTGAAATCGAAGGAACATGGATTTTATTAGAAATGATGCAAGAAAAGGCACGAGAATGGGGATGACCCAATCTCACGTGCCATACATTATTTTTGATATTTGAACCTAATTAAAAAGCAAAACTTCGAATTCCTACGACATTTATTGAAGGCCCTAAGAGTTGAAGCTGAACTCTGATAAAGACCACCTTTGTTAAGACCGTGAAGGACCAGCTTCCCTGCTTCTCGGTCCGGCACAAAGAACATATATTTATCAAAAATAAAGAAGCAATCGTGATCTTTTGTTAACTGTGATACTGAAATTAGATTCTTTGTAAGAGATGGAACATGGAAGACATTTTTTAAAGTGATAGAGGGAGATGGAGAACCAAGTGTAACATTACCAGTGTTCGCAACGGCCAAGAGAGCACCGTTTCCAATCGATACCTGGTCTTGTCCATAGTATGGATTCATATTTACCATTGTTGTAGAATCACTAGTCATGTGATTTGAAGCACCCGAGTCTGCATAATAATTAGGATCATATGATTCACTATTTTGTTGATAGGCGGCGAATGTATGAGGAATTTGATTTAATTGACTGGAAATTCTAATCTCCTCGATGATAACAAAAGAAGGCATTGTGACCCCTACGCCCACAAATTTGATAAACATTCGGCTGAAAAGAAGAAAGTGAACCAAGAATTGATTTTTTTTAATAGGTTGTGATTTATTCCCTTGAAATTGATTTTGCCATCTGCCTCTGCCACGACCTCCTCTGTTAGTGAACCGTGTTCCGCGACCTACATTGGAGTTATAAGACTGACGAGCAGGGGTTGAATGTGTTGAAGCATCAAGAAAAGAGTTCGCCACTAAAGTTGTTGACTGCAATGTACGCGTTTGTGTTTGTTGAACAAGACACATTTCATGAGTAAATAAAAGAGGCAGAAGTTGAGAGAAGGTTGGTAAGTTCTCTCATGTTTCACTCGCAGACACAAAAGCTTCATAATCAGGACCCAATCCTCGCAATGTATGCAACACTAATTCAATATCTGGTACTGGAGTGTGGGAGGCAGCAATTGCATCGGAAACTTCTTTGATTTTTCCTACATATTCATTCATAGACAAAGAGTGTTTTTGAATAGTTTGAAGATGTAGGAGGATTTGAGATTTACGTGCACTGTTTTGAGCCGAGAAAGTTGATTCTAGATAATCATAAAACTCCTTTGCAGTCTGGAACTCTAGAGTTTGAGCAAGAATAGGTGGGGATAGTGTTGTGTTTAACCAACTGATAAGGGTTTGATCAACCCCTGTCCATTTCATAAATTCTGGATTAACAACATCCATGTTTAGTTGTTCATCAAAAATCGAATTAGAGGGAGGAACAACAGTAGCTTCGATGCGATGGAACAAGTCCAGTGATTTCATGATAGGAACTATTTGCTTTTTCCAAGTTAAGTAATTGGTATTGTCCAATTTAATGGATACCAAAGGTACAAGATTAGTCAGAGAGGGAATAGAACCAACATTGGAAGAAGAAGCCATTGATGAACTTTAAAAAAAAAAATCAGAGAAGAGAGAACCAGTAGCTCGTGATACCATGAAATTGTAAAATTCTCTAATGCCAAAGTAGGCAGTCAGGTTCGTATATTTAACCTTATCTTATGGGTTGAATGAGTCAATATGCTCTATTATTTGGAGCTTCAAAGCCGATGACCTGGTTTCGAAACCCATTGTGTCTCACATATGTTGGTTTTTTTTCATTTTCTTCAATTGAGAGTTCAATTGCTAAATGAAACTTTATTTCCACCCGGTGATACTTTTTCTTAACAATTTTGTTATTTTGGGTGTATTTCTTTCATCATTTGAGACGTTTTTAAGAAATATCAATCAACCTAAGTTTCTAAAAAATTTTTCAAAAATACGTATGTGAAAATCATGATGCGAAAGATATCATATTCAAAAAATCACTTAAACTCCACATGACACATTTTACAAAGATTTTTTTTTTTTTTTTTATCATTTTGCTCGTAATTTTTTTAATTTTACAAAAGACTCAAAATCAAATTTGCTCAGGGCCCTCAAATTGTCAGTCACGACTCTGTACATGACTATTAAGGCACGGGACAATTTTGTCTTATTCACTATCTAAAAGATGAGACTTTTTTTTTGTTGATATATCTCAATTGAGACTTGATACATAAGATTTTGTGAGTTTTTCTTTAGTCCCCTAAGAAATGCTCAGCAGAGAGTTCCTAGTGAGAAAGGTCAAAGTAGTCTGCTGGTGTAAGGGCCAAAATGACAAGTTGGTTTTAGTTGGAGGACCATAATAAAATTAACCCAAAATGAAATAAAAAAACAAAGAAACAAGAATCTCTGCTATTCTGTGCTGTTTTTATGTTAATTTTGACTGCAGTGAAGAAACCAAAAAAGTAATTAGTAACTTCAAACAGCTTCATATAAAGAAAAGAAGTAAGATCCATAAAGAGATTTACTACACAGAGAGAAAGAGAGAGAGAGAGATGGAGTTTAATGAAGAAAATGAAGAAGATCAAGAAGAGGAGATGAGTGGGATGCCAGTTTCAGCTAGTTACAATGAATCATCAAGACATAAAATACTAAGTGGTGGTGTTGGTGGTGGTGGTGGTGGAAATGAGACGTCGGCTGTGGTGGTAAGAAAAGGTGGTTCAAACTGTAGGTATAGAGAATGCTTAAAGAATCACGCAGTGGGTATAGGTGGGCATGCCGTCGATGGTTGTGGAGATTTTATGCCGGCAGGTGAAGACGGAACCCTAGATGCTCTAAAATGTGCTGCCTGCAATTGTCACCGGAACTTCCATCGAAAAGAATCTATCGAAGGAACGGAGTCTTCTACTTTTCAGTACTCCCATCGGAACCACCACCAGCACCACCACCACAACCCTCACCTCCAGCAGCACCACCACCACCCTCAACAATTCACTCAGTACTTCAGGACTCCAGCTGGTTACTTACAAATGGCACCACAACATCGGCCATTAGCATTGCCTTCGACCTCCGGTGGTGGTGGAGGAGGAGGAGGTGGAAACTCTAGAGATGAACAAGAAGATAATATTTCAAACCCTAGTGGTGGTACTGGTGGTGGTGATGGTGGTGGAGGGAGTTCTTCAAAGAAAAGATTTAGAACAAAATTTACCCATGAACAGAAAGAAAAAATGCTAGGGTTTGCAGAGAAATTAGGATGGAGGATTCAAAGACAAGATGAAGAAGCAGTACAACAATTTTGCAATGAAACCAGTGTTAAAAGACAAGTACTCAAGGTTTGGATGCACAACAACAAACATACCTTAGGTAACAACAAACCCTAACTCTAAATGCAACAAAATGAAATAAATTACTAGCTAGGGTTCTTGTGTGACGCCCCAGACCTTCGCAGTTGTCGATATTGTCCTTATTTTTACCACCTCGTATGGGGTTTGTTCTTGGCGAAAGCGCCACACTCCCCCTAAAAGGCGGTTAGTACTTATTAAACTTGAGCTTACACTTATAGTCCATGCAGTTGTTGATATTGTCCTCACTTAGCCACCGCCGCCTATCACAGTGTAACGTTTGGTTCCACATGTGGAGGCCTTCCGTGAAGAAAACCCTCTACCTGTGTGAGGTGATAAAAGACGACCTACGAGAGGTGGTAAAAGTCGAACAATATTGACGACTGCTAAAACTTGAGGAAAATCTTTCGATTTGCTAAACTTAATCATCATCATTTCTGTAGTTGGAGCATCATCAAATCAAACCAGACAAGATAAGCCAAGTTAATAATCATCTTCATGATCAAGGTAAAAGTACGTCTATATCATTTTTAGCTAGGGTTTCCTTTATTATGTTTTCTTCATCATTTTTAAGTTCCATAATTTCAGAAGCAGGTGGTGGGGTGGTGGTGGTGGTTAGTGTTTGGATCAAAGATGGATACTTAGATTATTGATTATGATAATCAAATGAGCCTCATTTTGCTCATGATGTAAGTAGTTTCCTTGTCTAGGGTTTGTAATTAATTAATCAATTAGCTACTTAAGCTGTTCCATTAGACAATTAAGTGCTCTCTAAGGAAACCCTAGTTTAATTTACATTGTGTAGTAGTACTTTCTCTAGTTTGAATTGTAAATATGGAAACTAGTTTTCTTTTTCTCAATTTTAAGAAGCCATGGTTGGCTTGTTTCACAACCACACATGAATGTGAACCCATTATTAACCCAAGAAACATGAGAACAGTAGAAGGTAGCTAATAGCTTGACTAAGTTATCTTCTAGGTCTTGTTTGAATCAAGGAAACCTGAACAAAAATTGGTACAGAGTGAAGACATGACCAGTAGAGAGAGTGTTTGTGTATGTGGGTTTAATGAATGATGTGAGTTGGTGCATGTGGACACTCTCCTTTTCTATGCTCATGACCTCATGACCTCCATTGGATTCTTGTTTCTTTGGCACAACTCATTCTATGCAAAGACCCATTTTTGCTACCATCCAAATACACTCATAGACTACTCCTTGCCTAGTTTTCTAGGTTGGCAACATGATCAGAGGGTGGAACTAGTAAGTTCATTATCCAGCAAGTATTATTATTTTTTGAATATTGACTAGAAAGTCATTACAAAGACATTGATACATCGATACGATATGATAAGCACGATAACTGCCAAAATTACTTAAAGCCCGACGAATTAAATGACGTAAATCCCACATAAATTATTTTATTTATATCTAAGTTCAATATTCCTGAATTTGCACTTCCATATAATCGAACTCGGGATCTTCGCATTGCGAAGTAGATGCACTTACCAACTAGGCTACAAACCCACTTTAAGTCATCTAATAACAAAAAATTAGATTGAGCACACTTTTAAAGTTTTTTAAGTTACAAGTTATATTTTGTTTAGTTAAAAATGACAAACCTGTCGGAAAGCTATTGCAAGCTGTTACAAACATTTTGGAAGTTGATGTAAATTATGAAAATACCTAGAGAGCTGAAGCATAAAAAAAAACTTAAATGATCCTTTTTCAAACGAAAAATCATAGAGAGTCATCAAATAATCAACTGTCAATCAAGAATAAAAAATTCGTTGAGAGAGACACAAAGAGTCAACTCGAGGATAGAGACTCTTCATTTCTTGTAGGTCTAAACCGGACTTTGACTTGTATCCCCTTTTAGCATTACTCTTTTTGGGAGATGTGGCTAAGCTAGGGTTGGAAGAATGGGTATGAAAAATGATAGAAAATGTTACAAAAGTTGACTTATTCCAAATTTAAAATAAAGATCAATTGTTCATCAAAAGAATGAAAAAATCCAGAAAGAAAGCTGGAGAGAGTTTACCAAAAATGAGGATCATTGGTTTCGTTTAGGTCTGGGCCAGGCTTTGACTTTTAGTCTTTCCTAGCGTTGCTCAACGGTTATAGGAGTATCCACTCAAGCTATTATCTTGTTAGTCCTAAAAGTCAGATAGTTCATTATACTCGTTGAGGAGATTTGAACTTAATTTTGAACTTTAGGTATGAGTTTTTATATTCTATCCTGGATCTAATTGAGTCATGTCTTAGAAAAAAAAAATCTTCAAATTAAAATTTGCAAGTTCTCACTTTTCATATGTAAACCTTTTTATATTCTTTCCTGGATCTAATTGATTGTGCCTTGGAAAAAATATCGTCATCTGATAGTTCGCAAGTTTTGACTGCTCATGAAAAAACAATTGGTTTTTACATCTAATTTTATATGTAAAGAGACTAAAACCCATTCGAAATCGAGCTGTTACTTGAGAGAGTTCTAGTCTTAGTTTTACCAGACCTACATTTTATTCCTTTCCCTCTAATCTTTGGGTTGGGTTTTTCCCCTGCCTATGGGTCTTCCAACATTAATAAATACATTAACTTACATACTCCTACCTAAAAACAAAAATGTCATCTAAACTTATTTTGGGGCGGGACAGGGAGACGGACGTTTTTGGCGTGAATCCTCATCCAACAGTTGGGATTAACCCCGATTTCATCGAGAGAGAAAGTGGCGTGAATCCATCAGTTGGATATGGAATCATGCCAACTTCATGCCTAAGACGACGGCTCCCTGTCTTTTTCCTATCAAGAATTCAACTTTTCAGACATCTCTTCTCTTGGAGCAGCAAAGCTTGTTAGCAACACACATTGGTGATGTCAGTTTGTTAGGATACTATTTTGCAGATAGCCTATAAGGCTGTAACAGAGTAATGGCACAAAATGGTTTTCAGTAGTTAACAAAAAAAAACCCATGTTTCAAAGAGAAGGCCCAGTGGCCATTCTACACTAAAATTGGGTTCAGGTAAGCATATCTATATGCACCACTTAAATTACTAAGCCCAGCACTTTTTAGGTTTATCCAGTGCAAACTATTGTTTCCCTAATGATTTTTTTTTTGATGTAAGTGAGTAATAGTGTGGTTGTTCGGCAGTTCATATCATTCATACGTAGTGTTTTGGTCTAGGATTACAATTCTTCCATGTTTCAACAATAGCATGGAATGAATCCCGGTGGAAGCAGTTTGCCATCAAAATTTTTGCTACGTGGTTTAGGCTATAAATAAAGTAAATAATGTCATAAATTTGTCACGTTTTAGATCTCTTTCATGTTATCAGGTTTTAGGGCTCTTTCATTCAATGGTTTAAATTAGACGGTTACCGTGCTTATCACATCTTTAAGACGTATCAATGCCTTGTAACGACTAATGTAGATCGTAGTCGAATTTCCAAAAAAGAAAAAGAAACAATAGCATATTGTTCCATGTGGCTGAAGTAATTGGAAGATGCAAGTCTAAATACACACTTATGTGGCTAAAATTTCTCTAAACTCAAATATTAAAGAGTGGCATAGAGTTTGTAATCGAGTAAAACTTAATCAGGGATGTGTGGGCACGAGCAATACGAATGATGTACGTTTTGACGCATTTGTTAAGTTGGATATTAACCAACTTATTGTAGTAAAACGAGTTAATTTTTTTGTTTATTTTTTGGAGATTAGACTCCATAAGTCATTACATTTTAATGGAATTGATGCATAAATATAAAATGTAATATACTTCATGAATTTAGACGACGAGCACTATAATTGTCAATTTAGACATCTTAAGCCCTAAAAGGCATACAAAGATCGTTGGGCCCATCCTACGGTCCAAAAGTCCATATATTCCTAGATTTGCTTCATTTATGGCCTAAATTACAAGGAATAGATCTTGATGATCAACTGTTTTCACTGAGACTCGATCTTAATACCTCATGGGTTTATGAGAGAGTGTCCAACCACTGGAGTATTGCACTAAAAGGCGGTGGACTGGTATTAGACATGGTATCGTACATACATGATATGCCCAAATCCCAATAGTGACACTTTTCCGCGTCTACACCAGAGCGATTCCTGAGAATAAGTCCACATGAATAAATGGAAGCAAAATCATCAATAAAAAATGATCAAGAATATTATATCCAAGACTTCTTCGGTCTACTATTAATAGACCGACTTCGAACCTTGGACCCTGAGATCAAGACAAAGTTCTTGAACTCTAAGGTTATCTACTTATCTATTAATTTGGGCAAAAACACTTGCTGAAGCCTAATGTATAAATTCGAAAGAAAGAAACAACATAAAAACTCACAAGAACTACATTAACAGATAATACACCTGTTACCAGTTCAATACAAACATAACTAAACAGTCGAGGAACTTACATAGAACACAAAACCAATAGTAATAATAACATTCAATATTAAACGCATCTTCTCCATAAATAAACTTCGAATGATAGCATAGTTTGAGCTTTTACCGATTGAAATATGATGCTTGACCGAACGGTTACAAAACAATCTAGCTCGAAATCAGCCTTCCGGTGTTCACCTCTCAAGATGACCTTAGAAACCCAACATATAGTTGACTCCAAATTGGGCGGAATCGCCGTTTCCCCAAAACATGAACTTCCACCTGTAAAACTCCCCAACCCCGATAATCTGCTTGAGACCTCTAGCTAGCCCTGGGGTTTCTTCTTTAGATGAGCTTAGAAACCCACCGTCTAGATTTAAAACTGCATAAATGAAATATAGCAATTCACAGGGACGATCCATACTAGTACTAACTACCAATATATACTGGTACTACTAGGATTTCCTTTACTACTTCAAGGATTTGGTTTTGAGTTTCCTCAGGTATTCAATGGCTTCATCAAGAACTAAGATAGCATCCTTACCTTTCCCACCTGGAATAATACTTTGCAGAATATTAATCGTCTCCCGAATTTTCTCTCTCCTCTGGCGCTTGTTCTCCGGTAACAACAAACCCATTTCTCCTTCGTTATCACCTCCTTCTCCACAGCTCGATTCAGTATCGTCTAATTGTCTCTTCCTTTTAATTGGGCAAGCAGAACTAGCCACCTCTTCTTCACCTTCTTGCTTTTCTTGTTTCTCCCCATTCATATCACATGGGGAATGGCCTGTGCTAATCTCATCTTCATCGTACTCGTCTTCATCATCAGAGTATAGTAATGCATTAAGTTCTTCAGTATCTTCATGCATTTCACTTCTATCATCATTCTCTTCCTCCAACCCCGAGATGATGACAGGTGCAGCTTGATGGGTCAACTCTTTGTTGCTCATAGGTTCTTTTGTATCCAACCCACTACTCAGAACATGATTTTGACCACCACAACTTGGGTTCTCGAAATGATCAGCAACCCCAGAACCAAAAAACAAGTTCGTCCCTCCTTCAGACTGGTCAAAGCCAAGGAATCTCTTTTGAGCAGACTCCTGTGTAATAGCATTGAGTGTAGCTTCTCCACCATATCCATTTGCTTCACCATATCCCAATGGGGAAGAAGGCAACTCCTTGGACACAGCATTTGGAGGAGAAGTCATGGCCTGGCGATGCCGAGGCAAACAATAGAACCATCCATAAGGTCCATTAACTTGGCTCGTTCTTGATTGAGGTAAGCTACCAACTGCAATACCAGGCAAAGATCCATTTGCAGGAAGCTCATTGACATTTTGGTTCGTGTTAGCTGGCGAAAACTCACGCCGACTTGAATTTGACATGAAGCCTAAGTAGTTGGGATCTGCCGATCCACCAGAGTAACCTGTAGATCGGATTGGGATTGGGGGTAAACAATGTTGGTCGTGAAGCCGATAATCTTTTCCCATCCAACAAAACGTATTACCTAAAAATTTAAGAAACCCATTCATATATCAACATAAATAGTTAAGATCAAAAAGAAAAACAACATTTTAACACATTTTCAGCCATGAATACAAGATCTTCAAATCTTACCAGTAAAAATAGATAGTAATTCTACCAAGAGATGCTTGAATACTTGCTAAAAACACCAAGTAAGAAGGAGAAGAAGAACAAAAACAGAATTCTACCGAGATATCAATTTGAAGAAGCAATTAACTCCAAAACATCTACGTTACGGGCTTAAGCAAATGCCTAAAGTACTCAGCCTGAAAAATCAAGAAAGTTGAGAAATTTATCATTAAACCATAATAAACAAGATTATTAGAGAATTAATGAAGAACTTAAACAAGAAATAGGGTTTTTTTTTCTGTTAGATAAACCTGACAATCTTCTAATGGTTGAAAGAAAGCTACAATTTTAACCATGATTATGAAGCTTGTTTTGCTTGCAGCTTGATACACCATAACTTCTTTAAACCCTTTTAAGCAAAAACCCTAACTACCCAAACTTAGACAAGAAAAGAGAAAGAGAGAGAATGATAGAAATAATCAAAACCCAAACTAGAAATGAGAATCCAAAAAAGGGTTTCAATTTGTAAGATAAAATTGGAACAGAGTGATTTTGATCTGGTCAAGTTTTTAGCTTTTAGAGAAGATTGAAAAGATGGGTTGTTCTTCACAGGTTCAGCTAATCCTAAGGATGTAGTAAATGGGGACAAGAAAAAACTTGGATCCCATCAGAAAGAAGACAGAGATAGAGAGTTAGAGTTAGAGAGAGAAAGAGATAGAGGGAGAAAGTTAGAGGGAGAGAGAGAGAGAGAAACAGAGGAAATGGGAGTTTTTGTTTTACAAAATGACCCGGCAATACAAGTTCAAGGAGACTACTTTCCGGCAAACATCAACTGATAAACACAACCACCGCATGATTTTTCTTCAATTTTCAGTTCCTGAAACAAATAATTTGAGTTATTAGATCTTTGCTTCAAATACTTGAAAAATTAACCAAATAGATCAAAGAAATCAGAAAACCCTAGCGTTTTTATAACAAAAAGCATCAAAAAATCAAGTAATTTGATGAAATATAAGTCTGATTACCACAAAAAAAAAATACCCAGGAGAGACAATTTCATTTTAATTTGAGCCTCAAAACAAGAAAAGAAATATACTACTACTTACAGAGAAAAAAATCAGAGAGTAAAAGTTAGGGTTTTTTGAGCAGTAGAATCTGGGATTTCAATAAGGTTCAAAGCTGAGAAATGGGTATGTGGTCACTCAAATCGAAAGCAGAGAATTTAGTAAAAGAAGATTGAAGATTAGATGAAAGAGTGAAGAGTAGAAATAAAGAGGAGACTGGGGGGTGGGGGGAGATGATGAAGATTACTTCAACCGAAATGACAAAATTGACCTTGGGATATAACCCAAAGAAATAGGGCTCGTGGATAATAATTATTAGGGTGAATGATAATTAATTTAATTAAGAGTTATATCTTTAGGTTGTATAATCCAATTTGCAAATTGCAACCCAATAGAATTTGGCAAGAAAGATATTTACTTACCTACCTTCAATAGTCTTAGCAAGACATCAAATGCTAATGCATTAAAGGAATTTTGCAAATATTGTAAACCTATGGGCAGTCCATTGCATAATAAGGGTCTTCATTACGCATTTGACATAAAAGAGTTGAAGTAATGGTGGAGATGAAGAACTACTTCCTCTCGTGCCCTCGTCAAATGATAAGAGGTTATCTCTATGACGATTAGTTGTAGTAACTCTTATGGACAATTGATTGCATAATAAGATGTTTTTTCAGATGAAAAACTACCTCTTCTCGTGGCCTCGTAAAATGCTTTAAAGACATGACAGAAAAGAAAGGAATGTTTGATCGATTGAAAGCGTCTACAAGGATTTGACATCTTAATCAAATTGCTCGTTCCTTGGTTAGGAGAGTAAAGTTGGAATAAGAATTAACACCCCGCAACGAGTTGGCTATGAAACTTAACTAAAAGCATCCTTGAGGTCAAATGAAACATGAAATAGTTAGAAGCTAAAACAGACAGTTGGTTACAAATTGAGCGCCAAAATAAAATCTAACCTATTAATAAATTTTGAGAGAAATTTGAAAAAAGAAAATGAAGATTTAATGATTCAATTTGGTGACATAAATATAGTGCCCCTTGTAATAGAATAAACATTTCTACTCCAAAAATGTCTAAAATACCATATACTAACAACCAAGAAGACTAATTCAAATAATGCTTATTTTTAAAGTCGGGATGGAGATCTGAAAGTCTGAAATTGACAACATCAATTACAAGTACGGAAGGTTAGTTTGTATAATCATATAAGGCGTGTTTTAAAGTTTTGGAATGACATGCCAACTCCAAGATAGAATTCAAGAGTATGATATGTTTGTCCTTCTGGATTGTTAAATCATGATTATGATTAGATAATTTAGGTTAGATGGTAGGGCAAACCGGCAAGTTACTTCATAATAATAGTGGTATCTAATAGAGTGGTTGGGTTTGTTCGGAGCCTAGTGTTAAGTTTCGATCTCTCAAGAGGCTTGGTGACCATGATAAAATCTTCTTCGTGTACAATATTTTTTTTTCTAGAAACTACCTTTTTATTTTGACTTCAATTCCAGTGATAAATTTGTACAATTTTTATGTTAACCGCAAAAAAAAACTTATAAATAAATCTAACTATTATCATAAGTTAAAACCCTAGTAGGATCTTGGACAAATTCGCTGCTTGTTATTGTAGGAATGGAATTCAGTATTAAACTACTAAAAATTGTCCGACAATTTATTTAGCAAAAATATATATATAAAAGAACTTATATCTTTTTTTTGCATAAAGAAAAGACTTTATAGTTAGTAGAAACCATATAACAACAAGTTGTTATGATTTTTGACCTACAAAACAATCTTAAGTGTAGAAGAGAAAATCTAAAAACACAAACATCAAGATTTTCTTTTTTTATTGTAGCAAGAGGAATGGAAAATAATATGTTTAATATCATAACCTATTGTTTGGAGTAAAGGGAACAAACACCATGCCCAATCAAATTGGACCCACCATTGAAGTCCACTCATGGTTTTGTTTATTTAAGACTTCCTGCAAACTTAACTCTTATCTAGGGTCTATGGAATGCTATCCAATATGACCAAACTATAGAAATAATTAATAGGGCCGTGCCTGAGAGTTTAAGGGTCCCGTGCGAAATTTGTTTATGAGCCTTTTATAACAAACAAAATTTGAATAAAGTATAATTTCTTTGTTAAAATATATTCTTTCTTTGTACAAGATATATTATAGAATCTAAAAGTGGGTTTTTGGATATGGCATTTTTGTATCATGATTTTCACATACATACTTTCGAGTTTTTTTTACGAATTTTAGATATCTATTTCTAAAAATACTTCAAAAAACGAACCCAAACACGCAACAAAATGACAGGGCCGTGTGGTGGGGGGTGCGGGCCGTGCGCCCGCACAGGTCCCCCCACCACAAGGGGCCTACTTTAGATTTTCATATGTTCTTTGCGTGGGGTCTAGTATTACTAGTAAATAAAGATGTTACTTTTGAACAACAAACCTAGGTAGCGCAGTGGTTAAGTTGGAGGGACTTAATGTGTTTGATCATGGGTTCGAACTCAATGGAGAGCAATTACTATTTAATTTTTCTCTTCACTTTCTCATTCCTTTCATGCAAAGCTTTATCTTGCAATATTCAATACATTTCTCTAAACATTCTTCTCTTACAAAATTTTAACTAAATTTCTCTCTCTCTCTCTCTCTCTATATATATATATATATATATATATATACCGTTGATATCTCTCTATGATCTAATTTTGGATTAACGTTAGAAAGAAACCAGGTTCGTAATTTTGATTAAAAATCTATATAAATCAAGAAAAATTTTATCTGGAAAATATTAGACCAATCTATATATAGGGCCCAAATTAAGTTTGGCACTGGGCCCCTAAATTGTCAGGCACGACCCTGCAAAATGATAAAAAGAAGTGTAACCAAGTAAAAAAATAAAGAGTCAATTAGCAATGTACCATCAACATTAATTACAAAACCGGCTAAAAAGCAAAATTAATTTGCCGGCACGGGCCCAAGCACGGCCTGATAATTATATGACTTAAATACATGAAAATAATAAAACAAACACAAAAAATCCTTCAATAACGGTTTGATATTTGAATTTGCAATAATTTAATTATAGTATTGCATAATTAGAATAATGGGGTTAGTGGGAATGGCATATGGATAAATCAATGGAGCCATTTGGTTTGTGGAACCAAAAAAAGAGCATCCATGCTTAGAAAGCCAAAACAGTATCTCCCACCATCACTAATAAAAGATGACTACTTTGTGCCCTAAAAATACCCAAAAGAAAACCAAAAGGAGGTAAAAGGAAGGAATCTAGGGTTACCAAAATATTTATCTCAAATTAACCACTTATTTTCTTCCACTTTAATGGCTTTAATCTCATCTCTAACTTTATAGAAATGCTCATTAGAAAGTCTCATTCCTCATTCTTTACCTTTCACTTTCTTTCTCTTTTTCATACTCTCATCATCATGCACGTGTTATATGCACGCTTGTAATGGCCTGCCCTTATGCCAATGAGTGAAGCTAGATGTACAAAATGGTCTTGTACATAATGAAGTGGCATATAACTATTGGTGCCCACATCTCAGGAGTCATTGAGTATAGGACATATTGATATTTTCTCCATTTAACATTTCTCTATGTCCAAATTGATTAGTGTTATTTTTCTTAAAAATATTATTTACCTTAGTTAATAGTGAAGATTGGGTTTAGAATTTAGGGCTTATAGGAGTTTAAATCTAGAACAAAATGAATTTGAAGTGGAATATAGAAAAGAAGTTTAAAAGTATTGATGGAACATCACTTAAGACTCAATGTTGCACGTCGAAAGAATTGAAAGTAACTTGAATTGCAAGAAAATGAGAGACCATGATGTATCTACTTTCACAAGAAAACCGAAGTAACTTGAATTGCAAGAAGTTCAAACATATAGATTTTCGATAAAGATTAATAAAACAACTCTCATCATGAATATGGAGATGATTTTCAGTAACGGGTTAAATTATTTATGATATTTCAAAATATTTTTTATTTTCGTGAATATTATATAGTGTACTTATAGTCATTTTCATGATTTAGAAAAAAATAGTTTTAATCTATTTGATGTAACAAAATAGACAATTAGTTTAACTTTAGTAAAAAATAGGTGCAGTCTAAATTATTTCTTTGTAAACCATTTTTTGTCTCTCGTATAGTACGTGACCAGAAATAACATGTTACGAACAAGCACAACATGATATAGGTTGTTCGTAATACGTTATAAAAAAAATAATCGTATTCTTTTCTTAAATAAAAATACTGTTATAAAGATATTGAGAGGGTATTATAGTCAATCAGTTACCTCAAGTAATTAAAAAGATTGAAAAATAGTTAGACAGTGAGAAGTGGAAGAAAATCTTGTGATTCCAGACAACAAAATCTGGTGAACAGTTTCAAAAGTATAAACAAATCAACATGACTTTGTCAAAAAATATATAAAAAGAAAAGGGTTTTCACACATCTCACACTCACACGCCGATCCCTCTATTTCTTCCACATTTCAACTCCATTATAAACCCCATTAAACCCTAGAAAAAGTTACTCCGCAAAAGAAAAAGTAACCCATCTTTGATCATAGGCTAACTCTTTCTATTTTATAATAGTGTAGGAGATGAGTTTTGGGTTAGTGTTTTTGTTGAAAGTTGGGAGTAGTTAGTTTATGTGAATTTCATAAATTTTATGAATGTGTATAAAAATAGTTAATAGTGTTAAATGGTTTCGTGAAAGATCCCATCTTTTTCCTGTTTGGACAAGAAAATTTCAATTCATTAATTTGTGAATCATATTCAAATATTTTACATGTCTATGATTAAATCATGTGAAAACAAAATTAAATTACAACATGATAATTGAGCAAGAACCGTATTAAAAACCATTTTACCCAAGTTCACTGGGAAGGCCTGTGTCGCCATCTTGGCACTTTATATTGAGAGGAGAAAGATGTCGAACATATCTCATAGTTCTTTAAATGAGATATAAGAAAGCCAGTCCTTTATTGGCTCCTCTTTTCATCAAGATGGAAGAAAAAACTAACCTTACCAACTTTCTTACTCTTCTCTTATTCCTCTATTTTGTACTCCAAAAGGCTTGGAAAATAAATAAGAACTAAATTGAAAAACTAAGATGGATAACTTTCCAAATTAATTAAGATTTGATCATCAGTCTAAGCCCTCATATTTGACTAGGAACAAATTAATTAAGATCAAATCATCGGTCTTACTCCTCGAATTTCATATTCGACTCTCTCCCACAAATTACTCAGCACTTTCTCTATTTTACTTTTTCAAACGATGGAATAATCAAATACAATTTACATATCTTTATTTTCATAATCTAATTTAAAGGATCATTACATCATATTTATAATACCAGAATAGAATAGTTATAGTTTCACGTTGTGCAATTTTTTAAATTTCTCTATTGTACTACTCTTTATAAAGATCTTGTGTAATAACTAGGAATATCAATTCAAATCAATACAATTTTCTTTTCTTACATGGTATAAGAGTTTAGGTTTCTTTTTTGGGAATAGTTAGTCGTTTCATAGTCTTCCGCCAGACTTTCGTCGGTTTTTAGCTTTTGCTTCAAGTTTTGTGTTTTTTTTTCAAATAAGAGTAGTTTTCTTCTATTGTTCAAATCTAGTCATTATTCAATACTTTTCTGAAGTGTCTTTGAAAATGATGAAGATTAACTAGAAGAAAGATCAAAACAAGAGTGATTTGCTAAATGATGCATACAAGTGTTTGATAGAACGTGTCAAAGAAATCATGCTTATTCTAAAAGATGGTTTTCTTTTGATATTTTTTTTTTGTAAACATGTTTGTTTGTTCCTTAATGGCAAAAGAGTTCATTCTCTTAGTTGATTTGCTCCTACTTTTTATATCCAAGTTGAGAACTCTCAAATTATTGTTCCTTAGTTTTCCATAAGATCAAATAAAGATGAGATAAGAGGAATAGTATAAAGAATAATTGAAGTGGAGAAAATCAAGAATGGTGATTGCTAGTGTTTGAAAAAGGATAAAATCGGAAAGATCAAGGGTTTGCATTTTATTGCATTGATGATGTTGGAGTAATAATCATGTGTGAGAGCTATTAAAACAAAGGGGGAAGAACTCTACCCAAAACCTGACAATGGTTTATAATTGTCAACTTTTCTCTTTAACTAGAAAACATACCTGGTAATGGTACGGATTTTTCTTCAAATGGAGAAGAGACAACAACAAATCAACAAACCTGGCAATGGAGCCAACAACAACAACAACAAACATGATAGCAAACAAGATAACAAATAACTACTTATAGATAACAAATAACAGATAAAATGATATACAAGATAGAAGATTCAAATAGAGCAACTTCACAATGATGCGTAATGTATATGGCACGACAATAATTTTTTTTCGCCTGACTCGTTAAGATGGATGACAAAATATTGGTTTGAAGTATGTCATATGGGCGGAAGAGCTCCATCTTACCCACATCATAATTGAAAGCGACAACAACAATTTGATAAGGAATATTCAGGACAGAAACATAGCTATCAACTGGCAATCAATACATAACATCGAACAGATCAGAGCTCGCATGAACCATTTCGAGCAAATCCAATTTCAGTACAGTCCGAGGAAAACGAATGGCCTGGCCGACGCTCTTGCGAAGTGGGGAAGGATACACAGGATTACCAGAACGTGGCACTCAATCGACAACTTGAAGTGGGATCTTAATATGTAGTGTTTTTGTTTTGTCTTTCATTCAACAAAAAAAAAAAAAAAAAAAAAAAGTATTAATGGCGTTATTTGATATGGAGAATTTTGTTTATTTAAAGGGGGGAGGTTATTACATTTTTCATGATTGGGTGAGCTAGGGGTGCCCCAAGTAAGTAGAGTGGTTGGTTTTGAAAGAGTAGAGTAGAGTAGAGTAGAGATAGAAGTAGTAGTACTGGTGGTTGATGTGGCGGGAAAAGCGTGATAGAGTCGTTATCATAATTCTTTCTTTGTTTGTGTCAGAGGGAAAATCAACCACTCTTCATGCTTACAGCTGTACATATACTATAGTCTATATCAAAACAAGTACTACTACTAGTAAATTGTAAGTCTTGCTGCGGGGCCCGCATCACACGATGTAAGTGGGGTTAGTTAAGTTACTAAAGGGGAGTTTTATTGGATACCAATTTGTTTTGGCTTATTTCAGTTTGGAAAATATTTCAACAAAAAAAAAAAAAAAAAAGTTTGGAAAATAGTAGACTTCCCGGCCACGGTCCCGGGTGAATCCCGGCCGGGCGAGGTGACCGGGCCAGATTTAGAGAGAGAAAGTGAAAAACCTTCTCTCTCTAAATCTGACCCGGCCACCTCACCCGGTCCGGATTCACCCAGGAGAGTGGTCGGGAAGTCTATCAGGGTAGTTTGAGTTTTTTTTTTGTTTTTGAGAAACTGCACTGTATTAGTGACGAGTACAATTATTTCATTGCAGCTGGATTTAGGAAGATCTGTATGACTCCAATACTTAGAAGCATTGTGTCGCCTAGACCACTTTGATAATTTATCAAGTTCTTTGTTTATAGACCTATTTACATAACAAAAAGTGAAAGATTCAAGAGAAACACACAAAAGTTTCATCTTCTTCAAAAGATGTAATGAAGTCCAGTGGGCTCGAGAGTTGCCATTTGATTATCCGTTCAGATGTAGTATGATATTAGCTGAATCACCAAAAAAGGCGACCTTATTTTCCTTTGAGGCAATGGCCCATTGAATGGCCTCCATGAGTGCCATTGCCTCCCCTTCATCTACGATTCTGCATCTTGATGGTGTTGCTTTGTATGCGATACGCCTTCCTGTATAATCATAAGCAACAAATGTCAATCCAGCTGGTTCCGTAGTTAATTTCAAAAAAGCATCAAAATATATCTTTGTGGTTGGGAGAAGAATTTGATGGCTATGATCCGATGTTTTTTTGGATGAAGCTTTAGTGGATAGCATATGATTTGTTTAACCCACTCAATTACATTTTCAACTCTAATGTGATCAATATTCAGTCTGTTACTCAAATGATATATAACTCTTCCAACTAGAGGGCATTCAGTAAGCATGTGGTGCCAATTTTCGATGCGAGAATCACAACAAGGACAAAGTTTAGTCTTAGAGGGGAGAGGGATAAAAGATGCCAAAACATAGTAGAAAGGGAGTATCCCTACACTTAACTTCCAGATAAACATCTTGACTCTAGGGGTGCATTCTATTTGAGTTTGAAGATCAACAAAATAGTTTGTGGATGGTTCGATATTTTTTTTTTTTGTGTTGCAAGTTGTGGATGGTTCGATATATTTTGTTGCTTTGGATTCATTTATTCAAACTTTGATTTATAAATAATTTTTCATGAACAATCGGTCTGTTCAGAGAGAGAATTTAGAGACAATCACAACTTTAGAGTGTTCAAGGATTTATCACATCTTCTCATGGAAAAAAAAGGATTTATCACATCACATGTAGAATCGAACTTAGAAATAGAAATAAGAACTGTGAGTTTTAGCTACTTTCTATGGGGTCTGTCCTTAAAACGGAGGCGCTTTTAACAAAATAGGGGTGCCGCTGTTATAACTTCCCTTTGTTAATTTGGCCAGAGATTCACAAGTGAATTAGGAAGCTTCTTGGCCAGAGATTCACAAGTGAATTAGGAAGCTTAGCTTAGCTCATCTCAGTGGCCCATGGGCCAAAGATAATGTCACTAGTAAGAGGGCAAGGGCCGGGAGGTTGGCCCAACCTTAAGGGCCATGATGAGTATCTATCGCCAAACTGAGTGAGAGGAGTTTATCGAGATAGAAAGTTTCAGAAGAAAAGCGTAACCAATATTCAAGAAAACGAAAGAATAGATACGTATTGATTTCAATAAACCTTTGTTGTTTATTTAGTTAAACGTAAGTGACATTTTTTTCGTTTTGATTCTCCTCAGGGCCACTCCAGGGACTTATTCCCCTAGAGACCCTAAAACTATGAGCAAGAGAAGCACACACAAAAAAAAAGTTTAGTACTTCAGTATTCATATCAAAACTTGTGCTATAAACAAGACAGAGTTAATCTTGCTCATAAGTAAAATCTAACCCTAGTTTAGTTTTCTTCTCTTGAAACCTTGTTTTGTATGAGAAAAGTTCTCATTTGATCTATCTATTGATTCATCACTTTTATAGCCAGCAGCATCCAAGACTCCATTTGGACTATGAGGTATCGACGGAAGTGACGAACTTTCGGTCCCAAGATACTCGCTTATCGATGCCATCTCTTCGATCATCTTAAGACACTTCACTAATCTCTCCTGTAAACCAGATTAAGAAAATTCTAAAACTCGTTCAACTAGTAAAAGCAGGATTCAAACACGGGTACTACACGGGCTGTGCCGCCACATAACGACCCGTGGTGAATGAGTGACTATAAGTAGACTAATTTACCTTGTTTATGTGTTCATGGACACAAGAATCAGACTTCTCGAGCTCTTTAGAAGTTAGAGTTTCTCTTGATACATATATTGCTCCTGCTGCAGCAAATTCAGAAGGCTTGAACTCCAAGAAGTCAATTCCTGCAATTAGTTTTCACCAAACAATTCATCAAACATTTCTTCCGAATCGATCTTGTTTTTACCAATGTTCAAAGAATATGAAAATGAGGGGTTATTTACAGACCTCTTAAGGTGCTCAAAATAAGTTCGGAAGATTGAGAGATCAAATATTTTGAAGGTGGACTACCGCCGTTTGCCTTTGTGAGAAAGTAGTCTATGTATGAGAAAGGTGTGACGGACTGCATTCTCCAATTCAATGTACTTAACACAACAAGCTCCATCTTTTTAATGGTTTTCGCTTCAAAAATGAATCCAGGTTCACATACCTGTTAATAACTCATTTTATCAGACAAAATCAGGTCTCAAAGGAATAAGAAAGAAACAAGAATAACTCTTAGAACTACAATTGGTGTATGTTTAACTTGTCGTTGTTTTATGAGTCCATTAAGCTTAACTCTCTCTAAAAACCGGCTTCCAAGTAAAAGTTAGGCCTGACATGCTCTAACATACCAGACCTAATGGGTCGGGAATTTGTAACTACAACCCTGCGTAGAGGGGTACTGAGACGTCACTCTAGCCCTGGCGTTGAGGATGGCATATCACTTCCGCCAACCCTTTCCTAGGACATACCAGACCTAAATCCTAATGTGTCAGGTATGGGTCGGGAATTAGTAACTTCAGCCCTCCGTGGAGGGGTGCTGAGAAGTGACTCATCCCCGGCATTGAGGATGGCATATCGCCTTCGGCAACCCTTTCCTTGCCAACTGTTTTGCAATGAGCTAGGTCCAGCGGACTCCAACCGTAATGCCCGACATACTCTAACGTACCAGAGCTAATGGGTCAGGAATTCATAACTTTAGCCCTGCCTGGAGGGGTACTGAGATGTGACTCGACCCCCGGCGTTGAGGATGGCATATCGCCTGCGGCAACCCTTTCTTTGCCAACCATTTTTCAACGAATTAGGACCAACAGACTCTAACCGTTATGAAGTTCTTTAATAGGTTTACAAGTTTCCTCACCTGTAAATCTAAAGATAGAGGCATCTTTGTCTCCTCCATTTTAGCCGCAATCGATAAACAAGCAACGGATAACAATTGCATCATCCATGATTTACCTCCCTATACAATGAGAAAACCCAAATGAGAACCAAATCACCAATTCAACCCAATATATTCAAGTGACAAAAATGAATAACAAAGCTTCGGTATATCATCAAACAACTTACAATCACAGGAAGATCATAGACTGAAAGGAACCTGTCCAAGTAATTTACTGATAAATATGCACTCAGAGGTCCAAAACTGTAGTGACTATGAACCTGTTAAACACAACAAGATAGAGAGAAACAAGATCACTAAACACAGTTATCAGATTCTTAGATCAAACAACTCCATATCCAAATCCATATTCATAAACAATATATAGTTGAGAAAAACTAAAGGGGAAGTAAATCTGAAACCCAATTCCCATTTTCACACAAATCATTGACAATATATCAAAATTTACCTAAAATTTCAGTAAGAACAAATACCCATTTGGGAAAAAATCAAGAATCAAATCCTAAATTAATCATTAATCAATTCATCTTCCCAATCTAGTCAATGACATCTTAAACATCAAAATCAATCTATCAGGGATTAAACCCATCTCAGGAAAATGAAACAAAACCAGAAATGATAATGACCTAACCTTAATAATCCAATCAATGGAAGCACTTCTGATTCTTGAATCCAACTCCCCATTCTTCAATCTCTTCAAGTAATCTTCCTTGGGTAAATGCATAAGTTCTCTCTCAAACATTAAAATCAAGTCCTCATCACTAAGTAATGGAAACTGAACTAAATCATCATGAAACAAAGTTGGATTTTGATGATGGGTTTGATGGGTTTGTTCTTCCTCCCAAATCCCATTATCACCATCATCATCATAATCAAAACAAGTATTGGTTTCTTCGAGACAGAGAAGACTGGGAGGAGACATTTTAGGATCTTCAAAGTCTTTTTGCGTCAAACTCTTATCAAAGTTAGATGAGAAAGAGATTTGGGTTATGTTCTTTAGAGAGTATAGAGAGAGAGAGAGAGAGAGAGTAGGGAGTGGGTTTTGTGGGGGAGGAGAGGTAGGGATTTAGCATAATAAATGAAGAAATAAGTCTTACTTTAATACATAATCTAAGTCAAAAAGACAATTTTAATTAAGAAAAATAAGAATGAAAAAAAAGAATAGTTTTGAGGTTTTCAGTTCAGTGTCTAAATCTGATTCATTTGACTCGTTTTATTCTGAATTGTATGACTCAGATTGGACTAAATGCAACTAAAATTAGCTATACAAACAAGAAATGACACGAGAAAGACTAGCATTCAGTTTCATTCAATTCAGATTTTGAGTCGAATTACAAATTTAATTTTAAAAAATATAAACAAAATTACCTAAACGTTAAGAAGAAGTAAATAAAAGTCATATTGAAAACCCTAAAATTATATTTCTAGAACGCCAATGATATATTTAACTGTTTCAAATTGGTGCGATTTAGGTGTCCAACTTACGAGTTGTATTGAGCCACTTGGGTTAAATAGCCCATTAGGAAACAATATTTCCTATTAGTAACAATATATGTATAGAGAGTTAGATAATGGTAACAATTAAAGATAGAGAACAAAAATAAAAGAAACAGAAAGAAAAAAAAATTAGCAAAAAAAAGGAAAAAGAAAAGAAAATCTTTAGGAACACGAGCTAGGTTGACTAATATGAGAGTAGCAATGTATAGTACACAGTAGGTACCATTAATGATGAAAAACACAACTAGGTCTATCAACCTTCCATGTTTGGTAGCCAAGAGGTTGTGGACCACTCTGATTCAATATAGGCTAGGAAGCTAGCTCATCATGATTATCAATTAGTAATGTGTTTCTCCCCTGTACATTAGGAGGTTATGATTAACTCATTTTAAGTCAAACTTTATGGGCACTTCACAAAGAAATACTCAGAGTCAATGAACATCTCTTACTTATTAGGAAAATGATTTTCTTCCCGGGAGTGAACCCGACCGAAACCGGATGGATGACGTGTCAGGACGTGATTCAGAGAGAATAATTCTTCACAAAGAAACCGGATGGATGACGTCATACGGCCGGGTTTCGGTCGGGTTCCGTGCGGGGAAGTCTATCACAGTTGTACTTATTACTAGTAGGGATTCGATCTTCTTATGCGTTCATGATTTGATGTGTTTGTAACAAATAAAAGGAAAAGTTTTTCAACATTTTTCTTCTGCTGGTGTTAATTAATTTTTGATTTGCCATGAGAAAGTATCTACTTTGGTAATTATAAAAGAAGAAACAATAGCATGTTACTTCAATTTTGATAGCAATCAATGGTTTGTTGTTCTGAAGAGACTCATGGAGCATTATTAACTTTTATTTAGTGGAAGATCACACAAGACACCCTTAGTGATAAACTATGTGATAGACGATATTATATACTTTTAGGAAACGCTGATTTGAATATGTAAATTGACATGAAAATGGTGAAACTCACAAATTTGTTATATTAATGCAAGAACTAACACTCAAACAAGGGTTCATTATTGTACTCGTATTACCTCACATAACCATATCATTAGAACATTAACTTATGTACGAAGGTATTATTTAGAATAAGGGTATAAATAGGGTGGGTATGGGCGCTCACGGGTAGTGGTCCATAATGTGTCAGGTGGGCTCGGGAGATATTTTTTTTTGTCTATTAGGGTACTTAGGCAGATCAAACATGTGGTTCAGATATTGAACAAACTCTGCATCTAACTCGACTCAATTTCTTATTTGTTTGTTTTATCTCCAAAATAAGGACTTATATTTAGAGTTGTTCTCTCTATAGTTTATACAAACCTGTTTGGTAAAAAATCATTGCAAATATCTACTAACATATGTAGATATTTGGCTTATACTCGGAGATAAAATTTGTTGGTCAAAAAGGAATTATAGAATAACTCTGACTAGTTCAACAAAAAAAAAAGGATAACTCTGACTAAATCGATAAAGGGTACTTTTGAAGGCACCTCTTATAGGTGTTATAGGCGCGTCCCTCAAAAAAAATTTTAGAGGGAGTTTGTGAAGGAAGGAGGCGCCTGTAACACTCGTCGAAGACCCCTATAAAACTTCCCATCATCCTCGAGTCGGACGTGTGCGGATGAGTATCACTATCTAGTGTTAAATGAGCCAATGTGACAAGTGGGTTTTGCAACAAAAAAAAAAGTGACATATGGAAGTGTTGGGAATTTGGCGTGGGTAAAATTTGTCTTGAGGTGGGACCATGGAAGTGGGTTGATTGATAATGGAAGAGTGATGATGAATAAACTCTGAGTGAATTTACAGATAGGTTGAAGGTAAGATCATAATATTCAATACCCACAGTCACAATTTGCAGTCTTCTTCGTATATATTCGTTGAAGTGTGTGACATACTAGCCTCTTCAACTCATCATAGAAGAATCCTTATCCTTGCAACAGTAGGTTCTATCTCTCTTTCTCTCTCTAGATCTATCTCAAAATCCCCAAATGACCCAAATCTCTATCTATCTCAAAACACTGGCATATTAACACTCTGGGTTGATATTTTTTTTCAATTTCTTTCATGGTTCATCCCTTAATTTTTTTTTTTTGGAAAATTTGGGTTTTTTTTGGGTTTTTGAGAAAGGATTGTTAATTATTGTTGTGGGATTTGCAGAAGGAAATGTCTAAAATAATGTGGGTTCTTTTTGTAACAGGGAATTGAGATGGTGATTTGCATGGAGAATGTGTTAGAGGAGAAAGATGCTGTTGATTGGGTTTATAGAGGAGAAGGTGCTGCCAATATTGTTCTTGGTTATACTGGTTCTTCTCCTGCCTTTGTATGCTCTCTCTCTCTCTCTCTTCAACCCATCTTGTGTTAGGTTGTTAGTTTGAGATCATATTTGGCTTGATTCTTAGTTAAAAAATATCCTAGTTGAGAGACCTATTAAATGGGTTATTCATATTGTTATCAATTACAAAACCCCCAAATTTGAGATCATATTTCATTTATAATTCATCATCATTTTCTGTTAAATACTGTTTCTAGAATTTTTTTTTAATAGAAAAATGATAGAAGAGCCTACAAAAGTAGACCTACCCAGTAACCCTGACCTCAACATGAATCAACCCTCCATCAAGAGTGAAAAAGTTCATCAAGAGAGAGAAAGAGAGTTGACTCGGAAATGGAGACTGTTGATTTTGTGTAGGTCCGGAGTAGGCGTTGACTTGTAGCTTTTTCTTCTCCCCCAAAATAATAGTGGATTGGTTGGTCTTACAGGTCGGAAAAGTGATACGAATTCAAAAGACTCCCAAGAATGGACACCATAATTCAACTGTTACCTCCGTTTTCTCCCCATATGAGAACATTTTGTGGAAAGATAGCATAGACCTTGTTTCGTGCAATTCGAAGGAAACTGCCGGGCAACTGTTTGTGGTGAATGTAATGATCCCCTTGTTAGGCTCTAACCACGTTGATGCTGGGGTACGTATTTTGGGCGATGCTTGTTTTGTTTCTTATCTAGGTTTCATATGTCACTGAAATTTCTAATGTTATGTGTTATATGCAATGTTACTTTCTAAGGCTCGGCTAGGTATACTGTGAATTTTCGCTAAATAATCACACACTATTTTCTAAATTCTTGTGTGTTACCTATGAGTCGGTTTTTAAACTAACACTTATATAAACACCGAATGTTTGCAAAAGTTCAGACGATAGCAAGCACCGTACACGATCGAAAAAGTAGCATAAGATTTGCTAACTCTTGAAGGTGAAAGATGTGATATAGGCCTTTAACTAGTTATAGGGTATTTGGCGTGAAATGTGACTTTATGCTTTTCGGTATGTAGTACGTAGACCTAAGACCTTTATGTTCGATATGCACGTCTCTACTTCATTATTTACGTCTTCTTGGTTAAGGATCTCTAAAGATCTATAGAGGTTCTGCTTCTAATTATAATTTGCCCGAAGAACAATAATGCCTCGATCTGTCAGAAAAGTCAATAACTTGTTAGTTATTCTTGGTTCACCCATATCTGGTACTTTCCGTATGGCATGGAGAATCAACAGTTAAAACGTAAGCTGCACAAGAAGAAAAAGTATTCCGAAAGTACTTTCCCTTTGAATCATCATGATAACACGAATCAAGCTAAGTTCCTTAACCTTCACTTTTGGCGCAGGAACGTGTTCTTGTGTCCAAGGAGTTTCTGGATGCTGTGGAAAAAAGTACTCTTTATCAGCGTCCTGGATGGCGAGTTGATGCTGCGAAAGTTAATATCTTCTGTGATTCTGCACTTCTTATCTCAGATCATTCAGTCTTTCTTAATGGTAAAGACTAGCCTTGATGAGTATATATATATATATATATATATATATATATATATATTCGATCTTCATCCTTCATGGCTTTATTAAATTTTATTTGAGCAGATAGATATCTGATCAGATATCGTCATATTGACAAAAACCTGATTTTTGCAAATAATTCCAACGCCACCTCTTTTGCTTGATCATGACTGTTATCATTCAATGTTTTGTGAGTGAAAGAAATATCGCTAGAGGTACTAGAGAGGAGCTCAAGAGTCCCACACAATTATCTTAGTAATTCATTGAAAAGTGCAGAGATTTTTATTCTTACTTGATTTCAGGTATTGATAGAGAGGCAAACTGCATATCTGTGGAATTAAAGGTTATTCACTTATCTTCTTTCCTTTCTTTTTCATATGAATTCGTTCTTCTCCTACTGATTCAATCTTTGTATTTGAGGGAGCAGCCTAAATGTGGGTTTCTTCCAAGTTCAAGATTCATAGATGAAGCAAATGCTGTTAAAAAGCAAGTGGCTCGTTTTCGGATGCACCAAGTCTTGAAGCGTCAAAAAGGCGAGGTAATTGTTGTACCTTGCACTGTTCTATGACAATTTCATTCATTAATTATGAAATTCAGTAACTTTAACATTTATAGTTGTTGTTTAATCTAACTTTGCTATGCCTAAGCCATGTTAAAAAATATCAGATATCACGAATAAGTGAATACGATCCTCTCGACCTATTCTCCGGATCAAAGGATAGAATAAAGAATGCTATCAAGTCACTTTTCACCACACCTCAGAACAATTTCCGTGTATTCTCGAACGGTTCTCTCATTTACGGGTCCTCAGGAACTGGGACTGATCATACTAGTGGTATTGCCCATGAAAAGTTTGAAGATCAAATAGGGGATATTATTGAAGCAGATCAAGGCTTAAGGTTAGCGAGTTTTTTAGATCTTGTTTCCGAGACAGTTTTCCAATCGGGGGTGCTAAATAAGCTTTTAGAAACTCAGAAACTTGATTCCTCTGATATAGAAGGGGCAATCCATGCATATTACAACATCGTTAATCAGCCATGCAAGATTTGTCAAGACATGGGTGACAATGAGCTCTCCAAACGTTATTCGTCCCTGCACTTTCTCTCACTAGAAGAAAGCATTAACATCGTGAAGAACTATTTGATAGCTGCAACTGCAAAGGACTGTAGCTTGATGATCAGCTTCCGACCGAGAAAAGATGGCGAAGACCCAACATCGCCTTACAGCTCAGTTTTCCTAAAACCAACTAACCAAATGTTTGATTACAAGGTAATTCTACTTTCTAACTATTACTAAGATTTTGTTTTGTAGTTGTAGTTCGATTTACCGAACGCATCTTTGAAAGCCTATGCATCTTATTTTTGACGTGTGTAAATTTGGTTTGACGTTTCGGGTAGGCTTATTTCATTGATTTGGACATGAAATCATTGAAGAATATGGAATATTATTATGAATTGGATAAGAAGATAGTTAGGTGCTACAATGAGAGTGAAGGTACAAGAGGGATCCGAGAACTCTGAATGAATGTGGGATTGCTCTGGAGCCAATGACCTCATCCAAGTAAGATACCTCTTAGATTATATTCCTTCTTCTCTAGAATCGATTGCTTGAATCGTTCTTTCTCTTCAACTATCTCTGTTTCTTCTATCTGCTTTCTGATACTTGCACATAGATCTCTTATATGTTCTCTTGGATTCATTAGTCTCTGTTTTTCGTTGCAGAAAAGTGTAAGAAGTAATGAAGCTAGGTAGTTGCAGTGATATAAATGATATATTCTATTGTCTTTGAGCCGGCGAAGAATGCAGCGACTGTTGTTAGAGAAGCTGATCCCGTTCAGGTCATTTACTCAGAGATTAATAATGGACCTCCAAATCTAGACGAGTAGAAGGGGAAGGACCTCCAAATCTAGATGAGTAGAAGGGGAAGAACTATAATTTCTGTTCTATTCTTGTAACTGTTACTTTAAATTTTAATCATATCTTCCATGTTTCTCCCTTAGATTCGTTGTTTGGACCCCCTTTCGCAGAATTGACTTGCTTCTTTCGAAAATTTTGTGTGCTCGCTCTCGAACTGTGATGTGTGAGCAAAAAGTAACAACGGTAGATCTTCACACGATATAGCTGCATAGTATATTTGGGAATTTCGTTTCGCCTAAACAGTCTTAACAAACTTAGGTTATGTTTGCGGGTTTGGTTACAAAATTATGTAGTCCAGATCCCAAAATAAGTCTGAAGTCTTCTTGTGACTAACTATAGTAACATAACATAAGAAAATTTCACATACGAATTCAGATTTAGAACTGTTTCGAACACAAAACGATGATAAGAACATTTGACACTCTTCTTTATCTTTTATACATGAGTTGAGTTAGTTTTTCTTTCCCATTAAAGGGTAGGTAAATAGAAGCAACATTTCATCCCTACTACGTTCTAAAGTTTACTCTCTTCACTATATGGAACTCTATAGCTCTTGCTGGATCTACAAGAAAGCCCGAAGGACCCGTCCGCCATCTACCGCCAGGGTCTCTTTGCACTTATATCTACGCTTACCATATGGAGTGTTTGCTCCCGAGACCATTGCACGTTAAGATCAAACCCTTATGTCTGTTTAGGTATTCCTGCAAAAAATAAAATAAAAGGATCAATGGATAAGTTATGATCAACACTGAATAAGCTTATAAAGAGATCTGTATCCATAAAACTTGAAGAGGTGGGAAGTATCTACTCACGATGATATTACAATCGTATACGTACAACATCCCTTTCCTGTCATATTCACTCCTTTTGCTAGGATCACTTAGAACTGTGACACAACCGTACCAAGTCAGATATGACAAGTGTTTACGAACGGGCCGTGCAACGCCACAGCCGGCCCCGGACGAATCGTAATGGACTGGAGTACTGGACGTTCCAAGGGGTTGGCATCGCCCGTATAACCTCTATATATGAAGGTACAAGTATGCCTGTTAAAATCATACGATCCTACTAGGTTTTATTCTGCATCTTAAATTATTATATTAAAGAGGAGATTTAGTACCTAAGTACTTGGGCTCGAGACTAGCTCAGTCAGGCCAGATCTGTGAGTCAAGTGACTCAGAAGTCAATCAGCCAAAGTAGGTCAATGTGTTACTATATTCGACAATGGCAGGCGAGAGTCGGGATACTAGAAAAAATGCGGACCTGTGTAAGCCTCGTTAATCTCTTGAAATCTTGAAGTTGCACCATCCTGATCTTTTCGCTTATCGGGATGCCATTTCTGCTTATAAGCATATAATAAACCATGAAAAAGACTTTAATTATAAGCTAACATACAAGTGGGCCTAGTATTACAAAAACATAGTTATAATAACAGGTCTTAATTGGGTAATTCATAGTTCTGGTACCACCAAATGTAAACGATGATTTATCACATTATAAGCCAAGCCTTGAACAATATCGAAGAAACTATACCTCGGAAGTGAGTCAAGGAAGTGATGCCTAAGAGAACTATTTGAACTATAAGTTTAGAATACGGACCAGTGCAAGACGGATATAGTTGGATCTGATTGTGTCTTCCGAAGCATCATAGTCTACTTCTAATATTTTGTAGTAATCCTGCACGAGTATTTCACACCGTTAGTTATTCGAACTATTTGAACTAGATAAATCTTACTAGAGATGGGTCAACCTAGAAATGTAAAACGAAACTCCTATTTGTCTAACAAACCCGAGTTATTTCTGACTAAACAACATTACTAATTACGAGAAAGAGAAACAAGGACTAGCTAATACTGAAAAAGTAACCAAAAATTAATCTTCTTTCTGTATGGAAATGAGTGTATATATATATATATATATATATATATATATATATATATATATATATATATATATATATATATATATATATATATATATATATAATACTCTACAAATTTCAAATTCTCAGCATGCCATAAGTCATCAGGTATTCAGATGCCCTTGTTAGACCCCATTGGGCCCAACTCTCCTAGAAAACCGGCTTGTGAGGAAAGGATTGCCAAGGCTTGTCGACTCTGCAAACTCTAATGCCTAGAGCCCTAGACAATGTGGGATAGTGCTAATATCTCCCCTCAATGCCAAAGCTGGACTCGCCCGGCATTCCCCTCCACGCAGGGCTAAGGTTAGAAAGTGCTGACCATGCCTGAGACACAAGACGCGATACCATGTTAGAGCCCAAGGGGCATAACTCTCCTCAAAAACCGCCTTTCAAGGAAGGCTTATCGACTTTGTAAAATCTAACGCCCTTACAATGTGGGATAATGCTAAATTGCTAATAGTCCCTTTTATATGATTACTTATTAGAATCTACTAATCTTGCTAAACGAATTATAGATGGAAGAGGAATAAACCCCCAATGCTTGTGAGTTGTCATATCAAACACATCCTACAGAAAACAACCCAAGTATCAACAGGGACAAATAAACCCTAATTTCATTCAGAGAATTCGAAAAACCCCAAAATTTTATTTCCTTCAAAATTGAAACTTTCAGCTCGTTTAGAAATTCAAAACAGTATTATAATCTGTAAACACAAGAGACGAGTGAGAGAAGGAGGTGAAACCATGGTTTCAATCTACCCTTCCTTCCCTTCATAGTAACCCTATAATATGTGTGAATAGTAGGTAAAAAGAGAAGGTAAGTTGAAAAAACAAATCACAACCCAGACAAGAGAAAGAAATGAAGAGGTAGAAAAAACAAACCTTGGGGTTGGATAGAATTGAAAGGAAGTCGAAATCAACATGATTGTCTTTCTCTGTTTCACCTTCTTCTTCTTCTTCTTCTTCGTACCACTCGTCCCAAATCATTCTCTCTCTCTATAAATTTTTACTGGGAGTTCAACGGCAGCATAGATAAGGTGTCATCAGTAGATATAAATAAGGGTAAGAATGTTCGCGAGGCTCTTAAAGCGTTGGCAAACTCATTCACATTATTGCAACATAAAACGTTGCTAAAGGTGGTACAAAAACGTCGCGAAGGTAGCGCCGTATAAGTGACAAAATTGATGTAAGAGACGGTAGAAAATAACACGGTACACCGGAGTGGTGCCGCCCAAAAACTCTGATGGTCAAGTTAGCACGCTTAGAAGAAGGAGAAAAAGAACAACCGTAATGTTAAGAGTATCACCGTATTGTACTGCCAGAATATAGATCGACTCCTAAAATGATACGAGCGTCGCCTCTACAAGGTAGCTAGCCAGAGTAGTCTTTAAGTAGGTCGGGAAGTCGAGTAGATGAGAGAATCCCAAATTATGAGAGGTGATGCATTGAGTACAGTTAGTTAAACTTGATACAAGTGCAAAAGTAGCTTAGATCTAAAAAGTTCTTCAGAATATTTGATGTTCTTGAAGAAGATAGTCTCCTCGTATTTATATCCACCTTGGGACTCATAGGTGCCTTTGATCGCGTGACATCCATTAGGCTAAAATATTCGAGGTGAAGGATGATCGAATACTTCAGGGAGAGACATGTTTGAGTCGTCCATTTGTCGCCTAAAGTAGTTCTACAATAAAATCGCATAGCTTAGTGTTTGAGTCCTACTTGATCAGACATGAGGCCAAGATTATAGAAACAATCCAAAGTTTCAAGTTGCCTTGTCAAGGATGTGTAGTGCCATATACTGAGTCGAAACTGACTAAGACAATTTGTGGGCTCGTCTGAAGGGCTCCTTGGGCAACTCTCTCCCTTGACGACTACTACCTTAAACATGACTTGTTGGATAAATTGTTGGATAAATGGTCACAAACGCTTTACATGTGTTGAACTATGTTGGGTCGTTTCAATTTCTCGACAGAGTGTCCAACGAGCAGATTCGCTTGTAAGTTGAAAGTTTACTTAAAATAAGTTGGCTGGACTCAGACGACGTTTGGCGGAACGGACTGAGCCCATAAAACGTTATATGGACCATGGACCGGGCCCGAAGATAGTTTACAAAAATTCTTAAAGAAGAACGTGCCAGTTGACTTCGAAAAAAGTCAAATACCACGATAAAACGTGACCGAACTGTATAATTTAGCGGTCCCACGATTTCTATATTGGGCCGCCACAATGAAAAAACCGGATTTTACGCCACGGCAGGGAATACCCGTTACGACTGACGTGCCCTTAACTTTCGGAGAATATTTTATTCATACTTTTTCCTTCCTAGTACGTAAAGATCTTCACTTTCATTCAATTAAGAAATTAAAAAACGTTTTTTTTTTCTCTTTTCTTGATTCTTGATTCTTGATAGAGAGAAGAAGAAACCAGCAAGTGGAAAAAGAGCTCAGGTTTAGAGAGATAGTGAATTTCTAGAGGGAGAAAATCGAAGAAGGAATCAAGAAGAAGAAGAAGGGTTTGGGTATGGGGAAATGTGAAGTTTATGATACCCTCTTCTCTCTTCATTTTCACTATTAAATAAATCCAAAAAGAAAAAAAACTGTTTTTCTCAAGTTTTTCCATTTTTGGTGATTTTCTCATTTCAGAGAAGTAAACAAAGAAATGTTTATTGAAGGTCTTGATACAAATTCTGTCAAATGGGTCAAAGAGGTAATCTTCATCTTCTTATTCAATCAATCAAATTTGAAATTTGTATAATTTTCTTGATTCTTCTGCAAATTCTGAACTTGGGTTTTCTTTTACTTGCTTCAATTTTCTTGAAATCAGAGGGAAATCCCAATTTTGAATTCAAACCAACAAATTAGAATCGATTCTGTTTCTAAAATGGGTAATGGTGGTAAGGGTATTGGTGAAAGCTTGGGTTGTGGTTATGAATCGGGGTCAGACATGGATGTATCATCCGATTCTGATATTGAAATTTTTGGTCAGGAGAAGTGTAGATGGGAAAATGGAGGAAACCCATTTCAGAAGAATGAAATTAGAGAAGATGATGAGTGGTCTGATTCTGTTTCAAACTCTGAATTTGTGTCTACTCAAGTTGGTAGCAATAGTATAAGTGTGAATCAAAGAGGTACTCATTCTGAGGGTTACTCTTCAAGTGTTCTTTCACAAGTTAATCTTGAGAGATTTACTGAAAAGGTGAGTTTCTTCAATCTCCATTCTTGATTCATTTTTTTTTTAGTTTGGGCACAGGGTTTTTTTCCTGGCGAAACTCAAAAACCCACTCAAGAGACCTCGAGAATCGAGACTTACTAAGCTTGAGCACTTGCCTATAGCCCAGGCTCCGATGCTCTCGCAAGTGATGTGGGGCTATCGTAGGCCCTGCTAATCTTTTCTGTACTGTTCCAATACTATCGGATGTCATACATTGATGCTTGCTTTGTTTTGATGTTCCTAGGATTTCAATGTAAATTGTTCACAAAATAAAATTTTTGATGATGAAGTTCCTAGTGCACCTCCGCTTGGTGATACTCAACAAGGAGGGGAGGAAGATCGAGAATCTAGATCACCATTGGCTGCAGATTCAGATGCTTTCTTGATTAGAAAGGACCAAGGTCGATACTCGGATCTGGTTTTCGGAGTTGCCTCACAGGATACTACTGGGGACTGGTTTGACGGTCAGTCTATAAGGTCGGTAAGTTGTTGTCAAACATTCTAAGTTTTAACACTTAAGCAGCTATGTTTTTCTTTTGAATTTGAGCAAATGGTTGTCTTTATTATGCTATACAGGACTAATGTTGGTGCAGGAGCTGCTGTTTCTTCGACTTCATTACCGGCCCGACTTCCCACTTTTCATGCAAGGTAAATTTAACAAGGTACATCCATGATTTTTTTTTTATCATTTCATTAGCTATTCTGATAACTTGGTAACGCAGTGCACTAGGACCGTGGCATGCTGTGCTCTCATATGATGCATGTGTTCGGCTTTGTCTCCACGCATGGGCCAATGGTTGTACAGAAGCATCCGTCTTTCTTGATAATGAATGTGCATTATTAAGAACTGCATTTTGGTGAGTTCTCTCTGCATTATGGTAGTTGACACTGCAGGTTGATTTGTCTTAGTTTTCTGATTGTATCATTGATGTAAACTAGATGAATATGGTAACCGAAAATGAAGCAAGAAACTATAGATAACTTGGAGAGAAAATGAAGCTAGATCATATTTCCTAGAGAATTTCTACTAGAATACTGGAGTATGACATGGGGATGAAGAAAGGGCTGATTTTCGGCGAGGATTGGATTATTGTGAACTTCAAAACCTTACAAAATTTCTATGTTTCCTAGTATAGATATTGTTAACTGTAATCTTAAACTAGATGTGCTTGAAGGTTATACATTGAAAAAAATCCTAAACTAGATGTGCTTGAAGGTTACAACCTTTGTAACTTCATGGTTGCCCATGGATTGGCAGAGCAATGTTGTCTCAGACTACCTGTCTCCTTGTAGTTGGATCTCCAAGTTTTTGAACAAAATATGCTTAATATTACAAGGAATTTGATATACATTTGAAATTACAACATGGGTCCTTGTTCATACTGACTTTATGCTTGTAACATAGTTTACAACACGTATTGCTACAATCAGAAGAAGAATTGTTTACCAAACGTTCATCAGATATTGCGGGCGGGGGATCAACACCTAAACCTAAGACTACTATTGGCAAGATGAAGGTTCAAGGTACTGTCACATTTTCGCTTTTGGCATCTAATTTCATGAACTACAAAAGTATTTTGCTTGGAATTATACAGTGTGTCTATTTCTCTGGTCATTCTTCAGTTCGTAAAGTGAGGATTGGATTAGACCCACCCACAAGATGCAGCTTTTCATCCCTTCATATGGAGAGCTTTCAATATCGTTTATCCAATATAAAGTCCAAACTTTTTTCCGGATGGCGAGAAATTTGTAAAGTTCGTCTTCAACACCAAATACCTGCCAACAGTTCTTTTTCGGAAAAGAGCGTGGCTTATATTAATGCCAGCGGTCGATATCTAAAGCAGGTATCAAAACTTGTAAAAAATGGCGTGACAACTCTGAGTTCATCATCATATGAAGTAGTTCAAGGTATTTGTTTTTCCAAAAACTCGTCTTTTACTTTATGGATTATGAACTAAGAGCGGTTTGGTAAATTTTATCAGAGACACACACTTGCCTTTTGAGGTTGAAAAGTGCGAAAGACGATGATGTAGTTAAAATGCAACCGGGATCCGACGAAACACATATATTGTATGACAAACTACCAAATTTCTTATCCATGTATTTTCTCCTTGGTGCTATTTTACTAACATATTTCTTTGTGTGAAATAGCTTCCCTGATAGTCTAGGAGACGATTTAATTGTTGAAGTTCAGGACTCGAAGGGAAAGTATTGTGGTCATGCGCTTGCTCAGGTGGCCACTATTGCCGAAGAACTGGTAATGATACATATTCAATTGGTATCTTCATGATTGTTAAGGCATAATACTATATCAGGGCTTACATTTAAGTCAGATTTCAGGGTGACAAGGTACGGTGGTGGTCTATTTACCATGAGCCAGAGCATGAACTTGTTGGCAGAATAAAACTCAACGTAAACTATTGTACTAGTGCAGAAGAAAATGGTCATCTTAAGGTAAAAATCCATCCTATACTATAGGGTAAAACTTAGGGTTCCCTACTAGATTTCTTTTGGAAGTACTCTACCTAAAGGGGTCACGAGCTTTAAAAAGGCTCTATTTTTCATTTAGGCACACACCCTTCCTAGTTTAAACTTAGGTGTGTTGTCATTTAAATAACTGTATCTAACATAGCGTATATCTGTTTATTTACTTGACTAATTTACTATGTACAATGCATATCAAATAGCCTATATACTATAATATAAGATGTAATATAACCATATATAATTATATGGTGTCGGTTCCCCGCCAACCCACAGTGGCTCCTCATTAGTTAGACTCCTCTGCCCGATCTCGCTTTTCGGCGGGAATCACCCAGCTGGAGAAAGCACCACTTGCTATTCGGTCGTTTGTCACAGATCCATTGAGGCTCTAAGACGATTTTCTTTTTAAATTTTTATTTTGGTGGCCCACCTTTTTTATTTATATCGTTCTTGATCGGCCATAGTAGACTTTGGTGTCTAATCATACGAATAACTATATCCTGAAACATATCAATGTAACAGTTATCTGTTTATTTTAATTGGCTAATACACTACGTATAATCTATATACTTTCAAATAGTAGGATTCGACCCTGGTCTCCCAGAAACACTTATTCATTTCTTATTGTTCGTAGTATGGTTCTGTTGCAGAAACTGTGACCTATGACCTTGTCTTAGAAGTTGCAATGAAAGTTCAGCATTTTCAGCAAAGAAATTTGTTATTATATGGCCATTGGAAGTGGTTACTGACCGAATTTGCGAACTACTACGGGGTTTCAGACGCATACACAAAGTTAAGGTATGTAATTTCAAGTTGGAGGAGCTAATTTTTTATTTCTTTTATTCTTTTTTAAGACGCTTTGAACTTATAATATTGGCAGATACCTTTCTTATGTCATGGATGTGGCTACACCAACGGCTGATTGTCTCAACCTCGTGCTCGATTTGCTACTACCCGTAATAATCGAAGGCCACAATAAGGGTACACTAAGCCATCAAGAAGTATGTTTCTTTCTTTCAGATAGTATGATAATGTTTTCTCAAGTGACAATTCTAGTTGTATATTGTATTTCATTTCATGTATAAGTTGTTTTCTCCAGTTCTCATAAATTTATATATCTCTGGGGGTTTATATGATCAGAACCGCATATTGGCAGAAGTTGAGGATCGAATAAAGCACATTCTCGCTCTTGTTTTTGAGAATTACAAGTCATTAGATGAATCATCGCCATCAGGATTGCTGGACATTTTTAGGCCCGCAACTGGATCTCTAGCTCCTGCTTTGGCACCTGCTATAATACTATATACTCTTTTCCATGATATATTATCTTCTGAGGCACAGATGAAACTATGCAGTTATTTCCAGGTAAGATCCGAGGCTCAATTTTTTCCTAACTCGGGTTAGTTCCAATTATTTGTTTGTTCACGCTAACAAAACTGATGATTTCATCAAGGTTGCAGCAAAAAAAAGATCACGGAGGCACTTGGCTGAGACCGACGAGTTCGTTTCTATCAACTGTGAAGGATCAGTAATGGATGCTCTGACCTTTTCTACTGCTTACCAGAAGATGAGGTCTCTTTGTTTGAATATTAGAAATGAAGTTCTTACCGATATAGAGATCCACAATCAACATTTACTACCCAGGTAACATTTTTATTATTTTTCCAGGTTGAGCCCACAATACATTTTCACTGTAGGCCATGTCAGCCGGAAACAACCCGTTCTACCCCATTTCCACTGGACGACCCATATCAAAAAAGGTTATGGCGGTCGAGATGCTGGGGGATGGCAACTTTAGCCCCCCTAGACAAGCTCGTTTGATTGCCCAATTTACACAGCACGACCTGTTTAGAAAAGGGTCGTGGCGTTCGAGGGGGGTTAGTAACCCCGGACCGCCTCGGCAGGGCCTGTCACAGGGCATAGGCCTTGCTCCGGGACAACCCATGATCTTTACTGCAGCTTCCTGTTCTTTTATTACTTCAATGTGTGAACAATCCAGATCATATTTTGCAGCTTCATAGATCTTCCAAAGATATATTCAGCCATATACAGTTTGGGCCTCTGTACTAGGTTGCGTGCATTCCTTGTTGCATGCCCACCCACAAGCCCATCTCAGCCCGTAACAGAGCTTGTAATTGCTACCTCTGATTTGCAGATGGACCTCGCAAGCTGGAAAATCAAGTAATTATTTTTTCAAGACTCACATCTTTCACACGGTACCCTAATTAGCCTACCTGACTTTCTAGCAAAAAAATTTCAGTCCCGTCAAAGGAGGCATCGATGCAAAAGAGTTGTTCCATTCGTACATCATTTTATGGATACGAGATAAACGTCTTTCCCTGCTCGAATCCTGCAAGTTAGATAAGGTAGGAAATGAACTATTTGTTTCTGATTTCATAATGTTGAATTATTTGCCGTAGTTATTTCCTCTAAATGTATGAACTTAAGAACTAAATGAAACAATTGACTTGCAGATCAAGTGGTCAGGAGTTAGGACACGACATTCTACCACTCCACTTGTGGATGAAATGTATGATCAACTAAAAGAAACGTTAAGTGAATATGAGGTCATCATTTGCCGCTGGGCTGAGTATACTTTTGCTCTAGAAAACGTAAGTCCCAGAAGTGTATTATGTATGTTTAGTTCACAATTTTCTACCTCGGCTTAGCAAACTCGCTAAGGATTTTTGATTTATTTATTTATTTATTCTGTTGTACATATTAGGCCGTTGCCGACGTTGAGAAGGCCTTGGTGGAGGTGTTGGAAAAGCAGTGCGCAGAAGTTTTAGCACCTCTGAAAGACAATTTGGCATCGAAGAAATTTGGTCTTAAATATGTCCAAATACTTGCCAGGCACTATGTAGCTCTTTACACCGTTCCGGAAGAAGTTAGTTGTTCTATCAAACTGTTGCTTGTTTTTCTTTCGTTGTCTTAATTTGGCTTCTCTGACTCAAATGGATCTAAATCGAGCCAAATCATCCATTAAAAAGAGTCAGACAAAAAAATGGCAATGAGTGGAGAGACTTTCGTTATTGTAGTGTTGGTCATGTGATTCCTTGTCCACGTGGACTTTTCTCAGGTGCCCTCTCTCACGTGGCATTCTTTGAGCCTAGCACGTTCTTTTTGTTGGGTGACATGAAACCCTGTGGCTGCTGGTCATATGACGTGTGGGCAAACCAATTGGAAATGAGTAAAGAGACCTTAGGAATAATATCTTTGGTCATGAGACTTCTCTTTTTCATGTGGGACTATTCTTTCTTTGGGCTAACATCGACAAACAACTCGTTTCAGCTTGGTGTTCTCTTAAACTCCATCAAGAGGATGCTTGATGTGCTCCGGCCCAGGATAGTGAACCAGTTGAAGTCATGGGGTTCTTGTTTACCTGATCAGGGAAATTCAGTCCCGGGAGAGCGCCTCAGTGAAATAACAGTAATGCTTAGAGCTAAGTTCCGAAATTACATGCAGGCTATCGTGGAGAAACTTGTAGAAAATGTGGGTATAATTATATAATCGAGTTTCTTTAATTCCGGGACGGATATTGTGCTATGAATTTGACAAGTTCTTGTTTCTTCTTATGCACAGACGAAGGTCCACAACATGACAAAGTTAAAAACGATTATTCAAGATTCGAAAGAAACGGTGGTAGAATCAGATGTTCGAAGTAGAATGCAACCATTAAAGGACCAACTTGCTAAAACTATAGATCATCTTCATACTGTCTTTGAGACTCGTTTGTTTTTAGTCATCTGTCGAAGATTTTGGGATCGGATGGGAAAAGTTAGTTAAACCGTTACCCAAATAGATTACTCCTTATATTACTAGAAGTATAATCATATCATTAATATGCCCTTTTACTTTGTTCCAGGATGTGCTAAGTTTGTTGGAAAATAGTAAAGAGAACCGATCCTGGTATAAAGGTGCAAGATTTGCAGTTGCTGTGAGTATTAGTTTATTTGTTCCTTTATCCTTGAGCTTTTCTTATGTCGCATGTAAATTTGGCTGGCCTAGGTCCGTCACTGGCCCTGAACCGGACAAGGCTGGACTGCCGAGTCTAGCCTGGGCCTGGCAGTCTAGCATGTTTAGCTTGGGCCTTTATAAAGGCCTGAGAGGTTGTAACGTGCCGCCAAGCGTGTTGGCTTTTATAAGGCCTGCTCTGTTCTGGCCTGGGCCTTCATGGAGAGTGTATGAAAAGCCCAGTATCTACCCGATTTTGGTTAAAAAATGTGAATTTGTTTGTGACTTGCACATTTTGATTAGATTATTTTTGATTTTTGCAGATGTTGGACGACATATTTGCCTCCCAGATGCAACAGTTACTTGGAAATTCACTAGAGGAGAAAGATGTGGAGCCACCCAGATCGATAATGGAAGTCCGGTCGGTGCTATGCAAAGATCCTGTTAATTACAAGGACTCCAACTACTACTTCTAGATTAAGGCCTGAGTTTCTCTGTAAATAGGTGAGGCTAAAAACCTGAGAAGATGAGAGAAATGGCTCAAGTTTTGATATTGATTAGGTAATTGATGTTCTTCTTGAACAACTAGTAGCATTGAGATGTGTACATACCCCGTGTTCGAATATGGACATCTGTTGATAGGTCTAATTCGAGCTCGCTAGATTTCTCTGTGGTACCTTTTTTTTTTTTTGTTGAGGTTTCTCTTAGGTACCTACACTAGCAGGGATCAACAGACTCAAAACCACTAAATAATAAAAATTTACTTGCACCACTTAGAGCAAATCCAATGGGGAGGAGTCCCGGGCCCTTAATTCAAATTAAGGGCCCGGGACACCCCATCCTCCCCATTGGAGTCCCGCCGGTCCCGGGCGGAGGGCGGAACCAAATAAGGGGCGGCCCCTTATTAGGGGCCGGCCCTTTGATTCCCAAGGGACCGTTGGGGATCCCCAACGGTCACCTTGGGGATCAAATCCCACCGTTGGATCACATCCAACGGTGATCCAACGGTGGGATTATTTTTTTTTCCTTTTTTTTTTTGTAAAAATAAAATAAAAATAAATAAAAAAAACTCATTAATTTAAAAACTTAAATAAAAAAACTTAAACAAAAAAACTTAAACTTAAAAAACTTGAATAAAAAAACTTAAATTTAAAAAACTTGAATAAAAAAAACTTAAAGAAACTTCAAATTTAAGGGCCCTGGGACCGCTCCCCATTGGAGTCGATTTTGAGGGTCTGAGCCCGGACCCTTAAATTTGAATGAAAAGGTGAATTAAGGGCCCTGGGACCGGGACTCATTGGACTTGCTCTTAAGTTGTGTAATTAGTCCCCCAAATGCGGTGTTTTATCATAAAGCCTGTTTTAGGTACCCGACGACTAGGGTCAACCACCCTGAGGCAACTTATGTGTGCGAAAAAAACTAAAAAGTGATTACCAGGAATAATAATTAGTGATTATCAGTAATCACTTAAATTATAGATTCCCCTTCAGGAGGGATCCTTTTGGTGGAATGTGCATTTTTGTGCACCTAACATAATATGTACGAGGTTCCTACCCCTGCCCTACGGGCGGGTTGATCTTTTTTCGCTAACGTGTGGTAAATCACATATCAGGAAAGGAAAAATATATTACAAAAAAAAAAAAAAATCAAAAGACTACTATTCACTTCTTCATAGAAATGGAAGACAAGATCATGAACAATTTTTTATTATATGCAAAATCTCTGATTTCTAAAAGTTAAATAGTTGATGACTTTTCTAAAAAAAAAAAAAAAAAGTTGATGACTTTGTGAGTTTTGACCATAATTAGTATCTTTTTTTGTTGAACTACCATAAATAGTATCTAGTGGTCGAAGTTTTATTGCAGCAAAAATAAAGCCACTTTAACATAAAAGTTACCATATACATATTTAACCAAAATTGACCTTATCAAGTTCTCTCTCAATAATCCAATTATATAATCCCTTTGGTTACAATAGGAATTCTTATTTTGCTATCGTTGTAATTATTTGTTAATAGACCAATTCTGATTCCAAAAAATATATAAATTTGTGGTTGCAAGATAAAAACAACATCGTGACGATTGTATATGTCAAAATCATTGTACTTAATGATCTGCATTCGCGAAATCATTTGACAACACCGCCTCTCACTAATAGCCAAACTAGAAAAACAAATAAATATTTAATTCCAATTCAAAGAAATTATTTTTCAAAGTAAAAATGACCCTTTAGATCATATTTTCACCTTATGTGTCTTTTGATTTCATTGATAAGTCATAAGCTTTTTTTTTGTTGAACAAGTCATAAGCTTAATGAGGCAATTAGAAAGCTCAAATAAACATCTTGTTCTCACATGTGTGTTGGCACGTGCACAGTACATCAATCACATAGTATTAAAAATAAATCACTTCTTTTTGTTCTTTTTAGTAGTGCGTTACAATTATTAACAAATAAAACCGAATGACTCTTCCTAGACGTATCACAGATAATGGAAGATTACGTTAGTTCTTTATCGTCGAGTATTATACAATAAACATTACCTAATTTATGTAATTATCTAATCTTTCTATATGTATTTTCTTATCACTATCAATGCAAGTGGAATTTTCTATATTTTTTTTGTTGTGAGAGAGAATAGAGACTTCTTTCAACAAAAAAAAAAGATAGAGACTTGAGTGAGAAAGAGAATATACTATTCTTTTTAATGAGTTCTTTGATATTAGTCATTATTCAACTTTATATTTGTATGGTAAATGACTAAATGTCAAGATTTCCATCAAGTTGGAGGGGGTTTTATGTAGTGATCCAACTTTTACCTAAAAAAAAAAGTATTTTCACAGGAGACATCTTACCTAGAAAAAGAAGATGAATCTCTTTATTTTATTATTGAATCTCATTGTCATGCCTTATATTTAATTAAATAATAAATACGTAAATAAATAAATAAATCAACAAATAACTAAACAATGGTAGTTGACAGATCCCATCTCATTGACAAGTATAGTATAGGGACATCTATTGAGACAAACTCCATGAAAAATGTCTTTAATTTCAACCTCTTAAACTCCATGTTAGGTGAGTCTAATTCTATAATGGTATTTTTAGGCTCATATAAACTTTCTAACCCCTATAAAACAAAGAATGTCAATAATAGATATTCTAGTAGAATAATTGGTCAATATTCAACTTGGGTCTCTACAAAAAATTATGCTAGTCTAGTGCTACAAAATATAATGGCACTAAATATAATGATATTGTAATGTTTATTCACGTGTAGTTAAAACAAATGATAAAGGTATAAAATAATAGGAATGATGGACCCGATTTATCGTCTTCATTTTATTGATAAAATATATAAGAATTTCTTCGTACATTATGGTGGTATAAGAACAACAATTTTATACTAAATCCAACACACTATTTGTTTTGAATTTAGTGAAAAAGGATCTTCAAAGGAGAGGCAACATCATAATTTTATCATGAATATATAGTGAATACCTTGGAATCAAGTTAGAAGTTTAGAACATATTGGCTTGCAACAAAGAAAAAGAGTTAGAACATACTGGTTACCAACCTGAGTAGGGATCCTAATTCCAAACAGGCCCCCACCACCAAAGTAAGAGAGAGAGAGGTCTCCTCTTTGGGTGGGTTAGGGATTAGGGTTTGTCCCTATTCCAACTTTTCTTTTTGTTGAAAGAGTCCCTATTCCAACTTGGTCTTCACTTCTTAATTTGGTGGATGGTGATCAATTTGGACATACCTTTCGTCCTTACTAATCTCCACCCCCAATATTTATTCTTTACTCCATTTAAAAGATATTAGAGCTTCACTTACTAAGCTTTGGTAATATAAAAAAACAATCCTACATGGAAAATGATATTTGACCCGATAAAAATTGTGTCGAACAATTCGAATATGTTGACGTCATGTACACAATTTATCTTGTCGGCCAAATAATGTTATTGTTTTTGCAATTAGTTGTATCAAATGCGATTTGTAATAAATTCTGAATACATTAGATTGTTCTCAATTCTTTTAATTAAATTACATGATTACATGAATATACTACACCATATACAATAGTACATCAAATGACTTGGTTATATCATTTATAACAAATACCTCACAATTGTATTGTGGTGTGAGGGTCTCATCGAAAAAAAAAAAAAAAAAAAACTGTGGTGCGAGGGGCTTGGAAGCACTTATAAAGCCTAGAACCCATATAAAATTACTCATTATCATAGATTAATATAATTTTATTATAATATGGGAAATGATAGAGTGCCCAGCAATTTTGCCCATTAAAATGCCCAACTTTCCTTATTTAGAAATAAAAGCGGTCCCCACCGTAGTCAAACTTTGAAAAACCCTTGTCTTTTAGTGATTCCACATCAGTTGGGCAATTTAATGGGCTAAAAACTGGGCACTCTAGCATATCCCTTATAATATTTATACCATTAATAAATAAACTTCATTCCCACTAAATATGGAATCTGCAACCTGTAGATATTAAAAAACGATAGGATCACTTATTTCGTAAAAATTTGTATGTACTAGTTAAAGAACAAATATTTTTCAGTCTAATACAACCCAGTTGTTTTTCATTCGTAGGTACAAAAAACCCTGTAACATATGTTCCCAAAATAACATCATGAGAAAGATTCTTTACCATTATAAATGGCATTTCTAAACAAATTCCATTATTGCAAACTGCAGTATTTTGTAGCTTGTAATTTACAAGCATTTTTCTACCATCTGCAGCATTTAAAATTTCAGTAGTTTTTGAAAAATATCTGGAGGGTATCAATCCTTCATTGATACAGTTTAAATCTGCTCCAGAGTCTACCATGGCAATTGCAGAGAGAGTATATTCTTTATGAACAATGATTTTAATTTTAATATGCCATTTATGGGTAATAACCCTGTCTAACATATTAACATATGTTAAAGATTCATCCTTCAAAGATCCTTCGTCTTTTGAAGATTTATCTTTAACAGATGTTAAAGTATCTAATTTTTCCTTTAAGGAATACCATTCTTCTTCATCTGACTCATGATCAGAATCAGACTCAGAAAGAATAGATTTATCCTTTTTAATTTCAAGAGAAGTTACTCTAGATTTAAGAGTATTAATTTCTCTTTTGAGAACTTTGACTTCATGCAGTAATTCATTAATGCGAGAAGATTCTCCAGGAGTTTCTTCTTTTGAAATTGAAGTTTTAGCTCTTTGTAAAATTTCTTTTAGACTATAAGTCTCTGGCTCTTCAAATTTTAACCTTTTGTCACCTTTCTTTCCATTGTAATCTTCCAAATACTTTTGAAGCATTTGTCTTTTAGCAATGGGATCAGAAAGTTGATCAATAAGGTCAAGGATGAAATTATCCTCTTTTGTTAAAGGAAATAGACCATTTGCCTGACATAAAGCTTTGTAGTAATCACAATTTCCTTCGCAAGAGTCATCCTCAGATTCTTCTATTTGATCATCAGATCCCTCTGAAGATGATTCTTCCTCAGGATTGTCTTCTGCAATAGCGGCTACTTTAAAATTTTTTCCTTCTTCATTAAGAAGTAATTTTTCAAGTGACCTCTTAAGGCCTTCATCAATATTCAGGCTATTGATTTTCTTTTTCATTCTACACTTATTAGCGTAGTGGCCAGGTTTCTGGCATTTCCAGCAGACAGGGATAGTCTTTTGCCGAGAATTATTCTCAGGTTCAGACTTCCTTTTCTTTCCTTTAAAAATTTTTTTCTTTTTCTGTTTGGGAAAATACTTCTGCTTGGCATAGACCTTATTGGTCCTTTTCCCTCTATTTTCGATAGAGGTTCCAATAGGTGGTAAGCCAATTTGCTCACAAAAGTCCCCTATAATTCTTTTGCCAAGGACTTTCTCTTTTTGGATTTGTCTATGCAATTTTATTTCATTGCATAAATTAATGCCTTCAGCAACCACTTCTGAGGATAAATCCCCATAAGTGTATTCGGAATAAGGAATAATTCCATTGTGTCTTTGCTTAATACGATTGCGTATTTTTTCCGCAAAGAAATGGGGTAGTCCTGATAAGAACTTCTCTTTCCAAAAATCATTTTGACTATCATGTCTGGTGAAGACTTTTGAAAAGAATACGTCTTTATACCATTTGAACTGAGATAAGTTCTGACATTTTAAATTCATCAGTTGCTCTTGAGATCTATCAATAAGCAACGATGTAGTGCCAATAAAATATTTTGCTATTGTATACAGAAGTGTATTGACACAATCTGTAACTTGTACAGCCTGATTGTCTCTAACTTCTGTTTTAACAGCCTGTGAAATATGTATTTTGGCTTCTTCAGGAAGGTAGAAATCCCACCATCCTTTTAATTGACCAGTAAATCCTTGAATTAAGGCTTTGGCAATATTTTGATCAGAATTACCATGTGCTTTACAAGCAGTTGCATACATAGTCATGTAGTGCAATACCGTTTGCATTTGGTATTCTGACATGCTATCTATATTCCATTCATTAATGGATTTTCCATCAAATTGAACAGTCATGAATTCATCATGTTGTTCTAATTGAAGGTCTACAGGTGTAGGCCTATGATAATAGGGCTTTGCAGGAATATTATAAGCCATTTTCTTTTTGTAGGAAGATGCAAGCTTATTTACTTGAAATTTATTTTCATTATTTTTTTGTTCTGATAAGAACATATTCTCCAGAAGATTGATCTTATCTTCTGTTTTTGAAGAATTTTCTGAAGCATCAGAATTATAATCTGACTCATGTGTCTCTAGAGGAGCACATTCATTGTCTTTAATTCCAAGATTTTTTTAATCTTTTTATAATCTCATCAACCATTTTGAAATCAAAGTTTTCAGAACTCATTGGTTTGAATAAAACCTTTTCTTCAAAAGTAGTTTCTGAAATTTTAGAAACATTTGAAGCCTTTTCTTGTTTTTCAAAATCAATATTTTTCTCAATTCTATTTAATTGATCTCCCATTGTTCTGAGAGTTAAATTTGTAAAATTGTTTTGTTCAACAACAGCCTCAATGTTGTCGCTTTTCCTGTAAGGAGTTGCTACAACTTCTTCGTTGTTGATTCTTATTGCTAATTGGGTTTCCGGAGGATGAACACTCCTAAAAACTTTTCCATTTTTAGCAATAAAATTCTTATAAGAAGCTTCAAGAGAAAATATGAAATCTTGATCCTTGAAGTCAGGAAATTCTTCATAATATTGTTCCATAAAAATGAAGAAATCAATAACTTCTCCATTTTTTATTAAAAACCTTTTATAGCGAGAAAACCATTTTTCATGACTCTTAGAGTCTTTAACAAGGAAAAACCATGTTCTCTTAAATTTGTTTTCTTTGGAATAAAATAATTCCTTTGGAAGTCCCCTAAAAGGAAATTTAAATTTGAATTTTTCTTCTTTATGGATCGTTATAGGCGAAAGGCTATAATAACCCATATCAGAAGGAGTGGGGGATGTTCTTTCACTATTAATTTCAGAAGTGGGTAAATTAACCCTATATTCAGGTTGGTTTACTCCGTCAGAGGTAAATTTTGTTCCAGAAATTTTTTCAAAATTAGTTGTTGGAACTGACGAAGTAGAACTTCTACCTGGAATAACTTTGTTGTTTAGGCTTTCCAATTTTAACCTTGCAATTCTCTGATTAGAGAAGACAATTTCAACATCACCGTCAGGGAACTCTTTGATTTCTTCGAGTTCACGGTTATCTTTTTTAACAGGCTCATTAGCCTTTTCAAGTATCCATTTTTCAGGTAAATTAACATGATCCCATGTGATCGTTTTTGGGACCTTTACATTGCTTTTTTCTAAATTGGTTATAAACAAAGTAGTAGACCCCTTTTGATCTTGTAAAATATTTTTCATCTTGGGTACTACGGTGTTCATAAGTTTATACTGAATCCTGTAAATAAGGATTATGTTTTCAGCTCCTTGCATCATATTAAATCCATCAGATTTAATGTCAAGGCAAAGAGAGTACATAATTGTGGGGTCGTTTAATGACAGAGTAAAATTTGGAAAACACGAAAAGAATATGGGTCCGTCACAAAGACTAGACTCCACTATTCCAAGTAATGAGTCATGAAATTTGTTGTGCCTTTTATCACGTACACAAATAATTGCGGACGTGTTTAAGCCTAAACGGGTAGCAGGTTTCAAACCTACTTGAATTAACCCAATATGCAAGAATTTGTATTGTTGTCTATGTTTATCAATCAAATTTTTTGACAACAGTTGGAATGAGTTGTAACCCTCAGTTAAGGGTATAGCCTCTTCTACAGTCTTTACGATATAATCAGAGGTGAATTCAAAAGTTCCTTTCTGTTTATAAACAGAACTTTGAACTGGTAAATTCCAGTTTTGTAAAGATTTTTCAAAATTTTCTTTTAACAAAATTTCTTTATTACAGCTACTATTAGCCTTATCTTGTCTCTTAGACATGGCTCTGGTTATCCCAAGCATATTTGCTCCTGATCACTGTCAACGATTTATGCCAATCCCTTACAACGCCCTCACCGGCTAACACGGGAATTCTAGGCTACGCGACTTAGGGTTTCCCCGGGTTTCACAGGACAAAATTACTTTAGTTCACCAAAGCCACGCTTCAAGACTTAATAAGTATGATAGTATTTAAAGAAATTTAATTTGGACAACAACTTAAACACTTAAAACAAAGATTAAAACAAAAACATAAAACATAAATTTACGAGAATTTAAATGAAACTAAATGGAATTAAAACTATGATATACTACATACCTACTAACTTGGCTCTGATACCACTCTCATGCAAGAAAGAAATATATTGTTACTCTGATATAGGAAGCACCGAGGAATTCTCAAGGTAGTGGAAGAATGGGTGATGATGAAATTAGGGAGAATATTATTCAAAGTTATTATTGCTATGTTACAAGATTGGAAGGTTTTTTTCTCCTCCCTCCCTGGAAGCTAATGGCACCGTTTATATAGATACTAAGAGTAACCGGATGACCTATAAACCGGTTACCGGGAACTTGAGTAGCAGGTAAAAGTAACCCCGGGTGCTCATTGGGCCCCATCGTCAGGTTATTAGTACTGCTAGTGCACGTTCCTTTACAAAAGATAATTGGCATTTTATGCCGACACCAAAAAGAAAAGTAAAATGACCGACAACCTAAAGTGCGAATATTTAAAGTAACTACAATTGTGGTGGATATAATAATATCCTTCTTTTTACAAAATGCTTGACTTTAATAAAAGCGATCATAATTGAGATTTAGACTTTTATGCAAATGGGTCCTGGGAATCTTGCATAGAGTCATCATCTTCAGTGTCGTCATCTTCATCAGATGAGTTGTTTAAAATTTCTCTCAACTGCTTCTTTAGGTCTGACTTTGAGGATGAAGCGAGCAGTTCCTTAAGAAGATCTGAGACATCCTTTTTAGGAGCTTTTGGTGGAGGTGCTGGTTCAAATGAAACAATTCCTTTTTCAGAAAATATCGAATCCTTAAAGAATTCAAATTTATCCCACCATTTAATAAGAATTCTTTTTCCCAAATAAGGGATATGAGAGACTGTTATCTCAAATTTTTTAATAGGAAGATTTGCAATAACAACGTCCCATCTAGCTATCCATGGAACCTGATAATAAGCTGCAAAGATAAGCTCGGGATTTTTTAATGATGGGTTAGATTTAATAAAATCATCAAATATATTCCTAACTTTGTCAGGGAAAATTATAGGGTGTGATCCCCAAGTGTAAAACCATTTGATGAACCACTGTGGAAGATTAGTGGTGTTGAAATCACGAAATTGGAGGAACCAACTGTGTTTCTTTAGTCTATTCTCATAACAGAAGGCTCCTTCCCAGGCTTTAATGTAGTCGAAGTAGTTAAACCAATATTTATCCAATTCTCTTCTTCCAGCTCTGGGTATTTCATGATATTTGAATAAATCACCCTGCCAATTTTCAGGGGTAACAACTTTCTTAATAAAGGCTTTAGAATAAGCCCATTCTGCGCCTGACCTTATGACAGAATCAAAATCCACTGATTGAGTTACTTGCAGGATTGCGCAGTAAAAATTGTATTCCTTAGGATAAAGGAATGGGTCTGCTGATTCCCTAAGGTAAAAGGATGAAGCTTCAACTGGAGAAAGATGAGCGTATTTTAGCTCAATAGGAGCTATCCATATAGTAGTGTAAGGAATATATGGATAGATATATTCATTAGTCTGATTAGACTGAATTGCTGCTAAATAAGCATCTTCTCTTAATTTTAACTCCTTAGGAGTCGCCTTTAAGGCTTCAGCTTTAAGCTGTTCCGTTGTTTTACAAATCATAGTCTTATAAGACTGAGAACTCGCGCTTGAGGGAGAAACTGCCAATTTAGCTTTCCCTTTTCCATTATCAGACTTCTTGCTCATGACTCTGCAAAAATTCACGAGTCAAGAAATCAGGTAGTGAATTACTACTTCCTTTGATAAACTCAATGTCAAAATCAAACACAGACAATATGCCTTGCCATCTGGCAAAAATTTGTTTTGATGCTAAATTTTTAACATCTTTTTCTAAAACATCTTTGGCTGATTTGCAATCAACCCTGACCAAAAATTTTTGGTTTAATAAATCACTTTCGAATTTCTGTATACACAGAACTATAGAAAGGATTTCTTTTTTAATTGTGGAATAATTTTTCCTTGGCCCTTGCCATATCCCAGAAGTAAATCTTACTAGGGTTTCTTTGTTATTAATCCTTTGTTTAAGGATTCCACCATAGCCTAATTCAGAAGCATCAGTTTCAACAATTTTAAAAGCTTTTGGATTAGCAATGGCAAGACAAGGGATTTCCTTAATCTTTAATTTTATCTTTTGGACTGCTTCTGTATGAACATTAGTCCAATCAGGAGGATTTTTCTTAAGCCTGTCAAATAAAGGCTTAGCATCAATTGCTAAGTTTTTATAGAAGTCAGAAATATAATTAAGACTTCCTAAAAACCTTTGCAATTGAGTTTTTTCTTTGATTTCATCTGGAAATTTATCCGCAAAAGCAATAGATCTATCAATAGGGAAAATAGTCCCTTCTTTGATGGTATGGCCAAGAAATCTTATTTCTGTTTGAAATAATTTGATTTTTTTGGCTGACACAACTAAACCAGCATGTTTGACAGCATTAATAAATGCTTGAAGATGTTTAAAGTGTTTATCTATATTCTCCGAAAACACTAAAACATCATCGATATAAACAATACAGAATGACGTATAAGGACTGAAAATGTCATTCATTATATTTTGAAATTCTGAGGGGGCATTCTTAAGCCCAAAAGGCATCACGTTCCACTCATAGTGGCCAAATGGAACTGTGAATGCAGTTTTGTATCTATCCTTTTCATCGATCTGAATTTGCCAAAACCCAGATTTCATATCAAATTTGGACATAACTTTGGCTGAAAACAGCCGATTTAATAAGTCCCTTTTATTAGGGATTGGATACCTTATCCATCTAAGAGCTTTGTTCAAAGGTTTGTAATTAATTACAAGCCTATGAACACCTCTTTCAAGTTCAGCAGCATTTTCAACATAAAATGCAGGACAACTCCAAGGGCTGTATGATTTTCTAATTAAACCTTTGAGTAATAACTCATCAACCTCTTTTTTGCAAATTTCCAAATGGCGAGGTCCCATAGCAATAGGTCTAGCCTTAGTGGGAATTTGCCTTTCATTGAAGTCTGGCTCATAAGGCAGACTAACAATATGTTTCTTTCTTTCCCAGAAGGCATTGGGGATATCAGAACATATTGTTTTGACAATAAGATCATGAAGATCATTTATTTTCTTTTGAATTAAAAGATGTTTGATTTTTTCAGTAATTTTCATGTAACTGATCTCCTGGGATAAGGAGTTAAGAAAATTTTCTTTTCTTTGAATGGGTGATGATGAAAGTAGGGAGAATATTATTCAAAGTTATTATTGCTATGTTACAAGATTGGAAGGGTTTTTTTTTTCTCCTCTCTCCCTGGAAGCTAATGGCACCGTTTATATAGATACTAAGAGTAACCGGATGACCTATAAACCGGTTACCGGGAACTTGAGTAGCAGGTAAAAGTAACCCCGGGTGCTCATTGGGCCCCATCGTCAGGTTATTAGTACTGCTAGTGCACGTTCCTTTACAAAAGATAATTGGCATTTTATGCCGACACCAAAAAGAAAAGTAAAATGACCGACAACCTAAAGTGCGAATATTTAAAGTTACTACAATTGTGGTGGATATAATAATATCCTTCTTTTTACAAAATGCTTGACTTTAATAAAAGCGATCATAATTGAGATTTAGACTTTTATGCAAATGGGTCCTGGGAATCTTGCATAGAGTCATCATCTTCAGTGTCGTCATCTTCATCAGATGAGTTGTTTAAAATTTCTCTCAACTGCTTCTTTAGATCTGACTTTGAGGATGAAGCGAGCAGTTCCTTAAGAAGATCTGAGACATCCTTTTTAGGAGCTTTTGGTGGAGGTGCTGGTTCAAATGAAACAATTCCTTTTTTCAGAAAATATTGAATCCTTAAAGAATTCAAATTTATCCCACCATTTAATAAGAATTCTTCTTCCCAAATAAGGGATATGAGAGACTGTTATCTCAAATTTTTTAATAGGAAGATTTGCAATAACAACGTCCCATCTAGCTATCCATGGAACCTGATAATAAGCTGCAAAGATAAGCTCGGGATTTTTTAATGATGGGTTAGATTTAATAAAATCATCAAATATATTCCTAACTTTGTCAGGGAAAATTATAGGGTGTGATCCACAGTGGTTCATCAAATGGTTTTACACTTGGGGATCACACCCTATAATTTTCCCTGACAAAGTTAGGAATATATTTGATGATTTTATTAAATCTAACCCATCATTAAAAAATCCCGAGCTTATCTTTGCAGCTTATTATCAGGTTCCATGGATAGCTAGATGGGACGTTGTTATTGCAAATCTTCCTATTAAAAAATTTGAGATAACAGTCTCTCATATCCCTTATTTGGGAAGAAGAATTCTTATTAAATGGTGGGATAAATTTGAATTCTTTAAGGATTCGATATTTTCTGAAAAAGGAATTGTTTCATTTGAACCAGCACCTCCACCAAAAGCTCCTAAAAAGGATGTCTCAGATCTTCTTAAGGAACTGCTCGCTTCATCCTCAAAGTCAGATCTAAAGAAGCAGTTGAGAGAAATTTTAAACAACTCATCTGATGAAGATGACGACACTGAAGATGATGACTCTATGCAAGATTCCCAGGACCCATTTGCATAAAAGTCTAAATCTCAATTATGATCGCTTTTATCAATCGCATACCTGCCAAATACAAAAAAATCAAAAAGAAAAATATCAACAAAATGAAACCACTTAATATGATGTGAACAGTTCAAATCTGCTCAAAGTCGACCTTACCTTAAAAATTCATGGGCATCTTCTTCTCTCCCTTGACCGAGATGACTCCCAGTGTTCTGCAATTGGGATAGAATCCTAATAGGAGTAAGAGGAGATATTCCTTCCTTTGCCTTCAGGATTAGATTTTCAAACTCACAAGTAAAGCACCATCCTTGTTTTGGGCCTGAAGGATGATAGAGAGAAAATGTCACAAATAGAGGTAAACGAAATTTAAGTTACCATATTATAAGAAATGGCGAACCATATAAACAAAAATTGCGTATATGGCATAAAGAGGAGCCCCATACATGCTTTCGAATGAAGTCCTTGGAGAAAATAAGCAGTAAGAGGCCGAGTAAATGCCAGGCATTGGAGCACTGCATTAGCATAACAGCTGCCAAAAAAAATCCTAATGATATCAGAAACACCATGAGAAACTAATGAAGTTGCTTTGATCTCTCGTGAACTGGAAAAATTTAGTAGGTTGTGCTAATTCAATACTACTATATGCCCAAACAAGTCTGCTTACAAGTCTACACTCATGAGGAAGAAACTTTCTACTTTACCTATTACCACAGTTCGTAAGGCCACATGGTTGGAGATCTGCCTTCTCCTTCTTATAAAGTTTGACAAACAGTTCATACGGAAACAGCATCTACAAAAAGAAAAAAAGAGAAGAAAATGAATCCGCTATATATCAAAATGCCTAAAGCAAATCCTATTTTCCAAGAAGGCAAGAACAGAATGAATCGTGCAAAAACCTTATAATTGTGCTTTGCGGCAGCATCACTTCTCAACGCTGGGGCATGATGCTTTAAAAGTTTAGTCTCTTTAAATTGCTGATTGAATTTTTGCACATATACTTTCAAATCTTTGATGGCATTCTGTGAATAATGTGCACTTTCAGATAACTTACTAGCCACCTTTTGCACATTATCTTCCTCTGATACATTTCGATTCAAAACTGAAAGTTCTCTAGTAGCTGAAGACAGATGACCATTAGAATCATGATATGATAAAGATCTGACTGCTTTAGGCTTTGATAGATTGGAACTACTATTCCTGTTATTATTAACAGAAGCTGACCTTGCAAAATGCAAGATTGGTATTTCCGTAACAAGAGGCATAACTATCTTTTCTGACACAGAAGTTCGTTTAGCAGACGGTTTAACAGGACGCTCTACCTCAGATATCACAGTCTCGGGCTTAGAACATTCTGAGTGTGAAATCGAGACAGCATCCCCAGAGAGGTTAAAAGAAAATTGTAACCGGTTGCTAGAGCCAGACAAAATGTCATTGCCACCTTGCACTGAAGGAGGGTGAGTAGATTTACTGTTAGGATCATTTCTAGGCTCAAGGGAACCTAAGGTGCCCTTTGTGGAATCAAACTTGACCTTAGAAGGCTCAGAAGTTGATGAACTCTTAGAGCTTCTGAAACCTGAGCCTGAAGAACTGGCTGTTCCCACGCTGCCCATTTCAGAACTCGTACGGGTACTATCCTTACTTTGAATAGCTGAACAAGAAAAGCTATTCACAGAAGCCTCAATGCTGTTAAATTTTGAAGCTGGTAATCTAGAAATTTCCGTGTCATTTGTACGGATATTTTTGTCAAGTCCCTCGCTATTATTCAATAAAATCGCCTCTGATTTATCAGAAATGCTTGAAACCCGGAATTCTCCAAAAGCAACATCGATCGAGCTATTAATGGAGGAAGCTTTAGCGTAGTCAATCAACCTGCTGCAAGGTTTGGAAATGGCAGCTACTCCTTTGCCATCTACTGAGAACCTAACTTCATCGTAGTGCTCGCCACTTGAAAATTCAGGTAACCGACTTTGTGTAAATGATCTAGCTTCCTCATAAGATGTTTCATATGGCTTGACATCCAAGCTGCCGAGCTCTAAATCATTGTCAATATCTTCAAATATTGCCTTTCGACTGGAGGTGCTCCGTAAAACATTAGGTTGAGTACTGGGAATTGGAGGTCGACATTCTTCCTTGTGACCTTGTCTCCAATGAATAATTTGGCACTTACCAGAGCTACAAAATGTATTCAGGTGTCAATATTACAACTAAATCAAATAAACCTAAAATCCTTCATGTCTTAATTCATAAAACAAAAATTCCCATGCAGTTCAATGAAAATTCAGTAAGAAGCCAAATAGTCTTTCAAGTTGAAACCATTAGTAAAATGCACAATATCTGATTCTTCTTTTAATTATTTTCATAAATGATTTCAGTAAAACCCTAGACTCTTGATTCATCCTACCCCCAAGCCCCCAAGTACCATAGTTTCCCAATTTTTTGCCCTAGTTTTTCTAAAAAGTCAATTTCCAATTAAAACTCTCAGATACAGCTATGAATGCCAGAAAACCAATCAATTCAAACGAATTGCAATGGGAGAGAGAGATAAATTGGAAAAAATACAAACTTTCAGAGAAAATTAGCTTACTATCATAAGACACAAAAAAGGACCTTAACCCTAGAATTTGTTCTATTCCTTAATCTATAACCCAAACCCTAGAACAAAATAAAGAATTCAGTAAAGAAGATAGAAAATTACCAGTAACGAACAGATTTACAACGAGAACAACGAGTGGTCGTAGGAGAAAAGCACAAAGCGCACTGGTATTGACGAGCAACGGAAACAGTTTCATACTCAACAGATGATTCAATTTCAACCCTTTCAGCTTCTTCAGAAGCTATGGCGACAAGCTTCAAGATCTCCATATTCCTTTCCTCTGCAATTCTCCATTGCCGCCGAATTATTAACCCAATTACCGGGCAAACTAAGAAGAAGAAGATTAAACTAAAACCCGGAAACCCTAGATCCCCGGGGGCAAGCATTTAACCTCCTTCAGAAGAAATGTATTCAAAACTCTTATCTTCACAATACATTGACAGTTGAAAGATTCCGATCGTATTTGCAAAAACAATCACCAACCCTCAATTTTTAAGTACAATTGACGCCAGTAACGATCTGAAATGAACAATTTTGACAATAAAGATGTCAATTTGAAAACGGCAACGAATTCTAGAGAGAGAAAGAGAAGAAGGAGAAGAGTGGCGCTTGGAGAAGCAAAAGGGGGGCGACCGTTGAGATGAAGATGGTGATGATAATAACAGGAAGAATCCAAGCAGGACCTACAAAAATTTTGACAGAAAGTGGAGAGAGAAAGACTTTGTGTGAGAGAGAGAGAGAATGAAAAGAGAAAGTTAGGACAAGATAGTCTATTTTTGTTCTTATTATGGTTATAAAGATTAGGTTAAAAATTAAATGACACAATTTTAGAAATTAAAGTAAGAGCATCATCTCTCAACCTTAGAAAGTTGAGTGCCACTTAGAAATTTTAGAGTTTTTTCTTAAAAATCATCTCCAATGCAACACTCTATTTAAATATCTAAGATGACGTGTCGAGGGTGGAATAGAGATATATCAAGCTGACGTGTCGAGAGTGGAATAGGATTTTTTCTTAAAAATCCTCTCCAATGCAACACTCTATTTGAATATCTAAGATGATGTGTCTAGAGGAATAGAGATATATCAAGATGACGTGCCCAGGGTGGAGAGTGTCCTCTTGAGATATCTCTAATTGTCCAACTCATCAATATTTGATTTTCAACCAATAGAAATCGAGTCTTCTATATTTTCTAAAATAATTTATTATTTATTTACCAAAATAACTATTTCATATAAGTAAATAAGATAAGTTTAGAGTTTTGCATTGGAGACAAAAACAATTGAGGATCTCTATTAACGCCGCCTAAGAGCATCTCCAATGCAAAACTCAAAAAAAATCTCTATTCGTCCTATTTGTCAAGTTCCAATTGAGATTCTCACTCCTAGGTATCGAAAATAGAGATCCTCCTCAATTCTTGTATATCTCCAATGCAACACTCTAAACTCTTTTATTTTACTTACTTGTCATGGTTATTTTTGTAAAAAACAATTAGTTATTTTGGAAATATACGAAGACTTGATTTCTATTGGTTGAAATTTAAATATTGATGAGTTGGACAATTAGAGATATCTCAAGAGGACACTCTGAAAATAGCGTGCCCTTTTGAGATATCTCTATTCCACTCTCGGGACATCATCTTTGAGATCTTAGTTGGGTTTTGCATTGGAGATGATTTTTTAAGAAAAACTCAAAAAATCCTATGTGGCACTCCGAGTTTCTAAGATTGAGTTTTGCATTGGAGATGCTCTAAGAGTGAGAATCTCAAATGAAAGTTGACACATAGGATGAATAGAGATATTTTTGAGTTTTGCATTGGAGATGCTCTAATACACATATATAAATACTCTTAAGACATAAAAATAAAATTTTCCACACATCCAACTAAAAATGTTTGATCCTAATCTAATAAGTTTATATTTACATGATAGAGTAAAATGTGGGAACATATGTTACAGGGTTTTTTGTACCTACGAATGAAAAACAACTGGGTTGTATTAGACTGAAAAATATTTGTTCTTTAACTAGTACATACAAATTTTTACGAAATAAGTGATCCTATCGTTTTTTAATATCTACAGGTTGCAGATTCCATATTTAGTGGGAATGAAGTTTATTTATTAATGGTATAAATATTATAAGGGATATGCTAGAGTGCCCAGTTTTTAGCCCATTAAATTGCCCAGCTGATGTGGAATCACTAAAAGACAAGGGTTTTTCAAAGTTTGACTACGGTGGGGACCGCTTTTATTTCTAAATAAGGAAAGTTGGGCATTTTAATGGGCAAAATTGCTGGGCACTCTATCATTTCCCATATTATAATAAAATTATATTAATCTATGATAATGAGTAATTTTATATGGGTTCTAGGCTTTATAAGTGCTTCCAAGCCCCTCGCACCACAGTTTTTTTTTTTTTTTTTTTCGATGAGACCCTCACACCACAATACAATTGTGAGGTATTTGTTATAAATGATATAACCAAGTCATTTGATGTACTATTGTATATGGTGTAGTATATTCATGTAATCATGTAATTTAATTAAAAGAATTGAGAACAATCTAATGTATTCAGAATTTATTACAAATCGCATTTGATACAACTAATTGCAAAAACAATAACATTATTTGGCCGACAAGATAAATTGTGTACATGACGTCAACATATTCGAATTGTTCGACACAATTTTTATCGGGTCAAATATCATTTTCCATGTAGGATTGTTTTTTTATATTACCAAAGCTTAGTAAGTGAAGCTCTAATATCTTTTAAATGGAGTAAAGAATAAATATTGGGGGTGGAGATTAGTAAGGACGAAAGGTATGTCCAAATTGATCACCATCCACCAAATTAAGAAGTGAAGACCAAGTTGGAATAGGGACTCTTTCAACAAAAAGAAAAGTTGGAATAGGGACAAACCCTAATCCCTAACCCACCCAAAGAGGAGACCTCTCTCTCTCTTACTTTGGTGGTGGGGGCCTGTTTGGAATTAGGATCCCTACTCAGGTTGGTAACCAGTATGTTCTAACTCTTTTTCTTTGTTGCAAGCCAATATGTTCTAAACTTCTAACTTGATTCCAAGGTATTCACTATATATTCATGATAAAATTATGATGTTGCCTCTCCTTTGAAGATCCTTTTTCACTAAATTCAAAACAAATAGTGTGTTGGATTTAGTATAAAATTGTTGTTCTTATACCACCATAATGTACGAAGAAATTCTTATATATTTTATCAATAAAATGAAGACGATAAATCGGGTCCATCATTCCTATTATTTTATACCTTTATCATTTGTTTTAACTACACGTGAATAAACATTACAATATCATTATATTTAGTGCCATTATATTTTGTAGCACTAGACTAGCATAATTTTTTGTAGAGACCCAAGTTGAATATTGACCAATTATTCTACTAGAATATCTATTATTGACATTCTTTGTTTTATAGGGGTTAGAAAGTTTATATGAGCCTAAAAATACCATTATAGAATTAGACTCACCTAACATGGAGTTTAAGAGGTTGAAATTAAAGACATTTTTCATGGAGTTTGTCTCAATAGATGTCCCTATACTATACTTGTCAATGAGATGGGATCTGTCAACTACCATTGTTTAGTTATTTGTTGATTTATTTATTTATTTACGTATTTATTATTTAATTAAATATAAGGCATGACAATGAGATTCAATAATAAAATAAAGAGATTCAATAATAAAATAAAGAGATTCATCTTCTTTTTCTAGGTAAGATGTCTCCTGTGAAAATACTTTTTTTTTTAGGTAAAAGTTGGATCACTACATAAAACCCCCTCAAACTTGATGGAAATCCCTTCAACAAAAAAAAAAAAAAAAGTTGATGGAAATCTTGACATTTAGTCATTTACCATACAAATATAAAGTTGAATAATGACTAATATCAAAGAACTCATTAAGGGGAGAAAGAATAGTATATTCTCTTTCTCACTCGAGTCTCTATTCTCTCTCACAACAAAAAGAATATAGAAAATTCCACTTGCACTGATAGTGATAAGAAAATACATATAGAAAGATTAGATAATTACATAAATTAGGTAATGTTTATTGTATAATACACGACGATAAAGAACTAACGTAATCTTCCATTATCTGTGATACGTCTAGGAAGAGTCTTCTGTTTTATTTGTTAATAATTGTAACGCACTACAAAAAAGTACAAAAAGAAGAGATTTATTTTTAATAATATGTGATTGATGTACTGTGCACGTGCCGACGCACATGTGAGAACAAGATGTTTATTTGAGCTTTCTAATTGCCTCATTAAGCTTATGACTTGTTCAACAAAAAAAAAGCTTATGACTTATCAATGAAATCAAAAGACACATAAGGTGAAAATATGATCTAAAGGGTCATTTTTACTTTGAAAAATAATTTCTTTGAATTGGAATTAAATATTTATTTGTTTTTCTAGTTTGGCTAGTAGTGAGAGGCGGTGTTGTCAAATGATTTCGCGAATGCAGATCATTAAGTACAATGATTTTGACATATACAATCGTCACGATGTTGTTTTTATCTTGCAACCACAAATTTATATATTTTTTGGAATCAGAAGTGGTCTATTAACAAATAATTACAACGATAACAAAATAAGAATTCCTATTGTAACCAAAGGGATTATATAATTGGATTATTGAGAGAGAACTTGATAAGGTCAATTTTGGTTAAATATGTATATGGTAACTTTTAGGTTAAAGTGGCTTTATTTTTGTTGCAGTAAAACTTCGACTACTAGATACTATTTATGGTAGTTCAACAAAAAAAAAAGATACTATTTATGGTCAAAACTCACAAAGTCATCAACTATTTAACTTTTAGAATGAGAGATTTTGCATATAATAAAAAATTGTTCATAATCTTGTCTTCTATTTATGTGGAGAAGTGAATAGTAGTCTTTTGATTTATTTATTTTTTGGAATATATTTTTCCTTTCCTGATATGTGATTTACCACAAGGACATTAGCAAAAAAAGATCAACCCGTCCGTAGGGTAGGGGTGGGAACCTAGTACATATTATGTTAGGTGCACAAAAATGCACATTCCACCAAAAGGATCCCTCCTGGAGGGCGAATCTATAATTTAAGTGATTACTGATAATCACTAATTGTTATTCCTGGTAATCACTTTTTAGTTTTTTTTTCGCACACAGAAGTTGCCTCAGGGTGGTTGACCCTGGTCGTCGGGTACCTAAAACAGGCTTTATGATTGAAGCCCTAAATGGACAATAGATATATTATACACGATAAAACACCGCATTTGGGGGACTAATTACACAACTTAAGTGGTGCAAGTAAATTTTTATTATTTAGTGGTTTTGAGTCTGTTGATCCCTCCTAGTATAGATACCTAAGAGAAATCTAGCGAGCTCGAATTAGACCTATCAACAGATGTCCATATTCGAACACGGGGTATGTACACATCTCAATGCTACTAGTTGTTCAAGAAGAACATCAATTACCTAATCAATATCAAAACTTGAGCCATTTCTCTCATCTTCTCAGTTTTTAGCCTCACCTATTTACAGAGAAACTCAGGCCTTAATCTAGAAGTAGTAGTTGGAGTCCTTGTGATTAACAGGATCTTTGCATAGCACCGACCGGACTTCCATTATCGATCTGGGTGGCTCCACATCTTTCTCCTCTAGTGAATTTCCAAGTAACTGTTGCATCTGGGAGGCAAATATGTCGCCCAACATCTGCAAAAATCGAAAATAATCTAATCAAAATGTGCAAGTCACAAACAAATTCACATTTTTTTTTATCAAAATCGGGTAGATACTAGGCTTTTCTTACACTCTCCATGAAGGCCCAGGCCAGAACAGGTCGGGCCTTATAAAAGCTAACACGCTTGGCGGCACGTTACAACCTCTCAGGCCTTTATAAAGGCGCACGCTAAACATGCTAGACTGCCAGGCCCAGGCTAGACGAGGCAGCCCAGCCTTGTCTGGTTCAGGGCCAGTGACGGACCTAGGCCGGTCAAATTTACATGCTACATAAGAAAAGCTCAAGGATAAAGGAACAAATAAACTAATACTCACAGCAACTGCAAATCTTGCACCTTTATACCAGGATCGGTTCTCTTTACTATTTTCCAACAAACTTAGCACATCCTGGAACAAAGTAAAAGGGCATATTAATGATATGATTATACTACTAGTAATATAAGGAGTAATCTATTTGGGTAACGGTTTAACTAACTTTTCCCATCCGATCCCAAAATCTTCGACAGATGACTAAAAACAAACGAGTCTCAAAGACAGTATGAAGATGATCTATAGTTTTAGCAAGTTGGTCCTTTAATGGTTGCATTCTACTTCGAACATCTGATTCTACCACCGTTTCTTTCGAATCTTGAATAATCGTTTTTAACTTTGTCATGTTGTGGACTTTCGTCTGTGCATAAGAAGAAACAAGAACTTGTCAAATTCATAGCACAATATTCGTCCCGGAATTAAAGAGACTCGATTATATAATTATACCCACATTTTCTACAAGTTTCTCCACGATAGCCTGCATGTAATTTCTGAACTTAGCTCTAAGCATTACTGTTATTTCACTGAGGCGCTCTCCTGGGACTGAATTTCCCTGATCAGGTAAACAAGAACCCCATGACTTCAACTGGTTCACTATCCTGGGCCGGAGCACATCAAGCATCCTCTTCATGGAGTTTAAGAGAACACCAAGCTGAAACGAGTTGTTTGTCGATGTTAGCCCAAAGAAAGAATAGTCCCACATGAAAAAGATAAGTCTCATGACCAAAGATATTATTCCTAAGGTCTCTTTACTCATTTCCAATTGGTTTGCCCCCACGTCATATGACCAGCAGCCACAGGGTTTCCTGTCACCCAACAAAAAGAACGTGCTAGGCTCAAAGAATACCACGTGAGAGAGGGCACCTGAGAAAAGTCCACGTGGACAAGGAATCACATGACCAACACTACAATAACGAAAGTCTCTCCACTCATTGCCATTTTTTTGTCTGACTCTTTTTAATGGATGATTTGGCTCGATTTAGATCCATTTGAGTCGGAGAAGCCAAATTAAGACAATGAAAGAAAAACAAGCAACAGTTTGATAGAACAACTAACTTCTTCCGGAACGGTGTAAAGAGCTACAGAGTGCCTGGCAAGTATTTGGACATATTTAAGACCAAATTTCTTCGATGCCAAATTGTCTTTCAGAGGTGCTAAAACTTCTGCGCACTGCTTTTCCAACACCTCCACCAATGCCTTCTCAACGTCGGCAACGGCCTAATATGTACAACAGAATAAATAAATCAAAAATCCTTAGCGAGTTTGCTAAGCCGAGGTAGAAAATTGTGAACTAAACATACATAATACACTTCTGGGACTTACGTTTTCTAGAGCAAAAGTATACTCGGGCCAGCGGCAAATGATGACCTCATATTCACTTAACGTTTCTTTTAGTTGATCATATATTTCATCCACAAGTGGAGTGGTAGAATGTCGTGTCCTAACTCCTGACCACTTGATCTGCAAGTCAATTGTTTCATTTAGTTCTTAAGTTCATACATTTAGAGGAAATAACTACGGCAAATAATTCAACATTATGAAATCAGAAACAAATAGTTCACTTCCTACCTTATGTAACTTGCAGGATTCGAGCAGGGAAAGACGTTTATCTTGTATCCATAAAATGATGTACGAATGGAACAACTCTTTTGCATCGATGCCTCCTTTGATGGGACTGAAATTTTTTTGCTAGAAAGTCAGGTAGGCTAATTAGGATACCGTGTGAAAGATGTGAGTCTTGAAATAATAATTACTTGATTTTCCAGCTTGCGAGGTCCATCTGCAAATCAGAGGTAGCAATTACAAGCTCCGTTACGGGCTGAGATGGGCTTGTGGGTGGGCATGCAACAAGGAATGCACGCAACCTAGTACAGAGGCCCAAACTGTATATGGCTGAAGATATCTTTGGAAGATCTATGAAGCTGCAAAATATGATCTGGATTGTTCACACATTGAAGTAATAAAAGAACAGGAAGCTGCAGTAAAGATCATGGGTTGTGGGCAATCAAGGCCTATGCCCTGTGACAGGCCCTGCCGAGGCGGTCCGGGGTTACCAACCCCCCTCGACCGCCATAACCTTTTTTGATATGGGTCGTCCAGTGGAAATGGGGTAGAACGGGTTGTTTCCGGCTGACATGGCCTACAGTGAAAATGTATTGTGGGCTCAACCCGGGAAAATAATAAAAATGTTACCTGGGTAGTAAATGTTGATTGTGGATCTCTATATCGGTAAGAACTTCATTTCTAATATTCAAACAAAGAGACCTCATCTTCTGGTAAGCAGTAGAAAAGGTCAGAGCAGTGTTGTTAAAATCGTGCGATTTGGGATTCAAATCGCACGATTTAAATCGAGTCGGTTGTATTTCGATTCGAATCGCTCTTCAAATCGGATCTGACCTAAAATCGTGGGATTTTCTCATTAAATCGTTTAATGAGTCGAGAATCGTGGGATTTATTGTGAATCCCACGATTCAAAATTCGGCCAGAATTTCAAGGGTTTTGGCTTCTGAATTAGTAATCCAAGTCCCAATTAAAGAAATAAAGGGGGAAATCAGAAGAAGTAAGAATAGAAAACCCTAAGAACTTTGAGCTCTGATCTTGATTTCTGGTTCCTGGTTCTTTAACTCCTTTTCATGGTGTCTCCTCTCTCTCTCTCTAGAAAAATATACATAGCTCTCTCTCTCTCTCTCTCTAAAATGACGAGTATCTCTCTCTAGTCTATCTTTCATCTACTGTATGTTCTTTTATTTACTTTGCTTTTTTTTATTATTATATTAGATTAATTGTTATATTAGATAATAGTAGGACACGTCAACAATTTTACTGTTTTTGTCTTCTTACTTTTACCAGTTATTATATTATTAATAAAAGTTACTGTTTATCTTCCTTTTATACCCATATCTGATTTCCAGTTTTTTCTTTTCTTTCTTTACTCTTTTTTTTTTTTCTGAAATTCTTTCTTTACTCAATACTTTTTTTATGGTATAATAATAATAATAAATATAATAATGTGTTATTGCTTATTATATTAGATAAGTATAAAAATCAGTAACTTACAGTTATATTAGATTATACTCGTATAAATTAATAACTTATTAATATAGCAATAAATTAATATATATATATATATATATATATATATATATATATATATATAAATCCTACGATTTTCGATTCACAGATACGATACGATTTAATAAATTGAAAAACGATTTACGATACGATTGACGATTTGACAACATTGGGTCAGAGCATCCATTACTGATCCTTCATAGTTGATAGTGAACTCGTCAGTCTCAGCCAAGTGCCTCCGTGATCTTTTTTTTGCTGCAACCTTGATGAAATCATCAGTTCTGTTAGCGTGAACAAACAAATAATTGGAACTAACCCGAGTTAGGAAAAAATTGAGCCTCGGATCTTACCTGGAAATAACTGCATAGTTTCATCTGTGTCTCAGAAGATAATATATCATGGAGAAGAGTATATAGCATTACAGCAGGTGCCAAAGCAGGAGCTAGAGATCCAGTTGCGGGCCTAAAAATGTCCAGCAATCCTGATGGCGATGATTCATCTAATGACTTGTAATTCTCAAAAACAAGAGCGAGAATGTGCTTTATTCGATCCTCAACTTCTGCCAATATGCGGTTCTGATCATATAAACCCCCAGAGATATATAAATTTATGAGAAAACAACTTATACATGAAATGAAATACAATATACAACTAGAATTGTCACTTGAGAAAACATTATCATACTATCTGAAAGAAAGAAACATACTTCTTGATGGCTTAGTGTACCCTTATTGTGGCCTTCGATTATTACGGGTAGTAGCAAATCGAGCACGAGGTTGAGACAATCAGCCGTTGGTGTAGCCACATCCATGACATAAGAAAGGTATCTGCCAATATTATAAGTTCAAAGCTCTTAAAAAAGAATAAAAGAAATAAAAAATTAGCTCCTCCAACTTGAAATTACATACCTTAACTTTGTGTATGCGTCTGAAACCCCGTAGTAGTTCGCAAATTCGGTCAGTAACCACTTCCAATGGCCATATAATAACAAATTTCTTTGCTGAAAATGCTGAACTTTCATTGCAACTTCTAAGACAAGGTCATAGGTCACAGTTTCTGCGACAGAACCATACTACGAACAATAAGAAATGAATAAGTGTTTCTGGGAGACCAGGGTCGAATCCTACTATTTGAAAGTATATAGATTATACGTAGTGTATTAGCCAATTAAAATAAACAGATAACTGTTACATTGATATGTTTCAGGATATAGTTATTCGTATGATTAGACACCAAAGTCTACTATGGCCGATCAAGAACGATATAAATAAAAAAGGCGGGCCACCAAAATAAAAATTTAAAAAGAAAATCGTCTTAGAGCCTCAATGGATCTGTGACAAACGACCGAATAGCAAGTGGTGCTTTCTCTAGCTGGGTGATTCCCGCCGAAAAGCGAGATCGGGCAGAGGAGTCTAACTAATGAGGAGCCACTGTGGGTTGGCGGGGAACCGACACCATATAATTATATATGGTTATATTACATCTTATATTATAGTATATAGGCTATTTGATATGCATTGTACATAGTAAATTAGTCAAGTAAATAAACAGATATACGCTATGTTAGATACAGTTATTTGAATGAAAAATAGAGCCTTTTTAAAGCTCGTGACCCCTTTAGGTAGAGTACTTCCAAAAGAAATCTAGTAGGGAACCCTAAGTTTTACCCTATAGTATAGGATGGATTTTTACCTTAAGATGACCATTTTCTTCTGCACTAGTACAATAGTTTACGTTGAGTTTTATTCTGCCAACAAGTTCATGCTCTGGCTCATGGTAAATAGACCACCACCGTACCTTGTCACCCTGAAATCTGACTTAAATGTAAGCCCTGATATAGTATTATGCCTTAACAATCATGAAGATACCAATTGAATATGTATCATTACCAGTTCTTCGGCAATAGTGGCCACCTGAGCAAGCGCATGACCAATGTTGTCAAATCGTCAATCGTATCGTAAATCGTTTTTCAATTTATTAAATCGTATCGTATCTGTGAATCGAAAATCGTAGGATTATATATATATATATATATATATATATATATATATTAATTTATTGCTATATTAATAAGTTATTAATTTATACGAGTATAATCTAATATAACTGTAAGTTACTGATTTTTATACTTATCTAATATAATAAGCAATAACACATTATTATATTTATTATTATTATTATACCATAAAAAAAGTATTGAGTAAAGAAAGAATTTCAGAAAAAAAAAAAAGAGTAAAGAAAGAAAAGAAAAAACTGGAAATCAGATATGGGTATAAAAGGAAGATAAACAGTAACTTTTATTAATAATATAATAACTGGTAAAAGTAAGAAGACAAAAACAGTAAAATTGTTGACGTGTCCTACTATTATCTAATATAACAATTAATCTAATATAATAATAAAAAAAAGCAAAGTAAATAAAAGAACATACAGTAGATGAAAGATAGACTAGAGAGAGATACTCGTCATTTTAGAGAGAGAGAGAGAGAGAGCTATGTATATTTTTCTAGAGAGAGAGAGAGGAGACACCATGAAAAGGAGTTAAAGAACCAGGAACCAGAAATCAAGATCAGAGCTCAAAGTTCTTAGGGTTTTCTATTCTTACTTCTTCTGATTTCCCCCTTTATTTCTTTAATTGGGACTTGGATTACTAATTCAGAAGCCAAAACCCTTGAAATTCTGGCCGAATTTTGAATCGTGGGATTCACAATAAATCCCACGATTCTCGACTCATTAAACGATTTAATGAGAAAATCCCACGATTTTAGGTCAGATCCGATTTGAAGAGCGATTCGAATCGAAATACAACCGACTCGATTTAAATCGTGCGATTTGAATCCCAAATCGCACGATTTTAACAACACTGCGCATGACCACAATACTTTCCCTTCGAGTCCTGAACTTCAACAATTAAATCGTCTCCTAGACTATCAGGGAAGCTATTTCACACAAAGAAATATGTTAGTAAAATAGCACCAAGTCAATGGATAAAGAGATGTGTATGCATAAAACTTGAAGAGGTGGGAAGTATCTACTCACGATGATATTACAATCGTATACGTACAACATCCCTTTCCTGTCATATTCACTCCTTTTGCTAGGATCACTTAGAACTGTGACACAACCGTACCAAGTCAGATATGACTAGTGTTTATGAACGGGTCGTGCAACGCCACAGCCGGCCCCGGACGACCCATTTCGTAATGGACTGGAGTACTGGACGTTCCAAGGGGTTGGCATCGCCCGTATAACCTCTATATATGAAGGTACAAGTATGCCTGTTAAAATCATACCATCCTACTAGGTTTTATTCTGCATCTTAAATTATTTCATTAACAAGGAGAATTAGAACCTAAGTACTTGGGCTCGAGACTAGCTCGGTCAGGCCAGATCTGTGAGTCGAGTGACTCGGAAGTCAATCAGCCAAAGTAGGTCAATGTGTTACTATATTTGACAATGGCAGGTGAGAGTTGGGATACTACTAAAAAAGCGGACCTGTGTAAGCCTCGTTAATCTCTTGAAATCTTGAAGTTGCACCATCCTGATCTTTTCGCTTATCCGGATGCCATTTCTGCTTATAAGCATATAATAAACCACGAAAAAGACTTTAATTATAAGCTAACATACAAGTGGGCCTAGTATTACAAAAACATAGTTATAATAACAGGTCTTGATTGGGTAATTCATAGTTCTGATACCACCAAATGTAAACGAACATGATTTGTCACATCTATAACCCAAGCCTTCAACAACATCGAAGAAACTATACCTCAGAAGTGAGTCAAGGAAGTGATGCCTAAGAGAACTATGTGAACTATAAATTTAAAATACGGACCAGTGCAAGACGGATATAGTTGGATCTGATTGTGTCTTCTGAAGCATCATAGTCTACTTCTAATATTTTGTAGTAATCCTGCACGAGTATTTCACACTGTTAGTTATTCGAACTGTTTGAATTAGATCGATCTTACTAGAGATGGGTCTACATAGAAATGTAAAACCGAACTCCTATTTGTCTAATAAACCCGAGTTATTTCTGACTAAACAACATTACTAATTACGAGAAAGAGAACAACGGACTAGCTAATACAGAATTCAAATTCTCAGCATGAAATAAGTCCTCAGGTATTCAGATGCCCTTGTTAGACCCCATTGGGCCTAACTCTCCTAGAAAACCGGCTTGTGAGGAAAGGATTGCCAATGCCTACGCAACGTGGGATAGTGCTAATACCTCCCCTCAATGCCAGAGCTGGACTCACTCTGCATTCCCTTCCACGCAAGGCTAAGGTTACGAAAGTGCTGACCCATCCCTGAGACACAAGTCGTGATACAATGTTAGAGCCCAAGGGGCATAACTCTCCTCAGGAACCGTCTTTCCGGGAAGGCTTATCGACTTTGTAAAATCTAACACCCTTACAATGTGGGATATTGCTAAATTGCTAATAGTCGTCCCCTCTATATGATTCCTTACTAGAATCTAATAATCTTGCTAAATGAATTATAGATGGAAGAGGAATAAACCCCCAATGCTTGTGAGTTGTCATACCAAACACATCCTACAGAAAAGAACCCAAGTATCAACTGGGACAAATAAACCCTAAATGAAGACACAGAAACCGAAAAACCCCAAAATTTATTTTCTGTAAAAACAAGAGACGAGTGAGAGAAGGAGGTGAAATCATGGTTTCAATCTACCCTTCCTTCCCGTAGTAGTAACCCTATAATTTGTGTGAATAGTAGCTAAAAGAGAAGGTAAGTTGAAAAAAAAAATCACAACCCAGACAAGAGAAAGAAATGAAGAGGTAGAAAAAACAAACCTTGGGGTTGGATAGAATTGAAAGGAAGTCGAAATCAACATGATTGTCTTTCTCTGTCTCACCTTCTTCTTCTTCGTACCACTCGTCCCAAATCATTCTCTCTCTCTCTCTCTCTCTCTCTCTCGCTCTATAAATTTACTCTTGAGAGTTCAACAGCACCATAGATAAGGTGTCATCAGTAGATATAAATAAGGGTAAGAATGTTCGCGAGGCTCTCAAAGCGTTGGCAAACTCATTCACATTATTGCAACATAAAACGTTGCTAAAGGTGGTACAAACGTTGCAAAGGTAGCGTCGTATAAGTGACAAAATTGATGCAAGAGACGGTAGAAAATAACATGGTACACCGGAGTGGTGCCGCCCCAAAACTCTGATGGTCAAGTTAGCACGCTTAGAAGAAGGAGAAAAAGAACAAATGTAATGTTAAGAGTATCACCGTATTGTACCGCCAGGATATAGATCGACTCGTAAACTGATACGAGCGTCGCCTCTACAAGGTAGCTAGCTAGAGTAGTCTTTAAGTAGGTCGGGAAGTCGAGTAGATGAGAGAATCCCAAATTATGAGAGGATTGTCGTTTGGATGCCTTGAGTACAGGTAGTTAACCTTGATACATGTGCAAAAGTAGCTTAGATCTATAAAGTTCTTCAGATCATTTGATGTCCTTGAAGAAGATAGTCTCCCCGTATTTATATCCACTTTGGGACTCATAGGTGCCTTTGACCGCGTGACATCCATTAGGCTAAAATATTCGAGGACAAGGATGATCGAATACTTCAGGGAGAGACATGTTTGAGTCGTCCATTTGTCGCCTAAAGTAGTTCGACAATAAAATTGTATAGCTTAGTGTTTGAGTCCTACTTGATCAAACATGAGGCCAAGATTATAGAAACAATCCAAAGTTTCAAGTTGCCTTGTTAAGGATGTGTAGTGCCATATACTGAGTCGAAACTGACTAAGACAATTTGTGGGCTCGTGTGAAGGGCTCCTTGGGCAACTCTCTCCCTTGACGACTACTACCTTAAACATGACTTGTTGGATAAATGGTCACAAACGCTTTACATGTGTTGAACTCTATTGGGTCGTTTCAATTTCTCGACAAAGTGTCCAACGAGCAGATTCGCTTATAAGTTGAAAGTTTACTTAAAGTAAGTTGGCTGGACTCAGGTGACGTTTGGCGGAACGGACTGAACCCATAAAACGTTATATGGACCGGGCCCGAAGATAGTTTACAAAAATTCTTAAACAAGAACGTGCCAGTTGACTTCGAAAAAAGTCAAATACCACGATAAAACGTGACCGAACTGTATAATTTAGCGGTCCCACGATTTCTATATTGGGCCGCCACAATGAAAAAACCGGATTTTACGCTGCCACGTCAGGGAATACCCGTTACGACTTACGTGCCCTTAACTTTCGGAGAATATTTTATTCATACTTTTTTCCTTCCTAGTACGTAAAGATCTTCACTTTCATTCAATTAAGAAATTAAAAAACGTTTTTTTTCTCTTTTCTTGATTCTTGATGGAGAGAAGAAGAAACCAGCAAGTGGAAAAAGAGCTCAGGTTTAGAGAGATAGTGAATTTCTAGAGGGAGAAAATCGAAGAAAGAATCAAGAAGAAGAAGAAGGGTTTGGGTATGGGGAAATGTGAAGTTTATGATACCCTCTTTTCTCTTCATCTTCACTATTAAATAAAGCAAAAAAAAAAAGCTGTTCTTTTCAAGTTCTTCCATTTTTGGTGATTTTCTCATTTCAGAGAAGTAAAGAAAGAAATGTTTATTGAAGGTCTTGATACAAATTCTGTCAAATGGGTCAAAGAGGTAATCTTCCTCTTCTTATTCAATCAATCAAATTAGAAATTTGTGTAACTTTCTTGATTCTTCTGCAAATTCTGAACTTGGGTTTTTTCTTACTTGCTTCAATTTTCTTGAAATCAGAGGGAAATCCCAATTTTAAATTCAAAACAACAAATTAGAATCGATTCTGTTTCTAAAATGGTTAATGGTGGTAAGGGTATTGGTGAAAGCTTGGGTGGTGGTTATGAATCGGGGTCAGACATGGATGTATCATCCGATTCTGATATTGAAATTTTTGGTCAGGAGAAGTGTAGATGGGAAAATGGAGGAAACCCATTTCAGAAGAATGAAATTAGAGAAGATGATGAGTGGTCTGATTCTGTTTCAAACTCTGAATTTGTGTCTACTCAAGTTGGTAGCAATAGTATAAGTGTGAATCAAAGAGGTACTCATTCTGAGGGTTACTCTTCCAGTGTTCTTTCACAAGTTAATCTTGAGAGATTTACTGAAAAGGTGTGTTTCTTCAATTACCATTCTTGATTCTTTTTTAGTTTTGACACCCAGTGCCAAGCCCAATGGTTAGAGGGTTTTGTTCCCGGCAAAAGCTCCACGAGCCCCGGCTCAAAAATACATGGAGACTTATTAAGCTTGAGCACACGCCTATAGCTCAAGCTCTGGATGCTCTCACAAGTGATGTGGGACTATCATAGGCCATGCCAATCTTCTCTATACCGTTCCAATATTATCGGATGTCACACATTGATGCTTACTTTGTTTTGATGTTTCTAGGATTTCAATGTAAAATGTTCACAAAATAAGATTTTTGATGATGAAGTTCCTAGTGCACCTCCGCTTGGTGATACTCAACAAGGAGGGGAGGAAGATCGAGAATCTAGATCACCATTGGCTGCAGATTCAGATTCTTTCTTGATTAGAAAGGACCAAGGTCGATACTCGGATCTGGTTTCCGGAGTTGCCTCACAGGATACTACTGGGGACTGGTTTGACGGTCAGTCTATAAGGTCGGTAAGTTGTTGTCAAACATTCTAAGTTTTAACACTTAAGCAGCTATGTTTTTCTTTTGAATTTGAGCAAATGGTTGTCTTTATTATGCTATACAGGACTAATGTTGGTGCAGGAGCTGCTGTTTCTTCGACTTCATTACCGGCCCGACTTCCCACTTTTCATGCAAGGTAAATTTAACAAGGTACATCCATGATTTTTTTTTATCATTTCATTAGCTATTCTGATAACTTGGTAACGCAGTGCACTAGGACCGTGGCATGCTGTGCTCTCATATGATGCATGTGTTCGGCTTTGTCTCCACGCATGGGCCAATGGTTGTACAGAAGCATCCGTCTTTCTTGATAATGAATGTGCATTATTAAGAACTGCATTTTGGTGAGTTCTCTCTGCATTATGGTAGTTGACACTGCAGGTTGATTTGTCTTAGTTTTCTGATTGTATCATTGATGTAAACTAGATGAATATGGTAACCGAAAATGAAGCAAGAAACTATAGATAACTTGGAGAGAAAATGAAGCTAGATCATATTTCCTAGTAGAGAATTTCTACTAGAATACTGGGGTATGACATGGGGATGAAGAAAGGGCGGATTTTCGGCGGGGATTGGATTATTGTGAACTTCAAAACCTTACAAAATTTCTATGTTTCCTAGTATAGATATTGTTAACTGTAATCTTAAACTAGATGTGCTTGAAGGTTATACATTGAAAAAAATCCTAAACTAGATGTGCTTGAAGGTTACAACCTTTGTAACTTCATGGTTGCCCATGGATTGGCAGAGCAATGTTGTCTCAGACTACCTGTCTCCTTGTAGTTGGATCTCCAAGTTTTTGAACAAAATATGCTTAATATTACAAGGAATTTGATATACATTTGAAATTACAACATGGGTCCTTGTTCATACTGACTTTATGCTTGTAACATAGTTTACAACACGTATTGCTACAATCAGAAGAAGAATTGTTTACCAAACGTTCATCAGATATTGCGGGCGGGGGATCAACACCTAAACCTAAGACTACTATTGGCAAGATGAAGGTTCAAGGTACTGTCACATTTTCGCTTTTGGCATCTAATTTCATGAACTACAAAAGTATTTTGCTTGGAATTATACAGTGTGTCTATTTCTCTGGTCATTCTTCAGTTCGTAAAGTGAGGATTGGATTAGACCCACCCACAAGATGCAGCTTTTCATCCCTTCATATGGAGAGCTTTCAATATCGTTTATCCAATATAAAGTCCAAACTTTTTTCCGGATGGCGAGAAATTTGTAAAGTTCGTCTTCAACACCAAATACCTGCCAACAGTTCTTTTTCGGAAAAGAGCGTGGCTTATATTAATGCCAGCGGTCGATATCTAAAGCAGGTATCAAAACTTGTAAAAAATGGCGTGACAACTCTGAGTTCATCATCATATGAAGTAGTTCAAGGTATTTGTTTTTCCAAAAACTCGTCTTTTACTTTATGGATTATGAACTAAGAGCGGTTTGGTAAATTTTATCAGAGACACACACTTGCCTTTTGAGGTTGAAAAGTGCGAAAGACGATGATGTAGTTAAAATGCAACCGGGATCCGACGAAACACATATATTGTATGACAAACTACCAAATTTCTTATCCATGTATTTTCTCCTTGGTGCTATTTTACTAACATATTTCTTTGTGTGAAATAGCTTCCCTGATAGTCTAGGAGACGATTTAATTGTTGAAGTTCAGGACTCGAAGGGAAAGTATTGTGGTCATGCGCTTGCTCAGGTGGCCACTATTGCCGAAGAACTGGTAATGATACATATTCAATTGGTATCTTCATGATTGTTAAGGCATAATACTATATCAGGGCTTACATTTAAGTCAGATTTCAGGGTGACAAGGTACGGTGGTGGTCTATTTACCATGAGCCAGAGCATGAACTTGTTGGCAGAATAAAACTCAACGTAAACTATTGTACTAGTGCAGAAGAAAATGGTCATCTTAAGGTAAAAATCCATCCTATACTATAGGGTAAAACTTAGGGTTCCCTACTAGATTTCTTTTGGAAGTACTCTACCTAAAGGGGTCACGAGCTTTAAAAAGGCTCTATTTTTCATTCAAATAACTGTATCTAACATAGCGTATATCTGTTTATTTACTTGACTAATTTACTATGTACAATGCATATCAAATAGCCTATATACTATAATATAAGATGTAATATAACCATATATAATTATATGGTGTCGGTTCCCCGCCAACCCACAGTGGCTCCTCATTAGTTAGACTCCTCTGCCCGATCTCGCTTTTCGGCGGGAATCACCCAGCTAGAGAAAGCACCACTTGCTATTCGGTCGTTTGTCACAGATCCATTGAGGCTCTAAGACGATTTTCTTTTTAAATTTTTATTTTGGTGGCCCGCCTTTTTTATTTATATCGTTCTTGATCGGCCATAGTAGACTTTGGTGTCTAATCATACGAATAACTATATCCTGAAACATATCAATGTAACAGTTATCTGTTTATTTTAATTGGCTAATACACTACGTATAATCTATATACTTTCAAATAGTAGGATTCGACCCTGGTCTCCCAGAAACACTTATTCATTTCTTATTGTTCGTAGTATGGTTCTGTCGCAGAAACTGTGACCTATGACCTTGTCTTAGAAGTTGCAATGAAAGTTCAGCATTTTCAGCAAAGAAATTTGTTATTATATGGCCATTGGAAGTGGTTACTGACCGAATTTGCGAACTACTACGGGGTTTCAGACGCATACACAAAGTTAAGGTATGTAATTTCAAGTTGGAGGAGCTAATTTTTTATTTCTTTTATTCTTTTTTAAGAGCTTTGAACTTATAATATTGGCAGATACCTTTCTTATGTCATGGATGTGGCTACACCAACGGCTGATTGTCTCAACCTCGTGCTCGATTTGCTACTACCCGTAATAATCGAAGGCCACAATAAGGGTACACTAAGCCATCAAGAAGTATGTTTCTTTCTTTCAGATAGTATGATAATGTTTTCTCAAGTGACAATTCTAGTTGTATATTGTATTTCATTTCATGTATAAGTTGTTTTCTCATAAATTTATATATCTCTGGGGGTTTATATGATCAGAACCGCATATTGGCAGAAGTTGAGGATCGAATAAAGCACATTCTCGCTCTTGTTTTTGAGAATTACAAGTCATTAGATGAATCATCGCCATCAGGATTGCTGGACATTTTTAGGCCCGCAACTGGATCTCTAGCTCCTGCTTTGGCACCTGCTGTAATGCTATATACTCTTCTCCATGATATATTATCTTCTGAGACACAGATGAAACTATGCAGTTATTTCCAGGTAAGATCCGAGGCTCAATTTTTTCCTAACTCGGGTTAGTTCCAATTATTTGTTTGTTCACGCTAACAGAACTGATGATTTCATCAAGGTTGCAGCAAAAAAAAGATCACGGAGGCACTTGGCTGAGACTGACGAGTTCACTATCAACTATGAAGGATCAGTAATGGATGCTCTGACCTTTTCTACTGCTTACCAGAAGATGAGGTCTCTTTGTTTGAATATTAGAAATGAAGTTCTTACCGATATAGAGATCCACAATCAACATTTACTACCCAGGTAACATTTTTATTATTTTCCCGGGTTGAGCCCACAATACATTTTCACTGTAGGCCATGTCAGCCGGAAACAACCCGTTCTACCCCATTTCCACTGGACGACCCATATCAAAAAAGGTTATGGCGGTCGAGGGGGGTTGGTAACCCCGGACCGCCTCGGCAGGGCCTGTCACAGGGCATAGGCCTTGATTGCCCACAACCCATGATCTTTACTGCAGCTTCCTGTTCTTTTATTACTTCAATGTGTGAACAATCCAGATCATATTTTGCAGCTTCATAGATCTTCCAAAGATATCTTCAGCCATATACAGTTTGGGCCTCTGTACTAGGTTGCGTGCATTCCTTGTTGCATGCCCACCCACAAGCCCATCTCAGCCCGTAACGGAGCTTGTAATTGCTACCTCTGATTTGCAGATGGACCTCGCAAGCTGGAAAATCAAGTAATTATTATTTCAAGACTCACATCTTTCACACGGTATCCTAATTAGCCTACCTGACTTTCTAGCAAAAAAATTTCAGTCCCATCAAAGGAGGCATCGATGCAAAAGAGTTGTTCCATTCGTACATCATTTTATGGATACAAGATAAACGTCTTTCCCTGCTCGAATCCTGCAAGTTACATAAGGTAGGAAGTGAACTATTTGTTTCTGATTTCATAATGTTGAATTATTTGCCGTAGTTATTTCCTCTAAATGTATGAACTTAAGAACTAAATGAAACAATTGACTTGCAGATCAAGTGGTCAGGAGTTAGGACACGACATTCTACCACTCCACTTGTGGATGAAATATATGATCAACTAAAAGAAACGTTAAGTGAATATGAGGTCATCATTTGCCGCTGGCCCGAGTATACTTTTGCTCTAGAAAACGTAAGTCCCAGAAGTGTATTATGTATGTTTAGTTCACAATTTTCTACCTCGGCTTAGCAAACTCGCTAAGGATTTTTGATTTATTTATTCTGTTGTACATATTAGGCCGTTGCCGACGTTGAGAAGGCATTGGTGGAGGTGTTGGAAAAGCAGTGCGCAGAAGTTTTAGCACCTCTGAAAGACAATTTGGCATCGAAGAAATTTGGTCTTAAATATGTCCAAATACTTGCCAGGCACTCTGTAGCTCTTTACACCGTTCCGGAAGAAGTTAGTTGTTCTATCAAACTGTTGCTTGTTTTTCTTTCATTGTCTTAATTTGGCTTCTCCGACTCAAATGGATCTAAATCGAGCCAAATCATCCATTAAAAAGAGTCAGACAAAAAAATGGCAATGAGTGGAGAGACTTTCGTTATTGTAGTGTTGGTCATGTGATTCCTTGTCCACGTGGACTTTTCTCAGGTGCCCTCTCTCACGTGGTATTCTTTGAGCCTAGCACGTTCTTTTTGTTGGGTGACAGGAAACCCTGTGGCTGCTGGTCATATGACGTGGGGGCAAACCAATTGGAAATGAGTAAAGAGACCTTAGGAATAATATCTTTGGTCATGAGACTTATCTTTTTCATGTGGGACTATTCTTTCTTTGGGCTAACATCGACAAACAACTCGTTTCAGCTTGGTGTTCTCTTAAACTCCATGAAGAGGATGCTTGATGTGCTCCGGCCCAGGATAGTGAACCAGTTGAAGTCATGGGGTTCTTGTTTACCTGATCAGGGAAATTCAGTCCCAGGAGAGCGCCTCAGTGAAATAACAGTAATGCTTAGAGCTAAGTTCAGAAATTACATGCAGGCTATCGTGGAGAAACTTGTAGAAAATGTGGGTATAATTATATAATCGAGTCTCTTTAATTCCGGGACGAATATTGTGCTATGAATTTGACAAGTTCTTGTTTCTTCTTATGCACAGACGAAAGTCCACAACATGACAAAGTTAAAAACGATTATTCAAGATTCGAAAGAAACGGTGGTAGAATCAGATGTTCGAAGTAGAATGCAACCATTAAAGGACCAACTTGCTAAAACTATAGATCATCTTCATACTGTCTTTGAGACTCGTTTGTTTTTAGTCATCTGTCGAAGATTTTGGGATCGGATGGGAAAAGTTAGTTAAACCGTTACCCAAATAGATTACTCCTTATATTACTAGTAGTATAATCATATCATTAATATGCCCTTTTACTTTGTTCCAGGATGTGCTAAGTTTGTTGGAAAATAGTAAAGAGAACCGATCCTGGTATAAAGGTGCAAGATTTGCAGTTGCTGTGAGTATTAGTTTATTTGTTCCTTTATCCTTGAGCTTTTCTTATGTAGCATGTAAATTTGACCGGCCTAGGTCCGTCACTGGCCCTGAACCAGACAAGGCTGGGCTGCCTCGTCTAGCCTGGGCCTGGCAGTCTAGCATGTTTAGCGTGCGCCTTTATAAAGGCCTGAGAGGTTGTAACGTGCCGCCAAGCGTGTTAGCTTTTATAAGGCCCGACCTGTTCTGGCCTGGGCCTTCATGGAGAGTGTAAGAAAAGCCTAGTATCTACCCGATTTTGATAAAAAAAAATGTGAATTTGTTTGTGACTTGCACATTTTGATTAGATTATTTTCGATTTTTGCAGATGTTGGGCGACATATTTGCCTCCCAGATGCAACAGTTACTTGGAAATTCACTAGAGGAGAAAGATGTGGAGCCACCCAGATCGATAATGGAAGTCCGGTCGGTGCTATGCAAAGATCCTGTTAATCACAAGGACTCCAACTACTACTTCTAGATTAAGGCCTGAGTTTCTCTGTAAATAGGTGAGGCTAAAAACTGAGAAGATGAGAGAAATGGCTCAAGTTTTGATATTGATTAGGTAATTGATGTTCTTCTTGAACAACTAGTAGCATTGAGATGTGTACATACCCCGTGTTCGAATATGGACATCTGTTGATAGGTCTAATTCGAGCTCGCTAGATTTCTCTTAGGTATCTATACTAGGAGGGATCAACAGACTCAAAACCACTAAATAATAAAAATTTACTTGCACCACTTAAGTTGTGTAATTAGTCCCCCAAATGCGGTGTTTTATCGTGTATAATATATCTATTGTCCATTTAGGGCTTCAATCATAAAGCCTGTTTTAGGTACCCGACGACCAGGGTCAACCACCCTGAGGCAACTTCTGTGTGCGAAAAAAAAACTAAAAAGTGATTACCAGGAATAACAATTAGTGATTATCAGTAATCACTTAAATTATAGATTCGCCCTCCAGGAGGGATCCTTTTGGTGGAATGTGCATTTTTGTGCACCTAACATAATATGTACTAGGTTCCCACCCCTACCCTACGGACGGGTTGATCTTTTTTTGCTAATGTCCTTGTGGTAAATCACATATCAGGAAAGGAAAAATATATTCCAAAAAATAAATAAATCAAAAGACTACTATTCACTTCTCCACATAAATAGAAGACAAGATTATGAACAATTTTTTATTATATGCAAAATCTCTCATTCTAAAAGTTAAATAGTTGATGACTTTGTGAGTTTTGACCATAAATAGTATCTTTTTTTTTTGTTGAACTACCATAAATAGTATCTAGTAGTCGAAGTTTTACTGCAACAAAAATAAAGCCACTTTAACCTAAAAGTTACCATATACATATTTAACCAAAATTGACCTTATCAAGTTCTCTCTCAATAATCCAATTATATAATCCCTTTGGTTACAATAGGAATTCTTATTTTGTTATCGTTGTAATTATTTGTTAATAGACCACTTCTGATTCCAAAAAATATATAAATTTGTGGTTGCAAGATAAAAACAACATCGTGACGATTGTATATGTCAAAATCATTGTACTTAATGATCTGCATTCGCGAAATCATTTGACAACACCGCCTCTCACTACTAGCCAAACTAGAAAAACAAATAAATATTTAATTCCAATTCAAAGAAATTATTTTTCAAAGTAAAAATGACCCTTTAGATCATATTTTCACCTTATGTGTCTTTTGATTTCATTGATAAGTCATAAGCTTTTTTTTTGTTGAACAAGTCATAAGCTTAATGAGGCAATTAGAAAGCTCAAATAAACATCTTGTTCTCACATGTGCGTCGGCACGTGCACAGTACATCAATCACATATTATTAAAAATAAATCTCTTCTTTTTGTACTTTTTTGTAGTGCGTTACAATTATTAACAAATAAAACAGAAGACTCTTCCTAGACGTATCACAGATAATGGAAGATTACGTTAGTTCTTTATCGTCGTGTATTATACAATAAACATTACCTAATTTATGTAATTATCTAATCTTTCTATATGTATTTTCTTATCACTATCAGTGCAAGTGGAATTTTCTATATTCTTTTTGTTGTGAGAGAGAATAGAGACTCGAGTGAGAAAGAGAATATACTATTCTTTCTCCCCTTAATGAGTTCTTTGATATTAGTCATTATTCAACTTTATATTTGTATGGTAAATGACTAAATGTCAAGATTTCCATCAACTTTTTTTTTTTTTTTTGTTGAAGGGATTTCCATCAAGTTTGAGGGGGTTTTATGTAGTGATCCAACTTTTACCTAAAAAAAAAAGTATTTTCACAGGAGACATCTTACCTAGAAAAAGAAGATGAATCTCTTTATTTTATTATTGAATCTCTTTATTTTATTATTGAATCTCATTGTCATGCCTTATATTTAATTAAATAATAAATACGTAAATAAATAAATAAATCAACAAATAACTAAACAATGGTAGTTGACAGATCCCATCTCATTGACAAGTATAGTATAGGGACATCTATTGAGACAAACTCCATGAAAAATGTCTTTAATTTCAACCTCTTAAACTCCATGTTAGGTGAGTCTAATTCTATAATGGTATTTTTAGGCTCATATAAACTTTCTAACCCCTATAAAACAAAGAATGTCAATAATAGATATTCTAGTAGAATAATTGGTCAATATTCAACTTGGGTCTCTACAAAAAATTATGCTAGTCTAGTGCTACAAAATATAATGGCACTAAATATAATGATATTGTAATGTTTATTCACGTGTAGTTAAAACAAATGATAAAGGTATAAAATAATAGGAATGATGGACCCGATTTATCGTCTTCATTTTATTGATAAAATATATAAGAATTTCTTCGTACATTATGGTGGTATAAGAACAACAATTTTATACTAAATCCAACACACTATTTGTTTTGAATTTAGTGAAAAAGGATCTTCAAAGGAGAGGCAACATCATAATTTTATCATGAATATATAGTGAATACCTTGGAATCAAGTTAGAAGTTTAGAACATATTGGCTTGCAACAAAGAAAAAGAGTTAGAACATACTGGTTACCAACCTGAGTAGGGATCCTAATTCCAAACAGGCCCCCACCACCAAAGTAAGAGAGAGAGAGGTCTCCTCTTTGGGTGGGTTAGGGATTAGGGTTTGTCCCTATTCCAACTTTTCTTTTTGTTGAAAGAGTCCCTATTCCAACTTGGTCTTCACTTCTTAATTTGGTGGATGGTGATCAATTTGGACATACCTTTCGTCCTTACTAATCTCCACCCCCAATATTTATTCTTTACTCCATTTAAAAGATATTAGAGCTTCACTTACTAAGCTTTGGTAATATAAAAAAACAATCCTACATGGAAAATGATATTTGACCCGATAAAAATTGTGTCGAACAATTCGAATATGTTGACGTCATGTACACAATTTATCTTGTCGGCCAAATAATGTTATTGTTTTTGCAATTAGTTGTATCAAATGCGATTTGTAATAAATTCTGAATACATTAGATTGTTCTCAATTCTTTTAATTAAATTACATGATTACATGAATATACTACACCATATACAATAGTACATCAAATGACTTGGTTATATCATTTGTAACAAATACCTCACAATTGTATTGTGGTGTGAGGGTCTCATCGAAAAAAAAAAAAAAAAACTGTGGTGTGAGGGGCTTGGAAGCACTTATAAAGCCTAGAACCCATATAAAACTACTCATTATCATAGATTAATATAACTTTATTATAATATTTATACCATTAATAAATAAACTTCATTCCCACTAAATATGGAATCTGCAACCTGTAGATATTCAAAAACGATAGGATCACTTATTTCGTAAAAATTTGTATGTACTAGTTAAAGAACAAATATTTTTCAGTCTAATACAACCCAGTTGTTTTTCATTCGTAGGTACAAAAAACCCTGTAACATATGTTCCCACATTTTACTCTATCATGTAAATATAAACTTATTAGATTAGGATCCAACATTTTTAGTTGGATGTGTGGAAAATTTTATTTTTATGTCTTAAGAGTATTTATATATGTGTATCAGAGCATCTCCAATGCAAAACTCAAAAATATCTCTATTCATCCTATGTGTCAACTTTCATTTGAGATTCTCACTCTTAGAGCATCTCCAATGCAAAACTCAATCTTAGAAACTCGGAGTGCCACATAGGATTTTTTGAGTTTTTCTTAAAAAATCATCTCCAATGCAAAACTCAACTAAGATCTCAAAGATGATGTGCCGAGAGTGGAATAGAGATATCTCAAAAGGGCACGCTATTTTCAGAGTGTCCTCTTGAGATATCTCTAATTGTCCAACTCATCAATATTTAAATTTCAACCAATAGAAATCAAGTCTTCGTATATTTCCAAAATAACTAATTGTTTTTTACAAAAATAACCATGACAAGTAAGTAAAATAAAAGAGTTTAGAGTGTTGCATTGGAGATATACAAGAATTGAGGAGGATCTCTATTTTCGATACCTAGGAGTGAGAATCTCAATTGGAACTTGACAAATAAGACGAATAGAGATTTTTTTGAGTTTTGCATTGGAGGATGCTCTTAGGCGGCGTTAATAGAGATCCTCAATTTTTTTTGTCTCCAATGCAAAACTCTAAACTTATCTTATTTACTTATATGAAATAGTTATTTTGGTAAATAAATAATAAATTATTTTAGAAAATATAGAAGATTCGATTTCTATTGGTTGAAAATCAAATATTGATGAGTTGAACAATTAGAGATATCTCAAGAGGACACTCTCCACCCTCGACACGTCATCTTGATATATCTCTATTCCACTCTAGACACGTCATCTTAGATATTCAAATAGAGTGTTGCATTGGAGAGGATTTTTAAGAAAAAATCCTATTCCACTCTCGACACGTCAGCTTGATATATTTCTATTCCACTCTCGACACGTCATCGTAGAGATTCAAATAGAGTGTTGCATTGGAGATGATCTTTTTAAGAAAAAACTCTAAAAATTCTAAGTGGCACTGGAAGTTTATAACATTGAGGGTTGATGTTCTTACTTTAATTTCTAAAATTGTGTCATTTAATTTTTAACCTAATCTTTATAACCATAATAAGAACAAAAATAGACTATCTTGTCCTAACTTTCTCTTTTCATTCTCTCTCTCTCTCTCTCACACAAAGTCTTTCTCTCTCCACTTTCTGTCAAAATTTTTGTAGGTCCTGCTTGGATTCTTCCTGTTATTATCATCACCATCTTCATCTCAACGGTCGCCCCCCTTTTGCTTCTCCAAGCGCCACTCTTCTCCTTCTTCTCTTTCTCTCTCTAGAATTCGTTGCCGTTTTCAAATTGACATCTTTATTGTCAAAATTGTTCATTTCAGATCGTTACTGGCGTCAATTGTACTTAAAAATTGAGGGTTGGTGATTGTTTTTGCAAATACGATCGGAATCTTTCAACTGTCAATGTATTGTGAAGATAAGAGTTTTGAATACATTTCTTCTGAAGGAGGTTAAATGCTTGCCCCCGGGGATCTAGGGTTTCCGGGTTTTAGTTTAATCTTCTTCTTCTTAGTTTGCCCGGTAATTGGGTTAATAATTCGGCGGCAATGGAGAATTGCAGAGGAAAGGAATATGGAGATCTTGAAGCTTGTCGCCATAGCTTCTGAAGAAGCTGAAAGGGTTGAAATTGAATCATCTGTTGAGTATGAAACTGTTTCCGTTGCTCGTCAATACCAGTGCGCTTTGTGCTTTTCTCCTACGACCACTCGTTGTTCTCGTTGTAAATCTGTTCGTTACTGGTAATTTTCTATCTTCTTTACTGAATTCTTTATTTTGTTCTAGGGTTTGGGTTATAGATTAAGGAATAGAACAAATTCTAGGGTTAAGGTCCTTTTTTGTGTCTTATGATAGTAAGCTAATTTTCTCTGAAAGTTTGTATTTTTTCCAATTTATCTCTCTCTCCCATTGCAATTCGTTTGAATTGATTGGTTTTCTGGCATTCATAGCTGTATCTGAGAGTTTTAATTGGAAATTGACTTTTTAGAAAAACTAGGGCAAAAAATTGGGAAACTATGGTACTTGGGGGTAGGATGAATCAAGAGTCTAGGGTTTTACTGAAATCATTTATGAAAATAATTAAAAAGAAGAATCAGATATTGTGCATTTTACTAATGGTTTCAACTTGAAAGACTATTTGGCTTCTTACTGAATTTTCATTGAACTGCATGGAAATTTTTGTTTTATGAATTAAGACATGAAGGATTTTAGGTTTATTCGATTTAGTTGTAATATTGACACCTGAATACATTTTGTAGCTCTGGTAAGTGCCAAATTATTCATTGGAGACAAGGTCACAAGGAAGAATGTCGACCTCCAATTCCCGGTACTCAACCTAATGTTTTACGGAGCACCTCCAGTCGAAAGGCAATATTTGAAGATATTGACAATGATTTAGAGCTCGGCAGCTTGGATGTCAAGCCATATGAAACATCTTATGAGGAAGCTAGATCATTTACACAAAGTCGGTTACCTGAATTTTCAAGTGGCGAGCACTACGATGAAGTTAGGTTCTCAGCAGATGGCAAAGGAGTAGCTGCCATTTCCAAACCTTGCAGCAGGTTGATTGACTGCTCTAAAGCTTCCTCCATTAATAGCTCGATCGATGTTGCTTTTGGAGAATTCCGGGTTTCAAGCATTTCTGATAAATCAGAGGCGATTTTATTGAATAATAGCGAGGGACTTGACAAAAATATCTGTACAAATGACACGAAAATTCCTAAATTACCAGCTTCAAAATTTAACAGCATTGAGGCTTCTGTGAATAGCTTTTCTTGTTCAGCTATTCAAAGTAAGGATAGTACCCGTACGAGTTCTGAAATGGGCAGCGTGGGAACAGCCAGTTCTTCAGGCTCAGGTTTCAGAAGCTCTAAGAGTTCATCAACTTCTGAGCCTTTTAAGATCAAGTTTGATTCCACAAAGGGCACCTTAGGTTCCCTTGAGCCTAGAAATGATCCGAACAGTAAATCTACTCACCCTCCTTCAGTGCAAGGTGGCAATGACATTTTGTCTGGCTCTAGCAACCGGTTACAATTTTCTTTTAACCTCTCTGGGGATGCTGTCTCGATTTTACACTCAGAATGTTCTAAGCCCGAGACTGTGATATCTGAGGTTGAGCGTCCTGTTAAACCGTCTGCTAAACGAACTTCTGTGTCAGAAAAGATAGTTATGCCTCTTGTTACGGAAACACCAATCTTGCATTTTGCAAGGTCAGCTTCTGTTAATAATAACAGGAATAGTAGTTCCAATCTATCAAAGCCTAAAGCAGTCAGATCTTTATCATATCATGATTCTAATGGTCATCTGTCTTCAGCTACTAGAGAACCTTCAGTTTTGAATCGTAGTGTATCAGAGGAAGATAATGTGCAAAAGGTGGCTAGTAAGTTATCTGAAAGTGCACATTATTCACAGAATGCCATCAAAGATTTGAAAGTATATGTGCAAAAATTCAATCAGCAATTTAAAGAGACTAAACTTTTAAAGCATCATGCACCAGCGTTGAGAAGTGATGCTGCCGCAAAGCACAATTATAAGGTTTTTGCACGATCCATTCTGTTCTTGCCTTCTTGGAAAATAGGATTTGCTTTAGGCATTTTGATATATAGTGGATTCATTTTCTTCTCTTTTTTTTTTTTTTTTTTGTAGATGCTGTTTCCGTATGAACTGTTTGTCAAACTTTATAAGAAGGAGAAGGCAGATCTCCAACCATGTGGCCTTACGAACTGTGGTAATAGGTAAAGTAGAAAGTTTCTTCCTCACGAGTGTAGACTTGTAAGCAGACTTGTTTGGGCATATAGTAGTATTGAATTAGCACAACCTACTAAATTTTTCCAGTTCACGAGAGTTCAAAGCAACTTCATTAGTTTCTCATGGTGTTTCTGATATTGTTAGGATTTTTTTTGGCAGCTGTTATGCTAATGCAGTGCTCCAATGCCTGGCATTTACTCGGCCTCTTACTGCTTATTTTCTCCAAGGACTTCATTCGAAAGCATGTATGGGGCTCCTCTTTATGCCATATACGCAATTTTTGTTTATATGGTTCGCCATTTCTTATAATATGGTAACTTAAATTTTGTTTACCTCTATTTGTGACATTTTGTCTTTATCATCCTTCAGGCCCAAAACAAGGATGGTGCTTTACTTGTGAGTTTGAAAATCTAATCCTGAAGGCAAAGGAAGGAATATCTCCTCTTACTCCTATTAGGATTCTATCCCAATTGCAGAACACTGGGAGTCATCTCGGTCAAGGGAGAGAAGAAGATGCCCATGAATTTTTAAGGTAAGGTCGACTTTGAGCAGATTTGAACTGTTCACATCATATTAAGTGGTTTCATTTTGTTGATATTTTTCTTTTTGATTTTTTCGTATTTGGCAGGTATGCGATTGATAAAATGCAATCTGGTTGCCTTAAGGAAGCTGGGATAAATGCAGGCCCAATAGCCGAAGAAACAACTCTTATGGGCCTGGTATTTGGGGGTTATCTTCGATCTAAGGTAATCTAGTGTATTTTAAGGAAATATGTATGCATTCTTATACAGCGGACAATAACCTCCTTATATTGTGTTGAAAGATTGTAGTTTGTCACGAAGTCTACTTAATTGGCAATATGTTTGTTGATTTGTTAACTGGATGTAGATAAAGTGCATGAAGTGCCACGGTAAGTCTGAGAGAAATGAGAGGATGATGGATCTCACGGTTGAGATAGATGGGGACATTGCAACTTTAGAAGATGCCCTTCGACAATATACAGCTACAGAAGTCTTGGATGGACAGAACAAGTATCATTGTAGCAGGTTGGTCAGTTTGCGACGTTATTTAAACTTATGCCTTCCCTCCTCTTCACCTTTACATGATACCAAAAGGTTTCACGAAAGACATGGTTATCAAGTGTTGTCAATTCGTGGAATTCAGTATCCCGCTCCGTTCTGATTTGAGTTGAGTCAATCGAATCAGCCGTCTCAATGTCGGTTAAAACCATCTATATGCTAGATATTGAATTGATAATTTGACATTATGCAGACGGTCGTCTCTGAAATGGCCAATTGTAAGCTATCCCCAATAGACGATCACTCTAGACTCTTCCTAATTGAAATTGGTAGCTCCTGAGTTAGCAATCCATGATACTGAACACTCTATGTGTGACGATTTCCTTGTTGTAAAATGTTGTTTGTACTTGAGAAAATGGTTAGAGTTTTCCTTAGGTTATACGACACAGGTCCTGATGATGAAATTTGGCATGAAAAAGGTTGCCGCATAAATAAGTGAAACTTACCCTAATATCCGTTGGAATTGACGAGATAATAATAATTAGGATGTCATATTGTGAAACACTGGAGCATGAATAGGAATTAGCATTTCGTGATAATGGTCTGTAAAAACCCAAAAACTAAAAAATAGATTGCTTTTCAATGCCCACGATCTCTAACCAGAAACAACTACGCAAAATTAAAATTTCTATCTATATGTTTTTCGTGCAGATAATCAGATACCCAAACGTGTCTTCTATAAGAATTTAAAGAAGCACCAAGCAAGTCATATGCCTTCTTTTGCTATACATAGTTTAAAAATTGTCGGGTTTTTTAGCACTAAGACAGCGTAAGTCATACATTTAGTTTCTTGATGTTCACTGCTGAGAGTTCTCTGTCTCAGATGCAAATCTTATGAGAAGGCTAAAAAGAAGTTGACGGTTTTGGAGGCTCCTAATGTCCTTACGATTGCATTAAAGCGCTTTAAGGTAATTCTAGTAATCAGATTCAAACTCGTGCTTCTCTAGTTTCTTACAGCTCATAGTTCCTTAACTTTGTGTGTTTTCTTTACAGACAGGTAAATTTGGGAAGCTCAATAAAACAGTTCGCTTTCCGGAATATCTGGACTTGGCCTCATATATGAGTGGAAGTAGTGATAAATCGCCTAAATACAGTTTATATGCGGTGGTAGTTCACTTGGATACGATGAATGCTGCATTTTCTGGGCACTACGTTTGTTACGTCAAGAACAGCCAGGGTAAATGGTTCAAGATTGACGACAGTTTGGTATGTTTCAACCACCTGAAGTAATTTAATTTGAAGTCTAGTTTTTGTTATTTATCTTTTTCAGTTCTAGATAATCCCTATTATAATTGGCTCATGTCATTTGTTCTAGGAGATACTATGTCACTACTTAGGAGCAATGTTTTAAAATACGTTTTTCAGCCTCGAGGCGGTGGGCTCTCAAAAAGCGAAGTGGTGCCTCGAGGCGTATGCCTTGATGCGTTAAATACGTAGTTTTATATATATTTACCATAAAAATAGTTTTACAGTGTATAACACTATAATTAGGACTCAGGACTCAGGACTCAGGACTAGAGGTTACCGCTGTCTCGTGCAGCGGGGCTTGTTTGTAGAGGCCTCTGTTTTGACAAATACTCTGTCTGGCCGGAACTCGCTCCTCGACAGCCATAGAAGGGGTTTATTTTTATTAAAATATCCCCTTTTGTGGGTGGTCATCCGTCCCAGGCATGTGCCCATACCGGACCCTTTCCATGGTGAGGTTCTTGTTGGGCAATTTCTGGTCCAACACAACCTGTTGATAACCTATAGTTAGGATTTCCACATTCTAAAAATTTCAAAACTTTGTACTAAAGAATTACTTATGCACTAGCAAGTAGGTCATTTAGCATACCAGCTTTAAGTTCTCATCAGTTTTATACTTGTTTGTGTTTGGTACTTTAGTTCTTACAAAACCCCTCTGATATATAGGTAAAATCTGTGGAGCTTGACGAAGTGTTGTTGGAAGATGCATACATGCTCCTTTATGCAAGGTGAAAATGTCTCCTGAATTTTGCGACCCTTTCCAAGTTATAATCAAATAGTGGTTATGGACATTGAACGTATTTGATTTTCTCATTTTTTTAGGTGCTCGCCTAAGGCTCCAGGTTTAATACGGAGTCCAATTGCAACTCATGAGAGTAAGATAAAGCGAACCAAATCCTCTGAACCATTGTCTTCACTAACAAGACCGCCAAGTTCTGCAGTTTCAAGAACTATCCCTTCAATTGCTCATTGTTGTCATGAAGAAACTTGCCGAATCAACAAGGATCGCTCTGCCAGTTTTGAGAGCATTGATTCATTTGACAGAAAATACCAGAGGATTTCAAGAGGAGGGTATTCATCATCAAGCGACAATTCTTCTCTCTTCAGCTGCTCCGACGAAGGATCGTGCAGTACTGAAAGCACCAGAGACTCATTCAGCACAGATGAATTCCTATCTGATTATATATTTGGCGAAACAGGATATAAATGCCCAATCAGGGTTTCGGAGGACTCAAGTAGTTCTTCGCCATCACCTGAAACAAGTTGGACGAGGGGGATACACCTAGATGACCGGGGAAATCATCCCTTTGCATACTCTGACACAACTAACCGATGTATAAAGTTAAACCATAGTAATAGCAGTAGAGAAGGTAGTGACTTAGAAAGAATAGCAGGGTGGGGTAATTCTTTTGATGTGAGATCTGGTGTTTCATTGAGAAGATCTATTAAAGAAAGAACAACTCAATCTTTTTACTAACATTCAAAAATAGTTATATGCATCAATCAATTGAGATTATCCCATTGGAGTTCGTTTGTGGAATAGTGAGTCATAATTCATACTTGAATCGGTGCAGGGAAATGACAAATTTGTCTGTGGATTAAAGTGTGTTCCAAAATCCGAACCCAAGGATGTAGAGAGAGGGTTCAACTGTTGAATCCCACTTTGACTAGTTGCTAAATCGTGTTTCTCTACTAGGGAGACTAGGGTTCGAATCGTGCTGTTTCAAGAAGGAAAAAAGAAAACTGTTAGAAGAATTAGTCTGGTTTCTCTCTTGAACTTCTCTTTTTCTTGTTCATGTCTCACCTGCTCCTATTGTCAACTTCCTTTGAATGTATGATAATTCTTTACCTCTGCAAGTCGCAGCAATGTCGACGATCTATGATTTCTTGTTTTACTTTGACGATGATCTACTATACCTTGGTGTTACTCTTTTAGTTTCTCTTCTCGCATTCCGCTCCAAGGTGAACGAAAAGGGTAAGAAAAGGAGCTACCCATTACAGGATAAATGAAGAGTGGTTGGTGTAGTAGAGCTTCAATGGGTGCCATCGAGTGGGCTAAATGGCTAGGCAGAACCTTCTATCTGTACTCGACCCACTAAATCTAATGAGTCGGGAATATTGCACTTCTCGGGTGCACCGCCAACTCAATTGGCCTAGGGCGGTTAGGAGCGGATGTGACTAGCGGATTTTCCCAACCATGATTAAATAGTTACGAGGTCAAAATCTAATAGAAACTAGAAAATAGAACTTTGAAACTTGAACATAAATATTACAAGAAAGGTCGTATATAATAACATAAATTCAATTTAAGTTCGAAAGTACGTGGCTAAAACAGATAGTGTACATCAATAAAAATGTATTTATTTTTCCATGTAAGACTTCAAACATGTAAAAGAATTTCTACGAAAGATGCAATCTCCTAACGGTAGCGATATTCAATCTTCTTTGAAGTCATCTTCCTTTTCTTGTCGTAGAAATATGAAAAAAGAATTCATTCCTTGGTTTTAGGACGAAGAAATCTTCTCCTACTACAATAACTTCAAAACCGCTCCACACATCTTATTTTGTACCAAAACTTACAGAAACGGCCTCCTCACTCCAATTATTGACACTCTCCATGTTTATATCACTAAGTATCCGAGTCTTCGCCGTAACTGCTTTTCCCTTGACTTTTTCTCCCCGTCATAAGAGCTATATTTCCGTTGACTTCTAAAAGCATAAGATCACCAGTATAACTACATGGACTCGCAAATGGCTTGGTCAATTGATCTAGAATGAAATAAGGGCTTGCGATGTGTCTAAAAGTTTCAGTTGGAACATCCAACAATAGTATTATGACTTTGTGGTGATAAGTATAGATCATATCTACCACTTGAGATTGAACAAAAGATGTTGTTTGTTGAGTGATGATGTTATGAATTGAAAAAGAGTATTGTGAGTTTATTAGACATATGAAACCATTGAGTGGTTTAAGAGGAATTTGGGAACGCGATGGGACGATAATTTGTTTTAACACTATTCTATTGAGCCAAATTCGGCCAGTACAAACAATTTGCACTTTAGATTGTGCGAGTTTCATCATAGGTCCCTCCCAACCCGACTAGTTACCCCGCTACCCTCATTTTTAATATAATTTCTACCTCAATCAATAGGATTGTTCAATACGTGTCTATGGTACATTTTTTAACTAAGACTGAACCAATCGATTTTACGGTTGAATATACATAGTTTGGGTACTTTCTCTCTTTGTAGATATCTTGTATTTTCATGATTGTAGGTGAGACTTAAATACATACAAGGTCTACGGTTTCCTCACCCAAAAACCTAATTATCAATCTCTCTTACTGGGACACTAGGTATGAAGTATCTAGTGGGACTGTGGGAGCCCAAATTCAGCCAGTACCAACCCTTAGGCTCATAATCCTTCTTTCAGAACAAAATCTTATAGGCCAGGATACAAAATAACGAACCCAGCTTCATTTATGTAAGACATGATCTAAGTAATTCAAAGGTGGGTATTCATGATCCCAATGGCTTGAGTAGAAAAAAAAACCAAGATATTAAACTATATTGATTTGATTCAATTTTTTCTAAATATTTGATACTGAACCTCTAAATTAAGCGGCTGCCTACGTACCCAAATAGAGCATCGTTACTACTCATATAAGGGATTACATTAATCATTTTTACATCAACAAATACACCTGACTTGTCGTAACTCCACACCTAATCTTCGTTTTCCGTCTGTCCGATTTTCTCTTTCCGAATTGAACTAGTTTAATGGCTAGCTGCTGCCGACTACGCACGAAACAATAACAGTAATATCATCAATCTTTCCTCCACAATGATGCTTTCCGAACTTTTCAGACTCAATCTGGAAGGGAGTGCGAACATAAGCGTCGAACGAATTATATAACGCAAGCTCACCTATAATCTCAGCTAACTCCCTTGGCTCTTTTCCTGATTCCTTTGCTTTCTTCACCGTTTCTTCAATATCGCTTTCAAATATGTTGTCAAATAGTCCATCTGTTCCAGCAACTATTATGTCACCTTCTTTTACTTCAATCTTAAGTTTCTGAGCTGAACGGGGACGATCGCATTTCTTGTGATAACCTAGTTGATACGGGCAGTTAAACCCACGTTGCTGTTTTGGAGAACGATAAATTGTATTTCCATCTCTTATTACTAAGAAACCACTATCTCCAACGTTCACTGCTTTCAAACACTGCAAATATCAAACATGTTACAAAGATGAATTTTTTGACCTTGGAAAATGTTATCGAAAGGAATGGGTCATAAAAAATAAAACAGAAAATATAATGTTGTATAAAGTACCTGTTGATTTGTTAGCGTTATGATGCAGGCAGTTGATGATCCTCGCGATGTAGTTTTCCAGTAAGCCTCACTAAGAACACTCTCAAGATCTAACTCATTACCAGTTTTGTTTTCATATCTTTCAACTGCTTTCAGTGCATTCCTCATAAGACCACGCGAGTACTCCCCTGAGTCAATTCCTTCTGTGCTCCAACCACCAACACCGTCTGCGATGCCAATGGTGCACCCATTCTTGCTTATGAAATGTGCATCTTCTCCTTGAGGTTTACTTTTGTTGTCTTTTGGAAGGTAAACTGATCCTGAATTTAGCTTCAACAACTTCTTCTCACTGTTTTTTTTAACAATTATCATCACAAGTAAGCATTTGAAGAAAATTTAACAAAAACTAAAATCTGACACTGGTTTGGATAGTCTCGAGTTAGGTTTCATGTTTGTTTTTTATCTACCGTTCAGACGTTTATGACACTGATTTTATATCCATTTGAGTCAAACATCAAATTAGTTTGAATTAAGAACTCATTGTATGAATTATAAAATAACCTAAAATGACTATTGTGTTCCCGACTAAGACGAATTCAATTCAAACGATTCTGGTTTAGACCCAAATGAAGTCCATGACAGAGTCAAATTTAGACTAGTCAGACTCAAACTAGTCTGATTCAAACAATATGAATAAATATGTAAGTACCTGTGAAATGGGAAGTTTGGAGATGAATGAGTACTGAGAGCAGATCCATTGAAATTTTTTGAACATGATTGACCAGTATGTACAGCTTCTGGCAATAACCCGTTTCTCCGAAAAACCTCTTGATGTTGTATTCTTGACGCGCACATCTTGTGGATCGAACAATCGATAAGTAAAGTTCCACTTGAACACTTTAAATTACTATTGAAATCTTTGATAAATCAGAACTGCAAGAAGACAAAATGTTGAATTAGCAAATTTTCTTGGATATAAAAATATCATACATTGGTAAAAATTGGTTTGTTTCATAAGATGCACAAAACGTCAAACAAAGTGATCGAAAAAATATCAAAGTTTGGATATAAAAATACACAATTTTCTTGCTTTAGCTATTAGAATATTTATTTTTAACTTACTAATGTTTTTCTATGCACGTTTAGTTTTTGTCAGGTGAAGCAAATAGACGTGTCGACATAAGTGACTAAAATAAAATCAAAACGGTATGCTTTAGTAGGTCAAAAACTGTCGTACGTTAATAACTGTCTTGCAAATTAGTTGTAAGATTCATAATTAATCTTGAAAACCATGATAACTACTTTGACTTAGTTCATATGTATGAATTAAATGGTGAACTCTACTTCTAAGAATCGATCCCACAATCTTTTCTATTGGAAGACTAGCACAATTACTAGATTACAAAGCCAGATACATAAATATTAATCTAATGATAAAAACAAAAATTCAGAAGGATACTAACAATTAATACATCATGATATGCCAAATTCTTCATCGAAAACTATACAAAGAAATAATTTTTCATTAAGATAGTTAAAAAATAGCCATGGATTCTTATTTGTTTTAGAGACATTAACTTTTTAAGTTAGTAAAAGAACATAATCGAATCTCATTAAACCTATTATTTATTTCTTTTAATATGTATGAAGGTGATTAAATCTTAATAGTTAACTAATTAATCTATAGAAGGGAAAAAAAGTTTAAGTTATTTGTAGTTGATCTATCTAATTACCTTGTTTTCGATGATTCTTTAATCAAAATTTTCCAAGCACTTGAAATCAGTTTGTGAAGAGGAGAGAGTAGAGTGAACTTTTATACTCAATCAGAAAATGTTTTTTCTAAATTCCAAATATCAAAAATTGAGTTACTAATAAAAAATTAGAAAGTATTCTGCCGGTTTAACAAGTTAGTTATTTTCTTTTTTGGTCCCTTAATTTTTTATCATCGTTTTTTTGGTCCTCTGCTTTTTGTAAAGTCAAAGTTGACTCCGTTTTCTTACAACAATTACTTAACTTTAACAATTGACTTTTTTGTTTCCTCAATTACCCTCTTTCTAAAATTTTGTAAATGAGAAAATTTCCACTTGAACACTTTAAATTACTATTGGAATCTTTGATAGATCAGAACTGCAAGAAGACAAAATGTTGAATTAACAAATTTTCTTGGATATAAAAATATCATACATTGGTAAAAATTGGTTTGTTTCATAAGATGCACAAAACGTTAGACAAAGTGATCGAAAAAGATCAAAGTTTTAATATAACTATACACAATTTTTTGGCCTTAGCTATTAGAATATTTATTTGAATAACTAATGTTTTTCTATAAACCTTTAGTTTTTGTCAGGTGAAACAAATATGGGAAGTTTTATAAGGCCTCCCCAATTTTGTTAAAAGGCCTCCCCATGAACCATTTTACTTGCTAAATTATCACTGAGGGGAGGCCTTTTAACAAAAATGAGGGGGCCCTATAAAATCTCCCAACAAATATACGTATAAAAAGAAGTGACTACATAAAATAAAGGGAAATTTTATAAGGCCTCCCCAATTATGTTAAAAGGCCTCTCATGAACCATTTTACTTGCTAAATTATCACTAAGGGGAGGCCTTTTAACAAAAATGAGGGGGCCCTATAAAATCTCCCTAAAATAAAAACGGTATTCTTTAGTAGGCCAATCAATAAATGTTGTACGTTAAAAATGGTAGTAGAAACTATTTTTTGTTGCATTTGAACTTTTATATGAAGAATTAAAAATGGCTACTCACAAAATAGAAACTATTTTTTGTTTGTGGAAATAAAAAATAGAAACATTTTTTTCACTAAAAATAGAAACTATTTTTTCATATACACACGTCCTTGACAACAAGAAACTGGATCAAAACCCCAATTTTAAGTTTTCAAAAGTAAAAAGGGGTTATTTTTTGGTTGATGATGGGAATTAAGAAAAGTATCTGGGTGCAAAATTTTTAAGGGTGAAAAACAAAAAAAAATTAGCCAAACACACCCTCTAATGTTGCCGACAGAGAATCGCTGGTCGGCTCTTGACTGGCGACTAGTCTCTCTCTCTCTCTCTCTCTCTCTCCGTAATTTCCTCTCTAAGTTCCGGCGAAAGGGAGAGCCCCATCGCTCGAACTCACAGAACACTAAATAAGAAAGACATAGAGCGAGAAGAGGAAGAGGGAAGAAAATAGAAAAAGAGAGAAAAAAGATAGAGAGGAAGAGACGAACTTGGTGGTGAAAATCACCGACGTTAGTGGTGGATGTTGCAGGAGTATAGGGGGTAATTCTTGGTTGAGGAAAAAGAAGATGAAATGTCGATGTGTTTGGAGGAAACAGAATGTTTGAAATTTTTTTGTTTCCACCCAAAACTTTGTACTCCGGATAATTTATTTATATCTCCAAATCACCCACCTATTTTTTTGGTTAAAATTTTTATATTTATATTTTGTTTGAGTAAAACCCTAATACATAGTTTTATTTTTGTTTGTGTAGAATCCTAATTTATTTTGCAACCCTTTTGAAAAAAATTTGTAACTTTTTGCACCCCTTTTGCACAGATGCACCTCTTTTGCAGCAAGATACAACCCTTTTGTAAACCAGGTGTAACCCTCTTGCACACAATTATAAATTACGAATATATTTTTTTCCTTAAAGAAGATAAAATAGATTCACAAAAATGCAACCATAGTGGAAACCAAGATGGTTAACCAGTCAAGGCAGCAAAACAAGAGCAAATTAAGGGCAATTGCAGTAGGCTTAAAGTTTACTCAAGACATCCCAACTCCTAAATATAAAGGCTAATAGGAGTAGTACTACTTCATTCTTGGTTACAAACCCAATGATGTATCAAGCTTTTCACTTGTGTGATTATAATCTCCATGAAAACATCTTTATCATTACCTTTCTCCATTAATTTGTTGTTCCGCTCTAACCAAGTGACCCACATAATGGCAAAAGGGATGCACATACGGATGAAAGATTTTCTATCTGTTATCTTCTTTGAATTTCACTCTATCAATATCTGAGACATGGATTGATTCCAGTAATGAGATGTTGAGAGGGATTAATCGACTCCCAAATTCCAGAAGTGAAAGTGCAAGTTGGAAATGGGTGCATTGATGATTCCCAAATGGATTTTCTACGAGAGCATCTATTAGGAGTCGTGGAGCCATTCTTGATGACGGTATCCATAGTGAGGACTGCATTATGCACTATAGCCCATAGAAAGAAGGAGACCATCGAGGGGATAATACCTTGTTCCGAAACCATTTTGGAATCTTAACTTAAGATTGAGAGATGATGTTGCTTGTTGTTCTAGCTTTTGGTACAATGATTTGACTAAAAATCCTTTGTTGAAAGCATCCACTTTCGAGTATCTACCATTGAATTTGGAGTGGTAGTCGCTTCTGTAGTAATAGTATTAAGGAGGGCAGTGAAAAGACCAATTTCAGAGTTCTTTATCAGACGAGAGAAGTGAAGATTCCAAGAATCATAGCTAAAAAATCTACTTAAATTATCTTCAATCGTTGCAAATTTTCTTGTGGCTCGCCACAATATTGGAAATCTATATCTGAAGTTCCTCTCCCAGTTTAATCATCTAACTAGTAGCTTAACTGTATCCCTTAATTGTTAACCTCTAGTTTTGTATGTTTAAGGATACTTGAGATAATAGAAGAGATGGATCCCGATAGACCCGTATTAAGGGTCACACAACACACGCCCACATGACCTGACTACATGAACATGTCCCCACCGAGAAGATCATGAAGATCTAATTTGAATTAGTTTGAATTAGTCAAGGTTGTTATTATTTTATGTATCTCCCATTGTATATCAACTAAGTAGATAAGCTTACCCATGTAACTATGTATATCCATTATACATTCAATGAAAGTACACAGAGAATTCGATTTTCAATATACATTTCGTTTATTCACTCTTCTACTATCATCTCTCGGCTAAATCTATTAGCCTTAATATCATTGAAAGGTTAATCCTTTCACAACTCGAGAATTTAGAGGCTTTTTGGTCACTAGGGAACCAAATGGAGACTCTTTCGTTATATTTTTCATCAACGATCTTTTTCCATAAGCTCTGAGGCTCTTGCCCATATCTCCAAATCCATTTAACGATTAAGGCGTGGTTCAACAATTCCAAAATTTTTATACCTAAGCCTATTGACTTTTTCTTGATATTTATTTTGGACCAATTTTGTTACGGAAACACCAATCTTGCATTTTGCAAGGTCAGCTTCTGTTAATAGTAACAGGAATAGTAGTTCCAATCTATTAAAGCCTAAAGCAGTCAGATCTTTATCACATGATGATTCTAATGGTCATCTGTCTTCAGCTACTAGAGAACCTTCAGTTTCGAATCGTAACGTATCAGAGGAAGATAATGTGCAAAAGGTGGCTAGTAAGTTATCTGAAAGTGCACATTATTCTCTGAGTGCCATCAAAGAGACTAAACTTTTAAAGCACTATGTAGATGCTGTCGGAAAACAATTATAAGGTTTTTGCTCGATTCATTCTGTTCTTGGAAAATAGGATTTGCTTTAGGCATTTTGGTACCTAGTGGATTCATTTTCTTTTCTTTTTGTAGATGCTGTTCGGCCATATGAACTGTTCGTCAAACTTTATAAGAAGGAGAAGGCAGATCTCCAACCATGTGGTCTTACGAACTGTGGTGATAGGTAAAGTAGAAAGTTTCTTCCTCATGAATGTAGACTTGTAAGCAGAGTATTGAATTAGCATAACCTAATAAATTTTTCCAGTTCACGAGAGTTCAAAGAAACTAACTTCATTAGTTTCTCATGGTGTTTCTGATATCGTTAGGAATTTTTTTGGCAACTGTTATGCTAATGCAGTGCTCCAATGCCTAGCGTTTACTCGGCCTCTTACTGCTTATTTTCTCCAAGGACTTCATTCTAAAGCATGTATGGTGCTCCTCTTTATGCCATATATGTAATTTTTGTTTATATGGTTCGCCATTTCTTATAATATGGTAACTTAAATTTTGTTTACCTTTATTTGTGGCAATTTGTCTCTATCATCCTTCTGGCCCAAAACAAGGATGGTGCTTTACTTGTGAGTTTGAAAATATAATCCTGAAGGCAAAGGAAGGAATATCTCCTCTTACTCCTATTAGGATTCTATCCCAATTGCAGAACACTGGGAGTCATCTCTGTCAAGGGAGAGAAGAAGATGGTCATGAATTTTTCTTTTTGATTTTTCGTATTTGGCAGGTATGTGGTTGATAAAATGCAATCTTGTTCTTCTTCTTCTTTAACTACAACTTCTTTGTAATCAACTTCGTCAACTTGTTCAAACTCTTCTTTTTCTTCTTTTATTACTTCTTCATGGTTGATGGAAATAAGAGGTTGTGAATAATAATAGTTCGGTGGTGGTGTATAATAAGAAGATGGAGGTGATGGTGAATATGGTGGTGAGTACGGTGGTGATGTGAGACATAATTGATGCGGTAAAATTTTATGATTCGAAACAAGGATGTCGTCTCCCGGAATGTCATATGAATCAAATAATTCGACTAGGCATGGATTCTTCCGATCACGACTTGGGTCTAGGTCCAATGAAGGAAAACTACTTCCTTTTTCTTTCTTCGTCGTCGATCGAATTTTTCTGTTTGTGTCAATAACTTCTCCTTCAATATCATCAATTACGGTGACCGGAGTAACATTGGAGAACTGTCTACTTGATTCAATCTTTGTTTCCGTATATGAAAAATATTCATCGAAAGGAAGAAAATCATACTTGAGGATGCTTTTCAATATAACCCAATTATCTATGAATTGTTTACCTTGGTCAATGAGTCTCCATTGCATTGCATTGCATTGAAATCTTCGTAGATTCTTTCGGACATATGTTGTTCAACCAAAAAAACCTTATCTTTGTCATGAACTTCTTGATTTTTGAACCAATCTTCCATGCGTTGAATCCAGAAATTTATATGGAATTGACCTTCAAAGAGTGGAATTTTAGAAACTTGATGAATTTTTCTTTCATCCTTCCGATCCATATAAAATTGAATTGTATCTCTAATTGGATCTCAACATAAACGTGGAAAATTTTTCCAACATTCAGGAGGAGATGTATCCATCAATATTTTGTTGTATTATTTTATTTTATTTTTGTGAGAGAAAAAAAATTTCCAGAATTTTGATGGCTCTGAATACCACTTGATGTAGACGCAGCGGAATTAAAATAAGAACAATAAAATAAACGAAGAACTGTAAAGAAAACGATAAATAAACTAAAACTTAATTAACTTCAATGGTTTTTCTCTTCAATATGAATAACAAACTAGACTAGACCTCCTTTTATAGGATAATAGACTTTCCTAGATAGACTCAAACTAGGATTCCTAAATAATAAAAATACTTAAAACATAGAAACTCCTAAATAAAAGAAATACCAATTTACGGTAACTTCCTAATCCTATACTAACGAAGACCACTATTGTGACCGACCGGGACGTGGGCACGCGTGGACGTGGGCCCACGTGTTATGCGCCTGCATCAGGAAGCTGGGATAAATGCATGTCCAATAGCCGAAGAAACAACTCTTATAGGCCTGGTATTTGGTGGGTATCTTTGATTTAAGGTAATCTAGTATATTTTAAGAAAATATGTGTGCGTTCTTATACAACGGACAATAACCTCCTTATATTGTGTCGAAAGATTGTAGTTTGTTACGAAGTCTACTTAATAGGCAATATGTTTGTTAATCTGTTAACTGGACGTAGATAAAGTGCATGAAGTGCCACGGGAAGTCGGAGAGAAATGAGAGGATGATGGATCTCACGGTTGAGATAGACGGGGACATTGCAACTTTAGAAGATGCCCTTCGACAATATACAACTACAGAAGTCCTGGATGGACAGAACAAGTATCATTGTAGCAGGTTGGACAGAACAAGGTTTCACAAAAGACATGGTTATCAAGTGTTGTCAATTTGTGGAGTTCAGTATCCCGCTCCGTTCTGATTTGAGTTGAATCAATCGAATCATCCGTCTCAATGTCGGTACAAATTTGGCGCTTTAAGGTAATTCTTGTTCTCAGATTCGAACTCGTGCTTCTCTAGTTTCTTCCAGCTCATAGTTCCTTAACTTTGTGTGTTTTCTTTACGGTCTGGTAAATTTGGGAAGCCCAATAAAACAGTTCGCTTTCCGGAAGGACTTGGGCTCATATATGAGTGGAAGTAGTGATAAATCGCCTAAATACAGTTTATACGCCGTGGTAGTTCACTTGGATACGATGAATGATGCATTTTCTGGGCACTACGTTTGTTAATTTAAGAATAACCAGGCAAATGGTTCAAGATTGACGACAGTTTGGTATGTTGCAGCAAAATATTGAGCAACCTCAGATGATCGAGTCAGATTGAAACAATGACGAGCTGTATGACCAGTTCGTCCACAATATTGACAGATAACAACCTATCTGTCTGGTGGAGGTCCAAAAACAGAGGAAAATCCACCATAACCACCACGATGATTGGCTGCATGATGAGACATGAAAATGTCTCATTTGAGTCTCTTGAATTGGATGAGTTAGTCTATCTAGGGCAAGTTACTCTCATGAATTACCTCTTTTTCTACTCAGGTACCTTTTTCAGAGTTACGTGTGCAAAACGGATAAAAGTCGGAGAAATGCAGACTAGGGTATTTTGGTCATTTGTTGATTCTGAATTCAAGGTCAAGATTAGTGCTCGGATGGAAAGTAGAGTTCAAGACGAATCCGTAGGCGAAAACGGAAGTCAAATCGGAGTCCGGATGAATAAAATAGAGCGAGTCAAAGTTCGGGTACAATTTGATATACTAAAAGTCAAGAGGGACACGTGGCATGCATCTGGCAAGAAATCGAATGGACCAGGGAATGCGTGGGCTACTTTCGGTTTATCCAGCGGTACACGGAGCAATTACAGTGACCCGGAATATAAAACCCGACTCGGATGACGTCAGATGACGTCGTCATCTTCTTCTTCCTCTTTCCTTATAACCGAGAGCTGGTTTCTTAAAACCGAGACCACCAAGATTCGATTTTCCGACCGACTAAGAGAAGAAATAGAAAGAAGGACAGAAAAGGAAAGAGAGAAGAGATCTTCGGTTGGAGAAGGAAGGTTATTTTTTTCTTTCTATTTAGAGAGAGAGGGATGAAGATTGATCTCATCTTTGGGAGAGATCAGAGAACAACAGAGAGAGAGAAGGGGAGCCATTATCATCTCACCCTCGGTTTTGAAAAAAGAATTATCATCATCTCTCATTTTCAACTTTTCTTCTTTTGTAATTTTCCTTTTAGTGAGAAGAAAGAGAAGTTACTGAGAGAGAAAGAAAGATTGTAGAGAGAGAGAGAGAGAGAAATTACAGAGAGAGATAAAATAAAGAAAAGAAAAGAAGAAATCCGAATTTCTTTGTTATTTATCTTGTTCTTGCTTTACTGTTCCTGTTAGTGAGAAAGAGAAACAGAGAGAGTGGGAAGAGAGAGAAAATACAGTAGAATGAGGAAGAAACAGGAAGTTAGAGAGAGAAAAAGAGTTGGAGAAGACGAGAAAATCGTTTTCCCTTAAGGCGCGTTTGGCGGATAGACGGGAAAATCAGTAGGAAATCATTTCCAGCTAAGAAAAGTTTAATTCTTTTTCCATTTTCTCTCTTATTCTTCGTATTTATTTTAATCTCATATTATGATAAGCTAACCGTCCATCTAGGGTTGATAATGAAACCATGTTCAATCTCTTAATCGGAGTTTTAACGAAAACATATTCCGGAATGAGGATAGTTCATTATCCGAAATTCTGAGTTTTAAAAGAGTGCTTTAATTTGTCTAAGTATTTGTTCTTAAAAGTAATTTTATGTGGTGAATTCAGAAACCTTAGTCTCTCTCCCTTAGATCATTCCCCCATTTGAGGTCATTTTCATTTCCGTAATTTTATTTTAATGTTTTATTCATTTTATTTTATCACCAAAACCACTTTTAAAAACCAAAAACCGTGTTATTTCCAAGTCTTAGAATAGGTTTCACTTAGTCTCTGAGGAACGAACCGGTCTTTCCGGAAATATTACAACTTGACACCCGTGCACTTGCGGGTCTTAGAATAGGTTTCACCAAAAACTTGATGGGCCTAAAAGGTTACCCTAAATAGGTCTACACCCGCAAGTGCACGGGTGTCAAGTTGTAATTTCCGGTAAGACCGGTTCGTTCCTCAGAGACTAAGTGAAATCTATTCTAAAACCAGGAAATATTAAGATTTTGAAAATGGTTTTGATTTTGAAATGAATAAAATATTAAAATAAAATTACGGAAAGAAAATAAACACAAATGATACAAGGAACTCAAATGGGGGAGATGTCAAATGGGAGAGAGTCTGGGTTTTCTGAATTCACCACATAAAATTAGTTTAAGAACCAATAAGTAAACATTTAATTCTCTTTTTATAACTCAAAATTCAAGGTAATGAACTACCCGAATTCCGGAAAATGTTTTCGTTAAAATCCCGATTAAAACATTGAACATGGTTTCATCATCGACCCTAGATAAAAGACTTAGTCACTCATGGCAAACAAGATAATATTAGCAAGTCTGAAAATAAGAGATAAAGAGGGAAGGAAAACATAACTTTCTCACTGGAAATTGTTTTTCCTGCTGATTTTCCACTCGGACAACCAAACGTGCCCTAAGAGAGAAGTTTTCTCATCTTCCCGGAAATTATTTCTCTCCGGGAAAATTGTTTTCCACAATAGACTTTCTCACTCCACTGTTTTCTCAAACTTCTTCTCCAACCTTTTTCTCTCTCTGTTTTGTTGTAAATCTCTGTCTCTCTTTTAATCTTCAACCAGAGAATCAAGATAAAGAAGATTGAATTTATAAAATAGACAATAATAATCTTTCTCTCTCTACAATTCTTCTCTACCTCATTCTCTGTTTCTTTCTCTCTCAATCTCTGAATCTCTCTGTCTCTCACAAAAAGAAAAATACAGAAGATGAAGAAGAATAAGAAGATGATGATGAACAAAGCTTGATGAAATCAATGCTCTCTGGTTTCCTTTGTTTATTTCTATTCCAACACTTTTCTATCTCTCTCTCTCTCTCTCTCTCTCTCTCTCTCTCTCTCTCTATTTCTATAGATATTTTTGAAGACCAGAGAGGAGGATCAAGTACACCAAACCAACCCCTGTTTCTGTCCCAAGCCGAGATGATTTGCTCCTCTGTTATTCCTCCTCTATATAGCCGATGAGATCAATCTTCATCCCTCTCTCTCTAAATAGAAAGAAAAAAATAACCTTCCTTCTCCAACCGAAGATCTCTTCTCTCTTTCCTTTTCTGTCCTTCTTTCTATTTCTTCTCTTAGTCGGTCGGAAAATCGAATCTTGGTGGCCTCGGTTTTAAGAAACAAGCTCTCGGTTATAAGGAAAGAGGAAGAAGAAGATGATGACGTCATCTGACGTCATCCGAGTCGGGTTTTATATTCCGGGTCACTGTAATTGCTCCGTGTACCGCTGGATAAACCGAAAGTAGCCCAAGCATTCCCTGGTCCATTCGATTTCTTGCCAGATGCATGCCACGTGTCCCTCTTGACTTTTAGTATATCAAATTTTACCCGAACTTTGACTCGCTCTATTTTATTCATCCGGACTCCGATTTGACTTCCGTTTTCGCCTACGGATTCGTCTTGAACTCTACTTTCCATCCGAGCACTAATCTTGACCTTGAATTCAGAATCAACAAATGACCAAAATACCCTAGTCTGCATTTCTCCGACTTTTATCCGTTTTGCACACATAACTCTGAAAAAGGTACCTGAGTAGAAAAAGAGGTAATTCATGAGAGTAACTTGTCCTAGATAGACTAACTCATCCAATTCAAGAGACTCAAATGAGACATTTTCATGTCTCATCACTGCACGACCACCATAACCACGGTAAGATCCTCGACCACCTCCTCTGTTACTTCCTCTTCCTCTTGTGTAACGAGAGGGATTTTGGTGCGGTTGAGGAGAGGGAGAAGAGTTTGTAAACAGAACCGTTGGTTGAGGTGGAGGAGTATTAAGAAGTTCATGGCGAAACTCTTGAGTAAGAAGCTGAGAGTAGAGTTCATCATAAGAAGGTGGTGTTAATCGAGTAGTAATAGAAGTCACGAATGACTCAAACTCAGGACCTAGACCTGAGAGAACAACAAGAAAATGTTCTTGATCAGACACAACATGATCAGCTGAAGAGAGAGAATCAGACAGATTTTTGACTCGAAGAAGATAATCTGAAATACTTGATGAACCCTTTTTGCTGGTTTGAAGCTGGAGTCTAAGATTCATCAGTCTAGCCGAGTTAACTGAAAAAAAATTCTTTCCAGAGCTTCCCACACAGATTGAGAGGTGGTTAGACCAAGAACTTGAGAGAAAATGAGTTCAGTTAAGGTTTCATTGATCCAGGAAAGCAGCATTTGATCAATGCGATACCAGAAAACATAGTCAGGGTTGATCAATGGAGTGGAAGACTGAGAAGAAGGCAAAAACTCAGTTGGAGGAGGACATGAACCATTAACAAACTTGAAGAGATCTTGACTGTGCAAGATGGGAAGCATTTGGCTGCGCCATAGGAGATAGTTGTTTCGGTCAAGTTTGATAGAAATGAGGTTTGAAATGTTAGAGAGGGTGGGAAATGAAAGAGAGGAGGGAACACTTTGGGTAGAACCCACAGTAGGAGAAGAGAGATGTTGAGTTGATTCAGCCATTAAAGAAGAAAAAACCAGAGATGAAAACCAGAGAAGAAGGCAAGACAAGACAAGAGAAAACACTGAAAACAAGAAGAATTTGAGTAACTCTAGGTGGCTCTTGATACCATGTTAATGAAATGGTCAAGATGCCCTAAAAGGACGGCACCACTTCTATCAAATAGACAAAAGATACAAAGTAAGAGGGGCAGAAATACCCTTGACAAATACATAAAATACAAAATACTTGTATACACTTATACCAACCACCTGAAGTAATTTAATTTGAAATCAAGTTTTTGTTATTTATCTTTTTCAGTTCATTTGTTCTAGGAGATACTATGTCACTACTTAGGACTCTGGAATAGAGGTCACCAGTGGCCCGTGCAGCGGCAGCTTGTTGGTAGAGCCCCCTGTTTTGACAAATACTCTGTTTGGCCGGAACCCGCTCCCCGACAGCCATAGAAGGGGTTTATTTTTATTAAATATCCCCTTTTGTGGGTGATCCTCCGTCCCAGGGATGTGCGGCATGTGCCCATACCGGACCCTTTCCATGGTGAGGTTCTTGTTGGGCAATTTCTGGTCCAACACAACCTGTTGAATGTTGATAACCTATAGTTAGGATTTCCACATTCTAAAAATTTCAAAATCTTGTACTCAAGAATTACTTATGCACTAGCAAGTAGGTCATTTAGCATACCAGCTTTAAGTTCTCATCAGTTTTATATTTGTTTCTGTTTGGTACTTTAGTTCTTACAAAACCCCTCTGGAATATAGGTAAAATCTGGGGAGCTTGACGAAGTGTTGTTGGAAGATGCATACATGCTCCTTTATGCAAGGTGAAAATGTCTCCTGAATTTTGTGACCCTTTCCAAGTTATAATCAAATAGTGGTTATGGACATTGAACGTATTTGAACGAAACAGGATATAAATGCCCAATCAGGGTTTCAGAGGACTCAAGTAGTTCTTCGCCATCACCTGAAACAAGTTGGACGAGGAGGATACACCTAGACGACCGGGGAAATCATCCCTTTGCATACTCTGACACAACTAACCCATGTATAAAGTTAAACCATAGTAATAGCAGTAGAGAAGGTAGTGACTTAGAAAGAATAGCAGGGTGGGGTAATTCTTTTGATGTGAGATCTGGTGTTTCATTGAGAAGATCTATTAAAGAAAGAACAACTCAATCTTTTTACTAACATTCAAAAAGTTATATGCATCAATGAATTGAGATTATCCCATTGGAGTTTGTCTTTGGCCCCATTGACTGGTTGCTAAATCGTGTTTCTCTACTAGGGAGACTAGGGTTCGAATCATACTGTTTCAAGAAGGAAAAAAGAAAACTGTTGAAGAATTAGTCTGGTTTCTCTCTTGAACTTCTCTTTTTCTTGTTCATGTCTCACCTGCTCCTATTGTCAACTTCCTTTGAATGGATGATAATTCTTTACCTCTGCAAGTCGCAGCAATGTCGACGATCTATGATTTCTTGTTTTACTTTGACGATGATCTACTATACCTTGGTGTTACTCCTTTAGTTTCTCTTCTCGCATTCCGCTCCAAGGTGAACGAAAAGGGTAAGAAAAGAAGCTACCCATTACATGATAAATGAAGAGTGGTTGGTGTAGTAGAGCTTCAATGGGTGCTATCGAGTGGGCTAAATGGCTAGGCAGAACCTTCTATCTGTACCCGACCCACTAAATCTAATGAGTCGGGAATATTGCACTTCTCGGGTGCACCGCCAACTCAATTGGCCTAGGACGGTTAGGGGCGGATACGACTAGCGGATTTTCCCCAACCATGATTAAATAGTTACGAGGTCAAAACCTAATAGAAACTAGAAAATAGAACTTTGAAACTTAAACATAAATATTACAAGAAAGGTCGTATATAATAACATAAATTCAATTTAAGTTCGAAAGTACGTGGCTAAAACAGATAGTGTACATCAATAAAAATGTATTTATTTATTTTTCCATGTAAGACTTCAAACATGTAAATGAATTTCTACGAAAGATGCAATCTCCTAACGGTAGCGATATTCAATCTTGTTTGAAGTCATCCTCGTTTTCCTGTCGTAGAAATATGAAAAAAGAATTCATTCTTTGGATTTAGGACGAAGAAATCTTCTCCCACTACAATAACTTCAAAACCGCTCCACCCATCTTATTTTGTACCAAAACTTACAGAAACGGCCTCCTCACTCCAATTATTGACACTCTCCATGTTGTTTATATCACTAAGTATCCGAGTCTTCACCGTAACTGCCTTTCCCTTGACTTTTTCTCCCCGTCATAAGAGCTAAATTTCCGTCGACTTCTAAAAGCATAAGATCACCAGTATAACTACATGGACTCGTAAATGGCTTGGTCAATTGATCTAGAATGAAATAGTATTTTGACTTTGTGGTGATAAGTGTAAGCTAACCAGAAAATGGAAACACTAATAAGAAAATCATATATACCAATGTTATATGAGAATTCAATCTCTCTCCAACTATTTGTATTTTGGCCTAATGTAAAGATCTCATAAATTTGAACCCGTACTGTGGCCAGATTTTATTAGTACTTTTTCCTCCTTGGATAACCACTTGAGATTGAACAAAAGATGTTGTTTGTTGAGTGATGATGTTATGAATTGAAAAAGAGTATTGTGAGTTTATTAGACATATGAAACCATTGAGTGGTTTAAGAGGAATTTGGGAACGCGATGGGACGATAATTTGTTTTAACACTATTCTATTGAGCCAAATTCGGCCAGTACAAACAATTTGCACTTTAGATTGTGCGAGTTTCATCATAGGTCCCTCCCAACCCGACTAGTTACCCCGCCACCCTCATTTTTAATATAATTTCTACCTCAATCAATAGGATTGTTCAATACGTATCTATGGTACATTTTTTAACTAAGACTGAACCAATCGATTTTACGGTTGAATATACATAGTTTGGGTACTTTCTCTCTTTGTAGATATCTTGTATTTTCATGATTGTAGGTGAGACTTAAATACATACAAGGTCTACGGTTTCCTCACCCAAAAACCTAATTATCAATCTCTCTTACTGGGACACTAGGTATGAAGTGTCTAGTGGGACTGTGGGAGCCCAAATTCAGCCAGTACCAACCCTTAGGCTCATAATCCTTCTTTCAGAACAAAATCTTATAGGCCAGGATACAAAATAACGAACCCAGCTTCATTTATGTAAGACATGATCTAAGTAATTCAAAGGTGGGTATTCATGATCCCAATGGCTTGAGTAGAAAAAAAACCAAGATATTAAACTATATTGATTTGATTTAATTTTTTCTAAATATTTGATACTGAACCTCTAAATTAAGCGGCTGCCTACGTACCCAAATAGAGCATCGTTACTACTCATATAAGGGATTACATTAATCATTTTTACATCAACAAATACACCTGACTTGTCGTAACTCCACACCTAATCTTCGTTTTCCGTCTGTCCGATTTTCTCTTTCCGAATTGAACTAGTTTAATGGCTAGCTGCTGCCGACTACGCACGAAACAATAACAGTAATATCATCAATCTTTCCTCCACAATGATGCTTTCCGAACTTTTCAGACTCAATCTGGAAGGGAGTGCGAACATAAGCGTCGAACGAATTATATAACGCAAGCTCACCTATAATCTCAGCTAACTCCCTTGGCTCTTTTCCTGATTCCTTTGCTTTCTTCACCGTTTCTTCAATATCGCTTTCAAATATGTTGTCAAATAGTCCATCTGTTCCAGCAACTATTATGTCACCTTCTTTTACTTCAATCTTAAGTTTCTGAGCTGAACGGGGACGATCGCATTTCTTGTGATAACCTAGTTGATACGGGCAGTTAAACCCACGTTGCTGTTTTGGAGAACGATAAATTGTATTTCCATCTCTTATTACTAAGAAACCACTATCTCCAACGTTCACTGCTTTCAAACACTGCAAATATCAAACATGTTACAAAGATGAATTTTTTGACCTTGGAAAATGTTATCGAAAGGAATGGGTCATAAAAAATAAAACAGAAAATATAATGTTGTATAAAGTACCTGTTGATTTGTTAGCGTTATGATGCAGGCAGTTGATGATCCTCGCGATGTAGTTTTCCAGTAAGCCTCACTAAGAACACTCTCAAGATCTAACTCATTACCAGTTTTGTTTTCATATCTTTCAACTGCTTTCAGTGCATTCCTCATAAGACCACGCGAGTACTCCCCTGAGTCAATTCCTTCTGTGCTCCAACCACCAACACCGTCTGCGATGCCAATGGTGCACCCATTCTTGCTTATGAAATGTGCATCTTCTCCTTGAGGTTTACTTTTGTTGTCTTTTGGAAGGTAAACTGATCCTGAATTTAGCTTCAACAACTTCTTCTCACTGTTTTTTTTAACAATTATCATCACAAGTAAGCATTTGAAGAAAATTTAACAAAAACTAAAATCTGACACTGGTTTGGATAGTCTCGAGTTAGGTTTCATGTTTGTTTTTTATCTACCGTTCAGACGTTTATGACACTGATTTTATATCCATTTGAGTCAAACATCAAATTAGTTTGAATTAAGAACTCATTGTATGAATTATAAAATAACCTAAAATGACTATTGTGTTCCCGACTAAGACGAATTCAATTCAAACGATTCTGGTTTAGACCCAAATGAAGTCCATGACAGAGTCAAATTTAGACTAGTCAGACTCAAACTAGTCTGATTCAAACAATATGAATAAATATGTAAGTACCTGTGAAATGGGAAGTTTGGAGATGAATGAGTACTGAGAGCAGATCCATTGAAATTTTTTGAACATGATTGACCAGTATGTACAGCTTCTGGCAATAACCCGTTTCTCCGAAAAACCTCTTGATGTTGTATTCTTGACGCGCACATCTTGTGGATCGAACAATCGATAAGTAAAGTTCCACTTGAACACTTTAAATTACTATTGAAATCTTTGATAAATCAGAACTGCAAGAAGACAAAATGTTGAATTAGCAAATTTTCTTGGATATAAAAATATCATACATTGGTAAAAATTGGTTTGTTTCATAAGATGCACAAAACGTCAAACAAAGTGATCGAAAAAATATCAAAGTTTGGATATAAAAATACACAATTTTCTTGCTTTAGCTATTAGAATATTTATTTTTAACTTACTAATGTTTTTCTATGCACGTTTAGTTTTTGTCAGGTGAAGCAAATAGACGTGTCGACATAAGTGACTAAAATAAAATCAAAACGGTATGCTTTAGTAGGTCAAAAACTGTCGTACGTTAATAACTGTCTTGCAAATTAGTTGTAAGATTCATAATTAATCTTGAAAACCATGATAACTACTTCGACTTAGTTTATATGTATGAATTAGATGGTGGACTCTACTTCTAAGAATCGATCCCACAATCTTTTCTATTGGAAGACTAGCACAATTACTAGATTACAAAGCCAGATACATAAATATTAATCTAATGATAAAAACTAAAATTCAGAAGGATACTAACAATTAATACATCATGATATGCCAAATTCTTCATCGAAAACTATACAAAGAAATAATTTTTCATTAAGATAGTTAAAAAATAGCCATGGATTCTTATTTGTTTTAGAGACATTAACTTTTTAAGTTAGTAAAAGAACATAATCAAATCTCATTAAACCTATTATTTATTTCTTTTGATATGTATGAAGGTGATCAAATCTTAATAGTTAACTAATTAATCTATAGAAGGGAAAAAAAGTTTAAGTTATTTGTAGTTGATCTATCTAATTACCTTGTTTTCGATGAGTCTTTAATTAAAATTTTCCAAGCACTTGAAATCAGTTTGTGAAGAGGAGAGAGTAGAGTGAACTTTTATACTCAATCAGAAAATGTTTTTTCTAAATTCCAAATATCAAAAATTGAGTTACTAATAAAAAAATAGAAAGTATTCTGCCGGTTTAACAAGTTAGTTATTTTCTTTTTGGTCCCTTAATTTTTTATCATCGTTTTTTTGGTCCTCTGCTTTTTGTAAAGTCAAAGTTGACTCCGTTTTCTTACAACAATTACTTAACTTTAACAATTGACTTTTTTGTTTCCTCAAGTTCTTTCTAAAATTTTGTAAATGAGAAAATTTCCACTTGAACACTTTAAATTACTATTGAAATCTTTGATAGATCAGAACTGCAAGAAGACAAAATGTTGAATTAACAAATTTTCTTGGATATAAAAATATCATACATTGGTAAAAATTGGTTTGTTTCATAAGATGCACAAAACGTTAGACAAAGTGATCGAAAAAGATCAAAGTTTTAATATAACTATACACAATTTTTTGGCCTTAGCTATTAGAATATTTATTTGAATAACTAATGTTTTTCTATAAACCTTTAGTTTTTGTCAGGTGAAACAAATATACGTATAAAAAGAAGTGACTACATAAAATAAAAACGGTATTCTTTAGTAGGCCAATCAATAACTATTGTACGTTAAAAATGGTAGTAGAAATTACATGTAAAATTCGTAATTAATCGTGGAAACCATGATAACTACTTCGACGTTGTTTATAAGTATAAGTTAAATGGTAATCTCTTCCTCTAAGAAGTAAGAATCGATCCCACAACCTCTTTTTATTGGAATACTAGCACAGTTACTAGATTAATCTACTTTCCATAGACCTCTATATTCTCAAGAACAATTATTTTCATATTTGTACAACAAAAATAGAAAAACACTTAAGTTAAGAAGGATACTAACAATACATACCTTGTTTTCGATGATTCTGTAATCAAAACTTTCCAATCACTCCAAATGGCGTATGAGTTTGAAGAGGACAGAGAGAGTCAATTGAACTTTTATATTTTTTTTTGTTGCATTTGAACTTTTATATGAAGAATTAAAAATGGCTACTCATAAAATAGAAACTATTTTTTGTTTGTGGAAATAAAAAATAGAAACGTTTTTTTCGTTAAAAAGTAGAAACATTTTTTTCATTAAAAAATAGAAACTATTTTTTCATATACACACGTTCTTTTTTTTTTGATGAAAATATACACACGTCCTTGACAACAAGAAATTGGATCAAAAACCCAATTTTAAGTTTTCAAAAGTAAAAAAGGGTGGTGATTTGGGGAATTAATAAAAGTACCGGGGGTGCAAAATTTTTAAGGGTGAAAAACAAAAAAAATTAGCCAAACACACCCTCTAATGTTGCCGACAGAGAATCGCCGGTCGGCTCTTGACCGGCGACAAGTCTTTCTCTCCTCCTTCTTTCTCTTTCTGTGATTCCCTCTCTAAGTTCCAGCGAAAGGGAGAGCCCCATCGCTCGAACTCACAGAACACTAAATAAGAAAGACATAGAGCGAGAAGAGGAAGAGGGAAGAAAATAGAAAAAGAGAGAAAAAAGATAGAGAGGAAGAAACGAACTTGGTGGTGAAAATCACCGACGTTAGTGATGGATGTTGCCGGAGTATAGGGGGTCGCTAGAATTCTTGGTTGAGGAAAGAGAAGATGAAATGTCGAAGTGTTTGGAGGAAACAAAATGTTTGAATTTTTTTTTGTTTCTACCCAAAACTTTGTACTCCCGGATAATTTCTTTATATCTCCAAATCACCCACCTATTTTTTTGATTAAAATTATATATTTATATTTTGTTTGAGTAAAACCCTAATACATAGTTTTATTTTTGTTTGTGTAGAATCCTAATTTATTTTGCAACCTTTTTGAAATAAAATTGTAACTTTTTTGCACCCCTTTTGCACAGATGCACCTCTTTTGCAGCAAGATACAACCCTTTTGTAAACCAGGTGTAACCCTCTTGCGCACAATTATAAATTACGAATATATTTTTTTCCTTAAAGAAGATAAAATAGATTCATTGATAAGAAGAACAAAAATGCAACCATAGTGGAAACCAAGATGGTTAACCAGTCGAGGCACCAAAACAAGAGCAAGTTAAGGGCAATTGCAGTAGGCTTAAAGTTTACTCAAGACATCCCAACTCCTAAATATAAAGGCTAATAGAAGTAGTACTACTTCATTCTTGGTTACAAACCCAATGATGTATCAAGCTTTTCACTTGTGTGATTATAATCTCCATGAAAGCATCTTTATCATTACCTTTCTCCATTAATTTGTTGTTCCGCTCTAACCAAGTGACCCATACAATGGCAAAAGGGATGCACATACGGATGAAAGATTTTCTATCTGTTATCTTCTTCGAATTTCACTCTATCAATATCTGAGACATGGATTGATTCCAGTAATGAGATGTTGAGAGGGATTAATCGACTCCCAAATTCCAGAAGTGAACGTGCAAATTGGAAATGGGTGCATTGATGATTCCCAATTGGATTTTCTAAGAGAGTATCTATTAGGAGTTGTGGAGCCATTCTTGATGACGGTATCCGTAGTGGGGATTACATTATGCACTATAGCCCATAAAAAGAAGGAGACCATCGAGGGGATAATACCTTGTTCCGAAACCATTTTGGAATCTTAACTTAAGATTGAGAGATGATGCTGCTTGTTGTTATAGCTTTTGGTACAATGATTTGACTAAAAATCCTTTGTTGAAAGCATCCATTTTCGAGTATCTACCATTGAATTTGGAGTAGTAGTCGCTTCTGTAGTTATAGTATTAAGGAGGGCAGTGAAAAGACCAATCTCAGAATTCTTTATCAGACGAGAAAAGTAAAGATTCCAAGAATCATAGCTAAAAGATCCACCTAAATTATCTTCAATCGTTGCAAATTTTTTTGTGGCTCGCCACAATATTGGAAATCTATATATCAAGTTCCTCTCCCAGTTTAATCGTCTAACTAGTAGCTTAACTGCTAACCCTTGTTAACCTCTAGTTTTGTATGTTTAAGGATACTTGAGATAATAGAAGAGATGGATCCCCATAGACCCGTATTAAGGGTCACACAACTCACGACCACATGACCCGACTACATGAACATGTCCCCACCGAGAAGATCAAGAGAAGATCATGAAGATCTAATTTGAATTAGTTTGAATTAGTCAAGGTTGTTATTATTTTTTGCATCTCCCATTGTATATCAACTTAGTAGATAAGCTTACCCATGTAACTATATATACCCATTATACATTCAATGAAAATACACAGAGAATTCGATTTTCAATATACATTTCGTTTATTCACTCTTCTACTATCATCTCTCGGCTAAATCCATTAGCCTTAATATCATTGAAAGGTTAATCCTTTCACAACTCGAGAATTTAGAGGCTTTTTGGTCCCTAGGGAACCAAATGGAGACTCTTTCGTTATATTTTTCATCAACGATCTTTTCCATAAGCTCTGAGGTTCTTGCTCATATCTCCAAATCCATTTAACGATTAAGGCGTGGTTCAACAATTCCAAACTTTTTATAACCTAAGTATAAGAAAAGAGAATTGTAATGATTTGTATTGATTTTCATAGCTATTACATAAGATCATTATAAGGAGTAGTACAAGAGAAAAGTTTAAGCAATTGAACAATGTGGGACTATATTTCTGACATTCCCCCTCAAACGAATGACTTTTGCTAGTGAAAAATTCATGAGTTTGCTAAACAAATTTGTAGATTTTGACTTGATTTTGATATGGAGCATCATTGTGAGGTTGCTATGTTGTTGTTTGTTGTTGATTTTCTTTTCTCCATGTGAAGAAAAGTTGGCACCATTGCCAGGTTTGGTTGATTTTGATGTTGATTTTGATTTTGCTTTTCTCCACTTGAAGAAAAGTTGGCACCATTGCCAGGTATTGACAATTACTAACCATTGTCCGGTTGACAATTACTAACCATTGTCCGGTTTTGGAGATCTTCCTACCTTGGTTTTTAATAGCCCTCACACATGATTATTACTCCAACACCATCAAAGTAATTCAAGCCTTTGATCTACTTGGTTTTATGTGTTGTTGAACATAAACACTAACAATCATCAATCTTTACCTTCCCACTTCTATTCTTCATTTATACTCTCTCTTATCTCCTCTTTGTTTGATCTTATAGAAAATATAATGGAACCAAGTAGCATACTAAAAGAACAAACATTTGAGAGTTCTCATCTTGGATATAAGAAGTATGAGCAAATCAAGTAAGAGAATTAACTCTTTTGCCATAAAGGAACCCACGTACATGTTTTCAAACATCAAAAGAAACCATCTTTGAAAATAAGCATGATTTCTTTGATACATTCTATCAAACACTTCATGTGCATCATATTGGAAATCAAGATTTTGGACAACTATAAGTATAGCTTCAAGATAAACATGGGATATAACTATTCTAACAAGAAATCAATGAATTCTTTTCCCCCTCTCTAATAGCTTTCCAATTTCTCTCAAAATATAACTTCATGGACCATGGATACACATAGATTTGATGTTGTGGAGGACTTGACATTTGAAATGTTTGAGATCATTGAAGAGTATATCATGTGATTTCTTCAACAAATCACTCTTGTTTGGCACTTTCATCTTCTTGTTAATCTTCATCATCTTCAAATACTATTGAGAAAAGTATTGAAGAATGATTAGATCTCAACAATAGAAAAGAATTACTCTTATTGAAAAAGAAAAAAAAACACTAAACTTGAACTAAAAACCGATAAAAGTCCGGCGGACGGTAGCCATTAATGGGATTACCGCCGCCGCCGAACGGAAGACTCTATTGACTAACCCAAGAAAAAAAACCTAGAAGCTCTTATACCATGTAAGAAAAGAGAATTGTAATGATTTGTATTGATTTTCATAGCTATTACATAAGATCATTATAAGGAGTAGTACAAAGAAAAGTTTAAGCAATTGAACTATGCGGGACTACATTTCTAACACTAAGCCTATTGACTTTTTGTTGATATTTATTTTGGACCAATCTTGTTACGGAAACACCAATCTTGCATTTTGCAAGGTCAGCTTCCGTTAATAATAACAGGAATAGTAGTTCCAATCTATTAAAGCCTAAAGCAGTCAGATCTTTATCACATCATGATTCTAATGGTCATCTGTCTTCAGCTACTAGAGAACCTTCAGTTTCGAATCGTAACGTATCAGAGGAAGATAATGTGCAAAAGGTGGCTAGTAAGTTATCTGAAAGTGCACATTATTCTCTGAGTGCCATCAAAGAGACTAAACTTTTAAAGCACTATGTAGATGCTGTCGGAAAACAATTATAAGGTTTTTGCTCGATTCATTCTCTTCTTGGAAAATAGGATTTGCTTTAGGCATTTTGGTACCTAGTGGATTCATTTTCTTTTCTTTTTGTAGATGCTGTTCGGCCATATGAACTGTTCGTCAAACTTTATAAGAAGGAGAAGGCAGATCTCTAACCATGTGGTCTTACGAACTGTGGTGATAGGTAAAGTAGAAAGTTTCTTCCTCATGAATGTAGACTTGTAAGCAGAGTATTGAATTAGCACAACCTAATAAATTTTTCCACAACCTAATAACTTCATTAGTTTCTCGTGGTGTTTCTGATATCGTTAGGAATTTTGTTGGCAACTGTTATGCTAATGCAGTGCTCCAATGCCTAGCGTTTACTCGGCCTCTTACTGCTTATATTCTCCAAGGACTTCATTCTAAAGCATGTACAGGGCTCCTCTTTATGCCATATACGTAATTTTTGTTTGGGTTATTTCTCTAATAGCTCCCAACTTTGTGACCGTTTCCTGCCTAGCCCCCTACTTTATCCAAAATACCCAGATGACCCCCTTTTGCAGATTATGTTATAACACCGTTAACCAGTCATCATTTCTCTCTCCTCCATCTCATCACCTCTCTCTGCCACCTAACCTTCTCGCCACCTCATCGTCTTCACCGGCGACGGTCGACGGCCGGCCAATTTTTCGGCCGACGACCTTCAAACATAAAATTTTTTTATCTTTTTTCCTCTCTCCTCTTTCTCTCTCTAAATTTTTTTTTTCAAAATCCCTCATCTCTCTCTCTCTAGATCTGGTTCACCAAATCTAGATGGTCTGTTCGCAGGCCATTAAAGGTCTAGTGAGAGAAAGAGATGAGAGATTTTGAAAAAAAATCGAGAATGGGAGTCAACGTAATACATATTTTCATTTTGGAGGTGTAGTCCTGATATGGCTAAAATACTGGGGTCAATTACTAAATAACCCTATTATGTATCATCAAAGACGATAATAGTTATATCGTCAACCATTCCTCCTTCAAATTTTTCAGGCTCAATCTGTAAGGGAGTTTGAGCATAATTATCGAATGAATTATACAATGCAAGCTCATTGATACTCTCAACGAACTCCCATGGTTTTTCCTTTCGTGAGTCTTTTCCTTTCTTCACTGTTTCTCTAATCTCACTTTCAAACATGTTGTCAAACTGTCTATATGTTCCATGTTTCTGAGATAAACAAACTGATCTCAATTCTTGTGATAACCTAGTTGATACAGACTATTACACCCATGTTTTTTGTTTTAGTGAACGATAGGGGTGAGCAACGGTCAGCCGAACCGACCAGACCGAACTCGGCCGAACCAGACTGAATGGTTTTTAGGCCGAACCGAATAGTATTCGGCTCGGCTCGGCTGAAAAACCGATCAACCGATCGAAGTTTGGTTTGGCTTCGGCTTGAGATTTTGAAAACCGCCAAAACCGAACCGACCAAACTACATATATTTATCATACATATATATATATATATATATATCGTATAAAATAATACTAAAAATAAGTATTTAAAAGTTGAAACTAAATAGTAAATAGGGATTGGAAATTAACAAATGAATATTCTACGGATTGAAACCTTTAATAGAATAAAGAGTTCCATTGAATAACAAGTTTCTATTTGTTTTGTCCTTAAGTGAAAAGGTTAAAATCTAACCTAATTTAATATAGTTTTCAACTATTCTTCTTGCCGCCTCCTGTGAGGTGTGAAGTCTTAAAACATCAAAGCTCCCAATCTCCCATCAAACTAATACACCAATATTCAAGTTTTATATACTTGTTTGACCTTTGTGCATGGAATTTATCTTTTTAAGTTATTTATGTGTCTATGACGGACAATTGAACTTAGATATATGGTTGTTGAAAGATTTTAGTTATTTTCTGCCTAATACGTTATCTCTTTACGTTTTGATTGGAATTACATTGTTAAACATTATCATTTTCAATAATTTCATTTTTCTCACGTTTTATTTAGTTTATTGTGTTCGGCCGGACCGACCAACCGAAGTCAATCGAACCAAACCGAACCGGGCCGAACGAAGTCGGCTGGCAATTTGATCGGCTCGGCTTCGGCCGGTGATCTAGCCAAACCGCCATTGATTGGTTCGGCTTCGGCCGGACTCTAAATGATCGGCAACCGACCGCTGCTCACCCCTAGTGAACGATAACTCGCAATTCCATATCTCATTACTACGGAACCGCTATCTCCAATATTCACAGCTTTTAGACACTACAAACATAAAATATATTAATGACATGAATCATTTGACCTTAGAGAAAATGCAAGTACCGAGCATTTGGACCTACCGATATTTGCACATTTTAGTCCAAAGGTGGAGATAAGTCTTGTGTAATCACTTCGTAAAAGCTGGTATTGAATGATGATTAACTTATCAAGAATGAACAAAACCCTCGGCCTTGCGGTTGCGGGAAATTGACGGGCACGATATGGACATCTCCGAACGAATGGTCTTTAAGTGCATTCTTGATAAAATCTGTTAAGTACTCTCCTTAATAAATTCCTTGTTTGCTCCAACCACCAACACTATTTGTTTTGGCAATGGTGCATATATTCTTGCTAATGAAATGTGCATCTTCTCCTTGAGGTTTACTTTTGTTGTTTTTCGGGAGGTATGATGATCCTGAAATAAACGGGTGTTATATTGGCACAAACTCGTTACAACTGTTGTTTGTTTGACACAAACTGTTGTTTTTTATAGTTTGAGACAAACTGGTGTTACATCGATACGAACGTATTTTCTTTTGTGATTAACCTAACTTGTTTGGACTTAAACAAGTATTAAGTTTTTGACAAAATGGTGTTACATTGATACAAATCGTTGTTTGTTTGATACAAATTTAATATAAATTGTTGTTTGTTTGATACAAATTTGATACAAATTGTTGTTTGTTTGATACAAGTTGTTGTTTGTTTGATACAAATTTAATCTAAATTGTTGTTTATTTGATACAAATACACTCAAGTGATCCGGTTTTGTGATAATTATGATAAAAGATGATATGTAAATTTGATATATTTTATAATTTGATTTGACTTTGATACAAGGACCAAAGTGACCTTTAATGGAGTATTGTTTAAAAAAAATAAAGTATTAAAATATAGAAAGTATTTTGACTTGATATATGGACCATAATTAACTTATCAAGAATGAACAAAACCCTCGACCGTGCGGTTGCACGAAATTGACGGCACAATATGGACATCTCCGAACGAAGGTCTTTAAGTGCATTCTTGATAAAAACACGTAAGTACTCTCCTTAATCAATTCCTTGTTTGCTCCAACCACCGTCACTATTCATTATGGCAATGGTGCATGTATTCTTGCTAATGAAATGTGCATCTTCTCAAGGTTTACTTTTGTTGTCTTTTGGAAAGTATGATGATCCTGAAATAAACGGGTGTTATATTGGCAAAATTTGGTACAACTGTTGTTTGTTTTACAAACTGTTGTTCTTTCATATATATAGTTTGAGTAGGGGTGAGCAAAAACCGAACCAATTGGCCGAACCAAACCAAGTCGAACCGCACCAATCGATTTTTGAGCCGAACCGATTACCATTCGACTCGGTTCGGCCGAAAAACCGAATAACCCAAAATCGGTCTGGTTTGGCCTCGACTTGAGTTTTTAGAAACCGCCCAAACCGAACCGACCGAACTCTAAGGAAAAATGAAATAATAATTTTGTACAGTTAGAAAGTTTTAAACTAAAAGGAAAAAAAAAATTAAAAAACCCTAATCTAAGACTTTCATACTATTATCCATCCTCCTTCCTAGTTGTTGTTGTCGCCTTCATCAACCACCTATTCAACTTGATTGAAATGTTTTAAATGTAAGTCTTCACTGATTTTCTATTTACCACAACTCATTCTTAAAATTATAAATTTTGTATTCACACTTCTACTTTTTTTTTTTTGTAATGGTGGAAAATACGATGAATTTTTAATTTTCATTCTCGGCATATGTAATGGTGGTAAATTATGATGGGTTCTTAATTTTTATTTTCGACATATGCAATGAAATGAAAAACATTAGTTTACAATTTTCTCTAAATTGTGTTCGGCTAACCGATCAATCGAACTCAACCGAGCCGAACCAAACCGAATCGAACCACGTCGGCCGGCCGAATGATCGGCTCGACTTCGGCCGACGATTTAGTCAAACCGTCACTTATTGATTCGGCTTCGGCTTGAGCCAAAACCGAAAAAAACCGACTGATGCTCACCCCTAAGTTTGAGGCAAACTGGTGTTACATTAATACAAACTTGATACAAACGTATTTTTTTTGCGATTAATCTAACTTGTTTTGACTTAAACATGCAAGTATTAATTTTTGACATTAATATAAATTGTTGTTCATTTGATACAAATTGTTGTTTGTTTGATACAAACGACTGTTTGTTTGATACAAATACACTGAGCTGGTCCTATTTTGTGAAGATTATGATCAGAGATGATAGATAGTTGTTGATGGCAATAAAAGGTAAATTTGATATATTTTATAATTTTGATTTGACTTTCATATAAGACCCAATTTTAAGTTTTTAACAGCGTTCACCAGACTCTGGTAGAGTGGTTGGACACCCCTTTTAAGTCCGTGAAGTCATGGGATCGAGTCTCAATGGAAGCAGTTTGTCATCAAGATTTATCCCATGTAATTTAGGTTATAAATAAAATAAATAATGTGATAACATGTTATTTTTTTTTGGTTAAAAATCTAATATTTGTATTATGTTTGGTTAAAAACATAAATATTTATATTTTGATTGAGTAAACCCCTAATATATTTTGCAACTCTTTTAATTTTTTTTTACAAACAGTTGTTAATCTTTCGCAACCAACTACAGTTCTTTTATAAACCAGTTGCCACCCTATTACAAGCAATTACAAATCACGAATATATTCTTTTTAAAGAAGGTAATATAGATTCATTGATAAGAAGAACAAAAATACAACCACGATGGAAAGCAAGATGGTTAACCAGCCAAGACACCAAAACAAGAGCAAGCTGAGGGAAATTACATTAGGCTTAAATCATGTTCAAAACATCCCAACTCCTCGTATAAAGGCTAAAAGGAGCAGTACTATTCCATTCTTGATTACATGCTCAATAATGCACCAAACTTTTCACTTGTGTGATCATATTCTCCATCGAACCTTTATCCATTAATTTGTTTTTCTGCTCTAACCAAGTGGCCCATACAATGGAAGGAAGGATGCACATTCATATGAAAGATTTCATAAATTTTACCCTCTCCGGATTCCACTGTGCTAAAACCGGAGAGATGGATTGATTGCTAGTAATGAGATGCTAGGAGGGATTAATTGACTCCCAAATTTTAGAAGTGAACGGGCAAGTGAAAAAAAGGTGTGTCGATGATTCCCAATTAGATTTGCAAAGAGATCATCTATTAGGAGTCGTGGAGCCATTCTTGATGATGTTATCCATATTGAGGACTGCATTATTCACTATAGCCCATAGAAGGAAGGAGACCTTCGAGGGGATAACCTTGTTCATAGGGATGTCAACACGGCGGGTTTGGGACGGTTCATCCCCTTCCCAACTCCGTCACGTTAGTAATAGGGTTTTACCATAATCGTCCTAATAATAAATCAGGGTGGATATTCAATTACCATACCCGCCCCAATCAACAATTGTAAACCATTACTGCATCGCCCCGCCCCGTTTAATATGAAATGAGTAGGATTGAGTCGGGTCGGGTTCAAACAAAATATTTTGTATTTTATTTCACAAAAATTATTTTAGCTTGAAGTAACATAACAATCACCAACAAAATTTTATAAGACTTTGAGTTTATCAATAATAAACACTACAAAAACAAAATTAATCATAATGTGCCATTAAGAATGCACTATCCCTAAAGTGGGCAGTTAGAAGAGAGTGAAAGAGCCGGGTGGTAGAACTTTCTTGTTTCCGCTTTGGGTGGCGCCTCTTCCATGGGGTAGTTACCGATCAATATTTTGTGCGAATCTATCCGGTTTTATGATAGTTATCTTCCATATTATTTAATTTAATCCTGTATTTCATGAGTGTCTCTCTAGGAGCATTTCATCTTGAGATATAGTCTCTTCTCATCTTTTCATTCGTTTCCTTAGTTTTATCTCTTAATTTACCGTCAAAGCTTTCATGGATTCTCCAAACAGTCCTTTCATCCAACACTTTGCAGCCTTAACTGCAGAAGATCTACCAACATCCATGGCGGCTGTGGTTCTATAGTTTTAGTACAATATCTTATTCTCTTTCTATTTCGATGGTGGTGGTGATGGTTGTGGTGTGAAGCAGTGGCAAAAAAAAAGAGGGTTTTGATGGTGGTGGTGGTGGGTTTGGTGGTAGTTGTATGGTCTATGGTGTTTTAGGGGTGGTGTGTTTCGATGGAGAGTTCTATGGCGGTGGTGATGGAGCGACGCAAGGCGGTTTTTCGGTGACAGCGGCGGTGGTTTTTTTAACTTTTTTCTCTTTATTGAGACCGTGTCTAGTCAATTTCTTTCTCTTTACGAGGCACTTTACATTTAAATGTATGTAACTCTCATGATGAAGTTTTCAGAGGAGAGAAATAAGAATGATCATCCATGTAACATTGTGATTTAATCACTTATGAATGAAAATGGTTTCGCTTGGTTTCAAAAAAAATAATAAACACTACAACTACTTAAATAATACAGTATAAAATAGTTAAATTGATAATATAAGATTAAAGTTCTAGAAACATAACTTTAAACAAAACATATATTTAATATATAACATACTAATCGGTTCGGGGTGGGGTTTACTATCTAATACCAAACCCGCCCCGAACCCGATTATGTTTTTTAATTTCATACCAAACCCGAACCGTTTAATAAACGGATCGGTAAAACCCATCCCATTAGGGGCGGGTTTGGATAAAAACTCGCCGGTTCAGACTAAATTGTCGCTCCTACTTATTCCAAAACCTTTTTGAAATTGTAACCTGACATTGAGAGGTGATGGTGCTTGTTGTTCTAGCTTTTGGTACAATGATTTAACTGAAAATCCATTTTTAAAAGACATCCATTTTCGAGAATCTACTATTGAATTGAGAGTAGTAGTCACTTATGTAGTAGTATTAAGGAGGCCAGTGAGGAGACATCTCGGAGTTCTTTATCGGACGAGAGAAGTGAAGATTCCAAGAATCATCGCTAAAAGATGCACCTAAATTATCTTAAATCACTGCAAATTCTTTTTGTGGCTCACCACAATGCTGGAAATCTAGATGAAGGTTCCTCTTCCAGTCCAATCTTCCAACTAGTAGCTTAACTGCGAGCCCTAGTTAATCTATAGTTTTGTATGTTTAAGGATATTTGAGATCATAGAAGAGATTTATCTCCATGTGGCCAAGAATTTAGAGGATTTTTTATCACTAGGAAACCAAAAGGGAGGCTCCTCCCTTATATTTTTTATCAACGATCTTTCTCCATAAGCTCCGAGGTTCTTGCCTTTATCTCCAGTCCCATTTACCGAGTAGGTTGTGGTCCAAAAATTTCAAAATTTTTTTATACCTAAGTCTATTGACTTTTTGTTGATATTTATTTTGGACCAAGCAACACAATGATTATTTCTCTTGTTTTCGGTTGAACTCCACAAAAAGTATTTGATAATTCGATCAATCTTCTTTCTGATGGATACATGCATTAGAAAAAGGGAGAGAAAGTAAAGTGAGATGGTTGTAAGAGTGCTCTTAATCAAGACAATTCTTTATCCTTTACACATGACTTGTACTTGAACCCAGTCTCTTTTGAAGTTTATAACAGGATCCCAGGAGGAATTGTTTTTGGCAATTTTCTGGGAGGCATCCCCAAATAAAAAAAATCGAAGGTTTTATTGTTTACAATGAAGTGTGCTTTTGACTTCCTCTAGGAAAACTTGATCTTTATTCACTTCAATAATATTAAATTTATCTCTATTGATACGCAAACCTGTAAGAGATTCAAATATTTGTTGAGGAACCATATTAAGAGTTTTAACTTGTTCAACCTTAGCTTCCAGAAATATCATTATATCATCTGCGAATTGGAGATGAGAAATCTCGCTCCTCTGTCCATTGACCCCGAGTCCATGTAATCTGTTAGATGCTATGGCTTCTTTCATTAGCTCAGAAAAGACCTGATAAGACATGAAAATGTTCCATCTAAATCTCTTAACTTTGGCTAGTTAGTCCATTTCGAGCTGTAACTTTGAAAAATTGCTTGTTTTTCTTACTCAGGTGTCCTCTAGAAATTGACCATAAAAAGCGGATAAAAACGGGAGAGAGACACACAAGGGCATCTTGGTCATTTGGTGACGAGGGTAGTTTGATAATTTTGATCAATGTTGATATTCGATTGCAAAGTAGAGTCTAAGACAAACCAACGACGAAAACAGACTTCAAATTGGAGTCGGGGCGAAGAAATTATATGTGGTCAAAGTTGAGTCAAAAGTAGTTGACCAAAATCAAGCAAAATCATCCCAAGACATAGCAATTGAGAGACGGATCTGATGTCTTGGATGGGATGTGGGCTAGTTTCGGTCACAGGATGTTGTACTTCTGGATGATCTGTAACGCAAGCTTCGGTGTACCTGACCGCATTTTATTACTGTGAACCCGTGTTCATCAGGGAGATCCAACGATTGAAAATATTTCCACCCACACGGCTTTATGCTGAAGCGCGTCATAGTCTCTTACATTAGCTCACGATACACAAAATCATTTTCTAAGCTAGCTAATAACTCACGTTACATACTGATTGTGCCCCAATTCAAGGAATTCCTTTTATTCTTAATACTTACTCCCTCTGTCCCATTTTCCCATTTTGTTTGACCTTTTGAGAGATCCTAACTTATTAAGGATTTTCATTTATTGCTTCCTAACTAAATGTATTTTCCTAACTTACATATTTACACTAGAGTATTACAATGAAAACTACATTGGAACTAGTGTAGAACCATATTTACACTAGAATTTTTTTATTAGTATTAAAAGTAAGGGCAGATTGGGAAACATCAATAAAACTAGTAATAAATGAGTCTTATTTAAAGTAAGCAGACAAATATTTTGGGACTTCCTTAAAAAGAATAACACCTAAATAAAATATGACTGAGGGAGTAATACTTTGGTGTTCTTGTCTCTGTCGGCTAATTGTTTTTGCCCTTTGGTGCCACTTAATTTCTAATTCAGCTGCAACTTTGTTTGTTTGGGTGAACAAATCAATTCTATTATTTATCTCATCCTCAGATATTCTTCTGGTTTCTTTTATGTTGTTAAACAGAGCCATGGCTTCATTGAGAGATTTATTTTTCTCATCCATGTTGTTGACCTTGCCTTTCGCCCACTTCTTGGGAATGAGTTTCAATTCTTATAATTTCTTTACGAGTTTGTAACTCGGAGAACTTGCGAAAAAGAAACAAAAAAAGAATTATAGAGAGTTTTGACCAAATTTTTCATTCATAAATCACATACCACCTTCTTCTTTAATATGGTACTACGACCACCACCAACTCTCTCTCCCTCCCTCTCTCTCTCTCTCTCCCTCTCTCTCTCTCGTCACCTTCAATCTATTCACTCACTCCCTCTCAAACTGATTAAAAAAGAACTAGGATTACACCTACAAGTGGTTCCCTACCCCTAAAAGGACGACTCTACCATATTCGCTGGTAGCGTTGTACAAATGGGTTTCGGGTTTCAAAGATGCGATATTGAGCAAGAGAGACAGACAAAGAGAGAGTTTCGAGCAGATGATCCGGAATTTCTTCTTCTTGTTTACGAAGAATACACATGTTTGAGAAGATAAACCTCTTCTCCTAAGGACGTCACAAGAAGGAAAAACTTGGAGATACGATGCCCATGAAATGAATTATTATTTGAGAATCCTCTGTGAATGTTTTTTTGCATTGATTCCAAATATTATTAGCTTTGTTCTTTACGGAAAGTAATCTAAACGATTGTGGTAGAAATAAGAGATTGAAAGCTCACTATAGAGTTTATGAAGGGGCCTGCTCTTATTATCCTATAGATACTAGTTTGTCATGCGAATTTTTTTTTTTTTTTTTGGAAATTGACTACGATCCATATGTCGTTACATTTGGCATTGATACATCAAAGATGTGATACGTTCAATAACTGCCCACTCAAACTGAAACAAGACCGGGCTTATAGCCCAAACAAGACAATGACTTAAAGCCCAACAACATTATTTACACCCTAATAATCCCAAGTCAAATAACCAAAGATTCCACCTTCTCTGGGATTCAAACCTGAGACCTCCAGGGTTTTCTGGAGTTTATGTCAACACCTTGGAACCACTTGAGCTACCAACTGTTGACATACGAAAAATAATTTGACAACAACTCTTTTGTTAGGAAATTGTACCTAGAGGTGAATTTTTAAGGCCCTTGGTCTGTAGTTTCTTTTTCTTGAGTTTTCTTTACCTCTATTTCCCAAAACATAAATCATCTCCATTTTTTAGTTCTTCAAACTCATTTCATTTGGCAAAGTCATTATACATTTATACCATGTTATTCATCCTCTTTTACTAAAAGCACTTCCAAAAAGAAATTTTTTTTTTTTTTATACATCATGTGTTGAGAGTACTATTGGTTGTCTTTTGAATTCCATACTTGCCGGAGAAGAACTGAAGAAGTGGCGTGAGTTGGTAATAAGAATGAGCGGGAAGGGTCTTCAAAATAGGGTATCTTTGAAATATGCTGTTTTCAATTTCCTTTATAATCTAAACCCTTCGATCATTTGTAAAGCTAATCTCAATCATCCATTTTTGAGAAATTAAATCCTAGCCACTCTTTATAAGTTCATGAGATTAAATCTCAGCCATTGGGAGGAGGGGAAAAGATACCCTCCTCCCTTATTATATAGATGTTGGGAGGATGGAGTTGCATACAGTGTTTGGGGAATTTTTATAGAGAGAGAAAGTAAAGAAACAAGGTACTAATAAAGACTAAAAAAAGGAAAAGTAGAGAGAGAAAGAAAGTGTTTTGTTGCCAAAAAAAGAACATGCTTTCACCCCAACCAGACCAATTGGTGTTTACTTTGTCCTTGTTTCATTATCTCTACTACTCCTCTCTCTCTCTCTCTCTCTCTATACCTAACTGGTTGGTTTTCAGAGCAAGTAACCATCAATCATCAAACCCAGGAAACTGAAATCCCCTAAAATTGGTAAGGTAAGCCAATCCACACCTTTCCTTTTGCACTTTAAAAGAGGAAACTAGGGTTTGTGTTAGATTTTTGTCTTAATTTGGGAAAAAAAAAATGGGTTAATTCCGTTTTAGCCCCCGATTTGTGACCAACTGGCCGTTTTAGCCCCCATAAGTGTCCGGCAGTTCGTTTTGGCCCCAAAAATTTCCTAATTGGCCCCAAATTTTTTCCAACCTCCCAATTCTACCCCCATGGCATTTCTGTAATTTATTTTTTTTCTTTTTCTTTGTCCACCTCATATAACAATTATTACATCACCTCTGTCCACCTCACCTCTGTCCACCTCACCCTTCTTCTCCGGCGAAAGGTTGCCGGCCGGAATTTTTATTCCGGCCGGCCACCTTTAAAAAAAAAAAAAAAATTTCTCTTTCTTTCTCTCTCTTACTCTTCTTCTTCTTTCTCTCTCTTACTCTTCTTCTTCTTCTTTCTCTCTCTTGTGAAGGTCTGGAAACCAGACGTCCGGCGAAGGGGATCCTCCCCTTCGCCGGACTTGTAAAGAGAGGGAGAGAGTAAAGAAGAGGAAGAGAGAGAGAAAGAAGAAGAAGAAAAGAGAGAGAAAGAAGAAGAAGAAGAGTAAGAGAGAGAAAGAAGAAGAAGAGAGAGAAAGAGCATTTTTTTTTTTTAGAGGTGGCCGGCCGGAATTTTTTATTCCGGCCGGCAACCTATTGCCGGAGAAGAAGGGTGAGGTGGAGAGGAGGTGGTGAGATGGAGGAGAGATAAGGTGAAGTGGATGATAAAGAAAGGGGTGATGTGGCTTTTTTTTGTTTTTACCCTTTTTCAAAAATAATTCTGTTTTGGCCCCCGAGGATAATTTCGTCAAAAATTTGGCCCTTGGGGCCAAAACGAACTGCCGGACACTTATGGGGGCTAAAACGGCCAGTTGGTCACAAATCGGGGGCCAAAACGGAATTAACCCAAAAAAAATTTAATGTCTTATTAATTTAGAGAGAGAAAGTTGATGTTGATTTTGAGTTTGAAGACATGGGTATTTGAAATTACAGAGTGATATATAAGATATAAAGAAGATGGCTAGGATGAAAATTCAGATCAAGAAGATTGATAATACAACAGCAAGACAAGTAACATTTTCAAAGAGAAGGAGAGGTCTTTTTAAGAAAGCTGAAGAACTTTCTATTCTTTGTGATGCTGATGTTGCTCTCATCATCTTCTCTTCTACTGGAAAGCTCTTTCAATACTCTAGCTCTAGGTATACTTCTCCCTTTCTCTACTTCTATCTCTTTCTCTCTCTCTCTCTCTCTCTCTCTCTCTCTCTCTCTCTCACTCATCAGGGTAATAATGACTTTTAGAGAGAGAGAGAGTGGGTGTGTGTGTGTGTGTGTGTGTATATGTTGATGCAGTTTTAGTGTGTTTGAATCAGATGAAGTATTAGGATGAATGGGTAGTTAGTTATTTATGTTTTTATTAGAAAGATTTAGAAATGAGATATCAAACACACAAAGTACTTGTTTTCTTGAACTTAGTAGATACTAGATAGTAGTATATCCTTATCAAGTGTCTCTCTCTCTCTCAATCAAAGAGTTTCATTTTGAGAGTAGTGTTATTATTGTCCCTATATGAAGTATTAAACCTAGGTACCTTTTTATGGCCTATTTCAAGCTATGAATGATGTATATATGCAAAGTAAAGAAAAAAGGTTCTTGATGGACAAGTGTATATAGTTGTACTTCTTATAATAGTAAAACTAGGAAATGCTTTCTTGATGCTTGTTTCTAGAAAAAGAGTTAGATTAATTCACTCTACTTTTTTGTTTCTTATTTATAGTAATTAATAATTATACTAGTTGGCATAAGGATTATTGTTGAGATTTCTACTTTAGTTCAATTGAGATGCTAATTATGTATATGTAATATAAGGCAACCTATTAGTGATTAACCCTCCTCATGTATTCCATCTTAGTTGCCTCCTTGCATGGTAACAATGATTTTGTCTTATCATTTCCCGAACAAAAAAAATCTTGTATCTATTCTTTGAGCTCGTAAGAGACATCTAAGAATGAAATGTGATCACCAGAAATAAATTTCTGGAATATTGTGCTTCCTGGTAATTAGATTACTTTAGTTCACCGTTTGATTTTATCAAGAATAGCATTATGAAATTTTAATATTAGTTACACATACTCTAATACTCCTAAACAAAAATGATTATATCAATCTTAATCTTACGAATTAACTTGTTACAAAGTTATTAATGAAGATTTACTATCCTTATTCTGTATCATTAGAATTACATTTTAAAGTTCTTATATAAGTAAGTTTTCGTTGATGTAAATGATCAATATAAGTTCGTATTTTGTAGGTGAGATTTCAAGGATTATGCTACACTAGTGTTTGGGTCTAAATTTCTTCTATGTATTCTTTAGAAAAGCATTTACCTAATGACTACTAGACAAAATGAGATCATTACCAAAATGGATTGAAGTTGAACAAATAATATAATTTCGTGTTTAAAAACCACATTTATGGTTTTCATTTTCTTTTTGTTAAGGAGCCACAATTTTTTGGAAGAGTTGGAATATTTCACTAGAACCCCCTAGGTTTTACATAAATAACTAATTTCATCAATGATTAAATAATTTCGCATAAAATAGAGCATTACTATATTGATCTTGAAACAGTTGGGTTTTACAAGACTTTAGCTTGTATGAGCTTGATACTTGTGAAGAATTGGTGTCGAAAGAAGAAAATATCTGCATCTCTAAGTAAGTGCTATATGATTTTCAAGGAGATAAATGATCTAGAATGTTCACTGGGAATGGATTGTAAGTACTGATCATATGGCAGCAATCACCAATCTTATGGTGAATTTGGGTTTAGGTTCTCAAACAAGATTTATGTTACTGATTTCCCTCGCCTAGTTGTAGTGTAACATTTCAAGTCTTAGAAGTTAGCGATATTGTCTTCTCTTTTGGCACTTAGACACAAGTCCAAATGGTATGAATTTTGTTTCTGATGAAGGTTTTTGCGAGTCCTTCCGAAGGACCTTGACATTAGGAAAGACACGATCTTCCCTATCGGAGAGTATGCAGCGACAACGTGATCGCCCGCACATGTTTGATTTTTTCCCTACTTAGCCAGCACCTATCCTTGTGTGAGGTTTTGTTCCATATTTTAGAAGTATCGACACTAAGTTTGAGTAGCCTCCGAATTTTCTCCGGAACAATGTGGGACTATAACATCCCCCACCTTGAAGACGAGTTTCTTAAGCTCTTATACCATCTGAGAGGTCCCAAGCTTTAGTAGTTACCGATATTGTCTCCTCTTTTGACACTCAGTCCCAAGCCCAACGAGTATAAGGTTTTGTTCCTAGTGAAGGCTCCACAAGCTCCTTCATAAAGCTTCGACACTAGCGAAGACACAGTTCCCACTACCCTCCAAAGTACGTCACGGTATGGTGGACCCTCGTATGTTCGATTTTATCCTCACTTGGCCATAAACTTAATACGGTATGAGGTTTTGTTCCCCATTGAGAAGCCTCGAACTTGCTAAACTTAAGCACTCACTTATATCCTACGCTCCAGACGTTCTCCTAAGAGACGGGAGACTATTATAAGTAGGGCTCGCGATGTCAGATAAAGTGGACACCCTGCATTTTAAAGTTGGATCATTCTGATTCTCTAGGTTTGCAACAAGTTCTATTGTGTCATTTGGTTGAGACGTCTCCGACTAGTTTTGTAGTTTAAGGGATTCTATCCCCAGCCTTTTGTTTTTTGAATAAATCATTTCCTTCTTATAAAAATTAGCTAATTTTCACTGTCTTCTTGCAAACTATTTCCGTCGAAATGTTGACCCATTAATTTAACTATGACAAGCATCAAGTCTACATTCCAGTGAATTACGCTTCTTAGCTTATTCTGAGTGTTTTTTTACGGAACTAGTTGAAATGAACACACTTCGGTAGAACACATTTCTTTGGTGTCGAATATTGTTGCTTGATCCTAACCCTGCATATGACTTTTCTTTCCTCACCTAGATATTTAGGTCAAGTGGCCAACACGTCAGTTAACGATCTATATTATCTCTTCTATTCAACTACAAAACGTTAGAAGAGTAAATTCTTGTTTATATTTTAGAACCTTGAAGACTAAACTTTTACTTCTATACTATTTTGCCTTCTGAAGTATGAAGACAATTCTCGAAAGGTATAATGTTGATTCAAAGAACCTTGAGAAATTCGACCAGCCATCTCTTGAGCCACATGTAAGACATTATTGCATCTTTTTCTTTACAATATTTTTAGCTTCATGTACTAATGTCATTGAGACCGTACCTAGAGATGTATGCCTCTTTCGCTTTGTAGGACACTTACACGTAAAGGTTACTATTTAGGCAAGATTCATTACAATGATTATGTCAAAAACAATTGAGAAAGGCTAATACATTTACTAAGTGATATATGTTAATATACACCAAGCGTATCAACACCCAAAATCCGAAAGTCCAAATTCAAGACAATGGCAAGAATGTTTATGTCGGTGTTTCTTCTAAGATACCAAATGCCAACGATAACTTTCATAGTTGAGCATCTTTCCATTTATAAAGGAAGATTATGCATTTCCGACACCCCATATGATAACAGTTTTTTTTGTTGTAGAATTCCTAGTTGTATATATTTCGTTAAAGCTTGATTTGCAGTGTCTTTTTGGTTCTTAAAGCTACAAAACAGCAACTATGCTAGGCTGCAGAAAGAAGTTGCAGATCAAAGCCACCGAATAAGGTACGGGTTTGTATCTCGTGTAAACTAAAGAGTGAGACTGATGTACGAACTTGCATATATTACTTGGTGTTCTTGTTATTTCATGTGCAAAAGGCAAATGAGAGGAGAAGAATTACAAGGACTAAGCATAGAAGAGTTGCTTCAATTAGAGAAAGCTCTTGAAATAGGGTTGACTCGTGTTCTCGAGACTAAGGTTTGTATTATTTTCCTGCTAGCTGCACAATCTAGATTTTGTCGAATATGGGGGATTTTTTACAATATTTACTTAATGGGCTTACAGCGAGAACGGGCCAATAAAGAGATTAGTGCACTGCAGAGGAAGGTTAGAGTTCATTGTTTTTGTAATATGTTCTTAATGGCAATGTGTTATATTAAGGGAGATTTTGACATACACCCCCAGTATTATATGAATATTAGGACTTCACCCCCACTTTTTGAAAACTTTTGATATACACCCCCACGTGGACGGAAACCGTCAACTCAAAGTTAAGTTAGGCGTGTGCGACACACACGCGCCAACCATGACGATTTTACCCTTTTGTAGTTGTTCAAATATCTTGAGGGATTTTGACATACACCCCCACTATTATATAAGTTTTTGGACTATACCCCCATTTTTTGAAAAAACAAAATTCCACCTAATTTCTTCTTTAAGCCAACCAAGTACAAGCCAAGGAAACTGAGTACCAAATAAAAGAAACATAACTCTTTTGCTGAGACTATTATGAAGTAGAAATATTTTTGTTTAGTTAGTTTATTTGCTTCTTTTTGTTATGGATTGGGAATGAAAATATCTATTTGTTCTTTGTCTGAATATTAAAATCTCATGGAGCTCTTTTGTGGATAATAGACATATGGTACTTTAGTTTGATATTATGAAACTTGAATTTTTATACATCATTACTTTTTGAATGTATATAAAAGGACATTTGAAGACCAAATGTGTTTCTGATTCGTTTGAATATTAAAATCTCATGGAGCTCTTTTGTGGATAATAGACATATGGGACATATGGTACTTTAGTTTGATATTATGAAATTTTTACACATTTTCTGCATTTTTTTAATATTTTAGGGTAGAATTCAAGGGAGTATTTTCATTCTTAATTCAGAGAGCTCAACATGGGGATTCTTGCTTTATTACTTTAGTTTGATATTAGTAACTTAACCCCTGGCTTGTACTTGATTGGCTTATAATTAGTTGGCTTAAAGACTAAATTAGGTGGAATTTTGTTTTTTTTTTAATGGGGGTGCAGTCCAAAAATTTATATAATAGTGGGGGTATATGTCAAAAAATTTCAACAACTACAAAACAGTAAAATTGTCATGGTTGGTGCGTGTGTGTCACACACGCCTAACTTAACTCTGAGTTGACGGTTTCCGTCAAAGTGGGGGTGTATATCGAAAGTTTTCAAAAAGTGGGGGTGAAGTCCTAATATTCATATAATAGTGGGGGTGTATGTCAAAATCTCCCTTATATTAATATACGGTATCCTGCTTGAAAATTGTTTCTTTGATAATTTTGTCAGGAGACTTCTATTTGTCCGTGACGGACTGCTTTCATAGGTTATTCATATAGCTAATGGAATTTAAAGACATCGTTTTTTTTTCTCGTAGTACTATAATGTCTAGGACAAGAATCATTCTCACTCCTGTGTTAGTGGGATGAGCTCAACCATAACTCATGTCGAGCCCTTTTATGCGAGCTTCCCATGCTAGAGGGGCGAGCTCAACCTTAACTCGTGTCGAGCTCTTTTATGTAAGCTTGTGACCATTCACAGTACACCATTTTAGATCGTAGATGTGGATCTTGGACCCCTAAATAGGGATACTGTCATATTTCTGATACTAGCTGGGAAAGAAAAAAGAAGTAACTTTAGATATAATGAAGTGACTTGGGACAACAAAAGAAGTGACGTAGAAAGGAAACAAAGTAAGTAACATAGTGACTTAGAAAAGAAATAAAGCAAGAATCCCCATGTTGAGCTCTCTGAATTAAGAATGAAAATACTCCCTTGAATCATATCAATGAATCAAAATTAGGTATGAATTGATCATTGAAGTTTAAATCATTGAGAATATAAACATGGGTCTTTGAACTTCTTAGGTCTAATAGTTTTCATGTTATGAATAAAACCACAGGGAATAGAACTGTTGGAAGAAAACGAGCGACTAAAACAAGTGAGTGATTCCGTAGTCCTTTTTGAATGCTTGTTTTTTTCTTTCTTGATTTTCTTGGTCTATTGGATATAAGTGGTTATGTTTATGCAGATGATGGAAGCTTCTAATGGCCCAAAACAAGTTGTGATCAACTATGACAATGTAGTCCTTGACGAAGGCCAATCATCAGAGTCGATTACCAACGTTTGCAGCTCAACCGGTCCTCCACAAGATGATGACAGCTCTGATACTTCCCTCCGCCTAGGGTTAGTCTATCAATACTACAATTGAACAAATTCTTTTTCGCTTGCTCTTTTGAGAGAATTTTCATTGACCAAGAAGAGAACATTAGCATTCCCATATCGGCCAGAAGTCAAATTCAGATCTAGTTTGTTTTGAGTAGTCGTTCAACAATGGTCTAATCGTGGTTCAACATTTTTAAGTAATAACTTATCCGACTATATAGTCAGTTATCTTGCTGAATTGCTTAGCATTTCGAAAACTAAGTCGTGTCTAACAGCCGATCCGTCCAAAAAAAATTGACCTAGAATACTTGGTTCTTTTCTAATGTCAAGCTTCTCTTGTCCTCTTTGTTGTGTAGTACAAATTTATGACATTCCACTATTTTTTTGCAGGTTAGCCTTGTCTAACTGATGTTAAATGATGAAGATCATCCTGTTAATTCCTCATCAATGGAATGTAATGAATTCTACCCCCATTTGTTACTTGTCAATTTGATGAACATAAGTAACCTTACATAAAAGGGTACAATATAAATATAAGAATTTGACTATACATTGCCTAATAATTTGTGTATCATAAATCCATGCTTAAGACCTAGGTTTATGAAAGCAAATTTAACGCTTTCTTATTACTTCAAAATAAACGGTTACATATTTTATGTTGTTTTTCGAGTAGTAAGTTAGCATTCTAAAATGATCCCAATATCTCCTTTGTATTAGTAAACTTTAGCATTTTAAATAATGTCACCGGCACAGCCAACAAGGTGGAACTCCTATGCAACAATTGGTGAAGTTGTTAGTGCAACACAATTATGTTTATTGTTATAACTAAAAGTCGCGGAAGCTATCAAACCTATCAAACCTATCCTAGAAATTGATCCGATTATGAAGATTAATCGAAAAGCTAAGTCAAAATCAAATATGCGAACAGAATTTAACGAGGTTCGGCTTTAAAGCCTACGTCCTCGAGCGAACAAGAAATCTTTATTGAAGGATATATGAAGACGACTCACACAACCCGCAAGTTCGTCCCAAGATGGTACCGTATAGTAATAACCTTCTATACTAAATCTTCGACGACCGAGAAATTTAACACCGCAAAAAAACTATGAAAAATTTCTCTCACTCTTGCTCTCTCTCTAGCTCTCTAAAGAAGAGTTGTTGTTGAGTAGTTGTGTTGGTTTGTTTTTAGATTGGACCCAAGACCCCCTATTTATATAATAATATAAGCCGACTTTGTGAATCCAATTTAGAAACTCAAATTGAATTACAAACCGCCTCATTAATTTGGCTGCACCAAACCGCCAATGCCTTCAATTTGGAAATTGCTTAAACCGCCAATGCCAGCTAAACCGCCAATGTCCACTTTTAGAAACTTAGAAACCACCTCTCACAATTCTCCACCTCGTACACAATTTGATATACTTCAAATTTTGGACGAACACCAGGATACTCCTTGTAAGATATATCTGCTTCTTGTAACTTCATCCGACTGCACCATATGACCATGGTTGCCTACGTACCTTTTTACAGGATCAAGCCTACCGTAGTTCTACCAACCCTTCACATAAAGATTACCTTGTCGCCATTACGCCCTTTCGGGCAACTTAATACGAGCCGATTTGTAGCAATTCCAGGCAATATTGAAACTTGCTACATGTCACCACTTTAGTCAACATGTCCGCGGGATTCTCATCTGTGTGTACCTTCATGAGAGAAACATCACCTTCCTCTATGACATCTCGTACAAAGTGATACCTGACATCGATATGCTTAGTACGAGCATGATGAACCTGATTCTTCGCCAAGTGGATTGCACTTTGACTATCACACCATACATCCACGCACTCCTGCTTAATCCCTAGATCATCCAGAAGACCCCACAACCACAATGCTTCCTTCACACCCTCCGCCATAGCCATATACTCGGCCTCCGTAGTAGATAACGCAACTGTAGATTGTAACATCGATCGCCAACTAACTGGAGCACCATGTACCCTAAATACATAACCAGTAGTAGATCGTCTTCTATCTAGATCGCCAGCATAATCTGAGTCAACATAACCGCTTACCTGACATGTGTCTCCACCAAAGAACAAATCCGTATCAACGGTACCCTTCAAGTACCTCAAGACCCACTTCACAGCTTCCCAATGTGTTTTCCCCGGGTTTGCCATAAACCTACTAACCACACTGACCGCCTGTGAAATATCTGGACGAGTACACACCATGGCGTACATCAAACTGCCAACTGCACTAGCATACGGTATACGATCCATATGATCCTTCTCCACCGTAGTAGTGGGAGATTGTTTTCCCGAGAGCCTGAAGTGTGGTGCCAAAGGTGTTGACACCGCCTTCGCATTTTGCATCCCGAATCGAGAAACTACTCGTTCGATGTAACCTTTCTGATTCAAGTATAGTTTCTTACTTGATCGCTCTCTCTTAATCTCCATTCCCAGTATCTTCTTTGCAGCGCCCATGTCTTTCATCTCAAACTCTTGACTGAGTTGAGATTTCAACTTATTTATCTCCACCATGCTTCGAGAAGCAATAAGCATGTCATCCACATACAAAAGGAGATAAATAAAGTCATCTTCGCGAAGCTTCTTGATATATACACAACAATCATAGTCACTTCTGCGAAAACCATGCTTTAGCATGAAAAAATCAAATCGTTTGTACCATTGGCGAGGGGATTGTTTTAATCCGTAAAGAGATTTCCTCAAACGACATACTTGATTTTCTTTGCCCTCAACCTTGTATCCCTCTGGTTGAGCCATATAAATTTCTTCTTCCAAATCACCGTGCAAGAAGGCGGTTTTAACATCGAGTTGTTCCAGCTCAAGATCACTGTGAGCAACAATACTCAATAGCACCCGAATAGAAGTATGTTTCACGACAGGTGAGAAAATCTCATTGTAGTCGACCCCTTCTTTCTGTGCATAACCCTTGGCCACTAGTCTTGCCTTATACCTTGTACCCTTGATCTCGGAAGAATCCTCTTTCTTCTTGTACACCCATTTACAACCAATAACAGACTTACCTTCGGGCAATGGGACAACCTCCCATGTCTGGTTCTTGTGAAGAGACTCCATCTCTTCTTGCATAGCAACCAACCAACTCTCTCTTTCCGCCGCGGTGATAGCTTGTTTGAAGGTGACCGGCTCGTCGTCTTCCACCGAGAGTGCATATTCAACCACATTTGCCTGCCCGTAATGCCTAAGAGGTTTGTCTGACCCTAACCTCTGTACCGGCTTATATAACCGTTTCGGCCTAGTGTGTACCGAAACATCCTGCTGCTGTTGTTGTAAAACTTGTGTACCTTCCCCTTGAACCTCCTCATGATCGGGTTCATCAATTTCCTCATCCTGAGTATTATCCTGATGCTCCACCTGATCATGATTCCTAGAAACCCGTTGGTCTTCGGTTTCTACTTCCACTACTTGAGCTTTAGTAGACCCAACATCACCACAACTAGGCACCGTAGCTTTCGCCATAGCTACAATAGATGACTCATCAAACACCACATCTCTGCTGATTACAAACTTCTTGTCTTCCGTACACCATAGCCGATAACCCTTGACTCCTGTAGCATATCCTAAGAAAATTGCCTTCTTTGCTCTATTGTCAAGTTTGTTACCTTTAACATGGTAATAGGCCGTACAACCGAAAACCTTAAGTCTCCCGTAATCTGCATGTTCACCTGACCACACCTCGTAAGGTATGCCGCCATCTAAAGAAGAATGTGGAGACCTGTTTGATGCACCCGAAAAGGTTGCACACCCAAGCGGAGGTATCAAGTAGTAACCGGCAAAGCCGGGATCGATCCAAGGATAGAAAGGTAATTTGGATAACGAAGGAGTCTCGTTCGTCGGTCTAAGTATCATTAGCTAACTTAGACTAAGACGGAAAGGAAACAAAGATAAATGGGGGGTTTTGATATTAATTAAAAAATAAAAGAAGAAAGCAAGTAATACTAAACTAAACGATAAAGTAAACGGGTGAGAGAGATTTGAGAGAAGTGTCGGAGGAACAAGAGTCGAGAGACGGTAAGACTCGATTCGGGCAACAAATAAGTGAGAGAAGTGTCGAAGTCCGGGAATCCATAATGATAAATCTACGACTATGTGTAGTCCGATCTAATGTTTCAAAGTATAATCGATATTCGACTCCTAAAGTAGATGTCTCTAAGTACTACATATATCCGGAGATCATACTTAGTCAAACAAACATCTAAATCGGTTAACCCCGAGTATCGAAAGTGTCGTCTAGTCGCCTAACTATGTGAAGTGCATGACAAGACACATGAAATTATGACTTAGACTACGATCGATATCGAATACTTCGTTTCGTCTATTAACTATGTGAAGTGCTTGACAAGACACATGAAAACACGATCAAAACGATAATCGAACTAAATGAACATCAATTTATAATCAAAACATCAAATCATATTAAACATAATCACGAATTCATCACATTTCATCTCATATAATCGACACACTAAAGTTAGCTAAACATGGTGATTAAATAAGAAATGGAAAGAAGATGATGAGAGAATCCCCCTTTTTCGATGTGGTTCGAGGCTAAGATTGTCGGAAAATATGAGTCTTTAAGGTGCAGCCGATCTCCCCTTAGCAAATTCCTGGGTTCCCCATAGCGACCACCATCATCTTCTCCATTTATCACAAACCTCCATTAAAGCTAAACCCTAGCTTTCTCTCTCTACCAATTTCTAACCCAAAATCAAATTAAACTACATGAGAAGCTAGCTAAGGACATGAGAAGTAAAAGCCCCATGGTTTCGGATCAAGAAGGTTGTCGGAGAACTCATAAAAGTCCGGCCAAAGTTGAGACAAATCCGGCCAAAAAAATGGAGTTTCCGGCTAGATGAGCTGCTGTCCGGCCTTGAGCTGCTGGAAGTCGCGTCCCCAAGGTCGTTCCGAGCTGCAGCCGCATCCGTGAAGCATGCAGTCCGAGCTATTCCGGCCGGAACTAGCAGCGGTTGCTGCTGTCCCGAGCAGATCTGCTGCTGTCCCGAGCAGATCTGCTGCTGTCCCTCGTGTCCCCAGCTGCAGCCGCAACTTCCTGCTCCTGGTTGCTTCCCGAGCAGCTCCCGAGCAGCTGCTAGTGCTGCAGCCCGAGCTGCTGCTCGGCCGGCCAAAGCTAGGCCGGCCTAGTGTGCTGGCCGGCCTATGCTTTGGCCGGATCCTCCTTCTTCTCTCTTGTCTTTCTCTTCAAACCCTCTCTTTCAAGCTCTCACTCTAGCAACCAAGAACACCAACCCTAGCCACCCTCTCTCTCTCTTGTTTCTTTTCCAAGCTAGAAGATGATGAATAGTGTCTTGACCCTCTCTTTTTACTCAAACCCTAGACTTAGTCAAGACTTGACTTTGACTCAAACTTGAGTCCATAAAGAGGGTGCCTCCAAAATCTCTTCCTTCTTTCATCTTCTTTGGGCTTGGGTTTTGTTCCTTCATATCTAGGCTCTTGGGTTTTAGACTTGGGCTTTAATCTTCACTTGGAAATCAAGGGGGGTGCCTTCATAGATTCTTTGTTTTAAGACCGAACCTCGACTTCTTTCTTCCACAACTTCCCCATCCGAACTCGGAATTGACTTCCGTTTTCATCGTTAGACTCGTCTTTGACTCCTCTTGTCATATGATTTGCTTGAAATCCTTTTCTCTCGTTTTCGGCACATGAAATGATAGTGACAATTCGTTCCCTTTATTCCGGTTTACACGCTTAACTCCAAAATAAGTACCTAACATGAAAAACACATAAAATATTATTGATAATACTCGAAAATGACTAATTAGTCTAAGTTAGGCTCTCCAAATGTGACATTTTCGTGTCACATCAAGATCCCCAAACTTAAACTTTGCTAGTCCTCGAGCAAATAAAACAAAATAAAAGCCTAACTCACTTTCGGAGGCATCCCGGTTGCATTTAGCGTATGCAACAAGCCTTTAAACCTCTAAGTTACCCCTAGAGGACGAGTTTTGTCTCGTGAGGGTTTCCATAGATGACACCCACAAACATCGTGGTTTCAAATACACAAGGGTCCAAAATCCAAATCATAGATAAACATGGTTCATATAGTAAAGGCTTTAAGCATGTCAATGCATAATGAATCAAGTAAATGAGCTCTTGGAAAAGCTAAAGGCCCCTTCACTAATGATCTTACCCTAAAGTGCTAGTGTCATACCATAACGAGCAACATCTATGTTCCGAAGTCACAAAACCTTGATTCCTAAGTTTGTACATTTCGCCTCGACTTCGGCCTCACGGACATACACTCCAAATATGAAATCACTCAAGAATGGTTCGCTCGTATGTGTGAGTGTGATCACTAACATGGACTCAACACATAAAAAAAAGGGGTGAGGACAACATTTTGGAACGAATGATCTTCGAAAAGGAATTAGCCACTAAATGGAGTGGGGAAGCTCACTCGCCCTTCTCACCTATTCTACCCTCTAAGGATGCCTTCCAAAGGTTGACGGATACAAAAGATGGATGAGATGGTGGATTCCCGAGAATGTCGACCTCTTCATGATGAACCTCTCAAGCATCTTCACATTTGTTTCTTGCTTCGAATACTTATTCATGAAAACAAACACCAACACATATATACACTCACATCACAACACATAAGAGCTAACACATGCTCAAACATACTCATATACAACTTTATTTCATTCATTCTTTCTTTCTCTTTTCCTTCTTTTTTTTCACTTTTTTTTTTTTTTTCTTTATTCTTTTTCTTCATTCCTTTTTTTTTTTCTTTTTCTCATAACATAAAATCACACAAAACAAAACAATTTCAACTCACACAATACCATATTCTTGCAATCAACTTTCTTTTCGTATTTGCTTTGGAAATTCTTCGTTATTTTCTTCTCATGTCTTCATTCTCGGGATATAAGATGATAGATGGTGATGGAGTATCCGCCTTCCTCTAGTTAGCATTCTCATTGGGTTTCATAGACTACAAGGGCAAGATTAATTCGCTATCCTAATGTCACTCCTAATGGCTAAGGAAGTTGAGCACACAAGATCAAATGAGCTCTTTTATAAGTTACGAGGTTGAGTAGCTCTTCATTCTACTCGGAGTTAGCGCGGAAGAGTACACTCGAAGGACATTTTAGGCTTTGAGCTCTCACATGGGTTAAGTCTCCACTAATGACTACTCAAGGTCTCTTAGAGTTGTTTCTTCTTCACTAAGATGTTACTCCCATAGCATAACACAAACACTCAAGGACTCGACTTTCATGCAAAGACCATTAGCAATCACAAAACTCATCAACTCGACACATATGCATCAACATTCTTAAAACTATCACTATAATCACATGCAAATCTACTCAAAATGTTCAAAATTTTTCAAATTTTGGCTAATTTGAACCCTTTTGTCTTTGAAACCCATGGTCATGCATTGGTTATGGTCATATCCCGCATCCCCAAACTTAAAACTAACATTGTCCTCAATGTTCTAAGCATAAACTCACCAAAAGATAAAGAGACACATCAATTTAAAGAGAAGAGTGGAGAGATATTACCATAACCGAAGGAGATAAAGGATGATACTACCAAGACTCATGTATAACGAGGTTCCAAGTTGATGCCAAGCTCACGCCATCCCCAAACTTGGAACAAACTACGCCTTAGAAGTAAAACATATAAGAAATGCTCCTAAAATATCCAAAAATATAATGAGAATGAAGCACATAAAAAGCAAGACCATATAAAATGACCACTCACGCGGGATCACTCGATTGCATTTAGCTATGCAATTAGCCTTTGATTCTCTTGTTTTCACACAAGAGCACGAGTTATGTCTCGCGGAGGGTTTCCAGAGATGCTACCCACAAACATCAAGACCCATCTCAATCGGCTAACGATCATATAGCAAAAGACGGAAGATTTGGGGGTCAACCCAAAGAAAGCTATATACAAAAGCTAAAAGTCTCACAAGAATATTAAACGAAAGAAGTGCAAGTGAGACTAAAAGCGAAAAGAAGCCATCCCCAAACTTAGTGGATGCACGGTCCACTAAGTGCGCATATATGCTAGGGGCGACGACTAAACAGTCGTCGAAAGGATCAACATACAAATGAAGGGTCAGGAAGTCAGTCGAAGGTAAAAAGTCATCCTCAAGCTTAGTGGATAGAACATCCACTAAGTCCCTAGACATGCTAGGGAAGACGTCCGAAGTGTCCCAGAAGGGGTCAACAACCGAGTCTGAGATCATGTGGAAGGTCGAACTAAACTCTAAGGGTAAGGCAATATGTTCGGGGACCAAGTCAAGGTCCGTGGTTTCCTTAGGGAAATAATCCAACAAGCTATCCTCTATCTCTCTAACTACTATGTCATCGACGTCCTTAAAGGCATCTGGAGCCTCAAAGTTGGTTAAAACACCATTCCTTCCTAATATGGCATCTAAGACTGCCTCCTCACAAGTGTCAAAAATTGGAAAGTTCATAATAGTTTCATCTCCAAACTTGCTCATAAAGCCCTCATCCTGAACATCAAGGTCTACTGTAGTCCTATCATGGTGAGATGACGAAGGTCGGGAGAGTGAGCAATAAGGGTCACCGGTCAATTCCATCTCAACAGGTCTATCAAGAGCTTCTTCGACATTTAACTTAAGACTAGAGTTAGGTGTATTACCCTCACCATCATTCATAGTCTCTTCTTGAGTTTGGGGTGCGCAAACCCCTTCCTCGTCGACGATAGGCTCCGACTCAAGTCTATCAACAATTTTGAGAATCCGTTCCGTGATCTCCGTTATATCTCGATTAAATCTAGTTTGATACTCTAAAACTAATTGGAGAGTCTCCTCAGACATCTCCTCGTAATAAGGCACATGAGTATAACTAGACGAAGACTCTCGCGGAACACGGATCATGGGACAATAGTCGGTCAAATGGTCTAAGCTCGCACAAATAGCACAAACCGGGCTAATGGTCTCCATGGTCCTTTCTTCACTACCTTCATGTAGATACTTAGACTCGACCCTTTGAGTGGGATCATCGAGTCGGGAATTGTCATCACTAAGTGAACCATTCATATATGCTTGTCGATAGTCACGAAGACTTCGACGTGGTCGATCAATACTAATGGAACTACGGTTATCATCCAATGACAAATCCATACATGAAGGTGTGGTCATCCCAAATTCTTGTCGATAGTCTCGAAGACTCCTACGGGGTTGGTTACCCGCATGCTCATAATCCCTAAAACCATGTTCATGACGAGTCTGACCGACTCCATACATCCGTCGATATTCACCCATGGTCATCCTAGGTCGGTCAGGCTCAACTCGCCTATTCCTATCACTAGTCGGACCATTCCTATATAAGTTTGAGTAGTCTTGACGACTTGTAGATGGTCGACTAGTGTTGGAAAGGGTTCGCATAAGGTCATTCTCATCAAATGACCAACTTGCCATGATCTCACAATGTTCAAAGATGCTAACACACAATCACAAAATGAAGACTAACACTAATAGAACTAAACAATCACGCACAAGTAAAAAGGAAGAGTTAGAATGCGATACTAGCAAATGCTCCTCTCGTTTCATTCGTTTTTCCTCTTTCGCTTCTTGATTCCTTCCTCGTCCTTCGCCTTTATGTCACTTTTGGCTCTTTTCTTCGAAAACGGTACCTAAAAAGAAGATAAAAAAAAACTACAAAAATAAATAAAGAGAAAACATCTAAGAAAGCAACTAACACAAGACTAATGAACAAAACAACAAACGCTATCCTAACTACTAAACCTATCCCCGGCAGCGGCGCCAAAAACTTGATGCACCCGAAAAGGTTGCACACCCAAGCGGAGGTATCAAGTAGTAACCGGCAAAGCCGGGATCGATCCAAGGATAGAAAGGTAATTTGGATAACGAAGGAGTCTCGTTCGTCGGTCTAAGTATCATTAGCTAACTTAGACTAAGACGGAAAGGAAACAAAGATAAATGGGGGGTTTTGATATTAATTAAAAAATAAAAGAAGAAAGCAAGTAATACTAAACTAAACGATAAAGTAAACGGGTGAGAGAGATTTGAGAGAAGTGTCGGAGGAACAAGAGTCGGGAGACGGTAAGACTCGATTCGGGCAACAAATAAGTGAGAGAAGTGTCGAAGTCCGGGAATCCATAATGATAAATCTACGACTATGTGTAGTCCGATCTAATGTTTCAAAGTATAATCGATATTCGACTCCTAAAGTAGATGTCTCTAAGTACTACATATATCCGGAGATCATACTTAGTCAAACAAACATCTAAATCGGTTAACCCCGAGTCATCGAAAGTGTCGTCTAGTCGCCTAACTATGTGAAGTGCATGACAAGACACATGAAATTATGACTTAGACTACGATCGATATCGAATACTTCGTTTCGTCTATTAACTATGTGAAGTGCTTGACAAGACACATGAAAACACGATCAAAACGATAATCGAACTAAATGAACATCAATTTATAATCAAAACATCAAATCATATTAAACATAATCACGAATTCATCACATTTCATCTCATATAATCGACACACTAAAGTTAGCTAAACATGGTGATTAAATAAGAAATGGAAAGAAGATGATGAGAGAATCCCCCTTTTTCGATGTGGTTCGAGGCTAAGATTGTCGGAAAATATGAGTCTTTAAGGTGCAGCCGATCTCCCCTTAGCAAATTCCTGGGTTCCCCATAGCGACCACCATCATCTTCTCCATTTATCACAAACCTCCATTAAAGCTAAACCCTAGCTTTCTCTCTCTACCAATTTCTAACCCAAAATCAAATTAAACTACATGAGAAGCTAGCTAAGGACATGAGAAGTAAAAGCCCCATGGTTTCGGATCAAGAAGGTTGTCGGAGAACTCATAAAAGTCCGGCCAAAGTTGAGACAAATCCGGCCAAAAAAATGGAGTTTCCGGCTAGATGAGCTGCTGTCCGGCCTTGAGCTGCTGGAAGTCGCGTCCCCAAGGTCGTTCCGAGCTGCAGCCGCATCCGTGAAGCATGCAGTCCGAGCTATTCCGGCCGGAACTAGCAGCGGTTGCTGCTGTCCCGAGCAGATCTGCTGCTGTCCCGAGCAGATCTGCTGCTGTCCCTCGTGTCCCCAGCTGCAGCCGCAACTTCCTGCTCCTGGTTGCTTCCCGAGCAGCTCCCGAGCAGCTGCTAGTGCTGCAGCCCGAGCTGCTGCTCGGCCGGCCAAAGCTAGGCCGGCCTAGTGTGCTGGCCGGCCTATGCTTTGGCCGGATCCTCCTTCTTCTCTCTTGTCTTTCTCTTCAAACCCTCTCTTTCAAGCTCTCACTCTAGCAACCAAGAACACCAACCCTAGCCACCCTCTCTCTCTCTTGTTTCTTTTCCAAGCTAGAAGATGATGAATAGTGTCTTGACCCTCTCTTTTTACTCAAACCCTAGACTTAGTCAAGACTTGACTTTGACTCAAACTTGAGTCCATAAAGAGGGTGCCTCCAAAATCTCTTCCTTCTTTCATCTTCTTTGGGCTTGGGTTTTGTTCCTTCATATCTAGGCTCTTGGGTTTTAGACTTGGGCTTTAATCTTCACTTGGAAATCAAGGGGGGTGCCTTCATAGATTCTTTGTTTTAAGACCGAACCTCGACTTCTTTCTTCCACAACTTCCCCATCCGAACTTGGAATTGACTTCCGTTTTCATCGTTAGACTCGTCTTTGACTCCTCTTGTCATATGATTTGCTTGAAATCCTTTTCTCTCGTTTTCGGCACATGAAATGATAGTGACAATTCGTTCCCTTTATTCCGGTTTACACGCTTAACTCCAAAATAAGTACCTAACATGAAAAACACATAAAATATTATTGATAATACTCGAAAATGACTAATTAGTCTAAGTTAGGCTCTCCAAATGTGACATTTTCGTGTCACATCACTGTTCACAATATAACAAGCTGTAGCAACAGATTCTGCCCACCATTCTACGCCTAGTCCCGAATTGGAGCGCATACATCTAGCCTTCTCAAGTAGTGTACGGTTCAATCTCTCTGCAACTCCATTCTGCTGAGGTATGTTTACTACTGTCCAGTGCCTCACAATGCCTTCCTGATTACAAAACTCCTTGAATGCCCCATCTGTGTACTCGGTCCCATTATCCGACCTTAACGTCTTCAGCTTTCGACCAGTTTTGTTCTCAACCATTGCTTTCCACACCAGGAATGTGTTGAATACCTCATTCTTATGCTTCAGAAAATAAAGCCAGACAAATCTCGAATGATCATCAACGAATGTAACAAAATACCTGGAACCACCCTTGGAAGGTAACTTTGCCGGTCCCCAGACATCGGTGTGTACGTAGTCTAACACCTCTTTGCTCCTGTGCTTGCTTGTAGAGAACGTCACCCTGTGTGCCTTCCCGAACACACAATGCTCACAAAACTCCATGCAAGGCTTCTTCATGTCCTTCAACAAGCCTTTCCCGCACATCAGAGATAGACCCTTTTCTGACATATGCCCAAGGCGCATATGCCAAAGCCTCGTACTAGCCGTTGGATCCCTTCCACTGATTCCTACTGCTACATCTCCCGTAATTGTTGTCCCCAAAAGTTTGTATAAATTACCGTAACGAGTACCTCTCATTACCACCAAAGAACCCTTAACGACTTTTATGGAGCCATTCTCTATAATTATCTTACAGCCGTTCCGCTCCAACACACCAAGGGAAATTAGATTTTTCCGCAAATCGGGTATGTGTCTTACGTCCGTCAATGTTCTCACCACTTCATCGTGCATCTTGATCCGTATTGTTCCGAGTCCCACAGTTTTACATATACTATCATCACCCAGTATAACTGTACCACCATCTATACTCCTATAGGTAGTAAACCACTCCCTATTTGGGCACATATGGTGTGACGCCCCTGAATCAAGCATCCACTTATCGAAGATCTTCTCAGACACCTCTGTCACCGAGAAACATTCGTCCGCCTCTTCTGACACATATCCCGCCTCTTGCATCTCTTGTTTCTCCTTGTAGCCTTCGTTCTTTTGCTTCAACTTTCTCTTTGGACAAGCCGCTTTAAAGTGGCCAAACTCACCACAACTAAAGCACGTTTTCTTGAAAGAGCCTCTAGATTTCCCGCCCTTTCCCTTTCCCCTTTCATTACTCCTCCCCCTTGTTACAAACAACCCTTGTGCTTGTTCCTTGTCTACTCCACCCGACGCCATACTGCTAGTAGCAATCTTACGAAGGTCATCCGCTAATAACGAATTTCTCGTCTCTTCCATGCTTAGACTATCACCAACAAGCATCAAAGTTTGAACAAGGTTCTCATAGGATTTAGGTAATGAAAGTAACAATATGAGGGCTTGGTCCTCATCCTCAACCTTAACATCAATATCCTTCAAATATGAGATAATCCTGTCAAACCTATTCACATATTCCTGAATAGAAGAACCCTCTTCCATTCTACATGTGAATAATTTGGATTTTAAGTAGACCCGATTCGTTAAAGTTTTCGTCATGAAACTGTTTTCTAGATTTAACCACACACTCGCCGCCGTTGTTTCTTCGTCTACTAGGAACGCCACGTCCCTCTCAAGACACAACATAATGGTAGCCCGTGCTTCGAGATCTAACTCTTCCCAATCCTCATCTGACATATCTCCTGGTTTCTTTCCCGTCAACGTCTTGTGTAATTTCTGCGAGATTAACAGATTCTTCATCTACATCCGCCAATAAGAAAAATCGTTTTTCCCATTGAACTTCTCTATCTCATATTTCCCTGCTTTGACCGTACCACTTCTCGATCCCATCTTCTCTTCGTTCAATCTCAGCAATGCTCTGATACCAATTGTTATAACTAAAAGTCGCGGAAGCTATCAAACCTATCCTAGAAATTGATCCGATTATGAAGATTAATCGAAAAGCTAAGTCAAAATCAAATATGCGAACAGAATTTAACGAGGTTCGGCTTTAAAGCCTACGTCCTCGGGCGAACAAGAAATCTTTATTGAAGGATATATGAAGACGACTCACACAACCCGCACGTTCGTCCCAAGATGGTACCGTATAGTAATAACCATCTATACTAAATCTTCGACGACCGAGAAATTTAACACCGCTCAAAAACTATGAAAAATTTCTCTCACTCTTGCTCTCTCTCTAGCTCTCTAAAGAAGAGTTGTTGTTGAGTAGTTGTGTTGGTTTGTTTTTAGATTGGACCCAAGACCCCCTATTTATATAATAATATAAGCCGACTTTGTGAATCCAATTTAGAAACTCAAATTGAATTACAAACCGCCTCATTAATTTGGCTGCACCAAACCGCCAATGCCTTCAATTTGGAAATTGCTTAAACCGCCAATGCCAGCTAAACCGCCAATGTCCACTTTTAGAAACTTAGAAACCACCTCTCACATTTATTAACATTATATGAAGAATGAAACAAGAGAGATCACTAATTTATTTTGGACACACCCGAAATCTATTCAGCTCCTAAAGTGCTTCCACATGGTATTAAGGCTTGTACATACAAAACAAACCGATATGGAATACCGTAGCTTGAGATAGTTGGGATTACTTCAACTTTAAAGTCATTCACCGTGACCACGGTTTTGATGGATGGAGAGCCGAAATATCTATACACTAGGGATTTGAATGGTTTGAGGACATTATTTCCTCCTAAATAAAAACGAAAGTGTTTTTGACTGACTGTGAAAATGCATTAATTAATGCGATAGGTGAATGGTTCCCACATTCAGATTGTTTATTATGCATTTTCCATATATATAAACGTGTGGTGGCAAATGTTCGAGGGCACTTTAAAAACAAACCATTCTGAAAGTTCGTGTCAATGTTTCGACTAATCATTTTTGGGAATACATAGTCGGGTTACAATCGTGTTATTGAAGAGTTTGTCACAACGTGGTCGAAGACTAACGCCATTCATGTTATTAAGTTCAGAAGAATTGGTTGCCACTTAGGGAACATTTTGTGATGGCACAGACAGATAATGTGATGCATATGGACAAATACCACAATTACTCGTGTGAAAGGTGGATGCGTGAAGTTGAAGAGAAACTTAGGTACATCCTTGGGTAACTATGTGACATGTTGAGAATCCATACATGCGATGATTTAGATGGAAATTGTCGAGATTAAAGCTATGTTCAAGAAAAGTATAACATCGGTGAAGATATCCCATCAAATCAATGCTTTCAGGGAACTGAGGGGTTATGTCTCACACAGTGCACTAGATATCTTGGTGTATGAGGTGGAGCGGGCAAAAATTGTAGGGGTTATGTCTCACACGGTCCCATCAAATATGAGCCACATTTTGGCTCGAGCTCACTTCAACACCACTAACCTAGCTTCTCCGGGTGTTGAATTTCAGTGAGACAAGGTATATACGAAGCTCTAATTTAGGTATGGTTCAAACAAATATTCAAAATCAAAAGAAATTTACCCTAATGGTCATGTGATTTACAAATTTCTGTAACGTTATCAGGTACTATAAATGCAACATTTAGATGAGAATATGGTATATTTTTCTAAAGAAAACTTATACGACCTCTTTTATTTGTAAGTATTTTTTTACCAGAATTGTGTCGTTAAAATAGGCAAGCAGTGAATCAACATGACAAATAAAAACAAAAGAAGATAGCTAGATTGTAATTGATGCTCATTCTCAGGTTGCTCGATTTGTAATACATTCAAAAGAATTGTCTATGCCCCCGATGCAGATTACACCGTTGTTTATATATATAATTTGACTACATTTACCTAATAATTTCTGTATCATAAATTCACACTTGAGGCACATGTCTATGAAAGCGAATTTCTGTTTTATCATTACTTCAAAAAATTATTACATTTTTCAGGTAGTAAGTTCACTAGTTCATGTACACGATGACAAGTTTCGTGTTTACATATTAGATTAATATAAAGGTCACACTATCATCAATGTGGTCAATTCGAATGGAAAGAAAAAATCGAGCCAATCATTCAGAGGAAATAGATCAAATGGAGGACGAGATTATTCGACAAGTAAAAGGATTGTGCTATCAATAGGGTTGCACTTTGTAACACCCCAAACCGTTATCAATCTTGTTCCCGCTTTTTGGCACCCATGCTGAAGCCCGACTTTTACGGGGTTATGTTCGTGGCGTAGACTCCACGGGCGACCCAAAAGACCTCAGCGGCCTATATTATCTCATTTTCTTCACTAACAATTGCATCAAATTGAAAAATGAGGTTTGCAGAAGAAAAAAATGGCAAAACAAGTTCACCCTCAAACTAGGGTTTTGCCACTATTTGGAAGAAGACCATCCTTACCCATTTCAGTTAGAACATCAAAAACTACTTCCATGTTTCCTTCTTTATGGTTTACCTCTACAAGAACCTTAGCGATTTCCGCATCGTTGAGCTTACAACTTCTCAAAACATTCTCTATCACTTCACCCAATTCTTCATTCATCCCTTCATCAAAAAGAGCTCTAATTAGAGAATTCACAGTTACATTATGTAACACCCCAAATCCAGATTTCCACGTCGGCCGCCATGAAAACCTAAACTTAAAGCATTTCTTCACAGAACAGTAAACATATACGATATACTCATCAAGGAGACAAGTAGTATCGAACATGAAGCTCAAAAAGTAACAATAAATCAACTACTAAAACTTTACCAAGTTTCTCAAAATTCACAGGATGTCTCTAAATCATAGACACAAATATCAGACAAGATAAAACATAAATAACACCAAGTGTTTAGGAGATACAACTCCAAATAACTACCTAAAGAAAGAAAGAAAACCACTAAAGAAACTCCTCCAAGGCTAACTATGACTTAAGAAGGTGGCACTTCCCGATTTCTTTGTCCTGAAAAATAAAAGGTTGGGTCAGACCCCAACAAGTAGATTTCGAAACCTCTAAAGCCTCAATAGACAGTTTCAAGAGCTACCAAAACAAATAGACAACCACATATCACGTAAAGATGTCCAAGTATAGTATCCGAGTTGTGACCATTAGAAATAAAGTGTACCACAATGCAACAAACAACAAAAAGCGACATGACGAGTTGATGTCCACCTTATCTAAGAGTGTGGTCCACAAGGTCATCCATTGTGTTAGCGCCGACCCCATACGCTCCATACCTATATCACATCCGGTAGAGAGGGTCGAACCAACCACAAAACTCTTACAACCCTCCAACTCCATCATGTCACACATACATAATATCACACCATTTGTAATAAACAACCAAAAGCAATATGACAAGTTGGTATCTACGTTGTATGAGAGTGTGGTCCACAAGGTCATCCATTGTGTTAGCGCCGACCCCATACGCTCCATACCAATATCACATCCGGTAGAGAGGGTCAAACCAACCACAAAACTCTCACAACTCTCCACCAACTCCATCACATCACACACATATAATAGCATCACACCACAACATACATAAACCAAAATCATATTTGTTAGCATATTACGACATACGAGTTTCATATTTATAATGTTTGCAAGTAATGAATCGATGATGATAATAGCCTAAAATTCGCATATCATGTTGACTTCTAGCACATGTTCATGTATTTATATAAAGAGTATTGTCCAATAGTGAGAGGCATCTAATTATAAGAGTTATGTGCTAAAATTATGACAAATAAAGAGGTTTAGTCCTAAATATCATTGTGATACATGAATCTAGCATGAAAATGTAAATGAAGATTGTATGGTTCATCAAGTAGGTCATTATAGCAAATATCCCCAAAATCTAACACATAGATGAGATTCAAAGTGACCTAAAAATAAGTTTGTAGGAATATAAATCTACTACTTCTAGTGTTTATATTTGTGTCAAGAACCCAAATCTATGTTCAAGTAATACTAAAATCTAGGGTTTGTAGTTTCATCTAGTATGTCTAGGTTTATCTATAAAAATGGCTATTCAAGCCCTAGAGAGATAGAAATCCACCTTAGATCCAAAGCAAACCAAGCTCCACACCAAGAACAACAAAGAAAATCACCAAACTTTGATCCCTCCTTCTTCTCCTTCACTTTGCCCTAGTTTTCTCTCTCTAGAATCAAAATCTCTATCTCTATCTCTAGCACTTGTTGTTAAAAAAAAAGGAATGAAGGGAAGTAAAGTAGTAGTGGTAGGGTTAAAAGGATTAATATGGGGTTTGAGGCAATATGGGAGGGAAGCAACTCATCTTCCCATTTTCTCACCCTAGTGGGCAACCACAAACTCACGGCAGCAAGAGGAATGGAAGTGAGGGATGATGGTCTAGGGTTTTTTTTTTTATTTCAAGTGATCCTACTACAGGCAGCCCAAGATATTACTAGGGGCACTACAATCGAGGACTATGGTTTTCGTTAATCCGGTTCTGTCCACGTTCGTCCAAAGATCATCCCTGATGCGGGAGATGTTAGATGTTTTGAAGCACTAATCGTTTTGGATAGGGGGAAAGAGGGTTTCATCCCTGAAGGCGTCGCTGATCTACAGGCCCTTTATCAGAAAAAGACAATTCCTTCTCTTCTTGGTGAGTTTCGGTTGGATATGCTTCTTCTTTTCTTTTCGGTATTTCCTTATGTGTCTGATCTTCTTGTTTTTCAGCTTTCCTGGGAAAACGGAATAGGGTTGAAGATATTCTGTCTTCGTCAGTTGTTAAAAGATCTCGTTTGAAGTCTCTGGTCAGCCGAAGTTCTGCCGGTGTCGTTATTCGGGAACCTAATAGTCCAGCTTCTTCTTCGATTCCTACGAGTTCTTCTCCTCCTGCTCCTCTTTCGATTAACCGTGGCGCTGTTGCCTCCCGGACTAGGGCGAGCGTCCATTCTTTGGCTAGCCGGGGGAAGTCTTCGTCTGCCCTGAATTACCGGCGAAGATGTCTGCTTTTCCCAAGGACATTCCCCGTCTTGTGACTTCTCTGATTGATGGTCTTTATTTTCATTTCCAGAGTGAGGTACTCTCAATATCGATCCTTTACTTTTTCTTTTTCCTTCCTTTTTTTTATCATTCTTTCTTTTCTGATGTATCTTCCCTTTTTAGAATTATCAGGTCAGTCACGACGTCGCGTCCCACCTATCCTCAATTGAGCGTCTGGAGTCCCAGCTTGCAAAGGCTGAAAAAGATGTTTTGTCTTATAAAGCCGAAGCTGAAATCTTGGCTAACGACTTTGAGATAGTTTCTGCCGAACGAAATTCGTGGAGGTTGGAGGCAGAACAATCTAAGGCCAGTTCTGAACTTCGATCTTCTCAATCTGACGCTCGTGTTGCTAGTCTAGAGGAGAAACTTCAAGCTCTTCAGGAGAAGGAGGCTACTTTAATTCAGCAAAGGGATAAAGATATGGCTGCTCTTCAGGCTTCTTACAAGAATATCTTCGAGTTGGCCGATTTGAACCGTAAGAAAGCGATAGCGACTTGTAAAGAGAAGGATGAGCTCTTGGCAATCTTGAGGCAGCAGCGTAAATCTGCGTTTCAGGTTGCCTGGGATGCAGCTCGCCGTTTTTACGTTTCCCAAAGAAGTTACTCTCCTGCGTCATCTTGATAAAGAACGAGTAGCCTTGTCCGTTAATGTTGTCGTTGTCGATCGGGGTTTGGAGGAAGACTTTCCCTTGAACGAAGACGAGTGGGATCAGGAGGCTACCAACTCCGTGGTCCATGTGGGTGATGATTCTGACGAAGGCTCTGCTTCCTCCGTTCCTGGTCCCGACGACCGTTGTGGTCCTCTTCTTTCTGGTGATGAACCATAGTTGTCTTTGTTTCCCTTTTGTTTTTCAGATACTTTTCTTTTACTTATTCGAATTTTGACCCTGCTACAATGGCTTTCTTCTGTTTTAATCCTAATAGTTTTGGTTTGCTTTCATATCCTGTTGCTGCGCACATAAGTATCTCCCAAGGTAGGGCACAGTTAGTCCATCCCAACTTACTAATGCAATCTCCTAGGCTTATTACGCAAGCTCCGAATGATCGCACCTGCAAAAATAATTTTGGACTTAGACTAACATGCTCTAAGCTTACTATTTCCCTCTGCAAAATAGAACCCGAGTTAGCTCTGCGTAAAAAGTTTTGAATAGTGTTAGAGTTTTTTAGCTCTGCCCCTGGTTGTCTATACCAGAGTTGTCTTTGCATAATTAGTTTCATCAGGACTCCTCCTTAGACCCCTGGTCGTGGCTTTCGCTACCAGAGCTGATATTGCCAGCTTGAGCTCGGCAAGTTCCGCTAAGACTTCTCCTTATACCTCTGGTCGTTGGCTTTCGCTACCAGAGCTGATATTGTCAGCTTGAGCTCGGCAAGTTTCACTAGGACTTCTCCTTATACCTCTGGTCGGGGCTTTCGCTATCAGAGCTGGTTTCGTCAGCTTGAGCTTGACTAGTTTCGCTAGGACTTCTCCTTAGACCTCTGGTCGTGGCTTTCGCTACCAGAGCTGATATTGCCAGCTTGAGCTCGACAAGTTTCGCTAGGACTTCTCCTTATACCTCTGGTCGTGGATTTCGCTACCAGAGCTGGTTTCGTCAGCTTGAGCTTGACTAGTTTCGCTAGGACTTCCTCTTAGGGCCCTCGGTCGTTGCCATAGCTACTGAGGTTGTCCTGCCCCTGGTCGTGGCTTTCACTAACAGGCCTGGTTTCGTCGGCTTGAGCTTGACTAATTTTTGCCGGGACTCCTCCCGTGCCCCTGGTCGTGGCCTTAGCTAACATGGTTGTTTTCCTCATTTTAAGCATGAATAGTTTTGCAAGGACTTCTCCTTATACCCCCGGTCACCTTCATCAGGGCGGTAGTCTTATCTAGGACTTCTCCTTGGGGATCCTTAGGGACCACGTTTCACTCGAGTAAAGGGTTGAGTTAAGCTAGGACTCCTCCTTGTGAGGCATCGGGTTGCAGCCGTAGCTACCGGAGCTACCTCCTTTGCCGGCTTGAGCCGATCAGTGTAACTAGAACTTCTCCTTAGGACCTTGGTGAGGGGTCGGTTTTTACTCGAGCAAAGTTCAGTTTAACTAGGACTGCTCCTTAGGGCCCTCAGTTGTCGTCGTAGCTACAGAGGCTATCCTGTCCCTAGTCGTGGCTTTCGCTTAGCAGGGCTGTATAAATTAGGGCCCTTGGGCGCTGCTCTCACCTACCAAGGCTGCCTTTAGGTCCCCTGATCGTGGCTTTCGCTGTCAGGGCTACCTGCTCGATTCAGAGCGAGATGAGTTTAACTAGGACTCCTCATTTTATAATATTTTTGTAAAAAATATTTTACTTTGCTAGATAAAACGTGTTGCTAATTACTGAAAATATTTTATTCTATTAATTAAAATACGTAGCGAGCAATGCTACTTTTCTTGCCTAGCGGCTAAAATAATATATATATAGATAAAATATGTAGCTAGTAGCGCTACTTTTCCTGTCTAACTGCTAGAGTAATATATATATATATATAAGTATTCTATGTGAGGTCGAGGAGCAATACTGACCTTAGCGGCGCTTATTCCTGCATGTTTACGGCGTGATCGAACTTGGTGATTTTTCCGGTGCTTGAAAGGGTGGGAATCACTGCTGGTCATCGACAATGCCGAGCTGAAATGGCGAAACATTCCCTGGCGGCCGCTTGATCTCCTTTTATTGTTCCTACCAGGTCCGTTTCCGGAATCGGGAATTTCAAGGTTAAGTGGTTCAACGAGACCACAGCTCGTGATTCTTTCAAGAAGTTCCTTCCCAGGATAATGTTGTACGCATGTAACTCGTCGATGATCACAAATTCCAACATTAGTGCTCGGCTAGTCGCTCCTTCTCAGATGAGTATGGGTAAAGTGACCTTCCCCCCCAGCTCGTACTCGACTTTCGCCGAAACCTGTCAAGTAATGATCATAAGTTTCGGTGTGATGTGCTCTCTGTTGATGTCGAAAATTGGCTCCCGGTTAAATCAACATGAAAAAGGGAGTTGATGCATGACAACCTCCGTTATGATGTATATTCTGTTTAGAGATAAGAGATTCCTCTGATCAACTCTACTTCTCTACTCTGCTCCGCTCCTCTGCTCTGCTTCTCTACTCCTTGCTCCAACTCCAGATTCCTTGCTCCTGTTCGTCTATTCCCAAGGGGAGAAAACCTGCAATGGGTTCGAAAATCGCTCCGACGCTCAAGACAGTCAGGGTGCTCTTTGCAGTAAAAGAATGAATATTGATTGATCCTTTTGGGGGGCGAGTTCTGAGAACTCTGTTTTGGGGGGGATCCTTCTGGTGTGAAGGGATCTTATTTTTAGGAGAGATGGTTTGTTTGTTCTCCAGAGATCGTGTCCTTTGAAGAACGATATGGGGGGCATTTTATAGGCGAAGATAGGCCGACTGTCCTTAGTGGCGGTGGAGAGGCAGTAGCCGTCAAACCGTAATAGAAGTTACCTCTTTTTCGTATCTAGGGTTTCTCTTCGAGTCTATCCCGGATCTTTGATAAGTGAAAGTTCCTAAGTTCAAGGATACTTGGAAGGAAAAGTTTCCTCCTTTAAATACGTGGAGTCTAACCGGGCTTAAACACTTCAAGATGTGTAATTAGACTGAGATCTTTCTGGAAAGTCCGGGATTAAGTCATTAGGTTGCGCAGCGCTGAGATCTTCCCAGTTCTGGGCGTAAGATATGGGCCGAACCTGTGGAGATCCCCCTTATTCCTTTAGAGATCCTAGGGCTGATCTATCCATGCCAAGGGCTTTTTGTGCAGAGCTGGTTTCTTCTGGCCGACCTCCTAGTTAGGGGAATGTATGATGGACCATCAGGGGTTTTAGTTGTCCTGCTGCATTAAGTCGAGTCGTTCCAAGAGACTTCTGGTCTGATCTTTGACTCTTCAGACGTTAGTCAACGTCTGGACATTTTATGCATCATCAGGTTTCTCTTCGAGTCTATAAAGATCCTTAAGCCGCTCGAGAGCTGCTGAGATCATTATGAGATATAAAGATCCTTCTCGGTTTTCACCGGGTGTTTGTTTTTCTGCTGGCATGTTTGCTTGAAGATCTTTAGGGAACGTGATTAGTTCTGAGGAAGTATTGAGAGAGATTCGGGTTACCGAATGTGAGGATTTGCTAGAGAGATGCCCCTCCTTCTAGCGCCAAATGCTGATCTCGAAAATTGGCTCCCGGTTAAATCAGCATGAAAAAGGGGGTTGATGCATGACAACCTCCGTTGTGATGGTATATTCTGTTTGGAGAGGAGAGATCCCTCTGTTCAGCTATGCTACTTTGCTTCTATCTGCTCCTCGCTCCTTGCTCCAGCTCCTGGCTCATTGCTATTGTTCGTCTGTTCCCGTGGGGGAAAACCTGCAAAGGGTTCGAAAACCGCTCCGACTCTCAAGACAATCAGGGTGCTATTTGCAGTAAAAGAATGAATATTGATTGATCCTTTTGGGGGGTGAGTTATGAGAACTCTGTTTTGGGAGCTGATCCTTCTTGGTATGAAGGGATCGTATTTTTGGGAGAGAGAGTGCGTTTTTCCTCCAGAGAGCGTGTCTTTTGAGGGACGATGTGGGGGGCCTTTTATAGGCGAAGTTAGGCCGACTGTGATTAGTGGTGAGGCGGTGGCCGTCAAACCGTAATAGAAGTTACCTCTTTCGCGTATCTAGGTTTTCTCTTCGAGTCTATCGCAGATCTTTGATAAGTGAAAGTTCCTAAGTTTAAGGATGCTTTCTATATATCTTGCCGGAGTGATAGATTCTAAAACAGAAGTTTCCTCCTTTAGATACGTGGAGTCTAACCGGGCTTAAACATTTCAAGATCTGTAACCGACTGAGATCATTCTGGAAAGTCTGGGATTACGTCATTAGGTTGCGCAGCGCTGAGATCCTCCCAGTTCTGGGCGTAACATATGGCACAAACTTGTGGAGATCCCCCTTATTCCTTTAGAGATCCTAGGGCTGATCTATCCATGACAAGGGCGTTTTGTCCAGAGCTGGTTTCTTCTGGCCGACCTCCCAGTTAGGGGAATGTGTGGTGGACTATAAAGGGTTTTAGCTGTCCTGCTGCCTTAAGTCGAGTCGTTCCAAAAGACTTCTGGTTTGATCTTTGGCTCTTCAGACGTTAGTCAATGTCTGGACATTTTATGCATCATCAGGTTTCTCTTCGAGTCTATAAAGATCCTTAAGCCGCTCGAGAGCTGCTGAGATCATTATGAGATATAAAGATCCTTCTCGGTCTTCACCGGGTGTTTGTTTTTTTGCTGGCATGTTTTCCTGAAGATCTTTAGGGAAAGTGATTAGTTCTGAGGAAGTATTGAGAGAGATTCGGGTTAACGAATGTGAGGATTTGCTAGAGAGATGCCCTTCCTTCTAGCGCCAGATGCTGATGTCGAAAATTGGCTCCCGGTTAAATCAGCATGAAAAAGGGAGTTGATGCATGACAGCCTCCGTTATGATGGTATATTCTGTTTGGAGAGGAGAGATTCCTCTATTCAGCTATGCTACTCTACTTCTATCTGCTCCTCGCTCTTTGCTCCAGCTCGGGACTCCTTGCTCCAGCTCCTAGCTCATTGCTCCTGTTCGTCTGTTCCCGTGGGGGGAAAACCTGCAAAGGGTTCGAAAACCGCTCCGACGCTCAAGACAGTCAGGGTGCTCTTTGCTGTAAAAGAATGAATATTGATTGATCCTTTTAGGGGACGAGTTATGAGAACTCTGTTTTTTGGGGTGATCCTTCTTGGTATGAAGGGATCGTATTTTTGGGAGAGAGAGTGTGTTTTACCTCCAGATAGCGTGTCCATTGAGGGACGATGTGGGGGGCCTTTTATAGGCGAAGTTAGGCCGACTGTGGTTAGTGGCGGTGGCCATCAAACCGTAACAGAAGTTACCTCTTTTGCATATCTAGGCTTTCTCTTCGAGTCTATCTCGGATCTTTGATACCTGAAAGTTCCTAAGTTTAAGGATGCTTTGTATATATCTTGTCAGAGTGATAGATTCTAAAGGAGAAGTTTCCTCCTTTGGATACGTGGAGTCCAATCGGGCTTAAACACTTCAAGATGTGTAACCGACTGAGATCTTTCTGGAAAGTCTGGGATTAAGTCATTAGGTCGAGCAACGCTGATATCTTCCCAGTTCTGGGCGTAAGATATGGGTCGAACTTGTGGAGACCCTCCTTATTCCTTAAGAGATCCCAGGGCTGATCTATCCATGCCGCGGGCGTTTTGTGCATAGCTGGTTTCTTCTGACCGGCCTCCTAGTTAGGGAATGTGTGGTAGACCATCAGGGGTTTTAGCTGTCCTGCTGCCTTAAGCCGAGTCGTTCCAAGAGACTTCTGGTCTGATCTTTGACTCTTCAGATGTTAGTCAACGTTTGGACATTTTATGAATCATCAGGTTTCTCTTCGAGTCTATCCCGGATCTTTGATAAGTGAAAGTTCCAAAGTTAAGGATACTCCGTATATATCTTGCCAGAGTGATAGACTTGAAAGGAGAAGTTTCCTCTTTTAGATATGTGGAGTCCAATCGGGCTTAAACACTTCAAGATGTGAGGCCGACTGAGATCTTTCTAGAAAGTCCGGGATTAAGTCATTAGGTCGCGCAACGCTGATATCTCCCCAGTTCTGGGCGTAAGATATGGGCCAAACCTGTAGAGACCCCCTTTATTTTATTTAAGATCCTAGGGCTGATCTTATCCATGTCAAGGGCGTTTAGTGGAGAGCTGATTTATTCCGGCCGACCTCCCAGTTAGGGGAACGTATGGTGGACCGTCAGGTGTTTAGCTGTCATGTTGCCTTAAGTCGAGCCGTTCCAAGAGACTTCAAGTCTGATCTTGACTCTTGAGTCGTTAGTCAACGAATGAACATTTTATGCATCATCATGAGTCCCGCCACTCCTTAGTTGAAAGTAAAGAAACTAAGGAGTAGAAGTAACTCGTGTGTTTTTTACTTTATTTGAAGGCCTGAAGTCGAGAGTATTACCTGCCCCAGAGCTGTGCTGAGAAACTCTTTGGGTCTTACCTGGATCTGGGTTGTTTCATAGCGCTCGGTTTCTTTGTTGATATTCCAGAGCTGATTGGCATCTGCTAAGTGGAGATCCTTTCTCATGAAGTGTTGTCTTTGCTAGAGTCATCCCAACTATTTTTTATCTTTGACATGTGGTTTGTTCTCTAGAGACACGCCTCGTCTTCTGCTGAAGTAATTGATTTCTCTTCCATGCGTGATTCTGTGACGTCACGTCTTTGATCTTCTGACTGCCTATTTTCGGCGCTGATCTTTTTGGATTACTATGCAAAGCAGGACTCTCGGCATGCGTGGACACGTGGTATCTTGCTAGTGGAAGATAGAATGCGTTACCTTGAAATCTGCTGTCATTCGATCAGACTTGATCAATCTCGAGCCGTGTGTATTACTTGGTCATCATTCCTTTGCGTGTTCCCGAGATATGTTTGGTCTTCATCTTCAATGATCCTTGTTTTTTTTTTCAAGAATTCCCTTGGTCATCTTCTTCCACTATAAAAAACTTGCTTTGGTTCTCTAATTCCTTATCACCGAAAGTTCGAGAGGAATTTAAGAGAGCCCCTCTTCTGTGGTTGTCTTCTGATTTTTCCATCTCTGCCAAAGATCTGAGATGCGGCCACTATTTGAGTTTATACAAGATCGCCTTTCCGCTTTTCTTCCCTCAAACTCCATGTCGACTCTTTCGCAGTCGCTCATGTTTTTTTATCTATTTTCCTTTCCTTAGACAATTGGGGCTTTTGTAATTTCTTCTGTAATAGACCCGAGCAGCAGAGGTGGTTTGGGTGTCCTTTTTGTAAATTCTTCTGTAATAGATCCTTCTTATGAATTAATAAAGATTTACCTTTTTCCTTTATATCCTTACGCTGCACCTTATTTCCCACGTTCAAGTCTGTTGGTTCTCCATTTCTTAATTGCGACTGCTCACCGCGACTCTTCGTTGACCACGCTCCATTATCACGAACCCTCTGGCTTATAAATAAGTGTGAAGACGCGACTGACTCCTCCATGTCTTACCATGGTTCTCCTAATGGTTAGAGGAATTCTCTCTGGTGCGGATGTCGAAAATTGGCTCCCGGTTAAATCAGCATGAAAAAGGGAGTTGATGCATGACAACCTCCGTTATGATGGAATATTCTGTTTGGAGAGGTGAGATTCCTTTGTTAAGCTCTACTTCTCTGCTCTGCTCCGCTCCTCTGTTCTGTTGCTGCTCCTGACTCCTTGCTCCAGCTCCTGATTCCTTGCTCCTGTTCGTCTATTCCCAAGGGGGAAAACCTACAAAGGGTTCGAAAACCGCTCCGACGCTCAAGACAGTCAGGGTGCTCTTTGCAGTAAAAGAATTAATATTGATTGATCCTTTTGGGGGCGAGTTATGAGAACCTTATTTTTTGGGGGGCGATCCTTATGGTACGAAGAGATCTTATTTTTGGGAGAAAGGGTGTGTTTGTTTTTAAGAGATCGTGTCTTAGAGAAAGAGTCTGCTTTTTCCTCTGGAGCTCGTCCTCCTTGAAGGACGATGTGGGGGGCCTTTTATAGGCGAAGGTAAGCCGACTGTCCTTAGTGGCGGTGGCCGTCAAACCGTAATAGAAGTTACCTCTTTTGCGTATCTAGGGTTTCTCTTCGAGTCTATCCCGGATCTCTGATAAGTCAAAGTTCCTAAGTTCAAGGATACTTCGTTGATATCTTGCTGGAGTGATAGACTCTAAAGGAGAAGTTTCCTCTTTTAGATATGTGGAGTTCAACCGAGCTTAAACACTTCAAGACGTGTAACCGACGGAGATCTTTCTGGAAAGTCCGGGATTAAGTAATTAGGTCGCGCAACGCTGATATCTTCCCAGGGCAATCTATCCATGCCAAGGGCGTTTTGTGCAAAGCTGGTTTCTTCTGGCCGACCTCCCTGTTGTGGGAATGTGCGGTGGACCATCAGGGGTTTTAGCTATCCTGCTGCCTCAAGTCGAGCCGTTCCGAGAGACTACTGGTCTGATCTTTGACTCTTCAGACGTTAGTCAACGTCTGGACATTTTATGCATCATCATGAGTCCCTCCACTCTTCAGACGTTTAGTCAACGTCTGGACATTTTATGCTTCTAATCTGTTTCGAGAGGTCTTTTAGTTATCCTCTCTTACTATAAATAGCCTGCTTTGGCCTCCCAATCCTTTACTATCAAAAAGTCTGAAAAACATTTTGAGATCTCTTTCCTTCTGTAGTTCGCTTCTCCTTGTTTTCTTCCCGAAGGTTCGGGATGAAGCCTCTGTTCGAGTTCATGCCGAGAGTTCGCTTTGATGAATGTTTCTTCCTAATGACCGTGATAAAGGATGGGTTTCTTCATAATGGCCGTGATAATTTCACGCGCTGTTATTGCTGAGCTCGAAGGAGGGTGAGGATCATCAGTAGTTCCTCTCACTTAGGTGTTCAGGATAAGGTGATGATGTCAAGAGGGTTCTTTTGTACTTGGTTATCTTCTGGTCTTGACTACACTTCTGAGAAGAGATACCTGGTAGACCTCTGTTTCCTCTCCAGTCGGGATGCGTGACTGCTTTTTATGCCTCATGTTTCCTGGTTTTTTCTTCCCCCTCAACTATTGGGCTTTTTGTAATTTCTTCTGTAATAGACCCAAATTCCATTGGTGGTTTTGGCGTCTTTTTCTGTAATTTCTTCTGTAATAGATTCGCCTTATGAATTAATAAAGAATTACCTGTTTCCTCTTTACTTTGGTGTTTTCCTTTGTTTCCCACGTTTGGGTTTGCTAGTTTCCCACGACTGCTCGCCGCGACTCTTCGTTGATCACGCCCTATCATCATAGCCCTTTTTGCCCTATAAATAGATGTTTAAGGCAAAAATAACTTTTCAAAATCTCACCATGTCTCTTTTAATGGTTAGGGGAACTCTTCCTGGTGATGATGTTAGAATTGCCTTCTACATGGTTCTGAATCATGATGAACTTTCCATTGAACACTTCTGCATGGAAGTGGCAGGCGAGGGCTTTGTTGAAGTCCTTCGTCTGTGTGATCTTATGAACGACGATCACCTCTCTACCCTCAGTTCCTCCAGGCCGCTTTATCCTCTGGTTTATTTTTTGACGGGTATTACCAGCGCTTCTGAACCTGCTCTCTTTTTTCTGCTGTAGGTTTCCTGGTTTGTCGCCGTGGGGGTGGTCGCCTTCTAGCCGTCATGATCAGGGCTTCGGTAGATATTGGCGGTCCGTCTTCATCTTCTTCTTCCTCTGGCGAATAAAAGCTTGCAGCCAAACTGTCATGTCTTCATAAATATGTAATCAAAAAGTTAATGTAATTAGCCCTATACTTACTAATGCAATTTTTCTTAGGCTTACTACGCATGCTTCGAATGATCGCTCCTGCAAAAGAAATAATTTTAGACCTAATCTAGCATGCTCTAAACTTATTATTTCCCTCTGCAAAATAGAACCCGAATTAGCCCTGTGTAAAAAATTTGAATAGTGTTAGAGTTCTTAGCTCTGCCTCCTGTTGTCTATTCCAGAGCTGTCTTTGCATGACTAGTTTTACCAGGACTCCTCCTTAGACCTCTGGTTGTAGCTTTCGCTACCAGAGATGGTTTCGTTGGCCTTAGCGCAACTAGTTTCGCCAGGACTCCTCCTTAAACCTCTGGTCGTGGCTTTCGCTACTAGAGCTAGTTTCGCTAGCTTGAGCTCGGTTAGTTTAACTAGGACTTCTCCATAAACCTCTGGTTATGGCTTTCGTTACCAGAGCTGGTTTCGCCAGCTTGAGCTCGGTTAGTTTAACTAGGACTTCACCTTAAACCTTTGGTCGTGGCTTTCGCTACCAGAGCTGTTTCGCCAGCTTGAGCTTGGCTAGTTTCGCTAGGACTTCTCCTTAGATCTCTGGTCGTATCTTGGGCTACCAGAGTTGGTTACGTCGGTGTGATCACGACTAATTTTTGCCGGGACTACTCCCGTGCCCCTGGTCGTTGCTTAGGCTACCAGGGTCGTCTTCCTCATTTTAGGCATGAATAGTTTCGCAAGGACTTCTCCTTATACCCCCGGTCACCTTCACTGGGTGGTAGTTCAACTAAGACTTCTCCTTGGGGATCCACAGTGACCACGTTTTACTCGAGTAAAAGGTTGAGCTTAACTAGGTTTCCTCCTTGTGAGGCCTCGGGTCGCAGCCGTGGCTACCGGAGCTACCTCCTTTGCCAGCTTGAGCCGATCAGTGTAACTAGGACTTCTCATTAGGACCTTGGTGACGGGTCGGTTTTTACTCGAGCAAAGTTTAGTTTAACTAGGACTGCTCCTTAGGACCCTCGGTTGTCGCTGTAGCTACGGAGGCTATCCTGTCCTTGATCGTGGCTTTCGCTTAGCAGGGTTGTTTAAATTAGGGCCCTTGGCCGCTGCTCTCACCTACCAAGGCTGCCTTTAGGTCCCCTGGTCGTGGATTTCGCTGTCAGGGCTACCTGCTCGATTCAGAGCGAGATGAGTTTAATTAGGACTCCTCCTAAAAATATTTTATTTTTCTAGATAAAATATGTAGCTAGTAATGCTACTTCTTTTGCCTAATTGCTTTATTCAAAAAGGAAAGTTAGTAGGGGTAGTGATGACCTTAGTTTTTCAGCTCTCCTTATCTGCCGTCGGGTCACCGTAGAACACTTTGTCTCCTCCGACGATGACTGGATTCACTTCTTCTTGCTCGCAGCCCTGGGCGGAGACGAGATAGCATTTCTGGGCTATTTTCTGGTCTCCCTGACCGTTCCGATGAGATTCGTTCCCGGAATTGGGAACTTCATCATAAGGTGGTTCATGGAAACTATTGCTCCTGACTCCCTCAGGAAGTTTCTGCCCAGTATGATGTTATAGACGTACATCTTATCGACGATTGCGAAGTTTAGCATTATTGCCTTTGCTGATTCTCCTTCGCCGATCAACACTGGCAGGGTTGCTATTCCGTCACCTGATTGTCTGAGAATCCTGTCAAACAAGATTTATAAGATTTGAGATGGCGTTCGCTTCCCCAGAGTTTCTGGAAGCACGTTCGACTCATGACCTCCGTGGAGCTCCCTGTATCGACTAAAATACGTCCTATCCTCCAATTTGCAACTATGGTTGTTATCACCAGCGGATCTGCGTGTGGAGTTATTACCCCGACCAAATCATCGTCTGTAAAGACAATGGGCGGAGTCTCCACGGCAGGCTTGATTAGGAAGACCGGCTGGTTTTTTGCTTCGTTGGCGTACCTGCGTTGTTTGCCTTTAGTTGTTCTCCCGAGGGTAGGTCCTCCTACTATGGTATTGATATTCCCCATTACTCCGGTGGGCCCCTCTGGACCTTTGTTTGCTTTTCTAGAAATGGGGCCCTGCCCGTTGATTTCAAATCCCGATCCGATTCCTACTTCGTTTACCGACTTTTTGTTTCGATATTCGTAGGGTCGTTGTTCTTGATAGATGTATTTATCCAGTTCTCCTTTTCTTACCATCTCCTCAATTAGATTCTTGAGGTGCCGACAGTTGCCGGTCTTGTGGCCGTAGCCTCTATGAAAGGCACACCGCGCAGTCATATCTCTGGATCCGAACTCTCCTCGGTCGTCATTGGGTTTGGGTAGTTCAGCCTTTCCTTTTGCTATCAGTATTTGCAAGATTTCCTCCCTTCCTTTCATTAAGGGGGTGTATGTTGCAAAGTCAGCCCTGGGCCTCCTGCCTCGCTCTCGTTCCCGGGGTAACCTGACTTCTTCCTTTTCTCTTTTTTGGAGGCGCTCACTTTCGTAAGGAATACTGGCCACCTCTTTCATCCGCAAATAATTCTCCTCTGTTCTGATAAATTGTTGCAACCTTTCTATCAGATCTGCGAGGGTGCCTGACTTTCTTCCCGAGATATCTTTGATTATGTCATCCTGTCTGAGACCTCTCTGTAGGGCAACAAAAGCAAAGTTTGATTCTAGGTCGGGAACTTGAACCATAAGGTTGCGAAATCTCTGCCAGTAGCTCGCCAGCGTTTCGTTTTTTCCTTGTACCACGTTGAACAGCTCTTCGGTCCCTCTCTTGATACTTGTGCTTCCTCGGAAAGCTTCGCAAAAAACTTGAGCAAGCTGGTCAAAAGACTTTATTGACCCCGGGGCTAGCGCTTGGTACCATGCCTGAGCTGGCCCTTTTAGGATGGTGGCGAATACCACACACCATATATTTCGGTTGGTCGTGCATAGATTCATCCCAACAGCATAGTTGTTAATGAATACTCCTAAATCCTCCACGCCGTGATTGTGTTCTAGCGTGGGGCACTTGAAGTTGGCTGGTTTTTCGGATTCCAATATTTCCTGGAAGAGAGGTGGCTGTCGAATTACTGTCCTTCCCCAAAGTTTGCCCTTCTTTTTTTCTCTTGTTAGTTCCGCTACTTGGTGAATGAGCAACTCGCATAGGGTGGGGTCGTCCACACACCCCTCGCATATCCTAGCATTCTTGGGGGTATAAGGTTTGTCTGGATTTTGCACGTCTTGTTCCCTCAAGATACTCTCCAGACGCATCTGGTCGCCTGGTTGCAGAGTTAGGGCCTCAGGTGTGTATCTGTCTCCAGGCGAGAAGAGCCTTCCCGCAAACGTCTTGAGCACTTCTTTCCTTTCATTAGGTGTTGCGGCCCTCTTGGCTATCTCAACCTTGCGGAGGCTTTCCTCCAATCGTTTTGCGTCCTCGTCCCTTCAGAGGTATACGGTCTCAAGTTGTTCAAGTTCTGCCGCGAGCTCATCTGCGCTCCGGGAACTATGGGATGTCCCATGTGGAGTGTGCTCGTCTGAAGACATGTTTACCTGAAGATCTCAGGGAAGTAGTTAGTTCTGAAAAAATATTGAGTAGGATTCGAGTTACCGAATGTGGTGATTTGCTGGAGAGATCCCCTCCTTCCAGCGCCAAATGCTGATGTCAAAAATTGGCTCCCGGTTAAATCAGCATGAAAAAGGGAGTTGGTGCATGACAGCCTCCGTTATGATGGAATATTCTATTTGGAGAAGTGAGATTCCTCTGTTCAGCTCTGCTTCTCTGCTCTGCTCCGCTCCTCTGTTCTGCTGCTCTTGACTCCTTGCTCCAGCTCCTGATTCCTTGCTCCTGTTCGTTTGTTACCGAGGGGGGAAAACCTGCAAAGGGTTCGAAAATCGCTCTGACGCTCAAGATAGTCAGGGTGCTCTTTGCAGTAAAAGAATGAATATTGATTGATCCTTTTAAGGGCGAGTTATGAGAACTCTGTTTTTTGGGGGGCGATCCTTCTGGTATGAAGAGATCTTATTTTTGGGAGAAAGGGTGTGTTTGTTCTCCAGAGATCGTGTCTTAGAGAAAGAGTCTGCTTTTTCCTCTGGAGCTCGTCCTCCTTGAAAGGACGATGTGGGGGGCCTTTTATAGGCAAAAGTAAGCCGACTGTCCTTAGTGGCGGTGGTCGTCAAACCGTAATAATAGTTACCTCTTTTGCGTATCTAGGGTTTCTCTACGAGTCTATCCCGGATCTCTGATAAGTGAAAGTTCCTAAGTTCAAGGATACTTCGTTGATATCTTGCCAGAGTGATAGACTCTAAAGGAGAAGTTTCCTCCTTTAGATACGTGGAGTTCAACCGGGCTTAAACACTTCAGGACGTGTAGCCGACTGAGATCTTTCTGAAAAGTCCGAGATTAAGTCATTAGGTCGTGCAGCGCTGATATCTTCCCAGTTCTGGGCGTAAGATATGGGCCGAACCTGTGGAGACCCCCCCTTATTCCTTTAGAGATCCCAGGGGTGATCTATCCATGCCAAAGGCGTTTTGTGCAGAGCTGGTTTCTTCTGGCCGACCTCCCTTTTAAGGGAATGTGCGGTGGACCATCAGGGGTTTTAGGTATCCTGCTGCCTCAAGCCGAGCTGTTCCGAGAGACTTCTGGTCTGATCTTTGACTCTTCAGACGTTAGTCAATGTCTTGACATTTTATGCATCATCACCTGGTAGGGACGTTAGAGCTGCTTTCTACTTGGTTCTGAACTACGATGACTCTTCCATCGAACACTTCTAAATGGGGGTGGCTAGTGAAGGTTTTATTGATGTACTTCGTCTGCGCGATCTGCTGGATGATGATCATCTCTCTACCCTAAGTTCATCCAGACCGCTCTATTCTTTATTTTATTCCTTGACGAGTACTACAAGTACCTCTGGACCGGCTCTCTTTTCTGTCGTGGGGTTTTTGGTGCGTCGTCGTGGGGGTGGCAGTCTTCTGGCTGTGATGATAAGAGTTTCGGTGGACGTTGGCGGTGATGTGACACGAAAATGTCACATTTGGAGAGCCTAACTAAGCCTAGTTAGTTCGTTTTGAGTATTATAAATAATATTTTATGTGTTTTTCATGTTAGGTACCTATTTTGGAGTTAAACATGTAAATCGGAATAAAGGGAACGAATTGTCACTATCATTTCATGTGTCGAAAACGAGAGAAAAAGACTTCAAGCAAATCAAATAACAAGAGGAGTTAATGACGAGTCCGTCGGTGAAAACGGAATTCAATTCGGAGTTCGGACGGGGAAGATGTGAAAGATAGAAGCTAAGGTCTTTTCTTGAAGGCACCCCCTTTTGGTTCTAAATGTAGAGACAAGATGAAGGCACTCTCTTGGTTTCTAAATCAAAGCCCAAGAGCCCAATGAAGAATGACAAGGAAGAACTATATGGGCACCCTTTCTTTATAGATCAAAGTCAACAAAGTCTAAAGAAGTTGACGAAGTCAAGGAACCCTAGGGTTTGAGTAGTAAACACAAGTTAGAGTTTACTATTCATCATCTTCTAGCTTGGACAAGAAAGAGGAGAGAGAAAAAGAGGCTAGAAGTTTAGGGTTTTAGTGTTCTTGGTAGTTGAGGGTTTGAAGGAGGAGAGAAAGAGAGAAGAAGGAGTGGCTGGCCAAGCAACGCCAGCACAACAAGAGCTCGGGTCTCCACGGTTTAGAGCTGCTCTCGGGATGGCCATGGGAGCACAGGAGCAGCTGCTGTTCTTCAAGGTAGCAGCTACACCGGCCATGCAGCAGCAGCCTCCAGCTTGCTGGGACGGCCGGAACAGCAAGGTTGCTGTTTGCAGCAGCTCGAGTTGACAAGAGCTGCTGCTCGAGGTGCATCTTCATGCTCGGGATCTCCAAAACGCGGAGCTGCTGCTCGGTTTACTCAGGACAGCAACACGGGACGCAAGGGACGGCTCAAGAAGGCTCAGATTTGCTTGATTTGGCCGGAAACTCCACTTTTCTTGGCCGGGATTTCACCATCTTTGACCGGAAATTTCAAGGATTTCCGGCAACTTTCTTGGCCGGAAATCATAGGGCTTTTACTCCTCATGTCCTTGGCTTGCTTCCCATGTGGTTTGATTTGATTTTGGGTTAGAAATTTCTAGAGAGAGAAAGCTAGGGTTAGCTTTAATGGAGGTTGTGTTCTAAATGGAGAAGATGATGATGGTCGCTATGGGGAACCCAGAAATTTGCTAAGGGGAGATCAGCTGCACCTTAAAGACTCATATTTTCCGACGATCTTAGCCTCGAACCACATCGAAAAAGGGGGATTCTCTCATCATTTTCTTTCCATTTCTTATTCAATCACCATGTTTAGCTAACTTTAGTGTGTCGATTATATGAGATGAATTCGTGATTGTGTTTAATATGATTTGATGTTTTGATTATAAATTGATGTTCATTTATTTCGATTATCATTTTGATCGTATTTTCATGTGTCTTGTCAAGCACTTCACATAGTTAATAGACGAAACGAAGTATTCGATATCGATCGTAGTCTAAGTCATAATTTCATGTGTCTTGTCATGCACTTCACATAGTTAGGCGACTAGACAACACTTTCGTTGACTCGGGATTAACCGATTATGACGTTTGTTTGACTAAGTATGATCTCCGGATATACGTAGTGCTTATAGACATCACCTTAGGAGTCGAACATCGATTATACTTTGAAACATTAAATCGGACTACACATAGTCGTAGATTTATCATTATAGATTCCCGGACTTCAACACCTATCTCACTTATTTGTCTCCTGACTATATTTGCCTCCCGACTCTTGTTTCCTTCGACTCTTCTCTCGAATCTCTCTCGCCCGTTTACTTTGATTATTTAGTTTAGCTTTATTTGTTTTCTCATTTTGCTACTCTTTCGATCAAAACCCCCATTTATCTTTGTTTCTTTCCTTTTTAGTCTAAGTTAACTTGTAATATCTAGACCGAGGGATAAGTCCCTTCGATATGCAAACTACCTTCCTATCCTTGGATCGATACCGGCTTTGCCGGATTACTACTTGATACCTCCGCTTGGGTGTGCAACCTTGTCGGGTGCATCAAGTTTTTGGCGCCGCTGCCGGGGATAGGTTTAGTAGTTAGGATATCGTTTGTTGTTTTGTTAATTAGTTTAGTGTTGTTTGCTTACTCAGCCGTTTTTTTCTTTATTTGTTTTTGTATTTTCTTATCTTTTTATCTTTTTAGGTATCGATTTCGAGAAAGGAGCCAAAAGTGACATAAAGGCGAAGGAAAAGGAAGGATTCGAGAAGCTTAAGAAGAAAGACGAACGAAACGAGAGGAGCACTCGATAGTATCGCACTCTATCTCATCCTTTTTACTTGTGTGTGATTGTTTAGTTTTATAAGTGTTTCTTCCCATTTTTGCGATTGTGTGTTAGTATCCTTGAATATTGTGAGATCATGACAAGTTGGTCATTTGATTAGAATGACATTATGCGAACCCTTTCCAACACTAGTCGACCATCTACAAGTCATCAGGACTACTCAAATTTATATAGGAATGTTACGACTAGTGATAGGAATAGGGGAGTTGAGTCTGACCGACCTAGGATGACCATGGGTGAATATCGACGGATGTATGGAGTCGATCAGACTCGTCATGAACATGGTTTTAGGAATTATGAGCATGAGGGTAATCAATCCTGTAAGAGTCTTCGAGACTATCGACAAGAATTTGGGATGACCACATCTTCATGTATGAATTTGTCATTTGATGAGGACCGTAGTTCTATTAGTATTGATCGACCACGTCGAAGTCTTCGTGACTATCGACAAGCATATATGAACGGTTCACTTAGTGATGACAATTTCCGACTCGATGATTCCACTCAAAGAGTCGAGTCTAGGTATCTACATGAAGGTAGTGAAGAAAGGACCATGGAGACCATTAGCCCGATTTGTGCTATTTGTGCGAGCTTAGACCATTTGACCGAGTATTGTCCCATGAACCGTGTTCCGCGAGAGTCTTCGTCTAGTTATACTCATATGCCTTATTACGAGGAGATGTCTGAAGATACTCTCCAAGCAATTTTAGAGTACCAAACTAGATTTAATCGAGATATAACGGAGATCACGGAACGGATTCTCAAAATTGTTGATAGACTTGAGTCAGAGCCTATCATCGACTAGGAAGGGGTTTGCGCACCCCAAACTCAAGAAGAGACTATGAATGATGGTGAGGGTAATACACCTAACTCTAGTCTTAAGTTAAATGTCGAAGAAGCTCCTGATAGACCTTTTGAGATGGAATTGACCGATGACCCTTGTTGCTCACTCCCTCGACCATTGTCATCTTACCATGATCAGACTACATTAGATTGTAATGTTCAAGATGATAGCTTTATAAGCACGTTTGGGGATCACACTTTATTGAACTTTCCAATTTTTAGCACTTGCGATTCCTTGGATGAGTTATGTAGAAGTGAAGGTGTTGCAACCAACTTTGAGGCTCCCGATGCCTTTAAGGATGTGGATAACATAGTAGTTGAAGAGATAGCGGATAGCTTGTTGGATTATTTACCTAAGGAAATTATGGACCTTGACTTGGTCCCGAGCATATTGCCTTACCCTTAGAGTCTAGTTCGACCTTCCACATGATCTCAGACTCGGTTGTTGACCCCTTTTGGGACACTTCGGACGTCTTTCCTAGCATGTCTAGGGACTTAGTGGATGTTTTATCCACTAAGCTTGAGTTTGACTTCTTACCTTCGATTGACTTCCTGACCCTTCATTTGTATGTCGATCCTTTTGACGACTTCTTAGTCGTCACCCCTAGCATTCATGCTTACTTAGTGGATCGTGCATCCACTAAGTTTGGGGATGGCTTCTTTTCGCTTTTCGTCTCACTTGCACGTTATAGCTTGTATATATTTGTGAGACGATTACCATGTGTATATAGTTTTCTTTGGGTTGACCCCAAAATCTTCCGTCTTTTGCTATATGATCGTTAGCCGACTAAGATGGTCTTTGATGTCTGTGGGTAGCATCTCTGGAAACCCTCCGCGAGACATAACTCGTGCTTTTGTGTGAAAACAAGAGAATCAAAGGCTAATTGCATAGCTCAATGCAATCGTGTATACCCGCGTTAGTGGTAGAGCTCTATATGGTCATGTCTTTTATGTGCTTCATTCTCATTATGTTATGGATATTTTAGGAGCATTTCTTATATGTTTTACTACTAAGGCGTGGTTTGTTCCAAGTTTGGGGATGGCGTGAGCTTGGAATCAACTTGGAACCTCGTTATACATGAGTCTTGGTAGTATCATCTTTTATCTCCTTCGGTTATGGTAATATCTCTCCACTCTTCTCTTTAAATCGACGTGCCTCTTTATCTTTTGGTGAGTGTATGCTTAGAACATTGAGGACAATGTTAGTTTTAAGTTTGGGGATGCGGGATATGACCATAACCAATACATGACCATGGGTTTCAAAGACAAAAGGGTTCAAATTAGCCAAAAATTTGAAAATTTTGAACATTTTGAGTAGATTTGCATGTGATTGTAGTGATGGTTTTAAGAATCTTGATGCATATGTGTCGAGTTAATGAGTTTTGTGATTGCTAATGGTCTTTGCATGAAAGTCGAGTCTTTGAGTGTTTGTGTTATGTTATGGGAGTAACATCTTGGTGAAGAAGAAACATCTTGGTGAAGAAGAAACATCTCTAAGAGACCTAGAGTAGTCATTAGTGGAGACTTAACCCATGTGAGAGCTCAAAGCCTAAATTTTCCTTCGAGTGTACTCTTCCGCGCTAACTCCGAGTAGAATGAAGAGCTACTCAACCTCGTAACTATTAAAAGAGCTCATTTGATCTCGTGTGCTCAACTTTCTTAGCCACTAGAAGTGACATTAGGATAGCGAATTAACCTTGCCCTTGTAGTCCATGAACCCCAATAAGAGTGTCAACTAGAGGAAGGCGGATACTCCATCATCATCCATCATCTTATATCCCGAGAATGAAGACATGAGAAGAAAAGAATGAAGAATGTCAAAAGCAAGTATGAAATGAAAAAAAAGTTGATTGCACGAATAGAGTATTGTGTGAGTTGTATTTGTGTTGTTTTGTGTGATGTTGTGTTATGAAAAAAAAAAGAAAAAAAAGTGAAAAAGTGAAAAAAAGAAAGAAAGAAAGACAAAAAGAAAAAAAAAATGAATGATGAATAAAGTTGTTTATGTTATGTTTGAGCATGTTAGCTCTTTTGTGCGAGTGATGTGATTGTATATATGTGTGTTTGTGTGTATGTTCATGAATAAGTATTCGAAGCAAGAAACAAATGTGAAAGTGCTTAAGAGGTTCTATCATGAAGAGGTCGACATTCTCGGGAATCCACCATTTCATCCATCTCTTGTATTCGCTAACCTTTAGAAGACATTTTTAGAGGGTAGAATGGATGAGAAGGGCCAGTGAGCTTCCCCACTCTATTTAGTGGCTAATTCCTTTTCGAAGATCATTCGTTCCAAAATGTTGTCCTCACCCCTTTTTATGTGTTGAGTCCATGTTAGTGATCACACTCACACATACGAGCGAACCATTCTTGAATGATTTCATATTTGGAGTGTATGTCCGTGAGGCCGAAGTCGAGGCGAAATGTACTAACTTAGGAATCAAGGTTTTGTGACTTTGGAACATAGATGTTGCTCATTATGGTATGCCACTAGCACTTTAGGGTAAGATCATTAGTGAAGGGGCCTTTAGCTTTTATATGAACTTATTTACTTGATTCATTATGTGTTGACATGCTTAAATCCTTTACTATATGAACCATGCTTATCTATGATATCGATGTTGGACCCTTATGTCTCATGAGACTCGATGTTTGTGGGTATCATCTATGGAAACCCTCACGAGACGACACTCGTCCTCTAGGGGTAACCTAGAGGTTTAAAGGCTTGTTGCATACGCTAAATGCAACCGGGATGCCTCCGAAAGTGAGTTAGGCTTTTATTTTGTTTTATTTGCTCGAGGACTAGCAAAGCTTAAGTTTGGGGATCTTGATGTGACACGAAAATGTCACATTTGGATAGCCTAACTAAGCCTAGTTAGTTCGTTTTGAGTATTATAAATAATATTTTATATATTTTTCATGTTAGGTACCTATTTTGGAGTTAAACATATAAATCGGAATAAAGGGAACGAATTGTCACTATCATTTCATGTGTCGAAAATTAGAGAAAAAGACTTCAAGCAAATCAAATGACAAAAGGAGTTAATGACGAGTCCGACGGTGAAAACGGAATTCAATTCGGAGTTCGGACGGGGATGATGTGAAAGATAGAAGCTAAGGTCTTTTCTTGAGGGCACCCCCTTTTGGTTCTAAATGTAGAGACAAGATGAAGGCACTCTCTTGGTTTCTAAATCAAAGCCCAAGAGCCCAAGGAAGAACTATATGGGCACCCTTTCTTTACGGATCAAAGTCAACAAAGTCTAAAGAAGTTGACTAAGTCAAAGGACCCTAGGGTTTGAGTAGTAAACACAAGTTAGAGTTTACTATTCATCATCTTCTAGCTTGGACAAGAAAGAGGAGAGAGAAAAGGAGGCTAGAACTTTAGGGTTTTAGTGTTCTTGGTAGTTGAGGGTTTGAAGGAGGAGAGAACGAGAGAAGAAGGTGTGGCCGGCCTTAGCTAGGTCGGCCAAGCAAGGCCGGCACAACAAGAGCTCGGGTCTCCACGGTTTAGAGCTGCTCTCGGGATGGCCATGGGAGCACGGGAGCAGCTGTTGTTCTTCAAGGTAGCAGCTACACCGGCCATACAGCAGCAGCCTCCAGCGTGCTGGGACGGCCGGAACAGCAAGGTTGCTGTTTGCAGCAACTCGAGTTGACAAGAGCTGCTGCTCGGGGTGCATCTTCATGCTCGGGATCTCCAAAATGCGGAGCTGCTGCTCGGTTTACTCGGGACAGCAACACGGGACGCAAGGGACGGCTCAAGAAGGCTCGGATTTGCTTGATTTGGCCGGAAACTCCACTTTTCTTGGCCGGGATTTCACCATCTTTGACCAGAAATTTCAAGGATTTCCGGTAACTTTCTTGGCCGGAAATCATAGGGCTTTTACTCCTCATGTCCTTGGCTTGCTTCCCATGTGGTTTGATTTGATTTTGGGTTAGAAATTTCTAGAGAGAGAAAGCTAGGGTTAGCTTTAATGGAGGTTGTGTTCTAAATGGAGAAGATGATGATGGTCGCTATGGGGAATCCAGAAATTTGCTAAGGGGAGATCGGCTGCACCTTAAAGACTCATATTTTCCGACGATCTTAGCCTCGAACCACATCAAAAAAGGGGGATTCTCTCATCATTTTCTTTCCATTTCTTATTCAATCACCATGTTTAGCTAACTTTAGTGTGTCGATTATATGAGATGAAATGTGATGATTTTGTGATTGTGTTTAATATGATTTGATGTTTTGATTATAAATTGATGTTCATTTATTTCGATTATCGTTTTGATCGTATTTTCATGTGTCTTGTCAAGCACTTCACATAGTTAATAGAAGAAACGCAGTATTCGATATCGATCGTAGTCTAAGTCATAATTTCATGTGTCTTGTCATGCACTTCACATAGTTAGGCGACTAGACAACACTTTCGTTGACTCGGGATTAACCGATTATGACGTTTGTTTGACTAAGTATGATCTCCGGGTATACGTAGTGCTTATAGACATCACCTTAGGAGTCGAACATTGATTATACTTTGAAACATTAAATCGGACTACTCATAGTCGTAGATTTATTATTATGGATTCCCGGAATTCAACACCTATCTCACTTATTTGTCTCCCAACTATTGTTGCCTCCCGGCTCTTGTTTCCTTCGACTCTTCACTCGAATCTCTCTCGCCCGTTTGCTTTGATTATTTAGTTTAGCTTTACTTGTTTTCTCATTTTGCTACTCTTTCGATCAAAACCCCCATTTATCTTTGTTTCTTTCCTTTTTAGTCTAAGTTAACTTGTAATATCTAGACCGAGGGATAAGACCCTTCGATATCCAAACTACCTTCCTATCCTTGGATCGATCCCGGCTTTGCCGGATTACTACTTGATACCTCCGCTTGGGATAAGACCCTTCGATATCCAAATCTAAGAATACTCGGGTGAGTTCATCCATATGGTCTTTCAACGATTCCCCTTCTAATATCTGTAAACTAAATAATTTCTTATTTAGATACAAACGATTAGTTAGAGATTTCGTCATATACCTTGTCTCCAGCTTACTCCATAGCCCATCGGTTGTAGTTTCCGTCGCTACTTCCCGCAAGACCTAATTGCTTAAATAGAGTAGAATCTGGCCATGAGCTCTCTCCATGAGATCTTCCTTCTCTGCTTCTGAAAGTGATTCAGCGAGTGCAGCCTTCCCATTCAACGTCTTCAACAGACCATGTTGAACTAATACTGCTCGCATCTTAATCTTCCAAAGATTAAAATCGTTACCTCCATCGAACTTCTCTATCTCGTATTTCGTGATGCACCCGAAAAGGTTGCACACCCAAGCGAAGGTATCAAGTAGTAACCGGTAAAATCGGAGTCGATCCAAGGATAGGAAGGTGATTCGGATAACGAAGGAGTCTCGTTCGCCGGTCTAGGTATCACTAGCTAACTTAGACTAAAAAGGAATAGAACAAAGATGGATGGGGGGTTTGATTGATTAAGCAATAAGAAATAAAACAAGTAAAACTATATTAAATAATCTAATGTAAACGGGCGAGAGATATTCGAGAGAAGAGTCGGAGGAAGAAGAGTCGGGAGATGGTAAGACTCAATTTGGGCAAACATCGATCGAGAGGGATACATCGATCCACAAGAATGAAAGTGACAATTACTAATAATCTATTCACATGAAAATGCAATTAACTTCACCCACATTGACAATACTAAGCATCATGTATCTAACTAAGCATAATCGATCAAACGTAACTAAGCATCGACTATCAAACTTATACACACTAGCTAATGAATTGTAAATGAACAAATATGACACTAATAAGCATAATACATCAAACTAAGTATAATCGATCAAAGGTTAGTAAGTATCGATTATCAAACTAAGTATGCATTATCAAACCTTGTGTCAATAGGCGATTAAGATCAAGGCTTCTAGTTTATAAAACTAGACGAAGTCAATTAAACTCATACGTAAACAAATAATAAGTCATTCATCACATTCAAATCATGCTTCAAGAGTATACGATTACAAGAGTAAGGTGTCGAAGTCCGGGAATCCATAATGATAAATCTACAACTATGTATGGTCTGATCTAATGTTCCTAAGTATAATCGATGTTCGACTCCTAAGGTGATGTCTATAAGTACTACGTATATCGGGAGATCATACTTAGTCAAACAAACATCATAATCGGTTAAATCCGAGTCATCGAGGGTGTTGTCTAGTCGCCTAACTATGTGAAGTGCATGACAAGACACATGAAATTATGACTTAGACTACGATCGAAATCGAATACTTCGTTTCTTCTATTAACTATGTGAAGTGCTTGACAAGACACATGAAAATACGATCAAAACGGTAATCGAAATAAATGAACATCAATTTATAATCAAAACATCAAATCTTATTAAACATAATCACGAATTCATCACATTTCATCTCATATAATCGACACACTAAAGTTAGCTAAACATGGTGATTGAATAAGAAATGGAAAGGAAATGATGAGAGAATCCCCCTTTTTCGATGTGGTTCGAGGCTAAGATCGTCGGCAAATATGAGTTTTTAGTTGTAGCCGATCTCCCCTTAGCAATTTTCTGGGTTCCCCATAGCGACCACCATCATCTTCTTCATTTAGAACACAACCTCCATTAAAGCTAACCCTAGCTTTCTCCCTCTAGAAATTTCTTGTCCAAAATAAAATCAAACCACATGGGAAGCTAACCAAGGACATGAGAAGTAAAAGCCCCATGGTTTCGGATCAAGAAGGTTGCCGGAAAAATCAGAAAATCCGGTCAAGTTTCAGGCTAAAAATGCATAAAATCTGGCCAACACAAGCTTCTCCGGAGCCGGTAGCTGCTGTCCCGAGCATGTCTGACCTGCAACCGCGTCCCATGAACAGTCTGAGCTACAGCCGCACGTTCTCGAGCTAGGAACATTGGACCCGGGCTGCTGCCAAGTTTCGGACAGTTGCTGCTGCCGGCTAGTGCTGTGGATCTCGAGCAGCTCCCATGTAGTCCGTGAAGTGTGCGTGTCCCTTAGCCTCCCGTGCATCCTTCCCGAACAGCCCGAGCTGCTACCGGCCAAGGCTAGGCCGGCCCTAGTGTTGGCCGGCCTAGCTTGGTCGGCCACCTCCTTCTTCTCTCCTTTTCTTTCTCTAGCAACTCTTTGTAACCCTAGATCTCCAAGAGCCCTCAAACCCTAGTCTCTTTACCTCATTCTCTCTCTCTTCCTTCTTGCCTCCTTTCCAAGCTAGAAGATGATGAATCTCTAACTTGATTAAAACCCTAGACTTAGTCAACTTGACTAAGTCTTTAGACTACTTTGACTTGAGCCCAAAAGTTGGTGCTCATAAAATCTCTACACATTCCTCCTTCTTTGGGTATTCTTGAACTTAGGCTTAGATGTTGGGCTTTGAATTAGAGACCAAGGGAGTGCCTTAATCTAGTGTCTACAATTAGAACCAAAGGGGTGTGCCTTCAAGAAAAGACCTTGACTTCTATCTTTCACAACTTCCTCGTCTGAACTCGGAATTGACTTCCGTTTTCACCGTTGGACTTGTCATTGCCTTCACTTGTAATTTGATTTGCTTGAAATCTTTTTTCTTGTTTTGGGCACATGAAATGATAGTGACAATTCGCTCTCTTTATTCCAAATTGCATGTTTAACTCCAAAAATGATACCTAACAAGAAAAGTACATAAAATATTATTGATAATACTCAAAAAGGACTAATTAGTCTAAGTTCGGCTCTCAAATGTGACATTTTCGTGTCACATCATTTCGCCATCACAGAAACCTCAACACCAGGGCTCTGATACCAGTTTGTTATGCCTAATCGGGGTTAATGTGAACAATACGAGTAATCCAAGACAAGCAATAGGAATAGTAAAGAACAATCAAGAACAGAACATAGAGATTTACGTGGTTCGGTTGCTGAGACCTACTCCACGGCGACATCGGCGCGATGATTTCCACTATGATAAGCAAACAAGTTTACACAAGAGATTCGTGAGATTGTGCTATTGATATCTCCTTAGGGTTTAGTTTATATAGCCACTAAACCCTAATCCCACCGCCTCACCGACTTCCTCTTTACAACTGACATTATACACGAATAAACACTAATCACCGACATAAGCCTAGCTTCGCATTCCAACTCTGTCTCGGAGTCCAGCTTTGCCTCAGAGCACTGCTTCGCATACCAGCTCTGTCTCAGTAATCAGCTCTGCTAATGGGTCCAAGCTTCGGTAGGTTTAACCGGGTTCGATACCAATCCATATTCGAGTCACTTCTAACAGCATATGCGGTTAGGGCATATGAGTGAAAGGGGATGGCTATACTGAGCAAGCAGGGTTTACTCTGTGGGCAGAAGGTTGGAAAACTGGAATTTTGTGAACATTGCGTCTTCGGGAAGCAGTGTCGGTTAAAGTTCAGTATAGCGATTCATAATACGAAAGGAACTCTGGATTACATCCATTCAGATCTTTGGGGTCCCTCTCGGGTCAGCTCACATAGTGGGGGTAGATACATGTTAACCTTGAAAGATGATTTTTCTAGGAACGTATGGGTCTACATACTTTAACGCAAAGATGAGGCATTCGTTAAGTTCAAGCAGTGGAAGACCTTGATCGAGAAGCAGACTGGAAAATCGATCAAACGCTTGAGGACTGACAATGGCATGGAATTTTGCGGAAACGAGTTTAATAGATTCTGTGTAGACGAAGGGATAGTGAGACACCATACGGTCAGAAAGACTCCACAGCAGAATGGAGTGGCGGAACGTATGAACAGAACTCTATTGGAACGAGCTCGTTGTATGCTTTCAAATGCAGGGCTGCCGGAGGTGTTCTGGGCTGAAGCAGTGAACACGGCAGCGTATCTGGTAAATATTTCACCCTGTACATCTATTGAGTGTAAAACTCCTAATAAGGTGTGGTCTGGTTATCCTGGTAATTATGAGAACTTGAGGACCTTTGGTTGTTCGGCTTATGCACATGTTAAGGAAGGTAAACTTGATCCGAGGGCTAAGAAATGTGTATTTCTTGGGTACGAGCCTGGAGTTAAGGGTTATCGGTTGTGGAATCCGAATGGAAAATCGAAGAAATTTCTCATAAGTAGAGATGTTACTTTTGATGAGTTAGCCATGGCAACTCAGAAGGTAATGCCTGTAGATGCTCGGGAGGGTGTTGGTAAACAGGTGGAGCAGGAAGATCATGGAGAGCAGGTTGAGTTTGAGATAGACACTCCGGAAGAGGTTCTGCCTCAGGTAGATGAGCAAGCTGAGGAAGATGAACCAAAGCTGGTTCATTATAGTGTTACGAGGAACAGGGGAAGGAGAGACATCCGGGCACCGGAAAGGTATGAGATGGCAGATATGGTTGCATTTGCACTTAGTGTGGGAGAAAGCATAGATGGAGGTGAGCCATGCACCTATGAAGAAGCTATGAGGAGCGATGATTCACGGCAGTGGTCTCTTGCCATGAATGAAGAGATTGAGTCTCTTCAGAAGAACCAGACCTGGAAATTAGCCGAGCTGCCTAAGGGTCAGAAGATTGTTAGTAGCAAATGGGTTTTCAAGAAGAAGGAAGGAATCCCAGGGGTGGAAGATGCACGTTACAAAGCACGGTTAGTAGCTAAGGGGTTTTACACAGCGAAAAGGGATAGACTTCAATGAGGTATTTTCTCATAGCTCTATTAGAGTGATACTTGCTATGGTTTCTTTGTATGATATGGAATTGGAGCAGCTGGATGTTAAGACTGCGTTCTTACATGGAGAGCTGGAGGAACAAATATATATGCGTCAGCCAGAGGGGTATAAGCGTTTTGACACGTTTATAGTTAAAAACGGCTATGACAGAAACAGGTATGATAGTTGTGTGTACCACAGGACACTATCAGATGGTTCATATGTGTATCTACTCCTGTATGTGGATGACATGCTGATAGCTTGCAAGGATATGTCGGAAATCCACATGTTAAAGGATTAGTTAAAGGGTGAGTTTGAGATGAAAGACTTGGGTGCCTCAAGGAAGATATTGGGTATGGAGATACGGAGAGACAGATCTGCTGGGAAACTGTTCTTGTCTCAGAAAACGTACATCGAGAAGGTGTTGGAACGTTTTGGTATGACTGAGGCAAAACCTGTCAGTACTCCATTGACAGCACACTTCAAGCTTTCGGGGGAACTATCACCAACAACTGATGACGAGACGGAGTACATGTCTCGGGTGCCTTATGTAAATGCAGTAGGTAGCATTATGTATGCTATGGTGTGCACAAGGCCTGATATTTCACATGTTGTTAGTGTAGTAAGCAGATACATGGGCAGACCTGGGAAAGGTCATTGGCAAGTTATGAAATAGATACTGCGGTATCTGGGAGGAACTGCAGAGCTTGGTTTGGTTTACGACAGAAGGGCTGACACTTCTGGTTCGGTAGTTGGATTTGTAGATTCGGATTATTCGGGGGATCTTGATAGGAAGAGGTCGCTGCCGGGCTATAAGTTCACACTCTGCGGGAGTGGCATTAGCTGGAGAGCAGTGTTGCAGTCGGTGGTAGCGATGTCTACAACAGAAGCAGAGTACATGGCAACAACAGAGGCAGTGAAGGAGGCAATATGGCTGAGTGGTTTAGTTCGGGATTTGGGCCTGAAGTAGGAGGTCACAGAGGTCTACTGCGACAACCAGTGTGTTATTCATTTGACCAAAAATCAAATGTATCACGAGAGAACTAAACATATTGACGTCAGGTATCACTTTATCAAGGACGTGATTGAACAAGGGAAGATCACGATGAAGAAGGTTTCTACGGCAGAGAATCCAGCGGATATGCTGACCAAGGCAGTTACAACTTTCAAGTTTAAGCATTGCTTAGACTTGATTGGGATTTCCAGATGTTAGCCCCACCAGGGCTGGAGCGACGATGGCTCAGAGGCGTTGAGCTATGATGGTGGCAGATCTAAGTCAAGAGGAGCATATTCAAGTCAAGGTGGGGAATTGTTAGAAGTGACTCGAATATGGATCGGTATTGAACCCGGTTTACGACCCGCCAGTCTCGGCGCCGAATTTTGGACCCGTTAGCAGAGCTGATTACTGTCTACTGAGACAGAGCTGGTATGCGAAGCAGGGTTGTGAGGCAGAGCTGGACTCCGAGACAGAGCTGGAATGCGGAAGCTAGGCTTATGTCCGTGATTAGTGTTATCTGTGTATAATGTCGGTTGTAGAGAGAGTCGGTGAGGCAGTGGGATTAGGGTTTAGTGGCTATATAAACTAAACCCTAAGGAGATATCAGTAAGACACAATCTCACGAATCTCTTGTGTAAACTTGTTTGCTTATCATAGTGAAAATCATCGCGCCGTTGTCGCCGTGGAGTAGGTCTCACCAACCGAACCACGTAAATCTCTGTGTTTTGTTCTTGATTGTTCTTTACTATTCCTATTGCTTGTCGTGGATTACTCGTATTGTTCACATTAACCTCGATTGGGCATAACATCTAATTTGACCCCTCATCAAATTAGAAATCACCTAATAGTCTCTACGCATTTACTCCATGACACTTTGATACCTTTGGTCAATAGTTAATTGTCTTAGGTCACCATTTGACTTGACCATGCCTTTAGATAGCCATACACACACTTTACATATTTTGGAGTTTTCCAACATAGTAAAGAATAGGAAGCAAGATTCAATTGAAGAATCATTTTAGAGAGAGAAAGATATTTCTAGATAATTTCAGATTTTCTCTCGTCTCTCTACTGTTTAAATTTCAGAGACCCGGTCATTATAGTACAAAGAGAGAGTTTCATTAACTATTTTGATCATCTTCTCTTTGGGGGAACTCAACTGGGATTGATTTTCCTGGTTCTTCTTCTTCTCTGGGCATTAAGGATAAATTTTACAGAGAGAAGAAGATTGAAACAAAACATATAGAAGATACAATTCTTAGAGGGAAAGGGAGTTGCTACCATTATCTTCTTCTTCTTTACTGCCAATATAATTTCAAAGTACAAAGAGAGAGAGAATTGTAAGAAAGGTGTTGTGTTCATCAGGAAGGAATCATACTCATATTTCTCTATTTTCTTTACAGTTACAAATAATTTACTTGGGAGATTATTGTTTTTAGAGAAAGAAATAGAGAACCAAGGGCTACTGTTTTCTTCTTCTTTATCTTATATAAAACCAGATATTGTAGAGAAAAACTGGGAGAGAAATAAAGTTGAAAAAAAGTTCAGCATCAAACAGATTCCAAACTTGGTGATCTCTTGCTTACCTTCTTTTTTATCATAATTCATTTATGAAACTCTTCAAGATTTGTTTAACGATCATGTGTACGTAGCTAACCTTCTCTAATCTTGGATTTTGATGAAATTATGATTTTGCATTAACATAACTTATTATTTCAATAGTTTGATAAGCAACTCATATGCATTGATTCTCGATAAATATTCGTAATTTCTTCATCGATTATAATTTCGAGTTGATTCGTCATATTTAGAGTAGCATCTTTAATGAGCAATACTTCTTAGTCAATAGTCGAATGATGAAATTTGTCTAATGTTTCATTGCTTATGCTTCATTAATCTTGATTCATCATGTTTAGGTTAAATTCTTTAATGATGGATACTTGATAGTTGATAGGTAATAGTTAGAGTGGTTAAGATGATCAATGAGTAATAAAAGATATGACATTTAGGTCGATGTTTATGTATGTTGTTTTATATAATATTGTTAGTTTATTTTGTCATCACAAAACCAATTTCGAAGAAAAGCCATGCTAGTTATAAGGTTTTAGAATAAGTTTGACTAAGTCTTTGTGGATTGACCTCGGTCTTACCGAGATACTACTTGACACCGTATACTTGTGTGTGAAAACCTTTTAGAGTAACCTTTTGGGGACCGTCAGCAAGAGCAGGAGCTAAAGAAGCAGTATCATGCATTCAGACGGAATATCAACTATTCAGATGCGATTCATCATCAAGTCTCTATTTCCTGACTGTTAATCGGGACTGACATTTTTTGACATCAACAGAGAGAGAGAGAGAGTTAGAGGTAGCTGAGATTGAAGGTTTTAGTAAGTTACACAGTAATTTTTTTCTTCATTTATAGGGAAAATCACCGCATCAGTGTTCTTCGTAAAGAAGATCTCCTCAAGAAACTACGCACATCTTGTATTATATTTATTTATTTACTTCAATAATTACTTTTCTTACTTATTTGTTCTTCATCGATGACAAAAAAGTTGGGACATTTAAGAGCTTATATATGGTGGCTGACTTGAACATCACACTGTCTTGACTCCACTAAACGTCAAGCAAGTCAAGCAGAAAAGAATAGTCAAGCTAAAAAAAAACAAGCATAGCGAAAGGACATGATATGTAAGAAGAAATTTCTATTTTAACCCTCGAATGTTACTGAATCAGCTATGATTATGGGTCGATATCTAATTCAATTTGCAATCTGAAAGATAGTTTTCAGGAAAAAAATATATAGATTTGAAGTTTACGAAAAAAGAATTACTTACACAAAATGACAAAAGGGTTCCTTTTTTATGAAATACTTTGTGTTCTTTTTCTACCTATTTTCAATATTATTTTGAACTATTTAGTTAAATCTCTTACACGTACATACATAAATACATACAAGCAAGCATGCATATATACAATCTACATAACTATTATCATATAACATTATTAAGCGGGTTATGTCGGGTAAATGTTAATAGGTCAGGCTTGGGCGGGGTGTCGAGTATCACTTCAAAACCCGAGCCCGACCCGTTTATTTCATCGGGTCGGTCGGGTTGAATCGCCCTTCGGATTTCGGATACCCGTAGGCTCTAACGGACTCAAGTACCCTTGACGGATTTCGGATTCTCGAATTTTTTTCCCAGCCCTAGTAATCTTGTTTTTCATTTATAGTGAAAATTATTGCATCATTGTTCTTCATAAAGAAGGTCTCATCAACCAAACTACGTAAATCTCTTTTATTATATTATTAATTTACTTCCGTTATTACATTTTTCAAATTATTTGTCTTCGTCTAATGTATGACAAAAAAATTTGGGATATTTAAGAGTTTATATATAGTGTCTGATTTGAATTTCACACTGTCTTGACTCCATTAAACACGTCAAGCAAAAAAAAACAAACCAAGCAAAAAAAACAATAAACGAAAGGACAAGATATGTGAGAGGAAATTGTATCTAACTCAATTTGCAATCCGAAAGATAATTCTTGAAATTTTGGCTCGCAACGTTAATTAATGTTTGTCTTAGTCTTATAAAGAATTGTTATCAATGTAACTGGATATCTAGTTTTTCATTTTAGAGAGAGAATTTGTAATAGTCACACGGACCAAGGAGTCTGACATGTGTGCGAGTCCACGGGCAATGAAACCCGTAAGGCGCAAGGAAGCTGACTGGTTGGATCCCCTCCGAGGGTTGCACGGCCGACCGACCTAGATCTTCTGAGAAGGGTTCGAGTGAGAGCATACCTGTCGGGACCCGAAAGATGGTGAACTATGCCTGAGCGGGGCGAAGCCAGAGGAAACTCTGGTGGAGGCCCGCAGCGATACTGACGTGCAAATCGTTCGTCTGACTTGTTGGGTATGGGGGCGTCATAAGTGGTATCAGAGCCGAGGACGGCTCTTCGCTGAGGGTGGGGGATTGTGATAGTCCCACATCGCTCACGAAAGTGTCCGGAGCCTGGGCTATAGGTGTAGCTCAAGCTTGGTAAGTACCGAGGCCTTTTGGGTAGGCTTGTGGTGCCTTCGCCAAGGACAAAACCTCCTACAATCCATGCGAAGGTGGTGGTGTAAAGCGGGGACAATATCGGCAACTGCTAAGGCTTGGGGCGTTACAAAGTGGTATCAGAGCCGAGGACGGCTCTTCGCTGAGGGTGGGGGATTGTAATAGTCCCACATTGCTCACAAGAGTGTCTAGAGACTGGGCTATATGTGTAAGCTCAAGCTTAGTAAGTACCGAGGCCTTTTGGGTAGGCTTGTGGTGCCTTCGCCAAGAACAAAACCCAGTACCTATGTGAGGTGGTCAAAGCGGGGACAATATCGGCAACTGCTAAGGCTTGGGGCGTTACAGAATTAGAGGTGACTGAGTGCGAAGATTTTAGTAATTTTACAGAATAATTTTGTTTATTCCTTTGTAATGAAGATCATAGCATCATTGTCCCTCGAAGGTCCCATCAACTAAACTACGTAAATCTGTTGTATTATAGTTATCTATTTATTTAATTTTATTATTACTTTTCTTAATTTATTTGTTCTTGGTCGTAACATGGCCACAAAATTAGGATATTTAAGAGCTTATACAATCAGAAATTTGAAAAGACTCCATGACCCCATCTAAACGTTTAGTAAGTCAAGTAAAAAAAACAAGTCAATTAGAAAAAAGTCAAGCGAAAGGACAAGAAATATCGAAAAGAAATTTCTGCTAATCAATACCTTTCGTATAGTTGTGGACGTGAATATCTTAAGAGGGTCAAGCCGAGAAAAACGAATTTTGAAAATTAACAAAAACAAAATCTGAAAAGAATCTCAAGAAGAATTGTCTTCTTACGAGGATCCTCTCTGTATAAATATATAGGTTAAGGATTCTGATAATAGGACTATAGGAGCATAAACAAAATTGGCCCCCTAAGTATGGTTACAGCAAAGTACTCATCAATGTTGCTTCTACCCATCTTAATATTACTACTAGTAGTACCAATGATACTGGCGACAACAATGATCAACGCCACAAAGCCTGGGTGCAAAGAAAAATGCGGCGGTATTAGCGTTCCCTACCCATTTGGCATGGGAGAAGGTTGTTACCATTATGAACCTCAGTTCCAGTACCAACCGTTTAACTTAAGTTGCAGTTACTCTTCCATTCCCCCAAGGCTGTTTTATGGTAACATAGACGTCACAAACGTATCAATGGACGGGGAATTAAGAGTAAAATTATCCATGGGCACCGATTGTAACCATGATGATGGAGAGACCTGGGCCAGACTTGTCAAATTCACATTCTCGGATACTAAAAACGAGTTTTATGGTATCGGTTGCGACAACATTGTCGTATTTACATGTGAGGGAAGTTTAGGAGGTAATAGTGTCTCAGTATGTCTGCCTACTTGTAAGAATATAGATGATATAGTAGATGGAACTTGCTCTGGCATAGGTTGTTGCCAGGTCCCCATTCCGAAAGGCATCCAGAGATATAATGTCACCATTAGGCAAGTTGATGAAATCAAGTCTAAGAATTCGGGTACATGTAATACGGCATTTATAGTTGAAAAAGATTGGTTCTATTTTACAAAATCATATCTGAAGGGATTTAATAATGACGCTTATTCGTATGCACCAGCAATAATGGATTGGACTATTGGGAACGAAACATGCAATCAAGCTAAAAAAAACACTCGCTATGCCTGTGGGCCGAATACCCAATGCTACGAGCCAGGAGGTGCCCCTGGTTATCGTTGCCAGTGCAAGGTTGGATATAAAGGTAATCCATACCTGACGAGTACTTCAGGTAGTTGTCAAGGTAATCGTCGTATTCATATCCGATATCAACTTAAATTTGAGGATAATTTCGATCATAATTATTGGATTTTTTCTTCAGATATTAATGAATGCAACGATAATTGCAAAGGAGAATCAAACAACTGTACAAATACAGACGGTAGCTATACATGTTCTTGCCCAGATGATTATCGTCGTGTAAACGTGTCAAACTCTGACACATTTAATTGCTACCGCCCGAGTCCCCAGAGTTCCCCGAGTCACCGGAGGAAGTTTGGACTTATTCAAATAATTATAGGCAAGTGATTTTTTAATATTGAAGAGATAGTTGTATTAGGATTTGATAAGTAAATGATTAGAGATGAAAGGGGATATGTCGTTTTATGCACACAGCAGAAGAGATGCCCCTTTCTATAGGTTAATTCTGTTTTGAACCCCAATTTCTGATCAACTGGCCGTTTAGGTCCCTATAAGTGTCTGGTAGTTCAGTTTAGCTCATGAGGACCAATATTTTTTTTAACTTTTCACAGAAATTAATTGTGTGTTTGGATGACAGAATCATGAATCTACGGATTCATGAGTCCTTGGGATTCATGATTCTACGGATTCATGAATCCAAGTAATACTTCTTGGTTTATTTGGCAACTAATAAGAATCATGTCATTTATTATTATATAAGTATTTTTAAACGCTTATTTAGAAGAAAAAAATACTGAATAAACCTTGTTCTCTAAATTCGTTTTTCAAATATTGCTACATTTTAGAACTTTCGTTTTCTTCGTAATTTTTTTTCGAGAACCTTTTTTAAAATTTTTTTCGTAAACAAATTTTTTTTTTTAATAGTTTTATCGAAAGTCGTTTTTTTCTCAAAAAATAAATTTCCCTATTGTTTTTTTCAAAAACCATTTTTTTCGGTAACCAAAATTTCATGAACTATTTTGTTCACGAAAAACATTTTTTCGAGCACCGTTTTTTCTTGAAAAAAATGATTTTTCGGGAAAAAACGGGTTTGGAGGAAAAACAGTATTCCGTGAAAAAAATTATTTTGGAAGAATCGGTTTTCGGGAAAAATTGGATTTTGGAGGAAAAATTGATTTTGGTGAAAAAAAAACTGATTTTTGAAAAAAAATTATTTTTAAAATAATATTTTGTAGAATGAAATATTTTATTTTTTTTGATTTTACGTTTGAAATTTAGGTTTATTAATCTAAAATCTTAAGGAGTAGGGTGGGATCTTGGTCCACTACAAATTTTGGAATTAGGGATCCTTAGGATTTAAGAGTCTTAAGATTCTTGGTAGCCAAATAGACTAAGGATTCATGATTCCTACCAAATCTCACTTTTGATAGGAATCATACTTAGGAATCCTGCAACCAAACACACTATAAACGTAGTGTTAAATTAATTCCACACCATCTCCCTTTTTCTCTTCCTCCCTCCACCTCACCCTTCTTCTCCAAAAGAAAGTTACTGACAAAGACTGACAACCTCTGGTCGACGACTTTATCCAAAGACCAAGGGTGAGGCGAAGAGAGGGAAAGATGAAGTTGAGGAGTGATGAGATGAAGTGGAAAATACAAGGGGGAGATAATGTGGTATTAATGTTTTAATACTTGGTTGGGATTAATTATATTTTAGTCTCTAAGAGTATGTGTGGAAAAGGTGAATTCTGCTGGCCTTTGACGGCCAAATCGAACTCCCAGAGGATTATAGGGGTCAAAATGATCTATTAGGGCCAAGACGGAATTAACCCAAGATTCATTACACATAAAATTTAACTTATAAAGAGAACTAAAATTTGTGACATTAGAATTTAAGCGATAGAGAACCGAGAGGAGAAGAAGAAAGTGTTTTGCGCCCTTTTGAGATCGGTAAACTATAGATCCGTCCAAATCCACCAATAGATCCGTCCAAATCCACCGATTTCAAGTCAAACACAAAAGTGGCGGTGGTTATTTTGAGAGGAGGTGCTTTTAACTGTTAGTCCAAAACGTTGTGGTTTGGTTGCTAAATGCAAATGCTGATTGATAAATTAATATGAATTACTGTTCTACGCAGCTAGTTTTGTAGGCTTGATAGTCTTACTTGTGAGCTGCTTTTGGTCATATTTGTGGTATATGAAGATAAAATTCCTCAAGGTTAGAGAGAAATTTTTTATGCAAAATGGAGGTTTGATGTTGCAACAGCTCCTTCATGAACAAGAAGAAGCATTCAAAGATAATAGGAGTGGCTCAAATGGTAGAAGTAGTAAGTCAATTGCGAAAATATTTACAACTAAAGAACTAAAGCAAGCCACAAACAATTACGACCAGACTCAAATTCTTGGTCAAGGAGGATATGGTACCGTTTATAAAGTAGTCTTGTCTAACAAAAAAGTTGTTGCTATTAAGAAATCAAAAGTGATTGACAGGACTCAAATTGACCAATTTATAAACGAAGTGGTTGTTTTATCACAAATCAACCATAGAAATGTGGTTCGTCTTTTGGGTTGTTGTCTAGAATCCGAAGTTCCCTTACTGGTTTATGAGTTTATCACGAATGGAACTCTTTTTGAACATTTACACAACAATACTGAGAGAGAAGTACCAAATCTTTTATGGAATGACCGCTTAAGAATAGCGGCAGAGGTGGCCGGATCACTTGCATACTTACATTCGGATGCTTCTATAACTATAATTCATAGGGACATTAAGTCAAGTAACATACTCTTAGACGATGATTATAAAGCTAAAGTATCAGATTTCGGAGCATCAAGATTAGTCCCTTTCGATCAAACACTATTAAATACGGCAGTTCAAGGAACTTTTGGGTACATAGACCCAGAATACTTTCTTACAGGACGACTAACAGAGAAAAGTGATGTTTATAGTTTCGGAGTTCTACTTGCGGAACTACTCACGGGGGAAAGGGCAGTTTCTCTTGCTAGACACCAAGATCACCATAACTTAGCTACTTATTTCCTATCTTCAATGAGAGAAAATCGGTTGTTTCATATTCGCGACCATAAGTTAGCGAGTAATGAAAACGATGAGCAACGATATCAAATGGAACAAGTTGCAGAACTAACAAAGAGATGCTTAAGAATAAAAGGAGAAAGTAGACCTAAAATGAAAGAAGCATTTATGGTGTTGGACGGACTGATGAAAAATTCTTTCAATCATAAGTGGGTTTTCAATGAGTCTCTAGAAAATGGTGATGAAGAAGGAAGATCCGAATTATCTTGCATTGGTAGTACTAGTAATACAATTGGTGACACTAAAGCAATGGTTTCTTTAGAATTTGAGGGTCGTTAGTATTTCGTTGTAATGTATAACTAGCGTGTCATTCTCACGTAATGTTTCGTTATAGTAATGGTGAAGAACAAGGTGTTTTTTTTTTATTTAGTGTAATTATTTTAATCTTTAGATTATTTTTTTTACTATAAAAAGGGGGGGGCAAATTTGAATTTGTGAAAATAGGGGGTCAAGAAGGAAGTTGATCACAAAATAGGGGGCCAAAAGGGAAATAACTCTTTTTCTTTTCATGTGTTAAGATTGTGAGATATGTTTGTTTTAAAGTAGCTAGTAATGTTTGTTTGGTTGAATGGATATGATTTTTGTTGTTTTTTGCTTGAAGGAATTATATTAAGGGTTAGGCATTCTTGCCAGTAAAAAACAGGAGTTGTATAAGATAAAATTTAAATATTAGCGACGGTAGAAACCGTTAGTAATATTGTTAGTTATGGTAAGCGAACCACCGACAACAAGTATTACCTACTGTTCTATCGTTGCCGAACTTTTAAATATCATAAAGACTTTGAAACTGTTCGAAATTTAAAGACGTACGTCAGTAAGCCGTTACAAATGTTCAAAACAGTTGCGACGGCTATCAAACCGTCGCCATACCTGTCGGTAAAAGTTTGCTGACGCCATTTGTACCGACGGTTTTCCTTACGTCGCTAATACTTTTAACGATGGCTTTGTTTCTAGTGACGGTTTAAAACCGTCGCTAATACTTTAGTTTTTTTTTTTTAGTGAGCGACCGTTTTGGTCACTTTGGGCCTGGGCTGCCACTGGCCCTGACTGATGCTTCTTGCTCATTGGCCGATCAGAATGATGATCAGCAAATAGAGATTCACGAGATTCTCTAGATCGTTTTATTTCCAAGCATCAATCTCCACGCGAGACACATCATGACTCACACCTTTTCGCCACGACCATTGTTTTCCAAGTTGGGATTCTCCGGTCATACATCATCGAGATAGTCCTCCTCGCTCACTAAAACAACCGATTCCCGTGACTGCAAATGTTGTCGTTCAAAGGCTTTCTAAAAATATTGATCTTGATTATCACTTCATTCGTGAGAAAAGTGTGCTCAGCTCCATGAATATTGAGTTTGTACCATCTCATGATCAACTTGAGAATATCTTGACAAAGAGTCTATCCATTATCAGTTTTTGGAGTTATGACGTCCCAAATTGAATCTTGGGTGTGCACCGACACTCAATTTGCAGGATGATAATAGCGGGGAATTTCATCACGGACTGAACCAAGCGATCTGCGGTTGAATATATGTAATCTTGATATCTTTATAGATATCTTATATTTCCTTGATTGTAAATGAGACAAATACTACAGAGGTCTACCCTTTCCTCACCCAAAAACCTAATTATCAATCTTTCTTACTTGGACACTAGGTATTAGTGTCTAGTGGAGCCCAAATTCAGCAAATACGCACCCTTAGGCTCATAATCCTTCTTTTAAGAACAAAATAGTATAGGCCAGAGAGTGAGGGTACAAAATAATAAGCCCAGATTCATGTATGTAAGACATGATCAAAGTAATTCAAGGTGGGGTATTCATGATCCCAAGGGCTTGAGTAGAAAAAACCCAAGATATCAAACTAGACTGATTTGATTTTAATTTTTTACAATTTTTTGATACTGAACCTCTAAATTAAGCGGCTGCCTAGGTACCCAAATAGAGTATCATTACTACTCATATAAGGGATCAAGCATCACGTAGTATTGATTACATTAATCATCTTTTACATCACCAAATACATAAGACTTGTCATAACTCAACACTTAATCTTCGTTTTCCGTCTATCTGATTTCCTTCCCTTCGAATTGAACTTGTTTGATGGCTAGCTACTACCAACTACGCTCGAAACAATAATAGTAATATCGGCAACCTTTCCTTCACGATGATGCTTTCCGAACTTTTCAAATTCAATCTGGAAGGGAGTTTGAGCATAAGTGTCGAACGAATTATATAATCCAAGCTCAGCTATAATCTCAGCTAACTCTCTTGGCTCTTTTCCCGATTCCTTTGTTATCTTCACCGCTTCTTCAGTCGTGCTTTCAAACATGTTGTCAAATAGTGTTATGCCAATCGGGGTTTAATGTGATCAAAACGAGTAATCAAGCAGAAGCAATAGGAATAGCAAAGAACAATCAAGAACAGAACACAGAGATTTACGTGGTTCGGTTGGTGAGACCTACTCCACGGGGACAACGGTGCAATGATTTCCACTATGATAAGCAAACAAGTTACACAAGATATTTCGTGAGATTGTGCTACTGATATCTCCTTAGGGTTTAGTTTATATAGCCACTAAACCCTAATTCCACCGCCTCACCGACTCTCTCTCTCTACAACCGACATTACACTGATACACTAACACTAATAACCGACATAAGCCTAGCTTCGTATTCCAGCTCTGTCTCGGAGTCCAGCTCTGCCTCGGAGTCCTACTTCACATACCAGCTCTGTCTCACTAATCAGCTCTGCTAACGGGTCCAAAATCCGGCCTTGTAAGCGGGTTGGCGGATCGTAAACCGGGTTCGATACCAATCCATATTTGAGTCAATTCTAACAGATTTGAAGGTTCCTCTCCCAGTCCAACCATCTAACTAGTAGCTTAAGTGCGAGCCCCTATTAATCTTTAGTTTTATATGTTTAAGGATACTTGGAATCATAGAAGAGATGTATCTCCATGGACCCAAGAATTTAGATTCTTTTTTATCACTAGGGAACCAAAGGGAGGTTCCTCCTTTCTATTTTTCATCAACAATCTTTTTCCATAAGCTTTGAGGCTCTTGCCCATATCTCCAAACCCATTTACTAATTAGGGCGTGGTTAAACAATTCCAAAAATTTTATACCTAAGCCTACTGAATTTTTGTTGATATTTATTTTGGACCAAGCAACCCAATGATTCTTTCTCTTGTTTTCGATTGAACTCCACAAAAAGTTTTTGATAATTCGATCAATCTTCTTCCTGATAGATACATGCATTAGAAAAAGGGAGAGAAAGTAAAGTGGGATGGTTGTGAGAGTGCTCTTAATTTCCTCCTTCAGACAGGAACCTACACTTCCATGAATCCAATCTCTTTTTGAAGTTTATAACAGGATCCCGGAAGGACTTGCATTTTGGCGATTTTCTTAGAGGCGTCTAACAAAATGAAGGTTTTATTGTTTACAATGAAGTGTGATTTTGATTTCCTCTAGGAAAACTTGCTCTGTATTCGCTCCAACAATATATTAGATTTATTTCTATTGACACGCAACCTGTAAGAGATTCGAATATTTGTTGAAGAACCATATAATGAGTTTTAACTTGTTCAGCCTTAGCTTCTAGAAATATCATTGTATCATCTGCGAATTGGAGATGAAAAATCTCCCTCCCCTGACCCTGAGCCCATATAATCTGTTAGATGTTATGGCTTCTTTCATTAGCTCATCAAAGACTTCACCTACTAGAATGAAGATAAAGGGGGATAGGGGATCGCCTTGTCGAATCCTTAAAAACTTTTGAAGAAACCACTCGATTCCCCATTGATCAAGATTAAAAAATGAGCTGAAATCATACCTTGTTTAACCCAGCTTCTCAATCCTCATTTGAAACCCATATTCTGCAATACTTTGTCTATACAATCCCAATGAACATTATCGAAGGCCTTCACTATGTCGATCTTGAATCTGTTTATTAGGAATAAAAGCACTTTGTGCATCTGATATGAGCTTGCAAAGAAAAGATTGGAGTCTATTAAAAAGTAACTTATTGAAGATCTTGTGGGTTGCATTTATGAGACTTATTGGCTTAGGTCTTTACGATGATTAGAGATCTCCTTTTTTTGGAATCGACGTGATGAAGGTGCAGTTATGTCTCCAAGAAGCTGACATTATTAAACCCTTCAATCATGTTTACGAAGACGTACTTAATGATTTCCCTTGTCTTCTTGAAGAATTCATATGTATAACCATCAGGCCCAGGTGCCTTACATGGCTATTTATTTTTTATCACGAACCAATTGTTTCAATTAGAATAGGAGGCACATCCAAGGTTTGAGCTTCTTCATCTGTTAGAGAATACAAAGGAGGCATATCTTGCTATTTAGGAGCAGTAGTCGGAACCGAGAAAAACTGTGAGTGGAATCGAACAAAAACTTGTTTCGGAAATGAGATGATAATACTTGTAACGCAATGGATTTGAAGTGATCTAATCGTGCATTTCTTCTTCTTATGATTGGAAATGAGATGATAATACTTGGCGTTCTTGTCTCGGTCGGCTACCCAAATTATTTTTGCCCTTTGGTGCCACTTAATTTCTAAGTCTTGGTTTGGGTGAAAAATTCATTTATATCTTTTATCTCATCCTCAAATAATCTTCTGGTTTTTTCTATGTTGGTAAAGAGAGCTATGGTTTCATTGAGAGATTTATATTTCTTCCATGTTGAACTTGTCTTTAGCCCACTTCTTGAGAATGGGTTTTAATTCTTATAATTTCTTTGCGAAAGTGTAACTCGGAGCCCTTGCAAAAGATAAATAAATAAAAAATTATAGAGAGTTTTGACCAAATTTTTCATTCACCTCATCCAATCTATTCACTCTAGTCACTTCCAATCTATTCACTCACTCCCTCTCAAACTGATTAAAAAAGAACTAGGATTACACCTACCAGTGGTTCTCTAACCCTAAAAGGACGACACTATCATATTCGTTGGTAGCGTTGTACAAGTAGGTTTCGGGGTTTTAGAGATACAATATTGAGCAAGAGAGACAGAGAAAGAGCAGATGATCCAGAATTTCTTCTTCTTGTTTACGAAGAGCACACATGTTTGAGAAGATGAAACCTCTTCTCCTAAGGACATCACAAGTAGGAAGAGCTTGGAGATACGAAGCACATAAAATGAAAGACGTCTTCGGAGGAATAATGTTATTCCAAATATTCTTATTTGAGAATTCGCACCGAAAATTAGCTTTGTTCTTTACAGAAAAGTAATGTAAATGATGGTGGTAGAAATAGGAGATCGGAAGCTCACTGTCATTGCTCAATTTCATGCTTTAGGAGAGAAATTGTAAAGAAATACTAGAGAGTTTCTGAATGGGCATTGCTCTCTCCACTGCTTCTGCTCTTATTATCTTATAGATACTAGCTTGTCATGCGAAAAATAGTTTGACACCTACTCTTTTGTTAGGAAATTGTAGCTAGAGATGAATTCTTAAGGCCCTTGTTGGCAATTTTCAAATTCAAAAGTGGCCAGTGATTTGTGGTGGTCAAACAGGGAGGATGAATGGGTGTCATGCCCATCTAATTAAATTGGATACATCCCATGAGAGTAGATATCTCCACATCCTTTCATTTATTATAAATAAAGTGACCATCAACCCTTCATTTTGATCCAAAGAAATTCTGTGTCATTCTCCTGCTCTCACATTCTACCATTTGCTATTAACAGAGTCATTGGGTTTTTATATTGTCAAGTTATTTGGAATTTTAGAGTCATTTTCTATTTGGCATTATCAGTTGATTAATTTCCAGAGTGTTCTTGATCTTGGTCAAAGCGTACATACTTTGAACCGAGATAGTTGTAATGACTTCATCGTATCTTGAAGGCAAAATTCCGTACCCGTTGTGCACTCGTGGTTTTACCAGAAGGAGGCGAATTTCTGTCTAAAAGAATCGATATAATCGAGCTTTGAAGTTTCGTGTACAACATCATTTTTTCTGTTTTCCATTTCAAATTACTAGCAACAATAATATATTCCAACAATATTTAGACAGAAAATTTTCTCGCTTAGTTTTGAAATGGAAGCATCAACAGCATTGACTCAATCTCTTCGCGTTATGAATGAAGACTACACACGTCTTGAAAGTTTTAATAGAGAAAACTTTACAAGGTGGCAAGAAAAATTGCGGTTCTTTCTGACTGCTATTAAATTATTCTATATAATAGAAGGGGTACTCGACAAAATTCCTGATGAGACTCCTGAAGACTCGACTGAATTAAGGGAAAAACGAAGGAAGCGAAAGGAAAACGATTTTCTTTGCTGTGGTCATATACTGAACGCTTTGTCTACTTCTATCTACAATGTTCATCGTTCAATTGATTCTGCCAAAGCATTATGGGAAGCACTGGACAGAAAATACCACATTGAAGAGGCAAGTAATCAAAAATTTCTAATTGGTAATTTGATGGATTTTAAGATGGTTAACAATAAGTCTGTTATGCTTCAAGTTAATGAATTTTTACTTATTGTTAGCAATCTTAAAAACGCTGGAATTTCTCTTATGAATACTTTTCTGGTGGGGGTTATCATTTCTAGACTACCCCCATCTTGGAGCGACTATAAGAAAAAACTCAAGCATGACGAAGAAAATTATTTGTTAGATTCTCTACAACGTCACCTTCGTATTGAAGAAGATTCTCGTGTTCGAGAATTAAAAGAGACTCAAACTGATTATCAACCTAAGGCTAATGTGGTTGAAGAAGGGAAATCTGAGAAAGATTCTCTAAAGCCTAGAAAAGATAAAAAGTTTAAGAAACAAACTCCAAAGGACAAGAAGAAGGTAATTTGTTACTATTGTAACAAATCCGGCCATTATGCTCGTGATTGTCGCTCAAGAAAGAAAAATCTTAAAGGGCAAGCAAACATGGTCGAAGAAAAATTTATAGCCACAGTTTCTGAAGCCAATACAGTAGATGCCGACAATGGTTGGTGGTACGACACAGGAGCTACTATCCATGTCAGCAATGACCGTAATCTTTTCAAGACTTACGAAGTTGGCAGTGACGGAAACGATATTAAAGGAGCCAATAATATTCGTTCTAAAGTCATGGGATTAGGAACTGTGGAACTCTTCTTTACATCTGGAAAGACTCTAACTCTTCAAAATGTTCATCATGTGCCCGATGTGACTAAGAATCTTGTATCGGAAGACCGTCTTAATAAGAAGGGGTTTAAGATGGTGTATGAGTCTGATAAATTTGTGTTGTCCAAAAGGGGCACGTTTATTGGTCAAGGGTACTCTTGTAACGGAATGATTAAGTTGAATCTAATAAATAATAATTCTTCTGTTTACATTGTTGATTCCGTTAATTTATGGCATGGTAGATTAGGTCATGTTAATTATGGTTCTCTTATAAATATGGAAAAATTAGGCTTGATTTCTAATTGTGATTTTAATTCTACTAGTAAATGTCATGTTTGTGTTCAAGCTAAAATATTTCGAAAATCCCATAAGTCTATTGTTCGAAATTCCAATTTGTTAGACATAATTCATAGTGATATAACTAGAGGTGGCAACAAATATTATGTAACTTTCATTGACGATTGTTCTAGATATACTTACGTATATCTAATGAAAAGTAAAGATGAGGTCTTTGAAAAATTCATAATATTTAAAGCGGAAGTTGAAAATCAACTTGGTCTTAAGATTAAAATTTTAAGATCTGACAGAGGTGGTGAATACAATCCAAATGAATTTATTAAATTCTGCCAAACACATGGAATTGTTCACCAAGTCACTACACCTTACACTCCTCAGCAAAATGGTATTGCAGAGAGGAAAAATAGGACTATAATTGAGATGATCAATGCAATGTTAATTAGTTCTGACTTACCATTATCTTTATGGGGTAAAGCATTATTATCAGCATGTTATATTTTGAATAGGATTCCCTTAAAGAATAAAAATGTGACTCCCTTTGAACTCTGATTTAAAAGAAAACCTAATTTTAGTAGATTAAAAGTTTGGGGCTGCCTTGCATATGTTAGGAAATCAGACCCTAAGAGACCAAAATTAGGTGTTAGAGCCTACAAGTGTGCTTTTATAAGTTTTTCGCATAATAGTGTGACATATCGATTCTTAAATCTAGACACTTTTGAAATTATAGAATCTGTAGACGTAGAATTTTTTGAGAACTTGACGAGATCTAGTGCTAATGGTCATAATTTAGTAGATCCCATAAATTTGTCTCATTCTGAATCTACCATTGTTGACACTAATATAAATGAACATCCAAAGTCTCGTGAACCTCCTCAATTAGAACCAAGGAGAGGTAAGAGGGCTAGAACTGAACGTTCATTTGGTCCTGACTTCATCACTTATCTCATAGAAGGTGATAGAAGTGAAGTAACAGACGTTACAAAGTTTGTTTTGAATATTGATAATGATCCGATTAGCTTTTTTGAAGATATGAATTCCAGAGATTCTAGTTTATGGAAAGAAGCTATAAATGATGAAATGAATTATATCTTATCAAACCAAACTTGGGTATTATCTGATTTACCTCCTGGGGCTAAACCTATAGGATGTAGATGGATATTTAAGAAGTTAAATCCTGATGGTTCCATAAAAAAGTTTAAAGCAATATTAGTTGCTAAAGGCTTTAAACAGAGGCATGGTATTGATTATTTTGATACTTATGCACCAGTGGCACGTATCTCCTCAATTTGTGTGTTAATTTCCCTTGCCTCAGTTCACCATTTAGTTATTCCTCAAATGGATGTGAAAACAGCATTTCTAAATGGTGACTTAGAGGAGGAATTTTATATGGAACAACCTGAAGGATTTATTTCTCCAGGCCAAGAAAAGAAAGTTTGCAAGTTGGTAAAATCTCTTTATGGTCTGAAGCAAGCGCCTAAACAGTGGCATGAAAAGTTTGATCATATTGCCCGATCAAATGGGTTTGTGGTTAATGATGCAGATAAATGTATTTACTGTAAAGTAAATAAGTCTAGTTGTGTACTTATCTGTTTGTATGTTGACGATATGCTCATTTTTAGATCTGATCTATCTTCTGTCAAAGAAACAAAGAAATTCTTATCATCAAAGTTTGATATGAAGGATCTTGGGGCGGCTGATGTTATCTTAGGAATTAAAATACTAAGAAAGGATAATGTATTGGTTTTAAGTCAAACACATTACATCGAGAAAATTCTGAAAAGGTATGATCACTTTGATCATAAACCAGCTTCAACTCCAATTGACCTCAGTATTAAATTACTGAAGAATACTGGTCGTGCTCAAGCTCAAGTTGAGTATGCTAGTGTTATAGGTAGTCTAATGTATGTGATGCACTGTACTAGACCTGACATAGCCTACGCTGTCAGCGTATTGTATCGATTTACTAGTAATCCAGGACCAGAGCATTGGAAAGCTATTTCTAGAGTGCTAAGTTACCTGAAGGGAACCATGGATTATGGTTTACATTTTAAAGGAGACCCCGCTATATTAGAAGGATATAGCGATGCTAGCTGGAATAGTATTGAGACAAAGTCAAAATCTACCACTGGATGGATTTTTACTTTAGGTGGTGCTGCTGTGTCTTGGGGATCCAAGAAGCAGACCATAATTTCTGATTCAACTATGTTGTCAGAATTAATTGCATTAGCAGATGCAAGTAAAGAAGCGGAATGGCTTAGAAACTTACTAGAAGAAATTCCCATATGGAAGAAGCCATCTCCGTCAGTCATGATAAATTGTGACAACCAGGCAACACTTTATAACGTTGCAAATAAGACCTACAATGGCAAGTCGAGACACGTGAGTCTCAGACATCAATTTGTGAGACAATTACTCAAGACAAGAGTAATTACAGTCGATTATGTAGAAACAAAGAAAAACTTAGCAGACCCACTGACTAAAGGACTTCCTAAAGTAACAGTCTCGGTTAAGAATAAAGAAATGGGACTCAGGTCTGTGAATGAAGGTTGATCGCCTTTAACGGAAACCCAACTTATGTCTTGAAATAGATAGGCAAAGTTCAACGGGTACCAACAAGTTAAAGCTTTCGCGATTATGGAATACCAGCAATTTATATTCTCCCATTTCTGAGCTAGTATTGGTTTTCTGCAAGACAAAGGATGGATGATAAATCCTTAATAAGTCCTAATCTTTAAGTGGTGCCCCGTGGAAACACCTCAAGTGTGAAGGAGTTGAAGGAGATGTCCTTCGACCAAGGTGACAATGCAAACAATTTGTCGGATAGGACAATTGATGTGGAAGATCATCGAGTCCGATTGATTTAGGGATCGTAGAGTTGTAGCTAGAGACCAACTACGATCGTCGAATTACGAAGTAATTCGCGGCTAACTTCGATCGGATCCTACAACGGGTTACACATAAGAGTGACAAATTGATCTAGGATATGACTAGTGGGAGTGAGATATAATCATGGAAGTGTCCCATAAACATATCTCATAGGCCTAAAAAGGAATTAGGCAAAGATAGTACAAAAAGGCCAAAAACAGGGTTTTTGGGCCTAGGCCGATTCGGGCACTTTTAGGGCTCGGATTGGGCTGATTTTTGGAGGGACGTTTCCTTATGTTATGAACATTAAATCTGCCAATTTTGGCTGGGTTTGAACGTCATCTCCTTAGGGAATTGAGAAAATACCAATAGTTGCTATTTTCGACTATTTCCCTAAATCTTATTCTAAAGGGTGTTTTAGGAAACCTAAAAGGAGGTGGATTCTTATTAGGGTTCTATATAAACACTCTTAGGGCAGAGAATAAGGTGTGGAATTTCTCTCTAAGCTTTCTTACTCTACCACATCAAGTAGAGAGGAGAAAGTGAGCTAATTCCCATTATCTATCTATCTAGTCAAAGAAGAAGGTGTTCTTCTATCCAACCACCATTGGTGTGCTAGCTATACAACAAGGTGGGAGATCAAATTGATTGCTCGTGTCCCAAGTAGAGGAGCTACACTTGAAGCTCTTGGTCTTCTTCAATCAATTCAACTAGTTCGAGGGAAAAGCGATTAAGGTAATCTACTATCTCCATTAGATTAATTACTAGTTTTGCATGTGATCCTGGGATACTAGTGTAGACATTAGATGTCTTATTTCCGCTATAAACACTAGTAGAAGGGTGTAAATCCCTACAGTGGTATCAGAGCCTCTTGCAATGAACTAATTTTTGCTAAGAATCGAACTAGTTCATATTAGATATGATTGATAGTTTGATAAATTGAGTTTGTAAAAGTATTTTAAAAGTGTTTTAAAATTATTTAAACTCACAATTTGATAATATTGAATGGGATTCAATGAATTTCAAATTGAGAATCAAATTGATGATTAAAAGTGTTTTAAAAACCTCAATTAGATTGAATTCGGACTAATCCATGCTTGGTTAAGTTGATAGTTATGTTTAAAAGAGTTTTAAACATAAGAATTTGATTGATTTTGAATGGGATTCAAGAATTTTTCAAATAGATTTCAAAATTGTTCTTTGAAAAATTTCAAAAACCTAGACTTTGATCCAAAATTGGTTTGATTAAGAGTTGTTTTTAAGTTTTGGAAACTTTTGAAAAACAAAAAATTTGGAATTTTAGAAGTGTTCTAAAAGAAGTGTTTTGAGTTTTAGGAAACTCTCAAAACAAAATTTGGAAATTTTAAAAGTTTCTACAAGTTTTGTAAAAATTTTAGAAGTGTTCTAAAAGATTTCAAAATTTAGAAAAGTTTTAAAATTGGAAGTTAGCAAATAAGATTTGCACAACAAAAAAAAAAAAAAAATTTTTGGAAACTAGGGTTTTGAAAAACCCTAGTGTCCGGCCAGGAAGCTTCCTGGCCGGACCAGAAGCTCCTGGATGCGTCCTCTGGACGCGTCCAGAGCAGCTGCTGAGACGCGTCTAGGACGCGACCAGCAGCTGCGACAGAAGCTTCTGGACGCGTCTTGAAGACGCGTCCAGAGCAGCTGTTGGGACGCGTCTTGGAGACGCGTCCAGAGCAGCTGTTGGGACGCGTCTTGGAGACGCGACCAGCAGCTGCGGAGGGAGCTTCTTGGACGCGTCTTGGAGACGCGTCTGGGAGGTTCTGGGTGTCTCGGACTAGTCCGAGACACCTAGTGCTGGTCCGGTCCAGCACCAGACACGTCTAGGACGCGTCCGGTGCATGGACTAGCGTCCTGGCTCCGGGCCAGGACGAGACCAGGCCTTGGTAGGCCTCGGCCAGGACATGCCGGCCCTATGGGCCGTGCTATGTCCGGACCTTGTCCGAGCCCTTTTTGGGCTTGGGCCGGGACTTGTCTAGGACTTATCCCGGGCTTTTCCGAGGCTTTTCGGACCACGAAAAGGGACCATCATTCGAGTGGGAGTTTTTGCCAAAATTTCTCCCGATTCCAACCAAATAATTCCAAAATCAATCCGGGCCATCCAAGGGCCCAAAACGGATTTCTCTTTAAATTGATTTATGAAATCATTAAGAATCGAACCAATATTTTTTCCGAAATTGACCCGGGCTTTCTCGAGCCCAAAACGGAGTTTTTCTTAAAGATGATTTTAGAAATCATAAAAGATAAAACCGGAACGCACCATTAGTTGAATTCTTCGAATTTAGACTTAAGGTCCGTAATGTGATATGTGATGTCAACAAAAGTATCTCCCAAGATAATCATGCATATATAATTCTTAGCCTTAATATATTATATGAATGCATGTGATGTGAATGCGGGAAACTAGTATGGCCATAGATTTATATCTTATTCTTGTTTTAAGCACGGATGGGTGCATGCTTTGTAATTAATTTTAATTTCAAGTTTATACGATCTGCGAATCGTTAGAGTCTTGTAATTAGAGTTTAGGGTCTATGAGTCCATTGAAGAAAACTCAAGGATGGAATCCAAAGGCGAGTGGGAGAAATCAATGGAGGTTCAAAGATGGCGATCTAAGACGAACCGAAAGGCGAAACAAGAAGAAAACCAAAGGAGATTAGATCTTCTAGGTTAGGGGCCATACTAGGATCCATGTCTGCTTGATTTACTTTCTCGCGCGCATTTACTTACTTATTTACGCTTTATGTCGTGGATGTTAGTTAGGCTAAATAGTTCACTATAACAAACGCCAGACTAGCGTAAAAGTCCCCAAAAGTAATCTTGAGTAATCGCCTATCCAGATTAAGACACTCGTTGCGCCCTTGTTCGAGGAAGGTGGGTCGGCCTTCGCAGAGTACCTCCTCTACCTTGGGACAATGCGGGTAGGTCTATAGAAGAGGCCTACACGTCTAAATGGTTCTACTCAACGAGATCAGCAAGAGAGTCTTGGATACTCGAGGCAAAAGGATAGATTAGTCATTCATTAATGAAATCTATCAACCAAGAGTCATAAGGTATGATCAGTGAAGTAGTTCACTCACCCGGAACGACGGAGTCAAAGGGTAGGGCCTTCGTCCGCTTTACTCCGAAGAACTGGGGTCTTGGAATCACTTATTCAATCGGGGACGATTTTTATTGAATAATGTGGGAAAACTAAGTTTTTCAAAAACGATAACGAGTTTTAAAACTTTGCCATTTCTTTATGTAGTTTTAAGATGACACAAACGATTTCAACATTGAATCACACCTAAGGGAGGTGCTGATCCACTTCCTAGAATGGAAGAATGAATCCGAGAATAGTTCTCAGATTCAAAAGGAAGGTCACTAGAATACCCAATCCCAATGTTGACTCATACAAGAGAAGGTCAAAAGCCATTTGCAAGCAATCGTATAACATTCTCTTTGGAAGAGTAATGAATGCTAGCATAACCATTAAGACAAACTAAGGAAGAAATTCCTACAGAAGTCATAAATGGAGAGGTACGAGACCTCCAAGGCAATCTGAAAGACATCCTAAGGGAAGACAACAGAATACATCTATCACCCAATTCAATATCGATTGAACAAAGATTGATAAAGACCTTAGATGAGTCACTCAGGTTGTTACAAACAAACTGGGCAGAACATACGGGAATATCCAGTCTAAGAAAGGTTCTTGAGATTTGGTACAAAGAATCTAAGAAAGAGATCTTGAGATTCAAAAGGGCAAAAGGATCAGTCAAGTGAGACAAACATTTGATCAAAGAAAAGCAGTTGCCGAGTACATGATCAAGAGTATTCCTCATTACTGTGAATTTTTCTAAAACAATGGCTAGACCATTTAAAAGGAAACTACCTTTAGCACCTGGAGGACAAAAGGAATGGAATTGTGAATTCCGGTTCCGTATCCTTGCTAACAAAGTTAAAAACAAGTATCGTAAAATTCCTTCATCAGGTATTTAAGACCAGATGAGCGGCTCAGTGGGAGCTTAAGGGAATTACATACTTGACTAAAAGAAGTAAAGATCCAAGAGGGAGCAGAAGCAGTAATGCTAGGGATGCTGAAAGGGATCAAAGTCTTCTTTTAGACACTGATCTAGCTTAGAACTTAATAGTAATTATTTTGTTCTTCTAGAAACATATGATGTTTTAAACCAGTGGTAAAATTAACTGAAGGTTAACATTGATAATGGCTAAAATCAAGAGATTCAAACTCATTAAACTTCAGCATTGTCAATTAGGTCTTAAGGACTGAATTGACAAAGTCACCCTTTTCAAAAGGCATAGAGACTAGTAATCTATTAGGACTCATACGGTGTTATGCAGACCTATAAGTTTACTTGCAGAAGCTAACGAGAGAAACTTCAAATACGTACTCTGACAACTTCATGAAGTATGGAAACGTACAAATCATAAAGTATAAGTCGGAATGTTTGAAAGGTTTAAACAAAGTACAAACCGAAGTAAAAGAATCATTTTGACCAGAGAGTTTAAGTCATCCGATTAGATTGGAGTGGTAAAAACTTGAGTCAAATACTTGATAACCATCAAAGGAGTTGAGAAACCGTTTCCCAACTCGCTCCATGGAACACATCTGAGGGATGGTGGATTCAGTGGGAGTAATCGAACATTGTTATGCATAATTCGATCAAAGATGGGTTTAAGCCAGTCTTCCGAATAATTTTGGACATATTCTAGAAACGATCGTTTTCATACTTACCAAAGTCCGTTTAAAGGCTAAAACTTGTAACAGCGTTACAAAAACTAGCTAATATCTGACGCAATTTCTTTGGAAGAAATTAGGGCTTCTTCCACAACCAATCAAGAGAACAAAGTGTTTGTTGCTCATGATAGTATTCTTCTAGTAATTAGCACACCTAGTAGTCTGGGAGATAAGCACTAATTATTACAAGAATAAGTGGGAGAAAAGTACAAGTCGATTTAATTCGATCATGAGAAAAATCATGAAGAGTCATGAAGAACAATCATGAAACTTGTACAAGACGATTAAATTCGACCAAGAGCAACAAACTGCGGCTCCTCGGAAAAGGAAAGGTTAAAGATATGATCTTATAAACCCACCGCACAAAAGCGAATGTCATTCACCGGAGAACTCTCAAAACAAATGAAAGTGTCTCTAAAGGAATATCTCAAAGTAGTTGAGAAAATTCCAAATTGTTGTTCAAAAGCCCTAAAAGGTCAAATCTCAAAGACTCAGAAAATAAAGGTTATTTCTGAAGAGATAAAAGACCTGCGCAGAAACGGAAACTGACTCTAGATTTTGGCTAGAAGCCAAAATCATCGTGGAATCCATATCTCGTCAAGACATGAAGCTTGATAATTTAAGTCAACAGAAGACCTAAATTGGTTTTCCAAAATAGAAAACTGAGAAGGATGGAAACATTCATGTTTCCCGAAACTAGACAAGAAGAATAAGATTCTTCCAATCAAGTTATGTCCATAAGCATGCTTCAGAAATCTATCGACGGATTAAAAGCACGCAAGAAAATCTTGAATCACGAGTTTCAAGAAGGTAAGTGGGAGAAACAAACCTTCCGGGTCCGTATGCTGAGTACATACAAAAGATTGAGTACGACATAAGGTGTTGTATAACAGTAACGAACTGACTCAATAAAGGACCACACACAAAAGGATAAAATGCCATTTTGGGCATCTGAAGATCTATAGGCATAGATCAAAAGGATGATAGGATTAGAGAGACTCAGTACGCTGAGATGTTTGAGATCCGAAACAGAAAATCTAAGACTCAGAAAGTCTAAAAGAATTTCGACCCAAAAACTCATGACAGAGGGCGTTGCAAAAATCGGAGTCTGAAAAGACACCGATGAGCTAGCACGCATGAGAGAGACATTTATGTTCGAAAACATAAAGTCAATCATGTTGGACATGATTAGCATTTAAACATCCGAATTCGGATTGGAAAACCGAAACACTACTTAGTACATCCTAGAAGGCTAAAGGATGAAGTAGTACAAAATTGAACATGTCATCGTAGCAAACTTTCAGACATGGAAGGAAAGTAGGCTAAAAGTGTTTAAGCCGGGAACTGTTGCAAATACTACATAAAGAATTAAAAGCCTTAACTCTAGTAAAAGTTACTAGAAATTATCAAGGTTGAAGATAACCGTCTTCAAATTAATTGATAATTAGCAAAGTTTAAAACCGACTACCACGGTAGTCAAACTGAACTGTCACCTAAGACATAGTATGAGATTCATACACAGTCTAAGGCATGAGGTATAATTTTAAACCTCGACGAGTAAAACTGAGTGGGTAAAAAGAGTTTTACGGAAGAGGCTCAGATTTACAACTCTCGTTATCAGAAATAATAGAGTTATTTCACAAGTCGTCTAAATTTGGTTTAGTATTTAAACGACAGTCCATTGATGATAAAACATTCCGAATAGGTTTGTCAGATACGTGATCTGATGAATGAAACCCTATTAAGTGAACTTGAAATATTTATTATCGAATCCCTGGTCCAGGTCATTGCATGGACAACAATGACTCACGAAGACTAGAACGGGAGTCGATGGGATAGCGCAGTTTCATGGGCTATAGGAATAGTATATTCTATTCGACTACGTGAGTGTGTAAAAGGTTTATACACTGGATAACCCTCAAATGAGAAGTACATCACTCGTGATGAACGTCAATACTTCTCATAAAGACAATTGGAGAGATTCCTCAAAACATGAGTGCTCCACTCATCTTATGTAAGGAATGCCCGACTTTGGTTCCGTTAAACGCCGCGCCGTAAAAGGAGGTTATAAAGGCGGATACTGGGAAGGACAGGATAGACATGAAGTTAAGTGGGAGCGCAAGAATGGATTGTGTCACCCTAATCACATTAGGTACAAAGTGTCTCAAGGCCACTTGATGAGTAGCAACTGAAAATGCGTGGCCGCGCTCAAACGGATTAAAAGTTAATCGTTTGTCTTTTACAGTTGTACTCGGATATCAAGAAAGTATGAATGACGTGACGTATCAGATGGGATACTAAATTGACACAGGAATCGAGGCATTGCACTTGTTCTAAGTCCAAGTGGGAGTCTGAAGGAGTTGAAGGAGATGTCCTTCGACCAAGGTGACAATGCAAACAATTTGTCGGATAGGACAATTGATGTGGAAGATCATCAAGTCCGATTGATTTAGGGATCGTAGAGTTGTAGCTAGAGACCAACTACGATCGTCGAATTACGAAGTAATTCGCGGCTAACTTCGATCGGATCCTACAACGGGTTACACATAAGAGTGACAAATTGATCTAGGATATGACTAGTGGGAGTGAGATATAATCATGGGAGTGTCCCATAAACATATCTCATAGGCCTAAAAAGGAATTAGGCAAAGATAGTACAAAAAGGCCAAAAACAGGGTTTTTGGGTCTAGGCCGATTCGGGCACTTTTAGGGCTCGGATTGGGCTGATTTTTGGAGGGACGTTTCCTTATGTTATGAACATTAAATCTGCCAATTTTGGCTGGGTTTGGACGTCATCTACTTAGGGAATTGAGAAAATACCAATAGTTGCTATTTCGACTATTTCCCTAAATCTTATTCTAAAGGGTGTTTTAGGAAACCTAAAAGGAGGTGGATTCTTATTAGGGTTCTATATAAACACTCTTAGGGCAGAGAATAAGGTGTGGAATTTCTCTCTAAGCTTTCTTACTCTACCACATCAAGTAGAGAGGAGAAAGTGAGCTAATTCCCATTAACTATCTATCTAGTCAAAGAAGAAGGTGTTCTTCTATCCAACCACCATTGGTGTGCTAGCTATACAACAAGGTGGGAGATCAAATTGATTGCTCGTGTCCCAAGTAAAGGAGCTACACTTGAAGTTCTTGGTCTTCTTCAATCAATTCAACTAGTTCGAGGGAAAAGCGATTAAGGTAATCTACTATCTCCATTAGATTAATTACTAGTTTTGCATGTGATCCTGGGATACTAGTGTAGACATTAGATGTCTTATTTCCGCTATAAACACTAGTAGAAGGGTGTAAATCCCTACAAAGTGGACTTACCTAAGTGAGTGTGGAGATCAGGCCGTCTCCTAAGAAAATAAGACCGTTTCCGGAAGAAGACTCATGAAAGGGATATTGCACATGGCCATTAATATGCGGAGTATAAACACTCTGATTCACCGAAACAAGTATGTGTGATGGCTCCGGTTTCATCACTAAAGGATTCTTGGTTCAAGATACGTTCACCATAGCATTCTGATAAAGCTTTGAGTTGTTTGCACTAAGTGAAGGTTCAAATCCATAAGATACCTATCATGTATGTACAAGTTTTTACGATAATGCCAAAATTATTTGTTTTATTTTGATTTGTTTTTTTAATTTTTCTCGGTTTCGCTATATTACTTTACACTTTCAAATTTTTGAAAATGGAGGGGGATTGTTGGCAATTTTCAAATTCAAAAGTGGCCAGTGATTTGTCGTGGTCAAACAGGGAGGATGAATGGGTGTCATGCCCATCTAATTAAATTGGATACATCCCATGGGAGTAGATATCTCCACATCCTTTCATTTATTATAAATAAAGTGACCATCAACCCTTCATTTTGATCCAACGAAATTCTGTGTCATTCTCCTGCTCTCACATTCTACCATTTGTTATTAACAGAGTCATTGGGTTTTTATATTATCAAGTTATTTGGAATTTTGGAGTCGCTTTCTATTTGGCATTATCAGTTGATTAATTTCCAGAGTGTTCTTGATCTTGGTCAAAGCGTACATACTTTGAACCGAGATAGTTGTAAAGACTTCATCGTGTTCTGAAGACAAGATTCCATACCCGTTGTGTACTCGTGGTTTTACCAGAAGGGGGCGAATTTCTGTCTAAAAGAATCGATATAATCGAGCTTTGAAGTTTCCTGTACAACATCATATTTTCTGTTTTCCATTTCAAATTACTAGCAACAATAATATATTCCAACAGCCCTTGACCTCTATTTTCGAAAACATAAATCATGTCCATTTTTAGTTCTTCAAACTCATTTGGCAAAGTATACCACGTTATTCATCCTATTTTACTAATAAAAGCACTTTTTTTTTTTGTTGAACTAGTACTAATAAAAGCACTTGCAAAAAAGAAATGTTCTTTGTTTACATCATGTGTTGAGAGTACTATTGGTTGTCTTTTGAATTCCATACTTGCCCATCCCGAGGAAGCACTTAAAATATGTTTTGATGTTGGGAGGATTGGGTTACATCAGTGTTTGGGGAATTTTTCTAGAGAGAGAAAGTAAAGAAACATTGAGTCACGAGACTTCTATTTGTTCGTGGAGAGACTGCTTTCACAGGTTGTTCACATAGCTAATGGAATTTGAAGACGTCGTTTTTCCTCATATATGTCTAGGACAAGAATCATTCTTACTTCTGTGTTAGAGGGATGAGCTCAACCATAACTCGTGGCTGGCCCTTTTCTGCGAGCTTCCTGTGCCAGGGGGATGAGCTCAACCTTAACTCATGCCCATCCCTTTTATGTAAGCTTGTGACGTTCACACACCTATTTAGATCGTAGATGTGGATTTCGGACCTATAAATAGGGATAGTGTCATATTTTCGTACTGAGAAAGAAAAAGAGGTAATTACTAGAAAGGTCAAAATAATATTGAAAATGAGTAGAAAAGCACAAAACATTTGAAAATTATTATTCAGGTCAAAAAGTGTGCAAATACTATAATACCCTTTTTTGTCACTTTGTGTAACTAAATTCTTTTATTTTTCTTTAAATTTTAAATCGATATAACTTTTGTTTGAGATGTCGGATTTCTATAAAAATTATATATTTAGAAATGATTTTTCATTAGCTTTCTAACAAGATCCACTTTCAATACTTTTTTCAAAAAAAAAACCCAGAAAACTTTTACGTTTTTCTGCAAACATGTTTGCAACAATCTGTTATGCAAACGTGTTTGCAACAATCTGATCTGCAAACGTGTTTGCAACAATCTGATCTGCAAACGTGTTTGCAACAATCTGATCTGCAAACGTGTTTGCAACAATCTGATCTGCAAACGTGTTTGCAACAATCTGTTCTGCAAACACGTGTTTGCATAATGTAAACTGCAAACATATGTTTGCATAATGTAAACTGCAAACTGTGTTTGCAAAATATAGTATTTGGCATATAGATCTACAATACCTAACCCAATACTCAGTAATTGGATCAGTTTAGTCACGTGATTACATTCAGCTCACTAGTGGCAATTACATCTTTGCTAACGAATGAAGCTTCGACAAAAAATTATTAAGTTACCCATCTAATATGTACATTCGCACGTTTAATTATATAAGTTTATAAGTTAACGCAATAAAATAACTATTATGGTTTAACACATGATATAGTTATAGTGTACATTTAGGATATAATCCCAACAATCTTCTTTATTAAAATCAAAGAATACTAAACCAATTGATGACTAAGTAGGTGGACTTTATATAATACTAGCCACAACCTCTATTCATAATATCATACACTCTTTCTGAAAGAAAGTACAAAATTAGGTACAAGAAACACAAAACAAACATAGATAAAAAGATGAAGAAGATATATCTGGGACCAATGATGTTTAATTGGTAGCTTCATTGTTTTACTCATCACACCATAACTTAGAACTGGATGTAGGTGGAGAAGGTTTGGTCGAACCTCCAATTAGAAGGTTGGACGTTGTAGGGCGCACGTGTCTTACGGTCAGTAGTTTGAACCTTGAAAGACAAGGTCTGTCCATTTAGGTAAGAAAGGCTCTGCCAGCTTGAACCCTAATTCCTCCACATTCCTTCCCATGAATTTTTTCTTGAACCTTTTATCCACACTTTTGAGATCACTCCGGCTCCTCCTACATTGCTTATCACCACCAACTCAAAGTAGTCCCTTCCATGGATTGTAAATATCATCCCACCACTTCTCTTGCATTTTACCCTGCACATTTCATCCCAAAGTCAACTTCAATGTATACTATCTATCTAATTATAAACTCATAATGATCTGTATAGCGATTTTTCGTTAAATTGAAATCTTTAAGAGCTTCTCCGCAACTTTCTATCGTATCAACTTTCACCATCCTATTGGCCTGAAAGCATCAATTTAAAATTTACAGAAAGAGATAGTGTTGGAGAGCGCACAATATGAAATAATTTTATTTGATTGAAATCTCAAATGCTAATCAAAACAACAATTACTTGAGACTAGAGAGAAACTAAAACCCAAACTAATACAAGTCACATACTCAGTCAGACATTAATACAAACACTTAAACCTCATTTCTACTCAGAGTAACAACTTGTGATTTAATCAATGAACCATGAGATCGCTTTGAAGGGACAATGACAATGAAAGAAACCTGGGAAATTAGTAGATAGATCACAATAAAGAAATACAAGCTTAAAAATATTGCCATTGATCTCTTCAATTAGGGAAGCATTCTTTGCAAGATTATCTGGAAGTTTCAATTGGTGATTCTCCTTAAATGGTTGAATCAAAATTAGTTTTTGATCTAAAACAATTTGGACCAGACGAAATCTTTTATGGATCATCTTCCATACCTCTCAATCGGAAGAAGAAGAAAGAAAAACCCTAGAAAAAATCTAATTATTTTGTAGATAGAAAGAAAGTTATGTTTTTTTTAGAGAGACAAAGAGTTCTAGGGTTTGTATCATCAACATCAGATACGAATCTGGACTTAAATTTTGTCGAATCAAGAAGAAGAAGTCGAAGAACAAGAAGCATCGAAGAAGAAGAACAGAAGAATCGGAGAAGAAGAAGGAAAACGAAACCCCTAAAATTTCTGAATTTTTCACAGAGAGAACGATTTTAAAGAGAGGGTTATTTTGGGAATCAAAATTAAAGAAAGTGACCTTAATGATAATTATCAATATTATTATAAACTTTACTCATTATAACACATAATATTTTGGCAACTTCCAACTAATAGAAAAAGATCTTGGCTTTTTTTGTTAATATGATATTTTTTCCAACCCAAAAAGTCATTTTATAAAAGAAAAAAGAAGTAACTTTAGATACAATGAAGTGCCTTAGGACAATAAGAGAAGTTAAGCAATCTTGTTTGATATAGAAAAGAAAGCAAGAATCCCTATGTTGAGCTATATGAATTAAGAATGAAAATACTCTCTTGCATCATATCAATGAATCAAAATTAGGTATTAATTGATCATTGAAGTTGAAATCATTGAGAATATAAATTACATGGGTCTTTAAACTTCTTAGGTCTAATAGTTTTCGTCTAATGAATAAAACCACAGGGAATAGAACTGTTGGAAGAAAACGAGCGACTAAAACAAGTGAGTGATTCCGTAGTCCTTTTGAATGCTTGTTTTTCCTTTCTTGATTTTCTTGGTCTATTTGATATAAGTGGTTATGTTTATGCAGATGATGAAAGCTTCTAATGGCCCAAAACAAGTTGTGATCAACTATGAAAATGTAGTCCTTGACGAAGGCCAATCATCAGAGTCGATTACCAACGTTTGCAGCTCAACCGGTCCTCCACAAGATGATGACAGCTCTGATACTTCCCTCCGCCTAGGGTTAGTCTATCAATACTACAATCCAACAAATTCTTTTTCGCTTTCTCTTTTAAGAGAATTTGCATTGACCAAGAAAAGAACATTAGCATTCCAGCCAGAAGTCAAATTCAGATCTAGTTTGTTTTGAGTAGTCGTTCAACAAAGGTCTGATCGTGGTTCAACATTTTTAAGTAATAAATTTCCGACTATATAGTCAGTTAACTTGCTGAATTGCTTAGCATTTCGAAAACTAAGTCGTGTCTAACAGCCGATCCGCCAAAAAAAAAAATTGACCTAGAATACTTGGTTCTTTTCTAATGTCAAGCTTTTCTTGTCCTCTTTGATGTGTAATACAAATTTATGGCATTCCACTATTTTTTTGCAGGTTAGCCTTGTCTAACTGATGTTAAATGATATGATCATCCTCTTAATTCCTCATCAATGGAATGTAATGAATTCTATCCCCATTTGTTACTTGTCAATTTGATGAATGATGCACCCGAAAAGGTTGCACACCCAAGCGGAGGTATCAAGTAGTAACCGGTAAAACCGGAGTCGATCCAAGGATAGGAAGGCGGTTCGGATAACGAAGGGTCATATCCGTAGGTCTAGATATTAAATGCTAACTTAGACTAAAAGGAAGAAAACAAGGATAAATGGGGGGTTATGATGAATAAACAATAAGAGATTAAAGCAAGTAAAACTAAACAAGAAAGTTAACGGGCGAGAGAGATTCGAGAGAAGTGTCGGAGGAACAAGAGTCGGGAGACGGTAAGACTCGATTCGGGCAACAAATAAGTGAGAGAGGTGTCGAAGTCCGGGAATCCATAATGAATAACCTATGACTATGTGTAGTCCGATTTAATGTGTCGAAGTATAATGGATGTTCGACTCCTAAAGTAGATGTTTCTAAGTACTACGTATATCCGGAGATCATACTTAGTCAAACAAACTCCTAATTGGTTAATCTCGAGTCAACGAAAGTGTCGTCTAGTCGCCTAACTATGTGAAGTGCATGACAAGACACATGAAATTATGACCTAGACTACGATCGATATCGAATACTTCGTTTCGTCTATTAACTATGCGAAGTGCTTGACAAGACACATGAAAATACGATCGAAACGATAATCGAAATAAATGAACATCAATTTATAATCAAAACATCAAATCATATTAAACATAATCACGAATTCATCACATTTCATCTCATATAATCGACACACTAAGGTTAGCTAAACATGGTGATTGAATAAGAAATGGAGAGAAAATGATGAGAGAATCCCCCTTTTCCGATGTGGTTCGAGGCTAAGATCGTCGGAAAATATGAGTCTCTAAGGTGCAGCCGATCTCCCCTTAGCAAATTATGGGTTCCCCATAGCGACCACCATCATCTTCTCCATTTATCACAAACCTCCATTAAAGCTAAACCCTAGCTTTCTCTCTCTAGCAATCTTCAACCAAAATCAAATCAAACCACATGGGAAGCTAGATCAAGACATGGGGAGCAAAAGCCCTAAGTTTTCCGGCCAAGAAAGTGGCCGGAAACCCTAGAAAACTCCGGCCAAAGAAGGTGACTAAATCCGGCCAAAACCCTAGATCCGGCCAAAACCCTAAGCATCTGGCCGTTCCGAGCTGCAGCCGTGTTGGAAGCCTCCCGTGCATGAGAAGGAAGCTGCTGGTCGCATCCGTCTTAGTGCTCCCGTGAGCAGCAGCAGCTCCCGTGAATGCAGCCCGGAGCTCCTGCTGATGCGTCCCGGAAGGTGCTCCTGTGCACGCCTGATAGCTGCTGCCGTTCCGTGCATAAGGATGCACCGTTCTTGCTGCTGGTGCGTGCTTCCCATGGCCATCCCGAGAGCAGCTTCCATGGTGCTGCTCGAGCTCTTGTTGTGCCGGCCTAGCTCGGCCGGCCTAGCTTGGCCGGCCAAGCAAGGCCGGCTACTCCTTCTTCCTCTTGCTCTCTCTCTAGCTCAAACTCTCTTCCAAACCACTCACAAATCCTAGCCCCTTTAGCCTCTTTTTCTCTCTCTTGCTTGGGGAAGAAGATGAATAGTGTATTTGACTCAAACCCTAGACATAGTCAACCTTGACTTTGACTCAAACTTGAGTCCATTGGGTGCCTCCAAAATCTCTTCCTTCTTTCATCTTCTTTGGGCTTGGGTTTTAGACTTCACTTGGAAATCAAGAGGGTGCCTTCTAGAATTATAACCAAAGGAGGGTGCCTTCATAGAATCCTTGTTTTAAGACCGAACCTCGACTTCTTTCTTTCACAACTTCCCCGTCCGAACTTGGAATTGACTTCCGTTTTCACCGTTGGGCTCGTCTTTGACTCCTCTTCTCATATAATTTGCTTGAAGTCTTTTTCTCTCATTTTGGACACATGAAATGATAGTGATAATTCGCCCCCTTTATTTCGAATTTCATGTTTAGCTCCAAATATGTACCTAAACAAAAAAAACACATAAAATATTATTGATAACACTCGAAAATGACTAATTAGTCTAAGTTAGGCTCTCCAAATGTGACATTTTCGTGTCACATCAATGAACATAAGTAACCTTACATAAAAGGGTACAATATAAATATAAGAAATTGATTATACATTGCCTAATAATTTGTGTATCATAAATCCATGCTTGAGACCTAGGTTTATGAAAGCAAATTTAACGCTTTCTTATTACTTCGAAAAAACTGTTACATATTTTATGTTGTTTCTCGAGTAGTAAGTTAGCATTCTAAAATGATCCCAAGATCTCCTGTGTATTAGTAAACATTAGCATTTTAAATAATGTCACTGGCACAACCAACAAGAAGGTAGAACTCCTATGCAACAATTGCTGAAGTTGTTAGTGCAACACAATTACTCGTGTGAAAGGTGGATGCGTGAAGTTGAAGAGAAACTTAAGTACATCCGAGGGTAACTATGTGACATGTTTGGAATCCATACATGCGATGATTTAGATGGAAATTGTTGAGATTAAAGTTATGTCCAAGAAAAGTATAACATCAGTGAGGATGTCCCATCAAATCAATGCTTCCAGGGAACTGGAGGGTTATGTCTCACACAATGCACTGGATCTCTTGGTGTACGGGGTGGAGCGGGCGAAAATTGTAAGTGTTATGTCTCACACGGTCCCATCAAATATGAGTCACATTTTGGCTCGAGCTCAAGTCAACACCACTAACCTACCCTCTCCGGGTGTTGACTTTCGGTGAGACAAGGTATATACGAAGCTCTAATTTAGGTCTGGTTCAACAGAAGGCAAATATTCAAAATCAAAAGAAATTTACCCTAATGGTCATGTGATTTACAAATATCACAACGAATATTTCATAGTTTATCTGAAATTGGATTTCTTCCTCTTCATTAGAAAAAGAATGTCGGACGAAATAGACTTCAAATAAGGTCTTAAAATAGCCTTAGCCTTCTTTGGTTGTTAATCAGTTGATTGAAGTGTGCAATAAATTTTGTTTGAAGAAATAGAAAAAACCCATAAATCTAGGCAATCCGTCTAAATGACACGAAGAGAAAGATGATGAAGACCAAGAGAGAGTGGGAGAGACCGAGAGAGAGCGGGGGCGGATGTTATCACTGGTGAAATATAGAGAGATAAAAGATGAAGAAGAAGAAGAAGATGGCTGAGAGAGAAGGAGAAACATTTGAGTTAAGTCAAGTTTTTTGGACTTAACCGTGACCTAACTGCGTTAACTTTGTCATTAGGTCAAATCTACAGGTGGAGAGTGTTCCATTCGAGGATAGCCTTATAACCAAAATCCTTTATCCGAGGGGTGTTTTTAAAGGACGGGTCCTTTTAACAAGAAAGGAGAAGGGGCCTATAAAACTTTCCTATGTATTGTTAGGTTATCTTTCTCTTTCTGAAAAGTGTTTTTGAGTTACACATCTTTCGAGCACGTCTAGTTACGACATATTTTTTTTTTTTGATGAAAGAGTTACGACATAATTTAAAAAGGTATAAAATATATTGATTTTCGTTGTTTTTGTTTTTTTATTTATAACCCGTGATGAGAATATTGCCTTAATTTTATACTTAAGACTTGTCTTAGTGAGACTTCGGTCGAGTTTCTTCTATAATCTGTCAGGACAAACTATGACTAGAAACACGGGGTGTCACAATAACTATTTTACTTACAGTTATTTCTTGGTTAATCCTTCACCTTCATCGGTCATTGTTACTTGCAGGCCCGTGTAAAGCCTAGTTCGAGTCGTGCGCCCACACTGGGCCTCCCACGGGAAGGGGCCCATTCATGTTGAAGTTTTTCAGTCTATTAAACCGAGACGAGTGGAAATTATAAAGTTGAAAGACAATAGGTAGTTTTTTTTTTGTTGAAACTGGTACGTCATATTACTAGGAAATAAGAATTTTATTACAATACAAATTAACAACTATATATGGTACATTATTCCAGGTCTTCGTTTTGTTCTTCTTCCTTGCCTATTTCGCCAACTTGTCTGCCGCTATGTTGAATTTCCTGCTTGTATGAGTGAATTTAACTTTGTCCGGCCTCTGTTTGATTTCATTTATTCTTTTAATTTGGAGTTTTGACTGCCATTGAACTCCATGTCTACTGTTTTGTATATTTTTTATGATGCTGATATTATCACTTTCAACAATGATTCTTCTGTAATTGTGAGATTCGATCCATAACAATCCGTTATGGATAGCTATGGCTTCACTTTCCTCGATGTTTTGCTTCTAGTGGTAGTAGCATGTGCTTCTATGAATTTAGATTATGTGTCATGAACAATTAAGCTTGTATCTGTTACATTATGAATGTTTGTAAAGGATGCATCCACATTTATATTCAGAAAAGCGTTTCTGGGGGATTCCATTTTCCTTGTTCTATATGATTCTTACTTGGATTGTTTGACTGATATTTAGGAAAAGTTTGTATCATTGTAGTGATTCTATCCAGGGAATTTATTTCGTGTTGAAAACAATGATCGCAACGTGTTTTCCATATGTTCCATAGTATTGTAGCGTAGTGAATGTTGTTTGCAGTGTTACTATTCTGGGATTTTTGTTCCCAGGAGAAAATCCATTCTGCCACCGAGGTGATTTTATCAGATAAAATATAAAAATAGAACCATATCTTTTTCGCTAAAGGACAATGGAGCAGAGCATGTTCAATGGATTCAATATCATTACAATTGGGGCAATTCAAATTATTGTCAATATATTTACCAATTCTTTCCTTCACCAGTAGGGCTTTGACGCAGATTTTCCATATAAAAACTTTGATTTTGGGGACCACAGGGATAGACCATATAAAACCCCAATTGTGAGATAGTGGTATTGGGAAATTCATGCTAGTACAGAGATGCTGGTACATGAATTTTACAGTAAAATTGCCTGACTCTGTAAGAGTCCATTTTCTTTTCTTTTTTTTGTTAAAAGAAGAGTCCATTTTCTTTGATCACCAGAAAGATAATAGGTAGTTGGTAAGCTTTATAACCTTTGTCCTCTTACGTCAAGGGTTCAAGTCCCCCAACAGTGTTTTCTATCTTTCTTTTTTTTCCAAGTGGCCACTGCCAACCCCTGGTGCTTTTCCTCTGCCAATAATTTTCATTTTTGTGGAAATTCTATGTCGATTGGTTTAGGCCAATAGTTTTCCATCTATCTTCATCTGTATTTGCTCGTTTTATTTAATTATTTTAATTTTAATAGTCACATAATCTAGTTTAGTAATTGCATAATAGAGCAATGCCATTATTTAGTTTTAGACTTTTAATTCTTTTAAAATGACATTTTACAGGTAAATTCTTTTAAAATTTGTGCTTATTTCTTTATGTGTAAAACATTTCTTTTACTTTACTTATTCTTACATACAAAAGGCGTCGTAAAAATTTGGCACTGGGCCCCTAAATTGTGAGCCACGGCCATGGTTACTTGCTTTCATGTTTTTAGGTTATTTGCCACTCACTGTTTTCGTGTAGGGCAATTGTGTACTTGTTGTTATGTGGTTCTTTATTTGTTGTGGAAGTTTTCTCTAATTGATATAACTAAGCTCTTTAATTACGACGGTATTACAATGATAATGGATGATGGTGTGTACTACTAACTTTTTAACTTTGTTTAGGTATTGTAAATGTGATACTTGGATAGAAAATGAAATTTATGTTGAAGAAAAGCGATACAATTTCTAATCAGGTATTGCTCAATGAAGACTCTTTTGTTTGTAAGTATTTTTTATCAGGCTTCTGAGCTCACTCTTGCTTATAGTGGGAGTTCATTAGTTTGTGTTACTTGCTTCATGTTTCAAGTTTATTTGTCTCTCATTATTTTTCTTTGTATCAATTGTTTGTTTTTCAATAAAAAGTATTATCTTGCTGATTCTTTTTGTCTTATCTTTGCTAAGATAGTGGTTACAGTAATATGCCCACTGCAATATCTTTTTGTTGTGGGTAATATTTCTAATGGGTAATGTTAAGATCTTTCGTGTTGATGATTTTACATTGACAATTTATGATATTACATGTTATCAATTTCTGTAACGTTATCAGGTACTATAAATGCAACATTTAGATGAGAATATGATATATTTTTCTAAAGAAAATTTATACGACCTCTTTTATTTGTAAGTATTTTTTTTTATCACAATTGTGTCGTTAAAATAGGTAAGCAGTGAATCAACATGACAAATTAAAACAAAAGAAGATGGCTAGATTGTAATTGATGCTCATTCTCAGGTTGCTCGATTTGTAATGCATTCAAAAGAATTGTCTATGCCCCCGATGCAGATTACACCCTTGTTTATATATATAATTTGACTACATTTACCTAATAATTTGGCCTAATTTATGTATCATAAATTCACACTTGAGGCACACGTCTATGAAAGCGAATTTCTGTTTTATCGTTACTTCAAAAAATTATTACATTTTTCAGGTAAGTAAGTTCACTAGTTCATGTACACGATGACAAGTTTCGTGTTTACATATTAGATTAATATAAAGGTCAGACTATCAATGTGGTCAATTCGAATGGAAAGAAAAAAATCGAGCCAATCCTTCAGAGGAAATAGATCAAATGGAGGACGAGATTATGCGACAAGTAAAAGGATTGTGCTATCAATTGGGTTGCACTTTGTAACACCCCAAACCGTTATCAATCTTGTTCTCTCTTTTTGGCACCCATGCTCAAGCCCGACTTGTACGGGGTTATGTTCGTGGCGAAATCTCTACGGGTCACCCAAAAGGCCTCAGCGGTCGACACCTATATTATCTCATTTTCTTCACTAACAACTGCATCAAATTGAAAGATGAGCTTTGCAGAAAAAAAAAAAGAAAAAAAAAGGCAAAACAAGTTCACCCTCAAACTAGGGTTTTGCCACTATTTGGGAGAAGACCATCCTTACCCATTTCAGTAAGAACATCAAAAACTACTTCCATGTTTCCTTCTTTATGGTTTACCTCTACAAGAACCTTAGCGATTTCCGCATCGTTGAGCTTACAACTTCTCAAAACATTCTCTATCACTTCACCCAATTCTTCATTCATCCCTTCATCAAAAAGAGCTCTAATTAGAGAAATCACAGTTACATTATTAGGGACAAACCCTAAATTCATCATCTCTTTGTATGAACCGAGAGCTTTCAAAACATTTCCGCCCCTGCAATTACCGTGTATAATCACATTATACGCAGCTTCATCGGGTTTCCAGTTCTTCTGAATCATCGAATCAAAAACTTGATTTGCTTCCTTCATTAATCCTTTCATACAAAAACTTTTTATTAGAGCCACTACACTCTTAAACTCAGTGTTCTTGCAATGAGACATTAATGCATCATAAGTTATATCAACGGGAACTGATTCCTCGTAAAACAACTTAAAAAGAAGTCGCTTTGCTTCTTTCGATCGGCTTTGTTTACTCAACCCATTTATAAGAACACTATAACTAACAACATCGGGAAGAACTCCATTCCTTATCATTTCCTCGTGTAGATTCAAAGCTTTCTTTATATTCCCTTCTAAGCAATAACCGTTTATCAGAGTCGTATAAGTAAATTCATCAGGTGGAAGATTCAAACTCAACATTTCTTCAAAAAGTTCACATGCTTCATTTAGTCTTCTCTGCCCACAAAGACCTTGAATAAGAGATGAATATGTAACAACATCAAGAACGATACCCTTATTGATCATCTCTTCCTTCAACTCGAACGCATTTTCTAAATCAAGATTTCTACAAAACCCATTTATTAATGTACTATAACTAACAATATCCGGTGTCAAACCTTTCAGTTCGATCTCTCTTATTACCTTCATAGCTTCGTTCATTTGTCCTAAAACACAGTGTCCATTGATAATGGCATTATAAGTAACAATCGAAGGAGTAAAACCACACTCTACCATTTCCTTTAAGAACCCATAAGCTTCACCCAAGAAACCCTTCTTCGAAAATCCATCAATCAATGTTGTATAAGTAATCTCATTCGGATAAAGTCCCCTTACTCGCATTTGATCCATAAATTCCATCGCTCGATTCAAATTACCAATTTTACACATACTACTAATCAATGAAGTATAAGTAATAACATTTGGACATATACCTTTATGAACCATTTCCGCATGTAAAACAAGTGCTTGATGAACATTTCCTTCTTTGCAGTATCCATTAACAAGCGTATTATAGGTTATCTTATCGGGAAGTAAACCCTTATTCGCCATCTCCTTTAGTACTTTACCTGAATCGTTTACCCGTCCCTGTCGACAAAGTCCATTGATAATCGCATTATATGTGAGCAAATTAGGCCTTAATTCTCTTTGAGACATTAGGTCGAACACCTTATAGGCATCATCAATTTTTCCAAGTTTACAATATGAATCGACCAAGGTATTAAAAGTAACTACATTTGGAGAACAACCCATTTTTTCCATCTCATTCAAAAACCCTAAACCCTTTTCCATCTTCCCATCTCTACAAAACCCTCTAATCAAAATATTAAAAGAATACACATTTGGGGAAACATGAGATTTGATCATCTCTTTATACAATTCCTCTGGTTCTACAACAGAATCCTTCAACCTAAAAATCGCATCAAGAACTGAATTAAAAGACAAAACCCCAGGAACAAAACCAGATGATTTAGCTAAATTGATAGTGATTAAAGCTTTTTCAATCATGTTCAAATTGGAGTAAGACTTAATAAGGAGATCAAAAACAGAGGAGCTAGAATTGCAGATATGGTAACTTGATTTCAGGGAATCAAAGATTAGAGATGATTCAAGTGAGGTATCGTTTTTTGAGACGAGATCTTCGGCGAGCGATTGAGCAGTTTTGTAAAGCTTGAATTTGGTGAGGATGTGAAGGGCAATACATTTTGGTTCAATCTCAAAAAAGGGACGATTTTGAACCCAATTTAGGAATTTTAGGGTTAGGGTTTTATCGAATTGGGTTTTGAGAAGAAGATGGGTAGCTATTTGTGATGTGAAATGAGGTGAGAGAAAGTCTAGCTGATGGATTGGGTATCTTTTTAGGATTATGTGAGCTTTATCTACGAGGGAAGAATTTGAGAAACCACGGGGTGGAGTGCTGGTGGTGGTATTGGCAGTGGTGAAGGCTGCGGAGGTGGTGACGGAGGCGGCTGCGGTGGAAAAGAGGTGGCGCAGGTTGCCGGGAAGTTCAGAGCGATGGTGCTTCAGGTAGCTCATTTTTTTAGACTTCGCGCGTTTCAATAGGTTAACGGCTCGAATTTAAAATGGGTTAATTTCAGTATAGATCCCTAAAGAAGACCACCTCACCAAAATAGCCCCCTTAAAATAATCAGCTTCCAAGATGGCCCCCTAAGCAATTTTTTCACCCACTTTCCCCTGTCGTTATGTTACTCTTTGTTTCCAATACCCACTTTGCCGTTCAGCACTATCTTTTTTGTTAGATGATGTATTTACTTCTTCTTGTCAAATATTATGAGAGATCGAGATTTATTACAAAAAGAAAGATTAATTTGGATAGAAAAAAAGAGTCAGAATCTCAACATCACTACAAACAAGATTAACCCCTCAGCAAAAACAAAATTTCATTAGTTCTAAATGAACTAGGATGAGAAATGCAAAACCAGGAGACGTGATCACCATGGGACAAAGGTCTAAATTAAACAAATAAAGGCGTTAGTACTATTGTTAGCTTTCGCAAATAGAGTTTCCTTTTGCAGTTTTGTCGATGACCTATTGCATAGAAGAACTTTCTTCACGTCTATCATTTAGATGGCATAGCCACATCTTGGTTGTTCTTGCCATTTTCTATCTCCTTTGAATTCATCTTTTCATTGGCATAAAGCATAAATACTCCTTGGATTATTTGTAGGGTTTCTAACGTAACAATTCCTATGAAAAGTTTTTCTATAATAACCCTCCCATTACAAGCATTCTCTTATAATAACTCATCATTTAACATAAACAAGAAAAGAGTAGGCTTGAAGTGGGTATTGATAAAAAGGGTGATAGTTGTAACGATTTTCGAACCGTTCTAGAAGGTGGTCATGTTTAGAGGGTCGTTTTGGTGAGTTCCCCTCATCTTTAGGAGGCAAAATGAAACTAGGGGGGTTTGGCAGGAAACTAGACACAAATTAGGGGGGCATTTGGGAAATAACCATTCAAAAATTTACCATCTGCCAAGGTCCATTTGATATCCAAAAACTCCTTAGCAACACTCAGGCAAGTGGGTAATGTTGGGATGAACCAAAAGTGTTTGGATAGATTGGAATGTAAGTGTTGGTTAAGTAAGCATCCTGTAGTAAGAGGAATCGTTATGAACCCTGTAGACCTTCCCGTGGGATGGTGATGGCAGGGCCCCAGTTGGTAGATAATATGAAGTTCTTATAGGAGTCCTGGTGCACTTCTGTGTATTAAGCTCAGAAATAAGTCCAAAGCCTTGAGTCGTTTTACAATAATGTTTGCACCATGTCGAAATGTGAGCTAATACTAAGAGAATGGCTGTGCCAGCAAATTGGCGCTACCAAGTCTAGTGTTTGGTTTTTAGGGCTTTACATGGAGCTCCAACCAGTGCTCTGGGAGCTTCAGTGGTGATATATGGCTAGTTTGAAGCTGAATTTATCATTTTGGTCGTGTGGATAACCAGTCGGCAACCCACAGGTAGTATACTGTTGCAGACACTGGTAAATTTCAGGTTGTTGTTTATTTGCCCTTCACCCTAAAAGTGTTACAAAATGGTTTTCCTGGCACAATTCTTGACATCTCACACGAGGATCAAACAGTTTGAATAAATTTCAGTATTTGTACCCAACTAGAATTTGAAAGGTCTTGCCCAACTAGATATGAAACATTTATACCTCACCCGAATCAACTTCATTACTTATCTCTAATAAGATTATACAGTGAGCAAGAGACAACATACTAATAACTTCCGTGGTGCTCTTCCAATAGTCCCACCTCTGAAACTTTTAATGGCTTTCATCCTTCTCCGGTTCTTCTGAATCCCTTCTGCTGCTAGACATCTGATTCATTCTTTCGCTCTGCGGATTGTGGTTCCCATGCGTTATTCGGTACCACAACCCTAAACAATAGAAGTCCGGAAATAGTTACTTTGGAAGTGCAGAATGAATCGTATTTCTTACCATTTAATATATATTCGACATAGACAGCTTTAAGACATCTGATACTTGTTGAAGTAATGAGGTTTAGAACTCTCATTGAGCCTTTGCTAGGGTACGACTCGATATGCCATGCAACAATTTGACAAATCCAAGGAAACTCAATTTCCCATCGGTGTGCCTTATCCAATCGTGAAGAACAGCGTGGACTGGGACATTAGGACTAAGCCCGAGCTCCTGTAACAAAATTATCAAGATAGTTTAAATATCAATGTTCCATAAAATGCGGTTGTAATGGAAATGGCAGATTTTTTTGGAAATTTAATTTGACTTTGTCGAAATCTAATCATGGACGGTTAACGAGTTCATTTGTTACAAGGATATATATATATATATATATATATATATATATATATATATTCATTTTCATGACACATGACATTTCATCGGAAAACAAGGAGATAGGTGTTCCTTTTTCTGTCTCTTTCTCCTATTAATATGGTTTGACATAGGAACCAAGATTACAAGACTATCAACTAGTAAATGGTAGTCCAAAACATTAATTTATAGAAGAGAAGAAACAACCAAACAAACTTACCGATGCGAGTTCGTCGATGATAATAGCTCTGTTTCCATCCTTGTCGAAAAGTTCATAGGCACAACGAGCATGCTGCTCCCACCGATCAAGTGCTTCAAGCTGATGAACACTCGATGCCGCTGCACAAAATTCTTCAAAATCCATTTTTCTGTATTGAAGACCATTTAACTGCCAAAGAATTGAAGCAAATAATGGAGAACCTATTAGTACAGAAACCCTACGAAAGAAGTATCAATGCAAAATAGAGTGAATTCAAGGTGTTTTCTAAGAAGCCAAATATATACCGAGGCAAGAAAATCATGAACACGGGATTCCTTCATAGCGTCTGTTGCATTTTTCATCAAGGCCTGTAAAGAACATAATTTGATGCATCCTTACAAAATTATTCATTAAGAAAACATATAACCCATCTATCTTTAGAAAAAAACTAACCGTTCGTATATTCTCCAAGGTGATGCCTCCATTTTTGTCTGGCTCCAATAGTTCAAATTGCTTCTTCAAATAGAAGAGCTCATCCACTGTCAACGTTTTCGACAGTGCCTGTCACACAAATGAAGTGAAAAGAAAAGTTAAGGCATAGGTATGAGTTTCCAATACGACAGCCCAAAAATTCCAGTACTTGGATATTTATGTAGCCACATATTTCTCTTGTCTTAGTTATTAGGTATCTTATCTTTAATTGTTTTCGGATCGACGACTGTCAATATATACACAAAAAATGACATTAACATAAAGGACAGTTTATGTACTTTAACACAAAGGTGTGGAAGTACAGACAAGGTGTACGGACAAAGTCATATTATGCCCATTAACGTGAGTGAAGTTATAGTATCCGACATGAGCAAAAAACTACAAACGAGCATCCATGACAAATAAAGAATCACTAGATCTCTTTCCATCCTTACGATTAGAAAAAGGTGTTTGAACCAACTGTAGTTCTAATGAAATATGAATTTAACCAACTTACTCACCCTCAAAGCTGCTTTTCGTAAAGATGATGATCGCATATACGCCTTCATGAGTCTGAATATTATAATGTCGAGAGGAACTTTTATATCATGATAATTTCTTATCCAAGGATGACCTGCACATATACGAGTATCAGGATAAGAAAACCAGAAGTCAAGTGGTTCTGCGGTTTTTGCTTTTGCCATTAAGATAAGAATACTAACATAAGGCCTGAGCAGCAGTCATTCTTTTTCGTGGGTCTTTGTTCAATAGGCGCTTCACGAAATCCTTAGCCTCGGAAGATAAAGAAGGCCAAGGAAGTTCGTCGAAACTTGGATCGGCTTTTAGAACTGCCCGAAATATCCCGGATTCCGTTCGAGCCCAGAATGGACGACTACCACATAGAAGAATATATGCTATCACGCCGATACTCCATACATCAGCCTCTGTACTGTAAGATCTATGTAGGACTTCGGGTGCTACATAGTATGCACTTCCGACAATATCATTGAGTCTTTCATCTGCAACCCATTGGAAGCATTAGAATGATTTTTATTTCCTGTTGAAAGAAACCCAAAGCAACAGGGAAGTAGAAGATAACAATCATCACATAATAAGATCCAACCTGGTTTCACAAAATCTGATAAGCCAAAATCTATGGCTTTCAATTGCGAATCCTCATCCTTTGAAGTGAACAAGAAATTCTGATAAAACCAAACAACTACAATCAGATGACATTATAACAATTCAGGACAGAGCAAAATAGACAAAGAAAATTTGTTGTGCCATCTTCGTGCATATTTCCTTAATTAGGAAATAAAAAGATCATGAGAACTGTACCTCTGGTTTAAGATCACGGTGGACCACACCCTGGAGATGACAAAACGCAACGACGTTTAATATTTGTACCATCACAGCTTTTGCATCATCTTCCGGGTACTTTCCACCCCTTTAAAACAACATAACCATCACGATAAATAGCATTGAAGCGTTATTACTGGGCAAGCTCATAAAAGATCCATAATTGGAAACCGAAAAAAAAAAAAAAAAAAACTGAATTGAGTATGATCATTTTGAAGAGATATACCTTGAAAGGATTCTATCTAAAAGTTCACCACCTTCACATAACCTGATAGATAAGGAAAAAAAAAATTGTCAGGGTCCATATAATAGACGACCTGACCTTCATGCTATTAAATAGCTTCTCTGAAAGAAAATCTCCTCAATTATCATTATGGGTAAATAGTACATTCATACTAAAAAACGAAACGTGACACTAGCCACTGAGCCCTGTAATAGAGAGGGGTCTTGTAAACAAGTGCCCTAAGGCTACAGGTTAAGTTAGAAGAACATCACTGTTTCTTCCGTTGGGGGTATTTAAATGAACTAATATCTTGATACTAAAAGGATCCCTATTTAGGTCACGCCATAGGCAAAGGCAACTCAATCTAAGACCTGTAACACCATAAACACAAAATCTCGACTTTCTTACGGTTTATTTATTTTAAGCGAATAAAGATTTCCAATTGAGCTGATTTTGCTAAAAGAGGTAGCCACGGAAAAAAAATAGAGCAGCTCAAGAACAAATTAGCATACGACGGAAGTGTATCTACTTATTAACGGTAGAAGTCATTCCCCGACCATAATGAACAAAATTAGTGTCAATCTGAATACCAGTAGCTGGTATTTCTAGCGTCAAAGAACATCGAAATCAGGCTCAAGATTCAAAAGAAACCCAAACATCAAGCAATGTACACAAGTCATGCTTATTAAGCCTGATTTCAAACATAAGTAACGAGTTTAGAGCTTACTCCATCACTATATAAACATTTTCACTGTCTTCATATGCGTCATAGAAGTGTACTAGATTACTATGCCCTGTCAAAGCTCTCAGAATTTTAACCTCCCTTCTAACATCCTCAATTGCAATGGCTGTAGTCATCTGCCAAAAAAAAAAACATAATCTCGTGAAATTGTTCCACGAATCATATATCTAGTGATATGGCATTGAATTAAGCAGCAATTTAGCTTCACTTTGTAATTCACAATATGTAAGATGGTCTAAAAAGTACATAAACCCCTTCTAATGATATCAACCGAAGTACATTACATTCCTTTCGTAGCATAGGCATGGATTATCAGGAATAGAGAACAACGATAACATAGCCAGGATAGCTACTTTGTAACTTACAAGAGGAGAAGTAATGGCAAGAACAACCATAGGTCTTTTAGCCATCATGTTACTAAGTATCCAAACAAGTCATTAATCATGATTCAAATAGTGCTATTGGCAAGTAACAAAAACTAATTCATACAAAGAAGAAATTGAGAGAAATCCAAAAATAACTTATCAAACTCACATTATCGAAATAACTCCGATAAGGAACTCTATGGTTATTTTGGTACTATAGTTCTAACCCGAATTGTTCGTCATGCGTTTTTACCCCGAGTTGATTTTCTTCGAACAAGAGAAATAATGATTACACTGATATATAGAAAATGTCCATGAATAATATCTCAGAATGATCCTAACAACTACCCCCGCGTTGATTCATTATAAGAATAGCTAGAAGACGTCCACCTTCTATACCATATAACATAGATCTTCAGCATTGCTCGAACAATAGCTGTGATTCCTACCCATATCTTGTATTGTAATCCTCTTCAGACCCTAATCTGAAGTTTCCATCAATGTCAAGTAACCCATTTCTCACCATCAATAAACCTTAAACAAAGAGACTCAAAAGTATTTAAAGAAGATACCAAAAATTATTGATCCATTTCATGGAAACAAGAAACTGTCAGAGGCCAAATAAAACAATCCAATCAATAATTCTGATTTTCTATTAATGTCATACACTCAAGACAAACCCATGATCCACTCAAAGTTACTACTATTAAGAATCCAAATCAAAATTTCCTGTCAAATCTATAGAATAGAGAAAGAGGTAAGAATGAGAAAGACAAACCTTTGCTTTAGGAATGACCTTAACAGCAACTTGTTGACCCTTAAGTTCTCCTTTTTTAAACTTAGCACAACAAGTAAACCCAAAATGACCACGCCCAACTTCATCCCCAAGTTCATACTTGTTTTCGAAATTCTTCGAAAACCCAAAACTTTTATCCAATCCAGCAACATTTTCAGACTCATTTCCCTCAGGAATCGAAGTGGAATTAGGCTTTACTGACCCATGACGTCTAGCTAAAACAGCCCTAATGTGTTTAGCTGGTGATGGTGGTGGAAATGGACGCTTAAAGAATCTTCTTGGGGTAGAATTTGAACTATGAGCAGGTGAAGATTTTTTTGAGAACAAAGAGTGAGCTGGACTTGGACTATAAAATGGAAAGAAAGGTGATCTTTTTACTGATTCCACTTCTTCTTTTTGCTTCTTCTCCTTCTGATTTTGTTCTTCTTGTTCTTGTTCTTGTTGTTGTTTTTGTGGTTGATTTCCGCCATTAACAGTAGATGGGGAAGAGGGTTTATCATTAATAGGGTTTTGTTCAAGTTCTTCTCTAAGGGTAGTAATTGGATTTTGTTTTTGTTCAGGTTCAGGTTCAGGGGAGGGTTTTGAGTTACAGAGCCCCATTTCTTTTTCTTCTTCCTCCCCACAAGTAAACTAAAATCAAGAACCCTAATTGTCACCACCACATTTAGCTAGCTTGTTCACAACTTTCCCAAAGAGGTAAGCAGTAGATTTAGTTACTTCTTGTTCCTGATTTCTTCTTCTCTGTTAGTTCTCTGATTGAGAACAGATCCCTAGTTAGTTTATTGAAGATATAGAGAGAGAGAGAGAGAGAAAGGAAGAGTGATAAGGAAAGAGTATTGGGTTTTGATGATATTAAATGGATTTGAAACAGGGCAGATGGTCCAGGTTGTACTAACCTTACTTGCCATGTGGCATCCCTTCTTTATATTGGTTACCTATATCAATCATACCTCTCCTAATTCATAAATACAATTTTCTTAACATGACAAACTTTTTTATTTTTTCTCCAAAAAGAAATTTAATGTTTTTTCTTTAAATCCTGACCAGACACTTATCCCGGCCAAACTTCTGCAAGATATATGTAGGGTAAATACATCGTGGTCGATAGATAAAAGTATTCCTGTTTGAATGAGTTTATCTAAATATAGACAATTTTTTCGAGCAAAGAATTAAATTTTGAAATGTTTCAACAATCGAAATATCTTCATTTCTCTTATCTAAAATTCCTTCGAAATTCGACTAAACTTCTCTTACTAATGTTTTACTAAAGAAATAAATTTTGATATATTTCGATTGAAATGATTGAAATATTCTTATTTCATGATTACAGAAATTTTAATTTTTGTTTCTTTTCTTTTTTTGAGAAATCGACTACGATCTACGTTAGTCGTTACAAGATATTGATACATCGTGAAGATGTGGTGAGCACGATAACCGTCTAATTTAAATCATCGTAACGAAAGAGGCTTAAAGCCCGACAACATGAAAGAGGTCTAAACTCCACAAATTCATTATATTATTTACTTTATATATTGTCAAAATTACATGATATGAATTTTGATGGTTGCTTCTATCAAGATTCGATCCCACGACGACTTAAGAGGGGTGTCCACCCGCTACACCAAAGAGTGGTGGACGAAAAAAAAAAGTTGTAGAGCCGTTAAAAATTAATCCACTAATAAATCTAAACCTTTAAAAATTAGTAACCTTTTATTAAGTCAAAAAAGAGAAAACAAAAAAACAGCTTTTTCAGAATATATTTTAATTTCTTGTTGCCTTAAAAAATGCTTTTCCATTGCGTCAAAAAAGGCTTTATGAACGGTTGGAATATGTGCAATTGTAGGAATCGAGTATGTTGTGTCACCCTAGGCTTGAATAGTACTCTTAATTTGTATCCTTTTGTAAAATACATTGTTTTTATATGAAATGAAAGTGGAAGAGGAAAACAGCCAATGGACTCCAACAACAAAAACAATATTGTATTATATAATTCCCAGCATTTGCAATAATTAAAATAAATCCTCCAAAACTCCCAGGAGGTCCTAGGTTGGATCCTCACGAAGTGAAAACCTTGGGTTATTGAATTTGAAATTATTAGGATATAAATAACGTAGTTGGAGTTTAGGTCATTATTTAGTCGGCCTTTAGGTTCGTTCTTGTTAAATTCGACAGTATCGTGTTTATCACATTTTTGATGTATCAACGCATTGTATCGTAGTCAATTTCCAAAAAATAAATAAAATAAATATTACTACAACGAAAAGCAATAATCCGAAAAAAAAAAATGTGGGTTAAGGGTGGATCTCAAAACCGTAAATGAATTTAGCCAAACAAAAATAGATGATTAGTTCACAATTTTGTAGGTTAGTTTATCCTTTATTGATATTTGTACAATTCTTGTTTGTAAATACCATAAATTTGTGTATTTATCACAACGTGTCGTAAATAACCGTATTATGGAAATCTTCTTTTCTGGATATTCATATGTATTTTCTGAATAATTATTTAACTATCAATATAAACTATTTTTCTTACTAAATTTTTTCATCTCAAGAAAGATTATGTCTTTCGTTCATATCATGTTATGACCACAACGTAATAGGTAATGAATAAAGCACGATACAGTATAGTTGTTCATGATTGAACATACAATAAATTTAAAAATGATCTAAAGCTTAAATTTTAGTTAAAAAAAATGATTAATAAAATATCATGATTAATCGAACTCCATGATCGATCAAAATCGACTAGTCAAAAAGAGATGTTGATAAAACATGCGGCTGAATTCATGACGCATATTCATAATGTTTACATGCTAATGAACACACTGACCTTTGGAGTTCTATATAAGAGTAAAATATTGCAGTAGACCGTAGACTCCACATCGTAAATGGGGGATTAATATTTGCAAATTTGAAAAATGTAAATTACAATAGTGTTATTCTTTTTTTTGCAACATATAGCACTTTTAACTAAGCTGGAGTAAACATTTAAAGCAAACAATGTAGTTTGTTTCCATGTGATGAGCTAATACCAATATTCATAGGTTGTTTCAACAAAAATAAATAAAACAATTCATAGGCAGTTTTGTGAAATTTCGTACTACATTCATAATTGTTGTTTCAACAAATTCATAAATGTGTAGAGACAAAAGCTAGTAGGTGGACCGAACTGAGGCAGCTAGCGATATGTATCGGTCGACTAAATACTAGTTGGGCCGGCTGGGTTTACACCATGAGATTTAGGTACACTAAAACAAATTATTTTTATAATGTTAGTGAATAATTCCTGCAAATGATGCATCTATAGTGCATGAATATCATGATATGTCTAATAAAAAACAAAATCAAATCAAATTAATCAAAATAATAATAAGGGTTAGAACTAAGGACCCACAATCTATAATTGTATATAATTTAAGAAGAAAAATCAAGGGTCTACATTAGGTGGATTGATCATCATAAACTGTTTGTATGCTACCCCACCAATCTATTCTTGTGTGTGAGTCAACATCTCTAAGAACCAGGCTAGGGATGGGACAAAAATAGATGCTTGTCAAAAAAAAAACACACACAAATAGTAATAGAGATCCACCACTACCTATTGACTAAGTTCCAACACTAAGCATTTCAACAAAAAAAAAAAAGGTTCCAACACTAAGCTTTTCCACATTCCAACTCTAACTAACCCATTGGAATGTATCTAAGAACACACAAGTAATTCACTCACACTAGGCTTCTTTGTAATTAGAGTAGTATTTTTACCCCTTCATAAAGGCTAAAGCTATATAAAGAAGTATCATTTGATCTCGAACTAGTGACCTCCATGTCTAAGACATGATCCGTCTTATGTATTACGTATTACCAGATTATTGAAATAACTCGCGTGAAAATTTAGTGAGTCATGTGTATTTTCTTGGACTTGTGTTCTAAATTTGCCATTTTGTATGTAGAATACTCATGCATTCATGTTGTGTCATTTCTTTTTTTTTTGTTGAAAGATTTCTTCCTTAAATAGGTCGTGTAGTGTCATTCAAAATTGAACTTTTTAGAATTAAGGCACTATATTAACAAACACAATATATTACATCTGCTATGAGAGAGTTTTACGATCAACACACATCACAACTGTAATATTAGTTCTCTTTTTAGATGTTTCTAATTATACTCATTAGTCGAAATTCATACGAGTTTGTTCGAGACTAGCACAATTATAGGATAAAAAAACAAATTTTGGGATTTTTTTTGTTGAGAGGGGAATTTTGTTTGTCACAAACATTTGTTTATAGTCACACCTAAGGCCAACTTACAATTGGTTCTCGACAAGGTAGTTTTTTTTTTTGTTGAAAAGCTGGACAAGGTAGTTTTTCTTTATTGAAGGATGTTAAATTCACGATTATATAATAATCTGAGATATGGACAGAAAGTAATGACACGATAATTTAACGTGGTTCAGTCGGATACTCAAGACCTACATCCACGGAGAATAACTTTTTTATTGATAATCGCCACATACAAACGTGGGTTGATCGGTTACATTGGTCGGACATAACTCGGTGATTTTGATTCCTAGAATCTTCTTCTGTTTATAGATAACTTAGGACTTAGGGTTTTCTAGTTTCTGATTACTAAACTAGATAATAATATAAAATTTATCTAATATTAACATTAGATAGTTACAAGAGATATTCTGAATATATTATACTAAATATTACATATCTTCACATATCTTCATATATCTTCAAATATATTATGAATTCTTCTTGATCGTCGGATTTCGTCTTCTCGATCCGTCACGTACATACACGTGTTACACACGTATATTATTTCTGAAACTCATCTTGACCGCTACATCTCTTATTTACGATCCGTCTTATATCACGTATCCTATTAAAGGACTGAACCAGGTAGTTTTTTTTTTTTTTTTTTGATGAAGACTGGACCAAGTAGTTAGGATTTGGGATGTGAATGAATGGATAATCCAGTTGATGTGTCCATCCATTTGGTGCTTTCCACCTAATGTCCTAATGAGAGCCCTTATGGCATGTCATAATTGGGAAGGGACCCTTTGTCTGTCAACTTAGGTCAAATGGGTCATTGGGCTTCAATTATGCTGATTTTTCCATATATTTCGTGTCCCTTACATATATATATAATTATATATATATATATATATATATATATATATATATATATATATATATATATATATATATATATATATATTATCATATTCCAACAAAAAAAAAAAGACTAGTTATATATTATATTCATGGCCCCTTATAATAGGATTAGAAATGCTAAATGGTCCCAAAAAAGAGGTCGAGCATAGGCCAAAGGTGATGTGCACCACATATATTGTCCGAGCCATTTAAAGAGAGAAATAAGTCAAATAACACAAACTAACGAAGCTGATCAACATCTGTTTCGGGTTGTACTTGTTTTTTTTTGGTCATTAAACAACGCTCCACTGGGATACATTACACTTTACGTGTATTCTGTTTTCATTACTGTTGATCTAATGTACTTATTCCACTTCATCTAACTTAGAGCATCTCCAATGCAACACTCAAACTCTAAATCTTAGAGTGCCACATAGTATTTTTAAGAGTTTCTCTTCAAAATCCATCTCCAATGCAACACTTAACTTGAATCTCGAAAATGAGGTGGCGGTAGTTATTTTAGAGACCCTTAAGAGGACACTCTAAATTTAAAGTGTCCTCTTGAGGATCTCTAAGTGTCACATAAGCAAATCAATTAATTTTACACTAAAATATAGGTTTTTAGAGTTTATCTTAAGTGTTGCATTGGAGAAGACTTTCCAATAGAGTATTTCTAAATAGCCAATAGGAAAGAGACCATTTAGAGATCTATTTTTCACACTTGACATATATGATTTTTAGAGTTTTTCTCGAGTCTTGCATTGGAGATGCTCTTACCACGGGTTTAACTTCATTGGATTGTAGCTGAGATTTGTTTTATCTTGGATTTCGATAGTGACCTCTCGTAACTTCAAGTTAGAGTTTTTCAATACTTGTGAATCTCTCCACATTTTTCCATCTCATATAATAATTCTATATGTAAATACTGGCACAAAATTGTACAATGTACAATTACCATCTTACTGTGTTGTTATTGGAACATTAGTATCACCTAAAAGTGGGATTATGAGTACAAAAGTATTCATAATATAACTAAGACCCAATTCCCTCTTTTTGTAGTGTTTTGCTTCTTTTTAGGCCCCTCTGAAAATCTAATAATCATTACAACCCAAACTCACTTTTTGTAAAATTCTTTTCTTCAATCCATCACTTGTCTCCTTTAGGTGGATTACCCACTAAAACTGCAATCCTTGTAGAATCCAATATAAGTGATCTTTCTCTCTCTTCCTTCTCTCTCTACAATCATTAAAATGTTGAATAAGGATATAATTTTGACCATCATAAAAGGGCCATTGTCCTCTAAATCAAAATGTCTTCACATTTACAAGTAATGAAGAAACAAAGGAAAACAAAAAAAGAGAATAAGCAATTCTTGAACCCATAAGTTTATTTCCCCTGACAATTCTTGCTTATGTGTAAAGAAAGTAAAGAACAAGAGAGGGAGACAAGTGAGTAGAAGATGGAACTTTGTTTCTTGAAAGCATCCACTCACCACTAAAGTTGTCCTCTCACTCCATTTTCCACTTTGCACGCCTCTTTTTACCAACAAACAAATTGTTGGGTTAACTTGGATTTTAGGGCGCAATTTGTGGCAAAATAGAAAATTTAGACTAGTTTGGCCTTACAATATGGTCTTTAAGATCATATTCTGCTAGTCAAGTTTAACTGTCAATGTTTTTTATCTTCTTATCCTTTTCTTCAAAATGTTTCTGCCGTTCTATTGTTGGTCGAAATATGTTGACGGCGATGACAAACCATCTACTGTTGACGACTTTTAACAAATTGTCTCTCTAGTATTCTTCTCTTCGTTTTACCACCGCCCCCAACACCCCACACCCACCACCACGGCCATCATTATCGTCATCATTGGTTCTCTTTAAAACTCTATCTCTATCTCTTGTGAAGTTGAAGATATGTGATTATGGTAGGTGGTGGAGGTGGTGGTGGTGAGAGGAAGAAAGAGAGATTTTTTACAAAAATGAAGGTCAGTGCAAAAAACTGGCAGCACCTTTCAACTATTGAGACAGAGGAAGACATGAATGGAGAACTTTTCGAAATATTAGTTGTCAAGTTTAACTACGGGAATCATAGTTTTAAAGTTTCAATTAGAATATTGGTCTGAGTTAACTTCCCAATTGATCAGAAATTGAAGACAATTTGATTTTACCTATTCTTTTTTGACTGACTTTGACCATCATGTTGTATACCGTTAGATATTCTCGATCAAAGATTTCAGTACTAGTTTAGAGTGTTCGAGTGAAGATTTACTTATTGATCGACAAAATATACTCGCCTTATTGATGATTTTGTGGGGCTTTCTGGTGCAAGTACACAATGGTTTTAATTACAGTGTTCAACCAAAAATGGAGGTGGGTCTAGTCTGCTGGAAAGTAAAGACAATTTGATTAGGTTGGACCAACTCTGGGACATATCTGGGAGACCTTTTCATCACCCATCTTATTTACATTAATCAAAGACTTCATTTGTTTCATCTATTTTTAGCACGTCTCCACAAGGTAATAAGTCAACATGAGAACCTCTAGGCGACTACTCGAGAGCCCTAATCACGCATATTATTTAAGAACAATACTACTTATCCTTGATTTTGGGAGAAACGATTCGTTGCGAGTCTTAACTATGAAGCAAAGATGTAAACTTGCATAGGAAGTACACGATTGCATTATTTGGAAAATGAATTGAATACAAGTCGAAGCAATTGAAGTGAGTTTCGCATACTTAAGGAGCATCTGCTTTCCTCAATCTGATTCTAACTTGTCGAGTTTTTGCAAGTCAAAATAGAAAAAGAAAAATATTTGAGGGCAATTACTGAAACCCCCACCTTTTCATAATACACATTACTGAAACCCCCACCTTTTATTTATAATTACTAAAACCCCCACCTTTTCATAATACACTTACTGAAACCCCCACCTTTTCATAAAAAAAGGTGGGGGTTTCAGTAATGTGTATTGTGAAAAGGTGGGGGTTTTAGTAATGTAAATTATGAAAAGGTGGGGGTTTTAGTAATTATAAATAAAAGGTGGGGGTTTCAGTAATGTGCATTATGAAAAGGTGGGGGTTTCAGTAATTCTCCCTATCTGAAATTTAATCGAGTCAGATTAGACCTAAAAATGACGAAAAGCACAATGGTTCACAATTCTGTACATTAGTCCTAGTAACTTTTACATCGCAACCGAAGCAATAATAACAAGCTAAGCCTAGAGTAATTTCTCACTGAAATGGTACAAGCACGCCTCGAGTTTCAATCAGATAATGATTTTCATTGTGTGTTTTCAGATCTGAATACCATTATATGAACTAATCCTTTATGACAAAATTTTCTACCATCCATATACCAATGCAGATTCTAAAATTTTCTGTCACATACCTGCTCTAAACGAAAACATAATTTTCCGCAATCATGTAAACTTCAGCACTTACTGATCTGGTACATTGTCGATTTTTAATGGAGAAATGTCATCTGCTACGTTGAAGTTACCTATCAAACGAGCGAAGAACACCATTTGTTGCTCCAGTGTGAACTTTATGTTCTCAGCCTGTATGCAAAAGATTGACTTTTTCTTTTCCGGAGTACTACAACTTGAATAATAAGATGATAATATTGGTTATACATAAGACTCGTACCTTACGAAATCCATGTTGCTCTCCTTCGTACTCCACAAGAGCAACGGGCAACCCTTTTTGTTTCAAAGCAAGATATATTTTACGGGCTTGATCTGGAGTCACAACCTGTAGAAAATGAACTCGTAAAACACTTATCTTGGATTCATTTACATAGAGTTAGGTGGAGTTTTCTTTTATTATTCTCTGAATCTGACTCAACTAAGATCGCAAAACAGCACGCCCAGAGGAGGGTTAGAATTTTCTTTTCCCCGAGAAAGACAGAACCAAACCCTAGAAGAATCCACCCACCAAGAAGCCCTAACTCACCTACTCTCATCCATAACTAGAGACATAATATAATAGTCATTTCAGGTTATTCAAGACGAAGGGTTTTTCATTCTGACTGATTTGATGTCTAGACTTAAAAAGACCCAATGGTAGCCTAAGACAGCCATTCAGAAGAGTCAGACCACCACGAGGCAGAAAAAAATAAACAATATGAAATCTTACTGGAGTCAATTTTCAGCTCCATATAATGGCGAACCACATATCAATTATTTAGTTGATTTTTAATCTTACCAACATGTGTCAAAGTTACGAGCTATGAGTAATGGGAAACCATATGCCACGTCATGTAGCTATTTTACCTTATCTTCCAATCCTTGGAATAGAATCACGGGACAAGAAAACTTATGGACGAAATTGATGGGCGACCTCTCAAAAAAGGCTTTCTCACTCCCTGCAACCAATCAAAATAATGAATTTTGCAGCTGTTTTATCGATTTATTGTGAACTTTTCGGAGAAATGAACACTTACCAACAAGATTGTTAATATAATGAGATTCAAATTTGTGGGTATCTGCCCTCAGAGAGTTCAAGTCTGCTATCTGTTTGTTAATGAAAGAAGAAAAATGAAGGCTTGTTAATCTTCTGTTCATCGTTGATAAATAGTTCACAGTTCTTCCAAAATAAGAGAGATGAGAGACTGGATATTTCCATCCACCATATCGAATTGATATTCTGACTTGACAGACTTATTACCATGAAAGCGTAACCGATATTCTAACCACAGTTTGTCATTCAAGATATTCTAGAGGTTTTGCACTCTTGTGCAATTCGTTAGTACATTAAGTAGTTCTGTAACATGTAGGTACCAGAAAGAGAGCTAATAAGATGCACCAATATTTACATCATTAAAATTGAAGTAAGGAAGTGTACGATTAAACTTTGATTCATGGAAGTAGAATAGAGTAATAGACCACTCACACCATACAAAGAAGCACCAGCCTTGAACGTCTGTCTGAAAGCAAGAGCAGCTAATGTTGTATAACCACCTGCAGATCTTCCGGTAATACAAAGTCGTTCTCCATCTACTTTTCCACTTTCAACCTTGAAATCAACATCATGTGTTCTTATTGTTGTGTTATAAAGCTCCTATCATGGCTCTTCACTACAAATATAGAAATAGAGTAGAATTTTAAGAATAGTACCAGAAATTTGGCGCAACTGCAACAATCGTTTATATCAACGATACCCCAGTTTCCCAAGAGTCTTTCTCGATATTCCCTTCCATAACCTTCCAAAATCATTCCAGACATTATTAGAACATAAGAGTATAGTGCAAAAATATTGATGAAAATAACGAGAACGCAATGAAATATGCCAAGCCAACTGTGACTATCAAAACAAATAATAATTGAAAGGATAGTTGGACAATATCCATCAGAATGTATTGCTTTCACCTGTTTTAATTTGGTTTTCAACTCAGGAAGCCCCCATTCCCTAAGAAACTAATTATAAATCTGGAACCACAATGTTGAAATTATCATACCAAATTCGTGGACATACCAGTACTTCCTCCGTAGTTAACGTCCACAAACGCCCAACCTCGACTTGTCCAGTACTGAATGTTAAGATCCAAAATTCCTCGTGATTCCGCTGTTGGACCACCTGCATATTGCATAAACATCATTACAAATTAGTAACTATGTAGTTAAAAATCACTGATACTCCTTTAAGCATCGATTATTGCCCCCCCCTCCCTGATACAAAAATATCCGATATATTTGCAAAGTATCAAATAGATCAAGGATATGTCTAGACGAAAAAATCTGATATCAACCAATAGCAAATAATGCACAGATGTTACCTGGAAATCATATTCACCTTAACCATATATGCTATAAAATGTTGGCCTTAATTGTGGCTTGACTAAGCTCTGAAGGTTTGTCACTAGGGATAACAGAGCCTGGGTCAACATGCCTTTAGTCTACCTTCCTATCAATAACAAAAAGTACTTAATCGTAGTAGGTTCGGTGGAGATAATACCTAAGCACAAAAAGACTGGCAACTCTGAATTCTCAGAAAGACTTAAAACTAACACCATCTATAGACTCATAAAAACAAATTACACGAGCCAGCAAATTTGGCCTTAACCGGCGTTCCAAGACTTAATGGCAACTGAAAAGCAGAGAAAGATGTACGTTTTAAAGTTTATCATTGTACTAACAACATCACATGGGAAGCTTTAATTCGTGGTAAATACCCACAACAAAAAAGGGAACACAGAGCAAAAATACTATATAGCTGACTGAAATGTGAATCAGTTTATACCGTGGCTTTTCAATAACAAGGGAGGCTTTTCTTCCTGGCTAGCTTGATAAACAGGATTTGATGGTGGATAGAAATATGCATATGCCTTCTGACCAGCAACTTCTGTCGGAAATTCAATTGGCTCAGGCCTGCTAAAATATGACTCGTAGTTCGTACTATCCGGAGAAGAGGACCAAATAATAGAGAAATCAACTGCTTTTGATTTATGATCATCTAATGTGACCTGCTCATTTACAAAGTGGAACATAATGAAGCATTCAGTTCATCCGATGTTTAGAGTTCAGTTTTACTTACCAAGAATCCCTAGGTTTCATGAATTGGGTACAGATATACAAAGAAAAATGAGAGAGTGGCGACACCTTTGCTACTGAGAGTGGATGAATTCCTGATGCCCCTTCAATGTAAATGCAGTTGTGCCCACAAAGCTGCAAGAATATAAATGTTATGAAAATCTATTCTTCCATTACGAGACAAAATTTTCTATAAACTTGAATAATTACTTGAAGATTTTTAATTGTAGGGAACAAAGCTTAACCTACAATATTATCGATATCTGTAAAAGGAACATCAAGTACAGATAAAGAGTTTCGAGCACCATCTAAGACCCCAAGATACGATCTGCCATTCTGCCTGCATATCATATTCCACATCCTTAAATCACTTAACTTCTACCAATTTTACCACATACAATAACAATTATGATTGATCAAAACAGGAACTAATGAAAATCGATTTCAGAGAGACACCTATAGGTGCAAGCAATTAAGTTGTTGGTCCCATTGCTCAGAATGAAATCGAAGGAACTAACACCAAAAACCCAAAATGGTTTTGTAAACTCAGCATCCATCGAATAGAGTTGTACAACTTCGTTTTTGTCCTCAATCTGCACAAGTGAAAACAAAACAGTTCAAATCAAAGTCCCAAACAACTAATGCTAGCCCATGAAAAGGGCAATCTACAGCATATTCAATAGTATGGTTACACGCCTGGACTCCAAAAATGATTTGAACTGTAGTAGTATAAAAATTGGGTCTCAATACGTTAGAACCGCCTAAGATAGGGTATTTTGAGCATGTACTCCAACGGCTTCAAATGACAACTCTGGGTCACCCAGCTCATTTTCAGGACCTTATATTTACAACACAGCTCTAGATATCACTGATGAAATGGTTAGAATACAATAACTATGAATATTCCACTCTCTCGTGAACAACCATATAAAAGTACAGCTATTAAAGTGTTGGACAGATAATGTGCCCTCATTTTGAACTAATGAAGTTACATTCTTCCTGGAGTAGGTTGTATTGTCAACTATATAGCAAGGACAACATTTCCATGATGGTTTGAACTTGTCTCGAAGATTTTCCATACACAAAAGAAGTCCAGATAATGTTCAAAGGAACCCTTTATGTCCCATTTAGATTATCACTGGGGATGAGATGTCTTCACTGAAAATTGTAAGACGAAGGAGAACTAAGAAACTTGTTTGGGGGTATTGTGGTTGCTTCATGACAACCTTTAGCAGAAGATCAATAGCTGATTGTACTAGTACTTCCGTCAGCCCTCACAGTACGTACACAGTGGCAAAAAAAAAAAATTATACCTGAAAAGAATAAGCATAAAAAATGCAATGCAAAGCATGACGATAATTGTCAGTGTAGCACACAGTTGTTGGACAACTCATTAGAACACTGAAAGTCTAAAATTACTACCTAAATGCACCAAATAAGAATATCTCGATCATATAGATTTCCTTTTCTTAAGTACAATGTTGCAATTTGAGGGAAAAAAAAAGTTAATGCTTATAGCGAGTTACCCATTTATAAAGGTTCCAGAATCCGTTTTTCCTATCTGTGACAAAGAATAACTCCCCTGCATGAAACCACACAATAAATTATGCCAAGAACTTCAGAATGCTAAATTTCCACACTGGTTTAGTAGTTTTCAACAAAAGTGAAACCACAAAAGAAGCAACAAATATGAACAAGTAAATGTAGATATAGATAAATCATACATGTTCCTGCTTTTACATTGTGATTGCCACAGATTTATCTGAATACATGCAAGATTTATGGGGTTTATCAAATTGAGGTCATTCAAGAAAAAACTATTACTATTAGAATCATATCTTATGTCATTACAACTTGACAACCCGCTTGACCCCACTTTTGCTTAGAGTTAGAAGAGTTGAATCACTGAATTAGTTAATCAGTTAGTAGGTGCTGTTATAATTTATGCAGTAATGACAGTTACAAAATAAATTAGTAAATATGACTCTGTAAAACTTATGTAATTATATTTTTTTAAGCTCCTTTAGTAACTAATGGGGGTAACACAAAGTACAAAGTACCATTGGAGGACCACTTGGGCTCAGATGGAGATTCTATCAGTGTCGGATCACCTCCAGCAACACAGATCTTCTTGGAAATAGCTCTGCACAGGTAACACGAGGAAATTAGCAGCGTAGAAACAAAAGAATAAACCAAAAGTTGGAAGAAAGGAGAGCAAGCAAAAAGAGCACAACATTTAAGGTACAACTCGCCTATCATACTAAAAAAAAGTAAAAAGGGGCCATCTACAATTTGTATAGAACTAAAAAAGCAGGAAGAGAACTTACTATTTAAATACGTATAGAATGTGAGTAGATGGAGTTAGACTTAGATGGGGTGACCATTAAAAAACGTAATCTCATCGTTAAAAGACATTAGAAAAGCAAACTGGACCTTGACTTGAAATTATATTAGAAAATCTAACAAACTCCTAAATTGTTGAAGGGGAAACAAAAACTTCAAAAGAACATGGAAATGATGATTGGGGCTGGCAACTAGAATCAAGGAAAATGAAGTCCTCTACTTGTAGGAAGGTACACAAGAAAAATGGATGAACAAAAATGTGGCATTATCCATCCAATGCAAAGCATAAAACTTTAGAAAATCACAAGAGAGACAAAATTTTTGCCAACAAGCAAGAATGAATGCTCACCCATCCTCAGAAATATAACCAACCCAAAGTTTTGCTGTATCCCAGTGCATGTTAGGGTGATCCCATTCAACCCATGCCATTCGCTCTCCTTTGGGATCAACTCGCGGAAAGGCGTAAAAATCATTGCCACCAACTAATAATTTTGGTTCTAAATGTCACAAGAACCAAAAGAGAAAAAGAAGGAATTATTTCATTTTCTATTTAGAACCAATAAATGTAAGACCATCTAACAAAATTTTCCAATCCTCCACAAAATAGTAACTTTCAATATAGAATCTAATAGTTGGAGGAAAATATTACCTTCATTAGTTTCATTTTTGAGATTTACGGATACAATAGTCGTAGTTGGATTTAAGGTACTTTCGCGGTAATCTGCCGAAGGGAAACCAAACTTAATTATGACATAAAACAGTACAATGACAAAAAATATGAAAACGTAATCCAAAATTTAATACAGTTCGTAGTAACCCACCTTCTCGTATTGTTATATATGAGTTGAAGCGTGAATCAAACACTCCATCTGCATAACGAATTACTGGCCCACCATAATCTGGAGTTATGGGTACAGGAACAGAATCTGATAACCACCAAATGAATGTTAGATCAAATCACTCATAAAAGGGTTACTCTAACATGTGCCCTTAGGGCAGAAATCACAAATTTTTCTACTTTTAACAAGCAAAAGTTCAACCTTCGATTGAGTCACAGATTCTACTTATTCCAATGTTTATTAGTCAAGAAAGAAGATTCTCTATCTCAACTTGCGCGCTTAGGGCGCAACTTAGGAAAACCCTAATTAAATTCACCATTTTCTTGGAACGATAGATTTTGGCGCCACTTCAAGATCCTTCTATTAACCACTTACATGATGAATAATAAGGAATGAGAAACAAACCTCCAATTATCTGCTTGTAGAGTCTTTGATCCCTATAATTGGAGAAAATAATTGTATCCCCAGATACTGTAAAAGCTTGACCTCCATACTCTTGAGCCAGAGTTCTCACTGCAAATTGTTTTGGAGTAATATCTATTGGTTCATCCCCTGATTTCTCTGCTTCCTTAACAAGAACCCCTCTTCTGAAAAAAGGAGTCATTTTTAAAAAACTATATCAGTAAATTGAACCCTAGATTCCCATTTTTATTCCACAACAAACATCATCAAATATTCAAACACAGAAATGAATCACAAATATGAATAGGGTTTAAAGATTTTAGAAAACAGATTCCAGACAGAAGTAGTAAGATTATAAATACCCAGATTCATTAGGGCGAGATTCAACCCAGAGGAGATTGCCATGACCATCGACGGCCATACCACCCAAACGTTTAGAAGCGCCTGAGACGACGTCAGCTGTGATTGGTGACTTCCAGGAACCATAGGGAGCATCAATTTTCTCCATTTTTTCTCCTGTATTATCAGCTGGAACTGATGATGATGCCATTGATGAAGCTAATCTTGTGTTTGAGCAATTACACTGTTTGAATGGATGTCGTTTGATGATGGAGTGGGGGAAAGTAGTAATAGGAGTAGTAATGGGGGGTGGTGATGATGTGATAATAGAGTAATGGTGGCGGTGGTGGTGGTGGTGGTGGTGGTGATGAAAGTTGAAGTTGAAGAAGAAAGCAGAGGAAATGCGAGAAGAGGAAGAAAATGTGAGGAGACGAGTAATGGGGAAGGTTGCCATTAAAAAAAGGTTTAGTCCCACCTCATGTGACAGACATATGAGTTTGTCACAAGACCCAAAAACCCAGCCACTAACCACCACCACAACCGCCGCACCTCCACCACGACTGCTATAACTCCACCACCGCTACAACTTCACTACTACCTCCTCATTACGGCCACAAAACACCACTAACTAACCACCACCATTACAACTCCACCACCACCGCAACTGTTGGACTACTCCATTACTAACACAAAATAGTTCTAGCATGATATTGTGTCGGAAAAATCTTAATGACCATCACAAAAGAAAAAAAAAAGTCATCTTTTCGCACGTGTAATATCTTAGCACGTCAGAAAATACGCCTTTGGAACCCAAGGGTAATATAACTAGCTTATCGATCATCGTTCCCCGTAACTATATGCATCCTCTACGCGGCAATTGGCAAAAGAAACACGAAATTTGACAAAATCATCAAAATAGGTTTTGTGCCTGTGAAAAAATGTGGAATTTGGCACAGACTTACAAAATAGTTTACTACTTATCAATGTTTTTGAAAGGCCCAATCAAATCTTTTTTTTAATCTCAAATTTGGATTAAAATTTAGAATTCGACTTTTGCTGAAAGTTTAGGGTTTTAATAATTATATCTAGTATGCAATATGCAAAAACGTATGAAGTGACTCCATTTAATATTCTTACTCGAAGGTTACGCTTAACCTTCACAGACATGATTCAATTGCTATTATTATCATTTAGGTAGATTTGGGCCTCTTTAACAAAAAAAGAAAAGGTAGATTTGGGCCCAAATTATTGATGAGAGCAAGAAACTTATGGTGGTCTAGCCGTCTAGGGCAGGCTCGTGCCAAGGGAATACCTGCTAGAACCAGCGGACTTGGATAGTGTCTAAATCAAGGACAATATGATTGATATTAAGAGTAGTGTCACATCAAAGGTAAGTAAGTCCCCTTATTATAAAACAAAACCAAATCACCATTATGTCAATTCTACATAAAATTAAAGTTGTTTTTTGTTTCTCAAGTTTATTTTTCTTTTTCACCACTTCAAGAACTCTGACAGGAGGCTTAACCTACATACTCATTTTTCAAGTTAAGCACTAGCTGATCTTTTAGCTACAACATCCTCAGACCACATTATCGATTTGAATCGGAACAATGTCATCAGCCACCTTGAAGTTACCGACCAAACGAGCAAAAAATACCATCTGTTGCTCCAATGTGAACTTTATGTTCTCGGCCTGTGGTCGTAAAAAAAAAAAAACTGGTTCACTGATGTTCTTCGTTTTCCTCGCGGATTTGAACGAAAATAATAAGCTGAAGAAATGATCATACCTTACGGAAACCATGTGGCTCTCCTTCATATTCCACAAGGGCTACAGGTAGTCCTTTTTGTTTCAAAGCCTTGTGTATTTTACGAGCTTGACTCGGAGTCACAATCTGCAGTAGATGAACAAAACTCCTAAAAATCATAACAAAACAAGTACATTTTTTTTTTTACCAGAGAATGGAGTTTTGTACGTGCTGGAGTACTCATCAGATATCTATATACCGGATGGTGATCGAGAAATCCTTTTTTCATGTAGAGAGGAGAAAGATATATAGATGAAATCGTCAAAGTGGTTTATGAAGAACTCGATTAGAACTGCTTACCTTATCATCTAATCCTTGAAATAGAATTACGGGACAGTTAAATTTATCGACGAAGTTGATAGGCGACCTCTCAAATATAGCTTCTTGGCTTCCTACAGCCAAAGGAAACAGCGGAAGTTACAGCACTATCACATAGATTTGATGTAGGTGTCTTATACAAGTGTGTACATATATGTATGAAAATACATACCGACAAGATTGTTGATATAATGAGATTCGAATTTGGGCATCTCTTCCACCAAAGATTTCAAGTCTGCTATCTGTTAATCAAGCAAATGATTTGGCATCACTATGACATAAATATCAAGTTATATGCTAAAAGCAAGTACAAAAGACAGGTAGGATGAATCACTCACACCATACAAGGAAGCACCGGCCTTAAACGTGTCTCTGAAAGCAAGAGAAGCCAATGTTGTATAACCACCTGCAGATTCTCCGGTAATGCAAAGTCGTTCTCCATCTACTTTTCCGCTTGCGACCTTAATAATTGAAACTACTTTATTATTCTTTGTTTTAAAAAGATTTTCGTAAGCAAACGTCCTGAAGAAAATTTTTTGGAAGTGAAGAAAATTCTAGGTAAGAATTGTACCAGAAATCTAGCACAACTGCAACAGTCATTAACATCAACAACACCCCAATTTCCCAAGAGTCGCTCTCGATATTCTCTTCCATAACCTTCCAAATTCAAGACATCATTATAATGCAAAAAATATTGATGGGATTGAAGATTAGTGGACAATAGAGGAAAGCAATATTATTTAAGACAAATAAGGAAGAGTTGAACGAATCCATCAGAAAGGCATTAACAATCTAAATACTGTGTTAACCAAAGATGGAGCTGGGAAATGGAATACGTTTGAGAACATACCACTACTTCCTCCATAGTTAACATCCACGAATGCCCAACCTCGGCTAGTCCAATACTGGATATTGAGATCTAAGATACCACGAGCTTTATCTGTAGGCCCTCCTGTAAATTTTACAAAAACTATATCATACTAAGGTCCAGGTTGTCTGATGTAGACTTAGCTCTTGTTTCATCTATTATTTGTGCCAGGCCTTGGATAGACATTCTTTTTGTGTCTGACCACCAAGGCACGCCCCATTTTTGGGTCATGCAAGACGTCCTGGTAGCCTGCTTGGAAAGCCACAAGATTTAAACGGGCCGTGCCGACACGGCGTAGACCATTGTGAATGAGTAATCACTGATCAGTATGTACCATGGCTTTCCAATAATAGTGGAGGCTTTTCTTCCTCACTAGCTTGATAACCCGGGTTAGATGGTGGATAGAAATATGCATAGGCTTTCTGACCAGCAACCTCCGTTGAAAATTCAATCGTCTCAGGTATGCTGAAATATGAGCTGAAGTTTGTACTTTCTGGTGACGAAGACCAGATAATCTTGAACTCGCTTACTTGTGATTTTCTATCATCCAATGTGACCTGCTTATGTAGAAAAAAATGAACATTGTGAAGCATTTAGACCATACCTAATTAAGGTAGTTGTCTCTTTGCTTTTTAAGATCTGAATCGGAATATAATGCTATCAGATTCCAAACAAGTCCCTCTCTCAAATTCAAACACATTATATAGCTGAAACTAGGGGTGTACTCGAGTCGAGCCGAGCCGAGTAGTAAGATGTTCAAGCTCGGTTCGTGTATTTGACTGTCGAGCTCGAGCTCGAGCTCGAGCTCGTTCGAGTAATTGTCCACTTTTTCAAGCTCGGTTCGTATAAGTTTGAAAAAGCTCGAGCTCGCATTGTTTTAAGCTCGTTTATCAAAATACTTCAAATTAAAACTTTCTAAATCATCAAAATACTTCAATGATCATTTGTCACATACAATAATAATGATTAATGATTCATATTCCGATAATTCTTTAATGGTTGATATTTCATGTACAAGTTTCAATCCTAATACGTAATTATGTACTAAATTATTATAAGAGTATGTTAAACGAGCTGTTCACGAGTAGCTCGTGATACACTAAAGAATGTTCAAGCTCGGCTCGTTTATGTAAACGAGCTTGATTTTGAGCTCGTGTTAAGCTCGGGCTCGTTAATATTCGAGTCGAGCACGAGCAATAGTCGAGCCGAGCTCGAGCAGCTCGTTAAGAGCTCGGTTCGTGTACACCCCTAGCTGAAACCTCGTGCTTTGAGATGGAGACTTGTTTTAAGATCTAACTCAATTAGATAGATAAAAGAATATAAAACTCATGTTTAACTTATAAAACCAACACTACCTAAGTGTCTGACATAAAGTACATAAAATTTCTCGAAGATCGCCTATAGTGAGATGGTCAAGCACACACCTTAGCTATTGATAGAGGATGGGTTGGGGATGCTCCTTCAATGTATATGCAACCAGATCCCGAAACCTGTGCAAGAAAAAAAAAATATAAGTAAATCTTCATCTCTTCGTGAATTAAAAGTTCGAGGCAAATGGGCGAAAATTCCTTAGGTCAAATTTTCTTTTGTCAAAACGGACCCATCAACTTTTTTTACAATTCAATTCCTATCTAAAGTCTGCACATGTTTAGTTTGTGTAGGTTTGATTAGGGAGGCCAAGACATAAAAAATACTGACATCTTTTTAATCAAGACCGTCACGTAATTAGGTCTTTGGACCAATTTCGGATAAAAGGTAATGTTTTCTTCAACTCATTACTACTTCGAAGATTTTTAATTGCAAGGAACTAATAAATATACGATCCACTTACTATAGTATCTATATTTGTGAAAGGAACATCAAGCCGGATTAAAGAGTTCTGGGTATCATCAAGGATTCCAAGATAGGAAGTACCTTTTTCCCTGCAATTCATAACCCATAAACTTAGTTACCTTGTTGTTATTGACCAAAAACAGGATGTATTCAAGATAAATTTTAGACCTGTAGGTGCAGGCAATTTTGGTGCTTTCCCCATTGCCGTTAATAAAATCGTATGAAGAAAAACCAAAAACCCAAAATGGTCTTGAAAACTCAGCATCTATGGTATAAACTGGTACCACCTCATTTTTGTTCTCAACCTGAACAAGGAAAATATAAGTACAAGATAAATAAAAGTCAATCTATGAGTGCATACTTAAGAAGTACTTAAAACTCTCCAATGGTGCGAGTTACCCATTTATAGAGGTTCCAGAAACCATTTTCCCTATCTGTGACAAAAAATAGCTCCCCTGCATAAAACAAAATACAATTTGTTATGTGAAGCAATTATATTGGTTTTTACTTGTTTGTCTGGAGATATGTAAGATTTTGCGAGGTCAATCATGTTGGGTTTTTCAAGAAAACACGAAAGGAGTGAAAAGGTATATCACGTTAGGAAATCCTTCGAAATTTAGTACTTTTGTTGACACTTAGAATTGATGAAAGGCAAGTAATGAACAGTTTTGTGGACTTTTTATATTGGAATTGGAAACAAGAATATAATAGTAGAATCCATGTGTATTCTGGTTCATATTCCTCAAGTATCAGAAGGGAAAATATAAGTACCACTAGGGGACCACTTAGGCTCGGATGGAGATTCGATCAGTTTATGATCACCACCAGCAATGCAGATGCGATTGTATACATCTCTGCACAGAGCACACAGGAAAGGAAAAAGGTTAGCAAAGTAACGATGAATTTCAAGTAAAAAACATTTTTTTAACAATTTGAATTAATTGTAAGTAAAATAACTTATCGATATTCAAATAATAAAAGCATCTAGGGGGAATCTACAAGTTAGAGAAGTAAAAATATAACTTAGAAAGTTAATGTATGCACACGAGAAGAACCCGTAGAGTTCACTTGTTAATGACTGCATACGTCATTGAGTTAATTCAAAGCAAGAACCATCTCAAGAAACCGAATTTCATTTCAAGAAACCATGCACCATAAAGGCAAGAGAAGGAAGGTTGAAAAATACAAGATAGTTGATTACGTAAACTAGATATGTGATCAACTACAAATATTCAAAGTTGAGAAGTCTATCCAACTCAAGTGCAGAATATAGCCTTCTCAACAGAATAAGGGAAATCCCCCCAAAAGATAACATAGATACAAAAGTCTACTAGTGTAGTAAAGAGCCTCAAATACAAGAACAAGAGAGAGAGAGAAACACACCCATCCTTAGATATATAGCCAACCCAAAGTTCTGCCTTATCCCAGTGCATGTTAGGGTGACTCCACTCAACCCATGCCAATTTCTCTCCTTTCGGATCCACACGTGGAAAGGCGTAAAAATCATTTCCACCAACTAATATTTTTGGTTCTAGTGTCACAATATCCAAAAAAAGGCTTTAGAATCAAAAGAAATAAAATAACACAAATAAATTACTACTGCAGCACAATAATATGAGTAACTAAATTGGTTTTTTAGCAACATTACCATTGGTAAGTTCACCATTAAGATCGACAGCTACAATTGTCGCAGACGGATTTGAGCTACTTTCACGATGGTCTATCATATAAGGTAAAAGATGCTACATAATGAGCTAAAAATGGCGCGAACAACTAAGACAAACTTGAAAATTATATTTCATAAGCTTCTTATAAGTTATAACTTACCTTCTCTTACTGTTACATAAGAATTAAAGCGTGAATTAAACACTCCATCTGCATAGCGAATTACAGATCCACCGTAATCTCGAGTAATTGGGACAGGAACTAAATCTGCTAACCACCAAAAAATGCTAGCCCATTATTAGACTAAATCAAATACACAGAGAAGCTCTCTAACGTGATTCTGACATGTACAAACCAATCACCAATATGGAGCAAATAAGTCGAAATATACGGATTCAAATCAACCAAAAATAATGGAATTAAAAAGCAACCTCCAATTAACTGCTTGTAAAGTCTTTGATCCTTGTAATTTGAGAAAATAATAGTATCCCCAGATACTGCAAAAGCCCGACCTCCATACTCCTGAGCTAGTGTTGTCACTGCAAATTCTTGTGGAGTGATATCTATAGGTTCATCTCCAAGTTTCTCTGCTTCCTTAACAAGAACCTCTCGTCTGGGAAAAGATCGTCGTTCAATTTTGTTTAGAACAACAAGGAAGAAATATCAATATATCAATCCATATGCCACTATAAGCAAAGTACACACAATTGCACAGGCAATGTATTGTCTGAAATTTGATGTCCTCAATCAAAACATGATAACCATCTCACTATTTTTCTCTCATTTCTCTCTAAAACAAGTAAAAGACTGTAAAAATGGATATCATGGAAAACACCCAAAAATCTCACTTCCCAATACAAAAAGTGAACATCATGAAGAACTATAGAAAGTTTAGAAATGGGAAATGAAAAACAAAACTAATTAAGTAAATGAACTGTTCTTTTTTCTTCTTTTGTTTTTAGGGTATTAGAAACAAATTGGGAAGAAGAAGAAGAAGAAAAGAGAGATATACCCAGAATCATTAGGGCGAGATTCAACCCAGAGGAGGTGACCATGAGAGTCGACTGCTATACCAGACAAGCGTTTCCCAGCGCCTGAGACAATATCAGCAGTAATGGGTGATTTCCAAGACCCATAAGGAGCATTTGAAGGTGGTGATGATGATGAATCCATTCTCTTTCAAACTTACTTCCCCTTTGATTTTCTCTCTCTCTCTCACTTAGCTGAACACTGACTCTAAACTGAACTCAATTTTTAAAGGAATAGAGAAAGACGGAGAGAGATTTTTCTTGTTATGAAGTCAACTTGATGAGTAAGAAGTTCAACAAAAAAAAAAAAACTTGATGAGTAAGAAGAACGAAAACCCAGTAAAATTGTTTCTTTTGAATTCTTTGGCATTTTATAGTTCCACTGGCTCCATCTCAAACTTATCTTCTTCTTAGACATAAGGAGGAGAAATTTTGTCATATGTGACATGTGCCACTGGCACACATACCCCCCTTGTCGTGGCAGTCGCGTCAACTCAGGCAACCATAACCGTAGGTACCTTTGGTCTGGGTTCGAGTGTTTTGAGTACCATATGTCAAAGTTGGTAGTTTGAACTCAACCGGTAGGTTGAGACAGATAAAATAAGTGGTGCATAAAGTCCGTTATGTATACTAAACTGGTTTCATCTGGGTGGGCTTTCAGGTATAGTCATCTTAAAATGAGAAAAAAAGAATATAAGTAAATCAATAGATAACAAAATCTCTCTGATTTCAGAATATAAACATTCTTCATCATATGTTATACAAATGTATTGTAAATCAGTTTTTTTCCAATAACACACAAAATTACATCTCAAAAACATAACAGACGGTAACATCTTTTAAGAAATATGAGATACCATGAAAATGATCAAAAACTTCGAATAAAACAAAAGAAATAAAGAACGTAAAAAAAAAAGAAATCAAAATACCTTCATAGGTTCTAAGAACATGAACATCTCAGTCTCTGTGTTTTTGTTCTTCTTGTTGATGTTTTTGAAAATATTCTTCGATTTCGTAACAAAGGGACCATCTCTCTCTCTCAAATGCTAGATACCAAAGTTAGAAAATCATATTCTTAACTTGGTTCCATGGGTCGGGTTTAACGCTCAGGTTCTCCACTCGAATAAGAGAATTTTAAAGAGTGTCCAAACCCGCCCGATATAAATTGACGGGTTGGGTGGGCCCGTCAACACTTCAGGCTCTGCCCCGGGCAACTTTCCGATCAGATTTGGGCATTCCAAGGTGATGAGCTCTGGGACTAATTTCCCACCCTTATTCACCACCAATTAGGATCTCAGGGAATGAGAAAATCTTGAGGCTATACTGTCACATTTTGAAAATGGGGGTGAACGCGAGGCATGGTGGGTCTAAGTGAAACCCTTCATTAGTGGGTCAAAAGATTATAAGAGAAGTCGAGGTAGAGATTAATCGAATGTGCACTCGACCACTATGGCCGAGAGTGCACTATGTCTCCCTTATGTAGCCTGTCTATTGATTTAATCCAATGCTTCGTGTGTAATCCTTGCAAAATCTAGATGATCGAAAACAGTTAGCACCAAATTCAACCATCGAATTATATACCATAGTTGATTTCGAACTAAGGATCGGGACTTTTAACAAAAGCAAAAAAATAAATAAAAAAAGGGTTATTTCTCAAATGGCCCCCAACTTTGTGACCAGCTTCCTGCCTGCCCCCTACTTTAGCAAATATTTCCATATGGCCCCCTTTTGTCGTTATCTTTAACTGTCTGTTACTCTCACTCCTCCACCTCATTTCCTCTCTCTGCCAAGTCACCTAAAAAGCCACATCATCATCTTCTCCGGCAGGGGTCGTCGGCCGGCCAAATTTCCGGCTGGCGACCTTCAAACCTATTTTTCTTTTTCACTTCTTCTTCCTCCCTCTCTCCTGTTTTCTCTATCTTCTTCTTCTTCTTCTTCCTCTCTCTCTCTCTTCCCCTTTCTTCTCACTCTCTCTAAAATGGCCGGCGAAGGGGGAACCCTTCGCCGGCCGTCGGTCTGGTTATCCCAGACCTTCGAAGGTCTGGTTTCCCCAGACCTTCGAAGGTCTGGTTTCCCCAGACCTTCAGATCTGGGGCCGGCGAAGGATTCCCCCCTTCGCCGGCCATTTTAGAGAGAGAGAGAGTGAGGAAAAAGAAGTGAAAAAAAAATAATTTAGGTTTGAAGGTCGTCGACCGGAAATTTGGCCGGCCGGCGACCCTTGCCGGAGAAGATGATGATGTGGCTTTGTAGGTGACTTGGCAGAGAGAGGAAATGAGGTGGATGAGTGAGAGTAACGGACAGTTAAAGATAACGGCAAAAGGGGGTCATATGAAAATATTTGCTAAAGTAGGGGGCCAGACAGGAAGCTGGTCACAAAGTTGGGGATCATTTGGGAAATAACCCATAAAAAAAAAGCTACACACTAGGACCACCTAAAATAACTGAGTTAATAATCTTCGTTAATTGATCCTTTGACTATTATGATTAATTTACTTCTCTTATTGATCTCTCTCTCTCTCCTTAACGAGGACACTAACTCTAGACTTAATTCAATTTGGGAGGAAATTGAGAGAGACATTTCTTTCTTTGAAGTCAACTTCAGCAAGAACTAATCCCCAGTAAACTTTTGCTTCTTTTGGATTCTTTGTCATTTTATAGTTCCACTTGGCTCCATGTCAAACTTATCTTCTTCTTCACCACCTCCACCTCTCAACTTGACCCACCACCACCCTTCAACTTGACATCAAGAGAAGTGAGTTTCTCAAGTGTCCCATGTGCCATTGGCACGCGTATCACTAGGCGTGAGAATCAGGCCGGGATTAGGCACTCATGGGTACCTTTAATCTGGCTCGGACGTTTTGAGTATCATATGTCTTAAGTTTAGTGAACTTAGCGGGTACAATCACATGATGTTTCCTTTAAGTATCATAGTGCAAGCTGCAAGGTATGCTACAAAGGACTGATGCTTAAGTTGTTGGTACCCATTGGTACCCATCTAACATGTGAAGAGGTATCAACCTCTGACAATGATGATCTCGGTTGAGGCCGAGAGATAGAGAGATCGAGTGAGAGAGAGAGCTCGACTCGGTTGAGGCCGAGAGATAGAGAGATCGATTGAGGGAGAGAGCTTGACTCGGTTGGAAGCCGAGAGTGAGAGAGATAGAGAAATCGTGGAGGAGAGATAGAGATGGAAGAGATCAAGTACAAAGAGTTGGTTAGTTACAGTTAACAATTGTATTCTCTTTGTATTGATGAATAATGAAGTTTACACAAGTAGTATATATAGGGTTACAATGAATATAGGGTTTCCTATTCTAAATATATTGTTTCTATGACTAAAGATACTAGGAATATATATTATGGAAGTTTCCATTATGTACACAAGATAGCCCACTCGGTTGGCCGAGTGGACTTGGGGCGGTATCCCCTAATACTCCCCCTCAAGTTGGAGCAGTAATCGAAGTAATGCCCAACTTGCCAATAATAGTCTTGAATGAGTCAGCTCCTAAAGGTTTTGTGAATATGTCGGCAAGCTGATTGTCTGAAGATGTGAAGCGTGTGGCAATTATATTATCTTTGATCTTCTCGCGAACAATGTGGCAGTCGATTTCGATGTGCTTGGTGCGTTCATGGAAGACCGGATTGTCTGCAATGTGGAGGGCCGCCCGATTGTCACAGTAAACTGTCATCGGGCTAGAATGGTCGATGCCAAAATCGAGTAAGAGATATTTGAGCCATTGGAGCTCACAAGTGAGAAAGGCGAGAGCGCGATATTCTGCTTCAGCAGAAGATTTAGCAACCGTATGTTGCTTCTTGGATTTCCATGATAATGGACTTGAACCAAGCATGGTAAAGTAGCCGGTGGTAGAGCGGCGAGTAGTTGGGCAACCAGCCCAATCAGAATCACAGTAGCCTGTGATGTGAAGAGAGCTGTCAGCGGATAAAAAAATTCCATTATTAAGAGAACCTTTGAGATAACGGACCACACGATGAGCAGCATCTAAGTGGACTTGACTTGGAGTCTGCATAAATTGACTCAAATTATTTACCGCATAGGAGATATCGGGCCGTGTAACGGTGAGATAGATGAGTCGACCGATTAGTCGACGGTAGACTGAAGGATCCTTTAAAGGAACTCCATCAGTGGGACTTAGACGCAATTTTTGTTCCATAGGAAAGTCCGAGGGACGAGAAGCGGTGAGTCCGGAATCTTTGATAATGTCAAGGGCATATTTGCGTTGACCAAGAAATATGCCTTTGGAAGAACGGGAAACTTCGATACCGAGGAAGCATTGTAATCGTCCCAAATCTTTGAGGGAGAATGTATGGTCAAGGAAGGACTTGAGTTTGGAAATGGCAACTTCGTTATTTCCTGTAATGATGATGTCGTCGACGTAGACGAGAACGAATATTTGCGTGGATTTCGAAGAATATGTGAATAGGGAGTAATCACTTTTGGATTGAGAAAAGCCTTTATCTAAGAGGACTGAGGAAAATTTGGAAAACCATTGTCTAGATGCCTGTTTAAGGCCATAGAGTGATTTTTGTAGACGACAGACTTTGGACTCCCCCTGAGTGGAGAATCCGGGAGGAAGTTTCGTATAGACCTCTTCATTCAAGTCACCCTGAAGGAAGGCATTATTGACATCAAGTTGGTGGAGTGACCACCCTTTGATGGCTGCAATGGAAAGAAAGACCCGAACAGTTGCTAGCTTAGCTACCGGGGCAAATGTATCGGTATAGTCTAAGCCTTCAACTTGAGTGTAGCCTTTGGCGACAAGGCGAGCTTTAAAGCGCTCGATAGAGCCATCATACTTGAATTTTACTTTATATACCCATTTGCAACCAATTGGGCGTTTTCCTGGGGGTAGGGGAACGATGGACCATGTATTGTTAGCTTCCAAAGCGGAGATTTCTTTGGACATAGCTTCTCGCCAATGAGGAGATTTCATGGCTTGAGTGAAAGAAGTAGGTTCAACCGTGGATAAGACGGAAGAGAGAAAAATTTGATGAGACGTTGAGAAAGAATTGATAGAAAAATAGTTCTCGATTGGATACTTGATGTTGACGGATGGAGCGGAACAAACATAGTCCTTTAAATGTCTTGGCGGACGATGTTGACGGGTAGGTCGTTCCACGATGATGGGAGATGGTTCGGCGACCTCCAGATGTGCTTCCGGTGTAGCCGATGAAGTCTCGGTTTGAGCCGAGGGAGGTGAAACGGGTGGTGCTATAGGCACCACCGTAGGATTTGACAAAGGAGGTGATGGAGTCACCTCTGTCGGTTGGCCGATCGGGGAATTGGAATCGGTAATCACCGATGGGACCGAAGGCGGGATAGCCGGAAATGTGAACGAACCATCGTCCGGAATGGAGATGAAGTGACGAAGTGAATCGGTTGACGGTGAGAGGGAGGTTAATGGCCGAGACATCGGAAATCTTGTTTCATGAAATATGACATCCCGAGATGTATAAATTCGACGAGAATGAAGGTCATATATACGGTATCCCTTTTGACCATTAGGGTAACCAAGAAATATACCGGCGGAAGCACGGGGATCCATTTTTGTTTTGACTAACGGGATACGGGCATAACAGAGACACCCAAACACACGTAAGTGTGAAAGATCGGGTGGAGAACCCATTAAGACTTCATGTGGGGAAAGACCACGAAGGATTGGAGTAGGCAGTTTATTGATTAAATAGACTGCAGTTAAGACACACTCTCCCCAAAAAGAGAGAGGAAGATGAGCCTGTAAACGGATCGAACGAGCCACTTCAAGAATGTGGCGATGTTTTCTTTCCACCACCCCATTTTGTTGAGGTGTATGGGTACAACTTCTTTGGTGAATAACTCCTTTGGAAAGGAACCAAGATTGTAAGTGATTATTCATGAATTCAGTACCGTTGTCTGAACGAAATACTTTGATTTTAGTATTAAATTGGGTGGAGACGTAATTGAAAAAATTTGTTATTATTTTGAATGTGTCGGATTTTGAACACATGAGGAAAATCCACGTACAACGAGAGAAATCGTCTACGAGGGTAAGAAAATATCGACAGCCGGTAGTTGAGGGAACCGGAAAAGGTCCCCAAACATCGGCATGAATTAAATCAAAAGAATTAGCGGAAGTTGAATTATGAGATGGAAACGGTAAACGGGTTTGTTTAGAACGGGGACAAACATCGCACGGCACTTTATTATTAATATTAATAGAATTCATACATGGAATGCGAGAAATAAAATATTGAAGACGAGACATAGATGGGTGGCCAAGACGCCAATGCCATAAATTAGATGAAATACTACTAGGACTATTATCCAAACTAGTAATTGAAAAAACTGGACGCTCCGTGCGAAGAAAATAGAGATCGTCGTGAAGACTACCATGCCCAATCGTTTTCCTCGTCCTTTTGTCCTGAAAGATACATAAGTCAGAGTCAAATAAGATGGTGCATTGTAGAGATTTAGATAGTTGAGAAATTGAGATAAGATTGACTTGAAAAGATGGGATATGTAACACATCTTGTAAAAATAAATCATTAGAGAAAAAAATTGATCCTATATGGAGAACACGGACTCGAGAACCATCCGGTAATCTAACAAAAAGGTTAGGAGGAGCGCTTGAATACGTAGAAAAACGAGTAAGTGTCGAACATATGTGTTTCGCGGCACCGGAGTCTATAACCCAAGGAGGAGAAAAAGAGGAAGAAAACGTACCCGTGAGATTAATTCGAGGAGAGTCGAACGGATTAGCCGATTGCTTTTGTTGATCCAAGAGAGCAATGAGCGATTTGAATTGATCGGCGGTGAGAGAGGAGACGTTTGGAGTCGAGTTGCCGGATTGGTCTTGAACGGCGGCGGCTAGAGGACCCGTTCGGTTTCGGGTACGAGGACGATCACCGGATTGAGGTGGATAACCATGGAGTTGATAACATGTTGATATAGTATGTCCATGGATTTTGCAATGATCACAAAACGGGCGAGGACGTTTTGGGCGTTGTTTATCCGATCGATCAAAAGAGGAACGTCCATTGTCATGGGAGCCGACGGCAAGAGTAGCAGCTTCATTGTTGTTAATGGTGTTCAATAAACTTTGCTGAATTTCTTCTTGCTTAACAAGGGAATGAATACGAAGGATGGATGGAAAAGGGTCCATTAATAAGATTTGGCTTCGAATAGCCGAAAACCGGTCGTCAAGACCTTGAAGGAATTCCATAGCTCTATCTTGATTAGTACGATCAAGAAGAGATCTTGCATGTCCGCAAATACATGTTTCAGTAGTCATGAGAGAATTCAATTCATCTTGGAGAGATTTTAGATTAGTGAAATAAGTGGAGACATCGGAACCACTTTGCTTGAGTGAGGAAATAGCCCGTTTGAGTTGAAAAACCTTCGGAGCATTGGTTTGATAAAACCGGTCATGGAGATCTTTCCAAACATCATAAGCATTGTCATCATAAAGAATTGATGAACGAAGAGAAGGGTCAACGGAGTTGACGAGCCAACTTGAAACTAAGTCGTTGCAACGACTCCAAACATGTAATTCAATAGGATCGGTAGGTTTGGGGATAGTTCCATCAACAAAACCTAACTTGTCCTTTGCCCGAAGAGCCTTGATCATTCCTCGAGACCATGAAGAATAGTTATCACCCGTAAGAAGTGGTGTGATAAGGACAGTAGTAGGAGAATCCGAATGGTGAACATCGAATGGACCACCAGGAGTTGGTTGAGAATTAACAACGGTTTCAGAATCGTTGGTAGACATGATTAAAAAAAATAACTAGCTCTTATACCATGTGAAGAGGTATCAACCTCTGACAATGATGATCTCGGTTGAGGCCGAGAGATAGAGAGATCGAGTGAGAGAGAGAGCTCGACTCGGTTGAGGCCGAGAGATAGAGAGATCGATTGAGGGAGAGAGCTTGACTCGGTTGGAAGCCGAGAGTGAGAGAGATAGAGAAATCGTGGAGGAGAGATAGAGATGGAAGAGATCAAGTACAAAGAGTTGGTTAGTTACAGTTAACAATTGTATTCTCTTTGTATTGATGAATAATGAAGTTTACACAAGTAGTATATATAGGGTTACAATGAATATAGGGTTTCCTATTCTAAATATATTGTTTCTATGACTAAAGATACTAGGAATATATATTATGGAAGTTTCCATTATGTACACAAGATAGCCCACTCGGTTGGCCGAGTGGACTTGGGGCGGTATCCCCTAATATAACAACTTCGTGACCGTCGGGCAGCTTGCACTATGGTGTTGGTTGCTTAACATAACACCTTACAATTTTGTTGTTCTCATTATATATAGATTGAGCGACCAATATGATTGCTTTGTTGTAACCATGTAGGTTTAAGCTACAAAAATTTGTCATTTTTTGGACCAAACCAAATAGAAAACCAGCCGATCGAATAACATCTTATTTCAGCCAGAATGCATTACGCCATGATATTCTCCCCAATCCAATTATTAATAAATAGTCAATTTTTGTTAGATATTCCCTTTTTCTCGAAGCATTAAAAGAGAAAATTACATCACAAAAAGACTATCAAAGACTGTTCTTCAAGAATGAATTGGACTTGAAGTTACATTTATCGAAATAGAATCGAATACAAATAATCTGATAGAACTTAGCAGAAAATAAAAATGAACTAACCCGAAGTACTATCACCTCCGAAGCCCGTCTTCATGAATCCGGTCTCACCAAGATGACTTACATCACCCCATACTTTTATGGACCAGCGCGTCCCTTCGTTTGATAATTCGAATATGTTCACAGATGTATTCAGTACCTTTCCCCGTAGTTTTTCGTTTGGGGCAGCTCGTCTGTGGAGTGCTCTCACTACGCCCCCATGTGTAACCACAACCACACGTTCTCCTGCAACGAAAACAAATAACCAACTAAGGTGGTATTTTTTTACTGATTTGTTTGAATCTGAGATTCTGACTCGATTGGGTTAGACTTGTCTGAACCTAAGTAGCCTGAAGCTGACTTGTTTTAGTTAGGGGCACAATAGTCATTTCATGTTATTTCAAACAATATGTTCTTCTTTCATATATGTTTGAAGACTGGCTCAACTAGACAGAAAATCAGGTGGAGTCAATTTCCAAACGAGTCAGATGCGCGAGTTAGATAAACAAAATAACAAATATTTCTGAAATCCATTCGTGTTTAATTTAGACCAGAGTCAAATTGCTGATCTATATTTGTAAAAGAGTAAAACAAATTGTAGTTTTGTTAAGAATGACAAGTTGAATATTACCCATTATACTCTGTGCTAATCTTGTGAATCAGGGTAGCTAGCTAAATTCTAGTAATTGCGGTCCTTGGCAAAGATCTTCACCCCACATGACAACCAGCTCTTGTTCATCTCATGTGGGTCGATTGGAAATGTGCACAAGAAGCGAACATGTGTTTATGACAATCACACAGTAAATGGAAAATTTACGCATGTTTGTGACAAAATATATATCGTGCATGAAGTACCACGCTTATCATCATAGTATGAGGACTTTTATTTTTCGGTGAAAGAATCAAATTAGTTAATCAGATTAGAATACTGATACAAGTAGGGTTCATAAATCAAAGGATCATATTTTATAGTGCACCTTTATGTTTCCTGCCAATTCTTTGCAATGAAGATGTGCATCGCTTATAAAGATTGTCCAAACTTTCACCTCCACCCTGAATAATGTCAAAAAGCAAAACATCAATATAACTGGTTCGTAAGTATGTACCCAGTCTCTTGAAACTCTATAAGCTTCATATTAGTCGTTTGGCTTGTTCATTATGCAACCCCTTTTTCTTATAGGAAGTATCATTTATATAATCGTCAGAGTTTGATACTCCGAACGTAAGCTTAACTATTTAAAGAAAAGGAAACACTTAAAAGTAGAACAGAAGGGTCGTGAACTAGCTTACTGGGATGTCTTGATCTGATTTGCCAGATAAAAACGCTTGATAGGCCTCGGGCTTAAGGTCAGCTGCCTCAGAAAGTACTAGACCCTGAAGATCTCCAAGATTTCTTTCCCTCAGATCTGGATCTTGTACCACCTAAAATGAGTAAATTTTGAGTTTCAAATAAAAATAAATTATAAAAAGTTAAAACATAGGTCTGGATTTCAATTCCTGCTATCTAAACAAACATTTCTCTTTAAACTTGATCTATCTTTTGTTTTACTATGTTTTGAGTCTCTTGACAAACATCACTGCGTCTTTCTCAGAAGTAGACGAGAATAGTAGTACAAGAAAAAAATCGATGAATATAACCTCAAGAACGCCACAGCTGTTTGCAATTGTCGTGGCAGTCTCAAAAGCTCTCTTCAAATCGGATGAATATACAGCAGAAACTTTAGGTTCTTTAGACAGTCGATCTGCCACCTTAAAGGAAAGCACAGTATTGGTTAACCTCATCCAAAGGATAAATAACAAAAGTATATGTACATGAGATACGGACAAGAAGTTAAAACTCACTGCAGCTGCCTGCTGCTTTCCGACTTCGTTCAGTTCAACATCCAAGTGCCCCTGAAGAATGAAAAATATTATTGGAAATCAATGTCATTAAGGAATATAAATGTGGGATAAAAGAAGGTAACTTGAAATACATATTAGCTGTACTTTAAAAAAAAAATACATAGTGACACGCTATCAGTAAGAATATTGGAATGTAATGTGGAGTTCTATAACTAGTCATGAGTCATGGCAGAATATCGTTACTTCATTTACGAAATTTGTGATAGTCCCACATTGCTTAGGGGAGCATCCGGAGCCTGGCCTACAGGTGGAACCTCGAGCTTAGTAAGTCCCCAAGGCCTTGGCCTCATGCAGCTCTTGCTAGGAACAAAATCCCTTTCTAGATTCTTCGAATCTCCGATTGCCAAAAGCAAGGGATTTTTAGGACTATTAGAACCCATTGTCTCCAAATGCTTATGAATCCTTTACCAAGCACACCAAAAACCATTATCAAACAAAATGTAGGTCTTTTATCTAGTACTCATTAGAACATGTACTTATTAGGTGATTTCATGCAATGTTTTAAGATAAGTTTTACACATCAATGTGGTTTTCTCTCACAAAGCGAGGTGGCACCTCAAGGTGTACGCCTCGACGCGTAAAAGGCATAAACTTTTTTTTTGAATGAATATGATATCAATTATGTGAGAACATAATATAGTTCCCTTGCATCTTCTTGTCTTATATTTACATACAAAGTGCCAACTCTAAAGACTTACAAGTTTGATTTGGGTGAAGAGAGTTTTTTATACTTTATTCACGTGATGTAAAGTCGTAAGTGTCAAATAAACAAAATACTAATACTTTTGGGTTGCCCAACAACTAAAAAATAACAGGTGACTTCAGATACACATGTTTTAATCTCAAGTTCAAATATGTATGCCTCGAGGCATCATGCGACCGCCTCGCCTCGAAGCGCGCCTTGATGTTTACGCCTTGAATTAAAACTTTGATTTCATGAAGACTCTAGCATCTGTCTATAGAGGCAAGTTCATCACCTTGTGACCAAGGAATGAAATTTCGGTTTCGGTGGACATTTCGGTCGGTCCAAAAGTGGAAACGTTTCGTAGAAATGTTTCGGTCAGTGTGGAAATCTTACAAATCTACAGAAATGATAGAAATATGATGCAATTATGTATAACAAGATTATTAAACCATAATGATGCATAAAAATGATGTTTAACATTATCTATAAGTTGGAGGGAGTATTAACAATTACACAGTTACTTCCGGGGGTAAATTGAATAATTTTTTGGCTATAACACCCAAAAGATAACATTCTTACTGATAATAATTAACAAACTATGTTAGTTTGAGAAGGTATCGTCAATTACGCAGTTATATTAGAGGTGTTACTAAGATAAAATCAATTTAGGCAGAATTGAAGACGTTAAGGGAACTATTTTCTCATGGGTTAGGAGAATTGATAAGTTTAAGAATGTATCCTATCTAGATGTTGTAGTTCATTGGGAGGCTTGGATGTCGTGAGATATCCGCTTTAAGCCACCCCACTCTCTGTATATAGCTTTTTCTCCTTTAATATATTCATTCTAAGTTTCAAAAAAAAAAAAAATCAATTTAGGCAGTTAAGTCAAGGCGTAAATCATTCAAATAGATTTAAAAACCATGGAAAACATAACATAAAAATCAAGAGAGATCTAAGAGAAATGAAGATGAAAAAGACGAAGAAATGGATATGTTTCTAGTATTAGTTTCTCCCGTTTTTTTTGCTAGATTTCTACTATGTCGGTCGAAATTTCCATCATGTCGGTGGAAATTTCGATATTCCAACAACTTCGGTGGAAATTTCGATCATGTCGGTGGAAACTATGCAGGAAATAGTTGTAAGTGTTATTTCGTGCACCTAATCTCATTTTAGGAAACGTTTCCGAAATTTCGCGAAGTTTCATTCCTTGCTTGTGACAATGGTTTCACATACATCACAATGTCTAGACTTACACCCACTAATCCATCGTAGTCTTTTAGAACTGTTCTCATACTGATTAGACTAACGATCGCTGATTCATTTGCACACATTCTTGAGTCATGATCAACTTGATCAAGTCTATTAACAGTTAATTTAAGGCAAATGAGAAGCTATTATCAAGAACACTCACAAGTTCAAATCAATGAAGCAAACATTGATCATATGATTTCAATAAACACTTGAAAATTGTTAAATTGGGATCCAACCTGAAGTCTTCCATCAGAATTCCACTCCGTTTCACCATGCCTCACAACGATTATCTCCGTACAATCAGAAGAAACAGAATCAAGTCCATCATTTCCAGAACACTTCCTAAATCATAGAGAAAATTACATAATTCGATCAAAAAGGGTATTTTTTTTTAAATGCTTTGAAAAAAGGGGAAATGAGAGATTAAAACCCCCTAATTTTGAATTTGGAGATGAAGTAGTTACCTGGAAAAGGAATTGGATTCGACTGATTCTGACATTTTGACGGCGAGCCTTGTGCGGTGGTGGACGACGGCGGAGTGGTGGAGGTCCGACCGAGAGTACCGGAGATTTGGTCTCTTACCGGAAGAGAAGTAAATGAAGATTTGGGGATATATCAGAGGCGTAGATGGCGAGGATAAACAGAAACTAACATTTAAGTTGGGCATGGTGTGTAGTGCGCATAGAGGAGCACGCTTTTCTTTTATCATAAAAATGTGCAGGGCAGGTGTTTCTTTCTAGCAAGGAAAATGACACTATGCCAGGCACGAGTCCCTGTTGTTCTAGGAACACATGAATCGACAGTACAAATTCTGTAAGGTGGAAAAATCAGATTTTTTTCCGAACATTCATCCCTCTTCTTACGTCGCCAGCAGAGAGTCCTCGTGTTACGTGTAACCCTCTACCGACGACCTTCGTGGAATTTTTTTTTCTCTTCTTCTCACCATCCCCCTCTCATTTTTATTTTTCTCTCTCTGTCTGTCTTCTCTTTCCTTCCATCTCCGCTTCTCTCTCTCTCTCTCTCAGTTTTGGCAGAGGAAGCCCTCGCCTTCATATTCCGAAATGTTGTTGTTAATCTTTTTTTAGTATCCCGAAACGACACTCATTGTACAAATATGGGTGTTCGGGTCATTGTTCAATACACATTTTAAACCTGACTTTAGTTTAAAATATTCTATAGGTTTATAAGACTTTATGTGGCTCGAAAACAACATGATAGGACTCCTTTATCGGTTATAAGAAACAACATTACCTATTCATTATCTTGAGGTTTATAATATTTCCTATTGTCAGTCTCAATTCTCAAACAAACACCACCTAAACTATATAACATTTCAGTTTAAAATGTGGGGCGGAAAGAATTGAAGTAAAATATTTATAACCTTCTACTATTTTTATCATGGTTAAGAGGTCAAGATATTCATCAACCCATCTTTAGGTTTTCTTTTCTTCTCCTCTTGCCAAGATACCAAGCCTAAAGAGGAGATACAGAGATGGTGAAATATGCTGAATTATTGGATACAGGGGTGAGAATTGCGTGCCGGTTCCAATCTCATTGCCCTCAAACAGCTCGAATGTATTATAAACCTCCCCAGACCGAACATGTTGATGATAATAAACCCATGAACAGATCGAGGTTAGCCCCTAATTCCCCTCGTGGAAAGGCACGTAAATCATTTCTGGGTCCAAATTCGCCTCGTGGGAAACCTCGTAGATCATCATTTAGCCCAAATTCGCCTCGTGGAAAAGCCTTCAAAAATGAGTTTGCAGAACCATTAACACCGCGTTCCAAGACGATCCTTTATTCTGTTGTATAAAGAGACAATGAAATCATTTGTTTATCTTCGTATTCTTTGTATATCTAGTGGATTATGTCATGTTCTGGTATCATCTTCTTTGTGTACATCGTAAGGTTCCTTCACTCAAATATATATATTAATAAAATGACATTGGTACAAAAACAATAATAATTGTATTTTTCTTTTTCTTCTTCTATTTAAGAATGTATAATTGCCTCTTGGTTATCTTTTTGGTTATTATTATCTAAAAATAATAAAAGAATTACATCAATTATATAAAAAGGAATCCATATTTATGACATCTTGAGTACATATTACTAGTCGATAGATTGGTTATAGGCATCGCCGGCGTGAGCTAAACAGGTCATGATTGACCATGTTTTGTGCTCAAGTGAGTCATGATAGACCACATTGGAGATTCAAGAGGGTCATGTCTTGTAGATGTTTATTAGAGCCTATTGGAACTAACTCTCTACAAAAATTATTTCACCACAATGATTGTTCGAGATATATCTAGTTTATACAAATTCTAAGAGAAATGTTAAATCACATGAAATTTGGGTCGATCACAGGCTGAACAACAATGTGGCCGACCCCAATTGGTTAGGCCAGTTCTCTCCATAGCTGACCAATTGGGGCCTGTGGTCGGCCGCGTCACCGTTCGGCCCTTAATCGGCCCTAAACGTAGGCCGTTAAGCATTTTTGAAATTCTAATCCTAGATTATAGAATTCTTGGAAACTCTCCCTCCATGGCTCCATGCAGGACAGGTTTGAAAGTCACAACTCGTCCCCACAGTATACTAGCTTGAGCCTCCAAGCCTGTGATACCTACCATGTTTCACTACTAATTAAGCTATCACATTATGGATGAGTTGTCTTTCTTTCTCTTCTCAAATCTCAACCTTCATTACCCACTAATGCTAAGCTATCAATCAAATAGAAAAGTACACAAAAAAGGACAAGTAAAAAGAGAAAAGAAACATCCAATTCACCTGCCAGGTGCTGCTCACTACTAAAACAGCAAAAATTAATCAAAGGATTAACTTAAGTAACAAAACACTTTAGAAAAGGGAAATGATAATTAGGTGCATCATCTCTCTCCCTCTTTAAGTTTTCCTATACATTGGACATAGTTTACCTTTCTCCTCCCCCTCCTCTCTCTCTCTCTCTCTCTCTCTCATTGGACCATCACTAGCATATCTGTTTCATAATTATCATCTTCCTTTCTCCTCCCCACATGAACACAAAAGGAAGCTGAGCCAAGGTAATAAAGTTATCTTCCAAAATGCTTTTTCTTCTAAAAGGGGCAATATTCTTTTTTATGCAAGCGTGGTGCTTGGGTAATAAAGCATAAGAGTTTCTCGCTATTTCATAATACCACCCCCTTCGGGGGAACAAAGAGATTATCTGGGGTAAATTTTTTTGTGTGGAAACCCCAAATCTAGAAGACCTTCGTCTGACAGATGAAGTGTTCAGGCGAAGGGACTCTCTCCTTCGTCGGAACTGAGAGAGAGAGACAAAGAAAAAGGCGAAGAGATGGAAGGAGGAGAGAGAATATTTGCTCTATCGACCACCTCATCAATACAGTCATAAAATGAATTTACTAGACGAGTAATCAAGCATTATTTCAAAATGGGTCACCTTACAACGTTCAGAATTGAAGTAGTACTATAATCGTTCTAAATAATTCAAATCAGTTAAGTCGTATTAATTCAAAAAAAAAAAGTTGTATTAATTTAACAAAAAAACACAACCAGTTCGTATTTCACTCATAATTTAGTTTTCCTTTTCTCCTTCTCATTTTATGAAAAAAGAGTAAATAAAGAACAAACCTAAACCCAAGAAATATTAAAAAGAAAAACCACTAGAAATGATCTGAAACGTCCATTGTCATAGATTCAAGCCCTTACTAAGTCCTTTAGCCGTTGGATTGAATCCCAAACAACCCAATAATCCTTGCTTATAAGGCAAAAACGTTTTTTTCTTCAATTCCTCAGAAACCGCCCGATTTATTGTATAATGAACCTCGTGAGGAGAAACCGGATTTCTTCTTTTTGAACCGGTACCGGAATTAGTATCAGTAGACCGGAAACTTTCCGTTTTAACGTCCTCATCATCATGTCTTTCGGATAAAACAGTATATATCCGTAACGGATCATTTTCAGTAATTCCACCTTCTGATTTACTACGAAATAAAAGAAAATCTTTCAATTTCCATTTCCTAAACGGCCAACTGATTCTTGATGAATTTGAATTTGAATTCGACTTCGACTTGGAATTTGAAATTGAAGATTTGGGGTTTGAATTACTCTGTTTTTCTTGATCTGGGTAATGAAATTCTTCAAAATTGATCAATGATCTTGTCCATCTATGATTTGATTTCTTCTTCTCTCTTCTTCCTCGTTCTTGCTGATGCTCTGTTTCTTCATTATGAATTGAAAAATCTTCATGGGTTATCTTTTTCTTCCCATGTGAAATCGATGAACTAGGTGGTAAAATCAAACTATTCAAATTTGATGAATCATCATTAAATTCTTCAGAATTGAGTTCTAATCGATGGGGAAGTTTTAAAGGTTTGATTTTTCCACCATGAAAGAGTTCATCAGCAGCAGCAGAAAAAGATGATTTATCTAATTGAGCACTGAAATCAAAAGCAAAATCATCATCTAATTCATGGGTATCGTTGGAATGAGATTTCACTGATTTTTGTTTCCAATCAAAAGGGATGATTGAAGAAGAACTTGAACTTCTGTGATTGGTATTTTCATGGGTGTAATCATTGAAATCAGAGTAGATAGAAGAGAATCGAGTTGGGCTAGTAGGAGCACTGAAATATAATTCTTGACTGGAAAGTTTGGGACTTGAAGGAGCACTTATATATGGAGTTGAGCAGGATGAACTATCATTGGTGTGGAAATCTAATGGAGGTGGTATTGTTGTTACCATTGCCATCTCTGTTTTCAGCTGGTTTAGAGAGAGAGAGAGAGAGAGAGAGAGATGGGAATCGGGAAAGGATTCCCTGGTTTATATTAGAGAGAGAAAGTTTAAAGAAGTAAAAGTGTATAGATGATGCTGACTTGTATAGGTAAAAGTGCAGTTATATATGTACTTTGGGAGGAGGACATAAATCAAATCTTGATTTTTATTGGGCGCGGCTTTGGGGAATAAAGAAAATTTTCCGGGGAATAAATTTTTTTCTTAAAACTAGTCAAATAAGATTGACTTTTTATGTTTCTTTTTATTGCTAAGGTACTTCTAATTTTTTCTTTTAATGTTTGAAGGCCGCCGGCCGGAAAATTGGTCGGCCGACGACCTTCGCCGGAGAAGATGATGATGAGGTGGCGAGAAGGTTAGGTGGCAGAGAGAGGTGATGAGATGGAGGAGAACTTTCAAAAAATTGTATTTTGTATTCCCTATAAAAATTTATTCCCCGGAGAACTTTAAAAAAAATCTGGATTCCCTTGAGAATTTATTCCCCAGAGAATTTTTTTTATTCCCCAAAGCTGCGGCCTTTTTATTTCTCATATTCTAATTTATATCTCCATCTTTTATTTTATTTTTGTTCATTTCTCTTTTGACTCATTTTCTCTCCTAGTTCATTTCTATCTCCTCTTCATATTCAACAACTAGTCGTTGACCGATGGTGAGCGATCGACTGACACCTTGAGCGAACAACTTTCTCTCTCTTTTCTCCAACTTCTTTGTTCTTTTATTTTCCTCGTCTACCAACCCTTTGAGGTTCCTGACCTACGCAAGGTGGGGGGTCACCCTTTGCTGCCACTGAAGTTGAAAAAGAAGGAATCGAGGAAGAAGATGAAGGGAGAGAAAAATAGAGGAAAACATCTGACTAGAGAGGGATAAAAAAAGAGGAAAGTCACCGGAGGGTGTTGATTGGTTGGCCACCTCGACTGGTGATTGGTTGTTTAAAAATGAACTAGGAGAGGGATACGAGTTAAAAGATAAAAGAACTAAAAAAATTAAAGAGAGCTGCCACAAAAAAAATAGAGAAGAAGGAAATCAGAAAATTAAAAAAATCAATCACAAAAACCTACAAAAAGTGCCATATGAACAGATATGATAAGTTTGACCATAACTAAGTGCCAAAACGAATTGTCGTATATAATCGGGATTCAAAATAAACTGTCAGATAATTTGAAATAAAAATAACCAGTTGATCATAAATTAAAGATCGAAATCGAATTATTATTATTTTTATGGGAAATGATAAAGTTACAAAAGATTTTGACAAAAAAAATTCCCAGCTGATGTGGCGGGTGTGGTTTCAAACTTTGACCAAATCTAGGCCGTTGAGAGATGAAAATCACAACCGCCACATCAGCTGGGAACCTTTTTTTGTCAAAATCTTTTGTGATTCTAGCATCTCTCTATTTTTATATATCTTCCTATACAAGAGTATATCTCTGTATAATTTTTTTTTTGAGTAAAACTATACATCCCAAACATAATGTTACAAAGGTCAGACCATAAGAAAGTTACAAGGCACAAATACATAAAATGGATTAAACTTTAACAAAGTTAACATTAAAGGGTCAAACTTCGAAGAAGATAACTTGTGGGGTGGAGAATGGAAGCCACTAGATAGTGATCGTTCTGATTATTAATTCAAGGGCAGTAGCTCAACTCCAGCTGTCGCGTTTGGATCCTCGCACGTACACCGTTGATCTCCCTTTGATGCACCAAGGCACGTCTTGATCAACGACGGAGATTAAGTGGATTAAAACCTAGCGTTCCCTTCTAATAAAATCATTCAACCCCAATTCATCGACGAGATCCAGACCACTCTCAAACCCTAACAGTTCGGCGTGAATAGCAGAGATGGGATCAAAGATCTTAGTTTTCGTTCCAACGATCATACCTTCTGAGTTTCTAACAAATGCAGTACATAAAGCTTCGTCAAAATTTATCTTGATATTTCCCAAGCCCTAACAATTCGGCGTGAATATCTCTGAATAGTTGCCATCCAGATGACTCACTAAGTAGTTTTGGTTCACCTTATGATTAATGTGGGTTGGGAGCGCGTGGTTCTTATTTAGTGATAGTTTGAAGAAGGGGTTACGGATTACCCCTTCCCGCTGATACCTAATTTGTTAGACCCTTATTTTGGTTAAAAATTAGGAACACCGTTCTTTGCAATATAAAAAGACAAAAATAGTCTTAGTTCAACTATTTTATATTCTATTTCCGTTCTATCTCTTATTTGTTTGTGCAAACGAAACAATGACGTCGAATAAGGTTATTTTCATCATTTTATGCGCAAAAGAAGGTATTTTTAATTTCTATTATAGGTATCTTTAGTTAGCCATTAGTGGGGAACGTGAGAGAGAGACATAATGTCTCACTACAGACATGGTTGGGCGACCTATGATAGGCCGACGAATCATTTTGGTTGAGAGGTGAAAATGAAGGTAGGGGAAGTAAATGGGTTAATTTGACATGAACCACCATTTATTTAGTGATTTTTCTCAAAATCAAAAGTGTTTTGGTGTTAACCCCCAATTGGTATTTTTTCGTCATTTTCTCGTTAAATGGTTGGCGTGTGAAACACATGCGTGGTCCGTGACCAAAATACCCCCGTCTGATCCAACGGTGAAAAATCATTCTCGTGATCAACGGTGGTGAAATAACCTAGATTTCTTTAATGTATCTCTCTCTTTTCCCATCTTTCACTTTCTCTCTCTAACCAGACGGACCTGCCAAAGGTCTCTCTCCCTCTTCATCAAAAAACCCTAGAAATCTTCTCCAAATCCCTCTCCTCTTTCTTCATTTCATCAAATTTCAACTCTAGAAAGAGAAATGCAAACTTCAGTTTCTCTCTCTATCTCTTTACCTTCCTCCATTACAAGACCTGATCATCATTCACTCCAATCCTTCTCCTCCTCCTCCATTAACACTTCCACCACAATAATAAATCTTCGTTTCTGTGGTCTGAGAACAAGAAAATCTAATGGATTATCTTCTTTGAAATGATATCCCCTAACGACCAACCTGCTGGAAGACAATAAACCTAACAATCAACCTGTTGCTGCTGCTCTCTCTCGGGTTTTCTATTTTACCTCCCTTTGTCCTAGGTGAGGCTGGTCTTTCTTGGTGGAAATGATTTAAGTTTCGCTAGTTTGGGATATTGATGATTGTTTGTGTATTGGAATTTTGATTCTGAATTGAGAAAGGAAGGGTTAATTCAAACTCTTGATGATTTCCCCTAAGTAGATGAATTATTGTAATAATCATGCAAATTTTCTGAAGCGACTTGACAAAAACCCCAATAATAGCTACTAAATGGCTCAAAGCCTACTTTAACTCTCGATCTCCTCTGTTACTAACTTATGCCCAACAACTGTTCGACGAATGTCCCATTAAAGATACTCATGGACCTCCATCATCTCAGCCTACACTAGTTTAGGAAACTCTTATGAAGCTCTTCGTCTCTAATCTCGAATGCTCCTTCAACCCACACAGCTTAATCATTATGTTTATGGCAGCCGAATATCGGGTGTCTGATGAGTTCACCGTTTCTACTACTTTGCTCGCTTGTGCTAGGATTAATGATTAATGATTTAAAGTTGGGAATTCAGGTTCATGCTTATCGTTGACAATGGGGTTAGAGGGAGAATGCGATTTTGCAGTATGTAACATGTACTTCAGTTGTGGGGAAATTTTGTCCGCGGAGAGTGTTTTCTCTGGAATATAAGAATGTGCTAGCAAAAAGTGTAAATTTCAAATGGTTAAAGGGTACATCTTTTAATGGAAGACATCATGATGCCTTAAAACTTGTTGCTTCTGGTAGTAACTTGTTGCCTCATAACTTTTGAGATAACACCCCACTATAAATATATTAATTAGAGAATAAAGTGTACCTCAGTTGATGGACTAGACTTAGCTCATCCTCCCATCGTTTTGGCAACAATGAACTCACTTCCTTGTTTCAACCCTCCTTAAACCTCATCATCAACTGATTGAAGCTCTTGCTTTTTATAGAGCTTTGGGGTTCAACTGTTGGAACTTCAAAGGTGTTTTGGGGATGATACTTCAATAGCTATTTTAAAGGGTCATTTCTCAACCATTGATCACGAGAGGGGTTGTTCACCGTTGGATTAGATGGAGGATTAGATGGGGGTATTTTCGTCACGAATCACGCGTGTGTTTCACACGGCAACCATTTAACGAGAAAATGACGGAAAAATACCAATTGGGGGTTAACGCCAGAACACTTTTGATTTTGGGAGTGAAGTCCTAATATCACTAAATAAATAGGGGTCAATGTCAAATTAACCCGAAGTAAATTGATTGAAAAAAAGGGTTGGTAAACTTTTGGTGGTTTTTGATAAATTTGTCATCTGTAAAGGGGCAAAATAGAATTAATCCTTGAGGAAAATGGCTGTGTTTTGACCCACATAATGTTGAGGTTGTTTGGATGGTTATGATTTGGTACGTCATATTGTTATTATTTTATTTTATCAGATCATACCAGTGCAACAAAATCGTGCATTATCAGTCCCCATCCCTCTCCTTCACCATGGTATGCCCAAATTGCTCAAAAAATTGATTTTTATATCACTTTCTTTCGTACATTAGTTAAAAAAAGAAATGAAATTCTTTCATATATTTACGTGATTTATGACATTGATATGTCATCAACTTAGAAGTCACGGGTTCAATTTAGAGTAAAAGTTTAATAGTCTTTAGTGAGCAAGATGTCTATAACATTGTATTTTTTTTTTGTTGAAACATGTCTATAACATTGTAGTTATAGGAACTTATTCAGTTCAACTATTTGTTCCTAATGTATATATGCCAACATTTAGTGGTATCATAGGTGTGTGTATTGTGGAATAGAGGCACCTCATTATGCCACTCCCACAGTGAGCAAGTAGCCCTCCCAACTTTGATACCCAACTACCCAAGTCATCATTACCATCTTTGGTATTCTTTTTGTTTTTCGGTAGGTAATTAGACTAATAAGTGACCAAATTGGCCACAACTTTAATTAATTTAAGGTGGGTAGAGAACTCTTGAACTCAAAGTCCCACTCTAGCATATTCATCATTGATAGTATATATTCTCTTTATCTTATTTTAAATTAAGAATTGAGTTAATTCTTTATTTTAAATCACTTGGTTATCCGTAATATCCAGGTTGAAACGAATCCACAAACCGCAGATAGGTTCTAACTCTTCGGTTTCAATCTAGTTTACTGGCGATATATACCAATATCAACAAGAGAGATGCTACAAATCGTTAGAAAATTACTTAAAGGATGACATGCCAACTCACTTTCACTAAAAAACAAAGTTCTTTCAGAGTTTGACTACAATCTAGACCGTTCTTTTATCGGATGAGTCAGCATTTCATTCCCTAAGTAAGAAATTTTTAAGTAATTGGAGTATTTTTCCGTCAACAACCTTCTTATTCATTTTCTTCTTTTAAGTGATACACCAATTTCGTATGATAATAGTTATGATTAGTGAATATTTAATAAGAATTACAATCATTTGAGGATCCAAAAGACACATCTATTGATTAGGATATTTTTTTAGAGACTATCATTGGTTAAGAATTAAAGCATTGAATCATTGAACTATCTCAATGGATGAATGAATAGTTTATGACAAGAACTATTATAACAAAAATATGTAAGTTAATTCAACCTGTATGTGGCAAAAATGCCTAGATACATCTACTGAAATCTTTGATATGTGATCTTGTTCTTCATACGTAGTGAAAATTACCTCTGTATTGTTTGTCGTGAAGTAGGTCTTCTTGGGTTTCCATCTAGTAGGAAAAGTGGAATGAGTTTGTTCATGAGAACCAAGGCCGAACCCTAATTATTTGCTACGTGTCGGTTATTGCGATTAGGGTCAAGGAGGAGTATATATACCCTTTAATCTAATTTTAAGATACAAGAAACCCACAAGAGAAGAGAAAACGAAAGAGGTCTGTTGCAGGGCTGATTGAAGTTTTTGAGCAGCTGTTGTCTTAGGTGTTTGGGAAATCCCATGGTGAGTTTTTCTCGGTTTGAGCTGAAATTTTGCGGAGGTATTCTTGACTCACATATCTAGGTTTTGTACAGTAAGATTGGTATTTGGTGGTCAGAAACCCAGTGAATTTAGGATCACTTTGCACTGCTAATATCTGGACTTATATTAGTCTTTCTTGTGATGTTTTGTTTGCGTTGGAGATTGATTGTTTGGGATCTGAGTCTCTAGATTGATTCTATAGGAACAGGGAGGACGTGGTTTGTAACTCAATTACTTGATATAGTGGATTTTGATTGGACTATGGTCCCGTGGTATTTTTTTATCATATTCAGGAGATTTTCCACGTTAAATTTCGTTGTCTTATTTATTTTTCGTTCTTCAATTATTGTTGCCATTGTTATATATGTATATATATTCTCATAGGCTAACACAAGTGAGGAGAACTTTATTCCGCTGCGCCCTTGTGCGTTGTTTCCCCTAAAAGATCTCACCATCTAAGCTGTGCAAATCTTTTGTGTTTTGTGTGATTGTTTACTTTCATAATTACTTTTCTTCGTTTACTTGTTCTTCGTCGTAACAAGTATAATCATCTGAAATCAAATCACTAAACAGAAGACCCCTTTTATAGTAGGAATCAACATTCAATTACAATTACATACAAATTAACATCATAACATATCTATAGTACTTGTAAATGTGCTAACTGTACCTGTGGAGAGCCTGTTCTCTTAAAAAAATCCTTTCTTGGTAGATCATCCACGATCGAGGGAGACCAATAACTCTTTATTTGTGTAAAAGGGATCTAAAATTAAACTCATGTGGCATTAGTTGTACCGACTCTGAAAGATTTTCGCTTTTACTTCCCTCTAAGCACTTCACTGCTTTAGTCCTTAAGCTGACCAGTAGTTGAAGGCAGACCCAATGCAACAATGGCTCCATGTCCTTAGCGAAGTCAAGCAAATACCAATCCAACATCTTGGGAATTAGTAGCTTGTTCGAGCTTGTGATGCCAATCGATGCTTATGGGCAACCTCTCGTGCTTGAACTCCATTGAGCTATAAGATAAACCGTTCTAGACCCGGGCGAAGATAATTTAAGCAGACAAAAGTAATGAAAGCAGTCAACCGAGACTAAGACGGAAAGCTAAATGGTAAGATGGATCTTACCTTCTGCACAAGTGTAATTACCAATTGTCAACTTTCAGGTATCCCGTGCTCCAAAAACACCTGAATTCATATAGCATCGGGTAAATGGATCTGCCATTTTACATGATATTCTTGACAATAAGATGTTAAAAGAGGTCCAACTCATACGTTCGTTATGCAGGAATTATAGATGTTTCGTTGGGACCAAATGTTTCTCCCTGAAATTTTGCTCGACGGGGTATTTGTAACTATAGTTCGGATTGTTTGACTGAGATGTCTCTCGAGTTGTTTCTTGTTCTTCGAAGAGTTAATGGAGATTTGATTCTCTTTGCCCCACCCATCTTCTGAAACTGATGCAGAAGGATGGATGTTTTTTGAATTTCCATTTAATGGAGCCAAGGAACTTGGTTGTGCTCCTTTTTGAGTTTCCTAGATGACTTAATAGAATGTGAGTCTCCTTCATTTTCCATGTTTCTTTTTGTTAAGATCCACCCGGATCCAATCCGAGCCCACTCGGCCACATGAGTGGCCCGACCGATTGTGGTATGATTAGATAGACTCAACCTTGATTTTATGTATCTTTTGTGTATCTTTGATAAGTTTAGTTTTAGATTCACATGTATTCCTATATATAGATGTAACTCATTCAATCAATAAATATAAGAGAGAAATTATTTACCCTAGTTGTTCAACTAATTTACTCACTCTCTCTCTCTCTCGGTTTCTACTCTCTCTCTCGGTCTCTATACTCTCTCCCTCTCTCGGTTCACCATTAATAAGAGTTTAATACCTCTTCACATGGTATAAGAGCCAAGTTTTTTTTTAATCCACAATGACTTCCGCTGAATTATCTTCTGAAATGAATCCACCAATCAATATGAATGTTTCTGGACCATTTGATGTCCACCATTCAGACTCTCCAACAACTGTTCTCATTACTCCTCTTCTCATAGGAGACAATTATTCTTCATGGTCTCGAGGTATGATTAAGGCACTTCGTGCGAAAGACAAACTTGGTTTTGCCGATGGGTCTATTTCAAAACCCACTAACCCTAATGAACTCCATTTATGGGAACGTTGTAACGACTTGGTTTCAAGTTGGTTAGTCAATGCAGTTGACCCCTCTCTTCGATCGTCAATTCTATACGACGAAGATGCTTCTGATGTCTGAAAAAATCTGTATGATCGTTTTCACCAGACTAATGCTCCAAAAGTTTTCCAACTTAAGAGAGCGATTACCTCCCTAAAACAGGAAGGTTCCGATGTCTCCATGTATTTCACTAAGCTCAAATCTCTTTAAGACGAATTGCTATCCATGATGATAATCGAACCTTGCATATGTGGTCATGGTCGATCGCTCATCGATCGTTCCAACCAAGATAGGGCTATGGAATTCTTACAAGGTCTTCATGACCGTTTTTCCGTTATCCACATTCCGCAGTCAGATCCTTCTCATGTATCCCTTTCCATCTCTTTTACGAATTCATTCTCTCGTAAAAGAAGAGGAAGTACAACAACACATTGCTTCATCCAATCCCATTGGAGTTGAATCCGCAATTCTTGTTGTCGGACAGACCGAACAAGGTTATAACCGAGCTGAGTATGTAAACAAACAACGCCCGAAACGGGCCAAACCCTACTGTGATTATTGCAAGTTCCAAAGATACCTCATTCACTTGTTACCAGCTACACGGGTACTCCCTCAATCTGGTCAGCGCGCCCGCAACAAATCACGACCCGATCCAGTAGCTGCTTCGGCCCAAGGTGAAGGAGATATGGTGCCTTCAACCACCTCCTTTACTGTTGAACAGTACCAGTCCCTTCTCAACCTCCTGGATGCAACAGACCGCTAACAACACCTTCGCTGCAGGCACCTCCACTCCTAAAATCAACTTAACAGGTATGTCATTCTCTACCTCGTCATGGGTCATCGACTCGGGCGCTGTCCGACACATTTGCTCCAATCTTTCTCGGTTTTCCTCCTATACCCGAGCACCATCTAATTTTTCTGTTCGATTACCGGATGGTAGTCGGATTAAAGTTTTACATATCGGTTCTATATGGTTCCATGATAAGTTTCACTTAACGAACGTACTTCATATACCTTCTTTTAAGCTAAATCTCATCTCGGTTTCTTCGAATTCTACCTCTTTACGATGCACTGTTTTTTTTTACTCTGGTATTTGTATCTTTCAGGACCAATTGACGAGGACAACGATTGGGCATGGTGATCTTCATGAGGGTCTCTACTTCTTACGCACGGAACCGAAGAATTTTTCTTTTACTAGCTTAGGTATTAATAATGTTAGTAGTATTAGTTCAGATTTATGGCATTGTCGGCTTGGCCACCTGTCTACTTCGCGTTTTCAGTACTTAGTTTCAAAAATTCCATGTTTACATTTACTTTCGGTTATGAATAAAATTCCGTGTGCAATTTGTCCTCGTTCCAAACAAGCACGTTTACCATTTCCTTCTCATACTCCATCGACCTCTAAGCCTTTTGACCTTGTACATGTGGATCTATGGGGTCCATTCGCGGTCCCCTCAACCACGGGTTGTCATTATTTTTTGACACTCATTGATGATTTTTCAAGATGTACTTCGATTTTCCTCATGCCCGTCAAATCAGATACAAATAAACTAATTATTAATTTTTTTACTTATGTATCCCACCCAATTTAACAAAACCATTAAAGTTTTTCGTTCAGACAATGGTTCGGAATTCATAAATAAATTTCTCACTCAATGGTTCCTCGATCATGGTGTCCTACATCAACGTAGTTGTACCCATACCCCGCAACAAAATGGCGTTGTTGAAAGGAAACATCGCCATATCCTTGACGTCGCTCGATCCCTTCGTCTTCAAGCAAACTTACCCCTTTCTTTTTGGGGATAATGCATACTTACAACCGTCTATCTTATTAACAAACTCCCGACTCCTATTCTTTCAGGTTTATCTCCTCACGAAATTTTCCTAGGTTCTCCACCCGACCTCTCTCACTTACGAGTTTGCGGGTGCCTTTGTTTTGCACGTGTTCCACTAGTTTCAAACAAAATGGAACAGCGCGCCTCTCCCGGTCTATTCCTCGGGTATCCTTTAGGACAAAAAAGATACCGGGTTTATGATATTAAAACTCAACGTATATTTACTTATCGGGTTGTCACATTTCACGAGTCAAGCTTCCCGATGAACGCCCCTACTGACCCACCGGATCCACCGGTGGTTCCCTCCATTTCCATCTCCGATAACGGTACTTTCGTCTATCCGGCAAAACACAACAACGCACCCTACTGTTTCCACTTCAGCTCCTGCCGATCCGGCAGTGGTGCCTCCAGAAACTTCCTCCTTTCCTATCACGACTTCCTTGGAGGCACCCCCTACTGACCCACCAGATCCACCGTCGGATCCCTCATGTATATACTAGTTATTGTCATGAACATCGAATATCCATCACCCGGATGATAGAACTATGCCGTGTTTCCGAATAAAACAAGTATAGTTCTTTAATATTTTTATGGAGGGAGACACTTGCAAATGAAAAAGAGCTGAACATATAGTTTGTATTTATAGAATAGAGATGACTAATACCTCAAATTGGTTTGATTATTCTATAAACTTAAATTATTTAAAAGAAAAAAGTAGAGAAAAACACCTCACCTAAGTTAATTGAAAAACAAGGATAAATTTATTTAGATATCCATTTAAATATTGTAGAAATGTAGAGAGTAAGTTTCTTCCTTTTTTTTTTCTTTTCATTTTCAGCTAGCTGGAGCAGCAGGTACTTAGAAAATCAAAGACACTGATTAATTAATTTATTACTTAATCGGGTAAACATGCACAGGTAGTCGTGGCTTAGCGAAAGCGCATAATGGTTTAGCCAGAAACAAATGTTGGGTTGATTCAGTGAGGTCAATCTTTGACTCACCAGGAGGAGCACTCCAGGTGAAGCCCTAAAGAAGCCTAGCTAATAAGGTGACTGTCATTGCCGAGCCGAGAGGGATACCCATACACCCACGCCTTCCCGTGCTAAACGAGATGAATCTCAAGTCATATTCTCGACTAGGTCTACTTCACCTGATCCATCCTTATTCAAATGACGCTCTGGTTTGAACTTAAGTGGTTCGTCCCACACTTTAGGGTTCCGCCCTAGCCCTGTTCGACTTAGCAACACCTGACTCCCTTTGGGGATGAAGTACCCTGCCACCACCGCGTCCACGTTTGAAACATGAGGGAGGTTAAATGGCGCAATGGGGTGAAGACGGAATGCTTCCCTAGCACACGACTTCACATAATTCAGACGTGGGAAATCGGATTCTTGTACCAGCCTACCCTACCACAGTGTCAATTTCTTCTATTGCATTTTGAAGAATTTCAGGTTGATTGATCATCTCTGCCAGTGCCCATTCAACTGCATTTGATGGATTATCTATCGACACGTAAAACAAATCCTGCAACCAATTGTATACGTACCCTTAATTAGTTATATTTGAAGTATCTTACTACATACTTGAAAAAATATCGTTATTACATGCATTTGAATATAGTAGTAAGTTAAAGGTGAATATTATGGAGAAGTTTTAACAATTGACTATGTGTACTATATAATTATTCTAACAAATTATATATACGTACCGCGTCGGCAGAGAGCAAGGGGTTCCCATTAGCTTAAGGGAAATGAGAACGTCGAGGAGGTCCTCTGGGTGGGTTTTGTGGAGGTGATCGCTGGAGGGTGATCTCCATTGTTTAATTCTTTCATTGATAATAGGATCATGGTAGTGGTTAACAATGGAGAATGCTTTCCTCATGATCTTTTCATGGCCACCCAAGTCCAACCTTCTTGTTGGAATAAACTTAGACAAAAGAAGAAGGAGATGGCTAAAACTCTTTACTCTATTAACTTTCTTTCTCACTTCTTGCTTGAAACAAACTACAAAGTTGGGTATTTATAGATGCCCAAGTTAATACTAAATTACTTCTAAGTAAATGCAAAATACTCTTGACTTTCTAAATACCATAACATAAGTAACTACTAATAATAATACTATGACTTAAATATTTTAATTTAGTGCATAATAAAAACATAAAACTATCCTTTTGTTTCATCTTACACCATTATCTTCAACTAAAAGTAATTGATACCTATTCAATTTGGTTTAATTTCCAAAAATGCCTCTTCTAAACCAAATTTTCTTCCAACACCCATACTTGCAACCTTTCTCTTGAAAGCTTCTCCACTTATAGGTTTTGCGAACACATCTGTCAATTGATAATTTGTCATGCCATACCTGACCTTAGGGGGGGGGTAGTGGAGCAAGACTTTCGCGGACTCTCAAGAGTCCGCGAAAGTCTGAGGCATTCAAATCCAGACATTTGAGAGTCCACGAAAGTCTGAGGCATTCAAATCCAGACATTTGAGAGTCCACGAAAGTCTGAGGCATTCAAATCCAGACATTTGAGAGTCTATGAAAGTCCGGGGCATTCGATTGTAGACAAAATATGTCCCAGACTTTGGTGGACTTCATAGTTTGATGAATTTGTGAAGGATTTGGGACAAATTTGGAAGCCAAAATGTCTTTCAAAAAACAAGAGACATTTGAAGTCCATCATGTGATCAAAAAACAATAATAATATTAAAATAATAAATGTCTACCAAATGTCCATCAATGTCCACAAATATTCACAGATGTTTACGAAAGTCGAAAAATATATTTTTGAAATGTTAGTATAAATATATTATTTCATGTGATTAAACAATAATAATAATATTAAAATAATAAATGTCTACCAAATGTCCATCAATGTCCACAAATATTCACAGATGTCTACGAAAGTCGAAAAATATATTTTTGAAATGTTAGTATAAACATATTATTTCATGTGATTAAACAATAATAATAATATTAAAATAGTAAATGTCTACCAAATGTCCATCAATGTCCACAATATTTACAGATGTCTACGAAAGTCGAAAAATATATTTTTGAAATGTTAGTATAAACATATTATTTCTTGTGATTAAACAATAATAATAATATTAAAATAGTAAATGTCTACCAAATGTCCATCAATGTCCACAATATTTACAGATGTCTACGAAAGTCGAAAAATATATTTTTGAAATGTTAGTATAAATATATTATTTCATGTAATTAAAAAATAATAATAATATTAAAATAATAAATATCTACCAAATGTCCATCAATGTCCACAAATATTCACAGATGTTTAAGAAAGTCGAAAAATATATTTTTGAAATGTTAGTATTAATATATTATTTCGTGTGATTAAATAATAATAATAATAATATTAAAATAATAAATGTCTACCAAATGTCCATCAATGTCCACAAATATTCACAGATGTCTACAAAAGTCGAAAAATATATTTTTGATTAGCACAAATATAATATGCATTACACATTTTGTCAATGGACTCAAGATCTTAAAATGTCCCCAGGACATTTTGTCTATGGATCAAATGTCTTGAAATGTCTATAAAGACATTTTGTCTACAAACTCTCAATGTCTTGAAAATGTCTATGAACACATGTTGTCTATAATAACTCATCCGAAATGTCTTGAAATGTCTACGGGACATTTTGTATATGAAAGTCTGTGAAAGTCCCGCTCCACTACCCCCCCCTTAGTACAATCTCCTCCTTTTTTTTGTTTATAACCTTTTGCTACAAGCCTAGCCTTGTACTTGTGGATATAGCCATCCAGATCCATCTTTGTCTTATAGATCCGTTTTGCACCAATTAAATTCTTGTTTGAAGGCAAATCAGTAAGCTCCCATGTTTCATTTTTTTCAATTGATTTTATTTCTTTGTCCATGGCTATTTGCCACTTTTCTTCTTTAGATGCTTCATCATAGGAAATTGGATCTTCACCTGCAAAGAAAGCAAAAAATATAGCATTATCTGGATCAATAGGGTTAGTTGACTCATAAATTTCCCTCAAGCTCCTTGTCTTCCTTGGTGGTTTACTTTGAGACGAATCATCATTTGATTGAATATTAGAAGATGAAGGGATTTCACTACCATTCTCATCTTCAATTATAGACCAATTAGGACCCTCACTTTTTTATTCAAAAGTACCACTTTCATCAAATCGAACATCTCGACTAATCACTATTTTATTTATTTCTGGATTGTACAATTTATAGGCTTTGCTCCTCTCACTATAGCCTACAAAAATACATTTTTCTGATTTATCATCCAATTTTTTTCTAAGTGCATCTGGAATGTGTGCATAAGCAACACAACCAAAAGTTCTCAAATGACCCACATTCTGCTTAACCCCATACCATGCTTCATGAGGTGTGCAATTTCTCAAGCTTTTAGTAGGAGACCTGTTAATCAAATAAACTGCACAAGAAACTGCTTCAGCCCATAAATCTTGTTGCAAATGTTTTTTCTTAAGCATACATCTTACCATTTCAACGATTGTACGATTTTTTCTTTCACTCACACCATTTTGTTGTGGTGTGTATCGTACAGTCAACTCATGCCTTATACCAAATTCTTTGCAATATGTTTCAATAGGAAGATACTCACGTCCCCTATCAGTTCTTAAAACTTTAAGTTGTAAACCAGAAAATTTTTCTACCTCTGCTTTAAATTCTTTAAAAGCTTGAAACGATTCAGATTTTTCTTTCATCAAATACACCCAAACTTTTCTTGAAAAATCATCGACAAAAGTGATAAAATATTTGTTACCTCCATTGGACTCAAGAAATGGACCACATAAATCCGAATGTACCAATTCCAATGGCCTCTTTGCTCTCCAAGTATTTTTATTTTTCGGAAATGGTTCTCTATGTTGCTTACCGAGTTGGCATTCCTCACAAACTTCTTTTGTTTCATAAATGGAAGGCAACCCGTCAACCATATGCTTCACTTTTAGCAATTTTAAACTTCCATAGTTCAGGTGTCCATACCTATCATGCCACAACTTACAAATTCCATTGTTATGAACAGCTGAAAAACAAGACTTGTTAACAATTTGGAGTTCAAGAGGAAACATATTATTGGTGTTACTCCAGTTTTTGCAACAAGTTGATCTTTTCTTGATAACAAACAAGTATTGTCATGAAAATGAATATCATATCATTTCCTTAACAAATGACCAATACTAAGCAAATTATTTTTCAAGCCAGGTACATAATAAACTTCTGACATTTTTTCAATATTGCCAGATTTTGTTTGAAAAGAAATTTCACCAATACCTCTTATTTTATAGGTTCTAGCATCTCCAATTTTCACCTGTCCACTGTCTGACTCAATTAATTTTGAGAATAAATTTCGATTACCTGTCATATGCTTGCTAGCTCCAATGTCTAAATACCAAACATTATCAGTTACATCAGTATCATGATAACATGCAAGTAACAAAGTTTCATTTGGATTTTTTTCATTTGAATCTTTTTCATTTGCATCATTATTATTTTCATGCATAAAACCAGATTCATCATAGTCATCTTGTTTATACCGACATTCTTTAGCAGTATGACCAGGTTTATGACAATTATAACATTCAAAATATCCTCTACCTCTTCCTCTTTGATAACCACGACCTCTACCTCCATTATCGTACTGATTTTCAGTAACCTCTTTAGTATCAAAGTTGTTTGAGTAAAAATTACTTCTTCCTCTACCACGAAAACCTCTTCCTCGAAAATTTTTACCACGACCGCGGTAAGAACCACGGTCACCCATATTTGTAATTTGGGTTTTTAGAGCTTGATCGGGAAGACTAGGATTTCTTTGGTTAATTCTAAATTCATGTGCTTTTAGAGTTCCTTGTAAATCTTCTAAAGAAAGTGAAGAGTGGTCTCTTGATTCTTCAATAGCCACCACTACAAAATCAAATTTTTGTGGTAAATTACGAAGAAGTTTTTCAACAATTCTTTCATTTTCCAAAATTTCTCCATTAGATGCCATTTGATTAACAACATAGTTTACTCTTGTAAAATAATCAGAAACATTTTCATTTTACTTCATTTCCAATTTTTGAAATTCCGATCTCAATGTTTGGAGACGTACCTGTTTTTACCTTTTCCTCACCTTTGTATGCAATTTGAATAATCTCCCATGCTTGCTTTGAAGTTTAAGCTTTAACAATTCTTTCATAGACTGACTTCTCAATTGCTTGATAAATATGAAACAATGCTTTGTTATCTTTCTTCTTGTTTTCATTCAACACGTTTTTTTGGACTATCGTTAGAGCCGCTTCATTTTCAAGAATGGTGAAACCTTCCTCAACAAAACTCCATAAATCCATCGATTTAAGCAACACTTTTAAATTGTTGCTCCAATAATCATAATCCTCTCCATTGAAACGAGGAATTAGTGTAACCATATTGTTACTACTACTTACCATCTCTCACACAACTTTTTCTCACAAATTTTTTTCTTCTCAATTTTTTTCTCACTCAATTTTTTTAACCTTGCTCTGATACCACTTTGTTGGAAATAAACTTAGACAAAAGAAGAAGAAGGAGATGGCTAAAACTCTTTACTCTATTAACTTTCTTTCTCACTTCTTGCTTGAAACAAACTACAAAGTTGGGTATTTATAGATGCCTAAGTTAATACTAAATTACTTCTAAGTAAATGCAAAAAACTCTCGACTTTCTAAATACCATAACCTAAGTAACTACTAATAATAATACTATGACTTAAATATTTTAATTTAGTGCATAATAAAAACATAAAACTTCTTTTGTTTCATCTTCCACCATTATCTTCAACTAAAAGTAATTGATACCTATTCAATTTGATTTAATTTCCAACACTTCTCAACCTAGAAGAAAGTCTGATGCATTGAATGCAAAGATTAGAGAAGGAACAGTGAATAGTGCTTGACTTTCTAAATAAAAACATAAAACATAAAACATAAAACTTCTTTTGTTTCATCTTCCACCATAATAAAAACATAAAACTTCTTTTGTTTCATCTTCCACCATTATCTTCAACTAAAAGTAATTGATACCTATTCAATTTGATTTAATTTCCAACACTTCTCAACCTAGGAAGAAAGTCTGATGCATTGAATGCAAAGATTAGAGAAAGAACAGTGAATAGTGCTTGACTTTCTAAATAAAAACATAAAACATAAAACATAAAACTTCTTTTGTTTCATCTTCCACCATAATAAAAACATAAAACTTCTTTTGTTTCATCTTCCACCATTATCTTCAACTAAAAGTAATTGATACTTATTCAATTTGATTTAATTTTTTTCTTCTTCTTCAGGACCTGACCCTCCATCTTCTCTTCCCTTTCTAAAGTACCTCTTGTTAAATATCAACTTTTTTGTAACATTCACAGTGTATATCCTACAAACACTTCGAACATCCACAACTTCACCGTTGTTGTTGCAGTGGTTGTGGATGTATCGAACAAGGTTATCAGCTTCTTCAGATCTCTTGTCGTGAAGCCAACCGAGTCTAGCAGGACAAATAACTTCAGAAGCGACGACCCTTCTCATCTTCTTCCACTGATCACCCATGGGTGCAACAGCAACAGATAAGAAGCCATGGCTAGCATACTCGGACCCCATTGTGATGGGCCTAGATGCGAAAATAGCATCATGTTTTTTCAAAAACTCTCTAGCAATCTCAGGGCTGTTGACTGAGATGATATGGGTACTACCAAGACGAATACATAAAATATCAGTGTTCATCTTCTTCATGAGTCCCTCTATCAAACGGAAAGTAGGCTTCTTCGTGAACAATTCGGGGAGGTTGCCAATAATGGGCCACGCCGCCACGGGACGGGGCCAGGAGGGAGTTGATTCTTGGTGGTGGTGATGAACTTGGAGTAGATGAAGAAGATGGAAGCGAGGACGACAAGTGCAATAGCTGGGTAAGTGGAAATGAGGAGAATAACATTTAGACCAGTGGCAGCTACATCTGAAGGGATGAAAGTACCCCATCTGAGACTAGTCAGAAAAGAAGAAGCTGTTGTTGTTGTGTTGTTGTTCTTCATTCTAGTTTCAAACCTACCTTATAATTATTAATAACCCTCCGAAGGACTAGTGCTGGCAGCTGATCGATGTTGTAGAATTATTTATTGTCAGTTACTAACTTGTCAATTTCTTTACGGGTTATTTCCCAAATGGCCTTCAACTTTGTGATTAGCTTCCTGCCTGACCCACTACTTTAGCAAATATTCCTTTATGGCCCTCTTTTTCCGTTATCTTTAACTGTCCGTCACTCTCTCTCCTCCATCTCATTTTCTCTCTCTGCCAAGTCACCTATCACGGCCACATCATCATCTTCTCCGGCAGTGGTCGCCGGCCGACTAAATTTCCGGCCAGCGACCTTCAAATATTAAATTTTTTTTTTATTTTCTCTCTCTTCTCTCTCTAGAATTTTTTTTTCTAGAGATAGAGGAGAGAGAAAATAAAAATAAAAATTTTTTTTTTTTAATATTTAAAGGTCGCCGGCCGGAAATTTGGCCGCCCGGCGACCCCTGCCGGAGAAGATGATGATGTGGCGTGATAGGTGACTTGGCAGAGAGAGTAACAGACAGTTAAAGATAACGGAAAAAAGAGACCATACGGGAATATTTGCTGAAGTAGGGGGCCAAGCAGGAAGCTGGTCACAAAGTTGGGGGCCATTTGGGAAATAACCCTTTCTTTACCTACAACTTGGAAGTACAAGTGAATCAAACACCTTTCTACCGGTTCATCCAGTTTCAAGTTTAATGATTTAATTATCCACATTTTAGTAGTTAATGATTTAATTAAAAAAGAGTTATGAACTTATAACAAATCAATGTTTCTTAATGTTATAATGGTAGAGTAAATAGGATTGACCATTAAAAATGAACTAAAAAATTGAAGCTTAACTATGTGAAGTGAGATTTATGTTTTGTGTTTTAACTTCTCAAATAAATTAAAGTTTGAATGTTACTGTTTCCGAATTCATTTCATTTCATCCAACTGGTATGACAATTTAATTGCACATTTAGGTATAACATTGCAATCCATTTATGAGTTATGATGACGTAGTTTTTCCATAAAAAGTTGAAGTTGAAGTGGTGTTTATATTGTCAACTATTTGAGAAAACTTACTTCATTTAGACAAATTGGTAAATTTTATGTGAGGCGCGTTACCTATCTGAATATAATAAATCGTCTAAGTATGAGTCAAGTTTATTAAATTTATTGGCATCCAACTCAAAAGTAATCAACAATAAGTGCAAAATATCAAAGTATTGCAAAATATATAAAAAAATATATATCTACTAACTGCAAAATATCATGTACGAACAACTTCCTGTACTATATTAGTCATCCATTATTGCTAAGAGTTGATTCCTATTTGGCCCAAAATGTAAAGGGACCTGAAAAATCATATGCTTCCTTACTTAATCAGGAGTTTTTTTTTGTTGAAAGACTTAATCATGAGTTTGGTAGTTCAAAAAGAATAATCCAAGCCTTTTATTTTAGGTGGTGTTTGTTTCCTCTCATTGTCTAAATCTGCCTCATCCAAACCAAATGGACCAAAAATCATGCAAATCATACGAGTCAGACATTATAAGTCGGGCAAAATTAAACATTGTTAAAACTGACTGAAGTCCCAAAATAAATTCCAAAATGGGATTAAGTCATATCTTCCCAGAAAAAGAGATTTTAATCCTTTTATATCCAATATGTGTTTTGTTATATACAACATGAGTTTTGTTTTATACGGAATTCGGTTTTTATATACAAAATGCGTTGTTTATCATACATATGTTAAAATTCATAATCTATTAATAACTCTGATATCAAAAAATATCTTAATAGAGGTGGAGAGAACGAAATAAGATGATGGAGAACAAAATGAGTTTTGTTATATACAAAATGAATTTTGTTATATATGAAATGAGTTATGTTATATGAAAAACACGTTTTGTATTATAATTTTTATTTTGGTTTAGAAACTTGGACTAGATTTTTATTATAATTTTTATTTTGGTTTAGAAACTTGTATTAATATTATGATGGACTAATTGTGGAATTAGATGTAATTTTCTGGCTTATAAACTCAAAAATTATAGTAATTAGTCCCTGTTTTAACCGATATTCGTTCAAACTTTAAAGTTGAATTTCTCATTCATCCGGAATCGGATTCGAGTGATTCTTGGCTCCAAGTTTAAGAATTCGACGAGACGAACGCAATGATGCATTCCGTTTCTGATTTTGACGAGTCGGGTCGAGCCAAAGTCGGCTCCGATTCCAACAGTGTGCTTCTCTTATCATGTTTCCAATTTGTCTTACTGCCACTACCGTTAGGTATTCAACGGATAAACCATGTATTTGTATATAAAAATCAGCCTCCGTAAACTTGTAATCAATAAGAACCTTGTTTCTTTCACATCTCTCCCATACTAGGAGTTCATCTTGCACATACCATGGAGACCCATGTTTCACTTTCTCTCTATTAGTTGTAAGCTCAAATTTTATAAGGTACGAGTTTTCATAGAACTCGTTAATCCATATTTTTCCGATCGTTTTCATGCTACCATTAGTATCCCCTTCAACACATTCATATTCATTGTTCTCCCTGTAATAAACTTCATTCTAAGCTTCTTGTCCCTTCATCCTCTGACTTAGTATCTATATCTCTCAACTTAAAGAATTCCCCTATAATCTCTTCCCATTAAGTTCCCCATTAGGGCAACCAAGTTTGGGTTATCTACTACAGAGGCCGAGTATATGGTTATGGTCGAGGGTATGAAGGAAGCATTGTGGTTGTGGGGTCTTCTGGATGATCTAGGGATTAAGCAGGAGTGCATAGAGGTATGGTGTGATAGTCAAAGTGCGATTCACTTGGCGAAGAATCAGGTTCATCATGCTCGTACTAAGCATATCGATGTCAGGTATCACTTTGTACGAGATGTCATAGAGGAAGGTGATATTTCTCTCATGAAGGTACACACAGATGAGAATCCCACGGACATGTTGACTAAAGTGGTGACTGACGTGTTAAGTTGCCCGAAAGGGGGTAATGGCGACAAGGTAATCTTTATGTGAAGGGTTGGTAGAACTACGGTAGGCTTGATACTATAAAAGGGTACGTAGGCAGCCATGGTCACATGGTGCAGTCGGATGAAGCTACAAGAAGCAGATATATCTTCAAGGAGTATCCTGGTGTTGGTCCAAAATTTGAAGTGTATCAAATTCTGTACGAGGTGGAGAATTGTAAGAGGGCAGTTTCCCAAAAGTGGAGATAGCATGGCTTGTGGCGGTTTAGGCTTGGATGGCGGTTTCAATTTGGATTTCCAATTTGTGTTTGGTTTCCAATTTGTAGCTGTAGGCAGTTTGAGTATGGCTTGTGGCGGCAATTTAAGTTTCTAAATTGTCGGCTTATAATAATATATAAATAGGGGAGCCAATCAATAAATCATCAACAACAAACACAACAACTCTTCTTTAGAGAGAGCTAGAAAGAGAGCGAGTGGGAGAAAATTTTTATTCATAATTTGGAGCGGTGTTTAATTTCTCGGTTGTCCAAGATCTAGTATAGAAGGTTCATTCCTATACGGTACCATCTTGCGACGAACTTGCGGGTTGTGTGAGTCGTCTTCATCTATCCTTCAATAAAGGTTTCTTGTTCGCCCGAGGCCGTCTTCATCTAACCTCGTTAATTATGTTCGCATATTTAGTTTTGGCATAACTTTTCGATTAATTTCATAATCGGATAGGTACGATAGCTTCCGCGACTTTTTGTACTAACAATTGGTACCAGAGTCTTGTTGAGATTGAACGAAAAGAAGATGGGATCGAGAAGTGGTACGGTCAAAGCAGGGAAATATGAGATAGAGAAGTTCAATGGGAAAAACGATTTTTCTTATTGGCGGATGCAGATGAAAAATCTGTTAATCGCGCAGAAATTACACAAGACGTTGACGGGAAAGTGATGTGGCGTTAAAATGTCACATTTGGATCGCTTAACTTCGATGAGTTAGTTCTTTTCAAGTTTTATTTCTAATAATTTATGTATTTTTCTTGTTAGGAAGCTTATTTGGAGTTTGGCAATACATTCGGAATAAAACGAAGCAATTCGTCACATTTTCGTCTCCTGTGAAAGAGACCGGAAGGAAAGAGCACCAGGGGTATTTTGGTCATTTTGAGAAAATCAGAGGTTAGATGGAAAGTGGAGTCAATGGTGAGTCCGATGGTGAAGACGGAAGTCGAATCGGTGGTCGGCCGGAAAAATTATGGAACAAAGAAGCCGAAGGACAATTTTGTCTTTTCTGAAAATTAGATGAAGTAGAGACAATTATGAAGGCACCCCTTGATTTCTAAATGGAACTCAAAACCCAAAGCCCAAGGGTCCAAGGAAGAAGACCAAAGAGACATTTTATGAGCACCCCCACATAAAGGGCCCAAGTCAACTTATGACCAAGTATAGGGTTTAGTTGTAAAAGAAAAAAAGGGAGACTTGGTCAGATTTTGTAACACCCCTATTTTCTTGATATACCAAATTGGGTGGAAATAATAAAAGTCTAGGTCAGTTTTGTTTAGATGAAATACTGGTGGGTTTAAAAACCCTATTTCTCTTCACTTTTGAGGAAACCCTATAGAAAAGAAAGAGGGTGCAGCCGCTCCTTAGTGAAGGGATGAGGAATAAAGAAGAAAAGTGATGGAAATAGAGTTCTCTAGTGAGAGAACAAGCCATGGTTGTGGTCTTAAAGTCATCTAAGGCGAAAAGAGGTAGATTTTCTATCTCCTAATTTTTTTGTAGGCTCTTTAAATTTATTCCATGATAGGTATAGTATTGTTAATCACATGAAAGAACGATTAAATGGCTTAGAGACTAGTTTTATCTAGAATTTCATAAAACATATAGAGAGGACAGTATTTCGGTTTAAATTCAACTTACATCTGGTATTGATATATGAAAAATCTCGGTATGATTATTATATGTTTAGAAAGGTCTGTTTGTCTACTTTCTATTAGTTCAAACGGTTCGTTAATCCGAGTTCCGAGTGAAGAGTTACGATAGTTTTCGTACAAGGTGTCAGAACAGTGTCTACTGCACGTTGGTTTATATTAAAATTGAATCTGGTGTAGATATATAATGAATCTAAGTGTGACTTTTATATGGTTGGAAAGGTCTCTTCGTCTACTTTCTAGTAGTTTAAACGGTTTGTTAATACGAGTTCCGAGTGAAGAGTTACGATCGTTTTTATACAAGGTGTCAGAACAGTGTCTACTGCACGTTGGTTTATATTAAAATTGAATCTATTGTAGATATATAATGAATCTAAGTGTTATTATTATATGGTTAGAAAGGTCTGTTTGTCTACTTTTTAGTAGTTCAAACGGTTCATTAATCCGATTTTCGAGTGAGAAGTTATGATTGTTTTCGTACAAGGTGTCTGAACAGTCTCCGATGGACGAATTTATTGAGATAATTCACATGGTTTCTGTTCTTTAGGCAATGTATCTCCTAGGTAGATACCTTCTAGTGGTGAGTCTATGTTCGTTAATTATTATTTTTATTTGCTTGTTTGAGATTGCGATCCACGTGAGGATCTACAATGAGCATCATCCCTTCTGACTTGTCATGTGTTGTTGACTTGAATTGTTTGGTGAGCTTTTTTTGTAATTCTTGATAAGAGTCAATGTTTATTGTGTATTGGTCTGAGATACCTGAACGAGAGTTTGATGATTGTGTCTTTCGACATAATGTGTTTGTCGACGTACATGTCAAGTTTGTGGTTATAAAGGTTTACCTTAGTTAAAGGCATGATATTTTCTATCTGCTGAAAAAAAAAGGAAAGATCGTTGTATTATCAGGGTTAGTATTAGATTAAAATATGAGAACCGGAAAACCTAATAATTAATTAAATGACATAAATTATTAGTTTCGAGAGGGATTGGATAAATCTGATATATTATGTTAGTATTCACCGTTAAATTTCAGATAATGCCAATAATGAATATGAATGCAATGCTTCCTTGATTGGGGATTGAGCTTGCCTACCCGAGACTTAGGTTTGAGGAAATCTACTGCAGTTGGGTTTTAACCCAACTATTTTGTTTTTCAGGTATTGATTGTGCACTCATGGTAGGTGTTGCTCGTGGATCCAGTTTGAAGGTCTCAAATCTTCAATTTCAAGGCGGTTAGCTTGAGATTTGGGATTTGGGGCGCTACAGATTTCATCTTCCCTATCATTGAAAAATTAGAAATTAAGATTTGAAAAAGATTAGGGTTTTGGTGTGGAGGAAAGGAAGGGAGAGAAAGGAAGGGTAGCCGCCGGCCAAAGCTTGGCCGGCACAGCTGGAGTTCGGGACAACAAGTTAGCCGGAACCGAAGCTGCTCGGAACTCCATTGAAGCTGCTCGGGTTCATCACCAGCAATCACGGGAAGCAGCTCGGAAGCTCAACAACAACTCGGCCGGCTCAGGTTGCTTCGCACGAGAGCAAGGGACCTTATAGCAGCAGCACGGGACGGAACTTGGTTTGGCCGAAATTAAATTAGATCTGGCCGGGCTCGGTTGTGGTACTTCCGGCCATTATTCTTGCCGGAAAACTTAGGGTTCTCGGTTGAGCTTGTATTCCCATGTTTTCCTTGTGTTTGATTGAGTTTTTGAGTTAGAAATCTTAGAGAGAGAAAGCTTAAGTGAAGCTTTCATGGTGGATTTTTAGTTTGGAGGAAGAAGAAGGTACTGTTACTAAGGGAAACCCTAGTTTTCACTGAGGGGACACCTAATCTGCTCTGTTAAGGAGAAATCAGGATATTGCTAGGGGGAGATTGGCAGCACATACATATTCATATTTTCCAACTATCCTAGCCTCGCGCCATCATCGAAAAAGGGGGATTTCAATCTTAATTTTTGTCTTACTTTATCTTCTTACTTTTATTATTCGTATCGCCATGTCTAGCTAGCTTTTGTAGTCGGATACTCGTGAAACATGTTTTGATGCGACAAAAGAGTTTTATTGCTTTTAATGATAAAATCTTCCGGATTTTTAGACCGTTCATGGACTGGAATCTGAGTTAAACCAAGAGTTCGTTGACCAATCCAAGTAAATGGGTGAAGTTAACTAATTTTTCATGCTTATAGATCATTAGTACTAGTCACTATCGATTTTGTGGATCGAAGTATCCCCTCTCATTCGATTCTTGCTCGACTCTTCCCGAATCTCTCACCTTTAGTTTAGTTAGCCTTATTTGTTTATTTATTTGAAATCAATCCAAAAATCCAACTTATTATCTTTTCGTTTTTAGTCTGAGTTAGTGACTGACACTTAAACTGGTGGATTAGACTCTTTCGGTATTCGTATTACCTTCCTATCTTCGTGGATCAATCCCGGTCTTACCGGGTTATTACTTGATGCCCGTATACTTGCGGGTGGAGACCTATTTAGGAAACTTTCTAGGCCTATCAGAAAGAAATCATGAGATATGTCTGATGAGGATTGGGAAGAGTTAAATCTCGAAGCACGGGCAACCATTATGTTGTGTCTTGAGAGGGACGTGGCGTTCCTAGTAGACGAAGAAACAACGGCGACAAGTGTGTGGTTAAAGCTAGAAAACAATTTCATGACGAAAAGTTTAACGAATCGGGTCTACTTAGAATCTAAATTATTCACATGCAGAATGGAAGAGGGTTCTTCTATTCAGGAATATGTGAATAGGTTTGATAGGATTATCTCAGATTTGAAGGATATTGATGTTAAGGTTGAGGATGAGGACTAAGCCCTCATATTGTTAGTTTCATTACCTAAATCTTATGAGAACCTTGTTCAAATTTTGATGCTTGTTGGTGATAGTCTAAGCATGGAATAGACGAGAAATTCGTTATTAGCGGATAACCTTCGTAAGGTTGCTACTAGCAGTATGGCGTCGGGTGGAGTAGACAAGGAACAAGCACAAGGGTTGTTTGCAACGAGGGGGAGGAGTAATGAAAGTGGAAAGGCAAAGGGCGGGAAATCTAGATCCAAATCTAGAGGCTCTATAAAGAAAACGTGCTTTAGTTGTGGTGAGCTTGGCCACTTTAAAGCGGTTTGTCCAAAGAGAAAGTTGAAGCAAAAGAACGAAGGCTACAAGGAGAAACCAGAGATGCAAGAGGCAGGATATGTGTCAGAAGACCCTGACGAATGTTTCTCGGTGACAAAGGTGTCTGAGAAGATCTCCGATAAGTGGATGCTTGATTCAGGGGCGTCACACCACATGTGTCCAAATAGGAAGTGATTTACAACCTATAGGAGTATAGATGGTGGTACAGTTATAATGAGCAATAATAATACATGTAAAACTGTGGGACTTGGAACAATACGTATCAAGATGCACGATGGAGTGGTGAGAACATTGACATACGTAAGACACATTCCCGATTTCCGGAAAAATCTAATCTCGGTGTGTTAGAGCGGAGCGGCTGTAAGATAATTATAGAGAATGGCTCCATAAAAGTCGTTAAGGATTCTTCGGTGGTAATGAGTTACGGTAATTTATACAAACTTTTGGGGACAACAATTACGGGAGATGTAGCAGTAGGAATCAGTGGAAGGGATCCAACGACTTGTACGAGGCTTTGGCATATGCGCCTTGGGCATATGTCGGAAAAGGGCTATCTTTGATGTGCGGGAAAGGCTTGTTGAAGGACATGAAGAAGCCTTGCATGGAGTTTTGTAAGCATTGTGTGTTCGGAAAGGCACACAGGGTAACGTTTTATTCAAGCAAGCACAAGAGCAAAGAGGTATTAGACTATACATACCGATGTCTGGGAACCGGAAAAGTTTGCTTCCAAGGGTGGTTCTAGCTATTTTGTTACATTCGTTGATAATCATTCAAGATTTGTCTGGATTTATTTTCTGAAGCATAAGAATGAGGTAATCAACACGTTCCTGGTGTCGAAAGCAATGGTTGAGAACAAAACTGGTCGAAAGCTGAAGACGTTAAGATCGGATAATGGGACCGATTACACGAATGAGAAATTTAAGGAGTTTTGTAATCAGGAAGGCATTGTGAGGCACTGGACAGTAGTAAACACACCTCAGCAGAATGGAGTCGCAGAGAGATTGAACCGTACACTACTTGAGAAGGCTAGATGTATGCGCTCCAATTCGCAGTTAGGCGTAGAATGGTGGGCAAAATCTGTTGCTACAACTTGTTATGTTGTGAACAGGTCTCCACATTCTTCTTCAGATGAAAGACATGGGCGCTACTAAGAAGATACTGGGAATGGAGATTAAGAGAGAGCGGTCAAGTAAGAAACTGTACTTAAATCGGAAAGGTTAATACCTCCAAGACCCATTTTTTTTTTAAAATAAACCCAAATCAAGCCCAATTTCGGATCCCTAGAAGCATTTTCCCATCTCTAGGTAGGAACCCATTAATTTTGGTAAACCCTATCCTACCCTTTATATATAAACTCAACATTTTTCCTCATTCTTTCTTTTATAAGTGCAGATTTAGTTTCCCTCTCTTTCATTTTCCTACCATGTTCTCTCCCTCCTCTCTCTGCTCTCTATCTCTCCTTAAGACTTCGATTTTCTTTCCTTCTCCAAACTTTCCTACCATTATTCTCTCTCACCTCTCTCTCTCCTTAACAGCAACAAACCTCATCATCTTTTTACCGGAACTTACCTCGACCGAGAGAGAATCAGGTGATTGTTTCTTATCTTCATCTCTTTTCCATTTTTTTTGTTCAACCTTTCTCTCTCTAGATTCTTTTTCATCTTTATTGCACCTTCCTTTCATACTATCATCTTCATTGAACCTTCATCATCTTTATCATCAAAACCATTTTTTGTTCATCAACACCATTTTTTGTTCATTGATGGGCCTAGAAAGGTTACCCTAAATAGGTCTACACTCGCAAGTGCACGAGTGTCAAGTTGTAATAATTTCCGGTAAGACCGGTTCGTTCCTCAGAGACTAAGTGAAATCTATTCTAAAACTAGGAAGTAATAAGATTTTTCAATGATTTGGTTTTGGTTTTGAAATGAATAAAATATTAAAATAAAACGACGGAAATAAAATACAAATGATACAAGGAACTCAAATGGGGGGAGAGCCTAGGGTTTTCTGAATCCGTTCTCCTAACAATTCTAACGACAATTTATTTGGATTTAATTAGCGAATTTTATATATCACTCAGATTCTAGTCCATGAATGGTCTAAAAATCCGGAAGATTTTATCATGAAAAGCAATAAAAATATTAATAAATCATGTCGATAAAATTACTTATGAAGAACTTCATCTAAAACCCTAGATAGAGAATTAGTTACTCATGGACATTAAATAAAAGAAATTGAAAAATAAAGTAAAGAGAGGGAGAAGAAAACTTAACTTTTTCGCTATTTCAGAACCAAATAGGTCCTTAGGGAAAGATTTTCCTTCAGTTTTCCCAAAATTCTGCCAAACAGACCCTTAGGGAAAATTATTTTCTCGTCTTCCCGGAAACGATTTCCAGGTGAGAAAATAATTTTCCTTCCCTGGTTTTTCTTCTCCTTCTCTGTTTTCTCTTATTTCTCTTTCCAGACTTCTCTCTTTCTCTCTCTAAATAAGCTATGAACTCTCTATAATATGTATAACCGAATGATGATAAATAAAGAAGAAGAAGAAGATGATAATGGATTTATAAATTTGATTCAGTCTTTCTCTCTCTACAATATCTCTCTCTCTCTCTCTCTCTCTCTCTCTCTCAACTCTTTCTATCTAACTCTCTCTTTCTCACTAAGAGAAGAATCAGAAGAAGAAACAGAAAACAGTAAACTCAAATTCCTTCTCTCTCTCTAAACCTCTTTCTACTTCTTTTGTCGTCAGATGACCTAACACCGAGAGCTCTTTACATCACTCTCTCTCTAATATAGTCGGTTTTGGTTGAGCTACCAGAGGAAGACTCTCCAGTCGAGATGGTGATTGTTTTCGACCCCAAACCGAGATGTTAATAACTCTGTCCTCTCTCCCTTTTATACCAACCGAAGAGAAAGATTATAGCTGAGAACCTCTTCTATGATAGTAAAGAATCTTTCATTATCAGATAAAATCAAACTAAGCCGAGGAGAACCATCTCTCTAATATTTCTGTTTCTTGATTTATCTCTCTGTCGATTTCTAATATCTCTTCAATTTTCTATAACTTTTCTTGCTTTGAAAAATACTCCAACCATCTTTTCCTTTCATGGTTGTAGAGAGAAGATATTCTTCCTTTACTGTAGTATATAATATCCTTTATATGTAATGGCTATGTTGAGATGAAAAAAATCAAAAAGGAAGGTAACGAACTGTAGTATATAATATCCTTCCTTTACTGTTAGTATATAATATCCTTTACCCAAATGTGCTGCCCCTTTTTCTAGTAACAAGGGTTGATATGCTGCTTCTCAAAGTAGCCAGAAAAATATGCCAAAACATCTCAAAGACACGGGATGAAGAAAAGTGAGTGTCAGCCGTTAGATACGAGAGGTGTCACTCGGGTGCGTGGTAATATCTTGCGCTCAGTTGTAACAAATCGAAGATCTCTGAAATCACTCAAGTACCACCGTACCTGACCCAAGATAGCCCGAACCCCATCTAAGCCGTTAGATCTTCCTCCACTTACACGCCACGTGCCTCTACATGCTCTTTAATCAACCGACTTGGACCAAAACTTTGACTCGCTCTATCTTTCTCGTCAGGACTCCGATTTAACTTCCGTTTTCGCCATTAGGTTCATCTTGGACTCTACTTTCACATGAGCACTTATATTGACCAGAATACCCTTGTCATTAAAATGACCAAAATGCCCCTTAAGTATATCTTGATCACATGTTTCCGCATCGAACTCCGTAAACGAGACCTGAGAAAGAAAATCAACCAAATCATCAGAGTAACCGCTCGAACTGGACCAACTAACCCGAGTTAAGAGATTCAGATGAGACATTTTCATGTCCCATCATTCATCTTCACCATCTTTATCATCAACATCATTTTGTGTTCATCTTTATCATCAACACCATGTTTTGTTCATTGAACCTTTTTTGTTTTTAATTTCTTTTCCATTTTTTTCTTTAAACTTTCTCTCTGAAATTTCGTTTCTTCAGATTTCATGTTTCAATTTCCTTTTTCTGATTTCATGTTTTCTGTTTTCATGATATTTGTTTGGTTTTTAAACTCATCTTTCGTTACACACCAAGTTATGTCCTAAGCAAAACCTAATATGTTTTTGTGTGTCTCGTTTAAACACATTACTTTTCTTTATATTATTTTAGGAACACAGAAAGTTACTCTTTGTTTTGCATAAATTTCAGGAAACATATTTTCACTTCTACAAACACAAACTTTTTTGTTCAGATGTTTTTTTGCTTTCGGAAGCATATATTGTTGTGTTAAGAAGTAGAAAATATTCAGTGGGGTTTTCACTTAAAAATTCTTCCTTTTAAGAACATTATATTTGAATCATGATGCATAAAATTTGTCTTTGTCACTTAGTTAGGTTTTGTCTTTGCATAACCACAGTTTCAGAAACATAAAGTTATGTGTTTTCAGAATATATATTAATTTGAAGACACTTTTTTACAGCATTTGCATATGAAGGTTGACCTACACACATATCAGGCACCATTGAGGGACCAACCACTAATATCTGGGGCCCTGTGTTTACTCATATTGGTTAAATATTTGATGGAGGAGTGAAAGGCTTTCGAGATTCTCTTGGAAGATATGCAATAGCTACTAAAATACCTTCAAATATATAAAAAACAAACAATAAGACGCAAGTTAAGTGCATTTTCTTTCTGCCTTGTGCATATAACAGTTTGTTATCGAAATTCATAAATCAATAGACATTTTTGATATGTTTTCAATTTCTCTCTAGAAATTACGTTTTTAGCATATTTTGTTTTTTATTAAACAAATTGACTGGTGTGTTAAGCATTTTAAAATATGTAGTGAGTGTCACGTTTAAACACTTTACTTTTCTGTATAATTTGAAGCAACACAGAAAGTTACTTCTTTGTTTTGCATAAATATCATGAAACATGTATTCACAAATCCGAACACAAATATGTTTGTTTAGATGCTTTTTTACTTTTCGTAACATATCTCGTTGTGTTAAAAACAATAAAAAAATTTGTGGATTTTTCACTAAAAAATTCTTCTTTTAATAACACTAGGGTATATCCGTGCCCTAGGGCACGGACACAAATTTGACAAAATTTTAACCCTAATTTTACCCGACTTTTCACATTTAATGTTGGTATATTCTGGATACCCTAATTTTTTGATATTATTTTCTTAAATTATTTTATTTAGAAAGATTTTAATTCCTTTTTTAAGCCTTCAAATATCTTTTGTTTCCTTTTTTCTTAGGTTAGTTATTTTTTTCTAAGGGTACGGTTATTTTTTTTCTTAAAATTGGTTATTTTATTTCTACAAAGGACACCTCATGGTACTACTTATCTTTCAGGGGCTTCCTTTTCATCGATAGTAAAAGGGATGAAAAAAATACAAATTCTTCTTCATCAGCCCTCGAGCCAGGAATGAGGAGTGGATGTCAAAGATTTATTAACGGTTGCAAGCTGGCATTCAGGTTCCTCTACCTTTAGAAGGGAACTCTTTCTCTTCTCAAGAAAATAAAATCCAAGTATTCTAAAACCTCATTTTTTCGTCCCACGTATCCGACCAACAAAAACCTAGCAGAAGTCAACCTGTTTTCGATTTTTCATGAGAAGAAAATAAAATCCAAGTATTCTAAAACCTCATTTTTTTCGTTTCAATTAAATGTGGATGTTTAATTCTTAAAAGATATGCATGAATCTTAGCTAGTGTGCCCTAGGGTATATCCCGTGCCCTAGGGCACGGACAATTGTATCAATCAAATGTTACGAAATTATTATATTTTATTGGGATAGAGAGATTTTTATTAGTTATTATATTTTTGTATTACTTTTTTGTTTCTTTTCTCTTAAATTAGTTATTATTCTATTGAGAGAGAGAAAGAAAGAGAGAGAGCTTTCAATTTCTTTTTTCAACCCTTGAAATTTGTTTTGTTTCTTTATTTCTTAAATTAGTTATTTTATTTTTAAGAAGGAAACAATTATTGTTTTTTTAAATAGGTAACTTTATTTCTATGAAGGACTATATTTGAAATTTTGAGAAGGGCTTCTAGACTATATCCTTTATTAAAAGAAGATGTTTGTCCCAGTCATCATTTTCCCTTCTGTTTTATTATATAGATACTAGTTATAGCCCGTGCCCTTAGGGCACGGACAATTGTGTCTTGCAAATCACAGAAAGTCAATGATTTTCGACCTATGATACGAAGTACATCACATTTACAAACAATAAGACACAAAAAACATTGGCGAACATAAGATCATAAATTAAAAATTAAAAATTAAAAATTAAAAATAAGTTAATAGTGTTTAATTCAAAAAAGTCTGAAATCGATAATTAGTTTTGGAAACAGCATAAAAATTAACAGAAGTTTTGAGGTCGTATAATGAAAATAAAAATCCATTTGACTTTTATAAGAGGTAATTCGAATTGTTCAAAAAAATTGATAAACATTTCATTTTTATTGAAATCTAAAGAAGAAATCAAGAGAAAATTTATAACAAAGAAAATCCCGTTAAAAAATTACTGGCAAAGATATATATATGCGTATCTATCTGTTTACATAATTTGTAAAGTCTTGTTTAAAGATTATAAGACTACCACCTAATTGGCTCTTAATCATCTCAATTTTTTTTTGAAAAGTAAAAAAGATAATAGATTTAAATTGTAAAATCAGAGAAAGAATAACAACTAACTCTTCAAAATAGTGATTTTCAAATCTAGTAGAAACGATACAAAAAGATTGAAAATCAAAACTTTAATAAAAAAAATAATTAATTCTTCACTTTAGAAAGATTAACATAGAAATCGAAAATAAAGTAGATCGATAGAGAAAGAGATACATGTAGAGAGAATGAGATTTACCATACAACAATTGTATTGTATTTACAATTAAATATTTCAGTAAACTTATGGAGAATACACAATATTAATAAAAGATCTATATATACTGAATTTTATATATTAATCATACATTACTAATTACATATTAACAAAATTAAGAAAAGCTAATACTAAATCAACTAAGAAAAACTAATGTTGAACCATCGACAAAAATTTCTTCTACTAACAAATGAGGAATTTGGTAAGAAAGAGGGAGATAGAAGTGTAAGAAAGAAAGACAGTAGGAGGAAACTATATATAAAGAAAGGATTGGGAGATAAAATTCATTAATCTTCTTCTTTTATAACTGAAAGACAATTATTTTTTGGAAAATTATGGGGATAGAGAGGTTATGAGGGAGAAATCAAGGGTTAAGATTTTAGGAGATTTTAGGATTAAGATCTAAGGGTTATGTTTTCATAACCTAAAATACAATTAATATTGAAAAAGTTATGGAGATAATAAATTGTGAAAATGGTCATTAGTATAAAATTAATCTGACATTAATTTTATGATGGTGGTTATAATTTGAGATAAGAATTAATGGTTGAGATTTAACTGTGGGAACTGAATGGTTAAAATTTATCATGGGTTTGTATAATAGATTTAGTGAGTGGGTGAACGAATTGTATTTTTTTTTAGGTAGGTAAAAGATCTAATGGCTAATATTTGAGAAAAAACACAACCGACGGTTAGATTTATCTTTTGGTTTGTCCCAGTCAGCAAAAAACATTGCGTTTTATATAATAGACTAGGTAAGACCCGTGCCTACGGCACGGTGGATTCCGTTGAATATTTTATACATCATAAAATAGTTGACTACTCGTTATGAAAATAAATGACCTTTAAGTTGCAAAAATAGAATTTCGGTTACAACTGTTAGATCCCCCTTTAAAAGAATAACATTGACTTCTACCTCCAACACTTTCAATATCTAGAACACCTTGCCCAAGGCATCTACTGGTGAATTTCCGAGGTTGATCCAATCTCTTTACAAGAGGCCTAACCTGACGGAATAAAAATCAAGAAATTCATTGAAATCAAGAAAATTTTGACCATTCTAAACTAATAATTTTGTTGAATAGTTGTTCTTACCTACAAGTGAAAATCTCCTTGTTATAGGAATGAAAATATCAAGAATTATAAACACCCGACCCAAATGAGTTAAAAGATAAGAAATTATTAAGATTGGACAAATCATTATTTAAGGATACAACAAATTTCAAAATCCAAGATGGTTCAATAATCACTTGGAAGTAAAATATTTGAACCATAACATTTTATCATACCATCTTATGCACATAGTTATACATGATGTTCATGTTTCTTAACCTAAAAATAAGAGTCTTAACTAAAGTTTAGTCCACGTTCTTAGAAACTCCATAACTTTATAGCCAAGTATGTTAATACAAAACCACAAACCATCAAATACCCTATTATGTATAATACTCACAAATCACATACCTTTATTATTCTTTTATCGGTTTTCCCTCTACCAGCATATATTGAAACCAAAATAGGAAGAAAAGAAGATTTGAGATCAATTGAAATGTGAATTTTGAGTTGACAAAAAAATTCTTTCAATTATTCTTACAATCTTATGAAGTGTGTAACTCCTTCACACAATAGATACATCAAACTCTGCGAAGACAATCACAAATTTGAGAAAGTGTCTGGTCAAGAAAACTTGTATAGAATTTCTAACCGCCGTTGAATATATTGGTGAAAAGGATGAAGTTCACCTGTTATCATGAAAAGATAAATACTCAAATTAGAGAGAACTAAAGATGGTCAAGTTGAAGAACATAGATACAAACCTTCAAGTTGTTAGAAAGAAAAATAGATACGAAATATATTAATAAATCTCTCCAGACGAAATTATTAGATAAGATAAAAGTGAGGATTTTAACTAACTATTCAGAACCAAATCTTCTTTAATTCGTAATTCAGGATAGATAGTGGTGTACTTACATACAGTAGTCTTTTAGGAAGAGCTTACCAAAACAATATTTAGAGACTCAAAAGATATAGAGAGGACCTACTGCCCTGAGACCAATATCCAGAAATTTTGATAAATCAAAAGAAAGAACTCAACCATGCAATTATAGAGAAGATAACGTCTTGAGCACAAGAGTCGTGGACAGTTGTGAGTATTAATGCTTAATTTTAATTTAGCAAGTCTTATAACTGAGAAGATGAGTAAAAGACAAGATTTAAAGGATAGGGTTTGTGTCAAACGGAGAGCTACAAAAATGGTCATTAGTATCGAATTAATTGGAAGAATTTTAACTCCCAAGACACCATTAAACTCCCACATTATTTTAGGTAATTAGTGTTGTAATTAGATATATGGATCTAAATACCACAATTGAAGATAAATCGAGATGGACGACTATGATATCATGGGTGAACGAAGTTTGTACAATAGATTTTAATGAGAGAGTGAACGAATTTTCATTTTCTTCGATAGGTAATAGATCTAATGGCTAAAATTTAACAAAAAGCACAACGAACGGCTAGATTTTTCTTTTTCTTTGTCCTAGTCATAACCCGTGCCTCCGGTACGGACGCTTCTGTTTATAATCCTACGGTCACCAAAAGACCTTCGCGTAAGTTGAACCATCAAAAATAGTGTACAATCTAAAAAATCACCTAAGTATTAGATTGCTATATTCAAACAAAAAAAATTTGAATTGCTTACTACCATTATACAATTAAAAAAATTATAAAAACTATAAAATTTGTGACAATTGTTATCAGATAGTCTTCAGCAATTTCCCCTGATTTAATTCTTAAATTCTTACGAAAATCTGCAAATTTTAATGGACAAAGAAATTAGAATTTCAAAAAGATAAAATTGGTAAGAACAATTAAATGAATTTTAGAGCGAGACCTCAACCTCCAAAAATTAAATTGATTGGAAATTGGAACAAATAAGTTGTGCGTCATTTTATTTTCTTCATTGCAATTTCTTTAGCTTCTCTATGTCATAAGAAAAACCTTTTTAATCACTCCAACAAAAATAAATAAAGTAAACAGATAAACCCCTAAAGATATGGAATAAAAAAAACTGTGAAATTCAGTGGCAAAAGCTAATTTAGAGATATTTACTTAAAAGAAAAAAAAAAGTTGGTTTGTAACTCCCTAGAAAAAGAAAATTTCGTAAAATATGTTTCCTAAACACTGAAAATCTTTTCCCCTTTCCCATCTCTTTGTGTAGAATAACCCGTAAGTATGGAGCAGTGTCTTCACTAATTCACCAAATAAGAAAAAAGTAGAATTCAAATCTCCACATTGATTTTGTCAATGTTCAATAAGAGGATTCTGAAGATAAACCACAACATGTGAGTTCATATTTAAGTAAACCCCTCTTTTAAATAAAATGAAGAAAAGAAAAATGAAGACTTACATGATAAAAATTTGTTGTTCTCTTTCTTTCAATTTGAAGAGGCACACATTTTTTTTTTCTTTTAGGCATTCCTACAAACACTTAAGATTTAAGTTTTTCCACATGAAATATTCACCATAATTGTAGTATGAAGATTTGTTAATTTTTACCTTGAATGTCCACCTTGGTTGTTAATTCTTACCTCAAATCCACCTTGGCCTTCTCCATGTTTAGTTAGAGGAATCTAAAGATTAGCCGGTATTTAAAGAGAAGGAAGAAAAGAAACGTTTGCATGTGAAAGAGTGATTAGGGAGAGAGATAGGTAGGATTGTAGGAAGACTCTTAACCGCCCTCTTTATTCTTTGAAAAAAAAAAAACAACCCTCTTTATTATTTAATGGTATTCAATTTCATTTCATGAGAGTCAAATTAAGGAGAGAGTTGAACCATTGCCTCAATAGCCCTCTTTATTCTTTGAAAAAACAACGGCTACCTTTATTATTTAATGGTATTCAATTTCATTTCATGAGGTGCATTGATATTAGTATTTCACGAGGGTGAACAAAGTTATGTTGCATTGAGTGGGTGAACTAAATAATTTTTTTTATAGGTAGGTAATAGAGGAATCTAAAGATAAGTCGGTATTTAAAGAGAATGAAGAAAAGAAACGTTTGCATGTGAAAGAGTGATTAGGGAGAGAGATAGGTAAGATGTAGGAAGACTCTTAACCGCCCTCTTTATTCTTTGAAAAAAAAAACAACCCTCTTTATTATTTAATGGTATTCAATTTCATTTCATGAGAGCCAAATTAAGGAGAGAGTTGAACCATTGCCTTAATAGCCCTCTTTAATCTTTGAAAAAAAAAACTCTCACCTTTATTATTTAATGGTATTCAATTTCATTTCATGAGGTGCATTGATATTAGTATTTCACGAGGGTGAACAAAGTTATGTTGCATTGAGTGGGTGAACTAAATATTTTTTTTATAGGTAGGTAATAGAGGAATCTAAAGATAAGCCGGTATTTAAAGAGAATGAAGAAAAGAAACGTTTGCATGTGAAAGAGTGATTAGGGAGAGAGATAGGTAGGATTGTAGGAAGACTCTTAACCGCCCTCTTTATTCTTTGAAAAAAAAACAACCCTCTTTAATCTTTGAAAAAAAACACTGCCACCTTTATTATTTAATGGTATTCAATTTCATTTCATGAGGTGCATTGATATTAGTATTTCACGAGGGTGAACAAAGTTATGCTGCATTGAGTGGGTGAACTAAATATTTTTTTTACAGGTAGGTAATAGATCTAGTGGCCTAGATTTAACAAAAAAAAAACCAACGAACGACCGAATTTGTCTTTTGACTTGTCCTAGTCAGCAAAAAACTTTGCGTTTTATATAATAGATGTTGGCGTCATATATAATTGTATTCTTAACAACATATATAATGTATTAGTTAAAATTTTATTTGTTCGTTATCGGATTTGTTAAATACAAAGGATAATATGCATAACATTTTAATTTTTGTAAAGGACAAATAAAAAATGCTTTAGTCTTAACATTTATGTCGAAAACAAAACAAAAAATGCGGAAACCATTTATTTTTTCACAAGACAAATCGAAAAATGTTGTAGCCAAAATGTTTGTGTCAGTTTGTCTATAAGTAATGCAAAAGAAAAAATGCGAAATATTTTGGCAAAACAATGTCTAAGCAAAAACGAATTTGTTCAGAAATTTACAAATTGTTGAGACAAACTAAGATTTGTTCAGAAATTTACAAAATTGTTGAGAGCAAACCAAGAATTGTTCAGAAATGTTTAAAATTGTTTTTTGACGTTGATTTGGGCGGAAAATTTCATTTTGAAGGGTAAAATTGTATTTTTACCTACTGGGGTTTTTCCTCATTTTTATTTAGTATTGGACCTGATTCTCTTTAACTTCCCCATTTTGGGCCTTATAATTACCGCCCCTTCTGGAAATAACTACAACTCACGCACTATATAACTTACCGATGATGAGTATTTTTCTTTTGGTTTGCCTCTTATTTCATTTTTTTTCTTAGTTGTTTGGTTTTTTTAGGCTCTCATATTTGTTTTCTTGCCAAGTTGTTAAACATATTTTAGGTTTAAGCTAATCTTCACATGTAAATCATTTCTAGAAGGATAAAGTGGTGGCTCACAATTTTTAAACATATCAAGAGTGGTGCGATTCTTATTTGAATGTTTAAGTGTGGATTCCTATTTGAATGTTTAATTTAGGTGGTGTTCTTTCCTCTCTTTTTCTTTATGTACATGTACTCTAACCTTCAAGATTTATTTTGATTTGGATTTGTGATTAATATTTACCTTTTTATGTTTTTATATGAGAATGACAATTAATTGACAACAAGTCAGAGAAAACTGAAGAAAAAGAAATTGGAAGATTGACAACCAAGTCAGAGGAAAATAAAAAAAAGAACTGGAAGATCCGTTGTTGTTTTTTGTTTTACTTTTTTTTGCTTTTTTTTTCTGTTCTATTTCATTTACCATTCTTTTTTACTTTGTTAGTCTGCAATTCATATTATCTTCTCTTTATTTTCTCTTTGTTGTAATATCCATGAAGTTTGAATGGTGTAATTATCTGATCATCTATTGTCATTTCTCTAAAACTCATTCACATAATCTTATAAATGTCTAATTTAATTTCTATTTCATATCAAAGTTAATAGTGCATTTAATACTAATGAGTCGGTTAAAAGTTAATAGTGCACTTAATACCATTTTTTTTTTAACATTTGTACTATTTTTTAATTAAATTAAAATAATTCTTTTTCATGCATAACCTAGACGTGTATGTGTCGCGATACATAGATGTCTAGGTTATGCATGATCCCAGTATACACGCATCACAAAAGCATACTCTACACAATTGATGAGTAGCAAGGTTATATATTTTAGGTTGGCTCATACATGAAGGCGTTAGCCAAAAGGGATATACCGCGTCCTACGGACGCGGTGGACACCTAGTATATATATACCCTTTAATCTAATTATAAGATACAAGAAACCCACAAGAGAAGAGAAAACGAAAGAGGTCTGTTGCAGGGCTGATTGCAGTTTTTGAGCAGCTACTGATTTGGTGTTTGGGAAATCCAATGGTGAATTTTCTCGGTTTGAGCTGAAATTTTGCGGAGGTATTCTTGACTCACATATCTAGGTTTTGTACAGTAAGACTGATATTTGGTGGTCAGAAACCCAGTGAATTTTGGATCACTTTGCAGTTGCATTGCATATATCTGGACTTATATTAGTCTTTCTTGTGATGTTTTCTTTGCGTTGGAGATTGATTTTTTGGGATCCGTGTCTCTAGATTTATTCTATAGGAACATGGAGGACGTGGTTTGTAACTCAATTACTTGATATAGTGGATTTTGATTGGACTATGGTCCCGTGTTTTTTTTTCTCATATTCAGGAGATTTTCCACGTTAAATTTCGTTGTCTTATTTATTTTTCGTTCTTCAATTATTGTTGCCATTGTTATATATGTATATATATTCTCATAGGTTAACACAAGTGAGGAGAACTTATTCCGCTGCAACCTTGTGCATTGTTTCCCCCAAAAGATCTCACCATCTAAGTTGTGCAAATCTTTTGTGTTTTGTGTGATTGTTTACTTTCATAATTACTTTTTTTCGTTTACTTGTTCTTCGTCGTAACAAGTATAATCATCTGAAATCAAATCACTAAACAGAAGACCCCTTTTATAGTAGGAATCAACATTCAATTACAATTACATACAAATTAACATCATAACATATCTATAGTACTTGTAAATATGCTAACTGTAGCTGTGGAGAGCCTGTTCTCTTAAAAAAAATCCTTTCTTGGTAGATCATCCACGATCGAGGGAGACCAATAACTCTTTATTTGTGTAAAAGGGATCTAAAATTAAACTCATGTGGCATTAGTTGTACCGACCCTGAAAGATTTTCGCTTTTACTTCCCTCTAAGCACTTCACTGCTTTAGTCCTTAAGCTGACCAGTAGTTGAAGGCAGACCCAATGCAACAATGACTCCATGTCCTTAGCGAAGTCAAGCAAATACCAATCCAACATCTTGGGAATTAGTAGCTTGTTCGAGCTTGTGATGCCAATCGATGCTTATGGGCAACCTCTCGTGCTTGAACTCCATTGAGCTATAAGATAAACCGTTCTAGACCCGGGCGAAGATAATTTAAGCAGACAAAAGTAATGAAAGCAGTCAACCGAGACTAAGACGGAAAGATAAATAGTAAGATGGATCTTACCTTCTGCATAAGTGCAATTACCAATTGTCAACTTTCAGGTAATCCGTGCTTTAAAAACACCTGAATTCATGTAGCATCGGGTAAATGGATCCGCCATTTTACATGATATTCTTGACAATAAGATGTTAAAAGAGGTCGAACTCATACATTCGTCATGCAGGAATTATAGATGTTTTGTTGGGACCAAATGTTTCTCCGTGAAATTTTGCTCGACGGGGGTATTTATAACTGGAGTTCGGATTCTTTGGCTGAGATGTCTCTCGAGTTGTTTCTTGTTCTCCGAAGAGTTAATGGAGATTTGATTCTCTTTGCCCCACCCATCTTCTGAAACTGATGCAGAAGGATGGATCTTTTTTGAATTTCCATTTAATGGAGCCAAGGAACTTGGTTGCTCCTTTTTGAGTTTCCTAGATGACTTAATAGAATGTGAGTCTCCTTCATTTTCCATGTTTCTTTTTAAGGTTGAGATAAAGATAGCTTCTTCATAAATGCTTTGTCGAAAATTCACAACTTGTTCTTCGAGCCGAACAACTTCCTCCTCTAAAACTGCGACTTCGGCGAGAAGCTCCAGTATCTGAAAAAGTACCATTGTAATTTTCTTTGGATAAATGTAATATCCCACACCGCCCGGGGAGTGTCCAGAAACTGGGCTATATGTGGGAGCTCAAGCCTACTTAGTACCAAGGCCTTTTGGGTCGGCTTATGATGCCTCCGCACGAAATGAAGTCGTGTACCCGTTAGGCTTGGTCTTGAGGCAAAAAAGCGGGAATTGGTAACTAGGGCTCGAGTCGTTGCAATAAACCAAAATATGCAGACTTGGCTACAGGTGGGAGGTCAAGCGTAGTAACGTCGAGGTCTTATGGGTTGGCTCTTGGTGCCTTTGCCAGAAACAAAGCATAACCGTTGAGCTTGAGTTTGGGAGGCAAGAAAGCGGGATTCAGTCGTTGCTTCAAACCAAAATCCGCATCCCTTCCTATACTTTCAATTAGGTTAATGAATTGAGTACCAATTTTCATTCCCCTCTCTTGGTTCCTTCTCCTTACGGTCAAATATGAATTTTGTGATTGTTTTTGCTCGAATAGAACGAAAAGAAAGGAAAATCGAACTCACATTTTGAGGGAGATAAGGGGGCAAACGAGGTAGAGCTCCTAAAGGTCTAGTAAGAGCCCTCTCAAGTGCTCTATGAACACTCTCTTCATGTCTAAGCTTCTTTTTGAGATTGTTAACCTGCAAATTAAAATGATAAAACTATAATTAGCATTGAATCATAAGGAAGAAAGAAGGTAAAAAAAATCTATAGAATTGAAAGTGATCCAAGATTCATGGAACCAAAATAAATTTATACATCTTGTAGTAATGCCATCTTCTTCTCTCGTCTGGATCGACGATGATTATAGGTCGTTTGCTCCGTATCCGTTAATCTCTTTCCTGGTATTTCTGCCTTCTCATGCATCAAACAAAATTATAGTCAATGTCTACATCAAAAATGAAGAAATCACTCATTCCTTTGAAAATTTTCAGAATTTCAATTCAAATTTGAAATCTAATTACTGAAATAACTACACTCTTGTTCTAACCCATTTCTGGATTTCATTAAAGGAGGAAGATTTCTTACATTTTCATGTTTGATAAGGTTTGGTGCATTTGGAGATGCTTTCATGGCTTGCAAACTTGTTCTAATTACTCTGGTATTCATCTTCTAAAATTACTTCATTGGACTATGAGTGAAACTCTCTTCCTGCCAAAACCCAGACCCAAAAACTAATAAATCAAATCTGGGTATTCAATTATAGTACTTTTAATCTCCATTAGTAAAGAAAGATAGAGAGATAAAGAGATAGATGACCTTAAATTAATGGGTGTAGAGAGAGAGAGAGAAAGTTCATTCCTTGAGGAAGAAATGCAAAAAACACAGAGCACCCAAAACAGAGACTGGAAATCTCGATCATATATATATATGTAAAGAAGATGAAAAGAGAGAGAAAGTTGGGGCTAAAGAAGAGCGTTAGAGAGAGAAAGTTCACTTTTAACTGCCCAGCGTGATACCATCCTTCTTGGCGGTGAAGTAGAAGAAGAAGAAGTTTTCTCATGATTTTTTCTCATCATCAATAGACATGCGCTCCCTCTATGTCTAGTTTTTTTTTTTTTTACATTCTCTTTTACTCTGTTTTTCTATCTAGGTTACTTTTCTCTCTCTCACTTGGATCCATACTCCTATCCAAGACCAAATCTTTCTAGAGTACTTTACCATGCTATCTTCATTATAATTTAAGAAAGTGTCTACACCCTTATCTTAGTTGGATAATAGTATAATACAACCATCAACCAGGGGTAAAATTGTCTTTCAACCAGGGGTAAAATTGTCTTTTCACATTGGTAGACGATGGGGAGTACTCTTTGAGAGGCTGAAAATAAGAGCATCTCCCATGCAAGAGTCAAATCGAAAAATTGATGTGTCACTCAAGACTTTTTAAGGTTTTTACAAAAAAAATTCTTTCTAATGCAAGACTGAATTTGGATTTTAAGATGTTGTGGCAACATTGTAATTCTGAAATGTCTCAAGAAGAAAATATTTGAGATTTCTTTTGATGATTTCGTTTTTCTGTTAATATGATGATTCTAATTGTTCACTCAATATTAAAGCAAAACTATCCATCTAGGAAGTGACATTTAAAGATTTTACAGTGTTTTATTAGAGATGTCTTTTGAATTGAGGATCTCTATAACGTCATATAAAGAAGAGAATTCCAGTTGAGACTTGACACATAAGACAAATAGATATTATTTTTTTTTTCGAATTTTACATTAGAGATGCTCTAAGCCCAAATGTTTGGTGGAATCTTGTAGGATTATTTTATATAAAATGGCATAAATTTTAACAAAATTAGTCTTTTTTTAATTAGCTAATCGCAAATGGGTCTATTCTTATCTTTCTATTCACAAGTTAAATGTAATATTGGAGATATGATACTTCTGTAAGAGCATCTCTAATGCAAGACAGAAATTTAAAAACTCAAAGTTCCACCTACGATCTTTTTGATTTTTTTTTTGTAAAAAGTTTCTCCAATGCAACATTCAGTTTCGATTTTAAAATGATGTGACATCATTTAATGCAGAGATATCTCAAGAAGAAACTCAATATTTAAGTTTTTTTTTTGAGTATTTCAATTGGTCACTTAATAATAAAAGCAAATCTGTCCATCTCGGAAATGACACATAAGTTATTTTTAAGTTTTTCGAGTGTTGCATTGGAGATGTCTTTTGAGTTGAGGATCTCAATATCGCTATTTAGGAAAGAGAAACTTAATTGAGACTTGCACACAAGACAACTTGAGTTTTGTTGAGTTTTTCATTGGAGGTGCTCTAAGAATAAGCTATACAATTAGGAGTCGTACAAGTTTATAAAATGTTAGATAAACTTCTGAAGTTGCAATATTTGTTCACCTTTGTCTTGATCCATCCATTAGTAATACTAATCCTAGGAACAAAAATAACTCACCAGAGTTGGATTATAGATAGGAGCTCCAATTTAATAAAAAATGTTCAAATGTTTAAGTTGGATATGTAGTTTATGTTTTTATTTTTCTTTTTTTGTTGAACTAGATATGTAGTTTATGTTGGGAACAAAATTTCTTATTCTTTCAATTTGAATCTGGGTATGTAAAGCAGAAATAAGATCAATAACTTCTGCCAAGACTTGGATCCTTACAAAATGAATACTCAAGAAGATAACCCCTATACATTTCTTACTTAGTGGTCTTTCAAGGAAAAAAAAACTGCCCCAAGGTCCCCATGTCAGATGCTGATGTAGACGCAACGGAAATATAAAAACGATAAATAAAGTAAACGAAGAACGGTAAAATAACTGAATAAACTGAATAAACTATAAACTTTGATTTGGTTTTCTCTTCAATATCAATGTAAACAAAGATTGGACCTCCTTTTATAGACTACTAAACTTCCCTAGATAGACACAAACTAGACTTTCCAAAATAACATAAATACCTAAAACTTCCTAAACCTAGATTCATTATGAATCATTCTAAATTAGGACTCTTCTAGACCGGCCGACTAGGCCGCGGGCACGCGGGTTTGCGGGCCCGTTCTGTATGCGCCTGCATCAGCTCGCCGTTCCCCAGAAGGTTCGTCCCGAACCGTTTGACGAAGGAAAGTTGGATGTAACCGCATAAGGTGACCCTTATCATGGCAATTCGTAAATCCCACTTTGCACGAAAGGCGCAAGAAAACCAGAAGACACCAACATGGACTATATCCTTAGCTTCAATCTCATATTTCAAGGACTCTCGAAAGATCGATGGTGAGAAATAATCCTCCAACAAATTTCTACATCTCCAGTCATCTAGGAATTCGAATAAGAATATTACACTCAACGCGATTGAAAAACCCAAGTCTACACCCATTTTTTTTTCGCAATATCATATGTTGGTGGAAGTCTTCCCGAACGACATAAGGTACCACGAACAACAAAGTAATGCTCTTTAGCTAGATCAACCATGTGGATATCCTTTATATCCATGCAAATCTCTATGTCCATCTCGACAAAACCACCATTAATATATGCAGAAAAATGACCAAGACCTTTCCAAACTGATGTCCTTCCTGCTAAGTGACTGAATATTGGGTTAGGAGTTGTGATAATAGAGAACCATTCCAGACCATCTTCGTCGGCTATCTTAGAAACCACAAAGAACCTTGGAACTATGAACAAGTTACCAGCCTTCACTCTTGTTTCCAGAACACGGTGACCGTCTATTCCAACAACTTGAACACGCCCGCTTCCCCTAATGATGTATGTTACTTGGAGAGCCGAATCGCATGAGAAACCAGGCGAACACATTGCTCTGCTGGCCAACCTGACAAGATCAGTACGAAGTCCAACTTCCCCAACCACAGGCAAATTCTGAGTATTCAAAACCACAACTCGACCACCGTTTATAATATCAACATCTAGAGGAGCTTCTTCACAATTCGAAGTCATTCCTTTTCGAACTTCCTCCTCCTTTGGTTCTGGCATGTTAACACCATTACCAAGCTTAACAATGCCACTCTCGTTTTGGCTTCCGACTAACGCCTTCACTTTATCTTCTTTCAAATCCCAAGATCTTCCAACAAACTCAGTCGAAAACCCGGTGAAAATACCACTAGAACCAGTCAGAGAGAATTCAGTGAATTCACCAATTTTGTGTGCTTTAGATGTATCACCCAAGAATAGAACAATGAGTTCTATGTCATCTCTGTTGTACCACCAAGTAACTACACCAAAAGGAAGAGCAATTGCAGCACCCTTCTTGATTGAAATCACCTTCTCTTTATCAGCTTCTGGAAGAACAATCCCTGCCCTACCACTACCTTGAAGAACATAGGCAACTTTTGAAGAATCATAATAAGATGGGAGATCCAACGATTCTATTGTTTTGATCAACCATCTCCATGAACTGTCTAATAACAAGAGGAACAGATTCGATTCTCTTAACTTCTTCCCGTGCTCGAAGAAGTTCTCGTTTGAGATTTGTTTGTTCATCTTGAACGTATTCTTCCTGAATATTGAGGAATTCAAGTTGTCTTTCTACGGATTTAAGACGACAGAAAAATTCATCTTCATCAACTTCTTCGAACTCTTCTTGTTCAACTTTTTCGTACTCTTCTATGGAGGATTTTTGCCGGTGGGTCAGACTCTTCAGCCATGAATCAGGTACAGTATGGAAGACGAAATCAACCAATGGTTTTCCGATTGAATGATAAGTGGAAGACCCATTCTTTATTCTTCCTTTAATTTCAACATCAACACCAATTTTTTTTTTAAATTGAAAACCGTTAGTTTAATTTAGCTGGTTTGGATAGATGGTGGTGGTGGTGGAATTAGTTTTTCACACCCAACAGTAGTATTAAAGAAGTTAGGGTCCTGATTACTTACTTTTTCTTCCTCCGTCGTTACGTAATTTTTATCGCGTTCTTCTTTGATGTTATCTGAATCTAATTTATCAACATTAATACCATTGAACTCCTCCTCTTCCTCTACTGCAGTTAATACACTAGCACATCGATTCATAGCGTCTGCCCTAGTAGTCGTATCGATCGAATCACTAATCACAACTTCTTCCTATGCTTCTTTTTCATCTTGTTCTTCTTCTGCTGCAACTTTAACGTGGCCATGAGCATCTTCTTCAACGTCTTCATACTCTTCTTTTTCTTTTTTTTGATGGTACGACAAAGTAGGCGAGGAAGATGGTTGACGTATTATTTTTCCGAGGTCATCACACATATGTTGAATCTTAGCTAAATCGAATATTAGCGATTGAACCGTTTCGGAAGAAGTCGGTTGTGGTGACGGTGGTGGTGAATAAGAAAAAGAAGATGATTGTGTTGGTGGTGGCGGTGAATACGGTTGTCTAAGAGGTGGTGAATACTGTTGTGGTGTATAATAAGAGTATTGAGGTGGTGGTGGTGATTATGGTGTCTGATAAGAATCAGATGAAGGCACTGGTGGTGGTGGTGGTGGTGGTGACGGTTGGTATTCACAAGGATAAGGTTGTGATGTGTAATTAGAGTACAGAGGTGGTGTATAAGAGTACGGAGGTGGTGGTGATGGTGGTGGTTCGGTTTTGGTCGGATAATAAGAGGGTGGAGGTTGTGATGAGTTTTCTCGTACTGTTTCTCCCGGATTCCAATGATAATCGCACGAATTCTTATTCTCATACAAACATGATGCACATAAACATCGATTTGTTATCCCTTGATGAGTATAATCTGATTGAATATAATCATCTTGACGAATAGAATACGATTGATACGGATTTAACTGGTCTGGAAAAAAATTTCCAGAATCACTAGCCCAAAATTTTGGTGGCTCTGAATACCACATGATGTAGACGCAGCGGAAATATAAAAACGATAAATAAAGTAAACGAAGAACGGTAAAATAACTGAATAAACTAAATAAACTATAAACTTTGATTTGGTTTTCTCTTCAATATCAATGTAAACAAAGATTGGACCTCCTTTTATAGACTACTAAACTTCCCTAGATAGACACAAACTAGACTTTCCAAAATAACATAAATACCTAAAACTTCCTAAACCTAGATTCATTATGAATCATTCTAAATTAGGACTCTTCTAGACCGGCCGACTAGGCCGCGGGCGCGCGGGTTTGCGGGCCCGTTCCGTATTCGCCTGCATCAGATGCCCTCCGGCTAAGCATTTTCTCCTTTCATTTTCTTTTCTGAAATGAAGTATAATCAAATTTTGAAGAAAAAAGAGTACAAACAAATCACCTTTAGGTTCGGTTAAGGTTATCTTTCACAATAAGGATACACAACTCGCCTCTTGGGACTCCCAATTAAACCGAAGGTGAGAGAAACAAGGGTTTCTCTCTCCACGTGATTGGACATGTGAGATGAGAGAGAAACAAGGATTTCTCTCACATGCGGTTCAAGTGGAAATCTCAAAAAATGGGCTGAGTATACTTTTTGCATCTTTCATGGGTTGAATTAGACTTATAGGTTCGGTTAAGGTTACTTTTCATGGGTTGAATAAGACTTTAAAAAGAGAGTATAACTAAATCATCTTTAGGTTCAGTTAAGGCTACCTGTCTTGGGTTGAATTTGACTTAAGGTAGTATAATCAAGGGTTATTTCTCAAATGGCCCCCAACTTTGTGACCAGCTTCCTGCCTAGCTTTCTACATTAGCAAAAATACTCATATTGCCCTCTTTTTAAGATTCCGTTATAACACCGTTAACCAGTCAACATTTCTCTCTCATTCATCTCATATCCTCTCTCTGCCACCTCATCTTCTAGCCAACTCATCATCTTCTCCGGCGAGAGTCGTCGGCCGGTCAATTTCCGGCCGGCGACTTCAAACCTAAATTTTTTTTTCTCTCTTCCTCTCTCTCTAATTTTTTTTTCTTTCTTCTCTTTCTCTAGAACAGATCTAAAGAGAGGAGGTTGAAGGTCCGTTCGGGACCTTCTAGAGAGAGAGAGGAGGTTGATTTTTTTTTCTTCTCTCTTTCTTTAGAACAGATCTAGAGAGAGGAGGTTGAAGGTCCCGAACCTCCTCTCTAGATCTGTTCTAAAGAGAGAGAGAGAAGAAAAAAAATTTAGAGAGAGAGAGGAAGAGAGAAAAAAAATTGTTTTTTTTTTTTAAGTTTAAATTCGCCGGCCGGCGACTCTCGCCGGAGAAGATGATGAGTTGGCTAGAAGATGAGGTGGCAGAGAGAGGTTATGAGATGGATGAGAGAGAAATGTTGACTGGTTAACGGTGTTATAACGGAATCTTAAAAAGGGGGTCATATAGTATTTTTGCTAATCTAGGGGGCTAGGCAGGAAGCTGGTCACAAAGTTGAGGGCCATTTGGAAAATAACCCTATAATCAAAGAGGATCCATAATCAAAACATCTCTACATTCAGTTAAGGTTACCTTTCATGGGTTGAATTATACTTATCCAATTTGATTTGGTACAAGCTTCTTTAACAAACTAGATTATGCTCTCTAGTTGAACCTTTAAGATTGTTTGTGTAGATGGTTGATTTCTATGAATTGTATCTAAATATTATATAATTGGTTACTAGATCAGTGTTCTTTTACGTGTGACTACTGATCTTACATATACTCTTTCACATGTGACGTTTTCTAGACTGACTCGCGCTATTTTTTCGAGTGACGTAGTATATACGTATGACTTTTAAACCTATATGTGTGAGCCTAATTCTGATAGACTGATACCATATTAAGTTTGTACCTATACATTATATTCTTAATTACTGGGATAGCTCTTCAAATACTATACATCGCATGTGCACCTTTATTGACTTATAACAAGAACCGTCTATTTTTCATACCTAAAAATAAGTAGTAACAAAGTTCGCTCTAGCCGAGCTTATTTTGTGTATAAAAGCAAACTCAACCACACATGAGAGCAAACTTAATTCATTTGAAATTCATAGTACCTTCAAGTCATAGATCACACACCATTTCAACAAGTACAGCTCAATTCAACCATGTTATGGGACCACATTTGTCAACGATTCTTGGGGTGGAAAATAGTATTATCCCTAACATGCCCCATTAATAGCTACTATGGTACATTATTAATTTCACTATTTTCTATAACCGTACATAACTTAGACTAGTTTCCCACTACTACTGTTTATTTTGGATGTTTAGGTTTAATTAGTTAGGTCTGCCCAAACTTCCCTAATTTTATATAAATATTGTAACATTGTGAACCAGGCAAATCAAATTTATAATATAACCAGCTAAACTAGAGTTCTCAGTTGTGAAATGCCTGGAATAATAAATTATCTCACAACTCATATTTCAACGTGTTTCTCGTGTCAGGTGAAAATTTTACCGAACTGTTGGTTCAGATATGTAGATACCGACAAATAACAAGATCATAAAACGTTTTATCAGAAGATTTCCGGCCGACCAACCATCTCTACGGGTGAGTAATTCTCTTTCTCTCTCTTTCCCCTCTTCTCTCGTCCTCCCAACCCCCTCTCTTGCTAGAGAGAAGAGAAATAATCTGATGAAGAATGGTCGAGGGCTTGTTCGAGACCACAGTTTAGCAAGTTTCCTCTTTGGTTTATTTTAGACAGCAACCAAGATATATTTCCTAGGGAAGTTTTAAATGCGCTGTTATAAGCACCTTCTTCCTTCACAAGCTTCCCCTTCAAATTTGTCTTGAGAGAGGTACCTGTAATACTTATGGGAGCCTTTAAAGTTGTGGAATAAATATACAAAAGTTTAGTTATAATTTTAATTAGAATGAGAAATTTGGTTAAAACTCCTTATAAATTTTTTGTTTTTGTAAAAGATGATCTGTCAATTTTTCAGTCTTCAACTCCTTATGTATTTTTTTAATATGTTATATTTTGCGACAACTTTACAACAACTTTACAACAGCTTTGCGACAACTTGCAATAACTAGGCTAAAAATATTAGATTTTTAACCACAAAAATACAAACATTTACGTTTTTAACAAAAAAAAATAGGAATATTTGTTGGAAAACAATCTCACATTGGTGGTGAGACGGAGTGTGGTGCTACTCTTGAGAGGTTAAGTACCCTTCCCTAGTGAGGCCTTTTAAAACCGTGAGGCCCAGGTGTGCTAAGGCGGACAGTATCACTATTAGCCCAGAAGGATGGTCCGCACCATCCCATAACACGTTATCAACACGATTTGCTCTACTGTGATGTGGGCTTGGAAGGGTGTGTTGTAAAGCAATCCCACATTGGTGGTGAGACGGAGTGTGGTGTTCCTTTTAAGAGGTTAGACACCCTTCCCTAATGAGGCCTTTTAAAACCCTCAGGCCCAGGTGTGCCAAAACAGACAATATCACTAGCAACCCAGAAGGCTGGTCCGCACCATTCCGTAACAATATTTAAGTTTTTAACAAAAAAATACAAAATTTAGATTTTTAACCAAACAAAATATAACTTGTCGTTTAACTTAAAAAAGAGTTTAAACTTGGATCTTTGGCCCAATTTCCTTATTAGATATTCCCCAATAATAAATCTAAGTGATAATAAAGATTGGGTACACCAATTTTGGGGTGCCTATAAAATTTTATCCCAAACCTTATCTCAAATGGTTTTCTTATGGGCAACATATATAGTAAATGAACAAATCCTGTCATCCTGACCTGCTTGAAATTTTCTTACCTACTTCTCATGTATATAAATATGTTCACATGATGAGAGAAAGAAATGAACCCAAGAAGAAAGATCATCAAAACCCATATCTTAAAGAAAAAAAACAGAACCCAGAATGGCATCAAACCAGTCAAAAGAAACTCAAAAACCCTTAATAGAACTAGAACAAGAAGATCAAGAAACCCATAAACTCCAATATCAACCAGTAAGCCCATCTTCCCAATGCCTCCACACCTCAGTCCTCTCCCTTTGTATTGTATCTGTTGCTCAGTCTGAGGTCCCAATCAATCTACCCAAGATCATAGAAACCCTAAAAATTGATTTACTACAAATAAACTCTAGGTTTTCGTCGATAATCGTTAGGGACAAGGAAGGTCAACAGTGGTGGAAAAAACAACAAGTTCAAGTTGAAGATCATGTTATCATCCCTAACTTTCCTTCTGGTCTTTCATTAGAATCATATAGTAACCATTTCAAAAATTATCTATCAAAAATATCTCAAGATCAACTTCCTGAAAATCAACCATTATGGGAAATGCATGTTTTTATGTACCCAACTAAAGAATCTAAAGGAACCCTAATTTTTAGAATGCATCATGCACTTGGTGATGGTTTTTCAATTATGGGTGCTCTTTTTTCTTGTCTCAAGAGAGCTGATAATCCTTCTCTTCCTCTTACTTTTCCTTCTTCTTCTTCACTAGGGATTAATGTTAATGGAGGTGGTGATAAGTTGAATGTTTTGAAGAAAATGGGTAAGTTTGTATTAGGGTTTTGGAATAGTGCAACTGATTTTGCATGTAGTATTATGCAAAGTACGTTACTTGAGGATGACCGGACAGTGATCCGATCAGGTACAAATGGTGTGGAGTATTTGCCAATTGATATTACAACTATTGGGTTCTCTCTAGATGATATACGTCAAGTGAAGTCGAAGATCGGAGGAGTAAGATTTCTCATTTTATTTCATTATTCATGATTTAATTAAACCTTCACTTAGATTTCTTTTCTTAATCTTTTTATTATCACAAAAATGATACAAGAGAAGATATTGAAATGTTCTGAGCAAAATATACATCCGGACTGTTCTATCGAATCCATGCAGATAAACATGTTCTAGTCATATTGATTCTAAAACCATATAAGATTGCACATTTTATATAATTAGTCTACCAACAAAGCATGTTTGGGTCGATTTTACCTCAGGGTTGTTGACCATCTCTTTGACCTCGTACTTGGTACCATCCCACCCCAAAACTTTATAGAAATACACAGTCAATCTCAAAAATATTTAGAACATGATAATAGGGTGACAAGAAATCAAATAATATGTCTATGGGGAAGTTTGTTTTAGGGTTTGGACTCTCAATCATGAAACATAAGTACAAGAGATTAAAGTTAAAAACCTTGCAATCTATGATAGGTCATCATCAACCATTCAAAGCTCTTCCTTAATCTCTGGCAACAAATAAATGAAGTCACCAATCTATTCCCATTACACCAACCAAGTAAATGCATTTAAAAAACCATTTAAGACACTCCTAGGGATTTGTGTCATTGAGAAACATCTAAAGCTTTATCTTTTCCTAATGTGAATCTCTATGAACCCTTAAATTTGTCACATCATATGCCATTGAAAAACTCTGGTTGACTGACTGATTGATGAAAGAAATTCCATTTTCAGAAAATTTTCTTTAATATCTGAAAAATCATTGTTGTGGTTCTATTGAATGCAGTCTGTGAATGATGTTGTGGTGGGCCTAGTATTTTATGGAATCCATTTGTATAGTCAAGCTGTGGGTGCTGATAAAATATCTTCGGGCAGCGGAGGCTGCCCTAAGAGAACTGCACTAGTGCTGTTAAACACAAGAATGGTTAATGGATATCAAAGCTTGGAAGATATGGTAAAGCAAGATACATGGGGAAATCACTTCTCTTTCATTCACTTATCAATTCCTTCAAATCAAGAACAAGTAAATCCTCTCAGTTTCATCTTTAAAGCAAAGAAAACTATCAAGAGAAATAGGAATTCATTGAGTATTTATCTCAATAGTGTATTGCTTCGATTGGTGGGAAGTGTCAAAGGCCCCGAGGTTAGTAACTTTCATCATTTAAAATTGATTAGATTATATACCTGACTCATCTGGTTCTGACTCATCCACGTCTAACTCCATACTCACTTCAAGAATAAAAAAAATATACTTTCAAGCATATAAAGTTACGAGGGTATATCCCGTGCTCGCCGGACACCAACAGTTCTATCAAATGCGTCATGTGTGGTGATCTATAGGCGCCCCACATTGCAGCTATAGGCGCCCCTCGAGGGCTAAAGCTTTAAGGGATACATATGCAAATGGGGCGCCTACAACAATAGTATAGGCGCCTTTAAGTCTTCCCAAAGAAAACGAGATCTTGGAAAAGATGCTCTTTCCTATAATCTCGACCCTTGGTTGATTTTTAATCAAATCTGAACCCTCAAACTTTGATAGAATAAATCCTAACCATTAGAGACGAACATGAGAGAAAAAATCTTAGTCATTGGGAGGAGGGGGAAAGATACCCTCCTCCCTTATTATATTGATGAAACAGACATTTTTAGGTATATATAACCAGATTCTACGAGTGAGAAAACCTCAAAGTCTGACATCTTACTCGGACAGAGTCAGACCTCAAGTCAGATTTCAGATCTGAAATTCCAAAAACAGAACAGATAAAAACTTGATATTAACTTCTGTCCATACAAAAACAGATTTTAGAGGCAAGCTGACCATTCAAAAAAAAAAAAAAAAAAATCTGTACATACATGATACATCAAAATCCAACATTGATACTTCTGAATGCATGCATACTGTTGCAGGCTGTATCACAATATGTACATTCGACTCTGAGAAACACAAGCTTGGCAATCTCAAATTTACCAGGTCCAGTTGAGAAAATGGCAATAGCCGAACACCCGATTAGTAACCTTTACTTCATGGTATCGGGATGCCCTCAGGTATATATATAAATATTTCTACCATCTCCTCCAACTCTTAATATGTAATTACTGAAATGGTATTTGTTTACTTGTTGACAGAGTCTTATGACTACTATATTGAGTTATATGGGTAAGCTGACAATAGTAATGACAACTGAAAAGGGATTTATCAATTCCGACCTGCTGAGTTCCTGCATGAACGAAGCCTTTCGAAAGATCTTCGAAGAAGCTTGTGGGAAGAATAATGCAAATGGAACTACACCAAGATACTAGCTAGGGCTGAAAAATAAGGATATCAAACAGATGATGATTACTTATATAAGTAGTATTTGACTGTTATCTTTCTTCTTAAGACTTATTATGTTTTCCATTTTGTGTTTTTCAATTTCAACTTCAAGAATAGAGTTAGGATTATTATTCCTAAGAACTGGATTACCTTAAATGAATGAGATGTTCAAAACTAACCCGAGTTCATATCGGTCATGAATGAGATTTAGATGGTGTTTTTTTATGGGTCGGTGGGTATATAGACCAAAATAATGTTCAAAAAAGGTTTATGATCCAATCTTCTCAAAATATGGATATTTAGTCCTTTTACATTATGTACAAAAAAATCCTCACTTTCTAAACACATTACCATCAATGTCCCACGCTCAAATTTGACGTGGAGATTTATTAGCAAAAATTGTGGAGATTTATTAGCAAAAAATATGGAGATTTATTAGAAAAAAAATGGATAGAAACAAATCATAATTTCTCTCTCCTCTAAACAGATTTGGAAAGCAAATTTTCTCTTTCCTATTATCCGAATCAATCAGAAACAAAAATCCGAACCAAAACGAAACACCATCACCACGGATATTTCCAAATCAATTTTCTCTCTCTTCTTTACAGATTTAGGAACGAAATCAATTTTCTCTTTCCTATTATCCGAATCAATCAGAAACAAAAATCCTAACCAAAATTACTGTAAATTATGTATAATTTATTCACAAGTTTTTTTGTATGGTTATTTTTCATCATAAAGAAGCTTGTTTCAACGTTATAGTGAGATTTTGGGTTGATTTTTATGGTTTTTTCAGTTGTGACATAGTTTCTGATGTTCAAAGCTTCATCATAAATCAATTTTTAGAGATCTGTTTGATAAATTATGTCAATTTCTGTCTAGTATAACTTAAACTACTGTAAAGTATGTATAATTTATTCACAAGTATCCGTGATTTACCACAGGATTCGGTAATTTTTGATAAATAACCAATGATAACAGCAAAAATTTAAAAGTTTTTAATTGATCAAACCTTGTAATTTCTGATAGTTGTCATTTATATGAAGGAATTTATATTGTATACTGATATACAATAAGTATGTTTTACAATGGGACTTAATGATGTACAACAAATTCTGATATACTAATGATAAAGTATAATTTTAAACGTTATATACCTAAATTGTAAATACGATATTATGTATAATTTACAATAAATTATGCAAACTTTATGAAAAATAATGAGACATTTATCACAAATAATGAAATCATGTTTCCTTTCCATGTCTTTCAATATGAACATAGAATCGCATTTCAATGGTGCCCATCCATGCACTATCCATTTGCAATCTTCAACAGGACACACAGCAGTAACATGCTTAGAATCATTCTTTATGAATTTGAAATCATGTCCGGTGTTGATGCTATATTGCCTAAGAGCATATCGAAAAGTTTTTGCACCCCCAGGAAATAACTGTCCTAGTTCTGTAAATATCTTATCCCAACCATCTGATTTCAGTTTGATTTCCTTATTTTGATTTGATGATTCTGCCTGGAACTCCATCTGTGATAACAAAATGAGATAGATTAATTCAAATAAATTATATATACAAGTATATTATTTGCAGTAAATTATATGAACATTTGAATAAATTACATGTACTTTACAGAAAAGTACACAGGATTTACATGTATAAATCAAAGATGTTCTAATAATGAAACGAAAACTATTTTGATATTAAATCATACATAATGTTCCATAAATTACGTATGATTTACACAAAATAATATAATGGTGATGTTATTCGTGATTGCAGAAGCAGAACATATATCATGTTCTCAATTTGATAAACATCGTAGGGAAAAGTTTATATAATTTACGTTACATTATGGTAATTTATTCTAAAGTATATAAAATGTTAATTCTGTTATAAGTAACCGTGCGAAAGAATCACGTTTCTCAATCTGTACGGAAAAAAATCAGATCTGGAAAATATTTGAATATCATACTTTGCATAAACTCCAAATCTATTGATAACTGATATGACGATTGATTGCAAAAAATAAGTAAACTCGATTTGTAAGATTTAGAAATGAAGTATTAATCTCATGAAGATCGTGATCATTAATACAAACTTTAGAGAGAGAAAGACAATAATAACTTTCTTGATCTGAAACATAATCATCAAATAAGAAAATTGTTTACCTGATTAACAATTAAGATGATGATTTTGAATAGCTCTAATGATAATGAAACAAGTTAATGGAAGATTTTCAATCGAAACATAATCAGAAAACATAAAATCTGGTTTGAGTTTTACCTGAACTTAGAAACTCAGTTTTCTGTTTTAATGGAGGATAGTTTCAGAAGATGAAGATGTAGAGAGAGATAAAGATAGGACAAGAAGGTTTCGGTTACAAAGTTTTTTGTTTTAATGGAGGATAGTTTCAGAAGATGAAGATGTAGAGAGAGAAAGATAGGAAGAGAAGGTTTCGGTTACAAATTTAAGGAAGATAAAGATTTCTTTCTTCCTTTAGAGTCGGTAATTGGAGAGAGAAACAGGGAGATAAAATAGGTAAGCGAATATTGGTTGATTTGAGCTTAAATTAGATCTTATATATATGGAAGGTTAGTTTATGTATTATAAATTATTTGGTATTCTAGGGATTTGTGTTTTCTCTCTAGATGACACCAAATGGACTAGATATCCATTTGTATTATTTTTTTGGTTTTGGAACCCTTTATAGGATTAGAGAGGACTAAAAGTCCTATTAGGGTCCGTTTTTTGGATTATAAGCCCAAAAATTCTTTTTTTATTGTGTGAAGCAGAATGAGTCTGACTTGTCTAAGTCTAACTTATTTTGCTCAGGGAAATCACAGTCATTTCAGGTTATTCTAGACACAAGCTCTTAGGTGTCCTTTGTTTTTTTATAAATCAGAATCCGAAAAATAAAATGATTAGGTATGTAACTTTAGTTGTTTTGCATGTTTTTATATTAAGATCTTAAAACAAGTGTTCATATTCAATGCATATGTTTTCAGCTTTTAAAACAAGTTTGAATTTGAAAAGAAAACTTTGTTTTAAGGTTTTGATTGATTAGAGAAGTAAACACATGCATATACTCAAATTATATAAGTAACTACACATTACTTATTTCAGATTTCAGATTTAGAGTTAACGGAAAAACAAATAACACCTTAATTTGCCTTGTTTTCCGGGTGCTGGGAGTTTATACAGTTGCTTAAACCAATACAACTTCCCAATATGTCCGTCAAATTTTAGCCCATTAGGTTTTGGGAAATTTATGGGCACCATGACTTCACAAACTCCAAGCCCAGTGTACTTTGATAATGTCTACTCAATTTAGGGGTTTTCTCACTTTGCCCCCTCAACAATAGTTGGTAATTGAGTTTACTCCCTCAATAGTCAATGGTTTGTAATTGAGGTTGCCCCATAGAACTTACTACTTTTGTCCAAGACACAAAGGTTGCGTGTGGCACACTGAATGGAAATCGACTAATGAAAATAAAGATTGGGGTTCAACAAAAAAAATGAACAAAGATTGCGTAATACGATTTTTAGTTATTGTAATGTTTAAATTAGTATTCGGGTCGATCAGGAATATGATTAGTAGAGACTGACTCTGTCGATAGATTATTTAAGCTATAATTCCAACTTCCACGAGATGGAGAATCTTATTCTTCTAGGAAATGCGATTCAGTCCAACACAATTTTTGTGTGATGAATATTATTTTAATTAGAATGGAATACCTGGTAATTATATTTTATTTTCATATGACAAACATGGTTTTTGTTGTCTTTTTGAAAAATAACAGGCTTTAAAGTAAACTCAATTACCAGTTATTTAGAGGTCGGAACACACCAAAAAATTCTGAGATCCCAATAATAAGATAATTATTTTCCCGAAATACGATGCCTTTTAACATTTTGGTTCCTATGTTCACCAAAGTCTCATTCTAAGTTACTAGAAGTATTACATAGGCAAGGACTTAAAACTTATATTATGTACTAGCTGGGAGATTGAATTGTTAAATAGTTCTTTCCCAAAAGAATGTTTTTTAAACAAGGCTCATGTGGTCTTCCAATGACTTCACTTGCACTAATTTTTTCTTGTCCACCAGATCAAATTACATCTTTGACTAATTTGACTCTTAACTGTCATCTATCAATGAGTTCAAAGAGGATTGTCCTAATTCCTAGGTTTCTTGTTTTTATTCTTTATTTTATTGTACTTCCTTTTCATTTATATGTATATATATATATATTATAATTTGATGGACATTACTATTTAAGATTCGTAATATTTGATTCTGATTGATCTGGAATTAAACATTTTATCATGGAGAGAACTACAGAGCAAAAATCGAATTAGACTTCCATAATCACATGTACATATGAGCTTTGTCAAGTGACCTTTAACGACTCGAATAGCCAGCCGATAGTAGGTCTTTGTCTTTTTGAAGCCTATAAAGTATATCTTTATTTATTTTAAAGACCATTAAGGTATTTTGTATAAATTGTTATTAGTATCAAAGTGTACTTGATGTCTCCAAGTACTTATTGTCTGTACAATATAATTAATTAACATTTCTTGGATGGTAGCTCAAATGGGTTCTTGGATGGTAGCTCAAATGGGTCTGATTGAATAACCAAATTCTTTTCACTTTTCTATTCACATGTACTAAACTTCCCACTAACTTATAAGAAAAGATGAATTTCCCACTAGCAATAACATATGTAATTAACCTAATTAATGACTTCAATTTTGGATGGTAGCTCAAATAGGCTGGTCTGAAAATTAGTCGGCCATTAACTCTTGGGACTAATTATATTCTTTTTCGTTAACCAACGAACTCTAAACTGGTAACATGAAAATAACCCTTGCATCTTATTCACTTCGCCGCCACCACCACCACCACCACCACCCACTCTTTGTCTCTCTGTAGCTTTCCAACCCTCGACTGGAACCTTAGAGAGAGAGGGAGGTAACAGAAGCAATATCGACGGTGATGGTTGTGGTCAATGGTAATCAATTGCAGTAGTTGGCAGTGATGATGATGAAATTTATGAGTAGAGGACGAACGATAAGAACCAAAACTAAATATTTTATTTTCAAGTCTTTAGAATGGCTACCCTCTGCCTTAATAAAATCAATTAGGTCATACTAGATTGACTAGTTTTTCGTAAAAAAAAGTCTTTTATCACCGCAACCATTTCTAGTGTATCCACAATTTTCCCCTATAAAAACTATTTTTTAAGGTTATTTAGAGGTGCAATTGATCACTTTAGATCTTATTAAGTCAAAATACCTAGTTATGACTTTACAGGTATAACCCACCCCTATATTCTAATGGAATCCATTCCCTTTTAGGTTTCCCCAACTCCATAATAATATAATAGCACTACAAATCAGATGATCATTAGCCGCCAAAAGCTATTAGATTCTCTTAAATTTAATAATTATTAGGAAAACCTCCATACTCCAAGGGGAAGTTATTTTCTTCTTCTTTTCATTTCTTTTTCTTCATTTTGTATGTTTTATTTTATTCATATAAAAGAGAATATAATTTCAGTGTGTTTCTTTTGAAGTTAAATTCAGTGTGTTAAACAATGGAACAACTGTATTTAAACGCACGTAACCCAAGCGTGGGGAAAACAGATTTCTTTTACTCAAAAAGTCCTAGAATTTTTTATTTTTATGTTGGTAAAGTTTTAGAAATTCGTAGGAAAATCAAGCTAATGTATGCCACTAATAGATGTCCTAATTAAACAAGAAACTTTTCTAGTAACTTTGGGGGTTCATCTCTAGGACACATGATAAGAGTTAAATCACCTTTTACGTTTAGAATCGGCACAATTAGTAGAGGTGGTTCTTTTTTTTTTTTTTTTGAACTGATAACTTCGTAGAAAGGCCAAAGCCAAATGCAATACAATACGAAGTTAAAAGAAACACTAAACGTACACTAGACCATTAATTATAAGGATTAGAACGCAAAGTTAAAGAGAAATATGCTCCAAGACTGAATGTGCCAGCATGTGGGCTTCAGAATTGGCTTCTCGCAGACAATGTTAAATGGTCCTTAAACGAGAAAACGCTAGCTCAGCCTCAGCATCTGAAATCAACGGTCGGATCCTCCATGGTGTATCATCTTGATCGTCCAGTATGGCTGAAATCAACACTTGGCAGTCCCCTTCGTATATAATAGGGACTAACTCTAGTTCATTGATTATCTCCAACGCCAATAGACAGGCTCTGGTTTCACACTCCAAGCTTGAGTTCACTTCAATCCTTCTCACTTTCTGGTTGATCATCTCATTTCTATGGTTCCTCACTACCGCCGCTACGGCTGATCCTCTCGAAGTGAAAGCCCCATCAAAGTTTATTTTCAGCATGCCTTCTGGAGGAGGGATCCACTCTCTAACAGTAGTAGGGGGTTCTTCAACTTCAGATCTGTTCGAAAATCCTTTTGCTTTGCTATTAGCTTGATGTATGATGGAGGAGTAACATATCTGGTCTTGTCGAAAATGTTTTGCATTCCTGTTTTCCTAGAAGAACTAGGGGTGTACACGAGCCGAGCTCTTAACGAGCTGCTCGAGCTCGGCTCGACTATTGCTCGTGCTCGACTCGAATATTAACGAGCCCGAGCTTAACACGAGCTCAAAATCAAGCTCGTTTACATAAACGAGCCGAGCTTGAACATTCTTTAGTGTATCACGAGCTACTCGTGAACAACTCGTTTAACATACTCTTATAATAGTATAGTACATAATTACATATTAGTATTTAAACTTGTACATGAAATATCAACCATTAAAAAATTATCGGAATATGAATCATTAATCATTATTATTGTATGTGACAAATGATCATTGAAGTATTTTGATGAGTTAGAAAGTTTTAATTTGAAGTATTTTGATAAACAAGCTTAAAACAATGCGAGCTCGAGTTCGAGCTCGAGCTCTTTCAAACTTATACGAACCGAGCTTGAACAAGTGGATAATTACTCGAACGAGCCCGAGCTCGAGCTCGAGCTCGACAGTCAAATACACGAACCGAGCTTGAACATCTTACTACTCGGCTCGGCTCGGCTCGACTCGAGTACACCCCTAAGAAGAACCACATGAGGTACATCGAAAATACCACTATTTTCTCCTGTTAATAATAAGATCTCTGATCTGTTCCACTGGATCAATGAATATGGTGAAAAATTCTGTTTGAGCTGTTCTGAAGTATAGTTTTTGAAACTTGGAACAAGATCCGAAGAGATGATTAGTAGTTTCAGGAGCTTGGCCGCACAGTATACAGGTAGGATCTACTGAGTTGTTCCCTCTGTGTATACTATCGAGTACAGGTAAACCTTGATTAACCAGTTTCCAGATAAATAATAAAACCTTTGGTTCAATACCTTTCATAAGCCAAAATTTTGACCACGGAAAATCTGAACCTCCTCTCTCATTAGTGATTTGTGGAGCAACTTGCCAGTAATAAGATTTCGATGTGAATTTTCCTTTATCATGCGAAGTCCAAATCAATGTATCGACTTGTTGGTGGCTAGAGATGGGTATTTTGAGGATTTCCTTTGTCGACTCCTCCTCAAACAGATCATTAATAAGAGGTACGTTCTATTTAGAGTTACACATTAAATCTCTGACATATAAATGATTGCTATTCCTTCCAATTCTCATAGTTGGCCTGAAATTTTGCAGAGTAAGTACCCAAGGGTCTGAGAGCAGATTAATATCTTCACCGTTACCCACTTGCCTGCAACAATGTTGTTTCAGAACTTCCCTAACCAGAGAAGGTGGAGGTAGTTGAACTTTAACTACTCTATTAAAATTAGACAGATTTATAATTACAAAATTATGACGTGCCCTGTGCCTTACTGCCCTAAGGGCTAAGGACGCTTGTTATAATAACTTTTTCTCCGCTCTCTTCATTTTCTTTTTGTAAGTTCCACATTTTTTGTATTTAGTCATGAAATGGTAACCTAGTAGAAATAGAGATTGTTTCTGATTATGGTAACAATATAAGAATCCGTGTAAAAAACATAGATAAGTGTAGGGCTACTCTTTCACGCAACGTATATTATGCTTAAGAAGTAGGTGTTCTTTAAGTAGACTTGACATATTTTGATGTCTTGATGCATAAATCCAATTAAAACACAAAATAGTTAAGATTTCACATGAACCATCCATTCAAATAGGATTCTATGTATAGTGGCAAGACAAAATAAGGAATCATCTCTGCCTTGCCTGCCTCTTACCCTTTGATACTACCCCAAAAGAATAAAGACTCAACTTGCTAAAAGCTTTCCAAAACAAACTATTTATCTCCAAATAGAAAAAAGAGAGAATTTGAGACAATGAATTTGAACCTTTCCCTAAAAACCACCAAACCAAACTTAGTGGCATGCAAGAGAATTAGTGCATGCAAGGTACATGAAGTGGTGTGATTCTAGGTAATTAAATTTGATCAAATTTATTAAACATGGGAATTTACTAGCATTTTTATCACTAAGTATTTGATATGAGTGTTCCCCACATGATTTTCTCTTTTTAACTTGAAAGGACAGTGTATATTGTGGTAGTAGTTATTTAGAGAACAAGTAACATGGACTGCTTAGAGAGAGATGCAAGCTAGGTCTTTCTCTCTCCTCAAAAGGGTATAAACCATGGCCTTCTAACAAGCCAATACCCTGTCTCTTTCTTTTTATTATTGTACATACATTTTAGTGCAATATATGCCTTTATAGAATATTCCCTCCTCATGCTTTGGGATGACAAATTTTCACATGATAGCTAGTTAATTAGTCTAGTTAATTAATTATTATCCACCATTATAAATACCCTTTGAGACTATTGAAATGATACAGTGATCTCCCTTAATTTCTAGAACTCTCTTTCCCTTCCCCTAGTGAAGTAAGAGTAGCTAGCTTCCTTTGCTCTCTAACTTGGCTCTTATGGGGAAAATTAAGGTCATGTGTACTTGTATGCTTCTTGTTCTTATATTTTCACATGAAAGCTTCCATGTTGAAGGAAGGCATTTGAGGTCTAAAAAAGGGGTACACTGTTCGAAATGTGGAGCTACTAACCATAATAGTGTTGCAAAGAGAGATGTTGGTGCTCATAGTGTACCTACAAGTAGTAAGCCATTAAACCCTAGCAATATTACACCTACCAACGAGGCACATGTAGAAGCTTTTCGGCCCACGTCTCCCGGTCATAGTCCGGGCGTTGGACACTCCATACAACATTGATATTGATTAAGCTAGCTAGTAGGCTCGCTTAAATTGTAATATGTATCAAGTTCGTCCATCTTTCTTTAGCTAATTCCTTATTAAAGATCTCGTTGTGTTTAGTATTGTTCATTACTGTCATTCACTATAAATATTGTTTGTCTTGATGTCTCTATGCGACTATGCCATACATCAAATTTTATTTTATCTTTCTTTACGTCTACTATTCCAGGAGCTGAAGGCTTAGACATACGACGTACAACCCCAACAGTTACCAATATTGTCCTCAATTTTCTACCAAGACCCAAGCCCAATGAATAGTTGAATACAAGCAATGGATTCTCTGCAAGCATACTCAAAGCTTCGGGCACTTACTATAATTGCTCGAGCCCACAACTTGGGCTCCAAATGCTCTCCTAACTTGCACCCAGAGCCTTCTGCTCTAATACCATATGTGAGGACCCAAGTCTCAGCAGTAAGCTATGATGTTTGCTTTTGCCACCAAGACTCAACCCTAATGCGTATAGGCTTTTATTCCGGACCAAAATTCCTTGAGCACACAAAAATTCTAGGCACTTATCACTTATGAAGGTTGAATTTGTACCTATAGGCTAATTGTCAAGCTGCGGAAGCCCTCCTAAAAAATGTGGGATTATCACATACTCAACCTTTAGAGACGATCGGCTCTCATTCCATTTCTCATGATCCAACCATAAATAAGATACCGACTTTTCCTACTCTTTTGCTATCGCCACCTATTAGTCAGATTTGTCAGCACATCTATGTCAATCACTGTTTATGCCACATCGCACCAAATTAGACATAAAAATTACGTCTGATACTTCCGTATGATTTCTCAATTTCATTGAGACATCGCAACATCGTTGAGATGTGACTGTAATTTATTGTGACTTCAAGGAGATGTCTAGAATGTGATGTATTGTATTAGGAAGATACTGTTCCACTTGGTAACACAACGTATCTATTCCACCTCACTATTGGATTGAACCTAAGTAACATATCTAATGGTAGAACATGGGCATTCGCTTGACACATCACACGTGGGATATGCATAATTCTCAAAATCAATTATGACATAGATGTATAGTTTTATCATTACATGATAATTGGCTAAAAATCGCACGACTTTACATAGATATATAATCAAACTGCAATTTACATTAACTTCTTTCACAAAAACGACCAATAAACGTAAACAAATGCTACTTTCCCCGGGCGAACTGAAACATGACATTTCGATTTTCGACCCCAATGAATGAAAAATCTCATGACGAAGATCGATAAACCACGGGCAACCAAATGAAAATATATACAATGTTCAATTTTTAGGGTTTTGGAAAGAATGGCCAACCCCAGGACTATGACCTGGTGTTGTGGGCCGAAAATCTTCAGTGTATTTATCAACACTCATAACATCACCACTTAGCCGATGATGACCGTGGACATGAATGTCATTGGTAGTAGTACTTGTACATTTCTTGCAGTATTGGTGCTTATTACTAGTTAAATGCCTCCCACCTTCCACTGAGAGAATTTCATGGGAGAATATCATCAGTACTACAAGACAGATGAAAACACAAGCATTGGAACACTTGATCTTTGTCATAACTCTCTCTCTCTCTAGTTAATAGTTGACAGAGACAAACTTAGTAGATAGAGTGAACTAGAAGGGTAGCTAAATGGAGAAGATGGACAAAACAGATATACAATAATGTATTCTTCCCCTTTGCCATTTATAGAGAGTTGAATATATACTTGTGTGATGAGCAGGAAGTGATCAACTGTGACCACTAATAATTTCATTAAATAATCAGCCAGAGACCTTATAAGTCATACCTCTCTCCCCCTACCTCTCTCAATTATATGATTTAATATGCTTCATAGTATATGATAAATGAATAAATAATGATTATAATGAGGACCTTGTTAGATTGATCATTGATGGAGGATCTCTCTCTCTCTCTCTCTCTCTCTCTCTCTCTCTCTCTCTCTCTCTCTCTCTCTCTCTCTCTCTCTCTCTCTCTCTCTCTCTTGCACCCTTTAATTTTAATTCTTTATATTCACTTTTATATATTTTTTTTTCCTTTATTATTCTTAAAATTTGACTTGAAGAAAGCAAAAGGAATGTCCTTACATATATTCTGTTCTTTTGAGGAGAGAGGGAGAGCTTTAGGATTATTTATAATAAACTTTTGAGAAATATTTGTAATCTTGTTCTTGAGAAGTCATATTGCTATTTTCATTGTTAAGTAGGTCTTGGCTAATTAAAACCTCATAGTCTATTGTGCTTTTGCTTGTGATTGATTATATCTGTCCCGATCAAAGTCAAACTTTGAAAAACTTTGATTAACTTTTCTCTTTTATTGAAAATGAGTCATTAAGTCAAGAATTTTGTCAAAAACTTTGTACATGTAGCACTCCCGTTGGTAGTAAATAGAGAAACCTCATGTAACGCTAAATCTTAGTCATTATCAAGATGGTGTCTGCTTTTGATACTTTGGCCCAATTCCAACAGATAAGCCTTTTTTTTGGTAAAGACTCCCCACAAGGCTCTGACACTTACTAGGGTTAGGCATGCACATAGAGTCCATATGTTTACCCAAGCTATGTGGGACTATCACATTTCCATACCCTTGGAGACGAGTTGTCTTGGCTCTGGTAGCATCACACATGCCCAAAACTTTAATAGTTATCGATATTGTTGCCACTTTTGACGTGGAGGCTCAAGCGCAATAGGTAAAAAGAATTTGTTCCTAACAAGGGATCCACAAATACATCCAAAATACCTCAGACACTTTCTAAGTTTGAGCACGCATGTATATCCTACTCCAAACGCTCTTCCAAACGATATGAGACTACCACAACAAGCGCCCTCTTTTTCTTTATGGGACTGTTTTCCTAATGAAGATTCTTCCAATGTTAATTGTAGAATTAGGATTAAAGATTAATGACAGTGACCTTTTGTGCACTGAAGGGTTGGTTTGCAGTTAGGGCTGTAAAGGGTACTGCACAAATGGTTGTTCATCTCTACTGAATTAATAATTGGATAAGCTAATCAAGCAATCTTAAGCCGTTCAAATGCACCAAAAGTTAGGGATTCTAATGATCTTTCAACTTAGAGAGGGGTGTGTGTGAGAGAGAGAGAGAGAGAGAGAGAGAGAGAGAGAGAGAGAGAGAGAGAGAGAGAGAGAGAGAGAGAGAGAGAGAGAGAGAGAGAGCATGTAGTACTACTTTGTTTGGATGGTTGTGTGCTAAAGCTTTATAATTCTAATTTTTTTTGGTAGACACAAGAAAGTGGGGGTGAATAACAAGACATTTTTTTAGTTTTTGCAGTTGCAACTTTTGGGCTATAATAAGTACAACCCTTTCCTTAATATGATTCTTTCAAGCTGAGAACCATCAAAATCAAAATCTCCTCAAGTTAAGGGATGAGACTTGTTCAAACTTTATAGCTTTTATGAGCCATGATTCATACTGTGGTCAAGATCACAAAACATAGTGTAAATATGTATAATACAACATAGATTTGTACATGATACAGTAAAATATTCCATTTGAGGTTGAGCTCATTAGTCATTAGGTCATTTGTCTATTATGTAACAATAAGTTTTAATGCTACTCCGTCCGCCTAACAAGGTCTAAACTGGCATGACAAGACAAATTCTGCACATGATGTCAACATAACTTCAACAGTTTATCTTGTTCAGGCCATCTTTTGTCGGGACAAATAACATTTAATTTTTACATAGAATCAGTCCAGCATGGCAGCATACAGAAACCCCATTGTTTATCGGGTCAAAGAACACGTTTTTTTCTTTTCGGACGACGTCGAATACATGTGGCTTTTAAACATATCACACGCGGGCCTAGCTTTGATTCCATGTTAATTTTGTGGTTAGCCAACTCAAACCAATTGGCAATGAGTGTGAGATAACATAGACATTATATTCTTGGTTACTAGATCACTCTTCTCTTTACGATTTTACAGCTTTTTGATCGCGAATCTCAATATTTTTTGCATACCCTTTTTACAGCTATGGTAAATAAGGTAGCTTATGTGATAACAGTAAACAGTAGAGTCATATTTGTTTCCATTTAGATATAGAAAAGAAGTACAACAAGGCCGACAGTCTAGTGAGTACAGTAGGTAAATTAGAACTAATGTTAAACAATGGAGCAAAGATTCCTAAACCCTAACTTTCCCAATATGCAGGCCGCTAGAGACAGAAAGAAAGAACACCTTCCACTCATTTAAAAGTGGAGAGAGATCGATCAAGATCTGATCTCTTATCAAATGAATGGACACTTAAGTAAAGGATGGTTCAAATTTGAGCACAACTACTTGAGCAAAATCATCCACCCATTACTACACTTATTTAATTAACTATTTTATGTATTAAACCCCGAGTTATTTATTCTTATTTTTTCGTATTCGAGAGTACTTAGAAACCTTTGGAACTACCTTTTGCCCAAGAGCGATTAAAAAATATAAATCAAGAAAAGATAATGTTTCCGCATTATTTCACTACCATGTCTTTGTACAAACTGTTTCTAGCGATACTGATACAGGTCAATCTAAAATAGAAGAGAAGTAAGAAGATGAAGATATATTACTGAAGTTCCGAATGAATATTATTCATCACAAAATGATTATTTGTAATAGTCTTACAGCTTTACAGATACAAAAAATTTGGAATTTATTGGTCATGCTGAAGACTAGTTTTAACGAGTACTCTTAATTGAAGTACTCTGGAGACATAAGAAACAGAGAGAAAATACAATGGGCCTGATAGCCGTTAACACCTTTCTACCTCATTTGTCTAGATATCTACATTTTCACATTGCAAATTAACATGGTATCAAATCTAGGGGCGCACGTGATAGGCTTAAAAGCCACCCGTGCTCCACATGACCCAAAAAATAAACACGTGTTAGGCTAACCACGCCACACGTGAGGGGGCGTGCGAGAATAGTTCCTCATGGGAGAAGGGCTATCCAGCAACCAAAAGTATAATGTCTAGGTCCTCTCCACTAATTGCCAATTGGTTTTGAGTTGGATAACCACAAACTTAACACAAATGAGATATCTTTGTTCCCTGCTCATTGACCATTACACCATGGATTATGTTTGTTGAGAGAGCTTCATTCATTAGTTTGGAGAACATTTCTCCCACTAAAATGACGATGAATGGGAATAGGGGATCCCTCTGTCTGAGTCGCTTGGAGCTCTTAAAAGTTCCATTTGATTCCCCACTAGTTAACCCTAGAAATTGAGCTAAGCTCGACCCTTATTTGATTCATCTTCTCCGAACCTCATTCTCTTTAGCACTCTATCTATTGAGTCCCAACTCCCACCTGACATTGTCCAATGTCTTCTCAATATCTAAGTTTAAAATGAAACCAAATTTTTTTCTTTGGGCTACAAATGCACCTTGAGTTCTCAGATGTGAGTTTGCTAAGTTAGAAGGTAAGACACCAAGAAAAGAAGGAAACTCAGAGGCAGACATATGCCCTATACTAGATTAGGATTCCTTGTATGTTTATCATTTTCTCTTGGTCTCTTATCTTATTATTAAGGAAATGCTTGATTTCGTTACACATAAGTGTTATTACAGATTTTGTGCATGCCATTACTAAGATTTCTTTGTCTACTCTTTAGAGAGAAAAGTAATCTCTTTCTTTGGAACCTTCAATACTTTTTATCGAATTAGTTTTTTTTTTTGTTGTTGCAAGTTTTATCGAATTAGTTGGTGGATTGGGGACTTTCATGGAAGTTGTTCATTAGATACACAGTTGATAGATGTTAAGTTAATGGGTGAAGGCCCATTCATTAATATCTTTTCACTTGATTATTTAATTCTTAAGTGATTAAAAGACCATAAAGTAAAAAAGGACAGATCTTGGTTGGTTCCTCAGGTTTTGGAACTCCTTTTCTCTCACTCCACAACAAATAGAACAATTTAAAAAGCATATCTCTAGGGCAAATATAAATAATTTAAAGAGTGCACTCTTTTTCTTTATGTTACTTTTCTCAAAAAATGCACAACAACTCTTTATTGGATTGAGGTGTCCATTTATGTAAGATATAAGGAGAGGAAAATAGTTTCTTTTTTGTCCATAAATATACCTCAAATGAGTAAAAACCTCCGTGCAATTTTCGATTTTGAGGCAGGTCCATTAGTTAAGTTCACCAAAAATTTTAAAATTACATACTGTGTGCACTTTTGTGCCCGTCTATCTTACGTGGCTAATAGAACAAAGGACGATTTAATCTTTTCCCCTTTGAAAGGGTATGAAAAGACGAAAATACCCCTTATCTTATTCAAGACTGAGCGCAAAAGTGTACTTGTTAGGTTTGCCATTCTATTTTCGTATTTTTCTTTTTGTAAAATTCAAATAGCGATTTGCTATGTCTTCTACAAATAATTAACTGTTCGAAGCTTTATCAAGTTTCTTGCATCGAATATAATCACGAATAGTCCCTGGTTACCTTGCTATATGTCAAAACCACACTCCATACTTAAAATTTAGTGAGAAAAGAACTAGCAGCACTCGCCCTTAAGTTTACAACAAATAACAAACCAAATATGTACATTAAGAAATATTAAAATGCATTAGTTATGCAGGGAGTGGCCAACACCAGGACTGTGACCAGGAGTAGTGGGTCGGAAATCTTCGACGTGACCCGACGGAGTTGGAGTACTAACCGGAACTGCAGGAGAAACACTAGTAGAATCTCCAGTATCGTGGATAACAGTTCTAGAACCTCCGAGGGTTTTCGGTGGTAGAAAGGCGTCTACTTCGGCTGCCATAGGGGTAGCTACACTTTCACTGTTCAAGTTACTAGTAAGGGAAGTAGTAGTGAACTCACCACTACCCTTTCTTGCTTCTTTTGCATTTTCCATACTAGATGTCTTTAGGGTTTTATTTAACCTCTTCCCCTTAGCTGATTTCAGATGCCTACCCTCACAAGAGGGCACTTGATATGACAAAAGCAATACTATAAGCAATGCATAGGCAAAATTGAGCATGCAGATCTTGGCCATGACTCTTAATGGTGAGAGAGATTAGAGAAGTGTTAAGAGATTTTGAAGCTTGAAATCAGTGATACCCAAGGGGAGAGAGAGAGAGAGAGAGGGAGATGATACTAGAACCCTAGAGTCTGAGTGTACAAGCTGATACTAAACCCTAGAGTCTCTTACGTATTTATATAAGTTGTGAAATATGAACCCCATGTGAGTGTTCATAATAGAAAAATTAATAGCAAGTGAAGTGGGAATTTAAAATGACAAATGACAACATTAGTCGGCGGGATTTCGTCTGTTGGCTTTAGCCTGTAAAAAACCCTAGCTAGCACCCATGATGCTTTTGCAGATAGCTAGTCTGTCAATTTCACGTGCAGCCATTTTTAGTGCTGGTTATGGCAAGTAAAAGAGTGGTTATTTTAGGAAGGGTTATTTCCCTAATGGCCCCCAGCTTTGTGACCAGCTTCCCGCCTGACCCCCTACTTTACGAGAAATACTCATATGGCCTCCTTCCGTTATAACACCGTTACTCTCTCTCTTCCATTTCTTTTCTCTCTCCTTCAACATGTTTTCTCTCTCTGCCACCTCGTTAAAACCAGCCAACTCATCATCTTCTCCAGGAAGGTCGCCGGCCGACCAATTTTCCGGCCGGCGACCTTCAAACTTAAAAAAAATAATTTTTTTTTCATCTCTCCTCTCTCTCTCTCAAAAAAAAAAAAAAAAATTTCACCTCCCTCTCTCTCCCTCTCTAAACTCAGGCGAAGGGGGTCGCCCTTCGCCGGACGACCTTGAAGGTCTGCCCGAGCAGACCTTTGAGATCTGCTCGAACAGACCATGAAGGTCTGCCTGAGCAGACCTTCAAGGTCCTCCGGCGAAGGGTAACCCCCTTCGCCGGAGTTTAGAGAGAGAGAGAGAGAGAGAGGTGAAAAAAAAAAAATTTCTTTTTTTTTGAGAGAGAGAGAAGAGAGATGAAAAAAAAAATTAGGTTTGAAGGTTGTCGGCTGGAAAATTGGTCGGCCGGCGACTTTCCCGGAGAAGATGATGAGTTGGCTGGTTTTAACAAGGTGGCAGAGAGAGAAAACATGTTGGAGGAGAGAGAAAAGAAATGGAAGAGAGAGAGTAACGGTGTTATAACGGAAGGGGGCCATTAAGGAAATAACCCTTTTAGGAAAGAAAGGGCATAGATATATAAGTACTAGCAGGTTTATGGCTTTGGGTAGGCCTGTAAACGGTAGCTTATCGGATCAGATATAGACATATCCGTATCCGAATCCGATAAGCTATCCGAATATCCGAATCCGATAATTATCCGACGGATATTATAAATCAATATCCGAATCCGAATCCGATAATATTAACGGATATCGGATAATATCCGATATCCGAAACTTTAACAACATTTCAAATTTTTTCTTTAAATTTTTAACCATTAGATCTATATAATAAATCTCAACCATACATTTTATATATTATTATGAATAAATTTAAATTTTTATTAATTTTTTATATTACTTATCGGATACGGATATTTTTCGGATCGAATATGAGTGTATCCGTATCCGATATCCGATAAGAAAATATCCGATAAGGAATATCCGAATCCGTATCCGAATCCGAAATTTCGGATATTTTTTTAAAATTCGAATACGGATGCGGACCGGATATCGAATATTCGGATATCCATTGACAGACTTAGCTTTGGGCTGACTTTTTATCTCTTTGCCAGAGGGACACTTGTAGCTATTGATCAATACAAGTTAATTTCTAAAGGACAATTAGTTAAGCTATAACGAAAAACTAACACAGTTATAGGTTTTCTGGTTTGTCCATCTCATTGAAGTTTGCTAACATACTTTCAAACCATATTTACTGTATTCGTTGTTTTCGAGCCCAATTCTGATTTACCGTATGAATGACGTTTGATAGGGTATGCCATAGTGCGCCTACAAATGGTTCCAATTATGCATTTATGTAAATCGTTATTCCTTTATCTACTATTGCATGTCAAATTAATTACTCCCTCTGTCTCATTTTGTTTAGATGCTATTCCTTTTATAGATGTCCCAAAATGTTTGTTCACTTTCCTTTTATAACAATCATTAACTATTAAAATGATGAAACTTCCAAAACTACCCTTTAGTTTGAATACCATTCAAAGGCTCTAATTAGTTCTACATTTCTACCAATGTTGTATTTAATGAAATACACTATATTAAATGAGGGTAGTCTAGGAAAAGTCTTTATACTTGTCAACAATAAATAACAGGGTTCCTTAATAAATTGAATTCCTCAAAACTACAAACAAAATGAGACGGAGGAAGTAATAAATAGTAATTGATGTATTAATGGAGATCGATACTGAAACAATTGCAAAGAACTGTGAAGCAGCGTAATTTCCTTTTATTTAGGTCGCGGCTTTGGGGAATAAAGAATAATCTCCGGGGAATAAATTCTCTAGGGAATCCATGTTTTATTTTATATTCTCTGGAGAATATTTTATTTTAGTCCAAAAACTCACTTGATCAAACATTGCCCCCTAATCTTCATCCTCTTTATCACCTTCACCATAACAACTTCCCACCACCACCGTTCGACCACCATTGCCACCTTTTCTCTTTCACCACAATCCAACAAGTGATTCCTTATTTCTCAAGCTTATACACTATCATTGTGGCAAGACCCAAATGTGGCTAAAACAAATTCATGTTTTTAAATACAAAGACCATTCACTATTTTCTGGAGAAGTATCAACCGCAGACAACTTGGTGCTCATTTTTGGCATTTTTTTACTTAACCTAAGGCTTAGGGCATTTCTTTTCTAGGGTATCAATTTAGGGTTTTTAGCTTTTTGGTATTGGTTTGTAAAATTTAGTGAAAACTTCCCAAGTTCATTAAAATCTTCGAATTTGTGATATTATGACTAATGTGTTTGAAGACGAGACGAAGTATACAACGTTAATTCAGGAGTGCCTTCATGATGTTGAAGAACAAGAGATGATAAGTCTATTTATAACTTATGATTTTGAAGGAAGCTGATAGAGAGATGGAGAGAGAGATAGAGAGATAGAGAGATGGAGAGAGAGATAGAGAGATAGAGAGAGAGAGAGAGAGAGAGAGAGAGAGAGAGATAGATAGGGAGAGAGAAAAGATGAAGATCATGGGGCAATATTTGATCAAGTCAATTTTTGAACTAAAAAAAATTATGCTCCTAAGTTAATATTTATTGACCTAAAATCTTTATTCTCCAGAAAATTCTTTTTATTCTCCAAAGTCGCGGCCTTTACTTATTGACCAAAGAGTCAACAATGTAAAGATGCTAGCCTCCACAAACTTTTGAATATCTTAGAGGGCCTCCTAGGGTGGGCTATTACTTAGGGGGGGGGGTAGTGGTTGGGGACATTGGGGGACATTTTCATGTCCCCCAATGTCCGTGTTATTGGTTGGGGATATTTGAAATGTCCCCAAATGTCCGTGTTATTGGTTGGGGACATTTCAAATGTCTCCAAATGTCCCCAAACGTCCGTGTTATTGGTTGGAGACATTTCAAATGTCCCCAAATGTCTGTGTTATTCGTTCGGGACACGAAATTAGGGACATTTCAAGACAAATTGTTTTTGGGGACATTTGGAGACATTTTAGTGTAAATTTGGAGAGCTTTTGGAGAGAAAATGTCTCTCAAAATATGGAAGACACTTGGGGACATTTGAGTAAGGAAGATAATAAAAATAATTATTATTACCAAATCATATTATAATAATATTATCTTATTATTATATTACTACATTATTGTATTATTATTATTATTACTATTATTATTATTATTATTATTATTATTATTATTATTATTATATTATTATTATTATTATTATATTATTATCAAATCATATTATAATAATACTATCTTATTATTATTATTATTATTATTATTATTATTATTATTATTATTATTATTATTATTATTATTATTATCAAATCATATTATTATAATATTATCTTATTATTATATTATTATATTATTGTATTATTGTATTATTATTACATTATATTATATTATTATTATATTATATTATATTATATTATATTATATTATATTATATTATATTATATTATATTATATTATATTATATTATTATTATATTATTATTATATTAATATTTAACTATATTAAATAATAAAAATATTTACTAATTGTCCATCAATGTCCACAGATATCTACAGATGTCTACGAAAATCGAAAAATATATATTTGGAAATATTAATTAATTTTTTTTATTTCATATGGTAAGACAGTAATAATATTAAAAATAATAAATATCAACTAAATATCTATCAATGTCCATAGATATTCACGGATGTCTACGAAAGTCGAAAAATATATTTTCAAAGTAGTAGGACAAATTTATTTCGTATGATTAGACAATAATGATTACATTAAAATAATAAATGTCTACCAACTGCCATCAATGTCCTCAGATATCCACAGATGTCCACAAAAGTCGAAAAATATATTATTGAAACAGGAGTACAAATATATTATTTTATATGGTTTGACAATAATGATAATATTCAAATAATAAGTGTCTACCAATTATCCTTCAATGATGAGATAATAATAATAATAATAATAATAATAATAATAATAATAATAATAATAATAATAATAATAATAATAATAATAATAATAATAATAATAATAATAATAATAATAATATCCACTACACATTTTGTCCATGGATTCAATATGTTGAAATGTCCCCAGGACATTTTGTCCATGAACCAAATGTCTTGAAATGTCTCTGAGACATTTTGTCTATGAATCAAATGTCCTGAAATGTCCATAAAGACATTTTGTCTACGGACAAATGTCCCGAAATGTCTTGAAATGTCTCTGGAACATTTTGTCTCTGAGTGTCCTCCAATGTCCTGAACCACTACCCTCCCCTTAAATTAGTACTTCTTTTGATTTTAGTTTCTCAACAAAGAAAAGCTGTTTGAACTGCAAGTTGTTGGGGCTAGCTAAGAGGCTACCCTTCCCACTAGTACTCTTTCATATACCCCTAAAGTCTCAAAAATCATGGGGCATTATTCCTTTGTTCTTTCTAAGGATTCCCCTCCTCACCAACCACACAAAATCCCCTAGTAAAGAAAAACAACTCAATTTTTTTTTACAGTTTTCACTTGCCAAAAAAGAGACCATCTTTATAACTAAACAAGACCTTTAAACTTTGCCAATTGTATGACTATTTCTTCCTCTCAAAGTTTAAACATGTAAAAAGATAATCTCAAATTTTACCCTTGGCAACCATAAATTTAAAGAAGAAGAATGATTAAAAAAAAAATTGTGTACCCAATACCCATCCATTAAAAAAAAAGGTAAAAGTGAAGAGATGGAAAGAGTAAAAGTGGGAAAAAAGTTATAACTGTTACTAAGTTTGACTAGCAAAACTACGATACTGAAATCAAATAAGATTTATAAATAAATGCGGCTATAACCTAGATGGTTCTATCAACGTAATCTCAACACTTGAAGATAAGTTTGGAATGTATAATCTTAGACATTGAATAGAATTTGAAGACAAACTTGAGATATATAATCTCATTTTGGGAGGTGCAATCTTTTTTTTTTTTTTTTTTTGGAAGTCGACTACGATCTACGTATGTCGTTACATTTGGCACTTGATACATCATAGATGTGATAAGCTCGATAACTGCCCTTTCAAACACTAACAGAACCGGGCCTATAGCCCAACAAGACATGGCCTAAAGCCCAACAACATTATTTACACCCTAATAATCCCAATTCAAATAACCAAAGATTCCACCTTCTCTGGGATTCGAACCTGGGACCTCCAGGGCTTTCTGGAGTTTATGTCAACACCTTGGAACCACTTGGGCTACCAACTGTTGACTTGGGAGGTGCAATCTTAACCATGAGTGTTTGAAGAGAATTTTGATAGATATCATTTAAACTCTTGGATATAAGTTTGGGAGATGTAGTCTTAGTCAGTGGCGAAGCCAGAAACTTTTATGAGTGGGGGCACTTTTTTGTTATATGTAATGAAAAAATTCCACAGTAAGCGATCAAGCTAGAATCGAAAAGCAATTTCTTAACAAAATTTTATTTATAGTTTAGATATTCCGAAACAATTTTGATGTATAACAATCAATCTCTAATTTTCTCAATATGGATCTAAGATCTTTCCTCCAACTAGATTCCCAAAATTTACTGAAATAAAAAACAAAGGAGGGGATGAAGAGATATGGTGAAGATTAAGAAGAACGATGCTAGATGATGAAGAGGAAGTGATCGTAATGGAAGAAAAGATGAAGATTAAGTTTTCTTTCTAATAACATGTTTACAAGAACAAAAGTCTAAAAAATACGATTTTGAATTTCAAAATACAAATCACCGAAAAATCGGACAAAATCAAAATTAAGGTGGACGTTTAGAAAACTCATCATCTCTACGAGGCCATTTTATTTAGTTGGTCACTTTGAGGAGGTCAAAATTGAGTTATCTCAATTAATAAAATCTAATTTTAAGCCAAGCATGACCTTTATAATGTATTTTTAATAAGTAGTCATCTTAAACCAAACAATAACTTCAACTAACTTAAGTAGTAGATATTTTAGAAAAAAAAAATTCTAGAAAAAGGAATGTTGTGTGTGGGACTCGATCCCTTGACCTCAATGTCGAAACATAATCACTTCACCAACTAAGCTAAGAAAGAATTGTGTGTAAAAAACGGAAAATATATATATATAGATATATGTATCCAATATAGCGACAAATGTCACATAACATTAACGAGCCACGTTAGGGTCGTGGGGGCCTGCGCCCCCACGGGACCCTATGTGGGCTCGCCCCTGGTCTTAGTCAATGAAGGAGATGGCATATTCTAAAAAAAATATTCGCCTCTCTTATTATATAAATACGGAGATAATATTTTTCTAGTTAGTCACAAAAAAAAAAAAGTTGGAGGCTATATTGAAATAAACCCATTTTAAATTATGCCACCATCTCTCTAACTTTATGCAGTTAAAATAAACCCATTTGGCCCTGCATGAGATTTACATTAGTACATGTGTACTATAAAAATAAGAACCTAGTCCATATACTATTAAACTTAAGTGATCATTTACCTAGAGACAACCCTAAAGTTCATTTATATATTCAATTAAGATTTTTTTTTTATTAATTTTTTTTTTTTTTTTGTTAGTAGAAAAGTAGGGTTTCTATATTTAAGAGAGAAGACCAAGACGAAGACCAAAAACAAGAAGATCTAAGCAAATCCCTGACAGGCATTTCCAACCATTAACTTGATTTTATGGTGGGATTTACTTTTTTGATTAATTATTATAAGAAAATCATCTAAATATAATTAATATAAAGAGATGCACGTGCTGATGTAGCATGCCAGTCACGTGACCTATGTCGTTATGGGCTTATGGCATTCATATGTCACCATAAAGTGCTAGGTTTTCAAGATTAATAAACATATTATCAATTGATTAATGTATAATGAGGTTAATTAGCACTTTAGTCACTTGTTAGAATTGAAATGGCTTTTATAGGATTCCAAAGGTCAAGGAAATGATTAAATGAAGAGTAAGGGCGTATTTATACGAAGATTACTAGATTAGGTCACAAAGAATATGAAAAATAGGACACAAACATTATTATGATATTTGGATGTTGCCATAGTCGATCTGTACTTATACTACTTTATGTTAAAGAGATTCTCAACTCAAGCTTAAGAAGCTATCGCGAAACTCACTTTGGTTGAATGGTAATACACGTGTCCCCGACTCCCCGCTAACAATCAGTTAAGAAACTATAACAACATCAAATTCGAATCATACCCCTTTCAGAAAAATTTAAGGAGATATAAACGAAAGGGTACTTATAGAGCGCCACCGATATGATTCTAAGACCAATTACTTGGAAATCAGTAGACTAGGCTTCGTGAAATTGGTGGCGCCTGTATAAACTTCTAGTAGAGACACCTTTATCAATAATGAGAATCGCCTGTAGTGATGATGGCAGGCGCCCCTATACGACTTCCCTAAATAGTATAAGAAACCACTCCTATTAATGGGAAATGATAGAGTGACTTAGAAATTGGTACTTAGAGGGTGACATATTTCCTCATTTAGAAACAAAAGCGGTCCCCACTGTAGTCAAACTTTGAAAAACTCTTGTCTTTTAGTGATTCCACATCAGCTAGGCATTAAAATGCCCAAAAATTTGGGCACTCTAGCATCTCCCCCTATTAATTCCTTTTAACTTCCCAAATCAACTAAAACTAGTAAAGTTTGAAGTATCATAGTGACATCTTAAAGAATCAAATTCTCATTAAGTTGAAGAAGTTCAAGATGCAATTCATCTAAATGCCCGCATGGATAGCCTCGAGTCCTCGAAGATTAGACTAACCATTAATATGTTTAGTCTTCGAAAACACAGATAAGACCCTTCTGGAACCCAATCACATCACCAACTGATAGAGTCTGCCCAAGTATTGGGCTGCTCAAGGCGGAGTTATATTTGAAGTCCTTTTATTTGAACTGAAAAATAAAACGTACTCTTAACAACTAAACTACAAATTGAATTTTGGTAGTTGATGCAGGGGCACATGGCATGGAGGCTTTTGCCATGGCCAAACCGGCCCATAGGTCGTCCGGCCGTGAGGAGTAGTTTTTAGGAAGTCCCAATTTTAGTATGATTCTTACAGAATCTAGGTTTAGGAAATTATATTATTTTAAGTATCTATTATATAAAACAGAAGGGAAAACGATGACTGGGACAAACATCCTTTTTCAATAAAGGATATTGTCTAGAAGCCCTTATCAAAATTTAAAATATAATCCTTCGTAGAAATAAAGTTACTTATTTAAAAAAACAATAATCGTTTCCTTCTTAGAAATAAAATAACTAATTTAATAAAAAAAGAAACAAAATAAATTTCAATGGTTAAAAAAAGAAATTAAAATCTTTCTCTTTCAATAAAATAATAACTAATTTAGGAGAAAAGAAACAAAAACAAATAATACAAAAAAATTATAACTAATAAAAAGAATTTTTGGGTTTATAGCCCAAAAAATGGGCCCTAATAAGACATTTAGTCCTCTCTAATCCTATAAAGGGTTTCAAAATCAAAAAAATAATACAAATGGATATCTAGTCCATTTGGTGTCATCTAGAGAGAAAACACAAATCCCTATAATACATATTAATTTATAATACCTATACTAACCTTCTTTATATATAAAATCTGATTTACATTTCAAAATCCAAAATATCTTTTTTCATTTTTATCTCCCACCTTTCTCTCTCCAATCACGTTTTTAAACGAAGTAACCGTGATCTTCATTATCTTTAGTATCCGAAACTTGCTTATTTTCTCTCTCTCTAAACAAAGTAACTGTTTGATAATCATCCATTAATCTCAGAAATCTTGTTTCTTCTTCATTAGACCAACTGAAATCATCTTCTTCATCGTTTATCAGGTAAAACACATTACAAAAGTCATTTTTCATTCCATTGAAACAGATTCTGAATCAGATTTAATATTGCTTTTCAGGTAATGTTAAAGGTTTTAGTTTCTTCTTTTCTGTTTAATGTTTTTCATCTTCATCTTTAACTTTGTTCATGAATTTCATTATAATCAAATTTCTCTTTGTATCATCTAATCAAATCTTTATCATTATTTAGTATTTTCCCTCTCTAAAGTTATGTTTGTCTTCTAACACATTATGAAATAACAAACAGTATGCATAATTTATTCCATTATACATGTCGTTTCTAGTAAGTTATATGTTTTGTTGACAAATGTATATGTTTTGTTTTTGTAGTTTTGCTGTTACTTATGGAATTTCCTACTGAAGTTGGTCATTTGTTTCTTGGTGGTGCAAAAACATTTGGATATGCTCTTCGACAATTAGTGTAAATGTTGTTTGTCCTGCTCAAGACTACATATGCTCTACGACAATATAGTGTAAACGATTTTTTTGTAACAGAATGTAAACAATGTGTAATGTAAAAGAAATTATGTGTAATTTATTGAACATGACACACGTACAGTTGATAAATTACGTTGTATACATGACAAATGTTGGTTTCCTCGTCATAAATAACAAATAATTTACGTATTTGTTTCATAATTTGTATTCTATGTGTATTTATGTATGAGTAAAAACAAAAACAAATGTTTTTGTAATGTTCCCAGAAAAATATACTATTTCCAAATCTGAAAATTAAGTGAGAGAAAGTGATATATACGTTTTGTATATTAACCCCCAAATCACGCTAAATTGATCTCAGAAAATATACTCTTTCCAAATATGAAAGTTTAGAGAAAGAAAATAAATTTAATTTACAAATCTCTTTAGAGGAGAGAGAAATTATGATTTGTTTCTATCTGTTTTTTGCTAATAATTTCCCAAATCACTCCCAAATTTGATTTCCTTCTTTTCAGCGTTTGATTAGTTTCTGGTAATGGCGTTTCGAAGATTTAGGTTAGGATTTTTGGAAATGTTTCGTTTTGGGAAAGTTTCGATTTTGTTTCCTATAATTTATCCCAAATTCACGGTTAATTAAGTTGTTGGAATTTTCGGTCAGGCCCCACAATTTAAAATCTCGTGAAAATGGTTTGGGACACGAATGGAATTGTTTTATAGATAGTATGGGTTTTTAGACCTAAGAGCAAAAGGACTAAAAATCCATTTTTTGACAAGATTGGACCCTAAACCCTTTTTGAACATTATTTTGGTCTATATACCCACGGACCCTAATAAAAATCACTCTCTCTCAATAAAATATAAAAATAAATTTCGTAACATTTGATTGATACAAGTGTCCGTGCCCTAGGGAACGGGATATACCCTAGTTTCCAATAATTGGAAAGGTCCAGATTTGAGTCTAGCTATTTAGGAAGTTGCAGTCTTTTGATTATTTAGGAAAGTCTAATTCAAGTCAATCTAGGAAAATCCAAAATCTTATAAAAGGATATCTAGTTTGTCCATTATTCTCAGATTGAAGAGAAAACCCCTTTGAAGTTTTAATAAAGTTTAGTATTTTCGAGTTATTTCATCTTTATTTATCGTTCTTGTTAAGTTTATTCGTCTTCTTTAATTCCGTTGCATTTCTACATCAAGTGGTATTCAGAGCCATAAATTTTTTCTCTCTTTTATCACAATGGTTAATACTACTACCACCGCTACACCGGCTAGGGAGAAAACACCAACTTTTTCATCCGAATGGGACAACATTAAAGAACGACTATCTTCGGTTAAAAAGTTAGAAGAAGGTTTCAGTGATTACAAAAAAGAAAACGCAGAAAAATTTGATCGGATCGAACAACGTTTCGATCAAATCACCGACTCCATCAACAACATCTCCAAGCAACTCGAAGGTATGTGTAAAAACCAAACACCACCTCCCACCACCGTCACCACTCATCAATCCTCACCACTACCGACTACCACCAACACCACCCGCTTAACACCTCTCGATTTTTCTTCCGAAACCACTGCACCACTCTTCGGCCACACTATTCGTAACCCTTGTCCGGTTATCACATCTCCCTTCATCACAACTTACTCTCCAAACACACCGTTACACCCACCCACGTACCCTTCCTATGCCAACACATCAACACCACCATCTTTCTCCTTCACCGATTCAACTATCGGCCTACACTCTCTCCCAACCCGAACCCTCTCTCCCAACCGAACACCAACTTCACTTGACATCACTCGAACACCGTTATCCAACCAACACCCAAACCAACAACACCCACCGAAACAGTGCAAACCAGCCACACAACCAACCAATCGGCCCTTCAAGACCCACCCCAACTTACCTAGACGCTCGCCCTCATTATCCGTACACCCAATACACACCAAACTCTAACAACCAAACCGAGAACCAAACACCATACCAGCCTCATAACACCTACCACCACCAACAAACCGAACACCGATACAACACCAACATACGTGACCCCGTTACACCACCTATCCACCACCTATCCACCACCGTCGTCCACAAGAAACCCTACACCAGATCGGCAACCAGGAAACCGAGACCACCCTCACCTTTCACCAACAAACCGAACACACCCCAACTCCACGTAACCGAGAACCATACCAACCGATCACCCGAAAGCGAGAACCCAACCTAGTCCTTACCCAAACCCGAGAACCCAACACACCGTTTCACCGAACCAACACTCAAGCCCAACGAACACCCATCGAACACCAAAACCCTCAAACTGAACTCGAACACCACCCTCACCCCACCGAAATCGAGTGTCACCAACTTAATTCATCTTACCGTATTCGAATAGACGTGCCATCTTACGATGGTTCAATCAATATAGAGGAATTCTTGGATTACGTCTCGCGACTCGAGATTTTCTTTGATGTTATGCAGGTCGAAGGCCCCGAACAAATTCGTTGTGTAACCGGCTATCTTTCTAAAACAACCCTTACTTGGTGGAAACAAGAAGCTGAACACAGGCGATTATTACACCTTCCACCTATTTCTTCATAGTTGGAACTTAAACCATTGATGTTAGCAAGATTCCTTCCTCCGGACTATGAAAATCAGTTATGTGCCGAATATCTTCGTTGCCGTCAAGGAAGACGTTCAGTCGAAGAATATGCTTCAGAATTTCAGCGCCTCGTTACACGCCTTAATCTGCCCGATTCCGAATCAATGAAATTGGAAAAGTTCAAAGACGGACTTCGGAATGATATTAAAGATTTGGTTAATTTACGTTCTTTCAATTCCGTACCTGAATGTATCAGTGTAGCTCGATCTTTCGAATCAGATTCACGCTCCATCTTCTGAGGGCACAATACTCGAAGTCAATCAGTTAGAACTTTACCGGATGAATTGGATCAAACAAAACAAACGGATGAGGGATCCAAAACGGTAGCCGAAAATCCTTATAAAAAAACCTCCACCAGTTAAGTGCTATCGTTGTTATGAAACAGGTCACTATTCTAATGCTTGCCCCTCTCGCGGTAAAGCAAATATTGTGGAAAAGAAGCCTGATTCCGATTCCGATTCCGATTCCGATGAAGATGATGTCGAACGAGTTAACCTTACTGATGCACCCGAAAAGGTTGCACACCCAAGCGGAGGTATCAAGTAGTAATCCGGCAAAGCCGGGATCGATCCAAGGATAGGAAGGTAGTTTGGATATCGAAGGGTCTTATCCCTCGGTCTAGATATTAAAAGCTAACTTAGACTAAAAGGAGAAAAACAAAGGTAAACGAGGGTTTTGATTGAATAAGAAATAAAGAAAACGATTAAAGCAAGTTAAAACTAAACAATAAAGTAAACGGGCGAGAGAGATTCGAGAGAAGTGTCGGAGGAACAAGAGTTGGGAGACGGTAAGACTCGATTCGGGCAACAAATAAGTGAGAGAGGTGTCAAAGTCCGGGAATCCATGATGATAAACCTACGACTATGTGTAGTCCGATTTGATGTGTCGAGGTACAATCGATATTCGACTCCTAACGTAGATGTCTCTAAGTACTATGTATATCTGGAGATCATACTTAGTCAAACAAACGCCTAAATCGGTTAATCCCGAGTCATCGAAAGTGTCGTCTAGTCGCCTAACTATGTGAAGTGCATGACAAGACACATGAAATTGTGACTTAGACTACTATCGATATCGAATACCTCGTTTCGTCTATTAACTATGCGAAGTGCTTGACAAGACACATGAAAATACGATCAAAACGATAATCGAATCAAATGAACATCAATTCATAATCAAAACATCAAATCATATTAAACATAATCACAAATTCATCATATTTCATCTCATATAATCGACACACTTGATTTAGCTAACATGGTGAATAAGTAATAAATGAAAAGAAATGATAAGAGAAATCCCCCTTTTTCGATGTGGCTCGAGGCTAGGTTCGTCGAGAAAAATGAGTCTCTAAGTGTAGTCGATCTCCCCGTAGCGATTTTCTGGATTTCTCTTTAAAAATGCAATTTGGGTGTCCCCGAGTAAAAATCAGATTTCCCCATAGCACTCATCGTCATCTTCTCCATCTCAAGAACATCCACCATTAAAGCTTCATCAAGCTTTCTCTCTCTAGAGATTTTTCACCCAAAATCAAATCAAACTACATGGGAAGATAGATCAAGACATGGGGAGTAAAAGCCCTATGGTTTCGAATCAAGAAAGTTGTCGGAAACCCTCGAAAAATCCGGTCAAAGAAACCCTAGTTCCGGCCAACCCTAGATCCGACCATGTGCACACTGTCGACCCCTTCCATGCGATGTCCGAGCAATCCGAGCAACCCGAGCACGTTCCCAAGCCAACCGAGCTATGCCTTGAAGGCCCGAGTGTGCAACAGCTGCGTCCTTGGAGCAGCTCGGGCTGCTGTTCCGAGCAGCAGGTCGCGTCCGAGCTTGCATCCCTTCCTGCCGTCCATCCGTGCTGCTGGTCGCGTCCAAAGCAGCTGCTGGTCGCGTCCGGAGCTGCTGATGAAGCTGTCCCGAGCAGCTTCCATGGCCGTCCGAGTGGTGCTGGTTCGCAGCTGCTCCCGTGCTTGTTCCAGCCCGAGCCGGCCAAGCTTTGGCCGGCCTTAGTGTTGGCCGGCCTAGCTTGGCCGGCACCTCCTCTCTCTTTCCCTCTCTTCAAACTTTCAAACTCAAGAACCCTAGAACACCTTTAGCCCCTTTCTCTCTCTTGCCTCTTGCCCCCTTGAAGATTGTTAGCATGAAGAAGAAGATGAATAGTGTCTTGGCCCTCTCTTTTGACTCAAACCCTAGCTTAGTCAAGACTTGACTTTGACTCAAACTTGAGTCCATAAAGAGGGTGCCTCCAAAATCTCTTCCTTCTTTCATCTTCTTTGGGCTTGGGTTTTGTTCCTTCATATCTAGGCTCTTGGGTTTTAGACTTGGGCTTTAATCTTCACTTGGATATCAAGGGGGTGCCTTCATAGAATCTTTGTTTTAAGACCGAACCTCGACTTCTTTCTTTCACAACTTTCACGTCCGAACTCGGAATGGACTTCCGTTTTCACCGTTGGACTCGTCTTTGACTCCTCTTCTCATTTGATTTGCTTGAAGTCTTTTTCTCTCGTTTTGGGCACATGAAATGATAGTGATAATTCGCTCCCTTTATTCCGAATTAAGTTCTTTATTCCAAATATGGTACCTAAACAAGAAAAACACATAAAATGTTATTGATAACACTCGAAAAGGACTAATTAGTCTAAGTTAGGCTCTCCAAATGTGACATTTTCGTGTCACATCAACATCCCCAAACTTAAACTTTGCTAGTCCTCGAGCAAACAAAATAAAATAAAATAAACGCCTAACTCACTTTCGGAGGAATCCCGATTGCATTTAGCATATGCAACAAGCCGTTAAACCCCTAGGTTACCCCTAGTGGACGAGTGTTGTCTCGTGAGGGTTTCCATAGATGACACCCACAAACATCGAGTTTCAAATACATAAGGGTCCAACATCCAAATCGCATATATGCATGGTTCAAATAGTAAAGGGTTTAAGCATGTCAACACAGAGTGAATCAAGTAAACAAGTTATTATGAAAGCTAATGACCTCTTCACTAATGATCTTACCCTAAAGTGCAAGTGTTAAACCATAATAAGCAACATCTATGTTCCGAAGTCACAAAGCCTTGATCCCTAATTTAGTACATTTCGCCTTGACTTTGGCCTCACAGACATACACTCCAAATATGAAATCACTCAAGAATGGTTCGCTCGTATGTGTGAGTGTGATCACTAAACATGGACTCAACACATAAAAAGGGGTGAGGAAAACATTTTGGAACGAACAATCTCCGAAAAGGAATTAGCCATTAAATGGAGTGGGGAAGCTCACTCGCCCTTCTCACCCATTCTACCCTCTAAGGATGCCTTCCAAAGGTTGACGGATACAAAAGATGGATGAGATGATGGATTCCCGAGAATGTCGACCTCTTCATGATAGAACCTCTCAAGCCTTCCACATTTGTTTCTTGCTTCGAATACTTAATCACAATCACAAACACCAAAACATATATACACTCACATCACAACACATAAGAGCTAACACATGCTCAAACATATACATGAACAACTTTATTTCCTTCTTTCATTCTTTTTTTTTTGTCTTTCTTTTTTTTTCACTTTTTCACTTTTTCTTTCATTCTTTTTTTTTTTTTTTTTTTTTCATAACACGAATAAAATCAACCAAAATAAAATACAACACACACAACTCTATTCTTGCAATCAACTTTTTTCATTTCATACTTGCTTTGACATTCTTCTTTCTTTCTTCTCATGTCTTCATTCTCGGGATATAAGATGATGATGGTAATGGAGTATCCGCCTCCCTCTAGTTGACACTCTTATTGGGTTTCATGGACTACAAGGGCAAGGTTAATTTGCTATCCTAATGTCACTCCTAGTGGCTAAGAAAGTTGAGCACACGAGATCAAATGAGCTCTTTTAATAGTTACGAGGTTGAGTAGCTCTTCATTCTACTCGGAGTTAGCGCGGAAGAGTACACTCGAAGGACAATTTAGGCTTTGAGCTCTCACATGGGTTAAGTCTCCACTAATGACTACTCTAGGTCTCTTAGAGATGTTTCTTCTTCACTAAGATGTTACTCCCATAGTATAACACAAACACTCAAAGACTCGACTTTCATGCAAAGACCATTAGCAATCACAAAACTCATAAACTCGACACATATGCATCAACATTCTTAAAACTATCACTACAATCACATGCAAATCTACTCAAAATGTTCAAAAAATTTCAAATTTTGGCTAATTTGAACCCTTTTGTCTTTGAAACCCATGGTCATGCATTGGTTATGGTCATATCCCGCATCCCCAAACTTAAAACTAACATTGTCCTCAATGTTCTAAGCATACACTCACCAAAAGATAAAGAGGCACATCAATTTAAAGAGAAGAGTAGAGAGATATTACCATAACCGAAGGAGATAAAGGATGATACTACCAAGGCTCATGTATAAAGAGGTTCCAAGTTGATGTCGAGCTCGCGCCATCCCCAAACTTGGAACAAACCACGCCTTAGAAGTAAAACATATAAGAAATGCTCCTAAAATATCAACAAATATCATAAGAATGAAGCACATAGAAACATGACCATATAAAATGACCACTCACACGGGATCACTCGATTGCCTTGAGCTATGCAATTAGCCTTTGATTCTCTTGTTTACACACAAGAGCACGAGTTATGTCTCGCGGAGGGTTTCCAGAGATGCTACCCACAAACATCAAAGGCCACTTAGTCGGCTAACGATCATATAGTAATAGCCGGAAGATTTGGGGATCAACCCAAAGAAAGCTATATACACATGGTAATCGTCTCACAAATATATACAAGCTATAACGTGCAAGTGAGACGAAAACCGAAAAGAGGCCATCCCCAAACTTAGTGGATGCACGGTCCACTAAGTTAGCATGAATACTAGGGGCGACGACTAAGAAGTCGTCAAAAGGATCGACATATAAGTGAAGTGGGGGAAGGTCAGTCGAAGGCAAAAAGTCAAACTCAAGCTTAGTGGATAGAACATCCACTAAGTCCCTAGACATACTAGGAAAGACGTCCGAAGTGTCCCATAAGGGGTCAACAACCGAGTCTGAGATCATGTGGAAGGTCGAACTAGACTCTAAGGGTAAGGCAATAGGCTCGGGGACCAAGTCAAGGTCCGTAACTTCCTTAGGTAAATGGTCCGATAAACTATCCATTGTGTCTCTAACTACTATGTCATCGACGTCCTTAAAGGCATCGGGAGCCTCAAAGTTAGGCATAACACCTTCCATTCTACATAACCCATCCAAATAATCACAAGTGGTAAAAGTTGGAAAGTTCAACATCGTGTGATCCCCAAACTTGCTCGTAGAGCTATCGTCCTGAACATTAAAATCTAATGTAGTCTGATCATGGTGAGATGACAATGGTCGAGGGAGTGAGCAACAAGGGTCATCGGTCTGTTCAATCTCAAATGGTCTATCAGGAGCTTCATCGACATTTAACTTAAGACTAGAGTTAGGTGTATTACCCTCACCATCATTCATAGTCTCTTCTTGAGTTTGGGGTGCGCAAACCCCTTCCTCGTCGATGATAGGCTCCGACTCAATTCTATCAACAATATTGAGAATCCATTCCGTGATCTCTTTTATTTCTCGATTGAATCTAGTTTGATACTCTAAAACTAATTGGAGAGTCTCTTCAGACATCTCCTCGTAATAAGGCACATGAGTATAACTAGACGAAGACTCTCGCGGAACACGGATCATGGGACAATAGTCGGTCAAATGGTCTAAGCTCGCACAAATAGCACAAACCGGGCTAATGGTCTCCATGGTCCTTTCTCCACTACCTTCATGTAGATACCTAGACTCGACTCCTTGAGTGGAATCATCGAGTCGGGAATTGCCATCACTAAATGAACCGTTCATATATGCTTGTCGATAATCCCAAAGACTTCGACGCGGTCGATCAATACTAATGGAACTACGGTTATCATCAAATGACAAATCCATACATGAAGGTGTTGTAATCCCAAATTCTTGTCGATAGTCTCGAAGACTCTTACGGGGTCGATTACCCTCATGCTCATAATCCCTAAAACCATATTCAGGACGAGTCTGACCGACTCCATACATCCGTCGATATTCACCCATGGTTATCCTACGTCGGTCAGGCTCAACTCGCCTATTCCTATCACTAGTCGGAACATTCTTATGTAAATTTAAGTAGTCCTGATGACTTGTAGATGGTCGACTAGTGTTGGAAAGGGTTCGCATAAGGTCATTCTCATCAAATGACCAACTTGCCATGATCTCACAATGTTTAAGGATCCTAACACACAATCGCAAAATGGGAACAAACACTTATAGACTAACAATCACACACAAGTAAAAAAAAGGAAGAGATAGAATGTGATACTATCGAGTGCTCCTCTCCTTTCGTTCGCCTTTTCCTTGGCTTCTCGATTCCTTCCTTTTCCTTCGCCTTTATGTCACTTTTGGCTCTTTTCTCGAAAACGGTACCTAAAAAGAAGATAAAAAACTACAAAAATAAATAAAGAGAAAACGTCTGAGAAAGCAACTAACACAAGACTAATGAACAAAACAACAAACGCTATCCTAACTACTAAACCTATCCCCGGCAGCGGCGCCAAAAACTTGATGCACCCGAAAAGGTTGCACACCCAAGCGGAGGTATCAAGTAGTAATCCGGCAAAGCCGGGATCGATCCAAGGATAGGAAGGTAGTTTGGATATCGAAGGGTCTTATCCCTCGGTCTAGATATTAAAAGCTAACTTAGACTAAAAGGAGAAAAACAAAGGTAAACGAGGGTTTTGATTGAATAAGAAATAAAGAAAACGATTAAAGCAGGTTAAAACTAAACAATAAAGTAAACGGGTGAGAGAGATTCGAGAGAAGTGTCGGAGGAACAAGAGTTGGGAGACGGTAAGACTCGATTCGAGCAACAAATAAGTGAGAGAGGTGTCAAAGTCCGGGAATCCATGATGATAAACCTACGACTATGTGTAGTCCGATTTGATGTGTCGAGGTACAATCGATATTCGACTCCTAAAGTAGATGTCTCTAAGTACTATGTATATCCGGAGATCATACTTAGTCAAACAAACGCCTAAATCGGTTAATCCCGAGTCATCGAAAGTGTCGTCTAGTCGCCTAACTATGTGAAGTGCATGACAAGACACATGAAATTGTGACTTAGACTACTATCGATATCGAATACCTCGTTTCGTCTATTAACTATGCGAAGTGCTTGACAAGACACATGAAAATACGATCAAAACGATAATCGAATCAAATGAACATCAATTCATAATCAAAACATCAAATCATATTAAACATAATCACAAATTCATCATATTTCATCTCATATAATCGACACACTTGATTTAGCTAACATGGTGAATAAGTAATAAATGAAAAGAAATGATAAGAGAAATCCCCCTTTTTCGATGTGGCTCGAGGCTAGGTTCGTCGAGAAAAATGAGTCTCTAAGTGTAGTCGATCTCCCCGTAGCGATTTTCTGGATTTCTCTTTAAAAATGCAATTTGGGTGTCCCCGAGTAAAAATCAGATTTCCCCATAGCACTCATCGTCATCTTCTCCATCTCAAGAACATCCACCATTAAAGCTTCATCAAGCTTTCTCTCTCTAGAGATTTTTCACCCAAAATCAAATCAAACTACATGGGAAGATAGATCAAGACATGGGGAGTAAAAGCCCTATGGTTTCGAATCAAGAAAGTTGTCGGAAACCCTCGAAAAATCCGGTCAAAGAAACCCTAGTTCCGGCCAACCCTAGATCCGGCCATGTGCACACTGTCGACCCCTTCCATGCGATGTCCGAGCAATCCGAGCAACCCGAGCACGTTCCCAAGCCAACCGAGCTATGCCTTGAAGGCCCGAGTGTGCAACAGCTGCGTCCTTGGAGCAGCTCGGGCTGCTGTTCCGAGCAGCAGGTCGCGTCCGAGCTTGCATCCCTTGCTGCCGTCCGTCCGTGCTGCTGGTCGCGTCCAAAGCAGCTGCTGGTCGCGTCCGGAGCTGCTGATGAAGCTGTCCCGAGCAGCTTCCATGGCCGTCCGAGTGGTGCTGGTTCGCAGCTGCTCCCGTGCTTGTTCCAGCCCGAGCCAGCCAAGCTTTGGCCGGCCTTAGTGTTGGCCGGCCTAGCTTGGCCGGCACCTCCTCTCTCTTTCCCTCTCTTCAAACTTTCAAACTCAAGAACCCTAGAACACCTTTAGCCCCTTTCTCTCTCTTGCCTCTTGCCCCCTTGAAGATTGTTAGCATGAAGAAGAAGATGAATAGTGTCTTGGCCCTCTCTTTTGACTCAAACCCTAGCTTAGTCAAGAATTGACTTTGACTCAAACTTGAGTCCATAAAGAGGGTGCCTCCAAAATCTCTTCCTTCTTTCATCTTCTTTGGGCTTGGGTTTTGTTCCTTCATATCTAGGCTCTTGGGTTTTAGACTTGGGCTTTAATCTTCACTTGGATATCAAGGGGGGTGCCTTCATAGAATCTTTGTTTTAAGACCGAACCTCGACTTCTTTCTTTCACAACTTTCCCGTCCGAACTCGGAATGGACTTCCGTTTTCACCGTTGGACTCGTCTTTGACTCCTCTTCTCATTTGATTTGCTTGAAGTCTTTTTCTCTCGTTTTGGGCACATGAAATGATAGTGATAATTCGCTCCCTTTATTCCGAATTAAGTTCTTTATTCCAAATATGGTACCTAAACAAGAAAAACACATAAAATGTTATTGATAACACTCGAAAAGGACTAATTAGTCTAAGTTAGGCTCTCCAAATGTGACATTTTCGTGTCACATCACTTACTCCCGACAACGGTGATCGGGTTATGTTACTTACTCGGAGAATTCTTTTTACACCTTTCGAGAGGACCATTTCTCAACGAAAGAACTTGTTCGTTACACGGGGGACAGTACTGAATAAAGTTTGTACTATTGTGATTGACAATGGTTGCGTCGAGAATCTAATTTCTACCAAACTTTTCAACTTCTTGGGTATTACTACAATGACTAAGTCCAATCCGTACAAAACCGCATGGATTCAGTCGGGTACTACTACGCGGGTTGATCGCATGTGTATTATTAATCTTTCTATTGGTTCTTCTTATTTGTCTGCAGTTACTTGTGATGTCACAAATATGGATTTATGCCACATCATATTGGGACGGCCATGGCAATCAGATGTAGATGCCACTTACCGTGGTCGTTTGAATGTTTATGAGTTTCCGTGGAAAAAGAAGATTGTAACGTTATTACCAATTGAAGATGGATCGAAAGAACTACATTCTCTTCAAAAACGGTTCGGGACGAACCTCGTGGGAGAAGGGGATGCTGATGCAGGGGCACCCGGCGTGGAGGCTTTTGCCATGGCCAAACCGGCCCATAAGTCGTCCGGCCATGAGGAGTAGTTTTTAGGAAGTCCCAATTTTAGTATGATTCTTAGAGAATCTAGGTTTAGGAAATTATATTATTTTAAGTATTTCCAATAATTGGAAAGGTCCAGATTTGAGTCTAGTTATTTAGGAAGTTGCAGTCTTTTGATTATTTAGGAAAGTCTAATTCAAGTCTATCTAGGAAAGTCCAAAATCCTATAAAAGGATATCTAGTTTGTCTATTATTCTCAGATTGAAGAGAAAACCCCTTTGAAGTTTTAATAAAGTTAAGTTTATTCGTCTTCTGTAATTCCGCTGCATTTCTACATCAGTAGTTGTATAGGCGCCCAGTTTATTGCCATCCCCTTTTACTCTTTCAAAATATTTTGCTATAATATAACAAGGGAGCCTATAGAACTTCCCTCTTGAACTCTGCCCATCTTCTATGCGAAATTTTAAATGCACTTACCATTTTTGTTATATACACTCATATCTGAGTTTTTTTCTTGAAACCATGCGAAACCATTTTCATTCGTAAGTTATTAAATCACAATGTTACATGGGATGATAATTGTTATTTCTCTCATCTGAAAACTTCATGAGAGTTACATACCTTTAAGGTGTCGTTTGGCAACACTAAAATAAGTTACTTTTTTGCTTATTTAAGTAAAAAAGTCAAAAAGTTAGTTTGGTACGCAAAAATTATCGACTTAAGTTAAAATTTGATTCTTTTTTTAAGTTAAAATTTTTAGCTTTTGACTTCAAAGTAAAGTAACTTTTTTTGAGACATACATGAATTTTACTTGACGAATTTTTTTTGTCTATCTCGACTCCATTACCACAACTAAACGTCTACCATACCATTCTACCCTCACCACCACCACAACAAGCATTGCACCTCCCCCACCACCCTACCTTAACTAGCACCACCACACCTTAACCATCACCACCACCACACCTCGACAACAACCACCTCGTAGCTCCACCACCACCACTATCACCGTACCTTTACCAGCACCACGGTACCTTCACCACCACCATCGTACCTTCACCGCCACTGCCACCACCACCATACTTTCACCACCACCACGATACCTTCACCACCACCACCACCACCATACCTCCATCAGTACCACCTACATATCTTATCCACCACATTTACCACCATCACCATACCACCACCACCATAACTCTGTCACTATCACTCACATATCTTATCCACCACCACCGTATTTCCACCATCACCACCACCGTACTTCCACCACCACCATACCTCCACCACCATCGCCACCATCATACCTCCACCACCACCACCACCATAACTCTGTCACTATAACTCACATACCTTATCCAACACCACCATCGTATCCCAACCACCACCATGTTTCCACCATCACCATCGTACTTCCACCACCAACATACTTCCACCACCAACATACTTCCACAGCCATCACCACCACCATACTTCCACCACCATCACCACCACCGTACTTCCACCACCGCCATACTTCCACCACCATCGCCACCATCATACCTCCACCACCACTGCTGCCACCATCATACCTCTCTACCACCAACACCATCAAACCTCAACCACCACCACAACAACCCATAACTATACCTTCATGGCACCACTACTACTACGAATATCACCACTACTTCGTATACAAGACTAATCGTGGAAATCATAAATAAATTCAAATTAAAATCAAGTATCTCTATGAGAAAGAAAAATAAAATTATCAAAAGTAAATTGAATTACCAAACTAACTTTTTGACTTTTTTACATATAAGTAACATTTTTGCCAAATATACTTTTAAATTTTTTTTACTTTTTTAAAGCAAAAGAACTTCTACTACAAGTAAAAGTACTTCTACTTTTGGTTGTCAAACGACACCTAAATGTAAAGTGCCTCATAAAGAGAAAGAAATTGACTAGACACTGACTCGATAAAGCGACCCTAAAGGTCGAAAGATGAAAAGATCCTAAAGATCAAGAATGAAAAGACCCTAAAGGTCGAAAAAATTACTATACGAATACTAAAAGAACCACCGTTGCCATCACCGGAAAACCGCCGCCGTCACCGGAAAACCGCTTCCGTCACCGGTGGGCATAGTGATGGGCCTAAAAATAGGTCTATTCCCGCAAGTATACGGGGTCAAGTTATAGTATTTATAATAAGATCGGGAAATCGTCCCAAGGAATAGGTAGGTAACTTCGGATATTGAATGCGGGTTTAACCCAATAATCAAGATGTCAATAGCTAACTTAGACTAACACACACACACACACCCCTCATAAAATTGATGATTGATATATAAGCAATAAGAAAACATATGAAACTAACTAAACTATCTAAGAGAGAGGTAAGAGGATATCTAAGGTTATAAAATCCACCGCATAATTTCACTTTATAAAACAAGCACTTAATTACTTAAATCTCTTTTGTATTTACTCGGGATCCAATATAATGAACTATTTGGATTCCGGATGATATTCTAGATAAAGCAATTTTATAATTACTAATTCTAATTGTCTACCTTATAGAGATTCGGATTGCTAAACTATTATTCATCATCTAAAAAGCATACTCCATCTAACAACTTAACGAAAGTATGAAATATCTAATTATGAGGCATGAGTAATGGAAAGAAAATCCAATCCATATAGATAAACAATCAATAGACATTAAAGCACATCAAAGGATTTAATTAATCAAGAACAAGTATTATAAAGATCCAAAATGGGTTTCATTCACAACCTTAGATTGCTAAATTAACTATACATGGAATCTAGAATAACATTCATTGACATTGTAAAATAAATGAAAATACTAAGAAATTAATGGAAAGAAATCACCAAGAATGCTCAAATTTCATATCCCCATGTATCTCCAATTTGTCCAAGATTTGCTCCATTTATGCTCAAGAATGTTACTCCAAGAAATCCAAGTAATAGCTATTTTATTGCCACCCAAATAAGAAAAAGAAGGAAAAGAAGGAAGAAATTAGATGTAGAAAGAAGTTATAAAGAAGAGATGAAAGGGGATAAAGATGATGGAAGAATATGGAAGAAAGAAGGAGATGACTATTAATGGTAGAAAGAATAGTGGTAGAGAAGAAAGTAGTAGTATTAGTAGAGAAGATAGAAAAAGAATGGGAAAATGGATTAGGTTGAAGAAAGAAATAGGTAAGAAGAGGTATTAGAGAAGAAGGGGTATGGAGAAATTAGAAGGTTAGAAGTAGAAAGAAAATGTAGAGAATAGATGAAGGTGGTAGAGAAAGTAGAAGAGAAGAATGGGGGATTAGGGTTAGAAGATAGAAAGGGAAGTGGCTTAGAAATTAGATAAGGAAGCCATTTGAGAGGGTTTGCAAGTCTAGGTTTTAATGGGGGAGAAAATGATTTATTTATAGGTGGGTTTTGGTTTTGGTTGGGTTAAATGGTAAAAAGGATGAAAAGAAGGGTTACTTTGGGAATTCTAGGGGCCAAATATAACAAAAACCCTAGTATACAACTAAAGTTGTCGGCGGCTGGGTTAGGGTTTTGAAATCCGGAAGATATGGTGCGACGGGATCATCGTGTTTAACTTGCGGAAGGTCTGGTGACTGTCGGATTAAAAAGGCGCGGGATCTGGACGGTCAGGAAGGTGACACGCGTCCGGGAGCACGGAGTTTAAGCGGCTTCGGGTACACGGAATAAACAATAAAAGGACGGGATGCACAGGATCCGTAGATCTTGAAAACGCGGAAGGAGACGGTCGAGATTAAAACGTGGCCTCGGGATCATGGGAGCTAAGTGACTTCGGTTGCACGGGATCAGTATAAAACACGGGACATACCTCAGCCGTTAGATCTTCATGACGCGGGAGCAAGCGGTTAAGATTAAAACGTTGGGGCAGGACAACGGAACTAAGTTGCGTCCGAAACACGGAATCATACTCTAAGGGCCCATTTCGGTGCTCAGCGCTAACACGGTAATTGGATACACTGGCCTTCTTCCTTCGCCACGTGTCTGTTAGTGTACCGCGCGCCAAATTCCTTCCCGACAGTGTCCCGAACTTGACCAAATGTGCACCAAATGTTGACCTGACTTTGACTTTGCATTTTTCACTCATCCGGACTCCGATTTTACTTCCGTTTTCTCCTACGGGCTCGTCTCGACCTCTACTTTTCAACCATGCACTGACCTTGACCACATTTCCAGAATATCCTTGACCCCAAATGACCAAAATACCCTTTATGCATCTTTTTCTCATTTTTAACCGTTTTTCACATCTAACTCCGCAAAAGACACCTAATCAAGAAAACCAACCATTTTATTATAATAAAGACTTGAAACGAACTAACTTGACTAAATTAAACGACTTAGATGGGACATTTTCATGACCCATCACATAGCTAGATACGCGCCGCGGGAGGTGACCCTATAACTCCCTCCATCGCCGGAAAATCGTCGTCATCACCGGAAAACCGCCGCCACCACAGAAAAACCGCCGCCACCACAGAAAAACCGCCGCCATTGCGAGCACCCACTATCCCGGAAGAAGCCACCCTGTGCCATCCACAAGCCACCATCTTCTCAGACCACAAAGCATACCCCCACCATCACCACAATACACCATGAATCCCACCACCACCACCATTGATCACAATCCCATTCTTCACCACCACACTACCACCATCACGAAACGCCCCACATAACCCACTCCACCACCACATCTGAGTTATTTTTTGTTAAGATCAAAGGAGATGTGAGTGTTGCAGGTAGAATTGGTAAGTGTACATAACATTTCCCATCTTCTACTTGGGGAAAAAAAAAAGGTACATAGACAGCAAGGGTTTTACAAAACCCACCCAAGGTTGAAGGCAATCTACCCAAAGACCGAAAATTTAACCTCACCACATTTACTTGTACAGCCCCTAAGTTTTGTTTGGTTATGGAGTGTACCTACGGTTTGACGCCAAGTAAAGAGTCTAAGAACATCTTCAATGCTACGCTCAAGGAAAAACTCTAAAAATCTGGTTGTTAAGTATCAAACATTTTACGCTTTATTCGAGTCCATTACCTCGGCTTAATTACGAAAAAAAAAAATTGATGCAATTTTGAATGTTGAACAATGGAATTCGGTGTTAGAAGTTAAAATTCCTTTTGGCGAAAATACGAATCTTGATTGGAAAGCCATTTTGCATCAACGGTCCGAATTTTGTACGATTCTGAAATCAGCAAAGTTTTCTTCAAAAATTTAAAGACTTCAGCATACAATTTTTTCTCAAAACTAACAATATTTCGACTAAGCTTGAAAGGATAAAAACCACTCTGAGCTTATTACAAGTACATAAGGATTGTAGTGCCTATATAATTCGCTATGTAATTGCCATACTTTCGACTATGTACCCCTAATAAGATTGTAGCCTAAGAGACTTGAGATATATTCCCTGCCCGAGTTCCCGTTGATCTAGTTGGTGTGTGGTAGACCACCAACTTGATTCAACCTATCCATGGAACACCCTAAGATCATCAAATAAAAAGAGTTCAACACAAACCGCATATACAACGGAACACAATAAACTTTAGAGGCAGATTTATGTCGCGAACTTCCTCTTCAATAACTCAAAATTGTATACAATAAGCACATCTACAAGTATTGAAGAATTCGGTGGTGAGTAAATACGAAAAAGACTAGTACCTGTGTCAATGCCAAAAAGTTTCAAGAGTTGACTCTTGTTGTTACTTGTTAGAGAAGAGAAAGTGAACATAACGTCGAAAAGAACATCTCATATATTCTGCACTGATCTTCAAGTTTGATATGGGTCAGAGATTCTGACTACATTTCATAGTCTGAATGAACGAAGCTCTCATATCGTGTTCCTTTGATAACTTTATCTATGTCATCCCAGTTAGCTACCTGCTTCTCAAGCGACCCTTTATGAATCTTCACTTGACGGCTCTTCAAATCCATCTTGGGTATCTTTAGAAATTCTAACACATCCATAACTTTCTGCAGAGAATTATACGCATATCAGAAACGAAAAACGTAGAAATGCAATGGACTAGAAAAGCATGACTTCTATTGAAATGAATAACATCAGATAAATGGGTGTCTAACCGTGCGATTTTTTACTAGATCCTCATAGTAAACAATAATATGGCGGGTATTATTGAAGTATTTTAAAGCCTTAGTAGTTGTGTCTTCTACTTGCTTCAAATTGGGTATCAATAACGTTGCATTGATTACCGGTCTATATTTTGCCAGTATCTCAGCCTGCAAATAGGTTTGAAACAATGAGTTTAGAGTGAAAAATAGATAGATGGATTAGACAAACATATAAAAAGAGTGAGAAAGAAAGAGACCTCGTGCGGTGAATGTACATGCGACTTATGGGTCCCATTTAGTATCTTAACATCCCGATCGTAAGTATTTGCAAGCACTGAGATCATTCGTCTTAAGAGGTTTCTTCGAAAAAGAAATATTGCGGAAACACCTCTCTTATTGAAGTACTCTACAATTTCTTCGTGATTAGCCATCAAACCCTGAAACAAATTATCTTTAAGAAGCCTAACAAGCAAAACTTCTGAGAGTTGAATACCAAATCCGACTAAAAACGATTTGTGAAAAGGTTAATGAGAATGACATGGAATTTCAAGATTTCTCAATCTACAAAAATAAGAAAGGAAAAAGTATTAGAAAACAGCAGAAGTAGTACCTGATTAAGCATCCATTTCAAACCAATTGCTGCCGAGCATTCATTCTTCGAAGCACTACTAACCCAATCAAGATTATAAACACTATCTAAGGTTTTGACAATTGAAGAAATATTACTGCGTCTATCTTTATTCGAAAAGATTTCCCCGTTTGAGCTCACATTGGTATGGCTATTTAACAATGTCTCAAACCATCCACTCCCCGATCTCTGCATCGATAATATTGCAAAGTATCGAACAGGATTGCATTCACATTCTTCTCTGTTTAGAAAAACAACTAAAGAGTAAACTAAAGCGAAACCCAAAAGAGATAACAAAAAACAAAATGAAATGTGCATCAAATTCTTACCTATTATATGTTTTTGGTTTTGGGTAATGGATTCGGGGTACCTCCTCCCGTTTGATACCAGAAGCATGACAAGAATGTTTTACCAATTCTAGGTTAGTAAGTTTGGCATCTGTGGAGGTGGTTGATTGTTTGAGAGAGATTGAGCAAATATAAATTCCGCAAACCATGACGATTGCTAATACAATCATCCGCAATACTAACGGAGACTTTTTAGGAGCCTTTATAGTGAAGCTACCATCCTGAAATTTCCAAGTAAACCCAACAAAAGCTAATTAAGTTATGAATGGGTATGAAGAGACGGACGAAAGCTTAAACCCAAAGACGATAATCCAATCGAGCTTACAAGAACTACAATCTCTTTTTGGTGTTCTGATCAAACTTCCCTACTTACTCTACACACACACAGATATATATTGATGACTAGTACAATTTTAGGCAAGAGAGTTCAAATGAAGAATATATTGATGAATGATAGGCATATATACTTGAAGAATTTAATCTGAAAAAACCCTAATGAGAAAAACAACTAGAGAAATCCTAAGGAAGGAACTAGGGTTTTTACCATTATTGGGATCTCATCATACAAAAGGAAAAGATTAAAAAAAACAGATCAAGCAAATCAAATGCCTAAAATATAAACAAGAAATGAACACATTTTACTAAAGAAGGTCAAGAAAGTTAAGAACTTTTATACAAACAAGAAATCAAAGAAAATAATCAAACAAATGAAGTAAGAAGATAAAACCCATGAATCATAAACAAGTATAGAAAGCAAAACCTTGTTGAGATGAATGATATCATCTGTCATCTTTGCTAAATTAGGAAACTAATACCAAGAGGGCATCTCAAACTCTCTTTAATCTCTGTTTTGGGTTATTAGAAGAAAAGGGTAAGGGGAGAAACAAAGCAAAATGAAATGGGGTTGTTCCTAATGAAGAAAGAGAACATCATTGAGCATCAAATTCTGCTTTCTCTAACATATATAGATTCTGTCAGAGAGAGAGATAGAGAAGGAGAAGAAGATGGATTAAAAAGAAAATAAAAGAGATTTAATGAGAGTAATTAAGAATGGTGTTTGGATGAGATTGATTCATTAAATGCAATTGTGGTGGAATAGTTTAATTAATGATAAGAGCCACTTCCTTGTCCTTTACTTCCGGGGATCTGGTTTTATTGTTTTAAGCCGACCTGTCTGACTGACTAATCTGACTCGGATAACTCATTCAGCCTCACCCATCCTTACTTTGGAATTTCCCATACCCATGTGGACCCTAGGATTACTAAGATCCCAACTAATAATTTGTTTGTTTTTTTTTTTTTTTTTTTTTGGTGAACTAATAATTTGTTAATAGGGATAAAACTAGATTGACAATATCTAACTTGACTCTCCATTGTTGGTGAGAAGTGCATTCTACTGGTATACCTACTTGAATCCCCACTGATTTAGGTAGACTCAAATTCAAATTGAGAAGCTTAAATTTATTTTCGCAGACAAGAAACCCTATTATTGTCAATTAGGTTTACATAGAAAAGGCAAGATTTTAAATTTTTTTTTTTTTTGTTGAAGATTTTAAAATCTTGAAAAAATAAAGTAAAATCACATGTAAAATTATATTATATTTCAAATTCGGATCTCCTAAAAGTAAAAGGCACTTTAGATAGTCATTTTTGTACAATTGCTTTCTTACTTATTGTAAACAGTTTTTACATAATATCAGAGTGTCGTACCTCTTATCAAAAAATGTCTAACGGTTTCGAGAATTTGAACGGTGGAATTAATAAAAGGGTTATTTTTTAAATGACTCCCAATTTTGTGATGAGTTTCCTGCCTAGCCCACTACTTTAGAAAAATTACTTATATGGCCCCCTTTTTCAGTTACCGTTAACTTTTCGTTACTCTCTCTCTCTTCCATCTCATCTCCTCTCTCTGTCAAGTCACCTATCACGCCACATCATCATCTTCTCCGGCGAAGGTCGCCGGCCGACCAAATTTTCGGCCGGCGACCGTCATAAAAAAAACATTTTTCTCTCTCTAAAAGAAAAAATTTGAGAGAGAGAGAGGAGTGAGAAATTTTTTTTATGAAGGTCGCCGGAGAAGATTATGATGTGGCGTGATAGGTGACTTGGCAGAGAGAAGAGATGAGATGGAGGAGAGAGAGAATATGATTAGTTAACGGTGTTATAAAAGAATCTGAAAAAGGGAGTCATCTGAGTATTTTTGATAAAGTAAGGGACTAAGCAGGAAGCTGATCACAAAGTAGGGAGCCATTTGAGAAATAATCCTTAATAAAATACAAGATATTACAACTTGCACATCATTAATTTTTTCATTTTTAGTGACAAGAAAGTTCCATGGAGAACTGTTCTGTTTTGGGTTTAGTTGAGATTAATTTTAAAATCGAGAAGAGTCTAGAAGTATACAAAAATTTCACTTCCTGATAACATGACAAGGTTTGACCGAACTACCACATCGAGAACACCGAAATATATAATTTAAGAATTATAAATCGAGCTGAAATTTATATAAATGGTAATTGTTTTTCGGAGATTTGAATTTGGAATGTGAATACTATATGAAATATGGAGTAGTTGTTTTATACGCGCTCATCTCTTTAATGAAGTCAGATGTTATAATAAATTTTGTATTCAATTGTGTTTTCAGCTGAATTTGAAAAAAATTAAATGTGATCGAAATAGGGAAGAAAATTCGGACTCAAATTATACAAGTAAATTATGGAAACAAAGTTTAGTTCAAATTTTTACAGAAAACAAACACTGCCTAAATATTCATATGTTATTGAAAGGTATTTAAAATGAATAGGAAGATACAAATTTATTGAACATATTCTATTCCTGAATGGATCTGTAATTTATCTACAAACAATAAGGCTACAAATATTAGATCAAAATCAAATAACATCAATATCAAACCCTAACTTACTCACCCAAATGCTTTTTCCAGGATTTGGGGTTTTCTACAGCAGAAATTTACATCCTATATTGTTGCCTCATCTTTACATACATTTGAGTATTTGCAACAAAGAAAAGAAATTATGAGCAAATACCTTGTAAGTGGAACGCTAGGAGTCAAGTAACGCGATCTTTGAGTTTGAATAAGAGGTCTAAAATTTCCTTGTAAGACGGATCAGAGCGATTTACTGGTTTACAGGAATTAATATGATCGGTTGAATCCAGTACCTGTCGAAACAATCAAAGAACAAGAGTAACTTGAGCTACATATATTGTATATTATTCGTGATTCGGTTTATCAGAACATGTTTTTTTTTATAGTTACTAAAGAAGCTAGTCTTAGTTAGAAAATCCAATTGTTAAATTGTATAGTTAAATTGATATGGTAATGTCCGTGAAAATTATCTCTCGTTCGTTAAAATGCGAGACTTTGTATGTAGAATCTTGTCAATCTTGTGCGTACTCGTCAATTGCCACTAGCTGAGTAACTAGGTAGTCGGAGTAGGACTTCAACTCAAAGTTAGATGCACCTATTCAACGAGTCACTTGTAGGCCGAGTTGGCCAATTTCCAAGCCACTCGGCTCAACGATTCACATTATCCAGCTACAAGTTTATCCAATTATCCAAAAAGACTAGAAAGAAGAAAGAGAGTGAGAACTGAGAAAGTAGCAGGAAAAAATGAGAACCATATTTGGTTTGCTCAAACTAGATCTAGTTCTTCATCTTGTTTTTTTCTTCTCTCTTGCATGTATAATAACCTCTGGGTCGAACTCCATCCAGTAGGTTGGCTCAGTCAGACTATTAGGCTGTGGCCGAGTCCAGCCCAATTTCCCGGCCTCTATACTTAGATGGTTATACCGTCGTAGCAGACTTTTCTAAGTCGCAAAATTCAACACTTCGTATGTATCGCGAACGCCATTACACCTAGGAGTATCTATCATACTAAAAGCAAGATTAGCTTTCTGAGGTTAAGGGGGTCAGAACAAACTTCTCATGTGTCCTTAGGTAAAACAGGTACCTATTGGGATGGGTAAGTTTCTGGACACTTACATCACATTGTTTTTATAAGTTCCTTTCCTAAATTCCTAGTACAAAATTTCTAAAATATGATTGTTCGAAACTTACAACGAGTTCTCCAAAACCCGGATATGCTGATTCAATCGGCACAATTTCCATACGCAGGGCCCAACCTCCATAACCCTCAACTATCGGAGTTACCTTGGTCTGTAAAAGAAAGCACTTCTTAGCGTATCAAAGTCATTGAAGAATGATACAGTAAAGTTCTATTAATGATAGAAATCAGGATATCAAAATTCAAAATGCCGGGGACCCATCTGTTTTAAAAGAAATTATGGTTACCTCACTGAAACTGAGAACTTCAAGCAGCCCTTTCTTGTGAAGGTGACGAATGAAGTCGTTAAGCTCTACCAGTCTCGTAGATCCACTTCGTAACTCCCCTATCTACAAGACAGAAGGGATAGTAATAGTTATTACTCGATATTAGTTTGGCGGCATCTAGTTCGATAATCTAAACATAAATACAATAAGAAATAAGGGTGGACAATGAAAAACTTTTTGAAACCAAAGACAAAGATTTTAAAGATTACTAACACTTGGAGCTGGACGTAACACATATCCCATTCGCCAAGGCATGTCTGCAAGTTTGCTGCCAAAGTGAGGACAGCTATAGAATACCTGAAAACACATGGAGAACCACCAAAGAACCTAAGTAGGAAACGAGACAATAACTTCTTAGCTTAGGTAGGTGGGAAAGAAAACAATTACAAGTAGATAGGACACTTACAATTCCAATGGTGTTGTTAACAAGCTTATCAAGATTCTCTGTCTTGGCTTGATACAACATCTTCTTTACTACCAGGCCACCCATGCTGCAGAAAAGTTGAAACACTTTAATATAGGTCTAAATCCAACCTAAAATGCAGGTTAGTAAAACTGGAAAACATAAAAGGTGTCATTTCTTCCACTAGTATCCAAGAATGTCCACTGTGATGCTTATCGCTGTAAGTTGAATGAATAAAAAGATCAAAATTTTGGATAAACAGTAACCCGGCTTTGAAGTATAATACTCGGATCCTGACCATGAATATGAGTATGCAAAAATCCATCTCATTTATCTTTACTGATGATAACTGCTATATTAATCTAAGAATTAGGGGAAACTATATAAACTGGAAAGTCCAGTATTTGAAAGCAATTAGCTCTTCCTGGTATGAAGAGAAAATAAGGACGCAGCTGCTAAACAAAAATAGCTTAGGTGCCACTTATAATCTATCAAGATAGACGACCTATTGGAAGACGACAGCTTGCAAGATCCACAAGCAGGATCAAAATTCAAAGGTTGATCATTTACATTCCACGAATTATTTGTATCAGAATTCAGAAGGCATATCTTTCGAACTTAAAAATTCTTTTTTTACAATTCAATGCCAGATGAAAAGAAGCTAACCCTGTAATCTTAAAGGCATGTACTCTTGCCTCAACTGATAGCAGAAAGAGAGTGTAAGAAAGACGGCTACTACTCTTAGAAGTGGTGCGGTGTTTGAACCACGGTATTGAGAACGTATATTACTTCACATGTCTCAGTCTCAAAAGAGAGAAAGAGATATACATGCCCAAAAGCTCTTTTTCTTTCTCAGGAATCCAGTATGTGAGAAATTTTATACAGGGTCTCACGTTTTAAGTCAAAACATATAAGTGCAAAATGAAGAAATGAAGAGAAGAAGAAGAGTGAAAGGGAACAGAAGTAAAACATTTCACAGCCACCTAAATTTGAGCCAAGGAAGTCACATTTTAAGAAATGAAGAGAAGAAGAAGAGTGAAAGGGAACAGAAGTAAAACGTTTCACAACCACTAAATTTGAGCTAAGGAAGTAACATTTTAAGTAGGAACATGTAAGTGCCACATTACATATTCATGACATTATGAGAAATAAAGTTGAACAATAACCTGTGAGTCACAAATACAACAGGCCTGTCTCCAATGCCTGCAGCAATTAGCTTTTTCAGTAACATTGAGCTGACTTCCTGCACCGTTTTCGAAGATACAAAAAAAAGGGAGATGTCAGCAAATCTGGTTGATGTACAATGTGAAGAAATAACACAGTAAAACTATAGATACTCGATATAGAATATCATTTTGCGGGGCATTGAAGTTGGACTAACCATAGTGATAAATAGGAAAGATGACATTCTGCTGGCTTCCAGTTAACGAAAGAAACCTAACTACTTTTTGGAATAGACCAAGTTTTACTAATTAGTAATTAGGATTAATAAAGGAAGGGACATACAAATGCTAGGAGCATAGTGTGTCGATTTAACTTTCTTTTTTTCCCTTTTTACTGTTCTTACCTCTAAGGTGATAAACAATTTCAAATGGGCATACAAATTAAAATGTAATATTAGTGATAAAGAAATCTCACTGATGGCCCACACATCATTAATCAATCATGATTAACTTCTAAGTGGTGAAGCCGTAATTATCAAAATACCAACTTAGATGGTGCTGGGCCTGGGAGTGGGAGGTGTGTCAATTCCATGGAAAACCCAGTAGACCATTGCATGTGTCAATATTCATCCGTCCAACAGTTAAATATTTTCTCTTCGTTATCTGTATATTATTTACGCCTTTGTATATCTCATACAAAATTTCATGCAGGTGGATATCTATTTTTCACTATCTTTACAGGATCCTAAACAATATATATCCGAGAAGAAGAAGATTAGAAGTTTAAGGATTCAATTTTATGGGCTTCACGGATCCCAATGTTCACAAATCTAGCATCCAAAATACAATATATCCAAGAAGACCAAGATTACAAGATTACAAGATTACAAGATTAAAGATCCATTTGTCTGAAATTCATGAATTCCGTCCGAAAACAAGAATTATATCTAGCAAAAAAATTTTACAAAAGGCCAACTATTGAACACTTAGAAACAATAGATACAGTAAATCAGTTTTATAAAGATCAAATAGAGGATACAAAAAGCGCTAACCTGAAGAGGCAAAGAAGCTCCAGACCATTGAGTTAAGTTTGTCTGCAAGAATGATGAGTCAATCAATTAGATTGTATGTTCATCAGAGGGTCATAACCCGGAAACAGTCTTCGAAATTACTAGAGTTGCTATGGTGAGAGACTGATGGATTTCATTTTCTTCGAAGACAATGATGAAGGACGCAGGTTCCTGGGACCAGATTCAGGGACCTGAACACAGTTACAACATATAAAACATCCAGATACAGAAACGGACCTTGTATTTAACGGAAAACAACCGAGCATCAGGAAAATCAGTAGCAAGCCACTCCTTCGGCCAAAAGGTTCCCTGCATCCCAGCCTCCTGATCTATCTTCTCCACCAGACCAGATTTACTCATCGTCGAGGATTTGTTCTCCGTTATGCGCCAACTCTTGAAAGGACCACCACGCAGGCCATGAACAAAAACAATATCCAGTAATGGAAGCTCACTTTGTGAGCAATTCTCAGACCCATTAATAGAAGAAGATAAACTATCAGAGTTGGAATTTCCTGGAATTGCACACTCACCATTGGAAGATTCTTTATCATATGGGGATGAATCATTTCCCAAATCTGATTTTTTAGCAGATGGAGATCTACGTTGAGAATTGCTTGAATCAGTTTCATCAGGACACTTCCAGTGCGAACGTTCAGGGTTAATCAAGAATATCAGGCTATCATATTGCGGGCACTTACTATCTTGATCTCCCGAATTCCCATCGTGAGAAGTATCATCTGAAGAAGTTCTCACAATTTTCTCCGGACAAAATATATTCAGAAGTGTCGCTCTTGCATAACTTTGAGTTTTTAGGTCATTGCAACCAGCAATCTTCCCACTGGCGCAAGCATCAAGCCATTTACACCAAGCTTCATCTGCTATAATTGTCTTTCGAACTTTAGGATGAACAGAAAGGACAGTTAGTAATCGAGCTGAATGCCTGCGAACATGAGCTGTAGCAGGAACTCTGACACTTGAAGAATCATTTGCGTTAACAACAGGAAGTTCGCCAGGGGCATTTTTGAATCGTTCCTGCATCTCAAGGACCCTTGATGCATCATATGCTTCAATGGCAGCAAGCTGTTCATAATCATCACTCAATAGGAAACGCCTCAGCAAAGACAGGACACCAAGATCAGCTAATTTGTTCTGGCATGCTGAATCTTCAGCACAAACCTCAGTCAAGGCTTTGATACCCTTGAGTGTAGCTGATGCAGAATCTGCAGCATCAAACTTGCGCAAGTTATCTTTATTCATAGTTTTGAATGGCACAGCAAATGGTTCCACAGAAAGAAGATCTGCAAGAGGGAATGTATCAATGGAATCTGTGTTTGTTCCCAATTGATGCCCTGATAGATTAACAACAGCAGTAGCCAATTGTGTGGCGCTTTGTTCAGCTAATAAAGCGTTGGATTGGTCAATTTGAGTCTGCAAAATATAATCAAATAAGTAGAATATTAGTTGGATTAGATATACTATGAGCAATGACAGCAGTGAAATCAGATAATATATCCATGTTTGGAAGAGAACAATGAATGAAGTATACAAAATAGACATCTATGAACCTGCACTTTGTCAGTTTTAGGTTGAGTCTGTCCCTTGGTTGATGTAGGCTTGCTTGAAACCAGGATCTCTTTGAGAATTAGGGTTAACCATCCTTGAGAAATAGGGATGGCATATGGTCCATAGGTTTCAAGTATGTAAGATAAGATACTCATCGCTGAAGCCCTGAGGTTGTCAGAGGAGAATTTTCCGCAAACCCAGGTCAAAAGAATACTTGACCACTTTTGACTTTCTTCGAGAGACAAATGCATGTCGCCAGTACAAAGCAATTCCAAGGCCTTAGCCACTGCTTCTTGCACTTCCCCATGCTTCTGAGTCTCTTTTGCAATATTTCTCATTAAAGGTAGACCTTTATCCATTACTACCTCTTGGGCACCACGACTTCTTTCAACAGAAACCAAAAAGGCTGACAAAGCAACCCGAACCAAAGGAATGTCTTCAGTTTTACTTGCTTGGGAAATAGTAGAAAGAAGACATGAACTCCAATCAGGAACAGTATCAAATAAGGGTAAGTTATTGTCTTCCAATAGCAAACGAGCGACCAAACTCCCATGCCATTTGACAGTTCTCTCTGGCGCCATCAAGGCAGACATAACAGCATTTCCATCTTGATCAAGTTCTTGAATATGAGAACGATTAATATCTGAAGCTAATGCCCAATTCGCTAGGGCCCATGCTGCAAACGGGACAGCAACGTGTTGACACTGTAAATCATCCCATAGCCCTGGGGCTGAAAAGGAGACTGAGCTTCCTTCTGCTTGCAATTCTTGACCCTTTTGCAGCACCATAGTCGTAGGAATATATCTAACAGGTCCTACTTGATCAGCAACGTGTACAAGTCCATTTGTTCTTGAAAGCCCCAAAACAGATGTACCTCCAAGAACTTTCATGCCAATTCCTCGTAATCCTGTTCCACCGTCATCTTCACCATCATTTTCATGTGACTCCTCCAGATGCATGCCACCTTCCTCAATAACTTCAATTGCTGCTGCAATATCTCTTATATCTGCATTTACTGGCAAGGAAGGCTGAAATGATACTTTGTCTAAGCTATCACCATTCGAGGTGACAATTTCCATAATGGCAGCCACAAGCATGCTCCTACCTTTGGAAGCTCCAGAACTCTCCAGAGAACTTTGTCTAAGTTTCTATTCCAATATGAAACCAAGATCAAAACATCAAAAAAATCACAGCACCAACTAAATGGTAAAAAAAAGATAGATATGATCATTATGTGAAGAACCTTGTGAGATTTTAAGGTTTAAATTGAATTTGTAGTAAAATAGCTCAAATTATATGTTTGTTAACAATTCTAGGTTAATAAACCATTACAAAGATAAGATAATAATGATAGATAATCAACCTCTTATATCTTTTGGTCGTTGTTATTTGTCAATTCGGAACAGCACCAACTCTAATCAGAGAGAAGAAGGTACAAAAATTGTTTGAAGTAAATATGTGCTTAAGCCACTCAACAAGTAATATATTAAAAATCCTCTAAAATTCACCGTTAAGAATAACATCTATATAACAAAACAGGGAGGTTTCAAGTTGACTAGGACAAAATAAATGCTGTTGACTGGGATAAAATAAATGCATTCTCATGCTTATTGAGACAAACCCAATGCTTACTTGGACAAATACACCTACACTCAAATCATTTTTGTTTGGGTCGTTAAAACAATATCAAGGGGCGCTTGAAGAACGACCCTTTCAGCTACTATTATCATTTGTCTTCTTTTCCTATTTCCCTCTTCCTCCATTAATCATAACTGTTACTTCAAAAGACTTTCAATATTTAGTATCATTCAACTTCCATTACAACCTTTCAACATTCTATATTTCTTAGTTCTCTTCTTCCTTACTTCATTTTTCTTCTTCATTTAGATGTATTTCTCTTTTCAAAACAGTTACATGTTTTAATATGCAATTCAATTTAGCCTCCTGAAACCTATAATTCCCCATAATTTACCCCAACAATGACTACTGTTACAGAAAATGAAGAATCATATATTTCTTTAAATCATTTAATTTTTTTGCTTATAATTCTCCAATTATTCTTCAATAGTTCTCAAGATTTTATATTGCCTGCTAATTCTTCATATTATTGTGTTTTTTAGGTTTTCTGTGCTGGTAATTGGATTTTCTTCTCCAAGGTAAACTATTCCTCTTTTTCTTTTCCCAATTTCAATTGTAGTCAGTTAATAAAATGTTTTAAGAGAAAGTGATTCACTGCTAAGAAAGTATTCGCTAAAATGTCCAAGTGAAGTAATTTTATATCTAACAATTTACCACTGTATCTATCTTCCTGCGTTTGTTGCTACTTGATTCACTTTCCTTAACTATATAGAACAATTTTTAGTAATTCAAATGAAATTGTGTCTTCTTCCTAATCTTGTGTCCTTCCTCATATTAGCAACTACATTGATTGACTTGACTGAAAATTGTGTAACTACTCATGAATTATATGTAATACACTGATGCTAGCTTAGACCCCTTAACTGTTGCCACTTATGTGATGATTTCCCTTACTCGTGAAAGTCATAAAATAGAAGTTATGATCATCAATGAAGTATATATAATTGATCATCAATGCCAATCAGTACTTGCATCACAAAATTTCAACCCCAACTCTCAATATTTAAAATCTATGATCATCAAATTAGGACCAGACAAGCCACTCAGAGTTCCCTACGTTATAAATTTATTTGAAAGACCAACCCTAGAGAGCTAAGTATTACTAAATTTCTATCAGTACGCCCAATTTTTGTAAATTTATTAGTTAAGTATTAATTGGTATGAGCAAAATTACCTTCAATGAAACTTAAAAACTGAGTTAAGAAAGTATAAATTTGATCTTTGTAGACATACCCAACAGTGGCATATCACCGACAATCTTGGTTTCATGTGATGCGCTTGTAACAACACTCCCTAACAAAAGCCCAACACCAATCTCTGTTTATAAACTCTATGTGTGCCCCCGTTGTCATAGAATTTGTTCGGATGTCAGAAGCGCGGAAGGTGTTAGCATGTCATACGTGAAGGTCTATTGCACACCATGCAATTGAAAGTTCACTATCATCAGTGTCAATGTCAAGACCAGAAAACCTATCTATTATTCGAACCCGCTTACAGGTCTAAATACGTCAAAATGGCGTCGTGGGTAACATAAGCAACACTTAATGTTCATATTATTTTTATCGCTAATATGTTTTATTCCATATATGTCTCTACTATTTGTGTTTCATTAAAATAATGAATCACTTTTGCTTTCCTTTGATTTGTGGGTTGAGTTTTCCTCTCTTTGCTTAGTCATCACTTAATTTTCTCTATTACCCATGATGACATTAATACCATAGTCAATTGTTCGATATACCAATTTTCGAAGGTATGTTATATTTGAAGAATATAATTAATCTATGACTATATTTTCTATTATATTACTCTACTTAACATATTTTGCTTGTGCAGGAAGCTAATGTTGATTACAAAGAGTTGATATTCATTATCAGATTAGGGTGGTATGGAAATTTTATTTTTCTATTATGCACTACGGATTGCACTATTGCAGTAGCTTATCAAAGTGAAGTTAGAGCTTAAACCTTTTAGGTACTTGGGATAACATTCGTTAGCTTGACAACACCCAACCATAAATTTTCATAAATTGAATTTTCTTTATCTCTACATTTCTACCATGCACTCTCATGAAATTATTGGTATTTTTCTCTCTAAGCTTTGTTGTGACCTCTTTTTCTTTCTTTATCTAGAAGATGGTTATATGGATGGGAAGTATAATTGTATTCATTATCTATTTATATGTTTCACATATCATACATTGCTAAACTAATTTTGTAACTTGTGATGAAATAAGAAAAATTTGGTATCGATATGAATTAAGGAATAAACTAAGATTGAGTTCATAGTTTATTCTGCTTTTTCTAATTGGATTTATCTTTTTACGAACAAAGTATAAAATTTACAAATTGATGATGAACTAAAAAAATTGGTGACCTTGGATCAAAACTTCGGAAAAATTGTAAAAATTTGATTACATACTCGTTGACATATATAATACTGTTGAAAAAGTGATGAAAATATTTTGAGCTAATAGACGTAATTTAGAAAGGATCCAAATTTTTCATAAAAACAAAGTTAAGGATTCAAATTCTATCATATTCTTGATTCTTTTTTTTTTCTTTGAAATTTATTACGTCTATGGTGTGTTTGGACCAACTAGGGTTTTTTTTTTATTCTTGGTTAGCTCTTTCTACTTGCTAAAAAGAATAAGAATATGGTGTGTTTGGACCAACTAGGGTTGTTAACATTCAACATGTAAATAGGGAATTACAACGGTTTGCAAACTCTTTGGAGTAAGAAGTACCTAACATGGACCAAATGACTTTAAAAAATCGTAAATTATTTTCTTCCTCCACGATATTGTGATGCACAAAGTGCTTTACAATATTGTTAGTCCGTGCCGAAGGCACGGGTCATGCCTAGTAATCCAAATAACCAAGTTAATTTCTTGTGGTAGAAATACATAACCTAACTACGGAATCCCTTAAAAGCTCCAAGTTTGGTTTTACCCATCCTTCATCTCACATTTGGTCATTTACTTTGTAAATGGATGATGACCGAAGACAACTTCAAACTTCGACTACAATGTTTGTGGGATTTACAAGATAGTAGACAGTGTGCACATATACAAAATTCATCTACATTGTTACTTGCCTATCAATTCCATTTTGACCTAAATTTATCAAGTTTAGCATGCATAAAACTAAGAGTGGAACTTAAAAGGATCAAGATATACACTTTGCACTAAAATGCAGTAATTCTCCTACCATCTCTTAATCAAATTCAAAGCAAAAACACTCACCTTTTTCGATCGACTTGGCTGAAACGAATAGATAAACTTGAGAAGATAAGGAACAGCATGAGGTCTTCCAAGTACAGCTTCACAAACATTAGGATCAGAAATCAAATAAGCAAGTGCCCTAGCAGATTCAGCTTGAGTACTACAATTATCAACAGAAGAAGAAGAAGAAACAGTTTCCAAAAGCCAATCAACAACAGCACCACCACCAGCACCAACAATGGCAGACCTACGACTCTCATTTGCTGCAACAATATCAGCAAGTAATGAAGCAACCCTAAGTTCAAACCCTAATCTAACTTCTTGATTAGCTGATGACAAAACAGAACTCAATGATTTCCATAAAACAGTTGTTGCGATGGCTGTTTGTTTCATTTGATTAACAAATCTCATCATTGAATTTCTCGATTTCTCAATTGGGTGTTCAAGATCAGCATAAGAAAACCCATAATTCTTATTCTTATTATTATCATCATTCTTTAAAGAACCTTCATTTGAGGCAATAAAAGCTGTGGAAGCAATAAGAGCAGAAACTAGGGTTAAAGAAAGAGCAATTAGGGATTTACGAGAGAAATAAGAAGAGGGTAGAGAAAGAGAAGAAGAAAGGGGAAGCATTGGTGGTGAAGAATTGGGGACATGTTGGGGATTCTGAATATTGTTTGTGGATGAATACTGGGTCGGAATTTGAGATTGACGAATTGAAGAAGAAGAGAATGATGAGGTTGTACGGAAGAGAGAAGGAGGAGAAGAAGGATGAAGATGAAGAAGAAGATTACGATGGTTTCTGGTACAAAGGCGGATCATATTATTCATGGGTTTTTGGGGAAGAAGAGAAATTGATGATTGTTCATGAAAAATTTATAAAGTGGGGAAGAAGAAGAAGGAGATTGAAGTTGCAGGTTTGGAGGGGGAATTGCGCAAATGGCGGCAAAATGAGCAAGAAAACTATATTGGTGCTGGTTATTATCCGAATATTGGAAACTAGATTCGTAATCATGGGCTTATAAGAAAAAACTTGGGCTTACTTCATGGACCTTATATAAGCACCAATTTAGTGGGTATCAAACGGGCCGAGGAAAAACTTGGGCTTACTTCATAGATTTCACATAGGCACCAATTTAGTGATATCAAACGGGCCGAGTTGGGTTTGCTCGTCAAAAGTAGGGCCACGGTTGGGGACGGGCCATGGGTCTTTTATTTGAAAAAATCAGAATCTCGTACTGTTTTTCTGTCATAATGTAACAGTCATGGTTTACGGTGGTCAACATGGTCTTTTAGATTGAGATTAGACAATGAAGAAGCTACTAGAACACAACAACTTATTCTTATTGTTGATGTCAAAAATTTTCTTTCTGGTATCAGTCAGAATAGTGAGATCGTGATGTTGAATCCCGTTTTGAGTGATGAGACTGCTACATCGAATTTCGCTTTTGCTATTCTCAATCTGGGGGCGAAATCTGCAAGGACTCGGAAATCTATCTGACGCTCAAGACAGTCAGATTGTCCTTGCAACTAAAGAATTCAATGTTGAGTATACCTTTGGAGACTTACTCGATATGTTTCGCAACGTGTCCGCTTTGAGATGATTTGATCGCTTTTTAAACGTTGCTTTGACCGACTGTAGAGAGGCGTTGTTGACGAGGCGGTTAAGATCCATCGTGTTGGATTTGAAACTGCTATTTCTTTAATTTGAAGATATTAGGTTTCCTATATCATGTACCTTTGGTATTTAGGAGTTCCCTTATTCAAGGATTCTCGATAGACTATGTTTCCGAGTTTGTATATTATTTAGGAGATGATTCCTCCTTGAAAGACTCTTGAATCCCGAGTTTAATAAATACTTTAGATCCTCACATACTAGGATCTTTGATAAAATTTGGGATTAAGTCGGTAACTCCACCCCCCCCCCCCCCCCCCCCCTTCGAGATTCCGCTCCACTTACGTAGACTCCCTAGTCTTCTCGTAAGTCCCAGGAAAAAATCTAGTTGTATTTGAATCGGGTCAAAGCTGGGCCGCTTAAGACAACCGTACCGACCCCTAAATTCTGAGCGTGAGTGGCAAACGTCTTTCAGATTCAACTAGTCTATGGACTTGGTACAGGCTGACTCGTTTAGGTCTATTATTGACTTATTGACCTAAGTCAATGGATGACCAATTTTCAAATCATCACTTCGGTTCGTATGTCATTTCTCTATTGTGGTACGTCATGTTCATTAGTTAAGAATTTGTTACATGGATCCTTTTAAAGAATTACAACTTTAATACAAGAGTTAAAAATTTGGTAAAATAATAGTGAAAACTTAAGATCATAGGAGTTTGTGATGATCATCCACGGTAAATAAAATATTCGCAATAATTTTTTTTACCTACTAACAGTTTTAAAATGGGCCAAAGACATCTAAATCTCATTGGAACCCCTTTAACTCTACAATTCCGAAAATAATAGTAAAATAGATCGATAAGTTATTTCCCTAAATAAGAACCTTGTGCCTTTTCTTACAGAAGAGTCTTTCCCATCAGAAAAGGTTAATTTTCTTACCCAAGGTTTTCTCACGTATCAAACGGACCCTAAATGGAAGTTCAATATCCAACAACCTATTTTGAAGAAAATTGATGTAACACCTGCTTATTCATCTTTTATAATAAAATGAAAAATAAAACGAATGGTCAATATAGGAATTTACAAGTCACCCTCTTCATTTGGTAACTCATACCTACAATTGTTTTTATTTCACATAATTTAATTAAGTACTGCATATTATATTTTCAAGTTAGTGACTAAGGTTACTTGTTTAAAACAAAGTTAATTTAATTATAAAGGGAAATCAAGGAAGATTTTGAAAAACATTCAACTTGTGAAGTACTTCATAGAATTATTCAACACCTAGGTTAAGGTACAAGGACAGTTCTTCCATATTGCCTTGACTCTTGGGGAAAAAAAAAAAACTCATTTTCCAATACACGAAAGTGGATTTAGGTATAATTTATAAAATAACGAAGATTATTACTGGTAAAATAAAAAATAACTAAGGATTGGGATTGAATTCAACAGACATAGATGTTGTATACAAATTGAGCCCTAATTCTTTACGTTTCGTTCAACTAAGTAGATATGATACAATTTTCAAAACTATTCTATTCTTTATGAGTTCTAAAATTATCCAATTAGAATGGGCAATGTAAATGAACGAGGGTGTACCCGTGCCCTATGGACACGGACAGTATTTTCAAATGATACGCTAGGATGTATATTTTTTTTTTTCGAATTGACATAACAAATTAACAACAAAAATGGGCTATTTTTTTTTCTTTTAAGAAAAATAATATATTGCTAAAAGATATTACACCACAGTTAGAGAGGCAAAATCACAAAACATCGCAATATTTCCAAAAAAAAACCCTAAATTGTTGAATTTTAATGTGGGGTAGGTCGAGGACGACGAGGAGGTAATGTAATTGTAGTAAATACATGAGTTGTGAAGAAGGTATTTTTATTCTTATTTTATTTTACATATTTACAATAGTACATCTGGAAACGGATAGTCTCTCCATTGGAAAAGCCACCATCACCTTTTAAACAAGTAAAACAAGGGCTAATTCTTCATTAGCCATCAATATTTGGCCGATCATCACTTTAACCCTAGTTTTATCCAATTGACACATTCTATACTCAAACTCTTATATCATATTTAAATAAGCCTATAAACGTAATTAGTTGAATGACCTTTTCGGATAAACTATTAATAGTTAGACGGAATATCGTGAAAACTATGAATAAGAATACAAGAAGGAATAGGATCCACTCCAAAAGCTAAAGCTTGGGATAAACATTGCATGTCAAACTTAAAAATTTGGTTCAATTTGATATCTTCACATTCTATTTATGCTATGTAGGGGTGTTTATTAATGAGTTATTTAGTACGAAGAGTAATATGCGGTTTAATGTTTCAGCGGCAAGCACATCTAGATCTTAAAAAAATCTAACCTAGACGTTTTGTGGGATAAGTTGATTTGTCACTAGATTGAACGACTTATTAATATTCTGAAATAAATAAAAATAAAACGATAAGTTATAAAATTCAACTTTTATTGACTAAATCAATATCCCACAGGTCAATAGATAAATTTGTACGTCATATATCCACTTATTGTTAGATCCTACTGACCTATAGCAAAATTTATTGTAGTCCAGTATATAGTTTTCAAATAAATGTTTTTCTCGAAACAAAATTAATTAATAATTGGGAAAAAATTTCAAAGAAGATTTCGAATTAATTTCAACTTATGAGGTAATCTTAAGAATCATTCAACACCTAGATGAAAGGATAAAGTTCATGTCTTCCACATTGGCTTGACCTAGGAAAAAAAGTTCATTTCTTATTCCAATTTCAAAGGTAATCTTGTATTTAAGTAGTAGTACTTGTTCTCAATATTAGAAGAAAATTGAACTTGTCCTTAAACCTTGGTGATCTCCCTAGAATTGGATCCTCTTTTTTGCTTACAAATATTTCAATTCTCATAGCTTCAATTTCATTTAATTTCTAGTACAATCCATTTTTAGTGATCACTTATTTATGGAGAGAGCTAGTCTACAACCTCCTACTTATGGAAACCTAATCACCATTCTTAGTATTGATGGAGGAGGAATTAGGGGAATTATCCCTAGCACCATTCTTGCTTTCCTCGAGTCCCAACTCCAGGTAATATAATGCAATTGTGTCAAACGCATTACGCGAGTATGCCAATTTTGTAGTAATGATTGAACACATTTTGGGTCAAGTATGTTTTTCGGGTTGTTTAATTACCATCAAAATATTTCATTATTTCTTCGTATCTCTTGCACAATATTTTTGAGAAAAAAAAACCAAGTTAAGAGACAATCTATGCAAATTTAACAACAAACTTTTTTGTGCATATAAAAAGAGAATCTTGTTCGAATTTGACAACAAAAATTGCATGTATGACAAGAATCAAGTTAACAAAAAATCGTTTAGCTCGCCATATGTTTATTTGTTGCGGATATTTTAGATATATTTTATTACTGTTAGCATCTACTTATAAACGATACAAAAACCGTAACTACCTTTTCACCAACAATATGTTATCTTGGATGATTGAAAATTTTGAAACATGTAAAATTGGAATAATTCAAAAAAGATAGTTCTCAAATATATCCCATTGTCTTGGACTGCTTGTTTATCTTGATGTGCAGGAAATGGACGGTGAGGATGCAAGAATAGCAGATTATTTTGATGTGATATCAGGGACAAGTACGGGTGGTCTTGTAACGGCTATGTTAACTGCCCCAAATGAAAACAACCGTCCCCTTTTTGCTGCCAAAGAAATTAAGCAATTCTACCTTGACAATACACCTAAAATTTTCCCACAAAGGAGGTAATAACTACTCAATCAAGATCTATTTGTCTAAAGATTTGATCCTTATTACAAAACAACCTTTACCTTGAAAGCCAAAAACAACGGCCTTAGTGGTTACCACGTTGGTTTCTACGTCCCTCTAGGTTTTAGGTTCGAGATACAGATACATGCTAGGCTGTTAAATCTTGTTTGCATCTTTTTCGAAGTCAAGCCCATAATGCCCGGAGTTTCATAATAGACCGTCCGGGAAAGATGATTGACACCATATAGTCCATCTCTCTCTGTCTAATGAGGTGATCAATTGGCCATTTCCATTATAACTTTCACTAATCACAATTTTGATTTGGTTTTGGTTGGTATTCATAATAGTGGTATTTGTGGTAAAGTGATGAATTTACTTGGGATGATAAGTGGACCGAAATATGATGGGAAGTATTTACATGGAATAATAAAGGAAAAACTTGGAGAGACTAGATTACATCAAGCCTTGACTTGTGTTGTTATTCCCACTTTTGATATCAAGCTACTCCAACCTACTATTTTCTCTACTCACGAGGTATGTTTAACCAATTTTCCTCAAATCATATCATCATTGGAAATAAAATACTGTAATCAATTTTTAAGGGCAGAAAACATTGTAAGTTAATAATTGTTATGTTAATTTTACGTCTAATTAGGTGAAAACTTCGCCATCTTTGGATGCTCGACTATCAGATATATGCATTGCTACTTCTGCTGCACCAACTTTTCTTCCTGCTTATTATTTTCAAAACAATGATTCAAATGGAAATATCCGAGAATTCAACCTCATTGATGGTGGTGTCGCATGTAATAACCCGGTAAACAAATTATTGGAAATTAACTGTTAAGTTTGTGGTCATCCAACTCAAAAACCAATTGGCAATGAGTGGAGAGCACCTAGACCTTATATTCTTGGTTGTTAGATACCCTTCTCCCATGTGGGACTATTCTCACATTAGCATTTATCGTTATTCGAGCTTTGCACCAGACTAACTTAGGGTTCACAGTGGACCATGTCACCCAGACAATAGTCGGACAAAACATGTTGAATTAGTCAATGTATACACCTGGCTAGGCACGCATATGTTTGGGAAAGACTGTTGCGGATCCACGACGAGTACTAAGTGGGCCGTGTCACGACATCATGCCCCATTATAATGACTGCTAGCTAATTTACTTTTTATCCCTTCAATATTGCAGACTTTGGTTGCTATAAGTGAAGTTACCAAGCAAGTGTTCAAACAAAACCCAGACTTCTTTCCACTAAAGCCCATGGACTATGGCAGATTTCTTGTTATATCGTTAGGGACTGGTTCAGCAAAGATAGAAGAGAAATATAATGCTAAGACAGCCGCTAAATGGAACATTTTCGGGTGGTTAAGGAATGGTAAATCAACCCCGATAATCGATGTCTTTAGTCAAGCAAGTGGTGACATGGTTGATTATCACATTTCTGTTGTTTTTCAAGCTCTTCAGTCTGAATCAAATTACTTAAGAATCCAGGTACATAAAATAGCACACATCTATCTATCTATATATATATATATATATATATATATATATATATATATATATATATATATATATACTTCTTGAATTCTAATGCCACCCGATGTAAGACAATACTAATAGTGAAAATAACAGGATGATAAATTAAGTGGCACGGTATCCTCAATCGATGTTTCTACGAAGGAAAATTTGGATAATCTTGTGAAAATTGGTGAAGCGCTATTGAAAAAACCTAGTTCAAGAGTGAACCTTGGAATAGGGAAATCAGAATTTCTTCCAAATGGTGAAACAAATGAGGAGGTTTTGAAGAAGTAAGAATATTTATTTCTTTCTGTCTGAACCATTACTAACAAATTAAGTCGAATTGCCAACTAGTTCTTTTTTTATTGTTGTTCTAAATTGTGTTTATATACTCTTGGTATATAGGTTTGCCAAATTACTTTCGGATGAAAGGCGAGTTCGGGAAGCAAGATCACCTAATGTACAACTTCCTAAAGAATAAAAATAGATTATTATTATTATGGGTCTCTCACCCACATACCCGACACAAGCACCAGCCCGGCGACATCAAGGCCGACCCATGCAAACAAGATCTCCTCCATGATCTTAACTAACTTAGATTTGATAAATATCTTTTGTATCTCTAGTTGTACTTATCTTTAATAACCTATATATAGTATCAATTGTAACCCTAAATATACATAGAGAAATATCATTGAGTTTACTCATTTGTTAGTCTTCTCTTCCTCTATCTCTCTCTGTCGACCGATCACTCTCTCTCTCTCTCTCTCCATTCTTCACGGTTCTATCATAATCAAAGTGAGTTCATTCACTTCACATGGTATAAGAGCCACTTCTCTTATTTTTTTTCAATGACAACTCCAGAAGATACCACCTCTGAAACAACTATGCAAGCTCCAAACCGAGTTCTATCTCCTTATGATGTTCGTCCTTCCGACTCACCAACTACGGTGATATTAACGCCTCTACTTAGTGGAGATAACTATCCGTCTTGGTCTCGAGGCATGACCAAGGCCTTACGAGCTAAAGACAAGCTCGGCTTTGTCAATGGAACCATTCCAAAACCAACCAATCCAAACGACCTCCACTCGTGGGAACGTTGTAATGATTTGGTGGTTAGTTGGATCACAAATTCCATTGATCCCGATCTCCGTCAATCTGTCCTTTATGATGATGCTGCCTCAGACATATGGAAAAATTTATACGATAGGTTTTATCACACGAACGCTCCGAAAGTGTTTCAACTTAAAAGAGCGATTTCGTCGCTTAAACAAGAAACTTCCGATGTCTCTTCCTATTTTACTCGTCTTAAGTCTCTTCAAGACGAGTTATTGTCTTTAATGGCTATTGATCCTTGCATTTGTGGTCATGGCAAATCGATCCTTGATCGAACTAACCAGGATCGTGCTAACCAGGATCGTGCCATGGAATTCCTCCAAGGTCTTCACGACCGGTTCTCGGCTATTCGAAGCCAGATATTACTTATGGATCCTTTTCCATCACTTTTAAAGATCCACTCTCTTGTTAAACAAGAAGAGATTCAACAAAACATTGTGAACTCTTCCTTAATTGATGTTGAAGCGGCGTCTCTAGCCGTCGGCCATAACAATTCTCGGTTTGGAAACCGAGTGGATTCATTTGACAAACCTCGTCCGAAACGACCTCGTCCATTCTGTGATTTTTGTAAGCTTCATGGTCACCTTCAACAAACTTGTTACAAGTTACATGGTTACCCACCAAAGAACAAAACAGGTCCATTGGCAGCCACGGTTCTTCTATTGCTCCTGACGCAGGGGTGCCTGCAGCAACAACTATGTCACTTGATCAATACAAGTATCTATTGACACTCCTGGACCAGCAAAGGAATACCCAAATGTCACTGCCTACAGGCGCCTCCACTATGCAAGACCCGGCGGTCAACATGACAGGTACTTCTTCTCCTTCGTTCGCCACTTGGGTCGTTGACTCGGGGGCGGCTAAAAATATTTGTTCCGATCTTTCTTATTTTTCGTCTTACTCATTGGCTCCCGACAATTATTTTGTTCGTCTTCCCGATGGTACTCGAGTGAGAGTTCACAATATAGGTTCGATTAAATTCACCCCTACATTGTTTCTTCGTAATGTTCTTCATATACCCTCTTTTAAATTTAACCTCATCTCCGTTTCCGAAACTACTAAATCACTTAATTGTGAAGTAATTTTTCGATCTTCTCATTGTGTCTTTCAGGACCTACGGAGGACAAGGACGATTGGACTTGGTGAATGTCATGAAGAACTATACTTGCTTCGCACGGAACCTAGGATCTTTTCAATTTCTAGTTCTATTAGTAATAATCTTGTTAGTTCTTTTGATTTATGGCATTGGAGGTTAGGTCACCCTTCGGTTTCTCGTTATAAGAATTTTATTTCTCGTATTCCTTGTATGCGTTCTAGTATTATCAATAAAAATAAAGTTCCGTGTGTAATTTGTCCACAATCTAAACAAACCCGATTACCCTTCCCAATTAGCACATCTAAATCTACTCACCCTTTTCAACTTATCCACGCGGATGTGTGGGGACCATTTTCAACTCCCTCCACGTCCGGGTGTCGATATTTCCTCACCTTAATCGATGATTTTTCTCGATGTACGTGGATATATTTAATGCATAATAAATCGGACACTACAAATTGGATCATCCATTTTTTTAATTATGTAACGACCCAATTCAATAAAAAAATCCACTCTATTTCTTCGGGAAACGGTAATACTCTTTTCCCTCAAATTCAAATATTTCGTTCCGATAATGGAACGGAATTTATGAAGAAGGAGCTACAAAATTGGTTTTCCACTCAAGGAATATTACACCAACGTAGTTGCACTTACACTCCGCAACAAAATGGTGTCGTTGAGCGTAAGCACCGACACATTTTGGAAGTTGCTCGATCCCTCCGACTTCAAGCAAGCCTTCCATTATCTTTTTGGGGTGAATGCGTATTAACGGCAATCTACCTAATTAATAAGTTACCAACACCCGTTCTTCATGGTCTTTCTCCACATGAGAAATTACTTGGCTCACCACCTACCTTCTCCCACTTTCGTGTATTTGGTTGTTTGTGTTTTGTACGAACACCAAAACCCATTACCAAAATGGATCCTCGTGCCAATCCGGCAATATTTTTAGGTTACCCACATGGACAAAAAGATTTCAAATTGTTTGATTTACGTTCCCGCCGAATTATCATTTCTCGTGATGTGGTCTTTCACGAATCCACGTTTCCCATGTCATCTCATTCTTCTATCACACAAGCATTACCACGTCCCTTCATCTCTATCGAAGATGATGGCACATTCATCTTCCCAACAGTTGACCCTTCGGCCATACCAGCCACTGGGGTGCCCACAGAATGTTCTTCGTTGGCACGCCCACCTACTGGTGTGCCGATAGTACCTGACCAAACCTCAGGGCCTTCATCACCTGTTGTGCCCTCAGCCACTCTAGCTGACTCAGGAGGATCTTCTACAGGAACCGCAAGCCCGGTCTCCCCTTCACTTCCATCTGATTCTATAGGCACCTCTGCCAATTCTCCACATCATGCTTCCAAACCGATCAGCAACTCGTCTGCGATTTCAATTTCTGACCACTCATTGGTCAATCCTGACTCAATCCCAGTCACCGAGGGACTAGTCCCAACTCGTCCCTCTAGAATTCGGCGTCCACCTTCCCACTTGGACGATTATATATGTGCCACTCCGAGTTTCCCATTTTCTGATTCAAACTCCGATATTCCTTATCCATTATCACATTCTCTTTCTGATAAATTCTTATCTTCGGACCACAAAATCTTTCTTGCTTCAGTCCTTTCGGAAAATGAACCTTCCTCATTTTCTCAGGCCATGAAATTTCCACATTGGAAAGAGGCCATGGCCAAAGAAATTCAGGCTTTGGAATCAAACAACACATGGTCACTTGTTCCTCTTCCTATGAACAAACGTCCCATAGGTTGTAAATGGGTTTATAAAATATAATATAAACCCGATGGCTCGATCGAACGTTACAAAGCCCGGCTAGTCGCCAAAGGCTATACGCAAATAGAAGGGCTGGATTATCATGACACGTTCGCCCCGGTCGCTAAATTGGTAACTGTTCGTGTCCTTCTCTCTATTGCAGCCATCAAAAATTGGTCTCTTCATCAATTAGATGTAAATAACGCCTTTCTTCAAGGTGACTTAAATGAGGAAGTATACATGAAATTACCTCCAGGTTATTCCAACAAGGGGGAGACACGTGTTTGTCGCCTTCATAAATCAATATACGGCCTCAAACAAGCATCTAGACAATGGTTCTCGAAATTTTCTTCAGTTCTCATACAAAAAGGATTCAAACAATCTTTATCAGACTATTCCCTTTTTTCTTACTTCAAAGCCGATATTATTATTCATGTACTGGTCTATGTGGACGACATTATAATCACAGGAAATAATGAATCGGCCATTTTCAAGCTCAAATATTTTCTTGGGGATACGTTTTCCCTTAAAAATCTTGGTTTCCTTAAGTATTTTTTAGGAATAGAGGTTTCCCGCTCTTCTTCAGGTATTTTTCTTTGTCAAAGAAAATATGCGCTTGATATTCTTCAGGATTCGGGTCTCACTGCAGCCCGGCCTTCACCATTTCCCATGGAACAGAAACTCCGTCTCACATCAACGGACGGAATCAATATTCCGGATCCGACTCCATATAGAAGATTGATGGGTCGCTTAATTTATCTTACAGTTACACGACCTGATATCTCGTTTGCGGTCAATAACTTAAGTCAATTTATGCAGCAACCAACCACTGCTCATTTAGAAGCTGCTAACCGTATCCTCCGTTACATTAAAGGAACCTTAGATCACGGTATTTTTTTCTCTGCAACCAGTTCTCTCCACATTTCTGGCTATTGTGATTCAGATTGGGCTGGTTGTCCTTCCTCCCGTCGATCAACGACAGGATATTTCACGATGCTTGGATCAAGTCCATTATCGTGGAAATCAAAGAAACAACACACTATAGCACGCTCCTCCGCAGAAGCAGAATATCGAGCATTGGCAACCCTTACTTGTGAGTTACAATGGCTCAAATATCTCCTTACAGACCTCGGAGTTGATCATCCTTCTCCTATGACGGTACACTGTGACAATCGCGCAGCTCTTCACATCGCTGACAATCCGGTATTTCACGAACGAACGAAACACATTGAAATAGATTGTCACCTGGTACGGGAAAAGCTTAAAACAAACCTCATTGCAACTAAGTTTACACCGACAACGGATCAACTTGCAGATATATTCACCAAACCTTTAGGAGCTGATGCGTTTTCGAAGATTATTGGCAAGTTGGGCGTTCTTTCTATTTCCGCTCCAACTTGAGGGGGAGTATTATGGGTCTCTCACCCACATACCCGACACAAGCACCAGCTCGGCGACATCAAGGCCGACCCATGCAACCCATGCAAACAAGATCTCCTCCATGATCTTAACTAACTTAGATTTGATAAATATCTTTTGTATCTCTAGTTGTACTTATCTTTAATAACCTATATATAGTATCAATTGTAACCCTAAATATACATAGAGAAATATCATTGAGTTTACTCATTTGTTTGTCTTCTCTTCCTCCATCTCTCTCTGTCGACCGATCACTCTCTCTCTCTCTCTCCATTCTTCACGGTTCTATCATAATCAAAGTGAGTTCATTCACTTCACAATTATAATAACAAAATCTAAGCTAGTCATTTACTTGGTAGTGATGGGTCATAGCACATTTAATCACCAATATAACTATTTTCGAAATCTGAAATTGCAGAACTTATACGTGAAATGTTGAGAATCAACGATCAGATGACCTAAGGTTAAGTAAAGTTTCAAGGTAGATTTTGTGAATGTCTTTGTCCTAGAAAATGGTTAGATATCCATTTATGTTGTTAGGGAAATTGTGTTTTAAAGATAAAATGGACTTGTTAGTGTGGTTGACATTATAGTATATAGTGGGTTTTTGAATGAAGTATATAGTGGGTTGAATACTACATTCTTATAATTTTTTATGATTGTTCATGAGAATTTGTAAAGGTGGGGAGATTAAGGAGATTAAAGGTGCTGGTTTGGTGCTGGTGATTATCTGAATATTGAAACCTAGATTCGTAATCATGGGCTTTTCTCATAAAGGGGCTTACTTCTTAGACGTTATATAGGCACAATTTAGTGGTGGCAAACGGGCGAGTTAGGCCTGCTCGTCTGAAGCAGGCCCACGGGTTGGGACTGCCCGTGGTCTCTTATTAGAAAAAAAAAACACAACTCAAGTCTCAAAACTTGTTGTAAGATGATGCGGGCTAGTCTTCTAGTGATATTATCTACTTTGACACTTTTTGGACTCACGGAGTTAAAAGGCACTCACTACGTACAGGTCTTAAAAAGAACACCACACTTCGTCTCACCATCGAAATGAGATTGTCTACAACAAAACTGATTTTATGTGTCAAAATAATGTAAAGGTCATTCAGAGACAGAACTACATAGGCTATAGGGCTTTGTGCCCCCTTAACATAGTCTTAGTGGCCTCCATTATAACCATAATTAGCAAGGATTACTTGTTAATAAAAAGATTGTGTTTGTAAAGTATTATAGGCTTCGTGGTTGGACAGTGTGATAATGACCTAAGTGGTCGTTCGAGTTCGGTCTCTTGAAATAGCATAATTTTAAATTGTATGCGTAATTTAAGACTTATCTAGAGGTGCTTGAAAATGCTATGTATACCATCTACTATCTTTTACAAACTTAAATGAAAGGTATCGGTTAGTCTTGTTAAATATTGGTAATACTGAACTTGAATTTAAAAAACATTAACAATTTTTTTTTAAACCTCATCATTTTTATCGAGAATTTTCTCTTTGAGTTTGAAAATAGACCAACCATTCATATGGATTGGACAGTAAAAGCAAATTGTGACTCATTTAGCAAAAGTTGTCTCAAAAACTTCTATTTTCAAGACGTTCTTAAGTGATGAAAGTGAAATGAGGTTAATCGAAATCATAATTTTAACGATAGTACTATTCTTATTTCAAATTATAAGAACCATTTCTTTTAAAAGGACTACAAATAAAAAATGTAAATAATTTGTCAAACAAAACAATAGAGTTCGTACTATGTTGGCCGCCTTTGATCTTTAATCCTTGTTCTGTCCCTGGTGGTTAAGGAATGGTAAATCAACCCCGATAATCGATGTTTTTAGTTAAGCAAATGCTGGCATGGTTGATTATCACATTTTTATGAGTTTTCAAGCTCTGCATTCTGAATCAAACTACTATGAATCCATATACATAATATAGCACACATCTATCTATCTATCTATCTATCTATCTATCTATCTATAGTCTAATTATTGAATTCTAATCCCACTAATGTGAGATAATATTAAAAGTGAAAATAACAGAATGATAAATCAAGTGGTACGGTATCTGCAATCGTTGTTTATACGAAGAAATTTTAGATAATCTGAGTGAAAGTTGGTGAAGCGCTATTGAAGAAACCTCGTTCAAGAGTAAACCTTGGAATAGGCAAATCAAAATTTCTTTATGTTCTCAACCATTACCATACAAATTAAGTTCATCTGATAAATAGTTCTAATTTTATTGTAATCATAAATTCTGTTTATTTACTTGGTATAGGTTTACCAAATTACTTTAAGATGAAAGGCGAGTTCAAGAAGCAAGATCACATAATACACAACTTTTTAAAAAATAAAAGTAGATTATATTAATAAGAGAAGAATATCAGCACATGTAATGTCTTAATCATTATAAAACTAAATATATAACTCAACCGAAAATAGGCTAATATTTTATAACAAATATTAATATTAAGTAGATAAATATTTTAGATATATAAACTCTTCAAGATTAAAATGTATTAAACCTATAATAAAGTAAAATAAGATGGACAAAAATATTAAACATTAATGTAAATGAAAAGGAATCAAACGAGGCGCCCAAAAAGATTTTGTAGAATGCAATATAAATTTGTATTACATACTTGAATTTTGTTGTTTAGTAGTTAAAAGAAAAAAAATTATAATCATTAAGTAAGTAAGTATTCTTATAAAAATTATTAATATTAAAACTATTAATTTACCGTAAAAAAAACATGCATAAATGTTTTAGATACATAAGATCTTAAAGATTAAAAGCATCAAACGTATAATAAAGTAAACGAATTAATTAACAAAAGAAAGAAAAGTTTAAGAAATCATAAATAAAAATGAAAAGAAATTAAATCAAGCCTTAAAAAGATTTTTTAAATTAACAATATACAAAATTTTATAACACAATTGTCAAAATCTTTAATAAAAATATCTAAAAGAAAGTTATTACTCCCATTGTATGCGTTGTAATAGTTTTATTTGTATTAAGTAATAAATTAATATTAACAAATAGTTTTATTTATATTAAAAAAAACTTAATGAAAATATTTAAAAGAAACGTTATAAAGAAACATAGATTTGGTAGGGATTTAATAAATTGAACTTTAGAGGAGTATTAGTTACAAATTCGTCAACAGAATAGTTATTGTTGATTACTACATTCATAAGAGTAAGTTCTTGATAGTGTAGAGAGCTACACCTTTAATTTGGTTGATTTTCATCTTAAGCTTCAAAATTGAGTCTTAACTATTAACCTTTTCATTTACCATTCTTGGACTAATCTTTGAAAATATTTGTATAACTAAACCGTCTGTAATGTCAAAGTCTTCGAATTTAGAGCTTTCGTTAAGTACGAGAATTTCTTTATGCACAATGACCTTATATTTTTCTACCTTTTGCTTAATAAATGATTTTAGTTTTCCAACGTCGTGATACACGGGAGGTACAAAGTATATGATTATTCTACTCTAAAGAAGCTTCATATATAACAAGTAGAAGATAACTATTTATATCAAGAATTTGTACTTGATATGGTAAAGAAATAGATTTTAGATAAGTAAAATATATTCTTTTAATATGAAGAAACATATTTTATATGAATACATTACAAGCCGGTTAAAACAAGGACAACCATGTTTAGATATTTGAATTTTGATATTTAGTAGTCAAAAGAAAAAAAATTATAATCATTAAGTAGGTACATGTTCTTATAAAAATTATTAATATTAAAACTATTAATTTACCGGAAAAAAACATGCATAAATATTTTAGATACATAAAATCTTAAAGCTTATAAGTATCAAATGTATAATAAAGTAAACGAAGTAATTAAAAAAAAGAACGAAAAGTTTAAGAAAACATAAATAAAATGAAAAGAAATTAAATCAAACCTTTAAAAAGATTTTTTAAATTACTATACACAAAATTTTATAACACAATTGTAAAAATCTTTAATAAAAGTATTTAAAAGAAAGTTATTACTCTCTAATAGTTTTATTTATATTTAGTAATAAATTAATATTAACAAATATTTTTATTTATATTTGAAAGAAAGTTATTATGTGACGTAATAGTTTTATTTATATTAAGTAATAAATTAATATTAACAAGTGTTTTTATTTATATTTAAAAGAAACTTAATGAAAACATATAAGCTCGTATCAAACTATATAACGTGTTGACAGTATCATTTTCGTCAATCTATATATCTTCACAGTCGCAGTTATTGACATCATCAACCAAATGAATCGTTATAAAGAAACGTGCATCTGGTGGGGATTCAATAAGCTGAACTTTGAGACTTGAGAGGAGTGTTAGTTACAAACTCGTTTTTTTTTTGTTGAAAGGTTAGTTACAAATTCGTTAACAGAGTAGTCATTGTGCATTACTATGAATTTCAAAAGAATAGTATTACCCTCTGAACTGTTAGACCTCTACATTTACCATTTTTGAAGTATTACCCTCTGAACTCTTAGACCTCTACATTTACCATTCTTGGACTAATCTTTGGAAATATCTGTATCACTGAATCGTCTGTAATATCCAGGTCTTCAAATTTGGAGCTTTCGGCAATTAGGAGAGGTCATTGATGCACAATGACTGTATTCTATTCTACCTTTTCCTTAATAAATGATTTTAGATTTCCAACGTCGTTATACTCGACAGGTACAAAGTATTTCAAATCTTCGTTTACAAAATGTAAATTAAGTTTAATTGAAACCATGATTACTAGTAGGTCTGTTAGAAGTGTTTAATATAATTACTTTACTCTAGAGAAGCTTCATATCTAGCAAGTAGAAGATGGCTATTTATATCAAAAATTTGTAATTGATATGGTGAAGAAATGCATTCTAGATGGGTAGAATATATTATTTTAATCTAAAGAAATACATTTTAGATGAATACATTAGTACAAATGGGTCAAAACAAGAACAAGCATGTCCTTCTTTTGGGAAATTTTAAATGACTCGCCCTTTTTGCTATATCCACACACAACAAAAGTATTTTTTGTTAAAATCAAAGGGGATGGTGAGTGCATGTGACATTTTCCTTTTTTTTTTTTTTTTTTTTGGAGAAAAACACTTGCAATTTTTTTAAGAATAAAATAAAAGTTCAACAACCAATAGATTACGAAAGTTGCAGAGATATAGGCACCCTTTGGACGAGTATAGAGGAACCTGCCTGGGCCTATTCTCGTGGACAGGGAGTTGAGTAGACTTTTTCACCTGAGCCCGCCCACTATATCCTCTTGGGTCGGGCTAGGTCTGCCCGTATTTGGGCGCGACCACAATAGACTTTGTCAGACTTAGATGACCATGACGGATACTGGATCGTCACGTATAATCATGCATACGTACCCCTTCACCAAAAAGAAAGGAAATGGATTGATATAAAGTTAAGAGGAGAAGAAAAAAGATATACAATGAGAACAATAATACAATAGACAATTCGACTTTCTTCCGTAAATTTATTTTCTTTATTTCTAATAGTAATCAGCTGTCTAATGAAAGACCCACAATAATATATGAAGCTATTCAAAAGAACAATATACTGTACTTGTTATCAAACACAACCTTATTACATACATTAAACAATAATTAGTATTATTATTATTATCATACATCCGTAGTTTGTTTGACACTATAAATTAAATCTCAGATTTGTTGGGCCATATTGAAGTAATAAACAAGAATATTCAAGAGGTCCCGTGTTCATCTGCAATCTCTTCTTCCTCGTTCGCCTTTCTTCTGAGAGTAATCTTCTGAATCTACAAGTTAATTCAACAATGAATATCTAATGCACTTGGGATCTTTCTCCAACATAAATAAATTCATTCCGAAAATTTGGCTATTTATATCAAAAATTTGTAATTGATATGGTGAAGAAATGCATTCTAGATGGGTAGAATATATTATTTTAACCTAAAGAAACACATTTTCGATGAATACATTAGTACAAATTGGTCAAAACAAGAACAAGCATGTCCTTCTTTTGGGAAATTTTAAATGACTCGCCCTTTTTGATATATTCACACACAACAAAAGTATTTTTTGTTAAAAATCGAAAGGGATGGTGAGTGCATGTGACATTTTCCTTCTCTTTTTTTTTTTTTTGGCTGAAAACACTTGCAATTTTTTTAAGAATAAAATAAAAGTTCAACAACCAATAGATTACTAAAGTTGCAGAGATATAGGCACCCTTTGGACGAGTATAGAGGCATCTGTCTGGGCCTATTTTCGTGGGAACTATGTAAGAAATACCCAAGATTTGGGCCCAAATACGAAAAAAAACCCACTCAGGAATAATAATGTAAAAAAACCCAATTTTTAAACTGTTGGCAATACTTTTGAAACTGTTACAACACTTTTGAAACTGTGACAACATAAATAATTATGTGTGAACAAAAACAAATTTGTTCATACATTTACAAAATTGTTGAGAGCAAATACAAAATTGTTGAGAGCAAACTGTGTTTTGTTCAGAGGAGAAGAAGGGAAATGGATTGATATAAAGTTAAGAGGAGAAGAAAAAAGATATACAATGAGATCAATAATGCAATAGACAATTCAACTTTCTTCCGTAAATTTATTTTCTTTATTTCTAATAGTAATCAACTGTCTAATGAAAGACCCACAATAATATATGAAGCTATTCAAAAAAACAATATACTGTACTTGTTATCAAACACAACCTTATTACATACATTAAACAATCATTAGTATTATTATTATTATCATACATCCATAGTTTGTTTGACACTATAAATTAAATCTCAGATTTGTTGGGCCATATTGAAGTAATTAACAAGAATATTCAACAGGTCCCGTGTTCATCTGCAATCTCTTCTTCCTCGTTCTCCTTTCTTCTGAGAGTAATCTTGCGAATCTACAAGTTAATTCAACAATGAATATCTAATGCACTTGGGATCTTTCTCCAGCATAAATATATTCATTCCGAAAATTTGGAAGTCATTTGGTGGAGGGAAAAATCCATTGTTTATTGATTTTGTATTATTGAGAATGTATATAAATAAGGAAAATGCTATTTGACTTGACACCAAATAACGCCCGAAGGCTAAACTTTTGACGTCATGTGCAAATTTTGTATTTTTGGGTCATTTCTGCTATCTGTTGTCAGGCCAAATAGCATTAATTGTTGTATAAGTAATGGTATTTATGGTAGTCTCTGTGGCTTTTACGATGTACGAGTGCATTTAGGACAGTTTCATGGTTGTTAAGAACATATTTCATATTTACGATGTATCCAAATTAACAAATTGATGTATGATATATTATTATCTACTGCTTTCATGTAATCCTGTATTTAGAAGAAAAAAATATATAAATGTCTAATAAACATATTATACCTAGAGAGAGCTTCTTCATTAGTGCCTTTGGTTTCTATAGGTTCAAAGAGTCCAGTATCCAAGTTCACCTTTGATACAGATTTCTTTAACAAACTTTCACCTATCTTCACCAGTCTCTCCAAGTTTCTTTTTGTTGCTTTATCGGTCGAAGATGAATCCCCATTCAATGAATCATCCTGCAAATTTATTCGAGTTCAAATTATTTGTTTTAGTTTTAATCACAATTTTTACACTTTTTCAAATTTTTATAAGATGAACACCTGAAAGCTAAGCCTCAGAAGTTAACGATATTGTTTCTGCTTTTTTCGCATAACTAGTCCAATTTTAGTGATGAGTATGGGGTTTTAGTTCACGGCGAAGACTCCATGAGCCTATCCCCCAAGTTTTAGGTTTTGAGTGCTCTCTCAAGCAATGTGGAACAATAACATTCCCCACCTTGAAACATGAGTTTTCACTAACACTTACTAAGCTAAAACTCTCATTACATGACCTAATGCTTCCGACCCTCTACTTTCGATGTAGGATTATCATAGAAAATACCTGAATCCGAAGGTAGTTATGCTCACATCGACTAGAACGAAAAATATAGGACATATGAAGATCAACCATGTCCCCACTCGCCGACATGAAGGAATCAACTAAAGGGCAACTTCCTCTACTGCGCAACCAACCGAAGACTCCCCACTTTGCAGCCATTTTAGCATTGTATTTCTTCTCCATCTTTGAGTTTCCAGTTCCCAGAGAGAGTACATAATATTTACTATAGTCTAAAACAGTAGGTGGTAAATCTAACTCTTCTGGGGGCGTTTCTCCCATCGGCTTCACCCCTAACAATGCCTAATTTATTAAAAAAATATCGTTAATTCAATCGATATTAATCAATTTAAATATGATAAAGAAATTATGTTAGGATAAAATAAAAATAAAAAATCACCGATGTCGTGTGGATTGATACACTACTATACCCATCACTCTTTATGTGTAATATTTTTTTCGCGACTTTAATTTGTCTTGGGGTGTATTTAAGATATGAAAAGGGAAATTTGTGACGTATTAGGTAGAATGCTTATACTTTATGAAATGTTTATTTGTAGCAAATGAGTTAATATTGTGACGATTATTACTACGGGTTGTTATTGCAAATGTCTTCGTTTATACGGTTCTTCCAAAACATTATAAATAATGGTTTCTCGCGAGGATCACAAATAATTGTATTTTACACCAATACGTGTATAGTTTGTGACATGTTATTGAGGATACAGTGACACTTATGTTATGGGTTTTCCAAAACCGCTGCAAATAGTTTTTATTTAACAACGTAACGTTTTTTGTGTATCATCAAAGAGATATAATTGGTTAACTCAAACAGTAACGTAAAACGGAGAGAACGAGTGAAGTTTTAAACTAGTTACAGGATTGTTTGCTGCAACTCCTCCATCAACAAGGTGAAACTCTTTTTCATTCCCTTCTGAATCCTTTGTTTCAAAATAATGGCCCGGCAAATAAGTTGGTGCTGATGTAGTACCTATACATATATCCGATAGCAAAGCATTCTTTGAAACATCTTTCTTAACCTGCAAATTTACAACTATATTGTCATCTGATAGCTAGACCGTGAAAAGAACGGACATAATTAAACACAATTCTAATTAAAATGTTTGTTTCACCTAGAGTGTCATTCAGAAACCTATATGACATCATCTTGAACACATACTTCATCTGACTTTCTTTTTTGATAATTTTGATGATTCTTAATTTCAAAACTCTTTGAACAATTTTTGAACTAAAAATGATGTGTATACCTCAAATGATGAAAAGATGATGGGTTGAAGCAATTTAACATCGAATGTCGGAATAATAACATGAGTTAAAGTCTCGTCCAGTCGTCGATGTCCAAGTTCCTTTCGGAGTAATTTATGCAGATACTTCCCATTATACTTAGGTCCCAGTAAAGCTTTAATCGTCGGAATAGTTATCATACTACACACATCAACGTTAACATATAATAATTAATAACATATATTTATCGGTATAATAAAACACAAAGTATTTTTAACTCAAACAAGTAAGAAAATGAGTTAGCGTTAGTGGTTTAATTTTACTTCGATTGAGGAAATATTTTGGGGCAGTGTTTAAGGTAGAAAGGAGCAATATCTTTCGCAGAATATAGCGGGCGCTTATGGTGGTCCGGTGCAGTAAGCATGGCTGTAATTAGACCTCCGGTGCTAGTTCCAGCGATCACATCGAAGTAGTCTGCTATTCTTGCCTCTTTCCCATCTAGCTCCTATTTAATTCATAGAAATAAATTATTTTTGTATGAAAATTCAAAAAAAGATATAGTATAATAAAAGAAAAAAAAAGACCCTATATATATGAGTAAATGATGGGTTGTTTTTAGGGGTTGGAAGAGGAATTTATACTTGTAACTTTGATTCAAGAAAAGCCAAGATGGTTGCAGGAATGATTCCTCTTATTCCTCCTCCATCTATACTTAGAACAGTAACCTTTTCTCCATGAACAAGGTTGATGTGTTTTGGGTTATTATTTGATGAACCTTTTTCCATGTCTTTGGCTACTACTAGCTAGGGTTTGACACAAAAAATTAATAAAATAAGGGCTACCATAGACTCTATTTATAACATTCTTAGTTTGGTTTAAGAAATATTTTTGAAGTACTTCCCAATGTTTTCAGCTAACTGTCTTTAGAAAAATCCTCATCAAAAAAAAAAAAAAAACTGTCTTTAGAAAAAGTTAATAGTTATGCTTAATTTTAAAACCAATTAACAATTATAAAATTATTAACTGTAAAGAGCTTTATTAATGTAATAGTCCCTAGAGTGAAAACTGCAATTTTTTATTGCGCCTAACAAAATGTTAACAATATCAATCGAGTTAGGGTGATTGGTTGATGTTTACTTTTTATCTTTTTATGCATATCTTAATGACAGTAGTAACCCAAAATACAAAAACCAGTAGACGATATTTGGGTCTAGGTCAATCTTACTATTGCAGGTATACCATAGACTATTTTATAATGGCCTTTTAGTTATTATCTCTTTAGAGCATCCCCAATGGCTCAGGAGATCACCAAATTCTGGCGATCTCCTGAGAAATCCTCACCCAACGGCACAGCAGATTGCCAATAATCTGCTGTGCCGTGAACAGTAACTGCCCAGATTCCCTCTCACCAAAATGGTGAGAGGTGGGCCAGGGGTATTTTCATCCCTCTTTGGTCCCTTTTTGTTCTTTCATTTACTTTTTGAACTCATTTTATATTTCATTTTAATCCTGTAAGTGTTTTTTATTTTGTGTTTGGTCCAATAAAAATTTTAATTACTTAATTAAATTACAATAAAACCGAAATTAAACATTTCATCAAAATTTTCGAAGAAAAACTACCTTAAAATGTCGGAGTTTTAATAAAATGTTGTATTAGTTTCCATTTATAGTTTTAGTAAAATATCATATTCGTTTAGTTTGTAGGTTTAGTCTTATAATTTCAACTAGTTAAATTTATTTTATAAGAAATTAGTGTTAAAAATGGTATAAATGAAATTAAGTGTGATGAATAGTGATTTGGTGGGACTTTTAGTGTTTTGTCTTTGGGTTCAACAATTTGAAAACACCAAAAAAATTAGGTGAAGATTCTTTTTTGGTGATATTTTTGGTGCCAACCATTGGGGATGCTCTTATAATATTTTCAAAATCAATTTCGCCCAACAAAATGTTCTTTTCCACCAAAAAGATTTAATAGAAAAGAATGTTCATTATATCTATTAAAATCTAGTAGGACTTGCATTTGTCTCTCCCCTGATCATAATGAAACTTATTTTTTATTTGTCAACTGAAAAGATGGAAAAGTTTTTTTTTTTTTTTGGTCTAATCGAACTCCTTTTCTTACAAAGACGGTCATATTAATTGAATTTGTCATTCATGTCATATTCTTACCTAGGTTACATCATTAATTAACACGATATGATTTGCCTGCTACTAGTTTAATTAGTAACGTGGTTCATTTACCTGCCTTATTAGTGGTGTAAGATGAGATTAGCTTGCACGACATGACAATTAAGAAACAAAGAAATATATGATAAACATAAAAGTATAAAGTTAAAGAAACGATTAGTTTTAGTAATCGATAGGTTTCTTTTGCTAAACATTTCATCACACTAACTAACGTTTTTTTTACATATGGGCGGAAAAACATCCAAATTTAGTGAATTATTGATGACCATTTTTGTTTTTAACTTTTCTTCTTCTCATTTTCTTTATAAAGTATGATTTGAAAAATGTTAGTTTGTGTGTTCTGTTATCAACCTATACATAAATAGAATTAGATTAGGGTTTGGAAATTCCTCCCATCCTTCTATACGTAGAGAATTCTGAAGTCTTTTAATCAATTAAAATTTCCCTCAATTGGTACAAAGAACGTTGTTTTGAAACAATTTAGGTTTAGCAACATCTAGCAATGTATCTGCCAAGGCGCCTAGAATATAAAATGTTTTTTAAAAGTATTGACAGTACAAAATGTTTTTACCTAACCTCTGTCAGACTAGCAAGTATTTTATGTGAAAGGATATCTAGTAATGAGGAATATTAAATCTATTGTCTAAGTCTTGTCTACTCAATGTCAATTGATTTTAAGTTTCATGGTCAAAATTAATCTCAGAGTTAAAGCTCACACATCATAGCCACAATTAAAACACATGCTCCACTTCATCAACAAAAAGAGACATATCTAGTTTAAAGAACGACACATGCAAAGAAGCTTGGGATAATAGTGTGAGAATAGTCTCACATGGGAGCACGGTTATCTAGCTAGCAACCAACAATAAGATGTTTAAGTCTTCTTCACTCGTTGCAATTGGTTTTGAATTAGATGATCACAAACTTAACATGGTATCTGAGCTAGGGTCAAACGTGACAGGTTTAAAAGTCACACGTGTTTCACGTCACTCGAAAAAAAAACACGTGTTGGGCTAATCAAGTCACACGTGAGGGGGCGTGTGAGAATAGTCTCACATTGGAGAAGGTTATCTCGCTACCAAGAATGTAATGTCTAGGCCTTCTCCCCTCATTACCAATTGGTTTTAAGTACCACAAACTTAATATGTGATGGAAAATAATATTTTGGACCAAAAAAATATAACAATTTAATTTTGTCCACTATTTGCTATGGATTTTGATTTAGGTAGCACTTAACCTCCTTCAGTTACACCCATAACCGCCCATTTAATATATTAAAAATATTGTTTGAAACTAGAACTAGTTCAATACGAAATAGTCTAATTTATTCAAGGCAAACCAGAACTCAACTTTCTCAGTGAAGATAATTTTTGAGGAGTTCTGACTTTTGAGTCATGGATTAATTCCAATTCAATATGAAATAGTTTTTATCAGAAGAATATAAATATCTACTCAGTTAAACCAATCCATCCCAATTCCCAACATTGATTTCAATTATTTGTTTATTTAGTGCATGCTTACTTAAGCTTCAACCTTTAGGCCATACATGCTTATCTTAGGTATTATGAAACAAGGATTTAAGAATGACATGTGGGAATATCACATTTAAAAGAATTGACACAAAGGAAGAATACGTCGTGACGATTGCTTTACGATTAGACTAAAAAAATGATGAAAAACAACTATTCTTTCTGGTACGAAACCACAATATCATCTAACATAACACGCATCATATAAGCATATTGATTCATCAACAATATATGAATGATAAGAGGGTGCCACTCATCTACCATTTAGAACTTTCATATAAAGATGTCTGACGTACTTAGAGTCTTAGACGAAGATAACTTCGAATAATATCTTGAAAGTGCTTAGAGCGCCTTTGGTGCACAAAAATCATTGCTATTAATTACTACTAAGGTTAGTCGCTTTGCGATAAAGAAAAAAGTAAGGTTAGTCGCCCATAAGAGGTATGCCATCGTGGTGGTGATGGTTGGTCTGTCGTGGTAAGTGGGTGATGGTGGAAGGAGAAAAGCAGAAGAATAAGAAAAAAACTTAAAAGATCGATCAGGTCGTCGAACATGGCTGGCAGGTCAGTTGTCCGCACCCTCCTCACCTGAAGGAAAAGAAAGAGATCGAGTATAGGGAGGGAATTACTTTTGAAAAGAAGGGTACAAACTCAAAGAAGAAAAACAACTTCTTTTGAAAGTTAAGCAATTTAGGATGGGGGGGGGGGCATTTTGAAAATTAAACATCTTTAGGGGTTGTTTTAGGGAATTAATCATCTTTAAGGAGCCAAAATGATATTAACCCCATTACTCGTAGGTTAATTAGAGAAAATTGAGTTTCCTTTTGAAGATTATTTTGTTGCATAGTTTGAACTTTGAAGGACATTAAACTATCAATAATTTGAATTTCTGTATTTGATTCAAATGCAAGTTTAAATTCGTTATTACTAACGAAAGTAAACCTCTTTAACCAAAGAGTGAACATTAGAATTACAGATCTTATATAATGTTTGGATCGTGCACGTTTGGGTATGCATGATCCCGACATACACACCACTAAGACAGTGATCGACCACGACAAATATGTAGTCTAACTGCCGAAGTGTGGGAGAAAAATAAGGCTCTTGCACATTTATCTCACAAGGGGTATATCTTCAAATCCAACTACAACCAGACAGTTTCACTAAACCTCTATCTTCCATTGATTTTCTTACTCTTACTGAATCACTAAATCTTCCACCTCTAGAATATATATTAGAAAGTGTCACATAATTCCCAGGGTTTTGTGGTTCCAAACTGAATAGTTTTTCTGCTGCTATCTTTCCAATTTCAATATTTTGGTGAGCTCGACAAGCGGCAAGAACTGACCCCCAAATACTCTTTCCGGGACTAAATGGCATCTTGTTTATGAAATCCATGGCTTCTTCGAGTCGTCCACCACGAGCAAGCATATCAACAACACAACTGAAGTGATCGGTTGTAGGAAGAAAGCCGAAATCTTGATTCAAACTATTGAAAACTTCGAGTCCTTCATCTACAAGACCCGAATGACTACAAGCGTTGAGCACAGAAATGAAAGTCACTGAATTGGGTGAAATATCGGATTCTTTCTTCATCTTCTGCAAAAACTCGAGAGCTTCTCTGCCATTTCCATGAATTCCATATCCTGCAATTATCGTGTTCCATGAGACCACATCTTTATTACCCATGTTTGAAAACATAGTATAAGCATCTTCGAGAAACCCACATTTTGAATACATGTTGATTAATGCATTCGATACTGAATCAAAACTGTTTTTGACGACATGGGCATGAATTTGTTTGCCAAGGTTTAGATCACAGAGAGGTAAAATAGTGGATAGAGTAATCTCATCGTTCTTCACACGGATTAACTGCATTTCGCCGAAACATTTGAGTGCTGAAATACCCATTTCAAGAACTGAAAACCCAAGAATCATGGAGTTCCAAGTAACAACATCATATTTATCCATAAATCGAAAAACATTTCTTGCATATTCCGCCTTACCTGATCCAGCATACATTGTCAATAATACAGCCCCAGCTGAGTCGTAAAAACCGAGTGTGTCTTGAGTTTTAATTCCATAACCATGGATTTCTCGCCCACTCCTTGATACACCGAGAATTTTGCAAGAGACTAGAGCACTTGAAAGCGAATCTGGATCTAGGTAAACTCCTCCTCTATTCATCATATTCCCGAAGATCCTCAAAGCCATTTCGTGGTTCCCCGATCTTGAATAACCAGTAATTAAAGTAGTCCATGAGATTATATTAGGCTCCTTTATAAGTTCGAATATACTTGAAGCTTCTTGGAAAAGCTCATTTCTACAATAAGCATCCATGATTGTATTCCAAGTGACTAAATCAGGTTCAAACCCACTCAGTCTCATTAGATCAAGCAATTCAATTCCTAAAACAAGAAACCCATTATAAACATACCCCGAAATCATCGAATTCCAAGATAACAAATCTTTTTGCAACATGTAATCAAAAACCCGTCTAGCATTTTCGACATATCCCAACTTTGAGTACATATCAATCAAAGAATTGCACACTTGCAAGTTAAGTTCGGAATCGAACTTAACTACATCTGTATGGATTGCAGTTCCTTCTTCCAACGACTTCGATTGAGCACACACCCTAAGAACTTTAGGAAAAATGTAAGAATCAGGTTTAATATCATGTGATCGAAGTTGATAATAAGTTCGAAGGCAATCCTTGTACATCCCATTCCTGGAATAGTAAGAGAGAATTGCAGTCCATGCGAAAACATTTGGTTGAGGCAATTTATCAAACAAATTGTAAGCAGAAACCAAATCATTAAAATCTGAATACAATTGGATTAATTTAGTGGTTATAAATGGATTAGAATCAAACCCATTAACAATTATTTGGAGTTGAACTTGTTTTCCAGGTTTTAATGAATTTGAGTTGGTGCAACATTGAAGAAGATGGTTGAGGTGAGAAGAAAGAGATATACCCTCCTTGATGTGGGTTTTGAAGAAAGATGACACTCTACCATTGGAGACCCATTTTTCCATCTCATTTGAAATTTATTCCATAAATTTACTGCTTGAGTGGGAATGATCAGTGAGAAGAAATTGGCGGGAAATCAAATATCAGTCGACCGTTAAATTAGGGTATCTAGATAACAAATTCAAATTAGGGTAGAAAAATAGGCATTTAAATTCAAAATCCAAAAAAAAAAAAAAAGAAATATAAATAGAAAAGAAAAACGCTAGAAGAAGGGGTCGAACCTCCGACCTTGTGGTTAACAGCCACACGCTCTAACCAACTGAGCTATTCCAGCTGATGTTAAACCCATTAGGTCAACTTTATTAGAAATGTTTAGTCAACTATCCCAGAGATAAGTGTGACAGTTCATTTTTAGAAGCATTTTTAACCGAGAATGAGATCTTTGATAAACACAGTTCAACTTTTTTTTTTTTTTTTTTTGTTGAAGAAACACAGTTCAACTTGATAATTACTCCATGTTTTTTATATAAAGCACACGTCTTGTCATTTTTTAGAACCACCCAATCCCACGTCTACGAAGACAAGGGACGACAAAGATGTAAAAAGACAAAATAATCACTTACCTTATCATTTTTTAACTTGGTGATTACAAGAATTAGAATAGATTGACAAGTTTACCTATGTATGGCTATGTTCCGTGTAGTTTATGTCTAAAAAAAAAATTTGTATTTGTGCAATCCTACCTAGAGAAACCCATTTTTTTAACATTTAGATACTAGTTCGATTATTCTTAAGACCGATGAAGTATGACTCAATAGATTAGGCACGTGGCCTACAATATTAAATTAAATATAGTACTTTTTACTTGAAAAATCGATTAGGCACGTGGCCTACAACATTTGGATTTCTGATTAAAAGACTTAAGTTTTTTTTTAGTAGGATAGCCATAGCCTCAAGTTGAATTTAACTTTCAAGTATCATGTAGAATAGATTTTGTTATGATCCTTGATCGAGTGACTATGAGTTAAGATTGAAGTTGTTTTAACTAGGAAAGCCTTGGGTTATAGAGTTTAACTTTAGCGAAAATTAGACGGAGTTAAAGAAAATGGAGCTAATTTTGGATTTACCAAGAAAATGACTAAAAAGGAACCTGCTGACAAACTAGGGGTCAAAAAGGAAATAACCCATTTAAATGTTAGTACAATCCAACATAACGGCGCAGTCAATTATATCCGTTTCCTAATTTCCGTTACCGTCAACGGAATACTTACCAAATCAAAATAATTCCTAACGGTTCGGTTCAACTAAACCATACCAACCCAACAATTTCACATTTTCTCTCTCTCTACTATTTCATCGTTTATTCAACTGAAAACTCGTCGGAAACTCTTACTTACACCTGAGAATTCAATTTCTCCGACGACTTCTACTAAATCTTCTTCTAGTAATCATTTGAATAGTATGCGAGTTAAATGAGTGTTTGGTTTCAACATCTGATTTAGATCTAAAGGTGAGGAGAATTTGATCTTTTAGGTTAAAATTTTAACTTAATTTGATTTCCGTTTTTTTGTCTTAATGCTCGTTTAATTTAGGGTTTTTGATGTAAGGCGAAGGTTTTAAAACGGAAATCTCATATTCAAGGTTTAAATTCATCAATTAAGTGAAATTAAAAGCAATACTATAAGAGAGAGAGAGAGAGAGAGAGAGAGAAAGTGATCAATTACTATTAATCTTCCGTTTATTTTTCTTCATCTATTCGTCTCCTCTGAAACTTCTCCATCTCTTTCTCTCTCTCTCTATATATATATATATGTGTGTGTGTGTGTGTGTGTTTACAGGAGGAGAGTGAAAACTGGATCAAATAATCATCAACCGGAATCCGGCGAACTTGAGACAACAGAGAAGATGCCGGAGAAGAGTTCATCAAGCAACAGATCATCGACGAAAGAAAAAGTGATGATGACGATGATGATGCCAATAAAGGCAGAAATTGAAGATTTCTTCTCAGTAGCAGAGAAAAATGAACAAAAACGTTATTCAGAGAGGTAATCAAAGTTAAATTAGGTTTTTCAAATTGAACTTTTGAAGTAATTAAATTTGATTAAATTTGATTTGATTAAATGACAGGTATAATTTTGATTTCGTGAAGGAAAAACCCTTAGAAGGTCGATTTGAGTGGGTACGAGTAACAACACAATGAAGTAAAAAAAAAAAAGAGTAAATTATGTGGCAAATTCCTCTTGTTGTTATGTAATTTAGGTTAACATTAATGGAAGAAACTTTGTTATCTGTATGATATGCTGATAAGCTTCTCATAAATCTGTCTTCTCTCTCCCTCTCTCTCTCTGTACAAATGCTTTTGGGTTTCAACAGATTCCCAGAAATCATCTCCCTGTCTTGGTTGTTCTGGTACCTGGCCTCGAGCTCATGACATGTTGGGACTTGGGAGCACCGGAGGGCTTATCTCGGCCCCTCACCTATCTGGCACGGGTACGAGGCCGACCATAATTTAGAGAGAGAAAGTGAATTGGCGGGAGTATGTGTTGAGACAAAATTTAAACAATGGAAATGGTGTACTTTTTCTCTCTAAATCTTGTCCGACAATATATACTGATCGAGATTCAAGTTCAACCCAACAAACAAAAACATCATGGTATATAAAAAAATTTGTTTAGTGTTATGATGCCTCAAAAGTTCCTCTAAAGCGGCTAAACATTGCATAAAGACAAACAATAGTAATTAGAATTCAATCCTCATCATTGTCATCAAACACCAATTGTTGGATGCCTCAAAAGTTTTACTTTTTTTTAATGGGCTGACACGTGGGGCTTCATATCCCGAGCGACCAATCGTGGAGAGCGAAAATTTAGTTCTCGTCTGCATTAACAATGTATGGTTAGACAAAAACTAATAATCATAATTAAAAAAAAGAAAAAATGAGTGAAAAACCCAAAAATCTAGACCCTAATAGGAAAAAAACCCACTCAAAAATAATAATGTCAAAAAGACCCATTTTTTGAACACTTTTCAAAATGTTCACAACATATGTAATTATGTTGTTAACAAGACAACATATTTTTTTCATAATTCCATTTTTACCCTTATATGTTGACAACATATATCATTGTGTTGTTATAAAATGTTGACAATATCTATAATAATGTCCCGACTTATTATAAAATGTTGGCGTCATGTATAATTATGTTCTTAACAACATATATAATGTATTAGTCAAACTATTATATGTTCGTTAACGAATTTGTTAAATACAAAGGATAATATGTATAACATCTTAATTTTTGTAAAGGACAAATAAAAAAATGCTTTAGTCTTTATATTTATGTCGAAAGCAAAACAAAAAATGCGGAAACCATTTATTTTTTCACAAGACAAATCGAAAAATGTTGTAGCCAAAATGTTTGTGTTAGTTTGTCTATGTAAAATGCAAAAGACAAAAATGCGAAATATTTTGGCAAAGCAATGTCTAAGCAAAAACGAATTTGTTCAAAAATTTACAAATTGTTGAGACAAACTAAGATTTGTTCAGAAATTTACAAAATTTTCGAGAGCAAACCAATAATTGTTCAGAAATGTTCAAAATTGTTTTTGACGTTGATTTGGACGGAAAATTTCATTTTGGAGGGTAAAATTGTAATTTTACCTACTGGGTTTTTTCCTCATTATTATTTAGTATTGGGCCTGATTCTCTTTAACTTCCCCATTTTGGGCCTTATAATTACCGTCCCTAAAAAAAAATTTGACATCTCACACCTACAAAACAAATTAAATTTGAATTGAGATCCCTTTATTCATATGTCATGTCATATTACCCTTACTCTTATCATGTCTGCTTATCATGTTTACTTGGGAAATTCCTCTAGAAGCTCCCATTCCAAAAAGGAAATAAGAAAACTACTGAAAAGACTTTCCCATTCAAATATATGTTATTTCCCAAATGCCCTTAGTTTATGACTAACCCCCTAATTTATATAAAATATCCAAATTGACCCCCTTTCATCCATTAACGGTTAGCTGCCTTTTACACTTTCCAAAAGTATCCCCTTTTTAATTATTTTCTTCTCTCCCACCTACTTCCTTAGTCTTTCTTCTTCATCATCTTCTTTCTTAATTGTCTTAAACTTTCATTGACCTCCATTAATAGAAGTCAAATTTTTTCTCATTACTCTCCTTCGTTCTTTGAGGAGACAAATAAAGAAATACGAAAGATCCAAATATAATTGGTTTGTTCTCTTTCATACATATGTAAAACGTCGCTCAAATGAAAGTTATCATCCGATCCATGCGTCTTGATCAAAAGAAATCTAGAGAAAGCTTATGGCTCTTCGAGATATTCTTAGTAGAAAAATCCTAAGATTGGGTTTAGGGATCCAAACACAAATTGACAAAATGTACGTTTAGGATTCAATAATCATGCTTGTGAGTTGCAAATTTTCACCCTTTTTGATCTCTCTTATGATTATGGTGCTTTGGAGCCCCCATTAGTGGAGAAATCATGCAAATCCATCAACAATAGCATCATCAAGCTTACATTAGTAACTATAACAAAGCTCTTTAACAACTTCACGAAGCAAGGGTGAAAGGTGTTCATATATTGTTGTTATGTTGCAAAACGCCATCAAGTTCAACAGAGGATGTCTAATGCTTTTGCCCTTTCTCTTTACTTCAAATTAGTTGCTCTATCTTCTATTGGAATTGAAGTCAACCTTTTTATTTCCTTTCTGATCTTTCATGTATTAACTTCATTCTTTTACTTTCATAAAAATTTGAGAAGTCAAATAAAGAAAGAGTGAAGGATATGAGTGGGCAAAGAGTCACTGAAAGAAAAAGTTTATAAGAAAAGTTGTGAGGGACATTTGGGCAAAGAGTCACTAAAAATGAAGAAGTTAACAGTCAATGGATGGAAGAGGGTCATTTGGGTATTTTATATAAGCTAGGGGGCTATGCAGTAAATTGGTCATAAACTAGTGGGCCATTAGTTATTTTAATTAATGTTTCCTTTTTATTGGTGACTTCAAACACTTCAAATTTTGGCGCTCAAACTCTACTTGTGCTAGAAATTTGAACTTGAAACCCTCAGGTTTTTTAGTAATACAACCGTACTTATTGGGTAGTATTTCATTTCATTTGCCTGAAGATTGTGAACTTTTAACAAGGAAGATGGAAGATGGAACAAGTCTAACTCGTCTCTCTCAAGCAAAAAAACAGAGCTCCAATCTCAACTCACACTCTCTCACCATGGTTTAAGCTTCTACCCTCTCTCTCTCTATCTATACATTCACAACATTATATTTTTCTACTTGTAATAGTTTGTTCTTCTATGATAGATACTACCCATATTGCTAAAAAGAAAGAAACCCTTTAATCTTTACCTTTTGCTGTTCAAAACCCTTCTTTTTTGTTTGTTTAATCTTCCCTTTCTTTTCCTATTTTACTTTTTTTGGGGGAAATTGGTGGATTTTTGAGTAGTTTTTGTACAAATCTCTGATTTTTGTATAATTTCTCTCTACGTTTCTTCATCAAGACACTACATTTGATTCTATAAGGAAATCATTAGTTCCCATCATTCCAATCAATGTTTTTCTCAAATCTTGTGTTTTCTCTCTTTGAGAGCTTACTAGAGAATAGTCCCACATAGGCAAAGGGAAGTTTCATTAGTATGTCAATAATATCTTGGACTTTTCACTGCTATTTGGTTTCGAGTTGGACGGTTGCAAAGAAAATACGATGTCAAATCCTATTATCTTGCTCTACATTCATATTCTAGTACCAAGTGATTAGTACCTCGATTAACCCTCTTTAAAAGGACTAACAATTATCAAGGAAAAATTTTAGTCCTAGCTTATCGTTATATCGCACTGTAAAATTAGTTATTTTTAACAAGAAAACTTTTTCGTTCTTGAACAGGTGGTTGCTGATCCACTAAAGAAGTCTACTTCTGGGTTAGTTTCATGTCATACATGAATCAACATTTGGATTATCTCTTGTGTTTCTCTATAGTTTTGTAATGTTCTTTGTCTATTTGTCTGTCTGTTTGTCTGTCGGTCTATTATTCACATTTACCTTCGTCTGTAGAAAAAAGAGATCGTCGATGGATATCGACAAAGTTATATCATCCGCACAAGAGCGAGCGGAGGAAATCAATTTGAGTTTAGGCTCTAACTTCCCTAGCTTTGTTAAACTTATGCTTCATTCCCATGTTGCTGTGGGTTTTTGGTTGGTAAGCGCATTTCTACCTCAATGTCTTGAGTTATGGTATTAGTGACTATTTATATGATTGATTAGTTTGTATTTTTCTATAAATTAACAGGGGCTTCCTTCTCAATTTTGCAACTTGAACCTACCCAAACAAGATTCGGAAATTATTTTGTTGGATGAAAATGGAGAAGAGTACAAAACGAAATTTCTTGCTGCTAAATGTGGATTAAGTGCGGGTTGGCGAGGGTTTTCCATTGCACACAAGTTAATAACAGGAGATGCTTTGGTTTTTCAATTAATCAAGAATACTAAATTCAAGGTATTCGATTTTGTTCGTCGTTGACGCCATATCCCATATGAATATATGATTATATAACATGGATACTACTTTTTAGTATTTTCAGTATTTTTTATCCGCGGGGTACTCTTATGATTATGTTAACTTGCTCAAGATCGTGCTAGGAACGTAAAAGTCTACTATTATACCCTCATATTGGTCTTTTTCCTCTCACCATGTCCAACACCTCGTTCTGCTATCACATACCAATATCCCTACTAATGTCAATGTTACATGATGTTCTAGTAATTGATTTTCGCCATGTTTCTTCCTATTCAAATGATTTCTTATGTTTTTTTTAGGTTTACATTGTAAGATCAAATTCTCTAGATGAAGTTGATGGTGCTCTAGGTCTTCTAGAATTGGATTCTCGCCCTTGTAACGGTATCTACTCACCTCTCCATATTCGGGGTATCTTTAAATGGGTATCCTAAATCTTTTCTACCGCCTCTTGCCATATACTTTACTGTTTAACTAACAAATATAATGCAGGGACGATTACAAAGACAACTAATGAACCTGCAACCAAGCGCTCCAAGTCTAATTGTCTCCATTCTACTGCCATTGTTCAAGGCAATGATCAAGACATTAGCCCACCATTATCTAGTTCTAATCAGCTTGAAACCCATAGTGAAGAAGTTGATTCTGAAGTTTTGGAAGGTATAAAACTTTCAAACTCCATTGTTGAGTTTCAAGAAATCAAGAGTCTAAAGAGTTTCAACATAACGGTGAACGGTTTGATTTTAGATCCTGAAATATCGGAATATGTTCGGACTAAATACTACGAGCTTTGTTGCAGTCAGAATGCTTTTCTTCATGAAAATCTCTTGGAAGGTCTCAACTTTAAGTTGGTTACAGGAATCATCTCGGAAACTGTCAACATTGCAGATGCCATTAGAGCTAGTAAGGTTACTACCTCTAAGGATGAACTTATAGTATGGAAGAAGAGTTTAAAAGCATTTAAAGAGCTTGGTATGAACGTCGAGTTTTTGATTTCTCAACTAGAGAAACTAATGAACATAACTTCCGAACCCGAACAAGTTGTAGAATTACAGACGTCTAGGAAAGCTCAAAGTGAAAGAGTTCGCCTCGGAGAGGAGATGAGAAATCTTGAAATGAGAATCGTCGAACTAAGAGATGCAATGAAGAAGGTTGAGATGGATATGGGTACTTTGAAGGTGAAGGTAGAGAAGCATGATATATGATGGGTAAATCTCTTGTCCATGATGGGATTGTGTTTGAAGGTAGCCCATAGGGTTGAAGTGTGCCCTTAACAATGAATGAAGGTGGATAAAAGTGTTACTCTTTTTTGATATATTTTGAAGGTCATAATCATGAATATGTAGCAAATAGTGAAGTAAAGTATAAGACTAAGTTTGTATACTTTGATTTCTTCTTTTGTAGGAAGAGTGAAGTAGGAGAAAGTTCAGTCTTTCTTTTTTTGTACATTTTGAAGAATACAACTTCCTTTCACTTAAGTTCAAATAGTATTTCTTAGTATATTTTGTCCCTTGTTTATTCTATGCAATATGAGAAGAAAACAAAGGCCTCTCGATATAAAATACAGTACACGTTTTCTTATATTCTTCCGTGTTTATATTCACATATTTATGCAATTAACGAGATTAACTATATTCTAAGTCGAAAGTAAAATAAAGATTTCTTCCATTTTTAACTTAAAAGTAAATGGAAAGTAAAAAAAATCTTAAATTAAACTAATTTAGTATTAAAGATATGTTAGTTCGATTTAAACTAAAAATAACCTACAACCCAATGTGGTCATTGTCTCAACTCTCACGGTGAAAAATAAACACGTTTCTACGATGCTCACAATTCATACTTGTCTTGTGCCTTATTGACTGTGGGACTGTCCAATTTAGGTGATATAAGGGTGCACCACTTGGTGCGCCTTAAGTTTTGTCTAAGACAAAGACCCCGGAAACTCAAAAAACCTGAAAGTGTACGCAGGCTGGACAGGTTTTAGACACAAACTTTTGATAAATCACCCCACTCTAGTCCCACCAGACAATCTTAAGGGAAGTTTTATGCGGGCGGCGTTCTCAAATTTGCTTTGGGGGAGGCACCTATAACACTTAGCACCCAGTGAAGGAGTAAACACTCTGATCATCCGAACCACCCCGATTTCCATACCTAGCACGGCCCTTTTATGTTACCGGGATAGACCGGCTCGTGGAGGACATTACCTGTCGGTACCGTTTGACACCACTAGTGGGGGCCTGGGGGGTCTCACCCTCTACCGGTCCTGAGTGATACCCCTAACAGGACCGAAAGGTACGGGCCCACTCTCCAAACCCGGCCCCATCCGTCTTAAATGAGTTGTTCACACCACGTCAGCAGTATATGAATTGGAAAGTGGAGGAAGAGCTTCCATTTCGTCCCGCCTCTCTTTCTCTCTCTCTCTCTCTCTCTCTCAATGGAATTTTCCAAGGGCTCCAGAATCCGCGTCTACCAATCTCTGCAATAATTCAGAAAATCCCCTGTTTTCTCCCCCTGTCATTCTTCACCTAATAATCACCAACTCCCTTTTCTCCCCTCTCTCTCTCTCCCCTCCGCGTAAGAATTCTTCACCATTATTTTATTGAATTCATTGAAGATCTGAATTCAGTTCTATTATTTCACTTTGTTTAGCACACGAATTACGAAATTTTGATATGTAATTGGAGAGAATTGGTTAAATAATGTCATCAAAGAATGAACACCAGATGGTCCCGTTAGGGATTTTGTTGAAACGTGAATTAAATAATGAGAAGATTGAAAACCCAGATATAATATATGGAGAAGCTAGTCATAGTAAAAAAGGGGAAGATTTGACATTATTAAAACCAGATTGTGAGAGAATACCAGGAGATGGGTCTTCCACATTTTCAGTTTTTGCGGTAAAATTTCTTCCTCTTCTTCTTCTTTTCTTTTTGATTCTTTTCAATTTTAAACCGATTAAATTTGAATTTGGGAATGTGGGTTTTTTGTATTTGTGTTGATATAGTTGTTTTAGTGTATATAATAATGTAATTATTTAGAATCTTAGACACTAATTTTCTTCTGTTTGTTCATCCCAAGAAAGGGGACATAAAGTATTTTTTTTTCTCTGATTCCTCTAGTCATTCTATTTGTATACTCCAAGTTATCTCCCACAAGTTTGGAAATTTTCGAAAAATAAAGGTCTACAGAAAAAAAGGAATTTTGTTGTAACAATGTTGTATGAATAGTCTTGTCGTAATCCTTCGCATTGTTGTGGATTTATCTAGGATGTACATTGGATGGTTCTTTTGGGTATCCCCGTATATATTCGTGAATATTTTTTAAATGTAAAACCCAGAGCACTTTGGGTATATGGAGTATGTTTTTCCGCCTATATCGGACTAGTTTGGAATTTCGAGGAAGTAATTATTGACATGTTTTAGCCACGAGAAATGATAGAGAACAAGAAAATCCAGACATACATCCTATGTGGCTTGCCGTGATTCGTTGTCTATCATTTTTCATTAGCCACAGGATAAAAAAGCGGCTGATACTTGTTATCAATATTTATATGTTGTTACTCCTCTAACTATTCGAACCTAGAGCATGTTGTTCTGATGATATTAATGTTTAACGATGAATGAACGTCATAGGATTGACATATCATTTTCTTCTGTAGCTCTTTGATGGACATAATGGATCAGCAGCTGCTAAATACTCGAAGGAGAATCTCTTGAATAACATTATTGATGCTATTCCTTCAGACCTAACCAGAGAAGAATGGGTTGCAGCATTGCCAAGGTCTTTAGTAGCAGGATTCGTAAAAACAGATAAAGATTTTCAAGAGAGAGGTAAAAGGACAGCATTAGATACTAGATAGTATATGATGTTTTATATGTTGCAGATTTTTGCACCATGTGGGTCAACGTTTTAAAAAACTTTCAAGGCGTGCGCTTCGAGGCGTGCCTAAAGGTGAGGAGGTCACCTGATGCCTTGAGGCACACGTATTTGAACTCGATACTAAAATGTTTGCATTTGAAGTCACCTATTATTTTTGAGTTGTTGGTCAACACAGAAATATTAGTCTTTGTTTATTTAACACTTTAGGACTTGACATTACAGTAGGAAAGTATAAAACTATGTTAAGTTTTTTACATAACTGATATCATTTTCCTTCAAAGAGAAAGTAGTGTACACCTTTTACGCATCGAGACGACGCCTTGCCTTGTGAGAGCAAACCGCCTTGAGGCGCAACAACGTATTTTAAAATATTGATCTGGGTATGGACAAGTGCTTTTTGGTTACATTTGAGGGATTTTGTAGATTAGCAACCTGATTTTTTTTTTTTTTTTTTTTTTAGCAAAAACGTCAGGAACAACGGTGACATTTGTGATTATAGATGGATTCATAGTAACTGTAGCATCCGTAGGAGATTCCTGTTGCATACTTGAATCAGCTGAAGGTGTTGTATACTCTCTTTCAGCTGATCATAGGCTTGAAACCAATGAAGATGAGTACGTTTTATTGATTCTCTACCATTACTGCTTCCTCTAGGAAATGTTTGTACTTTTTCTTTGGCCTTGATTCTTCATATTTTCAACAGAAGGGAACGCATAACAGCAAGTGGAGGTGAAGTTGGTCGTCTTAATGCTGGAGGTGGTGCAGAGGTATATCTTAATCCGTGTATGGCTTAATCATAGTTACTTTATAAGATATCAACCGAGGCGGAGCACACAATTTTAGGCTTAATATGCCTGAAAGGCCTCTCAGAAAAATATGCCTGAAGAGGTCGGAAACACGTTTCTGTTCTTTACAATAAAATGACCTAATGATGAAATTTTATTCAGATCGGCCCTCTGAGATGCTGGCCTGGTGGATTATGTCTTTCAAGATCCATTGGAGATATGGACGTTGGCGAGTTCATCGTGCCTGTTCCCCTCGTAAAGCAAATAAAGGTATGCTATTTCTTTCTTTTCGCGTTTACACAAGTCATTCTTGTTTTATTCATTGCAAATAAAACTCGACAGTGATCAAATGGTTGCTTTCGATTTTTTCCTGCTTTTTCACCTAGGCCAATAAGTACAGGGTTTTGTTCTTGGTGATATGCTTCACTAGCCCACTAAGCTTAAGCTTGCACCTATAACCCAGTCTCTGGATGGTCCCCCAAGCTATGTCAGATATTAGAATTTTGACCCGAGCTAAACATGAATTCCCTGGTTTGTTGATACACCTGCAGCTTTCTACTGCTGGAGGTAGGCTTATCATTTCAAGCGACGGAGTTTGGGATGCTTTGTGCTCTGAAGAGGTTCTGAATTGCTCCCGTGGGATGCCACCAGACGCTGCAGCTGCTCAAATTGTTAAAGTATATGCACTTCAATGAGCTTCTCTATTTCTCAAATAATCCTATCAAATTTGCTGACTCCCATATTTTAGTTTAATTCTCTTCCTAAACTTGCAGGATGCTGTAGACTCGAAAGGACTTAGAGATGATACAACTTGTATCGTCGTCGATATATTGCCCTTAGAGAAACTAAACCCTGCTTTACAACAACAAAAGAAGCATCCGAAAGGAGTTTTTAAGTCTATGTTTCGCCGGAAGACATCCGAGTCTTCCTCAGATAAAGACTATATCGAGCCAGATGTAGTGGAGGAATTATACGAAGAAGAGTCTGCTTCGCTTTCTGATAGGTTCGTCTTTTTCATACTATTTTTAGGTCGTTGTTACGAGCACTAAAGGTTTTACTAAGGGCATGGTGTTATTAAGCCGAAGATATAACTTTGTAAAAATTGCAGGTTAGATACAGAATATCCTCTGTGCAATTTGTTCAAGTTGTTTAGATGTGCAATTTGTCAGCTAGAGTTAAAACCTAAAGAAGGCATCTCAATACATGCTGGTTCAGAAAACCCAGGAAACTCGCGTCCCTGGGATGGCCCTTTCCTTTGCTCAAGCTGCCAATCTAAGAAAGAAGCGATGGAAGGGAAAAGATCATCAGGAAGTATGAGACAAACTTAATGTCCATCTCGAATTTAATTCTTTCCATTCAAACTCTTGTTCATGATCATAACATCACTTCATTTTGTTCTTTCCAGATCGAAATGGAGACAGTGACAGTGACTAATCAAACCTATTCAGCAGCGAGCAATGTTGTCTCCGTTTCTGCACTTTTCTTCGAACTAAATGATTGTTTCAGAACTGGGAGAACGAAAACCATGATACTTCTCGTGTACATTGATTGATTTATACATTCAGTAGTTGAGGATTTCACAGGTGAACTTTCAAGTTAGTGGTCTCTGCGAGTTAGAAGATCTCCGTCAAGGATATTTACGAGAGGTATCTTGATGAATTCGCCAATTCCTGTCAATTAGTGACTCTCGACTTCTTTTTCCTTTTTCCTACGTATACGAGTTCAATTCTCATAGATTTATCATTTAATCAAAAACTGTCACATTGTAATACTACTTTTTAGTCAAAATATATTCTTTTAGTGATCCATCATCTCTGGGTGTGAATCAACTTTCCGAGTTGATTATTTCTTCAGAAGGTTCCCAAGTTTTTTCGTGTCATTTATATTTTATACATGTGAAATCTTGGTTGAGTTACTAGGGTTCTATTGCGGACGGAGTCTCTACCTATGCCTGCGTCCTTCCGCTTAAGCTTTTCTGTCAGGCGGGTGCGGACCGATTCGGGCATCGGACGGTCATGGACCCTTCAGACTCGGAAAGTCGCGAGCGGGTTCCGGCTGTCCCGACCAAAATCCCACCCCTACCCTAGACTGACAGAATCTGAGATGACTTTTTTTTTTGTTGAGGTAATCTGAGATGACTTAGGTGGACAAGAATCGTATTACACTGGTCTACCATAAGAATGGGTTTTTAATCAAACACTTCAATTGAGTTAAAGCCTCATTTGCTAATTTGGTCCTTTAAAACAAAGAAATTAGAATAGAGGACTTTAGTCGTTAAGAAATTTCAGGTTTACCCCAATTTTTATCCAAAACAAAACCACTATAAAACCCGTTTACTACGAGAAGAATAAAGAAGAAAAAAATGGCGGATGTTTCGTTTCCCCAATCCGCCATGGAAATCCCTAAACCCTCTTCTTCTTCTTCCCCAAATCCGAACCCACTTTCCAACATTTCTACCTTCATTCATAACCATTTCATCCGTTTCTCTTCTTCAATCTCCAGTCAATTTGAAAATGGTAAGCGATTTGTTAACAGTGTAGTAACAAATTTGCCTCAGAACAACCATCATCTCTCTTCTTCAATCTCCACTCAATTCGCTTCGATAACTCAGAATTCATCATGGAAAAACCCTAAACACGCATTTGATATTGCTCTTAGTACTGAATACGTAGCGAAAACACTAGCTGGAACTTCTGTTTATGCTGTTAGCAATTCGAATAATGAGTTTGTACTTGTTTCTGATCCTAATAGTGTTAAATCTCTTAGTCTTCTCTTCTTCAGACAAGAAGATGCTGAAGCTCTTCTTGCCCAGGTTTAAATTGTTATAAAGTTTTGATCTTTATATAAATTCATGGAATTTTTTTACCCTTTTGGGGGTTTGATTTGATTTTTTTGTTGTTGTTGTGAATTTCAGGTTCAATTAAAGCAACCTGTTTTGGGGAGAGGGTCTAGGGTTGTACCAATTACTCTTGATCAGGTATTTAGTTTTATCTTTTTATAATTGTACACCCCAATTAGATAGGAATTTCATTTTGTGCCCTAATGCACTTTGGAATTTCATTGGAGTGATTCAAAAATGATTTCCCTAATTTAGTTGGAAAAATGGCGGACAATAAATTATGTACTGGAATTCTTAGCAGCTTAGATTTAGGATGGTCAGTGCTAAATTGAGGCTCACCTTAAAAACCAGTTCGTCATTCTAGTTGAGTTCAGCCTCTTATGATACCCAAAAAAAAGTTTTGAAATTCGGTAGATGCTCGAGAAGCGTCTCAAAGCGCCATTCTGTCTTGTTTGTTAACACTCAAGTCTTTGTATTATTGCTATCTTTTTATATAAATGTGGTATCTTTTTTTTTTTGAAAGAATTGGTTTACATTTTTTTACGCATTGGGGCATACGTCTCAACGCTGTGTTTCGCTTATTCAGGGCAAACCGTCTTAAGACAAAAAAAAAACGTGTTTTAAAACATTGTCCATAGATTGGTATCTGTGACTGTGATTGTTCAGTTCCATATGGAGTTTCACATTGCCTGAGGAAGAATGGCACAGATGTTGTTATATGTGAATTTTATTTGTCATTAGCCACCAAAAACTTTTGAATTTTTTTCCATCCAGTAGTGGACAATGTGCAACTCTTGGTTAATTGTGTCATGGGGATTATATTGGTATCTGAAGATGTTTAAACGGTTCAATAGTTTTATAGAAGATCATAAACCTTTACGACGAAGAGCTTGTCTGCACACATATTACCACCCAACTAAAGCGGGCTCACTGATCTGTGAAGTTGGTCTTGAACCTTTGCAATATGAAATAAGAACAATCCGGTTTTCCCATCACTATAAGTCTATAAGACTAAATCATGTATATATTTTATTCTATTGCTGTATTGATGAACTAAAAACAATAAGGCTCGGAGGAAGCGTAAATAAACAATTCAAGCATAAAGTTAGTAAAAGAGGTCTAATTAGCCTTGTGACTCTGTTGGATAAAAGATTAAGTTTAGATTTTTATTGGTGAATCATGTACTAAGAATATCACACATTGATCAATCAAAGAGAGATTCAAGTTCAACAACTAAAAAAAATCAATTCTGTATTTGTTTCCAACATTTGCTTTGCTATAGTTCAATTTTTCTTCTTCCTTCAATTCGTAGGTCTATATGTTGAAGGTTGAAGGAATTGCATTCAGGTTTTTGCCTGATCCAGCTCAAATAAGGAATGCGTTAGCGGTATGCCTTTATCATTAAGCAACTATGTTGATTTTTGGATTCAATATATCCGATGCTGCATTTCTTTGATCCCCTTTCACACACACACACGCACATATATGTCAGTGTTTGAGTGTTTGTCGTGATTTAATGTTTTATTTTACTCCATGCTAATTGAGGTAAACCTCTTATCACGTGGAAGATGTTTCTATCACATTCTAGTTTCTTACTATCAGCAAGTTGATATGGTTACTAAATCGTCAAACCAAGTGCATATTTAAGAAGTTGTTCAGTCTGACATTAATATCATTTACTTAGTTCTTTTTGTTGATGGATTTTCTTCTACGGAAAATATAATTTTGGTCGTTTCTATCTCTTCTCTTCCCTACCTGCTCGTTAGTGAATTGTTTCGGGAAGGCTCACTCGTAGCTTTCTGATTTCTAGCTGAAAGCTGCAGATCTCAGGAGCGGATTTGACGGAGTACCCGTCTTTCAGGTATGTTCTAAATTCCTGCATGGTGAAATATTCACTGGAGCAGTACCTAACATTCAATAGATTCATTCTTTAACAAAACCTTTTTACATGATATACCATTTAGCTCTATAAGAATGATGCTTTTTATTGGTTCTGTAAATAATCAAGGTGCTATATGTTTTCTCAATCTCCCTACTCCCCAGATTCAGTCTCCCATTTTTTTCTCATGTCAATAGTTCTTAATTTGGTTCTTGTATTGGTACTCTGTTATGATATTTCCAAATATTGCTGAATAACTCCTTATGCTCATCCACAGTCGGATCTTTTGGTTGTGAAAAAGAAGAACAAACGATACTGCCCCATATACTTCCAAAAGGTTTGTGACTTTGTTCAACCAGTAGGTTTTTCCATATTCATTGTTTACTTTAAGAACACAACAAGAACACATTGTCACGCTTTTTACTGATTTATTCAGTGTTGAATCCTGCAGGAAGATATAGAAATGGAGCTGTCAAAAGTCTCAAGATCTTCAAGAGGACCAGGAGTTTCTCAACACATTATGGTATTCCAAACTTGTCCAAACTCAATTTCTTCTTCATTTTCGATCATTTACATCAAAATTTTGCTACTTCAATACTAACGAACTTTATATGCGAACAGGTGGGAAGTTTGGAAGATGTGCTGAAAAAGATGGAGGTGGAGTAGTTTGATTACTTCATTATATGATGTTAAATAAAAGTTTCATGTGCCCCACACTAGAAAAACCTTCCAGACGCCGGTTATACCATAACACCTTGTCTTCTACATTGCTAGGCCTTTTAGGGGCTTCGGTGCCTAGGTTAATTGGTGGAGAGCCTGGGTTGATCTTGGGTGGGCATGCCAAGGAAAAAAAGTGTACCATGTTGAACTAGGATATGCACAAGGCACTTAGTCCAAGTATTGATTAGGAACACCTTCCAGACCTTGTCTTATACATTGGGTAGGCCTTTTGGGCGATGGCGTCTAGATTGGTCAGCTGGAGAAAGCCTGTGGGTGGTCTAGGGCAGGGCCATGCTGAGAAAAAACCTTAGTACCATATGGAAAAAAAGTGTACCATGTTGAACTAGGATATGCACAAGGCACTTAGTCCAAGTATTGATTAGGAACACCTTCCAGACCTTGTCTTATACATTGGGTAGGCCTTTTGGGCGATGGCGTCTAGATTGGTCAGCTGGAGAAAGCCTGTGGGTGGTCTAGGGCAGGGCCATGCTGAGAAAAAACCTTAGTACCATATGGAACCAGGGTACTGAATCCGGGTATTGCCCTAGTGTTCACTAAGATATGAAGTTGCTAAATACTATTTGTTGTCCAATGTAGGTGAATGACAAAAACTCGGGTTGGGAAGATCTGATCTTTATCCCACCTGGTAAAACCTACTCGCAACACCTTCAAGAAGTTGTAGCAGCATGATAGGTCGGAATCAGTGTTTCAATCAACCATCTAGAAGGATGTTGAAGCAGGCAAGTCCATTGCATGAGCAGGGTAGCAAAATAAGAAGATGATTCATTTCTATGTTCCTCGAAAATTCTTAAAATAAATAGTTTTTTGATATGCAGAAAGTAGATTGGGGTAGATCAGAGGTAGAGAAAAGCAGAGACAGATTCTTCAGAAGAACTACAATTTACACAATCTAACATGAGTTTCTCTAAGCAGAGGTCAGTAAAAATGCCGGCAACTAGTTAGTATTTATTTGGCATTTTGTTTTCGACTTTCTGTATGAAGTGGTTGTAATGCTTATCCTTATTTATTAACTTTCATACTTAACCGTACTCGAACTTATGAAAATTAAAATGACATTTTATCAGTCATTATCTTGTTTCTGATTTTCATGGTTTGGCATTGATTTTGAGCGCGAACGAAGTTTCATGGCTCGTAGCTGCTTCTTTATCGTTTCCTGCATCAGAACTCAATAAACAGTTCCATTACCAAATGAATCTCTGCTTCTTATTGTCATTGAAGGTTCGATGGTCGTCTTTTATTTTTCGTATTCAGAAGAGATGATAAAGAAAAACCATTAGCCTGAAATCTAATTGTCTGAGTGTTCAAAGTAACCTCAGGTGCTAAAAGAAGGGGAGAAAATATTTGATATTATTTTATAATTACAAAGCCAAGAGATTGATGGGTTTATTTCTACATTTCAGAGGATGAGGTGTAGGAGAAGGTTGAGGGAAAGGTTTATGGGAACACTCAAATTCTTTCTCATTATTATGCTGTAGATTACATATGTATACACATGTTGAAGAAAGAATAGAAAAAAAATTAAGGTTGTCTCGATTGAGAGTCGTTATGTGTTTAAGCATTATGCGAGAGAAATAAAAATTGAATTAACGAATAAATAGGCCAAAGACAACTTCTTTTAGGCTATTTTTGTGCACGAAAATGAAAAATGATTGGAGCATAGCAACCCCCTATTGCTATTTTTAGCAATGGCAATAACTTGTATTGTTGAACTTGGTTAACAAATGATTTCGTAAATATTGATTACGCCCTCATGTTATATGATTGTAGATTTAAAACAAAGAACTTAAGTTGGCAATGAACCATCATATTATGGATTAAACCCTTGCTTTAACATAGACATTAGATTAAGAAAAGAAATAGAAGAGAGAGAAAGAAATGCCTCATGTTAATTTTTTATCAATGGTTGTTTGAAGTTGGTGGGGGCTGATGAGAGCAGAAATTGATGGAGTAACCAACTTGTTGGTTGATGAGATTCACTTTAAGCAACTATTCTAGTCAAGCCCTAGGTTTCAAGCCAAGAGATATGATCTTCTCTTTTATGCCAACTTTATAATAACCTCACTCTACCATATTCTCTTTGAAAGGGAAGGAAATCCTAAACAAGGACAAATGGACATCTTAAATTGCATACCTTCTATGTACTCTTCTTTCCTTCACCTAATATGTCTTCTAACCACTATATACAACAAAAATCTCAATATCATCCAAATCATTATATATATCTCAAATGTATTCATATATAATATACTTTTCATGTCTAATAAAGAGTACCCTTCTACTTATAAACCTTTAATTAAAGACTTGCCAAACTTCAATTTTATTAAGAGAAAGAGAGACTATACATATGCACACTCTTTCCTAACTCCTTGCAATTGAAGGACTAGTTCTTGTTGGTTTAGATGAAGATGGTGATAATGGCTACCCCATCCAAATCTCTTGTTATAAAGCTCAACCTATTCTTCATTGCTTTCTTCTTACTTTTCTATGCTTTCTTACTTCTCAAACCTTCACCTTCTTGGTCTTATTATGAGAACTCGACGACTCTTTTTCGATGCTCGTTGCGTGAATGTCATCACAAGAAGGTAAGGTGAGTTCACTTAAGTTTATGATATCAAAACAACTTTTGTTCATTTGAAAAATTCTAAGTACATCTTGTTTTGGAATTGAATTTTGTAGGTTGGTGAAGATGGTGGTGGGTTAAAAATGAAAGTAATATTAGAGGAGAAGACAGGAGGAAAAGAAAAACCTAAATTAGTGAAAAGAGAGAACCCGAGTTTCTTAAATGATGAAAAGTTAATGGGTAATAAGAGAATGAAGATTGGGTTTGTGAATATGGAAGATGAAGATTTAAGTGATTGGAAAGGTATTGGTAATGGTGGACATGAGATTAAACATATAAGATTTGAAAAAGTTTCGAAAAATTTCGAATGGAAAGATTTATTTCCGGAGTGGATAGATGAAGAAGAAGAGGATGATAGTCCTTCATGTCCTGAAATACCCATGCCGGATCTTAAGAGGTACGGAGATATGGACATGGTGGTTGCGAAATTGCCATGTCGATATCCGAACGAAGGGCGGGCAAGGGATGTATTTAGACTGCAAGTTCATCTAATAACTGCAAAATTGTTGGTGAAGAATGGGAAGAGGAAGAGAAATAAGAGCAAGGTGGTGATGTTAAGTGAGTGTAAACCAATGATAGAGGTGTTTAGATGTGATGATATGGTGAGAAAAGAAGGAGAATGGTGGTTTTATGAAGTAGATATGGAGAAACTAGAACATAAGGTTTCAATGCCTATTGGTTCTTGTCAATTGGCTTTGCCTCTTTGGGGAGAAGGTATGTTTCTTTTCTTCTTACTTTTTTACTCAGATAGTGGTTGTGCCGAGTAGAGTCGAACTTTCATTTTTCTACTTAGCAACACACACTTGCGGCATTACTAATTTTCAAAACGTTAAGAAGTTTTTGGAAGGAAAATCTAGAAGAAATGTTCTTTCTTTCTTTCTGGAGTTCTACTTAGATGCTTACTTCATTCTGATGTGACATCAAACGAGGCAATTTATTTCTTTGAATTAAAAATTCCATGTATGCTTTTAAAGTTTCACATTAATGAACATAAGCATCAAACTAAACTTTATAATATATTTGATTTTCAGGGATAAATGAAGTATATAACATATCCAAGATCACAATGAACACAAAGAACCCAAAAAGAGAAGCATATGTGACAGTTCTCCATTCATCTGAAGCTTATGTTTGTGGGGCAATAACTCTTGCTCAAAGCATCCTTCAAACAGGTACAAAGAAAGATCTTGTCATGCTAATAGATAAATCAATCTCCCAACCAAAAAGAGAAGCTCTTGCCAATGCAGGATGGAAAATTCGAATTATTAGTCGAATTCGAAATCCTAAAGCCGAAAAAGACTCTTACAATGAATACAATTATAGTAAATTCAGGTTATGGCAATTAACGGATTACGATAAAATCATTTTTATCGATGCTGATATCGTTGTTCTACGAAATTTAGACGTATTATTTCATTACCCTCAAATGTCAGCCACGGGTAACGATGGGTCTATCTTTAATTCGGGTATAATGGCCATAGAACCATCAAATTGTACTTTCAAAATGCTAATGGATCGGCGAAAAGAAATCATTTCTTATAATGGAGGAGATCAAGGGTTTCTTAATGAAATTTTTGTCTGGTGGCATAGATGGCCTAGAAGGGTAAATTTTTTGAAGAATTTTTGGGCAAATACTACACTTGAAGCAAGTTATAAGAACAATTTATTTGGATCGGATCCTCCTAAGCTTTTTTCTATACATTTTCTTGGTCTAAAGCCATGGTTATGTTATAGAGATTATGATTGTAATTGGAATATTGGCGATCAACGAGTTTATGCTAGCGATATTGCTCATCAGAGATGGTGGAAAATTCATGATGCCATGGATAAGAATTTGCAAAGTTTTTGTAATCTTACACCTCGAAGAAGGATCGAATTAGATTGGGATGCAAAAATGGCTAGAGAAATGGGTTTACAAGATAAACATTTGATGATTAATATTACAGATCCTCGACGAAATGTTTGATAATTACAATATATTGTTTTAGTATTGCTTTTCTAATACTATTTTTCTTTTAAATTATGTGCGTAGTATAGAGACTAGAAAATTGTTTTGGATGAATTTATGATGGTATGTTTGCATATATTAATTTGTTCGAATTAATGTTTTTCTTTTTTTTTTCTAAAGTTGTTAGAGAAGGAAGACCATAAGTTGTAATCAGTAAGAACATGAAACACAAAACAAATGGTTGGTGTTGGGTCATTGTTGAGAAGTTGATCAAATTTAGGTACACCAAATAATTGATAGTTTATGATGTTTTAGTTTAAAATGATTGGTCATCTTTCTTTGCTTCAAACTCAATTCTCATGGAGAGTGGTCGCCTATTGAACTTGACAAGTTATTTCTGTCTTTTATTTTGGCCGCAGCTTTGGGAAAAAGATTCTCCAAGGGATAAAGATTTTAGTACTGAATTAGGGGCATGCTTTTTTCTTGTCCAAAAATTGACTCGATCAAATCTCTCTCTCTCACTCCTATTGTTCGTTCTCACTCTCTCTCTCTCTCTCTCTCTCTCCCCCTCTCTCTCTCTCTCTCCCTCTCTCTCCCTCTCTCTCCCTCTCTCTCCCTCTCTCTCTCTCATATTGCTCTCTCCCTCTCTCTTTTTCTTGCTCTCTTTATTCTTTTCTTCTTTTTTCTCTTAGTCTCTCTCTCGATTCCTCATTGTCCATCTCTTACTATCTCTCTCTATTGCTTTCACTATCTATGTCTCTCTCGATCTCTCACTGTTTCTCTCTCAATCTCTCACTGTTTCTCTATCTATCTCTCATTATTTCTCTCCCTCTCTCACACAGACACCGCTTCAGCAAAGGGAAGTGTTCCCTTTGTCGGAACCTAACATCGAAGAGGGTTTCTGGTGAAACCCTCCTCGAGGATTTCGTGGTCACAAAGATTTTGTGGCCATGAAAACAAAACATTTCGTGGCCACGAACTCTGTGATTTCCACAGAGAGATCTATACAGACCGAGACAGAGAGAGAGGGGGACAGAGACTGCGAGAAAGAGAGATAAAGACTGCGAGATAAATTTATTACTGAGAGGAAGATATGTCTACAACAAGAGAAATAATGAGAGTGGTCTACATTGAAAGAGAGAGGGATCGAGATCTAGAGTGAGAACGACAAAAAGATAGTCAATGAGAGCGAGAGAGAGGGAGAACGAAAGCAACACGAAGAGAGAGAGAGAGAGAGAGAGAGAGAGAGAGAGAGAGAGAGAGAGAGCAGGAGAGGGGAAAGAGAAGAGGAGGCAATGGTGGTCGGAATAGTGGTTGACGGAATGGCGATGGTGGGAAGTTGTTGTGGTTAAGGTGGTAAAGAGGATGAAGATTAGGGAGCATTATTTGATCAAATGAGTTTTTGCACCAAAATAAAGTATGTCCCCAAAAATATACTAACAAAAAAAACATAAATTCCCTAAAACACTTACTCCCTAGATATTATTATGTATTCCTCAAAGGGGCTACCTTCATCTTCTAGTAGAAAACTTGTAAGCTCCTATCCTCAGAAAATTCCACAGGCATTCGCCTTGGATTGCTAAACACAACCCGTAAGGTGTGGTGCAATAAAATTCAATTAAATATTGTTTAGTCGGAAGAATGAATCTGGAATCTCATACCGAACAAGAACGCAAATCCTCTTAAGAGAGAATCATGAGGCCATAATGGGTTGATTTAATCTGCACCAAGAACCAATATAGTAAGATGTTACAAATATTAGTATTTCTAATGACAACATTTTGTTTTGGCACTCAAAAGTCTTCTAGGGTTTGGTTGGGGCTTGGGCTTAGCAATTCTAACTAGGGTTTTTTATGTGAGGTTCAAATGAGTAACCAACTTGAGCCCAGGCTCTACTCCGACCACTACAAAACAACCCTGATAGGGTTCGCTACAGACCACCAAAAATCAGGGCCAGCACTTAGAGAGAGCTTTAGGAAGGTGATGTATTTCCAAAGAAAATAGATTCTGCAACAATTGGGAACTCGAATGAAAACAAAAACACAGCCTTTATTAATATCAGCAACTCCCCAACTGGTTTACATGTACATGGTTTCCAAACAAAAACAAGGAATACTACCACTCAGAGAAAGCTATACAAACTGGCCAAAGGTTCATCTTTGGCAGCAACCCTTAGACTGAAACTAAAATCTCAAACTCTGGTCATAAAAGTTTGCAACTAGTACCAACCTTCACAATCTAACATCACCACTGAAAATCAAACAATGGCAATGGGAACAGAGAGAAACTCAATACCCATACCAGAAACTCAAGCTTCAACCAAATTATGAAAAAGAAAATAAAAAAATAAAAAGAAGGTTTGAGTTGGTGATTAGGAGGAAACTGTGATATACCGATTTCATTCCTTGTGGGTCATTCTCATTGAGCTGATTTTCATTGGGGTGGCAACCACCAGTGGAGCATCGGGTGAGTCGGTGACAGCATATTTATCGTGCATGAAACGACTTTCGATGATCGATTCTTGTTTTGGTACGATTTTATAGCAGTAGCAGCTTTTGAGCCCTTCTTGGTTATAGTAGCAAGAGTGAGCGCTGTTTTTTACTTGCTGGAAGTTCCATATCACACTGTATTTGCCAACGGTTGCAACCAAGTGACGCTCCTGCTTTCCATTTTCAGTTACCTGAAAGAAAATTGTAAACAACAAAGAATTAGAACTGAAATCTCACTTAAAAAGAACAATTATATTACCAATCCGCAAGTATCCAAAGGGAACTACAAACAAGAGCGAACTAGGATCACTTTTTGAAGATTTTGGGGAAGTATAGACTCATAATTAATGGTAACTACAAGTTTTCTGATAGCGCGACCTTTTTCGGTTTCTACAGCTATTGATAACCTTTAAAAAAAAACAATTGACATAGCAATATCAACGTAATATGCTATCGTAGACTGTTCAAAAGCAAATTTCTTTAACTAATCGACGAATGAGTTAGTCATGGCTTAATCCAAGAAGGAACCATCAAATCATATTATAGCTTCTATCTAAATAGACTAGCCAAAAGAAGGAGAAGGCTGACATGCCAACAACAAAAATAACATTCAAATATTATCCATACTTGAGCCAGCATTCCAAGAATTCATATTTTTCTCTCCCCTCATGAAGAAAAGATATCCTATCCATATAAAAACAATTAGAAAAATAGTTATACAATGAACAGAAATGCGTGAAGTGTACAAAAACTTCCATTCCGAACGTAAAATGTAGTCATTACTAATCCGAAAGTAGGATGTAGTCATTACTAAGTATATGCAAGTACAACACAAAGATGACGCGACTTTTTTCAAAACAAGTATATTATATATCCCCGCTGGCATCGGTGTACGGGCACTTTCTAAATGTGAACACTATTGCCATTTCATTTAGAATGCAAAGTTGGATTCAAATGAAAATGCTCAAGTGCTATTAAATGCTCAAGTACTTAACTAGAACTTAAAGACCCCTCTAGTAAATACCGAAGTTATTGAATTCGCCAATGTGGGAACAATTAACATATAGTTATTCGGGGACGTTTGGTTTTTCAAGTTGTAAAGAGCAATAAATACCATCCTAAGCTAAGTAGGCACCGTTTCAACAAAAAAAAAACTAAGTAGGCACCTAATATAGTTGCATACATTTATTTCAAGTAGCCTCATAATTTAGTAAGAAACTAAAATACAAACTTACCCATGAGAATTGTCCACCATGAATCTTGTTATTTGCACCAGCCATATGGGAATGCAAAGGAGTGAGCTTTAACAGTCTTGGAGCAGGAATTTTATTCCCCATTCGACCTTCGAAACCCGTTTTCGTTTTTCCATCTTTCCCAGTGAACAGAGTACAAATGAGAATCAAATAAGTATCAGTAGTACCCAATACCCATTTTCCATCAAAAGTAACATCTACATGAGTAATGGGAGACCCAAGTCCAGGAAAAGCTGTCTTTGCTTGTCTCATTGAAGTAGTTGAGTATAACCTAATTTTCCCATCAATTGATCCAACAACTATTGAACCATCACCAGTTGTTGCAAAACAATTAAAATTTGTTCCTCTTGAGAATTGATGTCCTTCACTCCAATGAAGAACAGGAGTACTCGAATTTGCAACAGTTTGAACCATACCCTTTCTCTCTCTCATATCCCATCTACAAAGTCTATTATCATCTAACCCTAAAAACGTCGATTCCGAAGGATCTAACTGTGACCCTTTACTGTCATTAGTTATATCTCTCATGGTAATATCAGTTCCATCTTTATCAAATTTCCACTCTGTTACAATTTTACCTGTTTCAATATCCAATTGATGAAGTCCATTTGCATGAGGTTTACCTTCATTAGAAGGACTCATTAGAAGCATATTAGTTTCAGCTCTCATCAAAAGAGCTTTCTTTGGTGTCAAATACCCTGAATTTGAACCAACCCTAGAATTAGAATTCCTACTACCACTATCAAATTTCACATGAACACCTTTCCCATGAATTCCAGTCATGGAATTCTTGACAACTTGAATACCAGAATCATTAACAAGAAAACTATTATCCAAAGCACCTAATGCCAAGCTCTGAATTCCACCATCATTTGCTTCTTCTTCAAATTCTTCCATTAAATCCTGATTTCTTCTAGCAGGGGTAGAAGCAGAATTAGGTAACCCCCCTCGTTCTTCTTCTTCTTCTGCATCTTCCCAAATTGAATCATCAGCAACTTCTGGTTTTGCCCAACCAATAAAATCTTTCCCATAAACTTTCATTTTATTTTCCTCTGTTGGTTCAAACCCATAAACATTCTCAAACAAACAATCCTGAAATTCATTAATAAAGCTTCTAAACCCTTCATTTGTGGAAAATTTCAATGCCCAAACACCATCACAGACAAAATCAACACGACGTTGATCTCCAAATGGTTTCATTTGCATTTCCATACCAACCTTAGCCCTAATCTTAGAACCCACCTTCAAAACCCAAATTCCTTCTTCGTCTTCATCTTCATCAGCAGAGATTTGAACAAAGGAATAAGAAGTTAGTTTCTCAGAAGTGATCCATTTTGATTTCGGAGTGTTACCACCAATATGGAGATAAAGTCTAACGGAATTCTTAAGATTAGGGTTCTGATTTGAAGAGTACTTAAGTTTTAGGGATTTGAGTTTAGCATCAATTTCATCAAGAGAATTATGATCTTGGGGTTTGATTCCTGAAAGAGAAGAAGAAGAATTGTTTTCTTGTTCTTCTTCTTCTTCGTTTTCAAAGTCTTGATAGTTTTCATCATCGTCTGAGTCTATGATATCAAATTCACGACTGGATGAAGCTCCCATTGTAGAGAGAGAAAGTTATAGAGAGAGAGAGAGAGAGATGAAATTTGGAGGAGGAGGATGATGATCGATGTGGTTAGTTAGAAATTGAGGGATTTTGAAAGTAGAAGTTATTTTGATTTAAGAACCATTTTATATATAGGATCGATCAATTAGGGATTTTGGGAGACCGGCTATTGCAAGTTAGCGTTTAATTGACGCGGCCGACGAGTCTTAAGGGTTTTCTTTCTTTTAATCGAAGTTATGCTTATTACGTGTCAATAGAGTGTACAAATTTTCACTTTAAAATTCAAATAATTTAGTTCAACAAAAAAAAAAAAAAAATTCAAATAATTTTTATTTTCATAAGATTTTATTTTGTATTATCCAATAAATAATTATACTAGTTCAACAAAAAAAAAATAAAAATAAATAATTATACTAGTTCAACAAAAAAATAAATAAATAATTATACTATATGTTACCTTAATGATTGACCATGAAACAAACTCTCTCTAATAAGTAGGTGTCCCTAATGGTCAACAACCTCTGTTCGTGGTTCGAAAATTAATTTTCGATTCTTTAGTTGTTGTTTTTTTAGGGACAGGTTAGTTACAAAGTATTGGTATATCATTAAGATGTTAAGATGTGATAAGCACAATAACTTATTATTACTTATACCTTTAATAACTCAAATTCAATAACCACGGATTCTATCTCTTCTGGGAATCCAACCTGGGACCTCCAGAATTTTGGAATTTAATGTCAACACTAGCAACCACTTGAGCAACCAAGTGTTAACTTAGGTCTCGTTTTAAGGTTTCATCCACCTTTAAAAATGAAAATCGCCATGGTTCTTAGGATTAGTTTTTGGGCCGATGTTGAAGATTAATAGTGGTGTAAATTGGGTCGTGTTGGCCAGGGCCTCAAACTCAACAGGTTAATCAGTCGTGCCTGTATCAAGGCAACATGTTAGAGAGAGCTGCCCGACCCAGTTTGACACCACTACGGTTCTACCAATAACTTTCACGTTAGCTGCAGCTAAATAAGGATAGGAAAACGCTCTTTTGGCCCAATGAAAAGTGGGCTGAATGGCCAAACAAAGCCAACTTATTGACATCATGATATCGTCATGTAAAAATTTGGCCTCGTTCGTCACCTGCGACCACTTTTTGTTGGGCCAAGTAGCACTGTTAATATAAATATCAGAGTCTCCAATAATATTACGAAGTACAAAGACCAATGAAGCCGTGAAAAGAAGACAATTGAATTATACAAAAAAAATCTAGTATACAGTGAGAAAAGATCAATGATGATCTCAAGTACATTTACATACTTGATGGTTCCAAGGTGGTAAGCTAAATTTCTGAACTAGAGAATGAAAATGGATATGAAACAGAAAAAATAGAATTTGTCAACCTCGTGAGATTTTCTTCTGCAAAAGTAGAACCCGGAATCCAGATTCGGTGCTGCTAACAAAATGAAGTTTTAATTTCTGTCACGAACTAACATCTTGGCTGGTAAATCAATTCCATCTTCAGCTACTCAAGTTTCAACTAATCTCCATCTTCTGAATCTGTATTTCACACTCAATTGATCAGTAAAGTGAGTAACTAAGAACGTCTCCAATCTCTTCGGAAACGTGAAGAGGTAGCAGACACATTGAGTATTGCAGTATGCATGCAAATTTAGTGACAAAAATATGTTGGTCAACAATGTGAGGTTGTTTGGCACTTAGTCCCACAATGTTTCTCCTAGACATGGGTTATAAGATAGCATGTGGCTAGGCCTTTTGGGTGAGCTTCGTGGCTAGGCCTTTCGGGTGGGCTTGGTGGGTAGGCCTTTCGTGTGGGATTGGTGTCTAGGCTGGTCAGATGGATAAGCCTGACTGCTCTAGGAAGGACCATGCCAATAGAAAGCCCGTTTTACGAAGAAATGGGTTAAGCAGCCCTAGGTGGTGCATAAATCAAGAACAGTGTGGCTGGTTCTAGGACAGTGTTACATTCAGTCACAGTAGTCACAAGAACACGAGGCTAGACGTATAGAGACCACTAACTCGGGGAAGGGGAATTTCGAGACACCACAGAAGAGAGGAAGGAAAAATAACATTGAAGACAAGAAGTGTTCAAAATGCATGCCTTGACAGATGGTATTGCTAAAATTCAGTATAATGGCCAAATAGGACATGTGTACCAGCCCAACAAAGCAATAAGGAAGGTTACTGAATACAAATATTACCTGATCGAATATCTTCCCCAACTGTCCCTCGATTTTTCAATTGTCTCATGATCATCGCGTATATGAGATACCACCAGTAAATGTGAAACACAAGCAGTGTCAACAACATCGTATTGAAAAAATAATACAAGAATGCATGATAAGCCTTCGACATTGTTAAGACTTTGATGAGATCTAAGCTGAGAAATGGCAATTAAAGAAGAAAAGATTAGTATAAGACGAACATTCGATCAATTAGGATATTGGAGCACCATGTAGAGTGCACAAACCTGGAGGACTTGATAACCCAGAATGGAAAGAATATTAGACGTAGTATGAGCCATGAGACTGCGAAGAAACCAAAGAGAACACTAGCTGCAAGTTCCTTTTCCGAATATTTGAAAACCTTGGCTCCTTCCATGAATACATCACTTGCATCGTGCAGTGCAAGAACAATCAACCCAATGCGGAAAAAACTACAAAACAGGGAGTTTATTAATTTTCTTTCTTCGAAGTCCTCCCAAAAGAACAAAAAATAAATCTTGAATCCACAGATAATCAAGTGTGTTTTAGCTGCTAAAAGTCCATTATGAGTATGACCCGGCAAAGAAATTAAGATAAGCCACTCACCCAGAGGGGTAAGCACAAAAATCATACAAAAATAAATCAGACATATTGAAGTGTTGTTAGGTGACAAAAAATAGAAGCACTTTTATGCAGTAAAAGTACTTTTGCTTTCGTCAAGTGAAAAAAGACTAAGAAAGTTTGTTTTGCGAGAAAGCCTTCTAAATCAAAAGGTTAAAAAGTTAGTTTAACTACATAATCCAACTTTTTATATTCTGAGGATGGTAGCAGAAGATGGGTGTTGGTAGTGGGTCGATTATATTTGTTGTAAAGGTGCAATTGAGTGGTTAACTTTAACATCACACGAAAAAAACTTGAAAAGAAGTCAAACGATGGCTTTCTTGAAGTTGTTTCTATACTGCTTTTTTTGAAGTTGTTTCTATACGTTAGCGACCGGACTTTTTTGCTTTTCTACTTAAGGTTGAATAAAATGTTCACGTGGAAGTATCACTTAGAACAAACCCACTATTGTTTAGAGTACTTGTATGGTTTAGCTTAAGCTGAGAGCCTGAGAGTCAAACTTACAATTTCCGCTGTTTTTAGTTATTAAATATATAAAACTATTAGAGTCAACAAGTATGATTCGAAACTAAATAATACCTCGTATAGTAGGAGAAACCAATTAGGAACACAGTAACAACATGATGAGACATCATTACAGAGAAATCTTTTCTTCTAGTTTCCCATGTTACAAGTGCCGCAATACTGTATAGGTAGAATCCACATTGGCACATGTAGAAAAGCATGAAAGAAAGCCTAAAACAGAAAGCAAGTAGACAAGTAAGCGTCAAATATGATTTCAATCTAAACTGAAAAAACATGTTAATGAGTCCACCGCCCTTTCGTGTAACGGTTGGACACCCCTCTTAAGACCATGAGGTCGTGGGATCGATTCTCGGTGGAAGCAGTTGCCATCAAGATTTATCCTATGTAATTTAAGCTATGAATAATGTAATAATTTGTCGGGTTTTAGGCCTCTTCGTTGTCAGGCTTCAGGCCTCTTTCTGTCTCAGTTTAAATTAGGCGGTTATCGTGCTCATTACATCTCCATGATGCATCAATGCCTTGTAACAACTAACGTAGACTGTAGTCGAATTCTCAAAAAAAAAAAAAACATGTTAATGAGTTCAAACTTGGATAATTATTGGAACGAAGTGAAGTAAACATGACTTTCAATATGAACTTCTAGACATATCAAAAGTTATAACAGCTTCGTTAATAACTTAATCAACTGAAGATAAAACTCGTATTTTGCTCAGTCTGGATACGAGTTTTTTCCTCAATGTGAATATGTAGCCTATTAAGGGAGAGATAAGAAAAGTGTTTGCCTCTTAAATTCTGTAAAACTACTATGAAAACAATCCATTCACTTTAATCGGAGCCATATCTAAGCCTCGAATCATCTATGTTAGATGCACGTGCCCTTCTCTACTTTCTTTCTTGGTCTTGTTATGAACTTTTTAAAGTTTCAAGGTTTCCTACCCAAAGTATAATTGTACCCCTACTTGGTAATTTTCATTTAATATTTCTATACAAACAATATCAGTTCAGGCAGTCCAAACATCACAACTGAAGGAGAATAACTAAGCTTTCAGGTTCCAAAATAGCTATCAGGGGAAAAAGTAGAATATGGAAATGAGGTTTCAACCTAGATTATATATCAAAAGTTAGGTAAGAGGATAGTTTATTAGACAAGTTTCTGGAAATATCAAATCACTATCGGTATATCCTATCTCCTAAATTGCAAACAATACATATCATACTTGAGCAATGGCTATATATTGCCCACATGGCATCATTCAACAGTAACAACAGAATCCTAGACCAAATGGTAGAACACCAACTGCTCCTCTGGTACTAACACAAAAAAGGGTACTAACACCATGTGTTTATGATACATATTGTCTATTTAGCTGGTGAACCTAAGAACCGAAAAAACATGGAGAAAATAGCATAATATATCGCTTTTTGTACTTGTTGTAATTACCTGAATGGTTCTACACAGATTGTGACAGTTAAGTGTGGAAATAAGAAGTTTTGGAGTCTAACTGTACGTAATTAGATTTTTTTTTTTCTCGTTTCGGATTTTTAATTCAAGTAATTGGCCCCAAAACAGAAAAAGTACTTTCCAACTTCATTACCACCTCCAAGATAAATTCCCTTTAATATACAATATATACAAGAAACTTGACCTTTGTCACATTCATTTACGAATTCATCAAGTAATTGGAAAAAAGGAGAGGAAAAGGATACCCACTTCAGCTCTTGATTCGGCCAGCCTCTGAAATATTCTTTCGTATCTCTAGACCATGGCTCGTGATAGATAATAGTAAGAACATAAGATTGAACAGCAGCATAGTATGTTAGCTTCCACATTGACTCTGCACATTTTGCAACCTTTGCTCGTTTAGCCTCGGTAATCTTTAAGGGTTTAGCTCCTTTGCTCAACAACCAAATGGCAAGTCTCTGACAAAATAACAAGGATAAGGAAAAGATCAAACAAATGATTGAAAGACGGGTTCACGATGGATCAGAAAATTCTTGGTAATGCATAATTTAACCATAAATTCTTGATAAAACAATTGAACAACACAAGATTCAAGATTAAGGTAAACATTAATAGTTCAAGAGCAGGTAAATGGAATACATTTACAAGAATGTTCTAATCCAGATAAGTAAAATTAGGGCAGGTAGAATAATGGGTATTGTCTAATTTTTAAAGTAAGATACAAAATTGAATGGTGGCAAAGTGGGAAACTAATGACTAATTTCAAGATTTAATACAAAATTAACTCTAATTAACATACTTAATAGTTCAAGTACAATTTGTTAGCTTCCATAAAAAAGTAGGAAACAAATCTAGGTCAAGTTTTTGTTTTTGGGTTTCAATGAATTACCTGATAGATGAAGGTATTCAAGAAATACCTAGCAGCAAGAAAACCAAAAGCGAATAAGATAGTGATGGAGAGATGGGTAACGTGAGGACGATCAATACGACTCCAGATCGAGTCCATGAGATGCCAAATTCGAGTTATAAACTACTACTACTTAAAAAGCATCAATCATCAAATTTGAGATTAGGGAATTTGAGATTCATTCATTTAGAAAAGGGAAGATCTTGATGACCTAAAAGAGGGTTTGAAGTTGTATAGAGAGAGAGAGAAAGAGGGATCCTGGATGTTGGTGATGAGAGTTTTAGAGAGAGAAAGAGTTTTAGAGAGAGAGAGAGAGATGGTGTTCAGGTGTATGTAACAAACTCGTGTCTTGAGAATCCCTTTTAACAAACACCACACATGAGAGAATATGAGATGCCAATTTTGACTTATAACACTTGATTATCTTGATCTTCATTAATGATATTGATGTTTAGCTTCTAAAAGTATAAATAATGTAGTGAGGTGTGTTTTAGGTCATTTAATCCATTGGTTTTAGGTCAATAATTTAGTTGAATAGACTAATTTATTTTAAAAGGTTTAATTTCGATGATTATCGTGTTTATCACATTTTTGAAAAATTTGTTAATGTAGCATTTTAGTTTCTAGCTTTGTTCAGTAGACTTTTTGACCCCCCGATTTAAAGGTCATTTATTGGTGCACTGTGCAATAAATGTTTACGCTGATTATAATACCTCGAGTTTTTTAACACATAAGCCTACAATAAATGTTGGAATATTTGTTCCTGATGAAAGTTTCACCGGTCAACCCAAAAGTTTTAACACTAAGTAAGTTTGGTCTTGTACCTACAGCTTTGGCTCAGAAGGGTGAGGGGTGTGATAGTCTCAACTCTCAAACCAAATGGAGATTGATTGTAGCTTTGGCTATAGCTTCATCTTCAAACTTAGAAAGTATCAAGGTCTTCTGAATGGTCTCGTAGACTATTGGAGAGGAACAAAATACTAAGCTTGTTGGGTCTGGGATTGGGTGTTAGAAGTGAAGGAATATCCCAACATTAGGGTCGGTGGTTGTTCTCTTTCACTCTTTTCTTTGGATTTATCAATCAAATAATCATACGAATAAAACTAATATCAACTAATTGTTTTCATATCTAAACCAAACAATAAAGTAGATATTATTTGTCCGGAAAAAATGTATTATGACATTGTTATTCCTATTAAACATGTTCCTCTTTCATATGTCATGATTCTATAAAGTTGTTAGACTTCCCATTTTATTTATTCTTCCCAATTTTTATCTATTTGTCTCTTTCATATTTATATCATATAGTCTCATTTACTTCTGAGCTCTATCGTTTTTATGAAGATTTTATCTTCTCTTCCACTTCTGAATGGCCCCTTCCGCGAGAGGGAAGGACGAAAAAGAAATCACCAAAAAAATATCCTTCTTCTCTGTTCTTATATATTTTTCTTTCTCGTCCTTTTTCTTTCAGCCAGGGTGCCACAGGTGGATTGGATAACATCTGGGCAAGGGTGTTTTAAAAGATGTGTGTCATATAACAAATAAAAAATTATTTGTGCATATAAAATTCTCATTGTGCTTTTGCCTTTTGCCGTGCCTAACACATAACTAGAAACAACTAATGAAAACGAAGAACTATATAATCTATTAAATTATAACCCCACACACGTCGACAAGCAACTGTTGAACCTTATAATTACATAAAGAAACAGAAACTTCGCCAATAACCCATACCCAAATAACTTATGTTTATCGCAGTATTAAGTTTTCTTACAGATAATTACAGATCAAACCCCAAATTAAAGAATTAAAGAGGAGATTTTCATGTTCATGGTTGCCTTGGTTGTTTTCAGAAAAACACGAAATACTCTTATAGAGCTAACGCCCGTAAGCTGTTCTTCTCATCATCCTAATGAACTCTTCAGGGTTAACTTCACCATCGCCTGCATATTCCAGAGACACCATGACCATTATCGAGTTAGAATTTCCGATAGAGAGTATTTGAAGTATTTTCAAATAAAGGTTGGTCAAGTGAGATGTGTGCATTTCACACGTGTCACATCAACCCATGAGATGACGGAATCCATCATCTCGGGGTGGTAGGGTGAATTACTGATCTTTGAGAGACTTAAAAGCTTAATGGAATTTAGGGAGGTAGCCTAATATAACCCAAAAAGAAGTTGATATAAACTCCAATATATAATGTGCAATTCTAATCCGGTGCAATCAGAATTCACTTACGATCACGGTCTGCATCTTCAACCATTTCGTGAATCTCCTGGTCGGAAAAACTCAGACCCAAATCCTTCGCAATTTGCTTAATGTCTGAAGCGGATATCTTTCCCTGAAGCAAGGACAGATGAGAAAGGAGTCCAATTACCGATAAAACGGGGCGAAGATAATATCAAGATAGAGGACAGATAGACACACACATTACAGTCTTGATCGATGATTTGAAAAGCTTTCATAAGCTCTTCTTTGGAATCTCTTTCACCGATTTTGGCTGTCATCATATGAACAAATTCGTCGAAGTCAATGGCACCACTGCCATCTTTGTCTACGTCTGCAATCATTTGATTGATTTGCTGCAACAAAATAGTTCTACATATCAGTTAAACAGGAGTTCCATATCGATAAATTATTCATTCAGCCGTTTGAGAAAAAGAAGACGAAAGACATGATTGATCGATTCCGACCAATTACAACTTCAATTAGATATGATGAAGTCAGGGTATTATCATGAACATTGACCGACTTCAGTGCCGAGCCGATTGGTTATCTAAATTTGTTGATACAGCAGCTTTGGCCAAGTAACCACATGCACAAGGTCCTATATGAAGTTCCGAGAAAGGAATTTCCCGACAAAACTCTCTTACTCTTGAGAACTGAACTTTTCTAATGTGTAAAAACTATGATATTTTTCCAAAATCTAATTACTCCATTGTACTTTGTCATGTATTATTATTGCTCTTGAACTTGTTATAAAACATACTATAATTACCGAAACTTTAGTACATAAAGTTTATGAAGAAAATGGCACAAAATACCTCTTCTGTCATTTCAAAACCCAAAGCCCTGAAAAACAATAATATCAGCAATTGTGGCAGTCAGACTTGACGAATTCAAAGTGTATATTTTATAATAGGTGATTAAGATATCCAACCTCATGGCAACATTAAGCTCTTTAGCATCAATAGTACCTTCACAAAGTATAAAACCAAATTCAAAATGTTAACGATATGTAACAAAGATATATAGGATAATAGAAAATACAATCTATCTGAGTGTAGGAGGAAAAAAAAAATTATTTTCGTACCTGATCCATCAGTATCAAATAGCTCGAAAGCTTCCTTTATCTCCTGCTTCTTTTGATGGGATAACCCATGGTGGCGTCCTCTAGGTTTTTCCTTCCTAGAAGGTCCTCTGTAAAGGGTTGACTGCAGATCGAAAAACCAAAGAATGTAGAAAGTTTGAGATTATAAACGTCAAGTGACACGAACGACAAGATTATTGAACAAGAAAAGATGAAATCTTTTTGACATAATAGAATCTTAATCACTTCTTCTATTTTTGGGATGCTAAATAGGATCTATATGGTGTGTGCACCTCACACTCTGATGTGAGAACCAAGTAAATTTACACTCGTCTTCCCCTTTATATCCTCTGTCAGTTAGGGGATCGTCCAAACATAAAGACAAGGCTATAGGTGCGAGCTCAAGCTTAGAACGTGTCAAGGCCGTTTTGGTGGGATCTTGGTGTTTCAGACAAAAACAAAACCACGTAAACATAGAGAATTGGGACTTAGGTCACAAAAGTGGGGACAATATCAGCAACTGCTAGGGCTTGGGTCATTACATCCCGGCCACATGTTGTGCCTTACAACTTCCTAACAGGGCTTTCCTTCTATGTAATTCTGCATCTTAACAAGGTATAACTAAGTGATCGATAAAGAATTTCCTTCATATCTAAATAGTTAAGAACGAGTCGACTGAAGATCGCCTAACCCCCCGACCCAACCACCCGTAATAGGATTGTCTCAAGATTGGCTTGGGATCAGTCACCTTTCAAGCTATGCATGTAATATACATATTTATACATACATTATATATAAAATATACTTGGGGGATCAGCGTAATATCGCCTCGGTCTACCCCCGATCCCAATCCGCTCAACGAGTTACTCGGGTGGATTGGTTGCACCACCAACACGGAAGAATAACCCTAACCAATACGGAAGTCTAACTTATGGGACACAAACATGTTAAATTGAGTATTCAGGAAGCTAACCCTAGAAAGCTAAAAATTACATAAAATTAGGGATGAATTAGAATAACTGCAAAAAGAGTAAAACCCAATTACAAGAGGGGCAACCTAACAATTTGATTGAATTACCATACAAGATTTAACAAGAAACAATATCAAATTGGTGAGTTTGGATAATCAATTGTGTGGCATCATGCATGATAATAGCAGAATTTACAGAGTTCTGAAATCAATTTGAATCGAAAAAGTTCAAAGTAAATATTTACAAAAACAAAAAATTGATTATTGAGATTGAAAAACGCACCATCGTTTTGAATCAAACTTCTTTGCTCGTAATTGAAGGGTTTCTATATCGATTTCACTCGATTCGTCTCTCCCTCTCTTCTCTGTTTTTTACTTTTTATGTGTAATTTGACTTTAAGGAGAGGAATTCGTAAAATATTGGAAAAAGGCTCCTGTAATTGGCGCGTCCCCTAGAAGAAAGTTACTAAAAGGCCCCTCCTCCCAAACACAAGCCCTCTCACCTCTAGGTTTGACTCAAAATTCAGAACCAAGGGAAAACTTGTAAATTCAATTTGTTTATCCGATTATCAGATAATCGTGAATTTAACATAGTATTACATAATCGTGATTTTCACACAGTAAAAGTTTCTCTTCTCCGGACTCGGGTTCTTATGATAGGTTAAGATCCATTCACATGTATATGTACATTATTACTATGTGAGTTGAAAGTTGTAGAACTTTGAGTGGGTTAGACAGATTGGTCTAGATAAAGATTTTAAAATCATATTAAACAATGGGTAATGAAAACGACGATTTTTCATCGTCATGATTTGCTGAAAGTGATGGTTAAAGTAAGCAAATCTCTTCTCATGATGTATAATGTTGATTAATAACTACAATTTTCCTTATTTTGTGACTTGATTAAGTCATACATTGACATAAGATTTATAATTCACTAAAGTCCTTATAGTTGTGAATCTCAGAATCATTTAGCTTTTCATCTATTTTGATTTGCCATCTTTATCACAACTTGCTTAATTACACATCATTCATTTAATTCGGTAAACGTATTTCGTTACATCTGAAAGCTATAAACCATCTATATTATAAGTCATTTCCTTGTTCTTAATTAATTTCGTCCTAAATCTAGATTTATCACGTAACTTTAAACACCGACAAGTTTATTGAACAATCGAGAACAGATAGTGACTGGATTTCTGTTGTTTTATGTGAAATTTTACAATTTATCGAACAATAGAGGATAAAGAGTTGTTTCCTTCTTTTGACAACAATGACATTATAACAATCATCTTTTTGTTGTAACAGTCTGTTACTGTTCGAAAATATCAGTTGTTTAAATTTTGCTTCACGAGATGGAAAATATGAGAGAATCACCAAATGAGGTTCTTATTTCTTAAGAGGTCTACTATGCCATTCCTAAAGGGTGCCCTCTAACTTAAGGCAACTACAAGCTCTTATGGCTTATTGCCAATCACACTAGTGACACGTGACTCAATCACGACCTCGAATCCGACCCACGTGAAGATGACATGGACACTCGTTTATTGGATGATTATGTCATTATCATTTGATTTGTCTATAGGGTAACAACAAGAAACTAGTAGAATGACCCACACCACAAAAAGAAAATGTTCTATTTTCTTCTTCATTAGTGCTGAATAGTGTTACAATTCCAAGTTGGAAAGACTATATAGTGAACAAAAATACGTATGGCAGGCTTGGGGGACCAATTGAAGATTAGAAAGAGATGTTTATGTATGGTTTGTTACTTTCCAAAACTTGGCTGGCAGTCCATGATGAGGGACAGGGAATGGGCCATATTGAATCCCACCTTGAGATCCTTCTACTTTCCACCTGCAACCCAATTCAAAAATCATCAACACCCTAACCCTAAAATTACCTTGTCAAAACTATTTAGCAACTATCACTCGTCAAGATCCCCTCTACCTTATCCTATAAGGTTTCCAATTATTAAAAAATCTAATGATTAAGAAATGCTCATTGTTCCGAAAACAATTGTCAAAAATCCTATGGTTATGATCATCTCGTATATGATTGTGGCATATGAATATTGCAGTACTATTTAGAGTTCAGTATGTCTACTATGCTTGAAAACCGGCTTATAAATAAAAAGTTGCTCAGAACTTATATAAATTAGAAATTTAGATTTCCGATGATGGGAGATAATGTTAATACCTGAATTTGGTGACTAAATGATGGATCAACACAAGTATCTCCAACTTGGCAAGTTCATTACCAGGGCAAGCATGTACACCAGAACCAAATGGCATAAAAGTATTAGGTTTTGGTGCAACCTGAAATCACAAAATGAATACATAATAAATAGTTTAGTCTTCTTATTCTCTTCACAAAAAAACGAAAAATGACCTACATAATCACATTTTCTACGTGGATAATAGGATAAGGGGTAATTTCGTCATTTCCCAAGAATCTACCTTTCGTAATATGAGGCAGTCAGCTTGGGCAGTACATGTATCATCATCTCAGCAGTAAATAAAAAAATATTAGGTTTTCAGAATTACCCATACCTCAAATCTTGAAGGATCAAATTTGTGAGGGTCTGAATAGAATTCAGAATTATGATGAATATTCCTGAACAAAGGCATCACTTTCCAACCTTTTGGAATAAGATATCCTGCATTTTACCAACTTAATCTTGAATTTTCTAGAAATTTGAAGAAAATTTTCAAAATTTTGTTGTTTTTAGGTTAAACAATAAATGGCTTGCCTTTATATTCAACATCAGCTACTGCTTCTCTAAATGTGAAAGATATGATGCTTGCCATTCTCAAGCTCTCTAGTATTACCTAAATAAAAAGGTAGGAAGTTAAGAGAGAGGACTAACCAATATATGTGATAATAACTAACCTAAATATTAAGCTAACTTACAACTTAAACTAGTCGCAAGTGCACGAGACGGGTGTGGTACTAATGTACTATAGTCCATAATATGAGGTCGACCCCACATAGAGAACGGGGACGAAAATATTTATAGTTACATGTCAATCAATGTATATATGTACATTAAGTTGTTTGTTTGTGGTCATGCCCGACTAGGCTAGGCCCAAGTCCTAAACCTGCCCACTCAGGAGTGACTCGGCCAAACATTATATTAGGTACATAAAATCATATAAATGCACTATTTCTGATATGAAGACAATCGAAACGAATAATGAAGAAAAGAGAAAAGGGAGGTCGGCTCGGGCTAGCCCAGAGTCCAACTAGATAGATAATATGTAAGTACCTTATGAGTAAGTGACATGTTTCTAGTTTGAGTCCATGTCAATGGCCGACTTCCTTCGTCGTTAGATTTGTAGATAGTCTTCTGTTCAGCCTGCAATAGGTTTCCTATAATTATAAGTTAACCCTAGATTAGAGAAAGATTCATTTTATTAAATGACTAATAAGTTCTTACCTTTACAGCTTCAAGAAGTTTTGGATCATCATGGAGGAACTTTAAAACCCAAGTAAGAACACTAGCTGTTGTATCTTGAGCAGCGAACAAGACACCGATGATATTATCGGCGATTTGATCATCTCTTAATGCTTGTCCATTTTCATCTTTGGAGTTCATTAGACCACCCAAAAGATCCTTCTCAACTCCTTTCTTCTTCTTTCTTTCACAAATGATCTCACTTACAATCTCACTCAACCTCTTCCTTGCCTTTATTTTGAGATAATTAATTAGACAATGAAAGGAATAGAACTATATAAAAAAAAAAAAGTAGTACTATTACAATCAATATTGAGTTTTACTCAGAGTCTTGTACTCTATATATTGATGACACAATTTGTACCATTATCAAGAATTTCAAAAGTATTTGATGGAACTAGGTGGTCAGGGAAGATATATGACACTTCAAATTCTGAGTCAGACTCTGAGTAAGACTGTTGTTGACAAATGGCATTCTCTAGAGGAGAAATAAATACCATGAGTTCTCGCTTACCAGGACGGCTTTGGAGTACCGAGTTCCAGGTATTTTTGTAGGGAAAGAATTGTAACCTTTTTCTACTGTGTAGTAGTTCTTCTTTAGTTCTTCTTTATAGAAATCATCTAACTGGCCGAAAATATAGACGATACCAACGTTGAAAGAGAACTGCAAGATATAAAAAAAAATAACCCATTAACAAAATCATGCATCTATAAACATAGTTATAGTTGGTTAAAAAATTGTCACATTATACAAACCTTCTTCATTTCATGGAAGGTGTTGATTACGCCATTAGATATAGCCCATGAATCTAATGTAGAGAGTGCAAGAACTTCGATATCGGGTACAAGATTACGAAGCGAATTCGGAGATAAAGAGCTTTGGACTAGTTTCCTTAGCCTAGTATGATAATCTCCTTGGTGGAAAAAAAGAGCAGATGGGCCTATTAGAAGTTCTTTACTCCTTGGATAGGTAGGCTTGAATAAGTGTGATTGAGTAACCAAAACAAATCTAGCTGCTTCTGGACTTGCTAACATAACACAAGGACAACCAAGTATATGGGTCTTGAATATTTCCCCATACCTATTATCATCACCAAGTACCAAAAACAACACATATTTTAGCTACCCAACCCATGAAGAGTAATGCCAGAGACCTATAAATATCAGACAAACTCTCAGAAATTCTACGTGGCTCGCCGAGATTCTTGCTTTCGATAATTCTGATTCACTCAACAACGAAGCACGACAATCACATAGGATTTTTGCCTAGAGTCTATCTGATTTTTCTAGTTCCCTAGCATTACTCATCCATTAAAACCAAAGAAATGAAGAGAGAGAGAGAGAGAGAGAGAGAGAGAGAGAGAGAGAGAGAGAGAGAGAGAGAGATTATGAACCTTTTTTGTTTAGAAGAAAAGAAGAGATTTGGGTCTTGAGAGTAGAGTTGAAGTGTTTCTCCAATACAAGGCCAACCCATTGAACCAGGTGGAAGTTTAGCTCTTTTTATGTGGATTTTCTTGTGTATTATCACCAAGTAAGTGAAGGAGATAAGAGTTGAGAGAAAAAGGAAGAGAATGTACACAAGAATCCCATCTCTCATCTCCATTTTCTTACTCTAAAACAAAACCTTCTCTCTCTCTCTCTCTCAGGTGTTTTTGTGTAGGAATATGTCTTATTGCTGTAGTGGGAATTTGGACAGGTGAAGTGTTTTGAGTTGAAGAAAGGTGGGGAAGTGTTTATATAGAAGAGGCTAGACAAGATAGAGAGGGTTTTAATTATTTTTTTTGCTTCAATACAAATTAATTTGACTCATTCATAATCTTGTTTTTTTCTATTTTGATGATTGAGATTAAGACATAATAACTTAGTAAGGATCTGGCCTACTAAGAATTAATAGACATTGTCCAATCCAACGAAACACCGTTATTTTTTTTTTTCCATTATTTCTTAAAGATTCCGTTACATCGTGGTACTAGCCAGGTTTTTCTATACATATCACTAATTTTGCTCGTTAAATATTTATTAAGCTTAAAATGCCTTGTACATATCAAAACAAAAATCTAATGTTTATAACAAATCAACTTGCTTTCTTTTACGTTAAACATAACTCCATGAACATTTGTTTGAGTTTTTAATGGCGTAGGATGGTCTCTAGAGTATCATTTTGTGAAAATATCAACATCGACTTTCATACTTTTCGTATTAATGAGACCAGCAAATAAGGGCAAGAAAAACAGTTCATTAAAATTTACCAATGATGTCGACCTCATTTTATCACAATGTCATGTTTACGTTTGTATACTTCAATTTTTTTTTTGTGTCTTTCATACATGTGGAATCTAAGTCAGATCCACCCTCGTAACAAGGTTCATGTGTTTTCAACAAAAAAAAGACAAGGTCCATGTGTAACTGGGTACGTATTTATAGCTATTATGTCCAAAGTTGTTAATAAGGGTTCGTGTGCAAAAAGTCCAAAATAAATAATAAATTGGGTTTAACGTCCAAACTTAAAATAACATGCGAAAAAGGTTCATCTTTTTTAATCGTTGTTTATTGCCTCGTACAGATACAAAAATGTATTACTGATGTGTTGATTGTTTGGTGAATGTGTAAATATGTGTAGGAATAGGTTTGTTTTGCACGCAACATAAACTAAATTGTGTGAAGTTCAAAATAAAATGTACAGGGTTATATACGCTTGTGAAATGCAATAAAATAACGATGTCATATAAAGTATATGATTCGTTCGAAGAGCGTCTCGAGATTCAGGCGATTGCAGATGATATAACTAGTAAATATGTGTCCCCCTCATGTTTTGGTTTCAACCCTGCGACATAGAAGAAATAGAAAAGGACCATATAGAACTATTTTAAAACGTATCAGCCGGCCCGGTCTACGAATCTATTCTAACTATCAACAAATCCCTAGGATTTCAGGAGGAATGGGGATTGTAATTCTTTCTACTTCTCGAGGTATAATGACAGACCGAGAGGCTCGACTAGAAGGAATCGGAGGAGAAATTTTGTGTTATATATGATGATCCTTCTAGTATCCGAATTGACTCGGTAACTTCCTATTTGTGGAAAAAAAAAAAAGAGGAAGGGTTGGTTGTCTAATATCACTCCTCCTCCATTAGTTGATACTTCAAGGGGGTTACCTGGAATGAAAGAACAAAAATTGACTCATGAAGGTTTAATTATTGAATCACTTCCCAATGGTATGTTCCGGGTTCGTTTAGATAATGAAGATCTGATTCCGTATCCAATAAGCAGATATCCAATAAGGAATATCTGAATCCGTATCCGTATCCAAATCCGAAATTTCAGATGTTTTTTTAAAATTCGAACACGGATGCGGATCGGATTTCGAATATTCGGATATCCATTGACAGAAATTACAAAACTATCAACCAGTTGGGCAAGCAAGTGTTAGACTGACAATTTCTTAGATTTTGCATGCAACTCTCCGACTCCAAATAACGGTTACGTCATATCGTTTTCCCTGCCACAGTTTAACACTATCAATTCAGTATTGGGCGGTCGTATCGGAATCGATGCATGTGCTGGAGTGGGACCCACAAAAGTCCTCCGAGAATAGGTAACCAATAAGATTCCAGAATGTGGGACCCAAGATAGTAGTACGGATGTAGAAGAGACGAAACTTAGAAGATTCGGGAGTAGGGTAAGTTTAGGTAAGCCTAACGTTTTGTCCAATCAAGAAAAGGGCATCTTCTAGCAAAAGTCAACGTCAGTGACAGCTGGATTCACTAACATGTGTCAAGATCTTGATGGTTCATTTTCGAGAGAGTTCTTATACGAAACTAATGGTAGTGAATAACACTCTCATCTCATCCATGCTCATTACAAAAATACTAGTTACAATTGCAAACACAAAACCACAAAACTCACCGACCAAACACACCCTTTACTTATATCTCTTTTCAAATATTTTGCATTTATAAAAATGTCATTTTTGTGTGTTAGTAACAATAAATGATCATATATGGTTAGGTAATCGTCAATTAGTTCAATAGGAGATAAGTTCGTGTACTCAATTTTCCCGTGTTTCGTCAACAGTTGGTAGGCCAAGTGGTTCCAAGTTGTTGACATAATCTCCAGAAAGTCCTAAAGGTCCCAGTTTTGAATCATAAAGAAGAAGGAATCTTTAGTTATTTGAATTTGGATTACGTAGATCTTTGTCGTGTTCCAAAAAAAAAAAATTCACGTGTTGCTCTATCAAAACGGATAACCTTACTTTTTGTCTAATATTATCTAGCTCTTATTGAATAAAAAATAATCCAAATATCATAAAATTCAAACCAAACATATAATTGCTAGTAATCATAGGTTAACTCTAATGGAGATAAGGATATGCTTGTATTCAATTTTTATATGTGTACATGGAAAAGAGCAACCTCTTATATTTTAGTGGCTGGAAACGAGTAATTATGGCACGAATAGTATTGGGGCAATGTTGAATGAAAAATGAAACCAAAACCACAAAATTGACCGACCAAGTAGGTTCTTTACTTATTTCCTTATCAAAATATTTTGCCGTCTTTAATAATTATTTTTCTTTGTAATAGTACATTTTGGTGGCTTAAAATTAACGAATAATATTTGGAAAATAATACATTTTGGTGGCTTAAAATTAACGAATAATATTTGGTGGCTTAAAATTAACGGGTGTGCTCGTATTCAATTTTAACGGGTCTATGTCGAAAGGGGCAATAGTACATTTTGGTGGCTTAAAATTAACGAATAATATTTGGAAAACATTGAATAAAAATGAAACCCAAAACTACAAAATTCACTGACTAAATAAACCCTTTACTTCTTTCTCTTTGGCAATATTTTGTATTTATAAATATCAGTATTCTCTTCTGTTATAACAATAAATGATCACATATGGTTAGGTAATTATAGCTTAGCTCTTTTATTTTTTTATCCCAAACCATAGATTAGCTCATTTGGAGATAAAAGTTTATTTGTACTCAATTTTAATTTGCCTTTGTCATAAGAGGTAGCCTTACGTTTTGGCCAATATTGAACAAAAATGAAGCCCAAACTACAATATCACTCACCAACCGAACAAACCCTTTACTTCCTTCTCTTTTGAATATTTTACGTTTGAATGTCATTTTTCTTGTCCCGATTGATTTAGGTTATCGCTGCATCTTTCTTAAAGATAGATTTACCAGTTCAACAACAAAAAAAAAAGATTATCCCTAAATCAGTTATCTCTATCTTTTTAGGGTTTTAAGAAAATAGTAGCAATTGTTCAAAATATATACTAGTCTGCAATCTCCTGGCAATCTCCTGCACTAAAACGAAAGGAAAAAAAAAAACCAAGTATTACTAGTCAACTAGTTTTGGGTGGTCAGGGAATTGTATTTGGCCTTTATTTGGATGAAAGATTCCGATATGTTCGAAAACCAAATTCTAGATATACAAAAAGAGTGGAGGATAAAAAGACAGAAGTGAAAGTGTAAATTTTAGAATTACTCTAATGAAAATTAGTCAAAATTATCACATAAATGGTAATCTATGAAGAACTTCCTGATTTCCTCTTTTCAGACATCTTTTTTCCTAAATCTCACCTTGAGATAACTGAATACCTCAATAAGCAACGTTTCTTTGATGAAAACTCGTTGGTGGAAGCTTTGAGGTCTCGTAATGACCTAGGAAGAATGATGCAAATAAGAGAGAGCCATAAGAGTTCGCCCGACACGGCTACCTCTTTTCTCCTACACGAAAATTACTTCGAACTTCGAACATGGATTTCTCTCAACGTGGCTTCTAAAATCAGCATCATCTTTAAATTGAAAGGAGTATAGTGCTTGTCTTTGTGTCAATCCAAAAGGATAAATTTTGTACACTTTTAATTCACCTTCGCCTCTGATGCGCTCTGGTCGTTCTTGTTTCCAGACAGGTTCGTGATTCAAAGACTTAAACTTTGCAAGCACTGAAGATTCCAGTGCCTCCAAGGTCATATCGCCACCCCTGCATACAGTTAAATTACATTAGCGATGTTTATATAACGTTAAAACAGTTACGTAACGGCCACACGGGTGGGTCAAGAAATTACCTTAAGAAAATGGACTCCATTTCGAACCTTCCTCTTTCTCTCACATATAAATGGTATACAGTTTCTAAGCCTCTAGAACACTTGCAAGGTCGCTTCTTCAAATCTAGTCTGTTTTCTTCTGTCTCACGGATCGTCGTTGCTAGATGAATACAAAGACGACAAGATGAGTGAACTGCCGCCAAATCCACCAGAGCTTTGAAAGAATCAGATGGACCGTCATACTTCCACCTGCATGCAACTCAAAACCAATTGGCAATGAGTGGAGATGTCCTAAATATTATATAGTTGGTCATGAGACTTTTCCTAGTCGGATGTTCCATGTGGGACTATTCTCATACGCCCCTTCACGTGCAACTCTCTTTAAGCATAATACGTGTTGTTTTGTTAGGTGATGCGGAGTAGGTGATCGTCGGGCCTATCACATATGCCCCTAGCTTTGATACCAACTAAGTTTTTGAGCATCCAACTCAAAACCAGTTGGCTTAAGAGTACCTATATATTTTATTTGAGGTCATGAGACTTTCCTGTCCATCTGGGTCTATTTCGTACACAAAAGTGGACAATGAAAAGGTAGAAGCCGCACAAACAAAGTTTATTGAGACCATTAGGTTCTGGCACTAACGACCAATGTTTTTACCTGATTGATTGGTTATATGCATCCGCATTTTCGGCAAGATACTTCATGGACTTAGCAACCATAGGAACATCATCCAGCTCCTTGATATGTAAAACTGAACCAGGAGCAGGGGCAAAGTCCATAATATTTGGAGCACCAACGACCACAGGGACCGTTCCTATAAGGTTTTGATCATAGGCAGCTCTAAATTAAACCTAAATATCTTAAAACCAAAGCCCTTTGAAAGAAACCTAAACCTAAAAAGCAAATGACTTGTAACCCTGAAATGAAATCGGCAAAGTGTAGTTATCTTACCAGCAACAAGAGATTGGAAGAATTTCTCCGTGACATAATCCTCCTCATTGGAATTTTCAAAAGCTAAGCTAAACTTGTAGTGCTTTAGAGCATCTACCTTGTCCACCACTGTAGATAATGAAAACTATTTAACCATTAATGGATGGGTATAAATGGTACCACAATCAAGTCAATAAAGTAATCCTTATACGAAAATACAACATAGCCGCTACTATAACGTGAAACTTTGTAGTTAGTATGCACATTTTGCATATACTAGCACATAATCTTGTTGGATCACAAAATACCACTTTATGTTAATGTTCTTTTCCACTACAGAAACGGTTGATACTAAGGTTTAAGAAAAATAAAATAAAACACCTTAGAGCATCCCCAATGGTTGACACTAAAAATATCACCAAAAAGGAATCTTCACCAAATTATTTGGTGTTTCCAAATTTTCGAACCCAAAGACAAAACACTAAATGTCCCACCAAATCACTGTTCATCACACCAAATTTCATTTTTATCATTTTTAATACTCATTTTTTTATTGAAATAAGATAACAATTAATTTATTAAAATAATAATTAGAAATGTAAGACTTAGATTACAAACTAAGATCATTACGACATTTTTATGTTTTATAGGGACTAAATAAAAATATTTAACAAGGATCAATCACAAATATTAAAATGAATAAAGGATTAAAAAAGGAAAAAACAACTAGAAAAGGATGAAATCTGAATTAAAAATTGTGGGGCCCAATCTCTCACCATTTTGGTGAGAGGGAACAGTAGCCGGCCATATTTGGCCGGCTACTGTCCATGGCACGGGAGATCTTTGGTGATCTCCCATGCCATTGGGTGTCCCCACCCCTCCATAACGGCAAATAATGGCGTTATGGAGAGCCGTTGGGGATGCTCTAATAACAACGAGAAGAAAAATTCATCCATTACCATATCTATATATGTATATAATAGGCCACAGACTATTGATCTAGCTGCGACGTCAACTGTATAGAAAACTCTAAAAAAGATGAGAAGTATCAATTATGTGATAATATATGGTTACCTCTTCCATCACGATTTCGGTGACAACTACCATAGGAATCTATTTTGATATTTGATTTCTCTAACATCTCAAGGGCTTGCAAACGGAAGTTACGTGCCCCACAATTAGAAATGAAGGCAGCGGCAATAGCACTCTCTGTCTTGGGTTGCAAAGGTGCCATGATGTCATACTCGGCCCAAGAGAAATAACCAACAGGAACATCCGATGAGAGACTAGTCGTCATCACAACCTTGAATCCCCTCCTAATATAAAAGAAAATTTGAGGAATGTTGTTTTTAGTTTCTCAACAAGCTTGAGTAGCTAAAGATAGTTCTTTTATGAAATACCATTTCATTAGCACTTAACAATTTAAGAGTTAAGGTAAATAGATATCATGCATATTTCTTTTCAAATAGACATTATAGATTGTGCTTACCCACCGTCTCGCCAGATCAACATTATTCTCTGAATAATAATGTGATGATTCCATCGACCGAAGAATACCAACTACTCCATCTTTCGGTAAACCTAACACACCATCAGAACTCCTTTTCGTATCAGGTTTATATCCAAGCCTACATCCCACGGAGCAAGAATCCCACTCCTCGGACTGCAGAGAGATTCAAAAGGGTTTATCAGAACCCCATTAGAGTAAACTGACCTTTGAATTCTATCAGACAAGTAAATCAAATTCTTATGCGATAAACATTTGGCTCATGATCTTCAAACATAGCATCCTATATGTTTCATGAAAGTTCAACTTTTTGAACAACATTATGAAGAAAACAAGCAATAATTAGACCCAATGTCAATAAAATTTCATTTGTTTAAACAAGTTTAACATCAAATTCATAATCACAAAATGCAAGCTATAAGATCCACAATATGCTAATTAACAACCAACCCATTCAAAAAATAAGATGTGAAATCAAAAGTAAGAGAAGAGAGGGAGAATCAAAAGAGGGGTAACCTCATCAGAACCAGAAACCCAGATTGGGTTTTCATGAAAATTTCTAGAATAAGGGATAGCATCTTCTCTCTCTAACCAAGCCTCACAATTCTCAACATCTCTACTGTGGGTACTCTTTTGTTGGCTGTTACTGTTGTTTCTCTCAAAACCTAATTCAGGAAGATCTTCTCTGGATTCAGATTTAAAGGACTCACCACCCATGGAGGAAAAGTAGAAGGATTTAGTCCAGGTATGAACCATGGCTGCATTTTTAGCCATATCAAGACGACCAAGAAACCCAATCTCGACAATAACCACAAGGGCAATAAGTATAGGCATTAGATTCGACCATTTCTTCTGCTTGTTGTTGTTCATAGTTGATATTGATGAAGAAGAAGAAGAGGAAACCCTAGAAGTACTAGTATCAATTCCAAGAACAGACCCTTCTTGGGTGTTTGATGTTCTTGTTGAAATACCCATCAAAGATGTCTCTGTTGCTCTACTCCTTCAGATTCTTCTGCTCTTCCCTCCTCATAAGTGTGTGAAAGTAAGCAACTTGAAATACCAGAAGATGCAAAATCGAGAGACAAATAACAGGATTTTCAATTCAATCTTCCTTTGCATCCAGTCAACATATTGTTTTAAAAAAATTCCCCAATTTGGAGTAGGATAGAGTACGTCAAAGTTTTTATGCGAGATCTTGAAAGTTTGTAAGAAATTTGAAGTTTAGCGTTATTGGTCACGATTAGAGATATATTGGTAAGCCCACCACTAAAAATGAGCAGGCGAGTGGGTAGTGCGTGTCTTGGGTTCCGAGTAGGTTCATTACCTGATGAATTCAAACGTCTAGGATGGGCTCTCAAGCTATATTCCCACCCCAAGGACGGGATAGTCCAGAATCATCAAGAATCTTATGAGAAATCCAAGAGCATGACAACACTCTGAAAAGTTGTGGAAGATACTGGAAGACTTGGGAAGACTCTTGAGAAACCTAGGAAGATTTAGAGATTGTAAGAGGAATCTACAGTGTCCATGTAATTTCCTTCCTTGTAAGTTGAGTCCTTCATCAAAAGGAGGGTAACCTCGTTTGCAACCAACTTGGAATCAAGTGCAGGAGGTTGAGAGTTGAGTGACTTGAGAAGCTTGCAAGATATCATGTATTCTTTTGTGTTCTTTGAGTTTGTAGCAATAAAGTGTACAAGTTAACGCCAAATTATACAGTGTCAGTGACGGTTTGGTATCAGAGCAAGTTGACAAAGACGAACGTCAAAAAGAAAGTTTGCATGAGAAGGAGCGACGAGCTGAGGTATTCTCTGGCAAGAAGCATGACTAAAAAAACACCAAGGTGAAGGGGACGAGTCAACTAGTGAGAGATCACTTCAAAATTATAACTCAAACGTAAGGGAGTAAAAATTTGCTGGAGTTTGTGATTCGGATGAAGAAAACTTGAGATGAAAAGAGTTTGAAGTGTTGCCACCCAAAGAAGAGGTGAAGGTTGCTGCCAATATGATTTTGGGACTTTCTTTTTTGAGAATGTGGGGTTTGAGACTTTCTTATTTGTAAGTGTGGGATTTCATTTTCGAATAAAATGTTGGGTGCTTCTATAGATGTCCTATTTTTTGCTCTTAGTACGCCCCTCTCTTTGACACTCTTCGTGGACCTCAAAAGGGACCTAACTTGTGTTGTTCAAACTCAACATGGAGCAGGCGCAGGGTGCCCTCAGATAGGGGTGGGAATCGGTCTGGACCGGTCGATACCGGACTCTAACTTCATCGAACCGGTCGACTCGGACATAAACTGTTGGTGACCACCTATTTACTCGGGCGGACTCGGACGGGGCCAGTCGGACACCGGACGGTCTCGGTCTGCTCTTTCCAATAAATTTACTTAAATTTGGAACTTTATTTTTATTACCACAAACAAAAGTACTCACAAATGAAAATGTTTAGCCAAAAATTCAAAAGTAAATATAAAAAAGAAAAAACACAGTTGATCATCATTTGACAAGATATAATTAAGTCATGTACTAATGTTTGGTCTTCCAAAGGACTAAATGATTATAGCCAACGACCATCATATATTGATATGTCTATAAAATTCAACGGTCAACTCCAAAAAATGAGGACAGTTTAGTCGGCCAACCTATTCGGTCACTCGTACCGATCGGTTATTTGGACGGTCTCTATTGGTCGGTCGGTTAGTGGTCGGTCCTTCGACATAAAATTTTGACCTTGACCGTCCGCCAATTCTTTCGGGCCGGTCGGACAGTGACCATTATGACCATCGGGTGTCCATAAACACTTTTTATCTCGGTCGTACGGGTCGGGTAGCGGTGTTCTGAATTTTTTTCCCACCCCTACCCTCAGGCCTCAGATGACCCCCAATCCTCACGGGCCGCTAAGAGTAAAGGCGGGCCAAAGAATAAAAAGCAGAAGAGAACCGGAACGGACAAGAGCGCCCCCCACTTTCTCTCTATCTGCTATCTTCTCTCTTACCAACAATACTGATGATAGATTTCCTGAGACTGTTAAACCATTGATTCCATTTTCTCTCTCTAAAATCACTAACAGGAGAGAGATTGAAACTCTAAAGAAACAGAGCAAACAGTAAAGGGGAAGAAGAAATAACTGAGCTTTGTTGAGATGGTGTGAAGCAAAATAACTTTAATTATCATTAAAAGTACAGAAAACCCTTTGAATCCATGGCTTCCATTATAGTATCATTCAATAATTCACCTCAATTTCTCCTACCCACAAACCCTAATTCTTCTCTTCTTAGCTGTTCTTCACCTTCTCCTTCTTTGATTTTCTTCCCACCTTTCAGAACTTATCTTCATTTACGTTATCGCCCTTTTCTGAGAAATGGGTATGCTAGAAATAGTAAGATTGGATGTCTAGATGATACCCATCGTCCTGATTTGCTCAGAAAACCTAGTATCTCTTCTATAGAGGAAGGGGTGAAAAAGGGTTCTTTTGAATTATCATCTTCTGATGATCATGAAGAAGATGAAGAAGAGGAAAAGAGAGATGAAGATGAATGGGTTGATTGGGAAGACCAGATTTTGGAAGATACTGTACCACTTGTTGGATTTGTTAGGATGATTCTTCATTCTGGAAAGTAAGATTTCTATATTTATCTTCTAGCTTTTGATTTTAGGTATTAAAAAAAAACTTTCATTTTTTGGCTGTTTGATTCAATTTGACTCCTTAATTGTTGGTTTGTAGCTTACTTGTTTGTCAATTTGTTAGTTTTATAATTTAGCACCTGTGATTTGAAACTGTTTCACTTGATAACACCATTAAACCACAACTACTACCAATAGTTTATAGGAATTTGAGTTCGTCATAGAAGATGAAAATGAATTGTCTTGCTTCGGTGGTGAGCGAAGGCAATTGCTATTTATCCGTGACCCATGAGCCTTCTACCTCCACTAGGCATTGCTTCGTTCCATTATAGTATTGAGATGGTTTTCGATCGTTTTGCCTCAAAACAAAGTTTATCCCGTCTTGTTTTCTTTCCAGCTTTAACCTCTTGAGTTGAAATGGTGAGTAATTTGTTATGACACTAAGGTCATAACGCCATTCGAGCTTGATAGAGCAGTCCGTTATTCTTAGAGTAGTTACTTTGAGTTGCTTATTCTCGCATGATGCCTTTACCAATTTAGTCTAGAAAAATGATTCCCTTTCCCTGGTTCGCGCACCCATCTTAACACATCTTAAGTAGGTGAAGTGGTAATACTACTTTAATTCAAACTCTTAGCCAGGGGTAAAAAGTTGTTGCATATCTTACCTCATGCTATTTTCTTGACATTTTGGCAGTTGAGAAATAATAATGTTCTTTCAAGAATTAAGACATGACCGAAGAAAAAATCTGAACTTTTTTTTAGAGGCAAAAGAATGATTATGTTGACAAATAATAGTGTACGCAATTAGTGTTAACTGCATTTCTTTGATGAAAACCTACTACCAACAGTTTAAAGAAATTTGAGTTCACCATAGAAGATGAAAATAGATTTCCATGACCTGTGGACCTTCTACCTCCATGAGGCGTTGCTCCGCTTATATTGTGATGGTGTTCAATTGTTTTGCCACAAAATAAGGTTTACCCGGTCTAGTTTACCTTCCAGCTTTAACCTCTTGAGTTGACATGGTGAGCAGTTTTGCTATGACACTAAAGTCATTATGCCATACAAGCTTGATAGAGCAGTTCGTTGTTTTAATAGGAGTTACTTTGAGTTGCTGATTTTAGCATTGATCTATTTAGTGTTTTTCATCTCACCTCTAATTCCTAAGGAAATCACTTCTTAGCTCTGCGCCTCTGCCTCTGTTATAATATTTTGTCCTGTCAACCAATTAAGGAAGTACTTATCTCTTATATTAGTAATAATATTAATGTCTTTCATATCTGATTTCTCTGTAAAGGTACGAAAGTGGTGATAGATTGTCTCCTGAACACGAAAAAACAATTGTGGAGAGGTTACTTCCGTATCACCCAGAGTGCGAAAAGAAAATTGGGTCCGGAATCGACTACATCAAGGTATGTCTATTGGTTTTCGACAACTTAGATACTGTTTAGCCCTATTCGACCTTGAATTAGGGAGTCGGTCTGTTTTATAATCCTGGTCATACTTGTGTGAAAACTGTAGTTTATCTTCTCTTTCTACTCTTTGGTACGACATGTCCATATGGAATAATAACTTGGAACATTTAGGCGTCACTTCTTAGGCTCATATTTAATCACCCATGAACCCTTTCAAGATTTTTCAAGGCTATACACCTTCGATGCCTCGAAATTAACAAATGAATTTCTAAGTACATTTCCACCCACTCGGAGTCAGAGAACGTCCTGGGTCGAGGAGATTCCATTAGGTGTAAAGGTATGATACTTAAAAGCATAGACCGTCGGGTGGCCTTGGACCTCTCTCACTCCAAAAGCTAGTTCAAAAGGTGAGGTTTTACCTCACACTTATAAATTAACCGCCTGGCCCTTTAACAAACTGCTGTCGGACTTTGTTCAACAATCTCCCCCTCACACATCGACAGGCTATTGGGCTTAAACTTGTTCTCTAGGCTTTGGTACCACTTTTGGATGGTTTTTTGAGCGTCGTTCACCCAAAAGCTAGCTCAAGAGGTGAAGCTTTCCCCCAAACTTGACCTTCCCTTCAACAACCGTTGTGGGATTTTGTTCTAACAATCTATACATCCTTGATTGAGGATATGTCTCGAGATATAGTCAAATCGTGAATAGGATCGGTATAGTTTTTTACAAATTCTTTTTGTGCCTATCTTGCAAATCGATTTGATTGCTTAAAGTAGTGGTTTAATTTTCCTCTTCTTGGACAGGTTGGGTATCATCCAGATTTCGATAACTCACGTTGCATGTTCATAGTTCGGAAGGATGGGAAATCAGTTGATTTCTCATACTGGAAATGCATAAAAGGTTTGATCCGAAAGAATTACCCTTTATATGCAGACAGCTTCATTCTTAGACATTTTCGACAACGTAGACGTAGTGAATGAGAATGTATAATAGAATGAGAAAGTTTCCTGAGGTTGAGTTTAATGATTCTATTCATTTCAAGGAGTTAGAAGCATAAATTTATTGTATTTGTCTGACAAACAAAGATTTCGAAGTTATTCATGCCTGGTTCTTCTCTTAAGTGAGATGTTTTGTGAGGACCCAAGTCCTAACAATTATCGATATTGTCTTTATTTTTGTCACCTAGGGTCGTGCCCATTGAGTACAAAATTTGTTCTTGGCAAATGCTCCACGAGCCATCTCAAAAGACTTGGACACTAAGTTTGAGCTTGCACCTGTACCTCTGTTTCTAGATGCTATATGGAGTTGTGATATTACAAGTTATAGGTATCACCATAAGGAACTCCCACTAGTGGATAAGAAATTGTGAAGGCAAGTACACATGATTAACATAGAAAATAGATATTTGGGTCAAAAGTTATTCATAACGACTAAAAAAAACAATTAACTTATTCTATTAACTAGAAGTTGTCAAAATATTATATGTATTGATACATAAGATTCAAAATAATATGACAAATTATGATGATCATGAATAGCTAAATCTCTTGAATAGGGTTTTTGATGTTTTATAAGATGATGATGATGTCACTTTTCATTTCCGTTGTCTTTGATGTGTTTTAATCGTAGGAATATTGAATTCTTGGTTTCGATCGATGATGATAGTTAATGGTTGCGACTTCAATAATTCGAAACTTTGAGTTTAGAAGTTTGTGTTATTCGGCTTTAGTTCAACTATTTTCCGAGATTTGGTATGATCGGTTACCAAAATTTGAGTGATACGAAAAGATGTGCATGTTTAGGTCGTTATCAATTTATGTTAAGATGGATTCTAAAATCGTAGGCTTCTCCCCCCCCCCCCCCCCCCCCCCCCATTGATCTCCTTGTATCCTTAGTATTTTGTTTTCTTTAAGTATCTTATTGTTTCCTATGTAGTTGATCTCGGTCTCGGTTAGGCCGAGACCGAGACGAGGCTGAGATGGGCCGAGATTCTCAGTCGAGACAACATGTATAGTTAATCATAAGTAACATGCACTAAGTAATAAGATCAATTCCCTGATTCTTCGTTACCTCATAATTTTCCGGACTGTAAACATAAAATTACCCCATTCATCATAAACAAAATCCTATTATAGTTAACTTCAATAGTTCAATAAAAATAAATATTAACGAAGTTCATACTTTATAAGTATTCAATAACTAATAAGTAATAAGTTTAATAACTAGTAGTACTATAGTCATCATTTTCAATTTCCATAATGACTAGTAGTTCAATAAAATAAGTAGTATACTATTCAGATTTAAAGTTTCCAAATAAATTAGAAGTCGTTGTCTCGGGTCTCGGTCTGTCTTGGTCGAGATAGCCGAGAAACTCGGCCGAATCCTAACTCGGAATCTCGACCGAGTCTCGTCTCGGGAGAGGATCGAGACGAGACCTGAGATTCTCGGTCGTCTCGGCCGAGACCAACTACATAGATTGTTTCATTTCCTCACAACCCAATAATCGTACTAATTCTAAGTTAAGAAAGAGTTTGACTGGTCCATATGGATTGACCTCGGTCTTGCTCGATTTTATTACTTGATGTGCGTAAACTTGCAGGTGGAGACCTTTTAGACTCATCAAAGTCACGGAGACGATACACTTAAAAGAAAGGAAGCAGTTAAAACTCGAGCAACAGAAGATCAAACAACAAGAATTTAGGGTATCTGGCAACCAAAAATATAATGTATAGGTCCTCCAACTCAAAATCAATTGGCCATGAGTGGAGATGACCTAGACATTATATTCTTGGTTGCTAAATCGTGCTTCTCCCATGTGGGACATTTTCACACACCCCTTTACCTGCGGCGTTTTTTTAGCCTAACACGTGTCTTTTTTCTTTTCGGATGACGTGACACGCGTGTAGCTTTTAAGCCTATCACGTGTGGGCCTAGTTCTTATACTATGTTAAGTTTTTTGTCATCTAATTCAGAATCAATTGACAATCAGTAGAGAGGATTTAAACATTATATTTTTGGCTGCTAGATACCATTTTTTTCATGTGGGACTATTCTCGCTGATGTAAACGTATCTAGCGAGCTCCATACTCGATTGTCTCGAGTGGTTAGTCAAGACACAATCACTTGTCACCAAAATTTGACCAAATCGTAATCAAATAATTTATAGATGGGTGGGATGGATTCCCACCCCTATTAGAACTCCTCTGCCTCCCTTTATTATACAAGTTTGTTTAAAAGACTACCTGACAGAGATGCCTATTCAGTTCTTCTTTACGACAAGCATTCAAATCTTAGTCAGTTTTCTTTTTCCCCCAAAAACACTCAAACTTCAGAGAATACAATGTTTAAAGAGAGAGATAGAATGAGACAACACACATTATTTTTACAAGAAAATGTAGAGAGAGAGAGAGAGTTGAGAATCAGGTCTTAATACAATGTACTACTACACTGCACGGCAAAAGTAACTGATGGGCTACGTCTATGTCTATTTCCATGGACCATACTACCCCCACTTTGGTTACTTTGGTAAGTTATTAAGATATTAGGGCAGACGACTCGCAAATTTCTACTGTACAAAGCCCGTCCAGACCCACTAAGAGCCCTTCCAGACTAGTTGGGTTCGAGCCCTTCGGCTTTTCTCCCAAATCCCACCCCTTACTTTATAATCCCTATTTCGTTAGATGTCAGACTTATAAATCTCTCTGAGTTTGGGGTGACTGTTGATAAAAGGTATTTTGTCCACACCCAAGTGGGAAAATCTAGCAGATTGGGTGGGCTCTACTCATTTTCGGCTCTCAAGAGCCTGCAAACTTAATTGTCTTCGTGTTCTTGGGCAAACTCAGACCAACGATTTTAAGCCGCGGTTTTGAGGCATAAAGAATAATCTCCGGAGAATAAATTCTCCAGGGAATCCATGCTTTTTGTACATTTTCAGGACCATATTATTTTTTAACCTAAAAATTAACTTGATCAAACATTACCTGCTAATCTTCTCTATCACCTTCACCACCACAACTTGCCACTTCTTCTCCCCACTCACTCATTATTGCCCTCTCACTATCTATGTCTTTCGATCTCTCACTGTTTTTCTCTCAATCTCTCATTGTTTCTCGACCGATCTCTCATTGTTTCTCGATCAATCACTCATTGTCCCCCCCCCCCCCCCCCTCTCTCTGACGAAGGCAAGTTTTCCCTTCGGCAGAACCAAACCTCGAGGAGGGTTTCTGAGAAAACCTCCACAGGATTGCACTGGTACAAAACATTTGTGGCCACAAAATATTTCGTGCCGACAAACTGTGTGATCTCCACAAAAGAATCTAGACCGCAAGAGAGAGAAATGAAGAGATAGAGACTGCGAGAAAGAGAAACTAATCTACAGGGAAATATGTCTACAACGAGAGAGATAAAAGTGATCTACAATGAAAGAGAGAGAAATCTAGTCAGTGAGAAAGACAAAGAGATAATTTGTGAGAGCGAAAGAGAGAAGATAAGATCAGGGGGTAATGTTTGATGAAGTCAATGTTTGGATTGAAAGAAGAATATGCCTTCTAAATCAATGTTTTATTGACTAATTATTTATTCACCAGAGATTTTTTTCTTTCTTCCTCAAAGTCACGGTCCGATTTTAATCCAACCCCAAGCTTATCTATTTATGTTCATCTTCACATCAATTACCAATCTATATTTAGGTGTTCTTTAACGGCGATCTAACTCGCCTTTGTAGTATACAAATGGCTACTTCAGGTGGATTTCAATTTCTCAATGATTCCTGCGTCTAATACGTCTCATTAGTTGATCTTCATTGATTTTAAATTCATTTGACTTGAATAAAAAGTATGTCCACATTAAGATTTGAAATAACCTAACTGAAAGGTTCTTAAATATATCATATGAAAATACATTAGTTTTCTAAATACTTAGTACAATAAATTGACGATTCTTCAGTTTCGGCGACGACTTTCCTGGTAATGGCGGCGGTGACTCAATCGGCTGGAGTAGTTTAGTCTTAGTTTTTTTGGTGATCTTTAGTGTCTTTTCATCTTTGATCTTTATGATCTTTTCATTTTTCATCTTTCTTCTTTTCGTCAGTGTCTTGTCAATTTCTCTCACTTCATGAGGTACTTTACATTCGAAGTTCTGAGAATTTACTTATGTAACTTTCATGCTGCTGATCGAGAGGAGTAACCAATTATATCCATGTAAATCTGTAATTGTATCATTTATGAATGAAATATTGTATCGCGTAGTTTCAAAAAAACGAAACAGAAAATACATTATTGATGTGTCCAGTATTATAATCATGATGTATCTATCCCAATACCATTCAAATATTGTAGCGAGTCTTGGATTCTATTTTTCTGAGTTCCGTTTAAAAACAAAATGGGAGGGGTAATTTAGTCAATAAAAAAAGAATTTCCCGTTAATTTCCACACTACTTGGCGCGAAAGCTGGCAAAGACAACAAAGTTTGGGCCCCCCATACTATTCCGCCATTAGAGCAGATTCTCAGAAACAAAGTAAATAACACTCTCTCACTCCACTTTCTCTCTCTCTCTAAAATCTAAATGAAAGAAGAATGGAACAATTAGGGTTTCCAAACCAGAAAAAGAACCCCTTTAGATCAAGTTCACAATGTCGAGATGAAACTCCTCCTGATTCAATAATCTTCACAAATCAATCAAACTTTATTTTTTTTTCTTCAGCTTCTGTTAGCGCTGATCGTTGTTCATTTGCTTCCGACCAGATTTACGACCACGAGTCTTTAATTTCCGAACTCTCCAAGGTGATTCATTTCTTGCCCTTTATACTCTTAAAACTTCTCTTTCCATTTTTGTCTAAAACCCTAGATTGCAAGTAGTAAATCATTTCTGGGAACCTAAATGTAGTTAATTTAGGGTTTCATATTTCCAATTAATATGCCTGTAGAAACTAGAGAGAGAAAGACAGAGAGAAACTAGGGTTTCTGTAAAATTTTCCCTTTACTGCTAAGAAATTTGTCTTATTGTAACCTTGTAAATTTAGGTTGAAAAGTGATAATACGATAAAAAAAGAAGAGAAATATATTTGACAAAGACAAGACGAAAATGTTTGGATTTGATTTTCTTTTTCTTTCATAACCCTAAAATTGGCTCTACAATAGTAAAAAAATCTAATATGGGATGAACTTCTCTAGCTGTAATATCTTTGTTTTCACTCAGCATTTGGCAGGAGATGATCCAGATTTAGGTCAAGAAATATCAAAGCTTCATAATTATAATTTCCCTATTACCAGTAGAGAGTACTCCAAAGGTATTGCTTGAATTGCTTTTGCAAAACAAAAGAAAAAAGAGATACCTTTCCAGTTTTAGTTTCTTAAGATTCAGTTGCTAATTGGTTCCATCCCTAACATATTTCTCTCAGAAGAAGAAGAAGAAGGAGAAGAGGAAGAAGAAGTAGAGAAGGGAGAAGGAGATAGAGAAGAATTTGTAACCCTAGATCCAGCAAAGTGTTCATTCTCTCAAGCTCTAAGAGGTATTAAACCATTGAAATTCATTTGAGTATCATAATTATCAATACCTTTAATTTCAGTTTCTTTTGTACAGAATGCCAGTTTAGGCGACGTAGAGTAAGCCCTTTGGCTCAGAAAAAACCAGAAAGGCAGAGACCTGTTTCACTAGATCTTAAAAACTCAGTAATTGATACTGGTTGTTCCCCTTCTCGATTAAGAGCTATGAGGAAAAGCTCTGTTTCTTCTCGCAATTTGGATGCGTTTCCGGGTCCGGTAACTCCAAACTACTGGCAAGGCAATACAGGTAGTCAGAAAGGTTGGTGCTCAGAACGAGTACCCTTACCGTCAAATGGTGGTCGGAGGTATGTGCCTGCCGGTGTTCTGCCTTTCAACCATGGAAGGACCTTACCTTCCAAATGGGAAGATGCAGAAAAGTGGATCTTCAGCCCATTTGCCGGAGATGGAGTCAATCGGTCTTTGAGACCACCACCTCATAGGCGGCCGAAGTCAAAGAGCGGACCGATTGGACCACAAGAGATTGCTTACAATTCAACATATTCACCCTCTGTGCACATGTTTAGGGGAAGGACCGTTTCGAATTACGTGACTCGGTCTCCATTTTCAACTGGAGTTTTGGTTGCAGATGATTTGTCTAATCAAGGTCCTTGTAGGGATGGAAGCAACAGTAGCAGTGGTAATGGCAGTATTGGTCGTGAAATATGTTACGCAATGAACAAGGAGGATCCCTCTATTGTTCGTTCAGCTAGTACCCAGGGGTTGTCGTCTAATACGTTTGGCCGGTCCTCATTGTCTAGCTCGAAAGGTATATAATACTTGCCACTGAACATTGTAGCGTATTAGGGTATTAGGTCTTATTTCCATTGTTGGGGTCTGTTTATTTAATAGAGAACACGTCCTGCTTTTTTTGATTTACAAGAAACGGGACTTTCTATTCTAAATGCTTTCCGTAATGGACTTGATCCTGTTTGCATTATGTGAGAATAGTCCAAATGCACAAATGACATTGTCATCACCAAGAATATAATACTCAAGGCCTCTCTACTCGTTTCCAATTGGTTTTGAGTTGGATCCCCCTCATAAGCCTAGTTCTTGTCTTAAGGTTTGGAACAAGGTTAAATTCATAGCTTAGCACAAATTTGATCTGTTGAAAAAACCCCTACGTCATTGATTTTAGCTGTCATCAATTGGATTTTAGATGCAGATGGAAGTAAAGAAGCAGTCGCCATAAGTTCTCTTGACAGAAGGGATGTGGCAACCCAGATGAGCCCTGAAAGTAGTGGTAATTTGTGTCACTTAAGTACATCTTCTCCTCGTCCATCTCTTCTTCCCATCACAGAGATGCAGAACAATCACTCTAAATTGGAAGTGAGAGATGTAGAGGTAGATGAACGGGTCACTGTTACAAGGTGGTCAAGAAAACACGGATCACGGGAATCCCGGCGTAAGGGATCTACGGATACCAAAGATCAGAAAAGGAGTGGTTTTGAGGCTAAGGCTTCAGATTGGGAAGTTGCTGAAACTGGTATATCAAAGTATGCATCTTTTGCATTCTTTTCTATTTTATTTCGTTAAATTTTTGTAGATCAGTTAGTATATATCAATATATTATAAAGCTTTTGAGCATAATACGCTGTCTGAAGTAGTATGATCCTTCATTTCTGATCAACATGAATCTTATCATTCGATTAACCAAGAAAATCCTGTAAACACCAATGTGGTAGAATGCTGGTTTTTTGCTATATTCAGCCTCAATTTGGATCTGTTCCTCACTTCCTCTAATGGCTATCGGTAGTAAAACGACCTTTCAGTTCTTCCTTGTTTATAGGTCATGACGTCATGATCAGACCAAATTGACTTTGAACAGGAAACGGAAACATAAATAGTAATATCTAGGTTACACACTTATATATCTTCGAAGTGGAAGTTGATTGAGGTTTACGCAGAAAATAGTAATCTATGTATCACAATTTTCGCAGGTCGAAGAGAGAGGAAGCCAAGATCACTGCTTGGGAGAATTTGCAGAAGGCGAAAGCTGAAACAGCAATCAGGAAATTAGAGGTACCCAAAGAGAGAGAAAAACCAATAGATTCTAGTCTAGTGTTTATGACTCGTTCGAACAAGTTTTTGAGACCAATGGTTGTTAACTTGTATAGTTGTATGGGCTTTTAAACGCTTTAAAGTTTAATCGTGATACTGATTCGGGTTCATTTCAGATGAAGTTGGAAAAGAAGAGGTCATCTTCAATGGACAAGATAATAAATAAGTTAAGATCAGCTCAAAGGAAAGCTCAGAAGATGAGAAACTCAGTATCATCCAAGGAGAATCATCAAGTATCACACAGCATTTCTAGCAAAGCGATATCGTCGCGTAAAAATGGCCATCAGATTGGTTCTTTGGGTGCTTGCTTTACTTGCCATGCGTGGTAGTCCATTGTGGGATTAGCTGTGTTAGTGTTCTTCGACGAGTTTTGTAGAACTTGTTTTTTGTTGTAGGTAGGGAGAGAAACATTGGGTTTCATCCAGAATTTCTTCTCTGGAGTCAGGAAGGATAGAGGTAGACTTAGAATTTACCTTCTGCACAAAATATAGTTAAAAAACAGGAAGGTATTTAGCATGTGAACAAAACTTGTTTGTAGAGTTAATGATGACCAACCCTTCCCTTCCCTTACACTATCTTTGTTTTCTATGTTTTTTGTACTCATTTTCTCATGTAAATATATGTTTAGATTTCTTGTGGCTGTTTTGACCGACATTGTGGTCCGTCGATTAATCCAATTTGACTCTAAAAACTTTCGTTCAAAATAAAAAAAGGGGCAAGCTCTAGATCCATCAAAATTTAGCTACAAGTACGCGTGGAAGAAGTGCAATCGGCAGCTTTTATATATATGTAAGAAGAAAGCTATACGCACCGAAGAGGAGTAAAGTGACTTGAAATTTTCAGTACATCGGTATTGTTTTTTTTTATTCTTCTAAATCTGAATAGTTTGAATCAAATGTATCTAAAAATCAACATAAATCAGTGTGCTAGACAAGTCACACTTCAAGAGTAAAACAAAAAGAAACACACTCCAATTGATTTAGACCTCTTCTCAACAAAAAAAAGATTGATTTAGACCTCAGGTAAGATTTCAGATCTGACTTATAAAAAAGAAGAAGCAAACACTACCTCCACTTCCTAAGCCAGTCTCAGAGCATCTCCAATGCAAGACTCAATCTTAAAATCTTAAGTGCCACCTAGGACTTTAGAGTTTTTTTTGAGAAAAAATCTCTCCAATGCAAAACTCAATTGAGATCTTAAGATGATGTGGAAGCATTAAGTTTTAAGATGTCTCAACTAAAAACTCTATTTTTGAGATCTCTTTTGAGAGTCTTAAGTGTCCTAGTCATCAAATTTAATTTTTGGACCAATAGAAAGCCTTTCTTTCTCAACCACTTTTTCCTATTAAATGTATGTGTGACATGTGTATCTATTAGAGTTTTTTAGAGTGTTACATTGGAGAAGGACTTGAATTAGAGACACTCAAGTTAGCCACATAGGAAAGAGAATCTCAATTGAGACTCAACACATAAGCCAAATAAAGTTTTTTTTTTTTTTTTTTTTTTTTTTTTTTTAAGTTTTGCATTGGAGATGCTCCCAGCTAGGATCATGGTGTGAGAGATCCCCTTGCTGGGTAAGGGAAGCCTGAAACCTCTCTAAGTAAAAATTACCTGTAAACGACAACGTCAAGCTGCCTCACTACGTAGATTCCGATTTGCCAACAATCCTTGGTTGGAGTTGTGAGAAATTTAGGCTTCCACCATAGAGATCTTGGGTTTGAAGCACACATACAAAAAAAAAAAGTATACTCAACCCGTCTCTTGGGACTCTCACTTGAACCACCTGTGAGACAACAAAAGTTTCTCTCTCCTCTCACATGTTCAGTTATAAAAGTTTCTCTCCCCTCCTAGGTCACGTAGACTTCTTGAAAAAAAAAAAAAAAAATCTCATAGCCCCGATTTGACTAGAATGGATGACTCAGAACAGGATTGGTTCAATCAAAAGGGAATGAATGAAACCTGTATCTTACGTGGCCAAGATATCTTTTTGTTTAGTATTTACTATCTCATAAAATGAATAAATCATTTCTATCAGTTGTTCAATTTAATCAGACTCCATTAACATTTGAAATCTAGAGAGAAACAACATACAGTTGTTAGAGAGAGAGAGAGAGAGAGAGAGAATGTTTAGGGTTTTGGTGCAGAGAGCAGCAAGAACATCATCAACATCTGCCGTTAATCGGATTGAGAGAGAATCAGTTTCAATTTTACTACAAAGAAGGGAATTTTGTTTAGGTATTTTACCTGATGGAATCGATAGAACTTCCGATTCATTTGTTCGTAATTCAACTTCCATGGAACAATTACTCTCTCAACTCCAATCTCACATCAATAAGGTACTTCTCTCTCTCTTTCTCTCTGTCTCTGAAACTATGTCTCGTTCTCTCTCTAGGGTTTAATTGATCTTGTTTGGCAGGTATTATCTGGTGGTGGTGTAGAAGCTTTAAAGAGAAACAAAAGTAGAAATAAGCTTCTACCTAGAGAACGGATTGAGCGTCTAATTGATCCTGGTTCTTCCTTCCTCGAGTTATCTCAGGTCTTAATTTTACTTATGATCATCGAATTGGTTTCTTCTTTGAAAAATATTCCCCTTTTTATGGCCTAATTTCAAGTTCAAGAACTACTAACTTTTGATTCTCCCGCCCTTTTTGGCAAAATGAGGAATAGGGTTTTAATTGCACATTACAACTTGGTATAAAAAATTAGAAGTGATGTAAAATTAAGGGTTTAGCTTAAAAAAATGATACTTTAGTGGATTATTAGTTATCTAAATTAAATATGTATTTGTAATTTAGACTTGAATTGATGATAAGTTAAACCATATGAACTCCTCACATCAAGATCAACCATATAACCTGGTTTTTCTATTACAACAAAACCCTTATCCTATAAATTTCTAGAAATACAAATCTAGTTGATGTTCAAGTGCTAGTTGTCTATATAATGAGCAAGTTTTAAGTGCAAATTTCTTCATATTAGTTAAAGTTACGTAAATTTGTCGATTCTTAAGTCGTACACTCGGAAATGTTTTCAATGGTTTATCAAATTCATTAAAAGAGAGGCCATTAGCCTGACACACCATCTTCTTTGGGAATTGGTTTGCAAAATTTCATCTAATAGATGACCCCTCATGCTTGGCTGTGAAGCTTGCAGGTCATGAGCTATATGAAGAACCCTTACCATCTGGAGGGATAATCACCGGAATAGGACCAATCCATGGACGTCTATGCGTGTTTGTGGCTAATGACCCCACTGTGAAGGGGGGAACATATTACCCCATTACTGTAAAAAAACACCTCCGGGCACAAGAGATTGCTGCTCAATGCAACTTGCCTTGCTTATATCTTGTGGATAGTGGAGGGGCTAACCTTCCAAGGCAAGCTGATGTCTTCCCCGACAGAGACAATTTTGGTAGAATATTTTATAACCAAGCACAAATGTCGGCTGAGGGAATTCCTCAGATTGCTTTGGTTTTGGGTTCTTGTACAGCAGGAGGTGCATATATACCTGCAATGGCTGATGAAGCTGTAATAGTCAAAGGCAATGGTACCATATTTTTAGCTGGGCCTCCTCTCGTTAAGGTTAGATCTGATGCACCTAAACGCATCGATTTAGCACTACAAAGTATTCTTTTAAAAGTACATCTTATATCTCAAGGACCAATTTTAATAGGCTGCCACAGGGGAAGAGGTATCTGCGGAGGATTTAGGTGGCGCGGCCTTGCATTGTAAGGTATCAGGGGTTGCAGATTATTTTGCTGAAGGTATTCTTATTCTTTCCTATTTTATGTTTCAAATGAGTTGGCGAGTTAAGATGTACTTTTACTCACTCTCCAACTTCATCTGAAAAAGAAAAGGCATCATCTTGCTCCATCGTTTATTCCATTAACGATTTTATATGATCCCGTTCTGTAGATGAATTACATGGCCTTGCTATTGGAAGGAAAATTGTCAAGAATTTGCACATGGCTGGAAAACAGTCTTTGATGAATGGATTGCCAAATACAACTTCTGATTATAAAGATCCATTATATGATATAAATGAGCTTCGTTCTATTGCACCGGTAGACCAGAAACAATCTCTTGATATAAGATCAGTTATTGCTCGTATTGTTGATGGGAGTGAATTCGATGAATTCAAGAAGCTGTATGGCCCTGTGAGTAACATTTAAATTGCCTAAACATTATATTTGTGGTTATGAGAGTACTATGCGGGACTAGTCTCACAAGCCCCCTGGCTTGTGGGGTTCTTTGAGCCTAACACGTGCGACATCTGAAATATATTTTTTTGGCTGGTGTTGAGTATGTGATGCCGTTGGGACCATCATGCTTTGATACATATTAAGTTTTTGGACATCCAACGCCATAGATATTATATTCTTGGTTATGAGAGTACCCTTTCTCCATGTTACGCTATTCTCAGATTAGGTTGTTTTAAACTAGGATTCTAACAACAATTATTCAGACTCTTGTAACAGGTTTTGCAAGGATCCATGGACAACCTGTAGGAATTGTTGGAAACAATGGCATATTATTTATTGAATCTGCTCTGAAAGGAACCCACTTCATTGAATTATGTGCGCAACGTAACATTCCATTGATCTTTCTTCAGAATATTACTGGATTTATGGTAACTACTTCAGTGCTTCTCTATATTCACATAATTAGATGAACTTGCACATTCCCTTATTAATTCAAGTACATCTGAGGCCTCTAATACTATTATTGAACATATAAGGGTGATTCTGATAATTTTCTTAAGTTTCTGCAAGTTCATTACTTGATCAAGTTCATCACTTTCTAGGTTGGCTCAAAACATGAGGCTAACGGTATCGCAAAAGCTGGAGCCAAAATGGTGAAGGCAGTTTCTTGTGCAAAGGTTCCTCTTATTCTCTAGCATATAATTATGTGTATATTTGTTTTAGCTATTTTCTGTCAGCTATCCATACCCTTTTGAAAATGCCGTATTATTCTGTATGCCTTTTGCTATCCAAATAGGTTTCAATTGATCAAAGAATTTCAGTTGTAGGTGACATTCGAGAAGCAAGAAAACTGGGTACAAAAAATAGCCTGTTTTCAAAGATATAGCTCTGTTAGATTAAATGCAGGTTTAAACCGAAACATCATTTCAGCTCCTGCAACTTCTGAAAGTCGCAGAAGGACTATGACATAGAAGCCCAACATAAAAGTCTTTCCTTTTGCCCTTATATTTTGTTTTAAGGTTTTGAAACGGAAGATAAATACAGTCACTTCCCACTGCAACTTTCCATACTTTATTTCAGAAACTTATATATCATATATATCGTGCTTTCTATAGATGTTATTGAATTTGAAGGTGTAATATATGCTTTTTCAGGTTCCAAAAATAACACTTCTTGTCGGTGGAAGCTTTGGTGCCGGGAACTACGGAATGTGTGGGCGAGCATTTAATCCCAACTTTTTGTTCCTTTGGCCCAATGCCAGAATATCAGTGATGGGTGGAGCTCAGGTACTTTCTCAACACCAACTTTGACCACAATAATTACACAGTCCCGGGCAGCATTTCTTTTTTCTATCGGAACATTATGTAGCGTACAACCTGATTCATTTCAGTCTCCAGAACATTCCTAAACTTTATTCATTTTTGAAGGCTGCTGGTGTACTGGCACAAATCGAAAAAAGCAACAAGAAAAAGCAAGGAGTCGAGGTATAATCTGTACTTCTAGTTCCCAAATAAAAATTCTAGATGTACAAATTTACAGTATGTGCGTCCAAATAGAGACTAACATGGTACGCTCAAAACCATTAGATATCTCATTCTATATGAGCAGAGAATCTAAAATTTACCATTTTAATCTGTCTGAGATTTACAAACCTAGGTCTGAACATCTCGAATTCTTGCTTTAGATGTTGGTAAATGGATTTGAATTGGAAGTATGACAACCATGAGATTGTGGTGTTTTTGCAGTGGAGTAAAGACGACGAGGAGAAGTTCAAGAACAAAGTGGTGGAAGCATACGAAAGAGAAGGAAATTCATATTACTCTACGGCAAGACTGTGGGACGATGGCATTATAGACCCTGCTGACACGAGAAAGGTTCTTGCCCTCTGCTTATCTGCTTCCTCGAAACAAGTCCCCGAACAAACAAACTTTGGTGTCTTTAGAATGTAAAATAGTTCTGTGGTCATTAACTAACGTTAGCGACACGGTTCTATCATCTACTGTTGTACATTGGGTAAATAAAATTTAACAAGAATAAATGATCCACTGTTTATGAGTCTTTTTCCCTTCCTTGAACACTGAGGGGCGTCTATAGGCTCCACGGTGTTGGCTAAGCCCAACCTGCATATCACATGACTCAACGAGGGGTTGGGCTCAAATTTATTGTAGCTCGTATGGACCGTCCCTCACATTGTTTTGTGATCTGTTAATTGAGATGGTGCCATAGGCCCATATAGAATGTAGAATTTCACGTTTTTGCCCCTTAATGAGTAGAAGTTGGTTAGTAACACACAAATGAGCAACATTGGTTGCATCTATATTGTCATGGCTCGTTCTTGGCCCTAACCATGACCACTACCTGTGTAGGTCAACATTCGTTTTTCATAAAAATAATAGTGGTTAGCCATTCAATTCGACCAAGTTGATACAAGAACATTCACATCTAAATTACAATCTCCCTAGTGAATCTAGATATAATGGTAGTGAGTTAATCTAATAATTTTTGGGTTCTTAGTCCAAAAATCTACACCTAAACACACATTTAGTCCACCCTAATATTAATATAGGATTTTAAGCCAAAATAATAATTATAATGGATATTTAGTCCAAATTGACCCATCTTTATAGAAAAAATATCTCTATCGTTTCTGTTTAATCATAATAACCATTATAACTTTTTATATAAGAAAAAACTTACTTTTGAAAACCAATCTCCAAAATTCTCTTTCTTTTATTTTCCCAGATTTTTTCGATTGATTTCAAACTTACTTTCTGTTTCGCAATATACACGTTATTTAGTATCAATTACGTATACTTCTACAACAAAGCACATTTAGTATAGTTAAAGTATGTCTAGATGTCAAAGTTACAATATTTTTCTGTTTATTGATTCTTGTTTTGTTTCATAAAAAACACGTTATTTATTGTTAAGTTTCATACGTTGTTTCATAATTTTTTTATATATGTCATACATAACAAATTATGTATCAACAATGTTTCTTCCAAAAGGGAAAATGACTAAAATCTCTTTTTCTGAAAAGATTAGACCTTAATCTATTTTTGAATTTTATTTTGGACTTAAAACCAGTGGACCCTTAATCTAAACAAAGTACTCTTCGGATTTCAATATTACAACACTTATTGTTGACAATAATTTCAGTTTTCTATGGACAATTTTTCCATAACAAAGTATATAGTGAAACAAGCAAGGAAAGTGCAGAGAAACAAGAGAGTACTTGCACCTCCAAATAATTTTCAGCATAGATTGATGCAAGCAAGATTAGGAGACAATGTTTCTATCACTTGGACCATTATGTGAAAGCATTACGAAAGAATATTACACCCACAATACCAATATATAAGCAATCATGAACCTTCAAAGTCGATAGGAAAGCTACTTGATTTAATCAAACTTGAGGAGACTACTTTGACCTTTATCATGGGAAGTCGACGAGTCTTGACGACATAGTTCCATTAACGAAGGTCCTAATCTAATCGAATTAACATAATCTTGAGGAAAATGTGCTGGTATTCCAGGGATGAAAAGCCCAATAACTCTAAAATATCTCATGAACCAACCTTCTCTATAATTAGGCCCATATTTTCTCTCTAAGGTGAAGCTCCGGCCCAACTCCATCATTGCATTTCCAATCTTTGGAAGCCACCCCTTTATAGAGAAGTAATTATTGTTTGGTCCCCCTTCGGTAATCTGTTTCACATTAACCAAATTGTTCTTTCAATATACATCTTTTTTTCAGAAACGGTAAGATTTGAACTTTAGGGGGGGGGGGGGGGGGGGGGGGGGCTCTCTATAGGAGAGACATATATTACAACCTGTGTCTAGACTAAATCTAGCTTAGGGCCAGGTTAACCTAAGGACCACAATACTCCATGCTTGGTCCACTCTACGGATTTAGTCTAGGGCACCGTCCTTCCTCTCTACGGATATGCTGTTGGATGGCGGTAATTCCTATTTCTAGGGCGTTAACAAATTGATGTTTTCAAAAATAATATTTTCATCAATTAGACTATCTCCATTCAAAAATAAAAAAGAATTTAGTTTCTTGAATTTCTTTCAATTTCAATTTCAATTTCATAAATATTGGTATTAATAAGTGCCCTAGAAATTGAGTTATGAATATGTGTACCTTTGCTTGGTAGAATCTGTCATAGTAAATGCATGTTCCAAACTGCTTTATGGTAAGATTTGTATCATCAATATGCAACCTTGGCACAATGTCATTGCCATAAACAAATCTCAAGAACTTCACATTATGAACTCTCAACTTCTCTGTAACGAACTTTCCAAGTTTCTCATCTCCAACCACAGGTTGCCCAAATGTATATACTCCTTCTAACCTATCCAACATCTCCCCCTCTTCGTGGTACGCAAGTATCATCGGAAATAATACCGCTAACGCACCCCCCAAACTGTGTCCGGTTACTATGAATCTTGCTTTACTATTTTCTTTGAAAATTTCTCTTAATCTTTCTCTAATACTATAGTAAGCAACTCCTTGAGGTTGAGGAGAAGTCTTTTCTTGTTCAACCTCTTTAGGCCATCCTATAATCTTTTGTAACCCTAATGCTTTCATAAACCCACCATGTACTTTTCCTAAATTCGGAATTTCATACCAAGATAAGTCAAAATCTGTCTTCCATCCACGTGAATCATATGTTTCTGTACCTCTGAATGCTACTACAATTAGATCTGAGTCAGACGATTTGTCACAGAACATGATGGCTTGTGTTGTTGCCATTTCTTGATATTCTGTAGACATGAGTAATGACAAAGAATAAATTAATAAACAAATCGTTAGCCCCTTTAGTGATAGATTTAATTTTTTTTTTCTTTTTTGGAAGCTGACTAAGATCAACGATAGTCATTACATTTGACATTGATACATCAAAGACGTGATAAATGTTGTTCTCTGGTTATTAATCGATAAGTCGATTTCTCTCTGTCTTGGCTTAATTTAGACAGAGTTTCCTTTCTCTAACTTATAGAGAGATAAATTATTAAAGAATAATGATTGATCAGTATTCCTTCTTTCGGGCTAACCGAGATAGGTGTTAATGTAGTCGAGGCAAGAATAAATTCTCTTTCCTTAAGACATTTTACACCCCCGTAACAGTACCAAACGTTAGGGCGAATGCCTTCGGGATACAACGACTAACCTTTCAGAATTTTAAGATGGTACTTCTATATTCTGAAAGCGGACGAACCTTTGTCAGTATTATGAGCTCTTGGACTAATGCGGATGATCTTCTAGATGCTTCGGAAATTCAAATTTCACTCGAAAATTCTTTCTTCCTTTTTTTTTTTCCAGATATTCTAGTCTAACCAGAACTTCTAGAATTACTCCCTTAATTAGATATTCTAGGCAAACCAGAACTTCTAATTGTTAGGAGAGAAGAGAAGAAGAGAAGATAATGAATTGATGAAAAATGAAGTGGGTTTGGTTGGTTTATATAAGAGTTGAATGGGTGCATAGTGTCTGTTGGGTTAAAAGATGTATCCATTCGAAAGGAGGGACTAAACAGAAAGAATAACTGAATATTGGAGTCGGTTGGACCCTGGGACGTCGGATCTGGGTGAAAATCTCGGGTGGAACGCCCACCGTCAGATCAATACCGAAATGTGCCCACAGATTTGGATGCGCGTGGTATTCGCTCAAACGACCCCTGATCTAACTTGTCCCGTTTGACGTTTCAGACCCTGACTTAACCGTTTTTTCACCCAAACTTCAAACTCGAATTTCTCATTCATCCGGAATCGGATTCGAGTAATTCTTTGCTCTAAATTTAAGAGCTCGACGAGACGAACGCAATGGCGCGTTCGGTTTCTGAGTTTGACGAGTCGGGTCGAGCCAAAATTGGCTCCGATTCCAACAATCCCCCACATGAATGAAAATTCGAGGTTTACTATATACAAACATACTATACTGACATACTGACACTAAAAGAGCTCATATGCGGAACTTCGCTGCATCGGAAGAAGGTAGTCTTTCGACTTTGAACCTTTCCTAGTGAATAACTACAAGGTCTACAAGGACGGCAGTGAACTTATCGTTTTGAACTGAGTCCTGGAAATTGTAAACCTGAATAGCTATCACACAGCTAATCCCTTACCGACTTAGGTTCTCGGTTGTGTTCATTTCGGCCCTGAACAATCCCGAATTCATGTGTGCTTTAGAGAAGTCGGCCTAGACGACCTTCCCACGGAACCGGCATCAATTCACACACATATAGGTTATCCGTAATAAGGTATCCTGCTATACCTCACGTTAGAATCAAGTTCTAAGTTTTCGGATTCATTAAAAGCTTAATGCTTAGCCTCTCAATGCAGGCAACACTGTTATCATCCTAGGAATGGGTAAGAGATAGAAATCTCTTACAGTGTTACTGTCGAGTCAGGATATGGCTTCAGTTGCCCTTTGAACCTAGATCGTGGGATCTCCAGTCTTCTAGGTAGGGTTTCACCATGCCTTTACTCATTTACTTTAGGCGTTTTTTGCCACATTCCCCTTGATGATGCAATTTCAACTCTCTTGTTCACCCTTGTTCTTTACGGATCCGCCAGGTAACTTAGGATTGAGCATAATTTTAATTTATGCATTCCTTGAGAGCAATTGCTTTACGGTGCTAGTCTATTTTATTTTGAATTCTCTAGACTTACCGTATTAGTGCCTACGCAACAACTACTCAGGTTTATTGCGTGCACTGGCTTCAATCACAAACAAATATCCTCCAGGAAGTTCACCTACTTCCTTTGCTTTCTCCAAAGCAATGTATCCATCAAGGCCTTTAGGATTACATTGTTGATCCAGCTATGCACGTCTGCCTCTGAGGATTTTGTGATATCGTAGCCCTTAGTGGTTTGTCATATCCACTGTTTTGTATCTGAGATTCGAGTGTTGTCCACATATCTTCATTTTCCTTTATGACATGTACAAACATTAATACGAGTCTGCTCAGATACCTAAGAACTATTTGTTACTCTGATAACTCTTTCTTGAATTTGTTCAAATTCAAGTATTTATGCTTATCGTGGTTTTTTGAGTGGTTATTCTACCATTCTCTGTTTAACCATGCACTTTAGATTATCAATCATGAGTAACGATTCAATCTGGAAAAGCATCGAATCATATCTTCTAAAACACTTTCTTATTCCTAACTAGTATTGTCTGTTCTTTTGAACAGATGATTCACGGTTGAATCTCGTTACTTAGTTTAGGATTAGGAAGAGAAGTTCTTTCCATTTGTATTTTTCCAGATTTGTTGAGTGAATTAGACATTCACGTCATCACTTATATTCACAAACTTGATTTCTCACTTTTGTCACAACTTAGTGAATATAACCGTAGTTCTTAGCTCAATGAAACCTTATTGACCAAACATTCTTATTGGTTAAATCTGGTTTCCGAGGTACTCTATAATTTCCCTCTTTTCACGACGTTGTATCTTAAGGAGAATATAGAGACTTTTATGCCATTTATAATTGGCATTTTGGTTCCTTTCGGTTCCCCCCACATTTCAAGAGTATTTTCTCTTATTCGTCAACTTGGGTGGAATTTTATAGTATTCCATATAGGGTACTGTTCAGATATGTAACAATATCTGCCCCCACAGTTCTAGGGTAACCATTGGATTCTCCTTTTTGACAAAACTATTTTCGTACACAATTTCTTTAGTGTAGTGTGTTTAGTTTTGTCCTATAACATGATGATTTATGACCATTAGAACCTTGAGATATAATACAAGGTGAGTTTCTCGTTTAACTCTTTCTTAAGTTATATGTCTTAATCATATATACTCCCTCGATAGATTTAAACTATCGCATGATCATCAAGGTTATCATTCCCTATTTTGTCCTTTATCGTCTCTAGATTTCGTTCATACTCTTGAATCGAAAATCTTACCAAGACCCTTGAATTGATTATTCGAGTCACGTCTAGACCGAATGATGTAATATTCAATTTTACGTCTTATCAACCTTAATTCTCTTGTCTATCCAAGAAGATTAGGTTGCCATGAGGATTTATTCTGTAATGATACAGAACTAGGGACCTCCTTACAAAGACTTAAGGATTTATTTATAATAACTCCTGATTTCGAGATCTTTCAGCCAAGGTCCTTCCGTTTAACACATCTGAGGATTCCTTTTAATTCTTAGACTGGCCTAAGGCCCTTCTAGAGAATTATTTACCGCCTGAATATGTTATATGAAATAACTTACTTTCTCGAAGACAAGTTTAATTTCAGAATTTTGCATTCTTCGTCAACTTTGTATTCGCGAATGTTTCACGGAATTTTCATTATCTCAGACCGATGATTTCTTTCGAACAGTTCATCGTCTCGTAGCTATTTGTATAATGAGAACCTTCTGTCATCGACCTTGTCTAACCGTTTGGGTTTTGACATTTGTCTTGACACACTTCTCCGATTACTTATGTGGTTGTCTTCTTCGATTCGTCATCGAATTGAACCTTTAGGATCATGTATTCATCATTGATCGCTCTCTGTATTCTCGATATACGGTTTCACACCCAGTATTTATGTCGATACTTGGTGGTCAATGTTTCGCTTAGTTTTCCGATGTCTCTGTTATCAAGAAGATATTTTAAGAGTCATCAACTAAGTCAACATTTATGGTCACCATTGGTTGAACCTTATTTCTGTTCATGGCTAGTAATAGATTTTAGTGGAATACTTCACAAAATCTATCGAGGTTAGATTGATCATCGATTTCAATCTCCACTGATCGAGTTTTATCCCTTCTAATGTTCTGTGCTTTATACCAAAAGAGTCGCCGTTTGATGAACTATGCCATTCTTGGCGTATATCTCGGCGAAAGGAGATTCATACTCTCCATCTCAGTCGTTTCTTAAAGCCTCAATCTTTTTACAAAGTTGAGTTTCTACTTTGATTTTATAAAGCTCGAACTTTTCGACTGCTTCATCCTTACACTTTAGTAGAAACAAGTGGAGTCATTGATGAATTACCTTTTTCCACCTTATGTTTGAACCGTTCTTAGGTTATAGGGTTCATTGTGAATTAAGTCTAAAGACTTTGAACAACGTTTTAGTCATTTTGACTATGCACATGTTTGACATGTACGTCTTGAGTAAATTTCGAGTTTCGGAATTTAACTCCAAGCTCATTAATTTCTTTAATGACTTATTATTCACATGTCCTAATCTTTCGTGACAAATATTGGAGGACTCAATAATATACGCATAATTATTAATTTTATTAATAATAGGTGCCTTCGGCATTACATGGGTAACATTTATTTGAAATAACCCCCCACATAAGTGGCCCTTTCCAATATACATCATTTTCTTCAATATGATAACGATATCTGACAGAAAGATTAGTCTGAACCCGTTCTCACTTAAAAGGGAACCAGAAATCAAGTTCTTTTGATTTTCTGGAGCATGGAGTACATCGGTCAAAGTCACCTCTATTTCGGAAGTGAATTTTAACACGATCTTTCCCCTTCCTTTGACTTTGGTGGTCGAGCCGTTTTCCTTGAATAAGGTCTCTCCTTCGGCTACCTCTGTATAGGAAGAGAATAGGCTTTTGTCACTACAAACGTGATGATTTGTCTTAGAATCGACCCACCATCTTTGGTTGTTAACCAGGTTATCTTCATGTGCCTCTGCACAGAGGTTCATCTTATGAAGTATATCAAACGCCTTTTCGAATTCAGTAATCATTAGACGGTGATTCCGATTTTCGGTGTCTTTTGCTAATGAAGCTTGGTTATCGGCTTTTTCCCCTTGACTGTCATATGTGGAGCGACAATCTTTGGCTAGGTGGCCTCGCTTTCTACATTTGTAGCATTCGACAGGCCTTTGCCTTTTCCTCGACTTGCCTCTGTTTTGAGATGGATGCTTCTGCTTCAGAGCGAAGTCAGTTCCTTTGAACATCTCTGGGTTTTCCACGCATGTGGTGTTAGGCTGAAGAACCCGTAGGGTTGTTCTTGTTCTTGCCATTTTTTCTGAAACACACAGAAAATAACCCAGATCAAAATCTTATAACCAGAGAAATAATTGTTATATAAGATGTCTTAAGATTGTTGTTCTCTGGTTATTAATCGATAAGTCGATTTCTCTCTGTCTTGGCTTAATTTAGACAGAGTTTCCTTTCTCTAACTTATAGAGAGATAAACTATTAAAGAATAATGATTGATCAGTATTCCTTCTTTCGGGCTAACCGAGATAGGTGTTAATGTAGTCGAGGCAAGAATAAATTCTCTTTCCTTAAGACATTTTACACCCCCGTAACAGTACCAAACGTTAGGGTGAATGCCTTCGGGATACAACGACTAACCTTTCAGAATTTTAAGATGGTACTTCTATATTCTGAAAGCGGACGAACCTTTGTCAGTATTATGAGCTCTTGGACTAATGCGGATGATCTTCTAGATGCTTCGGAAATTCAAATTTCACTCGAAAATTCTTTCTTCCTTTTTTTTTTTTTCCAGATATTCTAGTCTAACCAGAACTTCTAGAATTACTCCCTTAATTAGATATTCTAGGCAAACCAGAACTTCTAATTGTTAGGAGAGAAGAGAAGAAGAGAAGATAATGAATTGATGAAAAATGAAGTGGGTTTGGTTGGTTTATATAAGAGTTGAATGGGTGCATAGTGTCTGTTGGGTTAAAAGATGTATCCATTCGAAAGGAGGGACTAAACAGAAAGAATAACTGAATATTGGAGTCGGTTGGACCCTGGGACGTCGGATCTGGGTGAAAATCTCGGGTGGAACGCCCACCGTCAGATCAATACCGAAATGTGCCCACAGATTTGGATGCGCGTGGTATTCGCTCAAACAACCCCTGATCTAACTTGTCCCGTTTGACGTTTCAGACCCTGACTTAACCGTTTTTTCACCCAAACTTCAAACTCGAATTTCTCATTCATCCGGAATCGGATTCGAGTAATTCTTTGCTCTAAATTTAAGAGCTCGACGAGACGAACGCAATGGCGCGTTCGGTTTCTGAGTTTGACGAGTCGGGTCGAGCCAAAATTGGCTCCGATTCCAACAATAAACTCGATAACCGCTCATTCAAACTCTAACAAGACCGGGCCTGTAGCCCACGAAACTATGGCCTATAGCCCAATAACGTTATTTATACCCTAATAATCCCAATTCCATAACCAAAGATTCCACCTTCTCTGAGGTTCGAACCTGAAACTCCAGGGCTTTCTGGAGTTATGCCAACACCTTGAAACTACTTGGGCTGCCGAATGTTGACTTAATTTAATTTTGTTAGAATTTAGGAAAGTAATTAAATTGACCAAACTTCACATTATTATGTATAGAAAAAATAATATCCTTGTCTCCATTATCTCATATATATATTTTTGCCATTTGAAAAATATTCAAACTAATTTTATTTGAATTAAATTTAATCTAAGTTGGTGCTTAATTACCATTCCAAAAATTGTAGAACCCCAAGAATTCCATCTGCAAAAATTCATTAAACTAACATCTTAGGCATATAATATATAATAAGTTGATTAAATCGCTAATTAATTAACACCCAAAATTACCTAATTAATATACTAATTAAGTAATTAATTACCTTCCAATTATCGGTAATTACTGATTTTACAAATGCTTCATTTTCATAAGATGTTTTAGCAGCCATGATAGAAAGTGCCGGATTATATTTGCTATCATTGTGTTTTATGGTATGGTCTAATTCGATTCTTCTGTCCAAATATCCAAGCGCTCGATGCAAATTTTGCTGATGTTTTGTCTGGAATTATTAATTTTCCTGCAGTTTAAACAGTCTCGAACAGTAACTGTCAGAGATCATTATCCTTTACTAATTTTCGAAGTAGTTCGATTAATACTAACCTTTGAGAATATTGGTAAGAATTCCGGATAAACCCTGATTTTCAGACAAAAGGTTTAACCACATTTCTTGGGTTGAACCATACCAAGCCAAGGGTGTTTCTATAGAACTAAGAAATTTTAATAAAACATAGATGCAAAGATAATTTTTCGACCTTTAAATTCAGTTTCTTGTTTTCCTTCTGGACAATCAATAAATTTGCTTTCTGATATATCATTTGAAACCAAGAGCTTAAAAAGGTCTAACAAACCACCTTCATGTGGTCTTAAAAGTACATAATCTTCACAAAATTCTTCATGAGCCATGGCCTTAGTTGCCCTAAAGAAACAAAGAAAGGAAAGCTAATTAGATAGATATATAAGTATATAACTAGATAGATAGAGAGAAAGAGGTTTTTCTTCACATGACATGTGAAGAGATTCAATGTAGTTTATGTAGATGAAGCACCAACCCAATTAAGAATCATTCGTGAGGTCTTTTAGTAGTTGTTGATGGCTTTACCTTTCAACTCCAAATAAGAATAAGTCCTGTTGGGCTGGGAATTTAGGCCGGAAACCGGAGTCTGCCAGCGGACACCCACATCCGCAACGGAGCAGGCGCCTGGTGATCGAGTCAGGCAAGGCCCGTCCAATAAAAGACTAGTGGGCGGTCACGGACTAGAGAGGGTACCCGGAGGTCTCTCCGTGCCCGTCTACTTAGGGGAGTGCCACTCCGTCCATCCAGAAACCTGTCCATATAGCACCGGTCGGTGGCCCTGTGCCAAAGAGAACAAAGCGTCGCTTCGGGCCACCGACTTTTAGGGGCCACCAAGACATTAATTTCTTTAAATATATATAAGAAGCACAATTCTCTAAGAAAACTGGAAGGACCCCATTTAACAAATGTTAAGTAAAAGGACCACCAAATTTGATGATCTTTAAATGAATGGTGAGCCTAACAGTTTGTTTGACTTATGAAACAAAAATGCTTTTTAAATATCCAAATCATGAAATCCCAATATCTTTTCTTCAAGCCAAAATGTCAAACCGGGCTGTTTATTCAATTTTTAGAAACAATTCTAGAAACAAAGTCTTTTGTTTTTTTATTGTAAGTCGTTCAATTTCAGAAGTACAAAGAAATATTTTGTTTTCTGTTTGAGTTAAAAAAGTTAAACTCCCAAGATGATGGTGATTTGAGAGATTCATGTGTTCGCCTCGAAATATTTTTCAAGTATAATGAGTCATATGACATAGACGGACTAGACTTATTTTCTGAACTGAAAGTGTTGAAGCGTCTTTTACCAAATGAGATCAAAAGACCAATTGAAGTGCTAGATTTTTTGAAGGATATAAAAGGTTGTTACCCGAACACATAGGTTTCTTATAGAATTATGTTAACGATACCAGTTACTGTTACCTCTGCAGAAAGAAGTTTTTCTAAGTTGAAGTTGATTAAATCTTATATTCGATCTACAATGACGCAAGAAAGATTAAACGAGTTAGCTATATTATCTATTGAGAAGGATATGGCTGACAGTCTTAATTATTGAACGATTATTAGTGACTTTACATCGAAAAATTTAAGAAGAATAAAATTTCAGTGATTGTAATTATCAAAAAAACTATTTTGTTATATAAATATGATGAAAATATTTTGCAGTATTTACGATTTTCATGTAATACATTTATACGTTTTACAATTTGATAGAAGGGGCCACATTTTCAGACCTCGCTTTGGGCCACTGAAAAATCAGGGCGGTCCGTTTTACCCGCCCCTTGTACTAAAGATTATTGACCCTTAAATTGCTTAGGGTTATATTAGAACCCTTAGATTTTTAAAGGACTTAATACTTTGATGATTCCCAAATTCCTAACTCTTGAGGCAAGCGGTTGAAAGTTTCTATCCTAAATCCTTAATCTTTAGTCTTCAACTGTTCTTCGTGATTTCATCCTGCCAGATCAACCCTCTTTAACCTTCCGACTTCCAGCTTCAATCTTATTCAACCTTCAAGAATTCAACCATTCTGTTCGATTCGTTTCGGTATTATCTTCTTCAGTATTCAAGGTTCAACGCTAAGAGTCTACGACTACCTTGTAAATTTTTTATGTCAATTTTACTCGGTATTATAGATGAAAGTTTTGTTTTGTATTAAGTTGTGTTCTTCTAACTGTAATTTTCTAAATTTGTTATTTCAGTAAAGTTTAAATTTTCGCATCTGTTTGGTTCTGTTAATATTATTTACCCGACGCCCGACTGACCGTTGTCCGACAAATCCGGATAGCATAACCGGACACGGACGAACAATTTAAGGGGAAAATTCCGTATAGTCCGTCCTTTTAGTCCACCAGTCCGAGCAGTCACAGTGGAGTTTCGTCTCTTCCATCTAGAGTGGGAGCAAGACTGTCCATCGGGACCCATTCCCACCCCTATGTCCATGATACCATCAGGGTCGGCCCTAGTTTTTGGAAGGCCTAAAGCGAAGGTAGAAAAAAGGGCAATTTCTATACAAATAAAAATTACAGGAAATTAGGCCGAAGACCAAAATATTAAGTTTTTGTAAGTTAAAAAGACAAGTTACATTGTGTTTGGTTAAAAATCCAACAATTTTTTTTTGTTTGGTTGGAACTCAAATATTTATGTTTTAGGAAAATACATAGGGAGGTGAAGATAATAAAAAAAATTAATAATATTTTTCCAACAAAACAAAAGACTTATAAGGATTTTGACCAAATGTCGTATAGTTATTTGTAATGAAAATACTATCAGAAAACTTCATATAAGAAAAATGACATTTCGACTAATAACGAATCTACATATTTGAAGGAAACATGTTTTTTAAACTGTACCAATAGAAGAAAAAAATGTAATTAACGAACTTTGTGTAACAATGATAATAATAATTTTGATTTATTTGTTACATGAAAGAAAACAACATTTAGAGAGTTCGGATATATTTTACGAAAAGTGAGAAAAATTAGATTATAATTTTTAAAGTCTCAAGGTTAAAAATGTGTTGAAATAAAAAATTATAAAAGAGCAAAAAAAAAATAAATCTATAATAAGCAAGAAAGAGTACCTTATTGAAAAAAAATTAGGGAGAACACATAGTTAAAGGAAATCTGTGCGGGTGAGAGAGAAAGATAAGGAAAGTTCAGATTTTAGTTAGAGAATAAGTTGGAGAATGATTTCAACCTAATTAGGATATAACTTAGAACATGGTAAGTTTGGCTTTTTAATTACCTAATGAAGTACTAGGTCAGGAAACTTCATGCTTTGGTTTCAATTACAAGCAACTAGGGGTCTTGTCGTCATTTATTGCCCATTAAAAGAGATGCTTATATGATTATATGAAATTTTGGGCCCTTCTCTAGCTCGGAGCCCAAAGTAGCTACTTTGGGCCCGGGCCGCCCCTGGATACCATGTGAAGAAAAAATCCATGATACCCATTGGGTGGGTTGGTTGCTTTTCACTATCCAAACTCCTAATAGTTATTTTAATTAATACATTTAGTTAAATCTATTAAGACTTTTGTACCTAAACGATCAATTAGCGAAAAATCTGTCTTTGCAACTGAAATTGCAAAAAGTATAACGTTTAAAACATGGATTGCAGCCAATACTTGGTTGCCCAAGTGGTTGATAGTGTTGACATAAACTCCAGAACCTAGAGGTCCCAGATTCGATTCTTATAAGAAGTAACGTATGAAAAACTGAAGAAGGTTATAGAAAGTTGGTTGTGTAAAAAAAAAACCCATAAACTCTCAAATAGAGATACAACTAAATTTTATTAATTGAACTAAATGACTATAGACTGTAGAGGAACTTTTTATTTAATTTTAAGGTTTTCTAATCCTAAACAACTCCTATTTAAAAGAATGGTAACGAATTTGCAGAGTTTCGAGAAAAATAAAAAGCTTTAGAAGTAGAAGTAATAACAACATTTCTGGTAAGAACGTTCAAACAATGGATTTGGCCTTAAAAGTGAATAATCCCACTACAAATTTATGGTTTTGATTAGAAAGCCTTTTTACATTAACAATCTGATCTGAATTTTAGGCGCCTTCCTTATCAACAACTTTACAACTTTAGTTCAACACTTTTAGTCTTTTACCTTCTTTCTTCTATTTTTAGTTGTATCAATTACTTCTATAAATTATCAACTAAAACTACTACATCATCACATGAGTTAGCAAAGTATAAAGAATACTCAAATTTCTCGTGCAATGTCTTGTAGTAATGACATGCTTATATGTAGTGTCCCTGCCATCTAATATATAAAAACAGATCAGTCGATTATTTTGGATAAGTCTGACCGTCCATTTTTGTTAAGAGTTTGATAGAGATCAAATCCGACGACTGGTACAAATCACTCTTTATGAATATTAAAAAACAAATCAGTCGGTTATTTTGGATAAGTCTGACCGTCCATTTTTGTTGAGAGTTTGATAGAGATCAAATCCGACGACTGGTTCAAATCACTCTTTATTTAAATAAACTCAAAAGGGAAGGGTAATGTGTCATTAATTATCTAATATACAAAAACAAGTCAGTCGGTTATTTTGGATAAGTCTGACCGTCCATTTTTATTGAGAGTTTGATAGAGATCGAATCCGACGACTAGTACAAATCACTCTTTATGTAAATAAACTCAAAAGGGAAGGGTAATGTGTCATTAATTATTATTTTTTAAATACGGTTAGGATATCCCTAAAATAACTACTGCCCCACTTTCTTCTCTTTATACTTTTCTCTTACGATTCCTCCAACAAATCTTCCCACCAAATTAGTCTGTTGTTGAAATCTTTCCACTAAATACTTTTAGTAGGAAGAATTTTCTCTTCTCTGAAATCGTTGAAGTTTTAATTTGTATGAAGAATTTTAGAATGTTACGATCTTAGCCAAGAGGGATCTGTCGCATCCGTAGTACGCGGCGGAAACCTAGTCATTATAAAAAACTCCTCGCCGTATAAACTCTCACAAATTAGTTAATTTTGGCGCCTTACCAATTGCTCTTGCAGACCTTCCTCGTCTAGTTGTACAAGAATATTTCTAAACATATTGTTAAGAATGCACGGTAAACATGTTCCAACATAAAAACAAGTGCTCCGGACCAAAATTCACTTCATGGGAGGAGGAAGATGTTGTTCTTCCGGTTATGATTTGAGTTCACTTTATCTCTGTCTTGTCTTGATTAAGACAGAGTCTGGGTTGAAGTAATGAATTTTCTTTCTCTAAGTTATAGAGAGAGAAACGATAAGCGAATGCCGACTTTGTCAGTAATCTTTTCTTTCGGATTAACCGAGATAGACAAAAGATAATAGAGTCGAAGCAAGAATAAATTCTCTTTCCTTAAGACATTTTACACCTCCATAACAATACCAATCGTTAGGGTGTATGTCTTCGGGATACAACAACTATCCTTTCAGAATTTAAGATGGTACTTCTATATTCTGAAAGCGGGCGAACCTTCGTAAATAATATGAGCTCTTAGACTGAAGCGAACAAATTTTCTAGACAGCCGAATACTTCTCTCTTCGGAATTCCAGACACACTAGAATATTTCTAAAATCAGAAATATATTCCAGACACACCAGAACATTGATTTCAGGAGAGAAGAGAAGAAGAAAATAGACGGAATTCACTCGGAGGCTTCTTTCTTCAGAATTTTAGATATATTAGAATATTTCTAAAATCAGTTCCAGACACACCAGAATACTGATTTTAGAAGGGAAGAGAGAAGAGAATGAATTGGATCAAGAATGGAATGATGGGTTGTTTATATAGCTAGGCCTCGAATAGGTTCATGTGTCTTTTGGGGTTAAGGGACACAACTGTTCAGAAGTAGGGACTAAACTTGAAGTCTGGATCAAGTTTAGAGTCGGTTGAAATCTGGGACGTTAGATTAGGCTCAATTACTCGGGTGGAACACCCACGGTTGGATGGAGCAAGATGCAACCCGAATTCGTCCCAACAGATCAAGAAAGTGACCGTTAGATGAAGATCTGTTGAAATCCCAAAGATGGCCCGACACGGAGAAGACGCGCACCGTTGGATCTCGCTGATCCAACGAGTCTGGCTTCGTCCCAACACTGTCCCGAGGATTTCAAAGCGCAACCGTCAGATCTCGCGAAATCCCACAGAGTGAACGCGAGTCGTCCAGATCTTGACGTGCTCGCTTCTCTCACACGGCCTCCAAACTGACTTGTCCAACTTGACGCTTTAGTCCCTATTGCAACCGATCTTCGTCCAAACTTTAACTTGTATTTCTCATTTATCCGGAATCAAATTTGAGTGATTCTTGGCTCTAACTTGAAGAGCTCGACGAGACAAACGCAATGGCACATTCCGTTTCTGAGTTTGACGATTCGGGTCGAGCCAAGATCGACTCTGATTTCGACAGAAGATAGGCGAGGAAAAAGTCGAAGAAATCACTTTTTATTCAACTTGTGTTAAATGGCCCGAAAAAAGTGAATTGACTTTAGTCGGAAACAGATTGTTGGACCTCATTAGTTGGCCCATTTCTCTTTCTCTAAATGTGTCGGCCAATGCAGGCGGCCACGTCAGTTTTGACTTGAGGTCGACCTCTTTTTGGGACTACTTTATTTTTCTTTGGGTTATTTCTCAAATGGCCTTACTTTATGGCCCACTTCCCGCGTAGCCCCCTACTTTATCGAAAATATCCAGATGACCCCTTTTTTCCGTTACTCTTCCATTTCATCACCTCTCCCAGCCACGTCATCCCTCTCGCCACCTCAATCTTCTCCGATAAGGTCGCCGAGCGACTAAAATTTCTGGCGACCTTCATACTTAAATTTTTTTTCCTTCTCTCTCTTCTTCTTCCTCTCTCTACTCCTCTCCTCTTATCACTCCCTCTCTATATTCTGGCTGGCGAAGGGGGGAGCCCTTCGCCGGCCGTCGGTCTGGGAAACCAGACCGACGAAGGTTTGGTTTTCCCAGACTGACGAGATCTGGAAAAACCCAGACCTTTGGAGATCTGGGAAAACAAATGGGTATTAAAGACATTTTATTGATTCACGAAAGTAATCGTGGTTAGTCATTTAACTCACCATGTTGACACTGGGACATTCACATCTAAGTGAATCTAGATATGATGGTAAGAAAGGAGAGTTGATCTAAACAAAATACTATTCACACCCAATATTACAACAATTATACATCAAGTTCCGTTTTCTATGGAAACAATTTTTCCATAACAATGTAAAGAATATAGTGAAACGAACAAAGAAAATGCAGAAAAACAAGAGAACACCTCCAAAAAGTTTTCAGCATAAATTGATGCAAGCGAGATTAGGAGATAATGTTCCAATCACTTCCACCACTATATGAAAGCGTTACGAAATAATATAACACCCACAATACATAATATATAAGCAATCATGAACATTCGAAGTCGATGGTAAAAGGCTACTTGATTTAATCAAACTTGAGGAGACTACTTTGACCTTGATCATGAGAAGTTGACGAGTCTTGACGAGATAGTTCCATTAACGAAGGTCCTAATCGAATAGAATTAACATAATCTTGAGGAGTATGTGCTGGTATCCCAGGTATGAAAAGCCCAATAACTCTACAATTTCTCAAGAACCAACCTTCTCTATAATTATGCCCATGTTTTCTCTCTATGGTGAAGCTCCGACCCAACTCCATCATTGCATTTCCAATCTTTGGTAGCCACCACTGTATAGAGAAGTAATTCTTGTTTGGTTCCTCTTTCATAATCTGTTTCACATTAACCAAATTGTTTTTTAAACATATTTATTTAGAAACGGTAAGATTTGAGCTCTTGTCTGAGTTGTCTCTCTAGTGGAAAGACATACATTTTACAAATTTGGGTTCGTGGACTAAACCTAGCTTAGGGTAGGGTTGACGTAAGGGCCGAAATACTCCATGCTCGGTCCGTTTATGATACTGTTTGTTACACTATGCCTAGGCCACACTCCGTCCTATGTGTGGCAAGCCATGCATAATCAAACACTACGGATGTGCGGTTGGATGGGGTACTTCCTATTTCTTCAGACAAACCCTAGGCTCAGCCCATATTATCAATTTTCTACCACGTTCGCAAATTGATTTTTTTTTTGTTTTAAAAAAAAAAATATATTTTCATCAATTAGACTATGTTCATACAAAAATAAAAATAAAAGTAAAAAAATAGTAGTTCTTTTGTTTCCTTAAGTAACTGTAAATTGAAAAATTCATTAACATTATTAACAAGTGCCCTAGAAATTGAGTTATGAATATATGTACCTTTGCTTGGTAGAATCTGTCATAGTAAATGCAGGTTCCAAAGTGCTTAAACATAAGAGTTGTATCATCATAAGGCAACCTTGGCACAATGTCATTGCCATAAACAAATCTCAAGAACTTCACATTGTGAACTCTCAACTTCTCTGTTATGAACTCTCCAAGCTTCTCATCTCCAACCCTAGGCTGCCCAAATGTATACACTCCTTCTAACCTATCCAACATCTCCCCCTCTTCGTGGTACGCAAGTACCACCGGAAATAATGCCGCTAACGCCGCCCCCAAACTGTGTCCGGTCACTATGAATCTTGCTTTACTATTTTCTTTAAAAATTTCTCTTAATCTTTCTCTAATACTATAGTAAGCAACTCCTTGAGGAGAGGTCTTTTGTTGTTCAACCTCTTTAGGCCATCCTATAACCTTTTGTAACCCTAATGCTTTCATAAACCCACCATGTACTTTTCCTATATCCGGAATTTCATACCAAGATAAATCAAAATCGGTGTTCCATGCATCTGAATCATATGTTTCTGTACCTCTGAATGCTACTACAATTAGATCTGAGTCAGACGTTTTGTCAGTGAACATGATGGCTTGTGTTGATGCCATTTCTTGATACTCTGTAAACATGACGTAGAATAAATTAATAAACAAATTTTTAGCCCGTTTAGTGGTAGAGTCTACTCCCTAATTTAATTTTTGTTAGAATTTAATTACTAATCACATGTTCGGGATTCAAATCTTTGGAAAAATGAATAAATTTTCATGGATCACTCATAGTTGTCATTAAAATTAAAATATTTGATTGACAACTACGACTGGCCCTACAAAACATGTTGTTATGGTAATGGTACGTAATGTTATTCAATATAAATGTGTATTATTGAGATAAGAACGTCAAAACCTATCTTATTATAAAGTAATTAAATTGACCAACTTCGCATTATGATGTATAGAAGAAAAAGATATCCTTGTCTCTATTATCTCATAAATATAATTTTGCCGTCTGAAAAATATTCAAATTAGTTTTGTTTGCATTGATTTAATCTAAGTTGGTGCTTACCATTCCAAAAATTGTAGAACCCCAAGAATTCCATCTGCAAAAATCATAAAATAAACATCTTAAGTATATAATATGTTATAAATCGAGTAAATCGTTAATTAATTAATATCCAATATAATCTGATTAATATACTATTAAGTTATTAATTACCTTCCAATTATCTGTAATTACTGATTTTACAAATGCTTCATTTTCATAAGATATTTTAGCAGCCATGATTGAAAGTTGCGCATTATATTTGCTATCACTTATGGTATGGTCTAATTCGATTCGTCTGTCCAAATATCCAAGTGTTGATGCAAATTTTGCTGATGTTTTATCCGGAATCATTAATTTGCCTATACAAAAAAATTAAATAAACATTAGTTAATCCATAGTTGTTAATTGTGAACTAGTTAGTTTAGCTGGATTAATACAAACCTTTGAGGACATTGATAAGAATTCCAGATAAACCCTGATTTTGAGACAAAAAGTTTAAACACATTTCTTGGGTTGAGCCATACCAAGCCAAAGGTGTTTTTATAGAAGTAAGAAGTTTTTGAACAACAATAGATGCAAAGATAATTCTTCGACGCTTAAATTCAGTTTCTTGTTTTCCTTCTGGACAATCAATAAATTTGCTTTCTGATATGTCATTTGAAACCAAGAACTTAAAAAGATCTTTCAAACCACCTTCATCTGGTTTTAAAAGTACATAATCTTCACAAAAGTCTTCATGAGCCATGGCCTTAGTTTCCCTAAAGAGACAAAGAAAGGAAAGCTAATTCTTGATAGATAGAGAGATAGAGAGAGACAGGTTTTTCTTCACATAACATATGAAGAGAATGAATTTGGTTTATATAGATGAAGCACCTACCCAATTAAGATTCATTCATGTGGTCTTTTACTATTTTAGTATAGTTGTTGATGGCTTTACCTTTCAACTCTAATCAAGAATAAGTCATATGATACCAAGTGAAGAAAAAAAGTCCATGATACCAAGTGGGTGGGTTGGTTGCTTTTCACTATCCAAACTCCTAATAATGCAATTTTATATACCTTCATTATAATTTATTAAGACTTTTGTCCCTAAATCAATTATCAAATTTATCTATATCTTTCCAATCAAAATTGCAAAAAATATAATGTTTAGAACGTGGAATGCAAGATTGTTGTTAAGATTCTGCAAACATGACGCAACGAAAAACTCAAGAAAGGTTATAGAACGTTGGTTATGTTCGAAAACCTAATAAACTTTCAAAGAAAGAAATTGTCAAATTTTATCAATAGAACTGAATGACTATAAATCGTAGAGGAACCCTTTTATTTAGTTCTAAAGTGTCCTAATCTTAAACCGCTTCTAATTGAAAAAACTTCTAAAGAAGTAAAATTACACATTCTCGGAAAACAACAAACTATAAAAATAGAAATAATTACAATTTTTTTTGTTTTGAAGGTCTGAACGATGGAATTGGCCTTAAAACTGAAAAAGCCATTACAAATTCATGGATTTTGATATGGACGCGGTTTTACATTAACAGTCAGACTTCAGAGTTTGGCGTAGTTTCCACATCGATAACTTTAGTTTCAACACTTTTACCCACTTCCTTTTATTTTTGGCAACATCAATTACTTCCCTTAATTTATTTTTTTGAATTGTTCAGCGTGTGCCTAGAACCCTGACTTCTAAGGTGGAAGATTATACCTCTTACCACTCCAATCAAGGGTTGTTGGCACTTGACACTTTCCTTACTCTCCACCAATACTTGAATCAAAAAAGGACTTGAATTAGAAAAGCATAGAGAACCTCCCAATTTCTCCAACCATGACCTAGCAATGACATACTTATATTTCAACAAAAAAAAAAAGCAATGACATACTTATAATTAGTGTCTCATGAATTATTATATAAGTTGGGGTTTTTTTTAAAGGAAGTACTGGTAGAAGGTCCAAAATATGAACCCTAATAGCACAATAAGTCCACTATTAATACGAAATATGTTAAAATCCAAAAATTATAAATTTTGAAATGTACCAAACAAATCATTTTGCTTATGCCATTTTTTGGGATTCATCAAAAGAATTATTTTTTGCATGACATCGTTACCTTGTTGCATTAAACAAAAACCAAATTGTTGTGTACAAAACAAACCTATTCCTACACATATTTATACATTCACTAAACAATCAACACATTACTGATACATTTGTGTATTTATACGAGACAAAAATAAATATTAAAAAAAGATAGACTTTTTACTTATTTTATATTAAGTTTGGATCCTAAATCCAATTTATTTTTTATTTTGAACTTTTTACCCATGGACCCTTTTTAAAATTCGTTTACCTTTAACACTTGATTGGCGAAATGGCTTAAAACATAAACTCCAAAAAAATTCTGGAGGTCCCGAATTCGATCCCTAGAGGAGGTGGAATTCTTGGGCAATTGAATTTGAAATTATTATATCAACGACATTGTAATGACTATTGTTCATTGTATTCCATTTCCAAAAAAAAAAAAAAAATTTGATTACCTGTATAAAGTCTTGCAATCTAATAATTTTTCAAGCTCCCAACAAAAAAAAAAAATAATTTTCAAACCTTGCCTCTTGCTCTTGCAGACCTACCTGGTCAAGTTGCACATGTAATATTTCTAAACACATATTTAATTAAAGGGAGTTTGTCTAAAAATGATTATAACTAGTTAATCAATTCCACGTGGGTTTCTTCTTAACAAAAATAATGAAACGAACACAAACAAGGTCAACTAAATCAAGGTCAACAAAAACAAAGTTTGATAGACTTAATATACTTTTTTATTGGGTATATTGTATGTATTTATTAACGATAAACACGAGGTAATAAAGAATAAAAAACAAGCCCATTATTATGCAGGACAAAAGAAGTAACCTGGAATCTACACAAAAGGTAAATTAAAATAAAAGCGTGAAAGGTGGGCAATATTATTTCAGAATTTTTGTTGGGCTAGTAAGCTTATTTGGAACGAGGTGGATTGACTTAGAACGACTAGGTTAAAGTACTAGTTTTATGTATCAGCATATCACTAAGTATACGTCTGTGGTCTGCCCCAACACGGGTAAGTCATCCTCTAAAACGATATTTTAGACCTTACTAACCGCAAGTTTATAAACGTACCTTTAGTCAAACAACGAATATTCCACTTTAAAAGAAGCACTTAGGACTAAAGGTAACTTCGTGGGAAGAGGAAGATACGTGCAAGAGGAAAAGTAGAAGAAATCATTTCTGATTTAAACTGTGTTAAATGACCGAAAAAAAATGAATTGACTACAAGCCGAAACAGCAAAGCTCATTGATATTGGTCGGCCCGTTTCTCTCTCTAATTGCCCTACCACATCAGTTTGACAGTTTCGACCTGTGGTCAGCCTTTTTTTCCAGACTAGGTAGCAGTCATTTGCTTTTGATTTTGTGTTTAAAAAAAGTTGGTCTCATCGAAACCCTTTGTTTTGATCAAAGTCCACATTTGTTGAAAGAGAGTGGGTTCAGTAGCATTTCAGATATATAAAGGTCCTCAATACAAATAATTTTGTTCTCACTTGGCAAATGTTGGAGTTAGAAAATCATGTATGAGAAACTCTATAGGCACCTTCATATGCCTTCTGTTGTAGAAGACTAGATTTTGTAATTTGTTGATTTGGGGGAGCATGGATCTAGTGATCTAGTCTAATGAATTGGTAAGCCACCTCATTTGGGTGTCCTATTGGCAAAAGACTAAGGTAAGAGTGCCTTTTACTTGAAGCCCAAGGCGGTTGAAGGTGCCTATAGTTAAATGGGAGGCATCTATGGAACTATATCCCTTTTATATATAGCTTGTAAAAATAGGGTTTTTGGGTGGATTAGCATTCTCGAGAGCGGGATTTTGTGAACAGAAATTTCAAAAGCGCCTTCAGAAGTTGGTAAAACGTTTCTTTTCTTCACATTCTTTCTCTTAACTTAGCCTTAAGGATGTGCCTTTAACATTTACTGGGGACACTTTTAACGCTTCTCTGTTTACGAAAATCCCACAAAAATGGAAAATTATATACACTTACCATTCTTACCTGCCACACACATATCTTCTTCGAGTTGAACCAAATATACCTTAGATTTGAGTGTATAGAACCAAAATGGTGAGTGCATTTAAAACTATCCCACCAAAATAGTTTTTTTTTTTGTTGAAAGCACAAAAATAGTTAGCTGATCTCCTGGCAGTTTCACAGGCATCCCCCTTTGGATCTTTTCTTGATCCTTACTCGGCCGGAGCTAGCACGGATAACTACATTTAGAATTAAGTCGAACTAAACCTCAAATTCTTTCAATATGGCTCATTTAACACCTCTATGTGAGTCCCTCATTCGTAAAAAGATAGAAAATGTTTATCTTGAGAAATATGGTGTTCTAAAGCTATATTGGCAAAGGACAAAAGCAGAAACAATTTTGGCCAAAGAGATGGGACTTCTTCATGTTTGTACACAAATGTGTACACTAGTTCAAAAAAAAAAAAAAAAAAACTCACACATGTGTACACAATATTGGAAGTGGTTTAATAGGGTCCATCCGTAAACAGTCCAAATTAGTAAAAAAGAAATTGCGTTTAAGGTCCAAACCTAATATAAAACAGGTAAAAAATCCAATCTTTTTGAATAAATTGGGGTTAAACTCGAAACTTAATATAAAGTAGGTAAAAAGTCCAAATATGGACCCTAGTAGCACAACAATTCCACGATTGGTACATTTCGAAATTTGTAAATTGTTTGGACTTTTGACCTATTTTGTGTTAATAGTGGATTTATTGTGCTATTAGGGTCTATATTTTGGACCTTCTACCAATACAAGGAGAGTAACCTAACACTTGTAACCAACAGGGTTCCGGCTGACTATCGAAGATGGTGCGAGGGAAAACAAAAATAATTTTTGGAAAACAAGAATATTTAGACAGAAAAATCTAGAAGCCCCCATTTTTTTCCTCTAGTTTTCTTCTTCATATCCTCGCACTACCACCACCACACCATTCGCCAGTAAACTAGTGGTAATCGACCACTACAACCTCTCTCTCTCTCGCCATCGTCGGCAAGAATCCTAGCAAAGTGGAACTTTCATCTTCATGAAGAGTTTCCGGATCTGGAAACCCTTCATCTTCACAAAGGTTCACCTTCATCAGTGTTTCTGCCAGCAAAGGGGACTAGAGAGAGGAAGAGAAGGAAAGAGAATCAGAGGTGGTGGTGGTTTCGGCCAGTGGTGGTGGTCTCGGTCTGTGATGGTGGTGGGAGAAAAGGACGAAGAAGAAGACGAAAAAGGTCGCCGACAATGGAAGTTTGCCGGCGATTTTGTCGGAGTGAAGAGAAGAAGAAGTGTTGAGGTTTGAAGGAAACAAAAAAAAATTCCATCCAAATTTTTGTATCAAAAATTCTTTTTGTTTCTTCAAAGGAGTGACATTTATGATACGGTGAAGAAAAAGAGCTAAAAGAAATTTTTAATAAAGAAATGGTTGAAAATAATTTAACTAGAAAAAAGATAGGGGGATTGAGCGAAACATCCATTGAAATGTTGAAAATGTGAAAAAGGTTTCCTACAGATGAAAAAAGAGACGAATTAAGGTTTAGTGGGTAGGGGAGAAGGTGAATTACAAAAATAAGAATTGTTATTCCTTCTTATTTATGGATTTTTCCACCCGAAAGCCATCAATAAATTCACGAGTTTCCCTTTGTTCGTTATTGTCTCCGTACTTTCTTTCTCGCTCCACACGTAATTTGTCTTTCTCTTCACCTGTTTTAACTCCTAATCTTTTTCTTAATATCTTCTCTCTCATAAACTTTTTCTCTATCTAATCTTAACTAATGTCTTTCTCTCTTTACAAATTTGCATGTTTTTTCTCTACACACATTCTTCATCTCCCTATCTAACTACTTCTCTATCTGTGACTTTCTTTCCTTGCGTTCTCTTTTTATTTTGTTCTCTCTCCAATTCGTATTTTCTCTCCCATTTGTAATTTTCAATTTCTAGTTTTTATCTCTGAATTTTTTTTCTTTTTATATTCTTGGCAAACTTTTTAAGATTAATTTTTAAGTTTCCTTTTATGTAAGAGGAAGCCAAAAATGTATCGTGCGTCCCGAAAACTGTTTGACATTTGAATACGTAAAGGACATAATCAAATGTCTTATACATTCCTTCCAGAACACAAGTTATTTTAATGAAAATTTGTAAGACATTTTGTTATGTACATTACATAATCAAATGTTTAGTTGTGCATATGATAACGTCCTATAGGATTTTTAAATGTATACACTTTTTGGGAGAAAGTATATGACATTTTGTTATGTACTGTACATAATCAAATGTATTGTACGTATTGTTGTGTCTTATACACTTTTTAAATTTCTTACATTTTAATTATTTGAATGTATAAGACATTTTGCTATGTAGATTACATAATCAAATGTTGTACATATGATTATGAATATATACGTTTCATATTTCTTACGTTTTCTAGGAAGAAAGCGTATGACATTTTGTTATGTATAATACCTAATCAAATGTCCAGTATTGTACATATGATAACGTCCTATACACTTCCGGGGAGAAAGTATAGGATATTTTGGTAGCTACAGTATACAATCAAATTTATTGTACATATTATTATGTCTTATACACTTTTCAAATTTCTTACACTTTCTAGAGTGAAAGCATAGGTCATTTTGTTATATACAGTATATAATCAAATGCCTTATAATGCACAAATGATTACGTCTTATATAGGCTTTTCAAATTTCATACACTTTCTAGGGAGAAAGTATATGACATTGTGTTACGTAGAGTACATAATGATTATGTGACTTATGTCCTATACACTTCTCAAACTTTTACACTTTCTGGGGAGAAAGTATAGACTATTATGTTATGTAAATTACATAATCAAATGTCCTGTATTGTAAATATGATGATTTCTTACACACTTTTCAAATTTCATACACTTGCTATCATTTGTAAGCATAAAATATTTTGCTATGCACAGTATATAATCAAATGTATTGTACATATGATTAAGTCCTATACAGTTTTCATATTTTTTAAGTTTTCTGGAGATAAAACGTATGACATTTTGTTATGTAAAGTACATAATCAAATGTCATGTATTGTGTAAGACATAATCATATGTACAATATATTATACATTTGATCAAAAGTACATATGATTATGTCATATAAAATTTTCAAAATCTTACGTTTTCGAGAAGAAAGTATAATATATTTTGTTATGTACAGTACATAGTCAAATGTCCCCTACAACCGATTTGACTCTTCAAAGGTTCAAGCTATATATATATATATATATATATATATAATATATATATATATATATATATGTTTGATCATAAATTTTATATCACCTATCTGGGAGTTGAGTTTATGTCTTCTTGAAGTTGCTAATTCTGAATTTGGACACTGTGGTCTTCATCTTAAAGTTGGTTTTATCTATCTATGAACTCATTGGACTGCACATCATATTCGATATCTTGTAGTCTATTCTGTAAGAGGCGGTTTTGAAGTTGTCTATAGGCGGTTCGAAGAAACCAAATTAGGCAATTTGGTTGTAGGCTGTTTCACAAAGGCTTTCCAATTTTTGGATTCAATTTCCAATTTTGGATTCAATTGCTTTGAGTCGGTTAAGCCATGGTCGGCTTATACTCTATATAAATATAGGGGGCTTGTTTTTGAAAACAACACATCAACACAACTACTCAACAACAACTCTTCTTTAGAGAGAGCTAAAGAGAGAGAGAGAGAGAGCAAGTGAGAGAGAAATTTTTGTTCATAGTTTTGAGCGGTGTTTAATTTCTCGGTCGTCGAAGATTTAGTATAGAAGGTTAATTACTATACGGGACCATCTTAGGACGAACTTACGGGTTGTGTGAGTCGTCTTCATCTATCCTTCAATAAAGATTTCTTGTTCGCCCGAGGACGTAGGCTTTAAGCCGAACCTCGTTAAATTCTGTTTGCATATTTAGATTTGGCTTAGCTTTTCGATTAATTTTCAAGATCGGATCAATTTCTAGGATAGGTTCGATAGCTTCCGCTACTTTTAGTTCTAACAATTGGTACCAGAGCCTTGTTGAGATTGAACGAAGAGAAGATGGGATCAAGAAGTGGTACGGTCAAATCAGGGAAATATGAGATATAGAAGTTCAATGGGAAAAACGATTTTTCTTATTGGCGGATGCAGATGAAAAATCTGTTAATCTCGCAGAAATTACACAAGACGTTGACGGGAAATAAACCAGGAGATATGTCAGATGAGGATTGGGAAGAGTTAGATCTCGAAGCACGGGCTACCATTATGTTGTGTCTTGAGAGGGACGTGGCGTTCCTAGTAGACGAAGAAACAACGGCGGCGAGTGTGTGGTTAAAGCTAGAAAGCAGTTTCATGACGAAAACTTTAACGAATCGGGTCTACTTAAAATCCAAATTATTCACATGTAGAATGGAAGAGGGTTCTTCTATTCAGGAATACGTGAATAGGTTTGATAGGATTATCTCAGATTTGAAGGATATTGATGTTAAGGTTGAGGATGAGGACCAAGCCCTCATATTGTTACTTTCATTGCCTAAATCCTATGAGAACCTTGTTCAAACTTTGATGCTTGTTGGTGATAGTCTAACCATGGAAGAGACGAGAAATTCGTTATTAGCGGATGACCTTCGTAAGGTTGCTACTAGCAGTATGACGTTAGGTGGAGTAGACAAGGATCAAGCACAAGTGTTGTTTGTAACGAGGGGGAGGAGTAATGAAAGGGGAAAGGGAAAGGGCTGGAAATCTAGATCTAAATCTAGAGCCTCTTTCAAGAAAACGTGCTTTAGTTGTGGTGAGCTTGACCACTTTAAAGCGGCTTGTCCAAAGAGAAAGTTGAAGTAAAAGAACGAAGGCTACAAGGGGAAACAAGAGATGCAAGAGGTGGGATATGTGTCAGAAGACCCTGACGAATGTTTCTCGATAACAGAGGTGTCTGAGAAGATCTCCGATAAGTGGATGCTTGATTCAGGGGCGTCACACCATATGTGTCCAAATAGGGAGTGGTTTACTACCTATAGGAGTATAGATGGTGGTATAGTTATACTGGGTGATGATAGTATATGTAAAACTGTGGGACTCGGAACAATACGGATCAAGATGCACGATGGAGTGGTGAGAACATTGACGGACGTAAGACACATACCCGATTTGCGGAAAAATCTAATTTCCCTTGGTGTGTTGGAGCGGAACGACTGTAAGATAATTATAGAGAATGGCACCATAAAAGTCGTTAAGAGTTCTTTGGTGGTAATGAGAGGTACTCGTTACGGTAATTTATACAAACTTTTGGGGACAACAATTACGGGAGATGTAGCAGTAGGAATCAGTGGAAGGGATCCAACGGCTTGTACGAGGCTTTGACATATGCGCCTTGGGCATATATCAGAAAAGGGTTTATCTTTGATGTGCGGGAAAGGCTTGTTGAAGGACATCAAGAAGCCTTGCATGGAGTTTTGTGAGCATTGTGTGTTCGGGAAGGCACACAGGGTGACGGACTCTACAAGCAAGCACAGAAGCAAAGAGGTGTTAGACTACGTACACACCGATGTCTGAGGACCGGCAAAGTTACCTTCCAAGGGTGGTTCCAGGTATTTTGTTACATTCGTTGATGATCATTCAAGATTTGTCTGGCTTTATTTTCTGAAGCATAAGAATGAGGTATTCAACACATTCCTGGTGTGGAAAGCAATGGTTGAGAACAAAACTGGTCGAAAGCTGAAGACGTTAAGGTCGGATAATGGGACCGAGTACACGGATGGGGCATTCAAGGAGTTTTGTAATCAGGAAGGCATTTTGAGGCACTGAACAGTAGTAAACACACCTCAACAGAATGGAGTCGCAGAGAGATTGAACCGTACACTACTTGAGAAGGCTAGATGTATGCGCTCCAATTCGGGATTAGGCGTAGCATGGTGGGCAGAATCTGTTGCTACAGCTTGTTATATTGTGAACAGGTCTCCACATTCTTCTTTAGATGGCGGCATACCTTACGAGGTGTGGTCAGGTGAACATGCAGATTACGGGAGACTTAAGATTTTCGGTTGTACGGCCTATTACCATGTTAAAGGTAACAAACTTGACAATAGAGCAAAGAAGGCAATTTTCTTAGGATATGCTACAGGAGTCAAGGGTTATCGGCTATGGTGTACGGAAGACAAGAAGTTTGTAATCAGCAGAGATGTGGTGTTTGATGAGTCTATTGTAGCTATGGCGAAAGCTACGGTGCCTAGTTGTGGTGATGTTGGGTCTACTAAAGCTCAAGTAGTGGAAGTAGAAGCCGAACACCAACGGGTTTCTAGGAATCATGATCAGGTGGAGCATCAGGATAATACTCAGGATGATAAAATTGATGAACCCGATCATGAGGAGGTTCAAGGGGAAGGTACACAAGTTTTACAACAACAACAGCAGGATGTTTCGGTACACACTAGGCCGAAACGGTTATATAAGCCGGTACAGAGGTTAGGGTCAGACAAACCTCTTAGGCATTATGGGCAGGCAAATCTGGTTGAATATGCACTCTCGATGGAAGACGACGAGCCGGTCACCTTCAAACAAGCTATTACCGCGGAGGAAAGAGAGAGTTGGTTGGTTGCTATGCAAGAAGAGATGGAGTCTCTTCATAAGAACAAGACATGGGAGGTTGTCCCATTGCCCGAAGGTAAGTCTGTTATTGGTTGTAAATGGGTGTACAAGAAGAAAGAGGATTCTTCCGAGATCAAGGGTACAAGGTATAAGGCAAGACTAGTGGCCAAGGGTTATGCACAGAAAGAAGGGGTCGACTACAATGAGATTTTCTCACCGGTCGTGAAACATATTTCTATTCGGGTGCTATTGAGTATTGTTGCTCACAGTGATCTTGAGCTAGAACAACTCGATGTTAAAACCGCTTTCTTGCACGGTGATTTGGAAGAAGAAATTTATATGGCTCAACCTGAGGGATACAAGGTTGAGGGTAAAGAAAATCAAGTATGTCGTTTGAGGAAGTCTCTTTATGGATTGAAACAATCCCCTCGCCAATGGTACAAACGATTTGATTTTTTCATGCTAAAGCATGGTTTTCGCAGAAGTGACTATGATTGTTGTGTATACATCAAGAAACTTCGCGAAGGTGACTTTATTTATCTCCTTTTGTATGTGGATGACATGCTTATTGCTTCTGGAAGCATGGTGGAGATAGATAAGTTGAAATCTCAACTCAGTCAAGAGTTTGAGATGAAAGACATGGGCGCTGCAAAGAAGATACTGGGAATAGAGATTAAGAGAGAGCGGTCAAGTAAGAAACTGTACTTGAATCAGAAAGGTTACATCGAACGAGTAGTTTCTCGATTCGGGATGCAGAATGCGAAGGCGGTGTCAACACCTTTGGCACCACACTTCAGGCTCTCGGGAAAACAATCTCCCACTACTATGGTGGAGAAGGATCATATGGATCGTGTACCGTATGCTAGTGCAGTTGGCAGTTTGATGTACGCTATGGTGTGTACTCGTCCGGATATTTCACAAGCGGTCAGTGTGGTTAGTAGGTTTATGGCAAACCCGGGGAAGACACATTGGGAAGCTGTGAAGTGGGTCTTGAGGTACTGGAAGGGTACCGCTGATACGGGTTTGTGCTTTGGTGGAGACACATGTCAGGCAAGCGGTTATGTTGACTCGGATTATGCTGGCGATCTAGATAGAAGACGATCTACTACTGGTTATGTATTTAGGGTACATGGTGCTCCAGTTAGTTGGCGATCGATGTTACAATCTACAGTTGCGTTATCTACTACGGAGGCCGAGTATATGGCTATGGCCGAGGGTGTGAAGGAAGCATTGTGGTTATGGGGTCTTCTGGATGATTTAAGGATTAAGCAGGAGTGCGTGGATGTATGGTGTGATAGTCAAAGTGCGATCCACTTGGCGAAGAATCAGGTCCATCATGCTCGTACTAAGCATATCGATGTCAGGTATCACTTTGTACGAGATGTCATAGAGGAAGGTGATGTTTCTCTCATGAAGGTACACACAGATGAGAATCCCGCAGACATGTTGACTAAAGTGGTGACGTGTAGCAAGTTTCAGCATTGCCTGGAATTGCTACAAATCGGCTCGTGTTAAGTTGCCCGAAAGGGCGTAATGGCGACAAGGTAATCTTTATGTGAAGGGTTGGTAGAACTACGGTAGGCTTGATCCTGTAAACGGGTACGTAGGCAACCATGGTCATATGGTGCAGTCGGATGAAGTTACAAGAAGCAGATATATCTTACAAGGAGTATCCTGGTGTTTGTCCAAAATTTGAAGTATATCAAATTGTGTACGAGGTGGAGAATTGTAAGAGGCGGTTTTGAAGTTGTCTATAGGCGGTTTGAAGAAACCAAATTAGGCAGTTTGGTTGTAGGCGGTTTCACAAAGGCTTTCCAATTTTTGGATTCAATTTCCAATTTTGGATTCAATTGCTTTGAGTCGGTTAAGCCATGGTGGGCTTATACTCTATATAAATATAGGGGGCTTGTTTTTGAAAACAACACATCAACACAACTACTCAACAACAACTCTTCTTTAGAGAGAGCTAAAGAGAGAGAGAGAGAGCAAGTGAGAGAGAAATTTTTGTTCATAGTTTTGAGAGGTGTTTAATTTCTCGGTCGTCGAAGATTTAGTATAGAAGGTTAATTACTATACGGGACCATCTTAGGACGAACTTGCGGGTTGTGTGAGTCGTCTTCATCTATCCTTCAATAAAGATTTCTTGTTCGCCCGAGGACGTAGGCTTTAAGCCGAACCTCGTTAAATTCTGTTTGCATATTTAGATTTGGCCTAGCTTTTCGATTAATTTTCAAGATCGGATCAATTTCTAGGATAGGTTCGATAGCTTCCGCGACTTTTAGTTCTAACATATTCAGTCAATGATTAACTAGAGGTGTATTAGGTTATCAGGTAGCATTCATGTAAGACTCGAATTTCAGCCTAACAGTGTAAAAGAGACAAATAGTTATTGCCTAGTAAAATCTTAGCATCTTATAAATCACATAAGATGAAGTCACTTCTTGTTATGACTACTCCTTTGCTGCTGATTCGTTTATGTATGTGGTCTTACACCTTGAATGATATTCATACAGAATTAGAATGTTACTCTTGTCAGTTGATTCCTTAAGAAACATCTTTGAATATCGTATTATCGCTCTCTTAGAAATATATGAATTATTAAGCTAATCAGTGATTATTAGCCTTTAGTCATTCCGGGATACCTGAACGTTTATGATGCATAATTGATGTTTCCCTGCATGATCTTAAGAAAATAAGTGTAATAAACCTTCTGTTCTTCTAATGTTGCAGGAGAATGCAGTGACATGATCCTAGACACATCCAAACCCATTCTTACTGATGTTGTCATCAATATGGGGTCTATTAGTCTTGGACAGAACATTGGATACTTGGAATAGTATTTAGAATATAGATAAGTGAATGATTTGTGAATGTGTTTGATGATTTGTGAACGTGTTTGATGATTTTTGATGATATGCAAATGCTTTTTTATGATTTTTGGATGTTTTTTATAGGTCGGTTGATTATAGGTCGGTTGATTTCAAATCATGAAATCAATGCAATTGTGGATTTTACTTAAAAAAACGCTGTAGACACAGTAGCGACGGTTTTTATTTGTGTCGTTACTATACAGTAGCAACGGTTCTTTAAGTGTCGCCATCAGAAAGTAAAATATTATATTCGTTTTTGCTGTGGAAAGATTCTTAAGAAAAACCATCACAAATAACGACTTTCAACGACGGCTTTTTCAGTTGTCGTTTGCAACTGTCGCGATAATATCCCCAACGGCCTTTCGGGCGACAGATTTTCTTCCGTTGGTAAAACTATTAGCGACGGTTTTATCCATTAGCGACGCTGGAACTCTTATTTTTCGTAGTAAATTTTCATTATATAATTACTTAAGTATAACCCAACCTAATGATCTGAAATTTTTTTTAGTAAAAAGAAATGTTGCTGGACGACTAGAACTAATTCTAACAAACAAACTCGTGTTATTGCAAAAAAAGAAAACTCGTGTTAATATTTTATTCTTAAACTTTCCTTGGCCCATATCACCTTACCCCTTAACTTTATATGCAACCAGCCCTAGTCCTACCCCACATTATCATGTAAATTGGTTTCTTTTGGTTTCTCTTTATTTTGCTTTCCTTGGAATTTCTTGAATGCTATCACTTTTATGTGAATTAGATTTCAAAGATATAATAAATAAACTTATCTCATCACATATGGGTAGATAGATTTATGTCAGAAAATACAGTGAACTTGGGGTGTGAGGAAAGAGTGATGAATGGGGTGCTCAAATCCATTTGTATATTCATAGGGCACAACTATATGGGATGTTGGGATCTTTGTGGGTTGTCTCACATGGAATATGGGCATTTGATTTGGTAGAAATTAAATAGAAAATGTCAAATCATCTTTCACAATTAAAACAATCTTGACTTCAAAGTTTGGAATTTTCAACTCTAATCTTGACACAATGATAGCCAACCCTAGCTCAATTGTGTCTCACGTAGCTACTACTGTCGGTTTGATCCCATCTTACCAACCTTAGAAAGAATAAGAGCAACTTGTATATATGGATGAAGAATGTATATATATATATATATATATATATATATATATATACATATTCATATTACATCTCAACTTGAAAGAAAAGAATAATAAAACTAATTAAAAAAATGTATATCAACAACAAAAAAAAACATTTCTAAAACATTTTAGCACCAGAAATGGAATGCTATTAGCCTATAAAGTTGAACAAAAAATTGAACCGAAGACCAAATTCCAATTTTATTTTATTTAAAATGACAAGTTATATTTTGTTCGGTTAAAATCCCACGCATTTATTGTTTGTTTGGTTAAAAACTTAAATATTTGTATTTTATTTGGTGAAAAACTCAAAAGCAATGCAACTAATGCAAATATTGTGTTGAAACCAGTTGTATATTACGAAAACACCTACAGAGCTAAAGACTAGAAAAAATTGAGCGATTTGTTTCCAACAAAACAAAAAATTTATTTGGAATTTTGACCAAATTCTCTAAAATGAGTTACATTCTAAAAATGTTTTGGTCAAGAAAAACAAAGACTCACATATCGTTTCGCCAATGGTGGCATTATTCCCTAACATTACAGTATATTCAAAGATCAAAACTAGAACAAAAATTAGTGGCCGTGTCCGAAAAATTAATGATGACAACTGAATAAATCAAATCAAAACAAATCAAAATTAGTGGTTAGATTTTAGAAGATTAGTCATCAAGATTCAACAAATGACATCAAGCTTTCTAACATGTAGTAAAGGTCACAAGTTTTCCAAGATATGTAAAAACACTGAACTTATTTGAGATATTTAAGATTTATTATACTATTGCGTCTTTTGTGCGCCTATTATTTTTTACTTAAAGTTAGAAAATCTTCTCCAATGTAACACTCAAAACAAACTCTAAAACTTATATTTTGACCATAAAATTAATTGATTTGCCTATTTGACACTTAGAGACCCTCAAAAGAACACTCTAAATTTAGAGTGTTCTCTTAAGAATCTCTAAAATAAAGCTTGATACATTATTTTAGATTGAGTTTTGCATTGATAATGGTTTTTAAAGAGAACCTCTACAAAATCTGACGTGACACTCTAAGTTTTAGAGTTTGAGTGTTACCTGGGAGATGCTCTTTAACCGTCAAACACTAGTAGTATAGGACTTTCCCTTATATTTATTAGATGTAAAATTTTACTAAGATTGGGTCTGCCACTGTTATAGCCATATAGAAGTCTTCCTCTTTTTTAAATTAGTTTCTAAGAATTTTTTAATACTTTGTTAGTAATTAACAACACTAAAGTTGTAAAGCTCATTTAGTTGATGGGTAACATGTATGTCTATCTATGGGAGAGATCAGAGTTCAAAAGTAACTTACACTAAAACTTATAAATGAGTAGCATATTATATCAAGTACAAGAAAAAGAAACAACATAAAATATGAAAATCAAGTACAAGTTAAGGAAACCAAATGGACATTCCCATATTAATACAAACCCTAAAATTTAATTATTAAACACAAATGACATGATCAACTCTACACAAATACTACATATTCTCTTATTGATGACTTCATTAGTCCTTCACTTACTTAAGCATCTGAGTTGGGTTAAAAACTGGGAAATTAGCAGGTAAATACTGGTAAGATTTTGCTGAAGAAGATAAATATGGATTAGATGATATTCCAGTATATCCAAGTGACGATTCCGGTCGGCCAATAGGACTATTAACTGCAACTTTCTCCAAGGATTGCACTTGACTCTTCAAGAATTTGACATAATGAATTGCTTCATCTAGCATTGAAGCTGTATCCATTTTAGTTCCTCCTGGAACTAATCTTTGAAGTATCCTTATCTTCTCACTTATCCTTTCTCTTCGATGTCTAGCCGCTACACTTTGTGGGTCTTTCGATATCTTCACGTTCCTTCTTTTCGGTGGCTTTACGGATTCTGGGTCAATGTGAATTGGTTGCATTGAAGCTACCCTAAAGATCATTTCTCTCATTGCTGCCATTGATGGGTTTTTCTTATTATTTGATGAATGATAAGGAAATGAATTTGTATCAGAGAATTCATTAGTATGATGCCTTAACCTAATCTTAGATACCATGTCAGCTGGAGTGTTAGGTAAGGAAGATAATGGAGGAACTGGATCTTGATGATGAACTGTGTTACTACTACTAAGAGATGATAATGGAGGTGGGTGATTGAGAAATGTAGGTGGAGAAGAGAGATTATGGTTTTGATCAAGAATGTTGGAATGGGTTAATATATTACTATTGTTTGGTGGTGTTGTTGTTAATCCACAATAGAATTCTATCAATGGAAATTCAGTTACTTCAGAATGATTGTGTTCAGAGAAGTCATCTGGGTGTTTATCCATATGCATCATCATCATCTTTATTTGTTCTTCTGTAATTGACTTAGAGTGTCCACATCCATGGAACTCTCTCTCTCTCTCTCTCGAAAGTTGCAGGGAGAGAAAAAGAAGGTAAGGAGGTAAGTAAAAGCTAATGAGAACCTAGAAACTGAGTGACAGAGGGATGGAGAAGGATAGAAAAGATGTAGTGGAGTTAGCTAGATTGGTATCAGAAACTGCAGCTAGCAGTAGCAGAGATGATATGGAAGAAAAGATAGAGTATGGGGCTAGCTAGAGGCAAAAGAAAGGAAGTGTTGATAAACAAGCTTGGTGCTGCAATAGTACATACTTGTATCTATATACTGATGAATGTTGTTGCTTTTACTTTTACTATATAAGAAAAAGGAAACATGGTTCTTTCGTGTTGGGCATATATTAACAGGTCGGGTTCGAGCGGGATGTCAGGCAGAGGCGGAGTCAGGATTTGAAGTAGGAACGAGCTGAAAATTGATGTAAGAAAAAGGGAGGATAATTTAGCAACCCAAAATTTGGGAAATACTTGAAAACCAGACCCAGATTTGAATAGTATTTGAAAAAAATTCATTTTGTGAAAATACAATTTTACCTCCGAAATCACGTAAAACATTTTTGAAAATTTCTGAACAAATCTTAGTTTGCTCCCAACAATTTTCTAAATTTATGAACAAATTCGTTTTTACTCAAAAATTATTTTGCAAAAATGTTTCGCATTTTGTCTTTTGCATTGGGCGAACACAAACTGACATTAACATTTTGGCTAAAGCATTTTCAATTTGTCTTGTAAAGAAAAAATGTTTCCACATTTTTTGTTTTGGTTTTGACAGATACATTTAGACTAATACACTTTTGTATGTGTCTTTTACAAAATTAAAATGTTATGCATATTATCCTTTGTAGTTGACAAACCCATTAACAAACAAATTAATATTTTGGCTAATGCATACATATGTTGTTAACAACATAATTATGTATGCTGACAACATTTTATAAAAAGTCAGGGCAACTATATATGTTGTGAACATTTTATAACAAGTCAGAACATTATTCCATATGTTATCAACATTTTACAACAACACAATTATATATATTGTCAACAGTTTATGACAACATATATATTTATATATATCGTCAGCGTAGAAGGGTAAAAGTGGATTATGGAAAAAAATATGACTGTCTTGTTAACAACATAATTATATATGTTGCTAACAGTTTAAAAAGTGTACAATAGATTTTTTTTTTTTACATTATTATTTTTGGATGGGTTTTTTCCAGTCCAGATTTTGAGTTTTTCATGCATTCTTTCAAGACCAAACACACCCTTAAATAAGTAAGTTTCTTATTAATACCAAAGAGGGAAGGGAGCTGAATAGGTGACCACAATTAAGATAACCCTTATTTCACTACTTGGCCAACCAAATTACATAGATTAAAGCAGGATCCTGGTAGATATTAGTGGGTTGACCCGGGTTGCAGCTCGGTCAGCCCACTAATAGCTTCGCGGCACTCCACGCCCGACGCCAAGTAGCACTTCAATAACACTTCAAAATTTGACTTTGACCCGTTTATTTCACTGGGTTGGTCGGGCTGAACTCACTTTCTGTTATCGGTGAACTCTAACGACTCGTTTGGCCATAACAAATTTCGGATTTTTGGATTTTTTCCCCAACCCTAAGCATTATACCAGTGTCACTTCAGAAAAAAAACAATATGATTATGAGTAGTAAGGGTGCCTCTAAAGGCGTGGGTCTCGGACTGACCCCAGTCTATATTATATTCAAGCCCAACATGAATTAGATCATGTCTGAATATCTTCGGACTTGCTTAGTATGTGGACGCAAAAAGATAAAACGAGTCATAGAGCATAAAAAAAGAGTAAAAATGAGGAATGCCAATAGGCGTTCCCAAGTAGTAAGTATTGGACTAGTACTTGTTCAACAAAAAAAAAGAAAAAAAAGTATTGGACTAGTACTAGATCCACTTTGAATGTAAATTGCACTTTAAATACAAAAACCCCACATTCACATGCCATGGCGTCAGAGGATAACCCCCAAAATCTAGAAGATTCATAGGCAGAAGCTGTTTAATTTTTAAATGGGTGTAGGGTAAAATGGATGATCGGATAAATAGTGAGAGAGATGTCAGAAGAGGATGAGAGGTGAAGTAGCAACGGGACTACTTTATGTCTGTATTGGTATTATTGTTCTCTCCCAAGGTAATCATGCTGCTGCATGCATGCATGCTTGCAAGTCTGCAACTACTACAAAAGCCCTTCTATTTCGCGTTCCAGGGTCAAAGACATCCCGTAAATGGAAGTAAATGTGGCCTCTCATTTTGTGTATACTAGGTATAACCCGTGCCTCCGGCACGGTCGATTATATTAAGCATTTTCATACGTCATAAAGTAATTGGCTATTCGTTATGAAAATGAACACGATGAAACTGCAACACCATCAAGTTCATGTTGCGAAATCCAATACAACCTGCACAAATATGTTTTTGTGGAGTTTGATCGATTGTAGTTTGGAATGTAAGCAGTCAGTTATGTTGACACTCTAACATCCAAATAGCCATATACATATTTGTATTTTCATCATAATTTCTAACAACGAAATACACTTAATAAAATAAGACAGGAACTTCAGAATTCAGATATATTTGTATATTGTGATAATTCAAAAATACTCAAGTAAGATGCTTTACTCAAGCACCTATGTACCCTCTCTTTGTCTATCTTTAAAACGTCTTTGCTATACTTCCAAAATAGATGGTTGACAAAATCAATCCCACGACGCAGGGCAACTTATAAACCCTAACCAAACTCACTTAAGAAAAAAATAGAACTTGAAACTTGAATGTGATATTTTCTCGTTTGAGTAGCCACATGGTGTGTCTTGCTTAACGAGTTTCATCTAGATTAATAATTAATCGGCCTCGAGAAAACTAAGAATAATATGTGATAGAGGTTAAATAGTTAGTCCATAGAACACAATTAATACTGAATTACCTCGAGTTAGATTTCAGAAAGTTTTTTTTTGTTTAAAAACTACGATGACTAACTATATGGTTCTTGGATTTTGAATCCATTTGAGTCAGAAAAACCAGATTCAAACCTTGAGGGAAAAAAGAAAGATAAACACCACGTACTCAAATTATTTTTGTTGTTGAAAGAACGCCACTCTAGTTGGTCATCTTGAATGAAAAATCAGTTAAATAATAGATTATTCAAAAAGACAAATTACAAACTTTTGTATCATAAATAATTTCAAAATAGAAGTAAAAGTAAAATTCAGTTTCAACCTAAACACACAAAAAGATCATTCCAGTGTATCACCAAAAGTCTCAAAACCCAATCAAGGTATTCATGAACAATAACCAAAACTTAATTTAGGACTATTGATTTGTTGACAAGGAAATCTAGGGTTTGAATTAGGTTTCTTTGGAACCAGGGGCCTTCTTTGCAGCCTCTATTACTGCTTTCTCAGCTTCAATTTTTGCAACGATGGCTTCGGTTTCAAATTCTTCAACTTGACGTAATTCGTGTTCTTTTGTTATCATAGCTATCTCTATGTTCTTTCCACCACTCTCGACGACCTAAACATGGAAGAAAGTCAAAAACAATTTCAAAAGTTATTACTTTGCCACACTAACGACCTTAAATAAAAAGCCTCATTTCATGTTTTTACTTGCACTACGCATATACAAAAAGTTTTATGATGAATTCGACCACTAACATCTAAAATGCGGGTCATTGTCTTCACCATATGATATGTAACAAATTAACGAAGTTATTCTTAAATTGTTCAAAAGCAAAAGCTAACATAACAGCTTATGCACATGTTAGTAAAAGTAAAGTGACCCTAAACCAGTACATCATGCTGAATACTCTCCCTCTTTGTATGTGCTTAAAAGCTTTTCGCCATGCTTATACCAGTAAACAAAGGTTGGGATCTAGATTCAAACCCTTCTGTTTTCAACACCATTATCTTTCTTTTCTCTAACACCTGAAATATTCAATTAAAATTTATTGAGTTAATAATTAATTATAGAAATGAACTAAACTCTCTTTGTTCCCAACTCATAACTAAATACTCATTTTAGATTTGAATGAAATACTCATTTGATAATCTCTAATGATTCAGCAAAGAAGAAAAATTCAAAATGGTAAAGACATACAAAATTCATATTTAAGCGAATGAATCATAGCTTGCCAACATTAAATTCAAATGAACATGAGTGAATAAACACAACAAAAAACACCCATGAATATAGTTGATGGAGCTCACCTAGATTCTAAGATCGAAAGAACTTGCATAAATGTTTTCTATCAATTGGGATAGTCTTTTTCCGAGGTTGCAGGGAGAGTCTATATATTATCTGTTAAAAAATTAAATTCTAATATGCGGAAGTTACATACCTTCAGCCATTGTTGATTAAGTTAAATGATCTGCAAGATAAAAGCCTGAAAGTCTTCTAACCTCAATCCTCTCCGTAACTTTGTTGTTGTGTTTTGATGGAGAGAAACAAGCATTAATATAGGAGGGGTTAGGGACCTTCAGTTATGAAACTACTCCCACTTCTTTTCCATCGAAGAAGGGGGTAGTGGGTTGGTTATTGTAACCAACTTTATCTCCCAAATATTCCTAATACCCACGTAAGCAAGCATTTACTGAATTCAAATCAGTAAATTGGTCAAAGCCAAGATAGAGGGAAATTAGGAATGTGGGCCACCCTTAGTCTCTAACAAGAAACGTGTCCAACATTCTCCCACTTGGCCCACATGCTATATTTCATAAGTACATGGGTAATGGACTGTATGGCCAAACAAACACTTAAATTGGGATTTCACTCATTCTTAATTAAAGAACATATCACACGAATCATAGCGGTCACATTCTGATAAATGAATGCTTCCTTCCATGTATTACAATGCATTATGCTCTCTAACTAAGCACTTGATGAGCATAACTTCAGAATGAGTAATTTCTGACAAAATTACTCAGGTCCTCCTTTAATATCACAATGGATATAAGATGGTTATTCTTTATGTGCACGAATAAAACTATTTATTCAAAATAACCGAACACCTTAAATAGTCAAAGAAAGTACATGTCAAGCATTACATAAGTTAACAAAGACCCATACGCTCCACATGATCTAAGAACACTTGTGCCGGCAACGCCTTAGTCATGGGATCCGCAATCATTAACTTAGTACTGATATGCTCAATGGCCACCACATGTTCCTTAACTTGATCTCTGACAAGAAGGTACTTTATGTCGATATGCTTACTTCTGCTTCCGCTCTTATTGTTTTTAGAGAAGAAAACCGCAGCAAAATTATCACAAAGGATCTTTAATGGTCTCTCTATAGTATCGACAATTTTGAGACCCGAAACAAAGTTTCTCAACCATATTGCTTGTGTCGTTGCTTCATAGCATGCAATGAACTCTGCCTCCATAGTAGATGTTGCGAGGATGGTCTGTTTGGTACTTCTCCAAGATATAGCTCCTCCAGCAAGAAGAAAGATATATCCCGAAGTAGATTTTCTTGAATCCACGCATCCCGCAAAATCTGAATCCGAATATCCAACCAGCTCCAGATGGTCAGTATATCCGTAGGTCAGTCTGTAGTCCTTAGTTCCTTGCAGATATCTCATAACTCTTTTCACAACCTTCCAATGTTCTTTCCCGGGATTGCTTTGGTATCTTCCTAGCAGTCCCACCACGAAAGCAAGATCAGGTCTTGTGCAGACCTGTGCATATAAAAGGCTGCCTACTGCTGATGCATATGGAATGTCTTTCATCTCCCCCTGTTCCAATGCATTCTGTGGACATTGACTTTGAGTCAATTTCTCTCCTTTAGCGATTGGCGCTACAAGTGATGCACAGTTATGCATCCTGAATCTTTCCAAAATTCTTTCGATGTAGGCTTTCTGAGATAATCCTAAGGATCTTTTAGATCTATCTCTGTGAATCTCTATGCCTATGACATAAGAGGCTTCACCTAAATCCTTCATCTCAAAATTCTGAGAAAGAAATTCCTTAGTCTCATGTAGCAATCCCAAATCACTAGTTGCAAGTAAAATATCATCTGCATATAGGACTAAAAATATGTATTTGCTCCCACTGACCTTAAGGTATATACATTGATCGACAATGTTTTCTGTAAAACCAAAAGAGGTTATAACATTGTGAAACTTTAAATACCATTGGCAGGATGCCTGTTTTAGTCCATAAATAGATTTCCTGAGCTTGCAAACTAAATGGTGATCGTTTTCGTCACGAAAACCCTCGGGTTAAACCATGTATACCTCCTCTCCCAAATGCCCATTAAGGAATGCTGTCGTAACGTCCATTTGGTGTAGCTCTAGATCGAAATGAGCTACTAAAGCCATAATAATCCGCAATGAATCCTTCTTAGAAACCGGAGAGAAGGTTTCATGGTAGTCTATGCCTTCCTTCTGAGTGTAACCTTTAGCTATAAGTCTAGCTTTATATCGTTCGACGTTTCCGGAAGAGTCTCTTTTGGTTTTATAAACCCATTTGCAGCCAATGGCTTTAGACCCTTTCGGTAACTCAACGAGTTCCCAGACTTGATTTTTAGCCATAGATTCCATCTCTTCCTTCATGGCATCATACCAAAGTGCAGATTTTTCTCTATTTATGGCTTCTGAAAATGAATTTGGGTCACGTTTAGGCCCAATGTCAAAATCAGACTCTTGGAGATATACCAGATAATCGCTGGAAATAGCTGGTTTTCTTGTTCTTGAGGATCTCCTTAGAACCACATCTTCATGCTCAATTTGTGGAACAGGTTCTTGTGGGATATGTTTTTCATGAACCGGTTGCTCTAAAGTTGGTTGTTGTGCAATTATGTCAGGTTGACTTCTTTGCACAATGACCAAACCTCTAGTATCCATAGGCAACTCAGGTTCCTCTCGTGTTTCCTCAAATTCTATCAGTCGAGGAATATCACTCCCACTTGAATCAAAATCCTCAAAGAACTTAGCATTTCTAGCCTCAACTATTCTTTGGGAATGTGAAGGACAATAAAATCTAAATCCCTTAGAGTTAACTGCATAGCCGATGAAATACCCACTGGTTGTCCTTGGATCTAACTTCTTTATGTGAGGATTGTAAATTCTCACTTCTGCAGGACAACCCCATATGTGTAAATGACTTAAACTCGGTTTCCATCTGTTCCATAATTCAAATGGTGTCTTAGGAACGGCCTTAGATGGAACTCTGTTTAAGATGTACACTGCGGTTTTCAAGACTTCACTCCATAAGGATAAAGGAAGATTAGTGTTACTAATCATGCTCCTCACCATGTCCATAAGAGTTCGTTTCCTCCTTTCGGCTACACCATTTTGTTGTGGTGTGCCAGGCATTGTATATTGAGCAACAATGCCTTCTTCCTCAAGGAACTTAGCAAATGGACCAGGCATCTGACCATTTTCTGTGTACCTTCCATAGTACTCCCCGCCTCTATCAGACCTTACAATCTTTATTTCATGTCCTTTTGTTTTTCTACTTCTGCTTTAAAACTTTTGAAAGCATCAAAAGCTTCAGCCTTATCAAACAGAAGATAAAGGTACATGAATCTTGTATGATCGTCAATGAAGGAGATAAAATATCTCTGACCATTGAGGCATGGGGTAGGAAATGGTCCACATATGTCAGTGTGTATGATCTCTAGAATCTGAGAGCTCCTTTTGGCACCCTTAGAGGTCTTGTTTGTCTGCTTTCCCTTTATGCAGTCCACACAAGTACCAAAATCAGAAAATCAAGAGTTTTTAAAACTTCATCTTTCACTAATCTCTTTACACGCTCAATGGAGATATGACCTAATCTCCTGTGCCATAAAGTAAAGGAGTTCTCATCGATCCTATTACGTTTAATACCAATATCTGCATGCATACTTAAGTAATTATGCTCGAAAGTGGGGTCTAGATCAATTTTGTACAAACCATCAATTAAAGTTCCACCACCAACAGAAAAATTATTTTTCAAAATACGAAAACATGGTTTCTTGAATAGAAATTCATAATCAACATTCACAAGTTTTGAAACAGAAATCAAGTTTCTAGAAAAAGATGGAACATCGAAAACATTGTTTAAATCTAACACAAAGCCGGTTTTCAAAATTAATCTAAAAGTCCCCACAGCTTCGACTTGAGACCGCATCCGGTTTCCAGAATAGATGCCAACCTCATTTCCTTTCGGCTTCCTTAGGTCCAGAAAGCCCTGCATGGTATTAACAATATGAATCGTAGAACTAGAGTCAATTTTGTACAAACCATCAATTAAAGTTTCACCACCAACAGAAAAATTATTTTTCAAAATACGAAAACATGGTTTCTCGAATAGAAATTCATAATCAACATCCACAAGTTTTGAAACAGAAATCAAGTTTCTAGAAAAAGATGGAACATAGAAAACATTGTTTAAATCTAACACAAAGCCGGTTTTCAAAATTAATCTAAAAGTCCCCACAGCTTCGACTTGAGACCGCATCCGGTTTCCAGAATAGATGCCAACCTCATTTCCTTTCGGCTTCCTTAGGTCCAGAAAGCCCTGCATGGTATTAACAATATGAATCGTAGAACCAGAGTCAATCCACCAAGTATTAGTTGGGGCATCAACAGAAAACGATTCATGACATACACAAGATATGAGATTACCTTTCTTCTCGAGCCAGTTCTTATACTTGAGGCAATCTTTCTTTTCGTGTCCAGCCTTTCTGCAGAAGAAACATTTCACCCGTTTTCCATGATGCTTTAGTGGCATAGTTTCTTTGTTCTGCACATTCTTGACACGTTTGCCCTTCTTGGTACTTCCTTTAGCATGAGAAACAAAATGGGCACTTTCAAGTTTCTCATGTTTCATCCTCTCTTCCTCTTGAACACACATGGTCAGAAGTTCGTTGATTGACCAATTTTACTTATGTGTGTTGTAGGAGATTTTGAAAGGCCCATATTCCTTAGGAAGAGAGTTAAGTACCAAATGAACTAAAAATGACTCAGGAATCTCGACTTTAAGGGGTTTCAACTGAGCAGCAATGTCCCTCATCCCCATAATGTGCTCACGCACTCCTTTAGAATAGTCAAAAGTTTTGTCTGAAAGTCTCTTCATTAGGGTGCTGGCTTGTGCCTTATCTGAGCGAACAAATTGTTCCTCAACCGCTCTGAGAAAGTCTTTTGCGTGAGGGCAATCAGGTATTGAACCCCGATTACTCTTATTCACGCGGGACTTAATGAACATCAAACTTAGGCGATTAGATCGCTCCCACCGCTCATAGTCCAACCTTTCCTGAGGCGTACTTGATTCCGTGGGGACGGGTGGTGCATCCATACGAAGCGCCAAATCCAAGTCCACACACCCCAAAGTGAAGAGAACACTGTCCTTCCAATCCGAGAAATTATCACCACATAAAATAGGAATACGAGAAGTATCATTCATAAAAGCAGTAGAAATAGCTGCAAAAGAAACATTCAAGCTATGAAATATTTATCTTTATTCTAAATCAACTAATGTCAATTTAGTAGTAAATTCTAACCTTCCTGTGGGCAGAGGCTACAACCGCATAAGAATTTACTATACTTTATTAATAAGACTAATATAAATAAAATATTAAACCCGTAAAATTTTCATACCTGTGGGCATAGAAAATTCACATTTAATATTTCATTTTACTATCCTATTCCAATATAACTTTACAAAATAATTATCTCCCTGTGGGGCAAAATAATTATTTATAAAAATTATGTTGCAATTGGAAACGTCATTTCAACTTGATGCGATAAATAAAATTAATTATCGCACATCTACATGTTTTAAGATGTTGTGGCTACTCTATAAAACATGCAATGTCCAAAATAAATGACAATGTTTCCATACTCATAAACGGTTCCTCATGTAATTTGACATACACTCATATCATGTCTATAAAACAACACATGACATTATGCTCGTGTTATTTGGCATTTGTACTTATACGATGTGTACAAATAAAATATTACATAACCAAAGTGCCAAAACAGAAATGGACTAACACACTTTCAACATCAGGCTAATTATTAAAACACAATGTTTCATATGCATATATGTCATGTCCACTGTAACTTTTGATATTTTACTTAATGAGTTTCAAGCATAACATAATCCAATATAAAGTGTCTCTTACTTACAGTAATAATATATGAGACATCTCTATGTGGGAATAAAATTTCAAATCGAACTTATCATAATCTATTTCAGAAAATATATGTAACAAGAAGATTTGAACCAAATATGTTTAGTTTAAACATACCCAGGAGAATACCAAGAATCCTATATAGACGTATAACTAATTGACTGGGATTATTTATTCCACGAATTAGTTTCCATTAAAATCTACCGACTAATTAAACAGTAACCAATTATGTTATCATAAAATCTCAACCAAAATTTGTTTCCTAATATCTCTCTGTACTTAGTCAAAGATATTTCTAACAACAAAGAGATATAATACAATAACAGAGATGTCTAACAATAAAGAGATAAAATATGAAACAATCTATTCAATATACAGGGATCAAAGAAAAAATTCAAAATCCCAACCGAATTCATATCAACTTTGTATACGGTGAAACAAATTTAATCAATCCCAATTTAACTCTTAACAAGAATACATATCTCAAATGGAACGAGATTTGTTTCACATAAAATATCAACTAATATTTATACCTAAACTTCCTGAAGATGAGATTAAATCACATAGTTTAGATATCTTAACAAATAATTGATCATCCTTAAATACTAATCAACAAAACCAAAAGGAGGCTCTGATACCAAATGTTAAAAAATTAAATTCTAATATGCCGAAGTTACATACCTTCAACCATTGTTGATTAAGCTAAATGATCTGCAAGATAAAAGCCTGAAGTCTTCTAACCCCAATCCTCTCCGTAACTTTGTTGTTGTGTTTTGATGGAGAGACACAAGCATTAATATAGGAGGGGTTAGGGACCTTCAGTTATGAAACTACTCCCACTTCTTTTCCATCGAAGAAGGGGGTAGTGGGTTGGCTATTGTAACCAACATTATCTCCCAAATATTCCTAATACCCAGGTAAGCAAGCATTTACTGAATTCAAATCAGTAAATTGGTCAAAGCCAAGATAGAGGGAAATTAGGAATGTGGGCCACCCTTAGTCTCTAACAAGAGACGTGTCCAACATTATCATGTCAACCAGCTAATTGTTTTACATACTTCATTTTCCTCTCCTTCTATTTCTTCATCCTGGACTGATCGTACGTAGTACACAGATTTATACGCGTCTCGAGTGGGAGTTCCAACAAACACCTAATACACACAAATCCTAATAAGGGATGGTGTAAATGCTAGGGGTGGTAATGAGGGGGAGGGTTGAGTTCAAGGTATGATATCTGAAGAAGAGTTGAGGGATTATATTTGGTTCGTTTAATAGGCTTTTAATTTGATTCAAGGCCTTGGAAAAGATTACGGACAATTCATTACCGCTATGAAGAGTACAAAACCAACAACTAAGTTTCCGGAACTTAGATCAAAACTATTTCACCAAGAACACTGACTAAAAGCTCAAGAATCTCATGAAAAATCAACCTACTTAGTCAAGAAAAGAAGATTGATCAAATCATCTAAACATTAATCAAATAATCTAAACATTAATCAAATAATCTCTCTAAAACACCAAAAACAAACTGAAATTCACCGGTTCTTCCTAGCCGAATAGTATGTGGGCCCAACTGAGGGCGTATTGAGTCACGATCTTGGTAAGCTAGAAGAACTATCTTCTTGTATTGCTCTGCTTGGTGTGCATAATAATGTCTTTGTACTGTTATATCACCTAAACTATTTGTATATCAAATTGTTGTGTGTATGTTGATGGTAAAATGTCTATGAACTCTATTAAGCTGATATTTGAGTTATCTCACTCCTTCATTTATTTTTGTTCAAGTATTATAGACTGATCGATCTAATCCTGCTCGCGAGCAACTTATAACGTAAGATCGATCTGCTTTTTGATATTTTTAAGTTATGTAAATTATTGCAGAACGAACAATATGTATGTATGTATGATGCACCCGAAAAGGTTGCACACCCAAGCGGAGGTATCACGTAGTAACCGGTAAAACCGGAGTCGATCTAAGGATAGGAGGGTAACTCGGATATCAAAGGGTCTCGTTCGCCGGTCCAGATATCAAATACTAACTTAGACTAAAAAGGAACGAAACAAGGATTAATGGGAGTTTTATGATGGAGTGAGGAATAAAAGATAACAAATGAAATTAAACGATAAAAGTAAACGGGCGAGAGAGATTCGAGAGAAGAGTCAGAGGAACAAGAGTCGGGAGGCAACAAGAGTCGGGAGACAAATAAATGAGAGAGGTGTCGAACCGAGAATCCGATAATGATAAACTTACGACTACGTGTAGTCGGATCTAATGTTTGAAGGTATAGTTGATGTTCGACTCCTAAAGTAGATGTCTCTAAGCACTACGTATATCCGGAGATCATACTTAGTCAAACAAACGTCTAAATCGGTTGATCCCGAGTCAACGAAAGTGTTGTCTAGTCGACTAACTATGTGAAGTGCATGACAAGACACATGAAATTATGACTTAGACTACGATCGATATCGAATACTTCGTTTCGTCTATTAACTATGAGAAGTGCTTGACAAGACACATGAAAATACGATCAAAACGATAATCGAAATAAATGAATATCAATTTATAATCAAAACATCAAATCATATTAAACTTAATCACGAATTCATCACATTTCATCTCATATAATCAACACACTAAACTTAGCTAAACATGGAGATTGAATAAGAAATGGAAAGAAAATGATGAGAGAATCCCCTTTTTTCGATGTGGTTCGAGACTAAGATCGTCGGTAAATATGAGTCTTTAAGGTGCGGCCGATCTCCCCTTAGTAAATTTTTGGTTCCCCATAGCGACCATCATCATCTTCTCCATTTAGAACTCAACCTCCATTAAAGCTAAACCCTAGCTTTCTCTCTTTAGCAATGTCTAGCCCAAAATGAAATCAAACCACATGAGAAGCTAGATCAAGACATGGGGAACAAAAGCCCTAAGATTTCGGACCAAGAAGGTTGTCGGAAACTCATATAAGTCCGGCCAAAGGATGCTCCAAATCCGGCCGAATCATGAAGAATCCGGCCAAAACACTTAGATCCGGGCTAAAGGCTTCCGGCCCGAGCTGTACATCCCATACACGCATCCCGTGCGCGCGACCCGAGCGTGCTGTCCGAGCTCCGGGTAGCTGTTGTTTGGCCGGCGTCCTCTATTTCGTGCTGTTTGTCCTTCCCGTGGAGCGTGTCCACTGCCGCAATTCGTCCCGTGCTAGCACGGCCGCACAGCTGCTGCTCGGCCGTGCTCTGTGATGTCTTCCCTTCTCTGTCGGAGCCTAGTCCGACCAAGCTTTGGCCGGCCTCGGTGATGGCCGGCCTAGCTTGGCCGCCCACTTCTTTCTCTTTCCCTCACTTCCTTCAAACTCCCAACTCTCTAGCTCAAGAACACCAAAACCCTCAAGCTCTAGCCTCTTTCTCTCTCTCTCTAACCCTTTTCCTGTTGATGAATGAAGAAGATGATGAATAGTAACCTTTTACTACTAAAACCCTAGGTCAAGACTTTGACTTTGACTTTGACTCAGACTTGACTTGGATCCATAAAGAGAGGGTACCTATAAAATCTCTACTTCTTTCTTTCTTCTTCTTTTTCTGTGTAGGCTTTTGGCTTGTCATTGGGCTTGACTTTGATTTCAAATTAGAAACAAAGGAGAGTGCCTTCAAATAAAGACTTTGGCTTCTTCCTTTCATATCTTCCCCGGCCGAACTTCGAATTTGAATACCGTTTTCACCGTCGGACTCGTCATTGACTATACTTGTCATTTGATTTGCTTGAAGTCTTTTTCTTTCGTTTTCGGCACATGAAATGATGGTGATAATTCGCTCTCTTTATTTCAAATTACATGTTTAACTCCAAAATAGGTACCTAACATGAAAAACACATAAAATATTATTTATAATACTCGAAACAAACTAATTAGTCTAAGTTAGGCGCTCCAAATGTGACATTTTCGTGATACATGAAGATCCCTAAACTTAAACTTTGCTAGTCCCCGAGCAAATAAAACAAAATAAAAGCCTAACTCACTTTCGGAGGCATCCCGGTTGCATTTAGCGTATGCAATGAGCCTTTAAACCCCTAGGTTGCCCCTAAAGGACGAGTGTCGTCTCGTGAGGGTTTCCATAGATGATACCCACAAACATCGAGTCTCTTGAGACATAAGGGTCCAACATCAAAATCATAGATAAGCATGATTCATATAGTAAAGAGTTTAAGCATGTCAACACATAATGAATCAAGTAAATAAGCTCGTGTAAAAGCTAAAGACCTCTTCACTAATGATCTTACCCTAAAATGCAAGTGTCATACCATAAAGAGCAACATCTATGTTGCAAAGGCACACAACTTTGATTCCCAAGTTAGTATTTCGTCTTGACTTCGGCCTCACGGACATACACTCCAAAGATGTAACGCCCCAAGCCTTAGTAGTTGCCGATATTGTCCCCGCTTTGACCACCTTACACAGGTACGGGGTTTTGTCCTTGGCGAAGGCACCACAAGCCTACCCAAAAGGCCTCGGTACTTACTAAGCTTGAGCTTACACATATAGCCCAGTCTCTGGACACTCTTGCGAGCAATGTGGGACTATTACAATCCCCCACCCTCAGCGAAGAGCCGTCCTCGGCTCTGATACCACTTGTAACGCCCCAAGCCTTAGCAGTTGCCGATATTGTCCCCGCTTTAACCACCTCACACAGGTACGGGGTTTTGTCCTTGGCGAAGGCACCACAAGCCTACCCAAAAGACCTCGGTACTTACTAAGCTTGAGCTTACACATATAGCCTAGTCTCTGGACACTCTTGTGAGAAATGTGGGACTATTACAATCCCCCACCCTCAGCGAAGAGCCGTCCTCGGCTCTGATACCACTTTGTAACACCCCAAGCCTTAGCAGTTGCCGATATTGTCTTTAACCACCTCACATAGGTACGGGGTTTTGTCCTTGGCGAAGGCACCACAAGCCTACCCAAAAGGCCTCGGTACTTACTAAGCTTGAGCATACACATATATCCCAGTCTCTGGACACTCTTGTGAGAAATGTGGGACTATTACAAAAGATGAAATCACTCAAGAATGGTTCGCTCGTATGTGTGAGTGTGATCACTAACATGGACTCAACACATAAAAAAGGGCGAGGACAACATTTTGGAACGAATGATCTCCTAAAAGAAATTAGCCACAAAATGGAGTGGGGAAGCTCACTCGCCCTTCTCACCCATTTTACCCTCTTAGAATGCCTCCTAAAGGTTAGCGAATACAAGAGATGGATGATATGGTGGATTCACGAGAATGTCGACCTCTTCATAATAGAACCTCTTAAGCACTTCCACATTTGTCTCTTGCTTCGAATACTTATTCACGAACATACACACAAACACACATATATACAATCACATCACTCACACAAAAGAGCTAACATGCTCAAACATAACATAAACAACTTTATTCATCATTCATTTTTTTTTTCATTTTGTCTTTCTATATTTTGTTCATATCACGTTTTCTCTTTTTTTTTTCTTTTTCATAACACAAATACAATCAACCAAAACAAAATCAACACACATAACTCTATTCTTGCAATTAACTTTTTTCATTTCATACTTGCTTTTGACATTCTTCATTTTTTTCTTCTCATGTCTTCATTCTCGGGATATAAGATGATGGGTGATGATGGAGTATCTGCTTTCCTCTAGTTGACACTCTCATTGGGTTTCATTGACTACAAGGGCAAGGTTAATTCGCTATCCAAATGTCACTCCTAGTGGCTAAGAAAGTTGAGCACACGAGATCAAATGATCTCTTTTAATAGATTACGAGGTTGAGTAGCTCTTCATTCTACTCGGAGTTAGCGCAGAAGAGTACACTCGAAGGGCAATTTAGGCTTTGAGCTCACACATGGGTTAAGCTCCACGAGATGTTTCTTCTTCACTAAGATGTCACTCCTATGGTACAACACATACACTAGAAGACTCGACTTTCATGCAAAGGTCACTAGCAATCACAAAACTTAGGCGCTCCAAATGTGACATTTTCGTGTCACATCAATGTATCACCTTAATATCTAGTTACATGTGCGATATTTGGAGTTTGGATATCGTTGTGTTTTAATATGAAGTTTATGTGAGTATATATGAATGTCTGACATGTTATTTTTCAATTTTGACAATTTCACTTTACAGACGGGGCTGCCAAAATTTAGTCTTGGTTTTGATATACATCTATGTATGCTATACACCTGGTTACTTTTAGTTCGATTTCAGTAAATATGATTTCTTATTAGATTTCCGCCGCATCATTCATTTGTTTGAAAATGGAGGTGAGCGTGTTAGCTTTGGTTTAATTTAGAAACTTCGTTTAAGTGAGACTTTGACTTAGTTTCTTTTATAAACTACTTGGCAAACCGTGATTTGGAACACGGGGTGGCACACGTATTCTCATTGTCAATATAGTTTGTTGAAATAGAAAATTATATCTTTCATTTTGAATTTGTTGTCAATGTATCAGAACATACTTCTGTTACTTGACGACAACGCAACGAGGATCCACAAGTTGACAAGATCCACAAGTTCGACGAAAAGAGCCCTTTATGGTTTCATAAAGATTCAATCAGATAGAGACTAAGTTATAAGACTTATGTACCCCATTCTTTTATGAACAAGTGTATTACCTCCCTCCGCCCCAAAATAATAGGTGAAGTTTCTATTTTAGTTTGTCCCAAAACTAGTTGGAAGTTTAAAAATAGTACTAAAAAATTCTCATTTTCTTCCAATAATACTAATAGCTATTAATGAGTGAAGGTTTTAACTTTATTTAATCCTAGATGCTTTCCTACTACCCAAAACCAACTCTACAACTTTAGTTTTCTTGGTAACACAAAATGGGATAAAAATCAAGTACTCTAGTAAAAGTAGTTTAAAAGTTTTCAACACATCAACTAAAATATGGCGTTAAAGTGTAAATTTGTTGAACATAACTTGTTTTGGTAGGAGATTATTGCGCCAAATCTAAAATCTAAAACGAAACTTGGCGCTAAATTTTCAGTGGGAAATTTTAAACTTTCCACCATCCTATTTATACACTTTACAATTGCTAAAGTGGACAATTCATCTCTGTGTCAAATAAATCAAATTGAATATTCATATTATGGACATGGATTCCATATCAACAACAACTAATTCAAACCAGTCTAAGAATCATAGAAAATTAACAGATGAAGAAAGACAAATGATTTTTGAAGGATTATTAAAGGATAGTAAGAACGGAAAAATGAAATACGGTTGGGGAACAAAAATTGCTGCCAAATTTTCTACTAGTTTGAATACGGTGAGTCGAATATAGAATCAAGGATTACAAAATATTGATGAGATGTTAGCGGTTGATGTATCAAAAAATATGGTTGCAAAAGTTGGTCGTAAAAAAGTTCAACTTGATATTGAACAATTCGACAATCTTCCTCTTCATAAACGAACTAATATCCGGAAAATGGCGAAGGCTTTAAGCATGTCTAAGTCTACTCTTCATAGACGAATCCAAGATGGTGAAATTAGGCGACACACAAACGCTATCAAGCCGTATTTGACTGAGGTAAATATGAAAAAAAGGCTTTTGTTTTGTTTGTCAAATTTGCAAAGTACTGTTAATGTAAACAACAATGGAAGTTTTACTTTTAAGAATATGTACGATCACATCCATATAGATGAAAAATGATTTTATATAACTAAGGAATCTCAAAGGTATTATCTTCTTCCCGACGAACCGAAACCATTGCGTACGTGTAAAAGTAAACGATTCATTACGAAGGTTATGTTTCTAGCTGTTGTTGCTAGGTCGAGATGCAATGATGATGGAATTTATGAATTTTCTGGGAAGATATGAATTTTTTCATTCATAACAAAAGAAAATGCAAAACGACGTAGTAAAAATCCTGACGCCGGTACTGAAGAAACTAAAGCAATCTTGTCTGTGACAAAAGAAGTAACAAGAGATTGTTTAATTAACAAAGTATTGTCGGCTATTCGATCAAAACGGTCCGCCGAAGATAAGTCGAGACCCATCTTTATTCAACAAGACAACGCGAGACCTCACATTCAACCCGACGATTTTGAGATGAAATTATGTTTTCAACCTTCTAACAGTCCAGATTTAAATGTTTTAGATTTTGGTTTCTTTCGTGCGATTCAATCTTTACAACAAGAACAAGTAGCAAAAACTATCGACGAACTTGTGAGTGCCGTAGAGAAAGCATTTGATGAATTACCAAACGAAAATCTCAACTATAATTTTCTAACCTTATAAAGTTGTATGGTTGAGATAGTGAAAAATAATGGTGGGATCGGTTACAAGGTACCGCATATGGGAAAGTTGTCGTTAGAAAGAAATGGAATTCTTCCAAAAAGAACTAGAATGTGATTTTGAGCTTGTTTTCGCGGTTCGGCGTCGATTGCAATTACGCGAAGGTGTAGAGGTACTGTTATTGTACATTACTGTAAACATACTTATTCAAAGCACTTTTTCATACCTTGTTTTTCATCTCTGTTTTTTCTTTAAAAGTGAGAATAAGCTCAAAATTTTAATTGCACTAAGAGTACTAATTTAAATTCATGTTGTTACTAACCTTCTTTTTTATGTATGATTTTCTATGCTAAATGTTAGGTAGATTATTCTATGTTCAACTATTTTGATGAAGAATGTGAAGAAAATTTTGAGTTATGCTATGTTCAACTATTTTGATGTAAACATTTTGAAGTATATAATGAAATGAGTTGTAATGCTTTATCTTTAATCTAATGTTTCAAATTTTAAGCAAAGAAAGAAAAAAAAGTTGTTCAATATTGTCTCTTTTTTTATCTCACATGTTGTTTAAAAATGGTGGTTGTATATGGACCATGTCTAGACTCAAGAAAGAGAAGATTACATAGTGGATGCACTATACGGATGAACATGTACATTAGGAATAACTCTTTGTACAATTATTTTTGTGCCTTTTTGAAAAGTAGAAAATGTACAACTATATTAAATAGGGGTAAAAATGGAAAACTCACTTGATTTTGACTATTTTCTTAAACTGTGTGTTTTTCAAACTTCACAGTTTATTTTGGGACGGAGGGAGTAGTATTTAAATAGATAAAGAGTATGGTCATTGTTATAGCGAAGTAAATCCCCAACACGTGAGAATTGGTTAGAACTTCCCACTTTTTTAAACGAGGAGAAACGGTAGAAACAGATGAAAATACTACTACAAATAGAATCCTAGAAGTAACGCGATTGAGACGGACAAAGGTCCATAAATGCAGAACAAGTTCCATTCTGATTGAGGACTTTATTCAAAGTAATTGAATTGATAAACTGAGAAGAGAAAATCTAGACATCCTGCGCTGACAAACAGTCACTTGGACTGTTTTGACAAGCTCTCTGTCAAAGTGGTATCTCTAAACTTTCTCCATCAAAGGATAACAATATTCTGAATAGAGTTTTTCTAGAGACCTGTAACTTACCATCTATAAACTTTCTTTCTCTCCTTTTATTTCCCCGACATTGACAATGTTTTTTTTATTCTCTTTATTGCCATCTTGGAATTCTTCTCAGACGCTCAATATCTAACTCTTTTCTATTTACAGGTTACTTTTTTTTCTCTAACATAAGGGTGAGCAATAGTCAGGAAATTTCTTCTCTGACTGTTTTTCTTGTACTTCGGTTAAGGTGTTGTTTGTTTTTTTTTAACATTTTGAAATGGATTACAATTCAGATTTCAGATGTTTGTTTTTGTATTTAGCAAAATCTAAAATTTTGTCTGAATTGATTACATGTCTGAATTTGGCTGAATAAATGCCAAAACATTTCAAACTTCAAAACAAGTCTGAAAATAAGTCCAACTTCTGAAATATTGTGAAATGACGCTTATGCCCCCGTGTTCCAAAAAAAATCTTATACCATTTTCAGAAATTTTACCACCACCTACTGTGGACGGTAGAAAATCACACAATTAATAGATCGTCGATTGGTGGGCCACCGACAACTTGGGCTCCAGACCTCGAGACGGATGAAATTTTAGTTGGACCTGTAGACAGACAAAAACGAGCAGAAACCGTGAAGTCTTGGGGACACCGGGATGGTGTCTTGCCAAGGGCACTCCGACGGTCAAGTCAGCAAACTATAAGTGAAATAAATATAAGTCGATTGAATGATGAGGGTGTCACCGTGTTGTATCGTTGGAGGATGGCTCGACTCGTAGAGTGGCCGGAGATTCGACTCTACGGGATAGTTGGTCGGATTGGTCTCCTGGAGCAGGTCGAAAGGTCGTCTCGATCGGAGATTCTGGATAATGGAGAAGTGGGATGTACCAAGGACTGTAGAAGGACTTCGAGAGTGATGGAGCTTGAAGATATAATATCGTCGTCTAGAGTGATCCCCTAAAATATTACCCTTCAAGTCTTCTGGAATTCGAAGGTCGATTATCGTCGTCTAGAGCACTGAAGATACTAAAAATGAGAGAGAGAAGAGTGTTCAGTAGTTTTCTAGTCGGTATTCGATGCCTTTGGAGTCTGAGTCTCCTTCTATTTATAGGCGACTAATGGACTCGTGGAGTCTGTTAGATCCGACATAATTGGGGTCGAGGGTGACCCCAAACCCTAAGGGAGACTCGTTCTTGGCCATCGATCTGTCACCTGGAGTAACTCGATCGTACGATTACGCCGCCTCGACTTTAGGCTCTTCGTAGTCTGAGATCGCCTAACGGTACTTAAGGCGACGTGGGATTTTTAGGGGAATTCGTCAAATGAATACGTGGCGAGGTCTCCGGAGTTGAGGTTCACTCGGTAACCGGCAGACTCGGTTGAGGGCGACCAAGGGGTGCTTGGAGTATTGTTGCTTTTAATGGGTTATTGTTCGTCTAGATGGACGTTCACAAGGGCTTAGAGCCGTTTGGACCTTTAGTTGGCCGAATTCCAAGTTTGAGAGTGTCCAACTAGTAGGCAAGTGGGTCGGACCCAAGTGATATTTGTTCGAAGTAGGCTCGGTCTAGGCGACCTTTAGACGAAGTAGGCCCAACACGATTTTTGACCACTACACCTACAACTACCGGCGACCACCACCACAAACAACACCACCAGAATAACACCACCACCAGCATAAGCCACCACCACAGGTCAAAACAAAACAAAAAACAAGAAACTTTACGATTTCAGACACACCCTGACCACCACCATAATGGACACCTTTGCTGCCACAAGAAGGGCTTTATGAACCCTCGCCGACCACCACCGCCTCATGAAACGCTTTGTGAACCCTCGCTAGATCGGGTGAGGGTCATCTTGTTCGAAACCCTCGCCAGATCCAGCGACGATCGAACTTTGGATAATCTTCGGCTAGAGAGAGAGAGGGTGAGCAAAAACAACAACAGTTACCACTCCATCATCAATGGCAGCATTATCTGAAGCTACAACTTTGGTGTCCGATATATGTCGTTTGTAATGTCTATCGAGAAGGTAGTTGTTTCTACAACTATGACAGATAGAGAAGCTAACACAATCTTCTTACTATTGTTATGTGATTTTGAGTTTGGATAATCTTCGGCTAGAGAGAGAGGGTGAGCAAAAACAACAACAGTTACCACTCCATCATCAATGGCAGCATTATCTGAAGCTACAACTTTGGTGTCCGATATATGTCGTTTGTAATGTCTATCGAGAAGGTAGTTGTTTCTACAACTATGACAGATAGAGAAGCTAACACAATCTTCTTACTATTGTTATGTGATTTTGAGTTTTGATGAAATAGAAACTAACCAGCCGTTTGGGAAAGTGAAAATCTTGGTAGGGTTTGGATGAAATAGGAAGCATAAGCCGTTTGGGAAAGTGGGGAGGAGAGAGAATGACAAAGTAAAAAAAATGAAAGTAAAGATAAGGTTTGCTTTTTCCTTAAATATCAGTGTGATTATAAACGTAATTTGGTTAGTTCAGATCTAATGATTCAGATGTGAAAAACAAACATCTTACTTGTAAACCAATTCAATGCAGCCAATTCAGATTCAACCAATTCAATGCAGCCAATTCAGATTCAACCAATTCAATGCAGCCAATTCAGATTCAGACCCCAAAAGAAAAGAGAAACAAACGGCACCTGAGTGTGTGGGCTTAACAAAGATTTGTTTTCCGGGCAAGTCAAAGAGGGATGGTATTTGCCATGGCAAATCCCATTGTGCCCCTAACACTTTCTCGTATCCCATCTCTAATGATTGGTAGCACAATAACACTTGGTCTTATGGATAGAGGTGCACAACGGGCCGGGTTGTTTCTATACCACCTAGCCCATTATGAACTTCTATAACCCAGGTCCAAAAGTCACAATGGTCTTCCTCGTTTTGTGTATTCCTAAACCTAACAATTTCTTACATACTTGCCTCCCTCCTTTAACCTAAACCCCTAATTTCTTCCCAAAACATCTGTAAAATCTCATGAAAATCATGAAAACATGGAAAACAGAATATCAGGTATCCCTTAAGTTCTTCTCTAGTAATTTATCTTTGAACTCTCTTTAAATCCCTTTAACAATTTTATGTTCTTAAAATGAGGTCTTGACTAATTTGATTATTATGGGTAGCTTTGAACAATATCTATGCAAGTGCTGCTACAAATTCATTGTTGGATGTAGAGATCTGTGTAAATTTTGTTGTAAGATGTGTATGTAGTATTAGATCTACTTTGACCCTTTTACATTCACTTCATAATCATAAAAATTTGTTTGATCTATATTCCGTTCTTTATCATCAAACTATTCATTTTTCTCCATGGTTAATGTTATCTCTTTAAACAGGACTGGCATGGAGAGGTTTTGATGATATCCTATGCAGTATGTATGCCATCCTTTCTTTGACTTTCATAAACATTAACAGTAGTAGTTCTTATATTAAGTTTTTATTAAGTATGTTTTTTTTTTTTTCCTTTTTTCCTTGTAGGAATCATTAATCATGATGACTTACTCTCTCAAAACAAATAAGGAGAGACTGGTGGATTGGACATTCTGGAGGAAACACTTTGTCGAAATCTCCAAATCAGTCTTCTTGAGAAAGAAATGGTTCCCCATGAAGCCCCAAATCAGGTCAGTTCATTATAGCCAAATCATTCTCCAAAACTGTCTTCTTCTTCTCCTTTTTCTTGTTCATTATAGTTCTTACAACTGAGAATATAATAAGTGGGTTTTGTTTGTTTTCTCCTCCTGTTAGAGCAATCTTTTTATTTCATGTAAAAATCCATCATTAGAAAAGCCTGAATTTCTTTTCGGTAACCCTTGTAAGAACATCTACAATCACACCAAACCGAAATGAAGATAAGTTTCTAGGGCGTGAGAGATGTGCGCAAAAAAAAGTAGAGAAATAAACGGTCTGAATTTTAGTCATATGTTGTTTAGGTTTTAGACATCTGGTTGGAACACTATAGACCATGTTGTGTTTTCTTTTCTGTAACCAAACAAGTTATTATAGTCTATAGAATATATATCTCTAACTTACTTCAAATTACATAGACATTCTTCTTTGATTCATTTACCATACATGGGATCCTTATAGAACCAACTCTCCTGTTAAAACTTGGATTCAAATAACTTTCTAGATAGGGCGACAATTCACCCTTAGTCCTAGACACTTTTACTTATCATTGCAATCCCCACTGTAAGGTTCAATTTTAATTAATGGCTCTTAAATGGTTCCATAATCCCTGTTATGTTTTGTATATGATTGATTTCTTATGTATTTTGTTTTTTTAATCTTTTCTCTTATGTATTTTATTTTTTTTTTCCTTAATTTCGCGTTTGCTTCTAGTTTCTAGAAAGAGTTTTGACTGTGAAACCCACGGCTGGGTGGATTGATAAATGGGATCTCGACATAGAGTGCAACTTTGTAAAAGAAACGGTTCGAAATTCGGGATTTCAATCTATCGTTGACCATGTGTATAGAAGGCCAGATGAGACACTTATTAGTGCTTTCGTTGAGAGGTTTTATGTAGAGACCAACACTTTTCATTTACCGTTTAGGGAGATGATGATCACACCGAACGATGTGAAACACATTGTTGGTCTCACTATTGATGGAAGTGCGGTAAATGGTGTATTATAAAATACAACGAACGTGGATCAAATGTTAGATATGATGAATAAAACTTTGGGACTTAGCCGTGAGAAGTCGATGGAAGCTCTAAAGAACAGGCATTTGAAAACAGTGAAGTTAGATTTTCTTAAGACAATATTTGGAAAATCAAAGAATAATTTTTCGAGGCAGAGGAAGGAGTATGCGGCGGGAGTGTATGTACTTTACGTTGTCGGATCTTGTATTTGCCCCGACAAAAGTGGGAACAGGGTGAATGTTCAATATCTTTAGCGTTTTGAAGAGTTAGACGAGGCCCATATTTATTCATGGGGCTCCGCCTGTCTTGCTAACCTGTTAAATCAAATGTCAACTGCGAGCAGGTTTGAAGTGAAACAGATGGGTGGATGCTTTACCCTTCTCATGGTACGTTCGAGTTTCGTACTCAATCATTTTATTAATTTTATTTTTATAATTAGTTTACTGAATATCTGAAGCATTTTCTTAGGTTTGGACTTAAACTGGAATTTGAGCAAGGGTTGGCATTGGCTGCGAAATGGTTACCGAAGGCTGTTAGTGTCCAAGCCAGAAAGAGAACAATCGTAGAGTATAGGCAGAAACTGGACAACCTATTAGTTGAACAAGTAAGTCATATACTCCATATAATTTTCATACGTAAAATAGTTTTAGTTACTTCGAAATGAATATTTATAATTGTTTTTGTTGTTTGGGGCAGGTTGCTTGGAATCCTTACGCGAAGTATGGAGATGATTATGAGGAGGACGAGTTGTTATTCTACTCTGGGATGATTGTCAATTTCGACATCATTGGTTTATTATACCCAAAACAAGTCATCCGTCAGCTCGGATTTCGTCAAATGGTTCCAGAACCTCCTCGCGACCATGATGCACAGAAGTCTATATTGATGAGCAAGATGTATGTCCCTTATTATGGTCCATCACCTGCTTGGAAATGGTCAACCAGAAACGATCATTTTAATCTTTTCTCATATGTATTTTGTTTTTTTCCTTAATTACGCGTTGGTTTCTAATTTCTGGAAGGAGTTCTGACTGTGAAGCATACGGCTGGGTGGATTGATAAGTGGGAGCTCAACGAGTACATTTTTGTAAAAGAAATCAAAATTCCGGATTTCAATTGATCATTGACCATGTGTATCGAAGGCCAGACGAGACACTTATTAGTGCTTTCTTTGAGAGGTTTTATTTAGACATCAACACCTTCCATTTGTCGTTTGGAGAGATGATTCACACTTAACGATGTGAAACACATCGTTTGTCTCCTTATTGATGGAAATGTGGTAAATGGTAAAACATACAATACAACGAACGTGGAACAAATTAGTTTTGATGAATAAAACAATGGGACATGACCGTAATGAGTCGAGGGAAGCTTTAAAGAACGAGCAATTGAAAACAGTGAAGTTAGATTTTCTTAAGAAAATATTTGGAAAGTTGAAGAACAATCATTCGAGGCAGAAGGAATATGCGGCGAGGGTGTATTTATTTTGCGTTGTCGGATCTTGTATTTGTCCTGACAAGAGTTGGAACAGGGTGAATGTTCAATGCCTTCAGTGTTTTGAAGGGTTGGACAAGGTCCATAACGACTCATGGGGCTCCACCTGCCTTGCTAACTTGCTGCATTAAATGTCACCTGCGACTAGGTTTGAAGTGAAAGAGATGGGGCGGATGCTTTACCCATCATATTGTACGTGTGAATTTCGTACTCAATCATTTTATTAATTATTTTTATAATTACTTTAATGAATATCTGAAGCATTTTCTTAGGTTTGGATTTACGAATATTTTTCTAGTCTTAATAAATGGGATGTTAAACTGGATTTTCAACAAAGGTTGCCATTGGCTGAGAAATGGTTACATAAGCCTGTTAGGGTCCAAGCTAGAAAGAAAACACTTATATATTATAGGCAGAAACAAGACAACCTATCAGTTGCAGAAGTAGGGCAAAATAATTTCAGTTACTTTGAAATGAATATTTACTCCCTCTGTCTCATATTTAGAGTCTCACTTTCCTTTTAGAGATGTCTCATATTAAGAGTCCTACTTCCTTTTTTATCATATAAAATCCATCTACTTTCCTACAATGATCTTATCTTGAGTCAACTATAATTGTTGGAATTAGTATTTGCAATAAAGGCACTTTGATGTTTAGTGAGGTAGGAAAATGAGACTCTTAACTTTAGGATTTTTTCTACAATAAATAAGCGTACAAATGGAAGAACAAAATATATGAAAAAAAGTTTGAGTTCCAAAGTGGGACTCTTAATATGGGACGGAGAGAGTATAATTTAAGTTGTTTTGGGGCAGGTTGATTGGAATCCTTACGTGAAGTTTGGAGATCATTATGAGGCTGACGAGTTGTTATACTACTGTGGGATGTTTGTCTTTTTCGATATCACTTGTTTATTATACCCTCAACGAACCCTTCGTCAGCTTGGGTAGCTTCAATCCATTCCAAAACCTCCTCGCGACCATGATCTACTGAAATCTGTATTGACGAGCAAGAGGTGAGTGCCTTATTACGGTCCATCAACTGCTTGGGAATGGGAAAACAGAGAAGACCAGATCATATCTATGTTATCTCGTTATCCTATGTCTGCTCCCGATGCTACTGCAGAGGGTTCCATGTCATGGTATGCAATGGTTTCTCACCTAAAGGTATGTAACCCAAATTATGTAAGAGTTGAAGAAGTTCCTCCTCTTCCTCCAACCCCAAAAGACTATGAAAGCAGGTTCAAAAAATGGTAAGTAATACAACTTACGAAATTAAATTCTTATTAATCACCAAACTTTAGTACTAAACTAAACCTTTTTTTTCAGAAATCTCGTTTAGATGGGCTAAAGAGTTGAGGACATGTGGGGGTGGTCAAAGCGAGCCCATTTCTCCAAAGACGAGGGAGAGTATGGCGCACATCGCGGAGTTGATAGCCAAAGAAGCTGAAGATGTACCGTTAGATTAAGAAAGTTGAACACGTTCTTAATTAGGAAACTTTTTATTGTTTTGAATACATGTCATATTTTGAAAGGGATGTTTGATGTAAGACGACTTTTGTTTCAATCAAAAAATTTATTTTCCGTTTCGGTATTATGAAACGACTTTTATTTTAATCAAAATGGACAGTGCTCTGAAATATGCCAAGTCCCATTTCGTGTTGCCCAAAGCCACGAAGTAATGTGAAAATCAGAACTGGTTCCAGCCCACGAAATGGGACTTTACTAAGAAATAAGTTAAGTCCCATTTCGTGGGACGTCCCCACGTAACATTTCATGGCCACGAAATGATGTGGAAACTGGAACTAGTTCCAGCCCACGAAATGAGACTTAGCTAAGAAATATGCTAAGTCTCGTTTCGTGGGCTGAAATCAGTTCCGCTTACGACTTTATTTTGTGGGAAGACCCACGTTCCATTTCGTGGCCACGAAATAAGGTGGAAATCGGAACTGGTTTTTGCCCACGAAATGGGACTTCGCATATTTCTTAGATAAGTCCCATTTCGTGCGCTGAAACCTGTTGCGGTTCCCACATTATTTCGTGGACACGAAAATCCACGTTCTGTTTTGTGGCCACGAAATAAGGTGATAACCGGAAGTGATTTCATGCTACGAAATTGGACAGTGCTATGAAATGCATCAATTTCGTGGATTGAGGACCCACGAAATGGAATAGTTATTTTTTGTTTCCCGTGTCGTTTTTTATAGGATAAATAAACATTAAACAAAATAATAAATACTTAAAAAGTTGATAACACTCAATTTCGTATTAGTTAATAATATATGATGATAGTCCTCGATTACATTTTACAAAAAAATATTAAACACGTGTGAATCGGAAATCTTAGGGTTATTTCCCAAATAGCCCCCAACTTTGTGACCAGCTTCCTATCTAGCCCCCTACTTTATCGAAATACCCAGATGCCCCCCTTTTTCAGTTAACGTTATAACTCCGTTAACTAGTCATCACTTCTCTCTCTTCCATCTCATCTTCTCTCTCTACCACCTCATCTTCTCGCTACCTCATCGTCTTCACCGGCGAAGGCAAACATTAAAAAAAAAAAAAAAAAATCCTATAACGAAACTCAACGAAATAAAACTAAATAATAATCAAAGGATCAATTTTCTACCGGGCCCGTACCACCCAAACTCATATAACCACCAAATTGTGCTTCAAATAACTTGTGTCAAGCCCAATAATTTTCGTTTTTAATTTTTTCGTAGAAAGTAAATGGTGGGACAAAAGGCAGAGGTGAAAATCCTTCAAAGTGACCCAAACATAATGATCATTTTTATGATGAGCAAGAACGATCATTTGCCACTTGTTGTAATTCGATGGCCCAGTCAAATTCGGCAAAAAAGTGAAATTCATGTTGATTGATAATATCACCACTGGGCGGGCAAAAGTCTCTACTATAACAACTCCACACAATGGCATATAAAACAATTTTTTTGGGGGCGATATCATCCGTGTATATTATAACATCTTTTAGTTGCTGAATGATATCATCGTGCCACATTAACTTGTAAAAAGTTTCATTCGCGACAATGTGATCATACATCTTAAGTCGAATTTCTTTACCCCATGCTTCACGTCCTTTAGTAATTGCTTTACTTACGACATGAAAGCCACATTGCCCGTCGCCCGTGACATTTACTACCTTGTGGATAAATGGTTGCATGTGATTAGGGATTGATTCCAAAAGTATTGAATCTATAATTGGAGGATATATCATTCTCGACTGGCATCTCTGTGGAATGAGTTTATATCTTTCAAATACCTCTCTCTTGTTTTTTATCTTCAGATCCAGTTCTTCTTCATTCATTTGGCTAAAGTGGCTAATCATATTTGATCTTTTTATATCAGACATAATCTCGGCATACCCTTTTCTTTTTATATCAGACATCATCTTTTTCTATTTTTATCTTCACTTCTTCTCCCTTTTGCATATCCGCCATTTCTTTTGTGGCTTTGTCTTTTGCTGTTTTTTTTTTATCCAGTCTCTCCTTTAATGCTTTTTTTATTTCTAACTTCTTCTCTAATTTCTCTGCTAACGCTTTCTGTTTTTGTAAAATCTCAAAGCTAGATGGATTCCTTTTAGTCGACCTATCATTATGACTTTGCTTTTTTGAAGGCCGACCTTTTCCAACAATCGGTTCTTGAGGTTGTCTTATGTTTGTTGTTTTAGGAGCACCGATTAACCTTAGTTCAATTCTCATTTGCTCCCTCTGGTTGTGAGGCTTTTAAGCACCTTTCTCTGACGATCATATGTTCAGGTAGGTCATCATAGTTTGCTTGCTCGGCCTCAATCAAGACGTCATATGACAATTGTCTCCAATATCTATCGGTTGCATCAAGTGGCATAGGAACATTACTGGCAAGTTGTTCCATCAACTCATGTTTACGGACTAAACCATGCGTACGCTTAAGTATACAAAGGCAAACATTCTCACTCTCATAATCAAGCCGAATCATCTCTTTCAACATCATATCCATCGTGCGGTGTGCAACCACGTTCCTTAATTTATCAAAAAGCTTAATTTGATGGGCATGCAACACCTTTCTCAATTTATTCTCAAATGAGTTTGTGAGCCAATAAACTGAAAATCTAAGCACTTATGAGCAGCTTCCCAACATGAAACAAAATTTCCTAATGAATTATTCAAGAATCACTTGAGCCTCCCGTGTTCTCCCTCAGCTCTACTTAGGGGGTGGGATTTTGGCCCGAAAACCCAAAACCCGCCCGCGACCGTCCGAGTCTGAAGGGTCCGTGACCGTCCAATGTCTGAAGCGGTCCGTACCCGCCCAACCAAAAGAGCTTAAGCGGACGGACGCGGGCATAGGTCCTTACCCGGTGATCCTACCGAGTCCGCCCGCTTATATAGTCCGCCCAACAAAACCCGTATATACTCGTCCGTTTATCCTACCAAGTATATTACCCTAGAAATCACTTTTCTTCATCTTGTCTTCGCCTCTGAACTCCACAAGTCTCTCTCCTCTAAAATCTCAATATCTCATCAGTAATCCTAGAATCCAAAATACACAGACCGTTATCCATGAGAAGAAGAATATAACCGATCATAATCCATGAAAAATCTCAATTATTATCTCTTAATTTTGTATTCATTTACTTTTCGGAATTGTATAGTGGGAGCTTAGAAAGTTGTATTTAACTACTTTAATTTCGAATAAAATTTCTTTATTTGTTCATTAGTGACCGGCGCCCGACCGACCGATGCACGGTTTGTCCGACTATCATAACGGTCACGGACGGACACTTTGTTGGAGAAAAATCTGAAATGTCCGCCCGTTTTGTCCGGATGTCCGAGTGGACACTTAGGACTTTATCCGTTTCGCTCGGACCGGTTTAGTTAGTGTCTGTTTCCCGCCCATTCGGACCGATATCCACCCCTAGCTCTACTTGTTGATGTGGTGTCGTAATGTCGTATCTAGTTTGTCCAAAAATTAACAAATCTCTTTTTGTAGAGTGACAACCATGTATCTTGACAATAACTTACCAACTCTAGGGAGACTTTTCTCCATTTCTCTACGAGCTTATTAACCCGGGTCTTGTATAGTTCCTAGGTATCTGCCCACCTGACAAGTTGCCATTCATTAAAAAACTCATCAACCATTTTATCTTTCTCAAGTTTCTTCTCACCTGCATCCATCTTCTTATCCTTATCTACAATCTCTAAGTATTTTTCAGCCTTAGCCAGGACATTCTTGTTTATATGCCATATACAAAGTATATTTGTCGCATCTAGAAGTATGATCTCAATTGCATTTATCAACGCGAGTTCCCTATCAGTAATGAATACAGTAGGAGAGTCACCAACATTATATAACTGTCGCAACCATTCCATAACCCAAGTATAATGTTCCGCCTTTTCGTTGCTTATAAATGTGTTTGCCACTGTGAAGGTTTCTCCAGTCGAAGTGGCTAAGACTACCTGGAGCAAAGCGTGTTTGAACTTGTTAGTTTTATAAGTGCAATCAATGATAAGAAACTGAGGGAAACACAACCCGAGCTGAACACTCTTAGGGTGTGCAAAAAACAAGTCCTTTACCTCTTCGGAATTTTCATAGCATCTATACTTGACTACATAGTGGTAATACATGCACGACTTCATAAATTGTTGCACTACTGACCTACCTTCACTTTCCTCACACTTGACCTTTCATTGTGCATTGTACACAGTCCTCATTGTAGAAAAGTTAGGTCTATCTTTCTTCCTTTGTTTTATATGCAAAAATATATCTTTGGGGCGTGATCCACGTTTACTTAATGCAGTAATTAATTCCAGCTCATCTTCTTTAAACCTAGCTGCATATGCATGACCCGTGAGGCTTTTCTCCAACGGGTGGTTGTGGTGTCCATTGAGTAATTCAACAATCCACTTGTCGTGAGTTACGTTATATTTTACCTCTATACCAAATGGGCAATCACAATTAGAAGAACCCGCACACCTCCTTTTACTTGGGTTTGTATTGGAAACCTAATTTTTCTCTTTGTGACTACCAAAACTACCGCTTTGACTACACCGAAACAAGGTATACGACCCCTTTCCTTCATTCTTTACTGACCTCCCCCCTTTTTTCTCAATAACAAATCGAGCTTCTATAGTAGTTTCGGTGCACCAAACTATTGCCTCATTCCTCGAATCAAACAACTGCGACATATAAAAAATGCATTATGTGTTTTATAAAAATGAATCAATTACATCCGTAATAACGATAACAATGTGTACCACAAATTACATACCATGTCTTTTTAAAATAAGTGCTATACATCGACAAATACTGGAATAGGTGCTCCATCTCTGGACATTGAAGACGCATTTGAATCAAGTTTAAAGGACTAGAAAAAAGAATGAAACAGAAATAAGTACATAAAAAAATTTAAAGGAAGAAAATAGGGCACTGATCATTTCGTGGATCCATAACCCACGAAATGTTTCGTGGTCTTTACACCCACGAAACCTCGAAACGAATTTTTCTGCCTCACGAAGTTCCTTCGAAGTTTTGAACCAGCTGGGGTTTAAGGGTTAAACAAATTCGAAAAAAATAAAGTAAAAAAGCCATTACCTCTTCAATGTCATCTAAACCCAACCATTATTCTTAGTCTTCTCGAGTGATGCTATCTTGGGCTATACTTCCATCAACATTTTCAATTTTTGTGGGTTCTTTCTTCATATTTTAGGGTTTAAGAGAGTGTCACTAATCTGAGATTTTTGAAGAAAAACAAAGTTGTCTAATGGTTCAAAGTTGAAGATGAAGAGTAGTTATAAATAAAAGAAGGCCTAAAAAAAAGTTTTAAAAGAAAAATCATGAATATGAAGAACTTGAAGAACAATAATGGAGGTTTAATGGAGTTGGCTTGAAGTTTTGAAACACAACTTGCCTTTTTGTTTGATCCCTAGGAAGATTTTTAGGTTTTGTTTGTTTATTGGAGTAATTAATTAGTAAACCATCCAAAATTTCAAATTGTTTTTTGAGTCACTAAATTTATTTTCCTATAACAACTTACAAAAGAAATTTGTCAAACCAAATTGACCAATTTTTTACCAAGTCTTCACACCCATAAATTATTTTGCTTTCCCCAAAGCGCTGGCCATAAATAATATTATGTAAAGTCTTCATTATCTAACGGTAGATGTGGTTGATGTCTTCATGATCCAATGGTAGATATTAATCTTATTTACAAAAAGTACATAATAATAATAATAATATATTCACTACACATTTTGTCTATAGACTCAATATCTTCGAAATGTCTTTAAGACACTTTGTCTACGGACCAAATGTCTACGGACATTTTGTCTACAAATTCAATGTTTTGAAATGTCTAAGATATTTTGTCAATGGACTAAATTTCCTGAAATATTTCGAAATATATTGAAATGTCTACGAGACATTTTGTCCATGAATGTCTTTGTACGTCTCTATCCACTGACACCTCCTCAGTCTTTTCGCTCATTTTCTTTTCGGTTAATTTCGTTTTGGCCCTTAATTTGTGACCAACTGACTGTTTTGACCCCCGTAAGTGTCTGGCAGTTCGTTTTGACCTCCAATTTTTGTCAAAACTACCCATTTATTCTAGTGGCGGTTTTGTAATTTTCTTTTCTTTCCTTATTTTTCAGATTCCTTCTTTTATTTTACTTATCTGCCTCCATCTCAAATTAAGAGACTCACTTTTTCTTTTGATTTGTCTCAAAATAAAAGACCTATTTCCTCTTTTATCATATAAAATCCATCAAATTTCTAACATTATTACCCTTTATCTCTGTATTACACATTTGGATTCAAATATTTATTCTCGGTAGCAATCCAATTTAGAAATAAAAATACCATCTAAAGGCATGAATATTTGGATTGTTACCAAAGATAATTTGAGCATTAAATAAAATTTAATTTTCTTCTACAATTTGTTATCTCTCTTATTTCCGAATGGCTAATTCATACAGTCAAGAAACCAAAAACCTAGTTCTTTTAGTTTAAATCTTCAAAAAAGTAAGTGATTTTGATCCAAATCTTGAAGTGGGCAATATGGGTTCTGTTATTTTTTAGATCTTCTAAGTGGGTTTTGAGTTTTCTTTTTGTTTGGTAGTTTATGTAGCCATGACTTTTTCTCTGAAAGGTAAGTTCATCGTTTATAGAATTAGAATCTATGAATTTTCTGGTTTTGAAGAATGAATTCAATGGATATGAAGTTGTTGGGGTTTGGGACTTCCAAAATTTGAAGGTTTTAGAGAGATGAAAACATTAATGGAAGATTATGAGTATATCTGTAAAGAGATAAAATTACCCAAACAAGTAAACTTAGAATTAGAGAGAGAAACAAGGAAAGAAGATGAAGAGCCATCCTCAAAGATATAGATCATGGCCCCATCTCAGTAAGCATGCTTTTGATTGATCTTCTCTCCATTTTAATGACTAGCAAACACTACTCACCCAGTCCATGTTGTTTCTAATAAGATCATATGTTAATTAAACTTGGAATCTCATACCCATCTATAAATATTAAATTTATTAGTAGTTATTTTGTGATCAACATCTTTTATGGCTTCTTATTTTTTGCAAATTCAAATTTGATCCCCTTTCGTTAACACCGTCAGTCAAGTTTAATGGTTAACTTTCTTGCTTCCATAATTGCCTTTGTTATAAAATTGATTTTGTAAATTCAAAATTGGTCCCCTTTTAAATATAGACTCCCAAAAAAATTTCAATTTATTTAAAACAAACTAGGGGACTAAAATGAAACTTGTTTTAAAAAGATGAAAACACACATCATTCCTCCATATGATCACATCTCTCCTCCACGTCATATTTCAAGATAAACATGCGGTATATAATCATTCTAATAAAAAAACAAACCTATGACTTCTTTCTCCCTCTCTAATAACTTTCTAGTTTCTATTGGTTTGGACATCTCAAATAGAACTTCATTTGAATGACCATTGATGCATATAACATAGGATTCATATTGTGGAGAACTTGAGGCTTGAAATGCTTGAGATTATTCAAGAGCTTGTCTTTTGATTTCTTCAACAAATTACTCTTATTTTGATCTTTCTTCTTCTTGTTAATCTACATCATTATCAAATACTATTGAGAAAAGTATTGATAATGACTAGATTTGAATAATAGAAAAGAACTCCTCTTATTAAAAAAAAAAAAAAAAACTGCACTTGAAACATAAGCTAAAATCCGGCGAAAGTCCGGAGGACGGTAGCCATTAATGGGACTACCCTCCGCCGGCTAAGCGTAAGACTACGATTGACTAACTATTTCTAAGAAAGAAACCTAAGCTCTTATACCATGAAAGAAAAGAGAATTGTATTGATTGACTTGATATCCCTAGCTATTATATAAGATCTTTATAAAGAGTTTTACAAGAGAAAAATTTTAACAATTACACCATGTAGGACTATATAACTATTCTAACAATAACTTCGGACGATCTGATTGAGTGACTCGAACATTGGCTTAGATTCGGAGAAAGCACTAGTCGGTCCTTAGTCGAATTCTTGATTCAGTGGTTCCACGAGCAAGTGAGCAACTTAGTGAGTTTGGCGAAGTTAATAGCTTGGTTGGTTTCCTTTTTTCTTTTAAACAAAAAAAAAATTAAAAAACAAAAGAACTAAAAAATAATCATTCTTAAAAAAGATGAAGTGAGAGAGCAAAAGTTTTCAGCCTTCTTCTTTCTTTTTTTGTTTTGGTGGTGTAGTAGTCTGATGGTAATAATATTGATTGTGGTATGACGATGTTAGTGGTGGTTCTAGAGGTAGATGTGTAGTGATAATGTTTATGGTTGTGGTAGTGAAGGTGTAGTGGTAGTGGTGGTGTATGTTTATGTTATCATAACGGTGGGGGTAGTGGCAGTGGCAGTGGCGGATCCACATAAGGGCGAAGGGAGTCTATAGACCCCCCTCACCCCTATACGGAACTTAAAAGCGGTAGTGTCCGAAGACGACTATATTTGTCGTACAGTGATAATACTTACTGGTTTATATTTTGAATACAAAATTGGTCTTCAGCCCAACGGAAGGAGTTCGGAACACCGGCATCAGTGCATAGGTTTGAACCCTCCTCGGTTCAATCTCTCCAAAATTTTTATTTGTTCTCTTACTATTCTTCCATCGATATTTGTATTCACCATAAACAAAAATTACTTATTGCATTAATCTTTTTTAGCTTGATTTTATTTTATCATTTAAAACTAAGATTACTCAACAAAAATAAATTTGTTTGACAATTATACTTTCTAGTTTTTTCTCCAAATAAAATTTTATTGTTGTAATCATTGTCGTAGGTTATACCGCACCATCTTTCTGGACTTCCTCTTCTTCTTTAGGGTGATTATTTGAGTTTGTATTGTCTGTTATTGTTATACATAATGTAATTAAATTTTAAATAGATATGAAATAACAAGTACAAATCTAAATTAGAATGAGACTGAGTGTAATTTATTTATGTAATTCTTTTAAGACTGCAACTATATTTTTTTTGGTCAAATAAGATATTACTTTTCATTTATAAGCGATTTTGGTTTAAATCATTCTCGGAAACTTTACTTAAATAAGTCTGGATTTCGTCAAAAAATTTCTTTAATATTTAGCCTCACCTGGAAGGAATTTCTAGATCCGTCACTAGGTAGTGGCAGTTATTTGGTTATAGTGAGGGAGGGAGGGTTGGTGATGGTGGTAAGGGAACTTTGATGGTAGTCTAGAAGAAGACAAAACTTTAAGTTGAGAAAAACTAAAACTTTAAAAGAAAGTCAAAATTTTGATTTTAATGAAGTCTATAGCATTTGCGTCACTAAATAAGTAAAAGATTTATTTATGCTAAATGACACCTAAGTTGTGTCAATTAAAGTGAGATAAAAAAATATAATGTAAATAAAAATATGCATTTGGTGGAGGATTGAACCTAAGTTGTTTGATTTCCTCACCAAATCATTAACCAACTAAACTAAAACAAACTATTTGTTATTTCTAGAATTTATGTAAATATCTATATAACAAAACAGGGAAGGAGGTAAGCTGATTAGGACAAAATAAATACAAGCCTGACTAGGATAAAATAAATATACTCTATTTACATCTTAAACCTTTAAGTTTCAACTGAATCTGTACCCTTAGATCCTTTTTGAATTGGCCATCGAAACCCTGCTTCTACCCTATCTCTTCATCTGCACCATTTCACACCTCTCTCTTATTTACTCTAATTTATTCTGAATCTAATCGTCTTCTTAAGAATAAAATCGACACCAACTGAATCGTTGAAAATTTATGGTAATCAGATCATCTCTCCTCTTCTCTGGTTCTCTCTCTCTCAAATGGGTTTTATTTTTTCAAGTATATAATTCACGAATATGGTGGAGTTCACGCCGATGAGAATGTCATTGTTTTCCGTGAAATTGAACCTTCGTCTTATGGTCGCATAGGCATTCCTTTCAAGACGCCTCTTCTTCATCTCTTCACTCGCCAGTTACATTCTCTTAGGGTTTTACAAATTTGATGGAGAAATTGATTGTGAATCATGCAGAAATTGACTGTGACTCATGGAAGAAATTGGTTTTGAGTCATGGAAGAAATTTATTATAACATGGCAGAATTCTTCCTTCACTTTTGAAACATAGGGCTTTTAGGGTAAAGAGCTTCAAAATCTCTCAATTAATCATCTGAAATCAGAAAAGGTATGTGTTACTTTTTTATATCTTCTTTTTCTTCCTCTGATTTCAATTTCAGTTTGTTTTTGGTGTTTTAGAGAGATTATTTGACTAATATTTGATTCAAGTTTGATTGATGTTTGGTATTCGATTGTTCTTTCGTTATATTGTGTTGGTGTATTGTTATTTTCTTAAAATTGATGGTTAGAGCTTGAAAGTCTTCAATCAATCATCCCAAATCAGAGAAGGTATGTGATACTTTTTGAAATCTTCTTTTTCTTCATTCACTTGTTAGTTTGTAGGCAAGCGGCGCCTTATCGAACAGTTGACTACTGCATTGTACACATGGATCCATGTACTACCTCGGTAAGAGCTTCTACAACTCTCCCTTCGTCATCATCGCCCATCTGACGCTCAATTCGCATCTCTTTCGACCTCATTCTAGGTAAACTGGAATGGTCGTTATCAAACGGATGACAACACACGGAGTGTAATCCATAACATGAATTCATGACTAGTCCATAACAAAAAAAAAAAAACTAGGAGACCGACCTATGCCCCACATCAAACATTCATTACACGTAACACGGTCCAGGCGATTTCGTCACCGTGTTATCACGCAGCTCAAGCTATTCACCACCAATATGGGCCTCTTTTCGTGGTTCTACCTTGGTCCGATACATCACTACTAGCTCTGTATGAACTGTCTGGTTTCCTCTGCACAACAAGTAACCCCCTCTTTTCCTGGTTCTACCTTGGTCTGATACATCATTACTAGCTCTGTATGAACTATCTGGTTTCCTCTGCCTAACAAGTAACCCCTTTCTTATATTCCGGGCATCTGTCACAACTCGTGAATATGAAGATGTATAACCTGTTAACATCCTCTCGTAAACCGCTGGAGTCAAACCATCCATAAATCTCTGAATTCTGTCTTGCTCATTCTGAATGAGTCCTTGAGCGAAGCTGGTAAACTGGGTTTCATATTCATCAACTGTCATCCGACCTTGCTGTAGATTTTTGAACTCTTCGAACTTTGAGGCTTTAAATGTTGGGGTGTAATCCTTCCTCAAGAAAGCTTCTTTGAACTGCTCCCATGTTGGTAGACCTGCCATTTTGGCTCTTTCTATTACCCACCAATCCCGAGCACTATCGAAAGTTTGAACGCGACCAACTGTGCTTTGTACATCTCATCACAGTCCATCATTCCTATAATATTTGTCTAAATCCACAATCCACCGTTCAGCAACCGCTGAATCTGATGCTTCATCAAACCCTCTGATGTTCAACATGAGAAAGTCCCGCAGTACTCTACTATAACCTTGGTCATGATCAAAATCTATATACTCCCTAGGAGCGATCCTACTCTGAGGTATTTCTGGATGTACAACATGTTCGGTTAGAGGTGGCACTGGAGGTGGCGGTAGAGCTGATGTAATTTGCGTCAATCTTTTTCTACTCAATGCCTCAAAGCTATCCGTCATGCATTTCATGGAGGCCACCATTTGATCAAAGCGGGTGTTCGACTCCGACGAAGATGGATTCTCCCTTTCAGACAACATACTAGTCTGCAAAACCAAATAACAATGTAAGTGACTCCCTTTCAGACAACATACTAGTCTGCAAAACCAAATAACAATGTAAGTGACTTAGCGCTCAAGGAAGTCAAGATAAACGAAATACCAACCATAAAATCGAAATCATCGATAAAAAAACAAACAAAATTATCATCTTCTCACAATTTTATCCTGAAGCTTTTACGAAATTATCAAGCCTTGAAATTTTTTAGTTCCCCCTTATTAGTGCACGAAACTCATATTCTGATGCCATCAGACCCAACACACGTACTCATGCTCTGATACCAACTGTGACGCCCTGTGTTCTGAGTCACGGTTTGCCAGGTTCATAAAAAGAACTAAGTCTAAGTCTCACTCAAACAGAGTTTCTAAAATAAACCAAAGGCAACACATTTATCTCCGGTTTCAAACAAACAAATCAGGCAGTGGAAATCTAATAAGAATCATTTTTTTACTTAAACCGAACTAAAAGTCAAAAAGACGAGACTAAATTTCGGTACAGTTTCCTCTGTGAATTAATAACTATAAAACCTGAAAAATCAATTAAACAATCAAATATTTTCACAACGAAGTCCAAACTCCAAAATCGTCACATATAACTAGATATTACGGTGATACATGTATATTGTTCATTTTGTGATAATTTACATAACCTCAAAGTATCAAAAAAGTAGATCGATGTCACATCACAACTAGCTCACATGCAAGATTAGATCAATCAGAAACTAAAACACCTGAACAAAAACAAATGAAGGAGTGCGACAACTCGAAAGTCAGTATGATACCTTGACATCCTACCCGCACCACACGCATCAACAATTCAATATATCAATAGTTTAGGTAATATAAATAGTACAAAGATTTATTATGCACACCAAATAAGGCAACACAACAAGATAATTGTTCTAGCATACTAAGATAACGACTTAATACGCCCTCAGTCATGGTCGCATACTATTCGCCTAGGAAGAACCGGTACGCCTTTGTTAGTGTGTAGGCAGACGGCGCCTTATCAAACGTTTGACTACTGCAATGTACACATGGATCCACGTAATATCCCGGTAAGAGTTTTCGTAACTCTCCCTTCGTCATCATCGCTCATCGAGCTAACTCATTATCTCAGTACGCATCAAATAATCAATCTACCTCAAACAATGATACGCTTAAAATATCACATGACTTACCAAACGACTATAAAAGCATCGTCGTGTAGTAAAGTCATATAGTCACAGTGATATAACTATCTCGTCCTCAGAAGCGTCCCATCTCCGGCCAGATCTGACGCTAACTCGCAAGGTAATTCGCTAACCATTCGAAGAATACCCAAACATATGAATGAACATATAACAATATTAAATTATCTAAGCGACTCCCAAAGCTTCAAAAACTAAGCCCTCCTAACAGGTCACATCAACCAAAGGAAAAGAACGTTACTGTGTCTCAAGGTAGGGTAAACCATGCTTAAAGCCAAGCTTTTACCAGTTCCACTTTCAGGGATTAAGTATTTTCTTATTAAGAAAACTTGGGTAAACACCTTATTTCGTTTCGGTGAAAATATTGTAAGTATCATCACATATCATATAAAACTCAAACCACACACCAGTGGCTTAGTAGAATAAATAAATAAACGTGACACTAGTCAATCCCCTCATCACTCCAATGGTCGGGATACCCCATCACCCAATCTCACTTAGATCCGTTCTGCGTAAACTGGAATAGTCGTTACCGAACGGTGATGTGACATGAAAATGTCACATTTGATGCGCCTAACTTAGACTAATTAGTCCAATTCGGGTTTAAGTTCTAATAATTTATGTGTTTTTATTGTTAGGTAGTTTATTTAGAGTTTAGCATTTGATTCAGAATAAAGAGAGGAAATTAACACATTTTCATCTCATGAGGCCAAAGGGAAGAAAAAATAATCAGGGCTATTTTGGTCTTTAATGAGAATTAGAGTGTTAGAGAAGAAGATGAAAGCACCCCTTGATTTCTAAACAAAATCCCAAAACCAAGTCCAAACCAAGATGATCCAAAGCCCAAAGTCTAAAGATGAAGAAGAAAGTAGGAAATTATGAGCACTCATCTTCAAGGGTACAAGTCAAAATGGTCTAAAATAGAAGATCAAGTCATGTCAAGGGTTTGAACTTATACAAGTTTTGAGTTCGAGGGGGGGGGGGGGGTCTTCTAGAATCTGATTTTGAAGAGAGAGAAGAAAAGTTAGGGTTCATCATCAAGTTGTAGGGTTTCAAGGAAAGTTTGAGAGTTTGGAAGAGAGGGAAAGAGAGAGAAGGAGCCGGCCAGCACTAAGTCGGCAAAGTCGCGGCAAAACCAAGCTCGGAGCAGCCAATCAAGCACGGGATGGTGATCGGCAGCTTGTCTTCGCCGCACTTTTGCTTTAGCCGAAATCTTCAACTCTCGCCCAAATTTTATATGGTTTCCGACCACTTTCTTGGCCGGAAACAATTAGGGCTTTTGCTTTCCTCACAATTGGCTAGGTACCCTTGTGTTTGATTTGGTTTTTGGTTAGAAATTTCTAAAAAGAGAAAGCTTGAATAACCTTTAACGGAGATCGTGATAAATGGAGAAGAAGGTGGAGATTGCTAAGGGGAGATCGACTGCAACTAAAGACTTGTATTTTTCGACGATTTTAGCCTCGCATCACATCGAAAAAGGGGGATTCTCTCTTGATCTTCTTGTCATTTATTATTCATTCAACATGTTTAGCTAACTCTCGTGTGTCAATTGTTGGATGAAATGTGATCAAGTTTTTGACGCCGCTGCCGGGAATAGGTTTAGTAGTTTAGATAATGTTTGTTGTTTTGTTCATTAGTTTAGTGTTATTTGCTTCTTAGAAGTTTTTGCTTTATTTGTCTTTTTATATTATTTTAATTTCATTTGTTTAGGTGTCGTTTAAAGAAATGAGCCGAAAGAGACATAGGAGCGAAGGAAAAGGAAGGAATCGAGAAGCCAAGCAGAAGACGTACGAATTGAGATGAACATCTGATAGTATCACATTCTGTGTCTTTCTTTGTACTTGTGTATGATTGTTTAGGTCAATAAGTGTTAATCCGTATCTTGTGATTGTGTGTTTGCATCCTTGAATATTGTGAGATATGGCCAATTATGATAACTATTGGTCATATTATGATGATGACCTTCTTCTAAAGATTCCCCACACTAGTGGGCCACCTAGAAGTCATCAAGACTACTCAAACTTATATAAGAACGGTCCAACTAGTGATAGGAATAGGCGAGTTGAACCTGACCGACCTATGATGACCATAGGTGAATATTGGAAGATGTATAGAGTCAGTCAGACTAGTGATGGATATGGCCTTAGGAATTATGAGCATGAGGGTAACCAACCCCTTAGGAGTCTTCAAGACTATCAACAAGCATTTGGGATGATCACACCTTCATGTATGAATTTGTCATTTAATGATGATCGTAGTTCTATTTCGATTGATCGCCCACAACGAAGTCTTAGTGACTATCGACAAGCATATTGTGTCGTTTCACTTAGTTCTATTACAATTGATCGACCACAACGAAATTCTATTACGATTGATCGACCATCATCTTATATCCCGAGAATGAAGACACGAGAAGAAAGATTGAATAATTTCAAAAGCAAGTTTGAACAAGAATGTTGATTGCAAGAATAGTGTTGTGTGTGTTTTGTTTTGGGTGATTGTATGTCTGTTACGAAAAAAAAGGAATGAAAAAAAAGTAATGTGAAAAGATAAAAAAAAAGAAGATAAATGAAATAAAGTGGTTTATGAGTATGTTTGAGCATGTTGGCTCTTTTGTGTGAGTGATGTCATTGTATATATGCGCGTGTTCATGTATTCGAAGCAAGAAACAAATATGAAAATGCTTGAGAGGTTTTATCATGAGGAGCATGTTGGCTCTTTTGTGTGAGTGATTCCCATCTAACCTTAATCTTTTATTTACTGAATTGAAAACACCGGATGTTACATTACATATCCTTCTTTGATCAAGTATTCACTCAGGCTATTGTACCACATTCGCCCTGATTACTTTACACCATATAAAGCTCTATTAAGTTTTCGTGAATACATGACACGTGATTTTCCTCAAGTAATTTGAATCTTTCAAGGACTTTTATATAAATTCCAGTATACAGATTGTCATATAGATACGAAGTAACGACAACAAGTAGACGCGTATCAAGACCTTCTTAAGCTGTCAGACTGATTAAATACTCAAATGTAATTGCATGCATAAAGGGAGAATATATTTCTTCATAATAGATCTCAGGTCTTTGTAGAAAATTTTGTGCCACAAGTCATGCTTTATAACGAACGGAATCATTATTTTCATTGTGTTCTCTTACAAAAGCTCATTTAAACCTTACAGGATTTACATTTTTAGGTGTGAAGAGCACTCGTCCAAAGACACTACGCTAGACCACTCGTCCAAAGACACTACGCTTATTGAGTCTAGTTCCTTGAATTGCGTCTTTCCATTTAGACCAATCATGTCTTCGTCTGCATTCCTCAATAGAGCGTGATTCACAATCGTCATTCGCTTTCAGAATTAACGTAGAGAATACCTCATCGACAATTATTTCATTTCGATTTCACACTTCTCTTGAACATTCATAATTTATAGATATCTCCTCATTATTAGTTATTTCTGCTTCATCAAGTGCTTCACCCTCTTCAAGGGGTATTGTTCAAAAAGTGTGAGTGTATCATTAATAACCTATAATTAATAGTCTCTTCCAGAGAACTATTATTTTGTGATCGATTTTCTTCTTTCTAGGGATAATATCTTTATAACTAATTGGTCATCCACATTTCTGACGTGTTTTAGACTACTCATTTTCTATAGCATTTTCACCTTGTCCTCCAGAGTATTAATTCGTGCACGAACGTTAGCAGCAGGTATTATGATTTTGTTATCCTTTTTGTATCATTAAATGCATCTCGTAATTTATTTGCTATGCGTTGCAGATGTATTATCCTCTACATTTAATTCTGGTCGAGTAGTGCGAAGATCTACATGAGACACGTTTTGTTTACTATCCCGATGTAGACGGATTTTCTCCACTTAACGACAATCCGTAAACCGTGCGGTGAACATATCAATTATAGATTCCAGATACCCTATGATAGATGGTGAATCAAAACCAACATATATACCTCGAAACACGTAAATGTGTGATATTTGATTGATGAGCCAAAACATGTTGTAACGACGAATAACTATTCACTTCGACTGAAGGCGGATTAAAAGCTGCAACTTGTAATATTCCATATCCCCATGCAAAAACATGCAACATAGTTTTCATTAACACTTGTCGTGCAATCAATCATAGATGTTTTATGAATGATTTTGTTGACCATTCAGGGTATATATGAACATAAGCCGCATGATGTTCAACATCATTTCTAAAAATTTAGGGCCATATATATCTAAATGGTCCATAAATATCTAAAGATGATTTTACAATCAATTTATCAAAAGAAAATGATTTACAAGTAAAATCATTACTTAACAAAACCTCTGGTTCTGTGATGGATGTCTTTGAGAATTTTGGATTATTTTACTTATCATGGTATATCCAGGATGTCCCAAACGATCATGCCAAAGTGTCACCCTATTAGGATCGTAAAACTTCTGGTTTACGACAATATAAGATTCAACTGTTTTTATCTTTACGAGATATAATCCAGAAGATAGAGTTTACAGTCACTCTAAATCATGCTTCTCGCCAGAAGCATTAGAATTGATATATAAATATTCTTCATTATTTTCATCGCTAGGCTCAATACGATAACCATTTCGACGAATGTTATTAAAACTTAGTAAATTTTTCGAAGATTTAATTAAAAGCAATGCATCGCCAATGTTTATTTTTGTACCACTTGGTAATATTGTAATAACTTTACCAAAAGCCTCAACGAGACTAGATGATATAGCGATTGTTATCGCATTAACCTTGTATAACTTCAAGGTCTCGAAGTACTTAATATTTCGAAAGACAGAGTTATTAGTTCCTTTATCAACCACACATATATCTTCATCATCTTTTGATATTGTATTTATGCAATCCATATCTTTTGTACACAAAAATAAGACTAAGATAACTATAAGATATTTATATTAGATGAATATGATAACATTATATTATTTAAGAGAAACAAAATAATTGTACTATTTTAGGAAACATTAGATTTGACAAAACACTTTGTCAAATTCTTCGTCAAGTAGTTTGCCAAATTCAACGGAAGATAGATGATCAAACCAACCATCATATATATCTCGTTCATCTTCTGTGACCCAATTCTTAAGAATTTCAGGATGATGTATTCCTACCTCATCAAAACAATCATCGTTATGAGCGGGAAATAACTCCATTTCTGATTCAGTATGATGTATTTCTACCTCATCAACTAGATAATCAGACACATCCAACTAGTGTTATAGAAAGTACCACCTATCTCCGTCTATTTCATTTCTGTATTGGTCGTTGATTTCTTTCGCCCTTGGTAATGATCTACCAGACGTTTTGCATTTTTACAAGTCCTTTGCCGATGACCTGTCATACCACATCTATAACATGACTTAGTTTGCATTTCATTTGGTTTATTTAATGCCCTTTTTCATTTATCTTGTCGACTAAATGAATCAGGTCTAAGACTCGAATTATTATAACGTCCACATCGGCCACAACCGTAACCACGCCCACAAGAGTGGTATCCATCATCTCCGATATTTCAATTTTGACTATTCTCATTAGTCATCGTTACCACGACTACACTCTCTAGAGTGGTAGTCACCACCTCTATCATTTTTGTTGTGATCGTTGCCACGACCACCTCCTTCATTTCTCATACCAGAGCATAATGACACATAGATTTCATAGACATCTAAATAACCAGTTGAACGAACCTCAGTGGATTATTTTTAGTATTAATAACCCTTTTAAATGACCGTATCTTTTTTTCTAAACATTTCCATAATCCCAATGAGTTTTTTTGATTTAAACATTCGGATTTAAGTTCTTCACACGAATCATGTCCGATTACAATCAGGGAAGCTGAGCGTCTGTAAAGAGGTTCATTATTCTCTCAGAAATTATTTTCTCTAGTTGTTTAGCCTCCATATGGGCTTCTATTTCGAGCTTCCAAGTGATATAATTTTTCCAACAAGTCAAGGACTATAAAATTGACACTTGTTAAATTCGACATATTAAAACTGAAAAATTAAGAGTCACCTTTGAACTATTGACAGTTTCTTCGAGTTGAATGGATCTTGTCTATGGTTAGAGCATCGTGCTGATAACGTATTGTAATTGAAAGATATAGGTGGAAAAAAAAATTGATAATAAGATTTTGTTTTTTTAACTAAACTAAACAGTAAAAAGCTCTTATTTCAATTGTCATTAAAGAAAGCACTTTAGTTTCCTATTTATGGAAATCTATGCATAGAATACTTTGCTCCAAGGATGACACGTTTGGAGGTGCCTTCATTAGAAATTCCTTCTTGACTAGTCAAACTTAACTTTGCTCAGGAAGTGACACGGTTGGTGCATATCCTAATAAGGAATGATGTTTGGATCTAAAGACACCATAATTTGGAACTACTCCGTAATTCTTTTAAGGTAGTAATTCTATAAGCACCCTCTATTTATGGGTAGCCAAATAGGCCATGACAAAATTAATAGCAGTTATATTCAACATTTGAAAATTAATGGCACCAAGTTTTAGATTTTTTTACCCATATCTAGAAACTATAATGTTGAAAACGTATTATTACATGTACTTGTATGATAGATATGAGAAGTATATCAAAGTATGTATATAGTTGTTGTATTTATACTCACTAACCATCTTTTTTTCTATCAAGTAAATGAGGAAGACTTCATTTATTTAGTTCGTTCAACAAAAAAAAAAGTAAATGAGGAAGACTTCATTTGTTTAGTTTGTTATTCATGAGGGTAAACCGGACACACAAGACACATAAGCCTATGCCCTATGCTATAGATGTACTCAGCCATTAAGGGATTGAGTAAGTCTCTAAATCCTAGTGAAGAATATGATATACACACGCAATATAATTCACAGCCATACAAAAACTATATCATAACAAAATGAAGTATATTTGCCAAAAGCGATAGTAAATACTGTAACTCAGTTTAAATGAGACATACTTGTTTTGAGAGAGTATGTCATTATGGTTAATGATTCCTACAGAAAAAACACAATATCTAATTAAAACGTAAAATAAGGACCAGTGTTTATGGAAGTACAAGAAAGAATGGCATACGCTTTCAACAAAAAGGAAAAGAAAAAGAAAGAATGGCATACAAAGTGTTGAGCATATCATGAAAACCCCTCCATGAAAATCCTGTTTGAAAAAGAGAGCATTAACCATGGAAAAAAATGAATAGTTATATGATAAAGAATGAAAAATATCAAACAAATATCTTTATGATGATTATGAAGTGAATGAGAAACGGTCCAAGTAGTCAAGTAGATATGATACTATACACAAATCTTATTAAAAAAGTTAGTACAAATCTTTCTTTTCATTTTCTTTTTGTTGAAATATACAGATCTCTATATCCAACAATGAATTTTTAGGGGAACTTATATAGATTTTGTTGAAGCTACCAACAATAATCAAATTAAAAAGAAACACAAAACCTCCTTCTAATATCAAAGAGTAGTTAAAGAGTACCTGATCTTCTGGTTCCATGATTTTCTTGATATCTTATAGACAATTGTATGAAGAAATCGTTAATGTGTAGGTTGGAGAGAAGAAGCAAGGGGAGTATTTATTGACGAAATAAAAAGGCAAAGATGAATTCAATCAATATATAATGTGGCAGGTGTGTAGACCATTGATTGACAACACATAATGTTAGGACCACATCATGTTGTTACCAGAGATGGGATCGCAGGAAGTGACACGTGTCGAATGGGTTTTCCCACAGGCAAACACCTTTCCTACGTTGGTAATAACATTACGTGTGGAAGGCGATCTACCCTAATACTACCATCACCTAGGCGTAGGGGTGGGAATCGGTTCGGACGGGCAGAAAACGGACACTAAGTCAACCGGTCCGGGCGGAAAGGGCATAAGTCTTAAGTGTCCATTCGGACATCCGGACAAAACAGGCGGGCATCTCGGATTTTTCTCTAACAAAGTGTCCGTCCGTGACCGTTTTGATAGTCGGGCAAACCGGGTATTGGTCGGTCGGGAACCGGTTACTAATGAACAAATAAAAAAAATTATCCGAAATTAAAACTGTTTAGTAACTAAATACAACGTTCAAAACTCTCACTTTACAATTCAAAAAAGTACATGAATACAAAATAAAAAGATAATCATTGAGATTTCTCATGGATTACGATCAGTTATATTCTTCTTTACATGAATTACGATCGAGGCATTGTGGGTTCTACGGTGTATTGTGCGTTCAAGGGTTACCGATGAGATATTGAGATTTTAGAGGAGAGAGAGACTAGAGAAGTAGAGAGGTGAAGATAAGATTAAGAAAAGTGACTTCTAGGGTTATATATTTTTACTCTTGAAATCTAACGGTTGTAGCTAACCCTACAAATCTAAAGGCTTAAAATCAATCATATAGGTGGGCGGGTGTAACGGGTAGGATAGACGAACGTATATGGACGGATTCGGTCGGGCGGACAATATAAGCGGGCGGACAATATAAGCGGTCGGACCACCGAGTAAGGACCTATGCCAGCGTCCATCCGCTTAAGCTTTTTCGGTCGGGCGGGTACAGACCGATTCGGGCAACGGACAGTCACGGACGCTTCAGACTCGGGCGGTCGTGGGGGGTTCCGGGTTTTCGGACCAAAATCCCACCCCTACCTAGGGGTGGGAAAAAAACTCGTGAGTCCGAATCCGCCCACGACCGCCTGAGACCGACAGAGTCCGCGGACGTCTGCTGTCCGGGACTGACCGTATCCGAACGAATTTTCCAAGAATTTCTGTTCAGTTGACCCGGCCTGCAACTTCAAGAAAACTTGCAGAGATTTAACGATTAGAATTAGTGGACGGACACAGACACAATGCCTCGTCCGGTGTATCGTTAGAGTCCGGCCGTTTAGTTGTCCGTCCGACCACCCGCTTATACATTATATGCTTATATGTTTGAATGTATACATTTATATATGTGTGTCTGTATATGTTGTGTGTACGCGCGTGTGTGTGTACTAGGGTATATCCCGTGCCCTAGGGCACAAACACTTATATCAATCAAATGTTACGAAATTTATTGTTATATTTTACTGAGAGAGAGAGAGAGAGAGAGATTTTAATTTCTTTCTTTAACCCTTGAAATTTATTTTGTTTCTTTTTTTTCTTAAATTAGTTATTTTATTTCTAAGAAGGAAAGAATTATTGTTTTTTAAATAGGTAACTTTATTTCTACGAAAGACTATATTTTAAATTTTGACAAGGGCTTCTAGACAATATGCATAGTTAAATAAGGATGTTTGTCCCAGTCATCGTTTTCCCTTCTGTTTTATATAATAGATGTATGTTGTGGGTGTTGTATTATGTATGTGTGAAATCACAAATGAAAGACAATGAATAAATAGGTTATGTTAGGAACCTTTGTGACCCATGGCCCCCACATTTGAGTGCGTCACTCGCTTAGGAGGTTTAGCTGTTGGGAAGTTTTGATTTGAGTGACTAATTAGTCCCACATCGGGAGCTAGAACTTTAGGTGGTGGAGGTTTGGCTGTTATATTACAAGATCCCAGTTAGTCTTTAATTTGAAATACTAATTAGTTCCACATCGGGAACTAGAAATGTTGGTGAAGGTTTGGGTGTTCTATAAGAGGCACCGAACTTCCTTAACATCAATGTAGTTGGTCTACCTAATCATGGGCTGCTTCATGGTCATTACCTAAGCTGGGCTGCTGCTTCATGGGCACTTCTATTTGGGTTGTGTAATCATGTTTGCCCGATGCCCGGCTGTCCGGAGTCCGAAGTGCCCGCTCATTTTGGCGGGTTTGGACGGGCTGTGGACATCTAAATTTTTTGAAGTGTCCGCCCGATTTGTCCGGTAGTCCGAGTGGACAAATTGAAGATTGGTCCGTTCCGCCCGGACCGGTAGTATATGTGTTCGCGGACTGCCCGCCCGGTCCGTTTCCTGTCCCTACCATCACCTCTCTCTATCCCAATTTCTCTTCCTCCAGTGTTTTTTCCATCTCTCCCTATCAATTATCTCTCTTGTTTTTCTATTTCTCTCTTCAATTGATAGTCCAAACTCCGATTTCAATAATGTTGGAAGCTGTGTAGACATGTTAAATAATTATGATGAATCGTTTGTCGAATGATGAGGTCGAAGAAACTTTTGATTGTAATGAAATGCCGAACTCGTCGGTTTTCGCTAAGTGTTATAATCATGTGGTTGATAATATGCTCGTTAATGCTTATTTACATATTGCCACAGATGCGATTATAGGAAATGATCAAACAGCGGGTACTTTTTGGAACAAGATTGTCGAACACTTCGACGAGCGTACAAACCAAAATCGTGTTCCGAAGTGTCTTAAATGTCGTTGGAGCGAGATTAACAAGCAATGCGTGAAGTTTTGTGACCATTTGTCATTGTTGCAAAGGAACCCAAAAAGGGGAGAAAATGATGATAATCGGGTAATTACTCTTGATATTACATTTTGACAACATAATAATTTGTTTTGACAACATTATGAAATAAAATTTTGTTTACAACATTATGAAATTAATTTTTTTTATTTTGCAGTTGAGTTCTACATATGAAATGTTTAAACCAAACAATGGTGGCAAACCTTTTAAGTTCGAACATTGTTATAAAATTTTGAAAGGCCATCCCAAATGGTCAAATAATTTATCTCAATCTTGTTCAAACAAAAGAAAATCTTCTTTGGACCAAGACGAAAGATCTCCCTCTACAAACCAACAAAGACCTTTTGGAAGAAAAGCAAGGATGGAGGCTAGAGATAAAGGCAAAAGTGGTGAAATTTCTATAGAGACTGAGTTTTGGAAAGAGAGAAATGCGAATCAAGAGACTAGAGATAAACTTCTCCATAACTCCACAAGTGCACAAAGAGATAGTTTAGTCCTTCAAAACAAACAAATAGAAGTGCAAAACAAACAAATAGACGTGCAAGGAGAAACCAAGGACGTCCAACGCCTAAAAGAAGAAAATCTTCAGATGCAAATTGGGGTAGAATTGATGAACAAAGATACTTCAAACATGTGTACCGAACAACTTGGTGTTCATAGGAAATTGTTGTCAAACTGGATGAATGTGAGTTAAATTAGTTTTAAAATATTTTGAAGTTTTATTTTAGTTGTTTTAATTGTGTATGAATTTTAATTATTTATTAAATCTTGTTAATGAATTTTAATTACAACAATTCAAAATTTGGATTTGGGAGCCCCTGTTAGGAACCTGACGTTTGAGTTGAAAAAAGATCAGGGACTCCCACATGTTGGACTTCCTCTTAGAAATTGAGTAGTGATGTTACAGGGTTTTTTTTATCTTTTATGGACGAGAAAGACCAATGTCAATACATACAAAAAATAAGCATCAGGAATCAAGTGGTGTCATTTGATTCTCTCCCATGCCAACATTTAGTATTATGCATTAGGAATCGAGTGGTGATGTTACATTTTTAATCCTTTATGGACGAGAGAGACTAAGGAAAGTACGCCTATCTAATCTCGAATTGCGATGAAACCTATTTCTTATCTCGTTATCCAAAACTCTCATTTCTTAAAAGAAGTCTAGATTGTCTCTTTTTTTTTTTCTGAATTGTCAGCGTACCTCAAACCCTTGACTTCTTACCACTCCAACCAAATGTTGTTGGTTGTCTTGGCTATCTTAAGACTGTTAGGTTAGAGAGCTTCTTTAACATCCCTAGGAAGTTGGAAAATGTGTCCAAGGTGGTGCAATCAAGCTGCTGACCATACCAGTGTAAACTGTCACGGTGGAATGTTACAAAAGTTTAGGTGGGAGTTCCTTGGAGTATTGGAGCGCAAATGTAAAAGGTGGGATCATCTACGAAACCATCCAGAAGCTTGACATTCAAACTGCTGAAGATTGTATCTTCACTATGATCACACTAAAGAGATGCAACGAAAATGTTTCCTTGCGTGTTTTGAGATAGTATGTCATTATGGTCAATCATTCCTACAAAAAGAAAATATACACAATATTTCATGAAAATTTAAAGAGTAATACAAGATCCATTTTGAGACCAAACAATAGTTTAAAGGGATTAAACGGTGAGCTAAAAATTAATACGGAGACGACAACCAACATATAACAGCCTATGTTTCTTCCTCATTTACCTCTCGTGAACATGCATATACGTTATTGATTCGGAATTAACGGGTCAATCGCCCCATTCAAAGACGACAACTATCACTTCCAACCAGTGGCAGTAAATGCTTTCAAATAAATCAAAAAGAATTAAATAGAGGAATGGAAGAAATATTTTAAACTGCTGAACCGTAATGGTGCCACAATCAAATGACAAAGACCTCGTTGGGCAGGTCTATCAATTACATCCAGGAAAGGATGTTCAGTGATCTCCTATTTGTTTCGTCTACGTTTACATCTGATGTGAACCGAAACAGTACGAAAAGGATCATATGGTAGATCAAAGGATTGTGTAGTTTGTTTATCTTCCCATCTTTCACCTATGGTATGTAGTTTAAATCTTAAGAGGTTTAATGTCACCTAGAGAACTAGAAATCCCAACAGAAACCTTCCTTAATTGGTACAAAATAGCGGATTATATTGCATATGCATTCAAAACTAGAGTAACTAAGCATCCGCGCCAAAACCATTCATTTACTATATGCAAAATGTTCGATGACGTAGGAGTGTAAGAAGCAAATAGAGATTGTCTGGTTGAAAAGACAAGAACCAAACCCTCATTGTAGAGTTATAAATTCAAGTAAAAGAAACATCGCGTGTGTGTATATATATATATATATATATATATATATATATATACAGGGCCGTGTGGTGGGGGGTGCGGGCCGTGCGCCCGCACAGGGCCCCCCACCACAAAGGGCCCACTTTTTGGTTGGTCATTAGTGTCTGCTTCCCTAAATTTATATTAAACACACAGTCCTAAATCAAATATTGTGTGTAGCTTAGTGGAAAAGTTGGTGAATGTCACTCAATTGGTCATGTGTTCGAACCCCATGGAAAGCAATTTCACACTTTTTTTTATAAAGGCCAACTCTGCGTGCGTCCTAGGGAATGTTTTAAATGTCCGTTCCACCTAATGTTACTGGTTTAATTCAAACTTGATTTTAATAGTCAAATGATTTCTTGTAAAATAAAATACACGAAGGTCTTTTTACTCTCTCCAATTTTCATATATTTCACACAAAACTCTATCTCGCAATCTTGTTTATTTTTATTTTCTATCTCTAACTCTATATACAATCTCTCTCATTTGTCTCTCTCTCTCCCTCCCCCTTGCGTTCTTAATTTCGAATAAAAACCTATACTAATCAAGGACAACTTTATTAAAAAAAAAAAATGTTAGACAAATAATATAAAGTTGTTATTCATTGAGTTTAGATTCATCATAGTTTTAATAAAACAATTTACTGGTGAAATTTGTGTCATCACTTCGCGTGTAAATTTTGTTTACCTCACATCTATACAAAGGGCCCCCGTTAAATTTCGCACCGGGCCCTTAAATTGTCAGGCACAGCCCTGTATATATATATATATATATATATATATAGCTGCGGAGAAGTGCAGAAACGGCGAGATTAGTGACTTTTACCAAATGAGTTAGATTTTGTGACATAACCAAATCAAAGACTTGAGTTATTTTTACATCAAAAGCATCAGATGATTCAAAATGCTAAATATAAGCTCTCACATCATTAGGTTTTGGTCATGTAATATTGATGCAAGTCTCAATTCCTAAAGCAAATCTAAAAGTCTCAATACAACCATAAACTTACCTAAAGGTGTTGTGAAGATTCAAAAGAAGGTGGTTGTCGTTGGTGTGGTGCACGAATGTCATAAGTACAACAGTTTCTCTTTCTTGTCTCTCTTGCCTTCCAAGCATTGCAGGTTACTTTGCCGCAAGTTCAACCACTTTTTTCTTAGCTTGTCATTTTCGTTTCGAAGAGTTGAAATGACACCCAAGCGTGACTTTCCAAAACCTGCGTACTTCAGTGGGACAAAGGGAATAGTTCGGACTCGCTCATGTGGCATATGGCTCCCGAGAACATCATTTGGACCAGGTGCGTCGACAAACTCGCTTTCTAAGGTGTTATTGCTTCGCCGCGGCGCCAAATCCATCTCCATCTTCCCCTGTTAATATTACACACTTGATCAGTAATAAAATATCGACTTAAAACACGTAATATGAATCCAAAAAAGTTCATTAAGTTTAATTAAAACTTTAGGACTAAATCTGTCGTCTCATCTTGAACATATGAAATCGGCCAGGGAGTCGGAACTAAACATAGTAAAATGTAGGCTTCACCCCTACTACGTCAAAAATAAAGCTACAAAACTACCACCATTAAGGTGTTTAACCTATGCCCTCCAAACTCTAAGGCTACATCGCATAGATATAAAGACAATTAGAATCATTATCACCTAATCACTAGATGGAACACAAGTAACACTCCGAGCCAGTCTCTTTGCTTGAGAAATCTTAGCTTCGAATTAGTTAACATTCCATCTAACTGAAGCCAACCTCGGACCTATGATGGGAACATAATTAGAAGCTTGTATATCACCATCCAAAACCTTCACCACTCCAAAATGAAGACTACGAGTAGCCTTACCACAATCGTGGGAAATGATACCATCATCCGGAGAAATCAGAGGAAAAGCCTTCACCTCTCCAAACCTGTTAACTTTGCACCTTCAATTGCCTTAGGCTCAGAATCATCCTTATTGTCATATTGGGTCATAGATTTACACTCTCTAACATTATGTTTTGGCTTAAATTTGTTCGTCTTGTTGGTCTCTTCTACCTTCTATATTTCGGAAAAAATATTTCGTTAGTACATAAAAGTTTAACTCAATAGCAGGTTGACCAATTTGTAAAACTAGATATAACTTTTACTTTAAGTACCAAATGGATATGCGCACTTCAAATTATGGGGCTTCGTAACAAATGACAGTATGTTAATTGGATTTTAGAGTGACGACATGTTATATCGTTAGCATACTCCGTTTCCTATTCATGAATCTTCGACTGTTATATCATTAACATATTCCGTTTCCGTTTCTAATCAAAGTCAAGTTTATACTGTAAAGAATTTTTTTCTTATTGATAGTTATATATAATTTATGAATGTGTTAAATTTTAGAGATTTATGTATATGTTCATGTGTTATAAATTTGTTTTGAAGTTTAAGTTTATGATATAAACAACAGGTTATTGTTGGAAGAGTGTTGAATGTTAAAGATTTATCATTGATGACAATAAAATAACCACACCATGTTACAATAACATAGGAAGGGTGAATTAAACATAAAGTATTACCTTGGATATAAATAAGTAGTCATATCCAAACTAATTATGAGAAAAAATCATGGTTATTGCCATGTTAAAACTCAAATACAAAGAAATCATTAAAAGTTAAATCGACGACGTATTAATACCAACATATGTAAGAAGCAGTTAAATATACCTGTGATGATGAATCAAAACTCTCTGATCGCATGAGATTCATAAACCCCGCCAGTTGTGCTCTTCGCAAAAGATACGTCTGATGTGACATTGAAAGCTTATCTTCTAACTCAACATTTTTTTGGTTGACATTTGAAAGTTTAACTTCTAACTCAACATTCTTTTGTTTGATATTTTAAAGCGTTTGCTCTATTTTTTTTAGTTGTTGAAGATGGTCGAGGAAAGAGGTTTTTTGGCTTCACATGTCAAATGAGTCGAACTCGACCACCTTGCTCTGGTACCATGGCTTGGCCAAAGAAGTCCTTAGAAATAGCAAGTCGTCAACTTCTTCATCAGTATACTGGCTCACAATCTCCCTTCTATTTTCTATAAAAACTATTGAAACCTTGATATACCTATTGAGAAATGCATGATATTACTTAACTAAATTAGCCTCATTTCGAGAAGGATCACTAAATTTGAGACCTATGCAAAGAATGGAGTCATTGCAATAAGATCGAGTCACAATATTGAAATCAAACTTCAAATGATGGATAATGACAATATAGAGAGTACTCAAACTGATCACCATCATCCCCATTATCACTCTTGTCAACTAACCCACCCTCGGGAAGAAACAAATATTGATATTTTGGTTTCCATTTCAGTTAATAATTCCTCATTGCCAAGACAAGCTAGTAAGAATGTTAAACAACACTCATCTCTTCAAGTATTCAAGAATGTATGCAACACGCTACACTTTATCAACCTCTCCACATTGATCCACTGTTTGATATCCTTTTTTGCATTGGTCTTCCAAGTTTCTCCTTCTCAATCGGTGGTATAACAATAAGCTCGTCGGGATGATGATACGGAAGGTCATAACCAACAAAGGTTCAATAACCTTCTCATACAATGCACGTAATGAGAAGCATGATAAAAATCACTAATGAAGTCATATGGACTATAACCTGCACCTGAAGTACAACATAGAGCATGATAACAAGGAAAAACATTTACTCTCCAATATCCACAATTACATGTACAATTCTCAAGGTCCACTCGAAAATATTTACCATCAACAACCTCAAACGTCGAGGATGAAGCCCGTATAACCATATCACCCTAAAAACTCTACCTTTATTCAATCTTTTATCAAGTTCTTTTTCCGTCTCCGGTCCAAGAATAGTGGTCCAACTATCCCCAAGATCACGTCTAGTAGAAAACAAAACCATCATTTTTTTGCGAATGTAGTCACCCAATGGTGTGATTGGATAACTCCGACCTTCTAAAATCCATGAGTTAAAACTCTCAGCTATACCTGAACATGTATCACCATATCTATTGCCTGGAAAGTAAGCATTTGCTCATTTCTCAACAGGTGGTGTCCTAAGAAATGCTTCAAAAGATTGGCCACCAACAAATTAACTCTTCAAAGTTATTATCTCTTGTTCTAGTAGATATATCATGCTTTAAATGCCAAACGCAATAACCATGACGACCTGAAGGGAATACAGTAGATATACCAATTATCAGCACAGGGTGTCAATCAGTAAGAAGTGTATAAGTTCTTTCAGGGATAATCTTATAAAGAATCTCCAAAAACCACAACCAGTTAGCTTGATTTTCCGTGTCTACGAGGGCAAATGCAAGTGGATCAAAACCTGCAAAAAATATATAAAGGAACAACACTATAATCAACATGTTTGCAAATACATTTGTAAAAGAGTTCCAGTGGCTTGCAAAGTCTTGCAGTGCAAACTTGTTGCGAAGTCTTCTAAGATTTTGAAAACTACATGCAAACTATTTGCAAAGTGATTAAAACTATTGTGCAATGTCTTGCAACTTGTATGCAATAATTTGAACAAAATAGTATGAGCTAAAAAGAACATGTTTTACCTCCTTCGGCATTCTTGCCTGTTGCAGCTAGTAAACATCCACTAAACTTCGCTTTGAAAAATGTTCAATCTAAATAAAGAATCGGACGATAATATCTGAATCCATGAATACAAGCCCTAAATGCAACAAATAAACGCTGGAATTCTTCCGAAACAGGATCAACATCAAGTTTCACAAAACTATTTGGATTACTTCTTTGCAGTGCATCAACATAAGAAACTAAATAATGATAAGACGATGATGCATCCCCGTGAATATCCTTCAGAGCTAGTGCCTTGCCAATATTAACTAACGTCAACCCCATATGTATTCAAAATATAATCACTAGTTTGCCTAGGTTTGATAGATGAATCACTTTGAATACTATAAATCACCAATGTTTTTATCAAAGCACTTGCGAACGATGTTTCTTAATGCCTTTCAGGTCAGCACCACAAGTATGACAATTATTCATCGTTTTGATAATAAAGACATCAACATCTTTAGAGAATATCGTGGAACGAATTCTCCATTTACAACCAATATCTTTTCTAGCACAGTCCACTGTAATCCTATAAGGATCGTTTTTCACAAAACAAAATCCATAGCCTGATTCAAGAGAGTATTTCATTACTCCGTACGTAATTCTTAGAACAAATAAAATGAAGTATATATAACAAATAATTCGTAAAAAAACTAAAAAATAAACCTTGTTTGTTTTGAGAGAGTATGTCATTATGGTCAACAATTCCTGCACAAAAAAAAACAATGTGTAATGAAATTATGAAAACTTCGATTTAAGAACTAGTGTTTATGGAAGTATGAGGAAGAAAGGCATACAAAGTGCTGAGGATATCATCAAATCCTCTCCATGACAATCCTGTCTGAAAAGATAACGTTAACCATGGAGAAAAATCAATGGTTAGATGATAAAGAATGGAAAAGATCAAACAATATGCTTATGATTATGCAGTGAGTGAGAAAGTGTTGAAGCAGATCTGATACTATACATGCATCTTATTAAAAATTTTATTCAGATCTCTCTATCCAACAATTATTTTGTTGAAGCTACCCATAATAACAATAATAATCAAATTAAAGAGTAATACAAGACCTCATTTTAAGAACAAAAAATAGTTAAAGTATTTAGTTGAAAATAATAAAGAAGGAAAAGTAGTTAAGTAATACCTGATATTCTGTTTTCCATGTTTTCATGATTTTTTTGAGATTTTGGAGAAGTTTTGGGAAGAAATTGTTTAGGTTAATGTTAGGGTGGGAGACATGGAAGAAGAGGAGTTTCTATTGAAGAAATTGTTAGGTTTTGCTGTGTAGACCATTGTGATTTTTGGGCCTTGCTGAAGAAGTACATAATGGGCTAGGTGATGTAGAAACAACCCAGGCCGTTCTGCGTCTCTACGATCTATGAGAAGAAATGGACTAGAGATGGGGTAGGAGAAAGTGTTAGGTGCACAATCTGTTTCACTATAGGCAAACACTATCCTTCTTTGACTCGGTCTGTGGATTAGGAGAAAGACTTTGTTAATCCTACAAACTTATTGGAAGTGTAGTGCCAACAACATTTGGTTGGAGTTGTAAGAAGTTTAGTCTTCTACTTCAGTGATCAAAGGTTCGAGGCACGCTAACAACTCAAAAAAAAAGCTCACTGGAAGTGGAAGGTGAGCAGTCAATGAAGAAAACAGATTTCTCGTCAACTGCTCACCGCACGTTTTCGGTTAGTGAAAGAAAGAGTTATAGAGGGACAAAGAGTCGGACAGGGAGAGAGTTAGAAACATCGACCCGTTAAACTCGTAAAGAGGGCGTGCGAGGTGTGGATATGCTTATGGTAGAGGGAAAAATGGTTATTAGAGAGTGTGTAACACGTGCAAAGCAAGAATTTGATGGAGAGTTGGAGATAGAAATTGGTAGGAGAAGGGTTTTACTACTGGACTTCCTAGTCTGGAAGGTGTAACCCCCATTGTTTGATGCTGCTAGTGTAATAGAATCTGGCGTCGCACTGGCAGTTGTAATGTGTTTTGATTATTAAGAACAATCAGACTATATTTTGGGGTAGACTGCTCAAACATTACTTAGAAATAGTATGAGAGGCAATTCTCAGTAGATCGCAAAGAAACGATTGGTCTGGCCACTTCGGAAATAACAATTGGAAATAACAAGAATACAAAGATATATTTCTAACTTTTTTAAATGGACTCCAATAGCCAGTACATTCAATCTTTTTTTTGAAACCATGCGAACCAATTTCATTCATAAGTGATTAAATCACAATGTTACATGGATATAATTTTTATTTCTCTCTTCTGAAAACTTCATGAGAGTTACATACGTTTAAATGCAAAATGCCTCATAAAGAGAAAGAAATAGGACTAGACACCGACTAAATAAAATGACCGTAAAGGTCGCGAATGAAAAGACCCTAAAGGTCGAGAATGAAAAGACCCTGAAGGTCGACAAAAAAACAATACTAATACAAATACTAAAATAACCACAGTAGTCTTCACCGGAAAGTCGTCGTCGTCACCGTAAAAACCGTTTTCATCACCGGAAACCCGTCTTCATCGTCGGAGAACCACCGCCATCACCGGAGAACCACCACCACCATAGGGGAACCGCCGTCAATGCAACCACCCACTGCCCCATATCTTAAGTTACACAAACAAACCACCACCACCACGCCATTGTTGTAGTAATTGATTATTCTTTGTAAAGACGCAAACACACCATCACCATTAAAACACGTCCCTCTTCTTCATTTCTACACACCACCACCCACCATCACCACCGAATCACATGACACACAACCACGAAAAACACCACCAGACCCAAATCCATCACCACTAAACGGTTATGGTTTTGTTAGTATAGGAGGGTTATCAACTTATAGATAGTTATGAATCAATAGGGTAAGGGTTTTGTTATCTGATTTCAAGTTTCTGAATTTAGGGAAGATACATATCTAGGTTTTGGAATAAATTGGATAAGAATTAAAAACCTGAATTGGTAATCAGTGGAACCTGAAATCGGTTTTCAGATTTGGTACTGAGATATCAGAATCGGATAGATCATGTCAAGAATTTGGGGATTAAGGGTTCTGATCGGATTGGGATATAAAGGAGGAGAAATGAGTGAGATGTTGAGGATTGAGGGCTTTAGGTACCGGTCATACCACCACCAACTGAGATAGAGAGGGAAAAAAATGAAACCCTCACCGGATCCGGCGAGGGTTTTCCCAGACTGAAACGATGAAGAACAAAAGGGGCGGCGCCACCAAAGCGCAGAGACGCTCCGCTTCAGAGAGAAACGGTTCCTAGATTTTCATCGGGAGTAAATACATGAATTGAATCGTTAACCATAAATATCGTGCACTTGCTACTCCTACCATGACTGTTTTGTAAGTATCATCCCTACCTCTCTCCCTATGACTCAGATTTAATACTCTCCTTCCAATTCTCTGATCAGTTAAAGCTGCTACCCTCCTAATTTCACCGTTATCTTTTTCCCAGTATTTGTTAATCCTCAAACTCTATGTCATTTCTTAAACTCAAAGTCTCCACCCTCCATTAATATTGTGGTATACTTCTAAATCAAAAAAAAAATTGTTGGTGGTAGCATGTGTCTCGTGCTCTTCGTTTTTCCTATTTAGGTGTCCTATAATAGTAAAAACGTTAGTTTGTTAATGTATAATTTTTTGACTTTTCTTAAGTTAAAATTTGACTTTCATTTGTACAAATTTTTTGCTTTTGACTTCAAAGTTAAGTTAGTTAGTCCAACGCATAATGTTACTTAAACTATATTTTTTCTTGTCTACTTCCGTTCCACAGCAATACAAATGTGCACCACCACTGCCATTGTCATTCCTCCACCACCACCAGACCTCCACCATCACCAAGCCTCCGCCACCATCACCACCGCCACCAATACCTCCATCACCATCACCATATCTTCACCACCACACTTCCACCACCATCACTCCACCACCACCACCACCATCGCTACCACCACCACTACCTCCATTACCATAACCATATCTCCACCACCGCAACCACCCCACTTCCACCACCACCACACTACCTCAAACACCCCCATTTTACCTCCACCACCACAAATTAACTACCTCAAAACCTCAAACACCACCATCATACTTCCATATCCACCGCCACACCTCAACCATCAACGCCATACCTCCACCACCACCATCACCAAGCCTACATCATTACTACCACCATCACCACGTCTCCACCACCAGTACTACCATCACCACGTCTCCGCCACCACCACCACACCACCACAACATCGCATTTCCACCACTACCACCACACCTGACCACCACAACACCATCAATGTACTTCCACCACCACTACCACACCATAACCACCAACACTGTACCTCCGCTACCGCCACCACCATACTTCCACAACCACCATCATACCTTCATCACCACCATCATCGTCATATTTCCACTGCTGATATAAGATTTCGTCACTCTAAAGCCCAATTAACATACTGTCATTTGTTATGAAGCCCTATAATTTGAAGCACACATATCCATTGGCTACTTAAAGTAAAAGTTATATCTAGTTTTACAAAGGTCGCGGCTTTGGGGAATAAAGAAAATTCTCCGGGGAATAAATTCTCGAGGGAATCCAGATTTTTTTTAAAGTTCTCCGGGGAATAAATTTTTATAGGGAATACATAATACATTTTTTTGAAAGTTCTCCTCCATCTCATCACCTCTCTCTGCCACCTAACCATCTCGCCACCTCATCATCTTCTCCGGCAAAGTTCGCCGGCCAATTTTCCGGCCGGCGACCTTCAAACATAAAAAAAAAAAAAAATATCTTTTTCCTCTGTCCTATTTCTCTCTCTATTTTTTTTTAAATCCCTCTTCACTCTCTCTCTAGATCTGGTTCACCAGATCTAGATGGTCTGTGAACAAACCTTCAACAAGGTCTGTTCACAGACCATTAAAGGTCTGCAATCAGACCTTCAACAAGGTCTGTTTGCAGACCTTCAACAAGGTCTGTTTGCAGACCTTCAACAAGGTCTGTTTGCAGACCTTCAACAAGGTCTGTTTGCAGACCTTCAACAAGGTCTGTTTGCAGACCTTCAATGGCCTAAAGCCCAATTAACATACTGTCATTTGTTATGAAGCCCTATAATTTGAAGCACACATATCCATTGTCTACTTAAAGTAAAAGCTATATCTAGTTTTACAAAGGTCGCGGCTTTGGGGAATAAAGAAAATTCTCCGGAGAATAAATTCTCGAGGGAATCCAGATTTTTTTTAAAGTTCTCCGGGGAATAAATTTTTATAGGGAATACAGAATACATTTTTTTGAAAGTTCTCCTCCATCTCATCACCTCTCTCTGCCACCTAACCTTCTCGCCACCTCATCATCTTCTCCGGCAAAGTTCGCCGGCCAATTTTCCGGCCGGCGACCTTCAAATATAAAAAAAAAAAAAATTATCTTTTTCCTCTCTCCTATTTCTCTCTCTATTTTTTTTAAATCCCTCTTCACTCTCTCTAGATCTGGTTCACCAGATCTAGATGGTCTGTGAACAAACCTTCAACAAGGTCTGTTCACAGACCATTAAAGGTCTGCAATCAGACCTTCAACAAGGTCTGCAATCAGACCTCCAACAAGGTCTGCAATCAGACCTCCAACAAGGTCTGCAATCAGACCTCCAACAAGGTCTGTTTGCAGACCTCCAACAAGGTCTGTTTGCAGACCTCCAACAAGGTCTGTTTGCAGACCTTCAATGGCCTAAAGCCCAATTAACATACTGTCATTTGTTATGAAGCCCTATAATTTGAAGCACACATATCCATTGTCTACTTAAAGTAAAAGCTATATCTAGTTTTACAAAGGTCGCGGCTTTGGGGAATAAAGAAAATTCTCCGGGGAATAAATTCTCGAGGGAATCCAGATTTTTTTTAAAGTTCTCCGGGGAATAAATTTTTATAGGGAATACAGAATACATTTTTTTGAAAGTTCTCCTCCATCTCATCACCTCTCTCTGCCACCTAACCTTCTCGCCACCTCATCATCTTCTCCGGCAAAGTTCGCCGGCCGGCCAATTTTCCGGTCGGCGACCTTCAAACATAAAAAAAAAAAAAAAATTATCTTTTTCCTCTCTCCTCTTTCTCTCTCTAATTTTTTTTTTTTTTTTAAATCCCTCTTCTCTCTCTCTCTAGAACTGGTGAACCAGATCTGGTTCACCAGATCTAGATGGTCTGTGAACAGACCTTGTTGAAGATCTGTTTGCAGACCTTCAATGGTCTACGAACAGACCTTCAACAAGGTCTGTTCGCAGACCATCTAGATCTGGTGAACCAGATCTGGTTCACCAGATCTAGATGGTCTGTGAACAGACCTTGTTGACCATTAAAGGTCTGCAATCAGACCTTCAACAAGGTCTGTTCGCAGACCATCTAGATCTGGTGAACCAGATCTGGTTCACCAGATCTAGAGAGAGAGAGAAAATAGTGATTTTAAAAAAAAAAAATAGAGAGAGAAAGAGGAAGAGGAAGAGGAAAAAGATAATTTTTTTTTATGTTTGAAGGTCCGCCGGCGACCTTCGCCGGAGAAGATGATGAGGTGGCGAGAAGGTTAGGTGGCAGAGAGAGGTGATGAGATGGAGGAGCCTTTTTTATAGCATCTTCTAAAATTAGAAGCCCCTTAACAATAAAAAGAAATATAAAAAGTCAATCTTATTTGACTAGTTTTAAGAAAAGTCTTTATTCCCTGGAGAATTTTCTTTATTCCCCAAAGCCGTGGCTTTTTACAAATTGGTCAACATGCTATTGAATTAAACTTTTACGTACCAACGAAGTATTTTTTCTGAAATATGAAAGTTAGAAGAGACCAACAAGACAAACAAGGCTAAGCCAAAACATAATGTTAGAGAGCGTAAATCTATGGCCCAATATGTCAATAAGGATGATTCTGGGCCTAAGGCAGTTGAAGGTGCAAAGTCAACATGTTTGGGGAGGTGAAGGCTTCTCCTCTCATTTCTCCGGATGATGGTATCGCTTCCCACGATTGTGGTAAGGCTACTCGTAGTCTTGATTTTGGAGTGGTCAAGGCTTTGGATAGTGATATATATTCAGGCTTCTGATAATGCTCCCATCATAGGCTCGAGGTTGGCTTCAGTTAGATGGAATGTTAAGTAATTCGAAGCTAGGATTTCTTAAGCAAAGAGACTGGCCCGGAGTGTTACTTGTGTTCCATCTAATGATTAGGTGAAATGATTCTAATTGTCTTTCTATGTATGAGATGTAGCCTTAGAGTTTGGAGGGCATAGGTCAAACACCTTGATGGTGGTAGTTTTTAGCTTTATTTTTTACGTAGTGGACGTGAAGCCTACATTTTACTATGTTTAGTTCTGACTCCGCCTTGTCGATTTTATATGTTCAAGATGGCTAGATTAAAAAAAAAAAAAGTTGAAACTTATGTTAAACAGGAGACAACAGATTTAGTCGTAAAGTTTTAAGTAAACTTGATGAACTTTTTTGGGTTCATATTACGTGTTTTAAGTCGATATTTTATTACTGATCAAGTGCGTAATTTTAACAGGGGAAGAGGGAGATGGATTTGGCGGAACGGCGAAGCAATAACACCTTAGAAAGCGAGTTTGTCGACGCTCCTGGTGCAAATGATGTTCTCGGGAGCCATATGCCACTCGAGCCACATGAGCAAGTCCGAACTATGCCCTTTGTCCCATTGAAGGATGCATGTTTTGGAAAGTCACGCTTGGGTGTCATTTCAACTCTTCGAAACGAAAATGACGAGCTAAGAAAAAAGTGGCTCAACTTGCGGCAAAGTAAGCTACACTGCTTGAAAGGCAGGAGAGGCAAGAAAGAGAAAATGTTGTACTTATGACATTCGTGCACCAGACCAACGACAACCACCTTCTTCTGAATCTTCACAACAACTTTAGGTAAGTTTATGGTTGTATTGAGACTTTTAGATTTGCTTTAGGAATTGAGACTTGCATCAAATTGCATGACTTGTTGCCTCTGAATCAATAGCGTAAATGCATGTTCGCGAGAGGTCAATGGGGAAGAAACATAGGATGTTATATGTTGGTTGTCGTCCCCGTATTAATTTTCAGCTCATCGTTCAATCCCTTTTAACTATTCTTTCGTCTTAAAATGCAGTCTTGTATTACTCTTTAAATTTTCATTAAATATTGTTGGGTTATTTCCCAAATGGCCCCCAACTTTATGACCAGCTTCCTGCCTAGCCCCCTAGATTAGCAAAAATACCCATATGACCCACTTTTTCCGTTATCTTTAACTGTCCGTTACTCTCACTCCTCCGCCTCATTTCCTCTCTCTGCCAAGTCACCTGAAACGCCACATCATCATCTTCTCCGGCAGGGGTCGCCGGTCGGCCAAATTTCCGGCCGGCGACCTTCAAACATAAAAAAAAAATTAATTTTTTTCTCTCTCCTCTCTCTCTCTCTAATTTTTTTTTGCTTTCCTCTCTATCTCTCTAGATCTAGAGAGAGAGAGAGGATTCACGAACAGACCAGGTCAAGCTTCCTTAATCATAATGGCATACTCTCTCAAAACAAACAAGGAAACCTTTTCATTGCATCTCTTTAGTGTGGCCATAGTGAAGGTACAATCTTCAGCAGTTTGAATGTCAAGCTTCGGGATGGTTTCCTGATGATTCCGCTTTTTATATATGCGTTCCAATACTCTATCCATCTCCTGCCAACAAAAGCATAGGCATCACTGGACACAATTAGTGTTTAGCATGTACTAACAGGGCTGGACTTATCAGAATTCTATGTTGTGTGACAGTCAATCGGCTGAAGAGATGCATGGATGACGCAAAGAAGTTCGCAAAAAAATTGAGAAAGTGATGAATGATCACCACTTAGTTACAGTAAAGAACCAGTCTGTGAATCTTTAGATGAACCAAAGAATAATCACCAAGGGGACTTTGTAAGTAAAAAATTTTATCATGCATTATGAAAAAAAAATCTTAATTGATTTTATGTTTTTCATTGGAATTTTTTTTTTTTTTGCATTATCCTATTTTTTTTCCCCGAGCATTGAAATAATTGGCTCGCTTTCAACTATTTATGTAAGCTACATTTTCTATTTTGTAACAGACGAACTAGATCTTTAGTATTATTCCACAAGGAAAAGTTTATTTAACAAAGAAGCGTGAAAGGTGAAATTCGCTTTAAATATAAACCAGGTCTAATTAGGGAATGGATTGAAAAAACTTGCTCAACAGGAGAGGGCGAAAGTGAGTGACCAACTTCTAAAGAATACGAAAATTAGTAGAACATTTGGTATAAGGATGGGTGTACCAAAACTATCTTTGGTGAGTTGGAATGGATTGATCCTATGGCCACAATTTATTTTGAGTGAACAATTTTCTGAATACGATAAGACTGTTTTAGAAACAAGTATGAGTGCCGAGATATACTTGTCTAATTTAGAGAGATAAAAATGTCATTCTAACAAATGTTTTTTTTTGTATTTAAACGTGTTAAAGGACCCGACCCTATAAAGTTCTACATCAAATCAAAGCCTAAACAGCGAAGAAAAAGTAAAACAATAAAGAAAACCACCATGACACAACTAAATCTACGCGGTACGGAACCTAATAACACCTTGGTGGCCAGCTTCCACAATATTCCTCAAGTCTGGTGGGAAGGTCGTTTCCAACAACTCCACCTCTCCTCTAGTCGTACGTAACTTTGATAAAAAATCGGCAACTTCATTCATCTCTCGAACTACATGGTGCACTTTACATTCTTCAAATTGTTCCCGCGATGTTGCAATCTCTTTACATATTCTCAACACCTTCCAGGGAAGGATCTGACCCCCACCCGATAGTAGAGTGCTAACTGTCACAGAGTCGGTGGCCACATTATCCTTAAGCCGACCATGCCTAAGAGCCAACTGAAAGCCCATTCGCACCCCTTGCAGCTCATGCATAATGACAAACGTCTTTTAACAGGGGACGGGCGTTTGCTTGTGGCAAAACCCATTCGGCACATCACACTTCCTCCTGTCTCATCTCAAGTGACAACATGATGTGGTCCTAACATTATGTGTTGTCAATCAATGGTCTACCCACCTGCCACATTCCTTAATATATTGGTTGAATTCATCTTTACCTTTTTATTTCTTGAATAAATACTCCCCTAACTTTGTTTCTCCGACCTAATCGATTTCTTCACAATATTTCTCTAAAATATCAAGAAAATCATGGAAACAGAAGATCAGGTATATTTTCTTTGATATTAAAAGGAGGTCTTGTGTTTCTCTTTAATTTGATTATTATTAGTAGCTTCAACAGAATCTATATAAGTTCCCCTAAAAGTTCATTGCTCGAAATAGAGATCTGTAGCAAATCTATATCAGATCTACTTAGACCCTTTTTCATTCACTTCATAATCATAAGATGATTGTTTTGTATTTTCCATTCTTTATCATCTACCTATTTATTTTTTCTCCATGGTGCCTCTTTTCCAAACAGGATTGGCATGGAGGTGTTTTGATGATATGCTCAACACTTTGTATGCCATTCTTTCTTGTACTTCTATAAAATTATTTTAAGTTTTAATTGGGGCCACCAATACGTGGACCATCTAATTTTTTAGGTGGACAACAATGGTTGGGGCGTAAGTAAATTAAATTTGAGACAACCAAATTGAGGGATCTAACACTAAATACCCATTCATCTTTTTCTTCTTGATCTTCATCACCATCTTCAACCCATTTTAAGCTGCCACTACCACTTGAGGGTTTGTTTGACAATGATTCTGACCAGTAGCTTCAGCAATGGAGTAGGTTTCAACATGTTGCTTTTGGTGTTAGGGTTTGTTGAATTGTACATAGTCAGACTTTCATGGTGGATCTCAAATTTTGATTTCTGATTATACCCAAAGATCTAGAAGATCGGATTGTTAAATCCTTCATTTTCTTCTACAGCTATTCTATTCCATGAATTGATTTTTGAATCATTCTAGTCAAGTAAGGGCTTCAAAGGTATCCTATCTCTTTAATTCCCATAAAAGAAAAACCCTAAAAAAATCAACTAGAGAACCCTTTTATCCTGAACCAGTAACTAACTCTCTCTTATCATGGAATCTAGAAGAAATAGGTATTCTATTTGAATTCGATCATGAAGAAATTTGTTAGGGGAGAAGCTTTTCATGTGGACAAATTGACACTTTTAGAGAAAGAGGACACTATTAAAAAAGGTATTCTATTTGAATTCGATCATGAAGAAATTTGTTAGGGGAGAAGCTTTTCATGTGGACAAATTGACACTTTTAGAGAAAGAGGACACTATTAAAAAAGAAAGGAAAAAAGATATGTTGTGTTGGCCGAGATGAAGATGGAAAAGGGGTGAGGAAGATTGAATAATCTGGACATGGTGGGTAGTCGTCGGAGAAAATGATGCTTGCCGGATTTAGTGGTGCTCGCCGGTAGTCATAAACATGATGATCATAAAGAAGAAAAAATAGAGTTAAATATCTAATTCTACATCCTTAGATTTAGTTGCCTCAAACTAAATTTACTTGCACCCAATTTGTTTGTCCACCTAAGAAACTCAGTTGTCCATATAATAGCCACCTTAATTGGATTTTGTGTTTGTTTTTGTAGGAATCGTTAACCATAATGACATACTCTCTCAAACAAGTACGTCCCATTTAAACGAATTATTTAGCATTGTTTTTGGTATATGTATTTCATTTTGTTATTATATAGTTTTATATGTTAGCCCATTATTGCGCGTGTCTGTGCCATAAGTCAATCTATACCATAAGCTTATGTGTCTTGTGCTTATGAATAAGGAACTACATAAATAAGGTCCTCAAGAAACTATATACATTTTCAACAAAAAAAAAAAAGAAACTATATACATACTTTGTGTTGTAAAGAAATAGGTGGCTGCCTAAAACTTTTCTCAAGTTGCTATAGGTTTTATGTGGTGACTCACATTATTTACTTAAGAGTTAAGTTATGAGGTGCTGAGAGAAGGATTTTATGGTTTTATGTGGTGACTCACATTATTTACTCAAGAGTTAAGTTATGAGGTGTGGAGAAAAGGATTTTATCCACTTTCACATGCAAGAATGAGGTGCCATTTCACCAAGCCAACACCTTTACACATGTATGTGTTACGTGTAACCTTTGTTGGTCCTCTCATTCGAGTACTTATACCCCACTTGTTGTAACATTTGAGCAGAGAGAATAAGACTTTGAATATAATACATAAGCTTTGGTAGTGCTATACTTTTCTTATTCTTGAATTTAGTTTCAGGTTTTTATTTACTACAATAACTATTCTATGTTATCAGCACGAGTCTCTAGCCAGCTGAAAATTTGTTATTTATTCGTTCCTCCAATTCGAATAAACTAGCCGTTATTTAGCCCGTTTATCGACACCATCATCGGTAAAAAGTTGAACAAATTAAGTCGTTACTCTGCCCTGTGAAAAGTACAATATTTGTATTACTATTTCAAGATGTCTTATTTAGCTAGGCTTGATTTTGCAGCTCTTGATATAACGGGTAAGAATTATATGGAATGGGCAGTTGAAGCTAGACTGACTCTAAAATATAAAAATCTTCTGAATACTATCGTTGAAGGAAATAATGCAGATGAAATGTTACGGGCTCATACTTTAAGTTTTCCACGACAACACGTACATGATGACCTGAAGTCAGAATATTTGTATGTGGAAGAGCCGTTAGCTTTGTGGAATATATTAAAAGACGGATATGATCAGGAGAAGATGGTCATACTTCCGAAAGCTATAAATGATTTTATAAATCTCAGACTACAAGATTTTTCTTCAATTTCTGCTTATAATCCCAGTCTTTGTCAAATTGTTTCAAGACTAAAAGTGGGAGGTGATATTATCAGTGATAACCAGATGGTAGATAAAATATTGAGCACATTTCATGCCTCGGATATTGTCCTGCAGTCATAATACCGAGAACGACGTTTTTCTAAATTCTCACAGTTAATGACATGTCTTTTGGTCAATGAACAGAACAACCAGTTGTTGTTGCATAACTATGAATCTCGATCCAATGGTCCGTACCTGTGCCTGAAGCACATGCAATATAGTCAAATGATCATGGAAGGAAACAAAATTACAAAGGGAAAAGTGGTTCCGGAAAAAAACCACTAACGTGGATCCCGCACAAACAAATGGGAGAGAAACAGGCAAACCCCTTACCATCGGAAGTGGAAAAAGGGAGAAAATTCAAAGATATATGCAACGAGAAAACCTAATAACGTAAAGGTAAGAATAATGCCCCTCCCAAAGCTCGTGAAGAAATTTGTTACCGTTGTGGTATGGAAGGTCACTGGTCCCGTACCTGTTGTACGAAGAAACACTTGGTTGACCTATATCAAGCATCTCTGAAATCTAAAGCTACACCAAAGATGAATCTTATAGAGCTTGATCCACCATTATGGGTTGGAGATTAACTCCTTGAAGGAGTCAATCAAACAGATGATATGTTTAATATTACTGACTAGTGTATTATCTTTCCAACTATTATAATGTTATATTGTAATATGTAATATAACTTTTGTTTGTAAAATATTCGCTTATCTATAATTGTAATACTTTTGTTTTTATTATCAATATAAGTGTGGTTGGAATCTTATATCTTTTTCTTTAATTTATGAAAGGTATGGATTCCGGAAGGAACATATCTAAAAGTGACGAAGATACCTGTCTAGCAGACAGTGGGACCACAAATTCGATACTTCGAAATTCAAAATATTTCTAGACCTTAAAATTATTTGAGGCAAATGCGATTACTATCGCCGGATCATCAAGCCTTATAGAAGGCTCCGGAAGAGCTACTATAATATTGTCTCGTGGTACTAAACTAATTATTGATGAGGTTTTGTTCTCGGCCAGATCCCTGAAGAATCTGTTGAGCTTCAAAAACATACGCCAAAATGGGTATCACGTCAAAACTAGGTCAGAGGATAATAAAGAATATTTATGTATCACCTCGAGTATATCATGCCAGAAACGTGTCCTAGAAAGACTTGAAGCTCTTTCTTCTGGGTTATATTTTACAGAGATTAAAACAGTTGAATCATATGTCATTGTCAACTCGAATTCGCACGATCTAAATACTTATAAGATTTTGCATGATCGACTGGGACACTCGGGATCTACCATGACGAGTAAAATAATACAAAACTATCCGGGACACCCTGTTCAAAATCAGAAGTTTCTGATAGATGTGGATTTTACTTGCACTAGTTGTTCGTTGGGGAAGTTTATTACTCATCCATCCCTGACAAAAGTACATATCGAATCTCTCAAATTTTTGAAAAGGATTCAAGGTAATATATGTGGCCCTATACACCCGCCGTGTAGACCATTTAAATATTTTCTGGCATTAATCAATGCAGCAACTAGATGGTCTCATATAAGCAGGGGCGGAACCAGAAATTTTTATCAGACAGGGCTAACCTAAAGTTAAAACTTTAAGAAACGAAAATCCAATTTGTGGCCGGAGCTAGCTATTTGAAAGGGACTAGTTTTAGGGTTCATAGATATCTTGTGTATTGGGGGCCTTGTTTAGAACATATAAAATCATATTATTAGTAATTCTCTTGGCTAAAATGAGAAAATCGAAAACAAAACAGCTATAGAGTTTATTGATATCTTTGGGTGTGTATTGGTAGTTAGGTTAGAGGTAAGTACAAAGGAAAATGAAAATTTCAAAAATATAATGTGATTTGAACTATTAACCTCACAAGAAGGTTAATAGTTCAAATCAACAACAATAATTATGTTCAAAATTGTGGCTTCTTTGTGCTTGTGTGGAGGCTCAGGTTCAAAAATTAAGAAAATAACTGTTTTGCAAAGTTATTCGCTTAGATAATTCGTTACAAGCTCACTTTCCTGATTATCCAATTAAGTCGATTCGTCTAGATGGACTAGGAGATTTTACATCGAGTAGTTTCAATTCCTATTGTCTCTCAGTTGGAATTAATGTTGAACATCCTGTAGCTCATGTTCATACTCAGAATGGTCTAGCTGAATCATTCATTAAGCATATCCAACTGATTGCGAGACCTACGTTGATGAGGACGAAACTACCTGTCACTGTATGGAGACCCGAAGTCCTCCATGTTGCAGCTTTGATAAGGTTACATCCTACATTAAATAATCAATTCTCACCTTTGCAATATGTTCAAGGTCAGCAGCCCAACATGTCTCATTTGCGTATTTTTGGATGTACTCTATATGTTCTTATATCATCTCCACAACGCACAAAATTTGGACCTTAGCACCGACTAGGAATATATTTGGTTTTGATACACCATCTATTATTCGATATCTCGAACTCCTGACGGGAGAGACTTTCACTGCACGCTTCGTCGATTGTCATTTTAATGAGGCAGTTTTCCGCCATTAGGGGGAGTAAATTTGACTGAAGCAAATATTACGGAAAAGGAACTATCTTGGTAACACCCGAAAGATATAGTTCCCCGAAAGAGAAAAAAGCAACCACAAGCAAATAATACCCCATAAGAGACAACAAATTAACAAACTTCAATTTAGCTAATACATTGCGATGCTTGGGTATCCTGAGGTAATGAAGAGAGAGAAAGTGAAGGTGGGTTTAAACGTCACTTTTCACCAGAGAGCATGTGCATTGGTGTTTCGATTTCCGCGACATACGGCTGGCAAACTAATTAAGCTGGAAATGGTGGAGAGATATAAGAGGGATGTCAATTCTCTTGTGGGGTTAAGATAGGTATTTTCAACTTTTGGATTTTATTTCCATTATTATTTTGGGTGGGCTTCATTTGGTATATTGACCCGAATTTTGGGTCTTAGATTTTTTCCTCTCGTTTAAAAATGAATTTTCTATTTAAAAACCCAGAAAATTGGCTCAAATACAAAATTAGGACCACCATACATCAATAATTCATAGAAAACCCATTTTTTGTTTGAATAAATCAATATCAAACCCAATTTCAGATCCCCATGTGCATTTTCCCATCTCTAGGAACCCATTTACTTTTGATAATCCCTGTTCTACCCTTTATATATAAATCCCAAGTTTCTCTCAAAAATTGAAGTATAAATTTCTTTCCCCCTCCACAAAATTAGTTTCCTTCCATTATTTCCCTCTCTCCTCTCTCTACTCTCTCTCTCTCGACTTTTAAGGCAGCAAAAGATCACTCATTTTGACGGAAATCGTACAACATCACCCCCTTCATTTCGCCGGAAATCTCTCTCCTTCCATCCACAGGTAATTGTTTCCTTTACATCTTAATCTCTCTTCTATTATTTTTTTTTCTTTGAACTTTCTCTCTCTAGATTCATCTTCACTGCACCTTCATTTCATCTTTATCATCAACACCATGTTTTGTTCATCTTCATTTAAAAAATCTCTTTCTTTTTCTTTTCTTTTCTCTCTCTTCTACAATCAACAAAATTTCTCAATAACTTTGTTGATCATAACTTTCTTTTTCTACTGAAATTTTGTTTTGTTTAAACTTTCTTGCTCTTCTAAAACTTTTCGTTATGATGTTTCATGTTCTTCATATTTCATGTTTCATTTTACTTCTTGTGATTCCATGTATTCTGATTTTATTAAATGTGTTTGGTTTTACAATCATACTTTCGACACACACAAAGTTCTGTCACAAGCAAAAACTAATATGTTGTGAGTGTCACGTTTAAACACTTTACTTTTCTTTATAATTTTGAAGCAACACAGAAAGTTACTTCTTTGTTTTGCATAAATGTCACGAAACATAAACCAATGTGTTTTGATTGTATACACAACTCCGGACACAAACATGTTTGTTTAGATTCATTTTTACTCTCCGCAACAAATATCGTTGTGTTAAAAACAAGAAAAAATTCTGTGGGGTTTTCACTAAAAAATTCTTCTTTTAATAACATTGTTTTTGAAGCATTATGCATAAAATAGAAATATGTCATTTACTTACTTCTATTCCTTGCATAAAAAATAATTTCTGAAGCATAAACTTTTGTTTTCTCAAAATGTTTATTAATTTATGGACATTTTGTTTCCAGCGTTTTGCATATGGTGGTTGACCGAGCAAAAGATCAGGCACCACAGAGGGACCAACCACTAGTATCGGAAGCTTGGGGCCCTGTGTTTACTCATATTGGTCAAATATTTCAGGGCGGAGTGAAAAGCTTTCGAGATTCTGTTGGAAGATATACAATAGCTACTAAGAACAACTACAAATATATAAAAAACGAACCATTTCGTGTCACAGCCATATGTCCCAAACCCGGATGTAATTGAAAAGTTCATGGTATTGCACCAATGAGATGTAGCTCTGTTTTTATCTTGAAAGAATTTGAACCGAAACGTGATTGTATAGATATTGTTATTAATCCCAGTGATCCAAAACTGTCTAGTAAATTAGTTGGTAATCTCATTGGTAAAGACATAAAAAAAAAACATGCAGACCGTACTACAGCGGATGTTATGGAAAAATTTCTTGATGACTACGGTGTTGATTTAGGCTACTACTACTCTTACCATGGTAAAAAGTTTGCAATGAATGAAGTTTTTGGGGAAGAAAGGGATTCGTATGCGTAGTTGAAGTGGTACGTGGATGCATTAGAACTAGGTCTATAAAAGGTGGTCCGAAAATCCGAATCCGCACTCAAATAATCCGACATTTCGGATTTCGGATTCGAATTTCGGATGTCTTGTCGGATAATTTTCGGATACTGGTTTCGGATATAGCTATATCCCACTTCGAAAAAATCCGATCCGATTCGTATTTGAAATCAACGGTTAAGATTCACCCAAGAGATTAAAAATAAACAAAACTTTATCCTCAACTAGTCAACTTCAAGTCTAAGACTTCAAAGAATCAAAGTTCAACTTCAAGTCTTCAACCCTTATCAGAATTTCGGATCGGATAATATTGTATTTGAATTTCGGATCGGATAATATTGTGTTATAATGTTATGCCTTAAAATTCAGAATTTCGGATCGGATAATATTCTATATTCAAATAGCATTTCGGATATTGGATTCGGATTTCATTTTTGACCATCCGTCGGATATCGAACCCTTATCGGATAGTTCGAATAATTTCGAATTCCGAATTCGGATAGTACTGTATCCGAAAATAGTTCGCTTCGTTTACAGGCCTAATTAGAACGTACAAATCCAAATAGTCGAATTGATTTGCAAGTGGATGAAAATAGTCACAGATTTGTTAGAGATTTTATTGCGCTCCGTGCTTCTATTTTGGGTATTCAACATTGCCGACCTGTTATATAAATTAATGCTACTTTTGTGAAGACAAGGTTCAATGGTTTCATCCTTTCCGCGGCCACAAAGGATGGAAATAATGGTATGTATACAATTATGGTATTACGGTTAACATTTCCAGTTTTGTTAGTAAATTTTCTAATCTGTTTTAAACATAGATTGTATTGTTTTAAAAAACCAGAGTTACAACAACACCATATACTTTTTATATGTCATTTAGTATTTTTCTGCTTTGAACACTACCAGATATGTTTGCATAGTCCTTTTTTTGTTAGTGGCATATACTTCACTGCATCTTTAGTTTTTTATCTTCAATTTACAGGTCTGTCTCCAATTGCTTATGCGATAGTGGATTTGGAAAATGAATATAATTGGGTTTGATTTTTGGAAAACATAAAGATCGTTGTAGGTGTTGAAAAAATATACACGTTCATATTAGAGAGGCATAGGGGAATTATCAATAGTGTCCTGAATGTGTTCCCTACTGCCCATCACTCTTTTTTGCGTATGGCGTTTAAGGTGCAATCTCAATGTTAGACTACGTAATGGAGCCCAGATTTAAAGTATTTTCAGTCGCTAATGTTTAAGGCTGCACGTGCACTACCCGCTAATGAGTATCATTCCACTGTTGATCAAATGGTCGAGAGTAGATCCAACGTGTCTAGATTTTTCGAATCTGTTAATCCTGAAACGTGGGCAGATTCATTTTTTTCCAGGAGAAAGGTATATATGTTACTAACACCTGTATTTTTGAATCAACGTTCTTTCTTGTGTTGTTTGAACTATTGATTTGATCGCAGCAAATTCGGTTTTGTTGTTGAACGTACGACTTTCTTTTTGTATATTCTAAGTACGGCGTTATTTCTTCTCAAATTTCACAAAGCTTCAATTCTATGATAAAAGGCAAGGGTACTTCCTAAAACTGTTATGTTAGATGTCATTCGAAAAAGATCATAAACAAGATGAGAAAGCAAAGAGATGCCGCTATTGGATGGACTACCTTTCTTTGTTCATCCATCAATGATGAAAAAGATTCCAAAAAAAAATATCGGAAACTTGGAGGTACGCCGAGGTTGCTCCATTAATTTATGAAGTGTACTCTGATCCACGTCATAGTGTTCATCTTAGAGCTCTTACTTGCTCATGTCGGCGTTGGCAAGTAGATTCCCTTCCCTGCGAACATGCAATGCTACGTATCGGAAGTAGGCATGGTGATGTTACTTGCTTTTTTGATCCTGTTTGGACAACGGAGGCCTATAGGAAACTTACCAAGAATATGTTTACGCGGTACCCAATTTTGATGAACCCGTTTCTTTTGACCATCAACAAAGATTCTTCCTCCCATAGCACGAAAGGGACCCGGGCGACCACGTACAAATCGGTTGGAAAGTTCGATTTCATTTGTTCACAAATGATGTGATTGTTTGCAATATTTTGTTATGAATACAATCTATTTTGCTTTCTACCTAATGTTAAGATGTTTTAAATTGGGTTAATTCCATTTTGGCCCCCTAAAGATGACCAACTCACCAAAATGGCCCCCTAAAGATGACTCGCTTCCATTTTAGCCCCCTTTTGATTTAATCCCTCAGTTAAATTTAACTGCTGACTTATTTTTCCCTACCCTCTCTTCAAAACCTTTCCCATCCTATTCTTTGTTACTTTCATTTTGCCGGTCGACGGTCGTCGGAGGTCGGCCGGTCACCGGCCGCCAACCGCCATTTAATTTTTTTTTCATCTTCTTCTTTATTTTTCTTGCATCTTTCCTCTTTCTCTCGCCCTCTCTCATGGTTTCTCTATCTTCTGGTTCATTGACTCCCTATTTCTCTCTCTCATCACTTTTTCTCTATTTCTATACTGTCATCTTTTTACACATTAGAGAGATTGAAAAAAACTCAGTTGATTATAACAACACAATAGTTAATTATCTGCAAGTGAAATCATATCTCAAAACTAATTAAATGAAATACGGACTCAACTAGATTTTAGATTTAATCGAAATACTTTTCAACAAGTGATTCGATCAACTGAAAATAGGCATCTATCAAGAATCAAGCGCAAACATCAATAATAACACTATCAATATCAGTCAAATATTCAATTGAATGAAAGATCTAGGTCTAATATCTGCAGATTAGTGAAGAAAATTATAGCTTATGAAGATCAATTTATTATAGCCGGAGAGAACACAATAGAGAAAGAGAGTAAAACCCAATATCCAGGAATACAACTACCATTCTATTGACTGCAACCAAAATTAAAACCCACCATCAAAATACATCAAAAACCTTTTATAGCTTTCTGATGGGTTCTTCATAATTTAGAAACAAATTGAGAATCAATCAAGGTCTGCCTCAAAATCCACTTGAAAACTTGAAATCCAGTTCATGTACTGATCACCTAACTTTGATATAATTCAAAAGTATTACTCATATCATGATAATTTCTCAAATTGATTGTCAAACAAACAAGACCAAAACACCCAAATTGAAAAACAAACCTCATTTTTGTTCTCAACGGTAAGATTTATGGAGTCTAGAACGAGCAACACGAACACCAAATTTCTTAGGTTCACATCGTTTAGGATCAGCAACAAGAAGACTAAGATCATACCTAACAAGATCCCTCAATCCGCTCCCAAGACCGTGAGCCTTTGCTGCTAATGACACAACAGGTAGTGCTCTTACTAGGGTTCAAAAGTCCAAATGTCAAGGTAATAACTTCACTAATCAACTCAAATTCTTGCTTTTGGTTCCCTTCTTCTGTTTTCCAGAGACATTATACCATTTATTGGTTGGTTCTTCACTACCCTCCTAAATATCAGATTGTAATTTGGGAGGATTCAGGTGAAGGATATATTCCCTCGGTCCGATGGAATGGTATCCTTCTAAGGGATGTCCTTCGATCAAGATGTCAATGCGTACGATTTGGTGAATAGGATCATAATGTCCTTATTTGGAAGATCATTAGTCCGGTCGAATTAGGGGTCATAATGCTTAGCTAGAAGCCAACTACGATCTTCGGATAACTTCAGTAATCCGCGGCTAACATAGGCCGGATCCTACAAGGGTTACACATAAGAGTGATGGTTTGAACGGAGAGATATTGACTAGATATAAAGTGGCAAATAAGTGGATTGGATCTATTATTTGAGGCCAAAAAGAGTTCGGAAGAGTCCGGACAAGTGTACATAACCCCGGGCTAAAAAGGGAGCCCGGGGGTGCCCATAAAGGGGCCGGCCAGCACATGGCCGGTTAGACCCCTTGTGTGTGCCGACCATAAAGCCCATAGAGGCTTATATTGGCCGGCCACACATAAACCCCTTTAGGGTTTCATATGGGACACAAAAAGATATGTTTTGAAGGAGATATTTTAGGAATCCTAGTTTGGTCAAATACCTTCTCTATGGTCCCTATAAATAGACCTCCTTAAGACATAATTATGAACGATAATCAAGTAACGAGAAAAATCAAGAGACAATTTAAGAGAGCTTTGAGAGAAAAGCCAGAAGAGAGAAAAAGAGTTTTCTCGATTATCTAGTCAAGAAGAAGGTGTTCTTCATCTCAACCTTCAAGAGAGTTCTAGCTAACTCGAAGGAGGGAGTTCAAGTCATACACTCGGTGTCTCGAGTAGAGGAACTACAATTGGAGTTCTTGATCTTCCGAATCTTGTCGGAATTTTGTTCGTGGGAAAGCGATTAAAGGTAATCATCTTTCCATATCTAGTTCATTGATTAGTTCATGTATAATTAGATCCTGGGAGTCTAGTGTTAACATTAGATGTTAGAGATTCCGCAATAAACACTAGAAAAGGTGTGTTAGACACATCCGTAACCCTACATCAGGCGCAAGAGAAACTCCCCTTCGCAAGAACAGTAGAGTGATGAAAGGAAAAAGATAAGAGGGAGAGAGAGGGATCAAGAAAAAAAAGGAAGGAAGTAGAGATTTAATGGTGGTGGTGGTTTTTGGTGGTGCAAGGGGAAAAAGAAGAACAAATAGAAAAAGATAAAAAAAGTGAAGAAGTTGAAAAAGAAAAAAAATCCAGGTGATGGGGTCGCCGGTGAGCTGCCGATCGGCAACCTCATCTCCGGTGAAGAAATAAATAAAGGATAAGAAAGAAATGTTACTTTAGAATGAAGGGTAAAAGGGTAAAAATTATGTTGACTGTTAAAGTTGACTGACGGATTAGATCAAAAGGATGCCAAAATAGAAGCTGGTCATCTTTAGGGGGCCATTTTGGTGAGTTGGTCATCTTTAGGGGGTCAAAATGGAATTAATCCTTTTAAATTTAATTTCTGAATTCCTGTTTCAATATAATCTTACAACAGAAATAATTACTTTCTCAAACGGATCATACGAGGGCATTTGCATACGTGCTTAGTGCACCAATCATCTAGTGTTTACATTTCGCAAACATTGTACATACTTTCTTCATTTGTACCCAATCTTACCTAAAAGTTTTCTTAAATTTTTTGTTATGAATACAATCTATTTTGTTTTCTACCAAATGTTAAGGTATTTTAAATATAACTTCTAAGCTCCTCACCATTTAGTTTTGTGTTAAAATTTTTTTTTTCTACTATATTCATTGTTAGTTTACAACAGAAATAAGTATTCTCAACAAAACTAGATATGCTCCAAGAAAATATTAAGTTGCTCATGCTTTTCCGAAATTGTCAATATCACAAACGGACCATACGAGAGCATTTTCATACTTTCTTAGTGCATTTTTCATCTATTGTTTACATTTCGCCAACCTTGTTCATACTTTCTTCATTTGTACCCAGTTTGACCTAAAACTTGGTTTCATAAATTTGTTTTCATACTATTGTTTAATTGTTTACCACACGTATCTTAATGTTATTCACAGTACTACATAATTCTGAGAACCTTCATGTTCTATTAATATATATTAACTTCAAAAAGTGATCTTACCATATATATTTCCAGTTTACAACAGAAACAGGTATGCCCTAACCAAATATTAAATTTCTAATGCTTTCCCCCAATTGCCACTAACGCATTCGAATCATACGAGAGCAATTTCATAATTGCTTAGTGCACCAATCATCTATTGTTTACATTTTCCAAACTTTGTTTTTTCAAAATAGCTATACAGATAAACATATGTTAAATTGTTCATAAAAATATCCACAACATCACACCTTACTCCTCTAATCTCCACTGAATTGTGTTGTTCTTCAAAATCAAATAAGTTAATTGTGCCCTTCTTCTTTGGTCTAGTTTCTGCCAATCGCCATCCAACTCCTGACCATTGTATGTGGATTAGTTTGTCTTTGCAATCATTTATTCCATTCGGAGAATGACAAACAACTCGCAATCGGAGCTGTCGTAGAAACAAAATAAAAAGTTAGAACATTTAATCCAGTGTTCGTAAATACCGATTTTGTTTTAGTAACATTTTACTTATTGTTCTCCTTGTTGTTTATCTTTCGGTTCTGGCCGCCTCTTTGGAACCTTTTTCTTCTTACCATGCCCAGTGATGAAGGCTTCTTCCTGTGCAACTTCAATCTCAGCCGTGTATTTCTTACTATTGTCCGAGCAATTTTTTGTGAACCGTTTATCGCACAATAAAGAGTTGAAATGTGTCCGTGCATCATTATATACATCATACTCAAAGAACGTCCAATGGTGACCTCGGTTACGGTCCCCTATGGTAGGGTGACCCATGGCTGCACATACATATTGAGGAATTTTACCTTCATCAAAAGCTTTTTTCAGTGTCCCTTGTAACCGTGTTTATATCGACTCCTTGTTTACGTTTGAACTTATCAGAATCTGCCAAAAGATGTCAAAAGATGGTTATACTTTTATAATCACAAACATATACTTGCTTGTTAAGGGAAATGATTTAAATTTCACTACAAACAACTCGGAGGGAAGAAATCACACTTCTCTTTTTTGGTTCTGTTGGATTTTTGACAAATGCATGGCCCACGAGTTGATAATCTCGCCATCACATTCCCTATTCATCATGAGTTGGTCCAGTTGCTTCCCACATATATCATTTATGTACTCATGATCCATATTTTAGTTCTGCACAATTTTCATTTTAATCAAATAAAAAAGAGAAACACCAGCAAAAGATGTTCTGGCTGCGACACATTTAATATTTGTTTAACAAATGAAAATGTTTTGACAACATTGGAAAATTTGTCCACCATGTACCAAGTTTGTTGAATAAACATATAAAAACTTTTGTGAAAGGTAAGAATATGTTTACAAAGGTACTTACGTGTTGCTGCATTTGAAATAGAATTCTTCTAGAAGACATTTTTTTCTTTCTGATATAAATTTCCAAACTGGGCTCCTATGCCATCTTGACAGTTTATCAACCATAGAAATTAATTTTGATTTTTCAATTTTTTCTACATTGATTGCATCATCTACAATGACTATTGCCTTCTCGCTGGTTTCCTAAATCTGGGTTTTAACACTTTTCACCAAACAGTTTGGTTTTTCTCATTCCTTACCTCCCCTCGTGTAGTTTCTGCCTCAACCCTGTCATTTTTTTCTATGTTGGTTGCATTATCGATTGTTTCGTTTGTCAACTGGTTTTGAACAAATTCTTCCTCATCTCATGTTTCAACCATGTTTCCTCCAAATGCTTTCTCTACTTCCGACAGTTCCACAAAAAAAAGATTCATTCCAAGCCATGTTATTATCAAAATCGAACGTCGTTGTACCTATAGTCATATTATTGTCCATGAATGAAAGATCTGTTTACATAAGTATAGGAATAATGTTAGGAAGCAATACTTTTTATGAACATATTGACTAGAAACAATGACACACAAATATTCGTTCATAGCATATAAATAATTATTGTAAACATTTTACATATGTTCTGTGTTCGTGGAAATTATTTACTTGTTTATGTTATGAAAGATATATATCCGACCAATATATCTGCGTCACGAACATTCTTCGATTTGCTCCAACAATACATATTTTTGACCCTTGCCGTAGTTCATTACTTACGATGACATAAAGACTAATGTTATTTCCAAAAGAATATGATGAAAGCACTCATCAAAATACTAAGTTGCTCTCCAAAATTCAAAAAGCAGACATTAATATTCACCGTATTCTTTGTGTTCAAAAATTGAGATTTTGTTCTTCAGAAACATTTGATATGTAGAAACATTTAGGTCTTCCCAGAACACATTTTGATATGTTTCAACAATTTTTGTTGATTCTGGATGGTTGGTTCTTCAGATCTATATAAAATATTCATGTGTTGTAAATAGTTCTGGTTTTTGTGTAACCTTATGTGAGATTTATTTCATATTCCTTGTTTTCAAAACTTGAGGGTTTGTTCTTCAAAACCATAATACATTTGTAAACATTTTTTATACGTAGAAAAAATCATCTTTTCTTGGACACATTGAGATGTGTTACAAAAAAAATTCATATTTATTTAGCAATATGGTTTTGTGCATGTTGGTTTCTTGAGTGCTTTTAACATCTGGTTTATGTAGAAGCTTAACAAAGATGGGAAAAGGATAAACACCAGTTAATAGTCCTCCAAAAAAAGTTGGTTATTCCAGAATGAAGGAAGATACAACTTTAAGGCTTAGCCCAAGGAAAAGGCCTTCCTCGGCAACACAGGAATTGCCTCCAAAAGGGCAAAAAAAATCAAAAGCTGGCCATTATTCCACATGGCCAAGAAAATACTGAACATGTAAGAGAAGTTTTGGTAAATTAATGGTTTTTGTCTGTTGCATTTAACTTGTTTATCTATCGAACATTTTTATTGTTTGAAACATTATTAAATATGTTTGTTGTTGAATAAATATGTTTTCAGCAGTCAAAATGAGTTGTTTGCATATAGTTAAATGTTCAGATGCAATGTTGTGAGCCTTCACTATAATGCAATTAACATATTTATGGATGTTTTCATGTCGATGAGGCAGTTCTTTTTGAAAGAAAACAATTTCAAATATGTTTTGAACAAATCCAAATGTGTTTATTGCATACCAAATATTGTCTGCATTAACAAATATGGCATCCAAGCGTGCACATTGCATATTTTAGTTTGATCAGATAATCAAAACATATGGTAGATTCATTTTGAATTACCTTATGTAAATTCAGAAAAATACATAATAAATTATTTATATATTCTTCAAGGTTAAGGAGCAGGTGGAAGCAGAAAGTGAAGAATAGAAAAGGTTGCTACATTTCAGCGACAAGGTGATGGTGCAAGTTAATATGGAAGATAAAATTCAACTAGTCGAAGAAATAAAAAGATTAACTCAAGAAAACCAAAATGTCGAGAAAACATTGCAGATGGTTCTAGAAGAATTTGCTACATACAGAGCAGCAGTTGAAAGGGGAAATGAGGTGGGAGAAAAACTAGATGAAAAAGAAGGGGAGGAAGTTACTGAGAGAGAGAAACGGGGAGAGTTAGACGACGGACAGAGGAGTGGATATGAAGTGGGTGAAGGTAGTGGAAAGAAAAATGAAGAGAAAGATAATGAGTGTGGTGAGGAAGAAGGTGGTGAGGAAGAGGGAGCTACAGAAATGGAGGCACATGCAAGTGAGTAAATGACTCACAGATATTTATATTAGTTCCCTTTTACTTAGTTACTTTGTTTGCTTAAATGGTTGTTCATGTGGCTGCAAATATGTTTTTGCTGACAACATTAGATTGTTTCTGACATGTGGTTTTTAAGTTTTATAAACATCTAAAATTAAGTTTCGTTTGGTTTTCAACATCAGTTTTGTTTTAAAGAATTTGCAGATGTTATGATATGTCGATTTATGTTCTAATTGTTTTGGTTTGTTAGTAAAAAAAAACATAAGTATATGTTTAAAACCCATCAAAAAGTGATGAAGATCTTAAGAACCACCCACATAAAATTGTTGTGTATTCAACAACAAATCTTTCTTTTTCTCCTAAAAATCAACTAACAAAACCCTAACTATTTTGTTACTTACACGAAACGAAACATTTGGGTGTTTAAATGCGAACAAAAATCTTTTTAGTTTCAACATCAACAACTCTTTTATACCTTTCACAGAGGTCTTCTCAACCGGCGACAAGAAAAGAGGTGTTTCTCACCGGAACCGACACGACCCTAGTTTTTTCAAGATTGAACCGATGAAATTTGCCTTTTCAAACCGGAACCCCAACAAAAGATCTTAGATACCCTAAGTCTCTCTGGATTCCAATCGAAATTTTGAGAGAGAATATGGAGATTTAAGCTTAAAAACGATTTGCAGAGAGAGAACATGGTTTTTGTAGAGAGAGAATGAGAATGTGAAATGTCTTTTTTCGGCTTACTAAGAGTAAATGGGTTTTAAGTCTTAGGTTAATAACCCCAATCTGACTTGATGGGATTGGTAAAGTTTTGGGCGGGAAATTTGGGAGCATAGGATTGTCTCTTGTCTGTGTAATGAGGGTAATGTGGTACTTTTACAATGTGGTACTTCCCAGTTATCCCTCGTGTTTTGGGCCTTAGAATTACGGGCCCTTTCAAAATAGGGGCGACATTCCGTTTTTAGGTAAGGCGTTTTTGTTTTGTTGATATAAAATGCGCGGGGATAGACTTTCCCTTTGGATAGTAAATTAGGTGTTTGTTTACAAACTTCTCGTTAGGGGCAGATTAATCTAGTTAGATTGTTTGAAATGTTTAAGGGTTGTCTGTTCTATGACTTCTTAGTAGATTGACGTGGTTTCAAAAAGAAACTCAGTTCTAGGTTTTCTAACCCCAAGTCCATCAAAAAAAAAAGTCCATCGTCCCTTTCTTAACAATAAATCAAATATACAAAATGAGGTATATACCAAAAATAGTAGTAAATAGTTAATGAAAAAATGAAAAAAATGAACCATAAAACTTACTTGTTGTTGTTTTGAGAGAGTATGTCATTATAGTCAATAATTCCTACCAAGAGAAAACAAAAAAAAATTTAATGAAAACTTGAAATAAGAACTACTAGCGTTTATGAAAGTACAAGAAAGAATGACATACAGAGTGCTGAGAATATATCATCCAAACCTCTCCATGCTAATCCTGTTTGAAGAAATAACACTAACCGTATGGAGAGAAATGATTAGATAGATGATAAAGAATGGGAAAGATCAAACAATATTTTTATGATTATGCAGTGAATGGAAAAGGGTAAAAGCAGATCTGGTACTACAAACACATCTTATTAAGAAATTTATACAGAATTTGTTGAAGCTACCAATAAAAAGAATAATCAAATCAAAGAGGAATTCAAGAACCCATTTAAAGAACAAAGAATAGTAAAAGGGTTCAAAGATGAGCTGATAAATTAATCACTAGAGAAGAAAAGGTAGTTCAAGAATACCTGCATAATCTTCTGTTTTCCATGTTTTCATGAGTTATTTTCTTAAGATTTTGAAGAAGAGTGAGGAAAGAAATTGTATAGGTTAAGTGGGAGTTGGATAGTAAGAAACTCTTGAGAAAAATGAAAGGAAGAAAGGGAGTATTTATTGAAGAGAACAGAGATAAAGATGAAATTTAATATTGTTAACACTGTTGTATATTGATGTGGTAGGTGGGGAAGGTAGTTTACCTTCTCTTTAATGTTCTGGACATTGATTTGACAATACACAGTATCAAATCAATGGTATATTTTATGATTTTTGACATTATATTACAAACACCCCAATATAGAAGAAAAACTACCTTTTTTTTTTTTTTTTTTTTTTATGAAGGAAAGAAAACTCAAAGTCTGTCTTATTGGTTGGAGACATTTAAAATGTCCCCAAATGTCTGTGTTATTGGTTATAGACATTTTAAATGTCTCTAAATGTCCGTGTTATTTGTTTGAGACATTTCAAATGTCCTAAAATATCTGTGGTATTCGTTAGAGACACGAAATTACTATGTTATATTATTATTATCTTATTATATGTTACTATATTATTGTATTATTATATTATTATATTATTATATTATATTATATTATATTATAGTAATAATGATATTATTATCATATTACTATCTTATATTATTATTATATTATTATTATATTATTATATTAATATATTAGTATACTATATAAAATAATACATATTTACCAATTATCCATCAATGTTCACAGATATCTACGGATGACTACCAAAGTTGAAAAATATATTTTCGAAAAAATGGTACAATTATTTTTATTTCATATGATTAGACGATAATGATAAAATTAAATAAATAAATGTCCACCAATTGTCCATAAATGTCCTCAGATATCCACAGATGTCCACAAAACTCGAAAAATATATTTTTAAAATATGAGTACAAATATATTATTTTGTGTGGTTATGAGTACAAATATTTCCAGACGAAGAGGTGTCTGGATCTGGGGTTTTCCCCAGATCCAGACGGTTTCCGGCGAAGGTTTTCCCTTCGCCGGAAACCTAACAGAGAGAGAAGAGGGGGAGAGAGAGAGAAGAGGGGAAGAGAGAGAGAAGAAGAAGGAGAGAGAGAAGAAGAAGGAGAGAGAGAAGAAGAAGGAGAGAGAGAGAAGAAGAAGGAAGGAGATGGTTGGAGAAGAAGAAGGAGATGGTTGGAGAAGAAGAAGTTAAAAAAAAAAAAAAAAAAAAAAAAAATGGTGGTCGCCGGAAATGATGTCGCCGGCGACATTTTCCGGCGACCTTATGTGGACGAATATGACGTGGCAATTGCTTAGTGAGGTGGACAAAGAGAAAGAAAATACATTTAATTTACAGAATTTCCATAAGGGTATAATGGAGAAGCTTACAAAAATATGTTGGGGCCAAACAGGAAATTGGGGCCAAAACGAACTGCCGGACACTTATAGGGGCCAAAACGGCTAGTTGGTCACAAATCGGGGGCCAAAACGGAATTAACCCTAAATTTTATGACAACCAAGGACCAAAAATCTATTATGTCAAATCAGCTCTATAATATAAAGAAGTGAATAGTGAGCCTTCACATGTGAAGGCTCACTATTCACCATTCTCTACATTATAGAGAAGTAGAGGAGCCTTTGGAGCTCCAAAATCTCTATTTATGAAGAAATAGAGCACGTTTGGAGATGCTCTTAGCAAGTTCATTGGCTTTGCTATTAGCATCTCTATTGACATAAATACAAGGAAAAAGGAAAAGTTCAAAAGATGGACGTAAAATTTTGATTGATCTGATTGCATCTTGGCTAGTCCAGTGAGTTGATTTTGTATCTCCATTGATCGCCTTGATGACATCGCTAGAATCACCTTCTACTATCAAGATTAACAGATCCTGATTTAGGCTTTTGCAGCCTTTTTATGGGTTTTTTGTCGTTGTGGTTGAATAATCAATAAATTACTTTGTCGATTTTTTCTCAGTTATTTCTGTGATTGTTTCTCATCTTCAACACGCTTTCGAGACGAGTTACAAGGTTAGTTTGAAGTCGAGTTGTATTTTTAAATATTTAATGTCGCTTTCCCCGCAAAACAAGTTGTGCACTCGCTCGAGCCAAAGTTTTACAGCCGAGCATGCAGGTTTTGTAAGTTGTTCCGTCCAAGTTAGTCGATTTAAGTGGCAAGTTTTTCGTGATTTCACACTTTTCTCCAAGTCGGACACTTTAAGTATTTCCTGTTTTAACTTAGGAAGGGGTATTGAGACACGTGTTTAACACGTAATATACGTGATGTATCGAGATGAAGAGATCCGATGACCAAGAAGAGTTCAATATACTTGAAGATATAGGAAAATATTCTGAGACATATAAATCTAGAAGATTTAGTTTCCTATATTCTGAATATTTCTTGTAATATTAATAAACAAGGAAACTAATTCACTCTAAAAATATGAGTTGGGTCTTATAATTTTATTCATTTGATTATATCTGACCAATATGTATGATCCACAAAATGGTCATCAGTTGACTACGATCAATAAGTTAAGAAAAGACCAAAAGTCCAATGGGTCCACCCGTATCAAGTCCGCATGGAAGTTGAATCCGAAAGAAGTATGTTACTCGAGCCCAGAACTGGTAGGTCGGTATGATCGTCTTATGCACCTAAACCCTGCCTCAGTTTAAATACAACCAGGTCTACCCCTAGGGTTAAAGAGAAGACATAGAGGATCCACGTAAGTAAGACCAATACATCATTCCTGAAATCTAAATAGTTATATAATAAAGAATGGGATAGGCCTGGGAAAAAATCTTGTTGATCGAGAACCACTCGCTGTCCGACCGAGTTCGCAAACACCCGAAACCGTCTGAAACCCGATCGAGCAAAGCCAAGACCAACCGATTAGAGTTGTTGCGCTGGTCTCGATTTTAAAGTTCTAGCAGGTTGTCTAACCAAACCCGAACAAATTTTGGCCTGATATAGAACTGAAATCTTAGAACGCTTAGATTTGACATTATGAGCCGTTGGATAGAGGGTTTATCCCCAGGTATAAATAGGTTTTCTTCTTCATAACCTAGATGTCTCTCTCTCATTTGTTGGACGGCTAGACTCTTCTTAGAGGTTCGAGTTTCGACAGTTCTCCTCCTCACTCCTCACGAGTATTGTTCGACAGTTCTTCTTCTTTGTTGACAACAAAATATGAAGATAAGAGAAGTTGAAGAAGAACGAAAGAATAATGAAGTTGGCAATGTTCAACAGAAAACAAAACGAAGTTGAAGAAGAAGAAGAACGAATAGATGAACTGTTTTATTTTTGTAAGATAATGTTATTCTTTTGATCATCATCTTGTTTTCTTAAGATCTATTTTGTTCGTAAGATCTATTTCATCTTGTTCTTCTTTAAGAAATGATGAGGATCTATTTCATCTTGTTTCTTTTTTAAGAGATAATGAAGGTCTATTTCATCTTGTTTTTCTTCTGATCTTCACACCATTTATTCGAATTTCACTCCAAATTTAAAAACAGATATTCTTAATTTTAGTAAGAGAGAAGATGAACCAAATGCCCCGAATTTTGTCTTAATTCTAATCTTAAATTTTGCCCTAAAAAACCGGTTGTACCCGGACCGACCCAGACCGATACTCACCCGAAGAAAAAACCCAGCCACAGACGGAATTTGGGCAACTGAATTTTAGATTTTGACCGGCTCGGACCAGAAACCCAATCGGACATTATATTATGGAGCCCAGACCGCCCAAATCTGATGAAATTAGCCTGCGAGCAAGCCCACCATACCTATTCCCATCCTAGAATGGGAAAGATCAAACAATATCTTTATTGGAAAAGGGTCAAAGCAGATCTGGTACTTTACAGGCATCTTATTAAAAAGTTTATACAAAATTTATTGAAGCTACCAATAATAACAATAATCAAATTAAAGAGGAATACCAGACCCCATTTTAAGAACAAAAAATAGTCAAGAAAACGTAGTCATAAGGATTCAAAAGAGAGCTGACAATTAATTACTAGCCAAGAAAACATAGTTCAAAAATACTTTTTTTTATGTCCTAGTTCAAAAATACCTTTTTTTATGTCCTAGTTCAAAAGTACCTGAGAAAGTGAAAAGAAAGATGAGGAGTATTTATTTAAGAAATACAAAGATGATGAAATTTAACACAAATGTTACACCTTTTCAAGAATTGTTGAAAACGAATGTTACACTTTTTCACCGAGAGACTATTGATAAAATTGAGAGAATTTCTATATCTCTTGAAGAAGAGGACAACATAAGATGGAAACTCAATTCTAAGAATATGTTTAATGTTTCTTCTTACTATAACTACAAACAGAACAATAGAGAAAAAACGGAGAATGTTGAATATTGGACATCACTTCGGCAAATTAAATTTACCCCTAGAATCAAGTTGTTTCTATGGAAACTATCAAATGGTATTCTCCCATTCACTACCACTCTATCCCAATTCATTTCAATTTCTGATACAAGTTATCCCTTGTGTCATAATGGTCAAGAATCATGGAAACATCTATGCCGAGAATGTGCTTTTACCAGAACTATCTCCTTTGCGCAACCAGAAACATATCTAGCCACAAATGCAGTCACCAACACATTCAAAGAATGGCTGACTCAATGGATCCAATTGGAGAACATCTCAGATACTAACAATTTTTCCATCACTGCACAATGGTCAATACTAATTTGGATGGTCTGAAAAGTTAGATGGGAAACATTATTTCAAAAAACAGTCCCTAATATTGCATTAACTCTGGAAAAAAACAACCAATTGAAGTTATCTCTTCAACACACCAACCTGTTCTCAATCACCTTCCGCAATACACACATGAATCACCTACAGTAGAGGATTCCGTCACTGAAGACAATTATAGCTCACTTTGATGTATCATTCATATCAAATATTGAAACAACAGGAATCTCTTCTATATATCATACTGCTAATTTAAATTGTGTTGCAGGGAAGACAAAGACAAGCTACTGCAGATCAGTAGATGAAGGTGAGGCCTTAGCAGCCTTACAAGCTATATCTTTTGCTAAGGCCAATGGATTTACAAAGCTTATTTTGAAAGGTGATTCAAGAAATATATCACTCAGCTTGATGGACAGGAGTTCTTCCACAAATTGGACTGCAGAAAGATGGATCAAAGAAGCCAACTCCATGTGTAAATCTTTTGTTTTTTTGAAGTTTAAACATGTAAATAGAAATGCCAATGTCAGTGCAGATGATATGGCTAAAATAACTAGACTCTCTTGTTTAAGTCGAGAATGGAACCACCATCTCCACTTAAAGTCCCGTTGTAACAATGTTATAACTTAATGGAATTTTGTTACTTGGAAAAAAAGAAGATTTAACACATTAATGTGGCAAGTAGGGAAGATGGGTTTACTTCTGTTTAACGTTCCAAACATTGATTGGACAATATATAATGTGAGGATTACAGATAATTAAGAAGACCTTAGGGCTTTCCACGACACTTTATGATATTTGTCTCGGCTCAAGAAGTTCATAACAGGCTAGGTCGTATACAAACACCCCAGCCAGTTTTGGCCTTGACATGTGATAAACTCTCTAAGAAGGATAATTGGATCCCTACCCCGGCTCCCACTCCTAACTCTAATAAAGTAATAATTCTACGTTCACCAATGTTGCCCACCTTATTAACCATAGCAGTGGGAAAGTTAGTCTTATCAACTCCACTTTAGGTTCGGAGACTAGTCGTCTTATCACAACTTCCCTCTTCCAGATGATGAATCAGATAAGATTATTTGGCCTCTCACTAACTCAGGCAAATATGAGGTCCGAATCGATGTACCATCATATCATTAACAACAATCCTAACAACCCCAGAACGATGGTTCACTGGTAATTCATTTGGTCTATCTCTGTTATTCCCCAGATCACCATCTTTCTTAGGAAGTGTTACACCCACAACCTCCTTGTTCGTCATAATATTGGTAAGTTTATTGGAAATATCACCACCTGTAGTTATTGTAGAGATATTGAAACTATGGAACATGCATTACTTCATTGTAACTTTGCACGTAATATCTGGTTTTACTTTAATATCATCACCATAAACATCACGTCATTATATGTAGTGGCCCTAATTAATTTTTGAGGTTCCTATAGCAATACTACTTTATACCCTTTTCTAAAACCCTACCCCTCATCCTTTTCTTCCCCATTTTTATTTTCCAGCCGTGAGCTTGAGTTAGAGAGAGAGAGAGTGAATAATCTAGAGAGAGAAAGAGCTAAGAAGGAGAAGAAGGGATTGAAGCATCGGATTTTCTTCGTTGGTTCTTCGTGTGAGAGAAAGAGCTAAGAAGGAGAGTGAATAACCTAGACAAATTAGATGACACTACAAACCCTAGATTTTGGTATTACTTGAACATAGATTAGAGTTCTTGACACAAATATATATACTAGAAGTAGTAGTTTATATTTCTACAAACTCATTTTTAGGTCACTTTGAAATCCCATCTATGTGTGTTAGGTTTTGAAGGAAATAGGCCCTAATGACATAGTTGATAAACCATACCATGTTTATTAACATTCTCATGCTACATTCATGCACTACAATGATAATTAGGACTAAAACCTTTTATTTGCCATGATTTTAGTATATAACTCTTATAATTAGATGCCTCTCACTATTGGACAATATCCTTTATGTTGATACATGAACATGTATTTGAACTCAACATGATATGAGAATTGTAGGCTATTATTATACGATGATTCATTAAATGCGAAACGTTGTAGATATGAAACTCGTATGTCGTAATATATTGACGAATATGATTTTGATTTATGAATGTTGTGGTGTGATGCTATTATATGTGTGTGATGTGATGGAGTTGGTAAAGGGTTGTAGGAGTTTTGTGGTTGGTTCGACCCTCTCTACCGGATGTGGCCTAGGTATGGAGCGTATAGGATCGGCGCTAACACAAGGGTAACCTTGTGGACCACACTCTTATACAACGTGGACACCAACTTGTCATATCGTTTTTGGTTGTTTACTACAAATGGTGTGATGCTATTATGTATGTGTGACGTGATGGAGTTGGTGGAGGGTTGTAGGAGTTTTGTGGTTGGTTCGACCCTCTCTACCGGATGTGGCCTAGATATGGAGCGTATGAGGTAGGCGCTAACACAAGGGTAACCTTGTGAACCACACTCTTATACAACGTGGACACCAACTTGTCATATCGCTTTTGGTTGTTTGTTACAAATGTGGTTTACTTTATTTTAACGGTCACAACTCGGATACTATTTTCGGACACCTTTATATTGTTTTGGAGTTGTCTATTTGTTTTGGTAGTTCTCGAAACTGTCTATCAAGGCTTTAGAGGTTTCGAAATCTACTTGTTGGGGTCTGACCCAACCTTTTATTTTTCAAGACAAGGAAATCGGGAAGTGCCACCTGCTTGAGTCATAGTTAGCCTTGGAGGAGTTTCTTTAGTAGTTCCTTTCTTTCTTTAGGTAGTTATTTGGAGTTGCATCTCCTAAATACTTGTTTTTGCTTTATTTGATCTCGTTCGACATATGTGTCGAGGATTTGGAGACATCATGCGAGTTTTGAGAAACTCGGTAAAGTTTCATTAGTTGATCTATTGTTACTTTTGAGCTTCATGTTCGATGTTATTTGTCTCTTTGATGAGTATATCGTATATGTTCACTGTTTTGCGGAAAAATGCTTTAAGTTTAGGTTTTCATGGCGGTCGACGTGGAAATCTAGATTTGGGGTGTTACATTATATCAGTGGATATGTTCATGGAATGATCATTATTATATATGTTAGAACTAGAAGTCGCGGAAGCTATCGAACCTATCCTAGAAATTGATCCGATTATGAAGATTAATCGAAAAGCTAAGCCAAAATCAAATATGCGAACAGAATTTAACGAGGTTCGGCTTTAAAGCCTACGTCCTCGGGCGAACAAGAAATCTTTATTAAAGGATAGATGAAGACGACTCACACAACCCGCAAGTTCGTCCCAAGATGGTACCGTATAGAATTTAACCTTCTATACTAAATCTTCGACGACCGAGAAATTTAACACCGCTCAAAACTATGAACAAAAAGTTTCTCTCTCACTTGCTCTCTCTCTTTAGCTCTCTCTAAAGAAGAGTTGTTGTTGCTTGTGTTGATGTGTGTTACAAAGACTCAAGACCCTTATTTATATTATAATATAAGACGGTGGGAGAACCAAATTTTGGAAACCAAAATTTAGAAACCATCCAATTTGGAAACCCAAATTGGAACCGCCTATGAGCATTCAAACCGCCATAATTCAAAAAACCAATTTGAAACCAAAATTGGAAACCTCCTTCACAAACATCCATCACCCAAACCGCCTCTTACAATTCTCCACCTCGTACACAATTTGATATACTTCAAATTTTGGACGAATACCAGGATACTCCTTGTAAGATATATCTTCTTCAAGGAGAAGAAGGAAAAATAATAGCTCTTTGCTATATATCTTCTTCAAATTTTGATATAATGATAAAGCACTTTTCTTGTATGCCCATACGACCATTATTATGACTAGATCAGCAGAAGAAGGAAAAATAATAGCTATAGAAGAAGGCATCAAATGGGCGATAACTTACAACATCGACTACCTTCACATAGAGAGTGACAATCAAACAGTCATCAACCATCTTAATGACTCTAACCATCAAATCAACTGGCAATCCAGAGTGCATGTTCCTGAGATTAAGCATATGCTGAAGCAATTTAAAGGCATTATCTTCAGCCATCTTCCTCGTAAAGGCAATATTATAGCAGATTCTTCAGCGAAGTGGGCTAGACAGACTAATGGTAGTAGTAATTGGGAGGTTGTTCCCTATATTATTAGACATAATTATTGTAATAACACTCTCATTATTTAATATATTTCCCTTGCAAAAAAAACTTAGATTTAATGTCTCAAATAAATATTTCGGAATTCGAATTGAGTATAAAATATCCAGCATCTTGTTTAAATTCCTAAATTTATATTCATTAACATAAGTCAGTCGATGATGAGTTTCACCTCTACGTTAATAGAACCTGTGAACTTCACATTTCTTAATAGATGCACCATTTAGCCAAACAGTTGTTAGCCACAGTTAAGACCTCTTAGACATCCTCACACTTAAGATCGGAAAAACGTTCCGGAAATCCAAAACCCAGCTCTAATCGCCCGATCCGAGGTGACCCGGAAACCTAAAAGCGCCCGGTACGAGCGTACCCGGCCTGTTATTTCGGGCGGACGTGGGCGGTACTCAGGTAAGACCTCCTACCCGAGTCTTGGTCCATTCAGCCCGCCCGTTAGACAACCGAGACCAGCACGCCTGTTAGACAACCGAGACCCGCCCGCCCGAAATACAAGCTACCCTCCCGTCTATACCCACTACAACTCTTGCCTAGCCCGCCCGTTATTAAACCCTCCACCTTCACCCCTATAAGTACCATCTAATAATTTCATCTCAGACTTCAACGCCTCCTTCCTCTCCCTCCTCGTCTTCACTTCATATTCTACTCTACAATTCTTCTAAACACCATAACCTCCTTAGGTTGAAGCCTTGAATCTTCAACGCCTCCTCGATCTCCCTCATTATCTTCTCTTCTCTACATATTCTACTAGACCCTTCTCTGAAACATCATAACCCTAAGCCCTGGCCTAAACTTCTGTAGATCTCTTATTATCCATTTTTCTTAGCTCTTTGCTATTATTTGTTGAACTTGTTAGAAAAAATAGTTGAAGGTTCGGCCGATACGTTGAAGATCTACGAATCAGATGAAGAGTTTTGAATCCTTTCGAACTTCAACTTCGATCATTAGTTTGTTGTGTAGTACTTTAGTTCTTTGATGTATATTTATAAATATGAGATGTAAAACAGTAAGATCTTTTGGTAATCTAGGGTTTCATAAATCTGAGATGTAAAACAGTAAGTTCTTCGATATATTATCTTGTTGTATCTTTTTTAATCTGTTCTAATAGAAATCAATTTGTTGGTGTCTGTAATGTCTTCCCCACTGCACATCACTCTTTTTGCGCATGGCATTTAAGATGCAATCTCAATGTTAGATTACGTAATGGAGCCCGGAAGTCAAAGTATTTTCAGCCGCTAATGTATAAGGCTGCCCGTGCACTACCCGCATCTGAGTATCATTCCACTGTTGAACAAATGATCGAGATGGGTGGATCCAACGTGACTAGATTTTTCGAATCTCTTACTCCTGAAACGTAGGCATATTCTTTTTTTCCAGGAGAAAGGTATATATTTTACTAACACTTATACATTTGCATACAGTTTTCTTGTTTTGTTCTCTGCATAATTTATGTCTTTGCAACATATCTGAATTTGTTGTTGTACGCAATACTTTTTATCCAGGACAAAGATAAATATTTTACTAACACATTTATATTTGCATACAGTGTTCTCATTATGATGTTTGCATAATTTATTTCATCTCAACAAATCCGATTTTGTTTCTGAACGTACTAGTTTCTTTTTTATATTCTAGGTACGGTGCTATTACATCTCAAATTTCCGAAAGCTTCAATTCTATGATAAAAAAGGGAAGGGTACTTCCAATAACTGCTATGTTAGACGCCATTCATAGAAAAATCATGAACAAGATGCGAAAGCATAGAGATGCCGCAAATGGATGGACTACCTTTCTTTGTCCCTCCATCAATGATGAACAAGATTCGAAAAAAAAACATCTGAAACTTGGAGGTTCGCCAAGGCTGCTCCATTAATTTATGAAGTGTACTCTGATCCACGTCATAGTGTTAATCTTGGATCTCTTACTTGCTCGTGTCGGCTTTGGCAAGTGGATTCTCTTCCTTGCGAGCATGCAATGCTATGCATCGGAAGTAGGCATGGTGATGTTACTTGTTTTTTTTATCCTGCTTGGACAACGGAGGCTTATAGGAAAACTTACCAAGAATATGTTTACATTGTACCCAATTTTGATGAACCATTTTCTTTTGACTCATCAACTAAGATTCTTCCTCCCATAGTACGAAGGGCACCCGGGCGACCACGTACAAATCGTTTGGAAAGTTATGGTAATGTTACGAAGCGAAAGAGGATATGCCGCAGGTGCAACAGACCTTATCACAACAGTGCTACATGTCGTGCACAACTCTAGTGGAAACTATTAACATTTGTTGGATATTTTGTATATTGTACTGACACTCTTGGATTTCCTTTGTTCACAAATTATGATTTGTGATTGTCCACAATATTTTGTTATAAATATTATCTATTTTGCCTTATACCTAATTTAGATGTTTTAACTCTTATTTCTGAACTCCATAAGATTTAGTTTTGTGTTCCAGTATATGTGTTTGAAAATTTCTTTGGTTTTTCTAATTTATTTTGTAATTCCGAACAAATTCATATATGCTCCCAGGAATTTTAGATCGTAAAACATATTCGAACAAATTAGTTTTGGCCTGAAGAAAATTTACAACTCCAAAAACTTGTTTGAACAAATCTCTGGTTGTTCTCAATAAAAGTTCCATCTCTGAACAAAAACTTATATGCTCAAAGGAAATTTTCAAATTCATAAATATTTCTAAACATATATTTTTTTTTTTTTTGCATGAAGAAAAGTTAAGACGTCAAATATGTTTTTGAACAATTTTTTGGTTGTTCTAATAAAATGTTTTCATTCCGAACAAATTCGGATATGCTTCAGGAAAACTCCCATCCTATAAATTATTTCCGACCAAATTAGTTTTTTGCTTAAAGAAAATTGACAACTAAAAATTATGTTTTGACCAAATATTAAGTATATGCAAGCCAATCATACTAGAGAACCTTCATGCTCTTTAAATTAATTAACTTCAAAATACAGATCCTCAATATACATTCCCAGTTAACAACAGAAATAGATTTATCTAAACAAATCTAGATATGCTCTAAGCAAATATTAAATTGCTCATGCTTTTACCACTTCAGCATTGTCGCATTTGGATCAAACGACAGCAATTTCATAATTGCTTAGTGCACCAGCAATTTCAAAATATACATATGACGAATTGTTCACAAAAAATGTTACAACATAACACCTTAATTCTCTAATCTCCACTGGACAGTGTTGTCATTCAAAATCAAATAAGTTAATTGTGCCCTTCTTCTTTGGGCTAATTTATTCCAATCTCCCTCCAAGTGCTGACTATGTATGTGGATTTGTTTGTTTTTGCGATCATCTCTTCCATTCGAAGAATGATAAACAAACCACAGTCGGCACTGTTGTAGAAAAAAAAATATTAGAACATTTAACTCAGTGTTTGTAATTTCAAAATATAATATAGTAACATTTTACTTACCGTTCTCCTTGTTGTTTATCCTTGGGTTCTGGCCTCATCTTTGGAACTTTTTCCTACCATGCACAGTGATAAAAGTTGTTCCATTGCATGTTGAATCCCAATAGCAAATTCCTTACTATTTTCCGAGCAAGCTTTTGCTAACCTTTTATCACACAATAAAGAGTTGTAATGTGTCCATTCATCATGATAAACATCATACTCCAGGAATGTCCAATGGTGACCTCGGGTGCGGTCTTCGATGGTCGGGTTACACATTGTTGCACATACATATTGAGGATTAAAGTTATCATCAAAAGCTTTCTTCAGTGTCCCTTACAACAGTGCGTTTATGGACTCCTCTTCGTTTGAACATATCAAAGTCTGTCAAAAGACGTGAAATGCTGGTTATACTTTGATAATCACAAACATATACTAATTTGTTAATGAAAATGATTTAATTTCACTTACAAACACTTCTGATGAAAGGAATTACACTTCTCTCTTCTGGTTCTATCGGAGGTTTGACAAATACATGGCCCACCAGTTTATTATCCGGGAATCACATTCTCTATTCGTCATGAGTTGGTCCAGTGGTTTCCCACATATATCATTGATGTACTCATTGATCCATATTTTTGTCCTGCAGAATTTCATTTTTAATCAACCAAAAATTGAATCCAGAGCCAAATATACTCTGTCGTAGAAACATATATATAATATATGGTGTACCGTATCAGATATGTTTTGTCAACATTGCAAATTTGTTCACAACATATCTAAATGTTTTGCAACATATCAGAATGTTTTTACAATATTGGTAAAAATGTCCACAACATAATTAACATTGTTGTGAAAACATAGACAATATTGTTGCAACATATCAGATATGTTTAGACAACCCTGGTAAATATGTCCACACCTTACCCAATATTGTTGCAACATATCAGATATGTTTTCACAACATTGGTAGATATGCCCACAACATGGTGAATCCTCAATAACCTACTTCTGCTTATCAGACATGCAGTTGTAAGTAATCAGTGCAAGGTCTACAGGAAGCTTCAAGCTACATTTAAATTGAACGCTTGGGGCCTTTTGTTGGGTGTCTTCCACGTAAGCCTAGCTTTTGATGTTTTGGCTTCTTTGGAGGCATCTCCTTTGCTCCACTTGCAGGTCTCTTCCTTGGACTAAGTCTGAGAGTACTATCTTCCTTGCCTTTGGAAGAGCCAGGTTTATTTGGACTGTTCATTGGGGTTTTACCTTTTACCATCTTCTTGTTTAAGCTTCTGCATAAAACCAGTATGCACAAAACAATATATCTAAACAAATATGAAATTTGTTTACAACCAAATAATTTTAATATGTAGATCTGATGATAAAATCATCCAAATTGAACAAAATGTTTCAACACACCAAGTATTTCTGAAGAACAAAATCTATATTTTTTAAACACATCAAAACATGATAAAAATCTTTAGAAACATGATGAAGAACTTTAGAAACATGATGAAGATCTTCAGACAAAAAAAAGCAAAACCCTAAAAATAAAAAACATTAGTAGTCTAAGTCTTAATCCAAACTCTAAAAATGATGAAGATCTTCAAACAAAAAAAAAAACAAAACCCTAAAAATAAAAAACATTAGTAGTCTAATGCTTAGTTCGAACCCTAAAAATCAAAAACATCAAAAAAAAAAAAAAAAAACAAAACCCTAAATACGTTTACTTACAGAAAACGAAACATTTGGGGGTTTTGAGTTCGAACAAAAATATTTCTAGGATCAACATAAACAACTCTTTTATACCTTTGAATCGTTGCTTCTCGACCGGCGTCGAAGACATAGGTGTTTATGGAGTTGCTTCTCACCGGAAACGACACAACCCTAGTTCCCTTTTTCAAAATCGAAACCAAGAAAAAACCCTTTCAAACCGGAACCCTAAGAATAAGACTAAGAAGATGAGAAGAATGAGAAGAATTGATGGAGTTGTAGCTCGAGACCGTTTTTAGAGAGATTTTCAAAATATTTAGAGAGAGAGAATGAGCAGATGAGAAGTGAATCGTATTCACCTTTCGACTATAGAGTAAAGACCCATGCGTTGGAATCGAGTGATGGGACTGCTCAAATTTTTGGAGGGAAAATTAGGGCCAGGACACAAAAGTCTTTAGTTTATATTAAGGAGGGTAGTTAGGTACTTTTACAAAGTGAGTCTTTTTTTATTATTATTTTACACTGGCCCTGATCCTCTCTCGGGTCCCAACTTTTGGGCCTTATAATAACGCGCCCTTTGGAAAAAATAGGTTTTCCTAATGTATATAAGATTGGTCCCGAAACTCATTCTAGGTTTTCTCTAACCCCAAGTCTCCATGGCCCTTTTTCTAAATCTTCAAACAAATAAAATGAAGTATATACAAAAAACAGTAGTAAATAGTCAATAAAAAAAATGAACAATAAGACTTACTTGTTGTTTTGAGAGAGTATGTCATTATAGTTAATAATCCCTAAGAAGAGGAAAAAAAACAACATTTAATGAAAACTTAAAATAAGAACTACCAATGTTTATGAAAGTACAAAAAAGAAGGCATACATCGTGCTGAGCATATATCATCATCAAAACCTCTCCATGCTAATCCTGTTTGAAGAAATAACATCAACCATGGAGAGAAATGATTAGTTAGATGATAAAGAATGGGATAGATCAAACAACATATCTATGATTATACAGTTTATGGAAAAGGGTAAAGCAGATCTGGTACTACACACATCTTACTAAGAAATTTATACAGAACTTGTTGAAGCTACCAAATAATAAGAACAACCAAATCAAATAGGCATTCAAGAATCCATTAAAAGAACAAAGAATAGCAAAAGGGTTCAAACATGAGCTGAAAATTAATCACTAGAGAAGAAAAAGTAAGTTACCTGCATGATCTTCAGTTTTCCACTTCTTCATGAGTTTTTTGAGATTTTGGAGAAGTGCTAGGAAAGAAATTGTTTATGTTCAGTGGGAGTTGAAAACTATATAAGAAACTCATCAGAAAATAAAAGTAAAAAAAGGGAGCATTTATGGAAGAAAACCAAAGATCCAGATGAAATTTTAATATTGTATATTAATGCGGCAGGTGGGGAAGATAGTCTAACTTCTCTTTTAATGGTCTGGACATCGATTTGACTGTACATAATGTCAAATCAATGATATTACATGATATTTGGCTTCGATTTACAAGCAGGACCCCTGTCCGTTTTGACCTACACATTTTTTTTTTTTTTGAAAGGTAAATATAGTATTAAACTCTTAAAATGTCATTACAATACAAATTATTCTTCTTTCTTGCCCATTTCGCTAGCCTATCCGGAGGCGAATTGAATTTTCTATTAATGTAGTTGAATTTCACCCTTTCAATCCTTCGTTTGACTTCTTGTATTTTCTGGATGTGAATTCTAGTATGCCAATTTCATCCTTGATATTCTGTATGTTTTGGATGATATTGATGTTATCACTTTCTATGATGATTTTATTGTAATTATGTTCAGCCGCCCATAAAAGGCCATTGAGAATAGCTATGGCCTCACTTTCTTCGCTATTTCTGCTTTTAGTAGTAAATGTATGAGCTTCTATGAATTTTGAGTCAGAATCATGGATAATAAGGCTGGTACCTGTAATTTCATGAACATTGATAAAGGAAGCATCTACATTAATTTTCACCCATGTAGGTTCTGGTGGCTGCCACATCGCTTGTGATGTTTTATTCATGCTTGGTTGTGTGATGGTGTTTCTAGGGAAAGATTGTATCATGTTTATAATGGGTGAAAGAGAGTTTATTTCATGTTGAAAACAGTGATCACATCTAGTTTTCCATATGATCCACAGAATAATAGCTAAGTGAGTATGATTAGCGGAATCGCTGTATTGAGATGTGTGTTCCCATGAAAAGATTCATTCTGCCACAGAAGTGATGTTCTCCGAAATAATATTAAAATAGAACTATATGTTTCTAGCCAGAGGACAGTGAAGAAGCGCATGTTCAATAGATTTAATATCATTACAATTAGGGCAGTTCAAATTGTTGTTAATATATTTACCGATTCTTTCTCTCACCGGGAGAGCTTTAGTACATATTTTCCAAATGAAATTTTGAATTCTAGGTATAGTCGGGAGGGACCAAATAAAGTTCCAGTTCAGGCTGAGGGGTAGAGGGGAATTCATACTAGTACATAGGTATTTATACATCGATTTAACCGTAAACTTACCCGATTTTGTAAGAGTTCAAATTCTTTGATCTTCTCCAGCTTCATAGATTGGAATGGATTTAATTAAATTCTGGGTCGAAGTATCAAAGGTTCTAGTAAGAGCCTCTTCACTCCAATCGTTGTTCAAGATTAATTGAGCTACCGTAGTCAGATTGGAATCATTGCTACGGTTCTGCGGAGTATTAATATCAGGGATCCAACTATCAGTCCAAATGTTGATGTTCGCTCCATTATGGACCTCCCAGGTCGTAAAATCTTCAATCTGGTTCAATTGTTTCCTTATAGTCTTCAAGTTCCAAGAGTGATGTGGCTTGACTGGACCCGGAGTCTCTGTGGGGAAAATACTTAGCTTTCAGGAAATGAACCCACATCTCATTAGGTTCCGCCTTGATCTTCCAAGCTAGTTTACTGAGCATAGCTTTAATGTCTAGATCAGGAAGATGAATACCAAGACCTCCCATGGATTTGGGGAGGCAAATAGAAGACCAGGATTTCGTGCAAATATCTTTGGACTTACCCCACCAGAACGACTTTTGAATAGTCGAAATGCTTTTGCTTATGCCTTTAGGAATGGCAAAGCATTGCATTTGATATCGGGGTACGGCGGCTGCTATCGTCGAAATAACAACAGTGCGCCCGGCTTGAGGAAGGAAGGAATGATTCCATTTCTCTAATTTGTGTTTGATCTGTTGAAGGATATACTTGAAAGCATTATTCTTATGCGCTCCTATGAACAGCTGCACCCCAAGATATTTATCCGACGTAGAAGCATTCTTAACTTTAAGGGAACGCATGATAATACGCTTAAATTTAGGGTGAGAATTCTTGGAATAGAAAATATTGGATTTCTTGTAGTTAATCATCTGACCAGAAGACACACAGAAAATGTTAAGAATGTTCTTGAAAATGTGAATATTATCGAGGGAGATGCGACCGAAAATAATGCAGTCATCAGCAAAAAGGAGATGCGAAATAGTGAGGTTAGGATAATTGGTAGGGAACCCCTTGAAAGTCTCATTGTCACGATCCGCTATAATCATTCTGCTCAAGCCTTCCATGGCTAGGGTGAAGAGAAAGGGGGAAAGGGGGGTCTCCCTGCCTGATACCCCTGGTCGGAAGAAAAGTGGGCCGAGGATGTCCATTGATCAGGACCGCCATAGAAGAAGTAGAAATACAACTGGTAATCATCTTAATCCAATGCTCTGAGTAGCCTAGTTTTGTCATGATATCAATCAGAAAATTCCACTCTATCCTATCGAATGCTTTAGACATGTCTAATTTCAATCTGAAGTACCCAGTCGCGCCTTTCATCCTTTTCATCGAGTGAATGATCTCCTGTCCAATGATAATGTTATCCGAAAATTGTCTACCCGGAATATACGCTGCTTGAAAAGGAGTAATGATGGTATTAAGAGTCTCTTTAAACCTATCAGCTTAGATTTTCGTGATGATCTTGTAAGTGGTATTAAGAAGGCTAATGGGTCTGTAATCTGCAGGGGTTTGTGGAGTAGCAGTCTTAGGAATAAGGCGGATGTGAGTATGGTTAGACTCGGAAGGCAAAGTAGCAGTGTGAAAAAAGGTATGAACTAGGGTATGGATGTCGGGCCTAACTGTGTCCCAGTTAGATTGAAAGAAAAAAGGGAGGTACCCGTCTGGCCCAGGAGCCGCCTCTTTCTTGAGACCCTTAATGGCATTATTGATTTCTTCTTCGTCCGGAATAGCAATAAGTATATTATTCTGACCTGGAGAAATGAAATGGTGAAAAAGATTAAGGATATCCGGGGCAGTGGTAGTATTATCCGTAGTGTTGATGTTAAGAAGGTGAGAGGTGAAAATAGAATGAATGTTGTTGATCCCTTCTTGCCATTCACCATCTCTAAAATGTCGACAAAATGTTTTTTTTTTGGTTTAGGACAAAATGTTAAATATATGAAATTTTAATTTTAAATAGAAACAAATATTTTAAAGAATTTTTTGATGAAAGGCCCAAATTTTGGGCCCAAATACAAAAAAAACCCAACCAGGATTATTAACCCACCAAAAACCCAATAATCAACTAATATCGCAAATCAAACTCAAATACACATCCCTATGCTCAATCCGGACCCAACTCGTATCTCTAAGACCTAATAATTTCTCCTAATACCTCTTTTGCCCTCCTATATATATCCAACAACTTTCTCCCTCTATAAGAAACAGAAACTTTCTCTCTCTACCTAACACAAACCCAAACCCTCTTTTCTCTCTCGACTCTCACCGACCATCATCTTCTTCAATCATCATCTTCATCTCTCTACAGTCATCATATTCTTCAATCATCATCTTCATCTCTCTACCATATTAAAACCGATACACAAACCCAAACCCTCTTTTCTCTCTCGAACCTCACCGACCATCATCTTCTTCAATCATCATCTTCATCTCTCTACAGTCATCATCTTCTTCAATCATCATCTTCATCTCTCTACCATATTAAAATCGAGACATAACCCCTTTTCACTTTTTCGTGGTTCAGTCATCACCTCCACACACAAACCGAGACACAAACCCACTTCTTCGTTTCTAAACTTGAATCATCATCTTCTTCGCCTATAAAACCAGGTAACTGTTTAGGGTTTTTATTTTCTGAGATTTTATGCTTTTGTTCATCCTTCTTTTCTGATGCTTAGTTTCTGGTTTGTCCGTACAGTTTTGACTTGTCTGTACATTCTTTTGGTTTTTGCTACAACTTCTGTTTTTTTAACAAATCTTTAGAGTTTGTGTTAACATTTTTGGGATTTTGAGAACCTTTTGGTAAATGTTAACAGTAATTTATCATGTGTTAACACATTCGTTTCAATGCTATAGAATTATCACTGTGAGCAACATTTTATAGAATGATCAGACATTTCTTCGTGGACCATATGATTTTACCACATATTGGAAACATTCAGTAAAATGTATTCAATCATTTTCACAGAAACTTGAACATTTGTTAAAATGTTAAACCATTCTCCCAGTTATGTGGACATTCTAGAGAATGTCGTAACTCTCTACTGAATGGTACGACATTACACCAGTTGTTCATACATTTGACAACCTGTTAAGACATTTTACGATATTTTCATAACATTATCTTCAATTTGCAGTATGGAATCTGAGAGGTCACTTTTTACATCTCAAACCCATGATAAGAAGTTAGTGTGTGAATCATGGGGCGACATATTTACCGAGATTGGGCAAATATTTCCCGGTGGTGTCAAAGCTTTTCGACACGCTCTTGGTCGATATACCATTGCGACAAAGAATAACTACAAATATATCAAGAATGAACCAGGTCGTGTGACTGCAGTTTGCTCTAAACCTGGATGCAATTGGAGAGTCCATGCGATTGCACCATTGGGATGTAAATCTGTGTTTCAGTTGAAAGAGTACGAACCGAAACGTGATTGTTCCGATGTTGTTCTCAAACCTGCGGATCCCAAGTTGTCTAGTAAACTTGTTGGCACCCTCATTGATCAAGACATCAGAAAACACCCAGATTGAACGGCTGAAGTTAAAGAGAAGTTCCGCGACGATTACGGTGTTGAGTTGAGCTATTACTTTTCTTACGGTGGTAAGAAGGTTACGATGGACAGAGTATTTGGGAAGGAGGGTGATTCCTAGGCAGAGTTGAAGTGGTACGTAGAGATGCTTTGGCGACTACTAATCCTAATAGCATAATTGATTTGCAAATTGAACCCACAAAGACGTGGAGATACGTTGAGGCAGCTCCACTTATTTATGAAGTATATTCGACTCCACGCCATTCCGTAAATCTGGGTACTCTCACATGCTCTTGTCGGCATTGGCAAGTAGATTCGCTTCCGTGTCAACATGCAATGCTATGCATCAACAAGACTCCTGGTGATAGTACTTGTTTTTATGATCCCGTCTGGACGGTGGAGGCTTACAGAAACACATACTAACATTGTGTTTACCCCGTTCCAACTTTTGACGAACCCTATACTTTTGATCAAGTATGGTGCAAAAAACTTGGAAATTGTTCCAACATTCCGCGAAATGTTATTTCAAAAACCATTAATGTTTTCAGACTTCTGACAAAAAGTCACGTAATTATTAGTAATGTAGTCTCATTTCACATTATGTTGCAGTATTATCTGTGACTGTGGAAACATTATTTGTTATGCTTTAACATTTCTTTTGTGGCCTGAACAGCCCGGATTGCGGTCTCTTTGTAATTTTGAAAATTGAAGAGTTGGTGGAAGACTGCATGACAACAGGACCCAAAGAGCGTACACAAAACCCAGATTGGGTTTCCCTGGCACAAAGGAAGAGGGCTAAGCTCACCCACAACATATTGAAGGAGAATACGATATCTTGGAGGATGGCCCGAGCTTGAAAGTGTGGTTGCCCCGACATATGTTTTTTTTTTGTAAAGGATCTTTTAATCAAAAATGAAGTAGTTGTTCAGGTAACGGGTTATGTTCATATCACTAAACCCGAAACGACTTCATTCTTGATTAGATTACAAACAAATATGGTTTGTAAATTATTTTGGGATGTTAACAACTTACAATGATTTTGAATGGGATATTTATGTGGAAACAATATGAAGTAAATTTGAATATATTATTATTTTTCTTCTGGAACATATGTGACATGCATTGACGACAAAGAGTTTGTTTCAGGAAAAAACATACACAGAAATGTTAGAACATTCCACCCAATGTTGGAACATAGTGACAAATGTTTTAAAAATATGTAATAATGTTCCTTCAATAATCAGAATGTACTCAAAAAACTTTATAATGTTGACACATTGTAAATAATAGCTAGCCATGTAAGGATTCATTCACTGAACATTTTGTAAAATGTTAGGATTCATTCACTAGACAAAAAAATATGTACTAAGACATTTAAGTCGATTTACTAACACCAAAAGATTTTACTAATACATTCAACACAATGTAGAGACAATCTCTTACATGGTGAAACATATCGTTGAATGTAAAAGCATTTTGTAAAATGTAAACTACAGTCGGGCTCGACAAGTAGCACTGTTGTGATAAGCGGGTTGGTTGCACCTGCGACATATTCTTTTTCTCCTCGTAACATCTCCGGAACTCTGCAACCGTCTTGTACGTGGTCTGCCGGGTGCCCTTTTAAGTTGTGGAGGAAGAGTCTTGGTTAATGGATCAAAAGTATAGGGTTCGTCAAAATTTGGAACGGGGTAAACACAATGTTGGTATGTGTTTCTGTAAGCCTCCACCGTCCAGACGGGATCATAAAAACATAAACTATCACCACGAGTCTTGTTGATGCATAGCATTGCATGTTGACACGGAAGCGAATCTACTTGCCAACGCCGACAAGAGCATGTGAGAGTACCAAGATTTACAGAATGGCGTGAAGTCGAATATACTTCATAAATAAGTGGGGCTGCCTCAACGTATCTCCTAGTCTCTGCAACATTGAATTTCGCTTGCTGTTCCAAGTTAATGGATGGGCAAAGAAATGTATTCCATCTAATAGCGGCGTCTCTATGCTTTCTCATCTTGTTCATAATCTTCCGTCTTATGGCATCCAACAATGCTGTAATAGGGAGGACGCGGGCTTTCTTTACCATGTTGTTGAAGCTCTCAGACAGTTGAGAACTGATGGCGCCATACCTGTAAGAAAACATTATACCGAATGTCACAACATTTAATGGATTGCTTATAAAAGATCGTGTCGTGTTAGAAACATTCACTAAATGTGGTAACATGTAACAGAATGACGGAACACTATAAAGAATGCCCTTCCATAACAGAAGTAATGATTAAATGTGAAAAAATAACTGAGTAAACTTAAAGTGTGTCGGTAACAGGGTTAATGGTGTTTCAACATTTCAACTGAAAAAGAGTAAACAAAATACCTATCCCGTGGGAAAAAAGAATCTGCCCATGATTCCGGATTAAGGGATTGGAAAAACCTCTCCACATTGGTTCCACCCATCTCAACCATTTGTTCAATGGTTGGGTGATACTCACTCTCGGGTAATGCCCGTGCCGCCGTAAACATAAGACTCTGAAAATAACGTGATTGGCGCGCCCCGTTCCGTATTCTTAAGTTCAGATTACATCGTAAGTGCTAAGCACAGAATGAGTGATGAGCGGTGGGAAAAACATTCTTCACGCCTTTTAGAATTCCAGCATGTTTATCCGAAATAAAGGTGTAACGTTTTATCGGATCCACCACTAATTTCAAATTTTGCAGAAACCAATCCCAATTATGATCATTCTCAATGTCCACAACTGCGTAAGCAATGGGGAAAAGACCTAACAAAAAAAGAAAGAAATACAAAATTAGTTATGTTGATGCATAAAGCAATATTGCATTAGCATTTGCAGAAATGTCTACACATAATTGACGAATGAAAATTGACATATATAAATGATACAGCATCGCACTGTCTGCCGCGACATTTTCTATAAACCAGGTAAAATCTTGTGAAGTGTTAGCAGGAACATTGGAATGTTAACGTAAGATGTGAAAATGAAAACATACCGTTGTTTCCGTCCTTGGTAACCGCAGCTAAAATGCAGCCATTAAAACGAGTTTTTGCGAATGTTCCATCAATATAGATCACAGGGCGACAGTGTTGAAACCCAAGGATAGATGCGTGAAGGGCAATAAAAACTCGAACAAATCTGTTGGTAGTGGGTTCGATTTAAAAAATCAATTCTGCTATTGGGATTAGTAGTCGCCAAAGCATCTACGTACCACTTCAACTTTGCATAGGAATCACCCTCCTGCCCAAATACTTTGTCCATCGCAACCTTCTTACCACCGTAAGAAAAGTAATAGCTCAACTCAACACCGTAATCGTCTTGGAACTTTTCTTTAACTTCAGCCGTACTCCAATCGGGGTGTTTTCTGATGTCTTGAACAATTAGGTTGCCAACAAGTTTACTAGACAACTTGGGATCCGCAGGTTTGAGAACAACATCGAGACAATCGTGTTTCGGTTCGTACTCTTTAAACAGAAACACAGATTTACATCCCAATGGTGCAACCGCGTGGACTCTCTAATTACATCAGGGTTTGGAACAAACGGCAGTCGCACGACCTGGTTCATTCTTGATATATTTGTAGTTGTTCTTGGTTGCAATGGTATATCGACCAAGAGCGTGTCGAAAAGCTTTGACACCACCGGGAAATATTTGCTCAATCTCAGTAAATACGTCGCCCCATGAGTCACATACTAACTTCTTGTCATTATTTTGAGATGTAGAAAGTGACCTATCAGTTTCCATACTGCAAAATTGAATAAAATGTTATGAAAGTATCATCAAATGTCTTAACAGGTTGACAAATGTTAAAATCAAATTGGAAATGTTGTAGCATTTGGGTGAATGTTCACACATTCCTTGCACTGTCCTAAAAACTGGAAGAATGTTTTACCATGGTAAAAAATGTTTGCGTTTCTGTGAAATTGCAAATTAACTGGGAAAATGGTGACATTTAACAAAATTTATTAACACATAATACAGTACTGTTAACATTTAACACAATGTTCTACAAATGTACACAATGTTAACACAAACTGTAAAATTTTGTTACAAAGCTTTAGAGAAAATAACAAATAAACTGTACGGACACATCAAACAATGAACGTACAAACAAGAAATATGTGGTAAAATCATATGGTCCACACTGCAATGTCTGATCATTTAATAAAATGATGATCACAGTGATCATTATATAGCATTGCAACAAATATGTTAACACGTTATAAAGTTAGGTTAACATTTAACAAAATGTTTTCAAAATCTGAACAATGAAAGTATAAAAACAGAAGTTGAGAGAAAAAACCCTAAACTGTACGGACAAATCATAAACATTACGCACAAACCAGAAACTAATCATCACAAAAGAAGGATGAACAAATAATAAAAAGTTACCTGGTTTTATAGAAGAAGAAGAAGATGATGACTGAAGTTTCTACAGAGAAGAAGATGATGAATGACGGTGATGACTGAACCACGAAAACGTGAAAAAGGTTATCTCTCTCGGGCTCGGTTTTTTCACCCAGAAGAAGATGATGAATGAATGAAGGTGGAATAGATTGAAGATGATGAATGAAGGTGGAATAGATGAAGTTTATGTCGGCTTCTATAGTCTACAGAGAAGAAGATGATGAATGAAGGAGCAAAGTATATAGTCTACAGAGAAGAAGATGATGAATGAAGGTGGAATAGATTGAAGAGGGGAATTTAGGTGGATTGACCTTTGACTGGGTCAAATTTGTTAAAATGACCCTCATTTTGAAGTATTGGTCAAATGACCTTATTTTAGCCTTAAACTTCCATATTTGCCCTCGTTATAGAAGGATGTCTAGATAATCTAGACAACCGAAAATAACAAGGATATCAGCCCGAGTAAAACTCTCTCTCTTTTGGTAGAACGAAAACAAGCCATAAACTTCTTCGTTTACTTCTCATTCTCGCGCCGTTTCTTTGGATCGATCACTATCTCTCTCACACACACTAATATCTTTGATGCAGGTATGGCTATCTCTCTCTCTGGATGTTTTTTTTTTCGGTTCAACTATAGGGTTTTAATGGAAGCTCGTAATTATGGTTTTAATGAAGTCTAACTAAGGTTCTTACTGTTTTGAGAGAAGATCTCATTTCATGAAATCCATGATTTTATTAGTATTATATTAGTGGCATTATTTAAGTCTTATCTTCAAACTACTTCAATTAGGGTTTAATGGAATCTAACTAGGGTTCTTACCCACATAATAAATATAGCACATCTCCTGTTTGTCAAAATGCCATAGTGAAGATAAAACTGTCTCTCCACAAGTTTCCTCCCAGATTGTTGCAGCTGTTATTGTTTTGTTACTTGTCATGGTTTCTTATCAATCTAGCTTCCATGATAGTTGGTTTAATTGATGAAGAAATACTAGGTCTTTCTTTTGTATACTAGTAATTAGATCCTGAGTTCCTAATTAAGATGATTGTGTATATTTATGTTGTGATAAAATTATTACTTGGGAATGAATATTTATGTGTTTATAGAGGTGTATATTAATGTACATATTAGAAATTTAAGCATGTTTAATATTGATTTGGGATTTATTGGCTAGTTTTGTGACTTAATCATTTGAGAAGCTAGAAAAGTCATCAAGGAAGGGAATTCAGTTCAGTTAGATAGTGAAAAGGAAGAAAAGTTAGAGAAGAAGAAGGATAGTTAAGTTGAAATGCTAACCCAAGGTAGAGTAGAATGAATGAATGAGAAACATGAGTGCCTAAAGTGTTGGTCCAATGAAGAGAAAAAGTTTGTATTTATTATGTTAATCTAATTAAGAAGATAAACTGAAAAATGTATAATATTACTTATGATATTATATGAAGTATGGGTTAAAAAGTAAAAGTGCAATCATATCGAATTCATCTTATGTGTTTTCAATTTACATGTTAAATTCATGTCATGTTTGTATGTATTTTAGAAGTTGGTAGTAATTTTAGTACGTATACATAATGAACTTATCTTTGTTTTGTAGGGTAATTCGTAATGGAATCCGTGAGCATTTGGTTATTTCATGGTGGTAAATTAGAAAACGTGAATAACGAAATTAAGTATATTGGTGGTAAACAAGCTGGGATAGTTGTATCAGGCGGGACTACACTTAGAGAATTTCGTGAAGTTGTTAAAGAAATAGTATGTGAAGATAGCACGACAAGTTTGCCAAAATTGAGTTTTATGGTTCCGGGGACGATTCAGAGTCCTTCACCTATGGAAATTCAGGTTGAGCGTGACTTCACATTTTTCTGGACACTTGTCAAAGGTAATTTCCCTAAGTGTATTCCATTGTATGTTACTATGGAAGGTGGTTCACACTCTAAAAACGTAGAAAAGGAATACCTAATACCAGAGGAAGTTCCTCAAAGAGAACAAGTGTGCTCGATAGATTTGAACATTCCATTCACTAGCTATCCGACCACCTCACCAAACAGAACAGTTACAGAAGAACCTATGATCAGAAAAAGTGTTGAGGTAGGTGGGGAAGAAGAACCCGGAGATTTTAGACATGACCATTATTCTCTCGATGAAGAAGATTATGTGGTAGATTTGAGTTCTTCGGGTGTAAGGGAAGAACTCGCAGAAGAGTTAAAACCAGACATTTGTTCTAGAGAACAAGAAGACTATTTGTTTGATTTGAGTTGTTCTGAGATTTGAGAATATTCTGATGAAGTTAATTTTGATGTAGGGGGTGGATCATCTGATGATGTTGAAATACTTAGTGAAAATCCATTTGGTAGAAGTGGTTGCGAGCAAGAAAAAGTTAAAGGTAAGGAGCCTTTAGAAGACTTAGGTACGGAAGATGTTGATCTATGAAGATGAAGACGAAGGGTCAGGTTCAGGAAAGAAAGACTTGGGTGTGAAAGTGTATGAGGTATTTAAATGCAAGAGTGCATTAAAAGATAAGATGAGTTTATGGGCTCTCAGTGAAAAATTCGAGTTTCGAGTAAAGAAATCAACAAAGAGTTTATGGTCAATAGCTTGTGCAGTTGAAGGTTGCAGGTGAAGTTTACGAGCAATTAAAATCGGCGAATCTAATTTCTTTAGGGTGTCTAAGTTTGACGACACTCATACTTGCAGCAAGATTGGCAACCTCCACCGTGTGCATAGACAAGCTACTTCTAGAGTTATTGGAGAGTTAATAAGACACAAGTTTGTAGGAGTGAAACGAAAACACAAACCGCATGACATAATCCAGGACATACAAAACGATATTGGCATCACTATTAGTTACGATGTTGCTTGGCGGTCAAAAGAACGTGCGATTGATTTGGTGAGGGGGTCTCCTGATGAAGCGTATGCTGTATTGAGTAACTACTCAAATGAGTTGTGTCGGAGTAATCCAGGTACCATATGCCACATTGAAAAAGGTAACTCAAATCACTTCAAATTTTATTTTATGGCACTTGGTTGTTGCATACGTGGGTTTAAGGAATGCATTCGACCAGTTATTGTGATTGATGGGACCTTTTTGAAAGCTAAGTATCTTGGTACTCTATTTTTTGCTGCTAGTCTTGATGGAAACAATAACATATACCCAATTGCATTCGGCATTGGTGATTCGGAAAATGATGAGTCTTGGCCTTGGTTTCTATCTCATATACGTCGAGTTATTGGCGATGTTAACGACTTAGTCATTGTTTCAGATCGACATAGGAGTATTTTGAAAGGAGTTCGAATTGTATTTCCTAATGCAATGCACGGTACATGCATTTACCACCTTAGTAATAATTTGAAGGCAAAGTTTAAAAAAGATGTTTTCCTTTCGTTATTTTTTAGAGCAAGCAAGAGTTACAAACTTTCAGAGTTTGAACGGATATTCCTTGAGTTGGATCTTGCTTTTCCAAACGTTGGTCGTTATTTGCGTGATGTTGGAGTTGAGAGATGGGCTCATGCTTATGGGAGTAAGAGGCGGTATGATATCATGACATCAAACATAGCTGAAAGTTTTAATGGTTTGATGCGTGAAGCAAGGGAACTTCCTATCACACATGTCGTTGAATACATTAGAGCAACCATACAACAATGGTTTTTTGAACGTCGGCAATAATCTAGTACGAGGGAAACAATTCTAACCCAATGGGCAGCAGACAAGATAACTTCACGGATGGAACAGGCAGCCCCATATTTCGTTATACCAATCAGTTCAACCGAGTTCCAGGTAAACTATGATCGTACAAGTGAAACAGTTGACATACTAAATAAAACTTGCAGTTGTAGGGTGTTTGATCTAGAGCAACTACCATGTATACATGCTATCGCGGTTATTAAACGCGAGGACTTACACATTTACGACTATTGCAACAAATATTACTATCCTGAAACAGTGCGCAAAGCTTATGCCGAATCTGTGTTCCCCGTCACATCTCAATCGGGTTGGTCATGTCCAGACCTTCCTGATGAGTCATTTATTAGACCTCCAACTACCAGACGTCGAGGAGGTAGACCAAAGATAGCAAGAAGAGAATCACGCGGGGAGTCTCTACCAAGACAAAGGAAGGCATGCAGTCGATGTCATCAATCGGGACATAATAGGAAGACTTGCCGTTCGAATGAAGCAGTTCCATCTTTTTGTCAGACCCTTCCTCTTTGATGCAAGTGTAAAAACAAAATATCTTTGCTTATTAAGTTTTTTACTACCTTAGTTGTGTATTTGTAGGTGTATAACACGAGTTATTTGAACAAAAATATGCAGGTTCAACACTTAAAGGAACTTTGGTTAAATATTTTGGAGTGATTGTAGTACAATTTTGATGTATGCCACGATTTCTCGATACATGATGAATGAATTTGTATTTTTGATTTGCAATTATTATATACTTTGACTAGTTAAAATTTTTATACGAAAAGACTCCACGAGAAAACGTGAATCACAGTCTGAGTCTAGACTCCTGCAGTCTGAGTCTAGACTCCTGCAGTCTGCAGTCTAGACTCCTGCAGTCTGCAGTCTAGACTCCTGCAGTCTGAGTCTAGACTCCTGCAGTCTCAGTCTAGACTCCTGCAGTCTCAGTCTAGACTCCTGCAGTCTGAGTCTAGACTCCTGCAATCGTCTTGTCATCATTGTTATCGTCTAAGTTACTTACAACCATGGAAAAACATTAATTTACGTCTTGGAATACCCACATACATATCAGTATTCAAAAGTGCAACAAGTAAAAACCACATACACACAACGAGAATTCAAAGATTATTTTTCTTCATCGACACAACAATTTTTGTCACAGTAGTTGTGATCTCTAAATCTTTTTTCTCAGCAATTTGGGCTAAATTTTCAAACATATTCTCGAGCTGGGCAATTTTCTCGTCCTTCAGTTTCCCGTTAATTGAGATATTTTCATTAGTCTCAATTGTTCGTGATGTCTCGCCCTCATCCCACTTAAAATATTTGCAACGTGACGAGCAATTGAAAAAATACCTACCATGATTTTCATTGTTTTTGTTGACCCTTAACCATTGCATTACACCCTCTCCACACCTCGGACACATTTTTCTTGTAGGGCATTCAACCAATTTATGTCCAGCATCTCGACAACTGAAGCAAATTCCGTCGTTAAATCCTCCCATGACTAAGTAGAAGAAGATGATAAAGAAGTAGAATAAGAAGATTGATAGACTAGTAGTAATAACAACTTTGTAATAGATGCTATCACCCATTATTATAGTCAATTGTAAAATCAGATTTATGGATTCTCCAAGTTGCCATGTGAGTAAATAGTTGTTTGATTGACGTGTAAAAAGTTGATTGATTGAAAGGCTTGAGTTGTCTTATTACTTTAAGATTAAGTGTATGAATCAGTCTAGACTCGTTCAAATGCAGTCTAGACTGAGTCATATAAAAGTTTTTTTTCAAAATCTCCATCATTTTTATTCCTGACAATTGAATATCTGATTCTTAGATTTAGATACTCAATATTCTTTTTATAAGCTTACCAAAAAGTTGATTGATTGAAAGGCTTGAGTTGTCTTATTACTTTAAGATTAATTGTATGAATCAGTCTAGACTCGTTCAGATGCAGTCTAGACTGAGTTATATAAAAGTTTTTTTTCAAAATCTCCATCATTTTTATTCATGACAATTGAATATCTGATTCTTAGATTTAGCTACTCAATATTCTTTTTATAAGCTTACCAAAAAGTTGATTGATTGAAAGGCTTGAGTTGTCTTATTACTTTAAGATTAATTGTATGAATCAGTCTAGACTCGTTCAGATGCAGTCTAGACTGAGTCATATAAAAGTTTTTTTTTTTAAATCTCCATCATTTTTATTCCTGACAATTGAATATCTGATTCTTAGATTTAGCTACTCAATATTCTTTTTATAAACTTACCAAAAAGTTGATTGATTGAAAGGCTTGAGTTGTCTTATTACTTTAAGATTAAGTGTATGAATCAGTCTAGACTCGTTCAAATGCAGTCCAGACTGAGTCATATAAAAGTTTTTTTTTCAAAATCTCCATCATTTTTATTCCTGACAATTGAATATCTGATTCTTAGATTTAGCTAGTCAATATTCTTTTTATAAGCTTACCAAAAAGTTGATTGATTAAAAGGCTTGAGTTGTCTTATTACTTTAAGATTAAGTGTATGAATCAGTCTAGACTCGTTCAGATGCAGTCTAGACTGAGTCATATAAAAGTTTTTTTTCAAAATCTCCATCATTTTTATTCCTGAGATTCATTTTAGAGTTCTATATATGTTGTAATTTCATTACCCAATTCCACACTTCATCTAGTTAAGTACACACTAAAACAATTTAAGGAACCTAACAATTCAAATCCATAATGGATACTGGTAATAACAACTTAAACGATTCTACCGTGTTGAATAGACGAAGATTCCAATTACGACAAATGGCTCGAAGATTGCAAGAAGAAGAAGAATTTTTTCGGAATGGTAACGGGCGAAGAAATAGATTGACGGTGTTAGATTTAGAGATTCGAACCAGGATTGAGCTACATGAGCAATGCATTAATTTAGGAGTTAGGGTACCAATTTTCCGTGAAGCTGTCCATCTTCGAAACAACGCTAGAGACTATAACCGGGCTTTACTATATGTAAGAGAAGACAATGATCGAATGAGACTAAGGCTACTTCGTCATAGTCATTTGCGTGATGGTTTAGATGTCGAGCATTTGTGTTCTCCGTACTCGATGCGCAATGAGACAGACTATTATTCGGATTATGTTCGAACTATGTTGGGAACCAATATGGATATTTATACCGTTGGTTCCGACAATGAAGACGATCCTAATCTCATTGAAAATTCGTCTGATAGTGATGCTTTCTAAACCCCTATGTACTAGTTAAATAATTGTTTCTCTATGTGGAAATGTGTTTGGTTCATTAGTACGATTAGTAGTAATAGCGATAGGCATATGTGCCAATATGTATCTTTGCTTATGTGATCAAATGAACTTTTATTTTCAATCTACCCCAGACAAAACGTTGTGAATAAATTGTACATATATAAAATGTAACATCAAAACGGAATAAATTCCTACAAGAACACTAAGCAACATCCTTGCCCTTGCATATCTCATCGCACGTGCATTCCCATGAAGCTAATCCCGACGGACAACTGTGTAGATTATGGCCGAACTCATAACATAAACAACATATTTCATCCTACATATCATAACATGTGAAAAATTAGTATTCTTGTAAGAATATAAATTCATTAATGAAATTAAACCAACTTACTGTTGTTTCTTTCATCGTCGCATCACATAACCATTCAAAAGTCTTACACTCATTATTTCTGCATAATAGAAAGTAACCCTTTCCTCTAATGTCAGGAGTAAACATTAATAACATGAATCCGTTGCAACCGTATTGACATACAGAATAGTTCCATCGACAATCGGTCAATAAATGTCCTTCCATTTTACAAGCATGACATATATCTACACTTGAATTAGCCATGAAATAATTGTTGAGTAGTTGTGTTATTAGTTCATACTATTAAAGAAATAAGTTCCATTCACACCACACATATTTATATAGGTATATACTTTAACTTTTTAAATAACAAATAAAATTGTTTTTATGTACTGGCACAATATATTTTAGTGTTTTCTATAAAAAAAATTTCATTATAAAAGGGGTACAGGACTACTTTAATTTTACAAACCTTTTATATTTCTATCAAGCTTTACTTTGTCTCAAATTGTACAAAGTATGAGTAGTTCAAGTTCGATGGAGGTTTGCCAACTATGCGAAGAAACCACACACACTGCAACAAAATGCCCATGGATGTATTCAAGGTGTTCTGTTAGTACATGCATCGGCATTCAAAAGTTACATGTATTCGAAGGGCATCCGTGTCCTGGAAGAAGATATTTAGCATATCAATTTAGTTGGTGTGAAACATTCAAGTGGCTTGATCATGCCATACACGAGTCAAAAGCAACGAGTGTTAAACAAATTATTCCAAAGACTTGTTACTACTGCGACGAGGATAACCACGACATAAAAGATTGTCCATGGGATGGTTATCCATGCACAAAGCCTAACAGCGGAGGTTGGATGCGTGTTCACTCATCAGAGGATCGTGGTAGTCGTGGTCGGAAATTCGTTAGGTGTTTCAAATACAACCAGTTCGAATGGACCGAAGATGCATTGGCAAAACATGATGCTGTCATGAAGAAACGCGGAATTCTCAAAGACACCAAAAAATAGGTTTGAGTACAACTTTTAGGTTTCATAAAAGTTATATTTTCTTTAAAAAAAAATATTCTAATTGTACACAAAAAAAATTAAATGATTTAGATTGTGACAAGAGAATATATTCTCTTCTATATATACCACAACAACTCCCTCTTTGTTGACACAAGATAGTTGTGACATCCCATGTTTTTAAAGTTAGTTGAGGGACTATTTGACATTTGGGTCAAATCAAAAGAGGGGCTAAATCAGCAAATATTGCAATTTGGGGGGTATTTTGCAATACGGCCAAATGCAGGGACTTAATTGAAATTTCGGCTATTTGGGGGAAAACTCAGAACCGACTTCTCTTGCATTCTTTCTCTGTTCGATTTTCATGAGAGGGTTAGGGTTTGAGTGGAAGAAAGTCGAAAACCAAGTGAGTTGGGTTGATTTTCAAGGAGGATATCTTGTTTTTGTTGAATTAAAGTGTTGGGAAGTGATTGGAGCTAGTCTTTATGGATAATTTGGTAAGTAAAATTCCCTTTCTCTCTCTAGACCGAATTTCTTTTGAATTTGGTTGATGAAATCTTGTTTCTACTTCGAATTTATATTAGTTTGCGATGAAAACATGAACAAGTAGAGTAAGAACAACTAAATCAAGTAAGAAATTATGGTTTTGATGATTTTATTGGCTTGTTCTTAAATTCTAGGGTTTGAGGCTTATGGAATTTGGGGGTTTTTATAATTCATGCAATTATAAGATGTATTTAGCTGGGAATTAGGTGATTTTGAGATATACACAAGTTAGAGAAGTTAATTGGGTTAGTGTAATGATCGAACGACAATTTCGAAAGACTGCACAGTGCAGTCTGTTGTCGTATAATCTGGGTCTTGTACAGTATTCGGATGTGTTTTCCCGAAACACGAAAGTCGTATATTAGGATGTTAGCTTTCCGAAATGGTATGGCACAACTCGATTCGATATCGGACGAGAGAGTTACGACTGTTTTACTAAACAATGCGCTATTCAGCAAATCTGAAAACTGCCTACTGTTTTACTATTTTAACTAGTCATCGAGATATCGAATGCTGTTCGAGTCTTCATCAATATTGTAGTATGTCTTGTCACGATTCCAGAAAGGTATGGTACAAGTCGTTTCGATCTCGGCTGAGAGAGTTATTGCTATTTTAACGAACCGTGTGCTGTTAGGAAAATTCTGTTTTGGTTGTTCGTATTTGGCAAGTTTCGGAGATGACTCACTTGGGTTTCTGGCGAGGACATCTAATAACTAAATGTTAAGGATATAAGTAAGTTTCATAGAGTGTGGGATCGACCTTAATGGGACATGGTTGTAAAGTTAGAAGATCGGTCGAATTTCGGATTAACATGAAGTCTTCCAAATTACGGGTTTCTTTTGTGTTCTTGTTTAAGTTTTATTATTTTACTTTTTATACTCTTTAAGTTATACCAAGGTTCTTACTGAAGAACTTAATGTATATTTGTTTTGTTTATGGTTTGGTAGAGGGGGAACCGGAGCATTTCGTGAATGATTTGGCTACGGTTGCAGCGGAGGAAGACTAGTTCTTGTACCGCTAGGTAGGGGTTCTGAATCCTTTATCCAGCATGGTTTTATAGATAATGAAATGTGTTAGGTTCTACAGTAATATATGCGCCATTATAACTAGAGTTTAGGTAGCATGAAACTCGATTTTAAGTGATGAACTGGAATATGCTTGAACTGTTTTGATGCGATATGAGAAATGTTTTCGAACTGTTTTTACGATGATTGCGAATTACTTGAGATTTTCTTGTATGTACCCGACTGCGAATTATGTCAACCTACGGGCACGTAGCCATTGAGGGTAGGATGACATGTGGACACGGTTGTGACCCGTGTGAGACCGGTGAGGTGGGCGACACTAGTCATGAGACCTGTGGGAGTAGAGTGCTTCACTTGCTGGCCATTGGTGCTCGTGCCTCCAGCTCGAGGCTCAGGGCCGTACACCCTGACCGCTCGCCTGGGAGGTGACATTGATTTGGATCCCTCTGCTTTGTGGCGATATGACTCTTGGTTGTTCCACTTCCGTGTTTGATAAGATAATGAATATGAATATTGGTTTTGAGATACGAATGTAAATGGAACTGATTTTGAAAGATTGCATTAGATGCATGACAGGGTACCGAAGAGAATGAGGTTCAGGTCCTTCCATGGGTATTGGGGGACGGCTCTCTTATTCGAACTCGGTGATCAAAAACGTATTTAGATACTTAAGATATATATGTATCATGAGGTAAACTCTTCAATGATTGCGGAGTCCCTTAGTGGGAGAGGGGCTTACCGGCTAGGGGTAAGTCTCTTTCTCGAGGAGACGTAGTGCATTAGCTAGTGCCATAAATGGGCTGGTACTATCTAACGCACTCTAGGTTCTCCTGAGGAACTCTCCTCTTATTGGGAGCGCACCATGGGTGGGCAGCTAATCACTGCTATTGCTTGCTAGATTAAGGAAAATGGTTTTGTATATAGTATATATGGTAACTGGTTTGATAACTCGATTTGTCATGATGTTTACAACTTATTAAATGAACTTTTGAAAACGTGATGGGTTTTGGATTGGTCTTCTACCAGAATAACTCGTGTCGGTGAGTATTCTGACCCCCTACCAGTTGTCAGTGTGCAGGTTCTTGGTTGTAGCCTCGAGGCGGAGTTGTATTCCAGCCGGTGATCTTGTCTGACGAGGCTAGTGGAGTTTTGTCGTTTTATATAGTTTTTCGTTATTTTCAAGTTATGTATTTATTGCAGAAACCAAACTCTAATATGTATATACGTAAAACTTAGAGTTGTATATAAGTTGTATCGGCGTTTTATGAGGCGTTTGTACGTTTGTGGTTCGAGTTTCGACCCGAAGTTGTGTTGAGTTTGTTTAGCTTCCGCTTAATAGTTTATTCTTGTTTATGCGAATGTATGGTTTGCATGACAGGTTTACAGGTGCGACCGGTTCGATTTACAGAGGAGACTCTGCCGGATTTTAGTCTCGTCTGTGAATTGCCGGGGCGTGGTCGTGTCTATTTTGGGACACGGGGCGTCACAATAGTTACCACAAAATGTTAGACTAGTTACCATGTCCATTACTACTCGTTGTCAAATATGTAAGAGTGTAGACCATTCCGTTAACGAATGTGGTTGGAACTTTTGCTATTGTGAAATGGGTTGTTTCAGTTATATGTCGTTGATGTATGCTACTGATGCTAATAATAATGGGATAGGTTATTTCCTTCTCTGTAAGAACAAGAATTGCAATAGGTTTGAGTGGGTTTCTGACGCTAGAGAACGTTACAGAGAAGTAAGTATATGTCTGTGTTTTGTTACAAGTTACTAGTTTAGTTTACCTTTTCTAAAATGTGCATTTCGATTATCTTTTGTATCACACAGGAAGCTCAACATAAACCATGTCCTGCTTGGGACGGTGATTCACACGACAGTACAATATGTCCAGTTGTATTGAGTGCAGACCCAACCTCACATGTTCGACAACTATTTTAGTGCATTGTGAAGTTTGCAATTAGTATTGCAATAATACTATTCAAGCGCTTTAAAAGTTCTGTTAGTAAGTAATGTAATAGTTATGAAGTATAATAAATGTAATTTGGTTTGTTTTAACGTAATAGGCAACATCGGTACAAAGTGGACATGTCTAAAAATAGTCTCCATTAGTTTTGACTGAGTCCAGACAGAGTCTAGACAGAGTCTAGACTTACTTAAACGATTCATGAAATATTTGAATGCAGGAAGAAAAACTAATTGGAATATATGATTCATAACATATAAAAGACAAGAACCGAAATACAGACTTGTCCACAACAAAAGACTTGTCCACAAAAAGCACAAGAAACGAAATTCAAACAAAAAGGTCAACTGTCTAGTAATAGACTTTTTTAGTCATCGATAGCATATTTGCCAAAATCAAAGAAAAATATCAACAATATGTGATGAAGCTGACAAGGAGACAAAAGACCTCTCTATTCACGAGAGAAGGGAATCTTCTAACGAAAACCCCCATCGAACGAAAATGGCAGAAAACATATGCCAAAGGGTAGGCGAATTCTGATCAGTTGTAGTTATTCTTTGGTGTAGCAGAATTACACTTGCTTGACCTGGATATTGTGAGTAGACTAGAACCGCCAAATTGGTTGCTTCCCTCCCTGCACTAGAGCAACCTCTTCCCCTTTCTTTACCATCCCATGCTCCTGAACAAAAAACACCACATGATTCAGACACACAAAATAATGAAATACTTCAACTTAAGAGATTTCACATTATATATGCAGAGAGAGAGAGAGATGCTACAAACTCTAATACTTCAAATTAAACTTCAACGATTTAAACATGAAAAGCAACTTGGCCTTTGTTGGGATCGACTCAAGCCACTCCAAAATGTAGCTCATCCACGTATCATTCAGGTGGATCGGCCAATCCCAACTCTTAGGACTTTGAGCTATAAGTATAATAGGTGAAACTCAAAAAGATCCAGCAGGTCCGAAGCAAGGGAATTTATAGAGACAAAGTTATCGAGTTTCTCTTCTGTTTATCGCACAGGAGATTTATTAGTTCAATACAAGGAGTCGTAGTCCACTACACAACTCGGTCAACAGGGGAACTTGCTTAGATCTCAAGAAGGTCATGTAGAGGATTAGTGGACCAAATTAGGGCTCAAACTCCTTTACTCCTGAAACTACACATATAAGCAACACAAACTATACAACATTCATCAAGGAGCTCGGGCTTCGACAAAAAAATTTAACCAACATCGAGCAGTGAGTTACGACAAAAAGAGATGCATGATTATCATGGTTATGTACCTAGTTTCAGTAATTCATTTTTTTCATGATAATGTACCTAGTTTCAGTAATATATGAAGTAATATGCTAAGACACTAAGATTCCAACTCGTACCTCATCTGAGAGTGTGGTAATTAAACAACTTTAAGCATAGGTTGCGTCGATATTCGGTTATATCATTCAATGACCAATCAGCTAATGGTTCTCCAGATGTTAGACAATCGAGTATCTTGAGTAAATAAAGTCCGCAGTCATCCCTGTGGTACAAATATAACATTCCTAATTAGTAATAATACAGTTGTTAAGTGGCCTAATATAATTTATAATAATATCAATTTGTGAGATAAACATTACGTGTTTTTTTGTTGCGGGACAAAATCAGCGTGTTCGACTGCCCATGGATTCTTCTTCACGGTTTTCTTTTCTTCTTCGTTGTCCTCCAACTTTTTCATTAAAAATGGCAACATAGACTTTAAAAAACTCATACCCCTGGTCTGCCGTCGTCCATCTCCACGAATTGAGTCGTACATTACGATCTTTCTTTCTTTAAGGTGAACAACACCTAGGACCCAATGAACACCTTTACAATTAACCGGGAAATATATTTGGTTCAGCATCTTCCATGATTTGCTTGCTAGTGGAAGTTCTCCATTCAAATATTTCAAACATCTGTCTTCTTCGCCCGACAATGGATCTTTCCGAAAACGGGATTTCTCGTGACGAGTTTGTAGTAGTTGCTTCGACAAAAAGAGGAGAAAACACAATATTAGTCATGAATATTAGATCATGTTTATAACCAAACTACTAAGAGTAGCAATGAAGATAACCAAAACACGAAAGGGGCACACAAAGAACTATAAAGTTACCAACAATACTGCTAAACTAAATAAAAAAGTTCTAAGCATTAACACTTAGTCCCTAACGAGACTGAAATCTAGGATACAAGAGATTGACAAAAGGAATGAAACAAAGGGTTATAAAAGATGACACACAAGATACAAACACTTCGTAATACATAATAATCACAAACTTACAGAAAAGAAACAGTCGGTCGTTGTCCAATCCAACCCGAATCTTGAAGGGTCACAGTTTCTTCTTGTACGGTACTAATGCAACCCAACATCGATTTGCTGCAACATATGAATGATAGTGATAATCAAGTCTTTCACTCTTTCATTAAATTAGACTACAAATTGTATAAATATAAACAAAAACATAACTCCAATAGTCCTATACCTCGCATGTCAACCAATGGTTCTGCATCCATAGCTCTTTAAACCATTTACCTTCTACGGTTGCAATGCCAACATTTATACGTAGGTTTGTTCTGTCAAAGGTACTCATGAGCCAAATATATAGCTATTATAATTATGAAGAGAAAATTCATATTATAGTAAATACTAAAATAGGTACTTACTGGTGCTTCTTCCATGCATTTATCCACGACATAAATCTAATAGTATCGTTGACGTCAAATGTTTCACGAACGTTACATTTTTTCCTTTTCATCCCTACGTAAGGTGATTTATTGGTTTGAATGCTATCTCTGGGAGGTCTTAGGGCTACAGACGGATACTTTTCTAATAAATCGTCTACTTCCTTCACTCGAGCATCGTTAACACCATTTGCATCTTCATCTACCTTAAACACCTCACTAAACACGCTATATATCGTGTCTAATGACCCTTCGGTCGCATCCTAAAATATAAATAAATTAGGTAGAGGAATAAAAAAGAACCAATTATAATAGTCTCAAAACATAAATTTTTAACCTCATATAAATTTTATTACCTCCATCAAATCTTCTTGCAATTGGGGGCCGGATTGACCTTCTCTCATCTCACACAAAGGAAATTTCTTCACTCCATCAACATCATCTCCCACCACATCTGTCGCACCCTACAAATTTTTTTCACTAAATACCTTCTTTGTTCAAATGATTACAAATACTAATACACGCATATATATTACCTTTGTAAAACATTCATTTTCCATTTGATCAAGACGATCATCTACATCAATATCGCCTAGAGTCTCCTGCAATAAACCGATATGCAAACTCCTCAATATAATGAAATAGTTATGCAACTACACTACCAAATAACGTTACCTCCGGAGACAAACGGTCATGGAACTCTGAGAGGTTCTCCTCTGCATTGGTGTCTTCTACATCATCCTACGGTAAGCAATTTTATTGTATAAATACCTTGTATGATGTAATCTAAATATAGTTCAAACAAAAAAGGAAACTACTACTAATTAAGTACCTTTCTATCCATTTCGGACATAAGCTTCTGTGATTTCTCTTCCATATCTACTTCAGATCTCTGTAATCCACCACAAACACATATTTTTTTTGATTCCCCATTTTTTATTATCTCGTCACGTCGACGAAGATCTTCTCTAAGGTCAAAAATCTCTTTCTTAAGTAGCTCGGTTTCGCTTCGTGACCTCTTTAACTCTGAAGTCTCTTCTCTATCTTCTCCACCTTCTCTACTATAAGGTGTCACACTTCCACCTAAAATCATTGGAAGATGAACATGTTAGTATAAGTAATTATAGGGTTACAAAGAATACGTGAATTATAAGAGGATTTGAGACAAACATCTTACATTTGGATCTACAAATTTTTTCCTTAATGATTCAAAAGTGGCAGGTTTGCATTTGGAATTCCACTTAACGATAGGAGGATCGTCATTCCCTCCTGCTTTTCGGTTTGCGCATTCTTCTGCAACTGTGGGTAGGCATTCGTATGCCCAAACCTGCAATCAATTACAACAAAGACAGTTTCACAAAGCTATTCTTTAATTTTTTAAAGTTATTTGATTTGAACTCATTGTGTAAAACTAATAAAAGTTAGAAAATAAAATCAAATAACATTACCTGAAATCCAAATGGGCAGCCACTCAAATAATAAGTTATTCCATTTTCCTTCTTCTCTTTCTTTGATTCCATTGCACGAGGCAATGCCTTCTTCAGGCAAGATAAAGTGCGTTGGAAAACCTTAAGACCCCATGGAAATTTATTGAATTTCTCTATATTATCCACCAACTCTATATGTTCTGTATCTACACTCGTCCTACGAGCATCTTTACCTAACAAAAAATAGTCTAGGCACAACAATAAACAAAGCTTAACCTTATCTACATCAACTTCACAGTCTTCAATACATCTCTTTAAGACTTCCTTGTTGATGCTTGACTCTTCTGAAAAGTATTTCTCTCTCAATGATACCTCGTCAAGATCTTCCTCCATGTCTTCTACAAGCGTGTCTTCTTCATCTACTTTCACATATTTCAACCCTATAATCTCAGAGAAGTCAACAACTGAAAAGTATTCCTTCTTACCCACAAAAAACTTCATCGAACCATCATCCATATCCGATGATTTAGTTTCACGCAGCAACATGTTATGCACAAGTACATAACAAAACTTAAGGTCATTTACATCTAAAAGATGTCCAAAACAACTTTCTTTGAACATTTGCTTTTGTCTATCATTTTTCAAGTTATCTTTAACATAAATCATATCCTCGATCCTTGAAATGCATGTCACTTTCGCACGAGGTGCTTCTTTAGTCTTTAATGGTAGGTTACGTGTCATCCTGCATAACAAATAAGAAATCATATTGTCAACCTCCAATTTTAGTACTAAATATAACTTACCCAAACAAAATTTAAACAAACACCATTTTACAATCAGATATTGATGTGCATTCAAACACAATAGATTCCTATGAAGAAACAAATCTAAGTGAACAATATAATAAACATGTGAAGAAGCATATATAACACAATTTCATAATTCAGCAATCTCAATGGGAGTTATCCACACTTTTCTTAAGAACAGCTATGAACATTATACACACTTTGCTTAAGATCAGACCATATAGCTTTATGTATTTATATGAGTTACTTAAGATAATACAATAACAACAATATATAATGAATGTTAATAATGAGCTCGTATATAATTACCGAAAGTCTAAGGAAGTAGATCACAAATAAATGAATACAACAAACTCAGTAAAGAAGAAAAATCAAGTACCCATGAATGAATAGAACAATTTAATCATAATTAACATATTATAGAGAGCAAGAATCACCCCCTTAACAGCTCGTCCGGTGTTTATGAAAGGGATTTCCAACGATACGTTATGTCATCTATTCTCTTTTGCTAATTTTAGCACCTATTTTTGGTAGAATCACACATGTATATAGTTACATGAATATATTTAACAACTTCAATGATCTCATCTAAATTGTATCGCACACTGTGTATTTTAGCACCTATTTTAGCACCGTATCGCACACTGTGTATTTCTCATTTCTTTTAAGAAAAAAAGACTCCAACCCAAACCCTAATCAGATTCTTTTAAATCCCAATTTGATTTAAATGTTTCAAATGCTCATATTGATTCTATTGAATGGAATTGAAGTGTTATGCCTATTATGCCTTTTCTCCTCTTACTCTTGTTATATCTATTAATTACCTCAATAGATTCTCCTCATATCTTGTTCACAAAAATAAGCCATGGTTGATTCAACTTATTATTGTTGCTTGTCCATGATTGGCTGCTAAGTTTGAATAAAAACCATGTTTTGGTTATGGCCAATCTTCTTACCATTCCCTTTCTCCATTTTCATTTCGAGTCTGAATCGAATCGGACCAAATTTCGAAGTGTTTGTTTTGTTTTTGTCTCGTTGGAGTTGTTTGATTGCTGTTTTGGATTGATTTTGGCTTTGTTTGTATCCAGCTATCCAGATAAAGACGAGTCTGATTTGAAGAATGCAAGACAAACATACAACACCCAAGTCTCTTTCAGAATACCTCCCTTTTCTAAACCGAGTAAACCCCATAGCTAACAAGTGATTTTCAGTCTATTTCAGATCTATATGGAGATAAATTAATCCTTAGCCTATGATATTATGCACTTGCCCGATTTCAGTAGATTAATTTGAACAGGAGAACATATTATTCACCTCATCTTTTCATATACAAAAGCGCAAAAACACACATAATTAAGACACAGAATTCTTCGAAAACACGAATGTCAATCCTCATCAGGATTCTCTAAACCCAAGGCTGGCAAGTACATATGAGGAATTTTGAGTTCAGGGAGATGAGTAGGGGTTTCAATATGAGGAACAAGTGAGGGTAAATCAATGTCATGTTCATCGTTCCGTTCGCCAACCTTAACTACAAGAGAGAAAATATGTATTGAAGCCAAAACGATTCAAACAATGGAAATTTAGGTCTTTCCACTCTTCATTGGAAGATGAATTCTGTAACACCACTTTTGTTCATAGAAAATTGGTTTGAGTAATCATCAAAATCATACCAGGTTGAACCCAATAAATATTCCAACAAAATTTCAGAACCAATTCATGGATATACTTAAAATCAACAAGGAACAAGTGGATGAATGTTATCAACTTTCTGAAATTAACTTCTGAATTCAATGTTACAAACCCACTATCTATTATCTTCACTCTGACATTTCTACAAACAGGTTATGTGTTATATTTATTATGTGGGTATTATTTCCCTAAACCCTAAATATATACTACTAATAAAATATGGTATGTCATTAACTCAAAGAAGTAAGAACCCTAGTTAACCTTCATTAAAACCCTAACTAGAAGCTTAGCCTCCATTAAAATCCTAATTAGAAGCCTCCATTAACACCCTATTAGAGCTTGCTCCAAAAAAATCTAGGGTTTTAGGATTTAAATTTGGGGGTTAGAGTTCCCAACTTTTAAGAGAGATAGAGGAATACCTGAATCAAAGAGAGTGATCGATTGAGAGTGTTGCGTGAGAAAGATTGTTCGATTCAGAGAGATTACCCGAGAATGAGAAAGATGAGAGAGTCCCGTTGCTTCCCTTTTTCGGTCGACTAGAGAGAGAGTAAACTCTGATTTTGGCCAAATTAGGTTGTCTAGATTATTTAGACAATCTTTTATAGTGAGGGGCAAATATGGAAGTTTATGGCTAAAATTAGGGTCATTTGACCAATACTTGGAAATAAGGGTCATTTTAACAAATTTGACCCAGTCAAAGGTCAATCCACCTAAATTCCCATTGAAGAGATGGTCGGTGAGATTTGAGAGAAAAGAGAGAAAAGAGGGTTTGGTATTGGGCGGTGAGGTAGAGAGAGAAAGTAAACTTAGATTATGGAGAAAGATAGATATTTTGGAGAGAGAAAATTTTGGTTTGTAAAGGGAGGGAGTAGTTGGATATATATAGGAGGGCAAAAGAGGGATTAGAAGAAACCATTAGGTCTTAGAGATACAAGTTGGGGAGAGATGGAGCATAGAGATGTGTATTTGGGTTTGATATGAGTTATTATTTGATTATTGGATTTTGGGTGAGATAATAATCCTTGCTGGATTTTTTTTTGTATTTGGGCCCAAAATTTGGGCCTTTCATCAAAAAATTCATACAAAAAACAGCAGTAAATAGTCAATAAAAAAATGAACAATAAGACTTACTTGTTGGTTTGAGAGAGTATGTCATTATAGTTAATAATCCCTCCGAAGAGAAAAAAAAACAACATTTAATGAAAACTTAAAATAAGAACTACCAGTGTCTATGGAAGTACAAGAAAGAAGGCATACATCGTGCTGAGCATATATCATCAAAACCTCTCCATGCTAATCCTGTTTGAAGAAATAACATCAACCATGGAGAGAAATGATTAGTTATATGATAAAGAATGGGAAAGATCAAACAATATTTTTATGATTATGCAGTGAATGGAAAAGGGTAAAAGCAGATCTGGTACTACACACACATCTTATTAAGAAATTTATACAGAACTTGTTGAACTACCAATAATAAGAATAACCAAATCAAATAGGCATTCAAGAATCCATTAAAAGAACAAAGAATAGCAAAAGGGTTCAAACATGAGCTGAAAATTAATCACTAGAGAAGAAAAAGTAAGTTACCTGCATGATCTTCAGTTTTCCACTTCTTCATGAGTTTTTTGAGATTTTGGAGAAGTGCTAGGAAAGAAATTGTTTATGTTAAGTTGGAGTTGAAAACTAAAAAAACTCAACAGAAAATAAAAGGAAAAAAAGGAGCATTTATAGAAGAAAACCAAAGATCCAGATGAAATTTTAATATTGTATATTAATGGGGCAGGTGGGAAGATAGTCTAACTTCTCTTTTAATGTTCTGGACATTGATTTGACTATACATAATGTCAAATCAATGATATTATATGATATTTGGCTTCGATTTACAAACAGCACCCCCGTCCGTTTTGACCTCCACATCTCTAAAATGTCGACAATTTTTTTTTTTTTTGTTGAAGGACAAAATGTTAAATATATGAAATTTTAATTTTAAATAGAAACAAATATTTTTGTTTTATGTGAGGATAGTCTAACATTTAACAATGACAATTTAACAACAAAAAATATAATATCTAGGTCATCTACAGTCGTTATCAATTGATTTTAGTGTTTCCCTTACTCCAGGCACTTTGCTGTCTCTTCTTCTTTGTGAAGTTACGTCATTAATAACTTGAGAAGGAGGTTGAATTGGATCAAAGTTTTCTTCTACTGCCTCACTTTCTATATGTTCATTTTGACAGTCTTCCAAATTCTGATATTTAGGATAAAAAGTAAAAGGGGATGTTTGGCATATGCGCCTCCGTCATCCCCATTCGAGGGTTGTGTCCAAAGTTGTCTCTCCCTTTTTCGATTCTGTTATTTCTAATTGAATCAATAAATGTCAAAGTTGTGTTCTTTCGAAACACCATAAATTACCATTTAATTTATCTACTATTCGTTCTTCCTTTCCTATTTGTAAAGTTCATGCTGATCTATGGGGGTCCTTCTCCAGTTTCATTTAATTGTGGTTTTCGGTATTTTTGTATTAGTTGATGATTACTCTCGCTTTAAGTGGTTATATTTTTTTTTACACAAAAGTATCGAGTTTATGCTTGCTTGCAAAATTTTACATCTTTAGTGGAGAACCAATTCGGAACCACTTTAAAAGGTTTTCAAAGTGATGGGGGAGGAGAGGTCACTTCTTCCTCTCTTAAAAAATATTTTCCAGACAATGGTGTTTTGCAACAGTTTTCTTGTCCCCATACCCCTCAATAAAATGGGGTGGTAGAACAAAAAATTCGTCACATTGTCGAAACTGGTTTAGCTTTGTTACATCAAAATTATTTGCCAAAATCATTTTGTCCCGAGGCGTTTAGCACCGCTTCTTATCTTAGCAATCATTTACACACGCCCGTTTTAAAAAATGTCTCATCTTTTTGATATTATGTCGGCGACAACCCGATTATGATTTTTTTTTCGTGTTTTTGGTTGTCAATGTTTTCTTTTATTGATACCTTATCGAAAAAATAAAGTTGAGTATAAGATTTCTCTGTGTTTTCATTGGCTACAATGATACTCATAAGGGTTATAAGTGTCTTAATCCGACTACGTCTAGAATTTTTATCTCTCGGCATGTCTTGTTTGATGAAACACTTTCTCCTTTTGCACTTAATGGCTTGCAAAATCTTAGTGAAGTATGGATGAGACTCCTCGTTGGGTATTTTTAGACATCCATCTTTCGCCGCCTTCGCGCCCTTTGGTTTCCTCTTGGGTGGTCAATGCTTCACCATCCTCTTCAGTTCTGGTTACTGTCCAGTCTTCTCCCATTCAACCACTAGTACCGCAAAAACAACGACATGTCTCTGGCTCACTGCTGGCTTCGACGGAACCCTTTGCAACTTATTCTCTACCTTCGGACAGTGTCCATCAAGCTATTGATCGACAACCATCGAGGCTTCCGACCGATGGTTCTTCTCTGTCGTTATCTGCTGCCCCTTCTACTTTGTCTCTCATCCATTCTAATTTATCTACTTTAGTTAATATTGCTACAACTGATTACCACACTGCTGATCCAGATTCGTCTGAATTGACTCGTGCAGACGTTAGTGACCCTATTTAGTCGATGTCGGTTCAACATCCGATGGTTGCACGATCAAAATCAGGTATTGTGTAAACTAAAGTTATAAACTTCATAGTTGCCTCTAGACATTTTGTTTCGCAGGTTTTTTGTCTTCTTTATCTGATCTTCCTATTGAGCCGATTTGATTCTTGCCTCGAAGGATGTCAAATGGCAACTAGCTATGGCTGAATAGTGTAATGCCTTATCGAAGAATATTACTTGGGTATTGGTTCCTCGACACCCATCTCTGAATCTTGTGGGGTGTAAATGTGTCTATCGCGTTAAATCCAAATCGGATGGTACTATCGGTCGGTATAAGACTCGTCTAGTTGCTAAGGGTTATTATGGTGTTGATTTTGATGAGACATCTTCTCCTATCGTCGAGCATGTCACTATTCGTTTGGTATTAAGTGTTGCGGTTTCTTCTGGTTGACGTATTAAGCAATTAGACGTCAAGAATACCTTTCTCCATGGGCTTCTTGACAAGGAAATTCATATAGAGCAACCCCCTCTTTATCAATTCCATATTTTCTAACCATGTTTGCAAGTTAGATAAGGCTTTATGTTGCTTTAAATAGGCTCCTCGGGCATGGTTCACTCGCTTTACTATATTTCTTCAGGAATTAGGCTTTGTCCCCTTGCGGTTTGATTCTCCATTCTTTTTCCAGGCTACATCTTCTATTACAGTACTTTTGTTGCTTGTTGATGATATTCTGATTATTAGGTCAGATGATTTGATAATTTCCTGTCTTATAAGTTCTCTTAATGCTCAGTTTTCGAAGACCGATTTGGGTGACTTACATAATTTCTTTGGTATGGAAATTACTCGGTCTTCTAAAGGACTTGTTTCCACTCAGAACAGGTTCAATGCTGGCTTATGATCTCAAATTGATCTTCTTCATTCTAAACCCGTTTCCACTCCGAGTCCTTGTGGTAAGAAAATGTCTTCCTTTAATGGTGATAAGTTTGATGATCCAACCTTATATCGATCCCTCGTTGGGGCGCTTCAGTAATTGTCTCTGATTCATTTTGATATAACCTATTCAGTTAATCAGGTTTGTCAGTTTATGCATTCACCGACTACGATTTATTTTAGTGTTGTTAAGCGCATTCTCCGGTATCTTAAGGGGGCTCTTGCTCGTGGTTTGGTTTTCGTGTAAAGTGGAAGTGCCTAGCTTCACTCTCTTGTAAAGTTGTAGTCTACTTTTTAACTCATGTCCAGATTAGTCATTATTTTACTAGTTTGACAAAATTGAGTTTTATGATTCCGGGGACAGCTCAAAGTACTTCACCTATGGAAATTCAAGTTGAACGTGACTTCAAATTTTTCCGGGCACTTGTCAAAGGTAATTTCTCCAAGTGTATTCCATTGTATGTTACTGTGGAAGGTGGTTCACACTCTCCAATTGTAGAAAATGAATACCTAATCCTAAAGGAAGTTCCTCAAGGAGAAGATGTGTGTCCGATAGATTTCAATATTCCCCACACTAGTTATCCGGCTACGTCACCAAACAAAATAGTTATGGAAGAACTTATTATCCGAGAAAGTGTTAAGTTAGGTAGAGAAGAACATGCCGAAGAGTTTAGACATGATCATTATTATGTCGATAAAGAAGATTATATGGTAGATTTGAGTTGTTCCTGTATAAAGGAAAAATAGGCATAAAAGTTCATACCTGACCCTTATTCTGTAGAATAAGATTATTTGCTCGATTTGAGTTGTTTTATGATTTAAGAATACTATGATGAAGTTAATTTGGATGTAGGGAGTGGATCGACTGACTGATGATGTTGCAGTAAGTAATGGAAACTCATTTGGTAGAGTTGGTTGCGAGCAGGATAAAGGTAAGGAGTCGTTAAAAGAGTTTGTATCTCCCTCATACTTTATCCCCAGACATAGTTTTGTTATAAAAAAAAGACTTTCTTACGGAAGATGTTGATGTGCTTATAATTGTTCCTCCTTTACATGATCTACCACAACTTTCGAGTAATTTTCAACCTATGTGTAACATCTATGAAGACGAAGGGTCGGGTTCGGGAAAGAAAGACTCGGGTGTCAAACTGCATGAGGTATTTAAATGCAGGAGTGTATTAAAAGATAGGTTGAGTTTATGGGCTCTCAGTGAAAAAATCGAGTTTAATGTAAAGAAATCTACGAAGAGTTTATAGCAATAGCTTGTGCAGTTGAAGGTTGCAAGTGGAGTTAACGGGAAACTAAAATCGGCGAATTTATTTTCATTAGGGTGTCTAAGTGTGATGACACTTATACTTGCAGCAAGATTGGCAACCTCCACCGTGTGCATAGACAAACAACTTCTCGAGTTATTGGGAGTTGATAAGGTACAAGTTTGTAGGAGTGAAACGAAAACACAAACCAAAAGACATCATGAAGGACATACAAAATGATATGAGCATAACTATTAGTTATGATGTTGTTTGGCGGTCAAAAAACGTGCGATTGTGTTGGTAAGGGGAGGCTCCTGATGAAGCGTATGCTACTAATAAGATGAGTTGTGTCAGAGTAATCCAGGTACCATATGTCACATTGAGAAAGGTAACTCAAATTACTTCAAATTTTATGGAACTTGGTTGTTGCATACGTGGCTTTAATTGTGATTGACGAGACCTTTCTGAAAGCTAAGTATCTTGGTACTCTATTTGTTGCTACTTGTCTTGATGGCAGCAATAACATTTACCTAATTTCATTCGGCATTGGTGATTCGAAAAATTATGGGTCTTGGCCTTGGTTTCTATCTCATTTATGTCGAGTTATTGTTGATGTTAACAGCTTAGTCATTGTTTATAATCGACATAAGAGTGTTTTGAAAGGAGTTCGAATTATATTTCCTAATGTAACCCACGGTGCATGCATTTACCACCTTAGTGATAATTTGAAGGCAAAGTTTACGTAAGATGATTTCCTTTCGTTATGTTTTAGAGCAACCAAATGATACAAACTTTCAGAGTTTGAACGGTTATTTCTTGAGTTGAATCTTGCTTTTCCTAGCGTTGGTCGATACTTGCGTGACGCTGGAGTTGAGAGATGGGCCTGTGCTTATGGGAGTAAGAGACGGTATGATATCAAACCTAACTGAAAGTTTTAATGGTTTGATGCGTGAAACAAGGGAACTTCCTATCACACATGTCAATGAATACATTAGAGCAACCATGCAACAGTGGTTTTGTTGGGTTACGGTGTCTCCTAGTGTTGGTAGCAGAACCTCAGACATCTAGTATGTCTAACACTAGTATCCCTAAGATCTCATGCATAAGCTAATAATAAACTAAGAGTAATGTGAAGACCAAGAGCTCCAATTGTTGTTCCTCTACTCAAGACACCTGAATAATCAACTTGATCTCCCACCATGTTGCTAGCTAGAACACCAATGATGGTTTAATGTAGAACACTTTTTCTTTAGACTAGATAGATAGTTTGGGAATTATTTCTCTTTCTTTCTCTACTTGATGTTGTAGAGTAAGAAAGCTTCTTGATAATTTTTCCACACTTTATTCAAGTCCTAAGAGACATTATATATAACCCTAAGTTAGAGTCCAACCCTTATTAGGTTTACTAAAAGTTCCTTTTGAATAAGGTTTAAGGTTTTCACAAAAATGGAAACTAGCTTTTATATCTTGTTACCCTAACTCATGGTCGGCCAAAGCATGCCATAAAGGGCAGATCTGGCCGGCCCTATAAGGCCTCCCGGCCTATCAAGGCCGACCCCTTTTTGGGCATCAAAACTCCTTTAGTTTGCCCCGACCAAAACTCCTTTATTCAGACCTTTTGTATTATCTTTGCCTAAATTTCTTTTAGGCCTTTTGGACATATTTATGTGTCTTACCCATGTCTATATGTTTTATCCCTCTAGTCATATCATCCGATCAAATTGTCATTCTTTGGTGTAACTCGATATAGGATCCGGTCGAAGTTAGTCGCGAATTACTTAGTAACTCGACGACCGTAGTTGGTTTCTAGCTAAACACTAAGATCCCTAAATCGTCCGAACTTGATGATCTTCTTCATCAATTCTCCCATCCGACAAATTGTCTGCATTGTATCTTTGGTCGAAGGACATCTCCTTCAGGTTTTGACGACAACAAACTAGTAGAAGAGATACAATTCTTACCCAATGGGCAGCGGACAAGATAACAACATGGATGTAAGAGTCATCTCTATTTTTTGTTATACCGATAAGTTTCACTCAGTTCCAGGTAAACTTCGGTAGTACAAGTGAAATGATTGATATAAAGAATAATACTTGCAGTTATCGGGTGTTTGATCTAAAGCAACTACCATATATACTATCACGGTTTGTAAACATAAGGTCTTAGATTATTACAGTTTTTGCAACAAATATCACTATCTTAAAACAGTGTACAAAGCTTATGCCGAATCTTTGTACGTCGTCACATCTCAATCGAGTTGGTCATGTCCAAACGTTCGAGATGATTCATTTATTAGACCTCTAAATACAAGACGTGTCGAGGAGGTAGACCAAATATAGCAAGAAGTAAGTCACGTCGGGAGTCTCTACCAAGGCAAAGGAAGACCTGCAGCAGATGTTATGAATTGGGACATAGTCGGAAGACTTGTCGTTCGAATGAAGCAGTTCGCTCTTTTTTGCTAGACCCTTCCTCTTTATCGATGTAAGTGTAAAAACAAGATATCTTTTCCTATTAAGTTTCTTGCCACCCTAGTTGCGTGTTTGTAGATGTATGACACAAGTTTGTTGAACTTATTTGCAGGTTGAACACTTAACGAAACTTCTTTGATCAAATCTTTTGGAGTTAAAGTACTACAATTTCGATAGTATGTCTCGATTTCTCGATACATGGCGAATGAATTTGTATTTTTTTATTTGCAACTATTGAATACTTTGACTTATTTTACTTTGATATCTATTACAATTTAGTAATATTAATTTGAATGTTTAAACTGCTTATGGATATGGTCACTTGTCCACACTGTGAGTGTAGACTAATCGAAAGACTCATCGAGGCAGTCTGAGTCTCGACTCCTGTTGTCTTGAGTCTAGACTCATGCAGTCTGAGTCTAGACTCCTGCAGTCTGAGTCTACACTCTTGCAGTCTTGAGTCTAAACTCCTGCAGTTTGAGTCTAGACTCTCATAGTCTTGTCATACAATATCATCTAAGTTTGTGACAATCATGGAAGAACATAAATTTACGTCTTGGAATAGCCACATACATACAACGAGTTCAAACAGAATTAAAAAGTGCAACAAGTAAAAGGTCCTACTACATTCGAATATTTTTCATTGGAGATGCATTAAGAGACTTCACAAATTATTTTTCTTCATCGACAAAACAATCTTTATAACAGTAGTTGTGATCTCTAAATCTTTTTTCCTCAGCTATTTGGATCAAATTTTCAGACATATGCCCGACCTAAGCAATTTCGTCATCCTTCACTGCCACGTTAATCAATCGATTTTCATTAGTCCCAATTGTTCCTGACGTCTCGCTCTCATCTCACTTAAAATATTTGCAACATGACGAGCAATTGAAAAAATTCTTGCAATGAGTTTCATTATTTTTATTCACCTTTAACCATTGCATCTTCTCCACATCGCGAACACATTTTTTTGTTAGGGCATTCAACCAATTTATGATCTGGATCTCGACAACTAAAGTAAATACTGTCGTTAAATCTTCCCATTTTGTCTATTTTTACTACAATTTGAAAATGATGAAAAGTATAAGAAGATGACAAAGAAGTAGAAGAAGATGGTAAAGAAGTAGAATAAAAAGATTGATGGACTGTTAATAATCGTAACATTGTAATGGATGTTATCTCCCATTAATATAGTCTATAGAAAATTGTAATGGATGCTACCTCATCAATTACAATTGATAGGAAAAATCTAAGGCCCAAAAAAGGAGCCCAAATACGAAATCCAACCCAATAGGGAATAATATCTCAAAAAAACCCAAAAAATGATGTTACCTTCCTATCCCCCCAAAAGAAATACTTACCTCTTATGTCCCTCACCCATTTCTCGCCCAAACGTCCTTCCTCTCTGTCATTGCGTCAGCCAAACACATGCCTCTCTCTTTCTCTCTCTAGTCTGAGTGATTAGACTCCTCTCCCTCAAAACGCCCTCTCTCTCTCTACAACCTTGATTAGACACTAAAACCCTCTCTATCTCTCTTCATTCAAAATGTTTTAGTGCCTCTCTCTCTCTCTCTATCTTGATCAAACGAAACCATTTCGGCTATTTACTCTTAGAATCAAAACGTTACCAGCTACTATCTCTCTCTATTAAACCTTCAAAAGCAACTTGATCTTCTCATCTCTCTCTATTTCGGTATCTTTCAACAAATCCGGTGTTTCTCTCTCTTGTTCGAGCATCATCAAACCCTAATTTCTGTTCGTCTGAGTTTAACACACATGTACGTCTCTGTTCTTCCTCTAAATCTTCTTCCTCTCTCTGTTGTTGGTCAAGTTTTAGGGTTGTTTGAACATTTTGGGCTGTTTTCAAAAAATTAGGGTTTCGTCTTTCAGATTTAGTACTTTGATCTTGATTTTTGGGGTTTAACTTGCTCTTAAGTTGTCGTTCTTCGTGATTGTTGTCGACATTTTTGTTTGTGATAAACATTTATGGATTTTGTTTGTGATTTCGGAAGCATGCATCTTCACAGAAGGTAATTTTGGTGTTTATGGTTCTTCATCAAGTTTTTAGGTTAGGTTTGTTGTAACATTTTGGGTTGTGATCAGAAAATTAGGTTTCTGTAGAGACATTTAGTACTTTGTTTTCGATTTTTGGGTGTTTGTCTTTGTTGATGAAATGAATGGTTTGTTTTAAAATTTTGGGTTGTGTTAAAGAAATTGGGGTTATGTTGAGACATTTTGGGTTTTTACCCCCTGAAACTTGATATGATGTAACATTTGGGTTGTGTACAAACATTTTTGGTTTGTTTCAAACATGTGGGGGTCTAATACAAACATATCAATTTTTGCAGAAAAATTAACAAAGATGGTGAAAGCAAATGCAAACAAAAAAGGAGATGCATCTGCAACTAGACTACAGGCTCCACAAAGAGCTAGCCTTAGAAAGAGGGCTAGTGAAGAGCCAACCACCGTTGGGCCTAACAAAAAAGGCAAAAAAATTATGACTCCATCACAGGCAAAGGTATGATATTCTATACACATCTGTGAAAATGTCCTCTAATTATTGTTTGTGGTCTCTCATTTCGTATAATGGTTTGGCATATTTGTTAGTGTGTTGTCATTCTGTAAAATGTTGCTTCACTTATTCCTACCCTTATTGCTTGGGTTCTGTGAAAAGTTATGTAAACCATTGGCCTCAGCTTATTGTCTGGACACATTACAAAATGATCTGTCATTATTTATAGTGTTGCAGCATTTATTGTCTGAAACATTTTGGTGAATGATCTAACATATCTATTACTGTGTGTGTGAAGCATCGATCGTATACATCCAAATCGAGAGAGCCGGGGGTGGAGGCTCCACGTACAGAGGCAAGGGAACAGAAGAAGAAAAATCCTTTAAATTACAAATGTAATTTAAAAGCAGTTCACAAGGTGGCGCGGAACAATGTTTTGGACATGACTGAGGACCAAAAGCAAATGGTGTTGGCTTCCCCATTCGGGTCCTTCTTTAAGGCACTGACCAGTGGAAGTTTCAGAAAAGAGAATGTCACTGACAAGCCTAATAAGGTCATATTTGATCTGCTGAAGTGCTTCGACAAAGAAAGCCAAGCCTTCAACATCGGAGGGAAGATGATTGAGTTCACTCTCGGAGATGTTGCTCTGCTGTTGGGAATCCCGATGGAAGGACAAGTGTATGAAGCTTTCCCAGCCAATGTCACCATCGATGCCTCAAAGGAGCAGTTTCTTGTCAAGTATTTCTCAGACTGTATTGTAGAGGGCAAGTCACCATCTTTTGGCGGCCCCAGCATCGAAAGGGCTTTGAGTGTGGCTGCAAGGACAAAGGCTCCAGCCATTGAGTTCTTGAAACTTTGGATTATGTACATGGCAGCCACATTTTTGTTCGCTTCAGCTGCCGGCTCCTCGGTTGTCGGAAGTTTTTATCACAATCTCCAAACGGAGAGAATGATAAAAAGAGTTTCATGGCCTAGAGTTATTCACTCCTTCATGATGGAGAGAATTAACAAGCACTGGGAAGACCCGAGCAAAGCTTCAGGCTGCCTCACTTTGCTTCTCGTAAGTAATCCTGATCATGAACTTAAATGTTTCATAATTTCTTATAAAATGTTTGGCCATTCCTTGTGATGATACAAAAACCATTAACATCAGTTCTGACCAATTGTGTTTAATTTCTTTGCAGTACTGGTATTGCATGCATACCGGGATCCATGAGGATCTGGTCCAGGAAGTAGGGGTAAGTCCAAGAATCGCACAATGGATGATCGAGCCATTCTTCAGTACAGGACTGGAAGCAGAATTGGCAAGCATTGAAGAGGAACAGGTAATATGTTTTAACATTTACAATAATGTTCTATCATTTTCATAAACGTTCCAACATTGCAGATGTCTGTGTGACAATGTTGGAAATGTTGGAGCATTTTCATGAATGTTTGAACATATACTTTGATATATGCATATTTTGGGGAGTGTTGAGATAATAACTATATGTGTCCATCCTTGTAGGTGAAGCTGGAGTTGGAGGCAAAGACTGTTGAAGAGGAAGAGTTGTTAAAGTACAGTGAGGGTGGTGGTTGAGATGAATGTTGATGAACAATTTCATCTTTTAGATGAAAATGAAAAATTGAAGGAAGAGAGTTAGAGAATGAAGGAGGAAGTAGAGAGGTTGAGTGAAGAGTGAGTCCGTTAAGAGAGAGAGAGAAGAATTAAGAGAGGAATTGGAGAGGATGAAGAAAGAGATTGAAGAAAAGAATGATGGTTTAGAATTTGATTTTGGTGTCGGAGGGGAGGTGGAGGGTCGAGAGGAGGTGATTGGTGGAGTTGATTTAAATGGTGGACAGGAGGTGGAGGGTGGCCAGGAAGTAGATGGTGCACTGGAGCTGATTGGTGCAGTTGATCTACCAGGTGGACAGGAGGTGGAGGGTGGCCAGGAAGTAGATGGTGCACAGGAGGTGGAGGGTGGCCAGGAAGTAGATGGTGCACAGGAGGTGATTGGTGCAGTTGATCTAGAGGGTGGACAGGAGGTGGAGGGTCGCCAGGAGGTAGAGGGTGGAGAGGAGGTGAGGCAGCAGGTGGATGATGCTGGAGAGGAATTAGAGGGTGGAAATGAGGTAAGAAATGAAAGAATGGTAGAGGAGGAAGCAGCACAAAGAACTCCGGAACAAGAAAATGTCGAAGCCCGCAACGAATAAGAAAATAATGCCGAAGCCCAAACTGGAGAAGCGAAAATAGACAACAAGGGTAAGAAGGCAATTTCTGAGTTTGTAAAGGGTCAATCTTCAGGGGAAGTGCAAAACCAGGAGCAGACATAGAGCCAAATAGCTGGGTCAAGTGAGTAAATGCTCACGAAATTTATTATTTCTGTTCACATTCTTGTCTTTGCTTGAAAAGAAGTTGAAAATGTTGAAGCAAATACCAAAATGCTCCAACATTTAACATAATGTTTTAGTTGCAGTTAACATTGATAAAGAAAATGAATATTGTTTTTTTAGATTTACGTTGGTTTTATTTCTTGTTTTTTTTAAAGAACGTATTAACTTGTGTAGAATCATTCTATCTTCTCTGAAGTTCTTACTTACTTGTCAGATGATTGGTATGAACATAAATTGTTCCGCCATCGTTACAAGTTTTTTGATAAACGGTAAGTAAAAGAGTTCTATCGTACTCCCACGATGTCTTTTACCACGACATTTGAAGAATGTCTTTTACCACGAACGACAGTACAGTGGTCGTCTAAGTAATAAATAAGAAACAAACAAATAAGTGTTCTTCCCCACATAAATACGTAAAATGTTAGAACATTCATGATAACGTTTATATATATTGATCAAGAATTGGAGAATTATTTATGTTAGTTTCGCTTTTGTATCGAATGTTGACTAATTAAACGTGTGGTGATGGGAACAGGTGAAAAGCAATTTCCGAGTGTTTTGAATGTAGGTCAAAAAGAGATGGAAAAACTTGACTTTGAGCTGACATGGCCTACAGCTTTCTTTTCAGAAGTTTGCGATGTGGCAAAAGTATATGAAAATTATGAGATCGTCGAGGATGAAAGTTCTTCCGAAGACGATTTTGTTGAGAAGCCAAAGGTTCAAATGGCTGTAGTTGGTGAACAGAAAGATAAAAACAAACCAAACTCTTTGGTTAAAAGGGTAAAAACTCAGCCAAGAACCCGAACGATGACCGAAAAGACAAAGCAACTCCAAAAGAAAACAATTAATGTAGAAAAGATTGTGGAGTTGGGAGCACAAAGGTCAGAAGAGCAGACTTCAAAATTGCAAAAACTTGGAAACTGGAAAAAAACCCTGTCTGGAAATATGTAAAGGAACACGAACAGGGTTTGTTGGAAGAATTCTTCAGGGAAAGAAACAAAAGGTACGAGTAGGTTACTGTAATGTTGATGCACTGCTGACAATGTTGGAACATTAGCGTTTGTGTTTTACCATTTTGATTAGGTTACTGTAATGTCCCAGCATTCCTTCAAATGTCGTAACATTAGTAGCGGTGACAATGTTTTTTTCCAATATTTGTATTACAAAAGTGTGGTTCAGCGACGGAATAAACGACATTTGTGGGAAACAACTGGATATGTTAATGATGAATCTGGATTACGATTCACAAATCATTAACTGGGCAACCTCATTCCTCACTAGTCACCCGAAATTGAAAGAAAAATGTGTAATATGCTTGCCACCGAAAATATAAGTAAGTTAAGTGATTCGCGTGTTTTCATATCATCTTTTATATGAGTGAACATTTTGATAACTTTGTGTTTATGGAACAGACAATGATAAAGGGTGACGTAAACCAAGCCTCCATCGAACAAATCTTCAATCGAACATTGAGGAATAATGTGGGGAAACCAGAAATACTATATGTGTGTGCACCCATTTGTCAACCAACAACGGAAGACAGCTCAAGGGGGGACACTGGACACTGTTGATCTATAATGTATTTCTGCATCGTTGGACCCATTACGATTTAATGTCCTTTGATATGAAGATGGCAAAGGAGTGTTTGGAAAATGCCAAAGAGTATGCAGCATACGTGGAGGATGCCATGGAAGAGGTAGGATTCACCATGTTTGGGACCCAACAAAAGTACACAAATGTTCTTGGGGAGCCAACATTCCCTACACAGGGAGAAAAGTGAGTGTTTTGACTCTTTATTTGTTCCAACATTGTGATGAATGTTTTAACTAGTTTGAAATTGTTCCAACATTCCACGAAATGTTCTATCAGTACCCTCTCATGTTTTCACTCTTTTGACAAAAAGTCACGTCATTATTAGTAATGTGGTCTCATTTCACATTATGTTCCAGTATTGTCTATGACTGTGAAAACATTATTTTTTATGCTTTAACATTTCCTTTGTGGCGTGAACAACCAGATTGTGGTCTCTTCGTTATTTTGAAAATTGAAGAACTTGTGGAGGACTGCATGACAATCGAACACAAGGAACAAACACAAAAACCAGATTGGGTTTCATTGGCACAAAGGAAGAGGGCAAAGCTCACCCACAAGATATTGAAGCAGAATACGATGTATTGGAGGATGGCCCGTGATTGAAAGTGTGGTTGCCCCCACAAAAGTTTTTTGGAAAGGATGTTTTAATAAAAAAATGAAGTTGTTTTTCAGGTAACGGGTTATGTTCATATCACTAAACCCCCAACGACTTCATTCTTGATTAGATTACAAACAAAAATGGTTTGTAAATTATTTTGTGATGTTAAGTACTGACAATGATTTGGAATAAAATATTTATGTGGAAACAATATGTAGTAAATTTGAATATATTATTTTTCTTCTTAAACATATGTGACATGCATAGACGACAAAGAGTTTGTTTCAGGAAGGAACACACAGTCTCTGCACTATTGTCCGCATTGGTGGAAATGTTAGTAAAATACGCAATAATGTTCATTCATTATTAAGAATGTTTACAACATACTGCATACTGTTGACACATAGTAAATAAGAGCTAGCCATGTAAGGATTCATTCACTAAACATTTAGTAGAATGTTTTGAACGGTAAATATATTGACTAGACAAAAAAATATTTACTAAGGCATTTAAGAATATTTACTGAGACAAAAAAATATTTACTAAGACATTCAAGATAATGTAGCGACAGTCTCTTATACGTTGAGACATATCGTTGAATGTTAAAGCATTTAGTAAAATGTGAACTATAGTTAGGTTCGACATGTCGCACTGTTGTGATAAGCGGGTTGGTTGCACATACGACAGATTCTTTTTCTCCTCGTAACATCTCCGGAACTCTGCAACCGTGTTCTACGTGGTCTGCCGGGTGCCCTTTTATAGTGGAGGAAGAGTCTTGGTTAATGGATCAAAAGTATAGGGTTCGTCAAAATTTGGAACGGGGTAAACACAATGTTGGTATGTGTTTCTGTAAGCCTCCACCGTCCAGACGGGATCATAAAAACAAGTACTATCACTAGGAGTCTTGTTGAAGCATAACATTGCGTGTTGACACGGAAGCGAATCTACTTGCGAACACCGACAAGAGCATGTGAGAGTACCAAGATTTACGGAATGGCGTGGAGTCGAATATATTTCATAAATAAGTGGGGCTGCTTGAACGTATCTCCACGTCTCCGCAACTTGGTATTTCGTTTGATGTTCCAAGTTAATAGATGGGCAAAGAAATGTATTCTATCCAATAACGGCGTCTCTATGCTTTCTCATCTTGTTCATAATCTTCCGTCTTATGGCATCCAACAATGCTGTAATAGGGAGGACGCGGGCTTTCTTTATAATGTTGTTGAAGCTCTCAGACAGTTGAGAATTGATGGCGTCATATATACCTGGAATAAAAACGTAAAACATTAAAATGAATGACACAACATTTAATAGAATGTCACAACATTTAATAGAATGTTTTTAATAGAATGCTTTTAATAGAACGTACTGTGTTTTAACATTCCATGAGATGTTGTAACATGTAACAGAATGACAAAACACTAGAAAGAATGTGGATAACGGAAGATATGATTAAAATGTCAAAGGAAAATTTAGTTGACCTAATGCATGGAAACATTTACATGATTGTAAACAAAAATTAGTGGAATGTAGACAACATAGCATATGGTGGTACAACAGTTTCCTAAATGTTGGAACGTTGTGTGGAATGCTGTGTAAGCTTAAAGTGTGTCGATAACAGGGTTAATGGTGTTTCAACATTTCAAGTGAAAATAATTGAGTAAACAAAATACCTATCCCATGAGAAAAGAGAATCGGCCCATGATTCCGGATTAAGGGATTGGAAAAACCTCTCGACATTGGTTCCACCTATCTCAACCATTTGTTCAATGGTTGCATGATACTCACTCTCGGGTAATGCCCGTGCCGCCGTAAACATAAGACTCTGAAAATAATGTGACTGACGCGCCCCGTTACGTATTCTCAAGTTCAGATTACATCGTAAGTGCCAAGCACAGAATGAGTGATGAGCGGTGGGAAAACATTCTTCACGCCTTTAGAATTCCACCATGTCTATCCGAAATAAAGGTGTAACGTTTTATCGGAACTACCACTAATTTCAAATTTTGTAGAAACCAATCCCAAGTATGATCATTCTCAATATCCACAACTGCGTAAGCAATGGGGAAAAGACCTAACAAAAAAAGAAAGAAATACAAAATTAGTTTTCTTGATGCATAAAGCAATATTGCATAAGCATGTGCAGAAATGTCTACACAGAAATGGCGAATGCAGGTTGAAATATATCGATGCTGCAGCATTGTACCGAGTGTCGCAACATTGTAGTAAATGTTCCTAAAATGTTGTGAAGTGTTAGCAGGAAAATTAGAATGTTAACGTAAGATATGCAAATGAAAACATACCGTCGTTTCCATCCTTGGTAACAGCAGCTAAGATGCAGCCATTAAAATGAGTTTTTGCGAATGTTCCATCAATATAGATCACAGGGCGACAGTGTTGAAAGCCAGGGATAGATGCGTGAAGGGCAATAAAAACTCGAACAAATCTATTAGTAGTGGGTTCGATTTGCAAATCAATCCTGCTATTAGGATTAGTAGTCGCCAAAGCATCTACGTACCACTTCAACTTTACATAGGAATCACCCTCCTGCCCAAATACTTTGTCCATCGCAACCTTCTTACCACCGTAAGAAAAGTAATAGCTTAACTCAACACCGTAATCGTCTTGGAACTTCTCTTTAACTTCAACCGTACTCCAATCTGGGTGTTTTCTGATGTCTTGATCAATGAGGCTGCCAACAATTTTACTAGACAACTTGGGATCCGCAGGTTTGAGAACAACATCGAAACAATCATGTTTCGGTTCGTACTCTTTCAACTGAAACACAGGTTTACATCCCAATGGTGCAACTGCATGGACTCTCCAATTGCATCTAGGTTTAAAGCAAACTGCAGTCACACGACCTGGTTCATTCTTGATATATTTGTAGTTATTCTTTGTCGCAATGGTATATCGACCAAGAGCGTGTTGAAAAGTTTTGACACTACCGGGAAATATTTGTCCAATCTCAGTAAATATGTCGCCCCATGATTCACATACTAACTTTTTATCATTGTTTTGAGATGTAGAAAGTGACCTATCAGTTTTCATACTGCAAAATCGAATAAAATGTTATGAAAATATCGTAAAATGTCTTAACAGGTTAACAAATGTTAATATCAACTGGGGGAATGTCGTATCATTTAGCGGAAAGTTCACACACTTCGGGGAATGTCAAATGAACTGGGAGAATGTTTTACCATTTTCAAAAATGTTTGGGTTTCTGTGAGAATGATAGAAAAGATTTTACTCAATGTTTCGAATATGTGCTAAAATCATATGGTCCACGAAGCAATGTCTGATCATTTTATAAAATGTTGGTCACAATGATCATTCTATAGCATTGCAACAAATGTGTTAACACATAATAAACTACTGTTAACATTTAACAAAATGTTCTCAAAATCTAAACAATGTTAACACAAGCTGTAAAGTTTTGTTATACAAACAGGAAAACTTGAGAGAAAAAACAAATAAACTGTACGGACAAATAAAAAACTGTACGTACAAACCAGAAATATGTGGTAAAATCATATGGTCCACGACGCAAATGTCTGATCATTTTATAAAATGTTAGTCATAGTGATCATTCAATAGCATTGCAACAAATGAGTTAACACATAATAAAGTTATGTTAACATTTAACAAAATGTTCTCAAAATCTCAACAATGAAATTATAAAAACAGAAGTTGAGAGCAAAAATCCTAAACTGTACGGACAAATAAAATACTGTACGTACAAACCAGAAACTAATTATCACAAAATAAGGATGAACAAAAGCATAAAATCTCATAAAATACAAATCATAAACAGTTAACTGATTTTATAGGCGAAGAGGATGATTCAAGTTTTATAGGCGAAGAAGATGATGATTCAAGTTTTATAGGCGAAGAAGATGATGACTGAAGTTTATGAAGCACAATCTACAGAGAAGATGATGACTGAAGTTTAGGCGAAGAAGGTGATGAATGAACCACGAAAACGTGAAAAGGATTTGTGTCTCGATTTCGGTTTTTTAAGAGAGAGAAAGGTGCAAAAGATTGAATATGGAGATGAATGAAGATGATGATTGAAGAAGATGATGACTGTAGAGAGATAAAGGTGGAATAGATTGAATATGGTCGGTGAGGTTCGAGAGAGAAAAGAGGGTTTGGGTTTGTGTTTCGGTTTAGGTAGAAAGAGAAAGTAAGAACAGATTCTGGAAGAGAGATATTTGGGAGAGAGAAAATTTCCGGTTTATAGAGGGAGGGAGTTGTTGGATATATATATAGGAGGGCAAAAGAGGGATTAGAAAAAAAAATTAGGTCTTAGAGATACGAGTTGGCAAGGGATTGAGGATAGGGATGTGTATTTGGGTTTGATTTGAGATATTAGTTGATTATTGGATTTTAGGTGGGTTAATAATCCCGATTGGTTTTTTTTTGTATTTGGGCCTTTCATAAAAAAATTCATTACAATTCTCTGAAATGAAGTATATACAAAAAATACTACCAAATAATTTACAAAAAAAATTATCAGTAAGACTTACTCGTGGTGAGAGAGTATGTCATTATGGTTAATGATTCCTACAAAGACACAAGATAAAGGTAACCTGATAAGGAATGGAAAACCAAACATAATCTTTATGATTATGAAGTGAGAGGAAAAGCGTAGCCGATCTGATTGATACTATACATCCATCTTTTTAAAAAAAGATAGAGAGATTTTGTTTAGGTTACCAATAATAGTCAAATTAAAGAGGAATACAAAAACCCATTTTAAGAACAAAGAATAGTTAAAGGGGTTCAAAGATGAGCTCAAAATTAGTAACTAGAGAAGAAAAAAAGTAGTTCAAGAGTACCTGATCTTGTGTTTTCCATGTTATCATGATTTTGTTGAGATTTTGGAGAAATTTTGTCAAGAAATTGTATAGGTTGAGATGGGGGACAGGGCTTTAAAAGTTCGAAATTCATGAGTAAATGAAAGGAAGAAGGGGGTACTTATTGAAAAAGTAAACTTCACTGTAAGAAGATGGGTGTACCTTCTCTTCTGAACATTGATTCGACAATACATATCTAGGAAGACCCTTGGGCTTTCCATCATACTTTATGATTTTGGGCCTTGCTGAAGCAGTTTTTAATGGGCTTCACCGTATACAAACAACTGGGCTGGGAAAAATGCCCGTTGACCGCGAACTGCCCGAGTCCGGAGACACCCGAGACCGCCCAAATACGCTCGGGTCAAACTCGGACCGACCGATTAGAGTTGTCGGGCCGGTCTCGGTTTTGAAGCTCTGATCGGTTGTCAATTACCAAGCCCGGACCGATTTCTTAAGAACCCTTAGATTAAGACAATAGTAACATCACCAATCGTTAGATTAAGGGTTTTATCCGTGGGTATAAATAGGTTTCTTTTGAAGACAACCTTATTAACCCTAAGTGCCTCTCTCTCATCTCCAAAACGCATCTCCCCTCTCTCTGTCTCATCTCTCTCCCTCGACTCCTCTTTGTGTGTCCTATCTCAGCTCCTTTTTCTCTCTCGACTCCTTTCTCTCTCTTTGTCTCGTGATCTCATCTCTCTCTCTCGTTGCATTTCTCTCTCTCGTCTCATTTCTCTCTCTCGTCTCATTGTACCCTCTCATAGTTGTAGAGAAAGAAAAATGAACTTAAAGACAAACGAACATAAAGAACGAACTTGCAGAAGAATGAAGAAGAACGAAGTTGAACAAGAACGAAGTTGAATGAAGAAGAAAAAAGTTGAACAAAAACAAAGTTAAAGAAGAACGAATTGATGATGAAGATCTGGTTTTTTAAGATCTATTTTTTCTTCTTAAGATTTATTTCATGTTGTATATTTTTAAGATTTGTTTCATGTTGTTTCTTCTCATCATCTTGTTTCATGTAGAACTATCCCCAATTTTGGCCTAATTTGACCCTCAATTTTGCCCTAATTTTGGCCCACAATTTTACCTCTAATTTCGTCCTAATTTTGGCCCCTAATTTGTCCTAATTTTGGCCCCCAATTTGCCCTAATTTTGGCCCTCAATTTTGCCCTAATTTGACCCCCAATTTTGCCTTAATTTGTAACCCTAAATTCGGTTATACCCGGACCGACCCAGACCGGTACCCGGGTACTCGAAGGAAAACCCCGGTCTCAGGTGGGCTTTGGGCAAGATAATTTTAGGTTTTGACCGGCCCTGACTGAAAATTCAACCGGGCATTGTGTTGTGGAGCCCGGACCACCCGAGACTGATGAAATTAGCCCGCAGGCAAGCCCGACCTGACCGTTTCCCACCCCTACAAACAACCCAATTCGTTTGCATTTCTATGCAAAAGAAAAAACGTTGTTGTGCTACTAGTCACTAGTGATATGGTAAGAGAAAGTACAAGGGGCATAATGGATTTTACCATAAGCAAACTCCATTTTTATTTGACTTGGTCTGAAGAGTCAGAGCTAAGTCTTTGTTAAAGCCCACACGCTTAATGATGTAGCCGCAGTGGAATTTAAAGAAGATAATAAAACTAAACGAAGAACCAATATAGAACGATCGAATAACTCTGAATAACTGAAAACTTTATTAAACTTGATTGGTTTTTCTCTTCAACATGAAAAATAAAGACAGACTGGACTTCCTTTTATAGGATATTAAACTTTCCTAGATAGACTGAAACTGGGTTTTCCTAAATAATAGAAATACTTAAATAATGCAACTTCCTAAATCTAGACTCAATACGAATCTTACCAAACTGGAACTCTTCCTAAAACCTAATGTTATGTCCGACTGGCCTATATGGCCGAGAGGCCCGTGAAAAACGGGTCCGACCCAGGTGCTCCTGCATCACTTAACCTCATAACTATCATAAAGTTATGCAAAGACTAAAATAACAACAAAATTTAACTAAGTTTACCGGAAGTGAAAAGACGTTTCTACTTAAGTCCATGAAGTTTTTTTTGTTGAAAGTGAGTCCATGAAGTTAGTAACCAAATCTCATAATAAGTCGTTGATCATTAAAATTTGTTATATTTAACTAAGACAGTAAATAAAGTTAATACAAAACTAGATGAGTTTTGTGCCCCTTAAAATGATCTTAAAGGTTTTTAGAGCATCTCTAACCTGGGGCGCATGGGACTGTAAATTTAAATTTCCAACCCAAGCCCCCAGGTCCAACCTCAGCAGATCCTTAATCAAGGGTCGGTTGAAGGCCCCAACTGACCGTTGGAGAGGTCCCCAAAGGTCATGTTGGAGTTGATCCTAGCCGTTGGATTTTTCCCACGGTTAGGATCTTCTCCATATTAACTTAAAAAAAAAAATTGATTAATTTTAATTGTTTTTTAATCTAACAAAAACTCACACATTAATTTAAAAAAAAATCTAACAAAAATCCACACATTTTTTAAAATCCAACGTGTCGGTTCTCGAATAACTTTCCAACTTAAAAAAAATATTATTTCGGAAATAGTTCAAACAAGTATTTCTTACATACACAAAATCACACACATTCTTCGCACACCCACAAAAAATTCACATACACGTTTCCCACATGCACATATTTACGACCTCAAGAGAGGCTAAGGTTGGAGTTGAATTCTTGGAGCTGAGCTAAGGCTGAAAATTTTGGGTGAAAAGGTGATTTTTAAGGCCTAAGACAGGTTGAGGTTGGAGTTGCTCTTATATATATGGTTTTTCGGACACAATATGTCTTAGAGATGGGTTTCTTTTAGATGTATATAGACTATATAAGATTCATTACATTCAATACATCATGAATAACATGAATTGAGTAAAACCAATAACTACTACCATTAAAGACATATTAGACCCTAAAGGTCAAATAAAGACTCTTAAGACTATGTTAGGAGCATGAAAACCAATTCTTACCTTTACTCAATTTATTTTCTTTAACACAAGTCAATAAACGACGGATTCTATTTTCGCTGGAAACCGGACATGTGACTTCCTAATTTTCGGAGTGCTCACTCAATTTGTAATGTACCATACCATATTCATCACGATGCATCACTATCATGTAATTAAATGTCATGACTATTAGAAGTCCAATGTTAAAAAAACAAAAATCAACAAACCTCGCTTATTTGATAGAGATGTCCTTCCCACTTTATGAGACCCTAATTTTTCCAACTCTAATCATCATTGGTTATGTGGTAAGAGAGCCCTTAAAGTGCTGAAAATTTAGAGCATAACACTCAAGAAAAACTCTAAAAATCTTATTTGTGAAATATCAATTAAGATTATTATTCTCAAGTGTCAAAATAGTGACACATAATTTTTCTAATAAAGATCTCTAAAATGATTTTATTTAATACACATGTCACTGTTAAATTCAGTACTAGAAACCTCATTAAAAAGTAAAATGATTTTTAGAGTGAAACTTAGAGAAACTCAAAATACAATATATTTTAGAGTGTCTGTCATAAATGTTATCGCATCATCATGGAGTGTCTAATAGAGCGTTCCATTGGATAATTTTTTCTAACATCAACTCTAAAATTCTAAGTGTATGGCGTTTGAGTGTCCCATTGGAGATGTTTTCCATATTGTTAGACAAAAAGTCTATTGAGGGCGAATTGGAGTCCGACTTTGGTCCGTCTTGATGACGTGGCACCTCACGTCATCAAGTCAGACTATTCACGTGATTTTGTGTTTAAGAAAATAGAGATATTCAACTTAGGTCCTTCAAGAGTTTGAGTAATTGACGTGATGCCCCTATGTTATTATACCCATCAAAAACCGTTCAAACCATTCAATGATCAGGATCTTTTCTTGACGTGATGCCCCTACGAATACTGGATGTACCTATAGACCAAATGATCAACAAGTGGTAATTTCTATCGCTTTTTTATATATTTCTTAGTTCATCATGATAATTAAATCCCGTAATGATATTATTTATTGTTATATGTGATCCCGTGTTCACATGTGATGCGGTTCAGATATTTGACCCGATTCCTACTCAATAAAGTATTATGAATTTTGGTTGTAACTCCACACCAAATAATCAACAAGTGGTAATTTCTACCGCTTTTCTATATATTTCTTACTTCACCATGATAATTAAATCTCGTAACAATTTTGTTTGTTGTTATATGTGCAGTCTAATATGGAGTTGTTGATGGGAGTTTATCGTCCTGACTACAATTATTATATTTCAAGTGAAGCAATGGCTGATGGTAGTACGTCAAAGTCTCAATTGAGGGAAGAATAAGAGTTGCCTAAAATTATATTATGTGGATTTGTCTTTAGATTCTAGCTTTAATGCATTAGAGGGTAAGACTTCGGTTCAATTTATTCTTTAAGTTTTAGAATATTTAGATGGAGACAGTCGATTCAATTTATTACTTGGTTCAATTCATTTTCATTATTTTAGTTTTCTTTTTATAAAAGGTCTTTCATTATTTTACTTGACATTTGGATATACAAGTTTTCTTATTGAATAATTAGTTGGTTCAAATTGATGTTCATTCATTTTAGTTTGGTTCGATTTAGTGGGCAATATAGTAGAATTAAGTTGACTTACCGTTACACTTATTAAATTGTCACCAAGTATCGATTATTTTTAATATGTATAAGATAGTAGATGTTTAAGTCTAAATTGGATGTTCATTATCCATGTATTTATGTACATGAATTGTTAGCAATTTTTGAGATCAATAGAAATAAAAGTAAATTAACAGTAGTTCGGTGAGCTATTTCGAAATTCCACTAGAAGTCAGATATAAGAATGACTAAAATAAATAAATTTACTATATCTGGAATTTGATATATTTTCTCTCTATATGCCCAAATATGTGAACACATAACTTGGATACACAAATCAACCCCAATTATATCGGTTATATCGGTTGAGTTTAATAAAAAAATCGTCTAGACAACGAGAAAAAATGTAGAAAATCATCTCGAAAAGAAATTGGAGCTATAGATTACTTAAACAAGGGCAAAAGAGACCCTCTATTTTTTGGTAGTTAAGTAAACAAAGAACCCTTTCAATAACAGGGAATAGTAAACAAAGAACCATGGCAAAAAAAAAAAAACAAAGAACCAAAGCAAAAGGAGACCCTCAAATATATTGCCCTAGTCAAGAAAAGATCTTGGTCATTGAATGGTTTGAACGGTTTTTTATGGGTATAATAACATAGGGGCATCACTCGTCAATTACTCAAACTCTTGAAGGACCTAAGTTGAATATCTCTATTTTCTTAAACACAAAATCACGTGAATAGTCTGACTTGATGACGTGAGGTGCCACGTCATCAAGATGGACCAAAGTCGGACTCCAATTCGCCCTATGCTTGGTAACCCAGCAGTTGGGCCCAGCTGTTTGACCAGTACAGGTGGAAGGGGGTACTTTGTATGCTACTTAATTGCTCTAGGTTTGATCTAGACCGTTCAAAATGAAAGGTCCAAATTAGATCCCATTTTTTATTACTTCTTGTACTCTTACTTACTTTTTCCTTTTTTTGTTTACATTTACTAAGTTAGGTGTTCCCGTTCCCTCTCTTTTTCGTACTTCACTCTCTGATTAATCTATTGTCAAAGTTATGAGTTCTCTTTCCAGTGGCGTGGCTGAGATTTTGGGAGTCCGGTGCGAAATTTTGATCGGGGCCCTTAACAAAATAATATGAAAAAATAGAAACAAATGACATTTAAATTATGAGTTTGACCATAATATGTTTAACGACATTATACAAAAAGGTATTATGCATAAACATATTATTTTTATAACTAATTTATTTTTAAAAAACTTCAAAAATTTGTAACGCAATTATGTATCAAAAATACAATTTCTTGCTAGACTACTACAATGGACAGTCGGAATAGTTTAATTTTTTTTTTTTGTTGAAAGAGTCGGAATAGTTTAATTGAAAAAAAAATAAGAATTTCGAGAAGGATTCACATAACAAAATAAATATGGGATTCAAAAAGATATAAATATAAAAAATATATATATATATATTCTTAGCATTAATACATACAAATAAACAAAGAAACATATATATATATATATATATATATATATATATATTTCAAAAATAAAAATAATAAATCTATAAAATATCAAGAAAAATTTGTGTGCAATAATTGTCTGTTTAAACTCTTCAATGGATTGGAAGTGTTTCTAACCACTAACTAAAATTGTTTAAATTTAAGATTTATTAAGTTGGTTAAAACCCAAATTTCAAAATTGTTCAAAGTTAAGATTTATTAAGTTGGTTAGAACCTAACTTTCATAAGAGAGATCATCTTGATATGTGCAATACCCCTTGATTGTTATAAGAGGGATGTCTATCAAAATTTTTTTTTTCTGTTAAAATTGGAATGTCTATCCATTGTTATAGTAGCTTTGATGTGGAAGAGTTGCCTATACACTAAGTTAGTCTAGTACCTGGCTCAACAGCATGGAGTGTGCAAAGAGTTGCCTATACACTAAGTTAGTCTAGTACCTGGCCCAACAGCATGTAGCTTTGAACCCGGGTGTTTCGTGTATTCAACGCACTTTCTACCAGGTTGACAACGTTTGTAACTTGTTTTAGTTTCACATTCCTTAATATATGACCTCTCATAGTTTATCATTACCAAATAAGGCCTCCTAGGGGTGAGGAGGCCCGGTGCGGTCGCACCTCTGGCACCTCCTCACCCACGCCCCTGTCTCTTTCCTGTTTAAATTGTACCCATCACTAAGTTGGGTGTTCTCTTCTAAGAAAGTGTTTGTTCTTGTTTAAAATATCAACAGTATTCTACAACCCTTCAACAAAAAAAACCGTACTCTACAATGCCATCTGCATTAAAAATTATATAAACTACTTAACTTTTGCAATCACCACACCATCAAATTGTTAGACAAATAAAAACACAAAATCATTTAGCAATAATTAAAGATGATATGTCACCAAAATATTTTAAAACAAAAAGATGAAACCTCTCAAAACATAATAACAAATTTAAAATAGTTCTAGTAGTAGATTTAAAGAGTTCCGGTAGTAATAGTAGTAGACGTTACTTTTTTCTTACTCTTTCGTATCGTCGGCTTCAATCTATTTTCTCGTTTACGTCCTTTCCTAGAAGTTACTTTCTGGTCAAGTATGTGATCATTTGCACCATTTTCTTCAGTTGTCTTCTTCAAACCACTTGCATCACTTGGCTTACACATCGAATACATCTTAATCTGATTGTCCGCCCATTGAGAAGTTTCAAGAAAATAATCTTCATTTTCTGACGCCAAATCAGCCACTTCGTTAAGTTTGCGAGGCAACAAATTATATCGCACTTGTTCCGTAGTCTCAGTTTGTCCATTGTAACCAACTGTCATTTTTGTGTAACATCTTCTCACATCCTTCCTCCACCTTCGGAGGATGTAATTGTTGGTAACATTGTGATGTTATTTTGGAGTAACACAAAAAGGGCATGTTTACAAAGTATCCCTTTGAACTCAAACAAGTGACAAGTACACTCAACAATAGATTCGTACCTCATCAGCAAAACTGTAAAAGTCACCATCTTGGTACGCTCCCCTACCATAGCATCCTCTTGTATGTCGTACTCCACTCCTATGTCTGTCTCACGTACTGAAATCAAACGACAATATAATTGTCCAGTTAACTCGGATTGAAACTCTTGAAACTTTGATATAGTATAGGCACCTTGAATTTGTTTCTCCATCATGAATCTAGTGGTACATGGGATCGTCTGTGAGAAAGACTTAAAATTTGCCGAAGTCTCATTTTCTATTTTCTTCTTCAAAGCATTCTCACATTGTTCTACAAATTGTTTTAATGTAGTTTTTGAACTAACATATCCATCAAAGAAAGCATTGACCCCCTCACTGCGCTGTGTGCTAGACATTCCAGCCCAAAATGTACGTTTTGCATAGCATGGTACCCATCGATGTCTCTCTTTATACAATTCACTTAACCAATCACAATTATGCAACTCATATTTCTCAATCATGTCACCCCATTGATATTCAAATTCTGATGGACGTTGTGTTTCACACACCAAACCTTGTAAAACATAAGTTATTGAACGATAGTGGGTGTAGCTACCTAACTTGAACGGCAATTTCTTCATAATGTGCCATAAACACCATCGATGCCTAGTGTTAGGGAATACTTGTCCAATTGCATTTTTCATGGCGGCGTCTTGATCGGTCATAATGCCTCCTGGAGCAACATTATCCATGCACTCAAGCCATGTCTTAAAGAGCCAAACAAACGACTCAATATTTTCACTTGAAATCAAACCAAATCCAAGAAGTATTGATTGACCATGATGATTAACTCCAACAAAAGGGGCAAACGGCATTTCGTACTTGTTTGTCAAATATGTCGTGTCAAATGTGATAGCATCACCAAACTCTTTATAAGCTTTTCTACACCATCCGTATGTCCAAAATATATTTCTTAACCGATCTTCATCGTTTAAGTCCATTTTAAAGAAGAATCCATTGTTTTGTTCCAACATTTTTAAAAGTATCGTTCGACTGCAATGGCATCTCCTTCACCTAGTCGTAATTTTCTTGAGTGGTCTAGGTAATTCCTGCAATCTTTTTCAGTAAATGGTAGATTAGAATAACCGCCTGCTTCAATAACCAATTTTTGATACGTCTTGGTTGGACGAATTCCGGCCTGATCTGATAAGTCGAGTTGCCTTTGAACTCATTTACTAATTTCTCTGTTGGAGCGAAACAAACGAGATTTGGAAGGACTAATCTCATGGTTGTGGTCTAAAATGACTTTCGAAATCACCCAAAATCCATCTAACCCAAACTTCGCGGCGATTTTAACATTGCAACCTTTTCAGAATTTTCCTTCGGATTTAAAGTTGTGCTTACGGACGAAATTCTATGACCTTCTCGACAACATGTAAATGTTACGTAACGATCATTTCTGTCTTCATCTTCGACTCTTGTTCTTTTCTTAACAGCGAACCCCTTACTGTATGCATATCTTTTGAAGAGTTCGAATATATCTTCATCGTTGCGAAATTTCGTACCTAATTCAGGTTGTACGATTTGTTGATTGTTTTCGGTTGATAGACAAGGATTGGACACACCATCATTGCTAGCAAGCACTTCCATTAAACCTACGCATCCACATATACACGAATTAATTAATGAGGGCTAAAATTGTTACTATAGACAAAGTCAAAGAATGAAATGAAAATAGCAAAAGTTATTTAAATAATGCATACAACATTTTTTTGTTGTTGAAAGAATAATGGATACAACATATTATGAAAACTATAATTTACATTGTATGAAATCTGAATTAGAATGAAAGAAAAGAATGAGGATTTACACCAATAAAAGTGGTTAAACTACATACTGGAAAACCTATTTCATTGATCTTTTTAATTAATATTAAGTTCATGTTAAATCATTTAACTAATTAATTCAAATACAACCCTCTTTACATATGAACTTCAAGTGAAAATAGTGTAATGAAATAAACACAATCATTGTTTCAAGGATTTTAATGATCTCACCTTCACAACCTACAAAAGCTTCTTTTAGAGAAGAAGAAGAACCTTCATCCATTGTAGTTTCTAGTTGCATAGAAGTTCTAGAAAATAGACAATTCTTCAAAACCCTAAAAGGATTCGTTGGAGGCAAAAGAAGAAGAAGGTACTCCCTCCGTCCCAAATTAAGAGTCCCGTATTGGTAATCCAACTTATTTTCATAGTTTTTCTTCTTCCAAATTTACCCTTATTTATTTGATAACTTTTGTTAGAGTAATTCAAGGATTATCAATCAAATTTGACCATTAGTCATGTAAAGTAACTATGTTAATATAAAAGAAAGAATTTGTTGATTGGAAAAATCAATTTTTGTATTGGAAAGTGTCAAATGCCTTAATTAGCTTAATTAATGCACCATGTATGCACCATGTATGGAAATATTAAAGAAAGGGTATTCATGGAAAAGTAAGGGATTTTATATGATATTATATGATATATTAGGAATGAGACTCTTAATTTGGGACATCCCAAAAAGGAATAGTGGACTCTTAATTTGGGACGGAGGGAGTAAAATAGATGAAGATGGAACGATTGACAATTTGTGTTTAGACTGCTAGGTATTCTAAGAAGTAATAAAAAATGGGATCTAATCTGGACTGTTCATTTTGAACGGTCTAGATCAAACCTAGAGCAATTAAGTAGCATACAAAGTACCCCTTCCACTTGTACTGGTCAAGCAGCTGGGCCCAACTGCTGGGTTACCAAGCATTTCCGTTTTGATTGTTAGATAACATCGACTGGCTAGAAAATAATAAAACTGAAAATTGTGTCCTTACGATAATTCTAGTTCAAAGCCATGAATGCAGCAGTATCTTGATTTGTACAATATTTGTTCAATCCAACTCGAACTATCTTTACATATCATTGTGTGTAGCTCACTCTACAATGTCCTCTGTCACTCTGTGTACTAAACAAATAGCAGTTCCTAAGTATCTCTTTCTTTTTCTTTTTTTCTTTCTTTCTCATAAAAAAAAGTATCTCTTTCTTGTGTCCGACCCCTACTTATCTATTTGCTCCCTCGAACAATGTTTTTTTTTAAAAAAGCTAGATTCTTCTTATTGTTTTTTTTCTTTCTTCTACTCCAAGGACTACTTCTTATGATGATGATTCTGAGCAAACTCACAAAATCACGTGACCCTCTTAAAGAAAAAAGACAACAGATTAGCTCAGGGTATCAAAGTTGTCATCCAAACTCATAATTAGGGTTTCTCTCTTTTTTTTTATATTAGGTTTCATGATGAATTATTGCACGAACATAGTATATAAATATAAGTTTACTTTAGAGTTTCTTTTTCTCTTCTTACGTACTCTTTCTTCTTTGTTTCTTTATTTCCCTGTCTAAAACTTTGAGAATCTACTCCAATTAATCTCCTTTTTCTAACTTTATTCTTGGCATTGATCTCTATCCTTATACACATTTCTAACAGACTAACAGTCAATGGAAACATACATGGTCAAGCTTTACATATAAAGCTAGGGGTATAAGATGTATAAAGAGAATCAAATTTTATTAAAAGATGTGAATAAAGGTGATGAGTGGTGTTTAACTAACCTTCAAAATGAGTCTTTCTTTCTCTCTCTACATATTATAGTGGAGTTAATTGAAGAGAAGAAAGATGGGATTTTGGGATAAGTGATGAAAGTAACAAGAAAGATCAAGGGAATATGGGATATCATAAAACTCATGGGTTTTAAGGAGGTTTGATGATCATAATTTGATCTAATATATACTTTAAGTACCAAAAGGCAGATTTTTCTTGATGATGGAGATAGAAATAAGATGCTTGATAGAGACATTTCAAAGCTATGAGTAATTAATTACACACATTCTCCCTCTTATGGAATATAATGAGTATAATGCTAGGGACACTACAAAAATCTGGGCTATTTGTGACGAACTATTTCCGACGCGGTGGAGAAAACAGCAGAAACACGTTTATTTCCTACGGATTACGAAAACCCATCGAAAATAACTATGTTGCGACCGATTAATTAAGATTTCGTCGTAAGTAGTTAGTAACAACGACGGGTTAATACTCCATTGCCGTTGGAAAAAATACGCCGATATTGTTAGGAAAAACTTTGTTACATGTCTTTTTTTCGTCAGAAAATCTCCTATTACGACGGCTGGAGTTTCGTTTTTCGGAACAAGAAAAACTACGTACACTGTAGGCAGAAATTCTATGTGGCTTGTCGTGATTCACACTTCAGTGGATCAAAATAACCAAAGGCATAAATTATGGTAAGTCACATGAGATTTCGGCCCAGAGTCTGCCTGATTTTTCTTGTTCCTTAACATTTTTTTCATACAACGATAGTTTTATCTAACTTGTCGTAATGAGTAATTAATTAGTCACATTCTCTCTCTCTCTCTCTCTCTCTCTCTCTCTCTCTCTCTCTCTCTCTCTCTCTCTCTCTCTCTCTCTCTCTCTCTCTCTCTCTCTCTCTCTCTCTCTCTCTCTCTCTCTCTCTCTCTCTCTCTCTCCTCTCTCTCTCTCTCTCTCTCTCTCTCTCTCTCTCTCTCTCTCTCTCTCTCTCTCTCTCTCTCTCTCATGGAAGATAATGATAGTTTTACCTAACTTGTTCTAATGAGGATTGCTACCTTTTTAAAAGAACAGCAATAATGAGTATCAATAAAAAAAAAATTGTGACTATTAATAATCATTAGGGTTTCATCTAATACTCGACAGTGTTTAATTACCTTCTTTTTATGGTTACATTTTTTTGTCCATTATTTCCTCAGACTTTCTTTTTAGAAATAAGACCTATATACATTGGTATAGAAAAAAAAAAAAAAGAGAGAAAGAGATGCCAAAAGTAGAAATAAGACATGTTCAAATGAATGAAAACTAAATTTTGTTCTAATATTGTTCTTAATTCTTGATTAATAAATGAAAAACCCAACTTCATTATTCATGGCTTGGTGGGGAGCAAGGAAATTAAGATATTAGTAGCTACCTATATACACTAACAACCAGGCACACACACTAGAGCTAGCACACTCATTTATCATCTACTGTGTCTTTCATTAGACCCAATAACTGGAAAAAAAAACATTCTAACAAGCAAAGGAAAAGTACTCTAGACCATTAAGGATGAGAGAGACATAGAGAACTAATAAGATGAAGGCATAAGGTTCAAACCTAAATCATCCTTACCCACAACTAATCTTGACTTGTTATTCATTTCCATACATGATGAATGAGGAGATATTGGCTCTGGATGTAGCCTCTTCTTGGAATGAAGTAATGACACCCCAAATAGCTTTGTTTTGTTGCTAATACTGTTCTTGTTGTTTTGATCTTCATGCATAGGTATAGAATTGTTAGAGCCAAAAGGAACTTTGAGAAGCTTTTGTTGTTGATTGTTCATATTTATGGGTTTGTGATGAACTAATGATGGGTTTGTTGGATTGGAACTAGGGTTTATTGAAGATGGTGGAGGGTTACAAACTACTAAAGAAGATGGATAAGAGTTGCTAGGAGTAACTGGTCTCACATGATTCTGCACAAAATAGATTATATCATTGTATAGCTTCTTCATATGTGCTAATTCAGATACTAGCATCGAGTTACTTCTTCGAAGTCTTTCGTTATCTTCTGATAAGGCGATCACCGATGAATTGTTATTGCAACCGACACTAATTAAACCACCACCGCTACCGCCACATGGAGATGTTAAGGGTGGCGGGGAGTCACACCAATCAACTTGCTCGTCCGAACCCGAAGGGGATATACTAAGTTGACTTGAAAATGGGTAGAAACCGGGTTCTCCCACCCCTCCATCAATCAGAGAATGGTGGTGGTGGTTAATGGATACTTGTGGTTGAGAAGTTTTTCTTCTATGAATCTCACATAACAAATCCTTTTCTCCCTTCTTGAAAAATTCATTTGCAAACTCCCATCTATCCGGGACAATCTTCCTAAATCCCTATAGAGAGAAAAAAGAGATTTAGTTCGTTACTAGAAGAACAATGAATAAAATTATTGATACAACAAACTATACAACAGATTCAACAACTGGGAAAAACGTGCTAATAAAAACAAAATCTTGTTGTATAACTATTGTAATTTTGTTGTATGAAAGTTAGAGAAAAAAATATGTTAATACGTACGTAAGTATTAAGTTGGCGAACAAAACTGGAGAAATTGTTGTGCTTGAAGTAGTTGGGGAGGAGATCGCGAGCAAAGTCTGGTGGACGCCAAACAACAAAGGTGGAATCATCTTCACCCCAAGAAACAATATGATCGGTGATAGGATCATCAACTAGTTGATAAGTTTTGGTAAGGAAAGGAGCTGGAACTGATTTATGGGAGTCTAGTGAGAGTAAAATACCTTCACATGAGTTATGTTGTAGCATTAATGCCATTTTTTAGAGAGAAAAAGTTAATATTACCTAGAGAGAGATGGGTAGGTAGAAGATAAGAAGGAGAAGGTTTAAAGCTGTGGGTAGGAAGAGAAGGGAAGAGAAGAGAAGGTTTCAGATAGGAAGAGTGAGAGTGAAAGACAGGCAGAAAGATTCAGAGGAACAGACAGAATGAGAGCAAAGAAGAAGGTTATGAGATTTGTAGAGAGGGTAGTGGGGATTTTGATGTATTTGTTTTTAGAGAGAGAGAAAGTGTAGATGTGATGAGGGTTTGGGGGTTTAGGAGGAAGAGAAGAATAGTTTAAAAGAAGAAAATTGTTCTCCTTGGGGTTTGTAGTTAGAGAGAGAAAGAAGAAGAAAGAATATGTGTCTGGATGTCTATATCAATATATAAGAGTATATAAGTTCAAGACGAACCCGTGACCATTTCTAGTAGTAGTAGTTTTTTTTTTTTTGATGATAAACATTGCATTAAAAACGAACAAGAGTACTACAAGCACACAAACGGCTAAAGAAATGCCGACACAAACAAGAGTACTACTAACACACAAAACAACTAGAGTAAAGCTGACACAAAAGAAGGTACAGAATTCCATTCTTTCCTTTCTTCTTCCCCATTTCGCAATCGCATCAGCTGGAGCATTGCAATCCCTAGACACATAGGTGAACATGATTCCTTCGAAATTATTTATAAGGGATTGAATTTGTTGTATCATCTTTAACGATTGCCAGTGTAGACCAATATTATGACCGTTGATGAATTTGATCAGTGCTTGGTTATCACTTTCTATATGAGCATGAGTAATCTTTAATTGTAATGCCCATTGCATACTAGATAGGATAGCTAATCCTTCACATTCTTCCGCGTTTTGGCTTCGCACCGAATTCGCTGCTGCTATAATGAATTTCGACTCTTCATCTCTGATAATACATCCTATTCCGGCCGGTTCTGTAGCTTTTGTAAACGAGGCGTCAACATTCAACTTTAAATATGGTGTCGATGGATGTCTCCATTTTTGTTCCTTAGTAGATTTCCTGCATTTGTTAGTGATAACCGTCTCAATCTTGAGAGGAGTGATAGACACATTATTAATTCGGTCTATGATTTGTCGAGGATTCTGTTTATTCGTGTTAAAACTATTTTCACATCTAGCTTTCCAAATGAACCATAGTATTTTGGCATATTGGTTGGTAGTATCCTCATTTAGAGTTTTCCATTGTGATATCCATTGATTAGTCGAGCTAATCTGATCAGTTCTCACATCATAATTGAACCAAATTGCTTTAGCAAACGTGCAGTGCAGCATCACATGATCTAATGTTTCGTTTTCATCGCAATTAATACAAGAGAATTGGTCTCCAATGAATTTGCCAATTTTCGCTTTGACAGGTAAGCTATTAGTACAGCATTTCCATAGGAAAATCTTCACACGTGGTATAGTATTCAAGTTCCAAATAAATCCCCATTGGATATGGTCCTGCGTCACATTCATGCTTTCCGTTCTTAAATAATAATACATTGATTTTATCGAGAAATTACCTGATTTGGTTAATGTCCATATCGGTTTATCTTCCTGATTATTGTGGAGGTTGATGCTGAGAATAGCACTGCATATATCATCGTTAAAACATTGCTGCAATATCTGAAAATTCCAAGTGTTGTTAGTAATAAGTTGTGCAACCCATTTAATGTTGGACCCCGTATGATTAGTTATGGGTGGGGGGTGGTTTGGGATCCAATAGTCACTCCAAACGTTAATATTAGCCCCTGTATTAATGTTCCAGAAAATAAGACTATTCATATTAGAGTAATTCTTAATAATAGATTTTCAAGGCCAAGAGTGGGTGGTTTTGGGGGGGGTGGGCCGATGGGTTTTAGGAAAGTATTTGCTTTTGAGCACACGAACCCAAATAGCCTTCGGGTTATTAATAATACGCCAGATAATTTTACTGAGAAAGGCCTGATTATCAAGATGAGGGAGGCGCAACCCCAGACCACCTAGTTTCTTTGGCTTGTAAATAGCCGACCAGTTGATAATATGGAAAGTTTTGGATTTTCCCCACCAGAAAGTCCTTTGGAGGGACTCAATGCTGTTACATATGCCTTTTGGGATAGCAAAGCACTGCATTTGGTATCGGGGAACGGCCGCTGCGATAGTAGAAATGACTACTGAGCGACCAGCTTGAGAGAGAAGATTAGATTGCCACTTGGCGAGCTAGTTTTTGATTTGGTTGAGAAGGGGTTGAAAGATAGATTTTTTGTTTTTACCAATGAACAGATTCGTGCCGAGATATTTGTCACCAGTCGAGGATTGATGAACTTTAAGTTCACGGATAATCATACGTTTGAATTTCGGATGCGAGTTCTTGGAAAAGAAAATGTTGGATTTGGAGTAATTAATCATCTGACCCGAAGCATCACTAAATTCTTTAAGAATCCGCTTGAGGTTGTGAATGTTGTCAAGAGAATTTTGACCAAAGATAATACAGTCGTCTGCAAAGAGAAGATGATTGATACTGAGATCCGAATTAGGGACCGGGAAGCCAATGAAGGGGTGAGGACTGTTATGCCTGTCAAGGAGGCGGCTTAGACCTTCCATAGCAATAGCGAAAAGGAAAGGCGAAAGCGGGTCTCCCTGACTAATCCCCCTGCTAACATTAAAAGTGCACCCGGGACGCCCATTGATCAGAACGGCCATGGAACTAGAGTTGAGACACGTACGAATAAGCCTGGTCCAGCCAGGAGTGAAGCCCATCAGGAGCATAATTTGCTCCAGATAGTGCCATTCAATCCGATCAAAAGCTTCGCGCCTTTGATCTTTTTGAAGGAATGAATTAACTCCTGGCTAATCATGATATTGTCAATGATTTGCCGACCCGAAACATAAGCAGTTTGGAACGGGGATATGATATCAGCCAGAGTAATTTTGAGTCTGTTGGCCAGGATTCTAATGATGATTTTGTATGTAGTGTTAAGAAGACTAATCGGCCTATAGTCAGCCGGGATTTGAGGAGTTTTGGTTTTAGGGATTAGACAGATATGAGTCTGTTGGCCCGGATTTTAGTGATGATTTTGTAGTAGTAGTTGTTTTATGTTTCTAGTTTTTATCCTCTACTTAATTAGCTTGAAGATTTTTGGAGTGCCCTAGCATAGTTGGTATGTCTCGAACACCCGCTTACGTCCTAGAAATGTGATTGTTAGATTTTTAGCTTACTCCAAATTCTGATGAATTCTCACGTAACGTTTACAAACTGACGTTGATTTTTTGTGATTTATAAAAAAAAGTTACAGACCTAACAGTCTATACATCTTGATTTTTGAATGCCCTTACATCTTTGGATCGAAATATTTTAAATTTATCGGCTTCTAAGTTAAGAGTAGAGCCTAACAAGGTAGAGTTGAAGTTCAAAACAAAGTAGTTTGTCGAATTACGTAGTTTTTTGTTCTTTCTTTTTTAAGTTCTATATGAAATCCAGCTCGAAATCTTAATTGACTCTAGTCAGATTTTAGATTCTTTGTTTTTGTCTACATCCTGATGTTTGGTTCGTATGCGGATTGATTTAGAGTATTTAATTGAGGCAATTCAAACTCAGAAGAATCAGATTTAGACAATGAGAGAAAAAAAAAAAAGTACTACCATAATAACAACAGGTATTTTGCAACTGTTGTTTACAATGTTTCGCAATTTGTATGTTGGTGAATAACATATACCTTAGTAATAAAAACAAAATTGTTCTTTATCATTGCTTTGCCCATTAGTAGAACATTGTCATTTTGATATTGGTCACTCTTAAAGACCATGGTCTCTCTCTCACTGAACTTGTGCTTAGTATAGATTCCATAGTTTTAGTGAATGAATATCAATCACCACAAGTTGGGGAGTGGGATGGCATTGTCTTTTTCCTGTTTTTCACTCTTTTTAATTGGTAACTAACTTTGTAATTTACCCAATAACTACAATCACTAATTATAAGGTAATTATCTTAATTATATTAATCCAATAAAGATTATTAGTATTTCACCTCCTGAGATAGTCAATGGAGTTTGACTTGAGTGATGATTGGCTCATGAGATTTGCACCTAACAGATTCCATGAATGGATAAAGTCAATGATGAAGACTGAGGAGGAATCTATTGTATTCATACAATTTATTATTTTCACCTCTTCAAAGGTGAAAGGCTCATCATCCTCTTTTCATCTTTCACTCAAATAAAGAGAAATCTTTACTTTTTTTTCTCTTGAAAGAGAAATCTTTACTTAACTCATAATTCCTCATCATTGCTTAAATATTCTATATATCCTATCCTAAAAGTGCCATGTGGCATGATCTTTAACCTCCAAAAATAAGAACAATAAAAATGACACTATACTGGACCTGGCTATACTCGAACGAGTGTCGAAATTGGACAAAATTTAGAGAGAGAAGTGTTTAATTTTCTCCTTGTAAATTTCGTCAAACAACGTAACCAGTCCATAGTTCGGTCGAGAAATGGGTCGGACATAAGATCACTGTTGTTAAGAGTAATGTTAGAATATAGTCAAGTCCTACGCCAGACTTACACAAAATCAACCGTCTCTATTTTTCGAGTCAATTCTCTTTCTCTCTCTTGAGAAACTTTTTCACTCTCGTTGGACAATTGATTCTTATTTAGGTCTGAGACTCTGAGTAGATCTACCTTTGTAGTCTCTTCTACCATCTTTCTATTTATTCATAGGTTTTTAGAATATTTTTGAAGTATTGAGATTTTAGGGGGAGAGCTAGTCTATTGCCTAAAAATAATTTTTTTTTTTTGTTAAGACAAAATGAAATAATAATTTTGTACTTTCAAACTAAGAATTTATTTGGCTAATTTCTAACATGTATACCTCAACCACTAAAAAGATATTCGGCTAATATAAAGGTTATAATGTTCTTTCCCTAATGAAAGAAGAAATTTGAATTGATTTATGGTGTGTTTGGATGACGGAATCATGAATCTGGATGACGGAATCATGAATCCGGATGACGGAATCATGAATCCGCGGACTCATGAGTCCTTGAAATTCATGATTCCCATGATAGAGTGACTTAGAATTTGGTACTTAGAGGATGACATATTTCCAGATTCCTCACTTGAAAAGAAAAGCGATCCCCACCGTTGTCAAACTTTGAACAAACCTTGTCTTTTAGTGAATTCCACGTCATTATGTCATCTTCTAAATCATCCTCTCAGTCACTCTAGCATCTCCCTACGTAGTATTTGTTTGGCCCCTCCCATGAACAACTTAGTGGTATCCTGGCGCATAATTTTTCTAGCATGCAGTTCAAAGAGTTGTGTTCCGAATTGAATTTTTACGTCGACATTATGGGAGAGTAATAGAGAAGATAATCTCATGTTTTTAAGACTCTTCCATTTTTTTTTTTAGTTTTTTGTGATAGTTTTCATTGTGTCAGAGAAGATTCTTTCCCGAACATATCTAAAGAACAGAGAGAGAGGGAGAGGAACCCATTACCTAGAGTGACTGGTAAAGTGGTCAGTCAGGACTCACATGACCACCGCCAAGATTGTCTTCTACAATACAAATTAATGGTCTTCTCAAGAAATTGAACAGACCAAATACTGACTCATTAAAACCAATTCTATATATGTATATATACAATTCAATTTGATATATAACACTAGTGCTTTTTTAATTTATTAAAGAAACTTTTTGAATGCGAAAGGACAATCTGAAGAAAGGGTTCAATCTTTGTTCTGTCTCTTTCTCACTCTCTTTTGTCTCTTCTTCTAACCCTTTCTCCACTCTTCCACCACCACCACCACCCACCTGCACGGCCAGAACCACAACTTCTTCCACTCCTCTCTCTCACTCTCTCTTCATTCTCTCTCACTCTCTCTACACTTGTGGATTTGAAGGGTGGAAATCTTTTGCATATATTCACAGTTGAAACTAGTACGCTAATTAATTTAAGTATGGGTCACGACGAAATAGCACACTCACATAATGAACAAGGACAATTACAGACAACTATACATTTGTCTTTCTGGTACTATATGACAATATTGACCCTTTGTTGATTATTCATGACATTTGTGTTAAGTTTGTGGTCATTCAACTCAAAATCAATTAGCAATGAGTGGAGAGGACCTATACTTTATATTTTTGGTTGCTAGTTACCCATTCTCTCATGTGGAGCTATTCTCACATGCCCCCTCACGTGTGACGTTCTTTGAGCCTGACACGTGTGTTTTTTTTTCTTTACGGGTGACGTGGATCACGTGTGACTTTTAAGCCTATCACGTGTGGGCCTAGCTCTGATACCATGTTAAGGTTGTGGTCATCCAACTGAAAACCAATTGGCAATGAGTGGATAAGACCTATACTTTATATTTTTGGTTGCTAGTTACCCATTCTCTCATGTGAGACTATTCTCACAATTTGAACCCTGACCGTTATGTTTTGTATTTTTTGTGATTGTCTCCTTAAGTATGAATAGTTTCTCACGTGGCTCCCTGAGTTAGGAGAAATACCGAGATGACCTATTTTCCATTTTCCAGTCCAGTGATGGTCACCGTTATCTTTTTCATTCTAATTCTACCATTCCGTGTGTCACAGTGCCAGTCAATGTTTCAGGGCGACGGATCAGCTCATCATTACGTCCGACAACGCTCTTTTCAGAGGCAATTGCTGACGGCATGTTATGAAATTTCATGCATTTTTTATCCAATGGTTGTGATTTCATCTTAGATAAAATCTTATTTGATTTCAATTACTTTCTCAAGTTAGTTGTCATATTTATTACATATATGACATTGGTGGAAATGAATTTGTTATTTTTATGTTGCGATATCACTTCAAAATATCTGATACACGTGAAATTAATCGAGGTTTTGTGCGAGGCATTTCAGTTTGTTGGAAGGAGAAGTTTTGGTATATGTGGGAAGTCTTATGGTCTGCTTACTAAGAGTGAGTTGCAAATAGTACTCCAGAAGGATATAATACATCTTAGGGGATACTTAATTTAGTTTCTACGTGCAAGTTGATTTTTCACAGTTCCCGTCTTCCTTGAACTCATTCTCTATCTTGAGTGGGAAAAATTTCCCAATTTCAAGAAGTTTAGTAGTTCAACATTTGCCCGTCGACAGATGGTGAAGAGAAGAAGAAGGTAGGGCTAAAGACAACAAAACGGATTCCAGAATGATGTTGCAGAAAGGAGCATGATGGGTGGAAGAAAAATGGTGGTTACCTTAGAGAAAAGAAAAAAAATGGTGGAACGTTGTCCAATTATTTCCCTAGATCTTGAACAAGACGAAAAACTACAAAAATTAAGGTTAATGCTGACAGAACCATACCGTCGGCAATAGTTACTCCCGACGACGACAAAGCGTCGGCTAAAAGGGTGTCGGAAATACTTTTGTCGACGATTGTGGCAATAGAAATGGAACCGTCGCGCTGCTACTTCCGACGGTTTCTTCAAATACCCCACCGTCGGAAATACAAACTGGGAACCAAGAGTGGGAATTGTTGAGCTAGAGAGCCAGACGGGTGAATGTGGTGTCGAAAGTCAGGTCGGTGAGTTTGATCTGGAAAGGGGCCAATGGGCAATGGATAAATGACACGTGGTTGTGTTTCTCATACGGCGACCCAATAAATGGGAACAAAGAGTGAAGTGGGAATACCATATCACATTCATGGGGGCCAAATGAAAAAAGATAGTAAACTGGAAACGACATATTAAAGGGACCAAATGGAAACTACAGATTTAAGGAGCCAACTGAAAACAAACACGAAGGAAGTAATATAAAAGAAGAAGGTTTAGAGGGCCAATCTGGAGGGACTGCGAAATTCACTTAGGTTAAGTCGTAACATGTATTTTTTTTATTGTTCAAATGTTACCATTTCCAAAAGGAAACCATTTAGTAATATACATAGTTGATAGTTTTATCTTGTTTAAATATTGTGCTACTATATTGCCTGGTGAAGATGTTTTTGTCTCTAGATCTTTGTAGTAAGAGCTTGCCTTCCACTAATGTACTTTTCTTTGATTATTTTCAGTATTAACTATGAATTAAGCTAAGATTTAGTTGTCCTGTTTGAGAACAAATAGTTAAGTACTGTTTGGTAGCTCAAGATAATGTTGGTGTTCTCTAGATCTGATTGCATCATGCTGCTATCCACTTGCTTTTGCTTTGTTTAGTAGTACTAAGTAGTCAACTAATCTAATTCATGAGTGAGAAGATAATAAACTATATAAGCAATTTCAAGAAACACCCACATGAAATCAAATCTCCAAATCTCATTTTTAATTAGCTACCCATGTTTTCAATTAGTGTAGAAAAATATATAAAGGATGTTTTAAGAACACCCCACGTTTTAGTGAGCACCGAGTTGGACACTCTAGCATCTCCCTTTCATATGGGAAATGATAGAGTGCCCAGCTAGAATGCCCACTAAAATGCCAAAATTTCTTCATTTAGAAATAAAAGCGGTCCCCACGTATTCAAACTTTGAAAAAACTTTGTCTTTTAGTGAATTCACGTCAGCTGGCCATTTTAATGGGCACCGAGCTGGGCACTCTATCATCTCCCATTTCATATTTCTCCAAGGGATCCCGTTGAAATCGCCCAATCCACCTAATATTAACTCATGGATCGGATCGCGATACAAGGTAGATCGATCCATTCGATGTCAATTCCACGAGTCAAGGACATCCTACTTGAGGCGAGAGCTAGAGCTTAAGAAAAATAAGAACGAGAGTCTGATCCCATGCAAAGGCTTGTTGTACAACAACTTTTCAAATGGTTTTGCCGCTATTGTTTATGAATACATATTGGGTACCGTCGGGTTCTAAGCCAACCTCTAAAGCTAAAAATGTTAACCCACGCTAACTACAAAGCTTATAATATTAGTTTGACCATTTTGATCTTAAACTATTGTTCATGTGAATTAATCGAATCACAGAAAGAACTCAAACTGCACTTCGTAACTAAGAAAACCCTTGAAAATCTAACCAATTTGATTAATATAAAGGAACACTTTACTTAATAACAGAGTGATCAATAATCAATAATATGTGCATGAAAAAAGTACTAGTAAAAGCCCAAAACAAAATAAGATCCATAAGACCATAACCTAACTTTGGTGGAATAATTCATGATGTCCTCCTATCACGCAAGAAAGTAAACTCATTTTTAACAAACTTTAGAAACACATTAAAAGAAGAGAACAAAGGGATGGCTTTTCTCTATAAACCTTTTTTTTTATTTCTTTCTCTCTCTTATTTTCTTTCTCCATCTACTCTATGTTAAATTACACCCCTTCCATATTTAGAATAAGAAACACATCAAATTAAAGATGGGGAAATACTATTTGGTCCAAAAATGGGGTCAACTACATGCCGAAAGCTTAGGTGGCCGTCTCCCATTAATCCGGCCATGTAGAGAGAAAAACGCTTGGGCTTGTGCTCTACCTCTTTTTTTGGGCCAAATAGCATTTCTCTTAAAGATGTGAGTAAATGCTTCACAAATGAAATAAGGACTACATATAATTCTATCCTCATATTTTGTTGATGGGTTGATGATGATGATGGATCAAGTTTTACTAAACCATTATCCACTAAAAGTGTATATTATTTCATTTTCTACCCAAAATGTCATCAAAGTGGAGAGATTAAAGAGAAGGGTTGTTGGTGATTTGTATATTTTTTTTAGTTGATTGTTAAGGGTAACATATAGCTGTTGGATCACATGTTCATCACTCTATTTTTCTTCCTTCTCTTCTCTTCTTTTTATGTTTTCCACCAAAAACAAGACTAAAGAAAGCTAAAAAGGTCCCACCCACATTTGAAGGTTGCAAACTCCTCAATCTAAGGGACTATTTAGTGTAAGATCAAACACATCTAACCTTCTTCCTTTTCATTTTCATCATTCCATGCATATAAGGACCCACCCCTCACATTCATTACTTCTAAAGATTAGTTCTTTACTTTCCAATATTGAATCTAATCTCGGCAATAAAACCTAGAATGCCTTTTGTTGTGGGTTATCAACCTACCCTCGGCACAAAAAAAGATTATTTACAAACATGAATTACTTTTACCATAGACGTACGGATCCTTATATCTTCTATTCAAGTAGTTTATGTATTTGTTCGGTTAAAGAATCAGTATAATATTATACCTCGACTCAATTATGTTGATCTTGAGCCAACCAATTTTTAATACTTTATACTCGGTCCTGTGGTTATCAAAAGGTGACCATCATGAACTAATGATCCTATAACATAGCACTTTAGATGCGAGTCAAAGAAACATAGCTATATAAATTAAACTTAACACCTAAATATAGACTTACTAGCTTGTTTTGGGTGGTTTCCTATAAGTTGATTCACCCAAGAGACAAGAACAGACATTTGCTTTAGAAAACAAGAAGACAAAGTCAAAGAAAATACAAAAGCTAGAAGAATCTTCACTGTTTGAATATTGATAGAGTAGAGATAGATATAAAGTAGGGATGTCTGAAACTTCACATTTTTCTGTACAAATCTTTGTTTATTTCTCTACTTTGTGGATATTGGGAAATGGGATATTCCTCCATTAACTTCAAAAAGTGGGTTTCACCACAATGAGTATGAATTTTTTGGGTTCTTATTTTAAAGCATACTTTCAAGTTGGCGGTATAAAATATGATTTAGGTAGTATCTTTAGTTTCTTACGCAAAAGTACTAGTAAAAGCCCAAAGCTAAATAAGATCCATAAGACCATAACCACATTAACTTTGAAACGAAGACATTACTCATCTATTATAAAGACGAGAGCTCGTCTTCACATTCTGTTAGAGAGAGGTAGAGTTATTCAGTTTTGTTACCAAAGCTTGTTATAAGCAACTTTTCTTAACTGACTCTCTAACCACTTACTCTATAGGCACCTCAACTATATACTTGCCTCCTGACTTTGTGAGCTCAAATCTTCTTAGGTCTTCTTATCTTTACCTACCCTTTATATATTCTAACAAGATGTCTCATAAACTTGGAACACTTGGTTTTTCAATTCCTAACATCATCGCTCAACGAACAAAATCACTTGTTCAATCTCAAGTCGTTATTGAAGAAGAAAGCATTAATAAATTAAGGTCACATTACGGGCTCGGCTGTGATTCTGCCACTAACTAACACACAGTGATATACTGCTATGTATTTGGTCTTTTCTTGGAGTTCAGAGAAGCCAAATTTGTGAGGTCTTTACATTAGGCCAAAATACTTGGAGATAGATTGAATTCCTCTATAACATTGGCATTCATGATTATCCTATTTCACTCATTAGGCCAAAAAGTATCTCAACATTCTCCCGTGACCTCCCGTCATCAAGAACCCGTGTCAATTGTCATCTTTCATTACTTAAAATAAACATTTTCATCAAAATATGAGAAGAAGCTCAAGATTCCCAACATACATGACATGAGGGGCTACAAGATCAATATTTTTCATCCCAGAACCAATCAAAATCCCATGGCATAATTGTACAAGAAGTGAAGGATAATAAACAGGTACTCTACATCTTGCTTCTTAAACCGCATGAAACCGAGTTCCATTTTAACTGCATCTAGCGGTTAGTTCACGCCTCAACATTCTTACGACAAGAGCAATTTTTAGTGAAATTAAATAACAAGTGCCTCAATTTTTCATTGTCTTGGTGTAGTTTTCTGAAGCACAACATCTCTGATTCCCATTATGGCCTCCACTGAAATGTCCATTTTTCATTGTCTTCCTGTAGTTTGCTGACAGATGACATCTTTTTTTCCTAGTATGGCCTTGACAGAAACTACAACAAAACCGAAACAATGCTCTCGTTGTCAGATTATTGAAGGGGAAACTTACAGCTACTGATGTAGCAAGTATGGACCGCAAGGCCTCCTTAACGATTTCTTTTCATTTGAGACACAAAGCGACGAAATGAAGATCAACCGTCTCTGGAAAATAGAGTCAAGCCCCAACATCTTTTCGAAAAAATCACGCGTGGTGACTGATATTATTAGTGCAATATAGTGTAGAGCACTTCAAGAAAAACCATGGCCTTTACAAGCAGATATGACTTTACATGTTCACAAATGTAATGTAGTGTAAAGCACTTGAGAAAGGGAGGTCTTTGTATGTTAAATGTAAACCTTAACTTTGGTATGTTTGTGCATCTGGTTATCTGCATGGAGAACATATTGATAGAAATTTTAATTTCCGCGTAGTTGTTTCTCGTTAGAGATTGTCGTCGTTGAAAAGAAATTATTTGTCATCTTTACAGACCATTATCACGGAAAGCTAATTCATAGGGTCTTTCTGTCCAGGTGCAGGTAGTCCGCATCTTCACATACATGTCTATTTTACCGAGCCTCTCTCACAATGCCCAGATCGTTGCGCCTTTCGTGCGGGTCAGAACTTACCCAACAAGGAATTTAACGAACTCTACCTCGAGGAAGCCGAAAACGAGAATTTCTAATTGTTGGCAACTCGTAGTAGTAGCCTGTTCAAGCTTAAGTGCTTCACAATATGATATCTTAATTATTATCTCGTCAATTTCAACATGCATGTATTGGGCTAAGTTGTGCTTCCCTACATTGTATCCAAACATAAGCTTTCAGGCCAACACCTAACGGAAAAACCATCCCCAATAAGTTGTGTTTACCTTAACTTATTGATTATTATTAGAAATACTCATTTGAATTATGGATAGTTACGGATTTGATTCATGGAGAATTATGAGAGTGTAGAGTTATTAGAATTATGAGTCATTATGTACTAGTTTAGAAAGTCTTATGTTACAAATCTAAAGAGTCATAGTTAATGGTTTAGAGAGCCCTTTGAGTTGCTTACCAAATTGAGAATATGTAGAGTCTAAGGAGTCTCACTTTATAAATAGTTGCATGAATTGCTTACTAAATTGAGAAGATGTAGTCTTAGGAGTCTCACTTTATAAATAGTTGCATGAGGATGTTGTTCATAAGACAAGAAATTATCCAAAACATAAACCAAGAAGTGACAAAAAGTTTGTTCAAGTTATTCTGTTAGGAACTCTGTATGGGTGTCTAGCCCATACATCTCCACGTTTAGCTTTTGTTACCCTAGTCCATTTATTATTTCCGAGAATTACGAAACTGCTCAAGCCCTCACATACATGAAAAGTATGCACGGAATATCATATACAAAAATCAAATTAGTTACATATGAAGCACATGTATCAAACTTCTCATTTGCGACATGAAAATAAGTTTACGTAAATGTGGACAACAAAACAGAAGGGGAACCAACCTTGCTAGCTTTAGTGTAAGGTCGCTCAGCTTGCTTTTGCAACTCTGTAGCTGTTGCTGCACATAAAATTAAGAAGGGATACTCAAATAATTCTAGCAAAAGAAACATGCCCAGTTCAAATCAGCTCCACAAACAACTGAAATTTGGAAGTTCTAATCCCAATAACACATGAACTAAATTTAATTAGCAAAACAGAGCTGTTTCATAGACAACTAAATTGTGATCATAATAACAAAAATGTAAGACTCGACTGTGAGATCCATCATCAAGATTCTTTTTGTTTCTCACACGTTTTTCTTCGGAAATATATTGAACAAGGAACAGTGTGTATCAAACAAACAACAACGAGTATCAAACAGACAAGTTTGTATCTAACAAAACAAGTATTTTGTACCAATGTAACACCAGTTTGTCCAAAAAAAAATTGAACACATGTTTAAGTCAAAAGAAGTTGGTTTGATGGTCAAGAAATACATGTTTGTATTTAGTTTGTATCAATGTAACACAAGTTTCTCCTAAACCAAATATGGGTCGAATTAACAACTTTTTGTATCAAATTAATAACAATTGTATCAAACAAACAATAGTTTGTATCAAACAAACAATAGTTTGTATCAAACAAACATAGTCGTATCGAGTTCGTATCATTTCATAAACGTGCAAATAGCGGCATGTCCAAACGCTCGCCCCTTAGATATTTCATAATTTAGATGATTCATGTTTTTAACATGTTTTATTTGTAGTGTTTAAAAGTAGTGAATATTGGAGATACTGGTTTCGTTCTAATTGGTGATTGAATTACAATGCCAAAGCAACAACGTGGGTATAACGGCCATACCAACTAGGTTATCACAAGAAATGCGATCGATTTCAGCTCAAAAACTTGAGATTGAAGTTAAATAAGGAGACTTAACCGGAGTTGGAAAACAGTAAAGAAAGGAAAAGACTCAAAAAAAAAAGAGCCAAGGGAGTTTGTGAGACTATAGTTGAGCCTGCATTATATAATTCATTCGACACTTATGCTCGAACTTCCTTCCAGATTGAGTTTGAAAAATTTAGAAAGAATCATCGTGGAGGAATTCTTGATGATAATACTGTTGTTATTTCGTGTGTAGTTGGTAGCAGGAACCCATTAGACAATTTCAATTCGAAATAGCCAAAATTGAATAGACGAAAGATGGAGATTAGTTGTCGAGTTATGACAAGTCATGTATATTTGGTGACGTAAAAAAAGATTAATATAATTAGAACTACGTGATGTTTGATCCCTTTCATGAGTAGTAACTACGCTTAACTTAGTTGCCCAGTATCAAATATCTATATAACAAATAACGTAGGTTTTCATGCCATGTCATAACTTTCATTACAAATCTCGTCCGTCAAATATTCATTTTTAAATTTTCATCACTGGATTTTCTTTTGCTAATTTAACTACTTCTCAAGATATTACTCCTCACTTATATTGTTAAGCAAATTCTTAAGATAATTACCCACTATTCCCTTCTTAAATTTGTGTTGGTCATGTTAATGTAAAGGCATTAACTTTGTACGTTATTCTTTAGAGACAAATTTAGGAGAATTTGATCGAGACCTATTTTTTTGTATGATTGCAGTTTGTGTTCATCTACTAACACAATCAATAAGTTGGTCATACCCTAGTTTTTTAAAAATTAAATGGGTTAATTCTGTTTTGGCCCTTAATTTGTAATCAACTTGCCATTTTAGCCCTTTTAGGTGTCCCACAGTTAAATTTGATCCCCAAGGGCCAAAAAAATTTCAACTTCTTCCAAAAATACCCTTGGTGCCATCAAAACACCAAATACTAGCATTTTATGTTCAAACTGAAACTTTTAGACACATCTCAACCCCTTCTTTTATTCTTGATCAACTGCCCAACCATTGAGTCCGAGTAGTTATACACGTGGTCTTACGCTTTTACAAGTTGACGAAAATTTGGGTCTTATGATGTAGAGAAATTGATGCAGGTGCAGCGGAATCAAAGAAGATAATAAAAGTAAAGCGAAGAACGATAAAAAAAACTGTAAATAATTGAATAAAACTGTAGACTTGATTAACTTCTAAGGGGTTTTTCTCTTCAACATGAATAATAAAGACAGACTGGACCTCCTATTATAGGATATTAGACTGTCCTATATAGACTCAAACTGGCCTTTTCTAAATAATGAAAATACTGAAATAATGCAACTTCCTAAACCTAGATTCAATACGAATCTTACTAAACTGGGACTCTTCCTAAAACCCTAATGGTGTGGCCGACGGGCCTAAGATGCCGATCTAGCCGTGAGGCACATGGAAGGCGGGGCTGGCCAGGGTGTGCCTGCATCAGCCTCCCCTTCTCTCACGAGGTTCTTCCCGTACCAATTTGATGAAGAAAACAATTGGATGCACCTGCATACGATGAATTTCGTCATGTCGATCCTTAATTCCCACTTCGAACGAATTTTGCAAAGAATGTGAAGGATACCAAATTGCAAGAAACCACCAACTTCATTCCTAATCTCATATGCCACTGATTCTTGCAAAATTAACTATAGGGAGTCAAGAACATTCATCTCGCCATCTTCCCAAAATTCGTCATTAAGAGCCAAAGTATAAATGTAACCAACTTCAATTATGATTTCGAGGTTGAAACGTGTAGTATTGATATGACACTCAAAATCTACCTTCCCACGTTCATCTTCATGAAGTTTATAGAAAATAATTCTATCATAATATGTCAACCTATGAAATCCCCGAGTTAACATATCATGTTGTCGACGAACTAAAGTGGACAAATCTGTGTATGGAAGCTCAGGGTCGATTTTGTATTCACTAAGGATTCCTACCACATAGTTTTTAATAAGTCCTTGCCAGATATCGTTTTCCAAATAAATCTCCTTCATATCTACAACCAAAACCACACTCTCATCATTCCTCATTGTGAATGAACCAGCACCTGCCCCATTATCATGAACGGATTCCGGTAACGGCCAGCCATACCCCTTGGAGTTCATGTCAGAAACAACCTTAACAAAGTCCAAGATCCGTCATCGACCCCATTCCACCGACATTATCACTACCCGACGAATTCTTAGCCATGGAAATTCTACTACCAAAGTATGATTCGTTGTCAGGGACGGATCTACAGCCAGGGCAAAAGGGGCCATGGCCACCTTGGTTGGCTGCAAATCCATTTAAAATGGCTCCCTCGGTGCTTCGAATAAGTAATTTTCAAGTCAACAATTATACATCTATAACTATGGGCGAGATGGTAATGAGGAGTGTTGTGTGTGTGAGGTACTCAAGTTCAAATCCGCAGAGGCTCCATGTTTTTCATCTTTTAAAGGTTTTTGATTCAAACTCAACAAAAACAATTTTTGTTGGGTCAAAAAAAAAAAAAAATTATTTGTTGTTTGTCTTTTTTCTTGTAATTTTTCTTTTTAGTGTAGTACTTTATTAGACACAAATTAATTAATCAATTTTGTCTAATGAATCAATTCTAAAATAAATGACAATTCATATAAAGAAACGATTTTTTTCATATTTCGATTATGTTTTTTTGGTTCAAATAAAAAATTTAGACGCAAAATTTTGTTTTAAATTTTTTTTGAAAGGACAAACGAAATATAACAAAAAGTTATTTATTTTAGTTCATTAGTGCGACTGCACTTCCTAGGACCAACAAGTTGTGAATTCAATTGTGCTTTAAAATTTAAATCGTCAATTTTATCATACATGTCCATAAATATTAATAAATATGGTTTAATATCGGCCCCTCTTGACTTTTGTTCCTGGTTCCGTCCCTGTTCGTCGTAACCATTACTAGAGCTCCCATTGCTTCCCATTGTAGAAGAAGAAGTTCCCATTCGCATTAGTCCATGAAGCATTGTGGGTTGGTTTTGATAAAACCCTTGAAAACCAATTGAATTTCCATCGTAGAAGCTCGAACAGATAGCTTTTATCTCTTCTCTCTTGCTGCTTCCACCACCATGAGATGAGTTAACAAATTCCAATATGAAGTCTTGGTTTTGGAAGGAATGGTCCATGTTATCATTAACCAAGCCAAGAGAGAACTGATTAGGCGAATGAGATTGAAGAGGACCAGGGATCTCAATGCTACGACATTATTGGTTGGTATTCCCTTACCAAATATCGTCACTGCCACGTCCTCTGGCTTCAGGTAGTAATCCTGCCTAACTTTGGGTTTAGGTGATACTGCCGACTCAGTGCTTACCTCAGAGCCCCTCATGTTTACTGGTGCTGCATCTGATGAACTAGATACAGCTGGTGTAGGCGTCAAGTTTTGCGACAAAAGGTGTGTTTCCTCTGCAATTTGCCCATCACATTCTGTTCGAAGTGCTACTTTTGTTGTTTGATACTCCTCTAGCTTAAAACATGCAATCCCTTTACGCAAGTATGCCTTAGCCATTGAAGGATCCAACTCAATTGCTCTGTTTGAATCAGCAACAACTTCAGCGAAATTGTTGAGTTTGATGTTGGCTTGAGTATGGTTGGCGAAAAGATGAGGGTTGTTAGGATCCATGTTGATGGCCTTCGTTTTGGACTGAAACTTCTCCTTAATAACTGTGTAGTTTTTCAAGAGCAAATCGGTTTGAGAAGGGGCTGCTTGGGTATGAATAACTTCTTCGTATTCAACTTCTTCGTAATCTTCTTTTTCTTCTTCGGGTTCTCTTTCAATATTCTCCCCCATTACAGGAGATTCGACTCTATTCTCTCCACAAACAGGTTTTTCCCATTGTGATTGAGCTTCCTTCAGATCATAATTAGGTCCGATTGAAGTAGTAGGGTTGGATGTCGAAGTAGAAGAATGATCAGAACTAGGGTTGCGATTTTCATCGTGTTCCTCTATAATATCATCTGAATTTGCTTCAGTGGACGTATCTTCGGCTTTTTCTTCTTCTTTTTCCTGCTGGAATGATAAAATAGGCGAAGAAGATGGTTGACGTATTATTGTTTGGGTTAATTCTGTTTTAGCCCCCAATTTGTGACTAACTGGCCATTTTGGCCCCCAATTGTGTCCGGCAATTCGTTTTGGCCCCCAATATTTGTGAAACATACCCATTTTACCCTTGTGGCATTTCTGTAATACTTTTATTGTTTAATTTTCTTTTTACCTTTTCTTTCTTAATTATTTTTCTCTCTCTCTCCTCAACTTACGGCTTATATCTCTCCCCTCTCTCCAACGTCAGTCATCTTCTTCCCTCTCATCTTCATCCACCATCACCACCTTCTTTTTCTTCTTCTTTTTTGTTCGTTAGGTTATTTAGTGGAGGATTTAAAGTATTTAATCGGTCAAATCTAGATGAAGCTCTAATTTACTATAGAATGTGTACTTTTGGTTCAGTCTTTAGTAGGTATTTCAAACCTGTAAAAGAGAAGTATTAGAAAATGGATAATCCAGATCAAGGAGCGGATAAGTATTAAAAATGGACAAAAACCCTAGAGAGAGAAAACTCACCTTAGACAAGGATAATCTTTAATGGGTTTATGTCCATATTCAAACATGGGTATGTATTAAATTTCTAAATTTACTTCATGGTGTGTTTGGTTGCAGGATTCCTAAGTAGGATTCCTATTAAAAGTGGAATTTGGTAGGAATCATGAATCCTTGGTCTGTTTGGCTACCAAGAAGCCTAGAACTCTTGAATCCTAAGGATTCCTAATTCCAAAATTTGTATTGGACCAAAATTCCACCCTACCCCCTAGGATTTGCTAGGATTTTGGATTAATAAACCTAAATTTCAAACTTAACATCAACAAAAAAGTATTTCCTTCTACAAAATCATTATTTTTTTTCAAAATCATTATTTTTTTCAAAAATCATATTTTTTCTAAAGACGTTTAAAAATACTCAAATAATAATAAACCATAGGATTCTTAGTTGCCAAACAAGCCAAAAAATATTACTAGGATTCATGAATCCGTGGAATCATGAATCCCAAGGACTCGTGAATCCGCGGATTCATGATTCCGTCATCCAAACACACCATCAGTCTTTTTCGGGAGCTAGAGGAAATGCATCTCAATAAAAATACAGTTACAATGATGAAACAAATGAAAACGGAATTGATGAAACAAATGAAAACGGAACTTCAATGATAGATTGAAAACCTGGGTATCTTAGAATTTGAAAATCAGAGAGATTAAATGACTTGGGTATTTGGAAATTTGGTTAAAAAATCTTACCTTTTTTAGGTCGAGATATTTGAGATTGTGTAGTAGTACTGTAGTAGTAGGAGAAATGATTGAACGAGTAAGAGGACGATGAGATTTAACTTGTTTGATCTGTTTTTGTTGGTAATTTTGTAATCGTTTTTGCTGAAATTGTAATCCACCACTAAGAACTGGAGACACCCTTGTTGGTGTTGGTAAAGTTTTAGGAAAAAGATTGATTTGTTATGAGAATTAGGGAAAAAAGGTTTACAAAGCTGTTCAAATTCTTCAAGAACATTTTTTGAAGATTTATATAGATCTGATAGAGACCTCTTTCCACTGCCTGTATATCCCAATCTTCACCCATTACTGAAAACTTGTCCAAGCCTAAAGACAACAACAACCACAACAACTACTATTACAACTTCGATGTCTTATTTGCTCAAAAAAACTTCGATGTCTTCTGGTCTTTAAGCATTACCAGTAGAAAGAGAGATGATTTTAGAGAGAGAGAGGGGGAAAGAGATGAATGAAGAGAAAAGGGACGATGCCGACTTTTGTTTGAGGGTAATAAGGGAGAGATAAAGAAAAATATTGAAAATTGAGAAAAAAATTTACTGAAAGGGTAAAATGGGTATCTTTAGTAAATATTGGGGGCCAAAACGAACTGTCGAACACAATTGGGGGCCAAAACCAACTGCCGGACACAATTGGGGGCCAAAACGACCAGTTAGTCACAAATTGGGGGGCCAAAACGGAATTAACCCTTATTATTTTGATGTCGTCGCACAGATGTAGAATCTTATCTAAACCGGACTTTAGCGATAGAATCTCGTCGTCACTCATATGTAGCATACAGTTAAATTTGTTGTTGAGCTCTGAAAGTTGTTGAACTGTGTTGTTGTTGATGGATTGTTCCAACTGTGGCACGAGGAAGAGGCCTTTGTCAATGTTCTCCCATTCTTCATCGAAAGTTGTAGTAACTTGCTTAGATGTAGAATAATAAGAAGATGGGGGTGATGGTGTATAAAACACTGGTGGTGGTGACGGTTGGTATTGGCAAGGGGAAGGTTGTGGTGTATAATAGTTCGATTGAAGTGTTTCTGAAAAAAAAAAAAGATTGCGGTGGTGGTGTTGAATACGGCGGTGGTAGTGGTGTTGAATACGGTGGTTGTGGTGGTGTTGAATACAGTGGTGGTGGCGGTGGCGTTGAATACGGTGGTGGTGGTGGTGGTGTATAATAAGACGGAGGTTGTGATGGGTTTTCTCATACGGTTTTTTTCCCGATTCCAGTGATAATCGTACGAATCTCTATTCGCATACAGACATGATGTGCAGAAGCATCGATTCGTTGTCCCTTGATGAGTATAATCTGATTGATTATAATCTTCTTGAGGAATAGAATATGATTGATACCGATTTAACTGGTCTGAAAAAAAAATTCTAGAATCATTAGCTTAAAACTTTGGTGGCTCTTAATACCACATGATGCAGGCGCAGCGGAATTAAGAAGATAATAAAAGTAAAGCGAAGAACGATAAAAGAACTGTAAATAACTGAATTAAACTGAAAACTTGATTAACTTCAAAAGGGTTTTTCTCTTCAACATGAATAATAAAGACAGATTTGACCTCCTTTTATAGGATATTAGACTTTACTAGATAGACTCAAACTGGACTTTCCTAAATAATGAAAATACTGAAATAATGCAACTTCCTAAACCTAGATTCAATACGAATCTTATTAAACTGGGACTCTTCATTGAACCCTAATGGTGTGGCCGACGGGCCTAAGATGTCGATCTGGCCATGAGGCCCATGGAAGGCGGGCCTAGCTTGGGTGTGCCTGCATCAGCAATAGTCAAGAAAGACAGTTACTGTGAAACTCTGGATACTTAGTAATATAAACAACATGGAGAGTATCAATAATTGGAGTGAAGAGAGTGTTTCCGCAAGCTTTGGTGCAAAACGAGAAGTGTGAAGCGGTTTTGAAGTTACTGCAGTGGGAGAAGATTTCTTCGTCCCAAAATCGAAGACCGATTTTTTTTTTCATTTTTCAACGATATGAAAGGGAAGATGACTTCTAAGAAGATTGAATATCAATACCGTTGGGAGATTACAGCTTTTGTAGGAAGCCTTTTACATGTGTGAAGTCTTGTATCAAACAAAAATAAATACTCCCTCCGTCCCATTTTGTTTGGTTGATATTCTTTTTATGGATGTCCCAAAATGTTTGGTCACTTTCCTTTTATAGCATTCGTTTAACTATTAAAATGACTAAACTTCCAAGACTACCCTTTAGTTTGAATACCATTCAAATGTTTTAATTGGTTCTACGCTTCTACCAATGTTGTATTTAATGAAATACTCTATATTAAATGAGGGTAGTTTAAGAAAAGTCTTTATATTTGTCAACAATAAATAACATTCCTTAATAAGTTGGATTCCCCAAAACTACAAACAAAATGGGACGGAGGGAGTACATTTTATTGATGACTCCTAATTTGTGATTAACTTGTTTTGGTCCTGTTAGTGTCTGACAGTTCGATTTAGCCACCAATTGTATCCAACAGTTCGATCTGGCCACAATTTTTTTCAAACTTTCCCTTTCTATCTTTATGGCTTTATGATTATAATTTTTTTATTTATCCCTTTCATATATATCTTTTTCTCTTCCACTTCACTTTCTCTTCCTCCAATTCATCTTTCTTTACTGCACCTCAGTTTTTTTTTCTCTTTCTTCAACCTAGAAGATTGTTGCCATAAAAAATTGTCTTTTTAGATGAACTTATAAATACTCATTAAATCAAATCAAAGTTACATTTTTTTATGATGTATCAATACTATCTAAAGAATCTTGGAGTTCTGGTATTTTTATATGGGCTCAAGAATCATTACATAATTACATGACATGTATACATCATAAATATATTACAGTACTAAGAATTAAATAAGCTCGGTAACTGTCATCTCGCAAACACCTTGGACCGTAAGAGTCATAAATAGACCATCTTATGGGGCATGAGAGTCCATTTATTCCTAATACCGCCTTATTTATGTAAATCATAAACTTTCAGTTCTTTGAAAATCGAACTTGTAATGCTCCAGTATGCGGATTGGGTGTCAACACGCTAGAAACCCATACCCTAGTTATGAGGGCCAATGGGGATGATTAAACCTCTCTCTTTATTTAAAGAGTGGGGGAAGTGAGTTGGGACAAGGGAGGTGGGTCACGGGAGAGGAGGAGGAGGAGGGTAATGGTGTTAGTTCATGGAATGGAACCTCCAAAGATCACAGCAATCAATGAAACTCATTTGAATCACGCCGATCGACGCCATTCTTTCTTTATTATAAACCACACTAGCCAGTGACCAGCTAAGCCAATTAATTTGAGTAATCCCTACCCCAAATCTACCGACCATCCCCCCATGTGATTGATTTTCTCTCTTCCATCCACTCTAGATTCACTTTCCTCTCCTCACTCTCTCTCATTTCTCTCTCTATCTTTTCTCTCTGAAATTCCATTAAAACAGAGAAACAAATGCATCTTTCCTTTTTAAGACATCTATACTAGCTTGTCTCTTCTCATTTTCAAGTCAAAACAAAAAAACCCAAACACTATAATTTGTCTAAATATACTAGTATGTCATCATCTTCATTAAAGCTTCTTTACCTCTCCTTCTTCTCTCTCTTCTCCATCTTGGGTTGCACCACCACCACCATTGGTGCCGACGAGAACACGAGGCCGACCCAGCAGCTAATGAGCTCCGTTATCGAATGGCCAACGCCAAATATGTCATATCTTCCGTTAGACGACGGCGAGATAGGGGTGGAGGCAGCAGAAGAAGGGTTTAGTAGTAGTGGTGGTGGGAGGAGGAGGAAGCTGGTATGGAATACAATGCATTATTACATATCATATGGAGCATTATCAGCAAATAGAGTACCATGTCCACCAAGATCAGGAAGATCTTATTATACAAATAATTGTTTCAGATCTGAAGGTCCAGCTCAACCTTACTCTAGAGGCTGCTCCAAAATCACCCGTTGCCGCAGATGAATCAAAATACGGACTACAATTCGAATCTTACTGTTTAAAAAAAAAAATCTTTCAGGTCATCGCATTTACTTCATTTAAGTGGTATACTACTAGTAGTGGGTGTTTATGATTCCTAATGATGTTAACATTTTTTTCTCTTTTGGGTTAATTTTACATAAATTTGATTTACTTTATATAAGAGTAAAATAAAATGGGTACTATCATTTTTTTTCGGTTGCTCCTTTACTGGTCTGGGTGTTGATGATGTGCTCCATTGCTCAGAAAATAAACATTTTGAATTTCAAATCTTTAGCTTGAGGAGTATCATTCGGCAGTTACTAGTGTCATAATGTCATTGCTCGCACCGGTCTAGGTAAACGAAAGGAGTGAGGGTTGTCACTTAAACAAATTTCGATCCCTTCCTAGAGGGGTTTAGCTAGACATTTGAGGTCCCATGAGTGTACTTAATCTTTGAACCATTGAGCTCATGGGTGTCAATAACTAGACCCTAAAGTTTCAAGGATAGTTGTCTTCGAATTTTTTGACTTCATCTCTTTACCTTCTATTTTCAATCATGTTTGTGAATCTAATTCAATTACACTTGTTTTATAATATCCAACTTAACTTTTATAGAATTTGTAGAGTGATAAATATAGTCTAAATATTACTAATTTCAACTAAAAAAACAAATAATATAAGAAAATACAAGTTTATATTATTTATTGACCGGTTACAGACTTTTAATAATTAAGATAAAACAATTTAAAATTATGTCTAATTATAATCAAAATCGTCAACAACTTCTGGTTGGAGTGGTTATCAAGTTGGTTCTCACCCAATAAATCAAAGGTTTGAGACACAGAGTCACACCCTTTAGAGTATGCTAACATTTACAAAAAAAAAGAACATTATAACCGAAGAAAAATTATTCATACAATTTAGTTAAAACAAGATTATAGCCTATTCTCTAGATTTAGACCATTAAGGCAGACACGGGGTAGTTTGTAGATGAAAAAATGCACATGTCTAAATAGAATTGTCAACTTCCACATAAAGAGAGAAAAAAATCCCTCGGGTTGAGATTATATTCTATTGAACTTGAGCAACTCTAGAAGTCACGTGACCTCCTTTATCTCTATTTTCTACCGCAATGTGGGTGAGGATGTTCATTTTTGTCACATGAGTTTTGTCCAAAGAATCTAGAGTGCCGTAACAAATCTCTCTCATGTTACCTCTTAAATTTAAAGTTTAATTATGTATTGACTTCCAATTTGTGATCAACTGGTAATCAAGTCTTCATAAGTGCTCGACAATATGATTTGGCTCCCAATTGTGTTCAACTGATCGATTTGACCACAAATTTTATTTGTTCATCTCATGTAACTTTTTCTCCCCCACTAATTTTCCTCTCCTCTATCGTACTTTTTGTTCTTTTTTCAACCTAAGAAGGTTGAAAGTTGAAAGAAGAGAATGAAATGGAAGAGAGAAAGAGATATGAGAAGAACAAATAGTAAAAATTACTATGTAAAAATGTCTTTTAAGAATAGAAATAGAAAGTTGGACAAAATGGGTGGTGTCCTTAAGGAACACCCTACTAAATTTCCTATGATGCTCAAAAAAAGGGATGAAAAAGTAGTGGGCCTTTCACCCTCTTTCTAGTGAGTGGGGGAGCTTATAAATGCACTTCAAAGGGTGGGAAGCTAGGTTTCCCAGGCAAGCTAAGTGTTAGGGGCACAATGGACTATACTATTGACACACCCCAATCCTCTTTGACTTGGTCCCAAGAGTTTGACCAAATCTTTTGTTAAGCCCACATAAGAAGAAATGAGAGAGAGTTGCGCCCTATGATTGACACACACCAATCATCTTTGACTTGGTCCAAAGTTTTTTACCAACACTTTGGTGAAGCCCACAGAAGAAGAAATGTGTTGGTCCAAAGTATTCGATCAAGTCTTAAGCCCACACAAGAAGATACGAGAGAGAGGAAGAAGAGGGTGGTGGTCACCGTGGTTATCTGCCAAAAATTGAAGGTTTGGTTGTGAGGTTGGTTTTTTTTTTGTTGAGGTTGGTTGTGAGGTTGTGAGGTTGTGAGGTTGGTTGGTTGTGAGGTTGTGAGGTTGTGAGGTTGACCAAATTTTGGAGGAGAGGAGGCTTGTTTACAAATGATGCACATTTTTTTTTGGTAGCCAATACGCGGACATTCGTTTTTCTTATATGGACAACTATCTTGTGTGGAAACGCAAAAAAATTAAATTTTTATATGGACATCAGTTTCTAAGGGGACAACTCTCTATTATTTTCACTCAAGTCCTCTTAGAATCAGATGTATTATTTGATGACCTCCCTCTTTCTCCATGAAACCTAAGTTAGTTTAGTCTTCATCTCTTCAATTACTTGTTCTTCATCATCACCCAAATTTCTAGAGAAAGAAATTCCTTGGAGAAGCATTTCCTTGGAGAAGCATTGGTGGTTATGGCATCAAACAAAGGCAGGGGAGTTGTTGTGAATCTTCCCAAAGACAAAGGTTAGAACCCTAAAACTCTAAAACCAACCATGAAGAAGAAGATGGTACTGATGGCAGAGAAAATCAGAGAAGATGTGGAAGACGAAGATGGATCTGTTGGGTCCGACTCTGAAAACGATGGTGAAGAAGAAGATGAATCTGGTAATTCGGGTTGTGCAAAAATATGGCATAACAGAACATCACTTGCGACGAAAATCTGGCATAATCAGAAAACTTGCCAGATTTTCGTCGCAACTTAGCTTCTGTTGTGCAATATTTTCGTCGGTTTTCTGCGAAAATATGGCATAACAGAAGCTAAGTTGCTACGAAAATCTGGAAAATTGTCCGATTTTGCCAGATTTTCGTCGCAAGTTATGTTTTGTTTTACCTCATCAATGTCATTAATGCCTATTATAGAAACGCCCGGAAAAACTTCTTCAGGTGCAGATTGAGGGATTTTGTCTTCTTCATCCATCTAGGGTTTGATAAAAAAAATGGTAGAAACTACAGTTTACTTTTAGTAGAAGTGAAGAAAGAAGATTAAGACTAAGAAGAGATTTTGTCTTCTTCATCTATCTAGGGTTTGATAAAAAAATGGTAGAAACTACAGTTTACTTTTAGTAGAAGTGAAGAAAGAAGAATAAGACTAAGAAGAAGGGAGAAGATGAAGAAGAAGACAGTTTAGGTTTTCAATCTTTAACTATTATTTTTGTTAGTAGTCCACAAGTTACTAATTATTAGTATTTTTATGGAGTTGTTCCCTTATTAAATCAAAGTCAACTAAGTCAAACATAGTTTACTCGCAACGGACCCGAAAATAGTTGTCCATATAAGAAAAAAGGCTGTCCGCTTATTGGCCACCTTTTTTTTTTGTAAGAATATAATTTTGCCTGTTGTGCTTCTTACCATATGGGCCAATCGTAAAACTGGTTGTGCCTCTAATACTTCCCTACTAAGAATCCCCTAAAGGAACTTTTAAAGGTGCGTCAGACGAATGCCTACCGTCTTTTCTATAGGTAGGCTATGGATGTCATTAATTCAGTTAACTTTCAGTCAACACTTGGTTGTCCAAGTGGTTGAAATTGTTGACATAAATTCCAAAATCTTAGAGGTCTCACGTTGGATTTTTAGAGAAAGTGGAATTGTTGAATATGGATTATTAAAGGTATAAATAAAAATAAGTTTTTCGGGCTTTAGACTCTTTTTTGTTGGGCTCTAGGCCGCTTTAATTATTGACTTTACTTGGGCGGTTATGTTGCTTATCACATCTCGAAGATGTATCAATACCTTGTAATGACTAACATATATCGTAGTCGATTTCTCGAAAAAAAAAAGGTTAAATAACTCTTTAAACTGAAAAACCTCAATAACTTTTTGAATATAGTTGGGTAAGATGAGAAATCTTTGTCTGAATGAGATTGTTTGAATGAGACGTCAAAAACGGTTCATACTTTCGTGGTAAAGTTCAACTGTAGAATAGTCATTGGAATCAAGTTGGTTCTATTTGAAGATTGTATCTAGATGTATATAGTTTGAAAACAATTATGAATTGTTCTTTTTTCTCAACAGACACATAAAGATATCTTAGAATACCAAAAAAAACTATTTGTCAACAACTTTGTCAATAAGAAAAAAAAAAGTTTCACACCGAAAATATTTAAAGATTATAATATTTACAATGGGGAACGGATTTTTGCAGAGTTAAATTTATAAGATATTAATTGATCAAGTAATCTTATTATACTGGAGTAACTTTTTTCTGTAATATTCTAAAATTCCTAAACTAAACAGATAATAAATGCCATGTTACCCACCAAATAATTGAACCTCATCTTTTTAATGCAAAACAAGACGTAAAATCCAAACAATTTACAAAACAGTAGAAACGATCGCAGTTTTTTTAAATACATAAATATATGCTTATAGATTGATATTTCTAATACAATACCATTGGTTCTTACGTCTTTGGTAATTTTAAGATACAATTACTAGATTAAAACAATCCATTTGAAAATATTCACTTTCTCCGAAAAAAAATAGTTTTTTCTTAGTATCTATTTTGGTGTTGTTCTAAAAAATTATTTGAAATAGGAAAATAGTAGCCCGTGATTTTCTAAATTAGCAACATAAAGTAACGGGGGGCGCGAAAACTAGATGCCGTTATATTCCTTACCTAATTCATGTATCGGTTTTTAAAGAACCAGTCGTCGTCGTCGTCTTCCTCTATTTTACCTGCCTCCTTTTATATTCCTTGTTCAAAAGCTTTAGTTAGCGAGAGAGAAACATTTAATTTTCAAAACCAATAGAACCCTAGAGATAGAAAGTCAGAAAAAACAACTCAAAAACCTCTCTCTCTTTGAATTTCTTCTTTCTCTCTCTAAATCAAAACCCTATCGAGATGAAGGCATGAATAACAACTTTCTTCTTTGATTACTTCTTAAATGTTTCCGTTTCAAGTTTTTGATTATGATTATTATTTGATATTATTCATTTTTCAGGTACAAAAAACAAATTTCATCTGGTATTTAGCCATTGCGGTTCTGTTATTTGAATCTCATTTCTTCATCTCTTCTTCCGCTCTCAAGGTTTCTTTCTCTCTCTTTCTCTCTCTATTTATTTCTCTATCTATCATGCGTTTTCTCTCTCTAAAATGAAATAAATCTCTCTGAATCTATTTATTAGGTTGGAGAAACTTGTTCTTCAGATAATAACTGCGATCAAGGATTACATTGTGATTCTTGTGCTTCAAATGGAAATTCTGGATCAAGATGTACTCGAATCCAACCTACAAATCCTTCATCTAAGGTATAGAAAACTTGAGATTTAAAACAGAGATTGTGATTTGTGAAGAATTTCTAGGTTTGACTTTCTGATTTCTGATTTAGGCGAAAGGATTGCCATTCAATCGGTATTCATGGCTGACGACTCACAATTCGTTTGCTCTTTTGGGGCAAAAATCAGCGACTGGATCTGCGATTATTGCTCCGTCAAATCAACAAGATACAATTACTGATCAACTCAATGTAAGTTTTGATTCTCTATTTCTCTCTCTAAACCGTGATTTGACCGGAAAATTGTTAGTTTTGATCGGAACTGTGAAGAGAGCCGGTGATTTCTGGATTCTAACCGTCTTTTAATTGAAAAGACGATTATATCCTTTGGTTTAGAAACATGTAATTTCTACTTTTTGTTGCCTTTGTTGGAAAAGGAACAAGGACACTTTTGTCTTTAAAAGGTGAAATGGGGAGTTCAATTTGCCTTTCTTGGAAAAGAAACAGAGCCATTAAACTTTGGTTCATTTTGGGTAAGAGCTAAAGAGAATGGTATTGAAAGTTAACCCAATTTTCTTGACACCCTAATAAAAGCAAATCATTTAATCAGTAATTAATCACAATTTACTAACAATGGATCTAGATCAACTCCCACTTAGACTTCCTAGCTGGCTGATAATTTGGAGAATTCAAATTTTCTTGAGATTAAGCACGCATGTGGAGGAAATGATGAGATTGTTAGAGTTGATCTAGCATCATTGGCCTTACTAATCACCCGTTCTCCAAAACATTGAAAGCTTTAGTTTGATGTCTTTTCGCTCGCTTGTATATCGAGAAAAATTGTGTCAAAGATGGCATATGCGTCGCAATGTCTGTCACTCACGTTTTTTCTAGTTGACTAATTTGAAATTTTTTGTGTGGATCTCGAAGTACATCTATAGAATACTTATGACTGCACAATTTTTAGAAATGGTAGGATTAGATTGGTCACAGTATAGAAAGAAAGCTTAGCTTGTAATGAAGGTGGTTCTTCTTACCTACCAAAATGATTGAATGTTTGTTGTGCCAAACTAGGGACTAGTTTACACTTTTTGGTGGGGCTGTGGTAAAGACTGGCAGGCTCTCTCCCTAAGAGGAATCAAGTGGCGTAACATGTAAATTGTTTTCCTTATTGAGAAACTTCAACAATTGCAGACATTGGTTCTTTTGAACACTCTTCTTACACCTCTAGTTCGAGACGATCTATGTGCTAATGTTTCTACAAGGACGTCTTCTTTCTGATGTCATGTTCTTTTAAGCAAGCTTTAGGTTATGAACCTTTTATGTTTCCCTTCGTCTTTACTAACAATTAATAATGAGCATAAAGTTTTCGAAAACATATTTAAAGAAAAATAACTTATTAATGTCTTAGATGATCTCTATGAGAGTCTAAAAACATGTACTACAGAAATATCCTACTGTTTGCGCTTACATTAGCCTATAAGGCAGACATGGAAATGATTTAATCACTGATTTGGTCAGCATTTTCTGAAAATATCCTCGTAAAAAGAACATTTCCACACAGGTCTAGCAAAAGGAAAAGAAAAAAACTGAATTAAGAATCTCGTAAGAGAGAAGTCAAAATGATCTTTCATTTAAGTAGCTCTGTTTGTGTTGCAGAATGGTGTTAGAGGTCTAATGCTTGATATGTATGACTTCAACAATGATATCTGGTTATGTCACTCCTTTGGAGGAAAATGCTACAACTTCACTGCATTTGTAAGTTCTTCTATGCCAAATATGATTATTATTAGCACTTCACGTCGATTTTACTTCCTATTTGATCTTGTCTCTTAACTAATAGATAAACATTCATTTACTTTATCAACTTGCAGCAACCAGCTATAAATGTGCTTAAAGAGATTCAAGTATTTCTTGATGCTAATCCATCAGAGATTATAACCATCTTCATTGAAGATTATGTTTCATCACCTCAAGGCCTAACTAATGTCTTCAATGCTGCTGGTCTTAGGAAATACTGGTTTCCACTGTCTCGCATGCCTAAGAATGGCGGAGATTGGCCGACAATAGATGATATGGTTGAGAAGAATCAACGTTTATTAGTCTTTACATCTAAATCCGCAAAAGAGGCTTCCGAGGGAATAGCATACGAGTGGACATACGTAGCGGAAAATCAATGTGAGTTTGATTTCCTCTTTATTTAGAAATTCTATAGGAAAATAATTAGAATATCATATAGGTCGAGTCACTGAGTTTTAATGGTGGATTTTGAAATTGCAGATGGAGATGGTGGGCTGAAAGAGGGCTCCTGTCCTAATCGGGCCGAATCACCACCCATGAATACAAAGACAGTTTCACTTGTCCTAGAGAACTTTTTCCCTGATAACCCATCTCTAGAGCAATCCTGTGCTAATAATTCAGCTCCATTGATTAGCATGACGAAAACATGTTATGAAGCTGCTGGTAAAAGGTGGCCAAACTTCATTGCTGTTGATTTTTATAAGGTATTTTCGTCCTACTACTATTCCGAAACTCTATTTATCGAAGAATAAAAGATCAGATTGAATCAAAGAACAATAGTGAAACACTTAATTATGTCGTGGATTACAGAGAAGTGACGGCGGAGGAGCTTCAGAAGCTGTAGATGTAGCAAATGGGCCAATTTGTGGCTGCAGCAACATTGCCTATTGCAAGGTAAGCTACGAAATCTTTCTTTAGTTTAAGTTTTTTAGAGAAAACCATACAAATTAAGCTCCATTCTACCAAACTATATGAGGTATTAAATAGGGTGGGGTAAAAATTAAAAGAGGGTCGGGACTCAGGATGGGGATCTAGACGTATAAAATTGCATCTTCGTATCTCAAATGGGGCTCATTTTTTGTCTGACTCGTTTGAGTCTGACTAGTCTGAACCTAAATCTCTGAGTTTTACTTGTTTCGGTTAGGGGTATAATAGTAGTTTCAGCCTTATTTTGAAATCTAATTTCGATTAATATGTAAAAAATGATCATTCGTTTGTTATGAACAGGCAAATGCGAGTTTTGGAACCTGTGACCCGATTCCAGTTCCTAAGAAATCTCCATTACCATCACCAGGTAGAAAAATAGATCCAAGCAATGCTTCCTCGAGCGGAAGGCTATATAAGACGCAGTTGTTCCTAGGAACGATTTTGACGAGCGTTATCGTGTTGTTATGGCAGTAAATTATATGTGTTTATATTTCTTTCATATAATATAAGATTCATGAGAAGATTAAAAGAGGATGTGATATATTATCACTATATGTAGGTAACATTTTCCTTTGCTATTTTTCTATACATTTGTGAAGGTGTTCTTTTTTCTTGTTCTATACTTGTGTTTACCTCTTCATAGAAAGTTGACCCTTTTGGCCATAATCTTCTTATGTTATAAACTTCTGCGCCCGTTAAAGTAGGATTTTAAACAAACAACCCGAATGAACTCGCAGCTTCTGTTGTAATCAGGTATGCTTCGCAGCAGTCCCCTTCAATTTTTACCAATTCACTTTGTGCGATCCGAAGGCTTACAGAAGGCCACCATTTGGGGGAACAAGAAAATTTTCTTGGATACTGATTTGGGTGAACAATTTTGGACGAATTTTCTTCCTTATCCTTCCAACTTCTCTCGTCCGACCACCATCTTCAACCACTCTCTCTTGGCTAAAACCAAGGTTTACAACAGACGGGGAGAGAGATCTGAGAGGTGGAAATCCGAAAAAGAGAAAAATAATGTTAGTAGTAGTTTGAAACTCGGAATTAGTATTCGGAGATAATAGATGATGAGGAAGAACCACAAAATTTAACAAAATCCACAATTTTAGTAAAATTGTCATTTGGAAAAAAATTGTTTCATCAAATTATCGTCTTTATAAAAACCCTAATGGTGTGTTTGGATGACGGAATCATGAATCTGCTGATTCATGAGTCCTTGGAATTTATGATTCCACGGATTCATGACTCCAATTAATATTTTTTGGTTTGTTTGGCAACTAATAAGATTCCTATGATTTATTATTATTTGAGTATTTTTAAACGCTTCTTTAGAAAAAAATTTGAATAAACTTTGTTCTCGAAACTCGTTTTTTCAAATATCGTTTCATTCGAGAAAATATCAAATTTTGAAAACGGATTTAAGAGAAAAACAATTTTTTGAAGAAAAAAAATTCGGGGAAAACTGATTTTTGGGAAAAAAATAATATTTAGAAGAAAAATGATTTTCGGGAGAAAATCTGATTTTTGGAAAAAAAAAATGATTTCCGGAAAAAAAAATTATTTAGAGAAAAAATTATTTTTTGGAAAAAAAAATTATTTTTGAAAAAAAAATATATTTTTAAAATAATTATTTTGTTGAAGGAAATATTTTTTTGTTGATTGAAATTTGGATAAATTAATCCAAAATCCTAACAAATTCCAGGGGGTAGGGTGGGATTTTGGTCCAATACAAATTTAGGGATTAGGAATCCTTAGGATTCAAGAATCCTATGATTCTTGGTAGTCAAATTGACCAAGGATTCAAGAATCCTATGATTCTTGGTAGCCAAATTGACCAAGGATTCATGATTCCTACCAAATCCCACTTTTAATAGGAATCCTGCAACCAAACGCACCGTAAATGAATTATTATTGTTGTTTTTATTTTATATTATTGTTTACATGAAATTAAATATTGTTAAAATAATTAGGCCCTTTTATTAAGGGCCGCAGATATTGAAAAATAAGAAAATTATCCAGAGTGCAAAGACTTTATAAAAAAATTAGTCATTTTTAGTTGATCAATATATTTTCTAATTATGGGGAATAAAATTTTGTTCTCCATTTCTTCTCCATACCGGCAAGGGTTGTCAGTAAACTGTCATGCCAGTCTAAGTTTTTTCAAATCCTTCCCTCTCATCTCTCTTTTTCCTATCACCAAATCCGGCCACCATCTCTAGTGGTGGCCAACGGGTCGTGTTGGTACGGAAACGGACCAGCACAACCCGTTTATAAGGCAACACGACACGACACGGAACGTCGCGTGCCGTGTCGTGCCGACCCGTCACGTGTCAAGCGGGCCGTGGCGGGTCTGGGATTTTAAGCTCCTAGACCCGTCAACCACGGCACGTTATGAACGGAAACACGACACACCACGGCCCGTGACGTTCCTAACCCGCTACGACACGCTAACCCATTAGAAACAGGTACTTAATTTACAAAATATTACTATTATTTTGTTGAAAGTAGTTGTCAATTGATAAAATTAATAGTTAATAAAATTATAAAGTAATAAAATAAACATAGATTCTAAAGTTTAGACAAAGATCACAACGTTTGACTTGAAAATTATTTAGTGTTTTCTTTTGTTAAGTTTGGCAACAACTGGCCCATTGGCCACAACCCGGCACGGAAACAACTGGGACCGCCACGGAAACGAAACGGCAACGGTTGGGTCGTTGCCATGGGGCGTTTCTGTGCCAAGACTTTGTCGTCTAGGCACGACACGGCACGGCACGACTCAAAGTCGTGCCTGGCTGTGGCGTGTCTAACACGCCACGGCTGTCAAACGGGCCGTGCCGCCACGACACGGCCCGCTGGCCACCACTAACCATCTCTCTCTCTCTTTCCCTCGTTGTGTCTCCCTCATTACCCTTTCTCTCTCGCTCTAATTGCCCCTCTCTTGTTCTCTCACTCTCATTCTCACTGTATCTCGCTCCCTCTCTGTCTCGCTGAGACTCTCAATCTTCGGGGCCGACACTTCCACGAAATGCTTTGTGGTCGTCCTGACCACGAAACAATTCGCGGAAGTGTCAGTGAGGAAAAGTCTTTGGGACCGACCACGAATCATTTTGTTGTCGCCCCAGCCACAAAACCCTCAGATATATAGACAATTAAAGAGAGAGAGAGTGTTTGTGTGTGAGACAAGAGGAGAAAGTTACTAAGAGAGAGAATTTGTAAAAGAGAGAGAGAAAAGAGGAGGAAGAAAGAGATAAGAGAAAAATGGTGATGGCAGACGGAGTTAAAGAAAAAGAAAATTTCTCTTTAAAATTTATCCGGATAATTTTCTAAATTTCACATCTTCGCTTCAAAAATATTCACCACGAACTTATTTCGGTGGATCAGCGGCCTTATAAAGAATTGGCACCAGATATGAATTTGATGGGGTGCCCTGACCAGGATCAACCAAAGTCAGGCCATATTCTGAAACTCATAGGGCAAAAGAAACTTGGTCACATGTGATTATGTCTTTTTTGTATTAGGTTGTAACAATGTTGAATTGAAACATTTCCCAACTTAAGGTCAAGGCATGAAATAGTCATTGGAAGACTAGGGTTAGTCACTGACCAAGTCAAGACAATCAAAATTTATAAAATTTCCTACGGCAGCCAAGAACATAATTAAACAATTTCACATAATCATCAATTAGGGCATTTTAAGCAAAAAAAAAAAAAACTAGGATCAGAATAACAAAAGAATGTACTGCTCTATTACTCCAACAAAAAAAAAAACATATCGGCTGAATTGTACAATTTTGCCGGGTATTTAAGAAAACCATATATATATTTTTCCCCAAACAAAAACTGAAACAATTTGACCTATACTACCCTAATCTAATAATGAATAAGACAGTTTCTGCGCATGAACGATGCGGCCTTACTCAACCCTAAAAACCAACTTAAGATGCCATAGGAGATGTATAAGTTAAGTTCAATTCTTTCGTAAGAAAGATAACAAGCAAAGCAAAGCAAAGCAGAGAAGAGCAGGCATCTAAAATTTGTTTCCTCAGCCAGACTATTTTGTACCTTAAGACAACCTCCATAGAGGCAGCCCTCAAGCAGCGGCTGCTGGCTGAACCTGTGGGCCGTCTGACCTAAAGTCCCGACCACGACCACGTCCTCGTCCCCTACCACGTCCACGCCCTGCCAAACAAAGTAAATTAAGCATTATTATTTCTTAAAATTGTTGACAAGCAAAGAGAAGAATTTTATTTAAATAGTAAATCTATGGGAATAGTGAGCTCACCACGCGCTTGGGGAGGAGGTGCATCACCATAGTCATTGTATGTAACGAAATCCTGTTGCACATCTCCACCACCATATCCTCTTCCTCGTCCACGGAAATTGCGGCCCCTTCCACGGCCTCTACCTCTGCCACCAAAACCACGGCCACCATCCCAACCTCCATCACCATTAAACTCACCACCTCCATTGAAATTACCTCCATTGAAATTTCCTGCATGCAAATACATGAGGTAAGATTGGGAGACTAGAAAGAGTCCTGACGGGCACAAACATACTTAACTAGGAGAGAAATAGAGTCCAAATGATTATTTGCGGAACATTATATTACTACGAAAGAAATATTAGCATGCCATTCAGATCTATGCTACGTTTCAACAAAAAAACATCAATGGTACATAAAAAGAAGACTCCAGTTAAAAATTTATTGCTCTTGTCAGGTAGGGGGCCCAATAAAATGACTACTTTCGATGAATACTAACCGCACCAAACTTTCAACAAGCTTATAACTTACTAGTTATTGAAAGCAAGATAGTATAACATGAGGATTTCGTTTACAACAGTAGTTTGATTGGTTTTAACATACAGATTAATCAAGGAAACTTTGAGCTACTCAAAAGAGAGAAAGTTCACTGAAAGTAATTACAAAAATAGTTTCGAAGTTTCTTGTTTTGCTTATCCATCAATTGAGATGTGTACTCTTTTAATTAAGGAAATTTAATCAACGTCTGCAAATACAAAGAAGTATATAGTACTACCTCGTCCTCTGCCCCTTCCTCGACCACCACGTCCTCTACCACCTCGCATTCCAGGAGATCCCTCTGAATTTCACAAAAATACAGATGTGAAGGGACTAATACAAGTAGAAATAATGTAAGTTTGTGAAAAATCAGCCTAACACTGTCTCCTTACCTCCATCATAATCAAATTCAGTCCAGGGCTTCACTTGATCAGCTGGAATAGGTGCCTGATATCTGCATTGCCAGAAGTAAATTATCCAAAGCAATTACAAGTTACTAATTACGTCCATATTTAGATATGAACCATTGAAACTATTATTGCAACCCAAGAATCTTTAACGGTGAAAGTTCTGAAGCTAGCACACAGAAATATACTGCAAAAAAAAAAGTACAGCACTACAACTTGTACAAATTCTAAAAAATCAAATTTTAATTTCTTGATGGGGCAACGTAAGAATCTTTAACGGTGAAAGATTCTGAAGCTAGCATACAGAAATATACTGCAAAAATAAAACTACAGCTTGTACAAATTCTGAAATCAATTTTTAATTGCGTGATGGGGGAACAAGGAGTCACTTTTTTTGCTGTAACTCTAGTCCCTGCAACCTCAAACAATTTATGACATGAAGAAGCCCTTAACTAAAAAAACATGTCACTATGAACGAGTACCGAGTCATTTACCTAAGGCAATATGAAACTAAAACATTTTTCAGGGTGTTAACCTAACACCAACTCTTATCATGATCATTATTACTAACTTGATTTTCCCAATAAACTTTTACTGAAGCAAGGTGACCAGATGCACATTGAATGGAAGGTCAAATTCTTATTTACCCTGTGGAGGATGTATCCAGCTCCTTCTTGGACAATGTAATTGTGATCATTGAGACATGACGGGTAGTTTCAAGGCTGCAACAAGACAAATGTTGTTAGTCCACTATATATTTACCAATATTCAATAACACACAAGTAGTGAAGACAAATCATTTCTGATTCTTACGGAAGAAGGCCTTCTTCTAGTGGCTCCCACATATCAGTAATATCTGTAGATCCAATTTCGGTGTTCTGATGAAGATCAGCAATCCTTCTCTGAAATATAATAAACGCACCCATATATAAATATAAAGATGAGATACAGCTACTCAGATTACAATAAATTAATAAAAAAACAAAAAGAAAATGTCAAACAACCAAAAGAAAGCCTAGATTAGTAATCACTAATCATGAACATAGTTCTCTAGAAAATCACCTTAATTAATTCAGCAATCATCACAGTCTTGTTGATGGCTCTTCCCATGGCTTTAAGAACAATTTCATTTGATTCTTTCTCCTACACAGTAAGTTAGAAATTAGGCAAATTAAACAAAAAAAATGACAAAAAAACACCAAGCAGTAAAACTCAAACTAACCAACAAACAATAACCATAGGATAAAAACTTGCTTCAAGGAGGTATGTAGAATGATTTTGTGGGATCTTATTTTCTAGAAGCTTCTAAAGATTACACAGTAATGGGATGGCGGTGCAAACATAATGAACGTGTAATAAATATAGTGGCCCTGGCATCCGTAATTTTGGTCCAAGTGAAACATAAAGACAATTTATCGATAAGAAATTACTTGGTAGCAGTGTTATTGTAGTGATATTATCTGTCATGATCCAATGTATTGATATTGCTGTGACAATGGTTACTGACTATAAGTTGGTGGTGATCATGGAATTGTTCGCATAAAGGAGAGGTAGAAAACACTCGCCGTTTAATTTCTTCTATAATCCTAAACACAACTAGAAAAATTGAGAGAGATTTCGGAATTGATTATTCAATTAAACTAACCAACGGATAGCGAGTGAGTGATGGGGAAAAACTATTCCATCACTCCATAATTATCTTGCAAATTTATTGCTAGAAGATAAACTACAATATTGTGAAGAAAATAAAAGTTCGCCATTTTTTGCTATAAAAAGAATATTGGGTACAATAGCACAATATTTACTAGGAACCTTACACGATATGACCTATAACACCTTGTCAAATTATATCTCTTATTGCAATCAACTTAATCTACTCCAGAAACTCTTGGGGAAGTCTCTTCCACCATTACGACATCAGATATAAATTATAGTCCCACATGAGAAAAGGGCGATCTAGTAATCAAGAATAAGAAGTCTAGGTCTTCTTCCCTCATTGTCAATTCGTTTTGAGATCGACTACCACAAATTTAACAAAGGGTATGTGGTTTAATGTGTATCCACTTATCAATAACTCAATACACACACACACATGTATAAGTATATTAGGTCAATAAGCGTAAGAAGGCAAAATCGGAATCGGATATCGAAGCAAACCTGCAGAAGAGTAGTAGCATAAGTAATGTAATTCCTCATTCTTCCTTGAGTAGTTATTCTAATCTCATTCACATTAATTGGTGTATCAGGTCTAGGTTTCTCAACTCTCTGGTACCTGTCCATCTGAAAATCAACAAACCAAACATCAAAACCCTAACAAATATCAAGCAAAAACAATCAAAATCCGCATAAAACTTAACCAAAACAGATAAACCTTAAACCTAAAACCTGGAACGAGAACAGATCTTACGTACTTAAAGTACGGAAAACAGAGAATCAAGAAAACAGAACAGAAAGAGGCGAAAATCGGTAGAGAGAGAGAGAGTTTGAGAACTAGGGTTTTGGAAAGTGTACCTTTAAGTTGCTAAAGAGAGAAGGAGATAGCTAGGGTTTTTTTTTTCGTACGTTTCAGAATCCGATAGAAGTTTGTGGCGCCCTTTTTTGTGGATTTATAAACAAAGAGAAGGATGCGGTTAAAAACTAGGGTTCACGGTTGAACTTGCGGTCTTATCGGCTCTCCCCAAAGACCTGCCTTGTTTACTGCATATCTATAAGTTTGTTATGTGGAAGTTAATTTTTACTATATGGACATTAACTTAAGGGTATTCTTGTAAAAATTCAATATTTTAGGAGATTTTTTTTTTGTTAATTTTATTTAGGCATATCTTTGGAAAAATAAGAATATTTTAGCAAATTTATTTTCTAGTTTTTAAGGAGATATAATTTGTGTCTGTCATCTTCCACCACCATTATTTATCTCTTTTCCTCCCTCTTTTTCTCTCTAGTTTTTCAGACGAAGTGTAATGAACTTGTTCGGGGGACCCTCTCCTTCGTCGGATTAGATAGAGAGATAAGAGAAAAGAGTAGTAGATAGAGAAGAGAAGAAGAGGAGGAGTAGAGAGAATGAAAAGATAGTTATTTCTTTTTGGCCCATTACTTTGTGATCAGCTTCCTTTTTTGCCCCCTATTTTTCGTAAATTCAAATTTGGCTACATTTTTTCAACTTTGTCAATTGACTTTAATAAAGATGTTATAACTACCCTTCTTATAAATATATTTGCATAATAAAATTAATTAAAAAATATTAAGCCACCTCATCTCACCCATTTCACCTCCATCTCACATCTTTCTCCACCTCAACCTCGTATCTCTCTCCACCTCAAAAGTATAAAATGGAGGTTGTGGAAGGAAATAAGAAAAAAAAAAATAGTGGTAGCCGAAGTTGGTGGTAAGAGATGAAGATGATGACTTGTTTCTTTTTCAAATTTTGCACCCCAGGAAATTCGTCAAAATTCACATATTGTCTTCAAAATTTTCTATTCATGAAAATAATTCTATTTCCCAAAGCTCCGCCCTTTTATTTTGACCCTTAAAAGATAATCAACTTCCGACACTCATTTTTTCACCTTCTTTCTTTTTTTTGAGAAATCGACTACGATTTATTTTAGTCGTTACAAGGCATTGATACATCATCAAAATGTGATAAGAGTTTAAAGACTATGTCAAAACTTCGTGGATCGAACATGAGACCTCTAAGATTTTGGAGTTTATGTCAACACTATCAACCAATTAGACAACCAAGTGGTGACTTTGTCGGATGTTAATGATGTGTCTTTTTGCACTCTACTACTTTTGCCCCTCCACCAAGATCGCCTCGTTAGACGGAATTCTTGACGAGGCCGCCATAATGGGATGTGTTCGGTACAATAGCCTAAGTGAGTGTGGTAGAAAAGAAACAACTATAAGTTAATGACGGTTTTCACCAATTGCCCTCTTCGTTTTTCTCATTCTCTCTCTTTAGCTCCCTCTCTTTATTTTTGTAGTTACTCTCTTCAATTGTTACCCTTCTTCTTAATGTTTTTAGAGTTTGTCTTTGTATATTCTCCAAAACCTCTTTTTCTTTCTGTAATATTTTTTTTTTGAAAATCCTCTTGTTTAATGGATAATGAAATCATATTAAACTCATTGTAAGTTATCCTTGTTCAAGTTCATTATGGTGTGTTAGATTATGAGATGGTGGTGTATTCAAGGTGTTAACTTCTAAAGATTACAAAAGCTAAGTATGGTGGTATTGATAGAAGTGGTGGGTGCTGATAGAAGAATTCTGTTAAACAAATAGTTATGAAATAATAGTTTGTTAAGAAGTAGTTAAAGTTTGTTAATTTCTGTTTAGTTTTCTCTTTCATAGGTTAAGAGATTATAAATACTCAAACACTTGTATCTTTTAAACCTAATGAGAAATTCTCTTTTCTTCATCTTTCATGGTATCAGAGCGGGAATCAAATTAGCTTTCTTCTTCATCTCTCTTCTCTCTCTCTCTACTGTAATTTTCTCTCTCTAAAACTCAATCATGGCTTCATCTTCTTCAACACCTCTTATTCCATCAAATTCGAGTTCATCGATCTCTCATCTATCAAATTATGTATCTGAAAAACTAGATAGCACGAATTATTTGATTTGGAAAGATCAATTTGTTTCGATTTTGATAGGAGCGGATCTATTTGGCTATGTTGATGGTTCTATTACTGCTCCATCTCCAACTATAGTTGAAGGAGGAAGAGAGATACCTAATCCTAAGTTTTTCTTATGGCGAAAGACTGATAGTTATGTCAAATCTTGTCTTAAATCTACTTTCAGTCGATCTATATCTGCTGATGTTCTTGGATTAAACACTGCTCATGAGATTTGGAATTTTCTTTCTTCATCCTTTGTTGAAGAGTATGAATCTAGGATTACAACTCTAAGATATCAAATTCAACATGTTAGAAAAGGAGATTCATCTATTACTGAATACCTTCGTCGAATCAAGTCTTTATCTGATGCCTTAATAGCAGTCAATGAGAAGATTTCAGATAAGGAATTGTGCAGAATTACTCTCAAGGTCTTGGCAAAGAGTATAATCAATTTGTAATTATTATGCACAATAAGGATTCAACACAATCCTTCGTTGATCTTCGAATAAGACTTCTCCATCATGAACAGTGGCTTTCGATTCAAGAAGGAGATGATATCAATTCTGCATATTATGCCAAGAAGGAACCAATTAGGTTTTCTAATCAACAAGCAAAACCACCTAATCGATCTCCTTCAATCAACATAGGTAATTTTCCATCATCTCAAATCTCATATTCTAATAAACAGTCTTTCATCAATAATTCTACACCTAAATCTTATCAGCCTGGCTTTAAAGCAGCTGAATTTGATTTTTCAACCATTCCTTGTGGTATATGTCGAAAATGGGGTCATTCTGCCTCAAAATGTAGGTTTAGATACCTTCCAAATGATGATCAACCAAATAGCCATAACCAATACTATCAATCCAACAATAATCATAATCAATATCCAAAATATAGCAATAATTTTCATAATAGCAATAATCATAATAGCAATCATAATCATAATAGCAATAATTTTCATAATAGTAATGAGTTTCAAAATCAGTTCAAGAAACCTATAGCTTATAACAATTCCTACAATCAAACAAAACACAACTTTGTTGGTCTTCACATTTTTCAAGAAGGTGAGTGTTCAGATCAGAATCATCACAAAATTTATCTCAACCCCTTCTCAAATTCAGAAGAGGATATATATGAAGCTAATTTTGGTAGTATGGCTGAAGAGTTTGAACATGAAGAAGCTCATATGGCTTTCTTGGTTCATTCTGATCAAGAGGAGATCTCTCCAATGTCAACACATACCACTGAGTCAGTATGGCTAGCAGATACTGGGGCATCTAGCCATATGACTAATGATATTGCCACAATGTCAAATAAGAAGGATTATGATGGCAAGGACCCAGTCATGGTGGGCAGTGGGATGTGTATTCCCATTAAGAGCACTGGTGATGCTAATTTGAACACATCATCTCTCAATTTTCATCTACAAAATGTGCTACTTGTTCCTCATATCCAAAGAAATCTACTGTCAATCTCTCAATTCACCAAAGATAATTAGTGTATAGTTCAATTCTCTCCTTGGGGCTATAAAGTAAGAGATTTGTGGTCTGAGAAAGTGTTAAATGAAGGACCTATGGTTAACAACTTATATCCTATTACTTTCAAAGTACAAAAGCCTTCACCTATAGAGGTTTATACTTCTGTCTTAGCTGCTTCTTCTTCTATTTGGCATCAAAGGCTTGGTCACCCATCAGATTCTATATTGCATCTTCTTCACAGAAACAAAGTTATTCACATTGATCAAAAGGATTCTGAAGGTTCATGTCATTATTGCAAATTGGCTAAAAGCAAATCACTACCATTTGCTCTTTCTGAGTCTTATACATCTTCACCTCTTTCTCTTATACACTGTGATATCTGGGGTCCTTCTCCAGTGTCCTCTAAAGAGGGGTACAGGTATTATATTCTCTTTTTAGATGACTTCAGCAGACATGTTTGGTTGTTCCCTCTCAAATTGAGGTCTGATAGCCTTCAATGCTTCAAAAGGTTCAAACAACTCAGTGAAAATCTATTCTCTACATCCATAAAACAATTCCAGAGTGATGGTGCTCCCATCACTCTGGAATTGGCTAAGGGTGATTTCAAATCTTATCTTGATCAATGTGGTATAACTTTTAGATGCTCATGCCCCTACACACCTCAGCAGAATGGTCGAGCTGAAAGGAAGAACAGACACCTCACTGAAATAGGTAACACTCTTCTTTTTCAAGCTCATGCTCCTAGACATTTTTGGTTTGAGGCTTATGCTACTGCCATCTATATTATAAATAGGCTTCCTACCAAGGTATTAGGTAGTAAATCACCATTTGAGGTTCTCTTTGATAAGCTGCCTGATTACTCTCTCTTTAAAGTGTTTGGCTGTGCCTGTTATCCACACTTAGAGGCCTATAGGGAAGATAAATTGAGTCCTAAAGCTATCAAATGTGTCTTCATTGGATATAGCTTATCTTTCAAGGGGTTCAAATGCTTGGATTTAAATAGTGGTAAAGTCTACATGTCTAGGAATGTGATATTTTCAGAGACTGAGTTTCCATTTCAAACTTTGGCTCATTCTTCTGCTCTTAGCACATCTTCTCTTACTGCACCATTAAAAGTTCTTAATCCTCCTTTACCATACTTTAATCCTAGTACTGCTACTCAAGAAAGTCCTATTGATAGTCCTACTTCATCTTCAACTTCTCAATCATTTGTTCTACCAACTCATGGTATGACAACCAGATCAAGAAATGGGATTACTAAACCTAAGTATTTGCCTGATCATGTTACTGATCATTTCACTATAAGACATCCTTTACATTCATCTTTCTTATCCATTCTCAATGAATCACAAGAACCTAGTACTTTCAAACAAGCCAGTTCAAATCCAAACTGGTGTAAAGCTATGAATGAGGAATTCTTAGCTCTACAACAGAACCACACTTGGTCTCTAGTTCCTGTTCAAGAGCATATGAATGTCTTAGGGTGTAAGTGGGTGTTTAAAATAAAATACAGATCAGATGGTCAAATAGAGAGGTATAAGGCAAGGTTGGTTGCAAAGGGCTTTCACCAACATGAAGGATTGGATTATACTGAAACCTTTAGTCCAGTAGTGAAGGCAACCACTATTAGGACAGTATTGAATATTGCTATTTCAAACTCATGGCATATACATCAACTTGATGTATCAAATGCTTTTCTTCATGGTATTTTAGAAGAAACTGTATATATGAACCAACCACAAGGTTTTGTTGATCCAGATAAAACCCAATCATGTTTGTCTTCTACACAAAAGTCTTTATGGACTGAAACAAGCTCCAAGAGCTTGGTTCAATCGATTTGGTGCTTATCTCTTAACTTTGGGGTTTATCAAGAGTGCTCATGACCATTCTATGTTTATTCATAAGGTATCTTCTCATATTGTAGTTCTTCTTTTGTATGTGGATGATATTATCCTTACTGGAAGTTCTGACACACTCTTGGATCAACTAATTGATAATCTAAGCACAGAGTTTGCCATGAAACATTTGGGGTACTTACACTACTTTCTGGGTATTGAGGTGAATTATGCTCCTACTTCATCTGAAATTTTACTAACCCAGAAAAAGTATGTCCTTGAATTGTTAAAGAAAGCTGATCTCTTGGATTGTAAGGCTAGTTCAACCCCTGTATCTTCAGGCAACAGACTATCAAAATTAGATGGTACTCCTATGACAGATCCAACTGTTTACAGAACTTTAGTAGGGGGCTTACAGTACCTAGTTACAACAAGGCCTGACATTTGTTTTGTTGTTAACTATGCTGCTCAGTTTATGCAACAGCCATGTGATTCTCATTTCCTACTTTTGAAGAAGACATTGAGGTACTTAAAAGGAACAGTGGACTGTGGAATTACTATTTCAAAGGGAGATATTACTAAAATTGTGGCATTCTCTGATTCAGATTGGGCTGGTTGCCCTGACACTAGGAGAAGTACTACTGGTTTCTGCATTATGTTGGGAAATTCATTGGTTTCTTGGAGCTCCAAGAAACAACCTACAGTAGCAAGATCCTCAACAGAGGCTGAGTATAAGGCATTATCCTTTACTGTTGCTGAAGTTCTATGGATCTCTTATTTGTTGTCTGAGCTTCATATTATCCCTACTATGCCTTTTATGCTCTATTGTGATAATGTAGGTGCTAAGGCAATTGCTTCCAACCCTGTGTTTCATGCTCGAACGAAACACATTGAGGTTGATTATCACTTCTTAAGAGATTTGGTAGCAAATGGCTCTGTGGTGATTAACTACATTCCTACCGAGGATCAGCCAGCAGATCTATTTACCAAAGGCTTGCTTCCAGCTCAATTCATTCATCTTCGAAACAAGCTCATGTCCCTCTCGGTTCCTGATCTTGAGGGGGATGTTAGAGTATGAGATGGTGGTGTATTCAAGGTGTTAACTTCTAAAGATTACAAAAGCTAAGTATGGTGGTATTGATAGAAGTGGTGGGTGCTGATAGAAGAATTTTGTTAAACAAATAGTTATGAAATAATAGTTTGTTAAGAAGTAGTTAAATTTTGTTAATTTCTGTTTAGTTTTCTCTTTCATAGGTTAAGAGATTATAAATACTCAAACACTTGTATCTTTTAAACCTAATGAGAAATTCTCTTTTCTTCATCTTTCATGGTGCTTATTGGGATTTAGATGTGTAGTGGGATCATATACAGTATGTTGGAATTAAAGCTTATTGTGGCTCGCTGCCAATTGTCAAACTCAGAAAAGGAATACGTCATTTTGTTCGTCTCGCAGGCTCTTAAATTTAGAGTCAATACAGTCAAATAGATTCCAAATAAATGAGACATTCAAGTTTGAAGTTTGGATGAAAGTTGGTAAAAGTTAACCGAGTCCATTAATTTAGGAATTAAATCACAAACTGGACCAATTAGTTTGGGGGTAAACGGAGAACAATGAAACGTCAGGATATAACGATCCCATTCAACCCGCTAAAATGATCAGATGGCTTGTATTTAGATTGTTGGGTGCACTTCACACAACCTTTTAGAAGGTCTCAAAGCGCGATCCAACAGCGAAGCTTGATCCTGTTTCAAGATCGTTCGGGGATAACATCTAGATCGAATAGATATGATTCTTTCCATGAATTTTCTTCTAGTCAAGCATTCAAAAATGCAACCGACATTCAAATGAATGGAACCATCATCACGTTTGTTCGCTAAACATCGCATTTGTTCATGCCAGGATCAACAACAACGTCGCTATAAAAGCCGACATGTCCTATTTACGCGTATCGATTCAATTCCTATATATAGACTCAAATCAACTCCTGTTTTTATCAGTTTTTTCAATCTTTCAAGAGTCATTCAAGATATTTTAAAGTTCATAATACTAGTCAATAGTTCGTATGTGTAGTTTTCCTTCAACGCAGGTAAGAAGGCGACGTCATTCTAACTAGAGTTGAAACAACGTTGACATATAAAGACGCACAGGTATATTCGTCTTAAGCCAAGATATTTTTCTACGCCTCAGCTTTTTCTATACCTCGGATACAACACATTATACATAGTATGTTAAGGAGAAACCTAACCAATTGATGATTTCTATTTTTCCCTCATATTATATGACCTACCTCAATTTCTAGATTACATTGGGGACGAAATGGAATAAAAGCAAGAAATGTTCTTAAATTCCCAACTAGCATCAAAACTGAGAGCCACATAGGTTCTGTTAAGGACGATAGAGGTTTCGAAACTATCTATGTATAAATTGCTTGTGTAAAAGATACCTCATTAGCCTAAGGTGTATTTTGTGAGTCTTTCATCATTGGAGAGTCACAAACTCACAAGTCACAACTGAATTAAGCCATTTTTTCAGAAATTGCAACTGAGGTTGTGTTTGTTTTTTTTTGTTTGTCTGAATCTGAATTGCTTGAACTGAATTGGCTGAATCTGAATTGCTTGAATCGATTTACCAATTACCATGTTTGTTTTTTTATCTGAATTGTTATCTCTGAAATTTAATTTTGACACTTATACCCCTTTATATATAAATAAGTTCTCTCCTGAGAAAGACCTTCTCCAACTCTAATTCATTGCTTTTCCCTTTTTCATCTGCCGACTCTTTTATCCCCGTTGACCAACGTTCAAAAACCCTATCTCTTTCCCTTATATCTCTCTGTACCCTCTTCACGGCTTCACCTCCCTTAATTCCTTAGGTTCATTTGGTCATCTATTGGGGTTTTACAGTAGTGGATTCGTTAGTGTTGAAGATTGCAACAGATTCACAAGATGATAATTGCACAAAGATAACAACAAAAGCAACAAAAAACAGTAGGAAATAACAGGACACAAGATTTACGTGGTTCGGCGTTAAAACCTACTCCACGGGGCAGCAACAATCAATCTTCTTCTTCACTAAACAGGAACAGTTTTACAGGGTTACTCTTAAAGCAGAGAATAATTCAGAACATGAAAATAAACCACTAGTAATTACATATATATAAGCACTTGGTAGTTTTCACAAAACAGTTTCTAAACTGCACAAAACTACCACCCACTCCAACAAGGCTTCACACATTGCCTTAAAAATAGGATATTTCTCAACATTCTCCCACTTGAAGACTTGTTCTCTTTTAGTGCGATGAACGATTCTTCAAGTTGCTGTCCAAACGTTACATCTCATCAAGTAACAACAAGCCCGAGAGGTGTCATGCACCTCTCAAACTTCTCTCTTGCAACCGGCTTCGTAAAGATATCTGCAAGATTATCATTGGTACTGATTTTCTCTAAGGAGACCTCTCCATCATTAACAACTTCACGAACACAATGATATTGAACATGTATGTGTTTAGTCCGAGCATGGAAAGTTGGGTTTTTAGCCAAGTGCAAAGCACTTTGACTGTCACAATATACTGTCACCATATTCTGCCCAAATTTCAATTCACCAAGCAACCTCTTCAGCCATATAGCTTCTTTACATGCTTGTGTTGCTGACATATATTCAGCTTCTGTGGTGGATAAAGCAACTGTTGACTGCAACTTTGATTGCCAACTAATTGCTCCACCACCAAGAGCAAAAACATAACCTGTAGTTGATCGAGCTCTATCCTTATCACCACCAAAATCTGCATCTACAAAACCAACCAATTGCAAATTTTTCCCACCATAGGAAATAACACAATCAGAAGTGCCCTTCAAGAAACGAAGAATCCACTTCACGGCATCCTAATGCTCTCTACCCGGGTTTGCCATGTACCTACTAACTGCTCCCACTGCTTGGGCAATATCTGGCCTAGTACATACCATGGAAAACATCAAACTCCCTACTGCTGATGAATAAGGTACACGAGACATCGCTGCCTTCTCCGCTTCCGTGCTAGGAGATTGCCTAGAAGACAACTTATAGTTAACAGGAAATGGAGTACTGACTGGTTTAGCATTCTCCATATTGAAACGACGGAGAACCTTCTCAACATAACTCTTTTGAGTTATCCAGACTTTCCTGTTCTTTCTATCTCTATGTACTGTCATCCCAAGTATCCGATTCACAGCCCCCAAATCCTTCATCTCAAATTCCCTAGCCAAACGAGCTTTTAAGTTAGCAATGCTACTTTTGTTAGCACCTGCAATCAACATATCATCATCTACGTATAATAACAAGATAATGAAGCTACCATTGTCAATATCACAAACATAAGCACAATGATCAGCTTCACACCGACGAAATCCCAAGCTCACAATGAAGGAGTCAAATCTCTTATACCAACACCTCGGCGCCTGTTTTAAACCGTACAGAGACTTGTTCAACTGACAAACCAGATTCCCTTTATCTTCTTCTACAAAACCTTCGGGTTGAGTCATATATATTTCTTCATCCAAGTTGCCATGCAAGAAAGCAGTTTTTACATCTAACTGCTCAAGTTCTAAATCAAAAACAGCTGCCATACTTAACACTATTCGAATAGTAGTCATACGAACAACTGGAGCAAATATTTCGTTGAAATCAATACCTGATTTTTGAGCATACCCTTTGGCAACTAAACGGGCTCTGTATCTTTCTACATTCCCGTTAGCGTCTTTCTTTAGTTTGAAAACCCACCTGCAACCAATTGCTTTTCTACCCGGTGGTAATGTTACCAATGTCCATGTATTATTTTTATACAAGGCTTCCATCTCCTCTTCCATGGATGCTCTCCAAGAGCTAGCATCAACAGACTCACATGCTTCTTGATAGGAATTAGGTTCACGATCATCAGCAACACATGCATAAGTCGTGTCGTAGTCTTTTAACCATGTAGGAGAATGACGAGTTCTTTGTGGTCGATCTTGTGTTTCTTGCATTTGAGCAAGTGGTTCTTCTACCTGCTCTTCACCAACATCATCTTCATGATTTTCAACAGGTTGGTTGTTTGAATCAGCACCCAATTGTTTCTCATCTCTTTTTGCAAATTCAACTTCAACACTATCTATCTCATGTACATCAGCAACTTTCTGTTTTTGCATAGCATCTTCATTAAAAATGACATCTCGGCTAATCACCAACTTGCGAGCAGTAGGATCCCACAATCTGTACCCCTTTACTCCATCTGCATAGCCAAGAAAAATACACTTTTTGGACCTCACGTCCAATTTAGTTCTCTTCTCTTTTGGAACCCACACATAGGCATCACAACCAAAAATCCGAAGGAAAGAATAATTTACAGACTTACCAGACCATATCTCTTCCGGAACCTTGTAACCAAGTGTTGTTGTAGGAGATCTATTTACTAAATAACACGATGTAAGAACCGCTTCTGCCCAAAAACAGTGCTCCAAACCAGCAGCACTTAGCATGCTTCTAGCACGATCCATAAGAGTACGGTTCATACGTTCAGCCACACCATTTTGTTGTGGTGTGGCAGCAACAGTCCATTGCCTGTAAATCCCATGCTCACTGCAAAAATCCTGAAAATCTCCAAGATACTCTTTTCCATTATCAGTTCTCAAGCATTTTATTTTCTTTCCTTTCTGATTTTCAACCAAAGCCTTAAACTTTTTAAAACATGCAAATGTGTCAGATTTCCTTTTAAGCATATAAACCCAAACTTTTCTAGAATGGTCGTCTATGAAAGAAACAAAGTATAGTGCACCTCCAAGTGACTCAACAGTGGCTTCCCATGTATCTGAATGTATTAGTTCTAAAACATCCTTACTTCTAGAGTTAGACTTTGAAAATTTAACACGATGTTGTTTACCAAATAAGCAGTCTTCACATAAATCTAACTTAGAAGATTTCAGACCAGGAAGTGAGTTATTATCAAGGAGTACCTTTAAACCACGCTCGCTCATATGACCCAAGCGTTTGTGCCATGTTGTTGCCAATTCAGATTCTGCATCTGCAACAATTGCTTCACCGGCTACGGTATCTCCAATAAGACGATACAAACCACTGATTAATTCCCCTTTCATGACCACAAGTGCCCCTTTACTTACTTTTAGTCGTCCATTTTCTCCAGAAAATTTGTAACCAACTTTATCCAAGACCCCCAAAGATATGAGACTCTTTCCTAGTGCAGGAACATGTCGAACATTAGAAACTGTACGAGTACTTCCATCAAACATCCGGACTCGGACATCTCCAATTCCAGCTATTTTACATGGATTATCGTCACCCATGTAAACAGTACCTCTATTACACACCGCATAGGAGTAAAACCACTCTTTATGTGGTGTCATATGAAACGAAGCACCTGAATCAAGAATCCATTGATGTATCAACTCGCCACATCCTATTGCTGACAACACAACACCATCTTCAGAAGAAGTTCCATCTTCAACTATATTTCCTTGTGAAGTTTCTGGTTCTGTTTTTTGTCCTCGCAAATCAGCTTTTGAATTTTCCTGATTTGCTTTCCGTAGTCGACAATCTCTTCGTAAGTGCCCAGATTTTCCACATGACCAACACTTTACTTTCTTATGTCCTTTAGATTTGGATCTGGATCTATCCCCATAATTTTTTTCAGTCGATCTACCTCTTACCAACATTGCATCGCCTGAAGAACCTTGGCCTGATTTTCGCCTAGACTCTTCGGTGAGTAATGCTGACACAAGTGCATCCATACTAAGAGATGTACTGCCACTTAAGTTCATAATCAAACCATCCCATGAATCAGGCATTGAACATAACAAAAGGCTGGATTTTTCCTCTTCTTCAATCTTCACGTCAACTGCTGCAAGTTTATTAATCAGAGTATTGAAGTCGTTCATGTGCTCTTGCAATGAAGCTCCTTCCTTCATCCTTAGATTATATAATTGTCTACGGAGAAAAACTTTATTTGGTAAAGATTTTCCATCATACATGTTTGTCAATTTGTCCCAAATGCCCTGTGCAGTTGTTTCTCCAGACACATTGAACAAAACAACATCATCTAAAGCAAGTAGAATATCTGCCATTGCTAAACTATCCTTTTCTTCAAATACATCTTCCTTCATTTCAGGAGGTTTTCTCTCTTTTCCCTTAATCGCAACTTCACAACCATCTTTCACCAACATAGCTTGCATCTTCAATTTCCACAATGTAAAATTTGAACCATTGAATTTAGGGATTTCAAATTTTGAAGACATTGTGTAGATTAAATCACAACCAAAGCTCTGATACCAAATGTTGAAGATCGCAACAGATTCACAAGATGATAATTGCACAAAGATAACAACAAAAGCAACAAAAAACAGTAGGAAATAACAGGACACAAGATTTACGTGGTTCGGCGTTAAAACCTACTCCACGGGGCAGCAACAATCAATCTTCTTCTTCACTAAACAGGAACAGTTTTACAGGGTTACTCTTAAAGCAGAGAATAATTCAGAACATGAAAATAAACCACTAGTAATTACATATATATAAGCACTTGGTAGTTTTCACAAAACAGTTTCTAAACTGCACAAAACTACCACCCACTCCAACAAGGCTTCACACATTGCCTTAAAAATAGGATATTTCTCAACAGTTAGGGTGTGAAGAACACATTCATGTTGGTCAAAATTTGTTCTCTAGATGAGTAGCCATTAAATTGCTTCACAAAGAAAAGGTGTGCAGATTGAGATTTCAACTACTACTTGACTATTTGAGTACTTGAATGAAGATAGTATAGACGCCATTACAGAAACATAAATTACAAAATACAAATCTTTCTTTCTCTCTCTAGGTTTTGCTCTTAGCTTCGGTTTCTCCACCAACGACGGATCTGATTTTGTATGGGAGGGTTTGAAGTACCACATCAGCGGATTCGTTAGGGTTTTAGGTCAGTGGGTGGTGGTCGATGGTGGTGGTCGACGGTGTGGTGGTGGTGGTCGATCAAGTCAAGATGGATATTAAAAGTATTTTAATCATTTCAATGGGGGTATATTTGGATATTTTCATATGGTGGATTTGTATTTCAGACTTGTTTTAAAGTCTGAAAGAAGTGGCCCATTAATCAGCCGATTCAAACATCCAAATCTTTCAGACAAATTTTCAGATTTTACTAAATAAAAAAACAAACGTCTGAAATCTGAAATCGGCCACAATTCAGACCGATTTCAGATTTCAGATCTGAAATTTTTTAAAAACAAACAGCACCTAAGTCCGCTAAAAATGAATGAGGAAGTAGAATCCATGGTTTATTGAACTTCTCTTACTTTTATCCTAAGGTGTCGTTTGACAACACAAAAATAAGTAACTCTTTTTTTTTCTTTAAGTAAAAAAAAATTAGTTTGGTAATACAAAAATTTCTGACTAAAGTTGAAATTTGACTTAATTTCGAAGTTTAAAATACTTGCTTTTGACTTCGAAGTTAAGTTATTTATGTCCAACGCATATATGAATGACTATTTTTTTTCTTCTCTACCTATGCTCCACCACAATACAATTTGCACCATTACCACAACACGTTGACCACCATCATTGCCTCACTTCCAACCCCGCACCTCCACCACCTCCACCACCCCCGCACCTCCACCACCGCACCTCCACCACTACCACCTCCACCGCCATCGTACCTCCGCCACCGCCACCACACCTCCACCAACACACTTCTACCACCATCACTACGTCTCCACACCACCGCACCAACACTTCAAACACTGCCACCGTACTTTCATCTTCACCGCCACACCTCAACCTCCAACATCACACCTCCACTACCACCACCTTTACCATACTTCCATCACCATCACCACCACTATCATCATACTTCCACCACCACCACCACACCTCCACCACCACAACCACCGTACTTCCACCACCACTGCACTTCCACCACTACCATCACCAAGTCTCCACCACCTTATCAACACCACTACCACTATATTTCCACATCCACCACACCTCAACCACCACCATTGTGTTTCCATCACAACCACATTTCAACTACCTCGGTTACCATTTCTCCAAAAGTCTAACACCAGTGCCACTTTGATCATTAATGTCAACATAACCACCACCATAACCACCAACACCACCTTTGTCACAATAGTCATCACGCAAATAGTGTGTGTAAACCTAAAATGAAGTTTCTCACTGGGAATTGAACAAGAATAAATAGAAAAGTAAATTATGTTGCCAAACTAGCTTTTTGACTTTTTTTTTTTTTTATTTGTAAGTAACTATTTTGTCATATATACTTTTGATTTTTTTTAACTTTGTTAAAGCAAAAGAACTTCTAAAGCTTCTCAACAAAAAAAAAAGAACTTCTAAAGCAACTATTTTGTCATATATACGTTTGTCAAACGACACCCAAAAGTATAACGTAATAAAATTGTCGGGTCTTAGGCGTCTTTCATGTTGTCGAGTTTTAGACATCTTTCATTAATAGTCTAACTTTGAACGTAGTCGATTCTTCAGAAAAAGAAATCATGAAGTATTTATGGATTGTCACAAATACTAATTTCATGTTCTTTTCCATGCGTTGTTCTTGATTAAGTCCTCCAACTCTCTTTAGATGTGGACAGTTTTTATTTTTTATTTTTTTTGGAACTAATACTTTTACGAAGGTTAAAAAGAATATCACAAAAGCAACAAAGTCATAGCATATCTCAACCAAATTTAACCTTCATCAACATAAAAGTTTCAAAAGAACCTAAAAGTACCTTCATCAAAATAAAAGTTTCAACAGATCCTAAAAGTATTGCAGTATTACTAACAACTCCAAAAACTAATCGAAATTCGTTCACATATGCAACTATTCACCTATTCAAGTGTAATCACCACTTAACAACAAAAAGAAACTCCATGAGAACAACACTGAAACCAGCTCCTAATCCAGCTCCTAATCGGCAAAAATATCTATTCCTCCCCAATCTTCGTCGCTTTCTTCTTCTACTTCTTCCTGCAATTTAACACAACCATCAAACTCAACATTCATCAAACCTAATTTAAGAAGAAAAAAACAATAAATTTTGCAGATAATAAACATAGTTTGAAAGGAATATACCTTCTTTTCCTCAGCTGCAGGTGCAGCGGCAGCACCGCCACTAGATGGGGAAGAGACAGAAACAGCACCAAAAGCACCACCACCAGCAGCACCAACATTAGTGATCATTTCATTGATGTCCCTATTCTGTACCAACTTAGCAAAGAGACTTGGCCAGTATGATTCACATTCTACATTAGCTGCTTTAATCAAGGTAGCAATCTTCTCAGCCTGTATTAGCATTCAACACCCAAATTAACAAACCCCTAAACACCCAATAAAATAAAGCCTATTATTATATCATAAAAAAAAATCATACATGAAATAAACAAATATCAAACCATATTATACCATACAAGACTAAACCCTAGATGAAATAAACAAATATTAAACCCTAATATATCACACAATAAATACTAAACCCTATATGAAATAAACGATTCAAAGCTATAATATATCACACAAAACTAAACCCCAAATGAAATAAACTCTTATCAAACCCTAATGTATCATACAAAACGAAACCCTAAAATCTGTATGAGATAAACTCTAATCGAACATTATCATAAACAATAAACCCTAAACCATAGATGAAATAAACTCTTTAAGTCTTACCGATCTTGATCATGAACTATAAACCCTAAACCCTAGATGAAAATACTCTTATCAAACTAGATCATACAAAACTGAACTCTAATCCGTAAAACATAAACCCTAGATGAAAATAAACATATAATGAAGCATAATCATACAGAACGAACCACTAATGCATCAAACATCCACGTGAATACAGAAATTGATGAAACTCTAAAGGTTAAAAGAGTAGAAGATTACAGTAACGGGGATCCCATCGTCATGGAGGATCATGACGGCGTAAGAGCAGGCAAGTTCTCCGGTGGACGACATCTTTGGAATTTGTTCAGCGTTGTTAGCTAGCTAGGGTTTTGTAAAGAAGAATGAGTATTTTAATGAGTCTTTAGGATGCATTTATAAGTTTCTAAAATTGAGGCGGTTGGGCCTGGACTCGGACTAGTTTCTAAAATTGAGGCGGTTTCGCATGGACTCGGACTGGTTCAGGTTCTAAATAGAACCGATTCATTATCCCTTTGGGTTCCAGAGTTTTGGGGATGTTTGTTCAAGTAATCCACACAATAAAAAATTGTCAACAACCCTGAGCTAAAGTTTGAACCAAAAGAAAAAAAAATTCAACAAAAAAAAAAAAACAACCACCCTAAGTTGAAACGGTTGCAAAATTGGTTTTTATTTTGGCCAGCGCTTCGGGGAAAGCTAAATAGTGTCTGAGGAATAGTGTTTGAGGTGTGAAATTTTAAAGGGAATATGCAAGATTTTGAAAATTTTCCGGAGAAACATATTTTATCGGGAATATGGTTTAAAATAAAAAACCCTCCACCTCACCTCACTCTCTCTCCACCTCACCTCTCTCTCTCCCCACCATTCTCTCTGTCTTCTCCGACTAGGTCGCCGGCCGGAAAATTCACTCTTTCTCTCTCTCTAGAAACTCCGGCGAAGGGGTTTCCCTTCATCGGAGTTCTGGTATGTTGAAGAACAGACCAGATCAGACCGGAACTCCATCGAAGGAAAACCCCTTTGCGGGAGTTTCTAGAGAGAGAGAGAGAGTGAACTTTTTTTTATTTTCGGTCGGCGACCTAGTCGGAGAAGACAAAGAGAATGGTGGGGAGAGAGTGAGGTGAGGTGGAGAGAGAGGGAGGTGAGGTGGAGGGAGGTGAGGTGGAGGGTCTTTTAGCTTTCCCCAAAGCGCTGGCCTTTATTTTTTAGAAATCATGTCCCACACACATACATATTATTCCAGAACCAAGCCAAAATGATACAGTAACGGTTTGAAACGACAGTTAAAACATGTGAGTTTTCTTATTTGAAAATTGACTACGATAGTCATTACAATGGCATTGATACATCAAAAATGTGATAAGCACAATAATGGACAAATTTTAAATAAGAACATGTCTAAAGCTCAACTACATTATTTATTCAAAATTGGAACTATAAAAGATAAATATGATATACGTATTATTTATGCCCTAGTTCTAACGTATTTCCATTATTTCATTTTAACGTTTTCCCAACACTTCTTATCTATCACAATTCTTGAACACTTTCTTCAGCGTTCTTTTAACTATTTTTTGGCATTCTAGCGGTGGCTTATTTGTTTACGGTAGGTTTTCAGAGAATTATTTTTCACTTTGCTCAAATTCAAACATACTATTTTTTGTCTATGACATGCTATAGTTTGTCATTGTTTCTAATAAACTCTTGTATGGTTCTATATAATATTTGTTTATTTCATTATTCTCGAGATGGCATATTATGGTATGCCTAAGATATACAACTTTTGTTTTCTAAAATTGTTTTTTTTTTCGGAAAAACATATTTATCTTGTCTAAAACATACATCTACTTGTTTTCAAAATATTAATGTATTTTTTTATGAATTATTTTCCTTTCCTGTGACATTTTTTATTTGAAAATCTTTTTCTTTTTACTATCTTTTGTTTATAGAAAATGACTATATGGGTTTACAAAATTATAATCTATTATATAAAACAGAAGGGAAAACGATGACTGGGACAAACATCCTTATTTAATTATGCATATTGTCTAGAAGCCCTTCTCAAAATTTAAGATATAGTCCTTCGTAGAATTAAAGTTACCTATTTAAAAAACAATAATCTTTTCCTTATTAGAAATAAAATAACTAATTTAAGAAAAAAAGAAACAAAATAAATTTCAATCATAATCTATTATATAAAACAGAAGGGAAAACGATGACTGGGACAAACATACTTTTTTAATAAAGGATATTGTCTAGAAGTCCTTCTCAAATTTAAAATATAGTCCTTCGTAGAAATAAAGTTACATATTTAAAAAACAATAATCATTTCAATCTTAGAAATAAAATAACTAATTTAAGAAAAAAAAGAAATAAAATAAATTTCAAGGGTTAAAAAAAGAAATTAAAATCTCTCTCTCTCAATAAAATAAGGGTTAATTCCGTTTTGGCCCCCGATTTGTGACCAACTGGCCGTTTTGGCCCCCAATTGTGTCCGGTAGTTCGTTTTGGCCCCAACATATTTTTGTAAGCTTCTCCATTCTACCCTTATAGCAATTTTGTAAATTAAATGTATTTTCTTTCTCTTTGTCCACCTCACTAAGCAATTGCCACGTCATATTCGTCCACATAAGGTCGCCGGAAAATGTCGTCGGCGACATCATTTCCGGCGACCACCATTTTTTTTTTAACTTCTTCTTCTCCAACCATCTCCTTCCTTCTTCTTCTCTCTCTCCTTCCTCTTCTCTCTCTCTCTCCTTCTTCTTTTCTCTCTTCCCCTCTTCTCTCTCTCCCCCTCTTCTCTCTCTCTCCCCCTCTTCTCTCTCTCTCCCCCTCTTCTCTCTCTCTCCCCCTCTTCTCTCTCTCTCCCCCTCTTCTCTCTCTGTTAGGTTTTCGGCGAAGGGAAACCCTTCGCCGGAAACCGTCTGGATCTGGGGAAAACCCCAGATCCAGACACCTCTTCGTCTGGAAAATTCCAGACGGTTTCCGACGAAGGGTTTCCCTTCGCCGGAAACCTAACAGAGAGAGAAGAGGGGGAGAGAGAGAGGAGAGGGGAAGAGAGAGAGAAGGAGAGAGAGAAGAAGAAGGAGAGAGAGAGAAGAAGGAAGGAAGGAGATGGTTGGAGAAGAAGAAGTTAAAAAAAAAAATGGTGGTCGCCGGAAATGATGTCGCCGGCGACCTTATGTGGACGAATATGACGTGGCAATTGCTTAGTGAGGTGGACAAAGAGAAAGAAAATACATTTAATTTACAAAATTGCCATAAGGGTAGAATGGAGAAGCTTACAAAAATATGTTGGGGCCAAACAGGAAATTGGGCCAAAACGAACTGCCGGACATAATTGGGAGCCAAAACGGCCAGTTGGTCACAAATCGGGGGCCAAAACGGAATTAACCCATAAAATAATAACCAATCTAAGAGAAAAGAAACAAAAAAATAATACAAAAAAATAATGACTAATAAAAATCTCTCACTCTCAATAAAATATAACAATAAATTTCGTAACATTTGATTGATACAAGTGTCCGTGTCCTAGGGCACGGGATATACCCTAGACAATATCTAATTTAAGAAAATAACCTATTTAACATTTGATTGATATTGTTTAGAAGCCCTTCCCAAAATTTAAGATATAGTCCTTCATAGAAATAAAATAACCTATTTAAAAAATCTTTCTTAGAAATAAAATATCTAATTTGAGAAAAAAAATGAAAGAAAAGATATTGCAAGGGTTAAAAAAAGAAAATGAAATATCTCTTATAAAATAACTAATTTAAGAAAATGAAATAATAAGTAGAATACCAAAAAATTATGGTATCCACTATATAGCAATAATAAATATTGAAAGTCGTCAAATTTAATTGATACGACTGTACGTGCCCTAGGGCACGGGGCATACCCTAGTAATAACTAAAAACACCTAGATCTTTTTCTATTAAGTTGAAGATACCAAAATATTATGAGTAATAATAGGTCAAATTTGAAATAATATTGATAATTATTAGAAAGGTCATTTTCTAATTGTTTAGTTCCAAAAATACCCTTCCACATCAAAATCTACTCTCTAAAAAAACTCCGAAAAATTTAGGGCTCCTCTTCTCCAATCTTACGATGTCAAACCGTCGCCGGAATCTTACTCGGTGTATAGATCTCAGATTTCGCCATCCCCACCTAACCCGAGAAATCTCCTTTCTCCTTCAACCATTGTTGGTGATTACTTCTCTCTCGATGTGAATTCAGCCGAAGATGATGTTTTAGTAGTTAGAAAACCATCTGATGTTTCTCCATCTCCTTCCACCATTGTTACTCCAATTTCAACCACAAACCCTAGCTTAGAACGTGGTTGGTTTCGAGCTAATAGTAAATTCGAATCCCCCATGATCCAACTCCACAAAGGTAAAAAAGATAACTCATTTAAATCTACTCAATTTTCTAGGGTTTTGGAAATTTTATTAGTTTATTTTTCCTGTTGGTTTGTAGACTAATTGTGGGTTATTCATAATAAAGATACTTAGATTTTTGTGAGTTTCTCTTACCTACTAAAGCAGAATTTTTTGAACTTCTATATATTATTTATGTAAAATTGTGTGTGTTCCAAATGCTGCAACTTTTAGAACTTTTATACATTATTTATGTAAAAATGGAGATTTCAACAAGGGTTTGGAGGTGTTTAAGGAGAGTGTGGAGAGAGATAAAGTTCCTGACTTTGGAACTATGAGACATTTGGTTGCAGGGTTAGTAGAGAAATTGAAATTAACAGAAGTGAAGGAATTGATTAAGATTGTGAAGGAGTTTCCTCCTAACTTCTTAAATGGTTGGAAGAATCTTGAGATAGAACTTGGGTTGAACGTGGAAAAAGAATTTGCTTCTGCTACTTCAATTTAAAGCTTTCCGGTTAACTGCGGAGCTAAATTTTGATGGAATAATGCCTACCCAACAGAATTAATGCTACAACCTTATAGGTGAATTCAGAGGGAGGGATGGGTGATTGGAGAAAAGGAAAATTTGGGTCTAAAAGTAGAGACAATAGGTGGTGGTGGTGGGTAAAGCAGAGATATAGATGAGGCTGTCATTTTTCGTCTACTTCTAACTTTTCCCCTGAATTGAGTGGCTTTGGCTGAGATCGTTGGAGATCTTTTATCAATTGATTATAAAGGTTGTTGCAATTCATTCGAATTTGGAGAGGAATAGGAAAGATAAATACAACAAAAATCAAAAGATTGATGGTAACGACGAAGAAAGGTTTTCTTGCTTATTTTATCTTCTAAACATTAGTCGTTTTTGAATTTATCAATTGAAGGAGACAGTGAGGTTTTGTTTTGAGATCTCTTGTTAAATTTGAATATCATCTTAATGAATTTTCCCGGCAAGTTTAATTACATTGTGCAAACACATGTTTGCAGTTTACATTATCAATTGAAAGAGACAGTTTGCAGTTTACATTATGCAAACACATGTTTGCAGTTTACATTAAGTTTACATTATGCAAACACATGTTTGCAAATCAGATTGTTGCAAACACGTTTGCATAACAGATTGCTGCAAACACGTTTGCAGAACAGGTTGTTGCAAACACGTTTGCAGAAAACGTAAAGGAAAAAAATGCCGTTTTTTTTTTGTTCTTTTTTTGAAAAAAAGTATTGAAAGTGGATCTTGTTAGAAAGCTAATGAAAAATCATTTCTAAATATATAATTTTTATAGAAATCCGATATCTCAAACAAAGGTTATATCGATTTAAAGTTTAAAGAAAAATAAAAGAATTTGGTTACACAAAATGACAAAAAGGGACATTTTAGTATTTGCACACTTTTTGACCTGAATAATAATTTTCAAATGTTTTGTGTTTTTCTACTCATTTTCAATATTATTTTGACCTTTTTAGAAATTACCTCTTTTGTTTATATAAAACATTCATTTACTATTGTTCTTTTTCTTGAAACATTGTATTTCCATCATTTTTTCTATTAAAAATACACTACTCTTTACATCCAATATACAACGTTTCCCTTGTCTGAACATTATTTTGTTTTATTTTTTGATGCAAATTTTTTTTTATTTTTCTAGCTTAATGTATACACACAAGCCAAGACTACAAATCTATTGACATGTCCTTTTTAATGGATACTATGAACATGAAATTAGTTCTTTTTTAATCCTAACATAGAAATCACAAGTGTATTTAAAACATTTTAATTAACTTGCATCACAATTAATAATAGCCGTTGATATTTCTAATCACTTTTATCTTCTTCTATAGAGCTCCAAACAAACATCATCACTACCTTCAAAATCTTTCAATCCAAAATTCAACGTCAATGGATGCAAATCTTTATCGATTTACACAAAATTCGTCTTGGGTATTAAGGAAATCACTATTCAACAAACCCCATAAACTTTTTTCTCTCAATTTCGATCAAAACTTAAGGAATTGGAATTCTAATTCTATGAATCGAAGTTTTTCCAAATTGGGTAGCAGTAACAATCGAAATGCGTTCAATGAAGCTGAATTTGAGTCAGAGAGAAATAGATTAGACACAAAAGCCAGATAAGAAATGGCAGAAACGGCTGAGAGAATGATTAATAGTAACAGTTTGGGGAATGATGATGATAAAGAAGAAGAAGGAGAAGATTCTAAAGCTTGGAAATGGAAAATTAGAAAGAGGATTTGGGATTTAATGGAAGCTGAGAATATAGCTCAAAACCCTCGTCCTGTTCATCATCGAATACCTAATTTTGTTGGTGCTGCAACTGCTGCCATTAAAGTTAGTCTCTTTCTCTCTCTCTCTCTCTCTAAATTCTCTCTATCATCTGTCTCTATAGAGTTACTGATTGATTTTGTTTTGGTTAATTGAAAGCTATCTGAACTGGAAGTTTTCCGGGAAGCTAATTGTGTGAAGGTTAATCCAGATTCACCACAGAAGCAAGTTAGATTTCTAACACTCTCAGGTTAGTTCTTGTTCTTCTACTATATTCATTCTCCTTGAATTTGAAACTGATTTTCATCTATAAAGAAAAGTTGACAATGATCTCTCAAGAAATTCTAAAAATTTAATAACCCACAAATTTAAGCACTTTGTATTAGCATTATCCCACATTGTTGGGGCATTCGGATTTATAACGTAGACAAGCCTTGGCTCTTGGCCTCTTGGGTAATTCTTTCCTTGTAAGGCGGTTTTTAAGGAGAGTTAGGCCCAATGTGCTCTAACGTGGATCCGAGCTAGTGTCTGAGGGGTGGGTCGGGATTTAGTTAGCTTTGTGTGCAGGGGGAGTGCCGAGTGTCTCTGGCCTTGGCGTTGAAAGAAGGTATTAGCATTATCCCACATTGTCTGGGCATTAAAATTTGCAAAGTAGATACGTCTCGAACAATCGTTTCCTAGAGGATATGCTCAATCTTCATTGAGCAACTCATATTCATGACACTTTTCAAAATAAAAATTAGTTTTCAATTGAAATATGGAATATTAACAAAGCACACCTTTTCTTTTCAATGTGTTTCTCCAATCTTTAATGACCCATGATTGATGAGCTTTAGCTCAAAACATCAAAGTTTGAGTTCGAGTTAACTCGACGTAGATTTCTAGAGGATATGCTCTCACATCCAGCTGCATCGGATAATGATTTAAAACTGCAATTTGAAGTGGAGTTCATTAAATTGTTTTTCTTCTTCAAACAGGTGGAAAGAAATTGTTGACTCCACAACCACGTTTAAGGACGGGATTTTTCTCGGTGTTAGAATCGAGCAAGTTATCTCCTAGTACCATCATTGAAGCTTGTACATCAGTTGGAGCAGCTAAGTATGGAAGACCAATTGGTCTTGATGAGAAGATGAAAGTGGATTTGATAGTGATTGGTTCTGTTGCTGTTGACCCAAGGACTGGTGCACGACTTGGTAAGGGCGAGGTATAAACATCTACCGTTCTTTGAAATACGATTATTGTTCTAAAGCTATTCATTCAAAGCTTTTAAGTTGTGTTGCGTTCAAAGCTTAGAGTCCGAGCAATTGAAAATTTGAAATTGAAACATTATACCCGAAATAATAGTTCATGAAGATTATTTCATCTAGTTACACTTTGAGTGTTATATAATATGCATCTAGTCAAACTATATAGATCACTCCTGTTTGCATTATGCTACTATGCGCACTATGTGGTACTAAGTATTTCGCAATCGACCAAGAAAGAGACTGGTTTATTATCATTAAATCACTTTGATCAAATGGATCGTTATGATAGGATTTGTAGACGTATTTAGATAGTACAATAGAACAAGAAAACTAAGGTATTATACAGAAGGAATCGGCTACGAGGAGCCAAGCTGTGGAGGTAAAACCACGACAGTTTGATCCATCTCCATTTTTTTTTTGTTGAAGGATCCATCTCCATCTTGATCTCTTTCATTGAGATGAGTTTGAAGTTTATCGAAATATCAAGTGTACATAGCCATGGAGAGCTTGCGGTGTTCCTTGATGAGCAAGAGAAAGAATCAGAACTAGGATTCGGTGGGCCAAGTCATTGCAGTCGGTCCATATCTTCTAATAGGCTAGTTCCATACACTTAAGACTTTTAATTCTATCGAAAACAAAACGTGCATTAGTTCCAGTAGTTTACATGCATTATACAACATATATATTTACGAACCACATTGTTACTTTTTCTTTTTGTGAGGTATGCGAGAGTATATTGTTGTGTTACCACACATATTTTTGTAGTCCGAGTCTCATTCTTACACTCCACTTGTTTGTAGTCTTTCAAATTCTTTAATTTTACGGGGTAAAAAAGGGTTCCCTAGTTACTCTCCTTAGTCTCTGGAAATCTTTAATTCCTTAGCATGTTAGTCTTCCATTGCTCGTAAGACATCCAGCATTTCCTCTTTGACTTGTAATGGTATTATGAAGTGCTTTAATATCGGTAAATGTAGAAAGAAAATCGTGTCATCAGGGGTATTTTCAAAAATACATTGTCGGTATGGTTCATCTTTGACATATGTTTCATATGATAAGTTGGTCAAAAGGCAGATGTCTAGAAATGTAATGCTAAGCTATGAATTTGTACTTACTCTCTCGTCTTTTCAGGGTTTTGCTGAACTTGAATATGCAATGTTGAGATTCATGGGCGCTATAGACGATACAACGCCTGTTGTCACGTCTGGTACACATTTAATTTTCTTATAATTGTCCCATATTATAGTTCATCTAATCGATCGTAAACTAGAACCAGTTTTAATGCTTGTTTAGATATAAGGTTAAAACTTTGAAGAATCGGTTTTTGCAGTTCACGATCGACAACTTGTTGATGATTTCCCTGTGGAGAAGCTATTAATTCATGATGTTCCTGTCGATATCATTTGTACTCCTACCCAAGTTATATTCACAGATAAATCAATACCGAAACCTCAAGGTAAAACTATATTTCGTTTCATTTGTTTTGTCGTTCTTTCGTTCTTCTGAGGTTATTCATGGTCTATGTTTGAATGATTTGTCTCGTTGCGTTAATTTTTTTCATATTAGGAATATATTGGGAAAAACTGTCTCCGGAGAAGCTTGGTCAGATTCGTATTCTGAGAGAGCTCAAAAGTCGGATTGAGCGAGAGACTGGCCAGAAACTTCCAACTGGACCTTCAGAAAAACTACCAGCCACAGCTCAAAGGAAGAAGCGAAAATGAAAAACTACATCAGGACTTGGCTTTAAAGCACATTTTGTGTAACTATAGTCCAAGGTGAAACCTTTGAAGGAAGGAGAGTTACTCCGTTGTCGTATGTCTCAATGTTATCAAAGCCAATATTAATCTTTTCGTGCTCCATATAGTTCGGGTTCGCCGAGTTTTTTATAGTAAAAGTACTTCCACAACTTCATTTTAAACATAGACCAAGTGCTCGGACACGCCTAATGCCAAACCTAGCTTGATAGACATTCGGCTCTACTCGAACTCTTGTTACTCCAACTCTTGTTACTCCCACTAGAATAAAATACATTAATCTAGTGCCATAGCTTGTCCCACTCTCATTCCATTCGCGCATTCCAATGAGATCCTTTCATGCACGTGTGACCATTTCGATTAAGTTCCTTTCACGCACATCTCCAATGACTTCCTTCGCTTATCGAGTTCACCGACAAACTATGGGTGTGCAAGCTTCCTTCCATCATCACCTACTTTCAGGCGCAAGTTCCTTTCATACACATTTCCAATGACATCCTTCCCTTATCGAGTTCACCGACAAACTATGGGTGTGCAAGCTTCCTTCCCTCATCACCTACTTTCATGCGCTTCCTCGTCAGCTTCTTTCATGTGTTCTCCAGTGAGTTCGAACTTCCTTCCATCATCAGTTACTTCCATGTGTGTTTCAATGACTTTCTTCCCTCGTCAGCTACTTTCGCGTGCTCCAGTGACTTCCCTCGTGGAGTTTACAAATTATGGAGAAGTGGTGTTATAGACCAACAAGTAAGGACTAAAGGTTGGTGTCCATGGGATTAAATCCACAAGGCAACCGAGTCTGAGTGCAGATTGCAGTTACACGCCAAGTTCTTCATGAACAGAAGCGTCAGGTCGTTGTGGTCTAGCATGCCTCAGCACGCTTCTAGCTTCCTTCCCCCTTTCACCCGTAGTGAAAAAGAGATCAAGAAATCAAATCTTAACATGTGCGCATGTTCACAGACCACAAAATTCGAGAGTTCTATAAGACAGCGCAAAAAAATAGATCCCATAACTAGAAACATAACAACCAATATCATAATAAAAACAGGCACCAAACTCTTCTTGTCAATCTCAACACCTCCAAAAAAAAATCGGATTACATTCTCCTATTACAAAATAACAAAGTTTAGAAAAGAAACTTCAACTAATTGGCATGATCCAAAACTTTGGCTAAAAGATAGAATCTAGTTTAATCCTTGATCAACCGCCACCGCTGAACTTCGCTTCATATTCATGGGGTTGCTGCAAGAGTTAACAAAAATGTTATATGTCATGAAAATACGGAAAATGGAACAACAGATCAATTGTTAAATATTTAAAACAGTGCTAATAAAAGTTCAATAGTTTGAATGTATGCTCAAATAAGGAATCTTCGAACACAAGGAAAAAGTGCTGCAACATTAAGTAGTACTCTAAGCAAATATTTTCGGCACAGGCAGGACGAATAATCAGATGGTACAAGAGACAAGTATCATTCCCCTAGTTAATTTATCAGGCCTGAATTTTTCAGTACTTCCCAAACTAAAGGTCACCGATTGGCAAGAAAGCTCATTTGTCAGCTAAGGATTATTAGAAGCAGAGAAACTGAGTTGGAATTGAGAAGTTTTATTTAGTATTAGTTAGGAATGGATGAACAGTTACCATGAACACAGCCGAGATCAACCTTCGAGCAAACCATCGCATATGCATTGCTCGTTGAGCACTAGCAGCTGCTGCTATGGTTTCAAACCGCAAGTAAACATGACCGGCGCTGTGCCTGCAAATATAGTCAAGGTAAATGTGGGAGAGAGAGAGAGATTGATTTCGCATAATGAGTATATATATATATTTAAATATGTAAACGCTTGTGGGGAGAAAATATCATACTTATCCACATAGATGTGCTTCACTGGGCCAAAACCAGAACATTCTTCGTGAACTTCGTCTTTGATATCCAAATCAAAATCAGGTTCAGTCTGTAAGACAAATTTGATAATTAACTCCCCAAAGATAAGATAACGTATATGAAATTGAAATAGAGAAGGTTGAGAACCTCAGTTGCCGGATCAAACATATTCTTTAACAAGAGGCACTCAGAAGGATTCCCGACAGGTTCCATTGCTGGAGAAGGTACAACTAACGCGGGAACTGCGGGAGCAAAGCCAGGTTGTACATTTATAGGAAGACCTAAAGTTTGTTGATTTGAAGTTGGCCCATTAACCAAAGGTACTCCGAGAGACCCGACAATGCTGCAAAAATGTTAATAAGCTGTCACGACTCATGATGTCTAGAGAAAGAACAGGGTTTAAAAGAGAGAAACAAACCTATTAGCAACGCCAGTTCGATCTAGCTTCTGCATAAGCATTGCTCTCGACTGAGCATTTAAGGACTGCATTTAGAAATCAAAACACATCAGCATAGCTTATTATTACACACCTCAAACCCCTTTCTGGGTGAAAATATAAGAACCTTTGTTAACATCAATTGTAACGATCACTTACCATCAAAGTTTAGACAACCGAACTTAAAAATCAACCACTAACAAAAAATTTAACAAAAAGATTTTGTAAACATAATTCTATCAATTCTAGCACAAATTTGACTCACCAAGCCACCCCCATCATCATCATCAAAGTCAGCAGCATTAGCTCCAACATTCTGAACTCCAATATGATCTGTAACAGCTGAAACCTACACAAAGAATACATAGATCGTCATAAAAAAATAAAACGTAACCATTTTGGCTGGGGTAAAGAATGATAAGAGATAGCATTATTAGCATCATCAAACTGAAGTGTATAAGTATAAGTTGAAGCAAGCAAACCTTGATAACACGTCCTGCAATCTCTAATTTACCATTCAGACTTATCGCAGCTTTTGCATGTTCGAGCTGAGCAAACTGAAAAAACGAAGTAATATCTCATTTAGAAAAAGAAGATGAAGTAAATATTGTACGAATTAACTTCTATACCGAAGAATGAACACTAAATTTAGTAACTCTCACTTGAATAAAGCCAAATCCTTTACACTGCCCTGTTTCAAGATCAAGAGGTAGCTGCACAAGCTCCACCGGACCAAAAGGCTCAAAAACCTACATATAAACATTACAGAATTTTTAAATATTTTCAAGACACCAGAATCTTCACCCAGATCTATATCACTACCATAGTAAGAGAACATTAAAATGCTTCCCTGTTGAGCAAATTTGGTGGTAAGACCCAAAAAAAGTCAGGAGTATACATAATAGTATAGAATAACTATAATAGCTCCTTTTAGTTGCTTTAAAGAAGTGTTTGAGGAACAATTATGTCACTGATCGGTTTTATACTTCAGTATCTACATGCGTCCCAACTGAAATCTATAAGTCCAACTAGCATTGCCACCAATGATTTATACTTGAGGTTTTAGAAATTTAAACACCTTGACTGACGTCTAAACTCTAAACTGAGGTGCATATTCAATTCTTGCCTTGTAAATGGAAAAAGGACTGAAATGCTAGAGCATACCTGTCGAAGTTGATCTTCGGTCATGTTGAAGTGTAGGTTACCAATATAAAGTTTCCTAGCAACCGCTCCATATGGCCCAGCGAGATTACCTGCTCCTCCAGGAGTGGCAGTTGATTGAACAAGATTCTTTTCAGCTTCAGAAGGTTTCACCATAACAGGTTGACCAAAAAGCTGATGACCTGATAACGCAATTGCCATTGGAACTGACATTGCATCATAAAACTCGATATACCTGTATAGAAGAAACAGAAAACTCATGAACAAGTAACTTTTGCTCTACATACATAATAGGATTTCTGTAAATACCTAGACTTGGTGATGTATGTGGTTTTTTACAAAAACAAAACTGAAGTTAATCATCAATAAACCACACAACAAAGAAGTCCATGAAGGACTAACTACACTAACCAAAGTCTACAAAAGACAAAAACTAAAGAAGAAATAGCAATATTATAGATGTCAAGAGGCTCCTTTGGCAAGTTCAATGGAATGATATAAGCCCACCAAAGAACATGGAAGATACCACCGCCAACAGTCTAAAGAAGAACAATGCCCTTGGTGGTGCCTTAACATGAATACCCAAAGAAAGTTCCATCATATTTAGGAATATTTAACAATACTCCCAACGATGAAAACCAGGCAAAAAGATATCAATCATAACCAAGGTAAACATTAACCACTCTTTCCTCCTACATCTGAGGCTACACTAGAAGCACCGAAAGCATTGGCCCACAGACAAGCTCAACATAAAAAGAGAGCTTACAAAAATACTATAGCTGTCATAAACTTGAAGAACTCAACCAACGGCAAACAAGAATTGAGCATGAGTACAAGTCAAGAACTCAAGACATCCTTTTGTACTAAGACAAAATATAGAACAAGACAATATACATACCCGACCCCTTTTGACCGCCTTGAATTTCGGTCCATAATCAATCGCACATCTCTCACCTGAAAATAAAAATTAACTGTTCAAACAAAACATTATGAATAAAGAAGAAAAAGTAAATATTAAACCTAAAACTTACAAAGTGATACGTGACATGTTTGATACACAATGGTCCACCTATAGAAGGTGCGCTAATGATCATCAGTCAATTTATATGGACATATTTAGACTCACCCCAAATATTTGAGCCACAAAAAGTGATTATACTACGCAACTTCGAAGGAAGTGGAGATTTACTGCAATAAGAAGCAAATGTATCTCAAGGATATGCATTCGTACTGTTTGGAGATATCACTCATATATTAAGAGTTTAAACATCAAAGGAGCGATACAAAAACCTTCAAGATATCATGATATGCACGATCACAGTATGCATATATCTATTATACCAGCGACTGTAATCATTCAATACAAGAAAAGTCATTCATGTGAAGAAAATTAACAACTTAAAAGATAATACATATTTTTTTGAAAGATAAAAATATAATACATATAGATTTAATTTCTCCATTCAAATAAGTTTATTATTCCCCTAACCTTGCCCGCTTTGGAGAAGAACTCGTAAACATCTCTCTCGGTCGCTTTCAGGGGCATCTGTCATCAGAAAATAAATAACAAGTGAAAATTTGTAATACTAAATTGATTAGTCATACATGAGCGCAAGCAGAAGAATCACTTGGGTAAAAATGGGCTCGCCCTTTTCAAAGCAACAAGCAAAAATATTGCATACCTGATAAGCAAAAACAGTCCTCTGATCTCTTTCTGGGTCCGCTTCAGGCTCCGCTTCTTTCTTGTCCTTAAATCTCCTATGAATCAACAAATAAAGAACGCCAATCAGAAAATGACAAATTGACCTATTGATAATGGAACTACAATGTGTTAAGATTAGTTTACACTTATAGATCAGAAGGTAATGTTGTGTAAAAAGCTATAGCGGTTGGCTTCTTTAGCGGCTTAATTTAGTAAAATTATGAAATGGTGCTTAGCAGCTTAGGTATGTGATATAACATCTTCGACGACAAAATTACAAAAAGTCATATATGATAATAACCCAAATTTAAACTCTTAATGAAAAGATAGAGTCCGCAGATAAACCCCATATGAAGCTTATCCTCAAAGAAGCTATATGCTAAAAACACAAGGTTAAGTTACTAAAACACCTTTTGTAACTTTACTAATAGACATTCTGTAGATTATTGTGAAATTGCATACACACAATACCACGGGCAAAACATGTGGGAAAGTTTTGAAGCAACCCCAAATGTAGATTGCAGCCTCAATATAACTTAAATCGAAATTAAACTCACAAGGCTGCACAATCAGAACACAAACTCTGAAAGCTAAAATTTTGATACATCTATAAGTAGTTTGCACAAATAATCACACTTCATTACATACAAGTTAGACTATGGAGCTAGTTTCATTTTCACAGATTAGTCTCTGTAGTACAAGCTTCTTTTAGGTAATGAAAACAAGTCGTTTATCCAATTTCACCCGAAACTATCATACTGAAAAGAGTCAAGCGATAAGCATAGAAAACAAATAATACAAAATCTACAGAGAATTAACGACATTTCATAAATAAAGCTGTAAAACCATAACATGAATTGTACCTTGTTTCCCTCTCTCGTTCTCGAATCTCCATTTCTCTTTCTCTTTCTCTAGCCTCCCTATCACTACTCTTTCCTCGAATTTCTCTATCACCATCACTCCGATGCTTCGTCGAATGGCTACTACTCCTACGCGACCTTTCTCTCTCTTTCTCCCTCTCTCTATCTTTTTCCCTCTCCTTCTCTCCATCCTTCTCCCTATCCTTCTCTCTGCTCTTCTCCCTTCTCTCCCTCTCCTTCTCCCTATCCTTTTCTCTCTCCTCTCTTCCCCTTTCCTTTTCTCTCTCTTTCTCCTTATCCCCTCTCTCACGATTCCGTTCCTTCTCTCTCTCCTTATCTTTCTCCCTATCTCCTCTACCCCTTTCTTTCTCTCTATCTCCTATATCCCTTTCCTTCTCTCTGTCCCCTCTATCCCTTTCCTTCTCTTTATCTCCTCTATCCCTTTCCTTCTCTCTTTCTCCTCTATCCCTTTCCTTCTCTCTACCTCCTCTATCTTTATCCACATCTCTATGTCTTTCCTTATCGCGCCTTTCCGATCTTGAAGATCTTTCTCTTTCTTTCTCTCTATCATCACTGTCACCATTTTCACCTCTTGACCTTTTATGACTCTTACTCCTACCCTCTGTAATTCTATCATCTTCATTACCACCATTACCATTACCAGTACCATTATCATCTTCTTCTCTCCTCCTAGAACTTCTATAACTCTTCTCACCTCCTTCTCTCTTGTTCCCTGAAGAAACACGATGATCACTTTTTGGATCTTCAACTGCTTTCTCTAAATAATCGTACTCATCGAAATCCATTATCAAGTAAACCCCTTTTTTCAGCTCAAGGTTGAATTTTGATTATATGAACTTGTTCAAGATTCACTGTCAAATCTAATCAAACTCAAAACCCTAGAGAGAGAGAGAGAGAGAGGAAGTCTTCGAGAAGTTAAACAGCGTACGAATTTGATAATTTTGTAGTGTTAGAAGAAGTACTGGGAAAACTTGAAAGTATTTTTCAAACTGGAAAAGGGAAGAGAAAACCCTAATTCTCTCTTCTTTTCGTTTCGTTGCTTCGGGAGGTTATTTCCTCCTTTTTTTTCTATTTCCGCTTATTAGCTCAGTTTGTAGCCGCGAGATTACCGTTAGATTTTATCATCATCATCTACAATGGTTAAGATCGAGGTTTAGGTGTTTGATTTTTAGCACTTATAAGCGATAGTATTTAGTAGTAAGTTGTAAGGGTGAGCAAAAATCAAACCAATTGGCCGAACCAAACAAAGTCGAACCGCACCGATCAATTTTTGGGCCGAACCGATCACCGTTCGACTCGGTTCGGCCGAAAAACCGATCAAACTCAAATCGGTCTGGTTTGACTCCGACTTGAGTTTCTAGAAACCGCCCAAACCGAACCGACCGAACCCTAAAGAAAACTAAAATAATAATTTTGTAAAGTTAGGAAGTGTTGAACTACAAAGGAAAAAAAAATAGAAAACCTAATCAACTCTTCCATACTATTGTCCACCATCCTTCATAGTAGTTGTTGTCGGCTTCATCAACCACAACCTATTTAACTTGATTGAATTGTTTTAGAGGTAAGTCTTCATTGATTTTCTATGTACCACAACCTATTCTTAGTTAGTAACTTAACATTATTGACTTTGCTTTCGCACTTCTACTTATTTTTTTGTTTGTAATGGTGCAAAAGTACGATGAAATTTTAATTTTAATTTTCGGTATATCCAATAGTGGAAAAGCAAGATGGGTACTTAATTTTTATTTTCGATATATGCAATGAAATGAATAACATTAGTTACTATTTTCTCTAAATTGTGCTTGGTTAAACCGATCAACCGAACTCAACCGAGTCGAACTAAACCGAATCGAACCATGTCGCCCGACCGAATGATCGGCTCGACTTCGGCCGATGATTTGGTCAAACCGCCACTTATTGGTTCGGCTTCGGCTCAAACCAAAACCGAAAAAAACCGACCTCTGCTCACCCCTAGTAAGTGGTATAAATAATGTGAATTGTTTAGACTATCCTTGCATATAGTAACTAATAGGCCTGTGAGCTCTCTGCTCTATGGCAGATATTAGTAAACAAGTTTGAGATGGATTATACTGAAGTAAGAATGTCAAAAACATATATTTTGTTTATAAGTGCTATAAATAATGTGAATTGTCTAGACTATCTTTGCATATAACTAATAGGCGTACGAGCTCTCTGTTATGGCAGAGATTAATAAACAAGTTTGAGATGGATTATACCGAAGTACAAATGGCAAAAACATATATTTTGTTTACTGAAGTTTGTAATGAGTTTTTTGTGTCATAAAATTACATTAGTCAACGAACAATGTAAAAAATAAATAAATAATAAAGAAAGAATAGCAGAAAAACATATTATTTTTTTGATGAACCAAACTTATTTGTATATTAATCAATGAAAAAGGCAAAACAAATAGCAAAACAACTAAAAACAGTAGTATATTAACCAATGACATAGTTTACTTATTAGTGTAAACAAAATTATAATGAATACAAACAAATTACCATCAAATGATAAATTAATTAAACAATGAATAATAAGAAAAGGTGGATGATTTGGGGAAATAAGAAAATTATCCAGGGTGCAAAATTTTAAAGGGTGAGAAACAAATTTTTTTTAGCCAAACACACCCTCCCTTGTTGCAGACAGAGAGTAGCCGACCGGTTCTTGGACGGCGACAGAAGTCAACAACTCTCTCCTCTTATCTCTATACCTAACAATGGCAGTTGCGAAAGTCATCTACAAAATAAGAACTCAAACCTAAATCCAACTCATCCCCATGAAGTAATAGAAGAAGAAGAGTGATGTATATAGTAATACCAATTGTCAAGAATGTGGATCTAGTGATAATGAGGATGAGATTCTTCTCTGTGATAAATGTGACAGAGGGTTTCATATATTTTGTCTTCGACCTATATTAGTTGCAGTTCCTAAAGGTTCATGGTTTGGTTCCTCTTGTTCTCATCAAAAGAAACTTAAAAGTAAGTTTATTATGGTTAAATCGAGGGTTTCTCATTTCAGAAAATTTCTCCCCTTTTTTAATGTCATTTTGATTAACGTGTTATTTTTATTTCGTTTGGAGACTATACTTTCAAATTCAAAGATCTTCAGATTCGATCCACAAGCCATGCAAAGGTAAGAATGATGATTAGGGTTTTGATTTGATATTTAATGGGTGAAAAATAGTTTTTTCTTGATTTCTGAAATTAGGGTTTATAGCTTCAGATAATCGTAAGAGGCGTAAGAGCTTTATTGTATCTAAGTTCCGACAAATTTGGTGGTGGTCGGCGTTAATGGTGGATGTCGCCAGAATTTTGGTTGAGGAAGAAGAAGTCGAAAGGTTGAAATGTTTGGAGGAAACAAAATGTTTCAAATTGTTTTGTTCCCGCCCAAAACTTTGTACCCCGGATGACTTTCTTATTTCCCCAAACCACCCACCCAAGAAAAATTTATTGACCTTACATTAAAAGTTTTTTCTCTCTCTGTAACTTCTTTCTGTTTAGAAGGTCTTGCACAGTGGGGAGGGGGTATCGTTAAATTCCCCTTAATGAATAAAGCTTTAGGATTTTAGATTATTAATAGATAGGTTTTTTAATGTTTTGATGTCCTAAGACTCTTTTTCTCTCTCTAATATTCACTTCTATAGGATTCCTACTACTTTTGCATCACACGGTTTTGTCTCGAATTTAGATATACTAGGTTTCCGACGCGTCCTACGAACGCGATAGATCCCTCTTGGCTAACGCCGGAGATGACATTCAAATCAAAATTCCTAAAAATAGTACTCTGGACAAAGAACAATTTGTAATAAATATGATGTCGATTTGGGGAAAAAAAATAAAGAAGATAAGGTAGAATAAATAGGAAAGTATCCGTAGTAGTTATTGTAGGGCTATCCTAAGTGATTTTGGTCGATATACATTAATATCCTTCTATTTTGATTTAATTTACATGAAGTGGATTTTATACCAGTCGTCGGATGTGATCCCTGTCAAAATCCCAAAGAAAATAGACAGTCAGACTTATCCGTTATGTAACTCTTAGAAAGTAAGTGCAAAAAAATTATGTGTTTTTCAGGATAAGGTTTTACGTAGTAATAGGTATTTATAATTCTCATTCTTGTTTAGGTTTTTTTGTCTTTTTTAACACTTAGAAAGTAAGTGAAAAAAAATAAGGTCCAAGTTAGAGCTTACTTTTTTGTATTTACTTTAGCACTACTCACAAGTGATATTCACTTATTAAGTGAAAAAATAAACGGCCTAAAATTACAAACTCGCACTTATTAAGTGAAAGTCACTTTAAGTGCAAAAATCAAACACCCTCTTAGTCACTTAACCTAGTGTTTGTGTTTGCTAGAGCAACTCCCATCCCCGGGCCCGGGCTCCCAATTATGGGAGCCCCTATGTTTTTCAACTTCAATGTCGGGTCCCCAAATGGTATCAAAGTTTAAGATTATTATAGGGGCTGACATGGATTAAAAAAAAAAAAGAGAACGGTTCGAATAGCATCTACTAATATCAACGGAAGCATTGGGAAAATACTTCTAAGATAAGATCTAACTGATCTACTATTAAAAAAGAAGATAGCCTTCCAGGTCTAATGTATGAAGAAGTCTCCCAATTCAGTGGAATGAAAGAAAAGATTAGAAAAGCTTCACCTCTTGATCTAGTTTTTATAAGACCAAATCTACTTGCCCACAGATAAGGATCATGAACCACACTCACAAAGATTTTGACAGGACTGGTTCTGTTTATCTTGGAAAACTTAGCTCAAAATTGTCTTAGAACAAAAATGAAATTGGGAGATTTTTAGCCTCTAATTGTACATTATAATGATACGATTGTCCCGGAAAACATCTGAAACCTAGGCTATATGTGAGAGCTTATGCTTAATAAGTGTTAACGCCTTTTTAGGTGAAGTTGTAAAGTTTACGTAATAAACAAACCACATATTTCGAATTTTACTCCTTTGACAAGGCATTATTAAGAAAAACTTAATTACAGAGTAAGATGAAAATTTTGGTATGCAAGGAAAGGAATACAGTCCATATCATCAAGGATCACATAATAAAAAGGCAACAACATATCTACAAAAGAGTAGAACAATAATTCAAGAAAAAGTAGAGTAAAATTACACAAACTCCAATAGTAATAATTTACACCAAAGAATCAAAGCCAGCACCCTAAAACAAGATCACAAACCCTAATTTTGGCACAACATTTCACAACACAATCTGGAACCAAAGAGGTAAATATCATGTCAGGAAAGAATTTCTATCCACTAACTTGGAAAAATTACAATTTTACTAATTTCATTGAGTACCCAAATAAGGGTACCGAGACCCGAATAAGGAGAGTACCAAAATGATAATTGATCAACTTCCACGACCATATAGTAATTTTCCAAGTGATTTTGATCTTTTCCCCGAATTTAAAACTCCCCACCAGTAAACGAACATTTAAGTATCGCTAAATTGGTGGTTAAGTGTGTAGGATGGAAAAATAAATGAAAACAACCTTACTGGCTATCGTTTCTGCTTTGGGCACCAGCCATAGCAGCATTCATGGCAGCAACATCTGGTGCAATCTCCCAGCTTCCACTTCGTCTACCCCGACTAGAATGACGAGTTTCGGATTGAACATTAGGGTTTTGCTGATCCAAACCCGCACCCAGACCCAAATCAGCAGTATCTGAAGAATCGCGGTGTGGACCGTTGCTACCTCTGCTACGTATATCGATATCATCGTTCATTTCTTCAATGTTTCGGCGTTGAGAAATTTTGAGTAGATCTCCTCCGAGTTCTAGATCATCTTCTATCTTGGCCCGCGGATTCCCACCAGTGTCCTCTACTTCAGGCTCTCGGGTACGAGTTGTTTGAGGTCTTTGTACCTCCTCTTGCACGAAAGATCGGAATTTGTTCTTCGATGGATTTACTTTGGAGCAGAATACTTCGAAAAAGTTATTAAAACACCCTCGGTTGTAGACGTTTATCCTGTTGTCAGCTCTGTACCGGAAGTTCTCATATGTAGTCTGAAAGAACAAACAACTTGTTCATTTCAATCGGCATTCTTATCAAATTTTTACAGATTCTTATTTTCCAACTGTAAAACCTAATTTAATAATCAGTGGCCAGGGTCATGAAGGCTTCTATGAGATCTTACAAACGTAACGGCATGCTCAATTATCATTTAACCTAGCTATGTGAGGCTCTTTAAGCATTGGTGTAGCTCCCATATGTATTCCATGCCCCTTATCCATATCTGGGTACTGACAATGGTACCCAACTTTTGTTGTTCACACATTACGTGTGGATCGGTGAATTTCTCATAGTTGGTGCTGCTGCACATGTGGCCATTTTTATGGTAAGAAACTCTGATCGAACTACAATTTGCATGTCGTAAGAATATAAATTGTCTGTCGAGAACCCAATGTAGCAAAAATAACCACAATCTAAAGAAAACAAAAACTATATAGAATAACTGTGCTTAGAAAGAAATATATGATATATAAAACCGAAATCAATCCATGGCGAAAATACCCGAGAAGAAACTGACCTGGTTTGTGCCTATTAGGTATAGATGAAAACCAGTGAGACCACCGACGAACCAAAGTGAAATGAAGCAATATCCCATTAGAACCACAGAAGTGGGAGATTCTTTCATAGCCTTCCAAACTGTTCCCTGATCTCGATCCATTAGAATCTTAATGTACAAAGCTGACATTGCAAACACGTAGATGCAAAGAATGGTTGAAGAAGATACAAACATGAAGAAGAAGCGATAGTTTCGCTGCACATAACCATATCTAGTTAGATAACAAAAAAATCCAATTATTTAATCATAATCTAAGCTTAAACTCCTAAGACACCCATTAACGGATAAGAAAATAAGAGAACCAAAAACATACCAGTCCAATGCATTGACCAACCCAAGGGCAATGATGATCGAATTTCTCTACACAATTATTGCAGATGGAACAATGGGAACATCGGGGAGGACGATAAAGCATGCATGTTTCACAATACTTAACTCTAACAATCATTCCATTAACATGAACTTCTTTCGTCCGAGGAAATTGAAGGCTTGGTGTTTGTCGTCCACCGGCATCAACTGATGCCGACGACTCATAATTGAACTCATCCTCTGGCGGATGAGAAGCTCGTGGAATAATACCCGGATCTCGGGCAGAGGTAAAAAGTAGAAGGCCCAACACCTAGCAAAATCATTGAAGTAATTAGAACTACAAGTCACTTAGAAGAGCTTACAGCAACAAAGGAATCAAAATTTTCCTAAATAACTAAGTATCGATATGTAGATGGAGATAAAGAGTTGACTTTTGGAAGAAGCGATAAGAATTGCATAAATAATATTGGTTAAGAGTACTAACATAGATAGTGAAGACAATTGCTACCACCAAAATTGCATATCCAGCATTTTGAAACTCATGGCGGAGATGCCTACCAACAAGTGCACAAAATAGAATGACGGGGACAAGGATAAGCAATATAGTCACACTAAGTGATTTTGCATCTGGTCCAAACACTAATCTCCCGCCAAAAAAGAATTTCTGCTCAAACATGAAAAGGAATTCAATAGCAAGTAATGTAAGAATGAGACGTATACAGATAAAACAAGTAACTTCAGAAGCTTTACAAGAAATATAAGGCTTTCATATATAAACTATCTTCACAAATACTAATTCAGACCAAGTATTATAGTTCAAAGATAAAAAAAAAATTACATAGTATGCGATTCTAATCAGAGTTAAGAAAGCGAAGGATACCAACTAATTAAAATGAATTACACATTATCACTACTCAAAGACGTGCCAACATTTCGGTTACATGGAAGTATCATATTTCATGGAAATAATGATTTTCTCTAAATCACTGCGAAGCTATTTAAGTACGAAAGTGTAGGTATAAAAGAAATGCTGAGTGCTGGCAGAATCACGGAATATGTAACCCAGCCAATCTTCAAAAAAGTCAACTTAGCACAAATCTCCCTAAAGCCACCAATGACAATGAGATACCATGCCTCGTAAATTTCAACACTCCACAACTTATGATATTCGGAAGACGGCAACAGTGCACCCAAAGGCTCTGATTGTTTTGGTGTAAACTGACAGATAGATATTCAAATGCAGACTAACGGAAAAAAGATAAAGACAACCTTTTCCGAATATATCTCTACACTAGGGAAAAATGCTGGCAAACTAGAACAAGGAGCTGGAAGAGAACTAAAATTATTCTCCCCTTTCTTGTTGTGTGAGTCTAACCCTCTCGGTGAGTTTCACATTAGAATTGGAGGAGTAATTGATATGCAAGCAAATCATTGTTAACAGTGGATATGACGAACATATACTGACCAAGCTTATTGAGTTGGTTCACATTGATGTCTCAAAGAAATAAACTACAACAATAATCCTTAGCGCTTCGAAGCTACTATATGTCGATCTTAATATATAAAGAACTCTAGAGTCTACACTATTTACAAAATAAAATGAAAGTAACAAGACGGATATTATATCCCAATATAAAGAACACAAGAAACTTCAAACATCTAATACCACTATATTATCACGACTTCGCGGTTGCTTCTCACCATTAACTCTCCCAAAATATCGATCCTAAGCTATATTCAACTCTTTTAAGAAGTTGAATGCCCAATGTAACGAAAAAAAAAACCAAGTCAACCGCAATTCAGATAAAAACAATATAGTGATATCATCCAGATAATCTTTAAATCTTCAACAGAAAAGCAAGTGAGCTAAAAAGCAAAAGTCCAAATGCCAAAACAGCCCAGCCTACAACATATAATTAACCAGATAATGCTTCTAGATCAATAAAAAAAAGTCACCATTTTCAAACAAAACTAACAGCAATTAGAAAAGGAACAGTTCAAAACAATAACAAACATACTCACCCTTTTGAAATAGACCCTAATAAAGAGCTCAATAAACCTAGCAGATAGTCAAAAAGAACAGTAAACGAACCTAAATGCAAATAATAAACCTAAAGAACAAGCTCAAACACTTGGACCAACCATTATAACTAAATAACAAACAAAATCAGTACCTACCCAAGTGTCAAAATCACCTAAAACCACCAAATCAAAGACAACCCAATCGAAATTTCAAGATAAGAAGAAAACCCCATTATTCCCCAACTCGATCCAAACATACCCAAAACTTAAGAACTTAAGAAATCACCAAAAAAAAAGAATTTAGGGGTAGAAAATCTTACATTACTTCCCTTCCAAACTTGATAAACACGCTTAGCCATGAGAAAAACAAAAAGAGATTTCTTTTCTCCCTCTCTCTTCTTCTGGTTCTCTTTAACTACGCAGGAAGAGAATCGAAGATTTGGAACTTGAAGTTATTCATAGTTTCCAGATCATGGGTATCGCTTAGAACAGTATAGAAGGAAGAGGGTTGGGGGGGTTTACGAGGGGTTCTCAAATCAACAATTAATTTTGATTGCTTGCTTGGTGGGTCGATTAGAGGGGGAAAAGGGCTAGTTTTTGCTGTGGCTTTTCGAGCTTCTTTAAATGCTAGAGAGAGAGAGAAGAGAGGGTTTGTTATTGTTTGTGTTATCTTTGGATCTAAAAAAGAAAAGACGGTTTGGATTAATAATGGAGGAATGTTTTTATTTAAGAAAACGTATTGGAAGCGGGTATATAGGCAAAATAGAAATTAAGTAAAAATATTGATGAATACACCCCCCATCTCTCCCACGTTCTACTTCTTCATTTATCATCATCTTTAAATGAATTCAATTTTGACCCTCACTATGTAACAAAAGAGTTATTTTGACCCTAATAATGAATTTTGTTTTGACCCTAAATATATAACCAACTAGTCATTTAAACCCTGATAAGAGTTTGGCTGTGTTTCTTTTGGTCCCTATCGACAAAAAAATATTATTTTTTTTCTAAAATTACCGTTTGTGGCATTATGTAAATAATAAATTTTCTAAGTTTATTTTCCATCGTCTTTATCTCTTTCCTGTACTTCACTCTGTACGTCGTACACTTCATTTTTCCTTCTCTCAACCTCACATCCGAGGGCGGAACTATTAAGAGGCTAAACTGGGGCAACGGTCCGGTGGCAATTTTGTAACTTTTTAACAAAAGAGGGCTAGTTTACTATTTTTCATTTATTGTCTAATTCTTCGGGTTTGGAGAGACAGAGAGTTACGGGACTTGATGAACTATTTGGGAACTGGAGAATAGGAAAGAGGAAGAAACTTAATCGTTGGAAAATCTTCATTTTTAATGCTTCAAATTTCAGAAATTAATCTTTGCTATTCATATGCAATTGAAAGTATTTTGGTTGAAAATACTTACCTATCAGAACAATATTTTGAAGGTTTTCATCAATTTTATTTTATTTTTAGGGGTTAGTCAAGCACATATAATCTTGAGTTGCTGATTTCAAGTTTAAATTAAAAAATTAGGGGTTTCAACTTCAAAATCAAATACTAGTAAGTTATCACTTCATTCTATGTATTTTTTTAAGGCTTCATTTCTTTATATAGTTTGCTGATTTTATGTTTAAATTTGAAGAGTTCTTAGGGATTTCAAATTCAAACTCAAGTTAGGTACTAAACTGACAAGCTGTTACTTACTAATTGTATATAAATTTGAATTTGGTATATGTGTTATACTTTTTTGTATAAAAAATTGATTTTAGGTATTCAGATTCATACATCAATTTGGTCAATTTACTTTTGCACGTGAAGTGTTTGATAATATTGTCCAATAGACATCTACCAAACATAGCTAATTTTGTTTATTTGATTGTTTATAGTTTTAACTATGTTTGTAATATCTAGATACATAATAATTATTATTAATGCCTATTTTGGGTTTGCAAGTAGTTGATGCATCTTTAGTAGAAGCTAAATACATAATAACTTTTTGATGCAAAATCTACTAACTTCAACTCAGAGGTCAGTCCTTTCGGGATTAAAATTTTGGTTCCGCCCTCGATCACATCGTCTCTTTCATTGAGGTAGCCCGCAAAATATCTAAGGCCGACAACTTTCAAACCAATGAACTATTTTTATTCTTCTCCCGCCACTACCGCCACCGCGACAAGATTTTTTTTTTCTCTATATTCACTCTATCTAGCGAACTTTCCACCGAAAATTGTGTAGAAAAATCAAGCCAAAGAGGTTTGGTTCTACCAAACCTTCCTCATATAGTAAAACAAAATATGACAAATGATTATAGTCTTGGACAAGACAAAAAAGTAGTGTCTTGGACACGAAAACGGAGTGTTTGAACGAAGACTAGAACGGCCAGTTGGTCACATAGTATGGATCAAAACCAATTTTACCTTAGCTACACTTTTAGTCAACTGGTAGCTCTGCCTCTATTGTTATTTGATCGTTCGCATAAAAAAAAATTAGTCAAAGACATTTAGGGAGAAAAAAAGAAAAGATTGGTGACATCTCAAATATGAAAAGAATTAAATGGAATGAGGTATTGTTGTAGATGGGATCATTTTTGAAAGAGGGAAAAGAATAAAAAGAGATGTTCAGAGCTATAAAAAGGATAGAAGGGAGTCATGAAAGTAAACCTAATTGCAGCCTTAGCTTGGAATGGCTTGCATCATGGGATGAGTAATGTTTGTTCCCAGTGAGAAAAGCCTCACCTAGTGAGTAGTGATGATCTTTCTTCTTTTCCCTCTTTAAAGAGCAAAATCACATGTCTTCACACGTGATTTGATGTACGGTTGAGATCTAATCTATACGCGTCAAGTGACTTTTTTTGGTTACATAGGAGAAATTAACCGGAAAAAGAGTTCTCTCCTCTCTTGTGAAATCCTCTTCCCCTCTCTCGATTTCTCTCACTCTATCCTCTTTCGTGTCTATTCCTCAACCAAATCATCTATTTTTTTCCGCAGTCGGATAATCTCTCTTTAATATGATGACCTGTCTCTTTAATGAGACGACCTCACTCTTCATCTTCATATCTATCTATGTCCCTATATGTGGCACTGTCCATCCATCACACTTCGTCTCACCCTTCTTTCTTATCACTCACATCTTGTTCGTGTTCCTCAACCCACACAGATTCGTTTTTACGCACGGTTAAATAAGTCTCTTTCGAGACAAATTTTAGCGATACCGTACAAGAGAAAGAGGCGTCTTTACCATAAGTCTGGATGCTTTTAGATATTCCCCTCCTCTTTTTATGTGGTGTCATTGACAGACACATGGACCAAGTGAAAGAAGAATCAGTGAGGTGTTTGTAAAAAACTGACAGTGCCTATATAATTTCCTATGGTATTAATCGGATGCGGGTCTATAGACAAACTCGGATCATAGAAGGAAAGTAGTCAGGGCATCAAATATACGAAATAGAAGTGCCTTTAAACTAATCGTCAGAAAGAAACCCTAGAATTTTTTGTAAAACCCTAACCACTGCTTATATAATCTCCATCCATTACCTCTTCTTTCATATCTATTTTTCTGTCTAGGGTTTCTTTAGGGTTCGTAATGTTTAGAAAACAGCTTTTCTACACATTCGTAATCATCAGATTTGCTACTGTTTTATTTAATTCTGGTTCTTCCTGTTCTGTTTATTGATTTCTAGGGTTGGTTTTATGGAGAATTTGAAAGATATCAATGATGATAAACAAAAGGCTTGTTTCTCAAGACATTCGCAGTGGCCGACTAAGAGCTTTCGCCTTCGCCAGGCTTGAGAGTTAATGCTGCTTTATCCTTCCTTGGATGTCTGAGATATCTCTCTCTATATATCTATCTTTTTTGTTTGTTTCTTTTCAATTTTATGAATCTAGGGTTTATAAGAATATAGATGATGGAAGTGATGATTCTTTCCCCAAATGATCGACTAAGATTATAATATGCGTTTTGTTTAATTCTCTTTCTTATAGGGGAGAATTACCAAGCCAGTACTCTGATCCATCTCTTTCTCTACTAAATCCTATACTCAAAACCCCTAATTTGTCTATCTGAATTCATTCAATAGATATAAACCTTTTTTTTCGTAGATATAAAATCTAGGGTTTTTATTGTTGGAATTGGGGGGTTTATGATGATATCTTGAAGGCTTGTTTCTCAAGACATTCGCAGTGGCCGACTAAGAACTTTCGCCTTCGCCAGGCTTGAGAGTTAATGCTGCTTTTTTCCTTCCTTGGATGTCTGAAACTCTCTCTCTATCCTTTTTATCTTTTAGTAGTTATTTTCATAATTAAATTAGGGGTTTGAATTGAATCTGAGGAATTGAATTGATAGATAATATGAGCAAATGATGAATGAAATATTTTACTTCTGAAAATTCATGAAGTTTCAAATATTCGAGCTTTTTAAAACTGATGCTCTTTTTCATTTACTATATTTATCATATTTTTTGAATTCAGATTTGATTTCTGAATGGGGTGCTTCCATTCAGATTTGATAGCCAAATTTGGAGGGTGATCTGAATTGGTTAGAATCCTGAATGGGCTGAGTGGAAAAAGATTTGTAATCTCATTCAGATGTTATAGCAAAATTTGAAGGAATCCCGTTTCTTTTCATCTTTTTAAAAACTATTCTTGGCTGATATATAAATATGTTTACATTTATGTGGACTTTCATTATGGTTTTGTTTTGCAGATTGAACAAGATGGATTCTACAAATTTGATTAATTGTTTAGTATATATGATTCTTGTGAAAGAAGAAATTATGAAATGAATGGAATTTTTTTTATTTTTGAACGATTGATGAAATTGTATGTGATTTGAACGTTTGGTGTGAATGATAATTAATTAGTAATCATATAATGTAATCTTTTATTTGATTTTTATATGTTTATTAAATTATCTGATGTTCAAATGTCATTTTTGTTAATGATGGAAATTGTGAAAGAAAACAGAATGAATACTTTTGACGTGTTAAGAAAATAAGGTTTATTGATACGTTAAAACAGGGTTATAAAATTCATTTTCGCAACAAATGACAATCTTTTGTTGTTTGACTAGACCCACCAAAGCGTGAAAAACAATTCATGGAGAAAAAAACAGTGGGAAAATAAGCTTCAAAATTTTACCACAAAGTATGTGGTAAAAGTTCTCTCAACAACAAAACAAAAAAAAAGTATGTGGTAAAAGTGATTTATCACCCTCCCCTAATTGTTGGCACTACTGCGTGCTGTTTTTTTTTTAACGTCTGAATCTGAATTAGCTGAATCTGAATTAGATGGATCGGAATTGGCTGAATTATTTTTAATTTTGATGTTTGTTTTCTAAATTTGAACAATAAAATCTGAATTAAATTTATGGCATTTATACCCCTAACATTAGTACTTTTCCCTTTCTCTTTTTTTTCTTGTCCCGCCAAAATAAAAGAAAGGAAACCCTAATCCAAAAACTACTGTCTCTCTCTCGTTCTCTTCTTTTTTCCTCTCTCTTCTTTCTCTCCCTTTCTCTCTTTAATGATCAACCGCAACTTCAACAATGTCTTAAAGGGTTTTAGATCTCTGATCTTTTTTCACAGAAACTTCAAGATTTAACCCTATTTGTCTCTCTGTAAATCTCCTTTGATATTATTGGGGGTTTTATAAGGGAAGTCATGAAGACAATGAGAATGGTAGATATAGATTGATTTTATGGTGGGGATTGTACAGGCAAGTAGTATAGATGTGATGTTTATGATAGTTTAATCTACTGCTCTAACTACCTTCTTTCTATTTCTAAAACAAGAATTTTGTGGTGGTGTTGTGGTGGTAGTCTGGATCTTGGTATTTTTTTTTTTTTTGTTGAAAGTGGATCTTGGTATTTGGTGGTGGTGGTCTGGTTTGTGGTGGTGTTATGGTGGTGGGGTTGTCTGGTTTGTGGTTTTTGGTGTAGTGGTGGTTGTGGTGGTCTGGTGGTGGTTTTTGGTGTAGTGGTGGCGTGGTCGATGGTCGGCGGTCGGTGGTTGCGCGGCGGTGGTCGGTGGAGGTACTGTTGGCAGATAGTGAAATATTTAATTATAGATTAAGGACTTGATTAAAATCACAGGGGTAAAAACGTCTTTTGACAAATTTCAGATGTTGGACTAATGTTTCAGACTTGTTTTGAAGTCTGAAATATGTAGCATATTTTTCAGCCAATTCAGACCATGGCGAAAATCAGATAAATTTTCAGATTTTCTTTAATTTAAAAACAAACATCTGAAATCTGAATTGGGTTGCATCGGACCCAATTCATATTTCAGATCTGAAAAAACTAAAAAACAAACAGCACCTTAATCTCTCATCGCTAAATTGCAGTTCTCCCACCTAACTTTCTATCTTGATGAAACTATCTCTCTTACCTCTGGGAATCTCGGTCTCTGTCTCCTAATCTTTCAAGAAAAAAAACCATCACAACACTGATTGAAAAACCAGTTCACTATCACCAAGAAGTCATGTAGACTTCAATCAATTACGGATCCAATAGGTAGATTGGTAGATCAGAACGAAAGGAAATTGATTTCAAAAATGTTAGTCTAGATTTGAAGGTGGTGGGGAGGTAACAAATTTTGTTTGGTTTTTTTTTTTTTTTGATGAAAGTGGTAACAAATTTTGTTACTCAACCATTTATTTCTTTCACACCAGAAATTGATCTATCAAACTAATAATTAACCAATCAAATGATGCCTTGGGTATGTTTTTATGGAACAAAGATGAAATTGAAACAAACAAATCAACAGTAACGATGCAAATCCACATATTTGGATTTGAAGGTGAAGAAAGACAACCTCATTCTTAGTGATCTATCAGCAGCGATTCAAATCCACATATTTGGATTTGAAGGTGAAGAAAGACAACCTCGTTCTTAGTGATACATCAACAACGATGCAAATCCACATATTTGGATTTGAAGATCATATTATTCCTCATCTTCCACCAATTTCAGATGAGATAAATATAAATCATCAATGTTTTATTACCCGTCTGAATAATACGATTTAGCACTAAATTTTCCAGACTTTGTGGGAGTCGAAATAAGGGTATCGATTGATTGATCAATTGTGATTGTGATGGAATTTATAGCCGTGATTGTAGAATTGGTAAAGTATTGTCTGAGTAAATTCTGATTTATCAGGAAGCATAAGGTCTGAAACCCACATGACGTGGTTAGGTAGGTCTCATATAAGTTGTGGTTTCCTATCATTAAAGTTCATGTAACGAAGGATCACTAATAATCTTAATATTTGTACCAAAAATGGAGTGGATGAATTAGGAGAGGAAATAAACCAAAAATTACCTGACTTGACATATTTGAAATTCAGAAGTTGTACCCATATTGCCTTAGGATTAGTTAAATACCTCCAAGTCATTTTAGGTAGCATAGATTCATTATCACAACAGAGAGATCTTATGCCCAAACTTCCATATTTTTAGGCGAACAGATGGTGTCCCAGTTAAAAGCACCTCCAAATTAATGATGAAAAAGAAAAAACTTGAGTAACCAAAACCCAGCTGAATATTTCGCACTCTTTCCCGTGCTGGTTCCCACACAAGAATTAAGACGGGGGCCCCACAAAAACTTAGAAAGAGGTAAAGATTTTGTCAAATTTAGTAACCTAGTCAGACTTAGTCAAATTTAGTAACAAACTTCCAAATCAAATTCAACCGACCTAGGGCTAGGAGGCTAAGAGTTGTACTTCACTTTTCTATAAATTTAGGTTGTCTCTCTCTTTCCTTTATAAAATCGAAATCTAATTAATCTAAGAGGCTAAGGGGGGTAGTGGAGCGGGACTTTCACAGACTTTCATAACAAAATGTCCCGTAGACATTTCAAGACATTTCGGATGAGTTATTATAGACAACATGTGTTCATAGATAATTTCAAGACATTGTGAGTTTGTAGACAAAATGTCTTTATAGACATTTCAAGACATTTGATCCATAGACAAAATATCCTGGGGACATTTTAAGATCTTGAGTCCATTGACAAAATGTGTAATGCATATTATATTTGTACTAATCAAAAATATATTTTTCGACTTTTGTAGACATCTGTGAATATTTGTGGACATTGATGGACATTTGGTAGACATTTATTATTTTAATATTATTATTATTATTTAATCACATGAAATAATATATTAATACTAACATTTCAAAAATATATTTTTCGACTTTCGTAAACATCTGTGAATATTTGTGGACATTGATGGACATTTGGTAGATATTTATTATTTTAATATTATTATTATTTTTTAATTACATGAAATAATATATTTATACTAACATTTCAAAAATATATTTTTCGACTTTCGTAGACATCTGTAAATATTGTGGACATTGATGGACATTTGGTAGACATTTACTATTTTAATATTATTATTATTGTTTAATCACATGAAATAATATGTTTATACTAACATTTCAAAAATATATTTTTCGACTTTCGTAGACATCTGTGAATATTTGTGGACATTGATGGACATTTGGTAAACATTTATTATTTTAATATTATTATTATTGTTTAATCACATGAAATAATATATTTATACTAACATTTCAAAAATATATTTTTCGACTTTCGTAAACATCTGTAAATATTGTGGACATTGATGGACATTTGGTAGACATTTACTATTTTAATATTATTATTATTGTTTAATCACATGAAATAATATGTTTATACTAACATTTCAAAAATATATTTTCCGACTTTCGTAGACATCTGTGCATATTTGTGGACATTGATGGACATTTGGTAAACATTTATTATTTTAATATTATTATTATTGTTTAATCACATGAAATAATATATTTATACTAACATTTCAAAAATATATTTTTCGACTTTCGTAAACATCTGTGAATATTTGTGGACATTGATGGACATTTGGTAGACATTTATTATTTTAATATTATTATTGTTTTTTGATCACATGATGGACTTCAAATGCCTCTTGTTTTTTGAAAGACATTTTGGCTTCCAAATTTGTCCCAAATCCTTCACAAATTCATCAAACTATGAAGTCCACCAAAGTCTGGGACATATTTTGTCTACAATCGAATGCCTCGGACTTTCATAGACTCTCAAATGTCTGGATTTGAATGCCTCAGACTTTCGTGGACTCTCAAATGTCTGGATTTGAATGCCTCAGACTTTCGCGGACTCTCAAATGTCTGGATTTGAATGCCTCAGACTTTCGCGGACTCTCAAGAGTCCGCGAAAGTCTTGCTCCACTACCCCCCCCTAAGAGTTGTTATCCTTTCCTTTATCTCTCTATCTAACAAGCAGGTAAGTTCTCACTTTTAAACTTTTTCTCCTTTTCTATTTCTTTTTTATTTTATTTAATAGTATCCCTTTACCCCTTTAAAGAATTAATTTCATTGGTTTTAAATTAGGTCTTCACAAACAACAATTACTACTTTTGATTCTCTCATCTGCTACAACAAATAATTTTTTTTTTTATAATTAGCATAGAAGGGTCCCAAATTTTTTTTCGCTTTAGGCCTCCCAACTACTTGGGCCGCCCCAGAATAGATTTAATCAGTACTGTTTTACCTGCTTGAGATGTTAAATGATTTTTCCAATTAGCAAGTGATTTATCAAATTTAGCAATAAGTCAATTATAACTAACTATTCGATTGCCAGGTTTCAGAAGAAAAGCTCCAAGATATTTGGCCTGTTCCCGCATTATGGGAGCTCGAAGGGTAACAGTGTATTGTTGTCTGATGGCTTGGGAGACACCTTCACTAAAATAGATTGAAGACTTATTGAAGTTAACTAATTGGCCCGAGACTTGACTGTAAGTATTAATAATCTCATTATAGCATCAAGATTTTGAATTGTAACCCGACCAAATAATATAAGGTTGTCATAAAAAAAAAGATGAGAGATGATAGGACTGGAGGGATTAATCTTGTACTGATTGTTGTTTTCATAATTATTAATAAAGAGGAGAAAGATTGTGAGATGATGAGACAAAGGTAGGGTGATAATAGGCCCCAAGTGGCCACAAAATCTCCATAAGTAGTCCCATTAAACACCAATAGCTTAGAGGACTTGTTCTGAGAAGTCACAATTGACCCTAATGTCTTAGCCTTTCCAGCTTTAAAGAGAAACCACCTTTACTAGCTCCAGAATTATGCATAGAATGAATAAGTTATTGAGTAATGATAATAGGGTATTGTCTGTAATCTGACAAGAAGGGACAAATGCATTCTAAGTCCACATAATACAATGTTCAAGATAGAGTCTCGGCCTATTAGCCACTATCTTCGTGATGAATTTATATATCGAATTACAAAGTGCTATAGGCCTGTAATCTGATGCCATACTCGGGTGCGAACCACGGGAATTTATATATCGAGAAGGGACAAATGGATGGATCTATCGAACCTGTTTGGAAGATGGACTGGATATAATGAGTTAATTTTGGTACCACTTCCCAATTGTGCTGGTAAAAAAAAAAACAGGGTAGTCCTTTTGGTCCTGGGCTTTTGATTAACCCATTCCCATAACTACAGCTTTAATTTCTTCCGTTGTTGGGATCCTTGAGACGTAGCCTAGATCCCTAGGCGAGAGCATTTTGTAAGCCTGAATTATTTTGATAAGGACAGGGATCACAGGTTCTGCCTGAAATAAATTCAGAAAGCACTCCACCAAATTATCACCAATAGCACTTTCATCATTAATCAGAACGCCTGATTGTGAAGTCAACTGATGGATTCTATTATTTTGTCTCCATTGAGACATAGTTAAGTGAAAGGCCTTGGAATTTCTATCTCCATCATGAGTCCATCTAAGCTTAGAACGTTGTACAATTTTAGTGTTTTGCACCTCTTCTAAATAAATAATTTGTTCTTGGAGGTGGCTTTCAATAATCTAAGTTGGATATCATGAAGTCTCTGTCTAAGAACTTTCAGTCTGTTTTTCAAGAGACCAAATGTTGTTTTACTCCAAACATGAATAGTAGACTTAACATGCCTGACTCTATCATAAAAGGAACCCGAGCTATCCTCCACCCTTTTTTGAAAATCTCAGTGTCGTCGTTGCTTTTGGACCAGAACACTTCAAAGCGGCCCATATTTTAAAGTGTCTGGCCAAGAACTTGTAATTTTCAAAGGATAGGTGAGGGATCACTATTATATGTGCACAAAGCCCTGTCTAATATTTTTTTAGGTGCAAATGGACCTACAGGTAGTCCAAGTGAACGTCGGTCCATTATACCTGAGATCGATAAGACTTGCATTTGTGATGAACGAATTAAATTGGGTGCGAATGGACCTACAGGTAGTCCAAGTGACCCTCCCCACTTTTCAGTAGTAGAAGTGATATTACTCAGATCTCCTGTGCAACAAAGAGGATTGGAGATCAGATATATTCTATGCAAAAGGTCCGACCAGTGACATGGATAACTCCCCCACTACGACCAACAGAATGGACTTCATGTTTCGACAAAAGAAACACCATCACAGTTCCTAAGGAAAACCATAGGAAAACCATAAAGGGTCTAGATGCCCTTAGCAACTGTGATAGTGTTTCTTTTGTCGAAGCATCACCGATGCCCTGACAATTCTAAGCAAGGCAAGTCATTACTCTTGCTGCGTTATGGGCGTCTCTTCCTTTTCACTATTAGGATCACAAAAGGGAGAACATGAAGGGGAGAAGCTAATGCGGTATGAGTACAATGCTAGAAAATTTCACTTAATACAAAATTGAAACTATAGAAACAATTGTTAATTTCTAATTAATTAGTCACACAAAACAATCAAATCCCATACAATTTCATTAATCTTTCTAAAGTCTCACAAAAGTAAGGAAACCATTTATCCCTAAATTTCTTCTTTCCCAAGCATCTCTCAAATTAGAAGAATACATCATTGTTCAACCTGTAAAACAAAACTCAAATGAAAATACACATAATTATTAAACACATGTAGCAACAAAATAAGATTAAATTGCAATTATGTTACAAAGCTAGAAGAAAATGGGGATTCTTCAAACCTTGCTATAACATATGTATGTTAAAAATCTTTTTCCACTCAGCCCATTCAGGATTCTAAAAAATTCAGAAGCACCCCATTCAGAAATCAAATCTGAATTCAAAAAATATGATAAATAGTAAAGGAAAAAAGAGCATCAGTTTTAAAAAGCTCGAATATTTGAAACTTCATGAATTTTCAGAAGTAAAATATTTGATTCATCATTTGCTCATATCTATCAATTACTCAGATTCAATTCAAAACCCTAATTTAATTATAAAAATAACTACTAAAAGATAAAAAGGATAGAGAGAGTTTCAGACATCCAAGGAAGGATAAAGCAGCATAAACTCTCAAGCCTGGCGAAGGCGAAAGTTCTTAGTCGGCCACTGCGAATGTCTTGAGAAACAAGCCTTCAAGGTATCATCATAAACTCCCAATTCCAACAATAAAAACCCTAGATTTTATATCTATGAAAAAAAAGGTTTCTATCTATTGAATGAATTCAGATAGACAAATTAGGGGCTTTGAGTACAGGATTTAGTAGAGAAAGAGATGGATCAGAGTACTGGCTTGGTAATTCTCCCCTATAAGAAAGAGAATTAAACAAAACGCATATTATAATCTTTGTCGATCATTTGGGGAAAGAATCATCACTTCCATCTTATTCTTATAAACCCTAGATTCAGAAAATTGAAAAGAAACAAACAAAAAAAGATAAGAGAGAGAGATATCTCAGACATCCAAGGAAGGAAAAAACAGCATTAGCTCTCAAGCCTGGCGAAGGCGAAAGCTCTTAGTCGGCCACTGCGAATGTCTTGAGAAACAAGCCTTTAGTTTATCATCATTGATATCTCTAGCCCTTTCTTTCTATTTCCCATCGAAATCACAAATCAAACTAAAAATGCAGGAAAATAAGGTTAATAAAGATGAAGAATTGGGGTTTCTACATTACTGTCGAATGAACAACAAAAACCCTAGCTAACCCACTCGGAGGAGGAGGAGGAGGAGATTGGTGAAGTGTTTGCCGGTTTCGGTGATTTGAGAAGAGAGATAGTGAGGGGGTATTTATAGGGTGAAATTAGGGTTTTCAACAATTTTCAATACGTTCGTTATTTTAGCCGGTAACTTGCCGAAACATTTAGCCGTCAAAGTTGCTTGACGGGTGATTGGGTTAAGCATCCTAAGACACTGGCGCGCACTGCTTTCAACAAAAAAAAAAAAATAAGACACTGGAGCGCACTGGATGATGGCATGGGCTCTAACCTACTAGATGGTATGGGCTCTTAACGGGACTCATAGTTTGAGGGCGAAATTGAGAAGTTATATAAGCAATGCCCGAAATTGATTTTTTTTTTTAAGAAATCGACTACGATTTACGTTAGTCGTTACAAGGTATTGATACATCATGAAGATGTGATGAACACGATAACCGCTTAATTTAAACCATAATGAAAGAGACTTAAAGCCCGACAATGTGAAAGAGGCCTAAAGCCCGACAAATTTATTACATTATATACTTTATATATTGCCTAAATTATATAAGGTAAATTTTGATGACAAACTGCTTCGACCGAGACTCGATCCCGCGACTTCATGGGCTTAAGAGGGTGTCCAACCGTTACCCAAAGGGTGGTGGGCACAATGACCGAAATTGTTAGAAGCAATGTTCCCGAATTTTTTTTACCCCAGCTTTGGCTCAATTGAAGGATCTGAAATAAAGTATGTTGTTTTTCTTCTTTATTTTCACCTCCACCCACTACTCCCTCTGTAAGGTGACCTTACATTTTTCTAGGTAAGAACAGATAAAACTGAAATAAAATGTTTATGATCGACTATACTTTTCGACTTGATATCGGGCTCGAACTCACCCTTTGTGGACGAACTTTCCGAATAATTCCTTAGGTTTTTTTGGCAATTGGATATTGACGGGGTTTGCTCTACTTAAACGGACATTACCATTTTAGCAAAATAATTTGATTTACAGAAATGCTATATGCACTAGATCCTCGACTTAATCCTTGACAAGATGAGTCAGCTTTCCAATGTGGCGGAAGTTGAAAAATTGACTAAGATCTAGATCGTTCGTTATTGGACGGGCCAGATTAAAACTAAGTAAAACCCTATTTTTTAATTCTTACTGAAACTATTTTCCCCCATTTTGTCATTTTGCTTTGCCCTCTAAACCGAGAGAGAGAAAGAAATTGAGAAGGAAAGCCATAACCAGAGAGAACGCAAAGAACGACAACACATTTGCGATCAGAAACAAAACGAGAAAGAAAGGAGTATGATAAGAGAGCAAATAAGATTGGTGGTACATCATATATCTTAAGATTTTTCTTAAATTCTTTGATAATATGCCCTAACTAATTGATTTCTCTAGGGTTCCTATTAGGATTTATCAGTTTCAAATGGTAATTTGACACAGGACCCATTGTTAAATGTTATTAGAAACAAATGAGTGGAAATCACACAAATAAGAATAACATTGAACACGATATTTTATATTAATTATTTATGCTAATTTTGACATACTTATATGTTTGTGTGATTTCCTTCATAGAAGTTCACTTAGTTGTTGGGTTTATATTAGTTCAGATTATTTAGGGTTTATAATTCAAATTATTTTAGGGTTATATTAGTTGAGAAATAATTTTGATTCCATTTTGTAGATAATGGGTGGATAATGAAGGAACATGCCATAGCAGTAGAAATATATGTCACTACCTTCCGCAGTGTCTGAAGAAAAAGTGATCCCCAAATTGTCGAATAGGTACAATTCAATGAACGTATGGAACATTACGAGGCTTCGTTTCCGCAAATTGTCGAAGTTGCAATCCCCAAATTGTCAATGAGCGTATGGAACAATTCAATGGCTAAAAGTCAATGAGCGATCCCCAAATTGTCGAAGTTGTTCTCCAATTGCTCTTTAAAGTACAGATATTTTAAGTGGGATGAGGCTTCTTGTTCCGAATCAAATACTTTGGTGAATACTACCACGAATCAAGTCGAGGATGACTATATTAACAAGCTTCAACATATGTTTAAGAGACTTCTCTAAATATCAGAGAAGAAAAATATCGAAGTTACAATATTGGTCACAAAATGTGTTGTTTCGATGAAAAAATACGAGATTAGAGTTATTTCATGCAATATAATTATTAAATGTCATGTGTCTATGTTCTTGTTTATGAAGAAGTTAGCAGTAAAGCAGTCACATATGTGGATTTTTGGGTGATTTATGAATGAAGTTATCATTATAATGCGTGTTTTTGGTTGATTTTATAGTTATCAGTGGATGTCATGTACTTGAATAAGGTGAGGAGGATTTCATTTATTCAAATTTGAATAAGGTTCTCCATTATTAAACGAACTGAAGATGATTCAAATTCTATTGATTTCCATGGTTTTCCAATCCCTGACAATAAGATAACAAGTTTTTTCACACAAAAAACTTCGACATAAATTATATTAACAATTAACAACCACTCAAAAAAACTAAAGCATCCCATTTTTGACACACAAAAACCAGCAACTCCTTCATCAAGTTTTTTCACAAAAAAACTTCAACATAAAGATATATTAACAACCATTCCAAAAAAAACTAAATCATCTCATAAGATAAAAAACAGCAACTCAACTGCAATCAGCAGCTCCACTGCAATCAACAACTCCTTTAAGCTTTTCGAAAAAAATGACTTTCATCTCATTCGACTTTGAATTCATCTTCAATTCAACATCATCTCTATAATGCTTCACAGTAAGTACCTGGGTAAGATATATTAACAACCAAAATCAGTTTGCATTTCAAATAATATGGAGAAAACAAAGACACATGAAATGAAATTCTTAAAAACTTAAATAAACATACGTCAAACCGTCTGGGTTGTCGTAGCTTTCACTTTTCTCTTGCTCGTTCTCACGGTTGGTTTTAATCTATTTTGCCGCGGACGTCCTTTACGAGTGATTACTTTGGGATCATTGATATTGACGATTTCTTCAGTACATTCAACTGTGTTGATGTCATTGGTCTTCTTACAAACACTTGCATCACTTATGTCAATCATACTAAGCCTTTCCAATTCATTATCTATCATTTGAGATTTTATAAGACAATGACCTTCATCTTCTAAGACAATGACCTTCATCTTCCGAAGCTAACTCAACAAGTTCGGTAAGTTTACGATACAACATGTTATATCGTAATTCTTATGGAGTCTGAATATTAGTGACTCCAATGCTCATCCTTGTGTGGCGGCACCTACATATATCTTTCCTCCATCTTCTTAGAATGTACCTCTCGGGCAATAACCAGATCCCGCTGCGATGTAACACACAAATGGAATGCCTACACACTAATCCTTTGAACTCGAACAAATAACAAGTACATCGGACTTCAGTTGTGGACTTTATGAATAGAACTTTAAACTTAGTGGTCTTAACATACTCTCCAAGATTAATTGCCTCTTCTAACTCGTGCTCTACCCCAATGTATGTTTCTCTAGTTGAAACCAAATGACAATATAACTTTCCCGTCAACTACGCTTGAAACTCTTTGAACTTTGACATGGTGTATATACTTTGAATTTGTTTCTCCATTTGAAAGGTAGTCGTGCATGGGATTATATGTGAGAAAGACTTAAAATCAGCCAAGTTTTCATTTTCAATATTTTTCTTTGAAGCATTTTCACATTGCTCTACAAACTGTTTCAACGTCGTTTATGATTAACATACCCATCAAAAAAGGCATTGACACCCTCACTCCTCTGAGTACTAGACATACCAGCCCAAAAAATGGCTTCACATAACATGGTATCCATCGACATCTATCGTTGTATAACCCACTCAACCATTCGTTTTCATGCAAGTGAAAAGTTTCAAGCATTACATTCCACTGATACTCAAATTCCGACTCAGTTTGTGTGTCATAAACGAACCTTTGTAAAACCCTACTTATCGACTCATAGTGAGATTGACTTCCTAACTTTTGAGGTAATTTTTCATTATATGCCACTAACATAAACGATGCCTAATGTGAGGGAATAATTGTGAAATTGCATTTCTCATGGCTTGATCTTGATCTGTAATTATACCGTGAGGGACTACATAATCCATGCATTCAAGAAAAGCTTGAAGTAACCAAACAAATGATTCAGTATCCTCACCAGAAATCAAACCAAACCCAAAGAGTGTTAATTGGTCGTGGTGATTAACACTTACAAATGGTGCAAATGGCATCTCATACCTATTTGTCAAGTATGTTGTGCCGAATGTGACAACCTCTTCGAATTCCTTGTAGGCTTTTCTATTTCGCCCATATGTCCAAAACACATGCTTTAACCTATCCTCTTCGTCCAACTCGATCTCAAAGAAGAACCCTTTGTTTTGTTCATTCATTTTCAAAACGTAATGGTTAATTGCACTTGCATTCCCCTCACCTAGACGCAATCTTCTTGACTCATCCAATAAGTTTCTGACATCCTTTTGAAGATACGGTACATTCTCATAACCTCCAGCTTCAATAACTAGTCTGTAGTTCTTACTTGGAGGAATACCAGCTAAATCGAGTTGCCTCCTAACTGGTCTACTTATGGATCTATTGCATCGATAATAACGAGATTTTGTAGGACTGATCTCATGGTTGTGGTCGAGTAAAATTTTTGTAATCTTCCAAAATCCATTTAATTCAAACCTTGCAGCAACCCTAACCATACGTCATGTTTGTGAGTTTTCCCCTGGGTTAAGTGACTTGGTAGTCGTGAGGGCTCTCTTGCCTTCTCGGCAACACACAAACGTGACGTACCTAGCAACCCCATCTATATCTTTGCCGCTTGTTCTTTTTCGAATAGAATATCCTTTTTTTAAAACTATATTTTTTAAAAAGCTCAAATATATCTTCAGAGTGACTAAATTCCATGTCTACTTCAGGCGTAATCAACTGTTCTTGCTCCGTCTCATGTTCATCACTGATTACATCTTCTACTACATTAAAAAACATTATCAACCCCATAAAAATATTACAATAAGATCAACTATATAATGGCTTTTAACTTATGTTGTAATAGTAGTGTTTTATGTTGGATACATTATATGTATAAAATAGTTCGTACCTTCAAACATAGACAAATCCTCCTCGGGTTCACCTGCATTATCATAAGAGCCTCCCAGATTTCATGGTAAAAATGTCGAAAGAAACGAACCAAATATTCTTCAAATTTCTAAGGGCCATAACAAGAAAATTAGAATTTTAGCAGTCATATCAGATAACACACAAAGAGAGATAAAATTCATAAATCGGAGCCCCTAGAACAAGAGTGATAAAATTCATAAATCGGAAACCCTAGAACAAGAATGAGAAATAATGTAAATTGAATTAGGAATTTTCACTTCTCCTTCCTCTGTGAACGGGGGTAAACATCTAGATTTTAGATTCTTTAGAACAAGAGTAAAAAAACATGCGATCCTTAAAATCTTAAATAGAGAAAGAAAGAATATTATTGATTTAAAAAAAAAATCATTACCTCTATGAAGTTATTAGCTCTTGAAGGTCTCCCTTACTGATTTCAAATAAGAATCATCACTAAGTTCTTGCGTTCTGTGATTCTGTGATTTCGTTGGTGCTCTCACTCGATTTGGCGGGTAAACGAATCGTTGGAATAGTTTAAGTAAAAGTTAAAAAATAAGGTTTTACTTAGTTTTTATCTGGCCCGTCCAATAATGGACGGTCTAGATCTTAGTCAATTTTTCAACTTCTGCGGCATTGAAAAGCTGACTCATCTTGTCAACTCATCTTGTCATGGATATAGTGCATATAGCATTTCCGAAAAACGGAAAAAAAGAAGGGTTTATTTAGTGTATAGACCCCAGTTATTTACCTATATTAGGGATCCACCCCCAAAACGATAATGCTTTAGGGGTTACCCCCCATTCTCTATTTTTCCGTCAAAAGCCCGTTAAGTTGCGAGCGTGTCAGTCATGTGAGCTTCCTTTGACAAATTTGCTCTCTCCATCAGCTTTACTGTTGGGGGTCTTTCCCTAAATAGTTGTTTTACAGTGGGGGTCATTCACCATTTTAATACTACTTCTTATTTTTCATAAGAAAGTTGTGATTTTAGTGAAAACAAAGTTCAACTCTCTTCCAAGTGAGTAACTAGGTCGAGGTTTAACCTGGGTTTTGGAGTTCAGCTGTAATGAAGTTCTAGAAAAGAAGATTTCAGATAAATGCCAGCTAAAATTCAGAAGTTTTTCAATCTTTTTCTCTTTTTCTCAAGATCATACTGTTATTCGTGTAATGTAGTTGGTATTTCAATCTGTTCAAGATCAAGATCAAGATCAAGATCAAGAGAAAAAGATTGGAATACCAACTACATTACACATGAATAACAATCTGATCTTGAAAAAAAGAGAAAAAGATAGAAAAACTTTTGAATTTTTTTCAAAAGCAAAGAATTTTTGCTTAATTGCTTCAAATTAAAGATCAAGTACTAAATTGAAGAACACAAATTTACAAAGAAAACATTAAAATTGAGCATAATGACTCAAACCTAACAATTATCTCCAATTTTAGCTAGCATTTATCTGAAACCTTCCTTTCTAAACTCCATTATAGCTGAGCTCCCAAACCCAAGTTAAACCTCGACCTAGTTACTCAATTAGAAGAGAGTTGAACTTTGTTTTTACTAAAATCACAGCTTTCTTATGAAAAGATAGGAAGTAGTATTAAAATGGTGAAGGACCCCCACTATAAAACAACTATTTAGGGAAGGACCCCCCAACAGTAAAGCTGATGGAGAGGGCAAATTTGTCAAAGGAAGCTCACGTGACTGGCACGTTCGCAACTTAACTGGCTTTTGACGGAAAAATAGAGAATGGAGGGTAACCCTTAAAGCATTATCGTTTTGGGGTGGATCCCTAATATAGGTAAATAAGTGGGGTCTATACACTAAATAACCCAAAAAAGAATCGGCACCGGGCCAGTCCTCTGCCACCTCCTTGTGAGTTGTGAGTACATGGTAAGCGCAGCGGGATGATTTTTAGGGTTTCTCTGCGCTAAAAAAGAAGATGAAATCAAAGTTCATTCAGTTCTAGCCTTCTATTTGATTTAATACTGTCGTTTCATGATAAACTTCACCTGCTCACACTTCATCTCCACTCTTCTAAAATCGAGTATTAAACAATTGCAGTGAAACTCCCCCCTCTCTCACTCTCTCTTGATTGAAGATTGGAAACGATTACTATACGGGATGAGAATAAGTGGAGATGTAAATTTATACCGACTTCTACATAGTTTCAAACATGGGTATAGGATATTATCTCCAGATAGTTGGATTTCACTTTCCAAAATTCATATCTTAGCTTATGCTTTGGGTTTTACTGGTTTTATTTTGGCTATAAAAGAGGGAAAAATTGGATCTTTAAGCGGTTTACTCTCTAATTCTGATAGAGGGGATTCATTAGAGAAGGTATTCTTTGTCCCTGGGTTGAGAAATCTTGGCAACAATTGTTTCTTGAATGTAATTTTGCAGGTATGAATATGATAATCTGTTTTAAGTGTTAGCATTTCAATTTCTTCTCATTTTTACATGGGGAGCTCTGAACATTACCCAAGTACTATAATTAGTTTTCGTTATTTGGAATTTTTGTGCAGACCCTAGCTAGTTGTGATTGTTTTCCTACATTTCTTCAAAATATAATAGAAAGAGATGGCTTTTCGGTTGACGATCGTGATGAAAGTATGCCTCTTACGGGTGCTTTGTTTGCTTTATGTAGAGGTAATTAGTAATTAATGTTTTGCCGATTGCAAGAATAATGATTTTGGGTGATTTTGTTTTGCCGAAATCCATGGATTTAAGTTAGGAAGACTGAAAGTACGATGCTCGGTAAAAAGGAAAAAAAATCCCATAGAATTCGCTCATTTGAGCTGATATAGCCAAAATATTGGAGCCTTATTCTTCGTTTTATTTTTTTATGAACTGTAATCTGTCTTCTTTAGTTAAGCAAATGCATGTTGCTAGAATGCTTCTTACCCAACTAGATGTCAAAAATATATTGATTGTATGTTAATTCTCTAATGCTTGATTGATGTCCATTAGGAAATTGTTGATTGTAGATTCTCTTTATGCAATTCTATATTGATCATATTTCTTTTCACGTAACCATATTTTTATGTTGATCATATTCATTCCTTCAAACCATTATAATATATGGTATTATTTAGAATTGCGGAAGTCTTGCAATGGAAGGATGACTCTGAGTCCCCGGAGAGTAATGCAAGCTATGGATCAGTACATCCCTACCTTCAACTTGACAAGTCAGCAGGTCAGTTATTGCACTTACTTCGTACTGTGGTAGCATTTCTCTTACTGCAAGGTGACATGATTTCTAATCTCAATTTTTGTCCCATTTTTAGGATGCGGCCGAAGCATTCCTTCACATTTTATCTTCTTTGAAAGAGGAAGCTTCAGAATGTTATGTACCAAATTATGGTTCTTTGGCAGAAATATGTTCCCTTTCCGAACTCAAAATTGCTAGTCCAATGAAGAGAGAAGGTCTTAATGAACAAGAGCAATGGCAACAAAACTTTCTCGGGCCATTTAATGGGATTCTTGGTAGCACTTTAACGTGTAATAGCTGTTCCTCTCAGGTCAAGTTGCGTCTAAAGATCACTTTAAGTGAACAAGTATTGCTTGCATTTATATCACACAAACACAGTGACACACACTCACAGTCACACACACACAGTCACATAGCACATAAACATGCACATGAAGATGGATGACCCACTTAAACGGTTACCACCTTGAAGATCTGTATGAGAAATGCACGTATTGTGAGGCTAAGTATAACAATCTTATGCACATAATTCTCTGAATGTGGCAAGGAGTGAGAGAATGGCGAAAAGAAGATATTTCGAAGTACTGATTGACTTCTCATAGTTTATGTAGTGTTTTCCTGTTCGTGTTTTGACCTGCACGGATGTACTATTTATTATTTTATTTTATTTTGCAAATTGAAATTTCTATCTTATTTCTTTGTTTCCTTGTGTATTTTGCATTTTCAGCTTTCGGCGGATTTCGAGTTCTTCGTCAGCTTGCCCCTTTCACCATTACATGATGGTAGTGAAACCATTGTAGGTCCATTTAGGTCATTAATTCCTCCTATCTTCTTGTCCTCTTGTTTCTTATCCATCTATCTATCTGTTATCAAATTCTTTTGCAGTATGCTTTATATTTACCTCTTTTTTTTACAATCTTAGATCAATGGATGCTCCGTTGAGCACTGCCTGAAGAAGTTCACTGCTGCAGAGCGTGTGGATAACTACCGCTGTAACCAGTGTTGGCACATTGCTGCGAGAAAGTATTTTGCTACTATAAAAGGACACGAGGTATTATCTTTTAGTTTTTTTTTTGCATTAAAGTAAATCGGTACTTCCAAACTTTTTTGGCATTGTAAAACCTGACGACCGAGTTTCAAACTTTTTTGCCCCTGACGACCAAGTTGTTCACGGGTCTGAAAATTGTCATTTCTCTCTTAGAGAGATACTGAACGATTGAAAGTAGAACCTAGTTTCCCACATAATTTTGACATTGTAAAACCTGATGACCTATGTATTGTGTTCGTTGAATATAATTAATTCAGTAGAAACTGTGGGGTCTTGAACATCTAGAAATGTAACGGAGGGAAGGATAATTATGTTGAACACATAACATATAATCAAATGCCGAGCAAGAAAAACAAAACAGAAGGAAACTTAAAAAGAATCTAATGTGTGTGGAAAACTAGCATCTCTCTTAGTCGACCTACCCGATCTACTTGGAAGATGGTTATGAATTATCTGAAACGGGGCATTCTTTCAAAATTATTTCTTGCACGATGTTGTTCATGTCTAGTTTTTAATATGCTTCTATAATATTTTTGTTAATTTAACATGTTTTTCGATTTACAGTCACAGATTGAAAAACTTAATTCTTGTGTCGGGGAAGATTCTTGTGATTGCAGAAATCTCTTTCCTCAGGGAGTGCCGTGGTCAAATAATATCTCTCGTACGTTGAAGCAATTAAGTATCACACGTTGCCCAGAGGTAGGAAACTTATGTGCTTTTCTTGACAAATTTTTCTCAATGACTAGTTTTACAAAAAGTTTCATCATATAAGTATCAGGTTCAAATTTGACATGAAAATATTGAAGTTACTTAATCACTGTTCACATGTAAATCCACAGATTCTATGCCTTCATCTACAACGAGCCTCAGTGAATGAATTTGGAGAATTGGTCAAACTTAAGGTAGTTGAAGTTCCTCGTTACCAGCTATTATTGTGACATTCAAAATGAAATCTGCATCTTTCTGTAAAATGACTAATTATCAGCCCTAAAATTTACAATCACGAGTTTAATTTCATGTATTAGACTGATAATAATGATCTATGATTGTAGGGCCATATTTCCTTTCCGATGCTTTTGGATCTTTCCCCATTTAGAAAGTCGGTAGTGGGGATTGTGAAAGAAAATTTCGGCAAAACTGTGGAAAGAATGCAAGTAAATCAGCCTCAACTACCTATCACTCGACTTGACCAGCTTAACATGCCATTTGCTACAAATATTCTCCAACAGATATATGGACGGACAGGACAAAATATAAACATTGTGTCTGAACCTTTATTTGAAGGTGAAGATGATAATAAATGCACGCACGCTACAGATGCAGGAGAAGGCACGCACATAGCATCAAAATCATTAGTTGGAGTTATGGCGCACATCGATGATTCTGCGGAGGATAAGAGTGCTCAATCTTTGCAACCAGGAGAGACAAACCTCGTGCCTGAACCATTATGTGGAGTTGAGGTTGGAGATACTAATGATTTAGCAGATGATAAGTCATACCCATTTATCGGAACTGAGGTTGGGGCGACTAATGATTCTGCAGTTCATAAAACCTGTCAAGCTCTGAAACCAGAAGAAAATGTAGACTCCACATCAGAATCACTCGTCGGACTTAAGGTTGGCGACAGTAATCATTCTGCAGTCGATTGCACTCAAGCTCTAAAACCCGGAGGCATAAACGTCACATTAGAATCATTAAATGGGGACGATATTGATACTATTACTGATTTTGGAGAGGATCAATATGACCAAGCTCCGTCACCACAAAAAGACCTAAATATTGTTTCGGAATCATTAGTTGAAGCTCAGATGAGTGGTGATGATTTTGCAGACGATGAATGTGCCGAAGCTCTTGAACGAGAAAAAAACACAAGAACCATGAAATCTCAGCACAAGGTCAATTGATAACTTGATTAAATGCATTCAGTATTAACGTATTATCATTATATTATTCATTAAACTTATGGGATTTTTCATTCTAACTACCATCTAACTTTGGGTGCAGAACAATAATAACAGTCGTCACATAGTTGCTCCCAGGAGCTGCATGTACCAGCTTGTTTCTGTTGTCGAACACTTCGGAAAGGTCGGAAGCGGACATTACACAGTTTATAGAAGGGCTACGAACTCTGACGATACAAACTCTGTTGAAAGGTCACATGTTCAATGGTTTTGTATTTCAGATAGTGATGTCTTCCATGTTTCAGAAAAAGATGTCCTTGCTGCAGAAGCGAGTTTACTCTTCTACGAGAAGATCTAACAAGTAAAAATCATCAGAGGTAAGTACTTCCAACTGAAACCTTAAGTTTCAGTCGGAAAGAGAGTCGGAGTGGTGGGAGAATATGCGGAAGAAACCAGTTTTTCCTTCTTACTTGGAATTATTATTATTATTATTTTTTTTTGAAATTTTTTTGTCTTTCGAAATTACATACCTAATAATACCAATTAGCATGTACATGTTTGAAAAGAAGAGTGACATGAGATATGTTGTTGATTTGAATTTTTGGTAGGCCCTAACTATTTTGTTGTTTTTTGTTTGAAAATTTGTAATTTCGGTTCAGTTACGCCAAGACCGAATAACCAAACACCATTTGACACTCCATCTTTGCCTTTGATTCCATACACCACTCTTTACCCTAAACCCGTGGTCCAAGTATTGGACCTCTTAACACTTGTCATTATAAAAATATATCGGTCAACCCTAACTTCACTAGATATTTGTCAATAACTGATAGTTCAGTTGGTAAGTGCATCTACTCTGTAATGCGGAGGCAGTAAGTTTGATCTCATGGAAGTGTAAATTTAGGAATATTAAATTTGAGTATAAATAAGCAGTCTTTGTGTGTTTTAGACCATTTAATTTCGTTGAGTTTTAAGTCAGTAATACTAATTAAACCGTTATCGAGCTTATCAATAAGTCCGACCAAAGGGACTAGACCCCTCTTTCAAGTAAAAAAACTCAATTTTTGGAGATGCTCCAAGACCGAACTAATCCTTTATAAACAATCATCAAAATATATCTCATAACCCAAAATATTAGTTTAAATCGGTTCCCCGATTCGACTCGGTTGTGACTCGACGACCTTCTATATTTTAGTCCTCCCTCCGTTTTTTTTTAAAGAAGTCCTCCCTCCGTTAATGGCGGCTCTTGTCCTCCAAAATTCAGTCAAAACTCATAACATGCTAACTTTCTCTCTCTAACCCATCAAAACCCCTTACTTCAAATCCCCCCACTTTCTCTCTCTAACTTCATCTCTCTCTCTTTCTCTCTCTAAATGGGTCCAATAATCCAAGCAGCAATAGCAGCAATCGTGAGTTTCTTCTTTGTTCTTTCAATCTTTGCTTTCATTCGTCTTCTTCGAAAATCAAGTTTCCCCAAAAAAAACCCTAGTTCCTCACAACCAATTCAAAATTCAGCAAACTTCACATCAATTACAATCGATGAAAGTGCTTCTTATGATCCGTCACTCGATCGGATTTCCATGCCGGAATTAATAATCGCAACACGGAATTTCGCTACAGATCGGATTATTGGCGACGGAAGTTTTGGTTACGTTTATAAAGCTCGTTTATCTAACGGAACTACTGTCGCCGTTAAAAAACTTAACGACGACACTTTTCAAGGATTTCGCGAATTTCAAGCTGAAATGGAAACCCTAGGTAAGAGCAAAATCCGTCACCCTAATCTTGTTAGAATACTCGGGTACTGTGTTTCAGGTGATGATAGGATCCTGATTTATGAGTTTATCGAGAAAGGTAGTTTAGACCAGTGGTTACATGACACATCATCATCATTTAATTTACCAGAAGGAAGTAGTATTAGTATTCACCCATTAAATTGGGAAACTAGGGTTAAGATTATCAAAGGTGTGGCAAATGGGCTTTTGTTCTTACACACTTTAGAAACACCAATTATACATAGAGATATTAAAGCTAGTAATGTACTATTAGATTCCAATTTCGAAGCTCATATCGCTGATTTCGGGTTGGCTAGACGAATCGAACTATGGCATTCTCACGTATCGACTCAAGTTGCTGGTACAGCTGGTTATATGCCACCAGAATATAAAGACGGAGTCACTGTAGCTACTGTCAGAGCTGATGTCTACAGTTTTGGTATTCTGATGATTGAAGTAGCTACTGGAAAACGTCCGAATTGGCCGATAAAGCTTGATAACGGAAAAGAAGTAGGGTTAGTGGATTGGGCTAGAAAAATGTTGAATGAGGGTAGACAACTAGAGATGATTGATAGTTTAGTGGGAAGAGAAGGTTTGAGAGAGGAAGAAATTAGAGAATTTTTAAGGATTGCTTGTTTATGTGCAAGTGAGGTGCATAAAGAGAGGCCAAATATGGGAGAGGTTGTTAAAATGTTAAACTAATTTCTTATATGTAATTGTGTAATTATGTAATTTAGTTAGGGAAATAACCTCCCTCCCCTTATAAGCTTTTATGTTTTTGGTACAATTGTAAGAATTATATGCATTTTCATTACTCAAATATATAAATTTATGTTTTTTTTATCTCATCACTTTGATTACTCGTTTTATTTACAAGGTAATAAACCGTGTTCGTCGGACACAGACAATTCTGTCAAATGCGTAATCTCATTTCTAAACCAAGTTAAAAAAGTGTAATCTAAATTATTGAAGAAAACTAGAAGATAAGTTTAGAAAATATAACCTTAACCCTTCCAGATAAGTTTAGGATCTTAGCCATTGAAGCCAAGATTATATTGTAATAAAAATATTCTTATCTGCTATTACATAGGTTCTCCTAAGATTCTACTAACGATGAAGTTAAAAATATAGGTTTTTGGTATAGGAAGAGCACTATTTAGTAAAGGCAGTGCGTTAGAAATGTCAATTTATGTATTTGCTCTTCCTTTACCAAATCAGTTTAAGGAGGGCGTTATAAGGATCACTTAATAAATAGTGCCAAAATAGAAGGACTTAGATAAAAATTAATAATAAATCTAATATTTTATTCACTTGTAGTTTCTCTCACGTAAACAACCAAAACCCTAATATCGTCACTACTATCAACATCACCATTGCTATTAAAAAACTTGCAAAATTTATCATCACTATAGTCTTAGTTTCGAGCTTTTAATGATGCCTCAAGATCTCATGAATGAGGAATCACCGTTAATGAAGGAGGCAACCTACATCAAGAAAGAAGATTCCTTTGACTTAAACGTAGACATCGACTTAAATAAGGACATCGACTTAAACGAAGTTATCGACTTAAACAAAGACATTTATAATTAAAATAATATGTCTCAGGTAAAGAAATATCATTTCTGGTCTTCCTCTATGGTTGAACAAACGTTTTAGGGTTTTAGGTCGTTTTTTTCGTAAAGAATTTTCAGTTGGATCGACTGAAAAAGACAACAAATTTCGGTAGGGTCGGCTGAAAAGGACAACAAATTTCGGTCATAATGGCTGAAAAAGACGACAAATTTCGGTTGAGTCGATTGAAAAAGATAACAAATTTTGGTCGGTCCCGCTGAAAATAGTAATAAATTTCGGCTGAGATGGCTGAAATTAGTCTGTTTTTTCAACCACTCTGACCGAATTTTTTTAAAATTTTCAGTTGTTATTCGTGAATTTTTATTTAGGCTAAGCGAAATTTCTTTTATGTAAATGTCACTTATATATTTTTCGAGTTACATCCTTGTTTATATTCTTCATGGCAATATTGATACATGAAATCTTCAAAAGTTACTTTAGTTAGTGTAAAACCCTAAAAATCTATGGAGAAATCAAGCAATAACAAGAATTACAAACTCTCTATAGAGATGAGTATTGTGTTAGTCATCTAGGGTTTAGGTTTCTGTCTCTATATCTTTCTTTTTGATAGAATCAAATAGATTTAGGGTTTTTTCCCTTTTCAGGATGTTTATCTCTCTTCTCTCTCTTTGATTTGATCGAAGCTTTTAGGTCGAACAAGATTCTCTCTTCTCTCTCGAAGGTTTTTAGTCGAACAGGAAGATACTTTCTTCTCTCTCTTTTGGTCCAAAATAGTTTGATGGGAGGGACCAAAGTATAAATTTGGGATATTTTAAAAAAATGTTTAGCCCTCCCTATTCTAAAAAGAGTGCTCTCCCTATCTAATGCACTGCCTTTGCTAAAAAGTTCTCTTCCTATACCAAAACCCAAAATATAAGAACAAAACAGATATTCGCATTAAATAGGACCTCCGTGATTGCTACGACAATAACTTTTATTTGTCTATCTGCTATCAAAAAAATCTAATACAAGAAATATCTCAAACACATTTTCTAGTTTCTAATAAGCATACAAGTTAGATGTGGACCACACTTGAGAACTAAATTTATTTTCTTGACATACCAATAGTAGCACCAAACCCCTTGCAAAACTGACTTTATGTCTGATGTTCACAATCTTGTAAACCACATATCAGTGTTCATTTTTCTTGCCAAATATCTATGTCTTGAATATGTGGTTCATAGATTCTACTTAAGTAAATTACTCTTTACTTAGGGAGAGGAAAACAATTTTTAAACCCTAAAACATTCAAAGACTTGAAGATTAGGTAAGAAGGCCCATGTTACTGCCTAATTAATACTGTTTATTTTGGTTGAAAAACCATGTTTTATAATATTGGAAATGTTAGGTTGGACTTTTCTTATACTGTTTTTGTTGACTCTTGACATTATTATTTGCAATTATTGTTTTTTTGTTATTCAATTCAATGAATATGTGAGATAACAATTATAAGGGCTTAGATAAACATGTCCAACCCAACTGTCCAATGTGTTTTCGAACGTATCGGGAAAATGAAAATGAGTTATTCTCAAGAGAGAACAAATGTTCTTATTTTCGGTCATAATTTATGCACGACATCAGAAGTCATATAGAATTATAATTTTTTTGGCAAAAGTTATATAGAAACTTATATTGTGTGAATATATAACCCAAAACTTTGTCCTACAATGTGGCTAGGCTCTTTGAGTGGCTTTGGTGTCTAGATTGTTATTTTTTTTTTTTGTTGAAACTGGTGTCTAGATTGTTAAGTGAAGAAGCTCGTAGCTGTCTAGGGCAAGCTAATGTCAAAAGAAAAAATTGTCCCACGTCGAACGAGTGTAAACTACAATAGTGTTTGAACACCAATGAAAGAAGGAAGAGAAGAAATTTGTTTCTGTATATTATTTCTATTAAGACATTACACTTCTTATATAGGATAGTTATATCCTTATTGAGAAAAATAAATCTAGTAACAAATAATGTGGTAATATATTGGTGATTTGTGAGCAAGGATATCAAGAATATACGGTAATCAAGAATATACGGTAATTAGTCCATTCCCATATATTCTTGATTTTAGTAACAAATGTCAACACTCCCCCTCAAGTTGGCGCATATATATCACACATGCCCAACTTGTCCACAAACTTTTTAAGCACTTGATTAGATACGCTTTTGGTGAGTATATCAGCTAGTTGGTCTTCAGATCGAATCTTTGGAAGTTCTACTGTCTTTTCGTCAAGTTTTTCTTTAATGAAGAACCTATCAACCTCGACATGTTTGGTTCTATCATGTTGAACCGGATTATGAGCTATATCACATGCTGCTTTGTTGTCACAATAAAGTTGGATAGGATCTTCTAGGGGGTACACTAAATCCTGTAAGAGATTTTTCAGCCATAGTGCTTCGCAAATACCTAAAGCCATTCCTCTATATTATGATTCCGCACTAGAACGTGCAACAACATTTTGTTTCTTGCTTCTCCATGTCACTAAGTTTCCCCCTACGAAAGAGAAATATCCTGAAGTTGATCTTCTATCATCAACTGCTCCTGCCCAGTCAGCATCAATATAAATTTTGATATCTATTTTATATGTATTTTTTGGAGAATAAAATTCCTTTTCCCGGAGCAGATTTAAGATACCTCAAAATTCGCATAACAGCATTCATATGTTGTTCTCCTGGATTATGCATGAATTGACTGACGACACTTAGAGCATATGCAAGATCAGGTCTTGTGTGACCGAGATACATTAATCTTCCAACAAGTCTTTGGTATCTCCCCCTGTCGACAGGCACTTGATTTGTCTCAATACACAATTTTTGATTTTCTTCTAATAGAGTGTCCACTGGCTGGCTGACAGTCATACCTGTTTCTTGTAATAAATCTAATGCCTACTTTCTTTGGGATAAAAATATTCCTTTATCACAACGAGAACTTCAATTTCCAGAAAGTATTTCAAAGGACCTAAGTCTTTCATTTCGAATTCCCTGGATAAGTATTCTTGCAAAGCCTTCATTTCTTCTGGATCGTTGCCAGTTACTATCATGTCATCTACATAAAGAATAAGTGCAGTAATCTTTCTGTGAATCTTCCGAACCAAGCTCTAGGCGATTGTTTTAGTCCATATAACGATTTCTTCAGTCTGCACACCTTTTGTTTTTGCTTTTCAGTTATCATGCATCCAGGTGGAAGATCCATATATACTTCTTCAGATAGCTCACCGTGAAGAAATGCATTTTCTACATCGAATTGTTGTAATGACCAATCAAAATTTGCAGCTAAGGATAATAGAACTCGGACAATGTTGATTTTTGCTACAGGTGCAAATATTTCAGTGTAGTCAATCCCATATGTTTGTGTATATCCTTTTGCAACTAATCTGACTTTAAAACGTTCCACTGTACCATCCGCTTTATATTTTACGGTGAAGATCCACCGACATCCAACTGTCTTCTTCCCGGTAGGAAGATCTACTAATTCCCAGGTTTTATTCTTTTGTAAAGATGTCATTTCTTCATTCATTGCTGTTTTCCATTTAGGATCAGTTAATGCTTCCTGCACATTGTTAGGTTTAGCTACAACAGATAACTGATTGACAAATGATTGATTATTTTTTGATAAACGATGAGTAGATACATAGTGACTCATGGGATATTTTACTTTACTAGACAATTGAGGTTCATATAAAGTTTTTGGCATACCTCTATTGACACGTTCTGACAACTGTCTCCGGAATGGCTCAGGTGTTGAAGAATGAACCTCCTCTCCCAATGATTGACTTTGTGTATTGATAGGAAAAATCTCGGACTCGTTTTATGGAATTGTTTGTCTTTCTGGATGCCCATTATCATAATGATTCAAGACTTGATCATTTTGTTCTGGTTCATTTTCTTCTGTATTCACTGTGTTTAGCAAGTCATCACCATTCACATCTGAATTTTGATTATGTTGATCCAAATGACCTACTAACTGGTCAGTAACTTATACTTCATTGTTCTCAAGGTCACAAGTATCTTGACCACTTAATTCTAAATTGCCTACCATTTGGTCAGAAATTCCTACCTCATTATTCTCAAGATTATATTATAAAGTCTGAATTTCCTCAAAACACTCCCCCTGAGCTTCAGACTTAGCAAAAATACATAGTTTCTTCATTAAAGACGACATCTAAAGTAACAAACGTGTGTTTGGTGAGAGGAGTGTAACATCGGTAACCCTTTTGATGAAGGGCATATCCCACAAAGACTTATTTTAGAACGCGTGGCATAAACTTACTTTCTGCTCGGGTGTGAACATAAACAACACAACCGAAGACATGAGGAGGTAAATTAGATACCGTTGGAGCAATAACTGCATTAGCAAGTGTCTGAAATGGTGTGCTGAAATTAAGAGATCGTGATGGTACACGGTTGATGAGATATGCAGCAGAAAGAAGAGCGTCTCCCCAGTAACATAAAGGCATGCGAGCCTCAATCAAGGAAGCGCAAACAACCTCTAATAAGTGGCGATTTTTGCGTTCAGCTACACCATTTTGTTGTGGTGTTCCTGGACAGGTGGTTTGATGAATGACGCCATTAGAATCCAAAAAATTCTGAAGTTAGGCGTCACGATATTCACCACCGTTATCACTACGTAACACCTGAACTCGAGCATTATATTGTGTTTCAATGGTTTTATAGAATTTTTGAAACAACATGTTACCCTCAAATTTAGACTTCATCAAACATAACCAAGTCATCCTAGTACAATCATTTACGAAAGTAACAAACCAACGTGTCCCTCCTAGGCTGGGGATTTTTGAGGGTCCCCAAACATCAGAATGAATTACCATAAAAGGAAGAGGACTTTTATTCAAAACCAAAGGGTATGAAGTGCGATGACTTTTCGCAAGTTCACACACATCACATTTAAAAGAAGAATCATCTAAATTTGTAAATAAATTAGGAAATAACTTTCTTAAATAACCAAATGAGGCATGACCGAGTCGTCGATGCCATAGCTTTATTTCAGTTAGTCTCTTATGGGAACTAGTGGTCTCAACAGCCTATGCATGTTGTAGTCGATTAGAATACTCTGACTCCAAATCCAAATAGTAGAGCTTCCCCTTCTTAACACCATAACCAATCGTCTGTCGAGTCCGAAAAACGATATATTTTTATAATGACATGACCGAGTCGTCGATGCCATAGCTTTATTTCAGTTAGTCTCTTAGGCCAAAAAATAACAATACATGATAAAGTAGAAGTAATTTGAGAGACAGACAATAAATTATAATCTAAAGAAGGAACAACTAAGATAGAATCAAGATGTAAAGTATTAGTCAGAAGGGATGATTCTTTCCCAAGTACTGAGGTGGTATGCCCATTGGCTGTGGAGACAGATTTTTGCGAGGAGGATCGAAAGTTTGTGACTTGTCCGACATCAAATGTCATATGATCAGTTACTCCGGAATCAATTATCCATGCATCATTAGAAACATGTGAAGAGGTGTTTAAAACCGTACCTTCAGTTGTAGTAGTGGTGATTAATGCGGAAGACGTTGAAGGTGCGTGATCCTGTTTTGTTTGAGCAATAGCAGCAGTAGAAGGCCTTTTGGCGTTCCGATGCTTTGTAGGATCCCACCAGTCAGGATAGCCTATAAGTTCAAAACAATGATTCTTCAAAGGCCCTGTTTGATGACAATGAGTACATTTTAAGTTAGATTTTTCAGAATTATGAGAATTTTTGTAGTTTACGGATTTTGACCGATCTTGAGATGATTGTGGTGGTCGATGTTGTGAAAGCATAGCGGAAGCATCAGAAATGTCACTATCTATATTTAGAGTTGTAGCTCGAACCGATTCACGACGAACTACTGAATAACATGCCTCCAAGCTCAGAGGAGGATCAAGGCGTAGAATTTCACGGCCAAGCTGATCTAAGCTTTTATCTAGTCCTGCAAGAAAAATATGACCCGGATCCGTTCAATGGATTTGTGGTATATTGTCACATCATCTGGATCTTTCATGACCACTTTATCACGGTGATCCAGTTCTCTAAAGATTTCTGTGAGTTCGCCATAATAGATAGAGAGAGATCTAGACCCTTGTTTAGCAGAGAATGCCTGTTGATGAAGTGAATAGACCCGTATTTCATCATTACCATCAAAAAATGTAGTAGAGAGGGTTTTCCAAATTTCTCGCGCATTAGGTATACGAAGGTAACGTTTCATAATATCAGGAGACATAGACATCAAAAGCCAGCGTTTCACTTTTTGATTTTCAGCATACCACTTATCATAACCTTTATCAGATTCAGTAGGTTGTGTAGTGGTACCCATGATGTAAGCCAAATTTTCTCGTTCAACAATATGCATTTCCATTAGTTGTGACCATATATCATAATTTGTTTCAGTAAGTAGAACACCAATATTAAAAGCACCTTCTGACTACAACTGGGATATGGGAGTCACTCATTTTCGTTTTTCTTTTACTTTTTTTTTTCTCCCTTTTTCTTTTTCCTTTTTTTTTCTTATATATGATGGATATACTTATTAAATCAAGGATAGAAAGAGAAAAAATTACTAAAGAAAATACAATCGAGAAAAAAAACACAAACTATTGGTTGAACTCTGAAGATGGTAAGGGATAACTCTGCAACAAGTTGAACAATATCTTCGGAGGTCCTTTTGTATCTTCTTCTTTATGTCTCATTTTTTTTTTAATCTTCTTTGCAAGGGATTTGATTGATATTATGGTCTTGGAAAGAAAGAAAACAATCTAGTTTTGGTTTTGATATAGAAAAGGGTTAGGATTTGAGTTTTTCTGTTCTTTTATTTGAATAATACTATGGATCTATGATTTGGAGGGTTTTTTTTTCCCTTCTTTTTTTCTCATAGTAAACTTGGCTCGGATACCATGTTTGAACACCAATGAAAGAAGGAAGAGAAAAAATAAGAGAAGAAATTTGTTTCTGTATATTATTTCTATTGAGACATTACACTTCTTATATAGGATAGTTATATCCTTATTGAGAAAAATAAATCTAGTAACAAATAATGTGGTAATATATTGGTGATTTGTGAGCAAGGATATCAAGAATATATGGTAATCAAGAATATACGGTAATTAATCCATTCCCATATATTCTTGATTTTAGTAACAAATGTCAACAAATAGTACCTAACTCAAAATCGTAGCTAGTGTCGAAATAGGTATGTAAAACCGTAGATGGAATCATGGAAATATGAAGAAATAACCAAAGAAAAAACTCTAGATACGAATCACAAAATTCCCCACATTTTTCACTTCATAATTTCATCACAAAAAAGAGATACACTATATGAATATCATCAAAATCATTCATGATTTTAAACCTAAACTGGAACTTAGTTCAATCCACGGAGGAGAAAGAATGTGGGAGAATTCAATCGAGGTCTACTATTCCAAAATTAGAGAGAAGAATCTTCAATTGATCGACAAAATCAGAACCAGTTGCATACTCCGTTAATAGTCCAACAGCAAAACCAAACATTGCCCATCTGCATAAAGGGTCATATATACAACAAATCAAAATGTTTATAAGAATTTATATGTTAATTTACAATCAAAGGAAATTTGACTCCTTAGAATATGAATTTGATTCTTTGTGATCAAAGGCAAGATAGTCATTTTAGATTATTCTGGACAAATTAGCATTTTTTGGGTCAGACTCCACAAACGCAGAATCTGTCCCATTGGACGAATCCGAAAGAAAAACACAATCATTGTGAAATCTGACTTGAGTCAATTCAGATCTTCAGTCAGAACTAAAATCTGAATAGGAAAGAAGAACACTACTTCAGTAGTAGCTAATCAAACATGGGGTTGTTCATTGTTGAAGCAGTAATTAGAGTTTTACAAGAAAACCAACTAAATTTCATAAGGAGAGATGATTAAATTGTTACCTGCCATTGGAGATTTCATTCTTGTTGATGAACCCAAAGAAAGGTCCTTGATTTGCTTCTTCAAGTTTCTTCTTTCGAAAGTATTCTTGAAGATCTTTAGCTATTTTTCTTTGAAACTCCATGGAAACAACATTTTGAGTAGATATCTGAGACACCCCAGTTACTTGTTTAGAGAGAGGAAGAGATTGAGATGAAGGTGGTGGTGGTGGTGATGGAGAAGGAGCAACTGGTTTGAGAGAAAGAGAAGGTTCTCTTGAAGCAATAGGTCTTCTAAGAGGACCTTCACTAGTATTTGAACACCTAATTATAATTGAGGGTTTATTATTAGTACTATTAGTAGTAGGAGAGAATCTAAATGGAGAAGAAGATGAAGAGGTTGATGAAAAGGTGGTTGATGCTATAGACATCTTCTCTGTATTGTCTCTGTTTTGGTATGACAAGTTCAGAGAGAGAGAGAGAGAGAGAGAGAGAGAGGATGATTGGATAATCAGATTTGTTATCAAGTACAACTCAAAAAGGTGTGGATAAGTTGCTGCCAAGTTTTTCAAAGAAAACAATACCCTCTCTTTTATGGGTCTGGATCATATTCAAACAAGGAATATATACCATAAACAAAAATGATGCTATGCCCGGCCGGAATCCCGGCCGAATCCCGGCCGGGTGAGTTGGCAGTCCAACCGGGCATAGCTTCATGACGTGTTTATGAGAGAGAGATGTTTTCCGAGTTTCAACTTTTAGTCCCTCATATTGTATACTTTCATCGTTGAGGACTTTATCTATCAAAGCACGGGATTTGATTTCATATAGTAATTTAGGGCAAAACGCAAAAGCACTCGATTTCTTCCCCCTCTTCACTCGAATTCAACAGCCAAAAAATCATCAGGTAAGGTTCAAAACCCATCATCACTCGATTTCTTCCCCATCTTCACTCGATTTCAACTGGTTTTTGGCTTCAAAATCAACAGCCAACCAAGATCAGGTAAGGTTGAAAACCCTTCTTCACTCGATTTCTCTCAAATTTCTATCTTAAAATCTCTCTCTCTACAAACCTAAGCTCGAATTTGGGACAAGTTGAAGCTCGATTTTCTCTTAACAGTAACTCGGTTTTGCCCTAAATTTATTATATGTTCTGAAATTTTGATTATATGTTCTAAAATTTTGATTATATGTTACTATATGTTATGAATGTTCTGAAATTGTAGAAATTAGTCTGATTTTGCCCTAAATTGGTATCTAGATTTGTGATGTGATGAATTTTCAATAAATTTCTTTAGTTATATGTTCTGAAATTTTGATTATATGTTACTATATGTTATCAGTGTTCTCAAATCTTGGAAATTGGCCTGATTTTGCCCTAAATTGATATCTAGATGTGATCAATTTGCGACAAATTTCTTTGATTATATGTTCTGAAATTTTGATTAACATATATGTTATCAGTGTTCTCAAACAGGGTCTAATGTCATGTTATGTGTGGTTTCAATCTTACGATATTGTTTTGCCTGCGATGGCTCGACTAACCGAAACAGAAAGGTATTGGCCAAAAAAAAATGAAATCAATTCTATTCGTAAGTCTTATTCTTCATTGTTCAATCAATTCTATTCCTATTTGATGAGTTAAGATCATATTTATGACTAAACTTTGCAAGTCTTTATCCGTTTCAGATCAAGAAATTAGATGATTGTGGTGTAGTTCCAAGTGGTTTATTAGGCTAAATTTTGCTCTTACTATTGTTTAAATTACATCATATTGGTTAAGTTTAGGACTTAAGCGGTTCTATTAGTTCAATAGGCGATGTAATCTCATGCATTATTTTGTGTTGCTCAGGATACTGATTTGCAGACGATGGCTCGACTAACTGAAACATAGAGGTAGTAGAGGATTTGTGGTTGTGTATGGTTATTCGAATGCAATTTGAGCTCTCAATGAAGGTTGTGTATGACATACCGGAGGCGTCTACTAGAGGAGACAATGAAATAAGCCCCATTGCTGGAAAATTCATGTCGTTGAAGCTGGAATCTTGTAAAACTTCTTTGTTTAGTTTTGTGGTGTAATTTGATCTTGTACTGTAGCATGAATGAGTATTGGCATGAAGTAGTCATGTATATCCATAGAACTTTATTTTGTCAAACTTCTTGGTTGTTAAGGTAAACTGTAAATTGATCTTGTACTGTAACATGAAATGGGTTTTGGCATGAAATAGTTTGTATCTTGTTGATTTATGTCTCTTCCAATGATTTTTGGTTGCTAAGGTTGAGATTCCAGGTTCCTAGGGTGGAGATTCTTAGTCAAGTTAGGGTGGAGATTCTTAGTCAAGTCCAATCTTTGGCCATTCTAACTGTGTTATTTACCTTGGCTTCAATGATCCAAATAACAAGACTCTTGCAATCAGGAGGTAGAGAGGAGAGTCTACAATCAACATCAGGTGCGATTGCTATGGGCCGTCTCCCCTAAACATATAAGATATATTGAACTTACTACTGTTAAATTCCTGTTCACGCTGACCTAAGTCAAGTGGTCACCTTCACAAGATTTAGTTCGAAACTGAAGTATGTTTATATCATATACCCATTTTTCAGTGGAAATGCTACCTGTTATAAACATACCATTTGAGTTTAATCACTTAACAAAGAACCATAAATATTCTTCCAGCAAAAACTGAGTTCATATTAAAAAGGCAAGTTGCTTAGATTGTAATTTAGAAACTTAAACAAAATTTAGTATTGTAATAACAGTGAAAATACAGTGAAGTGATCTTATACGACTTAAAAGAATCAGAAATCTGGACATTTCGACATAACACATCGAAACTATACTATAAGTAAACACATTTGGTTGAATTTGAGCTTCTTCCAATTCAACAAACACCTTCTCTCTTTCAACGTCATTAGCCTAATGAGGGTGTTGACTGATGGGCCAGATGTATCCTTAAATGGGTCTCCAATTGTGTCACCAAAAACAGTTGCCTTGTGTGGTTATGATCCTTCAGGTCCAAGTGTCCTTGCAAGCTAGCTCCAAGTTTTTCTGTAGCCGAATCCTTAGGTCCAAGAGTCTTTTAGGTCTCATCACGTATTCCTGCAACATCAAAAGTATTGGGCATTATAACAACGTCACAAAAGAGATATAACGTTCTTGTTGAATTCGAATGCACAAAAACAAAAAGATCCTTTCACATTCCTGCATAATCACTGACTCCAATAGACAGAACTCTGTCACTGAAATGCACATGAAATCATTTATTTGATAAGCAATTGTATCTCTCTCACACATTTTATCAAACACCTTCCTTGCACTATCAACAACACCACAAGCACAAAATAGATGTATCAAAGTATTTCCAACACAGATTCAAACCCAGTTTTAAAAACATCTGTATAGATTCATTTACCTTCCTCAATTCCATAGAACAGAGAACAAGCCTTAAAAGACTACAGGAAATGGGTAATTATTAGGTAGTAAACCATCTTGGTGAGTAGACAAATAGGAAACGATAGAACCTTGAACCCTAGCTGAGATGATTTCTGAAATTAGATGCTTTTATATGGTTTGTAAAGAGATAGAGAAAGTCCACTGAAACCTAATGGTTTGTAAAGAGAGAGAGAGAAGAAGAAAAACAAAACCTTACTCACCTCTCGATCAGATCTGATGAAGCCCTAGGTGGTGATTTCCTTTCAACATCAGAGGGTGTATTAGATTGAAGGAGATTGATCAGTTACTAGTTTCCCTAAGAACTCTCTAAAGAGGTGAAAGAAGAACGGCACCTCCGGATTCATACTTGAATCAATAAAATAGAAACCTTAGGAGAAGAAAATGAAGTAGCTTAAAGAGAGAGCCGAGGTGTTGTTTTTGCGCTGAATGGGTTTAATCCTCTTTTTTATGATAAGCCCATCATTATAATTAATCAAAATTTCAGGGACCTTATCCGAAATCGATGAAATCACTCCCTAGCAATTATTCCACGTTAGATGCAATGCCCGGTTGGCCGCGCCAAGTCAGCGCCCCGGGTTTCACCCGGGATTGGCACCGGGCATAGCATCATTTTTGTACCATAAAACAGTTACAATTCTTCTCCTTTTCAGATCGACTAGACAGTAAAATTGGAACTCTAGCATCTGACACCCATTTTCTCTCTAAATTCTGTTCAGCTACATACCCGAATTGGAACTCTAGCATCTGATGCCCATTTTCTCTCTAAATCCATAGCATCTGATACCACATTTTCTCTCTAAATCCTGTTCAGCTACATACACGATCGGGATTCAGCAAAAATCAGGGCAAACAAATTGGAATCTTGGAACATTCCAAACTGAGAGCAAGTATAGGAAGAAATTGTACGTGGGATTTTAGTATGTAAGCCCGCACCAGATTTGTTTGCCCGGGTCCATTGGGGGCTAGCGGGCACCTCAAGGCTAAAGCTCAGACTTGATGGTAACCCGGGAGTCCGAACCCACCAGACTTGGAACCCACCAGTCCAGTGGCTAATGAGCCAGACTCGGTAGTACTAAACCCAATTAGTCAAGAGAAGTGGAGTGGGCCTGTTATATTTTTGCCCAGCCCGGATAGGCCGCTTTACAAACTATCTGTGGGCCCCAGCCAGACCCAGCTCCCACACATTCCTCCTCTCTCTCTCTCTCTCTCTCTCCCTCTTCTTCTCTCTTCTTTTTTTCTTCCTCCTGTAGTCTTGTTTGAAGGAGGAGGAGCTTCGATTAATGAAAAGAAAGAAGACTAACGACAGTTGAAGATTAACAAAGTAGAATCAAAACTAGAGACGGAAAACCCCAAATAAACCAAGATGGAATAATGAACAAGTCATCACATATATATGAAGCAAATGAACAACTGTTTTTGCATTACAAATGAAACGAAGAGAAGAAAAAAAGAAAAGAGACTACCTGAAATCAGAGAAACCAGACAAACAAAATTGAAGCCCTAAGGACTGATACAACTTATCAACTTCTAGGAAGAGAAGCCATTAATGGAATCCTTAAAGCAAATGGAGTGGGGAGGATTCATAATCACATATTTTTCTGATAGAAGAAGCAATATCGAAGAAATCAAATGGGCCATGTCAGTTGAGTCATTCTACCTCATACCCCATAGCTTTCATCACTTCAACAAATGATTTGGTTGTGCCGAATAATTCCTTTATATTCTGACAATCCTCCGATATTACATTATCGTACATGCACAAGTCCTTTTACTGTCTTGTTCTTCGTCTGACGCACTTCCCTCACTGTCATTGTCATCATATAGAAAGTTTCATGTTAGCAACAAGGTATTATTAGGAACCTAGAAAGAAAAAGTAAGAGGAAAAATCTTTTCTAGTAAACCTCTAGAGATATTAACAGACCGAAAGTGTAAGGACTTCCATCAAGTAAAGTGCCCATGAGTTTTAAGAACGATTTTAGTAAACACAGATACGTAAACGAGAAAGAGAGTAAAAGGCCGAAAAGGAAAGAAACAGCAGAGTTTGGACTTTATACATCAAGTACAATAACGAAATATGAACTTCCACCGACTTCTAGTGAATAAATAGATAGCATAGAGAAAACATCTGTCATGAAATAAAGCTCAAAAGAAGAAAACAAGAGTAGAAAGCGGAATGAAGGTAGACTTCAATACCTGAGTTCAAATTCTCTGATCTCAACTAGATCTTTTCCACAAGAATCAGTCCATTGCACTTTTCTTCTTCCAGTATCACTTTGGACATAATTTTCCAGTATCCCGGATGTCATAAGTGGATCATCATCTTCATGAACTACTGGAGTACATTGGGGCCTCTTTAAGCTACTCTTGAGACATAATGTTCCTCCATTTTCATCGTCCCTATTATCAACATTAGATTCCTCTGTATTATCCGATACGGAGGAAGGATCTTGTAAGACAGGCTTGTGTTGCGTGGGCCCAACTTTAGGCGGGGATGGGCCATCGAGTCCTGCGGAAGCGCAACCGAAGCAACCAAAGGTAGCGCAACCGCGGGAAACCCGATTCTTCCCGGAATCCAGCTGAAAGTCAGGGTTACTTTCTTGATCCACCAACTGGTATTGATTCCACGGCGAAACTTTCATGGGCCTCTCTTCGGTCTTGCGGCCAAAGAAAAGCAGGGTCAGACCCTTGCTATACCCAGTAGCCGAAGAAGAGAAGAAGCCTCCACCTTCCACTGCCAATAACATCAGTTATGCTCATCTGGATGACATATTCTATCAAGTTCTATTTAAGTCTCCTCTCGTTCTTCTCCAACGGCACCGGTGCTACACCCATCAATAACAAACTTTCATCAAAGAACAAGACAATTCATCCACAAAGTTGATAAATGACAAAGAACATAAGCATAGTATTAGTAATGCCACTTTCTTCTATTAGAAAGCATACTCGAAACACGAAAACTCAAGTATCAACTACTAAACCCAAGTTATAACAGGAAATAGGAATCAGACGTAAAGTAATCAACGCGTATAGTCGAAAACAAGACGGATAGTATAACAAACAACCACATGGGCTGTCTCCTTCGATTTCATTTGGCATATACAACGCCATATAATAGCTTGCAGGAAATTCAACCTGATGTTCTAACATGTATAAAACTAAGCAATAAAACATATTGAATTTAAAAGTAGGGAGAATAAATACTAAAAATAGAACACACTGATTTTCTTTTCCGTAATATTTTCGCTAAAGGTTGACAAGATTGACTATTACCTTACATTACTACTAATAAAAATAAAAATAAAAATAAAAATAAAAAAGATGAACAAATTGAAAGGGTTAGGCGAAAATATAAACTTTTTTCACTAAAATTCATTAAGGTTGCCGAAAAACATGAACAAGGTTAAATAAAATTGTAGTAACAATAAAAGGCAATTTAATGTTCACACTTAACCATTAAACACATATGGTTTTAATAAAATTTACTAAAGAACTAAAAATAATAATTTTAAATATAATAAATTCAACAGTTTGATATTGACAAATTGGGACATCAAAATAAATAATAGAAGTAAAATGAAAGCTGAAAAATTTAAAAATATTATAAATTACAAAAACTATCATAAATTAACATCAAATGATCCTATTAGTTGGTATTAAAATTTCAAGTACCTTAAATCAAGTTCTTAATTTACTTAATGAATTAATAACACTAAGAACAATCTACTCTATACTAAAATCACCATTTAAAAATTACAAAGAAACCCCCTTTCTAATCACAACAAATATGATGAACCCTAATTTTCTTTCATCCATTTTTAACTACCCAGGAACTAAAACTTAGCTCATTATATTAATATTACCCTAAATTGATGAACCCTAGCTTCATTTCACCCATTTCATGAAGTTAGTTAGAAACTCAATCAGATTTACTTGAAAAGGAAAGAAAAAAGGGTACCTGAAGAGGTAAATGAAGTTAGAGAGAGAAAGGGTATTCAGATCTGTTGAGAGATTTTTGGTGGTTTTAGTTTTTGATTATATCCAGATGAATCGGGGTCTCAGCCATGACTGAGTCTCTGAGTTTCTAGTTGATATGAAAGTGATGGGAGAAAAAATATTAAAATAAATAGAGATTTTATAGAACTTATAAAGTCGAATCGGCGAGGAATTGAGTTAAAGATGGCGATTTCATATGATAAAGACTCAAAAGAGAGAGAGATGGAAAGAGAGAGGATGATGACTAAATGGTGCATATTAGCTTTGTTCCCTCCTTTTTGGTTTCTTTCTTTCTTCTCGGATTCTTTACTTCCACCCAAGTTTATTTTATGTTATGGAGTAGAATTTTTGTGGATGAAGACTTCAAAAGTCATTACACTTACAAGTCATAGTATTTCGTAAAGAAATAATATGACGGTACATTGACATTTGTGAATTGAGTAAAGGTTGCTCACGTTTTTGTTGTAAGCGTTCGGTTACAGTCATCGATTGTAGTCAATTTAATTTTACCTAAATACTTCACTGTTAGCTAGATAAATTAGTCATTAATACTTTTTATTCTCTTAATGTGTTGATTGTAATTGACATTAAGTATAAAAATAGAACGATCAATAAAGAGATTACAAGTCTGTGATGCAACCATAACTTGAAAAAAATATAAAATAGTTACAAGGTACAAGATCATTTTTTTCGAAGATAATGTTATTTCCTTGTTTTAAAGGTTGGACGACATTTGAAAGTGATTTTTCTATTACCTAATATCCATGAGTGGTCTATAATGCTATATGTAATGAGAGAAAAAGGAGAAAACAGAAAAGATGGGGTGGAAATAACTTCCACTTACTTCTTTTGTTTAATAAAAGAGAAAGGTTACTTTTGTTTCTGTTTGCTCATTAAGGGCTTGTTCTTACAGCACTACAAGAGAAGACCACAATCCCCCCAACTAATGCTACAAGGTGTCCCCTATCAGTACGAATCAAATGATTTCAAAATCTATCTGAATCAAAATGAGTCTAAAATCTGTCTGACTCAACTATTCAGACATAGTAACTAGATATCACGAATTAGACGAAATAAGCATTTTTTAGGTGCACCACTCAGATCTTGAGTCAAATTTCCGATATGACTAGAGAAAAGCTCACGCTTGAGTAGTAATGTTCCAATGCTTACGATGGTGCACTACCCCAACATACACATATGCACGAGTAGGCACTCCTGCGACCAACTTTGCAGTTCGTGAGGAGCCACTGAACAAAGAAGTCTCTTTGTTCTTAGATATCACATATAATCCAACCGTTGAGATGTGCTCCTATCCAACAAGTAAAGAAAAGTGAGGATCATCATATTGTTCATAAGAATATGGTGGGTGCTTTCGAAAATACAATTTTAGTTGTGGGGATGCATACTTTGATTTATTAAACTTTATCCTAATTAACTTGGAAAATAATCTAACTTTAAGTAGGGGCGAGCAACAGTCAACTAAACGGCCCGACCGAACTTGGGCGAATCAAATTGAATGTTTTTTTTGGTCAAACCGAATAATACTTGACTCGCCTCGACTGAAAATATAATCAATCGGTTTTAGTTTGGTTTGACTTCGGCTTGAGTTCTTCAAAACCGAAAATCGACTAATGCTCACCCTCAAATCTAAGTTTTAAAAATCAATACGTTTGTTTTTATATTTAATTTTCATCTTCCCATAACCTCTGACCACCGCCACCAATTTCTCTCACTGCCACCATGGAGAAACCCAAAAAAGCCCATTATGAAGTTCTATAAGCCGAATTAGGTTGTACTAGTGGTGATGGGCGAAGGTGAATCAAGAGGTAACAAAAACAAGTGTAATTTTCGGATAACATTAAGTTGTCTTCTAAGTCATTTGGGGTCAAATTTGATTAAGAGCTAACCAACACCAACAATTTTCTCTCTCGAGGAACCCAAGAAACCCCAGTCCGAAGTTCTATGACCTGAATTAAGTTGCGGGTGTGGTGATGGTCGAAGGTAGTTGCAAAATTAAGATCAATAGGTAACCAAAACAAAAATTTAATTTTTTTTGGAAACATTAGGTCGTGTTGTAAGTCATTTAATTTGGGGTCAAATATGATATCCTATTGATCAAGTAGTGAAGTTTTCTCCAATTCTTTCACGTAATTACTTATCTCTTCCATTTTCAAGAAATTGGGTGGGTGTACATGTAAAATATTTGGGTTGAAATATCTACTCCCCCCTTCCTTTCCCTTTAATGGCGGAAACGATCAAGTAGTGAAGTTTTCTCCAATTCTTTCACGTAATTACTTATCTCTTCCATTTTCAAGAAATTAGGGCTTCTACAATTGTACTAAATTTCCCCATCATCTGCCCTACTTCTTCATCCGATAGCAAGGTATCTCAAACAAAACATTCTCTTTATTAATATTCAGTAATGGCAGAAGGATTTGATTCTGCCCTAAAAAATTCCTCCTGATCGGTAGATTTATACTAAGATTTGATAATTTTGGATGATATATTTGCTAAAAAAATCATTTTTTTATGCTGTATTAAGGGGTAAATTTCGATTAATTAGGAGGGTTTGTTGAATTGTAGTTGTGAGATCTTGTTTTTGTTTAGGGAAGAAGGTAGATCTGATTGGAATTAGTATAATAATTAAACTTCAACATTTACTCTGTTAATTTGATCTTGAAATTTGTTGTAATCTTTTGTTAGGATTGAGAAAATTGAAACATATGATTTAGTTACTGAATCTAAACTCATGAGTTAACATAATAGTTTACAAGTTTGATCTTTAGTTTTTGAATCTATCAGCCTGAAGTGAAATAACTGTTGTATTGACCTCCGTCATCATGCAAGGGTAGAACTATTAGTAGGCTAATTTGGAATATCCGCGGCTGTAGCTGGACTAACCTGGGTTAGCCGCACCACGTCCGGGCTAACCTAGGAACAGACAGCAGCGGAGCCAACCTGGGTTATACCGCACGGCAGACGGGCTAACCTGGGTTATATCGGCAGCGAAAGGGCTAACCTACTAAATATTAATGAGCATGTTTGTGTGTGTGATTTTGTGTGGTTTGATGAATTGAGATTGTGTAGAAAAGTAGAAGCTACTTCTCAGATTATTGAAGGGTTCCTGCGAAATTGTTAGACCAGAACGACTTGACCTACATAACTTCACTAATCGTGCCTAGTAGAAGGAACCTTATTCAGCTATTCGAAAGATAATAGTCATTCTTGTGAATTAGCTGTATGGACATGAATGGCGATGTGTTTTAAGAGTTCACATGAAGAAAACATACATGAAGAATTATACGGGGAAAAGTCGTCAAACAAAAATAAAATTGAGCTTAATGAGCAGAAATTGGATCTGGCAAGATCCATCTGGTGCAGATAGACGAGGGCCGAGTTAGATTATGAATATGTGGAAAGAAAATCAATTAATCAATGGTAATCTAGCTTTAGACTCAACCGACCAAGAGGTGAAAAAGTAAATGGAAATTGGTTGAAAAGGTTGGATCATCGGAGATCAAGTTTAGATTCGAACAGGTTATGGAGCAAAATAGCGCTGTCAAAGGCTTTAAAAGATGAGGACTGGAGGAAAAACTATGCCTAGGTAAAGTATTCAAATTTGTGAAGCATAAACAGAGAAAATGGTAATTCGGCAATTAAACAAACATCGTACATGATGAGGATAGTCATGGCTATTGATATTTATAGGAGTCCAGTTGTACTACCTAATGATGAATGCGACCCTGTGAGTCGATTAAACCCTGATACTAGTGCACTTCTCTCCCACAAATTTCAGCAAATACTTGAAATTTGGTATATAAGTTGTGTGTGTTTTGCTAGTTTTTGCCTTTTCATTTATGCATTTTCTGATTGACTAAGTTTAGACACAAGTCATTTATTTCTTATAACATTGTGGTGTGGGTTTTCTGTCAAATTTAAAGTCAATATTTGCGGATAAATCACTAATAAATCCTTAAAAATCTGGATGTAGATGTTGAGAACCATGACTGTGGTAGTTGGTGTAGCAGCTTAAAGCTAAATTTTGTGGAGACTCAGAACTGAAAATACTATAAGCTAAAAAAAATGGCTCCAGGGAGCAAAGCTGATAAGAAAGCGGCAATAGATGCCGCCTCATGGATGTTCAATGTTGTCACTTCTGTTGGAGTCATCATTGTCAATAAAGCCTTAATGGCTACCTATGGCTTCAGTTTCGGTAAATTCTTATTGTTCACTCGCCTTTTCTTTATTCTTTTTACAGTTGATTGCTTGTGGTTTCTTGTGTTCATCCCTTATATGCTGAATAGTATGATACGGTGTCCGATATAATATTAACTGTGGATTGTATCCTGAAATTGTTAATGTGATATTATATCCGACCGTCACTTCATGAAATACATACCTTTCTAATCCTTAATGGCGATGATCTCGTGCAGCTACTACATTAACTGGTCTGCATTTTGCCACCACAACCTTGATGACTGCTGTTCTTAGGTGGTTGGGTTATATCCAACCCTCTCATTTACCCTTATCCGAGCTTCTAAAATTTGTCCTTTTTGCAAACTTCTCCATTGTTGGAATGAACGTGAGTTTAATGTGGAACTCCGTGGGATTCTATCAGGTAAATCCTGATTGTTACTAGCTTCTCTTATTCCTTTCGGGTAAAAGTATCAGATCTTACATCTGAATGACATCACATTATTTTCAGATTGCGAAGCTGAGTATTATCCCTGTGTCTTGCTTTTTGGAAGTTATCTTGGATAAGATCAGATACTCGAGAGATACAAAACTTAGTATAGCATTGGTTCTCCTTGGTGTTTCTGTCTGCACTGTTACTGATGTGAGTGTCAATACCAAAGGCTTCGTAGCCGCTCTTGTTGCAGTCTGGAGCACTGCACTCCAACAGTATGTAAGTCTTCTATACTAAGTCTAATCTCTTAAAGGTTCTGCTGGATTCTGCAAAAGCTTGTCATAGATTACTTTCCTTTTTTCTTTACTTTTTCTTTTCCATTTTTAAAATTTTGAAAGTACAAAGTTTAGTTAGTAACTTGGTGGTGTTCTTTTTCTTTCTCTATTCCAGATCTGAACCTGACTCGAGTTAGGTTTCACAATGTTTGTTTTGTCTGACTCGTATGTCTGACTCATCTAACTCGTCTGAATGTCTGTCAGGGGCCTATTGTGGTTCATTTGAATCAGAATAAATTAAGAGTCCATTGTCAGGGAAATCTGGAATGATCATTGTGCCCTTACCAAAACAAGTCGTACTCAGAGTACCAGTTTTCAAAAAAAAAAAGTTTCAGACAAGTAAAACTCATATGAGTCGGTCGTTCTCAGACTAGTCGTAGGCAAATCAACCTTATTTTACACAAAAAAAGAAAAGAATTCACAGTACTCTAATTTAGTCTTGTTGCTGATATTTCCCTTTTTGCAGTATGTTCACTTCCTTCAAAGGAAGTATTCGCTTGGTTCTTTCAACTTATTGGGCCACACAGCACCAGCCCAGGCAGCATCGCTATTGATATTGGGACCTTTTCTGGATTTCTTGATGACAAACAAAAGAGTTGACGCATATGACTACAATGTAGTATCTGTGGTAAGTCTCTTGAGGATTTAGTAATCGTAAACTCTAATTGCTCTCTGTTCTTTGATATTGACTGCCTGCATTTATTACATCATGGTGAGATGACAAAATTTGTCTGAATTTGTAACATGTTATGAGTTTTGATAAACATGTCATTTTTACGGTTGTATGCAGTTGTTTATAATCTTGTCATGCACAATTGCGGTAGGAACGAACCTCAGTCAATTCATATGCATTGGAAGATTCACGGCTGTGTCTTTCCAAGTACTTGGTCACATGAAGACTATCCTTGTTTTGATATTAGGGTTCTTCTTATTCGGCAAAGACGGCCTCAGTATTCAAGTAATCTTGGGCATGATTATAGCAGTAATGGGAATGATATGGTATGGCAATGCCTCTTCTAAACCTGGCGGAAAAGAGCGTCGAAGCCATTCTCTTCCAACCACTAGACCACAAAAACACGGAAGCTTGTCAGACTCTGGGGAGAGTGGCGGGAAGGCCTAAATTCACGAATTCCACGAATGAAGGTTATGTCATGCTTCATTCTTTTTATATTCCAGTTCCTTAGCTTGATTCACTACCATCCTTTCCATATTAGGTGTCATTTTTTATAGTTACCTGAATCTGACTCATTTGAGTTGACTTGTCTAATTATATTACATCAAATGCATATTAACTAACTGATTGACTTGTTCAACAGCGAAACGACAAATTCATCTCATCTTCATTATCAAACAACTCAAATATCAATGACTCGAAGAATGAAGAGCTACTGTTTATTTTCTTCAACCTGCACGGATGATAATTCGTCAACCTCACTACTCTGGCAGAAGAATCGTGACTAGATATCTACGGAGAAGCGAAACTAGGGTTTTACTTGGTGGAGAATGAATTACTTAACAGGAAGGAAACAATAGATGGAGGAATAGAACATGGTTGAGCAAATTAAGGTAGGGGAAATGGAAAATGAGTAATCTCTCTGATTAATTATTTTTGGTACTTGTTTAGTGTTCTTGATTTCTTTTTTAATTATTCTTGTATTGCTGTTATTTTCAGTACTCTTCTGAGGCATTTTTTCGAATTACTTTTTTATAAGATCATTTAGGACCATTTTGACCTTATACAAATATATATATATTTTTTTCGTATTACCTGGAATGTATGCGATATGAGCAAGACTGGATTCAACTCTGAGATATATTATCATGTTATTTTGCGAAAAGGTCACAGATAAATATCTTGGTGTTGGGTTGATAACAAATATGTAACGGCCTAAGACAACAATAATTGATAGCTTTTCCCCCACCGGAGCCGGGATGGGGGTCTACTAGGGTGTGTGTGTGTGTTTGGTCTATCCGCGTATGAAAATGACTCTGTTACTATACTTAAGCACAGACTTATTATCTGGCTTTAGGGCTGGGAAAAAGTTGAAACTCCAAAACCTGTCATGGACACCCGAGTCTCAAAATCTAGAGAGGGAAATTAAAAAAGTATGAGAAAGAGAGAGACAGAGAGGGGAAGAAGGATAGAGAGAATAAAATGGTGGTGGTATGAGGAAATTATGGTGTTTGTGGTCGGAATTTGTAGGCGAAGGTGATGTGAAGATGAAGACTAAGGACTAAATGCATTCCATTTAATTTTCGGGTTAAAAAATAAATACGCTTGGTGCATCTTTTGTTTTGCCAACACTCTGGATGGTTAAAAATTCGAAAGAACCCCTGAAAGAGTAATGGGCTTGGACGGGTTCTTAGCACCAATTTTTAATAAATTACCCATATGTGCTTGCAAGATAATCTTAATAGATGTAATTTTTCATAGCCCCACCGATCCAACCCAATGAGCGAGCAAACTAGCGATTACCTGACTGGCTGACTCGAACCGTTTCCCACCCCTACTCATCTCAGAACGCTCTCCTAAGCAATGTGAATCAACCGTCATCGACTCTGATACCACGAGACAGGCTCGGAAACCCATCCGGTTGACTTTTGTAGGTGGAACTTTCCTAAGACCCCATGTTTTAAACGTTTTCAAATATTCCATGTGATTAAACTGATTCCCGCCTTCCCCTTCTCTCCCCTGTTCCCCAAATTAGTTCATAAATACACCAAATCTTTTTCTTCTATTTCTTGAACAGATCAAAGCTTCTTCTTTTAAGCATTCAATCCAAAAGTTGCCAACAGTCCTTGGTTGGAGTGGTAAGAGGTATAATCTTCCACCTAGAGGTTAAGGGTTCGAGGCACACGCTGAACAATTCAAAAAAAAAAACCCAAAAGTTCTGTTTCAGTAGTTTTGGTCTGAATCAATGGAGTTAATGAAGATGATTATCTTCTTATACTCGTTACTCTGTTTTGTTTTTCTCCTTAAGGAAAGCTCACAACAACCCATTAATGGAGAAGAAGTTCAAAAGCTACTTACTTTCAAAAGTAAGCTTATGAATCCAAATGTGCTTCCTAACTGGCAACGAAACCGAAACCCTTGTTACTTTAATGGAGTTTCATGCAAGAAATCTCATATTTCATCTATTGATCTTTCTTCGATTGTTAATGAGTTTAAAGAATTTAGAAAGCTTATCTTTGAAATTCACACACGTAAATGGAAATCTTTCTTCGATTTCTACTTCTCTTTGTGGTGGTTCATTGAGAAACTTAGATCTATCCGGAAATCACTTGACTGGTTCGATTTCAGACATTTCGAGCTTGGGTCATTGTTCGAATCTTCGATCTCTTAACTTATCGAAAAACTCGTTTCGTGGTTTGAAAAGATGTAAAGTTGTTCTGGCTAGTGGGTTAAGGATGAATTTGGAGTCTCTTGATCTGTCATTTAATCGAATTTCGGGGAACAATGTTCTTACTTGGGTTCCCTCTAATGGATGTTCTAATCTCAAGTACTTGGATTTAAAAGGAAACAGAATTAGAGGTAAAATTTCATTATCGAATTGTCCTAGTTTAGAACATCTCGATTTGTCTTCGAATAATTTCATTGGAAAATTTCCATCTTTGGGTAAGTCTTTAAGTTTCTTGAATCTTTCACATAATCGTTTTTCGGGTAAAATTTCTCCAAAACTTTCGGTTTCTTGTCCAATTTTGAAGAAGATAGATTTATCTTACAACTATTTCGTTGGTAAGTTACCCGATTCTTTATCGAAGTTGACGAATTTAGAGTTTCTTGATCTAAGTTCGAACCAACTTTCTGGATCAATTCCTTCAAAACTATGTCAAAATCATAAGAATAGTTTGAAAGAACTTCATCTTCCTAACAATTTATTTACAGGATCAATTCCATCAAGTCTTAGTAACTGTTCTAAATTGATTTCACTTGATCTTAGCTTTAATTATCTCACAGGGACTGTACTTGAATCGTTTAACGGGTAAGATTCCGTCCGAGCTAAAATACATTCGTTCTCTCGAAACTCTCATTTTAGATTATAACGAACTTATCGGAGATATTCCATCTGGTTTAAGAAACTGTGCTAATTTGAAAAGGATTTCATTATCAAACAATTTACTAAGTGGAGAAATTCCAAAATGGATTGGTCAACTAAGTAAGCTAGCATTTCTTAATCTTGGAAACAACTCTTTTTCGGGTTCGATTCCTCAAGAACTCGGCAATTCTCGAAGCTTGATATGGTTGGATCTTCATAGCAACCACTTGACTGGTAATATTCCTCCCACCCTCTCTAAGCAATCTGGACATATTGCAGATGGTTCGATAACAGGGAAGAAGAAGTACGTTTTATATGAAGAATGATGGTAGTTCCAGCTGCCGTGGAACTGGAAACCTCGTCGAATTCGAAGGTATTAGAGAAGATGATTTGAAGAGAATCCCATTGAGGCATTCCTGCAATGTCACTAGAGTTTTCATAAGTAATACACAAAACACATTCGACAAGAATGGTTCGATTATATTTCTTGATCTTTCATACAATTTCTTGAATGGTGGTATTCCAAGTGAACTTGGGGAGATGTATTATCTTTCTGTTATGAATTTAGGACATAACAATCTATCTGGTTTAATACCAACACAACTAGGAAAGTTGAAGAACCTTGGTATTCTTGATCTATCTTATAATGCTTTAAAAGGGTCGATACCCGAATCCATATCTAGTCTTTCTTTGTTATCTGAGATTGATTTTTCGAACAATAAGCTCTCCGGACGGATTCCTCAGTTGGGTTCGTTACCAACTTTTCCTGCTGATAGATACGAAAACAATGATGGATTATGTGGTTACCCGCTTCCTCCTTGTTGAAATTTGGGTTCGAAATTGAAGTCCTTGAAGAATCTAAAGTCTTACCATGAAAAAGCATTTCTTGCAGAAAGTGTTGGTTTGAGTTTATTGTTCGAAATTTTGGTTCGAAATTGAAGATGAGTTTTTCATTTCTTCACTCTTTTTTCTTTGTGTTTGTGGTTTTTTATTTATGTAAGCTTATTAGTTGAAGTTTAGCGCACGACATTTCTTTCTCTCTTCTTTCGCTCTATACTGAACTTTTAGTATTGATTCTGAAAGACTCTCGCAATTGCACTACGAATGATAACAATGAAATGAAAGTTAGACGAACCAATGATAATGTTAACCTTCAACTACCGTTTGACGTTACATTATTCAAATGGTGACCATGACAATAAGCTGTAATGTTAAAACTTTTCAACCGTGCTACGTGGGTTGAAAGTATTGTCCAAGTACAACCATGATTGATGACGTGACATATTCATTTTTCACTTAGACACAACTACATCATCTTTTAGTTCATGTTGGCACAAAATTATTGGACCATTTAGACTTTTCATGAAATGTAGAAGATGTCCATTCAGATAGCTGAGTTGGATAAATTTGAAATCGTTGAACAAATAATGTGATCATTTTTTATGTAGCTTCTCTGCAATGAACCCTTGAGGACGTTTACTTTTTTAATATGTAGATGCTTTAAACGTGCACCAAAATAGTCCATATCTCACTTTTCTATTAAACAAAGCAACAGTACGGACTGTCAAAAATCAAAATACGAATATGAAATGGAATATGAATGCTTGTATGAATGAGTTGGGCCTAAACCTTTGGTTGTTAGAAGGTAGTTGGTTTGCCCCTGAGGTCTAATAGGTAGCCTCTGGGGGATACCGTTCATGTTCATGTAAGGACCATCAAGATAAATTGTTCGATCACTCTGTCAAGGCCTTTCATGCCCCAAGCGTTCGAGTTTACCCAAGCCGGGGTAAGCGGGTAGCCATATTCTTTCACGGATTCGGGGCGGACCCCTTTGGACAGACACCACTTGAATGAGATTGGACTAAACATGATATCACTAAATAGTTGGAATCATGCCAAATTAACTCTTAATTAGATGTATAATATTTTGTATTACTGAGAGAAAAATGTTTAAATAATTTATTTGTCTAGTCTTAATGAGATATTAATATAACGGTACAAGAGAATATCGAGGTGACCTAGGGTTTCAACATAAGTAACAAAAATAATACTCTTTGCAGGCTAACTAGGAGAGAAAAAAAAATAAAGGCGAGATTCATCATATTTCATTTTGATTGAGTTAGATTTGTCGAACTGTTATTTCATTAGATAAAATATATAATAACACCTGAACAGTTTAACGCTGAGTTAAGCTCCTTAAACGTTTACAAAATGAAATCTTTCAAATCTTAAAGAAATGAAACGACGAACCCAAAAATTCCCTGCTACTTAGTTGCCATTACCCGTGCGCACTTCTACTTTGTTCGTGATTGTGAGTGCTTCTTCATTTTCCTTCACTATCATAAATCAGAAATTGCAAAAGAAGAAGAAGAACAATAAACTCGTACCAAATCTATGAGCTAAAAAACTTCGTCTTGATGATTTTGGAGAGCAAGAGGATGATATTTTCGAACCCAAATCTTCACAATTAGGGAGAGGATAACCACATAATCCATCATTGTTTTCGTATCTAAAAGCAGGGAAAGTTTGTAACGAACCCGACTGAGGAATCACTCCAGAAAGCTTATTATTCGAAAAATCAATCTCAGATAACAAAGAGAGACTAGATATAGATTCGGGTATTGGCCCTTCTAAAGAATTATAAGATAGATCGAGAATACCAAGGTTTTTCAAGTTTCCTAGTTGTGTTGGTATTAAACCAGAGAGATTGTTATGTCCTAAATTCATAACAGAAAGATAATACATCTCCCCAAGTTCACTTGGAATACCACCATTCAAGAAATTGTATGAAAGATCAAGAAATATAATCGAACCATTCTTGTCGAATGTGTTTTGAGTATTACCTATGAAAACTCTAGTGATATTGCAGGAATGCCTCAATGGTATTCTCTTCAAATCATCTTCTCTAATACCTTCGAATTCGACGAGGTTTCCAGTTCCACGGCAGCTGGAACTACCATCATTCTTCATATAAACATACTTCTTCTTCCCTGTTATCGAACCATCTGCAATATGTCCAGATTGCTTAGAGAGGGTAGGAGGAATATTACCAATCAAGTGGTTGCTGTGAAGATCCAACCATATTAAGCTTCGAGAATCTCCGAGTTCTTGAGGAATCGAACCCGAAAAAGAGTTGTTTCCAAGATTGAGAAATGCTAGCTTACTTAGTTGACCAATCCATTTTGGAATTTCTCCACTTAGTAAATTGTTTGATAATGAAATTCTATTCAAATTAGTACAGTTTCTTAAACCAGATGGAATATCTCCGATAAGTTCGTTATAATCTAAAATGAGATTTTCGAGCGAGCTAATATACTTGAGCTCGGACGGAATCTTACCCGTTAAATGATTCAACCATATTACCAGATTTCGGAGATGAGATAAAGAACCCAAGCTTGAAGGTATAATCCCTGTGAGATAATTGAAGCTAAGATCAAGTGAAATCAATTTAGAACAGTTACTAAGACTTGATGGAATTGATCCTGTAAATAAATTGTTAGGAAGATGAAGTTCTTTCAAACTATTCTTATGATTTTGACATAGTTTTGAAGGAATTGATCCAGAAATATTATTCGAACTTAGGTCAAGAAACTCTAAATTCGTCAACTTCGATAAAGAATCGGGTAACTTGCCGACGAAATAATTATAAGATAAATCTATCTTCCTCAAATTAGTCATTTGAAGAAGAATATCAATTGGAAACTCACCATTGAAGTTGTTGGTTGAAAGATTAATCTGTTCTAAAGAAGAACAAGAACCTAAATTGTTAGGTAATGAACCATTGAAATTGTTGTTAGAAAGATCAAGTTCTAACAAATTAGGGAAAGAAACCAAAAGTTTCGAAGTGATCTCGCCAGAAAAATGATTACTTGAAAGATTCAAGAAGCTCAGAGATTTCCCAAGAGATGGAAACTTGGCAGTGAAATTATTCGAGGACAGATCAAGATGTTCTAAACCCCGACAATTTGATAATGGAATTTCACCCCCAATATCATTTTTCTTTAAATCCAAGTACTTGAGATTAGAACATCCACTAGAGATAACCCAAGGAAGAACATTATTTCCGGAAATTTGATTGAAAGAGAGATCAAGAGACTGTAAATCCATTTCTGAACCACCACCCGAAACAACTTCATCTCTTCTCAGACCACGAAACAAGTTTCTCGACAGGTTGAGAGAGTTTAGATTTGAACAATGACCCAAGCTCGAAATATCTGAAATCGAACCAGTCAAGTGGTTTCCTGATAGATCTAAGTTTCTTAATGAATCACCACAATGAGAAGGAGAAATGGAAGAGAGATTTCCATTTATGTTTGTGAATCTCAATGATAAGCTTTCTAAATTCTTTAAACTCATTAACAATGAAGAAACAAGATTGAAATCAATTCCTAAAGGTATATAATTAAGATGAATAGATGAAATACGAGATTGTTTACATGAAACTCCATTGAAGTAACAAGGATCTTGATTTTGTTGCCAGTTATGAAGAACACTTGTATTTATAAGTTTACTTTTGAAAGAAAGTAACTTTTGAGCTTCTTCTCCATTAATGGGTTGTGGAGAGCTTTTCCCAAGGAGATAAGTGAAATAGATCAATGGGTATAAGAAGATAATCTTTTTCAGTAACTCCATTGATTCAGGCCAAAACTACTAAAACAGAACCCTTTCTTTTTGAAGATTGAGAGAGAGAGAGAGAGAGAAGATTGGGTGTCTTTATGGGGAACAGAGAGAGAGAGTGAGAGTGAGTGGGATGGCGGGAAACGGCTGTTTCTCACATGCAATGCTTGAAGAAAAAAACAATAAAAACGTGGGTTGACTTGATATATTTTATACCCCCATTGACGGTTTCACCTGAAACTCTCGACGAGGGTTACCCTTACCCCCTTTATACCAGATGAAGGGCAACCGACGACACATATTAATAGTATATATTAACAAAGGGAAAGCAGGTAGCTATTTATTTTACCTATTATATATTAACACAAAAGAGGACTATTTTAAAAGCTGCAATTTTACATTTCAAAATGGATAAGATATTCAAGGCATGTCCATGAACTTAGAAACTCTTTTCTAACTCGGTCCGACTCGGGCTCAGCCCTTCGCCGAACCGAGTCTGAGTTTAACAGCTTAGCCTGTTCCTCTATCATCGACAAAAATGACGAGAGATAGATGAGTAGAGAGAAGAGAGAAATGAGAGATGAAAAACTGGAGAGAGATGGTGCATGGTGGTGGTGGTTGGTGAAGAAGAAGATGAATGCGTGGGTTTAACTATTGACTTGGTCCCCAATTATGGGCATGGTAAAAACCCTCTGTGCCTATATACTTCCCCCTACCAATATATGGTTTTATGCAGAAGTGTGTTCATTTTCACCAGTTCCACGGAAGTAACTCCTTTGTGGAGCATAGAAGCATATTCTACAGAAGTGTATGAAGAACTATACTTTTCTCAGTCTCCCCGAGAAATCATATTGCAATAAATAACAGAAAGTTAGCTTATTTCTTTAAAACTGACCCGTTTCCATGGAAATGAACCAAACACAACCTTAGAGATAGCCATAGTCTTAATCCTGAAGAGCAGAGGTGTTTGTATTATGTCGACGAACTCCAAGACTCCAGAAATGCCTCAAATCACAGCGGTTCCTGCACAACAATAAGAGCTTAGATCTTATATACGAAATTCTTGTTGACCGACTCAAACTTACAAGTAAAGATTACAAGTTTAAAAGACTACCCAAAACAAAACACGGACCCCTCCTGCCTCAACCACATCAGAATCAGCTAATTTTCTTTTCCCTAGCACATTTTGATCCATGATTTAGGCATGTTTGTTCGGGTTGACATGATAAATGATCTTATGAGAAAGTAAAACTCTATCTCTCTACCTTAAAGAAATCTACGAAAAAATTTGAAGTGTAAACTATTTTAGTATAACCCCTGCATTAATTTTATTCAAGAAAAGATGCAACAAAGAGAGACTTAAATAGAATATATAAGTTCGGAATGAATGAAAACAACAGAATCTAGGTTCTCGTAATTTTACCTGTTTAATGGAACTTCAGAGAAATGAAAAACATCTTTTTACCTGATCTTTTAAGGTTACAAGTTATCTGTTCAGCTTTATGTCGATAACACAAGACACAACCTGGAAATACTTGCCATCTTTATAGTTCATCTTCCTGCTCAGAAACAAAAGCGGGATTTTGAACTGATGAACAAGATGACAAGTATGCGAATCATGACTGTTAACTTTCGCACATAAATTTAGTCTCCAAGATTTCATTCTTGAACCTGATTTGGTCTCAAAGATTAGACTCTTACACCAAGGGTTGTTCAATTAGTTAATAAATGCACTGCTTCGTTAAAAAACATTAGTGCAGGACCTGCAGGTGAATTATCTGTCTTGGAGCTGGAGAATCTCATGGTTATCTTTGTAAGTGCAGATGAAACAAATCAGGCGATAATTCCGAAGGGTGGAAACAAACACGAAATCTATTGGGCTTCAACACGTTACGTAGAAAATGCAAAAGAGATAAATGAAAAGTTTATCATTCATTTCTTGACATGTTTGATGGTAAATTGGAGTACAGAAAGCACCTCTCTTTTTATTTGATATTGCATTATACATTTATGCTCTCCGATAAATAATCAATAATGGTTAAACTATGTGTGTGGAAGTAATTTAATGTAATATCTCACATGGCCTTAGACTTCAAAACCTGGTCTACAAGTGGTGGGTTTACTTCATTAATTGCTGAGGCAAATTTGAATCGGAAATTCTGCATGAATTCATCGGAAAACAAACCCCTGAACCTGATCAGATAGTCATTATTGTACCTGAGCAATCCTTCAGAGATGATATTAGAACCAGCAACGACTCTAATCTATGGGGTTCGGATGATAGTGTTCCACATCAACCGAGAGACCCCAGAACTTCGGCTGAAGAATCCATGTGACTATGTGAGCTCAGTAGAACAAGACCAAGTGCCCAATCAGGTGTGCGATGGAGAAAACATTGCAATGGCCAGCAGGCCATTAAATCTCCTGTACAGATCTCAAAAGGAAATAGATAGTACAACAGGAAGATACTATACATTCCCGATCACCAATTTATCTCCTTCAATTACCTCAAAACTCGGCAAAATAGATCCCAATTAAGTGGTTGATAACTTATACATCTGCAAGTTACCAATAATCCCCACATGAACATTTACCATCAATGAAATGATGAAACCGATTTGAATCACGCAATACTATTTGCCGCCCTACGATCTTAGATATGTACGTAAATGCAGAATGACAATCACCGCAAACGCGGAGATTTTTTATGATCCGAATGGGCAATCTTGATGTATGTATTAAAGCAAAAGCAACTGCAAGCTTCTCACTGTGATAATTTAGTATTTCTTCCTTACTTTCCACTTCAAGATCATATAAAGCAAATTTTGTCTGAGGTATATAACCATCATCCTTCATTTTTTTGTTTAATTCTCTTAGCTTTGAGTAGATCTCTTCTGTATTTGGATGAGACTTATCGCCTGCTACAAAGACATGAACAACATTTTTCATTGTCACCCAACTACACCCGGCTTCCTTTCTCACTGCTGCCTCTTTCATCAAGGATCGAGCTCTCGCTACATCGTCCCATCTGCCTCCAGAAGCATACAAGTTAGAAAGAAGCACATAATTTACGGCATTTTGAGGCTCCAACTCGAGAAGCTTCTCTGCTGCTTGTCTTCCCAAATCTGTTTTACGACCATTAGCTCGACAACAAGCTCCTAAAACTGTCCTCCATAATAAAACATTAGGGTTCATAGGCATTGTTCTAATGAAGTCTTCTACTTTATCAAGCTCGCCAGCTCTTCCAAGTAGATCAACCATGCATGAATAATGTTCCATCCTTGGAGTTAATCCATATTCTTTGCTCATTGATTCGAAATGCTTAAATCCTTGTTCAACTAAACCGACGTGACTACAAGCCGATAAGACCCCAACAAAGGTGACGTGATCCGGTTTTTGACCCATCTGCAGCATTTCCATAAACACATCTAGTGCTTTTTGCCCATGTCCATTTCGAGCATAACCTGATATCATTGAATTCCACGAGAACTCGTTTTTCAGGGGCATCGAATGAAAGACCCGTAGGGCATAATCTACTCTTCCATTTTTCGAGTACATATCCACAAGTGCACTTCCAACTACAATATCAGATTCCAAACAAACCCTAATTCCATGACCATGAATCTCCATTCCTCTCTGTAGTGCTGCAACAGAGGCACATGCACTGAGAACTGTAGCAAATGTGAAGCAATCCACTCTCTGACCCTTTTGCATCATAAACCAGACTAAATCCATGGCCTTGGGGATGTGACCGTTCTGGATATAACCAGCAACCATGGAGTTCCATGATACATCATCGCTCCTTTCAGTCATTTTAGCAAATATTTTTTCACAGTTTTCCATTTCTCCACACTTTCCATAACAATAAATAAGTGCATTTTCAACAGCAATGTCGTCCATAACATTATGTTTTACCGCTACAACATGAACTTGTTGAGCTAATTCAAGAACTGAAAGCGATGAAACAGCAGCAAGAACATTTAAAAATGTAACTTTGTTCACATTCCATCCATTACGCATCATATCTAAGAAACACTCTATAGCTTTTAAACTGGATGCCTCTGAACCAGCTAATGCCCCAATCATAGCATTCCACGAAACACTATCGAGCTTTGGCATCAGAGCAAACACTTTTTGGCATTCAGAGAGATACCCAGATTCTGCATATAGTGAAAGGAGTGAATTTGAAACAGAAACATCCAAATCAAGACTGAATTTGACCCCTTCACAATGAAGTTGTGCTCCGAGGGTAGTACACCCCAAGCTTGCACATGAACTTAGAGTGCTGATTAACGCAAACTTTGAAGGTGCAAAATCTTTTCTCATTTTATAGAAACTCATTAATGCTTCTTCAAAGCAGCCATTCTGATCAAGACCAGATATTATCGAGTTCCATGAAACCAAATCTTTTACATGCATGAGCTTAAAAACTTCGCGAGCATAATTAATTGCATTACACTTTGCATACATGTTAACTAGTCCATTTGAAATTGCGACATTCAAGTCGATCAGAGAGTTCCTGAGCACAAATCCATGAACCTCCCTACCTTTTCTCCTTCCTTCATCCAGAACTGAAAACTCTGCACAAGCACTTAGAAGAACCACATAAGAATCACAGTTTACCGCAACTGAATCCCTTGTTTCTACAAAAACCTTTGCAGCATCTTCTCCTTTCTTTTGCTTAATCAACCCAACCATCAAACCATTCAAAGAAACAGCATTTCTATATCTCATCTGTTCAAATATCTTCTTAGCATTGTCGAGTAAACCAGACCTTGTAAACCCACTAACTAAAGCACTTCCAACATACAGATCACTTAAGAACCCAGACTTCAAAATTTGGGGGAAAACCTGATCAAGCAAACACAGACCAGAACCACTTGAAGAAGAATAAGTGGCAGTTATCAAACTGCCAAAAGTATACTCGTTTGGTTTATATAGGAAGCCAGAACCCGATCTTTTCATTTCTATAAAATGATAAAAAGCAGAAAAAACATCTCCATTTTTAGAACACACTGAAATAATTGAATTCCAAGCTATCGAATTTTTCATAGTTATGCCATCAAACACTCGACAAGCATCAAAGGTTGGATTCATACTACAACAACCATACATAGAAATCAGCACATTACAAACTACAGCATCAAATGAATATTGAGTTTTAGAAATCAAACCATGAACTTGCATCCCGTAACTAAGTTTTTCAGGACCAGAATCCTGGCAAGCGCGAAGAACAGCAGCAAATGAATAATGGGTCGGCGTAAAACCAAGGCAAACCATGGAGCAGAAAAGTGAACATGCCCGATCGGGCAAGTCCTGTTTGTTACATCCAGACATGATACAATTCCATGTTGCTGCATTTTTTTCAGGCATTCTATCAAACACTTTCTGAGAAGATTCCATATTACCACTTCGAGCATAAATATTGATAAGGGTATTAGATAATACTAAATTATCACATAATCCATTCTTAATGATTTGCAAGTGAAATTGTTTGGCATCTTCAGAGTTGGAACTACTCTCATACTGCCTCATGAGATTCTCGTAAGTTGCAAAACTTGACTGGAAGCCACTAACCACATTTTCTATTTGATTGAAATTAGGGTTTTGGTTTTGAGTATCATCTCGACATTTCTTGTACTCGTCTATGAGATTCTGCAACCAAATCAGAGAAGTGGAAGAAGATGGGACTTTTAAATGCGGATTAGGGTTTCTATGATCCAATAACTGAACTACTGACTCGGTGCAGGTGCTGAAATTAGGGTTTAAGATGTACAGAGCATTGTGCACAACCTGGAAATACCTACCACTTCTAAAGTTCTTCCTGTTCAGAAACCAAACTGGAATTTTGAACTGAAGAGGATTCGCAACGATAACCATGAACTCTCCAGCTCTGTGGAAAACAAATTCCCAGCCCAAATCCCCTAATGATTTTAGAAAAATACAACGCTAATTAACTAATTAAACAAACCCTTTCAAATAAAAACCTAATCTTTGAGACCAAAATAGCTAATATAAACCTAATCTCATGACCCAAATTGTGAAAGATTTCAAAATGTTTACTGCAACAAGCAAAATTGAGTTTAAGCTTTATCAAACCTATCTCTTGTTAATGTCAGACATTGATTTTCTTCTTGGTGATGTTGGAAATTCTCCTTCCAGTACCATTAATGAAATCTTGCTTGAAAGGAATCTCCCTGTTTCAATTCTCTGGTAGGGTAAGTTCCAAATATCCATTATTGCAGGTTTTTTTCTCTCTCTCTATAAACCCTAAAAAAAGAATTGGGTAATTCATCATCATTATCACCTTCTGTTTCTCAATGAACTACCCAAACAAATTTCAGATGAGAATCTCTCTGTAGCTAAAACCCTAGGGGGTTTTCAATATTTGTCATTAAAAAGGTTATTTTGGTCGGACGTGAAAATACTTAACTTATTTTTAACGAAACCTGTTAGTTTGGGGGGTGTATTCACATATGCAATTATTGTAGGAGGGTAAGTACAAATATCTTTATGCTTGTAATTTAGGGCTTTACTCCCCATAAACCTAATCAACCGCGCCGTCTTCTCCAAATTCATCTGAGCTCTTCTCTCTAGGGTTTTTCACTCTTAGGGTTTAGTGCACAGAGAAACTTCAATGGCGAAACAGAAGAATCAGACTGATTCTAACACTAAGAAGAAGAATAAGAAGAAGATCACCTCCAAGAAGCTCCTCTCGGGTCCAAACACGATAGCCATGAAATCAAAATCTCCATTAGAAAACCCTTTTGAAACAATCTGGACTCGCAGAAAGTTTGATGTCGTTGGAAAGAAACGCAAAGGGGAAGAAAAGCGTATTGGTATGTCTCGTGAAGTCGCCATTAAGAAGGTAACTACTCTCTCTCTCCCATTCTGAAAACCCTAAACTAAAGTTGAATTTTGAGCTGGAATTTTCAACTGTTTACACTAAATATTAGTAGATAATAATAAAAAATCTAACTTTTATGGAGTAAATTGAATACCCTTTTTAACTTTTATCTGAATAAGGTTTGATTGAATTTCTAAGTTTCTTGAGTTGATATTAAATAATTATTTTTTAATTTACACAGAGAGAAGGCTTACGGCGGGATTTCCATCAAAATGTCAAGTCCTCTACATTTGTTGACAAGAGAATTGGAGAAAAAAATGATGAACTTGGAGAGTTCGAGAAAGGCATTATACGTTTCCAGCGCGAACGCCAGGTTCGCTTATTAGTTATAATCATGTTCTAGATGTTAGTATAATTTGATGAAAATGCTCCTAGAATCTATGTCTCATAAGCTTTTATTTGGGACCTAGTTTTGAGATTCAATGGTGATAGTCTCCGCCATTCCAAACGGGAAAAAGATGAACAGCCGCGATTTCTGGCTTTTCGAGAGAGAAAATGCAACTGAGAGAGGGGGAGAGTTGTCCCTCAAAATCGCGTCTGTTCATTTTGTTTCATGTTCGGTCAGCCTTGACTTTTCGGCCCTGTATCAGTTTTGTTTGAGATTGAAATTTAATGAAGTTGAGGTTCTAATGATGTTACATATAAAACTCATCTGTCACTCCTTGCAATTTTTTCAGTTGAAATTGAAGAAGCAAAGCAAATTTAATTTGTCTGATGGAGAAGATGACGATGAAACCCTTGGTGGTGGTTCTTTTGCAGAAAGGGATGACTTTGAGGATGACATGTTAGCATATGATGATCCTGATGGAGATGAGACAAAAAGTATGTACTTTATTCATGAAATTTCTAGCTGCCAGCTACTTCCATGAAAGGAACAAACACAAGCTTCTTATATTTCTTCCAGTTCTTATTATCTTCTTTCTCTCACCTTCTCTCTCTCCCAAGAAATATTAATTATCTGGAGAATCTTTTTTTTAATTTGAAAAGAGTGAGCTTGAACCTAGTTCACCGAACTCAGCTCGAAGCCGGCATATTAGGTGTTTGAGTTACTTGTCCGACTACTTAGATGCTGTACCATGTATCTACATTGATACTCAAAATTATGTGTTGTTTCTTAAAAATAGACACGGTTCATTTCTTACGCTCAAGTTAGGTTTAATTAAATAAGGTTTGTTTTGTGTACAGAGAATAAGCCACTCAGAGCTCATAGACCACAAAATCCGTTGGAATCTGGGTCGACAGAGAGAGACGAAAATGTAAGATCCTCTTTCTGTCAGTTTAAACTACTGAGTGTGTTATTTTATCTTTATCACTATGCATTGATAGTTATAGCTTTCTGCCCCTGCTAGAAAGTGGGTTGCGAAGTTTTACATGATTCAAAGTTGCTGCATTTATCCAATGTTTGAAAAAATAGACAAGGCGTACACCTCGAGCTGCGCCTCGAGGCGAGGCGGTCTTGATGCGCCTCTAGGTGTACGTATTTTAGGCCATGTAAAAAACGGGCGTATTTGAGGCTAAGGACTTGTTATGCTATGGTAGTAAACTTTTCACTGTTATTTTTGAGTTGTTTGGCCACACTTTAGACTTTATACTATGGTAGTAAAGTAGAAAACTTATTATACTATGGTTTTACATAATTGATGTCATTGTCTTTTGCAATTTTTTTTTTCGTATTCTATGCATTGAGGCGCGCCTCGAGGCACCACCTCGCCTTGTGAGAGTAAACCGCCTTGAGGTGTAAAAACGTATTTTAAAACCTTGCATTTATGATTTATACACTCTTTTTGAATTTTTTTCCCTGTGATTTACTCATCTAGCATAACAGGTAATTTGACTGATTTTATGGGAGGATATCATTTTACAGCTACGGTAGTAGAAGTAACCAACACTTTTAGAAGTTTATACTAACATAGTAATGTAACTGGAAAATGGAAATTATTAGTTTTGCAATTCATGGAGGATTTTGACTGACAAATTGCATCTTTTGTGATTCTGCAGAAACAAAAGACCAAGAAAGAAGTAATGGAGGAAATAATATCAAAGAGCAAACATTTTAAGGTACTGGATCATTTCAGATGAATAACGTTCCTATATGTTGACTTCACTGCTGATTTTTCTTACTTTTTGTCCCATGCAGGAACTAAAAGCCAAGGATAAAGAAGAAAACGAACAATTGATGGAAGAACTAGATCAAAACTTTGCATCCCTGGTGGAATCTAAAGCTTTGTTGTCAATGACTCAGCCAGGAAAAATGAATGCTTTGAAGGCCCTATTGAACAAGGGCAAGTCAAATGAGTCAGTGAAGGAAGATGCGTTATCTGCTCCTACAAAGAGAGAGCGTGATATGCAGGTTTGCCATTATTTAGTTGAGCATTTCTTTCGTTCCATTCTTTTTATTAATATGCAGTACACTTTTAACATATTGTTTGTAGTATATATGTTTGATTTGCTTTTTCTTCGACTACAATCTAAATATGTAAAACAGGGATAAGATGAATAGAATACCTTAAGTTTCTGTTTAACTTTACATATATTTTTGGGTTACAATGGCCATCATAGTGAAGGGTATCTTATATTCTTCACTGAAGTCCATCTTCTTCGGTTTTCTATCTATAGTGGCGTGTGAAATTCTTGAGAACTCCTCATAATGGGTTATTATCTAAATATCTTGTTCCTCCCTTCCTCGATGACCCTTCTACCACAAGAGAGTCTAGTTTGTTGGTTTCTTTTACCATGGTTTAAATTTTCAACTATCTAGCTTTCCGCAAATGAACAAATCCTTGTCTGGAGCAAGAGCTATGATCATTTATCTCTTCATTGTGAATTTCCTTATTGTAGTTGGAACTTTATTGCAGCCTCCTTCAAGTTGCATTAGTGCATTCCAGGCAAAATAACCCAGATTTGACTGTGTGGCAAAAAAAGACTTAAGACTCCCTTAAAGAGAGAAAACTATGTATGAAGTTTCACATGCCATTCTATTTGTCTTTTAAAAAACCGTCAGCATTCCATTCTACGAACTAGGTGTTGCTATTTTGAAGCTCAAAAGGACCAATCCTTCTGGAGTTGAGGCGAGATTGAGCTGTGCATTTTAACTTTACCAATTTTGTTTTTGGTCAGGAGTCTGATTAAGTTCATTCTGGAACCCTTGTAGTTCTCTTCTTTGCTGTTAGTTCTTTCCTTGCTCTTAGTTCTTTATGTAGTTAGGGATCTTCTATGTCTTTCACATACTTGCTCTTTCTAACAAAAAGTTTATGCATTTCCTCAATAAAGTTCTCACCTATCTTGCGGATACTTACCACCACGCCACCCTTGATCTTCCTCAACATTTATGCTATCATGTGTCTTTTGATACTTATCGAAGTGTTTTTTTTTGAATATCTTGATTTCGTAACTATTTGAATGTGCGGCTAGGATGAGATTTTTACCTTAGTTATACCTGCTTAATTTTGAGTGACTGCTGTTCATATAAATTTAAAGACATCTTCTCATTCTTTTAGGATCAACCTGATGCTTATGACAAGCTTGTTAAAGAGATGGTATTGGATATGCGTGCTCGCCCATCAGACCGGACAAAGACCCCTGAAGAGATAGCCCAGGAGGAGAGAGAACGGCTTGAAGAACTGGAGGTACTTTCAATTTCATAGGTCAAGAAAATGGTTTTGTCCATCATTTATGTATTTCATCATTTCGTGTCACGAGTTTCATTGTATTGAAGCAATATTACTTGACATCTTAAATTCATTTGTCACATCTTTTATTCTTACCATCAAATGTTTGTAGGAGGAACGCCAAAAAAGGATGCTCGAGGGTGATGATTCTGGTGATGAAGGCAGTGATGGCCGCGGAGGTTCGAATAAAGTCTCCTCCCAAAAAGTAAAATCTATTTCTGGGGATGATCTTGGAGATTCCTTTTCTCTTGTTGAAGAGGCGGGAAATAGAAAGGGTTGGGTTGATGAAATACTTGAAAGAGAAGGCCACAACATTTCGGAGGAAGGTGGTAGTGCATCTTCCGAGGAATCAGATGGAGATGAAGAAGATGATGTTGAAAGTGATCAAGAAGATGGAGAAGAAGATAACAATAGAACTGCTAAAGCAGTATCCTTGAAGGACTGGGAGCAAAGTGATGATGACACTGTTAGTTCAAATTCAGAAGAAATAGAAGAGGATTCTGAAGGAGACGAATCTGAAGGCAATGACGCCCTAGACACCAAACAAAAAACTAATATCCAGACAAAAGAAACTTCAGCTGGTAAGCAAACAAAATCAAAGCAGCTGCCAACCAAAAAAGAGACCCTTCCGTTTGTAATTGAAGCGCCAAACAGTCTGGAAGAATTTTGTGCTTTGCTGGAAAACCGATCTGGTGAGGAAATTATTGAAGCGATTAACAGAATTCGAGCATGCAATGCAGTTCGTCTTGCTTCAGAAAACCGAAAGAAAATGCAGGTATGTTGCTCATAGAGAAGGCTTAACAGGAGTTTTGGTGTTGTCACTTATATGGACCAAGTTGTAGTTAACAGACATGAATTAGCAAACATGAGCAAAGGATGTGAAAGTTTGTGGTTTCAACATGGCTGCATATATTCACAGTTCCACACCCTCTTTCGCCAACTTCAGATGGGCTACCTACAAATTGATTGATATGCTGGACCTTAATAATTTCCATCCAGCGAAAAAGTATAAAATATCCATAGAATATTTTGTCTCTGCAACATGCTCAATTGCTCATACCACTTCAATTAAGTTGCGTGGTTTTGATGTGATCTTGTATACTATTTACCGAGGTGTATTACTTTGTGGTTCGGATAACTTGTTTCCTGGCAGTTAGAAATCGCCGTTTGCTCATTACTTATTCTTTTACGTTGGCTCACAGATACCAGTGTGATATACCATAGAGTTTGTTCATCTTTTCAGGTCTTTTACGGCATACTGCTTCAGTATTTTGCAGTCTTGGCTACTAAAAACCCTCTGAACTTCAACCTATTGAATTTATTGGTCAAGCCACTGGTGGACATGAGCGCGGACACCCCATTTTTCGCAGCAATTTGTGCTCGCGAACGTATAATGCGTATTCGCAACCAGTTCTGTGAGGATATTAAACATCCAGGTTCGTTATGAGATTTAAAAGTCACATTATATGAGCAAGAGTCGTCAAGTTTTTCGTATAATGAATGAACATCGTTCAATTCTTGCAGAGAAAAGCTGCTGGCCTTCCCTGAAGACATTGTTTCTGTTGAGGCTGTGGTCAATCATATTTCCATGTTCTGACTTCCGTCATGCTGTCATGACACCAGTAATCTTGTTAATGTGCGAGTATCTGATGCGGTGCCCAATAACATCAGGTCGTGATATTGCAATTGGATCATTTTTATGCTCTATGGTTCTCTCGGTATGTGCATTTTAGAGGTTGATTTGTTTTTTTTCCAGTTCCAGCGCTTATGTATGAAATGCATAAAGTCTAGTTTTGTTATTACTTGAACCAGGGTGCAATATTAGAGTCCTTTTCTATGGTTCTACTGTGATGCCACCTGCATGTATGCCTTCATTCGCGTGATTTTAGATGTGCATCTCAGTATCTTTATTTTTCTTTGGGTATTTTTGTTGAATTGCCGTCAAGCTTTCGATTATTCGGCAACCATACATTTTTCTCTCACTGTCACATATCTAAGATCATTGGGTGACATAGTATTGCGTGGCAAGTTCCATCCTTTAACATGCCTTGTGAAAAGCTTTAACCATCGAAGTGTTCTATATTTTACCCTAATATATAGGGAACTAGCTGTGACCATTTAGTAACTTTCTTTCATGTGAGGGTTTGTTAAAGCGTCTTGGAACGGTCCATTTAAAGTTTTTCCTAACCAATTGGACTTCAATTTCATTCAGTGTGCTCTTGTGTCATTAGAAAGACCATCAGTACCCAAAGGCCCTTATCTGTTGCTTAGCTTTCATGATCGTTATGAATTGGGGAAAGGAAAAAATAAAATGAAAAAAGGATATAGGGGTAATATACTGGTCCTTCCCTGTATAACCCACCCTTCATCTTCTATTTTGATTATTTATGACCACAGTTATTATGCTTGCTTCTTTTTTTGGTCTAGACTTGGTAAATCAAGTTGCAGTTATATATGTTTGACTGTACCCATCTTTTGTTTGACCCCTTTGGTCTATTACATTTACAGTTAGACTAGTTAGTCATCAAGTTGTCAGAAAATGTAAAATTGAAATCGTTCTTTCTGTCACAAGGCAGTTTGCTCCGAAAAATTGAAGAGCCGCCGCATGTTTAAAAAGCCTATATTAATTTTCTTAGAAGAAAAAACTGAAGCCACATTTATAAACAATGATATCATAACGTAGTCCTGTAACTCCTTTTCACTTTGCTTCAATAATATTAAGTCTTAGCGTTTGCGAAGCATAAAATTATAATTCAGTTACTTCTTATGTTGCATAGACTTCACTTTAGGTCCGTCCTCCTTAAGGCGAAAACAGTCTGAATTTCCTTGAGGCGTGCCTCGGGGTGAACACATTTACCAAAATTTAAAACATGACAATTGCCATGTTTCTTCATGTTTAATAGTGCTACTTGCTAAGTTTTCAAGCTGAACCGTCTCTCAAATTATACTTTGTTTTACAGGTCTCCAAACATTCTCAGAAGTTCTGTCCAGAGGCCTTAATATTTATTCGATCTGTTCTAACGTCAGCGTTGAAGACAGAAAAAAGTTTGCCTGATTATTTGCAGGTAGAATTTTTAGCTGAAGGAGTTCTTAATTCTTAGTTAATGATGTTGATTTCTTTGTTACTTGAGCTCTTCACTCTTTTGAAGCAAACTAAAAGCACGTGAATTCGCTTTCGTGTATCAGGCTTATAATTTTTCTGAAGTCAAAAGGCCAAGAGCATGGTTACTGATACAAGATCACGAACCTGAGACGGAGCCTCTAGATTTTCTCGAAGTGATAGAGATGAACGAGGATTCTCCATTTTTCAGCTCTGATAAGTTCAGGTCGGTAGTTTCTTCTGGTTGTTGGAAAGTAGCTGAAGTGATGCATATGGGGAAATAATGCCTGTGACATACATATCCCTTATTCGGCAAATGTATCTTCCTGACCAAACTGTCAAATAAATGGAAATCATCTTACCTGACCCACTGACTGAAATTGCAATACTTGCCTTGACACTATGCAGTCGTTGAAATATTGTTCACAAACGCCTATTGTCCCTATTCTTTGGATCATTGGATGGTTGGTGATAACCAGAAGATGACATTTTCTGTAATGTCAAATACATGTCTAATTGGAAGCACTTGAATATTGGTACTGGTTTGTTTAGATTTGGTTTATCACAGTTAACGTTCTTGTCTTTTTTTGTCGTTTACAGGGCCAGCATGCTTGCATCAATTACTGAAACTCTACAAGGATTCGTTCATATTTATGGAGGATATAAATCTTTCCCCGAGATATTCTCACCCATTTCTACTTTGTTACGTGAAATATTAAAACAAGAAAACATACCAGATACGTTACAAGATAAGATTAAAAATGTAGACGAGCTGATAGGAAATAAAGTTGATGAATATCATTCTCTACGTCAACCACTTCAGATGCGGAAACAAAAGCCAGTGCCAATCAAACTAGTGAATCCCAAATTTGAGGACAAGTACTTACTAAATCTCATACTCTTCCCTTCTCATTTGATAAGAAAAATATTTCATCCACGGATATAACAAGATTACCCTTCATTTTTGCAGCTTCGTGAAAGGTAGAGATTATGATCCAGATCGTGATCGGGTTGAGCAAAAGAAGTTGAAGAAGCTTGTTGAGAGGGAGAGAAAAGGGGCAAGACGTGAACTCAAGATCGATAATTTAGTCTTACAGCAAGAAAAGGAGAAACGTAAATCAATGGAGGCAGAAGAACGATCTGAGAAATATGGGCAGGCAATGAATTTCCTTCAAGCACAAGAGAGTGCTTTCAAATCTGGGCAATTAGGCAAAGGTGGCAGCAAGAAGAGAAGGAGATAAGGCTGCTGATAATTTTTCGATAGTTTCTCAAGTAATCTCTTTTTCCTTAAATCCTCTGTTACTTGGCTTAACCTTTTCGATCACCATTAATAACTTCTGCTCGAAATACAACGTCATCTTCTTGCTCCGTCATTTTTGTTTTAACTCGCATCCACACAATAATACTCTTAGACTCTCTACTAGGATGTCAACTTTCAGAGATTAATTTCCGTTTGTTCGGATTCTAAACTAATTTCTGGTTTTTTTTTCTTGTTTCTAGGTTTACCAGAGCTTTCCGATGAAAAAAGGTGGGGGAAAAGGCAGGAGCTCCAATGCTGCTTCAAATTTTGGTACCAGTTATGAAGCCATTGTCGATAAAAGGGAGAAGCTTCAACTTGAGGGTCAAGTCATATGCTTACTGCTGTGTGACAATTTCTTTAGTCTCTTTTGTATTAGGTCATTAGCTTAAATTAGTAATTTATCGACAAAAGTGCAAACCTACATTCCTGCTCAGAATAATGACACATTTTCAGGTTATAAGATTTTGCTTTTCATAATAGGCGAGATAAACACTACAATACAAAAGAGTTTTGGAGAACTTGAATCTAGTCTGAAGAAAAAAAAACTGACTTTATAGAAATTGGTATATATTTATTCGCCAACAAACTGAAGGAAAGGTACACCTTTACTTTATTCTCTTGTGTTCTACGCACGTAAACTGTCTGTGTGTGAGCGCGCGGGTGTATACAAGTGTTCATCCATAAACTGGCGTCGGGGCCGGTGCTGCAGCAACATGATTAACACACTCATTCCACACTTGAGAACCTTTTTTATACAATAAAACCTCATCAAATGATGGTTCAATTATAGTATAAGCTTTTATAATCCCATAAAAACACTCTTTTCCCATCTTGTCTAGGTCTTTGCAACATGAACTCATGTTGCTATATTTCTTAACATCCATTAGGAACACAAATTGTGATATACATCCATAATCAGATTCATCCACATTAGATGTGCAATTTTGTAAATAATGAGAAAATTCCGGTCCGAGCTCTTTTTCGAAACCTGATATCGAGGGAGCCGGTGCTGTTGCTGCATCAGTGTGACCCGGTGGTGCTTTTGCTGCATCAGTGTGATTAGGTGGTGCTTTTGCTGCATCCGTGTGAACTGGTTGTCCAGTTCCGGTCGAAACCATCAATGTTGCACAAACTAGTAAGACTATTAACTTCATCATGATTACTTCAATGGTGAAGGTTGGATTTATCTTTGTGATCAATTGGGAAGATGTACTGACATTTATATAGAGGGAGATGGTAAATGTTTATAACAATTGTGGAGTTTTTCCATGTGATTGGTTCATTGGTGGGAGTTTCACTTCATCTTTTAAAGGTTCAAATTTCATTCTCATGAGATGTCCTGAGGGAAATAAATGTCATAAATTAGGTTGGCTTGGCCTGATCGCTTGGAGTGCCATAGTAATATTTTTTTGCCCCCCTTCAATAGTGTTATACATATATTAGAATGAGCTAGATTGATGTGTATTCAGACATGAATTGATGTATATTTTTATATGTTTAAATTTATCTAATCTTCTTTCGGAAATGGAACTAGTTCCCTCTCGAATTAAGATTATTTTATGATTGAAAAACTCATGAACCTAAGACAAAGATTTGTTTTAAGATCTAACTTCCCTAATGAACCAAATTGATTTTGTATTTTATGAACTTAACATACATTGGTGTATAGCCTTCTCCTCTAGAATTTTTGGAACGAAGGAAATAATTGTGTTTAAAAGCGAATTTAGCTTTCAAGTTGGCCAATATTTCGGCTTGGTTTTGTTCAGATTTGTTGTTACCTACGCTCTTCACGACCAATAACACTCCTATTCGTACATCTCTACACCTTCACGATCAAGAACACTCCTATTCGTACATCTCAACACCGTTCTTTTCACTTTTAGTTATCGAGAATGTAATGTTGAATTATCTTCATATTTTTCTTTCTTCCACTTGTATCATGTAACATTTCAGGAACTTAATATGCCCATTGTACATCTTCACTTTTTGAAAAATCTTTCTTTAGTGAGAACATCTAAAGAAGTTTACTCTCGGTTGTAGAAAATAAAATAAAACTAAATATTGTTTAATATAACGGGAAACAAGGGCATACACCATGAACATTTTTGGGACAAGCAATGATAAGAAAAAACATCAAATAAGTAATATTTTTACCCTAATGAAATCAACCGTTTTTACTTTAGGGTATCTTTTTCTCTCTCGAGTCTTGATGAAATTTCCCGCTCCCTTGGTTTGGTAGTTTCTGTTTATAGTATTTTACCAATAAAGGACCGAAAATACAAAAAGGTTTCGTGGTGTAGTTGGTTATCACGTCAGTCTAACACACTGAAGGTCTCCGGTTCGAGTCCGGGCGAAGCCATTTTTTTGCCCTAGTTGGTTTTGATGACTTTGTACTCAAAGAGGAGAGGACTTTGCCGTCATTTAAATCCTTTAGAGAGAGAAATGGAGATTACTGAGAGAAAGTAATCAAATCCATCATTATAGAGAGAGAAAGAGAGCTCTTGAGCTGAGTTCTATTAATGGAATGGAATTCTTTTCATCTTCTCCATCACTTCTCATACTCTTCTTCTTCTTCTTCATCTTATCATTCTTAGATCTTGCTATTGCCAGAGGTGGTGAACAATCCTTCAATCTTTCAGGTGCTCCTCTTCTCTCTCTCTCTCTCTCTCTACAAATTCATCTGATTTTTCATTTCCCCTATTTTGGGTTGTTAGCTGATTCAACTGAAATGAAGAAAATTTTGATTCAGTCAATGTGTTTTGGAAAAGGGTTTTTAGTTTGAGTTTCAAACAAAGATTTGATAGGTGTCATTGCTTGAACTGGTTTAACAGATCATTACTATGGATCCTTTACACGACGCTTGTTTGATAATAAAGAGAAAGACTTACACCCCAAGTTCTTAGAGATCCCTGAAACTAAACAACCCAGGTTCTTACCACCCAAATCTCTCTCTCTCTCTCTAGATTTGGAAGTAAGACCTATTTCTAATGGTTAGGGTTCATTACAGTGTTGATATAGCTACTGGGTACATGACAAATTCTGAACTTGAGAAAGCTATAAAGAAATTTGGACAAAGATGTAGTAGCATTTCAAGGATTTATAGGTGATTTTAATCAAAGTTTGCTTCTTTTTCTTGTTTTTGTTTCTATTGAAATAAGTGGAGTGTAATTTGGATAGTTATTTTGCTAACTTGTCATTTGTTTCTCTCTTTGAGGGATTCTTGGATTTATGATCAGTATTGGAAAGAGTGTAAATGGAGTTAAATTGGTAAAGATTTCATCTATTTCTTAATGTTTATTAATCACAATGCAATTAAGAATGAAATCTGTGAGCTAAATGTTCTTGTTCAATTTGTTCTAATGAATTTTGGTTCGTTTCTTGTAGTGGGTAATGGAAATTTCCGACAACCCGGGGATAGAAGAACCTGAACCTGCATTTAAGGTGAATATGTAGATTTCATATATCGTAAATCACTAGAGCTTACTATCCTTCACTTATACTGAAAGAAAGTAGATGTCTAGTATATATTTAACAACAAAGGAAATATAAAAGGAAAATGAAACACGAAAACACGAAAACGAGTATAGACCGAGTTTGTCGTATGGTGATAATGAAACACATTTCATATCTTTCTTTGTTTGAGGCAAGTTATTGGGTTTCTTTTTTCCTTTAAATTTATCTCCTTGTGCAAAACTTATTTCAGTACATTGGAAATGTGCATGGTGATGAACCTGTTGGACGTGAACTACTGATGCTCCTAGCGAATTGGTTGTGTGACAATTACATGAAGGACCCATTGGTAACACCCTTGTACTTCCCTTGTGAAATGTGGCCTTGATATATAACTTTTATTCTTGAAATTAGATCATCTTTTTTCGAGAAATTTTGAGTTCTTCTGGCTTTAGATCAATTTCATGCAAAACTTATTTTTGACTTCCTTACAATCAACCTGAGTCCCACACGAGAACTAAGGTACTCCACTAATCAAGAATATAATATCTAAGTCCTTTCCAGTCATTGCGAATTGGCTTTAAGTTGGATGTCCACAAACTTTACGTGTTGTTAGAGCTAGGCCCACACGTGATAGACCCAATGGCTACACGTGCTCCATGTAACCCAACTAAAGAAAGACATGTGTATGGATCAAAGAACACCGCATGTGAGGGGGCATGTGAGAATAGTCCACATGGGGAATAAGCTCAATTAACCAAGAATATAATATTTAGGTCCTCTTCATTCAAAGCCAATTGTTTTTTGGTAGGACAACCACAAACTTAACACAACCACCCCACTTGACCAAATGTATAAATGTTGCTATTAACCTTATCAGTGATTTGTGTACTTTTTCATGCATTTATTTTTGCTATTTGAATCGTGACCATGAATATGATGACCTCATTCATTTTACTGAATGGTTCAAATTTGTACATTATTCAGTTTCATATACATCATCTCTCTTCAGCTTTTCACTTCTGTGATTATTATCCCCTCAAATTGTTAGGTAATTTATACTTCTTATGATCAAGGTCTAATATCTTCTGATTTGTTCTTCTATCTCATAGGCAACAATGATCATAAAAAGTGTCCATCTTCATATACTTCCAACAATGAATCCTGACGGTTTCGCATTAAAGGAACGTGGTAACGCAAATAACATTGACTTAAATCGGGATTTCCCTGACCAAGTGAGTGCCTAAACCATATCCAGTTCATTATAGCAAGCCTGGTCCATCATTAATTTTTTCTCGTATATTTTGCTTATTTTCTGTTAAACTAAACATCAATGGAAACTATCTGATTTACATTTTTGTGCATGTAGTTCTTTCATATGAATGATGATTTGAACTCAAGACAACCTGAGACAAAAGCAATTATGAGGTGGTTGAAAGAGACAAATTTCATGGGCTCGGCCAGTTTGCACGGGGTAATACTTGCCCCTTCACTCTTGTTTCAAATATTATTGCTACTAAGTACTACCAGAAATAATACAATGTCTCTGTCATTTTGATCACTGTACTAAGTGTTGTCTTTTCAGAAAAGGAATCAAAGTAACCATTAGGCTCAGTGCTTTCTGAGTGTAAAAGTAGTGTAGTCAAAAGGACTTTAGAATGAGGATTAACATGTAAATGGATGTTTATCTATTGAAAATAATTAAGGAAAGGAGTACCCCCAAAATCTCTTGATCCTAAATAAAGTTACTTCCTTTGCAGGGTGCGCTTGTTGCAAATTTTCCATGGGATGGCTCTGAAAGTCAAAAGTAAGTCTTTTTGAGTCCCTTTTAAGTCTAGACAGTTGAGGCTTATCTCTAGTTTAATGTTTTCTTCCACAACCAGTCATCGATACAATTCCATTTCAGTTCTATTCCATTTGGATATGTATTGATGACAAATTTAGACATTTATTTGAAAATTTTGAATAAACAGTAATGGAAGTAATTTTGAGAACACAATTATCAACTAGTAAACTTGTATTTGGAAAATACATCTATGACTTGGTCTTAAATTTACATTTCTCATGATAGCTTTCTTGTAATTATTTCTATGCTGATTGCAGTTTTGTTCAACAACATGGATCAATTTCAGGAAAGAGTATAATGCATGTCCTGATGACACTACTTTCCGGTACATGGCAAGTGTGTATAGCCGTTCTCACAGAAATATGTCTCTGGATACAACATTTCAAGAAGGAATTACAAATGGTGCTGCTTGGTATGGACGTACATCAAATTTTTTAGATTCATCATTAAGTGTTTCATGATTTGGCAGTTGTCTCAAGGATTTCATTTCTTATTTGACACCCATTTTGATAAATATATCTGAGTATACACGTATTACAGCAATTCCTATAAATTTTGATAAATACAAGCATACGTTCTTGCTTATAAATCTTTGAAGTAATTCACAAAGGTAAACCCGTCACCCAAATGATTCGTACAGTTTTTTAGTGTTTTAGAAAGTCGCAAAAAATTCTGTTTTTTTATCTGTCCGTATTTTGCTTGATATGTAAACAAGTCCTTGACCGGCAAAGTGAAATGTACTAGATTACAATTTCTTGGATTTTCCTGTCTGAGTCGCTAACGATGTTCCACTTAAAATGTTTAAGAAAAAAAAATTATGTTGCTTTGTTTTTCTCTTATATGTATTTGACAAAATTGATCAATTAAAACAACTCCAGGTACCCTATCTATGGAGGTATGCAAGATTGGAACTATATCCATGCAGGCTGTTTTGAACTAACATTGGAGATTAGTGATATAAAATGGCCTAATGCAGAAGAGGTTTGACTTTTCTTTTCTACTATGCTGTTATTCTGGTTTAAGAACTGAGACACGCCCTTTGTTCAATAAGAAGATTGTCTTGCTCAAATCACATGTATGTTCTCGATTCTCAAGAAACCAATATATTGGATGTTGGCTACTCCTGCATGGTATAACAGAAGACTACCGAAGTTTTCTTGTACTTTTTTAAAAGTAACCCCAATATGTCGGGCATATTGGTTATCGCACCTTGTCTCCTCAGCCAATATGGTCTTCTCATATAACTAGTTACCACTTAGTAGAAAACTAGTGTCGTTGATAAGTACTTCTAATTGCTCAATATGTTCAGTTTCAAAACTTTTCCTATAGGATCAATGGGAACAAAAAAGTTGAACCCAGGAGCTAGGAATCTGAAATCCAACTTAATTGGTTGATATGCGGAGATATGAGCTTCATTTTTTATTATCTCTTTTACGTGCCTAATACTTTTTAACATTTTGTGTATACCGGCTGACACTGTCTGTTTTCCTTTTCAGCTTCTCACTATTTGGGAGCACAACAGAATGAGTATGTTGAATCTTGTTGCAAGCCTTGTTAAAGTAAGCTGTCTGTTTCATGCTATTGCAACATATATTGAATCAATTTATTATGTAAGACTTGAGTCAAACTCTCTAAGTGGCTGTAACACTTCTCCGAGATATTAGTACTTTAGGCACATGTATATCATGGTTGGCTTCTGAGCTATAGAGGTTTAGCCATCAAGGCATTATTAATGAGTTTTATATGTCATATTATTGCTGTTTCTGTTATTTATATCCACTATCCTTTACGTGCTTCTAAATTAGTCTTTGTATAACTCCAAATTCTGTAGACAGGAGTGCATGGAAGGGTCTTATCTACAGAATGTGGGCAACCTTTGCCTGCATCTATCTCAATCAAGGGTATCAATTACACAGTAAGTTCCCTTATCATTTCAAATTAAATTCATACATGTTTAGTTTCAGGATGGTGCTTGGTTGGCACAAATTTTTGACAGACTACTTCATACAACAAGACCACCAACACGTTCATTCTCATTATTGCCTATCTAGTAAAACCGCCCATCAGAGCTATTTTTAGCCATTGCTCGTTAAGACATAGAATCTAAATACCTATATCTACAGCCGTAGCAATAGAGGTGTGACGGTAATACACCAATTTGGCCACTAATGGTAGATAAAATGATTTCTTTCACTTTTGAGTCCAAACAATTTGATTAGGAGTTGGTACACAAAGATTTAAGATGATTTCTTCAAGATGCTCTCTTCTATATTTGTAGCTATTGCTGTAGTTTCATCGATGTTACCTTTCGAATTTCCTGTTCTTGAAAACAATTGAGATGACGATGAGATTCTATCTGTTCATTTTTGTGTAAACAAAACCTGTCAGTCCAGCATTATTGTTAGTAAAAACTACAAGGTTTTACCGTCGTGATTGTGTTATTGTCTTGTGTGGATCTGTTAATATCAAGGTTAATCATTCCATTAATATTTTGAGTGAGGTAGTTAACTAACTCTTTGAGATTCTTTACTTGCTTCAGACTTTCAGTGTATTTCTAAATTCTAATGGGCTTATATCTATGAAGTTTCTCTTTAGAGTAGATTGAGACTTGGCCGGGGCTTGGTTTACAGTAAATTCTAATTGATATATGTAAGCTGTGTTTTTTTCCCGCACTTGGGAGTTAGGAGAGGGTGCTCGGGCTTGGCCCTAGTTTTGCCTGGACTGCGCCCAACAATTTATGGTTTCTTTCCTGGGGTGATCCTCCGCAATTATCAATTAGAGTACTACAAACACACTACTATGTCAAAATATCTCTCATCGTATTATGTTTCAGAAGGAGATTTCTCGTACGTACTCATTCACAATACTCTACTAAGGTTCTCGGAACAAAGCCATTATTATCGAGCTTTAACAAGTTAATTGGTGAAAATATCTACTCCTACAAATATTTGAGTAACTAACTACTTGTTTGCACATCAACATTATTACCTGGCTGCCAAATCAACTCATAGAATCACTCATTCTAGACCATTATTAGCCGTTTTTGTAGAGCTAAGTGAATCAGGATAAAGTGTTTTATTCCCACTTGTGGGTGGTGCATTTTTATGGGCTAGCACTTGCTTGACTAGATGATAAATCTATTTCACCCATCTAATAACCTTTTGTTAAGTTCTACTAATTTACCATCGAATCTTCAACTTAATAGGTGAAAGCTGGTAAGACATTTGGAGATTACCATCGGTTGCTTGCTCCTGGTGAGAGCTATGAAGGTACGAAGCTATTAGAATTCTGGTTTAAAACTTCGTAAACTGGGTAACGAATCTTAATGTCATTGGAGTCCATCTCTAGTTTGGTCAGTTGGATTTTAATGATCCTGTTCTCAAATGCCAAGTGAAATGCTGAATATTTCCTATGAAGTCGGGTTAGGTCTAACTGTTCCTTTCCGATCCACCGAGTCACTCTGGTGGATCTACCAATCCCAATTACTTAGACAGCATGTGTATAAACTATAAACCATGTCTCATACTATGCAGTAACTTGTAAAGTTCATCTCTGATCTGAAATTGAAATAGAATTTTCCGTTATTTAATGATATTCTAATCAAAATCTGCTCAACTGTTGCTTGTAGTTTCTGTAACAATGCCCGGATACAAATCAAAGGCTACCCACATCTTGCTCGAAGATGCAGCTGTGAGCTTAGATTTTGTTCTCGATCCGGAAGAAGGCTCAGTAAAACAACCACGAAGCCGTTGTAACTCCAGTTACCTAGTTGATTTTCTCGGATCGACCTTCATTGGAGTTTCACTTCTTATAGTTAGTATTTTGATATTTCTCTGCCTCTTGTTTAAACGAAAATCAATTCTAAGACAAAGACAACTACTAGGACAGAGGAAGGTTGGTGTAGTTTAAGATGATGCCTGCTTTGACCTTATAAGTAGAAAAAACATGATTGTTGTACATTAAATTTGATGTTATTTATAATAAGTTTGAATTGCTTCTCTTCTATACTGTTATTTTCTCTTATCTTTTGTTCATAACTCCAATATTCATGTATACACCCCTTAAAACTTGACCTCTTTTTCTGACCAACTAGCCTCCATATTGGATGGAATCTGGAGACAAAAACTCATAAGAGAGTTGGGGCCGGACCGGGCACCCATGGATACTTAGCTTTTGGTTGCACCAGAGGTGGAAGGGATTTATGTGCCCGGTTTAAGGACGTAACCATTTTTACAAATGGTGCACACGCCAAATGGAGAGTTGGGAGAGAGAAAGCGGGAGTGTTAGCGAGAAAAGAGATATTTATAAAGAGTTAGTGAGGGAGAGTAGTCGTCGGACAACCCTTTGCCACCACGGTTCGGTATGTGGGTTTAACCAAAACTTGGTCCGAGTCTTTGGACCAGGTGAAATAGGGTTAATACGACAAGACAATCGTAAAACTGGTTCGTGCCTCCTGACACTTCCCCATAAACATTTAGGCTGAATCAAGCTAGGCACATCTTCAAACTTTCCTTGCTTTTATTCTTATCTCAAGATTCAAGTTGACAAAGAGTTGTTCAATAATAAATATACTTGTCCGTTATAAATCATATAATTGTCTAATTATTTAGATTAAATGAGTCCCCTTTCAAACATGCTCATTCACTCTGCTCAAAAATTCAACCCAAAAGAGAAAAAGTAAAAAAAGAAAACACTTATAGAATTACTTAAACTTCACGATTATTAGGTGTTGGTTACGAAATTATTATAATTATCATTATTAATCATCTCCATCCCCATTTGAAAAGAGAAAAGAAATTGAGGAAAACTCAACTTCCAACCCCCACCTCCCATCTACTAAATCCCAAAAATCTTTTGGGCATCCTATATATGCATTTTCGTGGTCAAACTCTATCACCTAGCGAGGAAGGCGTGTCAACAGATGTTTAACAAAATAGACTTGTTATTTGTATGCATTCGGAAAATTACAAATGTATTTGAAAACCGTCCAATCTAATAAGCTTGATATAAAATTTTATATTTCAAAAGAAAATGTTAAAGAGCCCAACCTAAGATAACGTATGCACGCAAAAATCAGAATCTCTTAACTAGAATTAGAAAATGACTAGTTTATAGATATGGATAAGGGTTTGAGTCTTTCAATATGGCTTCCTAACAATGTATGTACCTAGTAGAAGATTTTGAATATGGCAGGATAGAAGGGTCTTATATGACATCATGATTATTTAGAAGATCAATGGAATCTACATTGTTTATTTAAAATAATAAAATTCTCATTTTGGATAAGAGTTTTGAATACTATTAGATTGGCCAAAAATATTGACCAAATTAATGGTATTATGTCTTTAAGTAGCAAGTATATAGTGAGAGTAGCCATCAAACATTAATTATGTCAGATTATGATTATCCTTCCTCCAATTACTTCTTCTCCACTCCAAAGACCACCCAAAAATATACTACTAGTATAACAAGAAAGAGTAAATATGGCTAAGTTTTCTTGGTAAGGCCTTAAGTCTCCATAATCACTTGTTTATGGGAGGAATCCCTAAGGCATTTCTTTTTTCACTCAATTCCATTAAAATATGGGAGGGTAGACAGTGTCCGGATAATTCCACATTGGTTGTAGATGAGATAGGTCGTCACTTCATATGTATGTGTTAATAAAAATTTCACCTTTTAAACTAATTTTTGGGTTGAAAGAGGCTGAGGAGTTACAGGAACGTCCTCAAACTGTCTAGTTATAAGGTGTGCGCTCTCTTAGTTAGCCACCCCAAAACTGTCTAGTTATAAGGTGTGCGCTCTCTTTTTTTTTTTTTTTTTGTTGAAGAAGGTGTGCGCTCTCTTAGTTAACCACCCCATCCGCGCAAGGGCATCCAAGGTCTAATAAAATATATTATTATGCATGACCTGTTACATGTATATGTGGTATACTCAAGAGATGACTCGTCTTATTATCATTGGTGATTGTTTCGACTCGATAAAGTACTCCATACTAGAATAGATGTTCCTTTCTAGTTGGGAGATACCACAAAATATGCACAACAATGTCTCAAATCGGACTGACAAATAATCACTTGTAACTCCCCATCCCTTAGGTTAGACCATCATGTGCTCTTGAAAACCATCTAAAACCAGCATGTTATTGTCCTCACATTTCATAAAACAAGTTCTATGAATTGAAAATTACGAACGAGACCACATAAATGAAACAAAAATACTAAATTTTCCCCAAGAATGTGATCTTGAATAACCCGAAGAAAAACTTAAATTTACATTAAGAACCAAAAAGGAATTTCTTAGTTCTATTATCAAGTCTCAATTGAGTGCTTCATCAAAAAAAAAAGTCTCAATTGAGCTTCTCATTCGTATATAGTAAAAAAGAGATCGGTGAATTTTGGTGTGTCCCCATTGTAAATCTCATTTCAAAGATATATTGCGATATGATTTTTGTTGGTCTAATTTTTAAATGTGATTTAGTTCAACAATTAGAGATATTTCACATGACACTTTAGAAATGACATGTCATGTTGAGTTATATCTATTTTTTTTTTTTTTTTTTTTGTTGAGGGGAGTTATATCTATTTAACTACTGACACGTCACTTTAGAGATCTAAATTTTAGATCAAAAGTGTAATCTATATAATCGTACTCAAATATAATCATATCACCATATAATCGTCTAGTATATTAGAGAGAGTTTGAGAGAAGAAAAATTCTAAAAAGGGAAATGATAAAGTTACAAAAGATTTTGACAAAAAAAGGTTCCCAGCTGATGTGGCGGGTGTTTTTTCAAACTTTGACCAATTCAGGCCGTTGAGAGATGAAAATCACAATCGCCACATCAGCTGGGAACTTTTTTTTGTCAAAATCTTTTGTGATTCTAGCATCTCTCTTCTAAAAAACCTCAGTGAAAGCTCTCTAAGTGTACTCGATATAATCGTCTAAAACCAAAACGGTCAAAGTTAGAAATCTTGGAAAATGAAAACAATACTTGGAGAGTCAATTTGACTTGTTAAAATAAAAAAGAATAAATACAATAAGATAAAGTGAAACTTCAATTATTCGTTGCTCTCTTGAATGTTTGCCTTCCCAACTGCTCCGTGACTCTCTTTAACATTAAACTCTCTCTCTCTCTCTCTCTCTCTCTCTCTCTCTCTCTCTCTCTCTATATATATATATATATATATATATATGTGGTGTTACTATCTAAAGAAAATTCCACCTGCGTTTATTATTAGTAAACCTTATACCACCATTAATGAAAGAAGACCAACTATTCATCTTTCTCTCTAAAAAGCAAACTGCATGCATGAACTACCCTCTCAAATATCCTTCTTTAGTGGAGTGGCCCCTCCATTAAAGAGTACATCAACATTCTCTTTATCTCTCTCTCTCTAAAAATTATGTATAAAAACCCTACAAAAACATAATTATAACATTAACCCATTACTACTATAACATCAAAGAGCAAAAATTCCACTTACCCATCTCTCATTTTTCCCTCTCAAAAAAACCTGCAACAACAAACCCTAATCCCATGGAATCTCTCACTAAAATCCAACTCCTTCAAATCTCATTTGCTGCTCTTTTACTCTTCACCCTTCTAACCCACTCCACATTCTTATTCTTCACTCAATTCCTTCACTTTATTTCCATTAATTTCACTTTTTCTTTATCCTGCGCTTGGTGTTGTTTAATTACTCTGTTTTTTTACGTTAAATGTCGGCCTTATCCTACCCTACTCCTAGATTATTCTTGTTATAAACCGGCCTTTGACCGAAAATGTAGTTACGAAATCGCCGAGTATTTTGTTCGACGTAGTAAACGATTTTCTAAAACGAGCGAGGATTTTATGCGAGGAATTTACTTAAAATCGGGACTTGGTGATGAAACCTACGCACCCCCGTTCATTTTTACAACTGACTATGAAGCTAAACTAAAATGCGCCGTTCAAGAATCTGAAGAAGGTATGTTCTCAGCCGTTGATTCTCTTTTATCAAAAACAAAAGTTGACCCACAATTGATCGACGTTCTGATTGTGACAAGTGGCATGTTTACACCCGTTCCTTCTCTCACTTCTCTCTTAATCAATCGGTATAAATTAAAGTCAACGATTAAAAGTTATAATCTTAGTTCAATGGGTTGTAGTTCTGGTGTTATGTCCGTTGACCTAGCTACTAGTATACTTCGCGGGTGTACCAAAATTCAGTACGCCTTAGTTGTTGTTACTGAGAGTATTAGTTTGAATTGGTATTTTGGTGATGACCGTTCGATGTTGGTTACTAATTGTATATTTCGGGTCGGCTCAGCTGCTACGATTATTACTAATGACCCGAGTCAGAGAAAACTCGCCAAGTTTGAAATCGTTGACTCGTTGAGAACTCACCACGGGGCCGATGACTCGGCTTATAAAGCTGCATTTCAACAAGAAGACGATAAGGGTAATATTGGAATTTCACTGACTAAAGATTTGATAAGAGTAGCGGGTGTTTATTTACGTGAGCACATAAAAGAACTTGCCCCACGAGTTTTACCACTGAGTCAACTCGTTCTATATGCCTACTCGGTTGTTCTGTCCGGGTTGACTCGGGGCGAGTCGAAACCTATTGTGCCCGATTTTATGACAGCATTTGAACATGCTTGTATTCATACCGGTGGGAAAGCAGTGATTCAACAAGTTGGGCAAGTTTTAGGACTGGGTGATGAAGTGACTGAGCCAGCTCGGATGAGTTTACACCGATTTGGGAATACTTCAAGTAGTCTTGTGTTTTATGAGTTGGCTTATTTTGAAGCTAAAAAGAGGATTAAAAAGGGAGATAAAATATGGGTTTTGGCATTTGGGACAGGGTTTAAAGTGGGTAGTATTGTTTTTAAGTCTTTGAAAGATTCCTGTTATGAACATGATAATCCATGGAATGATTGTATTCATAGGTACCCCATGAAAACTTGGTAGAGATCTATAGAGAGAGAGAGAGAGAGAGAGGTAATAGAAGAGAGAGTATTGAGACTGAAAAAGCAACTATGGGTGAGAAAAAGAAGAGAGAGAAAAAAACTATAAAATTAAGTTGATATATTTGTGGTATTATTTTATCAAGAAATTTTAGAGAGAGAGATACTGTTGAATGGGTATTGTATTTGTGGTATTATTTTATAAAGAATTGGACTTTGAGATTAAATGGTTGTTGCGTATTATACATATTATAAAAATGTAAAATTGCCTGAAAATGGGATTGGGCATGGAGGTCGAATAACAGCGTGGCGGCTCCAATGACGCCATTTCTTTCTCTCATAGTTTGATCAATTGGAGCCGATCATATCATCATTCCATTGAATAGTGACATGGAATCTTCGGGCCATTTGACATTACATATCATATGATTTCGTAAGAACTCTAGAGAGTTTGTCATTAGTACGGAATCCAATTTAAGTGAAATGATAGTTTGAATTTCACCATCACCCATGAGAAAGACACACCAGCTAATTGACCAAGGAATGCCTTTGGAGAACTTATACATGTCCTTCTCACCATTACAAATTTAACAAAGATTTGAATCTAAGGGCTCCACCTTCTCCCCCTAGCGGGACAAAGGGGGGCCGTCGGTTTCCCTGTTTCGATCATGAAAGAGTGAGAATGAGAGAGAGGGATGAGATGAGCGACCGACCTGTTTTAATGTTATTCTTCACCGATGTGAGAGTTCAAAGAAAGAAGAAGAGAAAAAAAATTGAATGATTCTTCATCCAAAATTTAGAGAAAAGAACTCCGAAAGAGGTAGAAAATGGAAAAATAAGAAGCAAAGAAAATATACCGATAAATTTTTGTTTGAACTACTACAAATAAGGAGAAAAAACACGTCGTAGCAACATAGTCCACAAGAAAAAAAAGATTGTGAATATAGATAGTTCTACCCAGACACTTCTCTAGCTAAGGGCCATGGCCCCCTGACCTAGGGCTGGGAATCGGGCGGGCGCGGACGGGCTCGGGCAACAATAAGCCGGACTCGGGCGGATCGGGCTCAGATAAGTCGAGCCCGCGGTAGGGAGTCGGGCGGATCGGGCCGGACCAAACACATAATATAAGAGCCCGTAGCCCGCCCGAACCCGGCTGCCCGTGCGGGTTCCAACGGGCTCGGGCCGGACGGGCTCGGGATTTTGACACTTAAAAAATATTTAAAAAAAAATATTGGAATATTCATTACAAACTAGACTACTAGAGGAAAGTTAATAAGAGACCTAGACAGATGATTCAAGAACTAAAACTATATTCTAGTAATTCAACATATTGTCCTAACTCTTAAACAAACTTTCATTCTAATTTAATTCATTTTTGTGATCAAAACTCGAAATTTAGACGATATATACATCCTATAAGAACTGAGGAACGGTTGATGTTTACTCAGAATTTAGTAGGTTTTAGGGTTCACTTATCTGCCTGTGTCAAAGAAGAAGAATGTTGTCTACCACATAAAATTAATAACTAATGTACTTTTAGATTAATTAAGAACACGTTGCATAAGAAATCTACTCATCTCTAAAACTGATATTGTCTCTGCTCAAGATGAGCAGTAGCCACAAATACAATAGACTACAACAACACCAATATCAACACCAATATAACTTAGTCATATAAACTAACCATCTAGCTAGCATGCATCAAACAAAAATAGCTCAACAACAAGCTAGCTAGCATTAAAGTCTCATGTTTGTTAAGGCACGAAATATCAGTAGTTTGCAGGACTATTGAGAATCTCCTAAACCATTTAACCAGTACATTAACAGTTGCTCCTATAATGGAGTAATGATCATGGTTTAGGTTTAGAGTAAGGTTCTCTGTTTAGAAAGAGATAGAGAGGCGGAAACAGAGAGAGGCGTGGAGGTAGAGAGAGGCGTGAAAGTAGAGAGAGAGGCTGAAAGAGATTAGGGTTCGGCCTCTGTTGAAGCTGGTCCTTTTATAGAAGAGGTGCCCTTAATCCAACGGCTGCTAGATGATTTGAAGGGTCGCCCAATCTCAGGCGTTGGATTAAAAGGTGCACGCGGATCCTAAGCTGGGTAGCGAGTAGGGTAGGCGGGCGGATCGGGCAGGCGGGCATCGGACTCGTTTCGCGGGCACGGATATCAGGCGGGTTCTCGCGGACGTCCGTCGGACGGACCAAACGGGCCGGGACTCGGAATTGAGGGCCTATCCGAGTCCCGGCCCAATAAGCCCGAGCCATCGGGCCGGGTATGCCCGGCTCGGGTAGGACTCGGACTGCGGGTCAAAACGGTCCGGGCCGAACGGGCCGGACCCCGGGTTCCCGGAACGTTTTCCCAGCCCTACCCTGACCCATACTCCTTGCCATTATTTCCGTACAAAAATATTAGAATTTTGTCTTTTCAATTGAGTGTGTGATCTTGACAACCATTGAGAGTTTCTTCAACAACTCACAGCAGAAGGTGGAAGAAGCAACGGTTTTAAAACTACCCACAGATGGTTAGTGGTGACTGCAACAGAAGTAGTCCACAAGTTAGTCCAGGCAGCTCTAGATGCACCCCAAGTGGGCATAATTTGACTTGTTTGTCCGATTTGGTTGTGTCTTTGATTTTAACTTCATGATGTAATTCTCATTAACCTTTTGGCCTATGTATGAAGGAAGTTTGATTCCAAAAAAAAGAACTGTATTGCCCCTTATTCTTTACCACTTCTTCTATATGAAAATATTAGAATTTTCTTTTTTGAACTTTATCCCACCCCTAACCTAACTCCAAGCAAAATCCTACCAAAAATTTATTTACAACCCACTTAAATTTCTACCCCATAATCTAAGTTACCAATTCGCCTAGAATTTGTCCAACAAACCTATTTTTGAACAGTTTTTCTAATTATATAAAGTTCCAGTACCCATCTATTTCTAATCAACTCCCCTGTTCTAACAATATGAAGTCCAGTTCTCCTCCATAACTTATCATCTCTGGTTTTGTTATCTAGACCGTTAGTCGATTCGCAAACAACTTGGACCTTGATCACTAGGGTATCTCTAGTAATCGGAGGTAAGGGACTCCTGGCCCAATCGCAGGAATACGATTCTCTTCTCCTTTCATCCTCGTAACTCCATCTTTTAGCTAGGAAGACTCTGCCTGCTCCTAGGGTTTCTATATCATCTCTCTCTGAGCTAATCTTGCAAGTCTCTTCTATTTCTTTTCTTCTAGTTTAGCATAGCTTTGTATTCTAAAGTTTTCTTTTAGTTTCTTTTCTTTCAGGTGGTTGCTGGTTTTTCCAGCAGTGGGAGGAGAGGATGAATCACAGTTACAAGTGTCAACATTCATGTTTGTGTTTGTGCTGCCAAGTGGCAATTTTGATGACGTCAGATGTACACAGTCTTTGGGGAGTTGGGATTCACCATAATCTGATTATCCATCCCAATGGCCTCGAAACTAAGCAAGCAGGAGACTTTTTACCGGTGGTTTATGGGGGTTGGTTTCTTGAAACCACAAATACAAACCCTACATTCCCTAATGGCTGCAGCTCTTTTTCCCATGATGAACACGTAGAGGACCTTCAATGGATTGCATGCATTCTTGATATCACGCTTCCACATCTCTTAATTATTCAGCACGCAAACTTCTCCTTCTCCTCAAACCTTTCATCTTCCTCCTCTAGAACCTGTAATCCCTCCATGGAACAAAATAACCCTAATCAGGAACAGAACACTTCAGACATTGTTAAACTCTCATCTAAAATGGAAAAACAACTAAATCTTCCTGCAACTTCTGAAACTACAGTCTTTTTGGCGAAGAAACTCACTCACAACAAACCTATAGCAGACATTGATAAGAAACTCATTGGTAGAACATGCAGCCACCATTACATTCCTATTTACAAAATCCAAAATCAGCTGAAGAGGAAATGGGAGATTTCTTTCCCTTGTGCAGTAGACCCTATCCCTAACAGACAAAATTGCTTCATTTTCACGTTCAAATTTGCTAAGGAAAGAGACAGAGTTCTTATCAACAAACCATATGTTGTCATAGATTACCTTTTAATATTGCATGTTATTGATGTGGACACAAACCTTCAAACCATTCCCCTCAAACATGAAATCTTCTCAGTTCAACTCTCTCCCCTACCTCAACGCCTTCAGTATGAATCTGACCTTAGAGTGATAGCAGGACCGCTCGGTCATGTCCTTAGGTTCTTCCCGGCTCAATGGGGTTCTCTTCCAGGGGACAAAATCAGAGCAGACATTGTTTGGGACGTTACTAAGCCTTGTCCTACAGGTACTTTAGTTCAACTGGATGATGAAAAGATTAGAATAGAGTACAGATTCTTCCCTTTCTCCAAATCTACTTGTCTCTATTGCAGAATCATTGATCACTCACCTTTCCCCTGTCAAGAACATGACAACCCTCAGACTACTACAGGACTTAGAAGCCTCCATAGCAGTACTTCCCTTATGCCCACCACCTTGGAATCGATCCTATATTTCAACCCTTCACTCATCACTACAATCTTACCCACTACTGCAGATGATATAGGCGCCTCCAAAGCCCCCATCCAGATCGAGGATGAAGCCATATCATCTCCTCTTGCTACTAGTATCATAACCCCACCCATCGTTCACATAACCCGATTCCAACCTTCTCAAAATCCGCCAAATCCCCCTCTGTGGACAAAAGCCTTCATCAAAGACACCTCTGTGCAGTCGAGTAAACCATCAAATGTCAAGGGTATACAGATCAATGAACCAAGTTCTCTCACTTTGCAGAAACCTACACAAGATCATACTTGTTTGGGCAAAGGGAAACAGCCTATGTATCCTGTTGATTACAGTCATCTCGACATCAGGGAGAAAAGGAAACTTCTTAGTGATGAAAGCTTAGTGAAAGGAACTATTTATGAGGATACGGATTCCTTTCTTGTAGGATTGGAGCAGCTTTGGAAGAAACACAAGGATAATTCCTCTTTCCACCCTTCAAGTACAAATTGGATTGCTGATTTCAGTCAAAACATATCAACAACAATATGGTTAGATAGACCTTTCTCCTGTGCTCCTTTTAACTCCACTGATATTCCCACAATCCCTGTCACTTTTCAAGACATAAATTTTGATCAAATTTATGGTAAGACTTCTCTACCATCTGGGAAACAAACTAATCCACCTAAGCAAAAAAGGTATAGAACTCCAAAGCCAAAAATGTCCATTAGGCTCAACAGTTCTGCTTCTCAGGATCATATTAGTCATAATAATCAAACTCAGGGCTCTAAGGAGGGTAGCAACAACAATTCACTAGCTCAAGTCATAACTGTGATTCAGAATCAAGACCCCACCAATGGACAGACCAGCACTCCACCAATCCCCACAACCAAGGTATACACTCCCACTGATTTCATTACTTTTCACTTTTTTACACATTTCTCTTTACATAGTTTTGGCACCAGCATAAACTTTTATTTTATACTTATGAGGTCCTCTTACCCTTTAGATATTCTGAGTTGGAACTGTCAAGGTTTAGGTGGTAAAGTAACTAGGCATCATCTCAATAATTTAGCTAGAGCTCATGCACCTGATTTTATATTTTTATCTGAAACAAAACAGAATGATAGTTTTGTCTCAAATGTTCTATCAAAATTGTCTTATAGTAATTTTATCATTGAATCTCCTATTGGCCTTAGTGGAGGTTTGGTTATAGCTTACAACAAAGACTTTCAAGTGCAAATACACCACCAAAATAAAAATTGGATTCATATCTCTGCTCTCAACTCCCAGGATGGTATCACCTTATCTCTTACCTTCATATATGGGGAACCAAATAGTGCTCATAAGATGGAATTCTGGTCAAATTTGGGCACATACCTTCAACAAGCCCACACTAGAAACCTCCCTCAACTAATGATTGGAGATTTCAATATCATCTTTCACCCACATGAGAAAATGGGGGGCAATACTCCATCTAGACATCACATAGATCAGTTCACCTCCCCTGTACTGGAAAATGGGTTCCATGTATTACCTTATCTAGGATCCTCTTATACATGGACAAATAATCAGCCTGGTACTTTTTTAGTCCAACAGCTACTAGATAGAGCACTGGCAAACCAAAAGTGGATTGATCTCTATCCCTTCTCAAAGATAACTCACCTACCTAGACTTGGCTCGGATCACCACCCAATTATCCTCAACACAATCCAAGATCAAAAGTTTGGTACTAAACCTTTCAGATATAATCCAATATGGTACTCCAATCCTGATTGCCCAGCATTAATTCAATCTCACTGGGAGGAGACTAAACCTTTGAACCCTGCCACTGCAGTCCATAGCAAGTTGATAGGTCTCCAACCACTCCTTCAGCAATGGGATAAGTATCATTATAATGCTCTTACAACTGAAATTAAGGATATGTCAGCAAGAATTCAAAATTGTAAAGACAGTGAGCTTTACTCTTCACATCTAAAGAAGCTGAATCAACTTTTAGATACTCAAGAAAAATTCTGGAAGATCAAATCTAGAGATAGTATCATTACTCTAGGGGACAGGAACGCTAAATATTTTCATGCTATGGCCTCCTCTAGAGCCAGAAACAACAGAATTAAGGGTCTGAAAAATGTTTTAGGAGATTGGGTGGTCAAAGGTGAAGAAATGAGTTCCATCTTGCTGTCTCATTTCTCTGAAATATTAACCTCCCAGAACACCACCTCTTCTAACCTTCTGGAAAACCTATTCCACCCCCATCATATCTGAGGACAGTAACCACATGATATCAGCTACTCTATCAGTAGAGGAAATAGAACTTACAGTGCATAGACTCAAGGCAGATAAAGCTCCAGGACCAGATGGATACTCTCCTTTTTTTTTCATCAAAACTGGGAAGTAGTGTCTTCTGATGTTATCCTCATGGTCCAACAATTCTTCCAGACTGGTTGCCTCCCACCAGAGCTTAATGAGACTCATATAGCACTCATCCCTAAAAGACCAAATCCTGCTAATGCCTCTGATTTTAGACCTATTAGCCTATGTAACACCACCTACAAAATCATCTCCAAAATTTTGGCAAATAGGTTGAAACCTCTTCTTGACTCTTTCATAAGTCCTTCTCAAGCAGCTTTTGTACCTGGAAGGCATGGTTCAGACAATATCCATCTTGCTTCTGAGATTGCTCACTCCATGAAACACCAAAAGGGTAAACAAAAATACTTAGGTCTAAAGCTAGACATGAGTAAGGCCTTTGATAGGATAGAGTGGAATTTCCTAACTGATATCCTTTCAAAGTTGGGTTTCTCCAGTGCTGTTTGCAACCTCATACATCAATGCATCTCTACATCAAAGACTTTCATTCTTCTTAATGGAATCCCTGGACCTTTTTTCTCTCCTTCCAGAGGATTAAGACAAGGAGACCCTATCTCTCCTTATCTCTTTATCATTTGTATGGAAGCCTTAAGTAGAATGCTCCAGTATGCTCAATCTCTTGGACACATTCAAGGTTTCAAACACTCCAGTAACTCCCCCATTATCACCCATCTTTTGTTTGCTGATGATTGTCTCTTGTTTCTTAAGATGGATATCCCCTCAGTCCATTGTCTCTTGGATCTCCTAAAACAATTTGGGGCTGCCTCTGGACAAATGGTAAACCTTCAAAAAAGTGGTATCTTCTTCAGCTCCAATGCACACAGGAAGCACTGTAAGATTGTTTCTAGGATCCTTAAGGTCAAATGTATCAACAACCAGGAACCATATCTTGGTACAAACATCTTCATATCCAAATCCAAAACCACCCCCTTGTAGGGTTTTGTGTATCTCATACACTACCTAGTGTTGTAAGCGGAATCTCAAACATCTCATGTTTAACACTAGATTGCCCAGGACCTATATGCATAAACTAATCAATGAACTAGAGAGGGATAAATACCTTAACGCGTTTTTCCCTCGAACCATTCCAATCGCATGCAAAGATCGAGAGCTCCAACTGTAGCTCCTCTACTTGAGACACCGAGTGAATAGACTTGATCTCCCTTCCTTTCAGACTGCTAGGACTTACTAGAAGGTTGAGAAGAACTCTTCTTCTTGACTAGATTGATAGAATGGGAACTTTTTCTCTATATTCCTCTCTCTCCAATAGCTGTATATTCAGAGAGAGAGAGAGCTGTATAATTTTTCCTTAGAGAAAAATCCACACCTTTTCTGTTCTCAACTGACCCAATATATAGACAAACCCTAATTAGAATCTCATTCAGATTAGGTTTTCTATTTTCTGGGTCACAGAAAAGATAATTACCAAAATACCCTTTTTGGGGTATTTTGATAATCCCCTTAAGTGTGGCCGGCCAGGGCAGCCCACTATGGGCCTTATATGGCCGGCCCACTTACTCTGGTCGGCCATCTCATGGCCGGCCCAAAGAGCCTCCTTTCTATCTTGTCCCGAATCTCCATTCGGACCCTTTCGGCCTTTCCAGTTGAATCCCATCCAACTTTAGCCAGTTCCCGTCTAGTCAAATCTCTCCGATCAAGTTACCACTCTTATGTGTAACCCGTTGTAGGATCCGGTCTATGTTAGCCTCGAATCAACTCCTTGATCCGACGATCGTAGTTGGCTTCTAGCAAAGCATTACGACTCCTAATTGGACCGGACTGGATGATCTTTACGTGTGGTCATCGTTATCCTAACTGACAAATTGATCGCATTGCCACCTTGGTCGAAGGACACTCCTTCGGAAGGACATCTCCTTCAGACCGAACGGATAAATCCTTCAGTCTCCCACTTGTACTTAGAACAAGTGCAATGCTCGATTCCCATGTCGCTTAGTATCCCATCTGATACGTCACACCGTTCAGACTTTCTTGATCCAGAGAACAACTGTCAATTCAAATGATTAACTCTTAATCCATTTGAGTGCGGCCACACATTTCACAGTTGCTTCTCCTCAAGTGGCCCGGAGATACTTATTCCTAACTTAATAGGAGGACATCATCCAGTCTTGTACTCCCACTTAACTTCATGTCTATCCTGTCTCCCCCAGTATGCTGCCTTTATAACCTCCTTTTACGGCGCGGCGTTTGACAGTACCAAAGTTCGACATTCCTTACATAAGATGAGTGGAGCACTCATGTTTACGGAATCTCTCCAATCTTGCCTATGAGAGTTTGTGACGCCTTTTTCAACTTCTTGAAAAAACTCTCATCTTTGGGTTAATCCAATGTAGATTCCCCAATCTACATCCATGTAATTGACTTAAATACCATATTCCTATAGCCCATGGAACTGCGCTATCAGTCAATTCCCATGCTAGTCTTCTTAAGTCATTGTTGTCCATGCAATGACCTAGACTAGGGACTCAATAATGAATCTATTCCACGTTCACTTAGTGGGGTTCCATTTACCAGATCACGTATCTGATAAACCCACCTGGAATTCCTCATTATTTTGGACCGTCATTAAACACTAAACCATTATTTAACGACAGAAATAAACTCCTTTATTTCTTTTTATTGAATGTAGCTAATTGATTACATGAAAACCCTTTTTCATTAATCCAATTACAACCTAAAGCCATTCATCGATGCGCTTTATACCTATGCCCCTTCTATGACTCTCATACTTGGGCTGAGGCAGTGGTTTAGTTAACGGATCGGCAACGTTGTCGTCCGTATCGACTTTGCAAATGACCACATCCTTTCGCTCAGTGATTTCCCTAATCACGTGGTACTTCCTTAGGATATGTTTGGATTTCTGGTGTGCCCTTGGTTCCTTAGCCTGGGCGATAGCTCCATTGTTGTCACAATACAGAGTAACCCCATTTCCTATGCTAGGAACTACACCAAGTTCGGAGATAAACTTCTTTATCCAAACTCCTTCCTTCGCTGCTTCCGAAGCGGGAAGGTATTCTGCTTCTGTGGTAGAGTCTGCTACAGTAGTCTGCTTTGAGCTCTTCCAGCTTACTGCTCCTCCATTTAGACAAAAGACATAACCCGACTGCGATCGGAAATCATCTCTGTCCGTTTGGAAGCTCGCATCCACATGGCCTTCCACGATTAGTTCGTCTTTCCCGCCATACACCAAGAAGTGATCCTTAGTCCTTCTCAAGTACTTCAGGATATTTTTGGCTTCGGTCCAGTGTTTCTCCCCTGGATTAGATTGGTAACGACTACACATACTCAAAGCATATGAGACGTCTGGGCGAGTGCAGACCATGGCGTACATGATAGATCCTATTGCCGAAGCATAAGGCACCTTCTTCATGTGTGCTAGCTCATCAGGATCTCGGGGACACTGAGTCTTGCTAAGCGTCGTACCATGTGTCATGGGTAGGAATCCTCTCTTAGAGTCTTCCATCTTGAACCTCCCAAGAACCTTATCTATATAAGTCTCTTGACTAAGTCCAATCATCCTCCTCGATCTATCTCTATAGATCTTGATGCCCAATATATATTCTGCATCTCCTAGGTCTTTCATTGAAAAACACTTCCTAAGCCACTCTTTCACGGAGTCAAGCATAGGAATGTCATTTCCAACGATCAGTATGTCATCCACATACAGGACCAAGAAAACTAGGTTGCTCCCACTAACCTTCTTGTATACACAAGATTCCTCTTCATTCTTCAGAAAACCAAACTCTTTGATTTTCTCGTCGAATCGAAGATTCCAGCTCCGACTTGCTTGCTTCAACCCGTAGATGGACCTTTGAAGCTTGCAAACCTTTCCAGCATTCCCGGAATCCTCAAAACCCTCAGGCTGTGTCATGTACACATCCTCTTCCAGTTTACCGTTCAGGAAGGCGGTTTTGACATCCATTTGCCAAATCTCATAATCGTAATGAGCTGCAATTGCTAGAATAATCCTAATGGACTTAAGCATCGCGACAGGGGAAAAGGTTTCTTCGTAGTCTATACCCTGGACTTGTCTGTAACCTTTTGCCACCAGTCTAGCTTTGAAAACGCTCACGTTTCCATCCTTGTCTGTTTTCATCTTGAAAATCCATTTGCATCCTATGGGTTTTACTCCATCGGGCAAATCAACCAAGTTCCAAACTTGATTCTCAGACATGGATTCCATTTCGGATTTCATGGCTCCCAGCCATTTTTCGGAGTCTGGGCTCGTCATAGCTTCTTCGTAGGTGCTGGGTTCGTTATCCTCTACCAACAACAACTCTTGTCGTTGAGACAACTCAATCAGCCTTGCAGACCTACGCGGGGCTTGAACAACAGGTGAGACACTCTCAACTCCTTGAGGGTTCTCCTGCGAATCACATTCGCTCTGCGCGGGAGGATCTCCGAGATCTACCATCTCATCCCCTCTTTCCTCTTCTATCGGCTCATAATAGTTAGGAATCGCGACTTCTGGCATCGGTGCAACGGTGCCAGTTTGTTGCTCAGATCGAACCTCTTCGATCTCTATATTTCTCCCACTTGTCTTCTTGGAAAGGAACTCCTTTTCAAGGAAGACACCATCACGAGCAACAAACACTTTGTTCTCTGACGGGTTGTAGAAGTAATACCCCTTTGTCTCTTTCGGATAACCGACGAAGAGACACTTGTCTGATCTTGGTGCTAGTTTATCTCCTTGTAAACGCTTTACATAAACATCGCAACCCCAGACTTTGAGAAAAGACAACTTTGGAACCTTTCCAGTCCACATCTCATGTGGCGTCTTTTCTACAGCTTTTGACAGAGCTCGGTTAAGTGTGAAAGCAGCCGTTTCTAGAGCATACCCCCAGAAAGTGTTAGGAAGATCGGCTAAGTTCATCATCGATCGAACCATGTCCATCAATGTTCGATTCCTCCTTTCGGACACACCGTTCATCTGAGGTGTTCCTGGAGGAGTGAGTTGTGAAACTATTCCACAACTCCGAAGATGATCCTCAAACTCTTGACTCAAATACTCACCACCTCGATCCGATCGAATGGCTTTTATTTTCTTGCCAAGCTGATTCTCTACTTCATACTGGAATTGTTTGAACACTTCAAACGATTCCGACTTATGCCTCATTAGATACACGTAACCATATCTAGTGAAGTCATCAGTGAACGTTATGAAGTAGCCATAGTTACCTCTTGCAAGTGTACTCATAGGTCCGCATACACCCGTATGTATCAGTCCTAAGGGTTCACTCACCCGATCTCCTTTCCCCTTGAAGGACGATCTTGTCATCTTGCCCACTAAGCATGGTTCACATGTATCGTATGATTCCAAATCACACGATCCCAGAAGTCCATCTGTATGAAGCTTCTGCATGCGTTTCATGTTAATGTGACCCAAACGACAATGCCAGAGATAACTTTGGTTAGAATCATGAGTACGAAGCCGTTTCGTGTCTATGTTCAGGATTTCGTCTTCTATGTTCACAACATAAAGACCATTACACAGCTTAGCACTGGTATAGAACATCTCACCCTTGTATAAAGAACAACTCTTGTCCTTTATTATAGCGTGATATCCCTCTTTGTCTAACACCGACGCAGAGATGATGTTCCTCGATATAGTCGGTACGTAATAGCAATTACGTAGCACTAATATCAACCCAGTCTCTAAACTGAGCTCGAAAGTTCCTACAGCCACAGCAGCAACTCTTGCCTTGTTTGCGACTCGTAGAACCATCTCGCTTTTTGTCAGATACCTGACCTCCTTGAGCTCATCTAATTCTGAAATTATATGAGCTCCACATCCGGTATCATATACCCATGAGGGAGAGTCAGCCATATCTGCCAAATTGACCTCTATAACATAGGCACCGACTTCCACTTCCCTTTCTGGTAGCTCTATTACGCTTTCTTTCTTTGAAGCATCGAGAACTCTTCTCTGATCTTCCTCCCAATCTAGAAAATCGTATAGATCTCTATCTAAACGTGAACTAATCCTATTTGCCATCTCTACTCTACAGAAACAAAATAAGGATTTTGCTAAGTACTACATTCAATGTTTACGCAAAAACACTTTTTGCCATATTATTCAACGAAAAACCGTCCCCCTATGAATAATACGATTCCAAGACCCCATTCCTGTGAAGCTAAGCGTACTTTGGCACTGCCCTTAACTTCACCCTCCTGGGTGAGTAACTCCTTACTGATCATATCTCATATGACTCTTGGTTGATGAATAACACTTATGTGTTAAATTCATCCTTTTGCCTCGAAATCCAAAACTCTTTTGCTGACTCGTTGAGAATAACCATTTAGACATGTAGACCTCTTCATAGGTCTACCCGTATTGTCCCGAGGTAAAAGATGGCACCCTGCTTTGGCATGACCCACCATCGATGAACAAGGGCGCAACAGGTGTCTTAATCTGGGTAGGCATTACTCAAAATTCTTTTTGGGGACTCTTACATTTTTGTTTGCATGCATTACTGTGAACTCTAACATAATCATACACCACACAAAACGTAAATAAGTAAATGCGCGCGAGAAAATAAATCAAGCAGATATGATCCTAGTATGGCCCCTAACCTAAAAGATCTAATCTTCTTAGGTTCTTTGCTTGTTTAGCCTCCGTTCGCCTGGATCTCCATCCTCGAACATCCATTGAATTCTCCCACTCGAACCACGATCTCATCCTTTGGCTCTTCAATGGACTCAATTGTACCCTAAACTCTAATTACAAGACTCAACGATTCGCAGATCGTATAAAACTTGAAATTAAATTAATTACATCGGGCACCCATCCATGCTTAAAAACAAGATAGAACGATTCTATGGCCATACTAGAACCCGCATTCACATCCATACATACATAATAATATGACACTCATAAAACACCCAAGTATGTATGAGATTCGCTTACTTAGGTCGAATCTAGGTTTGCTATGTTCTAGATAGCTTTTCGGGAGATACTACCGACATCTCTATGTCTAACGTGCCTTAAGTCTAATTATCTCATAATTCTGACTAATGGCTCGTTCTGGTTTTATCCTAAAAGATTTTGAAATCGTTTTGGAAAAACTCCGATTCGGGCTTTGGTGGGCCCGGGTCACTTTCGGAAAAAATATGGTCAAAGTCGGAAGAAGAAAACCGAACCCTCCCACTTAAGTCAAGGCCCAAAAGACCCGAGTCTAACTCAAAAGACTTAAGTCGAACTTGGTCAAGGGACCCTTTGACTAGACCTAGTCAAGTCTCGGTCAAGGTCCGAACCAAGGTCGGACCCGGATTGGCACGTTCCAGACCGTGCCAAGTCCCTCGGGTGGTCGCGTCCTGGCCCTAGGCCAGACGCTTCCTGACCATGCAGACGCGTCCTAGACGCTCTGCCCAAGTCTTAAGCTTCTCGGACTCCCAGTCCGAGACAGCTTCTGGTCTCACCAGACGCGTCCCAGACACGCTCTGGAAGGTTCTGTCCTGGTCGCGTCCGGATTCTCAATCCGAGACGCGTCCGGACTTGTCTCCGTGGTCGCGTCTGGAAGACGCGACCTCAGGTGCTGGACGCGGATCCTTCGGGATCCCTGTCCGAGACGCTCTCGGACTCCCAGTCCGAGACGCTCTTGGACGCGTCTTCCTGTCCGAGAAGCTCGGACGCGTCCTAATCCGAGACGCTCTCGGATTCCCAGTCCGGGAAGGACTGGGACGCGTCCAGAGCGTCCGCGACTGGCCAGACGCGTCCTGGGACGCGTCCTGGTCAGTCCGGTCTCTGGACAGCACCCTGTTTTCCTCTAATTTTCGAAAAACTCCAACCTTTTGCTGCTGTTTTGATGATTCTTCATCCAAAACTCAGCAATTTGAAAACTCTTTTTCAAAAAACCATCCACTTTAAAATTTTATTTTGAAAACTCTTTTCAAAAACACCAAATTTTAAAGATTTCCCATTGAAACTCTTTCAATTTTCTATCCGATCAAGTCTAAATCTAATTTAAACTAATCAATTTCATGTCTAAATCCCTATTTAAACATAAAATCATCTAATCAATCAAGCTCGAATCTAATTCGACTAGTCAGAGATAGTTTCATGCAACCGGCTCGTGATGCCACTGTAGGGTTTTGTGTATCTCATACACTACCTAGTGTTGTAAGCGGAATCTCAAACATCTCATGTTTAACACTAGATTGCCCAGGACCTATATGCATAAACTAATCAATGAACTAGAGAGGGATAAATACCTTAACGCGTTTTTCCCTCGAACCATTCCAATCGCATGCAAAGATCGAGAGCTCCAACTGTAGCTCCTCTACTTGAGACACCGAGTGAATAGACTTGATCTCCCTTCCTTTCAGACTGCTAGGACTTACTAGAAGGTTGAGAAGAACTCTTCTTCTTGACTAGATTGATAGAATGAGAACTTTTTCTCTATATTCCTCTCTCTCCAATAGCTGTATATTCAGAGAGAGAGAGAGCTGTATAATTTTTCCTTAGAGAAAAATCCACACCTTTTCTGTTCTCAACTGACCCAATATATAGACAAACCCTAATTAGAATCTCATTCAGATTAGGTTTTCTATTTTCTGGGTCACAGAAAAGATAATTACCAAAATACCCTTTTTGGGGTATTTTGATAATCCCCTTAAGTGTGGCCGGCCAGGGCAGCCCACTATGGGCCTTATATGGCCGGCCCACTTACTCTGGTCGGCCATCTCATGGCCGGCCCAAAGAGCCTCCTTTCTATCTTGTCCCGAATCTCCATTCGGACCCTTTCGGCCTTTCCAGTTGAATCCCATCCAACTTTAGCCAGTTCCCGTCTAGTCAAATCTCTCCGATCAAGTTACCACTCTTATGTGTAACCCGTTGTAGGATCCGGTCTATGTTAGCCTCGAATCAACTCCTTGATCCGACGATCGTAGTTGGCTTCTAGCAAAGCATTACGACCCCTAATTGGACCGGACTGGATGATCTTTACGTGTGGTCATCGTTATCCTAACTGACAAATTGATCGCATTGCCACCTTGGTCGAAGGACACTCCTTCGGAAGGACATCTCCTTCAGACCGAACGGATAAATCCTTCACCCCTTTCTTCCTATACTTGAGAAGCTTCATAAAAAACTCAGTGTCTGGAAGAAAAACCTTCTTTCTCAGGCAGGAAGAGGAGAATTGATAAAATCCTCACTATCTGCTGCCCCAAGATATCAGATGGCCATATTTAACCTTCCTTGTAAGATTAAAAAAGCCATAACATCTCTACAGAGAGATTTCTGGTGGGGAACAAAACCTAACTCTAAATCCCTCTATCTGAAAAATTGGAACTCTTTATGTAAGCCAAAATCAATTGGAGGCTCAGGCTTTAGAAACATCAATTTAGACAATCAAGCTCTAAGGAGCAAGCTTAACTGGGAACTCAGATGCAAACCAGAATCTTCTTGGGTTCAATTCATGGCAGCCAAATATCACTTTTCACAAAACTCCACCCTGCACAGCCCAGCAAATGCCTCATGGATTTGGAAAAATATTGTAAAAAATCAGTCAATAGTAGACCAGCACATCTCCTGGGAAGTGGGTGATGGCCATCTCATTGACATATGGAATAGCTCCTGGATTCCAGGTATGATGCCACTAGGACAACCTGAGGACAACAAAGTTTACACTAAGGTATCCCACCTCATCACCCATAACTCCAATTGGAATTTGCATCTTCTTCACAATCTGTTCCAGCCTGACATCATAAACAAAATTCTTTCCATCCCAATCACCAATCAAAAAGATACTCCAAAATGGACCCTAAGTCATGCAGGCACTTTCTCTGTCTCTTCCATGTATAAGCATCTTATTTATGAACATAATGATTCTAACCCCACATCCATTTCTAGATGGAAGAAGCAGTGGACCCTAAGACTTCATCCTAGAATCCTTTTATTCCTTTGGAAACTATCCCACAACATCCTCCCAGTCAAGTCCATTCTTCATAGGTTCATCCAACCCATCTCTACCACATGTCCTCTCTGTAATGAAGCAGAGGAAACCATGATGCACCTCCTTCAGGACTGCAAGATTACCAAGGAACTTCTTAGCCAGTTCTTAATCCCTCAGAGGATCCACAGGAGCATCCATTCTTTTCAGGAGTGGTTCGATTCATATATAGATACAGATCAAATGATAGATCACAGCAACTCTCTAAATCAATTAGAAACAATGTCCATCATCATTTGGCATATTTGGAAACACAGATGTGATCTTGTGTTTAGAGACACCCAACTTGACCTGGTCACTCTTCAATCAGAAATTACAAGCTACCTGACTTTACAGACCATGCAGCTTAAAACTTCTGCCTTGAACCAATCTCCTACTATCACAAAATGGACCCCCCCACCACAAGGATACCTCAAAATTAATTTTGATGCTTCATGGGATAATTCTTCTTCATTCATTTATGTTGGTATTGTAATATCTGATGATGCAGGAAACAAACTTGCAAAAGGATCCGCGAAAACCCTTGGACGAATAGTAGACGAGGGAGAAAGTAAAGCCTGTCTCTTTGGATTGAAGTGGGCAGCCCAGCACAATCTTAAGCATATAATTTTGGAGGGAGATTCTCTTAATGTGATCAACTTTTTGAATGGCAGGCATAACTCAATCCACTGGACAGCCACACGGGTACTAAAGGAAGTTAAGAGCATGACTTCCTCTTTTGATCATGTCCGTTTTTGTTTTGTGAATAGAAAGTTTAACGCCTTGGCTCATAATATGGCTGTTAACTCTAGGAAGACAGATACTTGTTGTTTTAATTGTCTTTCTTCTTGCTCAAACTCTCATTGTAATGTCTACAACTTCGGTTTTAATCAATAGACTTTACTTTGTCTCAAAAAAAAAAAAATCTATTTCTAATCATAAGTTTTTATTATTTCTAGTTTCAATTGTCACCTTATTTTAATTTATTTTCCAATTGTTAATCTAAATCGATTTCAGTCATAAAGAGAAGTCAATTCGAGTCATCCAAACTTTGATTTTGTACATTGAAAAGAAAATTACTAAGAAGTTCAACACAAAATCAACCATAGATTATTTTAGAGATTTGAAATAGCGAATGAGGCGTAGTAATCCCACGTTATTTTTCTTATTTGTGTTTAATCTTAAGACTTGTTGATCTTTTTAAGTGGTAATTTTGATTCAAATTACTCCAATCAATTTCTTAAATTAGATAATAACTAAAATGGTCCTTCTAACAAAAATCCACGTCCGGACATTTGATTTCTTAGAAAAGGATCATTTTACATGAACAAAAAATTCTTTGGAAGATGCTACGTTGTGTTTGATATCAGGGAAGCAATTCAATGGAACTAAAAAGTTTCCATGGAAATAAGAGTTCTTCGTTTGGTTGTCATTTATTATTCCGTGGAATTACAAACTCTATTATTTAGTTGACAACTAACTTCTACGAATATAATATTCAATTAAAGAGCTTTTATTTACTCTTTATGTAGTCAAAATGACATTTTTACCCTTATGTTGCTAAAATTACATTTTTCACCCTTATGTTGTCCAAAATACATTTTCACCCTTATGCTGCTCAAAGAGATTTTACTAATATAAAAAGGTAAAAGTGTCATTTTAATATAAAAGTGTAGACAAACTATTTTTACAAGAATGTCAGTTTGGTATTTTTTTTTCAGTTTGGTATTATACGAGGTTAAGAATGTCATGTTGACAACATAAAGGTAAAATATCAATTTGATGTTATTAAAGGGTAAAAATGTCATTTTAACAACTTGGTAAACATGATATTTGGTAAGAAGGTCAAAAATGTTATTTGCCCAATGCATAAGTAAAAGTGTGTTTTGGTTAATGTTTGGGTAAAAATGTCATTTTGAACATACATAGAGATAAATATTAAATTTGAAGTATTCGAATGTATTAAATATTTTTATTTTGATTTGTGACTGTCTACGGAAGCTAATTCCGATGGGGGGCAAGGAATTAAATGTGGATTATTTACTGGAAATAGATTCTCTAGGAAATTAAAGTCATGAAATTAAACTTCGTATCAAACGGTAGACATACCTATTTCCAAGGAAATTATTTTATTTGCATGGAAATAGGTGATATCAAACACACCCATATACGTGGAATTCACTGAAGTTTGATTACGCCATTACGATGGGGACCGCTTTTCTTTCAAACATTTCCTTATCTAAGTAACAAATTCTAAGGAACTCTATCATTTCCCTAATTCATTTATCACAAGGATACTGTATGAACTGTCCTCATCTTTCTCTCCCTAAAAAGCAAACTGCATGGAGGAATTACCCTCTCAAATATCATTCTCTAGTGGAGTGGCCCCTCCATTAAAGAGTAGCATCAAGCCATCAACAATCTATGTCTCTCTCTGAAAATTATGTATAAAAACCCTACAAAAACATAATTAACATGAACTACCCATTACTAATACAACATCATCAAAGAACAAAAGTTCCACCTACCCATCTCTCATTTTTCTCTCTTAAAACTTGCAACAACAAACCCTAGTCCATGGAATCTCTCACAAAAATCCAACTCCTTCAACTCTCATTTGCTGCTCTTCTAATCTTCTCCCTTCTAACCCACTCCACATTCTTATTCTCCACTCAATTCCTTCACTTTCTTTCCATTAATTCCACTTTTTCCTTATCATGTGCCTGGTGTTGTTTAATCACTCTGTTTTTTTACGTAAAATTTCGGCCTTATCCTACCCTACTCCTAGATTATTTTTGTTATAAACCGTCCTGCGATAGGAAATGTAATTACGAAATCTTCGAGTATTTAGTTCGTCGTAGTAAACGATTTTCTAAAACGAGCGAGGAATTTACTCAGAATCGGGACTTGGTGATGAAACCTACGCACCCCCGTTCATTTTTACAACTGACTATGAAGCTAAACGAAAATGCGCCCTTCAAGAATCTGAAGAAGGTATGTTCTCGGCCGTTGATTCTGTTTTATCAAAAACAAACGTTGACCCACAATTGATCGACGTTCTGATTGTGACAAGTGGCATGTTTACACCCATTCCTTCTCTCACTTCTCTCTTAATCAATCGGTATAAATTAAAGTCAACGATTAAAAGTTTTAATCTTAGTACAATGGGTTGTAGTTCTGGTGTTATGTCAGTTGACCTAGCATCTAGTATACTTCGTGGGTGTAACAAAATTCAGTACGCCTTAGTTGTTGTTACTGAGAGTATTAGTCTGAATTGGTATTTTGGTGACGACCGTTCCATGTTGGTTACTAATTGTATATTTCGGGTAGGCTCAGCTGCTACGATTATTACTAATGACCCGAAACGGAGAAAACTCGCCAAGTTTGAAATCGTTGACTCGTTGAGAGTTCACCACGGGGCCAATGACTCGGCTTATAAAGCCGCGTTTCAACAAGAAGACGATAAGGGTAATATTGGAATTTCACTTACTAAAGATTTGATAAGAGTAGCTGGTGTTTATTTACGTGAACATATAAAAGAACTTGCCTTTTAACAAAAAAAAAATATATAAAAGAACTTGCCCCACGAGTTTTACCACTGAGTCAACTCGTTCTATATGCCTACTCGGTTGTTCTGTCCGGGTTGACTCGGGGTGAGTCGAAACAGATTGTGCCAGATTTTATGACAGCATTTGACCATGCTTGTATTCATACCGGTGGAAAAGCTTTAGGACTCGGTGATGAAGTGACTGAGCCAGCTCGGATGAGTTTACACCGATTTGGGAATACTTCTAGTAGTCTTGTGTTTTATGAGTTGGCTTATTTTGAAGCTAAAAAGAGGATTAAAAAAGGAGATAAAATATGGGTTTTGGCATTTGGGACAGGGTTTAAAGTGGGTAGTATTGTTTTTAAGTCTTTGAGAGATTCTTGTTATGAACATGATAATCCATGGAATGATTGTATTCATAGGTACTCCCATGAAAACTTGGTAGAGATCTACAGAGTGAAAATAGTATTGATATACTACTTGTGGTATGATTTTATGAAGAAACTTTAGATAGTGAAAAAAGAAGAGAGTGAGAGTGAGAGTGAGAGAGAGAGAGAGAGAGATAGAGAGAGAGAGAGATGTAGAGAGAGAGAGAGAGAGAGAGAGAGAGGAGAGAGAAGAGAGAGAGAGAGAGAGAGAGAGAGAGAGAGAGAGAGAGAGAGAGAGAGAGAGAGAGAGAGAGAGAGAAGGAGAGAGAGAGAGAGAGAGAGAGAGAGAGAGAGAGAGAGAGTAGAGAGAGAGAGAGAGAGAGAGAGAGAGAGAAGAGAGAAGAGAGAGAGAGAGAGAGAGAGATATAATGGGTATTGTATTTGTAGGTATTATTTTAGAGTTAATTCCTATATGGCCCCCCTACTTTGTGACCAGCTTCCTTTATGGTCTCATTTTTTTCGTAAATTCAAAATATGGCCCCCTTTTTTGAGGTAAATGTCCTGATTACCCTTCTTATTAATATTTTTTCAACATAAAAAAAAAAAAAAAATTGAATTCCACCTCACTTCCTACTCCCCCACACATATCTCTCCACATCATCTCTCTCTCTCTCCATCTCACCTCTCTCTCCAACTCATCTCTCTCTCCAACTCATCTCTCTCTCTAACTCACCTCTCTCTCTCTCTCTCCAAGTCACTCCTTCTTCTCCGACCAAGGTCGCCGGCCGGAAAATTTCCGGCCGGCAACCTAAAAAAAAAAAAAAAAAATTTTTGCCTCTTCTCTCTCTCTCTCTAGAAACTCCGGCGAAGGGGAAACCCCTTCGCCGGAGAAGGTCTGTTCAAGAACAGACCACGAAGGTCTGTTCACGAACAGATCTGGTCTGTTCAAGAACAGACCACGAAGGTCTGTTCACGAACAGATCTGGTCTGTTCAAGAACAGACCACGAAGGTCTGTTCACGAACAGATCTGGTCTGTTCAAGAACAGACCACGAAGGTCTGTTCACGAACAGATCTGGTCTGTTCTCCGGCGCCGGAGTTTCTAGAGAGAGAGAGATGAGGGTAAATTTATTTTTTATTTTTTTAAGGTCGCCGGCCGGAAAATTTTCCGGCCGGCGACCTTCGTCGGAGAAGAAGGAGTGACTTGGAGAGAGAGAGAGAGAGGTGAGTTAGAGAGAGAGATGAGTTGGAGAGAGAGAGAGGTGAGTTAGAGAGAGAGAGAGGTGAGTTGGAGAGAGAGGTGACGTGGAGAGAGATGAGTGGTGGAGAAGGAAGTGAGGTGGAATTTAGGTTTTGTTTTTTATTTTATTTTGAAAATACATTAATCAGAGGGGTAGTAATGACATTTGTCTGAAAATAGGAGGCCATATTTGAATTTACGAAAAAAAGGGGCCATAAAAGAAGCTGGTCACAAAGTAGGGGGCCATATAGGAATTAACTCATTATTTTATAAAGAATTGAACTTTGAGTTCAAATGGTTGTTGCAAAGTATACATATTGTAACAAACTAACAATGCTATATGGTCTTAATAGGATACGTGTATCCTTTAACAAAAAAAAAAAAAAAAAGATACGTGTATGACACATGTATGTACGTGACAGATGAAGAAGACGAGATCCGACGTTCAAGAAGAATCATTCAAGAAAAATTGTTGGTTGACCTGGGGCTGAATTGCCACTCCAATTATCATGTAATTTCTGTCCGCATGCCTTCACCAATTAGAGTTGGCTACATCTCTATTCAATGGGCGATCAACCCTAAGTTATACGATTTGACAAGGAGCCCTAGAAAATTTGTCATTATTATGGAAACCTCTTTTTAAGTGGTAGGTCTAATTTCATTATGACCCATGAGAAAGACACACCAACAGATTAACCAATCAATGCCTTCCTATTTATATATATCATCCTCATTAGACAAATTTAGTAAATATTTAGATCGAAGGGCTCCACGCTCTCCCTCAAGAGAGACAAAGGGGGTCGGTCAGTTCCCTCTCTTCCATCATCGACATTGGAGAGAGATTGAGAATGAGACAGAGGAGGAGATGATGGACCTGCCTGTTTTGTTGTTGTTCCTTCGATGAAGAGAGATTAGAGAAAGAAGAGGAGAAAAAAATAATGATTTTCAATTCTAAATTTGGAGAAAAGAACTCGAAAAGATGAAAAAAAATAAAAGATACGAATCGAATAAATTATATAAACAAATTTATATCTAAACTATTAGAAGTTAAGAAAAAAAATGTTTTGTAACCGTGGAGGCCACAAAGAAGATGTGTTTGTTCTTGTTTAAAAGATAACTCTAATTACTTGAATATAGAATACTTTTATAACCAGGAATATAATACTTAGATCCCTCGACTCATTGAGTCGGATTAGAGTCGGATATCACAATATCAATAGTTAAAAGTTTGAATGTAACATTTTTCTCTTTATCACCCACTTTCACCCATTACCAATACCATAAATATAAGGGGTCTACAAGTTTTAATGAAAATATCCCTAAGATAATACCTAATATGTTTAAGACATAATATAACGAATCACCTTATTCAATTTTTCAATCATTCTTACAATCTTTTTAACAAGTGCAACTAGAAAATAGCACGCCCTGTGACATATTGTTTTTTTGTTAAAAGACATATATCGTATGTTCATTATATTCATCGTCCTCATCACATATTTGATTACCAAATTAGAGGAACACTACTGAGATGGGAAACTTTTGCCCGTATTTTATTGATTAGAATTTTGAATTTAAGTTTTTTGTCCTATTTAATAATTTAGCCTTAGATTTCCCAAATTGTGTATTTTATGATTGGGTAAATCTTGAGAATAAACTACTTTATCTAGGTCTCATGATCCATAACCTCTGGGGCTCAAGAGGTGAATGAGTATTTCTAGACCAAAATTGAGGGGTTGATATGTATTGGAGGGAGGAATAAAAATTCAGCAAACCTTGAATGGTCTAGATGAAAATTTGTGTTACTTTTTTTTTTTTATATCTATATAACAAAACAGAACTGGGTCAAAGCTGACTACGACAGAATAAATGCACATGGTGAGAGACAAATCTAACCCTCTGCATTGCCAACTTAAGTGAAATCCAACGGATGCGGGTTATACATCATTCAACCCGTTCGTTGCCCTCTCTCTCTCCTGTAACAGAAGCATTCAATGCCAAAGACCCCTAGGCCGAGTGGTGAAGCTCTTGCTTCATTATCCTCGAGGTCAGGGGTTCGAGGCACTTGAGTTTCAGGCTCTCTAAAAAAAGCCTGCTGACCTATACAAAAAAAAAAAAAAAAACAGAAGCATTCAACCGATTCATTTCCCCCCAGTCTTCTATATTTTCCTTTCTTCTTCTTTCCTCAACATTTACTCTCTCATTCTCTATCAAAAAGTTAGCTGCTTCTCTCCCATTATATCATTTTCTACCTTCTCTCTCACTACAACTTTCTATCTCTCTCTCTCATTACATAACAGATTTAGGTTATCAAGTTTAGGGTTTTAATTTAGGGGTTCTGTGATTTTATGGATTACAAAAGAAAGAAGAACAAATGGTGAGGCTCACTGCCGATTTCTATTTAAAGAGTTTCTATTTGAAGATTGCAAAAGCAAAAATAAGTAAAACGGAAATGGATGGCAGCCGTCTTATCCATTTTCACGCCGTTCTGGTATAAGAAAAATTACAAAAGTAAAATTTCTTTTAGTTCAACAGTTCAGATTATAGATGTTGACTTTGATTTCATGTTATAGAAGTTCAGATGTGAAGTTAATAGTATTTTTTGTATAAGTTATATGGATTCTTTTCCCCCCCTTTGAATTGTGTTTCAGGAGTAATATGAGGAAGATAACAAAGAATGCATCTTGGGTCAATCTTCATTTGCGAGTTTGAGGTGTTTGATGTAATGCCAGAATGAATTTGTTTTATTGTTTTTTCTTCTCCTTTTCATGGTGATGTTCTCCTTAGATCTGCAATTGTTACAGCTTCTGGAGGTTTCTCCACGAGCAATTACATCGAATCCTCAGCTTGCCCAAGAGCTATTTTCACAGCGACTTCCACTTTCCGAAACCAGTCTGAAGGTATTATCATTGTCAACTTTTATCTTATGTGATTTAGGTTGATCATTGATGATGATTAATGGTGATTTAGGGGTTCCAAATAGAAACAAAAAAATTAGTTAAGTTAGGGCTTTCAAGATTGAGATAGGGGTTTGATTTAGTTGATATTTAAGGGGGCTCCAAATACAAAAAATTGTTCTACGTCATCATCCAAACACAAAAAATTAATTTAATGCTTTCAAATTGAAGTAGGATTTTGATGTAGTTGCTATTTAGGGCTTCCAAACGCAAAAGATTGTTCAAGTTCATCTTTCAAACACAAAAAATTGATTAGGGCTTCCAAGTTGATGTAGGGTTTTGATTTAGTTGAAGCGTCAATTCTTTTTCTGTTATTCATTTACTCTTTTGCTGATCTACTCTTTTGTTGAAGTTGAAGTGTCAGGTTCCCAACGAATACAAGGTTGAAGTCGAAGTGTTCATCTAAATATGTGAGTTCACTGTTATTCATGTACTCTTTTGCTGATTTTTCATCTTACTGTTGCATTGCTTCGATTTGTGAGGTATTTCGAATATACCCTCCTTATGTGCCAATAGTTAGAACCATCATTGTATTGTTCTGATTTATCACAAATACAATTAATGAGTAATCTGTTTCTCTCAATTGTAGTACCCATTCTTTTATGCATTAAATATAGTTTTTATGTGAATATTGGAATGGAGAAACACATTATGAATTTATCTACTCATCCTCATGACATAATAGACCGTGTTATATGCTTAATTGTCTAATTTATTCGACCAAAGATTTGTTTGCAAAGATATAGTTTTTCTTATCTTAATATGTTAGCCTGAACTCTAAACATCTAAACCACATGTATTGTTATTTTCATTTTAGTTGCTTTTGTTATTTCACTGATTCTAAATGACAAAATGAGACGAGAAAATGTTTGTATATCTACAAAATATGTGGAGTTTGCAAAATAGGGTATGTAAAATTTAGGGATAACAGGTCACTTGAATTAATATTGTTATATGAATATCATGTATGCACAACTATATGATAGCTGAGAACAAAAAGTTCATCTCCACTAAAATTTACATTTTACTCATTGTCTGATTAGGAAAAGAAAATCAACCATTTTAACAAGATCAATATATATACACACACACACATGTGAAGGAATAAACTAGGTTTGAGTTGTCTAGCCGATCATATTATAAGATCAAAATATACAATGCTTTCATTACAAATGGTAACTTCTATATTCTCTGTTTTTTACTTGTTAGGTCTACATAAAACAAGCCTGTAGTGAACTTTTGTCAGATTAAGTCATGTATTTCTTCTTATGAATAAGCAATCTAACACATTTTTTGGTCATTCTGCATTACAGTTTGTTGTATCACTAGACATTGGAGAATAAATACATAATCTGATTACATTCATTGTTAGCAGGGTATTTCACTTGACATCGGAAGAATGTTGTTGCACAAGGTACATAACAAAGTCCTTTCTTAGATGTTGCAGTTAGATTACTCAATTAGAGAACGTGTCAATCTCTCGACGAACCGACACTCGGGGAAACAAGAAACAAGTGAAATAAAATATGACGGATTATCTCTTCCTTTTCTTATGAAGGTACATTATTGTTTTTTTGTTTAATTTTTACAGTCATTACGTTTTATCAAGTTTTAGGATGTACTTGTTAAATTCAGTTTAGAGTTCGTTTTGTGCTCTCATTTATAAATTGACTGATATTTTTCCTTTTTATCTTCACTTTTTATGATGCTTATTCATAGAATAGACTCATCTCTTAATGCCCGTCCTATGAGCGATTGAATTATCTATATACTTTTTTCCATTAACTATTTGTTATTTACAGTGTTTAGGTGGTCTATATTGTAGGCACATCGTGGTGGACACTCCTCAATCATGCTTCTTAGTCTTCTCTCATGATACTTCTTGCACACTTGGTCTTCACAGAAACTAGGTAATTTAGTTGAGCACGTCTCTGAAACTTTGATTTTCTTCCTTTTCTTTTTGAACTAATCAGTCTCATCTTTTCTTCTTGCTATCAAGTTCTAATTTTTTTAGTTCGTTGAAATAATGAGTTTGTCAACGATGTACCCGGAGGAAATAATTTGATTTTTTGGAGTTTTTCTTTTCTTTGTTTGTTAATTAATTTTTAGCAATTTTTTTTTTTTTTTTTGCATTCATCTTCTTTTTCATATTTTATTTCCCAGGAAATTATGTTGAAGAATTTCAACATTTGATGTGGATTATTTTTATACTACTTCAGGTGTGAGTTTTGGTTCTTATAATCCTGCCATTATTTTTCAACTTGAAGAAGTTTTTGATGCAGATTGGAATTCACCTTATGTTGTACCTGTTGAACCATTGCCGTCAAAGCCTATTCATTCAAGCTGATGAGTTGAAGACTTTATCGAAAACATCCGTCAAACTTGGAACGATATAGAGATAATTAGTTTGATTACCCTTTTTACTCTATGTAATCGAAAATAAAAGAACGAAAAAATGGTTAAAAGATAAGGATTTTAATTAGATTAGTTGAATAAGGTGATATATGCTATCTTTTTTAAAAAAAAAAAACATGATATATGCTATCTAAATCTGTTTATAACATGTTAAATTTTAATTCACACAACATTTTATGTATGGAAAAGAAAAAACAACAAAATTCATATTCTTCATCTTATTTAAAGATTTATTTCATTTTTAAGACGCATCATATTTTTTTTCTTCCTCATAAATAAATCCCGACCTCATTATTTCATGTTCACCGACATATTCGAACAAGGTAAGTGTTTCAAAATAGTGTTTCAAAATAGTTCCGTGCCGGGAGGCACGGGCTATACCCTAGTGGTTGTACATTTTGAGGAATAGAAAATACTTAGAGAGAAAGAGCTAATTAGTGGGGGTTATTCACTCGGAACTTTTATCAGATCTTTAAAGTTGTTCAGATCTTTAAAGTTGTTTAGACCTTTAAAGTTTAACGTTACTGGTATCAACCTCTTTTTAAGAAATTTGAAGTTTTGTGTTATTGATTCAGACCTTTATTTAATAACTTTAAAGTTTTGGATTATTCATTTATATCTTTTTTTTTAAGAACTTCAAAGTTTAGTGTTTAGGTTTCCAATTTTTTTAAAGAACTTTGAAAAAACGTGTTATTCATTTTTCGAGACAAATTTACTCATAAATTACTCAAATTCAAAGATCCAGCTGTTTAGGTAGATCTTTAAAATTCTTACTCTACTTATACTAGGGTATGGCCCGTGCCGGAGGCACGGGGTTCTCATGGAACATCTGTTGCGTTTGAAAATATATATTCGATATAAACAAAGTATTGAGATATAATACGTTCTAAAATGAAGCGGGTTTTTCAATATGATAAAGAAGATGTCATTCACTGTTTCACTTTCTTTAGTAGATATAACATTGTATGAATTAAAATTATCATATAAAAAAAATTACGTTAAACGAAACAAAAAAAACATTTAAGAAATTCCTAGAACATAAGAAAGAACTAAAAATTCAAAATTTAGAAAAATCTAATTAATTGCATACAAATAATAAAATATTACATACGAAATAAACATTAAAAAGGAAATGTTTATATGTGTTTGCCTCAATCATATGGTGTAGCACCATAATCTAAAGACATTTTATATAAATCTAAAAAATAACAAATGTAAAGGGTAGTAAGCTAGAAGAATAAATATTTTATTCCTAACCAGAAGAATAAATTTAAATCCTTCTAAGAGAAATTTGGCGTCGTACAGTGCGTACAAACCCAAAAATAAAACTTTGTATTACTATTAGACACTTAAAACGAAAGAAAAGTACAAAGTCAACCATTTGAAAATATTGTAACGAAATTCTCGAATTCTTACTGTCTCCCTAATATTTGCAGCTTTCAACTTTCATATTCTCTGAAGATTCTTGGAAGATAGCAACGTTACAAAAAATCGCTCATATATTAACGTGAAAATTGAAGATGATAGATGAAAGTTAAATCAATTACAATCATAGATCTTGTTCTTGCCTAAAGTAATTTATTAGCACAAGATTTAGCTCATTGTTAAATAGATTTAGCACAAGATTTAGCTCATTTATTAAATAAGGATGTTTGTCCCAGTCATCGTTTTCCCTTCTGTTTTATATAGTAGATTTTTCTTAAATTAGTTATTTTATTTTTAAGAAGGAAAAGATTATTGTTTTTTAAATAGGTAACTTTATTTCTACGAAGGACTATATTTTAAATTTCTATAAGGGCTTCTAGACAATATGCTTTATTAAAAAAGGATGTTTGTCCTAGTCATCGTTTTCCCTATTTTTCTTAAATTAGTTATTTTATTTCTAAGGTGCTGTTTGTTTTTTTTTTCTTCGTCTGAATCTGAATTGGCTGAATCTGAATTGGCTGAACTGAATTTATTGGGTCTGAATTTTAATTTTGACATTTATACCCTTTTTTACATAAATGACTAATTTATTGGGTACCAGAATAGATCTCCAAAAATTGTAACCCAAACCCTAACTATCTTTGCTCCTTTCTCTGCCGCCTCCCTCCACTTCCCTAACACCCAAACCCTAATTATCCTTCTTTCCCTCTTCACCTCTTCCAATACCTGTGTTCCAACTAGATCTTTGTGATGGTTTTACAGTCGACTCTTTAGGGTTTCAGGAGAACCACAGTCGCCTTGGTCCTGATTGAGATGAAGGATTTGTTGAAGAAATCAGAAACCCTCTATTATCTACATCTACAGAAGCTAGACAAAGGAGAAAATCACTTCTATAATGGGAAATCGCCCAATTTTAGAGGAGAGTATGTTCGGAAATTCGTCAGACTCAGAGAGAGAACTTTTCTCTTGGTGTCAAACTGTCAATAGTGGAACTTATGGAGTAGAGAGAGAAAGTGGGATTATCAAACTTTACTATGGTAGATCTGGTTTAGAAGTTCATCCCTTTTTCAAGCTTGTTGTGTACTTGTGTATTTCTTGTGATCCTCTTGGTGTAAGTAATGGAAGTTATGGTGTAGTAGGGAGAGAAAGAGGAATCATCCAGTTTTACTATAGAGTTGCTGGTTGGAAAGATCTCTTCCAACCTTCAATCATGTCTGATTTCTAAATCTTTTGATAAATTTTTAATTTTATTTTGTGGTGGTGGTCGGCTATTGGTGGTCGGCGGTTGTGTTATGGTTGTCGGTGAGATGAAGATGGAGATTGGAAAGTATTTATTTACTTTTGTGGGGGTAAATTTGTATTTTGAGCACTTTTCAGCTGGTGGGCTAGTATTTCAGACTCATTTTAAAGTCTGAAAAAAGTGAGCCTTTATTCAACCAATTCAGACCTCTACCTTATTTAGACAAAGTTTCAGATTTTGCAAATTAAAAAAACAAACATCTGAAATCTGAATTGTTACCCAATTCAGATTTCAGATCTGAAAAATTAAAAAAACAAACAGCACCTAAGAAGGAAAAGATTATTGTTTTTTAAATATGTAACTTTATTTCTACGAAGGACTATATTTAAATTTCTATAAAAGGCTTCTAGACAATATGCTTTATTAAAAAAGGATGTTTGTCCTAGTCATCGTTTTCCCTTCTGTTTTATATAATAGATTATTAAAAAAGGATGTTTGTCCCAGTCATCGTTTTCCCTTCTGTTTTATATAATAGATATAAAAATTATTGTCAGCGGGGTGCGGGACGTGCACCCGCGCCCGTACTTGTCTCCACCACAAAGAGTTATTTCTTTCTTCCTAACAAGTAACAACTTACGTATTCTCTACCTCCATAATTATTTAAAGTTTTAATCTTAAAATAATATAAATTTTGTTTTAATATTTAAAGTTTTTAAGTAAATGTAACTTTCGTTTTAATTATTCAAAGTTTTAATCTTAAAAATTTTAATATTTAAAGTTTTAATATTTAAAATTTTAATCTTAAACTTTTAATATTTAATGTTTTAATCTTAAATTTTTTAATATTTAAAATTTTATCTTAAAAGTAATAATATTTAAAGTTTTAATTTTAAAAGTATGTAACTTTCGTTTTAATCATTTAAAATTTTAATCTTAAAATAATGGTAGTGCTTGGTGAAGGTAAAGAAGAGAAGTAAACAACTAATATTTTAATCTTATACCAATGTAATTTACAAAAATTAGGAAATTTTTTTAAATGAAATATGTTATTTTAAATAATAATAATAATACATATAAAAATAAAATAAGAAAAAGAATTACCTAGAGTTTGACCTCTCCTTTTGGCGGTAGCAATATAGCTACTCACATCAGTTTTGCCGTAACACTTTATCTACTCCCATCAGTTTGCCTGTAAGAGTTCTTAAATCTCTACATGCGTATACCACTATAAAAGCGAAACCCTAGAGAACTAAGTTGGGGTTATTTATTCGGAACTTTACTTTAAAATTTTAATCTTGAAATAGTATAACTTTCGTTTTAATATTTAAAGGTTTTTAGTAAACGTAAGTTTCGTTCTAATTAATTAAAGTTTTAATCTTAAGAGTTTTAATATTTAAAGTTTTAATCTTAAAAGTTTTAATGTTTAAAGTTTTAATATTTTAAGTTTTAATATTTTACTTTTAATATTTAATGTTTTTAATCTTAAAAGTTTTAATGCTTAAAGTATGAATCTTAAAAGTATGTAATTTTCGTTTTAATTATTTAAAATTTTAATCTTAAAATAATGGCAGTGTTTGGTGAAGATAAAGAAGAGAAGTAAACATGTAATATTTAAAGTTTAACTTTTAACATAATATAACTTTCGTTTTAATCTTAGCTATGAGTTTGGACGGTTTAGATTTAAAACGGACTCTTTAAAGTTTTAACAAAAAGTTAGGATCTCCAAAACTTAATAAAAAGATTTAACAACCTAATGATCTAAGACTTATAATGTCCAGGCCTTTAAAAGTTTCAAAACTTTAAAATTTCTGAACCTAATAAGTTTTAAACATTTATGTGTCAGAACGCTTATAAACTGTAAGATCTTTAGAGGTTCGGAAAAAAAAAGATCTAGTAAAAAAGTCTTAACAAATAAAAGAACTTAGAGAAAATTTGAAATAATTAAGTTCGGAGAGAAAAAAAATTTAAGAGAGAAATTAGAAATTAAAAGGAGAAAATAAAAATTAGAAAGAAAAAATAGAAATTTGGAGAGAGAATGCAAAAATTGGATAAGGAAATCAAAATTTGAAAGAGAAATTAGAGAATGAAATACTAGTTCATAAACATACAAAAACAACCTTCAGACCAATCTACGTTCATGCATTTACTTTGTTTATGTCTAAATTACATATATAGTAAAGGGAAATGATAGAGTGACTTAGAAATTGGTACTTAGAGGGTGACATATTTCCTCATTTAGAAATAAAAGCGGTCCCCACCGTAGTCAAACTTTGAAAAAACCTTGTCTTTTAGTGATTCCACATCAGCTGGGCACTAAAATGCCCAAAAAATTTGGGCTCTCTAGCATCTCCCTATAGTAAATCATGGGGCAAACTACTTTCGCATAGAAAAATTATTATATGGTCTAAAACTAAAATCATCGGACTCAAGCGTCTGTGGAAGCTCGGGATGGAGCAAGGGAAAGAAAAGAGGGAGAAAGAAAAAAACGGGAGAAAGTGAGAGAGGGGGACAGAAAGAATCTCAAGAAGAAAGAAAAATGATAATGATGGTGGTGATGGTGGTTAGAGAAGAAAGAATAGAGGCTGGAAAAGAATTGAAGGTCGGCTCAAGTTGCAATTCAGCGATATTTTTCCATGGTAATTAAGAGAAAATACATAGAAAAAACATTATGAAATGATTGAAAGGGAAAGAAATTTTTGACGGTTAAATTTGACTAACGGAATCATGCTTTTGGGTATTAAATTAGAATACTAGACAAATATAGACTATATATTCATGTTGATCATAAATTGGAGGTCAAATTTGAATCAACCCTAAAAGAAAAGTCCGGCAGCTCTCCTCCTAATAAAAAGGATCACTTCTAAAGCCCTAAACCCTTTCCTCTCCTCTTTCTCTCTTTCACCTCTCAACAACCGCTAACTATTTCAAACCTAGGCAAGAACATCTCAATACCTAGAGAGAGAAACAGATACAGAGAGAGGCTGAAGAGTTTCACTACCAAATCGAGAGAAAATGAGGAAGAAAGTCGATGACCGTATCAAAACTCTTATAGAAAATGGTGTTAAAACTAAGCACCGTTCGATTTTTGTCATCGTTGGTGATAAATCTCGTGACCAGGTATTCATTCTTCTTTCCACTTCTTGTTCAATTTTTTAGGGTTTCTGGAATTGATTCTAATGCAGTTTTTTTTTTTTGGGTATACAGATAGTTAATCTTCATTACATGTTGAGTAAAGCGGTTGTGAAATCTCGTCCTACTGTTTTATGGTGCTACAAGGATAAATTAGAACTTAGCAGGTTCATATTCACTGATTTATCTTGTTTATTTCTTCCCTAAATGTTTAATCTTTTCAATTACTAGACTAGATTGATATAAGTATTACTAACCTACTATTAGGAACGAAAACCTTGGAGTTTGTTGGTTGAGTTGATTTTTTTTTTCCAGAACCAGAGCTATTGGTTATTAGGGAAATATCAAAACCTTTAAAATCAACATCATTGCGATAAAAAAATCGTTTTTGAACAAAAACCACTAGATAAAGTCTGTTCTTTTACACTATTGGTGTGTATATATTGTTTGCAGTCACAAGAAGAAGCGAGCAAAACAGATAAAAAAGTTAAGGAGAAGTGGGTTACTTGACCCTGAGAAGGTTGATCCTTTTTCACTATTTGTTGAAAGTGGAGGATTGACATATTGCTTGTATAAAGATTCAGAAAGGATTCTTGGTAATACATTTGGAATGTGTGTTCTCCAGGTATAATTAGCAAAATTTCCTATTGTAATTTTATATCATATAATCCTAAGCTCATTCAACTACTTATCAAATAAATATTTATCTGGGTTGGGTGATAATATCTTAACTCATACCGGTTTGATTTCTATTTTAATCCTTCTTTTTGTTTAGGATTTCGAAGCGTTGACACCTAATCTTCTTGCAAGAACGATAGAAACAGTGGAAGGTGGTGGTTTAGTTGTGCTAATGCTTCATTCTCTATCATCTCTCACTAGACTTTATACCATGGTTATGGTAAGTATCATATCCAATGCTCTACATGCTTACTATTCTCATGCTTTCATGGAATTACTAGAAGATGGACTATAGAATACTTCCATTTATCTATTTGTTATTTTACGCATTGCTTTAAGGATGACTAATACACTATAATATATATATATATATATATATATATATATATATATATATATATATATATATATGTAAATAGCAAATGTCGTATAATATATGTAAACCAACATGCGCAGAGCTTTCTCTTTTTCCATATTAAAACTGTGCTTGAATTAAGACATGGACTTGGAAAACTGCAATTTCTTTCTACTTGTGGCGATTATATTATAATGCCGATACTCAAAGAGTGTTTTATCCCTTTTTCGCTTTTACGTTGACTCTTAATTTAGGCGTGTTTTTTGCATAAGAATCCAAATAATATACAATACAACTATTGTCCCCTACAAATGATTTTCTTGCACATCTCCTTACATGTCAACTATTATCATTGATGGAAATGTTTACAATTTCAGGATGTTCATGATAGATTCCGAACAGAATCCCATTTTGAGGCAACTGCACGCTTTAATGAGCGCTTCTTGTTGTCCCTTGCGTCGTGTAAATCATGTGTTGTTATGGATGATGAGTTGAATGTTTTACCGATTTCATCACACATTAGATCAATCACACCAGTTCCTGTCGAGGAGGTGAGTTTTTACTCCTTAGTGATTGTGTTTTTGAAGTTTGTATGTGCTAGATTTATTCTATGGGAATATCCTTCTAGTTTATTTTTATCAACAAAATTGCATCTGAGACAACATGTGGTTTTCAACTTATATTTTGAGTATACTTCGTTCCCAAAACCACAGTTGTAGTTATTATGCTCATTTTGTATAGTTGATAGTGGGTGTGAACATTGTGCTGTGAACACTAATCTGTTCTCTTTTTCTTATTGGCTCTTTCTTTATAGGATTCAGAAGGACTTTCAGAAACGCAACGTGACTTGAAGAATCTAAAGGAACAACTTGTTGATGATTTCCCTGTTGGCCCATTGATCAAGAAATGTCGTACACTTGACCAGGTATTTTGTTTTGTTTGACAGATATAATTATGGCCGCATTGACTATTGATATAAAAGATTTAAGCCCTTGCAACTTGGTGAAACCTTTCAAAGATCAGCCTCAGCTCATAATTGTTATGTTTTCAATAGGGAAGAGCTGTCATTACTTTCCTTGATTCTGTTCTGGATAAGACACTACGGAGCACTGTTGCTCTGCTGGCTGCTCGTGGTCGTGGAAAATCAGCCGCACTTGGTCTTGCAATGGCGGGAGCTATTGCTGCAGGGTTATATTTCTATGCTGACAAAATTGTTTTTTCTAGTTCTTTAGTTTCCCATATTATCTTCTATTAGTTGTGGATGTGTCAATTAGTTCTTTCTGTGTGCAGCTATTCAAATATTTTTGTAACTGCGCCTGGCCCGGAGAATTTGAAAACGTTGTTTGAATTTGTGTGCAAGGGTTTTGATGCTCTCGAGTATAAGGTATATATCTTCTTAACCTCTGGATTTAGATGAATTTTGTTACATATTCAAGGCTATTCTAGCAAGTAGTAGCTTAACCTCTTTTTTTGCGTTCTCGTTGTTCATGTTATTTTATACTAACTGTAGATTTGAGAGGTACTAATAAATAGTAGACTATTGAGTTCCATTTTGATTCTGAAGCTGAAATAACTTTTTGAAAAATAATAATTTTGTACACTAGTTAAAAAATAATAATTTGTACACTGGTTCTTTTAGAAAAATAAATCACACCATATTTATATACAACAATAAGATTGTATAGTCTTTTTCACTTGTATACAACAAGGACTTGACTGTTTGACAAACACAAAGTACAAATGTTATTACTTATGTTGTATAAACTAAAACGACGCTTGGAAGTGTTTTTTTCTATGGTTACATACACCTCAAGGCGAAAACAAACCCCTCCCCTCGAGGCGCGCCTTGAGGTGTACGCGTATACCGTTTTAAAGAATTGGCTGCAGTAATATACTTATCTTTATAATCTACGTGTTTGGTAGGAAGGGGAAATTTCTTCGTCTCTAGAGACTTTCTTAGAAATTCTGTGTCTGAAGAACACGTACATTTTGTCATTTGTACAATTTTTTATGTGCTTTGCCCTTATCCTGTTATATTTTTACCATTCTTTTTCTATTAAATGTGCATCATTCTTAAGCTTTGAATAAAGTACGCAATTTTGGTCTTTTGCAGGAGCATATAGATTATGATTTGGTGAAAAGTGTTAATCCTGAGATTAAGAAAGCTATCATCCGGATAAATATTTACAGGCAGCATAGGCAGACAATTCAGGTAGATGGCCTGTTCTTGTATTGACGGTTGAATACATCAATGTCAACTATGTATTGCTGTTCATCTATCCTCAAAACGTCAATTAGTTTTGGGTTTTGCGAGCTGAAATGAGCTGTTAGGATTTGTGAGTTGGAATTACCTACAGTAAAATGATTCTCCTATTTTATTTCTCGGAGTATTAGATTCTGATCACCCTTGAGTTACCCTGTGTTTGATTTTGACTGTGGAAAAGCATATCTTTGTTTTTAGTTAGGTTTGAAAAGCCACAGTGAGGGACTCGTAATTCAGTGTAGATCCTCTTACATGATATCTCATAATTAAGTAGTAATATGCATGTGTCTCTCCCTTTTTCTCATGAAGATCCTATATACGAGAGCTTACATGTTACTCTGCTTGTTGTAGTATCTTATCCTTAGTGTTGTCAGTTTCCAATTTAACCATAGGGTGCTTGGTTCTCCTCCGGATGAGGAATTTTTAGAAGTAAACTAGGGTACATATAAATACTCATTGTATATTTCTTTGAAGAGTAACTGATTATACTGTTTCCGTGTCTATCCGTGTTGAATATCTCAATTAAGTTGTATATTTCTTTGAAGAGTAACTGATTATACTGTTTCTGTGTCTATCCGTGTTGAATATCTCATAATTAAGTTGTATATTTCTTTGAAGAGTAACTGATTATACTGTTTCTTTGAAGAAGTAAACCAGAACAAAAAGTTTTATTTTTTTGAAAGATTAGAATGAATATGGCATAAAAGAAATTCAATTTTGTGATGTAGCTCAGACTTTAGTATATGAAAGGCTGCTGCTCTTTTCAAGCTGAGTTTTCTCTGAGATGTTTTTTTAATATTTTCTACAGTATATTCAGCCGCACGAACACGACAAACTTTCACAAGTTGAACTCTTAGTTATTGATGAAGCAGCAGCTATTCCGTTGCCACTAGTTAAATCTTTGCTTGGGCCATACCTGGTCTTCATCTCATCTACTGTCAACGGGTATTCTTTTGTGTGATTTCTCTTATTATGTTTAATACTATCTGGATGTTGGTAGAAACCACCCTTAAATGGAGATGGAACTTCACATTCATTTACTTTATCATGTTAGCATGTCAACAATTCCCTCAGACGTACTAGCTCTATTTCTTCTCCCAGTTGGGCGGTATATTAAGTTCTAAAACGTATTTCACAGATATGAGGGTACAGGTCGCTCCTTATCACTAAAGCTTCTGCGGCAGCTGGAAGAACAGAGCCAGAACAGTAAGAGTGTTGATGGCGCTATTTCTGGTAAAAAATTCTACTCTTGTATTAGATTTCATAGTTTCTGAGTCTGAACAAGAAATGAGAGCTTCCAAAAAGGCATCATGTTGATGTTTTAACATGAGTACTTCTTTTGTCAGTTCTTCCTTTCCTGTCCGTATTATGACAAAAATAGAAATGTCTTTGTACCTCTGTGTTTCGCTAGTTGAAATGGCCAGTGTTCTTAACAAAAGCTATGCGCAGGTTGATACAATCTATGTAAACAGCTAAAGAAAGTGAATAGTAGACATTACTTGCGTTGTCTTGGTAGTCTTATTGATGGTTCAGGCTGAACTTAATTATATCTGGGCTTCGGGTGCAAAATTCTTCTGCTACACATTTTTTGAGTCTTAGTTGGTTCTAAGTAAAAAACAACATTTCTTCTTATTGTTTTCACATGGTTGTCTACATTTTTGGTCTACAATCACATAAGAGTGTTAGAATCTTTGCAAGCGTATAAAAATATTGATTGCATTCCTCTGTTTATCTAACACTTAATCTTTCCCCAATAATATAATTTTTGGTTATAGGTAGAACTTTTAAGAAGGTAGAACTGAGTGAAGCTATTAGATACGCTCCTGGTGATCCAATTGAGTCGTGGCTTCATGGTTTACTTTGTTTGGATGCTACAAATTCTATTCCTAATATCAGCAGGTTAGTATGGTATTAAGGGGTTGGAGATTCTGGCAACATCTTTATCATCTTTATTGAATTTTTTTTTTAATTTTTCAAGGTTACCCCCTCCAAGTGAATGTGAGCTTTACTATGTCAATCGGGATACTCTTTTCTCCTATCACAAAGACAGTGAATTGTTTCTGCAGGTATATCTTCTTTTCTTGTTGAACTTTAAAGTAAAAAAAAAATTTGCACTTAACATGTAATATTACTTGTATAATTTGATCTGCGCAGAGGATGATGGCTCTCTATGTTTCTTCCCACTACAAAAATTCTCCAAATGACTTGCAACTAATGGCTGATGCTCCAGCCCACCACTTGTTTGTTTTACTTGGTAAGTAGTTGATCTGAACGTCTTATACTTAGTTTTGTTAAAATTCGCATCTACTTATTACCTTATATGCAGGTCCTGTTGATGAATCAAAGAATCTCCTCCCGGATATATTGTGTGTCATCCAGGTTTGACTTCCTATTCTCTGAACGATAGGATAATTTTACTACAGCTATCCAAACTTGTGACTTTTTCTTGTGAAAGAAAGAGTGGAGCTTATGAATTGCATGTGATGCATATTGCTGTTGAGTGTTTGTCCATACTAAAAGTTTGTGACATTAAGAGTAACATTTAAGGTTGTATTATCCACAGGTTTGCCTTGAAGGACAGATTTCTCAAAAGTCAGCCATGAAAAGTTTGGGTGATGGCCGCTCTCCTTTCGGGGATCAGATTCCTTGGAAATTTTGCGAGCAGTTCAGGGACACAATGTTTCCAAGTCTTTCAGGTGCTCGAATTGTTCGTATTGCTGTCCACCCGAGTGCCATGAGGGTAACTACTCCTGTCTTGGTTATGCTGAAATGTGTTTATTAAGCAAGTTTCAGTGTCATAATTTGAGATCTTAAATTTCTTGTAGCTGGGATATGGTTCAATTGCGGTGGAACTTCTGGCAAGGTAAACCTCTTTGACTTTTAGTTACTTTATGGTTCCTAATCAAATATTGGGGAGAGGAGGTGGTAACCTTAGGAAGGGGTAATTAGCTGATACAGTTGTGGATTTAGAAAGTTAATATAGTATCCGTGTCTCAAAACGGAGACCTAGAGTGTGGGATCCAACTTGATAACCACTCCAACCAAGGGTTGTTGGCTCTCAAAGGCCCACGAACGTCGGTGGCGTTCGGTTGGAACATTTTGAAGCTCTCATATGTATGAGGCCATTTTGAGGGTTCTCAAAGACTAGCGGAGCAATTAATAACTGAAACCTCCGGTACAGGGTCTTCTGCAATGCAATATATGAATATATATATATATATATATATATATATATATATATATATATATATAAATATATATACTTCAGCTTCAGTTTGGACGAACTGACAGTTTATTGTCTGCAGGTATTATGGAGGAGAGCTAACCAATATCACTGAGAATGATACTGATAAAGTTGAGGAAAAACCCCCTGTCAGAGTTATAGAAGCTGCTGAAAAGGTACATTTTTATATCTAGAATTGATTCTATCAAATAAGCTTTATTGGCATATATTTGATTTTCTTCATTTTTCAATTGTGCCTGCAACTTGTCTCGTGAAGTATGTAATGATATATTGATATTGTGTGTGGTTTACTCTTGGAGCTGTTCTGTATTTGGTCAAATATTAGAAGTTCAGAAGTTCAACAAAAAAAAAAATATTAGAAGTTCAGCTACTATTCTCTTCAGTTGACACAACCCTTGAAAACGATCTTTTGATAAGTTGATAAGCTAGTTGAACCATCCTCTTTTTATGTCCCGGTCTCAGGTTGAATTCTAACTTTCAGTATAATACAGGTTTCCTTGCTAGAAGAGAACATAAAGCCGAGAACAGACCTTCCACATCTACTTGTGCATCTTCGTGAACGTAGACCTGAAAAGCTACATTATCTTGGTGTCTCATTTGGATTGACCCTGGACCTGTTCCGCTTCTGGAGGAAACACAAATTCGCTCCTTTTTATATTGGACAAATTCCGGTTAGGATTTAATTCTTGTTTCAATTTAGAAGAAAGTGAGCTTTAAATTTTCCTTCCACTGGCTTTCTGATGAATTGTTTCGATGCACCAGAATGCTGTGACTGGTGAACATACTTGTATGGTTATTAAACCCTTAAAGAATGATGATATTGAGGTTCATGAATCAGATGAATGGGGTTTCTTCTCTCCATTTTATCAAGGTGAGTTCATGCTGAAACAGTTTTAAGTTTTGCCCTTCGACCGGATTTATTTGTTTGTTTCAGTGGCCTTACGAGTTCATGACCCAGATTTCCGGAGACGTTTTAGCAGACTCCTGGCTTCTAGTTTCAAAGCAATGGAGTATAAGCTTGCCATGAGGTCAGCTCTAGAACATAAAAGCTCAGTTTATCAGATAATCTTCTATGGCAACTCTAACTTGTTATCATGTTGTTTAGTATCTTGGACCCAAAGATCAACTTCACCGAAAGGGAACCTGACATCTCAACTGAATTACAAACAGAACTACATACAATACTGACTCCATATGACGTAAATCGTCTTGAAGCTTATACCAACAATCTTGCAGATTTTCACATGGTGAGATTGCCAATCTTTTCTTGTTCCATTTGTTATTCATCGTAACCATCTCATATTTGTTATCCGTAAATACACCAATGAAGTAGAAATTGTCTAATCTTGTATAGTTGTACCACCTTATGATAACTTTGGTGATAAATTGATAATAAATAGCTTCGCCTATATTTTCATTATTCAAACTGATACTTGTGGTTGTGAAGAAACTTGTACACATCCAGGACCATCACCCCCTGCCAAATGGCCTCTCAAACTGATACTTATGGTTGTGAAGAAACTTGTACCATCCTATGTAGTTGGTCTCGGTCTCGGTCCGGCTGAAGGCCGAGACGAGACCGAGACAGGCCGAGATTCTCGGTGAGACAGCAAATATAGAAATTAGCTAAATTCTAAAATAGTTCACTTCATTAGGTTAATAAAACGACGTTCATACTTCATAAGTATTCTTTGCTTCTTCTTAGTTCTTAATTCTAGTTGTACTATGTATTATAACTTAATTTCTGTACAAGGAAATCCCAATCTACTAAACTTTTGAAAGTTTCTAAAGAATTTATTAGTTTCTCTCTAAGGCATAAACCCTAAATATTCTATATAGTATTATTGCTGTTTATATTAGATACATTGGGAATATAATAAGTAGTTAAGATTTGAGAATATAATAAATAGTAGTACTTAATTTAGGTCAAAGAGTTTTCCAAAAAAAAAAATCTAAATATTTGGAAGTTGCTGTCTCAGTCTCGGGGTCTCGGCCGAGTCTCGTCTCGGGAGAGGGCCGAGACCGAGACGAGACCCGAGATTCTCGGCCGAGACCAACTACATAGGTACCATCATAGTTTAATATTTCGTAGTATAATAGTGCAATACAAGCACAGTCAACCTCCCCCCCCCCCCCCCCCCCCGGCAAATGAGCAGTGAAACTGTTAAAAATTAGATTGAGAGGCTTCAGTTTAGGATAGATTTGATGAAAAACCTTGATTGGACAGGAAAAATGCTAAAAATGACTAACATGGATAGTTTTTTGAAGTTGTAACTTGTTATCTTTTGTTTTGAAGCTAATAAACTTTGACATAAGTGCTTCTGTTTGTGTCTGTGTGTAGTTCCTATAATGTTATTAGGACTAACGACTAGTTTTATGCTGCTTAATAGATACTTGACCTTTTACCAAGTCTTGCTCATCTCTACTTCCAAGAGAAGCTTCCAGTTGCATTATCTTATGTTCAAGCCTCTGTGCTACTCTGTATGGGATTGCAGAATCAGAATGTCACTTATCTTGAGGTTCGTCACTTCACCTGCCAACGGAAAATTTATCTAACTCAGTTTTCTATTTCATACGGTAAGCTAAGAATTTGTGTTACTAATCATCGTTCAGGGACAAATGAAGCTGGAAAGGACGCAAATCTTATCTTTGTTCATCAAAGTTATGAAAAAGTTTTACAAGCATCTGCACAATGTCGCAAAGAAAGAGATTGAAAAAACTTTACCTCGTCTTAAAAACGTATTGTACTGTCAACTTCTAAGAACTCTCTCTAACCAAACATAGATCTGTCAGAACCTAATTTTGTTTTCATTTTTAAAATTTCTGAAACCCCCATTTCTGGGCGATACTCTTTCCAGGTTGAAATGTTACCTCACAAAGTGTCGCTGGATGATGAACTAAATGATGCAGCAAAGCAAGTGAAGGTACCTATATTACTCTAAAGCTGTATTTTTACTTCTTTTTTAGGTCGTCTTCTGTACCCCGTACGAACTTCCTTACAAAATATATGTTTATATATAGGACAAGATGAAAGCGCAGAGCGATGTTGTATTAGATCCAGAGATCCTGCAACAATATGCTATTCCAGACGATGATGCTGCTCTTGATGAAGCTTTAAAAAGTGGGAAGATTGGTGCAAGTGGTGTTGTTAGTTTGAAATCAAACAGGAAAAAGACAGAAAAAGAAGGAACCCCAAAAGAGACCGGTAAAAGTAACAAGAAAAGAGGGAATGATGGCAGTGCATCAAAATCACACAAAAAGAAGAAAGCAGAAAAGATGGGATGATGGCAGTGCGTCAAGATCACACAAAAAGAAGAAACTGTGGTGAGATCTACTGATGAGCGACTTTTCTGCTAATGAATCGATTAAAGCAGATAGTTAAAAAATGCTATTAGGATGGTATAGAGATGAGGCTGAAATTTGTATTATTCCGTCTGTCCGGAGTAGTAGATAATCGTTGTTCCAATTTTGATTGATTAAATTATAGTAACCCTAGTTATCTATTGATATTGTAATTGCGAGGAGTTAGCATATTGTTTTATAGTTTTAGTTGTTGATCTGTTCCAAATCCTTGGTTCATCCAGATTGTTATCCATGTTGAAGACGATCTTTAAACTTATGAATTGTAATTTTATTCTCAGGAACTCAGAGAACTTAAATCAGTCTTCACATGGTCCATCTAGAGTGTTTACTACATATATTTTTATCGGTATGGTGTGACCTTTGATTTCCTTAGATTGTTGGGCACCGAGTTGCCAACAAATACTTGTGAAGGAAATTAGTATGTGGCATTTGGCTCCGAAGTCGGGAACTCTAGACCAAGCGATATGTATTCCATCAGACTGCAGTCACAGAACATTATTACTCTCACTGGGAATGCGAGACCCTACCTACTCTCAGGCTGGCCAGGTTGAGACCTTGTTTACTCTGATCAACCGGACTTGTTTCAGTCCATTATTGTGTACAAATCGCTCCAAAGCCTCCATATCAACAAAACACTGAATCATAAAAACCACGAGGCTTTTTGAAAAGTTTAATGACTTCGAAAACAAACCTCTGCATTTGTTTACGCATCAAGAGAAATGCTAGCACCACAGCCGTCCACCAAAAGTACTGAGAAAGTTGTTAAATGTTTCTACTTGGAGAACGAGTAGTCACTTGAGTATTCCATATTTTGTCGGATATCTCTATGCTACTAGAGATGCATGTTGTCTGAAGTAAAACGATGAAGCATCCTTGTACTACATCTGTGTGGAATCTGTGTTTTCTTGAGCTCAATATAAGGACAGAGAAATTGGACAGTTGTGAAACATTTTCTTCACATATACCCTATGAACTAATGATGACATGAGATTATATTATTCCAAGGATGTATCCAATAATCTCTCCAGCTAGAATCTCTCCGTATAAAAGAATCTCTCCAGCTACCGTATACTTTGACCAGTGGTGATAGGACTTTTCTCGTGCAAAGGTATGTCAACTACATTTGCTGATCACGCAAAATTTTTCTCCAGGAAGTTACCTATAATGTGTTTGACGTCCATTGTCACTCATATTAGAAATTCACATGCTTTACGTGCAATTTCAATATCACTAACCATTGTCTACCGAGGCCAGGCCATGCAACTTAAATTGCTCAAATCAAAATTTCATTTTTTTTTTCTGAGAAGTCGACTACACTGTACGTTAGTCGTTACAAGGCATCGATACATCATGAAAATGTGATAAGCACGCTAACCGCTTAAGTTAAACTTATAACGAAAGAAGCCTAAAATCCGACAATTACATTATTTATATCTTTAACCATCCAAATTCAATAACCATAAAATCCACTTTAGGATCAAACCTGGGACCGACCGGATTATGGGGTTTATGTCAACACTATCAACCACGTAGGTTGTTTGACAAATCAAAGTTCCGTTGATATCCAAAAGATACCATTATGTTAAAATTATGCACACAAATTTTGCCAGCAAAGACTATTAGAAGTTTAATTCATGGCAATGGACTCTGAGGTATTTGTACTCAGACAGTTTAGACCCAAGTTGATCGTAGACATCCTATTTTCTGAAAGAGTTTCATCAGATGGAGCACAGACATGTTTAGTGTTATACGACATTGATTACTTCATCCAGTTTTTCTACCACAGGGTTTTCTTGACAAGATATCTGATCCGTCATGAGGTGGCTACGATCGTTTTGACCTGCCACATCATTTACCTAGAAAGTGAGGATATGGCTTAAGGTGGGTTCACGTCTCACTAATGAAGCAAATGAGGTTACACCAACATTATGCATAAATCCTGACATTAAAAACTACAATTTGCTACATTTTTAGAAGAGAGAGAGAAACAGAGTAAAAGTGAAAGAAATTTGCAACTTCTCAGTTTGTTGATCTGCACTTTTATTAAACACTCAAGTTTACTGCGAAGAGAAAAAGAAGACGGCAGCCTCTCCCATAACAGGGGACAATTATCCCATCAAATATGAACTCTGGATCGAAAAAAAATAAAACAAAAACATCTTCAATAATTTCATATGAAGTTTCGGATGTCCAAAGACTTCACATCAACCATTGGTTCGTCCTTGAATTCCTCCCTGAAATATACAAAAGAAATTTCAGAACAGCGTTTAATAGGTCTGCCAATAGAGTTCTTAGTACTCGTAACTTTGAGTAAGCATGGTGTATGAAATACACGAGTCACCACTCCAAAACAAAATAGAATGAAAAATAAAGTGAGCTTTTTTGTTACTGCAGCTAGGTGCCTAAAAGGTTATAACCCACTTGTCAATGTCGATTTTGGAACTTATCTATGAACTATGATTTTAAATTTCGACTATTTCATCGATATGGGTATTCTAAATCAAAGTATCAAACATAAAATTTTCATAGTATCAACCATGTTAAGTAGCCTCGGAGTTTTATCACCATCTGTTCTACCCTAACACCCTACGAGCTCGATTGAAGTAGAGACAAGTAAAGACGGTGACTAGCTTTCTCTATTGCTCATAAGAATGAGATCATTCTGCGACAACTAGAAGAAATCTTTATTTGAACCTATGTACAGTGTAACGATTCAGCAGAGAAAAAGATTCCTACAGTAATGTGAGGTGTACAAGTGTCAAACAACATACCGTTTCTTCTGAGTTTCCATAGCTTCAAGAGCATCCTTTGTAAGCTCCTCCAACTGAGCCTTCGCGATTTTAAGCTCCAGCTGTTCTTCATACTTGGGAAGATTTTCTTTTTGAATGCCAAGCCTAGTTTATAGTCAATTGGTGGGACATAAGACAAGTTAGTGAATACCTTACATATTACATATCACAGTCCATACCTCATTTATATCCTATTTTATAATAAAGTAAGACCCGACATTAGTCCTCCAATGTTCATTGTTTAGAAAGATTTACGAGATATGAAAAAAAGAGCAAGCAATAAGCAGAAAATAAGAAACATATAATGAACTCAAGGCCACAAAATAGTTATGGAGTCAATAATGTACTGACCATGGGTTTGGTCTTCTAAAACATTGATGGAACGTGGGGTCAAAGTACAATCTTGCTTAATGAACGGGGAAATAAGTTAAAGTCATTTAGGTTGCCCAGAATACAGATAATATGCCAAGTCGACAGGGTCAACATTCAAAGGAACACTCACTTCTTGTTAACCTTGTCAAATTCTGCTAGAAGAAGTTAACAATTCAGAAGGGAGAGAACAATGTGTCAGGGAAATAAGTTAAAGTCATTTAGGTTGCCCAGAATACAGATAATATGCCAAGTCGACAGGGTCAACATTCAAAGGAACACTCACTTCTTGTTAACCTTGTCAAATTCTGCTAGAAGAAGAGCCATTCCCTTCTTATCGTTCCTCATAAGTGGTTTTTTAAGCTCTTTCTCAACTTTCTCCAATGCATCCATCATCAAAGCTTCAGCACCAAGCTCATCAGAGAGGCCTCTCCTGCAAAGGGAAAGGGAAGAGAAGAAAATGTAGTCCTGAGCAAAGAATAAACTATGCAATATAAATCAACTAAAGAAATGTAGTCCTCGGCATTCAATTAAGTATTACTGAGCCCATTTTGATTAAAGGGAAATGTAAGCACTCATATTTCAAAGAGAAATGTCATAATTGGGTCTTAATAGATCAGAACAATGACGTCCTCTCATTTCAAACCTTAAAAGTTGATAGAAACTTTAAACCACAGGCCCATAAGGTGAACTTTGAATCAGTTACCACATGCCCATAAGCTGATGCATCACATGTGACACAGCGTTAATGAGAAAATCTAAGATACAGGCCAATCAAAGTTGGCTTGATATATGACAATAACAGTCTTACTGCTGAGCATAATTTCAAATGGGGTTGAACTTTGAACCACAGCCCCGTCTGGTGATGCATCACATGTGACACAGGGTTGATGAGAAAATCCATGATACAGGCCAATCCAAGTTGGCTTGATATATGACAATATTAGTCTTACTATCCCGAGACTTCCACAGTTCCTTAGTATCCCTAGAGTCCGCACACATCTTCTGGTTCATATGGCTACTGATCTACTTTTCTCGTGCAAAGAGAAAAGATATCCGAGTTAAAGTAATCAACTAAGTATATCCAATAACATTTAATGTGAAGACACCGTTAAAAATCTCTGCTCTACAACGGAGGAATGTGAACATTGTGCATATATCAGTACAAAGTAGGTCATATAAAGCAAATGTGAACAACAATACATACTTGATCCGGATCTCTTTCAATGTCAATAGATAGTTACGAGCATCTGGAATGTCTTGAGTTTTTGTCTGAATAGTGTACTGGATCCTTTGCGATTCTGAAAACAAGTCCGCCCTGCAGGTTGAGAAAGAGAACATAATTATAGACAAAATCTCCTCTGAGTTTGGAGTCAAGACCGCACCATGTCTACAAGTCATGGTGAATTGATTGAGACAAAATGGGTTTGTCTTAGATTGTGTCGGTCTAACAAAGTTTCAGTAATAACCTCAAGATGACACCTTATATATTCAGCGAAAAGGATTTTAGAGATTATAATACGAGATACAACAGGAATGGTAAGGATAAAGTAGACAGTCACAAGATCACAACATATACTGATAGTGAAAAGTTGAAGGTATACATCACATTCAATACAAGCCCATTTATTACTAAAATTGTAGCCTAGTCAGGACTAGCTCGGAGACCCTGGACATGTTCTCACCCAGACCACGAACAGACAGCGGGAATGGCAGAGATACCACTGCTGCCGATACAGTGGATAATGATGCTGCTGCCACCAATACTCTAGTCTAACATTTACCTTTTTCAACATATAACCCCTACAATAACTCAGTATTTTGGCCTACTGAAAGCTAGGCCCGAACCAAAACAGACAAACTCTGTTTTACATTCAATACCTTCATCCCCACCAAAACTAAATAATATTGATCAATCAAATAGATTCTTCGAAAGTGAAAAATAAGAAGATTATAATTTAGTACAAACAGATGCATATAAATTTATCCATGTTTTACTGTTTTTTGAATCCCTACGCCTAAATATATTAGAAATTTAGAACCAACCAAAATAGATTCTTCCAGAGTGCAGAATAAGGACATTAGAGAGGATATGGACATCCTCAGTGGTTTCAAATACAGATATCCCCTACTGGTGTTAGTACACAGCCTGAAACTTATCTCGCAATTTATCTATAAAATATGCCACGACAAGAGAAGATCATTTTAAGAACCATCTTCAATTACAAAATGGGCTCCCAACAGTGAACATCAATCACGGAATTTTAACCGTACAGAGGTACTAAGTAATATTTTCTTAAAATGAAGATAGTGGTGCTTAAAGATTACATTATAGAGTCCGCTACCTAATTGAAAAACTGAAAAGGGAGTGAGAAAATTCTTACTTTTCTCTTACAGTCTTCATTACTTTCGCATATTGTGTTACAGCAGCTGGATCCTCTGGATTTAAGGTGATCTTTTCCTTTCGAAGTATCCCCATGGCAGTCTCAAATTTGTTCTTAACCTCCAAAAATATGTTCTTCAGCATCTCTTTAATCACACAATGCGCAATAGTTAGCAATACGAGACTGTACAAAATACAACTGTAAAGAGTCTAAAGACGAGCTTTTTCTAAGATAAAATTTAAAATGTCATCCAGCAACTTAATCGACAGAATCACAGAAGCTTTTATATAGTTAACTCATGCACAATGATGCTTTTATAGATAATCTCTAGCTGCAGTTAAGAATGTTAGTATTGGAAAATGTGATTGCACTTGCAACAGATTTCAGAAGACTCAGTGACAACATAATATGAACACCTGTGCTGTTTCTACTACTTTAGGTATTGAAACTTATAAAACCAAGGAAAATTTTGACTCACCATCTCCCTTAAGAACTGCAGGTGCAGCTTCTTTAGCAAAGCAACGGACTGGAACAGCACGTTCATGTTGTAGGATCACTTGACCAGCGCACAACTGTAAATACAAAAACAAAATAAAAAATAAAAATGGGTGAGAACATAAAACCTCAAGAAGTAGGTAGAAGACATTCAAAAAGCACTCTCACAAAGAATCACATACTCAAAATACTTTGAAAAGGGCACCACATAATTAGTATTGATGGGACTAGCAAGCATCAAGTTTTGCCATCCTCCAATGATCAAATAAACATTCTAGTGTCCATAACAACTTAAGAAATGCTCTCTCTAAGTTTTGTTAGAAACCCACATTCCATATTACTTTTAGGTTTAATTAATCTGGACTTCGTTACAAAGTCAAAAATCCACATACATTTTCTTACACACTTCAGAAAGTTAATATGAGTTTCACAATAATAAATTGCCTCAAATGCTAACAACAAAACCATCAGGCTATCTTGACCAACAAACGAGGAACAAAATCTGAAGAACTAAACTAGATCATGACCTAAAAAACCCGATCAATCAGATAACTGAACTGGATATCCAAAATGAACATTTTTTTTTTCCTGATCAGAATCCAAAAACCACTTATCCAGAAACAAATTATATCAAACAGATTTTCAAGCACAAACTAATTGATACATAAAACACCAACCTCATAGAAAATTATAATCCTAGTTTCCGATTACATCAGAAAGAAGATCTAAGAGAACAAATTTAGATGAACCACATAAAAATTCCAACTTTCAAAATCGATTTAGGGCAAATGAAATACCTGCTTGGATTTCGATAAGAGACGAGAAGTAAACGCCATGATCTGAGAATATACCGCCGATGAGTTTCACAGTTCCGACCGATGACTGAACGAAAACCTAATTCTCTCAAACCGAGGGGGTTCTTATCAGCGTAGTAGTTTGCCCTAGTTAATGGAAATTGGGAAGTAAAACGTAGAAACCAGCATGAAGTGTAAGATTACGGAGTAGTCCTCTGATGTTTCGAGTTATTTACCGAGTCCTGCCACTTTTTCCAAATTTGTCGAGTTGACTTTGTCAGGGACATGATCGGCTAAGATTTAAGATCTACAAATTTTGAGTATCTCGATGAAGTTTAAACGGATGAGATGACTAGAGGAACTACAGCCCGTGAGTTGGTTATTTGCCTTCGTTTTTTAGAAATCATGTACGTTAGTCGTCACAAGGCATTGATACATCGTGAATATGTGATAAGCACGATAACTGTCTAAGTTAAATCATCGATAAACCATGGATTCCACCTCCTTTAGGAATCGAACCTGGGACCTCCAAGATTTTGGAATTTATGTCAACATTTTCAACCACTTGGACAAGCTGTCTAGCAGATCCCCTGCTAATCCGAACGAGCATTCAAGTATCTGTCCTTCGTTCATTCATCCTGCATAATCTTTACACTCCTCTAACACCCTCTTTGGGTATTCCTTAGGAATATTATAATGAAATCCGAAAATCAACTAATTCTAAAACTTCATAATATTTGCGTAAAATGAACACCTTTTAAATTCGGTTTGAGTACAGTGACATTGTATGTTGTACACATTTGATCCAATGTTGTTACATTGGTTTTATATTTGATTGCTTTTCCTCAAAAATAAAATTTATAAAATAAAATAAAATCTCCTTACACCCATACAGTCAGACATCTTCATTCTTCATTTGCTAAGTAAGATTGACCGCAAAATTTAATCTCCGAACACCTTCACATGAGAGTTCGTTATATATCGGTCTTTCCAATCTGCGAGAGCAAACATGTACCCTGACTGCAGTTTGAGGGAATATATATCGGTTGGACTGGACGTCCTAGGGCCAAATATCAGATAGTAATTTCCTTTACAAGTATTTGTTGGCAACTCAGGTGTCGAATGATCCAAGGAATTCACCGGTCAGACAAAACCGATAAAAACATGTAATAAGCATCTGAACCGGACCATGAGAAGACTGATTTAACTTCTGAGGTCCTGAAAATAAAATTACGTTTCATAAAAGTTTAAAGATCCTCCTCAACATGGATAACAATTTCAATGAACAAAAAATTCCCAAAACAAGAAAACTAAAAAAACAAGATGCTAATTCTTCAATATTACAATGATAGATAACCAGGGTTAGTATAAGTTAATCAATCAAAATTGGAACAACGATTACCTACTATTCTCGTCAGACAAGAATATTACACATTTCCATCTCAACTCTATACCATCCCAATGACATTTCTCAACTATCTGCTTTGATCGATTCATTAGTAGGTCGGTCATCAGTAGATTTCATCATGGTTTCTTCTTTTTGTGTGATCGTGATGCACTGCCATCATTTCCTCTTCTCTTGTTACTTTTATCGGTCTCTTCTGGAGTTCCTTCTTTTTCTGTCTTTTTCCTGTTATTTTCAAGATAACAACACCACTTGAACCGATCTTCAACGACCCACTCTTCAAAGCATCATCAAGGGCAGCATCATCGTCCGCAATAGCATATTGTTGCAGGATGGATCCAATACAACCTCGCTCTAGGCTTTCATCTTGTCCTATATATACATAGGTTTTGTAAGGAAGTTCATACGGGATACAGAAGACACCCTATAAAAAGAAGTAAAATATACAGCTTTAAAGTAAATAGGAACCTTGACTTGCTTTGCTGCATCATTTAGATCATATCCACCGACACATCGTGATTCGTGAGGTAACATTTCAACCTGGAAAAATATCGCCAAAAATGGGTATTTCAGATATTTTCAAAAGAAAACAAAATTAGGTTCTGACAGATCTATGTTTGGTTAGAGAGAGACTACTTAGAAGTTGACAATGTAATACTTTTTTAAGACGAGGTAAAGTTTTTTTCGATCTCTTTGGTTGCAACATAGTGTAGATACTTGTACAACTTTTTCATAACTTTGATTTACAATCTATTCTCGTAGAATGGATATAAACATTGTCAGGACACCAAGGACGAAGAAAGAATATCATTTGGAGATGACTCTCATGAATCAATGAATCGAAGGAAATATACCAGCCGCTTTAATCAATAATGAAGGACTACTGATTTCTCCTCTTCTTCGCCGAATATTACCAACATAAGAACGATTCAGAAACCCACACTTAATAAGAACATTAAACACATTAGAAAATTACTAGTTATTAATCATAGTTTCAATTATGGTTTCATCTCATATCTACTGGCTAGTACCCATTGACTTTGTGTATATGTGTTGAAGTCTCAGACTTAGGTGGTGGGCTTGTTTGTTTTCTCTAAGTCATATTTGAAATCTGAGTTGACTCGGATCTGATTGTAGAATGTTTGTTTTTGTCTGACTCGCCTGAACAGCTATTTAGGCTTGATTTTGGGTCCATTTGATGAGACAACTCATATTTAGATGACCCAGACGAGTCAGATTCAGTACCTTTATGCTTAGTCCCGAGCTACAAACTTGGACCTGACCTTAACTCAGCTCAGTCCACTTCTTGGTTGATGCACAAGCTAAGATATCACGCTAAATAGCACCCGAGCAGTAAGCCCAAGAGTTAGCCTCCGTCTCCACTTTATGTTCTTACATTAATCCCGAAGGTCTGACTTGAAGATAATTCAAGGATGATATATTTTACACTTTTTTCTCGAGCATGGTTTTTTCATCAATCATTCTGAAAACTACTAACCAGGTGTTTGTGAAACTTAACTTGAAGTATTAACGTAACATGGATGGTTCATAAAGCTTAAAGGTGCAACTAACATAGAATTGTCATTCCAAGTAGTAGAAGATCATAATTATTTTTTGTAAGGATTGATCTAAATGGCAAAATATCTACTTTAAACCGATGCTTTATGTAGACTTTCAGTTTGCTTTCCTATTAAGTGAAAAACAAGAACATTATAATTTTGTACAAAGAGATGCACATAAATTTATCCATGTTCTAGACTTCTAGTGACATTTATTATTACGATGTTGTATTTGTTGTCAAGACTCCAAAACTCAGCATATGCCATTACTAAAAGTTAAGCTTTCACTGGTCATGTCATTCCATTAACAGTTAAACATTCGTCGCAACTGAGCTATTAGATTTTAATAAATATTAGAATATGATGCACGAGGATGCTTTATAGATAATCTCTAGTTGCACTTAGGAATGTTAGTATTGGAATGTGTGATTGCACTGGCAACAGATTTCATAAGGTTCAGGGACAACATAATATGAACATATGTCTGCTACTTTAGATATTGAAACTTATAAAACAAGGAAAAAATTGACTCACCATCACCTTTGGAACTGCAGGTGCAGCTTCTTTAGCACAGCAATGGACTGGAACAGCACGTTCATGTCGTAGGATCACCTGACCAGCGTACAACTGTAAATACAAAAACAAAATACAAGAGAAAAATGGGTTAGGAGATCGATATGACTAGCAAGCATCAAGTTTCTCGATCCTCAAAATACTTTGAAAAGGGGACCACGTAATTAATATCGATATGAATAGCAAGCATCAAGTTTCTCAATCCTCCAACGATCAAATAAAAATTAAGTGTCCGTAAGACGACTAATCTGTTCTTTGGCTAAAATATAATGATTTAGTCTTTGTCATCGTAGAATACTTTCCACGTTCTGGGGAAAAGAATCAGAAGCGAGAGAGGAGTATCAGATCAAGTCTTATACATAGATAAGGTAGAATTTTGGAATCGTTGGAAGTCAAGAAATGCAATTTCATCCTACCCCGGATAGCATCTAAATGTAGCTAAAGGTAACGGTCTGAGATAGTAAATTGCAGTAACTGTGCTGCACAAAATGAGGTGAGTCTCGGTATATATTTTCCACAATACAATAAAAACTGAACATGCACTTTGTGTAGCATAATGACTGTATCACCTTTTTTATAGTTGAAGTATGAGTAAGAATGGTCCCACATAGACAAAGGAAAATATCAGGAGGAAGAATCTTTGTCTTACGTCTAACTGCAAGTTGTCACCAGATGCCCCCTACTCTGTCTCCAAGCTGCTGGAATTCTTGAAGAGGTCGAAGCTCCTCTACTCTCTGATTATCAATGGATACAATTGATTAACAACAGATTAGAACAACATTGAATGTGACCATTAAGAAAAGAAAATAAGTAAAAACCGAGTAGCAATGCTAGTGAACTAGTATAAATATTAGTTTATGGAAAACCCACCAGATTAGAATGCCAATAAGAAAATAAAAAGGAAAAAGGAATGAGGTTGATAAATATACAATACCTCATGCATCAATTGTTGCATATCCTGATATTCGTATTGACTTATCCAACATAATTGGTTGGTGTAAAACCCTTCTAATCAGAATGAAAGCCACTTTTGATCATGTTGGTATTTGTTTGATAAGCATTTAAGTATATAACTAGGGTCCCAATTCCGAGAAAAAGCCTCAATCATCTCCAAAAGCAATTCTTCATCAGGAGAAATGCCATGATGTTGCATCATACTATGAAAAATCTTTACCTCATTAATCACATGCCTTTTCATCAGACACCTTTTAATCAATCTATTCATCACTGCACTATAATCCTTGATAGAAACTTCAAATCCCATCTCTATCATCTCTTGGAAGAGATTGATTGCTCTACAGGGATTACCCTTCACACAATGCGCTTTAATAATTATAGTGTAAGCCACCTTTGTCAATCTAATATTACATTCATTAAGTATGTTATCAGCAGCCCTCAACTTACCATAAATACATAGTCCATTAATGAGCACATTATACGTAACAGGACTTGGCTGAAGGTACCGCTTTAACATTTTCAGAAGATGAAATGCTGCTCCAAAGTTCCCAACCTCACAAAATCCTTGGACGAGTGTATTATATGTAACCTGGTCAGGGGTAAGACCACTTTTATACATATAATCGAAGAAAAATACTGATTCTTCCACTCTCTGTTGTTTGCAAAGTCCTTTTATAAGTACAGTGTAAGTAACAACAGTTGGAGTCACATTGTTATCGTCCATCTCTCTTAGCAGTTTAAAAGCATCATCAATTTTTCCTTCTTCACAATATGCATCCATCAGAGTAGTGTAAGACCGAGCAGTTGGGACCACACCACGAGCTGAAAGGGTTTTCAACAACATTTCAGCCTTATCCAAGTTCTTGCCCTTGCAGAATGCATAAATAAGCGAATTATAAGTGACAATATTTGGTGTCATGCCATCTAAAAATATTTTCTCGTATATTTGAATTGCTTCACTAATATAACCATTTTTCGCGTACCCATCAATCATAATGTTATACAAACCGAGGTCAACCAGTGAACTGATCTTTCTTAGAGCATTAAAGTACGCTGTCGCTTCTGATATCATTCTTTTCTTGCACAGAACTGAGAGAATAGGTGCTTGCGTGAATGAATTCGGGATTACTCTCATCGAGAGCATCTCACTGTACATCTGAATTGTCTTCTCTGTCTCCCCTTCGTTGCAGAAATCATTAATGAGAATGGAGTATGCAATAAGATCATGATCAAAGCCAATAGCTCCCATATCAGAAATCAAAGTCATGTCTCGCTCAATCCATCCACTTTTATATAGACTACTCAGTAACACAGAGTAAGAGACAATACTCAATTGCAAACCCTGAGAAATCATATGCTCTTGCAGTATCAAAACTCCTTCGCTATCTCCTTTCTGGCAATGGTCAGAGATCAGTATCGTGTATGTAAAAACATCTGGGTTAAAACCTCGCAACATCATCTTTTTAATGAGTTCTGAAGTCCCATTTTTCATCCCAAGTGAGCGAACCCCATTAAGAAGGAGTTTATACGTTATCAGATCAGGCTCAACTCCATGGTTCTCCATCTCTTCAAAGATATTCAAAGCTTCTTCCAGAGAACCCTTTCTGCATAGTCCATAAATAAGAGTATTATAACTATAAGCATCTGGCAGTAGTCCATACTTCAGCATGAAACACAACAAAGATTTTGCAACCTTTACAGAACCTTTATTACAAAAGCCCCAGATGAGAGCATTGAATGACACAAGACAAGGTTTAAACTCCTTTCTCACCGTTTCCTGAAAAAATATCAGTGCATCTTGTAGCTTCAACTGCTTGCATAGGCCGTCAATTAAGATGCTATTAGTGTATTCGTTTAGGGGTACCCCACTAGAGACAATGTCATGATAGATGCACCACAGCATGTCTGTGTGCCTCAGGCTGTACAACAAATTGTTGTAAGTTGAAATGGAAGGTTGAAAATTCAAATCCGTCATTTTCCCAAGAACAATGAGTGCATCATGAACCATTCCTGATCTTAAATAAGCATTAGCCAACATGTCCCATACCAAACTAGAACAATCCCACTCTCTAAAATTAGTAATTAATAGCTCGCAGAGAGAAAGCGACGAGTTAGAACCTGAAAAGCCAGTAAAAGATCAATTAGAGAGATAAACGATTTCTCAAATGTTTAATCAAGTAACGAAGAAATTCTGAAGTTAAGCAAATGATGGCATATTTAAATGCCCAATCACTTGAGCTAATAGCAATCGTAAGTCCAATAAACATGGAAATACAGCATATTAAAAGAAAAATATGGGAAAGTATAAAAAATTGTACCTTCTTCTTCAACAATTTGGACTAAAACCCTTCGCAAATCCTTCAATTGTCTTTTACCAGCCAAAATATGCGATTGAACTAACTTAGAATACCCACGGTGACGAAACTCACCCTCATTTGTCACAGTACTGACACTCTGATCGTGATGTAGAGACACCAAAGATCGAACATGATCGCCACGAGACGTTTCTTCAGTGGTTTCTACAGTTTCAGGTGCAAAAGATTCTAGGGGTTCAACTTGGGTTGCTGTTGCAGAAAATGAGACTTTTTTGGAGGGTATTAGGGAAGTGAAAGAGGTATGGTCTTTCAAGGTAAAGAAGCGGTCGACATTGATGAAGCTGATTGAGCCACGACGAACAAGAAAGGTCATCTTCAACGATTGAAACCAAAAGATCTGAAAGTTTCCATCCAAAAAGGTTTGTTGCAAATTGAAGTTCAATGTGGGATAATAAGGGGTCTAATTTAATCAAAATTTCAACTTCAACAATAATCTGCAAACAGAATTATGAAGAAAACAAGTTATAAATGAGTATTTAAGTTGATAACTTAGTTCAGAGAAATCTGCAAACAAAATCACGAGTAAAACAAGTTTTTTGAGGAGTATATAGGTTGATAGCTTTGTTCAGAGCAATCAGAAATGATGAGAAATTAAGTCGGAATCAAATTTCAGGGAAGCATCAAGCAAATAATCAAATTCAAGAGTTTTGTGAGAATAAAAAAATGTTACTTTGATAATTATAGACTTAGGAACTGTATACTAGAAAGCCCTGATAATGGCTATTGCGATTGAAATCCCATTCCTGCAAACATGAAACTCGAAAATGAAAAACCTAAATTTTATTTCCAAAACTCCATGAAGTTGAAGGTCGTCCATATTGAGACCAAATGTTTTATTAAAGGGTCACCAAAGAAGTCGTGCTCCCGAACTAGTCACACATAGTTGACCAGATTCATTTTCTCATATAGGATTAAAATATATTAGGATTTTAAAGGTTTCTACTTTGCTTCGTTTTCCATCAAGGGGCGGAGCCAGGATTTCAACCAACCTATACAGGGCTAAGCTTTAACCTCACCGTAGCCAAAATCTTTAACAAAAAATCTTTATAAATTGGTTTCTACCTACGATGAATGTAATACATGCAAAAGTGTTATTTAAAGGTAATTTAGAGTGATAACATTACATTCTTAACTATGCATCTCACATTTATGTAAATTTTCCGACTAAAAAACACAAAATATGAATCAAACATCAACCAATATCAATTGACAATCAAATAAACTAAATATGAATCAATAAATCACAATTAGACACCAACTAATGAACTAAATTCGAAATTATCTAAGATTCATAACTCATAAGAAATTAATAATCATAAATCATAACCATCAATAAACAAACAAACAAACATTCGACTAATTAACAAAATTTGAACTTATCTAAGAGATTCATAACTAATAAGAAATCAGGAATCATAGTTCATAAACCATAATCATCAATCGATTGAAGTGTTTAATTTGCAAGTTCTAAAATTCAATTGATTTGCAAACGAAAAGTTCATAGAGGAATTTCATCAAACAGTTGGGCTACAACCTAATCATCTCCACAATTCCCAAAGATACTAATCAATTTATACACCAAAGTGATTTAGAATCAAAGCAAGTATCGAGTACTGACCAGAAATCTGAGTATCCTCAAGGTTGGAGCATTCTAGAAATCAGAAATGAAAGTTCGATCGAATCCTTGAGAGAGAAAGTGAATGATTTAAGATAAAACCATAAAACCCTAGTTGCTTCTAGGCTCTTTTGTTGTTGTTCAACTTCAAACAAATCCTTGAGAGAGAAAGTGTAGATCGAAGATAGAAATACCCAAATTAAACTTGCTGGTCACGATTTTGCAAGTTCAAACTTTCCCACCCGTCCCCAAATTAGGAAAAACTATATTACAGCAGGTCAAATACCCAAACTGCCACTAATTTATTAAAAAATTACGAAAACTTTACCCAATGGATACTAAGGGTTCGTTTGATACGTTAGAACGTATATGTAAGAAAATCAGACATTTTTTTTTATGGGAAGGAAAACAATTATTTTCGCATTAGAAAGTCAAGTTTGGCAAGGCTATAGGAAATTATGGGGTGCCTTTAAAAAGGTATCATAGTTGTTGGACTTCTTCGAGGTGCTCTTAAGAAACAACGTAATTAGTAGACTTCTTTGTGGTGTCTTTAGAAATGTCCAATTCTCTTCCAAACTATAATGCATAGGATTACTCCATGGAATGATCTCCATCCCAAGTTAGGAACAACTCTCTCACTCCGATCTTGCTAGGGTTCATATGGAGCAAACCGATTGCTTCAACCTAGCCGGAATTTATTCTTCGTTTCTTATTGGTATCCTTGTTGAAATTACAATCAAGTCTCTTGATCTTCCTTAAAGATTCCAGCAAGAACGATGGTGATCTATTACAAGAATGATTGAGAGAGGTGACTGAGAACGATGGAGATCTTTCTGAATATTTTATGGTGTTATTTGACTCATCTTCTTTTGTAACCACTCTCTTCTCTCTCTAGGATTCTATTGTTGTTCTTTCTCTCTCTTGTGTATTCATCCATTTTCAGAGTTATTGCTTGCCTTCATGGTTTTCATTCAATTTTCAAAGCAATTTTAATCACTGAAAGGAAACTTCCATTTTCAGTGCAAATAAAAAATGTCCCCCCTCTCTGGATGAGCAATTTTCATATGGTGTTCATCCATATTGGGAACAGTTTTATTGCTTTCCTTCGTGGATTTCATTCAATTTCCGGAGCAATTTTTATATGTTGTTCATTCGAAGAACAATTTCTTAGTTTGATTTGTTAGAAAATTAAATTCTAAATAAATGCGGAAGTACATACCTTTAGCCACTGTTGATTAAGTGATAAATTGAAACAGAAAGATAGATGAAGAATCCTGAAAATCTTCTAACCCCAATCCTCTCCGTAAATTGTTGTGTTATTGATGGAGAGACACAAGCAGTGAAATAGGAGGGGTTAGAACCTTTAGTTATTGTAACTACTCTCACTTCTTTTCCATCGAAGAAGGGGATAATGAGTTGGTTACTGTAACTAATTTTATCTCCCAAATCTTTAGTCCCAATACACATGTACGCATTTATTTAATCAAATCAGTAAATGGTCAAAACCAAGTCAGAGGGAAATTAGGAATGTGGGCCACCCTTAGTCTCCAAAAGAGACGTGTTCAACATTCTCCCACTTGGTCCACATGATATACTTTCATAAGTACATGGATGATGGACTGTATGACCATACAAACAGTTGGGAGACCACTCATTCTTAATTAAGGAACATATCACACGAATCATAGCGGTCACAGTCTGATAAGTGAATGTTTCCTTCCATGTATTACAATGCATTATGCACTCTAACTAAGTACTTGATGAGCATAACTTCTGAATGAGTAATTTCTGACGAAATTACTCAGGTCCTCCAATTACTCAGGTCCTCCTTTAATATCACACTGGATATAAGATGGTTATTCTTTATGTGCACAAATATGGGGATCTGTCCATAATAACCAAACATCTCAAACTGTCAAGGAAAGTACATAGTCAAGCATTACATAAGTTAAGATCCTTTTACACCACATGATCTAAGAACAATTATGCCGGCAATGTCTTAGTTATAGGAATTCAATATCATTAACTTATTACTTATATGCTTAGTGGTCATTTTATGTTCTTTAACTTTCCTCTGACAAGAGATACTTTATATCGATATATTTATTTCTGCTTCCACTCTTATTACCTTATGAGAGGAAAACTATTGCAGAATTATCACAAAGAATCTATAGATGTCTCTTTGTAGTATCAACGATTTTGAGACGAGAAACGAAGTTTCTCAACTGTATTGCTTGTGTCATTTCTTCATAGCGTATGAGGTAGCAAACTCAAATCACTATTTGCAAGTATATATCATCTACATATAAGACTAAAAATGTATACTTGCTCCCACTAACCTCAAGGTACGGAAGTTTTAATACCATTAGTCAGATGCCAATTTTAGTTTATACATAGACTTCTTGAGCTTGCAAACTAAAAAGTGTTAGAATCAATTTTTTTTTGATGTTCAACCCATTTGGAGAAGAAACATTCCTAAATGCCATTATACTTTATTGACGTAGTTGTTTCTTTCTACACATTGTTGACATGGCTGCCTTTCTTGGTACTTCCCTTAGCATGAGAAATAAAATAGGGACTTTAAAGTTTCTCATGTTTCGTTCTCTCTTCTTTTGAACACACATGGTCAGAAGTTCATTGATTGACCAATTTTTATGTGTGTTGTGGGAGAGTTTGAAAAAACCCATATTACTTTGGAAGATGATTAAGTACCAAATAAACCAAAAATGATTCTATAATCTCAACAAATGTTGAGCAAAAGTTCTCTGATTGTCATAATGTGCTTACGCACGCCTTAGTATGGTAAAAAATTCATTTGGAGAAACTCTGCATTACGCTGTTGGATTGTGTTTTATTTGAGAGAACAAATTGTTCCTCAACTACTTTAAGAAAGTCTTTTACGCGAGGACAATCAAGTATGGAACCCCGAATACTCTTGTTCACGCGTGACTTAATGAGCATCAAACTTAGGCGATTAGATCGCTAACACCGCTCATAGTCCAACCTTTCTCGAGGCGTACTTTATTTCTTGGGGACATGTGGTATATCCGCATGAAACGTCAAATTCAAATCCATACACATTAATGTAAAGAGTATTTTTGTTTTAATAAGAGAAATCACACACTGATTCAAAGCTAAGAAACATATACCTTTATTCTAAATTAACCAACGTCAATTTAGTAGTAAATTTTAACCTTCCTGTGGGCAGAGGCTACAACCGCATAAGAATTTATTGTACTATATTACTAAGACTAGTAAAAATAAAATATCAAATCCGTAAAAATTTTATACATGTGGGAATAGAAAATTCACATTTAATATTTTATTTTACTATCTTATTCCAGTATAATTTTACAAAATAATTACCTCCATGTGGGGCAAAGTAATTATTTATAAAAATTAAATCGCAATTGGAAGTGTCATTTTAACTTGATGCGATAAACAAATAAAATTTATTATCGCACATCTATATGTTTTAAGATATTATGGCTACTCTAAAAACATGCAATGTCCAAAATAAATGACAATGTTTCCATATTCGTGAACGATTCCTCATGTCCATAGTGTAGGTTGTATTTATATATGCATGTATGAACAAATTGACTTCATACTCAATTTTTAAGGCATATAAAGTAATCAAATACAACTACTAATAAATTTGACTAATAATTAACATCTCTAGCATAATATATTTCAAGCATGTTTATCATCTGTCAAGAAGAAATGTTAAATAATAGAAGCAAAATTAATACTTCAACAACAAAATATTAGTCAATACACACTTCGATAATGTAACTTCATTTTGTGGACCTTTTTTCCAACTCTTTTTTACCACTGTAAAACGGTTTTCTCACTGATTTAATCATATCAAACAATAGAAAATCGATTTTCTCAGTTGATTTTCCCATGTATCAAACCGACCCCAGTGGAGGTTTGCTTTTTCCGGTCATCAATGTAATAACTCTGTTACCAAGAGCAAGATTAGTTTCAAAATGCTTCACTATCTTGTTTTTGAATTTCTCATGCCCAGGTTTTATTTGGTTTCAAAATGCTTCACTATCTTCGGGTTTTGTGGCTAGATTATGTTGTCACTACAACTATGGTATTGGGTTCATAAGGAGGAATTTATCTGTTCAATCGAAATTCTTCAGAGAATGCAAGATTTCCCCTATATCCAGAGGTCACAACTACTTCACTATTAAGCCAAAGAATCTCATTGTTATGAATGAGATCAACCAAGGTCGACCCTGGATAATCAGAGGTTTGTTGGTAGTAATGCAAGAGATAGACTTTCCTTTAGAGGGTGAGCTGCCAGAGCTGATGCAAGAACCTATGTGGTGCAGCTTCACAGGTCTTCCTTCAGCTATCCAAAACTAGCATGGTTTGGAAATCATTTTCTCCTGCATGGGCTATATTATGCAAATTCTTCCAAAAAATCTCAGTTTGGTAACTAACCCCTACATTAGAATTCAGTTTATGTATGACATTCGTACTCCTCTTTTAGCCACACTGAGTTCTATTTTTACTGATGGAGGAAAGCTCATTAACTTCAGTTATCTCAGATTTCCTAAAGCTATATGCCATGTCTGTAGGATAGTGGAACATCCCATTACTCCTTGTATTAGAGCCAATAATCTGCAGGCATTCTCTCCTATGGATACTCAAGTCCCTAGAGCTCTCCCTGCTTCCTCCAGTGCTTTTCAAGTGACTAACCCTCATATCAGTTCAATAGCTCCTACACCTCCTTATGAAATATTTCAATAGAGAGGGAAAAGGGAAGAGTCGAATGCTTTAATTGAGGTGAAGATCGAAGAAGGAGATCTTAGAAACTACATGAAGAAGAAACAGAAAGAGATGTATTGGGGTGGAGGTGCTTTGGGTAGTGGAGTTCAGTTAAGAGGTGATTCTAGCTCATCTTCAGGTTCATTAGGTCAGTCCTCTCTTGTCCCTTCTAAATGGCTCTACACATCTTCTGAGTCATTAGACAGTCAAGAAGAAAGAAGAAGGCACATATTGGCATACTCATTGTTAGAGTCTCCTGGATTCTTAGGTGCAGAGAGGGAGGAAGGAGGTCAGGAACAGTCCAATCCAGTCAACTAAGCAGTGTTCTCAGTTGTTAGTCTTTTAGTTTTTAGTTTTTTAACTGTCTATTTTGTGTTCTTATCTGTTAGTTAAGTTAGGTGTGATCTTGTTTCTTTAGGAAGCTTTGATTCTGTCGGTGGGATTGTTTTTTATTTGCAGGTGAAGGTAACAACAAGTTAATATAAGATAACTTGGATTGTTTAGGTTTAGAGACAGAATCAAGCTTGAATTAGTAGTAATCTTTAGTTTGATGTACCTTTTGTTATGATCATAACATGTTGCTTTAGATTTCTAAGTTGTTATCTTTTTAGTTTGTGTCGGTGTTTTTGCTTCTGTTAGGTCTCCTTAATCTGTTAGCTAAGTTCTGCTTTTAATTTTCGAATTGCTGCTAGTTGGTTATTTTGCTCTCGAGTATCCCTTCTGTGAGGTGCCTTTAGACTTTTTCGAGACTGGACTCCTCTGCTGGTCAGTGGAGTCATCCAATTCCTTAGGTGGGTGCCTGTTAGTTTTTTGGGATTCTCTGTTAGCTTCCAACGATGTCCCAGCATAAACCCAAATTAGATAATCCCTCCATTTTGAGCTGGAATGTTAGGGGCGCTTCCACTTATCTTACCAAGAAACATTTGATGCACATTATCATGAAATATAGACCTGATATTGTTTTCCTCTCGGAAACCAAAAATAAATCTCATAACATGAAAATAATCATACCCATAAATAAAGAATATTCTTGCTTCATGGTAGACCCGATTAATAAAGCGGGTGGACTTGCTATATACTGGAAGCACCACCTCAACCTCAGGATCACATACTCGGATAACAACATAATTCAAGCAGAATTAAACATAGCGGGTTGGAATAAATCGATCAATATTACAGGGTTCTATGGTTCGCCTTATCATAAGAATAAACTTAAGCCCTGGAAAATACTTAATCATATGAACCAAGATCAAGAGAACCCGTGGGTTGTGATAGGAGACCTTAACACTATTCTCGACCCGACGAAGAAATCGGGGGGCACTATAGGATCCCATTCGCATATTCCGAAAACTTTGGAGTTTATTAATAAATTAGGTTTATTAGATTTGGGATATCAAGGTAATCCATACACTTGGAATAATAAGCAATTAGGAGAAAACTTAATTCAGGAGAGACTGGATAGGGCTCTAGCGAATCTTCCTTGGCTTAACCAATTCAATGCATATGGAGTTACTCACTTAGATGCAGTAGGATCAGATCACTTGCCCATCCTTCTAGACAACAAAACCCACAGTTATAATACTCCTAAACCATTCAAGTTCATCAGAACATGGATGACACACCCCGATTGCTTCAACTTCATCGAGGACAACTGGAAGCAAATCAAGCAGTATCATAATTCTAATAACATTCAACAAGACCTCAGAAAGCTGAGTATAAAGCTCACCAAGTGGAATAAGAATGTGTTAGGCAACATCGAAAACAATATCAATAATATCACTACCAGCCTACAAAATAGTAAGTCTAAAGAGGAAGATCACAAACTCAATACTAATCTAGAAGAACTATATATTCAACAAGAAAGTCTGTGGAAAGAGAAATCTCGGAACAACTTCATCAATCTAGGAGATAAGAATACTAAGTATTTTCACTCTCAAGCCATTCAGCGCAACATAATCAATAAGATTAATGCGATCAAAGACAAAAATGGTGATTGGCACGAAGAGATTACTGATATCCAGCATACCTTCACTTCGCATCTTCTTGACATCAGCACAACAATTCACCCGAAAGAAGATTATAAGATGCTTAACCTATTTACACCCACTATCACACAAGAACAAAATAATAACCTCATAAGGATACCCGATAGGGAGGAAATCAACTGGGTGATTCAGAGTCTCAAGAAAGAAGCAGCACCAGGTCCAGATGGCTATCCCCCTTTCTTCTTCCAATCAAACTGGGAGACCATCAATGCTGATATATACGACCTAGTTCAGAACTTCTTCAAGACCACTCAATTACCTCCAGATATTAATCACACACATTTGTTTGATCCCTAAAACACCTATTCTCAAACCCCGACAGATTATCGACCCATCAGTCTCCTTAACACTACGTACAAGATTATTACCAAACTGTTGGCTGATAGGTTTAAACACACGTTAAGCTCTATTATTTCTCCTTTTCAAGTCGCATATGTTCCTGGTCGGCAAATTACGGATAATATCATTATAGGACAGGAAATCATTCACTCTTACAAGAAGATGAAAGGAGTAGCTGGATATTTTGGCCTGAAGTTAGATATGTCTAAAGCGTTTGACAGAATAGAATGGAAATTTCTCTCAGACATAATGAAGAACCTTGGATATAATGAGCATTAGATCAATATGATAAATAAGTGTATCACTACCTCTACGATGTCGGTTCTTATTAATGGTCGTCCGGGGAAAGCTTTTCACCCCACTAGAGGCATTCGTCAAGGCGACCCCCTTTCCCCTTTCCTGTTTACCTTAGCGATGGAAGGCCTCAGTCGTAAGTTGATGACGAATAACAATCAAGATAGATTCTTAGGTTTTCCCATGGGCAATACTAATCTAGAGATCTCTCATCTTCTTTAGGCGGACGATTGCATTATTTTTGGGAAGAACACTCTAGACAATATCCACTTACTCAAGAATATCCTTCAGGAATTCTGTGAGACATCAGGGCAACTGATCAACTATGCGAAGTCCAATATTTTCTATTCTAAGAACTCTCATCCCAAATTCAATAGAATGATCATGCGTACCATGAAAGTCAAATATGCGTCCACTTCAGAGAAATACCTGGGCACGCAACTCTTCATCGGTGCTCAGAAAATGTCTGTCTTCAAAGACATTCTGGAACAAATCAAGAAGAAACTCAACAACTGGAATCACTCGTTCCTTTCTCAAGCTGGTCGCATGGTGGTTATTTCAACCATTGCGGCGGCCGTACCCCGATATCAGATGCAGTGCTTCGCAATTCCCAAAGGAATTAGCAAAAGCATCAAGGCCGTTCAACGGAATTTCTGGTGGGGTAAGTCTAAAGGTATTTGCACCAAAGCCTGGTCTAATATCTGCACCCCGAAAAAACTAGGAGGTCTAGGGCTTCATCTGCCAGATTTGGACAATAAGGCTCTCTTAGCTAAATTGGCGTGGCGACTCAAGACTGACTCTGAAGCTACTTGGGTCAAAATTCTTAAAGCCAAATACTTTCCTAAAACTATTACCCCTGGGCCCGCTAAAGCTCATCACTCCTGGACGTGGAAAACTATAAGGAAGCACTAGAGCCTACTTGATGATCTAGCGATTTGGGAAGTGCACTCAGGTGAAGATATTAATATTTGGACCGATAATTGGACCCCAGAGAGTAATGGCAGAATTCCTAACATTAAAAACTCTAATCTCACTAAAGTTTCGCAATTGATCTCACAGAACAGCTGGAATACTGAAGTTTTAAGAGAGAACTTTGACATTCATACTCAGAATATTATTCAATCTATCCCGTTGAACAACGAAGGTAAAGATTAGCTCAGGTGGAAACTCACTAAAACGGGAAAATTTACGGTGGCCTCTATGTACCAGCACCTTAGTACCACTACCAACATCAATAACACGAATAACCAGAACTGGAACTTCATTTGGTCTCTCCCAACAATTCCAAGGATCAAGATGTTCATCTGGAAAATCTGCACCAAAGCACTCCCTGTGAAGGACAGAATAGGTAAATATATTAATAATGATAATACTTGTCCGAATTGCACGAGCATTGAATCCATAGAACATGCTCTGTTACATTGTGCATTAGCTAAAAACATCTGGTTTAAGTACAACATCATCGCGGAGAACATTACCTCTTTATCTGAATGGATTTTCTCATGGGAGAATCAAAAGAATCAATGCTACACTAGTAATAATGTTCATTTTACTACCATCTTATGGATAATATGGAAAGTGAGATGCGACCACTGCTTTCAATATGAATTAAATGATCTCAATAAAATTATCAGAATAATTGGTAATTTTCCTAAAACCAGCACCAAATATGAGAATATTAGGCAGAATAACAGTGAAAAATGGCAACCCCCGCCAGTAAATTTTGTTAAGATAAATGTAGACGCATCATATACCAATGTAACATCCAATGTGGGAATCAGTTTGATAGTTCATAATGCAAAATCAAAATTCATCGCAGCGCAAGTAACATCTAAGAGAGCGAGAAACAGTGAAGAAGGAGAAGCAATGGCGATCTTACTTGGAATCGAATGGGCGAAGGAGAATCAGTATAAGAAGATAATAGTAGAAAGTGATAATATCAATCTAGTCAAACATCTACACCGGAATAGGCAGGTGGTGAACTGGCAATCGTTAATCCATACATGCAAAATTAAAGATCGAAGGAAAGATTTTGAAGAAGTGCAATTCAAGTATGTAAAAAGAGATCTAAATTCAAGTGCAGACAAACTAGCAAAATGGGCGAGAAAGAAAAAGGCAAGCAAGAGCTGGAAGAATATTCCATGTATGTTAGTTAATAAATATTGTAATAACGTTTTGATTTAATATATGAATGCTAGTTCAACAAAAAAAAAAATCATTTGGTAAGGGCAGTCTCCATTACATTAAAGAGGGTTAATTTATGTAATTGCTCCTCCTACACCAATTTGATTTAAAAAAGTACTATAAACAACATTTAATAGATAACTTTAAAATATAAAGACTTAAATAAAAAGTACCAATAAATTAATATTTTATTCATCTTTTTTTAGTTTTTTCAAATATAAACAACTCAACCCTAATATCGATCACGACTTTCAACGTCACCATTAATATAATAAAAAATTACAAAATACAGAAGTATACTATCATTAATATCTTAATCACAAGCTTTTGATGATATCTCAATATCTCATGAGTGAGAAACCACCATTAATGAAAGGGGCAACCAACATCAAAAAAGAAGAGTCATTCAATTTAAACGAAAGCATCGACTTAAACGAAGACATATATAATGAAGATAATTTGTCGAAGGTAAACATTATCTATTATTTTGTCTTTCTCTATAGATGAACAAACATTTTTAGAGTTTTAGGTCGTTTTTTTGTTCTACCCCGTAAAGAATTTTCGATTATGTAGAATGTTAAAGACCTGAAATTTCGACCAAAGCGGATGAAACTGATTTATTTTTTTAACCATTATTTAAAAAAAAAAAAAAAATACGTACATCATATTTTATCTATTGTAGACGAAATTTGTGTACATTTTCAGTGACATCAGTTGAAATGTTTCACTATTTTTGTTTAGAAATTTTTTATGCTAAGTTAAAAGTTTTTTTTTGCGCAGATGTCGTTATGTTAATCAATTAAGATTTAAGATTTCTCATCTTTTTTATTGAGTACGGTTCTAGGAAAGAGACGTTTTTTTACTCAATAAATTTTGGAATATTTTAGAAACAATTAAGATCCATCTCTCCCTATACTAAAGCACTGCTTTCTCTCCCTATACTGGGGCTTTTCTCAATTCCAATGTCGGGCTCCCAACCCGGACTCCCAAATCAAAATAATATACATGTGCGAAGTACGTGTGCGAAATTTTGATTTTAAATTTCGACTATGAATTATTAGATTTAGACTATGAATTAAGATGTGATATTATTCGAGAGAGATAATTTCAAAAAGATAAACACAAAAAAAAAAATAGAGAAAAATGGTTAAAAAGGAAGTATTTAGAATAATAAGAAGATTAAAAAAAATCAGTTTAAAAAAAAAAGCAAAATAAAATAAAATAAAGTGGAGTGGATCCCCTAAAACCCCACCGGGAGTCCAGCCCCGAGACTCTCGGGTTGGATGCCACGGGTTGGGGGCTGGGGCTCCCAGATTCAAATTGGGAGACCCAGCCCCTATACATTGGACTTGCCCTAAGTAGTGCACTTCCTAAACCAAAGACCTTCTATTTTACATGACATTTAGGGGTTTTGCAAGAGAGCAGACATGAGAAGAGAGAGAAAGAGAGGAGAAAAAAATTGTCGGCACCCCGCAACTAGTAGTAGAAGAGATGAAGAAGGAAGATGAAGATGTGAGATAAAGAATGAAAAAGAAAAAATAAAACAAAATATTAAAGAAAAGTACTTTCGGAAAGTGAAATATTGACTGTTTAGTAGGTGCATAAAATTAGATATATAAAAAGGACCATATGGGTATTTAACATATTGGCTAGACGGAAACGAGTCACAAACTAGGTAGCCAAACTAGTGATAATCATGATATGTGTCATATTTGGGTAGTTGATTTTGTCCGTGTTGCAGTACGTTAGGACTTAGGACTTAAGATCTAATGGATTATATACCTCATTAAACACTGAGCGGTCATTTAGGGGCCTTAGCTGGTGATCCACGCTGTTTCCCTATCGATGATGAAACTTACCACCCATTGTCTCACTGGTTGAACTTGCCCCCTGTTATTTTTATTTCAGGGTCATATATATGATTTAGAGTTTGCCTCTTTATTACCGCTCTCGCGACCCGCACCGAAACACTACTTTACCCTTACATGTGCAGTCAATTGCTGCGCTTCAACGCATTTCGGGGAGAACCAACTAATATCTCGATTGAATTTTAAATGGTCGAGATGATTAAAGCATCTATGTACCCACCCATATATTGGTTGGTACACTCTTCTAACACATTCATTCTGGGGTTGCTGGAAATCTTGTGGATGGCATCTGAAAATCAACTCCTAAAATTAAAAAATTTATTTACTATCAACCTCTTGGCAACCTTCATCATAAAAAAAAAAAAAAACCTCTTGGCAAACCCCTACTGATGGACTCTATTAGGTGGTCGAGTGATTTCGTTCCTTGTTTGCTGACTTAGGTTGGCAGTCAATCTTCGAATGTCCTCATATGAAAGTTGCAGAATGCAGAGTGTTTAAGCCCCCATAAAGATAGGAGCAAGTCATGAGCAAACGATTGATCAATGTGAAACTCATTTTATTGTCCCTCCAATAAAAAGTTGAGAAGTACCACATATGGTGGCTCTTCGCTTTTTCATTTTCTACGACTTCTAAAAATAAAATGTATAAAGATTACGTGTTACTTATTGAATTGATGTACATGCCGATATATCTTTAAGAAAATATATTAGAAAAAACACTGTCTGAAAACTAAGGAAGAAGAAAGAATATCATTTTGAGATGACTCTCATGAATCGGTTAATCGAAGAAAATATACCAGCAGCTTTAACCAATAGTGAAGGACTATTATCTGATTTCTCTTCTTCTTCGCCGAATATTACCTACATAAGAATGATTCAGAAAACCACAATTTATTAATAACATCAAACACATTTGAATAGAACTAATTATTCATCAGTCTCAATTATGGTTTCATGTCATATCTACTGGCTAGTACCCATTGACACTGTGTACCCATGCCATTGAGATTGTGTATTTGTTTTGAGGTCCCAGACTAAGGTAGTGCTTGTTTTTTTTTTCTCCAAGTCAGATTTGAAAACTGTCTCGAGGTCTTAGTTGACTCTGGTCAGATTTCTTTCATGTTCGTTTTTGTCTGACAGATTGGAGTTGATTTTAGGTTCATTTGATTCAAAAGATTCATATGCAGATGACTCAGACGAGTCAGATTCAGTACCTTAGGCTTAGTCCAAACTTGGTCCTAACCTTAACTTGAGCTCAGACAAGTTTTTGGTTGATGCCCGAGCTAATTTTTTAACGATATATATATATATATTAGCCGAAGAGTTGCAATATCTAGAAACCACGCTAAGATAGCACCCGAGAAGTAAGTTCAAGAGTTAGCCTCCGTCTCACCAGTCTATGTCATTACATTAACCCTCAAGGTCCACGTAAAGATGATTCAAAGGATGATATCTTTTACACTTTCATTTCGAGCATCATTTCTAGCGGCGATAGTACCATCATAAGATAATACAAAATCAAGAGTTTTGGATCACATTCACGCCCGAAAGTTTTAACCGTGTGTTTGTGAAAGAAGTACTTGGTGTAAACGGTAACATAGATGGTTCATAAAGCTTAATGTAGATTTTCAGTTTTCTTTTCAATTAAATATATATAAGTAACTAACCTCAAGGTCCTCGGCATCTGGACGACTAATCATTTCTTTGGCTAAAATATATCGGTTTGGTCTGTCCTTGTCATCATAGAACACTTTCCACATTCTGGTAAAAAAAAAGTAGAAGAGAGGAGTATCAGATCTATTCTTATACGTAGAAAACGTAGAATTTTGGAGTAGCTGGAAGTCAAGAAATGCAATTTCATCCTACCCCGGATAGCATCTAAATGTTGCGCCTAAAGGCAACGGTCTGAGAGAGTAGACTGTCGTAAATGTCCTGCACAAAATGAGGTAAGTGTCAGTATATCTTTTCCACAATACAATAAAAACGGTAACATGCACTATGTGTAGCATAATGACCGCACCACCATTTTTATAGTTTAAGTACGAGTAAGAATTGTTCCATGTAGACGAAGAGAAATATCATGAGGAAGAATATAACATCTAGGGCTTCTTCAATCAACTGGTTTTGGATCGGGTGTAACACAACCCGATCATGGTATCAGAGTTACGCCTGCAAGTGATACGCCAAATGCTCAAATTGATTTTGAGTTGGACATCCGCAAACTTAATAGTATGCTACGACTGAACGATTTAAAGTGGCCTATATGGAACACAAGTCATATTCTATAATTTATTTCGACCAAGATATGCATACTACTAGTTTGGGATTTATATGCATCTCTGATAGGAACAAAGTCAGATATTTTTGCTTCCGTGCCGGCGATATGGGTAGAGCATTTTAAAACATAGATTAGCAAATTTTTGTGAAAGCTGCACTCTGACTCACACTTTGTTTACACCAATATCGGACCCCATGGACAGATGAAGCGGCGGATTTTTGTGAGGGTGTATGGAATATATTTCGTCGGCATGGTCTCGTTAACATCAAATCATTATGAAACTTTCACCATCGGAAATGGGATTCAAATTTTTGTAGCACATAGAGGGGGTGAAATACAAATTTTATTATTTAAGCCCAGAAGAGAATACGAAAGAATAAGAGAACATTAGGATATTTTACGAATAGAAAAACAATGAGTACCTTAAGAAGTATCTCCGCAACTTGCGAACATTAAATCCAACTCCAACATCTTCACTGACAAGACGCGGGTTCCACATGATGAGTGGCCTTGGCTAATAACATAAAAATTAGAAATGTACTGGCCCAAAAACTATAGAAGAAAAATATTTATGGACATGCCTCCTATTGGATTGTATGCATCCAACTCAAAATCGATTTGCAATGAGCGGATAGTCCCTAGATATTATTTACTTTGTCAAACAACTATCCTTTGCTTATGTTGGGACTATTTTCACGTACCTACGCACGTCTGGCTATCTTTAATTAAAAGAAAATCAACAAGGATAGAAGCATGTACAGGATCATCTGATAGACTAGCAGCAATTCTCTCTACGTATTCCAACATCTGATAATCAGGAACCACCATTACCACAATTTCATCCTCGCTTTGTACAGGTTTTCTGTCACTTAAGCTGTAGAAGATATACCATATTATATGTTCATACAAACAAAAAGTTGTCACAAGTAAATGCTGCAAAATCGATCTAATTTGGATTATTGGGCAATATGTAGAAATCCTTGTTCAAGTGGGAGATATAAAGATCGAAGTAAAATCAATTTTAACTTCTAAATTACAACTTGGAACTGCGCATAACTCCGATATAACCCATGTATCAGAAAGAAAGCATTCGTTTGCCATGACTATAGATATTAGATTATTCTGAAGGAGGAAGACACCTTACCTGGCAAATCCAAAAACTGCATCCTTCCAACGATATTTCAGAAGTGCAGCAGCTCCAGCATCCGGATATATAGCTTTAACTTTCTACCAATAGACCCGAGATTAGTTTGATGTCAGAAACATCGATTTTAGACAAAAAAAAGAATTGCATTTCTTAGAGATCATCCAAGAACAATGTGCAAGGAGAAATTAAAGAAGTGAGAAGTTAAGGATAGTAGAGTTTAGTGCATAAATTTGAGGTAATCCTTTAAACTGAAACGTAGAATACAAAGAAGCAGATCTTCCTAACCTGACATCCCGTTTTTTCAATTAGTGAGTCCACGAAAATTCTCGACAATTCCCAAAGTTCAGCTTGGGCCCCTTCGTCATCAAGAAACTGTAATTGTGGGATTAAAAGCTCAACCTGTAAAATATTATCACAAGTTATTTTATAATACTCCATCATACTTCTCGATTCATATTTCGGAATTATAGATTGGAGTTAAATTAATCAAATACAATATAAGACGTGAAATGGAAGTTTCACGAGTGATGGTTCCGTGCTAAGATAAGCGCAATTGGTTATCTAACCAAATTCTTACAATGGCCCGCATTCCTCCTGAAGAGACAAATGTAGCCGTTGCTTCACTTGCTTGCCGTACTGCACCCTCCAAATCGGAAGGTAAGCAACTGAAACATAAACAGAACCAGTTATTTAAAGTAATCTATTTAATTCAACGTTTTCTGTCTAAATTCAAGAATGAGCTTAGAAATATCCTGTCCCTTCTCAGGGCTTAAAATCAAATAGAATTTGAGGCCCTGGGGGGAAGATAGGCTAGTACGAATGCAGTACTTAGGGGTATACCTCTTCCGTATACCATTTTAGGTTGTGATACGTTGGACCGTTTTCTAAGAAAGTAAGTTTTCTTATGACCCACATAACTATACTAATTCTCAAAAATTCCATCTCCACAAAACTTCAATCTTAACTAGTCGACTAGAATATCTCGTAGTTAACTGATCATGACGACTAGCAACATGTAGCTCCGATACCGTGTTTAACGAACACACATTCAAAAAGCTCAAACTATGTGAAACTCACTTCAGTTGAATGGTCACGTGTATATCTCTCCGCTGGAGATACCAGCGTTCGAATCTTAACGTCGTCAAAGAAAAAACTCGAACTATTATAACGAAGCACACCAATTTACGAGAGTCTATGGGTCGACCAACGATCCCATATCTACAATAAAGATTTAAACAACTTCCTAATTGTTATTACAAATGAAGAGGTCTCTTGTTTTCACTAATTTCCTCATCATTCTTCTTTAAAATAGCTAGTTTACAAGCATGACCACTTTTGAACTTCTTCGAATTAGGATTCTTTATCTTTGAATGTTTATTAACTTGACTTATTACAACTAAAATTGTAGAGGAAAATCTAATATTTGAACTTTATTAAAGAATTATTGAAATTTTTAATCACTTACCCAGAAATAAGCATAGATATAAGATAGAGATAATAATGTAAGAAAGAATCTTTCAGTTCAATTATTACAAGAAAATGAGTGGATAAGGAAAAGAAAAATGAAACCTTTTACCTATCATCTTCAACTTGAACTTCATCTCCATCTCCATCATCATCATCATCTTGTTGGGTTTGAACTGAATTCTGGGTATCAACTTCTTGACCTTGGAATTTATCAAACTTAGCTTGGGTGCGAAAACTAGTATTAGAGCTGTGATTCAATCTGATTTTGTTAGACCCACAAAGGGTTGAGGGAGAAAATGAGAGTGAAATGGTTGGAAAAGTGGCAGAATTTTTGGTGTGGGTAGTGGAAGAAGAAGATGGATGAAGGCATCCCCAAGTTCTGGGGATTGAGGAAGAAGTAGCCATTAAAAACTAGAGGAAGAAAACTCTCCTAAAAACACCCCACCACCTATAGCTAAGGAGCACATTTCTCTTCTTATCAGTTACCAAAAGTAAATTTATGTCCCACCAATACACATACGAGTTAGATTTGAGAATGTTTATTTTATCTGTCGCCATTCTAATATCAAGATGGATGGTTGTACTTCTTATCACTATAGTTTGGAACAATTTAATTTTAGATGAGTCGGACCGAGACAAAATTAAATGCCTTTATAGTCTCAAGATACATAGTATATATTTTGAACCCTAAAATTGTATTACATGAAACACTACAAAATCAATAAATTACAAAATCTAAAAAACGGTCAAGTAACTCAACGAAGTCCTAATAATATACACTACAAGAGTCTTACTACATCATTCCATGATACAATTTGACCTATCTAAGCTACGAAAACACATGAGAGTATATTATATCATGCTAATGTTGAACATTAAACATAGAGACTAGAATGCCATTAAATCATGGTTTGTGGTCATCCAACACAAAATTAATTGACAATGAGACTTTATATTCTTGGTTGCTAGATACTCATTCTCTCATGTGGGACTATTCTCACACGCCATATAGTGTTTTTAAATCTATCACGTTTAGACTTAACTCTGATATCAAGTTAAATTTGTGGCCATCCAACTCAAACCAATTGACAATGAGTGGAGATGACCTAGATCTTATATTCTTGGTTGGGTTATACCCATTACAAACTCAACTACATTACAAACTCAACTTCAAATCTCTATTTCTTTTGGATAAACCTTCAGTTTGGTTAGTTAAATAATTGACTTAGTGGGGGTTATTCGTTCAGACCTTTTAACAGATCTTCAAAGTTCTTAAGACTTTTGAAGTTTGGCGTTATTGGTTTCGGCATTTTTTTAAGAACTTCGAAGTTTTGTGTTATTGGTTCAGACCTTTATTTACGAACTTTAAAGTTTCGTGTTATTGGTTCAGATCTATTTTGAAGAATTTTAAAAGAACGCGTTATTTATTTTTTATGAAAAATTAAGAACTTTTAATCAAAGATCTGGCCCAAGGACTTTCGAGACAAATTTACTTATAAATTAGTCAAATTCAAAGATCCACCTAAACAGGTGGATCTTTGAATTCCTACTTTGGGTGTACCTAAAAATGTTTTTTTTTTCTTATCTCTTTAATGTTGTTGATTTCTCCTTATCTCAAATCTCTCTCCCCCCCCCCCTCCTTCGAACTCCTAATATAATTTGTTTGTCTCCATAGCATCCACCTCTTATAAAAAAATATATTTTTTCATATAAGCAATTGATTATTATTTTTTTTTTTACTTTTAATTCTTTTTACGCGAGTCGAAGACGTCTATGTGTTTAGTATTTATTTTGGGAGCTTACCTTTTTATTTTCTTCTTAAATTCTAAAATAATACTTTGTACATAGAAATTAAATTTTATTTACTCAACTTTCATGAAATTATACAAAAAATGTTGATGGATGGCAAAAGCTTTACTTCGGAGGAGCCTTTAAAACCCTATTCCAATCGCAGTTGTCTTGTTTCTGCACACAGAAGCACCCATGAAAAATGGTAATAGAATAACGGGTCTAAGCTTGTAAATTTAAACAAAATATATGACAGTATAGACTATATCACTAAACCTAGTGGTTGGTACTTTGTTTATCATGATATCATCCTTCCTAGTTTTAATCCAATCATATAAATGGCAAAAGCTTTACTTCAGAGGAGTCTTTAAAACCGAATATTTACTCAACTTTCATGAAATAATACAAAAAATGTTGATGGATGGCAAAAGCTTTAATTCGGAGGAGCCTTTAAAACCCTATTCCAAGTTTAGCTATTAATATAACGTTCATTGTAATATCAAACATTAGTTTGGACGGCTAAGATTTGAAATAATATAATTTGATTTTAACAAAAAAATTCCTGATTTTCAAAGTTTTTAATAAAAAGGTTTCCGAGCTTAAATGATTAAAAACTTTAATGTCCCGGACTTTTAAAAGTTTCAAACTTTAAAGTTTCTAAACCTTTAAAGTTTTGAACATTTATGTGCCAGAACACTTAGAAGTTATGAGATCTTTGGAAGTCCGGAACAAAAAAAAATCTAGTAAAAAAGTTTGAACGAATAACAGGCCCTTAGAAAATATAAGTTAATAGGTAACAATGATCCAACGGTCAGAAACCATTTCATTCAATTGTAATACAACCATATCATTTTCATCACTAAATTTCTCATAATTTCGTCCTCTCTCCTCCCTCTCTCTCCCTCTCTCTCATGGCTCTCTCTGCAACAACCAATTGTCCATCACTCTACCGTCTAGGTATAAAGCTTCCCTTTTTACCCAAATCTTCATCTTCAGTTTCCTTTAGATCTTCATATCCAAATCTCACTCTCAGAAAATCCATCTCAATTCGATCAAGCTCTGTCTCAGGTACTCCCTAATCACTTCCCTCTTTCTCTCTCTCTGGAAACCCCACTTCTTAATTTAAATTACGTGATAGATAAGATATTAAAAATCGAATTTTTATCTCGAACTAATTTGGGTTTGTAAGTTTGAAGAACAAATTGGGTAAGGGTTTATTGAGATATGTGTGATTTAAACAGTTTAAGTTTGATATTTGAGATATTAGATGATTGGGATATTAAACTCAATTAGGAGTTTGAGTGAATTTTGAGAGAGATTGAATAAAACTATTTAGGGGAAATTTTAGGGTATAAAGTTCTCATGTATATGTTCTAATGAGGTATAAAATTTGTAGTGTTTATATTTGAAAATACTTATTTGGTTCTGTTTGAGTTGTGGGTTCAGCTTGAATCTTGAAACATTAGTGATTAAAGAACAAAAATAAGAACCCTAATTGTAGTGAAGGTATCTTGATTCGATTATTGGATCCATAAGTCTTTTGTTCTTTTACTGAAATTGAGCTTAGATTGGATCGAGTTTGCCTCGGCTTCTTAGGCACATGATAAACCAGCTTAAGTGCCTACCATATTTCCAATCAAAACCCTAATCAGAAGACATCCACGGCATTTCACCCATAGTGGTTAGTCCATGTCGCTCCTAGACTTAGCATGGTAGAAAGCTTGGTGACTTCTATCTTTCGCCGTATCCCCACCATATCGATACTTTTCATACTAATTGATTGCACATCGAGAACAAGGGAAAATGACCAGAACTCCTTAGGCCAAATTTTCTTTTGTCGAAAGGGACTTCTTAAAATTTTTAGGTTTCAGCTACCTATATAAGATATGTGCCTAATGAGGTTTGCACAAATTTGCCCATATATGCAAGGTTTGGACATGGTTTCCTCAATTTCATAGTTTGCACAGCTTTTGGGTAGGGTGCCCAAGCCTAAACATTTGACATATCCTTGTGACGAAGACCAACATGAAATGGGCCGGAAATTGGGTCTTCGGCGGTTTGGCCCAATTTCCTATACAAACAATGTCATTTTAATATCAATACCCTAGTGTTATCGTTTATTCGATGCACACTCGTTCTTGTAAACGACTTATCTATCTCAAAATGCTAGTTCAATATTAAGAGGGTTTTTGCCTTTGGGTTTAATATCTTGCAGAAGTGATGTTTTATTGTAATGCTAAATTCTTTCAAATTTCTATATTTCAGCTCCAGCAACCTCTGGTAGTATTGCACGTCCAATATCTCTTACTGATGGTGCACTTAAGCATTTGAACAAAATGAGGTCTGAACGGAATGAAGACCTATGCTTAAGAATTGGAGTTAAACAAGGCGGTTGCTCTGGGATGTCTTATACAATGGAGTTCGAAAACAGATCAAACGCAAGACCCGACGACTCCGTTATCGAGTACGATGGGTTTGTCATAGGTACGCCTCTATATCTACTTTTTGTTAGAAGCTTAAGTTGTAGTGCTAGTACTTAATGTTTTGGCTCTTGTTCGAGTCTTGTTTATCTTTCTTTTGATAAGCTTGTATTGATATTTATTAAATTGGAAGTTTCTACTTTTACTAGCAGTCTAGTAGATTTAGCTTATCAAACTGTTACTCAGTAAACATCCTAGTCATGATAAGAAACTTAGTGTGTGTTTGATAACCTTAATTGTCATCCAAACGGGCGAGTTTTCAAAACAAACGCTATTTTCCGTTGTTTGACTGCAACTGTATTTTCGTGAGATTATGGGCTTATTAACTAAAAATTATGGTTGTAATACACTTCCATGGAATAATACTTCTTTGCTTCCCTTGGAGAATAACTTATGTGGAACGGGTGGAAATGAACACACTTTTGTAGTACACTTCCTTGCTCCAGGAAGGTGTTCATTTCCACGAGTTCCGCGGAAGTGATTTGATGGGGGAAGCAAAGAAGCTTGTTCCATGGTAGTGTTTAAAAACCACATTTTTTTCACGGTTTTAACTTAATGGGTCCACACTTCGATGAAATAAGATTGCAACCAAACAACGGAACTAGCCTATTTATTTAGAACCCACCTATTTTCATGCAAATGAAGGGTTACGAGACATAAACATAATAACGTTTTATTACCACAACACAACTACTCTCAATTTGATCATAATTTATCGAAGTCTGCCTCATAAAGTGCTTAGATAGTACATGAAGATGCAGAAGTGGGTAATTTTTAGATCTACTCCATTTGATTATTATGTGAATGTGGGAATTGTTTTACTCCAAAACATGCCAGTTCATATTGAGTGATTGCCATTGGTAATTACTGCTCTATTTGGATATAGTGAACTGTCTATCTGCAAAATAACGCTACCTTTATGACAACTAAAAACAATGGACCGAGTGATAGTCACCATAAGAAAGTGCTAGATAGACGAGAGAGGGTTCAAATCTTTTTGATTCACAAGAAAAGAAGGTCTCCAGTTTAGGAACTCTATTGGTTTGGCTGTAGAGATATTGGGCAAAGGAACTTCTACACATTATTCCATGACCGATAAACGATATTACTTTTATGCAAGTTCTGATTGTTCCACGTTTTCCTTCAACATAATACAAGCCTAAGCTGTTAAACTCGGACTCGGCTGCCCGAGTCAAGGCCGAGTTAAGGTTATATGCAAATAAAGTTCAAACATAATATTTTTTTGGTTGAACTAAGTTCAAACATAATAGTTCTTATATAATTTTCATGCAGATGCTTCAAACCGAGTTAGGCTGAGTTTTTATATATTTATGTACATGTTATTCTCTTACATATATGGATCATAACTTCGTTACCCATGTGAGAAGTAGAACTTATCAATCTTGTAAACACGAAAAAAGCTCAAAACTTCTTGCTTACATGTTTCATTCTCATGATTGATATTTGCAGTTTGTGATCCGAAAAGTCTCCTCTTTATATACGGCATGCAGTTGGACTTTAGCGATGCACTTATCGGTGGAGGCTTCTCATTCAAGAACCCGAACGCTACACAAACCTGTGGTTGCGGGAAATCATTCGCGGCTGAGATGTAAAATCCTACATACTTGACCTATATAAGTTAGATGCTAAATTCTGCAAATTAAATTACAGTTGTGAGAGTCATGGCATTCAACTGTTAGCTGCCTTCTGGCTCATTGTAAAACTTATTTGTCTCTTATTTTCTACATACACAGTTGTTATAGTTCTGAATTGATCTGCTATATATACAAACTTATTACCACTTTAGACTACGACAATGTGAATTAAGCTATGTTATATCCAATGCTTTAAAATATGTTTTTACACCTCAAAAGGCAGATTGCCCTCACAAGGCGAGGTGGCGCCTCGTTGCGTAAAAGGCTTAAGTTTTTTTTTTTTTGAAGGAAATGATATAGCATAATTTTTATACTTAAATACTGTAGTATGAAGTCCCACAAAAGTGTTTAATAAACAAAATACTAATACTTTTGTATTGTCCAATGACTCAAGAATAACAAGCGACTTAGATGCAAACGTTTTAATATCGAATTCAAATATGTACGCACACCTCGAGGCATTAGGAGACTGTGTCGCCCTATGCTAGTTTCGATGCAAACACCTTGAAAGTTTTGTAAAACATTGATTATATCCTTCGTCTTCTAAGACGATTATCGGAGAACTATAGTCATAGAAAAATAAACATACTTTGTCAGTAAAGTTTGCGGGCTTGTGGCGATAGTTTTTTAAAACATCAGCAGACTTTCTCAGTAACGGTTGCGCGGGCGGTCATTGTTGTGACGAATTTCTTTCATTTTAGAGGGCTGAGTTTTGTTGAAACAACTTTGATTGTAATGGGTTCGCGAATCATTTTCCATCACCAAATTTTCTTATTTCTTCAAAAACATTACTATTATTTGGTTTTGGCGGAAACTTGACAAAATTTCCTAGGCCAAATTTTAGTTTTGTCAAAAAGATTCAACCACATTTTTTCGCCTTTTGCTCCTCAGGAAGGTTGCATACCTTTGCATGGATAATGTTCGCACGAATTTGTACATATTTATACTTGGTTTGCATGAATTTGCTGAAGTTCCAGCGGGTTTGATGAGGAACCGAAACCTAAAAAAAGTAGTATTGGCAGGTATTTTTAACCAAGACTAACACCAAATAGTCCATGCCCAGAGGAGGTACTAGAACAATATAAAATAAGATAAAGTATGCACAAAAATCTAACACCCAAGGTAAAAGTCATTACCATTTGAAGGTTAAAAATTTAACAGCAACAACACAGTCTTTACAAATCAATACAGCTCAAAAGAAAACAATCCTAGCCGTCTCGACAATAAGAAAACCTTAATTAGTATACAAGTGGTAAGTACATTAAAAAAATGGCTAAGAATCATCATAACAAGTAGAAGAAAATAGAATCGAAAAAGAAAGATGAATCAGGCAAACCAGGAGAGAATTTAGAACTTTGCTATAGATTAGCTTCTCTTAGGAGGAAGATCTGAATTCTAACACGCACAACCGCCACCTCCTCTTTGTTCAGTTTCTGAAACCGCATCTGGGATGGTATTGAAGTATCTGCAGATGAAAGTTTTCTTCGTCAGTGAAACAAACTAAACGAATCAGATGAAAATCAGTCGAGTAGAGAAGATAATAAAGAATTCGAACATCAGGACATGTAATCAGATCATGATAACTTCAACCTTTCAGTGAACTTATAACTGAATTGACGAGGGGTATTTCAAATTAAATACCCATTTTCGCAGGTCAAGAATTTTTGTTTAGTGTTCAGCATGATCTTGATAAAAACAACAAGTGGAAATTTTACTCCCAATTTGGTTTCTACTTCAGCCATGAGCCAACTCATATACCTCTTAAAAAAGCACAATCAAATGGGAAGTCCTCTACCGATTGCATGAATGTGATTTATGAACGGAGTCAACTGACCAAACATGGGGATGTCCGGATGTGGCAATTTTCTAAGGGAGCTTCAGATTTAGATATATCATATACATACATATATATATATATGTATGTATGTATGTATATATAGATCATACATAAATATCACAATTTATCTATGTAACAGACACAAACCCTCCGAGTATTGCAAATCGAGAAAAGTCATCCGCACTTAGAAAAAGAAGAAAAGTAACAATGCATAAAAAACCGTCTCATTGAGTTTACTTACATATCTTGTTCATGTTCTTTCATTAGTGCAGTCTTTGCAACACAAGTAAATGCATCATCAACATTTAAATCCTCTTTTGCGGATGTCTCGAAGTAGGGTATGTTCCCCCTGTTTACACACCAATCTTTTGCTTTCTTCTCAGAGACCTGCAGGAAGATGGGTAGTTAGAAGCTTATGATGTATAAGATGAAACAAAAACAAATAAAATTATTCTATTTATTATGCTGTCATTCCTTACCACTCGGCTGTTTCCACCGTCTATATCAACCTTATTTCCGAGCAAGACAAATGGGAAAGTTTTGGGGTCCGCTGGACTTGCCTGAATACAAAACCGATTCAAACAAATTAAGAAATAAGAACACAAACATGTAAAATGATTGAATAATGATAGGTCAACATAGTTTTTGTTGACACAAAAAGACATAGAGCCTCATTTTTTAGATTTGACTGTGCATCCACAAAAGTTTGAGAATGAACGATTAGAAGATATTGTGTCAAGTTTTGTCTCAGAAATGTGAACATCAGATGATTGTAAGGCAAAATAGCTAAGTAACAGGTTTACAGATATTGTGTCAACCTAGCATCACCCAGAAGGTTTACAGAGTTTAAGTAACAGGTAGATGATTGTAAGGCAAAATAGCTAAAAAAGGAAGTAATCAATCACCACTTTCAGAGATGTGAACATCAGATTGACTCAAGATGAGGCAATATGAATTGCATTAACTTAGGCATAAAGGACAGTGTCAACTTGATACTTGAAGAAGTCACAGACTCGCAAAGGCGTTCACATGCTATTTCAGACCTTCGAACATACTCAGTACAGAACATTTTGGAATTTGAATATGTGAAATGAATCCAATGAAATTTCGTCGTGGGCTCGTGGCTACTGGCTATACAGTAGAACCCGCTATGAGAGCCCTACTTGGACAGGCTGGGAGTAGGTAGAGTTACTTGAGAGTACTCGGCCTTGAACTTACGAACAATTTTAAGTATTGTCAGAAAAAAAAAGTGAAAAAAATGCTATGAAATTGTATAAAAAATTAGTTTCTTCTGGGTCTCAACTCTATAAAAGATAACTTGTATGCAAAATAGAAATCATAAAGCTGAACGATAATTTCAATGGAAAAATGCTTTCTATTTCACTAAGTTACTCGGACTTGGAAGTCCTCATCCTACCATATTGAAGTACTTGAACTACACCAAGTATGGAGAAAATCTCTACTCGCATAGGCTCTACCCTGATAGCGAGTAGCTCCATGTTGCTCGAGAGTACTTGGCAAGGCATTTTACTAACACCTAAGGTAGGGTAAGAGTCGACAAAAGGAATGATCGTTAACAATGGCTAACCGTTACATAGATTAACTAAATCAACCTAAAACAAGATTTCAATGAATCCATTATTGTCACTATAAGAACCTATGATAGATAGCTTAAGGCATAGATATACCTGTCTGAGAAACTCCTCACGCCAATTGTCGAGACTATCAAACGATTTGAGTACATTTACATCATAGACTAAAACACAACAATCTGCCCCTCTGTAAAATGCAACACCAAGGCTTTGAAATCTTTCTTGTCCAGCTGTGTCCCAAATCTAGCAGTCCAAACATGATCACAACAATCTTCAATAATCATAACAATGAAACCAAAAAAAAAAATTTATTACTCTTAAATCGAATAAATCTGGAAACCCACTTGTAATGTTATAATCCTATCATCAATCTGTAACTCCTTTGTAACGAAATCAGCACCGATGGTAGCTTTATATTGCTGACTAAATTTCTTATGAACATATCTAAAATTACAGTTAAAGACCCAAATTGCAGAATCTAATTTCAGTAAGAAACCCTAATAAAAACTAATGGTTTCATTTCATTACACCAATCTCAAGTATCATAAGTCTCAACAAAAATTTCAAAGTTACAGAATAAAAATCAACAATGTTATATTAAACCCAGAAAGAAGATTCAAAAGTTGATAAAATTCAATAATGATAAATCTAACAGATCTAATCTTTGATCAAAGGATACTGATTCATCAAAGATGTCTTTCCAACCCTGAAAATTCACAAAAATTTCAATAAGAAGCAGAATTTTTTCCTTGATCATAAGTAAATTCAATAAGATGATTACAAACCAAAAATGGGGATTAAGTTATGAAATAGATCATGATATGAAAAATTAAGACATACCCACTATCTCCAAGAACGATAACCTTAAGCAAGGTTCTTCTTCTCATCAAAGACATGATTATTGATGATCAATTTTACAAATTGTTTTGGAAAAAAAAAAAACCTTTTTAATTTTCTTCCCCCCTCTTTTTCTTCTCCGATCTCTCTCACTATTCTCCAAGTTCTACTTTCTCTCTCTCTCTCTCTCTTCACACATCTTTGGACAACGATGGCAAACGCACGTGACTAATGCCACCCGTTGTAAAAGTGGATTGTATAGGGGGAGATACACATTTTGTATGAGGAGACATGTAAGTTTAGTTGTTCCAAAAAAAAAGTACTAAAATATAGGAAGTGTTAGAATCACAGAGGATTTTGACAAAATAAGTTACCCGGCTGATGTGGCGGGTGTGATATTCATCTCTCAACAGCTCAGATTTAGTCAAACTTGTAAACCACAACAACCACATCAGCTGGACAACTTTTTTTGTTAAAATCTTTTGTGATTTTATATTTCACTTAAAATATAATTCTATGTCGAGCCTCACTGCCAAATTTTATACACCAATCTTTTTCTAAATAATCTAATACTCAAGAGTTTTATCTGAAAAATTTTCGTCTTTACTGTAAAAATTTGTTGACGAAATCGATTGGTGAAAATTTTGGTCATCAAATTTCTTTTTTATATATATATTCATTTCTCTCTTTTTCTGCCACTTTTATCTTTTTTTTCGAGGATTTGACAACCTCAATTTTACACACTCATCAACTCGTCCTGTTCTTATATTTTTGCTCAGTACTAAAATATAAGAGATCGTAATTTACATTCAGGAGACCATAATCTTTATCTTTAAATAAAAAAGTAAGTGAGCTAGTAGTATGTATAAAATATGGATCTTGATGGATCTTTTTATTATTATTCTATGAAGATTCATATTTAGGAATTTGTGGCATTGAAGTGTTTTCTCAATTGTTAATCTATAATTTAATCTTTACTTGTATTATGTAATCAAACCACATAAGATGTGTTTGAGTTTTATTACTACGTTCCTTAAATAATAGTTTCTACAAGAAAAATGGTGGTTGGTTGTTTGTCTGAATCTCCAAATACAAGAAAAACATCTCCCTATAGATATCACCAAAGCGCCAGCAGAGCGCCTTTTTGAGACGGGTGGGTCGCAATACTTCCAGAAAAGACTCGTGCGACGTGCCGACCTTTCTTTTTATGAAAATGACATAAAAGCCCTCAATCTTCATGGAATGCACAAGTGGTCTCTCTACCAAAAATTTAGAGTTAACTCCTTTTTAAACCCAATCGTGTGACTAGTTTCTTGTTTGGTGTCATATTTTTGTAAATTCAAAATTTGATCCTTTTTGTTTGGATTTTATCCTGTCAGGGGTCACATTTACTTGTTTTTCTTTAATTATAGATATTTTTGTGTATGAGGTTTTTTTTTATTTTCCCTCTCCATTTTCATATTCAATATTCAATGAAACTCTAATCTCAATTAATGGTTGTTTATTTTGTTAACTATTTAAGTTTACATACTTTTATTGAATAAACAAAAGGAAAGAGATGAGAGAGGAAAATGAGAAAAGGAGATAGAGTTCTTTGATGGTTGTCCGCATGTAGTCACATTGTTTTATTGTCCTCACCTTCAGAAAAAGAATCATTGATCGAGATGAAGGGTCGTGTCAAATCATATATGAGAGGAGACAAGGGGAATGAAAATCTATAGAGATAACATAATACATATTGTAATATGTAGAAAATCTATCATAGTTGAATCTATATAAGACCAAAATACATCATTTCCTTAATGGTGAAATATTATCAAAATGGTTAATGTTGGAGAGATTACAAAATACATATTGAACCTCTATAACAAAAGTTTTTAATATAAAAAAATGATTTTTATAGAAAATCGGGATCATTTTATTGCTCCAACCTCTTTTTAAGTTTTCTCTAACACCTTATAGTTCGTCGTTAGCATAAAAAACACAAACTAAAACGTAAAAGAACAAATCTAAATCATTATAGTTGGGTCAGTATAAATGATAAAGAAATGTCTACTTATAACTTATAAACAAAATGAGTCATGTAATATGTTGAGACCATTTAGTTTTGGGGGAAATTCTTTATGACTAGTTACTTCAATTCCTTGCCATAGGAACTCCTCTTTATTCTATAGTATTCTAGAAACGGCTAGGATATTCACAAATGCTAGCTCGAGTCATTAAGAATTCTAAGCAAAAAATTCAAACAATAAGTTATTTACATAAGATCACCATGAATCGGTTTCAACATTATATTGAAGTGCTCCAATTGATAAAGCTAAAACTGTAAGAGGGCAGTTTCTAAAAGAAAGAAGATGGCTGTGGCGGTAAAGATGGTTGTAGGCGGTTTTGTGTACAAAGGCGGTTTCAATTGGTTTCAATTTAAGAGGCAGTTTCCAATTTTGCTCTCAATTGAGTCGGCTTATATTATTATAAATAGGGGGTTTTAGTGCCAATGAAAATATCAACCAACACAAGCAACAACTCTTCTTTAGAGAGCTAGAGAGAGAGCAAGAGTGAGAGAAATTTTTCATAGTTTTTTGAGCGGTGTTAAATTTCTCGGTCGTCGAAGATTTAGTATAGAAGGTTAATTACTATACGGTACCATCTTGGGACGAACTTGCGGGTTGTGTGAGTCGTCTTCATCTATCCTTCAATAAAGATTTCTTGTTCGCCCGAGGACGTAGGCTTTAAAGCCGAACCTCGTTAATTCTGTTCGCATATTTGATTTTGACTTAGCTTGTCGATTAATCTTCATAATCGGATCAATTTCTAGGATAGGTTCGATAGCTTCCGCGACTTTTAGTTATAACAATTGGTACCAGAGCCTTGTTGAGATTGAACGAAGAGAAGATGGGATCGAGAAGCGGTACGGTCAAAGCAGGGAAATATGAGATAGAGAAGTTCAATGGGAAAAACGATTTTTCTTATTGGCGGATGCAGATGAAGAATCTGTTAATCTCGCAGAAATTACACAAGACGTTGACGGGAAAGAAACCAGGAGATATGTCAGATGAGGATTGGGAAGAGTTAGATCTCGAAGCACGGGCTACCATTATGTTGTGTCTTGAGAGGGACGTGGCGTTCCTAGTAGACGAAGAAACAACGGCGGCGGGTGTGTGGTTAAAGCTAGAAAGCAAATTCATGACTAAAACTTTAACGAATCGGGTCTACTTAAAATCCAAATTATTCACATGTAGAATGGAAGAGGGTTCTTCTATTCAGGAATATGTGAATAGGTTTGACAGGATTATCTCAGATTTGAAGGATATTGATGTTAAGGTTGAGGATGAGGACCAAGCCCTCATATTGTTACTTTCATTACCTAAATCCTATGAGAACCTTGTTCAAACTTTGATGCTTGTTGGTGATAGTCTAACCATGGAAGAGACGAGAAATTCGCTATTAGCGGATGACCTTCGTAAGGTTGCTACTAGCAGTATGGCGTCGGGTGGAGTAGACAAGGAACAAGCACAAGGGTTGTTTGTAACGAGGGGGAGGAGTAATGAAAGGGGAAAGGGAAAGGGCGGGAAATCTAGATCCAAATCTAGAGGCTCTTTCAAGAAAACGTGCTTTAGTTGTGGTGAGCTTGGCCACTTTAAAGCGGCTTGTCCAAAGAGAAAGTTGAAGCAAAAGAACGAAGGCTACAAGGAGAAACAAGAGGCGGGATATGTGTCAGAAGAGGCGGACGAATGTTTCTCAGTGACAGAGGTGTCTGAGAAGATCTTCGATAAGTGGATGCTTGATTCAGGGACGTCACACCATATGTGCCCAAATAGGGAGATGTTTACTACCTATAGGAGTGTAGATGGTGGTACAGTTATACTGGGTGATGATAGTATATGTAAAACTGTGGGACTCGGAACAATACGTATCAAGATGCACGATGGAGTGGTGAGAACATTGACGGACGTAAGACACATACCCGATCTGTGGAAAAATCTAATTTCCCTTGGTGTGTTGGAGCGGAACGGCTGTAAGATAATTATAGAGAATGGCTCCATAAAAGTCGTTAAGGGTTCTTTGGTGGTAATGAGAGGTACTCGTTACGGTAATTTATACAAACTTTTGGGGACAACAATTACGGGAGATGTAGCAGTAGGAATCAGTGGAAGGGATCCAACGGCTAGTACGAGGCTTTGGCATATGCGCCTTGGGCATATGTCAGAAAAGGGTCTATCTTTGATGTGCGGGAAAGGCTTGTTGAAGGACATGAAGAAGCCTTGCATGGAGTTTTGTGAGCATTGTGTGTTCGGGAAGGCACACAGGGTGACGTTCTCTACAAGCAAGCACAGGAGCAAAGAGGTGTTAGACTACGTACACACCGATGTCTGGGGACCGGCAAAGTTACCTTCCAAGGGTGGTTCCAGGTATTTTGTTACATTCGTTGATGATCATTCGAGATTTGTCTGGCTTTATTTTCTGAAGCATAAGAATGAGGTATTCAACACATTCCTGGTGTGGAAAGCAATGGTTGAGAACAAAACTGGTCGAAAGCTGAAGACGTTAAGGTCGGATAATGGGACCGAGTACACGGATGGGGCATTCAAGGAGTTTTGTAATCAGGAAGGCATTGTGAGGCACTGGACAATAGTAAACACACCTCAGCAGAATGGAGTCGCAGAGAGATTGAACCGTACACTACTTGAGAAGGCTAGATGTATGCGCTCCAATTCGGGATTAGGCGTAGAATGGTGGGCAGAATCTGTTGCTACAGCTTGTTATATTGTGAACAGGTCTCCACATTCTTCTTTAGATGGCGGCATACCTTACGAGGTGTGGTCAGGTGAACATGCAGATTACGGGAGACTTAAGGTTTTCGGTTGTACGGCCTATTACCATGTTAAAAGTAACAAACTTGACAATAGAGCAAAGAAGGCAATTTTCTTAGGATATGCTACAGGAGTCAAGGGTTATCGGCTATGGTGTACAGAAGACAATAAGTTTGTAATCAGCAGAGATGTGGTGTTTGATGAGTCATCTATTGTAGCTATGGCGAAAGCTACGGTGCCTAGTTGTGGTGATGTTGGGTCTACTAAAGCTCAAGTAGTGGAAGTAGAAGCCGAAGACCAACGGGTTTCTAGGAATCATGATCAGGTGGAGCATCAGGATAATACTCAGGATGAGGAAATTGATGAACCCGATCATGAGGAGGTTCAAGGGGAAGGTACACAAGTTTTACAACAACAACAGCAAGATGTTTCGGTACACACTAGGCCGAAACGGTTATATAAGCCGGTACAGAGGTTAGGGTCAGACAAACCTCTTAGGCATTACGGGCAGGCAAATCTGGTTGAATATGCACTCTCGGTGGAAGACGACGAGCCGGTCATCTTCAAACAAGCTATTACCGCGGAGGAAAGAGAGAGTTGGTTGCTTGCTATGCAAGAAGAGATGGAGTCTCTTCACAAGAACCAGACATGGGAGGTTGTCCCATTGCCCGAAGGTAAATCTGTTATTGGTTGTAAATGGGTGTACAAGAAGAAAGAGGATTCTTCCGAGATCAAGGGTACAAGGTATAAGGCAAGACTAGTGGCCAAGGGTTATGCACAGAAAGAAGGGGTCGACTACAATGAGATTTTCTCACCGGTCGTGAAACATACTTCTATTCGGGTGCTATTGAGTATTGTTGCTCATAGTGATCTTGAGATGGAACAACTCGATGTTAAAACCGCCTTCTTGCACGGAGATTTGGAAGAAGAAATTTATATGGCTCAACCTGAGGGATACAAGGTTGAGGGTAAAGAAAATCAAGTATGTCGTTTGAGGAAGTCTCTTTACGGATTGAAACAATCCCCTCGCCAATGGTACAAACGATTTGATTTTTTCATGCTAAAGCATGGTTTTCGCAGAAGTGATTATGATTGTTGTGTATACATCAAGAAGCTTCGCGAAGGTGACTTTATTTATCTCCTTTTGTATGTGGATGACATGCTTATTGCTTCTCGAAGCATGGTGGAGATAGATAAGTTGAAATCTCAACTCAGTCAAGAGTTTGAGATGAAAGACATGGGCGCTGCAAAGAAGATACTGGGAATGGAGATTAAGAGAGAGCGGTCAAGTAAGAAACTTTACTTGAATCAGAAAGGTTACATCGAACGAGTAGTTTCTCGGTTCGGGATGCAGAATGCGAAGGCAGTGTCAACACCTTTGGCACCACACTTCAGGCTCTCGGGAAAACAATCTCCCACTACTACGGTGGAGAAGGATCATATGGATCGTGTACCGTATGCTAGTGCAGTTGGCAGTTTGATGTACGCTATGGTGTGTACTCGTCCGGATATTTCACAAGCGGTCAGTGTGGTTAGTAGGTTTATGGCAAACCCGGGGAAGACACATTGGGAAGCTGTGAAGTGGGTCTTGAGGTACTTGAAGGGTACTGTTGATACGGGTTTGTGCTTTGGTGGAGACACATGTCAGGTAAGCGGTTATGTTGACTCGGATTATGCTGGCGATCTAGATAGAAGACGATCTACTACTGGTTATGTATTTAAGGTACATGGTGCTCCAGTTAGTTGGAGATCAATGTTACAATCTACAGTTGCGTTATCTACTACGGAGGCCAAGTATATGGCTTTGGCCGAGGGTGTGAAGGAAGCATTGTGGTTGTGGGGTCTTCTGGATGATCTAGGGATTAAGCAAGAGTGCGTGGATGTATGGTGTGATAGTCAAAGTGCGATCCACTTGGCGAAGAATCAGGTTCACCATGCTCGCACTAAGCATATCGATGTCAGATATCACTTTGTACGAGTTGTCATAGGGGGTTTTAGTGCCAATGAAAATATCAACCAACACAAGCAACAACTCTTCTTTAGAGAGCTAGAGAGAGAGCAAGAGTGAGAGAAATTTTTCATAGTTTTTTGAGCGGTGTTAAATTTCTCGGTCGTCGAAGATTTAGTATAGAAGGTTAATTACTATACGGTACCATCTTGGGACGAACTTGCGGGTTGTGTGAGTCGTCTTCATCTATCCTTCAATAAAGATTTCTTGTTCGCCCGAGGACGTAGGCTTTAAAGCCGAACCTCGTTAATTCTGTTCGCATATTTGATTTTGACTTAGCTTGTCGATTAATCTTCATAATCGGATCAATTTCTAGGATAGGTTCGATAGCTTCCGCGACTTTTAGTTATAACAAAAACGTCTATGAATCTGACTCTAATTGACCCTAGGAGAAACAGAGTCGTCTTGAAGTTCCTTCGGTTTTCGAATCAGCTTTAAGGCGGAAAGGAGCAATCGAAATTCTGAGATGGAGAAAAGGTGGTCATCTTTGAAGACTCTTGTGTTTTTTTTGAAAGATTCATCATTCATTTCCATCAATTTTTTGAAAGACAGACAGACCCAAGGAGGAAACCATTAGGAATACATATATACTATATATATTGACCAACTATGACAACATATACGTACAGTTAAGTCTCTTGTGGTAATAAACCATCCAAAAAAGCTAAGATTTATTTTAGATGATTCGAAGTAGTCAAAAAAATGTAATTACTTAAAAGTTGATTGGAGATTATATCTTGCAGCTACTACATTCAAGAAATAAAATTTACTTTTTAATGTTGTAAATTTATGTTACCACTTTAGTGTTGGAATCGACTTTCCAGCAGGAGCGGTTTTTGCCCTTTTGACAAGGTTCCCTTTGTCGAAATAACTCAAATAACGTACCGTTGCGTTCGTCTCGTCGAGGGCTTGAATTTCAAGCTTTGGTTTGCTCAAAACCGGTTCCGTTTGAATAAGATATTAATTTTCGAAGTTTGGGTTTAAATATGGAAATATGTGAAATATTTAAGGAAAGTCCCATATCGGGTAAGTTAAAGGAATATGTAGGGTTTATAATAAGCTGCTCTCCCATACTATAGTATGAATGAAATAAAGGTCCAACGATTTGCGTGGTTTGCACCACGCAAACCACGCACGCGCACGCGCGTGGGCGCATTAGAGGCGCACTTTGCACGTGCGCTAGGAGCATAGAAGCCTTTTTTTTTTAATTTTAAATACCAAAGGCAATCCGACGGACAAGATTAAATCTACATCCGACGGACCAGATTAAACCCGTGGATCAGTACCTCCTTTCTTCAAGAGGGTTGTGACTTTTCCCCCTAAAAGTGAGGGTTGTGACTTTTCCCTCCAAATGTGACTGTTAACAAACAGTCACCTCTCACCTTTAAATAAGCCATGAAACCAGACTTCAAAATTCACTTCGAATTAAGAGAGTTTAAGGCATTCAAGAGTTTTCAATACTTACTGACGTTCGAAAGAGTTTTCAGATCTAAGTACCTCCGATCCGAAAAGGTAATCCGTTGTATCCTGGGAGACAAATCGCCTATACTGTTGGTACAATAAACAGGGCGAATTATTGTCTTAAGGAAAGAGATCACTCGCCTCGGTTCTAACTAATATAATTTCTGTTCTTTATCCTCTTTCTTATTTTATTAGTTAAAGATACAATTTGTATCTGAAATTTAAAAACAGAGTACTAACCTTCTGTTTTTTATTTAAGGAATTTTAGTTAAAATACTGACTGTTTATCTCTGAAAAATTTCAGAAGGATATTATCATCGTTTAAAAGAAACACGACGATAATATAGTATACAGATTAAAACAACATTTAGTACTTAACAAAAACTTCTAGTTCCACTTTTGATTCTTTTGGGTAAAGAATTACATTGTTGCATAAAGAGTTCAAAATTCTTTTGGCACTAGGCTCCCAGAACATCTCAGCCACACCATTGTTTATAGGTGTTTTTGTGGTCTTGAAACGACCCAACTGTCAATTTTATAGCTTAAGTATGTATTCATTCCCTTCATGTTGTATTCTTATGATTATTTTTAAGATAATCTTTGTGGGAAGTCATATATCATATATGGGTATCTTTCTATTGTGTTACATTTGGTATGTATTAGTTTTACGAGCGTTTTCTTTGTTTACTCCGTTTTTTCTTTATCATTTCTGTTAAAAATTGATATCTTCAATGTAATAATACGTAGAAGCTTAGATTTTTTTTAGTAAATATTTTCAAATTCATTTAAAAGGTATGCTGCAAACTTGTACTGTTAATAATCTTAATAACATTTCCTAACTCATATTTATGGTTCTCCATGATTCTAGTCACTTACAAAGAGGGGGGCACGAGCCAAGATTTTAAGTTAGGTGGACTAGCTTAAAATTTAGGTTTTAAGAATCAAGTTGTTTTATTTGAGTTGTTTACTTACAAAGAGGGGGGCGCGAGCCAAGATTTTAAGTTAGGTGGACTAGCTTAAAATTTAGGTTTTAAGAATCAAGTTGTTTTATTTGAGTTGTTTACTTTTCGGATTAATACAATAAAATATATAAACGAAACGTGAAGATAAAATTAGTGAATATTTGAAATTTTTATTAAGTGAATATGGCGAATATAAGGTATTGCTTCAAGTTGTACTTCCCTTTTTAGAACTATGTGATTTTTAGTTTTGTATTTGCATATATCTTTATACAATTCCAAACTTCTTATATAATTTTTTAAATTTAAGACCATTCGATAATAAGACAAACGGTATATACTTTTCACTTATGAATGAAATATGGTTTCGCGTAGTTTCAAAAAATAAGAAAAAAGTTTGCCTACTAAGTAACCTGTTGGATAACATGAAGAACTAGACGCTAGAGTGATGAGTTGGTTATGTTTGGAGGTTAAAAAAGAATACCCCACAATGAAAAGAAAAATTTCTTAGTAAAGAAAATGACGAGATAATAAATAAGGATGTCATGTTGTGAAGCAGAACTTAGCCTAATACACGTTGAGATTGACAAGATAATTCATATGGTGAAGCACTTAAACTTGAAGAAGAATTAGTTTTCCATGATAACGGTCTATAAAATTGAAAAATGGAAAAATAATTTTTTTTTTAACGACCAACGTCTCTAACCGGAAACAACAACACAGAAATTAAAATTTCTTTGTATATATTTTCTCCATGCACATAACTAGGTACCCAAATATACAACATTTTAGGTTTACATTTTACATAGAAAAACTTCCATTTCTCAAGTGCTTTACACTAAATTACATGGGTGAAATGTAAAGGCATATCTTGTCAAGTCAATGGTCAGATCATATGGGATCTTGGTACCATGTGCTTCCACATTCTAGACAGAGAATGAAAAGAAACCGTTACGGAGTTCTTGCAAGTTCATTTTTACTCCAGTTGTGGTTAAAAATTCACCCTTCAATTAAAGAGCAGCTGCAAGACTTTCTCCTTCTTCTTTTGTTGTAGTTTATGTTCTGATTATTGGCCTTCAAATTTGGATAACTTGTAAGATCAATAGTCTTTTGTCCAATCGTTTTTTTAAGTTTCTTCCAACACCCTATACATTGCCTTTAGGGCAAAAAACACAAATGATAAATGTAAAACAACAAACTAAGTTATTATAGTTAAAATGACTTCAAATAGAAAAGATATGACTAATTATAAGTAAAATGTCGAGATCCTTTAGTTTCAAGAAAATTCCTTAGAACTCATTAGTTATTCCTTGCCTTAGAAAACCCGTTTTATTCGGTGGTATTCTAGAACTGGCTAGGCCAATGCTCAAGTCATGAATGAAGTAATCTCTATTTATTTCCTGTGGAGGAATATGACATGAACCACACATTCCACTTAACAGTAAATCTGACAAAATATTACTTAAAAAGTTCTAAAAGACTTAAAAGGAAAATGAATGGGGACTCCCTGAGGTATATTCTGAAGTGTACACCCCCTCACAGGACAAAGTCATTTTGATCTTTTCACTCTGACAAAATTGTAAAAAGACCAAAATGACCTTGTCACTGTGAGAGGGAGTACATTTGGGAGTATGACCAGTGACAGTGAGCCACAATTATTATTTTGTCGAGTCCAACCAACAATTAATTTATATTTATCATCTTATATAGTATTCAAATTTGCAAAATTCTCCGAACACGGAACTAACTCTCATGAAAAATTGTGGTTCTAATCTTTCATGTAAAAGATAAAAGAAAAACTAAGAATTTTAACCGGAAAAATGTAAACAATAACCTTTTCATATAAGTGCACCCTTAACAGTTTTCGACTTTATATTGAAGTGCTCCACTTGATTAGCTAAAATATCATGAATTTGACTCTAAATCTAAATCTACTCGAGTTAGATTACTGACTTGTAAAAAAAACAACTGATTCTTAACTTTATTTGTTACATACCAAAAACAAAAAGATCGAAAAGGAAAAGAAGGGAAACTTTTTTTTTGTTGAAGTTTTTAAATTAAGAGTAACTTTTTTAGGCTATGTAAGAAGCTATCCCTTTTTCATTTTGATAGACATATAACTACATTACGTTTTTTGGGTTATTTTCAATTTGACCTCCAATCTGCGACCCACTGAAAAAATTTGATCGCTGTATTTGTCTAACGTTCTAATTTAACTTCCAATACAATTGTTTCGTTTTTTTTTTTTTTTGTTGAAATAGATTGCATTAGATTAAATCAAAGCGTTATTACAATACTTATTGACTAAAATACATGGTACATTCCTCCACACTTTATTCCGCTGATTCGTCCTTGCCCATTTCGCTAATTTGTCTGCATTCTGATTCAGCTTTCTCCCAGTGTACTGAAATTTGATCATCTGGAACTGTTGAATGTAAGATTTGATTTTCTTTATATGCAAGATAGATTGCCATTGAACTGCATGTTTTCCATTGAGAAGATGATTTATAAGATTAATGTTATCACTTTCTATGATGATGGAAAGGTGGTTCATCTCTTTGGCCCATTCAATTCCCAAAAGGATGGCTTTGGCTTCACTTTCTTCACTGTTTCTCGCTCTGCTAGATTTAACTTGAGCTCCGATGAATATAGATTTATCATTGTGTGCAATCATGCTCATTCCCATATTAGAAGAAATATTAGTAAATGAGGCGTCAACGTTTATTTTTATCATATTATGAGGAGGGGGTTGCCATTTTTCATCAGTTGAAACGTTTATATTTCTATCTTTATTACTAGGTTTTTTGTTTAAGTTCGGGTAGTTTTCTATCATTTTTATAATGTAATGCAACTCATTTATCTCGTGCTGAAAGCAGTGATCACACCTAACTTTCCATAGCACCCAAAGAACTGTAGATAGATGAATGTTACCTTTGGTGTAGCAAAGATTCCTATTATCTTCCCATGAGAAAATCCAGTCCGATACGGATGGGATATTCTCTGAGATGATGTCAAAATAGAACCAAATATTTTTAGCTAATGCACAGTGTAATAGGGCATGTTCTATAGATTCAGTAATGTTGCAATTAGGGCACTTATACTTGTTACCTATATATTTACCAATTCTGCCTCTCACTGGGAGAGCTTCATTGCAGACCTTCCAGATAAAGTTCTTGATTCTAGGGATGGTCGGGAGATTCCAAATGAACTTCCAGTTGCGTGTATTCGGGTTGATCGCTATGTTATTGTTGGTAAGATACTTGTACATCGAGGCTACTGTAAACCTTCCCGTCTTGGTAAGCTTCCATTTTAGTTGATCTTTTCCTTCATGATTAATAGGTATAGTTTTGATCAGATTTTGCGTATGGGTATCAAAGGTCGCTCTGAGAATCTTGTCGTTCCAGTCGTTATTTGTGATCAGCTGTGCAACTTTGGTAAGGGGGGAGTTGTTGACATTAATGATGGGGGTATTAAGATCTGGGACCCAGCTGTCCGTCCAAATATTCACCTCATGGCCCGAATTCACTTCCCACGTGGACAGATCATTAACCATATTATAATGCTTTCTTATAGTTTTCCAGTTCCACGAGTGATGGTTTTTGGCCGGACCCGGAATACTCGTGTTGGGGAAGTATTTAGCTTTGATAAGCTTGGCCCAAATAGCTTCCGGTTCGGTTTTGAGGCGCCACGCCATCTTAGCTATAAGCGCACTATTGTCTATATCCGGGAGATGAATACCTAAGCCTCCCTGACTTTTAAGGAGGCATATATATGACCACGCTTTGGTGCATATACCTTTAGATTTACCCCACCAGAAGTTCCGTTGAACGGACTTGATGCTTTTCGTAATTCCTTTAGGAATTGCAAAGCACTGCATCTGATATCGGGGTACGACAGCAGCTATGGCCGATATGACCACCGTGCGACCCGCCTGGGAAAGGAAGGAGTGACTCCACTTGTTCAGCTTGTTATTAATTTGATCAAGAATATCCTTGAACACTTTTGTCTTCTGTGCTCCTATGAATAGCTGCGCTCCCAGATACTTCTCCGAAGTAGCGGCGTGTCTAACTTTAAGGGTTCTCATAATGATACGTTTAAACTTGGGGTGGGAGTTCTTCGAGTAGAAGATATTAGATTTGGAAAAATTAATCATTTGGCCTGAAGTTTCACTGAAATCCTGTAAAATATCTTTAAGATTATGTATGTTTTCTATCAAGTTCTGACCAAAGATGATACAGTCATCAGCGAAGAGAAGGTGAGTTATCTCCTGATCCAAGTGAGGCGTGGGAAACCCCTTAAAACTATTCTGGCCCATCTGAGACTTTAATCTTCTGCTAAGCCCTTCCATGACCATAGTAACAGGAATGGAGATAACGGGTCTCCTTGTCTGATACCCCTAGTGGGGTAGAACGTTCCCCCCGGCCTTGAAGGAGTTGAAGGAGATGTCCTTCGACCAAGGTGACAATGCGAACAATTTGTCGGATAGGACAATTGATGTGGAAGATCATCAAGTCCGATTGATTTAGGGATCGTAGAGTTGTAGCTAGAGACCAACTACGATCGTCGAATTACGGAGTAATTCGCGGCTAACTTCGATCGGATCCTACAACGGGTTACACATAAGAGTGACAAATTGATCTAGGATATGACTAGTGGGAGTGAGATATAATCATGGGAGTGTCCCATAAACATATCTCATAGGCCTAAAAGGGAATTAGGCAAAGATAGTACAAAAGGGCCAAAAACAGGGTTTTTGGGCCTAGACCGGTTCGGGTACTTCTAGGACTCGGATTGGGCTGAATTTTGGAGGGTTAGTTGCTGATAAGGTGTGGAATTTCTCTCTAAGCTTTCTTACTCTACCACATCAAGTAGAGAGGAGAAAGTGAGCTAATTCCCATTAACTATCTATCTAGTCAAGAAGAAAGGAGTTCTTCTTCCAACCACCATTGGTGTGCTAGCTATACAACAAGGTGGGAGATCAAATTTGTTTGCTCGTGTCCCAAGTAGAGGAGCTACACTTGAAGCTCTTGGTCTTCTCATAAGCAATTGGAAAGGTTCGAGGGAAAACTAGCGAACAAGGTATTTATCTTTCTAGTTTTAATTAATGATTATCATAGGTTTATGCATGTGATCCTGGGAATACTAGTGTAGATATTAGATGTCTTAATTCCGCTATAAACACTAGTAGAAGGGTGTAAAACCCAACAGTGGCGTCAGAGCCTCTTGCAATTAGCCTATCTTATCTAAGTTTTGGACCAATTCCATGCTTTCCTAGATAGATTATTGTGTCAAAAGATTTCAAAATTTGTTCTTGAAAAGAGTTTCAAAACCTAAAATTTTGATCCAAATTGGTTTGATTAAAAGAGTTGTTTTTAAGTTTTTGGAAACTTGTGAAAAACAAAATTTGAAAACTTAGAATTGTTCTAAAAAGAATTTGAAATATTTAGAAGTGTTTCAAATTTTGGAAAAAGCAATTTAAAATTGCAACACAAAAAAAAAAGGAGAGACTATTGAGTTTTTTAGAAACTCAATAGGTCCGGCCAGGAAGCTTCCTGGCCGGACCAGTAGCCTGGAGGACGCGTCTGGTAGACGCGTCCCAGATTACTGATGGACGCGTCTGAGGACGCGTCCAGCTGCTCCAGGTCGCGTCTTCCAGACGCGACCAGTAGCTTAACCAGGACGCGTCTTCCAGACGCGACCAGTAGCTTAACCAGGACGCGTCTTCCAGACGCGTCCAGTAGCTACTACCAGACGCGTCTGGGGTCCTGGGTGTCTCGGACTATGTCCGAGACACCTAGTGCTGGTCGGGTCCAGCACCAGATGCGTCTAGGACGCGTCTGGTGCTTGGACTAGCGTCCTGGCTCTGGCCAGGACGAGATCAGGCCTATTGGCCTCGGCTCGGACATGCCGGTCCTATGGGCCGTGCCATATCCGGACCTTGTCCAAGCCCTTTTGTGGGCTTGGGCCGGGACTTGTCTAGGACTTGTCCCGGGTCTTTTCAAGGGTTTTCGGACCACGAAAGGGACCACTATTCGAGTGGGAGTTTTATCCAAATTTTCTCCCAAAATTCCAATCCAAATATTTCCGAAATTAACCCGGGCCATTCAAGGCCCAAACGGAATTTCTCTTTAAAATCAAATTTTAAAATCAAACCAAGACACACCATTAGTCTAATCTTTTGATGTAGACTTAAGGTGCGTACATGACATACGGATGTCGACAAAAGTATCTCCCGGATATACATGCATATATAATTGATAGCCTTGAAATATATTATATGATTGCATGTGATGTGAATGCGGAAACTAGTATGGCCATAGAATTTATTTCTTATTCTTGTTTTGAGCACGGATGGGTGCATGTTTTGTAATAATTTTAATTTCAAGTTTACACGATCTGCGAATCGTTTGAGTCTTGTAATTAGAGTTTAGGGTTTATGAGTCCATTGATGAAACTCAAGGAAGAAATCCAAAGGCGAGTGGGAGAAATCAATGGAGGTTCAAAGACGGAGATCTAGACGAACTAAAAGGCGAAACAAGAAGCAAACCAAAGGAGATTAGATCTTCTAGGTTAGGGGTCATACTAGGATCCATATGTGCTTGATTTACTTTCTCGCGCGCATTTACTTACTTATTTACGCTTTATGTCGTGGATGTTAGTTAGGCTAATTAGTTCACTAAAACGAACGCCAGACTAGCGTAAAAGTCCCTAAAAGTAATTTTGAGTACAGTGCCTATCCAAATTAAGACACTCCTTGCGCCCTTGTTCGAGGAAGGTGGGTCGGCCTTCGCAGAGTACCTCCTCTACCTTGGGACATTGCGGGTAGGCCTATAGAAGAGGCCTACATGTCTAAATGGTTCTACTCAACGAGATCAGCAAGAGAGTCTTGGATACTCGAGGCAAAAGGATGGATTTTACACTAAACATGTAATCCATCAACCGAGAATCATATAGTATGATCAGTGAAAGTATTCACTCACCTAAATCAATGGGAATTAAGGGCAGGGCCCTAGTCCGCTTAATCCTTGAGAGATGGAATCTTGGAATCGCATTATTCATCTAGGGACACGTTTTATCTTGAATAATGTGGCAAAAACTTAGGACTTTTTGCAAAAATTATCGAATGTAATACTTAGCAAAATCCTTTTTCTGTTTCATGTAGTTTTACTATGGCAAAAATCAATCTTTTCAACCTATGTTCAATCCTTGATGAGGACAAATTGAACATGGATAACTTCCTTGATTGGGAAAAGAGATTGAGAAGTGTTCTCAAATCTACAAACAAAGAAAGCGTACTGGATACCCCTATTCCAAAAATAACTGCAAACTCAAAGATTGAGGAACAAAAGCAGGCCAAAAGTATCCGGATGAAATCAATTTCAGTAACTTGCCTTATGTTGGCAACCATGGAGCCTAATCTTCAAAAGAGATTCAGGAAAATGGATGCGCATACAATCATCCGTCGATTAAGGGACATGTCCCGAAACAAATCACGGTTGAGGAAGTACGGAACTTCTAAGGCAATCCGGAGAGGCATTGGAATGTCTGAATCAAAGAAAGAACTTCAACTGATTCAGAAGAACAAAAGGAAAAAGGAAGGAACTCACGATTCCGACCAAGGTATCTATGTTATCGAAGTTAACTTAGCAAATACATTTGATTCTCAATCTTGGGTATTCGATACCGGATGTGGTGCTCATATCATTTATGATGTGCAGGGCCTTAAGGGAATCAAGTATTTATCTGGAAGGGAGCTTGTCCTACGAGTAGCAAATAGAGCAACGGTTGCTGCGAAAGCTGTAGGAACTTTCAGTCTACCTCTAGAAACTGGTCTAGTTTTAGAACTTCATAATTGCTATTATGTACCCTCTATTTCTAGAAACATTATCTCTGTCTCAGAATTAGACAAAAAGGGATATCACCTATAAATAAAAAACCAGCGTTGTTCTTTATACAAAGGTGAAATGTTTTATACCAGTGCTAAGCTATACAACGGTCTCTATATTACGAATATTGAGAACGAAGTCTTCAACATAGAAACCAATAGGCTACGGTCAGATGATTCAAATCCAAGTTACCTTTGGCATTGTCATTTGGGTCACATTAACATGACACGCATGAAGAAGCTCCATGAACATGGACTTCTAGGTTCGTATAATTTAGAATCATATGACACATGCGAATCATGTTTAATGGGTAAAATGACGAGATCTTCTTTTAAAGGAAAAGGAGACCGAGCCAAAGAACCCTTGGAACTCATACATACGGATGTATGCGGACCAATGAGTACTCCGGCGAGAGGTAACTATGGCTACTTCATCACGTTCACGGATGACTTCACTCGTTATGGTTACATATACTTGATGAGGCATAAGTCCGAATCGTTTGACATGTTCAAACAATTTCAGAACGAAGTAGAGAATCAACTTGGCAAGAAAATAAAAGCCATTCGATCCGATCGAGGTGGTGAATATTTGAGTCAAGAATTTGACGATCATCTTAGGAGTTGTGGTATAATATCTCAACTCACTCCGCCAGGAACACCCCAGATGAATGGTGTTTCTGAAAGGAGAAATCGCACCTTGTTAGACATGGTTCGATCTATGATGAGTTTAGCAAATCTTCCAAACACGTTCTGGGGGTATGCTCTAGAAACGGCTGCTTTCACACTTAACCGAGCTCCGTCAAAAGCTGTAGAAAAGACGCCATATGAGTTATGGTTTGGAAAGATTCCAAAGCTGTCTTTTCTCAAAGTCTGGGGATGCGAAGTTTATGTAAAACGCTTACAAGGAGACAAACTCGCACCTAAATTAGACAAATGTCTCTTTGTGGGCTATCCAAAAGAGACAAGGGGTTACTACTTCTACCACGAATCTGAGAACAAAGTGTTTGTTGCTCGAGATGGTGTCTTCCTTGAAAAGGAATTCCTTTCCAAACAGACAAGTGGGAGAAATGTAGATATCGATGAAATTCGATATGAGCAACAAATAAACACAGATATAGAAATATCAAGAGGTTTAGCGGCTCCTATCTATACACAAAGTATGGAAGAGGAAAATGAGGTCGAGAGAGTACCTCCCGCTCAAGTCGAATTAAATTCGCAGGAGACATCTCAACTAGTTGAGAACACTCCAAAAGTTGCTCAGGCCCCTCGTAGATCTCAAAGGCTCCAGGAATTATCTCAGAAAACAGATATCCTACTGTTAGAAGATAATGAGCCGACTACCTACAACCAAGCTATGACGAGCCCCGACTCCGAAAAATGGCTAAAAGCCATGAGATCGGAAATGGATTCCATGTCAGAAAATCAAGTATGGAACTTGATCGATTTGCCCGATGGAGCAAAACCAATCGGATGCAAATGGGTTTTCAAAGTAAAAACTGACAAGGATGGAAACGTTAGCGTTTTCAAAGCTAAACTCGTGGCAAAAGGATACAAACAGATTCATGGCATAGACTATGATGAAACCTTTTCACCTGTCGCAATGCTTAAATCCATTCGGATCATTCTAGCAATTGCAGCTCATTATGATTATGAGATTTGGCAAATGGATGTCAAAACCGCCTTCCTGAACGGACACTTGGAAGAGGATGTGTACATGACACAACCCGAAGGTTTTGTAGATTCCAAAAATGCTGGAAAAGTTTGCAAGCTTAAGAAATCCATTTATGGACTCAAGCAAGCAAGCCGAAGTTGGAATCTTCGATTCGACGAGAAAATCAAAGAATTTGGATTTCTCAAGAATGCAGAAGAATCTTGTGTTTACAAGAAGGTTAGTGGGAGCGACCTAGTTTTCTTAGTCCTTTATGTCGATGACATATTAATCATAGGAAACAATATTCCGATGTTGGAATCAGTTAAAGACTGGCTTCGGAAATGCTTCTCTATGAAGGACTTAGGGGAAGCAGAATACATATTGGGAATCAAGATCAATAGAGATAGATCAAGGAGGATGATCGGACTTAGTCAAGAAACTTATATAGATAAGATTCTTCAACGGTTCGAGATGACAAACTCCAAAAGAGGATTCCTTCCTATGTCACATGGTATGGTGCTTAGCAAAGATCAGTGTCCTAAGAGTCCTGATGAGCTAGCACACATGATGAAAGTACCCTATGCTTCGGCAATAGGATCAATCATGTACACCATGATCTGCACTCGCCCAGACGTCTCATATGCTTTGAGCATGTGTAGCCGTTACCAATCAAATCCAGGCCAAGCGCACTGGCACGCCGCCAAGAATATCCTAAAGTACCTGAAAAGGACTAAGGATCATTTCCTGGTATATGGCGGGGAAGATACACTAAAAGTTGTAGGCCATGTGGATGCAAGCTTTCAAACGGATAGAGACGACTTCAAATCACAATCTGGGTTCGTCTACTGTCTGAATGGAGGAGCGGTATGTTGGAAAAGTTCCAAGCAGAGCACAGTTGCAGACTCTACCACTGAAGCAGAATACCTAGCAGCCTCGGAAGCTGCAAAGGAAGGAGTTTGGATCAAGAAGTTCCTGATAGAACTTGGTGTCGTACCTGGCATGGAAGAGGGCGTGACTCTATATTGTGACAACAACGGAGCTATAGCCCAAGCCAAGGAACCAAGAGCGCACCAAAAATCCAAACATATCCAAAGGAAGTACCACTTGATTAGAGAAATCATAGAAAGAAAAGATGTGGTAATTTGCAAGGTTCATACGGATGATAACGTTGCAGATCCGTTAACCAAACCGTTACCTCAGCCCAAACATGATTCACACATGAGGGACATTGGTATAAAGCGCATTGGGGAATGGCAACAAATGTAATTTGGATTCATAATAGAGTTTATGTGCCTAATTACTTACATTCGATAAATAAAATAAAAGAAAATTTATTTTGTCCTTAAAATTTGGTTTGGTATTTTAAGAGACAGTCCACACGATAAAGAAAACGCTCCGAGTAGGCTTGTCAGATACGTGATCTGATGAATGAAACCCTACTAAGTGAACTTGGAGTGATTCATTATCAATTCCCTAGTCCAGGTCATTGCATGGACAACAATGACTCACGAAGACTAGTACGGGAGTCGATGGGATAGCGCAGTTTCATGGGCTACAGGAATAGTGTATTCGATTCGACTACGTGAGTGCATAATAGGGATTATACGCTGGAATAACCCTCAACGTGAGAAGTTCATCCAAAGAATGATGAAATCGTCAAACTTCTCACAAAGACAAGATTGAAGAGATTCCTCAAAACATGAGTGCTCAGCTCATCTTATGTAAGGAATGTCTGACTTTGGTTCCGTTAAACGCCGCGCCGTAAAAGGAGGTTATAAAGGCGGATACTGGGAAGGACAGGATAGACATGAAGTTGAGTGGGAGCGCAAGAATGGATTATGTCCTCCTAACCATGTTAGGGTACAGTGTCCTCGGGCCACTTGACGAGCAACAACTGAAAATGCATGGCCGTGCTCAAATGGATTAAAAGTTAATCATTTGTTTTGACAGTTGTACTCGAGATCAAGAAAGTCTGAATGACGTGACGTATCAGATGGGATACTAAGTGACATGGGAATCGAGCATTGTACTTGTTCTAAGTCCAAGTGGGAGTCTGAAGGAGTTGAAGGAGATGTCCTTCGACCAAGGTGACAATGCGAACAATTTGTCGGATAGGACAATTGATGTGGAAGATCATCAAGTCCGATTGATTTAGGGATCGTAGAGTTGTAGCTAGAGACCAACTACGATCGTCGAATTACGGAGTAATTCGCGGCTAACTTCGATTGGATCCTACAACGGGTTACACATAAGAGTGACAAATTGATCTAGGATATGACTAGTGGGAGTGAGATATAATCATGGGAGTGTCCCATAAACATATCTCATAGGCCTAAAAAGGAATTAGGCAAAGATAGTACAAAAGGGCCAAAAACAGGGTTTTTGGGCCTAGACCGGTTCGGGTACTTCTAGGACTCGGATTGGGCTGAATTTTGGAGGGTTAGTTGCTGATATAATAAACATTATATCTGCCAATTTTCGTGGTGTTTGGGCACCTCCTCCTTAGGGAATTGAGAAAATACCAATAGTTGCTATTTTCGACTATTTCCCTAAATCTTATTCTAAAGGGTGTTTTAGGAAACCTAAAAGGAGGTGGATTCTTATTAGGGTTCTATATAAACACTCTTAGGGCAGAGAATAAGGTGTGGAATTTCTCTCTAAGCTTTCTTACTCTACCACATCAAGTAGAGAGGAGAAAGTGAGCTAATTCCCATTAACTATCTATCTAGTCAAGAAGAAAGGAGTTCTTCTTCCAACCACCATTGGTGTGCTAGCTATACAACAAGGTGGGAGATCAAATTGATTGCTCGTGTCCCAAGTAGAGGAGCTACACTTGAAGCTCTTGGTCTTCTCATAAGCAATTGGAAAGGTTCGAGGGAAAACTAGCGAACAAGGTATTTATCTTTCTAGTTTTAATTAATGATTATCATAGGTTTATGCATGTGATCCTGGGAATACTAGTGTAGATATTAGATGTCTTAATTCCGCTATAAACACTAGTAGAAGGGTGTAAAACCCAACAGGCCTACCATTAATCAGAACACACATAGAAGAGGTGGAGATACACGCGTTAATGAGCTTGATCCACTGGTCATCATAACCAAGACTACTCATAACATCCTTCAGAAATTTCCATTCCACCCTATCGAAGGCTTTCGACATGTTAAGCTTAAGACCAAAGTAGCTATGAGCACCTTTCAGCTTTTTAAACGAATGAATAATCTCTTGGCCCATGATGATGTTATCAGCTATCTGCCTCCCCGGCACATAGGCCGCTTGAAAAGGAGAAATGATAGGGTTCAGAGTGGCTTTAAATCTCTCCGCAAGAATCTTAGTAATGACTTCGTATGTGGTGTTAAGAAGACTGATAGGACGATAATCTGCTGGAGTCTGAGGAGTGGGAGTTTTCGGGATGAGACAGATGTTGGTGTGATTGATACCCGGAGGAAGCAATCCCGTGGAAAAGAAATTCTTAACCAGATCATAAATATCTGTTTTAATAGTCTCCCAATTAGATTGAAAGAAGAAGGGGGGTACCCATCCGGGCCTGGAGCCGCCTCCTTTTTCAGACTCTTGATAGCCCAGTCAATCTCCTCCAAGTTAGGGATGGTAATGAGATTCTGATTCTGCTCCTGGGAAATGGTATGTGGAAACATGTTATGAATATTACTATCATCTCTGGGATTAATGGAAGTATTGATGTTGAGAAGATGAGAAGTAAAAATATCTTGGATTTCTGCAATCTCCTCGGTCCATTCTCCATTGTTATTCTTAATCGCCCTGATTTTGTTGTTTCTGTTACGTTGGATAGCCTGGGAGTGAAAAATTTTCGTATTTTTATCTCCCAAGTTAATAAAATTATCCCTAGATTTTTCCTTCCAGAGACTCTCTTGGTAGTTATATAACTCTTCGAGCTCCGAGTTAAGATTGTTGTAAGCTTCTTTATTCCTAGTGTTTTGGAGCTCTTTGATGATCCGGTTGATATTATTCTCTATATTGCCAAAAACTCTTTTATTTCAGATGGTCAGTTTAGAGCTTAACTTCCTAAGATCTATCTGGATATTATTATGAGTATTGTTGTTCTTGATCTTCTTCCAATTGTCCTCTATGTAGTTAAAGCAATCTGGGTGCGACATCCAAGTTCGAATAAACTTAAAAGGTTTGGGTTTACTAAATCTAGAATCTTTACTCTCCAGAAGGATAGGTAAATGGTCCGACCCCACCGTGTCTAGGTGCGAAATACCATAAGTATTAAAGTTATGGAGCCACGAATGATTAGCTAGGGCCCTATCTAATCGTTCCTGGATCAGATTATCACCATATTGCTTGTTACTCCAGGTGAACGGATTGCCCTGGAAGCCGATATCAAGAAGATCCAGCTCACTAATGATCTCCTTTACTCTATCTATGTTCGAATTAGCCCCTTTATTGCCTCCATCCTTTTCCGCCTTGTCAAGAATGCAATTCAAATCGCCAATCATGATCCAAAGGGAGTCTCTATTAGCATTAAGGTCTCGAAGGATCTTCCAGGGCTTGAGCTTATTTTTACTGTAAGGGGACCCATAAAAACCCGTAATAGTAATATGATTTTTATTATTATGGTCACTAAATTTGACTTGAATAATATTACTATCCGAGTATTCAACGTGCACTTGTAAGTGATGCTTCCAATAAAGTGCAAGTCCACCTGCTTTGTTCATTGGTTCCACCATATAACTAGTATACTCCTTGGCAATAGGTATGTGCTTATTGATGGTGGACGTCTTGTTCTTCGTCTCAGACAAGAAGATTAGGTCTGGTTGGTGCTTACGAATTAAGTTTAGAAGATGCTTCTTGGTCCTAAAGGCGGAGGTGCCTCTAATATTCCAGCTTAAAATAGTCGGGTGCTCCATAAGTCCCAAGAGGACTAACCCAATGTCTAAGGGCACCTCCACACACCCAGGCCCAAAAACCAAAAAGACCAAAACTGCAGAATCGAGGGAGCACCACCTCCCCACACCTCCCCACTCGGCCCGACAGAAGGAATCGAAGAAAGCAGGAAGAAAGAAACCAATTGAACACAAAGATACCAAGCAGATAATCGACCAAAGAAAAGCAGAAACCGAGAGGATTAAATAACTAAAGACAATATTACTATCATATAACATAAATATGAGTCTAAACCATAACTACTAACAGTAAACTATTAACATAAGCTAGCTTCCAAGGCTTACAACTAACAAATTCAGAGAAATAACACTAACCACCCCCTAAAGCAACCAAGCTTGCTAGCAGGAAATGACACAAAAGAAGTCGACTATCTTATATTAATCGACACCAAAAAACCTACGACTATCTGTTCAGACTCAAAAGCCACGAACCACTGATTACTATAATATGAAAACATACAAAGACACTAAACTAACACACGAGAACTGAATCAAACAAGTAAGAACAAAACAGCAACTAGATAAATCCACCAAAACCACCAATTGACTACCAGAACTGAACCAACCACATAAGACTAGTCACGACTATCTTCTACTAGTCGGGCTAAAGAAATCTGTTGCTGACACAAAGAAAAGCTATATAAAAACAGCAACCGATATCCAACGTAATCACATTAAAAGAGAACCAGATCGAACTGAATCTGACTAACCACTAAACATAAAACTAACAGACCTAGATAAATAATAACTTTATAGCCAAACCAGTAATCTCTACTATATGTAGAACTGTAATAGGTAAGATTCACTCAAGGAATACAACTAGGTTACTCTGAATCTAACAACAATGAAACATGCAAAGTACTTAACCAACTAGAAAGTATATACTTATTATTGCGACTAGCCAGGCTAAAAACTATGATACTAACATATAGAAGCTAACATCACACATAGAGTATCTCGGACCAGGATCAACATATTGTTCTACTGAAGTTAATAATAGAAATATTAATGGTGAAAGAGGATTAGTGAAGTATTACTTTCCTGATTCAGCTTATAAACAGTTGATGTTAGGGAATTCTTCTTGCGCTGCTGCTGCTTCTTGGGTAGGATCAACTTATACAGACATGTTTGAGTATGGGTTAAAATGGTTGTGTTCAGTGATTTTTCGTCAGATACTCGACCCCTGTGTTTTCGATGATACCCTGCTGGTTTAAGATGTTAGGGTTAACCTTCCTTGGCTGATTTCTTCTCTATTGGCAAAGGATGTCGGTTGTCTTCAATCTAAAGGAGTAGTGATCTCTGATTTGGGGATCGCCGGTTATTTGATTGTATGAGGGGAAATCAAAACGGTTAAGAGAGATGATTGAGGAGATTTGCTTTGATTTTGCTGATTGTGAAGGATCTGTATGATGAATTGAAGTTTGGATCGAGATGTTCTTGGTTGGGAATTAGGGTTAGGTCGAAAAAAGAGGGAGGAAAAAATCGCCCTATGGTGACGTCATCGAGACACTCTCTCTCTTAAAAAAACCTGTCTCCTGTCGGCAGATTCATGATTCGTTAGTCAAATTTGTCCGCGAATGTTTTCTTTCTAGAAACTTTCAAAATATTTCACTTGTCATTTCTCTCATTGAAAAAATCACCAACTTAAAAAAAAGCAATCTTTGTTTTCTTCCAATCATTCTTCTTCTTCTCTCTCTCCACGAAAAGCATGGCATTTCACTTGGAAGTCGATCGATTCAAACCTTGTGGAGTGGGGCATCAGTTTGGACAGAGAAATTGCGACCCATCGAGCCTTTAACTAAAAGCTACAAACAAATCATAGCTTTTAATATCTCTAACAGGAATGAATACATTACCTAACTACAAAACACAAACCTTCAATCTCTTCCAAGTTGTAAACTAGAAACTCAAGAATGAAATATGCTCATAAAGACACTCGAACATCTTAAAGACCAGTTTGGACCATCGATCTTGTGACCTGATTTTCAGAGTGTCCATGTGCATATAGCTGATATTATAAATGGTCGTAAATCGCGAAAAACTGTCTTCCTTTTTATAATTGTTACTATGCAGAAGCCTTTTCCTTTCCCATTAGCAACAACCTTGGCAAACTTCAAGGACCAGTCAGGAAAGAAACATCACTCCTGCTTTAACCCTAGTATACAACCGTTTCTGTCTCTTACTATGCAGGAGAGAGTAAAAAAAACCCGAAAATACCTTTCGATGATGATACAAGAATCACCTATTTATTTAACTGGGTCGTTCCTCTCTACAATTTTCTCCACAATGGATGCTAGAATATTATTGTCCGAGACTTCGTCGCTGGTTGTAACGACATTTCTGCTACCGATATCAGGACCGTTCTTAAGGATATTACCACTACTTGGAGTTTCTGGAGAACTCACATCGCCGGAATTTGAAATGGAAAGGTTTCCTTCAGACTGCTTTGACTTATTCAGAGCATGACAGTGTGGACAGTAGTAAGTGATGAAAGGAAATTCCTCTTTCCTAGCAAGCTCTGCACAAAAACAAGTAGGCCGAGATTAATTTTTAACCTTTTTATCTACTCCAATAGTTTCTTAAATCACGTAATCAACATTATTTGAGAAGATTGGAGTCCAACTTTACCACAAATGAGTGCATATGACTGTTTTAGAAGAAACGCCGCGATACAGGCAATCACTTGATTCTGTGTCTGGGACTCGGTCCCATAGGAGCCTGTATTGTTGGGACCTTTCTGAACAGATTGTTCCAACTGAAGATGATTTCTAACATTGTTGGAACTGGTATGGGAGGGTCTCCGGTTTCGGAGCCTGTCGGACTGTGCAAGTTCAAAATCTTTGCTTTTCCCTGACGGCCTGACGTCTGATCAACCTTTATGTCCCCTTTGAGATACACTTGCAAGCCCGAATCTAGGCCCAACTTTGACGCCAAGACTGTTGCAGCAGCTGCCTTTGCTGCTGGATCAGGGTCGTATCTCTGCGATTAGTGGGATCAGTGAGTGTTTCATCTTATGATTATTTTTCTTAAAAGAGTTACAGGTAAGCAGGTATCTCATACATGTTACTAGGTAGACTCATTATCCATGACTTCAGATATACAACTCAACTAATGAAGTGCAGATGTAAATTACGAAAATTTTCATGGCTACCACCAAATGAAAGCCGTCACAACCCCAACCCTCAATACGCCTTTTCACTATTTTAGTCCCGCTATACAGCCGTGAGCATGTGAAAAATACAAAAAGGCCATATTACTCTTGAAAACGAATGCATATCCGCTCCTTCAAGTATATAAGGATTTTAATATCAAATATGCGACGTGCCGACCTTTCTTTTTGTGAAAATGACATAAAAACCCTCAATATTCAGGGAATGCACAAATCGTCACTCTACCAAAAATTTAGAGTTAACTCCTTTTTAAACCCCATCGTGTGACTAGTTTCTTGTTTGGTCTCATATTTTTGTAAATTCAAAATTTGATCCCTTTCGTTAGAATTTTATCCTGCTAGGTGTCATATTTACTTGTTTTTCTTTAACTATAAATATTTTTCTTTGTGAGGTTTTTTCTATTTTTCGTCTCCATTTTCATATTCAATATTTAATGGAATTCTAATCTCGATTAATGGATGCTTATTTTGTTAACAATATATTCTTACAAAATTTTAAAGAATAAACAAAAGGAAAGAGATGAGAGAGAGGAAAATTAGGAGAGGAGATAGAGTTCTTTGATGGTTGTTCTCAACTCATATATGAGAGGAGACGGGGAGTGAAAATCTATAGAGATAACATAATACATATTGTAATCTCTAGAAAACCTATCATAGGTGACTCTATATAAGACCAAAATATATCATTTCATCAAAATGTTAATGTTTGAGAGATTACAAAATACATATTGACCAACTATAACAATACGCAAGAAAAACACTTCGGATTGTTGATTCATCGTCAGGGATGGCTTAGAACTAATAGTTCATTATCTAGTGGATCTTTCCGTTCTAATACTTCATCCAAGAGTAAAATTTTTTAATATAAAGAAATCGTCTTTATAAAAAATCAGAATCATTTTCTTGCTCCAACTTCTTTTTAAGTTTTCTCCAACACCTTATAGATGTCTTTAGCATAAAAACACAAACTAAAATGCAAAAGAACAAATCTAAATCATTATAGTTGGGTCAACTATAAATGAAAAAGAAATGTCTACTTATAACTTATAAACAAAATGTGTCATGTAAAATGTTCAGACCATTTAGTTTCCGGGGAAATTCTTTATGACTAGTTACTTCAATTCCTTGCCATAGGAACCCCTCTTTATTCTATAGTATTCTAGAAACGGCTAGGATACTCACAAATGTTCAAGTCATTAAGAATTTTAAGCAAAAAAAATTTAAACGATGAGTTATTTACATAAGATCATCATGAGCCGTTTTCAACATTATATTCAAGTGCTCCAATTGATAAGCTAAAACGTCTATGAATCTGACTCTAAGTTGACCCTAGTTAAATGGAGAAAGGGAGTCGTCTTAAAGTTCCTTCGGTTTTCGAATCAGCTTTATTACTTTACAAAAACTTCTTGGTCCGCTTCTGATTCTTTTGGGTAAAGAACTATATTGTTGCATAAAGGGTTCAAAATTGTTTTGGCACTAGGCTCCCACAACATCTCAGCCACACCATTGTTTATAGGTGTTTTTGTGGCCTTGAAACGACCCAACTGTCAATTTTGTAGAGAAGTATGTATTCATCGGTCCATGTTGTATTCTCACGATTATTAACATAATCCTCATGAGATCTTAACAAAAAAAAAAACATAATCCTCATGAGAAGTCATATATCATATATGGATATCTATCTATTGTTTTACATTTGGTATGTAATAGTTTTACGAACGTGAACGTTTTCTTTGTTTACTCCTTTTTGTTCTTTGTCATTTAAACTCGTGAAAAAATTGATATCTTCAGTGTAACAATACGAGGAAGCTTTGATTTTTGTTAGTATGTATTTTCCAAAATATTTTGAAAGGTATGTTCTTAACAACATTTCCTTACTCACATTTATGGTTCTCCATGATTCTAGCCACTTACAAAGAGGGGGTAGGGTCCAAGATTTTAAGTTAGGTTGTTTTATTTGAGTTGTTTACTTTTGGGATTAATACAATAAAATATAATCGAAAGTGGAAGATAAAATTAGTGAATATTTGAATTTTGTTATTAAATGAATATTGGGAATATAAGGTATTGCTTCAAGTTGTACTTCCTTTTTGATGGGGGACTTTGAGAAATAAAAAAAATTATCGGAGTAGAAAATTTTAAAGAAAGATGTGAATTTTGACGAATTTTTCGGGTTGTAAAATTTTAAAAGGAAACAAGTCATCTTCTTCTTCGTCATCTCTTACCACCAAATAGGGTTACCACCACCAACTCCGGTCACCACCATTTCTTTTCTTTTTCTTCATCTTCTCTCCTTCCAATAAAACTACAACCTCCCTCTCCATTTCTCTCTACTCCTCCCTCTCTATTTCTCTTTCTTTATCTAATCCGCCGAAGGGGAGGATCCCCTTTGCCGAAAAGTCGAACCAGATACGGCTAGTGGTGTGCGGTACTCCCAAACATGAATGGTTTGGGAGAACCCCAAACCACTACACTGGTTGGGGATCCCCTCAAGCCAGTGCCCTTTTCTGGCGATTTTTTCGCTGGAAAACGGCTAATAACAAGAAGAAAGGGTGAGGGAAGAGAAATAGAGAGGAGAAGAGAGAGGAAGAGAGGAAAACACTTCACTCAAAATGGTGGCCCTCTAACAATAAAAAAAATGATTTTTTGAGAAAATTTTTGCACCCCGGATACTTTTCTTATTTCCCCAAATCACTCACCTTTTCTTTTTGGTACCACTCGAGCTACGTGATTTTTAATTTTGTATTTGGATATGTCTTTATACAATTCTAAACTTCTTATACAACTTTTTAAATTTAAAACCATTTGGTAAAAGACAATCGGTATACGCTTAAAAAACAGGGAAGAGAAATAGTTAGTAGATTTGAGAGATTTTCAAGAATAACAGGAAAAGAAATGGAAATAGGCACACGTCAAAGAAAAAATAGAAGAAAATAACACAATGGGAGATGATAAGAAGTTTCTATCAATGGAGGAAGGAAGATTATACATAAGCAACAAGAAGATAAAGCTACGGAATCGCTCAACCTCCATCTTTGAAATAAAATGTCAATGTTTCCGGTGACATCCATAAATTCTTCTCCGAGAAACTTGGTGGTGTTGTTGATGAAATCGTAATTCGTCTCTACTTGGTTCATCTTGATTACATATAATTGAGTAAAATACAATTCAGGACCTTTAGGGTCATCTCATTTGTGATCTTTAAGATCGTTTTATTTTGAGTTAATTCCTATACGGCCCCCTACTTTGTGACCAACTTCAAATATGGCCCCCAAAATTCTGTAAATTCAAATATGGCCCCCTTTTTTGATGTAATTGTCATAACTACCCTTCCTTTAAATCATTTTTCAAAATTATAAATAAAAATAATATCTTAATTCCACCTCATTTCCCTCTCCACCACACATCTCTCTCCATGTCATCTCTCTCTCTCTCTCCACATCACCTCTTTTTCCAACTCACCTCCCTCTCTCTCTCCAACTCACTCCTCTCTCTCTCTCTCCAACTCACCTTCATCTTCTCCGATTGAAGTTGCCCGGCCGGAAAACTTTTCGGCCGGCGACCTCCCAAATTTTTTTTTTCTCTCTTCTCTCTCTCTCTGAAAATCCGGCGAAGGGGGTTTCCCTTCGCCGGAGTTTTTAGAGAGAGAGAAAGATGAGAGAATTTCTTTTTTTTTTTGAGGTCGCCGACCGGAAAATTTTCCGGCCGACGACTTCAATCGGAGAAGATGAAGGAGAGTTGGAGAGAGAGAGGGGTGAGTTGGAGAGAGAGAGAGGTGAGTTGGAAAGAGAGTTGACATGGAGAGAGATGTGTGGTGGAGAGGGAAATGAGGTGGAATTATGATTTTATTTTTATTTTTAATTTTGAAAAAAGATTTAAAGGAAGGGTAGTTAGGACATTAACTTAAAAATAGGGGGTCATATTTGAATTTACAGAATTTTGGGGGCCATATTGGAAGCTGGTCACAATGTAGGGGGCCATATAGGAATTAACTCTTTTATTTTTTAGCCTTTAGGGTCTTTTTGTTTTGTTTTTACAATATTGTACACCTTTACCTTCATGTCGTCTTTACGTTTGTAAGTTTCGTGTTGTAATTTACGATAGTAAATCCATGTTGTCAGGGCCGGCCCAAGTAAGCTACATTCTAAACTTTACACAAGTTTTACTTATAATAACGATAAAAAAGAAAGTATCCATATTAGTCTATATGTACTAGATTACGAACGAACACACAAGTAGTATTATCAACTAGGGACGGATCTAACGCTATGACATTTTTAGTTTATATTTGAAATTGTTAGTACTAAAAGTCCGCGGAAGCTATCGAACCTATCCTAGAAATTGATCCGATTATGAAAATTAATCGAAAAACTATGCCAAAACTAAATATGCAAACAGAATTAACGAGGTTCGGCTTAAAGCCTACGTCCTCGGGTGAACAAGAAATCTTTATTGAAGGATAGATGAAGACGATTCACACAACCCGCAAGTTCGTCACAAGATTGTACCGTATAGAAATTAACCTTCTATACTAGATCTTCGACGACCGAGAAATTAAACACTGCTCAAAATTATAACCAAAATTTCCCTCTCACTTGCTCTCTCTAAAGAAGAGTTGTTGTGTTTTTTGTTGATGTGAATTACAAGCACTCAAACCCCCTATTTATATAGGATATCAACCGTCATAACAAGTCCAATAATAGGAACTTTGGTTTCTAAATTTTGAAGCCAAACTTTGGTTTCTAAATTTTGGTGCCTCTCACCAAACTGCCTATTAGAAACCGCCTCTTACAATTCTCCACCTCGTACACAATTTGATATACTTCAAATTTTGGACGAACACCATGATACTCCTTGTAAGATATATCTGCTTCTTGTAACTTCATCTGACTGCACCATATGACCATGGTTGCCTACGTATCTTTTTACAGGATCAAGCCTACCGTAGTTCTACCAACCCTTCACATAAAGATTACCTTGTCGCCATTACGCCCTTTCGGGCAACTTAACACGAGCCGATTTGTAGCAATTTCAAGCAATGCTGAAACTTGCTACACGTCACCACTTTAGTCAACATGTCCGCGGGATTCTCATATGTGTGTACCTTCATGAGAGAAACATCATCTTCATCTATGACATTTCGTACAAAGTGATACCTGACATCGATATGCTTAGTACGAGCATGATGAACCTGATTCTTCACCAAGTGGATCGCACTTTGACTATCACACCATACATCTACGCACTCCTGCTTAATTCCTAGATCATCCAGAAGACCCCACAACCACAATGCTCCCTTCACACCCTCGGTCATAGCCATATACTCGACCTCCGTAGTAGATAACGCAACTGTAGATTGTAACATCGATCGCCAACTAATTGGAGCACCATGTACCCTAAATACATAACCAGTAGTAGATCGTCTTCTATCTTGGTCGCCAGCATAATCCGAGTCAACATAACCGCTTACCTGACATGTGTCTCCACCAAAGCACAAACCCGTATCAGCGGTACCTTTCAAGTACCTCAAGACCCATTTCACAGCTTCCCGATGTGTCTTCCCCAGGTTTGCCATAAACTTACTTACCACACTGACCGCCTGTGAAATATCCGGACGAGTACACACCATAGCGTACATCAAACTGCCAACTGCACTAGCATACGGTACACGATCCATATGATCCTTCTCCTCCGTAGTAGTGGGAGATTGTCTTCCCGAGAGCCTGAAGTGTGGTGCCAAAGGTGTTGACACCACCTTCGCATTATGCATCCCGAATCGAGAAACTACTCGTTCGATGTAACCTTTCTGACTCAAGTATAGTTTCTTACTTGACCGCTCTCTCTTAATCTCCATTCCCAGTATCTTCTTTGCAGCGCCCATGTCTTTCATCTCAAACTCTTGACTGGGTTGAGATTTCAATTTATCTATCTCATTCATGCTTCGAGAAGCAATAAGCATGTCATCCACATACAAAAGGAGATAAATAAAGTCACATTCGCGAAGCTTCTTGATGTATACACAACAATCATAGTCACTTCTGCGAAAACCATGCTTTAGCATGAAAAAATCAAATCGTTTGTAGCATTGGCGAGGAGATTGTTTCAATCCGTAAAGAGACTTCATCAAACGACATACTTGATTTTTTTTGCCCTCAACCTTGTATCCCTCAGGTTGAGCCATATAAATTTCTTCTTCCAAATCACCGTGCAAGAAGGCGGTTTTAACATCGAGTTGTTCCAGCTCAAGATCACTGTGAACAACAATACTCAATAGCACCCAAATAGAAGTATGTTTCACGACCGGGGAGAAAATCTCATTGTAGTCGACCCCTTCTTTCTGTGCGTAACCCTTGGGCACTAGTCTTGCCTTATACCTTGTACCCTTGATTTCGGAAGAATCCTCTTTCTTCTTGTACACCCATTTACAACCAATATCAGACTTACCTTCGGGCAATGGGACAACCTCCTATGTCTTGTTCTTGTGAAAAGACTCCATCTCTTCTTGCATAGAAACCAACCAACTCTCTCTTTCCACCGCGGTAATAGTTTGTTTGAAGGTGACCGGCTCGTCGTCTTCCACCGAGAGTGCATATTCAACCACATTTGGCTGCCCGTAATGCCTAAGAGGTTTGTCTGACCCTAACCTCTGTACCGGCTTATATACCCGTTTCAGCCTAATGTGTACCGAAACATCCTACTGTTGTTGTTGTGAAACTTGTGTACCTTCCCCTTGAACCTCCTCATGATCGGGTTCATCAATTTCCTCATCCTGAGTATTATCCTGATGCTCCACCTGATCATGATTCCTAGAAACCCGTTGGTTTTCGGCTTCTACTTCCACTACTTGAGCTTTAGTAGACCCAACAACTAGGCACCGTAGCTTTCGCCATAGCTACAATAGATGACTCATCAAACACCTCAACTCTGCTGATTACAAACTTCTTATCTTCCGTACACCATAGTCGATAACCCTTGACTCCTGCAGCATATCCTAAGAAAATTGTTTTCTTTGCTCTATTATCAAGTTTGTTACCTTTAACATGGTAATAGGTCGTACAACCGAAAACCCTAAGTCTCCCGTAATCTGCATGTTAACCTGACCACACCTCGTAATGTATGCCGTCATCTAAAGAAGAATGTGGAGACCTGTTCATAATATAACAAGCTGTAGCAACAGATTCTGCCCACCATTCTACACCTAATCTCGAATTGAAGCGCATACATCTAGCCTTTTCAAGTAGTGTACTGATGGGCCTAGAAGGTTACCCTAAATAGATCACCACCCGCAAGTATACGGGCGTCAAGTGATAATTTCGGTAAGATCGGGTCGATCCGCATGGACTAAGTGAAACCCGTTCTAAGACTTAGAAGTAACACGGTTTTTGTTTGGAAATTGGTTTTGGTGATTAAATGATAAAATACCTTAACGAAAGAAAAATAAATACAAATGAGACAATCGATGGGGGAGAGGTATAGAGATCAGAATCCACCTCAAACGATCATAAATGATTTAACTCTTTTCTAACATGATTCTATAATTTTTATAACTCAATATCTAGAAAAATAACCTTATCTGAATATCGGAAAATTGAACCTTTTAAACAAAAATATCTAGAATGAACACACAAACATCGATTCCTAAATAATCATGTCCCAACTATCGTCTATCAAATTTCAAGCATAAATCATCAGGAGTAACAGCTCGAAATAGACTAACTAGCCCAGGTTAAGAGATTCAGATGGGGCATTTTCATGTCTCATCATGTACGATTCAATCTCTCTGCGACTCCATTCTGCTGAGGTGTGTTTACTACTGTCCAGTGCCTCACAATGCCTTCCTGATTACAAAACTCCTTGAATGCCCTATCCGTGTACTCGGTCCCATTATCCGACCTTAACGTCTTCAGCTTTCGACCAGTTTTGTTTTCAACCATTGCTTTCCACACCAGGAATGTGTTGAATACCTCATTCTTATGCTTCAGAAAATAAAGCCAGACAAATCTCGAATGATCATCAACGAATGTAACAAAATACCTGGAACCACTCTTGGAAGCTAACTTTGCTGGTCTCCAGACATCGGTATGTACGTAGTCTAATACCTCTTTGCTCCTGTGCTTGCTTGAAGAGAACGTTACCCTGTGTGCCTTTCCGAACACACAATGCTCACAAAACTCCATGCAAGGCTTCTTCATGTCCTTCAACAAGCCTTTCCCGCACATCAAAGATAGACCCTTTTTCGACATATGCCCAAGGCGCATATGCCAAAGCCTCGTACAAGCCGTTGGATCCCTTTCACTGATTCCTACTGCTACATCTCCCGTAATTGTTGTCCCTAAAAGTTTGTATAAATTACCGTAACGAGTACCTCTCATTACCACCAAAGAACCCTTAACGACTTTTATGGAGCCATTCTCTATAATTATCTTACAGCCGTTCCGCTCTAACACACCAAGGGAAATTAGATTTTTCCGCAAATCGGGTATGTGTCTTACATCCGTCAATGTTCTCACCACTCCATCGTGCATCTTGATACGTATTGTTTCGAGTCCCACAGTTTTACATATACTATCATCACCCATTATAACTGTACCGCCATCTATACTCCTATAGGTAGTAAACCACTCCCTATTTGGACACATATGGTGTGACGCCCCTGAATCAAGCATCTACTTATCAGAGATCTTCTCAGACACCTCTGTCACTGAGAAACATTCGTCAGGGTCTTCTGACACATATCCCACCTCTTGCATCTCTTGTTTCCCCTTGTAGCCTTTGTTCTTTTGCTTCAACTTTCTCTTTGGACAAGCCGCTTTAAAGTGGTCAAGCTCACCACAACTAAAGCACGTTTTCTTGAAAGAGCCTCTAGATTTGGATATAGATTTCCCGCCCTTTCCCTTTCCTCTTTCATTACTCCTCCCTCTCATTGCAAACAACCCTTGTGCTTGATCCTTGTCTACTCCACCCGACGTCATACCACTAGTAGCAACCTTACGAAGGTCATCCGCTAATAACGAATTTCTCGTCTCTTCCATGCTTAGACTATCACCAACAAGCATCAAAGTTTGAACAAGTTTCTCATAGGATTTAGGTAATGAAAGTAACAATATGAGGGATTGGTCCTCATCCTCAACCTTAACATCAATAGCCTTCAAATTTGAGATAATCCTGTCAAATCTATTCACATAATCCTGAATAGAAGAACCCTCTTCCATTCTACACGTGAATAACTTGGATTTTAAGTAGACCCGATTCGTTAAAGTTTTTGTCTTGAAATTGCTTTCTGGCTTTAACCACACACTCGCCGCCGTTGTTTCTCCGTCTACTAGGAACGACACGTCCCTCTCAAGACAAAACATAATGGTTGCCCGTGCTTCGAGATCTAACTCTTCCCAGTCCTCATCTGACATATCTTCTGATTTCTTTCTCGTCAACGTCTTGTGTAATTTATGCGAGATTAGCAGATTCTTCATCTGCATCCGCCAATAAGAATAATCGTTTTTCCCATTGAACTTCTCTATCTCATATTTCCCTGATTTGACCGTACCACTTCTCGATCCCATCTCCTCTTCGTTCAATCTCAACAAGGCACTGATACCAATTGTTAGTACTAAAAGTTCACGGAAGCTATCGACCCTATCCTAGAATTTGATCCGATTATGAAAATTAATCAAAAAGTTATGCCAAACTAAATATGCAAACAGAATTAACGACGTTCGGCTTAAAGCCTACGTCCTCGGGCAAACAAGAAATCTTTATTGAAGGATAGATGAAGACGACTCACACAACACGCAAGTTCATCCCAAGAGTGTACCGTATAGAAATTAACCTTCTATACTAGATCTTCGACAACCGAGAAATTAAACACCGCTCAAAACTATGAACAAAATTTCTCTCTCACTTGCTCTCTCTCTAGCTCTCTCTAAAGAAGAGTTGTTGTGTTTTTTGTTGATGTTGTTGATGTGAATTACAAGCACTCAAACCTCCTATTTATATAGGATATCCATTGTCATAACAAGTCCAATTATAGGAACTTTGGTTTCTAAATTCTGGTGCCAAACTTTGGTTTCTAAATTTTGGTGCCTCTCACCAAATCGCCTATTAGAAACTGCCTCTTACAGAAATAAATGTAAATGGCATGGACGAAATTATTTTTTAATACAATCTGTTTTCAATTATGTGTTTTAACTATTTTAATTTTCTAAAAATACACAACATATATAAAATTATGTTGTTTGGAGTGTGCATTGGGCTTTTTCAAAGATTGAAAATAATTTATTGTCAATTGGTTAGTTTGTGGACAACATATTAAGTATACACCAGGAACATCCTAAAACTAGATGAGCCTAAAGATTACTTCAATATACAGTCCTGTTTATCAATTAAAAAAAAACGATATTTGTTTTCTCCAGCTTATACCCTAGGTCTATTATAAACAACAATGTTTATTGAAGGCCGCGGCTTTGGGGAATAAAAAAAATTCTCCGGGGAATAAATTCTCGAGGGAATCCAGATTTTTTTGAAAATTCTCCGGGAAATAAATTTTTATGGGGAATACAGAATACATTTTTTTTTTGAAAGTTCTCCTCCATCTCATCTGTTCTCTCTGCCACTTCATCTTCTCGACACCTCATCATCTTCTCCGGCGAAAGTCACTGGCCGGCGACCTTCAAACATAAAAAAAAAAAACTTTTTTTTTATTTTCTCTCTCCTCTCTCTCTCTAAATTTTTTTTTCTTTTCTCTCTCTCTAGAACAGATCTAGAGAGAGAGAGAAGGTTTGTTCTCACGAACAAACCTGCAATGGCTTTTTCATTTTCTAAGATGGGTTCTTTGAGTTTTATTGTTTTATTATAGTTTTTCGATTTATATATTGTATATGAGTTGTTAATATCATCAGTGCTTTTATAAGTATTTAGCCCTAAAATGGTCTTGTAGGGCAATGCAAGCTTTGATTTCATTGAAGAATGTAAATGTATATGAACTTTGTAGATCCTGTTATCAGTTTAATAATTTTCTGAAATTTTAGGGTTGGATGATTCATTAATCTGTAATGGGGTATTAGGGTTATAGAAATTTGATTACTCTAGGCCTAGGGAAAGGTACATTCTTATAACGTATATTGTGTGGAATGAATTGAAAAGTTTAACCTTTTTAATTATTATTAATCCTGGTTAGGTATAAGGATTATGATTTGTATTGTCTGTGTATATCTCTACTTGGTAGATCAAACAACTAACTGATTATACTGTTATCCGCCAACGAAAATAGCTTAAGATTTGTTTTGTTTGTCAATGATTCTATAAAGCCATTGAAGGTTTGTTCGTCTAGATCTGTTCTAGAGAGAGAGAAAAAAAAAATTAGAGAAAGAGAGGAGAGAGAAAATTTAAAAAATTATGTTTGAAGGTCGTCGGTCGGAAAATTGGTCGGCCGGCGACTTTCGCCGGAGAAGATGATGAGGTGTCGAGAAGATGAAGTGGTAGAGACTAGAGAGAGGTGATGAGATGGAGGAGCCTTTTTTATAGCATCTTCTAAAATTAGAAGCCCCTTAGCAATAAAAAGAAACATAAAAAGTCAATCTTGTTTGACTAGTTTTAAGAAAAGTCTTTATTCCCCGGAGAATTTTCTTTATTTCCCAAAGCTGCGGCCTTATTGAAAATCAGTTATACTAGAGAAATATGGTGCAAACAAATGATTTTTTATTTGATTTAGTTACATGGTATAGTGAACAAAATCATAGAGGTTATATAAGGACGCCCACTTATTGGCAGCTTCGGTTCTATCCCACGAAATTTAATGTTGAACATTTAGCCCTCATGTTGATAAATTAGTTTCAATTTCGTCCCTATTTTAACTTGTTGTTATATTGGGGATTGAACTTTGTAACGTTACTTTGTTGTTATTTATGGCTTTCAAAAATAAAAATAAAAATATAATGACTCTTTACAAGATTGCTGTTGGTGTGGACATATCGTATATTAAATTTTTCAAAATCATGATCATTTAATGTATCACATTGAAAAAACAAACGGTCCTATCAATTTGGACGCAAATAATTTCATCTAACAAAATTTTTTTTGACATGTAACTAGATTTTGTTAAAACTCTTTTTTTATGTTACCGTGTTCAAGAAAAGACTAAAAACATATGAATATAATAATGTACTAGAAAGCAGGGGGATGGTGAGTCAAACTCAGGACCTCTTGAGAAGTGTAAAGACAACTTACTAGTGAAGCTAATTTTGTTACTCATAATTCCATGTATGATTTTCTGTTAAAGGCAAAAACGGATCTGGGACCCTGATAATTACCTTAGAAAGATGAGGTCCAAAGCCACCGCTTTGGTGGCTTTGGACCTAGGTCTGCCCTGCATGTTGTGCTCAAAGGAGTCAAAAGTCTCCAAACTATGTAATGTATTGGATTTAATTCCTACATATGAATGAAAGTTTTAGTTTTATCAAAATAATAAATAATAACAATAATTTGCCTACTAAATCACATGTTGGATAACATGAAGAACTAGAACGATGAGTGGGTTATGTTTGGAGGCTAAGAGAGGATACATCGAAATGGAAAAGAGAAATTTCTTAGTAAAGAAAATGATAAAAAAAAAGTGACGAGATAATAATTGTTTTTCAACGACCACGGTGTCTAGCCGGAAACAACAATGAAAAATTAAAATTTATCTCTATATATTTTCTCCATGCAGATAACCAGATACCAAACATATCATAATTTAGGTTTACATTTAACAAGAAAAATTTCTACTTCTCAGGTGCTTTACACTATATTACATTTGTGAACATGTAAAGACATATCTTGTGAAGTCAATGGTCTGATCACATCCAATCTTGGTACCATTTGCTGCCACATTCTAAACAGAAAATGAAAAGAAACCGTTAGAGTTTTTGCAAGTCCGTTTTTGGTATAGCTAAAAATTCCCTCTTCAATAATCTCACACGAGACAAATGGTTGTTTCTAGTGAAATTAATGAACAACTGCCAGTCTACTTTTGTTGTAGTTTGCGTTTCGATTATTGGCCTCGAAAATTTAGATAATTTGTAAGATCAATAGCTCCACTCCAACCTTTTTCTAAGTTTTCTCCAACACCCTATATATTTCCTTTAGCATAAAGAGCACCAATGGTAAATGTAAAAGAACAAACCTAAGTTTTTTGTTGTTGAAAGGAAACAAACCTAAGTTATTATAGTTAAAATGACTAAATGGAAAAGATATGTCTAATTATAAGTAAAATGAGTCATGTAAAATGCTCAGATCCTTACGTTTCAAGAAAATTCCTCAGTCATTACTTCAATTCCTTGCCTTAGAAAACCCGTTTATTCTATGGTATTCTAGAAATGGCTAGGATGTTCACCAATGCTCAAGTCATAAACAAAGTAATCGTTAATGCTCAAGTCATTAGCGAAGGAATATGACGTGGACCAGACATTCTACTTAAGAGGAAATCTGACAATTACTTACAAAGTTTATACTATTAAACCCAATAAAATATTCAAATTGTATTTTGACGACCGCAACCAACAACTAGTTTATATTTATCATCTTAAATAAGTACCATCTAACATCTTAAATAAGTCCACCGCCCTTAGGTGTAGTGGTAGGACATCCCTCTTAAGCTCATGAAGTCTTGGGATTGAGTCTCCAAAATTTATATCATGTAATTTAGACACTAAATAAAGTAGTTGTTGTCGGGCTTTAGGCCTCTTTGTTGTCGGGCTTCAGGCGTCTTTAATCATTTGTTTAACTTATGCGGTTATCGTGCTTATCACATCTTGACGATGTATCAATGCTTTGTAACGACTAACGTAAATTGTAGGTAGTCAATTTCTCAAAAGAAAAAGCTAAACACTGAACTAACCCTCATGAAAAATTGTGGTTCTAATTTTTCAAGTGCTATAGATGACTGGTTTCGCCTTGTACATCAAACTATATATGTGTTACACTTTTACATGTAAAAGATTAAAACTAAGAATTTTACCCAAGAAATATAAACGATTTTTTATGTAAGTGAACCCTTAAGCGTTTCCAACTCTATATTGAAGTGCTCCAGCAAATTAGCTAAAATATCAAGAATCTGACTCGAAATGTAAATTGCCTCAAGTTAGATTATTGATTTGTAAAAAAAACATGATTCTTAACTTCATTGGCTCTTTCATCAAAAATAAAAAAATAATAAAAAAAAAAACTTCATTGGCTGCTTACCAAAAAACAAAAAGATTCAAAAGGAAAAGAAGGGAAACTTTTTATTTTAGGAAGTTTGTAGATTAAGAGTAATTTTTTTTTAGGAAATGTAAGAAGCTATCCTTTTTTTCATTTTGATAAACATATTATTACATTACGTTTTTTGGGTTAATTGCACTTTGCCCCCCCCCCCCCCCCCCCCCCCCTCAATTTGCATCTCACAACAAAATTTGGTTATTGTATTTGTCTAGCGTTCTGATTTAACTAAAGGTGACTAATACGTGGATAACCGTTTTTCTTATATGAACAACTATCTTATGTGGATAACTAGAAAAATTAAAATTTTTATGTGGACGCCAGTTTTTAAGGGGATAACTCTCTATTGTTTTCATTCAAGTCCTCTTAGAATTAGATGTATTATTTTAACTCCTTCCTCTATTTTCTATAAACCTTAAAGTTTGATCATCCTCTTCTACAACTTCATCTTCATCACCAACACCCAAATTTGTAGAGAAAGAAAATTGTAGGAAGATTGTTGATCATGACAAAATCAAAGAGATCTTTCTCAAATAAGTATGATGGTGATGTATCTGAGTGACAGATTCTCTACCATTGGTAGAGAACAACTCAAGTGCCAATGAATGATCAACAAACATATTAACAGGGAAAATGGGTCTAGCCGCCAACATAAATACGTTTGTATTTGAATGGGATAAAGAGAGAAAGGTTTACCAATTTCTCCAATTCCAAAACCCCTTCTCCAAGAATCAATTGATTTTGTTAATGAAAAACTAAAACTACTAAAAATCTAGTAGTAAAGAATATGAATAAAAATCATGGGTCGTTTTAAAATCACTAAATTCATCATGACATCAACTCTTTCAATCTCTTTTTCTACTTTTCTGAGGTGGTTTGGTCTTCACCATCAGACTGAAAGCATCAAATAACCACAAACAGATTACTAGCTATGAATCTCATAAACCATAAAAATCCAGACGGATGTATCGCGCAACTATATGAAGAAATTTTTTTGTCGGTGACAAATAAGGCCTTGTAGAATTGTCCCCTTATTAAATCGAAGTCCTCCCATTAATTATTGTTTTAGTATTTAAGGCCTTGTAGAGTTGTCCCCTTATTAAATCAAAGTCAACTAAGTCAAGCATAGTTAACTCGCATCGGACTCGAAAATAGTTACCCATATAAAAAAACCGGTTGTTCACATATTGGCCACCTAACTAAGGTGTTGTTTGGCAACACTAACATAAGTTACTTTTTTTACTTTAAGTAAAAAAAGTAGAAAAGTTAGTTTGGTAACGCAAAAATGACTGACTTCACTTAAGTCAAATTTTGACTTCCTTTTGAAGTTAAAATTTTTAACTTTTGACTTTAAAGTAAAGTAACTTATGTTCAACAAATGCACGACTTTTACTTGACGAAATTTTTTCTTCGTCTATTTTCTTTCCACCACCACAACTAAACCTCTACCATACCATTGTACCCCCACCACCACAACAACCATTGCACCTCCCCCACCACCATATCTCAACCACCACACCTTAACCACCACCACTACCGTACACCTCCACCACATCTTAACTCACCTCGTACTTCCACCACCATCGTACCTTCACCACCACCACCATACGTCCATCACTACCACCCACATATCTTATCCATTATCACCACCATTATATCACCACAGTACCTCTACCACCACCACCACCATACCTCCATCATTACCATCTACGGATCTTATCCACTACCTCTATTATCACCATCATACCACCACCACCATACCTCTGTCACTATCACTTACATACTTTATCCACCACCACCACCATACGTCCACCACCACCACCATACCTCCACCACCACATCACCCGCCACTGATGCACCCGAAAAGGTTGCAAACCCAAGCGGAGGTATCAAGTAGTAATCCGGCAAAGCCGGGATCGATCCAAGGAAAGGAATGTAGCTTGGATATCGAATGGTCTTATTCGTCAGTTTAGATATCAAAGGCTTACTTAGACAAAAGCGGGAATAAATGAAGATAATGTGAGGTTTATAATCGAATAAGCAATAAGAAAATAAAGTAAGTAAAACAAACTAAAATATCAATGTAAGAAGGCGAGAGAGATTTGAGAGAAGAGTTCGGAGGAACAAGAGTCGGGAACAACAAGTGAGAGAAGTGTCGAGGTCCGGGAATCCGATGTGGTGAACTTACAACTATGTACGGTCTAATCGAATGGATTGATACAAACCTAGTCTCGATTCCTAAGGTGGATGTTCATAAGCACTACGTATGTCCGGAGATAATACTTAGTCAAATAAACTTCCTAAACGAATAAAACCGAATCATCGATCACATTGCCTAATTGATTAACTATGCGAAGTACTTGATAAGACACATGAAAAACGATTGAAACAAGTAATCGAAATAAGAGAACATCAATTTATTATCAAACACATTAAATAATCACAAACACAATCACAAATTCATCAAGATTTCATCCCTAGACCTCAACAAATTGATTAGCTACTCATGTTAAAGCAAACATTGAGATTCAAAGTTAAAGAGTAGACCACACACATGATTTTATACTTTTAGAACACTACAAATCTCAATTAAATTGATAAGAGTAACTTAACAACAACTAATATGCTTTTGGAGTAATTGAATAAGATGAAGAACAAGTAAAAAAATTGAAGAACAAGAGAGAAAGTAGTAGAAAATGGGGTTTCAAAGCTGCTGGAAATTCAATCTCTTATGTAGCCAAATAGCACCTTGAGGAACTGAATTTTCCAGCCAAAAGGATCAACCAAACAACACCCTTTTCTCTAACAACCCACCAGCCTAAACCACCTCTTTTATTTTCCAAAACCGCGTACTAAATCATCCAAAACCACCCAGCCAAATCCTAAAAAAACCGCCACTTAATATATCACCAAAACAGCCACCCTTTTCCAAACTACTCCTTAATCCCGTGAAAACCACCCACCAAAAATCGCCTCCCTTCAAAACCGCCTCCTTCCTCTCTCCCGTATTCAACCCTTGAGAAGAGATAATAGCCCCTCCAGCCCTCCTTCTTTCTTTTGTTCTTTTTCCTAAAACCCTAGTAAAGCTTGACTTGGTCATACTCTTTGACTTAGGCTAAACACTTGATGGGGGTGTCCATAAAATCTCTAATAGCTCATCTTCTTTACACTCTAGGCTTGGGTTTGGACTGTTTCTTCTCATTAAGAAATCAAATTGGGTGCCCTCATCATTTTCCACATCTTCTAGCTTTTAGCAAAGACCGAAATACCTATCGACTTCTTATGATCACCATTTCTTCATTCGAACTCCGATTTGATTCTCGTCTTCACCGTTGGGTTCATCATTAACTCTACTTTCCATTGGTCCACTGACTTTTACACAAAATTACTAAATCACCCCTGGTCCAAATGACCAATTTGTCCTTCAAGCGTCTTTCTTCCATTTTTATCCGTTTTTCTTGTTCAACTCCATGAATAGTACCTAATCAAAAGAAGTTTATAACTAATCAAAATAAAAGTATAAAATGGACTAGCTTATTTAAATTAAGTGACATAAATGTGGTGAATTCACACCACATCAGCCACCACCACCACCACCGTAATTCCACCATCATCATCGTCATCATACCTCCACCACCACCACACCTCCACCACCACCGTACTTCCACCATCACCACCACCGTACTTCCACCACCACCGCCGTACTTCCACTATCACCACCACCGTAATTCCACCATCATCATACCTCCACCACCACTGCCACCATCATACCTCTAGTACCACCACCATCATACCTCAAGCACCACCAAACCCCCATAACTATACTTTCAAGGCACCGCCACCCACTAATATCACCACCACTTCGTATGCAAGAATAATTATGAAAATCATAAATAAATTCAATTAAATAAAGTATCTCTATGAGTGAAAGAAAAATAAAATTATCTAAAGTAAATTGGATTACCAAATTAACTTTTTGATTGTTTTACTTATAAGTAATATTTTTGCCAAATATACTTTTGTAATTTATTTACTTTTTTAAAGCAAAAGAACTTATGCTACAAGCAAAAATACTTATACTTTTGGTTGCCAAACGACACTTGAAACTGAAAACAAGTAATAACTTTTAACATCTCTAGTAGAAATGAATACATTACTTTTAACACATGTCTTATAAGTTTTTTTTTCCCGGAAATTGACTACAATGTACGATAGTCATTCCAATGCCGTTGATACATTAAAGATGTGATTATCGCGATAACTGCTTAATTTTAACAAGAACATGCCTAAAGACCAAATAAATTCTAGGGATCGAATCCGAGACCTCTGGGAACTTTTGGTGTTTACCTCAACACTTATAAGTTGTAAACAAGAAACTTAAGAACAAAATATGTTCATAACTACTGTAAAACTAATCTGAACCGTACTACACTAATACATCCTAAGACTATTTTGGACTCATCTACTTCTATGTATATCCAAAATAACCCACATCAATAAATAATGAATTTCCACCATCATTTAGTATCGATCTTGTGACTTCCAGGTGTTTAGAGTGTCCATGTGCATATAACTGTATTTATGAATGTCGTTAATCACGAAAAACTTAGCCTAATACAAGTTGAAATTAAATAGATACTGTAATAATTTTTTTTTTTTTTTGAGAATTCGACTACGGTCTACGTTAGTCGTTACAAGGCATAGATGCATCATGGAGATGTAATGAGCACAATAACCGCGTAATTTAAACTGAGAATGAAAGAGGCCTAAAGCCCGACAACGAAGAGGCCTAAAGCCCGACAAATTATTACATTATTCATAGCCTAAATTACATAGGATAAATCTTGATGGCAACTGCTTCCACCGAGACTCGATCCCACGACCTCATGGTCTTAAGAGGGGTGTCTAACCATTACACCAATGGGTGGTGGACGAGATACTGTAATAATTAAGTTGTCATGTGAAGCACTTAAGCTTGAACAGAATTTCGGGAATAATGGTTTGTAAAATTAAAATTAATTTTTTTTTTTCAACGACCACGGTCTCTAAGAAGAAACAACTACGTGGAAATCAAAATCTCTATATATATGTTCTCCATGCAGACAACCGGTTACCAAACAACCATAGTTAATTAGGTTTACATTTAACATTCAAAGGCCTCAATTTCTGCTCTACACTATATATGCAGTTGTGATATCCAATAAAGCATATCTTGTAAAAGGCAAGGGTGAGATCACATGGGATATTATTACCATGTGCTGCCACATTCTAGACAGCGTATTCTATGTCTCCAACACGTGTTCCTGTAATGATATCAGTCACCACGTATCATTTTTTTCGAACATATGTTGCACCGTGACTCTATTTTCCTGAGAAGGTGTTGATATTTAAATTTGGTGTGTTTGGATTTCAAATGAAAAGAAATCGTTGTCGTGTTTGATCGGTTTTGTGTCTCGAATGCCAGTTAATTTTGCTACATCAGTAGTTGAAAGTCCCCCTTCAATAATACGATGAAGACATCGTTGAATTAAGGACAAAATTTAGAATTTTTCAGTCTTTTTTGTTTTAGTTTGTTGACATGTGGCATCTCTCATTCTTATTATTGCCGCGAAAATTTAGGTAATTTGAAAGATGAACAGGGTGTTTTGTCTGACCTTTTCTTTTAGTTTTCTCCAACACCTTATACTCTCTAGATGGTGTTTACCATAACGAACACAAATGATAATGGTAAAAGAACAAACCTAAGTTATTGTAATTGAAATGACTATAAAGGGAAAAGACATGTTCACTTATAAACCAAATGAGTCATGTGAAATGGAGAGACTGTTTCATTTCAAAAAACTCGTCAGAACACATTACTTCAATACCCTGCCTTAGAAATCCCATTTTATTCTATGGTATTCTAGAAAAGGCTGAGAAATTCATCAATGCTCATGTCATTAATGAAGTAACTTTTTAATCACTGGGTTTCTGCCGTTGCGTCCTACGCGACAGATCCGTCTTGGATTCGCTGATAAATCACGATTTTATATCATTCATCAGATGTGTTCCCAACCAAATCTCTAAAATAAAATAGACGGTCAGATTTATTTCCTAGATAACCGACTGAGCTGTTTTAATACAATAGATTTCTTGTTGAGTAGTATGACATGGACACCGTTCTATTTAATAGGAAATCTGATAAAATAACACAAAAACAATTTATATATCTAATCACACCTAAAAATGTTTTGTCGAGTCTAACTAAAAATTAATTTATTTAACATCTTAAATAAGAACCATCACTTTCAACAAAAAAAAAAAATTACCATCAAGATATTTCGACCATTAAAATTTGCAAGATTCTCCAAATACTAAGCTTACTCTCATGAGAATTTGTGGTTCTGGTCTTTCAAGTGTTATAAATGACTGGTTTTGCCTTGTACATTAAACTATATACATTTTCATTAAAAACTAAGAATTTTAACCAAAAGAATGCCAACATTAAGTTTTTCATAAAAGTGCACCCTTAACCTTTTCCAACTTTAAATTGAAGTGATCTCAACAAAAAAAAAACTTTAAATTGAAGTGCTCCAGTTGATTAGCTAAAATATCATGAATCCAAATCGAAATCTAAATCGAGTCAAGTTAGATTACCGACTTGTAAAAAAACAACCAATTCTTAACTTCATCTACAAGATTGAAAAGAAAAAGAAGGGAAACTTTTTTTTGGAATAAACTCGGAGTAACTTATTTTTTGGGCTATGTAAGAAGGTATCCGTGCCTTTTTTTTCGTTTTGATAAACATATTACTACATAATGTTTTTTGGGTTAATTTCAATTTGGCCTCGCAATTTGCGGCTCATTGAAAAATTTGATCACTATATTTGTCTAGCGTTCTAATTTAACTGCAAATACCATTGTTTCATTAATCAAATTTGACAGTGAATATTTTCTTTCTAGGGAACCTTTCAAAATATTTCACTAGTCATTTATCTCATTGAAAAAACATCACCACCAACTAAAAAAAGAAAAGCAATCTTTGTTTTCTTTCCATCTTTCTTCTTCTTCTCCATCTACTCAAAGCATGACATTTCACTTGGAAGTGGATCGACTCAAATCTTGTGGGGTATCATTTTTGACAGAGAAATTGCGACCTATGGCGCCTTTAATTAAACACTACAAACGGATCATAGCTTTTAATATCTCTACTAGAAATCAATATGTTACCTAACTACAAAACACAAACCTTAAATGTCTTCCAAGTTATAAATTAGAAACTTAAGAATGAAATATGCTCATAACTTCTATGAAACTACTCTAAAGACACTCGTACATCTTAAAGACCATTTTGAACTGTCGATCTTGTGACCTAGTTTTCAGGGTATCCATGTGCATATAGCTGTAATTATAAATGGTGAAATGGTCGTAAATCACGAAAGTGTCTTTCTTTTTATGATTGTAACTATGCACAAGCCTTGTCCTTTCTCATTAGCAACAACCTTGGCAAGCTTCAAGCACCAGTCAGGAAAGAAACATCACTTCTGATTTAACCCTAGTATACAACCGCTTCTGTCTCCTACTATGCAGGAGAGAGTAAAAGAAACCCGAAAATACCTTTCGATGATGATACAAGAATCACTTATTTATTTAACTGGGTTGTTCCTCTTCTACACTTTTCTCCACAATGGATGCTGGAATATTATTGCCCGAGACTTCGTCGCTGGTTGTAAGGACATTTCTGCTACTGATATCAGGACCGTTCTTAAGGATATTACCAATACTCGGAGTTTCTGGAGAACTCACATTGCAGGAATTTGAAATGGAAAGGTTTCCTTCAGACTGTTTTGACTTATTCAGAGCATGACAGTGTGGACAGTAGTAAGTGATGAATGGAAATTCCTCTTTCCTAGCAAGCCCTGCACAAAAACAAGTAGGCCGAGATTAACTTTTAACCTTTTTATCTACTCCAATAGTTTCTTAAATCATGTAATCAGCATTATTTGAGAAGATTCAAACCCAACTTTACCATTGTGCATATGGCAGTTGCCACAAATGAGTGCATATGACTGTTTTGGATCCTCGCCTACAAGCAATGCAGCGATACGGGCAATCCATCCACTATCATGTGCTATAGAATTTGGATGGTGGTTGACGACAATCACTTGATTATGTATCTGGAACTTGGTCCCATAGGAGCCCGTATTGTTGGGACCTTCCTGAACAGATTGTTGCAACTGAAGATGATTTCTAGCATTTTTGGAACTGGTATGGGAGGGTCTTCGGTTTCGGAGCCCGTCAGACTGTGCCAGTTCAAAATCTTTGCTTTTCCCTGACGTCTGATCAACCTTTGTGTCCTCTTTGAGATACACTTGCAAGCCCGAATCTAGGCCCAACTTTGACGCCAAGACTGTTGCAGCAGCTGCCTTTGCTGCTGGATCAGGGTCGTATCTCTGCGATTAGTGGGATCAGTGAGTGTTTCATCTTATGATTATTTTCTTTAAAAGAGTTACAGGTAAGGAAGTATCTCATACATGTTACTAGGTAGACTCATCATCCATGACTTCAGATATACAACTCAACTAACGAAGTGCAGATGTAAATTACGAAAATTTTCATGGCTACCACCAGATGACAACCCAAACCTCACTACACCCATTCACTATTTTAGTCCCGCTATACAGCCGTGGGCATGTGAAAAATATAAAAGGTCATATTACTCTTGAAAATGAATGCATATCCACTCCTTCAAGTATATATGGATTTTGATATCAAATATGCTAGTCAACAAGTTGAAAGGAATTTATGTTTTTAAGTTTACCTGAATTAGTTGTTGGGTAATATAATAGTTTGTTCTCTCTTTCAGTTCATCTATTTTTGCTTGCCTTTCAGCCCGCAATCTCTCGATGGTTTTCTGATCCTTGCGCTCACCTACAGAGGTCACATTTAAATATGAAATTCAGAACCAGGATTCCTTGATTTTACTTGGAGAAAGAAATTAGCTCAGTAGTTCACATGCATTAGAAATCAAAGCCCATAATAGTATTTTATGTATAGATGATCTTAGGAGACATGATTACACTACTCTATCAATTTCCCACATATAGCTTATGTATATACATAGATAGCTAACTAAATCTATTTTTTTCTGTGAAACAACCAGAAGACTCAAGGTTAAGGTGGAAATGGCAGCACTTATGTAACAACCCATGTGTAAATTGAGAAAAAGCTTTTCGTGAACACGAGCTCGAAATGGACTCGAAGAGTGTAGAATTGTCATGCTGATGGCTCTCATTATATGGAAAGTATTATATTTATTCCTCATTAAAAGTTCGGGCTTTAAGGGCCACATGGTGCTGGAGTTTTGTCTAAGATACTATATTTTGGTCGGAGCTATTTGAAAGAGTCTCTATGGATCATCATAGAGCAAAGTAAGAAATTCCTGCAAAGAGAATTCCGTCAAAACTCAAAACCCCATCACTTGATTATTGATAAATGTACATGCATGTGCTTGTACATCACGGTGCCTTCTATCTTTTCATAGTTTTAGTCACTCTTGAAGCTTTTGATTGCTCTAAAAGAATTTACCTAGGACCTCAAATACTGAATAGTAGACCATAATCAGATGATAGAGTTTAATTAAAATACTTACGCATTCTTGTGAAGCTAACTAGTGTTGAATAAATGATAGAAGATAGACCAGGCAAAAGAAACATAGGCAAAACTCGAACAGCTCTCATCTTCCAGTCTAGATCAAACGATCGTGTTATTATAATAGCATAACCTACTGCAATAACCTGAAAATATAAATTCAGACAGTAGACTTAGATTAAGTAACCCACCGATAACATACATGTGAGCATTATACTATTCTTAAGCATACGGATACTACATGCTTTTTACAAGACAAAGGAAATATGTAAAAGAAGGTGGAACAAAAGTGAGAACAAAGTCGAATTTGACACTTATGCTAAAGTTCTCTCCTGATCAAGAAGGAATGGTACTCCATTCAACTGTTTCCGCGACCGTCCAGTCTGTTTCAATTCAACCAATTCAGGGGCAGGAAAAACTTGGAGCCCGATACTGTCACGTTCACCCATGTCCAAATTGATTTCATAGACTTCGAAACGCCGGGGCGAAGGTGGGTATTACTCCCCCAACCCACGAATTAAAGTGTTGGGCTTGGGAAAATGACGGCCACCGGCTCAGTGTGATAATCCGACATCGCTCGCGAAAGAGTCCAGAGTCTGGGCTGTAGGTGTATGGTCAATCTTAGTAAGTGACGAGGCCTTTGGATGGGCTCATGGAGCCTTCGCCAAGAACGAAACCAAAGCGGGGACAATATCCTTAGCTACTAAGGCCTTTTAGCACAACTAAACATACTAATATATCATGAGATACTAATATATCATGATTTAAGATGGCTTACCTCCAGAATGACAGAGAGAAGAATAATATTTCTAGCCATTTTTCGCCCTCTTTGAGATCTCCTTTTCATCCTTGCAAGAACAGAAGCTTCTTCCTTGGATAAATATTGCAATCTCTTCTCAAAATCCTCATTTCGGTCCCTAAAGATTCGATTCCAAATTCGAGAAAGAATCCCTTTTTGTTTCTTCTTTATAGTCTTAGTTTCTTTTCTATTATCATCAGAAATTTCAGCAGTAGTATATTGGGATTGATTAGAACCCTCGGCCATTTCCCCCAATTTAAATATACAGAAGTTCAGCCAATGCAGAAACCTACCAGTGCAAGCAAACCCTAATAAGGTCAAAGTATCTCAGATCCAATTATCAATTTCCAAATTGAAAGAAGAAAGAGGTCATGAACCATGAATCAATGAAAGATGAAGTTTAATGAAGAAACTTAACCTGATTTGAAGATTTCATGAACTATAGATCCAATTTCATGACAAGTAATTCCAATTTCAAGCTATTTAAAGTAGTAAACATTTCAAGAAAGAATTAAAAAAACAGAGACATAAGAAATTTTACCTCTTTTCAGGTTCTGATACTTCAAAAGAATCAGTCACGAAATCTTCATGAAATAAAAAAAATATAAAATCTGAACCCTAACAATCAAGGAAAGTGAGAGGGAAATGTGAACAGAGAGCAAGAACCCTAATTTTGATGTAATTTGAAAACTACTCGAAATGTATCATTAGGAGAATGAGTACCTGTCTTGAGTGAACTTTTAAATTCCAACCGACAGTCAGAACGTTGACTTTTTGACTCATTTTGACTTTTTTTTTTTTTGTTTGTGTATGAGATATGGACTAACTCTGACTTATACACTATCCAAAAGTGACTAACCCTAATGAGTGTTTTTGGTTATTTCCCGATTGAGTATGTGGAGATGACTTCTTTTTTGTTTATGTTGAGGAGTATGGTTATTGTCATCATAGGTTGATGTTGCAAAGACTGAGGTCCAAACCAGATCAGGTCTACGAAGAATTCTAAATCGGTTGTAGAATCTTTAAATCGGTTGTAGAATCTTGCGTTTATTGTAGTTTTATGGATCATTAGGTTAAGGAATGTCCGTGGTATGACACTCCTGGTCCCCAAACAAAACGCTCAAGTGAGAAGGTGATTCACATAAAATGTGACGGATTACCATATGAGATCTTTTCTTCTCTTCATTGCAAAAAAAAAAAATGATTGAGTTTCTTAGTGGATTAAAAGAAACTACAGAATCTAACACAAAAATATGAGATGATTCAATTCAACTTCCCTGTCACCAATTTTGTCGTAATTTTATGAAAAAGTATTTTTTATTTTGTTATATGTTTATTTGTGCTAAATTACCACAAACTCAAACAAATCAGGCTAGAGATTCAACTTCAAGGGGATCAAAGGAGAAACACCCCATCACAGACAAATTAAGCTATATATTGTAGGGGTTAATTACGTAAAACATCAAAATCAGACAAATTAGTATAGAAAAATACCCAAATCTGTTCAAATCAACAAAAATAATGTAGTTTAAATCAACATCATAAGCCACCATTTTCAACTAAAAAAAACATCATAACCCACCAGGTATCTAGTCATATAGAATTACTTTGTCCTTCTCTCCCCCGACCCCTTCTTTCGATGAAGATGGGTTGTGTTTTAGGCCTATCATGTATGACCGAAACTTGCCTACTAGGTTGTTGTTGTTGCGTATGGTGTCGTTTTTGCTGTGGTTGTTGCTGCTATTTTTATGTAGTGTTCTTTTTGCTCGTCAAAGGCCACATATGTTTCCACCTTACCTGCATTGTTATGTAGTTTTTGGTGATTTTTTAACCTTGCAGGACACTATCACCTGTCTAATGGAACTTGGGTCGACTAAACATCTCCAATTAAGGTGGAAGAAATGAAGAAAAAGTCTTGGTCTTGAACAAGCGGACACCTATTTTGTCCAGATGAATGGTCAAATTCCCCTCTTCAAAATGTTATCTCTCAAATTTGCTCACTTCCTCATTCTCATCAACAATATCCTACACACTAAAACTTATGCATAAATGAAACTTACAAACTTAGAGCATCTCCAATGCAACATTCAATCTTACAAACTCTGAGTGCCACTAAGATTTTTAGAATTTTTTCTTAAAAACTCTCTCCAATGCAACACTCTATTTGGATCTCTAAGATGACGTGTCGAGGGTGGAATAAAGATATCTCAAGAGGACACCCTATTTCTATAGTGCCCTCTTGAGATATCTTTAAATGTCCAACTCATTAATAATTGATTTTCAACCAATAAATATTGAGTCTTCTATATTTTCTAAATAACTAATTATTTGTTTACAAAATAACTATGACACATAAGTAAATAAGATAAGTTTAGAGTTTTGCATTGGAGACAAAAAAATTGAGGATCTCTATTTTCGCCACCTAAGAGTGAGAATCTCAATTGAAACTTGATACCTAAGATAAATAGAGATTTTTTTTTTTGAGTTTTGCATTGAAGATGCTCTTAAGCGTGTGAATGTGAGTCAATCTATCTGAAGAGGAGTTTTTTTTGTTTTTTTACGATATTATCACAGTTAAAACAAATATTCTGTTTATTCACGTGTTGCATCTTGATTAATGTTTTCTCAATGTTATGAATATAGTTAAAATTATCGCCACCCTATGCCACTTTATATTTTATGGGTTATTTTTCATATGATCCTCTAGTTCATTACCAGTTTTTTTGCGGGCTTTTCCCCGTACGGTTAAAAATGAAAAATAGAAATGCTATTTACCCTAAAAATGGGGGCCGACCACAACCTAAAAATTGATGTGGTCAGCTCCCATTAGTGTGGACATTTTGACCACATCAAATTTCGAGTTGTGGTCGACTCTTATTTTGTGACCAAATAGCATTTCTTAAAATTTCGAGTTACGATCGACATTCATTTCCCGACCAAATAACATTTCTCAAAATTTCAAACTATGGTCAGCCCCCATTTTCTCAAAGAAAATGACCAAGGGGTAAAGTTCAATGACCAATTATGGCTAAGGGGTAAAGTAGAAAAAACCTTTACGTGTACTAATTCATCCATAGCTTTTGGATCTAACAGTTTAAATTCAGTTAATTTGACCAACGCCTTTCCCGGGTTTTCCCCTCTTCTCAAATAACCCCTAAAATCCCTTTCTCTCTCTACTTTTCATTCTCATCTTCTCCAAATCTCTCTCCCCAAACCCACAAATTACTTTCTCTCTCTAAAAGGTACATTCATCCCTCTTTCTTAATTGCATCTTTTACTCAGTATTTGGATTCTTTAGGGTTAAATTTTTTGATTTGTTGATCTGAAATCCTGTGGATTCTTCCTATAGTTGAATCAATTTGAAGTTCTTGATTATGATTTGGGTAGATTTAATATGAAATAGAGTCTATTTAGATTGTTAATTGCTTTGAGTCTACTTATTTTTTTTCTTCAGATTTATGGTTATTTAGGTCATATATGGTTCAAGTGTTAATTTTTTTCTAGATAGATTTTAGGTTTAGGGTTTCACTGGTAACTGCAAAAGACATTACAGTTTCACAAATCTGAAAATGTAAAATTTGACCTAATTTTTCTTGTTACTAATTTTAGTTTTTGATAGTGATTATGAGGTTGTATTGAAGCAAACTGGGTCAAAACTAGCTGAAAGGGTAAAGTTGGTAGTAAGCAGAGAGCAGATTAAAGAATTAAAGATTTGTTAATGAATCTTCTTAAAACTGGGTGATTGGATCTTGATTAACTAGTTATTTTCAAGAAATGGATTCGTATATATTTTTCTGAATCTTGGAATTAGTAAGGTAGTTTTAGGGTTTTGTGTTTATGAGGGATGGAATTGAAAGATGGTAATCTGTCGAGAGAGAACTCGGGACGTTTTCGACCTGTTTCAGTAGATGTCGATGCTTCTGCTTCCCAATTGAAGATTAGCACATCGAATAAGTCTCCAAGATCCCCAAGATCGCCTCATGGGAAGCATGATTCAAGCAAGGGATCTCCTAGAGATCCTAGCAAGCATGATCGACATTCGAATTCTGTAAAAGACGGACGTCCTAAGAAAGGTAAACATATCACAACTTTTATATTTTGAATTCATGGTTGTTGGTTTCGATTTTCATGTTCTTGGGGAACTTATCAAAGTCTTTGTGCAGGTGGCTCGGGTGGAAAAGGAACCTGGGGCGGGATACTGGATACAGGAGATGATCATATTTTAGATCCGAGAGATCCCAACTACGATAGCAACGAGGTATTTAGTTTAATCAACATTTTTTTTCGTCTCTTTTGATGGGCTTGTCTTTTTAAACACATTCAAATCACAACATCTTATTATGAAATTCATAGCTCGATTTTGATAGTTAATTATTGATAATCAACTTGGCAGGAAAATAACCAGTCAAATGCTAAAAAACCCGATCTAGTGTTGGACGAGTACAAGAAAAAGGTTACAGTAATAGTAGAGGAATATTTTGCTACAGATGATGTTATTTCTACTGCAAACGAATTAAGAGAACTTGGTATGCCGGAGTACAGTTACTATTTTGTTAAGAAACTTCTCTCGGTAGCCATGGATAGGCATGATAAAGAGAAAGAAATGGCTGCCGTTTTAGTATCTTCACTATATTCCCATGTAATTGAACCGCCTCAAGTGTACAAAGGCTTTAGCAAGTTAGTTGAATCGGCGGATGATTTGATTGTTGATATACCTGATGCAGTAGATGTTCTTGCTTTATTCATAGCCAGGGCAGTTGTCGATGATATACTTCCTCCAGCATTTTTAATCAAAGAAATGGGCTCGTTACCTAAGGATTCAAAAGGGGTTGAAGTCTTGAAAAGAGCTGAAAAAAGCTATTTATCAGCTCCACTCCATGCAGAAATCATCGAGCGAAAATGGGGAGGAAGCAAGAACAAAACAGTCGAGGATGTGAAAACTAAGATAAACAACTTGCTGATTGAGTATATAGCTAGTGGTGAAAAGATCGAGGCTTTTAGGTGTATTAAGAATTTGAAAGTCCCATTCTTCCACCATGAGATAGTTAAAAGGGCCCTTATAATAGCAATGGAGAAACGAGAATCTGAAGCTCGACTCCTTGATTTGTTGAAAGACGCTGCTGAGGAAGGTATCATAAACTCAAGTCAAATGACTAAGGGTTTTGGCCGGCTAATTGACACTGTTGATGATTTATCACTTGATATCTTAAGTGCGAGAGAATTATTACAATCTTTGATCTCTAAAGCGGCATCTGAAGGTTGGTTATGTGCCTCATCCCTGAAGTCACTTTCTTTTCAGCAGCAAAAACAGATAGAAGATAGTGCTGCCAGGGCTTTCAAGATCAAGATTCAATACATTATTCAAGAATATTTCTTATCAGGTGATATATTAGAAGTGATTAGTAGTCTTGAATCAGAGAATACCACTTCATCGTCTGAACTGAACGCAATTTTCGTGAAGAAGCTTATAACTACAGCAATGGATCGCAAAAGTAGAGAAAAAGAAATGGCTTCTGTCTTATTATCCTCCCTATCATTTCCTTCAGATTCTGTCATAAATGGGTTTGTAATGCTAGTCGAGTCAGCAGATGACATTGCCTTGGATATTCCAGCTGTTGTAGAAGATCTTGCGATGTTTTTAGCTAGAGCAGTCGTCGATGAAGTACTAGCTCCACAACATTTGGAGGAAATCGGAAGCCAGTGTACGGGCCAAGACTCAATTGGCAGTAAAGTTCTTCAAATGGCCCGATCATTACTTCGTGCCCGTCTTTCAGGCGAGAGGATTCTTAGGTGTTGGGGTGGAGGTGGAAGTAGCAAACCTGGATGGGAAATCGACGATGTCAAAGATAAGATTGGAAATGCTTTAGAAGAATATGATTCGGGAGGGGAGTTAAGAGAAGCCTTTCGCTGCATAAGAGAGCTAGGAATGCCATTTTTTCACCATGAAGTTATTAAGAAAGCACTAGTTACAGTTATCGAGAAGAAGAATGAAAGACTCTGGGGTTTGCTCGAACAAGGCTTTTCGGTAGGACTATTTACTCCCAATCAGATGACGAAAGGTTTTGGGCGTGTGGCAGATTCTCTAGATGACTTAGCCTTAGATGTTCCTGATGCTGAAAAACAATTTTCCCATTACGTCGAACGAGCCAAAGATGAAGGTTGGTTGGACTCATCATTCTCAGCCGGGCGACAAAATGGAATCAACTCTTGAGATTGACGTCGCGGAAGCGTTTTTTTTTTTTTTTTACTCATTTTCAATCTTTATTTTCTCTTTGAAAATCTAATTTTCCTGTACTAATAAGAAAAAAACTTTATAACCGTTTTTCAGTTATGGCTGAAATACTTGTTGAACTAGCTATAATTATGAGCCGAAAGGTGTATTAAACTTTTGTGACAAATTAACATATTGGCTCCACTCCTCTCTCAGCCGACTGACCACATGCAAACCCATCTGTTTTCGACATCTTTTTTGTTCGAGACGAAGGGGATAGCTCTAGGATTTGAAAGGAAATAAAGCCACCCCTTAATTGTAATGTTGCAAAGATCTAGTCTTTATTTTGGACCTAAATGGGTTGGACTCCACTGATTTTAAGACTCCACTGAATTCGGTGTATTTTAGTAGGGTCCGTGGGTATATAGACCAAAATAATATTCAAAAAAGGTTTATGATCCAATCTTCCCAAAACATGGATATTTAGTCCTTTTACATTATGGACATAATAACCCATTCTTTATGAGATAACTACCGTCCATGTCCCTCCTACAAAAATCACGAGATTTTTAATTTTCTAGGGTGTATTTGGAATGTTTCTAATGTGGGCGTGATTTAGGGGATTTAAAGCAGCTAACGTATTAATCCGAAATTGATTTTTCTCTATCTTCTAACCGTTTTGGAAAGCAAATCTATTTCCAAATCAATTCAAAACAATAATCGTAACCAAATCAATTTTCTTTCTCTTTACAGATTTGGAAACCAAATCAATTTTCTCTCTCTTACTATGGAAATTTTTTTCGATTCAAATCAATTTTCTCTCACTTAACTTTCAGATTTGGAAATAGTATATTTTCTAGGATCAATTTAGCGTGATTTGGGGGTTAATATACAAAACATGTATATCATTTTCTCTCACTTAACTTTCAGATTTGGAAAGAGTATATTTTTCTGGGAACATTAAACCAACATATGTTTTCATTTTTACTCATACATAAATACACATAGAATACAAATTATGAAACAAATACGTAAATTATGTATGACGAGGAAACCATCATTTGTCAAGTATACAACATAATTTATCAAATGTATGTGGGTCTTGTTCAATAAATTACACATAATTTCTTTTACATTACACATAATTTCTTTTACATTACACATCCTTTACATTCTGTTACAAAAAAAAAAGTTCAAAATCTTCTTTGGTTAAAAAATGGTGCCCATCCATGTACTCTCCATTAGTTTCGTTGACTCACTTTGATTTGATGATTCTCTTTGAAATTTCATCTGGTATATCAAATCTACACACATAAATACACATACATTAAAGAAAAAAAATCATATATTGTATTATAAACTAAATGTACAGTTTCGTAAATTATATATAATATTTGTCAAATTTTGACAACATTTGAAGGTTTTAAGTAGTTTGGTAAACTTATCAAGGCTACTGTTTTGGGTGAAAAGTACACGTAATGGTAAATAAATAATACATAATTTATGTGCACTTATACGTAAATTATATACATAATGGTAAGAACATGAAGATATACATAAATTATATATACTTTATTGCAAAGTACACGAGATTTGATAGTAAAGCGAAGTATTTCTACTAATGAAATGAGTACTGTTTTGGTGTTAAAGCACGGGTAATGTTCTATAAATTATCCATAATTTACTGTAAATTGTGGTAATTTACGATAAAGTACATGTACTGTAAATTCTGTTATGAGTAACCGTACGAAAGAACAAATGTTTCATAAATCCGTACGGATTGAAAACTAGATCTAAAGAAAAAAATGAGAATATCATTAAGCTTAAACTACAAATCTAAAGATATCTGCTATGATGATTGATTGCAATAATGTCAAACTCGAGTTGAAGGATTAAACATCAAGATCAAAAACATAAATGAAATTTTAAGAGAGAGAAAGAAAATAAACATCAAACATTCGATTGATGATTGATAATCTGATCTCACGAAATATCAGAAACAACAGAAGATTAAACATAGATCTAAAGAAATATGATATTATCACTGGATGCAGACATAACATACTAACTTTGAAGGAATCATTGAATAAGGAATAAACATAAAGATCTTAAACAGTTATGAAAATTTTAGAGAGAGAAAATAAACATCATACATTCGAAGTTAATGAATTAGTAAACAGATCTTATAGATATGTATCATAAATCTGATACGTTTTATAATAGAGCGAAATAATTAGGGTTTTAGTTATAAGAAGAAATATTAGATATTAACAATGGTGTTTATAAAGATTTCGAAAGTATTAAACCTGATAAATGATGAATTTGGACAACAATATAATGTAGAAGAAGAAGATTTTCTGAGTTTAATGGAGGTTTGTCAACTGAATCGGTTTTAGAGAGATCAAATAAAGAGTTTCCGCTATTGAAAATAATGAAGATATCCTTACTTTGAATAGAAACATGATTGGAGAGAAATATGGGAGATAAATATGGAAAAAGATATGCATAGATTTTGAAGGTAAATCAGTTATAAAATATGGAAAGGTTAGATTAAGGATTATGAAATAATATTTATTTTAGAGATTTGTGTTTTCTCTCTAGATGAGACCAAATGGACTAGATATCCATTTATATTATTTTTTTGGTTTTAAAACCCTTTATAGGATTGGAGAGGATTATATCTACTATTAGGACCCATTTTTTGGACTATAAACCCAAAAATTCATTTTAGTATTACCGATAATAGATGGATTATCCAATATAAAGATGTCCAACTGATAGGAATCCCTGTGCTGTGGCATTGTCTTGGACCGATTAGTCCACACTACAATAGACTGACTACTATGATATTGAACGGGCATGAACAAACCTAAAACACATCATAAATTGATCGTATTCCATCTAGATTGTTACCAGTATAAAATGGCTTACATACTACACTCAAAATAAATGGCTTACATACTACACTCAAAATAAATAAAATTGCTATGATTGGCACTACGTATACCCTTACAACACTATTAAACACAATTACAAAGATATATCATCAAAAGTATTGATTGTAACTTGATTACTCACCTTTACTAAAGGACAAAATGTTTCCTAGTTTGATTAGAATTCTAGGTGAATCAATATATCATAAATTAAGTCAAGATCATTTGACATTTAGTCTTTCTGGTCAATTAGGACCTATATATAAAACATTTAAAGAGAAATTATAGTATTTCTCCTAATGATCCAATAAACAGTAACTCACATAAAAAACACAAAGCCTTAAAAAAGAAAAAAAAGGATTAGAGATTTTTTTTTTTATAAGAAATGAAAGAGAAGAAAGAGAAGAAAGAGAAGGCCTAATAATAAGGGTATAAACCCTATAAAGAGGGATTGAACCATTTTTATCTCATCACGCTCATATTTCAATCTCTGTCAATTTATATCTCTCAACTCTTTCAATCTTTTTCTCTCCTTAATCTCTTTCAAATTTTTTCTATATCTTCTATTTGATTTTCCTATGGATCCACTAGATGTTAACGAAGTCAACGACTCAAGTTATATGAAAACGTTGTGGCCTACTTCTACTTACCAGTCAACTCAATTAGGAGTTGATGATGATGAAGTATTTGAGGATTCTTCTGTGCACGAAAGACGACTTCAGTAAAAATAACTAAACTGGAACCGTATAAGCCATATGAAGATATGTTACTTTTTAATTGTTGTTTGAAAATCACATTTGATGCGATTGTCTGAAACTGTGAAAAATATAAAGTATTTTTGCAAAAAATATCGGATGAATATAATGTGAGTACAAAGTACCTACGCCCACTTAGAAGTTGCAAATCTCATTTAAGTGAAATAAACTCTGAATGTCAAAGTTTTATATCTACTTTGAGGCTAGTAAATAAAGTTCCAAAAAGCGGAGAAACGATTATGACCGGATAATTGTTTCAAACTCTTTATTTCAGTTAAAAAGAGCACTTGAAATGCATAAATAAATCACCAAGGAAAAGGCTTTAGGTTCCAACATGTCTACAAAATTTAGTGACACACCACAAGTGGATGGCAGACATGTCAGGAGAGTCAACATCCGACGAAAGAGATTCTAACACCAATCCATCGGAGGAAAGACCAATTTTCGTAAACAAGCAAAAGCAAATACAAGAGTTGGAGAAAATTCCACACATTCAACTGCTTCAAAAACTCAGAATGAGGGATATTGAGAAAACAATATAAGAATCCCAGCAGAGAGCAACACCTTTGGCGGAAGCTATACGGGTTCAACAAGAGGCCCTACGGGTTCAACAAAAGTTTCTACAAACAGATAGAACACAAGAACCGAAAATATGGGATAGACTTAATGAAGATTGATGCTGTCTCTCGACGAAGATGGTGCACGAATGCTTATGGCAGCACGAGAAGCTTGGTTGGACGGTCAACCACGAGACTCAAGAAACTCCTTCTAGCTATCTTTACTTTTCATATTGTTGTTTAGTCGTATTTAAGTAGTTTTAAATTTTTAATCAATTATTAGTTGTAATTAATGTTCTTCAACTGAACGTATTAAGTAAATTCGGAAATTTCATTTCTAAATTTTTGGCCTCAAGAGAGGTCGGGGTTCAGGTTGAACGTATTAAGTAACTCCCGTTTTGAAAACAATTTTTGCACGTTTCAACAACCGTGGTTTCCGGGAATAACGGTTTTTCACGAAAATAGTTTTTCGGAAATCATATTTTTTTTTTTCTTCCAGATGTCGTATTTTCTCATGTAAACATTTTTCTTTCCGAAATTTGTTTTTTCTTCAAAATGTTATTTTTTTTACTGAAACTCTTGTTTTTAGACTTTTTTTTCCAAAAACTTTTTTTCAATGATTTCGTGAAAAAAGAAAACGATTTTCGAGAACAAAAAAACGATTTTGCAGAAAACGATTTTTGAAGTCGTTGTAAAAACATAGAAAAGTAAATTATGTTGCCAAACTAACTTTTGTGTTTGTAATTTATAAGTGACTATATTGTTTTTATGTTGTTTTAATTTTTCAGCGACCAATTTGTCAAATATACTTTTGAAATTTAATTCTTCTGACAAAATTCATCTATTTTTGTTTGCCAAACGCCACTCTACTTATAAAGACGAAAATTATACATTCGACATCTAAAGACAAATTGAAGTATTTCTATAATGGATTAAAAACAGTTAATTATAAAGAAAACACATAGAAGGGGTTGAACGTTTTTATAAGAAATTGAAGGCAAGAGAGAGAGAACAAGAATAAGGGCTACGGCGAGACAAAGAAACCGTTAAGAAGATAAAGGATAACAATATGGAACGGGCCCCACTATCCGTACTAGAGGATCACAAAATCGTCCTCCGCGTTTGATCACGTAAAAGACGAAAGTAGACTATTGTCAGAGGAGACGGCGTTTGCATGAAATGGAATGATTACACCACTCCCCCTTCATCTTTCTCTCTCTACATTTTCTATATATGGTATGTGGAGAACTATGAGCACCTATTTATAGAGCTACCTATTTTACTGATTTGTGCTTGGGTATTTACATGGATGTATTAAACTCTTGAATTTTTTTTTTTGTTGAACTATTAAACTCTTGAATTATTCATAGACAAAGGCTATATGTCTAGTAATCTATCACTGAACCTACTAAAATCCCCAAATTATAAACCCGAATGAATTTCAACCCTCCACCTTGTTCGATCATATTCCACTGTTTCCAGCCAAATATTATCGATCATAGTTTCCTGAGACTCTTCTCTTCTTTTCTTTCGATTGTCTTCCCTTCTCTCATTTATTCTCTTATCTTTTTCTCCCTCTATTCCCTTCATCTTAAGTCTTAATTAGATGAACTCCCTTTATCTAGTTCAGACGAAGAGGGTTTACTTTCACCAGAAATTTCATTTCATCATGCTCATATTTTTATCTCTCTCTGCTCTTTCAATTTCTTTCTCTCTTTAATTTCTTTCAAATTTTTTCTATATTTTCTATTTGATCTTCCTATGGATCCACCAGATATTAACGAAGTCAACAATTCAAGTTATATGGAAATGTTGTCGCGTACTTCTACTTACCGGCACAATTAAGAGTTGATGATGATGAAGTATTTGAGGATTCTTCTGTGCACGAAGAGACGACTTCAATAAAGATATCTAAACGGGAACCATATAAGCCATATGAAGATACGTTACTTGCTAATTGTTATTTGAAAATCACATTTGATGCAGTTGTCGGAAATTGTCAAAAATATAAAGTATTTTGACAAAACATATCGGATGAATATAATGCAAATGCAAAATATCAACGCAAACTTAGAAATTGTAAATCTCGTTTCGATGAAATAAGTTCTGACTGTCAAAGCTTTATATCTACTTTGAGGCTAGTAAATAGAGTTCCAAAAAGCGGGTAAAACGATTATGACCGGGTAATTGTTTCAAACTTAAAAAAAAAAAAATTCTATCTTTTCATTTCATAATATATACTTAAAATATATTTTCTTTATTTCAGTTAAAAAGAACACTTGAAATGTATAAAAAAATCACCAAGGAAAAGGCTTTATGTTCCAACATGTTTAACAAATTTAGTGACACACAACAAGTGGATGCCAGACATGTCAGAAGAGTCAACATCTGACAAAAGAGATTCTAATACCAATCCATCGGAGGAAAGACCAATTGGTCGTAAACAAACCAAAGCAAATGCAAGAGTTGGAGAAAATTCCATACAATCTACTGCTTCAAAAGCTCAGAATGAGAGATATTGGGAAAAAAGAAATATAAGAATCCTAACAGAAAGCAACGACTTTGGCGGAAGCTATACGAGTTCAACAAGAGGCCCTACGGGTTCAAGAAGAGTTTCTACAAGCAGATAGAGAACACAAGAACCGAAAATATGGAATGGACTTAATGAAGATTGATGATAGGTCTCTCGACGAAGATGGTGCACGAATGCTTATGGCAGCGTGAGAAGCTTGGTTGGACGGTCAACCACGAGACCCGAGAAACCCCTTCTAGCTATCTTTAATTTTCATATTGTTGTTTAGTCGTATTTAGGGGTGGGAATCAGGCAGATTCGGTCGAGCTCGGGCATAATAGAGTCGAACTCGGGTGGATGGGGCACTACATTTCCTACACCGCTACTAGTTGTCGGGCGGATCAGGTCGGACAGATTCAACCAATTCAGAGCCCGTAGCCCATCCGAACCCGCCTGCCGGAGCGGGCTCCATCGGACTCGGGGCGGACAGACTCGAACAATTTTATTTAAAAAAATATTAAAAAAATCTTCCCATGGATCGTACCTAACCTAGGTATATTCTTCTCCAATTTTATCCAATTTGTGGATTATTTTTTACCTTCCCATAGATCATTATCAAAATCTTCCCAAAAGATCATAACAATCAAGATCTTTCCAATTATGTTATGTGTTTCATATCAATTGATCGTCATCATCATAGTCTCCGCACATACAAAAATTCATTAATATATATCATCTTATTTATTAGTAAAATTTTAAAACAAACTAGTACATCTTAAAAACCAATTAATACAAAGAGAAGAAAACCTAGACCAAAGTCCTATCCATATCCTCCCTTTTTAATTTCATCATCCTCCTCACTTTAATACAAGATCTAAAATAAGGCTTTGGTTTTAGTTTCTTTAAAGACTTGAGAAGAATTTTAGTTTCTTCAAAGATTTTAGAAAATAAAAGAGAGAACGACAGTAACTAATGGAGTTATGGAGACAAGAGGTTAGAGAGAGAGAGAGGGGTGTGGTGATTTAGGGTTAGGGTAAGACTATGTATGGAACAATATTTATTGGTGTTCCCATCGGGTAGCGGGCGGGTATCTCAGGCTGGACTCGGATATGAGGGTTTGTCCAAGTCCCGCCCCCTATTGCCAGGATCATCAGGCTGGGTATGCCCGACTCGGGTACATGGCGGTCTTCGGGTGTAAACGGTCCGGGTGGATCGGGTTCCCGAACCGTTTTTCTACTCCTAGTCGTATTTAAATAGTTTTAAATTTTTAATCAATTATTAGTTATAATCAATGTTTTCTAATTGAATTTATTAAGTAAATTGAGAAATTTCATTTCTAAAATTTTCAGTCTCTAGAGAAGTTGGGGTTGGAGTTGAATATTTAAGACCAAGGGAGACTGAAAATTTTGTGTGAAAAAATTGTTTTTTCAGCCAAAGAGAGATTTGAACTGCACATGGTGTAAGGGGTAGGGCTGGAATAAATAGACGGTTAATTAGAAAAATAAAATAAAGGATAAACAATATCAAAGGGGCCCCACCATCGGTACTAGAAAAGCACGATATCGTCCTGGGCGTTTGATCATGTAAAAAGACGAAAATAGACATTTGCAGGAAATGGTATTAATTACACGCATTCTCTCTACATTTTCTCTCTCTACAACCACTCTCTTTCTCCAAACCCACTTTTCTTCTTCGTTGCCACTCTTCTTCTCTGTTTGCTAAGAAAAACTCACTCGTTGTTAGTAATTGCTGTATTTTTTTTTTTTTTTTTTTTTTTTATCTTCTTCTTCTTCCTCCTCCCAAGCTTCTGTTACCCGATTCCTTACTTCTTTTTTTCAATTGCAATGGCCTCAAAGAATTGCTTCAAGACTTGAAGCGTAGAAAAACAGAATTCAGAGAAACGCAGTTTACTGAGAATGTGAAAACCCTATTTGCAGCAGTAAAGAGGTCTAAGCAGCTGACCAAAGATTTAAAAGAAACGAAAGATAGAGCAACCGTCAAGCGTCACCGTGATGATGAAGACAGTTTTATAAGAGAACTGAGAGGCAGTGTTCTTACACCAACTGATAAGAGAATTGAAGCAGCATACAAGATGTTCAAAACTGAGAAGAAGAATCTCCTCAAGAGAGAGAGAGAGAGATGAATCCATCTTGGCCTAAATGTCAATTTCATCTTTGTTTTGTTTTGGATTTTGAATCTTTGATGAATGTGTGTGTGTGGATTAAACACATAATTTTGGATTTGGATTTGTGTTAATCCCTATGGATTTAGATTCATAAGCTTGATTAATCTGTTTGTGGATGATTGTTTTGGGATTTGACTCATTACATTTTGAATTTGGATTTTGATTGATTAAAACTCTCTTCTATTCAAATCATTTGTTGAATCTTTCCAGAATGTTTGACTTGCTAACCCAATTTTGTTGCGGAATAGTTCTTGAAGCAGGTCCTGTTGTTCTCAGGGAGTGGTTCCTCTTGGTATGCCAAAAAAAAAAAACCCTCAGAGGTTCTATCCGAGTCCAGGTATTACGATGGTTTCAATGTTTATACAACCTTCTCAATTGCTTTTTATGAGATACTTATATAACTTGGGATAGTTTTCTTGTTTTGCACCAAAAGTGGATTCTCAACAACTTGAATATTATCGGTTTTGTGGAGGAGTGATTGCTTTAGCACTGATTCATGATGTGAAAATAGGTATTGGATTTGATCGTTTGTTTTTTCTTGCAATTAGCCGGATCAGTAATAACTTTGGAAATTCTCTATGGAGTTGTTATGTAGCAATGCCAGCTCCTTTCGAGGTATACATTCATTACGACACTTGTTTAAGTGATTTTGCTTAATAACTTGTGTGTTATCATCATTTCATAGAGATATAAGTCTCAATCTTGAAGATCTTACAGTTGCATAATTTATAAGGTTGGAAGTCGAGTAGGCGTTTAAAACATAAGTTGTTTTAGATCCGTCTGTATCAATTAAAGTGGAGTGCCTGAATGTTCTGTTTTGAGCCGAAATGGTCTGCCTAAATAGGAAGGAACTACTCCCTTAATTGGTCACCATCTTGCTTTTGCTCTTGTTGTTCATTAGCAATTAGAAACAACAGTTATATGTATTTCATAGGCGTCTTTTAAAACAGAGAAGTTTAAAACTCGGACAGAGGACACGAGGGACTCAGAGCCGCTTGGGAAGTGCATAAACTGTCTCGTGAATGGTCTAGCAATAATGTAGGCTTGTAGCCAGGGACGGATCCAGAGTTTTCACTCAGGGGGTGTAGATTTATACACCTAAATAACTTTTTTTGCAAATAAACTAAATGATATGTTTTGATCTCTCTTAGTTTCCACCAATGTTCTACCAAGAACTCAAATCCCATCTAAATTTGAAAAATCATCCTTCTGCTTCATATCTTCAAACCACAACTATCACCACGAAGTCAAACACTTCTGTGTGTTATAATCATACATTACTAGAGTTATATATAAATTTATATGTACCTATATAAAAAAGATTCACTACTACTATTTTTTTTCGGGAGGATCCATGGGATGCGGCCGCACCCCCTGGCACCCTTATGGATCCACTCAGGGCCGGCCCTGGGGCTAGGCGACCCAGGCGGCCGCCTAGGGCCCCCAAATTTAGAGGGCCCCTGATTTATGTAACTTTATATATATAGATAATATTATTATATGTGTTATTTTATGCACACAAACATCACATCTGTTTGGGTAGTAGAGTTGGCAGAGTATTGTATTAGTAAACCCAAGGTCACGAGTTTAACTCCCACAATTTGCTATTACATTTCAGCATTTATACTTTTTCGGCTTAAAGTGTAGGGGCCCATCGATACGTACGCCTAGGGCCCCCCAAAAGTCAGGGCCGGTACTGGATCCGCCCCTGCTTGTAGCTTCTCTGGTGGGATAACTGAAAATACGAAGACTAGACTATCTGAATATTTTGTATAAATTAGAGGGCGTAGGTGAAAAACTAGTCACAAACTAGGAAATCAAATTAATTTTGACTATGAGTAAACGGACCCAAGCAACACAGCATTTTGACTGGCGAAAAATCTCCAAATTAATTTTGCAGGCATTGCCTTATTCAGCACTGGTAGAGTGAACCCACCGGCCACCAGAAGTTCATTTCTATTTGTTAAGAGAAATTTTGTATAAACTCACCGTTTCTACTTTCACCATTTCCACCTTGCACACTCATGTTTTGGAAAACTCATGTTTCACTTGATTTGGCCAAATTCATTCACACTCACCTCTTCCTCGACAATGGTTAAACTAACAAAAACAAGATTTTCCACTGCACCCCAAAATTAGGTATGTCCTTCCATTGATTCCTCCGTTAACCAAATCTACATCAACCTTTCAAGTTTTTTTTTTTTTTTTTTTTTTTTTTTTTTTTTTTTTTTTTTTTTTTTTAGGAACATTTCAAAATTACACCATTATCTTCCTCCACCATCATCTTCTATGTTTAGTATTTTAATGGCGAAAATCATGAAAAATAGAGAAAGTTCAAATTCATATTATGATCTAACCAAAATGATAAAGACCAAAGAATCACCTTCACCTCAAGTGTTTTTTTTCCCAATGAAACACTGGTGCATTGGTTAGAAAAGGGAAAAACAATTCAAGAAGGTAATTTGTGTTAGTATTGGGTTTACCGATTCCAGCATTTCCCTATGAACATCTCATAGTTTTGGTCGTACCCATTACACTACACTGTGTCAATGATTCAAACCAACCTTATTCTTATTTTATTATCATTTTTTTTCCCTTGACATTGTTATTCTTTTTTTTATGAGAATTTTGGACATACATAAATGTCCTTGTACAACCCCGACTATTTAGAATAGGTACACTAATATGACTTTATGTGATCCTCTGTGGACTCACAAATAATGTCAATGTGATTATAAAACTGCAAGACTTGCAGTGAGTGACCATTTGAAATCACTAGCATCACAACCATGAACCACCAAATTTGATAATCACTGTTTTATGCATTCTATCTTTGCTTACATGCTAGCCCGTGGTTGGGTATATCAGTATCATTTTATGGAATCCTTGTCAATTCACAAAGAACAAAGACGTTGGAAGTTCTTTCCACATTTTCAAAAAGTATCTTATTTTCAATAAATTACATATATCCACCTTTTTCAATCATATAGACTTGATACTGTCTCACTATAAGATTATGGTTCAGTTACATTTCAATATGAACTTCACATTCATAAATCATATTTGCAAATATCACATCCCGTCCCTATTACTTCACATTCTCACAAATATCGCAAAATAACTAATCATAGTTTAATTTGTAAAATGGTCCTGAGTTTTATACCCCATCATCTTCCATTAGGGAAACTGAATCTCTTAGTCCAATGTAAATAGTAATCAATATCATGGAGGACCATAACTTTTCATTCACTACTTTATGTCCAACAGGCACCAAAAGGAATCCGTATGAGAAAGTTGGTGTCATACATTTTCAGAGAGAGAAAGTGTGGAAGAAGAGCTTTTCTGTTTTTTATCAACAAATTTATTAACTATTTCAATAGTCACAAAATGGTATCCAAACTTCTTTCACATAGACCATCAACCCTAGTAAGAAGAACAAAATGAGAGCATAATAGATCAAGTAACATCTCAAAATTTACTTCATACAAGGACATTAGATGATGCAAATAATTATAAAACTTCATTTTACCATGATGCATAAGAGAAACCTTTTAGAAACCTTTTACTTTTCATGATGGTATCTAACTAAAAATAATGCCAATAAAGTGACAAAACACAAATCAAAATCAACTGGTGCATCTCAAGGTGAAATTAAATGTAAGTACCCAGTACCCAATGTTTTGTTCTGCATTGTTTGTAATAACAGTGAAACTGCATCAATATGCCCTATGGCACTGGATATGTGTTTCCCTCTCCGTCAACTTACTAGGTGTTGCACACATTAACCCAAATATTGGGCCTAGAGTCCTGGACTGGGTTATCAAATGAAAAATATAAGTTGAATTTACATATGCATGTTAAATTCATATAATATCTCAGAATATGACGTGGAATTAACAAACATAAATTGAATTTTCTCCGTTTTTCATCAGTAAGATGAGTACCGACGATTGAACATCTAAATTAACAACTCTTTTGTTATAGTTTAAATGGCGTCGATAATCATTTTATCGACAATTTTTATTATCAAGGTGTACATATGAAAAAGAAGTGTATGAGGGTAAAATAGGTCCGGATGGTGAGTGCGAAAAACTGTGAGTGTAACAGGTAAAACGCTAAGTGTGTATAACATCTCTCAACAAAAATATGTGTGTACTGTTGTAAAGCAATCCCCTCATTGACGGTGATGAAGTGTGGTGCTCCTCTTAAGAGGTTAAACACCCTTCCCTAGTGAGGCCTTTTAAAATTGTGAGGTCTAGGTGTGCCAAAGCGGACAATATCATTAGCAGCCTAGAATGTTTGTCCGCACCATCTTATAATATGTTATCAACACGATTTGCTTTACTGTGATGTGATCCTGGGAGGGTGTGTTGTAAAGCAATCCCACATTGGTGGTGAGATGGAGTGTGGTGCTCCTCTTAAGAGGTTAAGCACCCTTCTCTAGTGAGACTTTTTAAAACCGTGAGACCGAGGTCTGCCAAAACAGACAGTATCACTTCCTGCTTGGACCTTCTTTAAAACCATGTGTAACATTTTTTTTGTTTCAGGTGATGAATAACTTGTTCCAAATGGTGGAGTGACCCACCATAATGTCCTCAAATGGGTTAATTTATTTTGAGGATAATTGTTGTTTCGATTCCTTCTTGTAATTCACTTCCTGCTTGGACCTTCTTTTTCAATATCGCACTTTAGATTTATTTTTTTAAGAAAAAGTTAAACATAACAGTTTAAAAACCCAACAAAGATGAAAATATTATTTTAGGCACGAGTTAACTAAACCAAAATATGGACCTATCAGTTGACATGTATGTTTTAAATAGCAAACGAGCTTCTTCTTCCTCCATATGATTGGATTTTTTTTTCTTTGATGTAATCAATTTTATCCCAAATTCTTTACCCCATCTAATCATAACTTCCAGGCCAAAGAATATTAAGGATGTTAGAGAGATTGAAACAATTTTTCTGAAACTGAAAAATGTTGAAAAGGATAGGAATGTTGATAATGGTGAAATTATTAACATTTCTATCATTTCGGATTAAAAAGAAGAAAGCTTAATCAAACTTGTTAAAACAATTAGATCATAGATTTTCAGGAAGAAAAATGGGTAGTCGAAAGGATTTAGATAGGAATAGGGATAGAATATGTTGATTGGTCATCTTTATCAACATCTTGCTTACCTAAATGCGCCATGATGTTGATTGTTGTCTTTTAAGTATTGCTACTGGTCTTTGTGTTGCTACATTTAATCATGCAGTGAGTTTCTTTTGATCTTATGTACTGTCATTTATGCACGAATATCGAGACGATCAAGCACGCGCTACTACACTGCCCCATAGCCAAAAATGTCTGGTTTCATTTTAATATAATCTTGGAAAATATTAACTATATCACAGAATGGATTTTCTCTTTGTAAAAATCTTCACATAGATGTAACACAAAGAATAATACTCCCTCCGTCCCAAATTAAGAGTCCCATATTGGTAATCCAACTTATTTTCATATTTATCCTTCTTCCAGATTTACCCTTAGTTATTTGACAAGTTTTCTTGAAGTAATTCAAGGATTATAATTTCTATTCTAGAAATACATGTAACTTTTCTTGAAGTAATTAACTTTTCTTGAAGTAATTGAAAGATTACAAAGAAAACCCAACTTTTGTATTGGAAAATGTCAAATATCTTAATTAGCATAACTAATGCACCATATATTGACCATATATTGAAAATATCAAAAAAGGGTATTCATGGAAAAGTAAGGGATTTTATATGATAAATAAGGAATGAGACTCTTAATTTGGGACATCCAAAAAAGGAATAGTGGACTCTTAATTTGGGACGGAGGGAGTACTCATTTTGCTACTATACTGTGGGTATTATGGAAAACGAGGTGTGAAAGCTGCTTCCAGTGCACTAAGGCCGCAACAAAGACTATTATCAACATGATTAAAAGTTCCCCGGGAAAAACCAATGAGACTGCTAAAAATAATCAGACTAATACAGGAAAACGGATCCCTCCAATTGCACCGTATCTCAAAATTAATGTCGATGCCTCATTTACGTCAGTAGACTCCATCATAGGAACGTGTCTAATTGTTCATAATGCGGGACTCTAAGTTCATAAAAGTTGTCGCGGCCTACTCCAAAGCTAGAAACAGTGAAGAGAGTGAAGCTATTGCTATTCGCAATGGCATGGAATGGGCGAAAAATCGTGATTACAAACACATTGTCATTGAAAGCGACAACTACAACCTCATCAAGCATATCCAAGATCGAAGACATGCAATCCAGTGGCAATCCAAGATTCACATCAACAAAATTCGAAAAATGAAAGGAAGCTTCGACATCATCATTTTCAAGTACACTAAGAAGAAAATTAACTCTCAAGCAGACAAGTTGGCAAAATGGGCCCGGAAGAAGAAAAATTCCAAGTTATAGAAGAATGTTCCTTATATTTTAATTAAGCAGTATTGTAATAGTGTTTTAGTTTAATTAATAAAGAGTTACTCTTTCAACAAAAAAAAAAACAACTCCACAGAGTTTAAAATAACCACTTAATAAGGTCAAATTTAATGAGATACCATATCGTTCAAATTGGTTGTGATAAATCATTCTCTTATCGATTGAGTCTGAGGTAGGAGATCTCAGATCAGTGTGACAACATCCTGCTGTTCCTCTGGTTATGGTCAGAGTTCACTTTAACTCTGTCTGATCTTGATTAAGCCAGAGTCTTGGCTGAAGTAGGGAACTTCCTTTCTCTAAGTTATAGAGAGATAAACGATAAGCGAATTCCGACTTTATTAGTAATTCCTTCTTTCGGATTAACCGAGATAGACAAAAGATAATAGAGTCGAGGCAAGAATAAATTCTCTTTCCTTAAGACATTTTACACCCCCGTAACAGTACCAAACGTTAGGGTGTATGCCTTCGGGATACAACGACTATCCTTTCAGAATTTTAAGATGGTACTTCTATTTTCTTAAAGCGGGCGAACCTTCGTAAATAATATGAGCTCTTGAGGCGAATAGATCTTCTAGACACTCGGGTACTTCTCTCTTCCTTTTCTAGATATACTAGGATACTTCCCAACAAGTATTCCGACACACAGAATACTAATTGTTAGAAGAGAAGAGAATGAATTTTGATCTTCTAGACGCTTTAAGATTATTATTTCACTCAAAATTTCTTTCTTTATTTTTCTAGATATTCTAGAATTACTTCCCAATAAGTATGCCGACACACAGAATACTAATTGTTAGAAGAGAATGAATTGATGTGATGAAAAATGAAGTGGGTTTGGGTTGTTTATATAGAAAGTGAGTGGGTACATGTGTCTATTGGGGTTAAAGGGGCATATCCTTTCAATAGAAGGGCTTGAGTTGAAATAACTGCCTTTGTGTGAGTCGACAGCAAAGTGAAGCGTCGTATCTTCCTTAGAAAACTCGAGTGGAGCGCCCACCGTTGGATGGATAAAGATGCAGCCCGAATTCGTCCCAACAGATTAAGAAAATGACCGTTAGATTAGGATCTTAGGAAATCCCGAATATGCCCCGACACGCAGAAGACGCGCGCCGTTCGATCGCTCAGATCCAATGCTTCTGGACGCATCCCGAAGTCGTCCCGAGGGACTAAACGCGCGACCGTCAGATCGTCCAAAATCCCGCGTGTCGAACGCGAGCCGTCCAGATCTGGACGTGCTTGCTTCGCATAAATGCCCCCCAAACTAACTTTTCCAAATTGACGTTTTAGTCCCTGTTTCAACCGATCTTCGTCCAAACTTTTAACTTGAATTTCTCATTCATCCGGAATCGGATTCGAGTGATTCTTGACTCTAACTTGAAGAGCTCGACGAGACGAACGCACTGACGCATTTCTTTTCTGAGTTTGACGAGTCGGGTAGAGCCAAAATCGGCTCCGACTCCAACACATCCAACCATTTTATATTGTAGACTTCTGATTGCAAGAGGACGTATTTCTACAATGTCTAAGTTTTGTGGGATGATTGGCACTACATCAAGTGAATGTAACAATTGTTCGGACAAGCCCATAATAGGGAGGTTTGTTTTAGAATGTCCTTCTCTATCTGTCTAGAAAATTTGTTAATTAACTATTTAACTATCTTGTGTAAGTAAGTGGTCGTGGTATCACAAATGTCCTATTTTATCTCCATTTTAGGGGTGAGTCAAACACAGTTTTTAGGATAGCTACTTGTTAATGGCAGACAATTATGGTTGTAATTTGCATGATGAATAAAAAAATTTGTCATGTTATTCTGAGTACAATGTCTAGCATAGTGATTTTTAATCGAAGTAGTTTCCCATGTGGTAAAATTAGTTAAATCGAAAATTGATGTGCCAAAGTATTCCTGAAGTACCTTATTTCATATTCATACGATTCTAACGAAAAGCAAGATAATAAGTGCTTTTATGTGTTGGGCAACTGAGACGATTGTATTTTCATCGCCAAAGTTCTAAATACAAAAAATTGTTGCACAAAGTGGTCGTCTTTGGGACAACAACAATCTTACAACTACTACAAATATGGCAGGTTGTGCAATAGAAACAAGGGAGATGCTAGAGTGCCCAGTATTTAGCCCATTAAAATGCCCAACTGACATGGAATCACTAAAAGACAAGGTTTTTTCAAAGTTTGACTACGGTGGGGACCGTTTTTTTTTCTAAATGAGAAAATTTGTACAATTTAGTGGGCATTGTAGCTGGACACTCTATCATTTCCCATAGAAACAACCCTGGGAGGCAATACCTCGTTTCTGGAAAGGTTACAGTTATGGGGAACACTCATGCGAAAGTTTCATCTCATAGAGCGATTATTAGTTTTTCCAGCTTCCCAATAAGAAGTGGTTGGAGATGCTATTAGTGGTACCATTATTTTATCTGCAAGTTAAGAACCTTGCAATACTGTCAAGACAATGAAATGAGCGATGGTGTCTCAAGAAACCACACCCGAAAACGAGTTGGAACATCTGTATTTTATCTTGACGTATCAATGGCTTCAAACTTTTAATTTATAATTTTTTCGACTAAAAACTTCCTTCAATTTCAAATTATTGATGACTTACTCCATGTGAAGTTTCTAAGGCTTAGACAATTTAAGATGAAGCAGTAGAATTGACCGTTAAAATATGGGGACCTCATGGGAAGCAATCGATAGATGCTATCATATGATATTCGTTACAAAGAAGGTAATGGTAGCCTCCCGTACCTACATTCATTACTAAATTTTGTTGTGTAAGAAGCTAGGTACAAGGGAAATTACATTTTATTGAATGAGTTTTTCAATATATTTACCTCTTTTTTATTCGGGGAAGAAATGTTAAAAGTTGATTGCTAAAGACCCTATAAAGTCCCTCAACAAAAAAAAAAAACTCATAAAGAGGTATTATTTTGATATGGAATAGATTCTTTTCTTCAATTTATTTTATTACTTCGATTTTTTTGCACAATCTCACTATAACATTGTAAACCAAAACTATTGCATATAAAAAATGAATTGATGAAAAATGATTAGAAAAGAAAACTAAACGGCCTAGCCTGTTCTCTACATGTTAATGACGGAAAAGAAGCAGACATCCTTGGCCTAGAGACAGGTAAGGTGGTGTCAATTATTCTCCGAAAAGGACTAGCCCTACTATCACTAGCAAGTTCACTGTAGTTTCTGTCCCGACCACTTTCACAAATGGTTCTATCCAGCAGCAATATATGATCAAGATCTTCCAACTCTATACTCGTGAATAACTTCTTTCGACGCCTTCGAGTAAGAACATCATCAAGACCTAGGATAAATAGCTTTACCTTCTCCACAATCGATTTAACAAAGCAATGTTGAATAACAAGTTTTATATATTCTTCTCTGTTCATACTATACACAACCATTGTGCTACCTTTGGGACACAACTCCACTACTTTTCTAGATCCAGACTCATCTACTTGTTCAGTTTCCCACACAAATGTTAATCCCAAACCATCTGAATCTATCAACTTAGTATCCATACCAAGAATATCTTTGCAGCTTTTATACATATATGGATCGGCATCACATATATCTTCCAAAGTTATTACTGATCCAGCTAATTGCAAGGAAAAAAAGCGATCAAATCCAATACCTATTTTCACGTCATGAATCAATGCTAAAGCAATCACTCGTCCACAAAACCGATAATATTCAAGTTGTTGAGAATCCACTTTTGCTGCAAAACAAGAAACAATGTTGATTAGAGAGATTGACTAAGAAAACTGTCCCAAGTTATAAAATATATCTCATAAACAGCAAGTCAGAAGGTTGTATAAACATTGAAACCGTCGTAATACCTAGACTAGGATAGAACCTGTGAGGGTCATGTGGGCATGATACGAACAAAGAATTTTGTGGACAGAATAGATGTTGGCATACCAAGAGGAACCACTCCCTGAGAACAACAGGACCTGCTTCAAGAGCTGCCTCGTTTTTGAACTGAGGGGCGATTCCATTCCGCAACAGAATTGGGTTAGCAAGTCCAACATTCTGGAAAGATTCAAAAAATAACTTTGACCTGTCAATGAGCACCTCCGTCTTCTTCTTTTGATGGTCACAACAACCATTCTCAACCAGATTCGGGAACATCATCGTGATCAAATGTCTTCGAGATTCATTATTTATCAAACTCTCATGTCTAAGAAGCCATTGATGATCATCGCCTCTCTTTGATCTCATAATAAGTTTATTTATTGAATCTCGGTGAGCACACAAGCAAGAAGAGAGGTTCTTTTCTGCAGGATAATAAAGCTTAGAGATCATGTCTAATTCCTTGAGAATTGAGAGATAATAAGACCACCCATGATTAAATTCACACTCAGTACATCTTACATACTCAACTCCATCATCCATATAAGTCAGCCCAAGATCAATGCTGTCCAACAAGTCATTAAAATCATCATAAATTGCTAAAATTTCCTCCACATGATATGACTCGTCCACATCCAAGGCCACCATAGAGAGAGAGTCAAGTGATAGATCATTCAATCTCAAATGTTGCTCAATATGTGTACACGTATGGAGTGTCAATACAGAGAACTCACCAATATCATTCTCAAATCGTGATTTCAACCAAGAGGGAACCATACAGAAGCACGACTCCCTTATCAACTTCATATTCACAAGCAACTGTCTAGTGAGCTCTCTTATAAATGGGTTAATGTCACGAATTAAAGCCTTTCGTGTTCTATAATAGTATTTCGGAATGTTTACGGGACCAATTGATTTCATTAAAGATCCATAAGTTTGACGACAAGAGTAGTACAACGAACGTTCTGAAGTTGTTCTTGTTTTGTAATCATCACGGAGAAGATCGCAAAACAGTAAAACTACACAATAAAACCGATGTTGAATGTATATGGGAAACGATTGAATGTTAGGATAGAGAAAGAGACGAATTGATTCGTCTGCTATCTGTTTATTATTTCTAATGGGAGATTTGTATAAATAAACTAGATAATTAGGTATGCCATAATTTTCAAATATCTCTAAATGTTCTAGTTTCTTAGGATTTGTAGGTGTCAATCTTAAATAATCCTTTAGATTAGATATTAAATATTTTCCTCTAGAACCATCATCATCGTTATCATCACCAACACCATTAACTAGACATGAAATAGAGGAAGTCAAATTTCTAAGGACTCTAAGTGCTCGCTTATGGTACTTCCTACTGAAAAGGTAGTTATCAAAATATGAACTTGATTCTGACGGAGGTATGAATTCCATCTCAGTTTTTGGAACAAAATTATACCCCTCCCTCACTATGTTATAAAGAATTTTTCTTTTTTTCTAAAATCAAAACCCTAATTCGTGATTGGGATTCGAGAAGCACAGTAGTGTTTTGATATTCTTACCTTTCCTGCTGAGATTTCTTCTTCTTCTCTCTAAAAACTGTCACTAGTAATCTTCTTCGATTTCACAATGGAGAATACTACTTCTCTCTCCCTGTAGGCTGTAAGCTTTTTTAACGCCCTTTTGTTCGTCTCTTCATTACCCTCCCTCAAGGACTAAGTTTTTCTTGATTCCAATTTGGACCCTAATTATTATCTACTCCCCACAATGGATCCTTAAAAGATGAATGACTTCCACTCGTTGTTGGCTTATTTTTTCATATTTATGTCAGTCAGTTTTACCTGACGATTAACTTTTACTTTTGTACCCCTCGCTTCAACACTCTTTTTCTCCCACTCCTTGTCACTTCCTTGTTGCCAGTCAAGCCGGTCACGAAAAAGTTCTTCTTTCTTATTTTATCTTTCGTTTTCTCTGTAAGCTTTTGAACTCCTTTTATCCGTGTCTCGATTACCTTCAACTCTTAGAGAAGTACATTTTTGTTCTAAAGATATGAGTACTTTGTTCTAAAGACCCCTTTCTTTGTCCAATCGTCGAACCAGAAATTAATCTCGTCTCCTCTGTTAATATGAAGCTTTGATAGCTTTTGAATCTCACGAGTCATAGTGGAAATGTATTCACAAGGACCACCTCCTTTGAAGTTTTTCTCCATCTTAGGGAACCATCTACCTGGTTGACCTTTATACTTTTCATCTATGATCTGAGCGTAGCGAAAAATCCATTTACCAAGCAAGGCTTTGTTCATCGATTCCAAGTTTCTAACTCCCAAACACCATATTTTTTGTCACGACAAATCTTGGACCATGCACCAGATGATGTTATTTCTACTACAATCGAATTAAGACAACTTGGTATGCCGGAGTACAATTATTATTTAACCGTGGCGAGGCGAGAAATTTTTTAAGTGGGGGCACATTTTTGAAGTAATTAATAAATAAAAATAAAGTAAACAAAATTATCAAATAAATACACATCTATTATTGTCCTCGACGAATTTTCATCTTTTGAAACCACAACATAACAATTTCATTATTGATAACATCAAAGCCGAAACACAAAGAAACAAGAAAAAAAGTTAGTAATATCATTCACTATTATTTTGCATAACTTGGATACCTTTAGATCCTAATGTATAAAAAAAATTAAATTACTACTATTAAAATTTAAAGAGAGATAGAGGAGGAGAGAAAAAAACAATAATTTGGTTTAAATTAAAAACAGTTGAAGACTTCAATTGGATTGGGATAGAAACAAAAAAGAAATCGAAATTTAATGCTAATGAGTTGCTTTGAACCGAAGAGAAAAAAATTAAAAATAAAAGAGTTAATTCCTATATGGCCCCCTACTTTGTGACCAGCTTCCTTTATGGCCCCCTTTTTTTCATAAATTCAAATATGACCCCCTATTTTCAGGTAAATGTCATTACTACCCTTCCTAATTCTAAATTTAAAACATTAAAACAAAATTATTTCCACCTCACCCTCTCTCCCTCCACCTCATCTCACCTACACCTCACCCTACACCTCACCCTTCTCTCTCTCTCTCCAATTCACCTCTCTCTCTCCAACTCACCTTTCTCTCTCTCTCCAACTCACCCCTTTCTTCTCCGGTGAGGTGGCCGGCCGGAATATTTTCCGGCCGGCCACCTTCAAAATTTAAAAAAAAAAAAAAATTTCTCTCTCCTCTCTCTCTTTAATTTTTTTTTTTAATCTCTCACCTCTCTCTCTCTAAAACTCCGGCGAAGGGGGTTTCCCTTCGTCGGAGGATCTGTTCCCACCTCACCGGAGAAGAAAGGGGTGAGTTGGAGAGAGAGAGAGAGGTGAGTTGGAGAGAGAGAGAGGTGAATTGGAGAGAGAGAGAAGGGTGAGGTGTAGGGTGAGATGAGGTGGAGGGAGAGAGGGGTGAGGTGGAAATAATTTTGTTTTAATGTTTTAAATTTAGAATTAGGAAGGGTAGTAATGACATTTACCTAAAAATAGGGGGTCATATTTGAATTTACGAAAAAGGGGGCCATAAAGGAAGCTGGTCACAAAGTAGGGGCCATATAGGAATTAACTCAAAATAAAAACACGTGGACAAACATAAAACTAAACAACCATAATACCTAACAAGAGAAATGTTAAATGCACTCACCACTTTTATTATATACACCCACACATGTTTGAAATCAAAGGTATTGTGGGTGCATGTAACAAAAAAAAAAGGTATTGTGGGTGCATGTAACAAAAATAGTGAGTGCAGTTAACATTTCCCACCTAATAAGTGAGGTCAATCATAAGTTACTAATGGGCTGGACTTATGATAAAAGGTGGTGTTAGAAATTTCGAATTAAATGGGCGGGAATTTACAAAGTTACGAATGGGTTGGAGTTGGGTTATAAATGCTCAAGTTATTATGTGGGCACCCCGATTTATTAGGCGAGAATTTGAAGGGGGAATTTGGCCATAACTCCCTAAGAAATTATGATTTTGGTTAAAAAGGATTCATCAAAGTTTTTTAGGCTTCACCTCCCTGATGGCAATTATGTAATTTTCAATTTCAGTAAAAAGACCAACCTAACCCTAGTCTAAGAAAATACCTTGCAAACACCTTGCACTGCCTTCCAAACACTTTGCACTGCCTTGCAAACACCTTGCAGAGCCTTGCAAACACCTTGCATGGTTTTTGGAAACACCTTGGATAGCCTTGCAAACAAATTGCAGAGCCTTGCGAACACCTTGCAGAGCCTTGCAAAAACTTTGCAGAGCCTTGCAAACACCTTGCATGACTTTTGCAAATACCTTGCACAACCTTGCGAACACCTTGCAAAGCTTTGCAAATACCTTGCAGAGCCTTGCAAACACCTTGTAGAGCCTTGCAAACGCCTTGCAATGCCATGCAAATGGTTTGCAAATTAGTTTTTAAATTGATTTAACATGAAATTTGTTACAAATTATTATATTTGTCTAATAGAATGTTGTATCGAAAAACTAGCTAAAACCCGTACAAATTCATAATAGTCATTTTATAAGCTTTAGCACCATCATTTTACTTTTCTTCGAAAAACTTCCAAAGCTTTCATGAAATTCTCAATTTGAACATAAATACCAATCATGATTGTCCAAGAAAAAATATTTCTCACAAGCATTTCATCTCACAACTTTATAGCTATTTCAACCAACCTACGTCTTGTATAACCAACTAAAGTTGCATTCCAAGCAACATCTCTTTCAAGCATTTTATCAAACACATTGCTTACATCAACTATACTTTCACAACTTCCATATAAATCCAACAAATAAGTTTGAACATAAACATCAAATCTAACAAATTGTCATCCATCATTCATAACTCAATGAAAATAAAGCAATGAAGAAGTTGGATTATACCTTGAAACACTATCAAATTCTCCGTCCATTGAAAGTATATATAACTTTCTCTCTCTAGAATTTAGAACCAAAAACTAAATGAAACCCCTTAAAAGCCTCTTCAAACAACAAGCAAATAGATTAAATTACCAAAACCTAAAAACATCAACCTATCTTATAGCCAAAATCGATCCAAACCCCAGACATTTTAATCGGCGTCGACAATCTAACTCGGTTCGTTCATGAGAAAAACTCAAGTTTCTGATTTATTAGTTAGATTATTACTAGGTATTTCTAATTGAATGAATGGTATTTTTGACTCTTAAAAAGTTGGTGCCTTTAAAAATGTCCTTCAAGCCTATTTTTATAACTTACTTGGGGCCTAGCTAGTTAAAAAGATGGGTTGTCTTTTTAACAAAAAAATACAAGAAATTGGGCCTCCGACCCAATTTCCTGTTTGAAACCCAGGGAAACACAAAATTGGGCCATGGGGGGCACGTGCCTCCACGCCCCTGATTATTTTTTTAAGAAACTTCTCTCTGGGCAGTCGTCGATGATATACTTCCTCCAGTATTTTTAATCAAAAAAATTAGCTCGTTACCTAAGGATTTGAAAGGGGTTGAAGTCTTGAAAAGGAGCTGAAAAAAGCTATTTGTCAGCTCCACTCCATGCAGAAATCATCGAGCGAAAATGGGGAGGAAGCAAGAACAAAACAGTCGAGGATGTGAAAACTAAGATAAACAACTTGCTTATTGAGTATATAGCTAGTGGTGAAAAGATCGAGGCTTTTAGGTGTATTAAGAATTTGAAAGTCCCATTCTTCCACCATGAGATAGTTAAAAGGGCCCTTATAATAGCAATGGAGAAACGAGAATCTGAAGCTCGACTTCTTAATTTGTTGAAAGACGCTACTGAGGAAGGTATCAGAAACTCAAGTCAAATGACTAAGGGTTTTGGCCGGCTAATTGACACTGTTGATGATTTATCACTTGATATCTTAAGTGCAAGAGACTTATTACAATCTTTGATCTCTAAAGCGGCATCTGAAGGTTGGTTATGTGCCTCATCCCTGAAGTTACTTTCTTTTCAACAGCAAAAACAGATAGAAGATAGTGCTGCCAGGGCTTTCAAGATCAAGATTCAATACATTATTCAAGAAAAAAATTTTTCAGGTGATATATTAGAAGTGATTAGTAGTCTTGAATCAGAGAATACTACTTCTTCGTCTGAACTGAACGCAATTTTCGTGAAGAATGTTGGAAATATTGGAAAGATCAATGGATATATCGAACAGTAATAACTTTCTTCGCTGTGTCGTGGTATGGAGGCCACTGTCTTGAAAGTGATTACGGAGTAACCTTGGTGAAAATTACTGTTTCCGTTCACTCCACAAGGATTGACCACAGCTTACCGCCTCTGTCTGCACTGATAGAGATAGTAATGGAGATTGAAGAACTCGAAGCTTGAACAGACAGAGAGAGGAAGAAAGCCGAAATTGAGTTGTCTCTTTTCTCTCTTGATTTCAGCCAGTATATATAGCCTCTGAAAAACCCTAACCGCCTAGGAAACGTGGTAGAGAAGTTAAGAGAGTTGGAGATAAACTTGGAAACTAACGTGATTAACCCTACGAGATCAGTTAGTGATATACTCGGATACTGATTAGGTTAATCCCACCGACTTAGTCAGATCCGAGTTTAAGTGAAACTACTCTTCGTGGCAAAAGAGTCTTTTCACTATAAGCTCCCAAGCACCCAAGCACCCGGGCACCCTGGCACACGGGCTCACGGCCCATAAGGCCATAAGCCCCAATAGCCCAAATAGCCAAATAGCCAAAGGGCCCATATAGTTAAAAGCTCAAATGCCTCACATGTGTGCGCGCGCGTATGGGAGCCTTCTCTACTCCCCATGTGCTTTACAATGAGTTGTCAAGCAACTTATTATAAAACACCTTTAGATTCACTAGTTGGAAGATGTGGGACATTAATTGTCTAAAGAAAGAAAACTTTGAATGCCATCTTCCCTTTAGAGGTGGACTCCGCCCATGTGCCAACTAGAAGACAAATAGTCTTGACTAGTGGTAAGTGGGTGAGGCTCACTCTCAATTAATTATAAGATGGTAATGGACCCAACAAAGGAATCACCCAAGTGGGCCCAACCATGATACAAACCCAATAATCCCCCACAAGATGGCTATTAAAGACCTCTGACTGCTAAACTGGAAGTGGGACTTGTACTTAAGTGTTCAATATCTTTCGATTTGAATTGACACATAGTGGAGTGAGGCAAACAAAAAATAAAGCAACCAAGTGAAATTACTCTTGAACTTGGAGATTTTTGGTTGAGACCCCCACAACACATACGATACCCGATGAGTTCTGTGTTCTCCGCGATTCGTTCATGTTCATTAAGTAAGCCATGAACATACCTTAGGACTGGTGAGTTTTTAAGAAGACTGTTGTATGTCTTCTATAGAGGGCGGCCTTCCACCCTCGGGCTCACGTAGGTGATCTCCTTGAGTCTACATCAGCATAGACATTGACCCCTTACTCGGGTCCGAAATCATTAAGAACTTTGACAAGTTCATCCTCATCATCATCAGCAGCTGTACACCATATAGTTTGTCTCAATAGGACCACCATTACGGTAATGGATATATTAGCTATCGGTGCATTCATCAAGTCCGTCTCAATAGGACCACCGCAAAGGGCTATAAATGCATTAAGAACTTTTACAAGTTCATCCTCACATTATTGGCAACAAGTGCCCATCGAGTCTGTCTCAATAGGATCGCCATACAGGTTATGAACACATTCATTAGTCGGCGCATTCATCAAGTTCGTCTCATTAAAACCACCACAAAGGGCTATGAATACATTAAGAGCCTTAGGCTCATCCTTAGGTCAAACTCTGACCCCTCAATGGAGCTTTGCTAGTTCTACTCTAGCTGGCTCCGCCCCACGTCATGGGAATGGAGAATCAGCGCAGGGGCTTCAGCCCCATTCCCCTAGACGTCTCGAGAACCAGTCTCCTTGTTAAGCCTTTGGTAAGTGGGTCTGCCAGATTCTGTTCCGACCTCACATAATCCAAGGCTATTACACCATTTTTCAGCATATGCTTTACTTCAGCATGCCTTATCCTGATGTGTCACTTCTTGCCATTGAATACATTATTCTTTGCAATTGCAATGGCAGCCTGTGAGTCACAGTGAAGGAAAATCGGTGTAGTTTCCCTTCCCCACTGTGGTATGTCTCCCAAGAGACTCCTCAACCACTCTGCTTCCTGAATCGCCAGCTCAAGAGCGATAAACTCAGACTCCATAGTGGAACGTGCTATGCACGTCTGTTTGGAAGACTTCCATGACACAACACCTCCACACAACACAAAAACATAACCACTGGTTGAACTGACTTCATCATTGTCAGTGACCCAGTTAGCAACACAGTAGCCTTCCAGCACTGCTGAGAACTTTCCATAATGCAAGCCTAGATCAATTAAGCCTCTTAAATACTTAAGCAGAAGATGAAGTACACTCCAGTGTTCCTTACGAGGGTTATGTGTGTATCTACTGAGTCTGTTTACTGCAAAGGCAATGTTGGGTCTAGTGTGATTCATCGAAACATCACACTTCCTATGATTTAGCATACTCAGATTGCGAGACACTTACTCTTTCATTCTTCACTAGAGTTGTGCTAGGGTCATAGGGGGTACTCACAGGATTCACATCATAGAAGTTGAACTTTCTCAGTATCTTTTCAACATAATGAGGTTGACTTAGAGAGATGCCTTCTGGGGTTCTCTTAATTTTGACTCCTAGTATGACATCTGCCTCTCCCAAGTCCTTCATCTCAAACTTAGATGACAGAAAGGTCTTTACCTCATTCACATCATCTTCATTGACACCAAAGATGAGCATGTCATCAACATACAGACATATGATGGCATATCTAGACTTACACTGTTTAGAATATACACATGAGTCTAAGTTATTCACAGTGAAGTCATTGCTCAACATGGTATCATCGAATTTCTCATACCATTTCTTAGGTGTCTGTTTTAGACCATAGAGGGGTCTTCAGTCTACATACCTTGCTCTCCTGACCAGAGATTACAAGCCCTTTTGGTTGAGACATATAAATCTCCTCGTCTAGATCTCCATTCAGGAAGGCTGCTTTAACATCCATTTGATGTATTACCAAGTCATGCATGGCAGCCAAAGAAATAAGAGACCTAATTGTGGTGATTTTAGTCACTGGAGAGTAAGTGTCAAAGTAGTCAAGTCCCCCTCTCTGTGTAAAGTCTCTGATCACCAGTCTGACTTTATACTTATCTATGGTCCCATCTGACCTCATCTTTTTTTTAAAGATCCACTTACTGCTAATGGGTTTACACCCTTTAGGTAAGTCAGCCAGCTCCCACGTATGATTGACTAGTTTTTATGGCCTCTTTCCATAAGCTTGCATCTACTGAAGTTATGGCTTCATGATAAGTCTTTAGATCAGTCTCAATTAAGAAACTAGATACAAACTTATCATTAAGCCAGTCTACACCTTCAGATAGAAAAGCAGTAATGAAATCGAGACTAAAGGTTTTCTCTATCCTACGTCTCTTACTTTTCTTAAGTTGTGTTCCATCTTCTACACTATCAGTGGTAGAACTAGATGGGAGCATACTATTAGGCACTTCTTCATGTATGGGTAAGTTAGTAAGTGACGAATCATTCATGAGAATATTTTCAACAGGTAGTTTCAAAGGAAACTCATGCTCAAAGAATTCAGCATCTCTAGATTCTATTATTGTTTCATCTTCTAATAACATGAATCTATATACTGCACTGTTTTGAGCATAACCAATAAAAACAGAATCGACTGTCTTTGGTCCAACACTGACTTTCCTAAAGTCAGGTATACCCACTTTGGCCAGACACCCCCACACCCTTAGGAATTTCAGATTAGGTGCATAACCTTTCCATAATTCGTAAGGTGTTTTGTCTAACCCTTTGTGAGGTACTCTGTTGAGTATGTGACAGGCAGATAAGATCGCCTCCCCCCACAGTTCATCGGGTAAGCCTGAGCTTAGAAGCATGGCGTTTATCATGTTTTTGAGTGTTCTGTTTTTCCTCTCAGCCACACCATTCTTTTGTGGCGTATAAGGAACACTAAATTCATGGATGATTCCATGTTTCTCACAGAAGGATTTAAGGGTGTTAGAGTTATACTCTCCTCCCCTGTCAGACCTAAACCTCTTTATTTTCCTATCTAGGTTGTTTTCTATTTTTGCCTTATAATTCAGAAAAGCTTCTTCAGCTTCAACCTTAGACCTCAGGAGGTAAACTTTCGTATATCTAGAGTAGTCATCTATGAAGGTAATGTAGTATCTCATACCTCCTCTACTAGCTAGGTTTTTGAAGTCAGCGAAGTCTGAGTGTACTAGTTCTAAAAGTTATGTCGTTCTGTTTGTGACATTCTTAAAGGACAGTTTCGCATGTCTAGCTTCTACACATATGGGATATCTAGTGTGATCATCAAGATCGTCTGCACTAATGATTCCATTCTCCTTAAGTTTCTTAATAGAAGCGTAATTAACGTGTCCTAATACCATGCCATAAATCAGAAGACTCAACGATATAAGCAGAACTAGAATTATTATTAATTTCTGAATCGACGTTCACTACAAAAAGCCCCCCACTCAGATATCCCTTCCCAACAAAGACCCCATTCTTAGAGATTACAATTTTATCAGATTCAAAGACTAATTTTAAACCAGCTTTGTTGAGAAGAGATCCCGAGATCAGATTCCTCCTTAGGATGAGCACATAGAGAACATCGTACAGAGACAGATTCTTTCTAGAGGTGAGTTTCAGAAGAACATTTCCTTTGCCCATGATTCCAGCCTTTGCAGAGTTGCCCATAAAGACACTGGATCCATCGTTCATCTCCTGGAAGGTCTGAAACATCTCTCTGTTTGCACACATATGCCTGGAAGCTCCTGTGTCTAGCACCCATTCATGTTTGCTTTCCACCAGATAAGTCTCGGCTACTGCACCAATGATCTCTTCAAGTTCAACAATTTTCAGTACAACAACGTTTGAGCGTTGGTCCTTCCTCTGGTTGCACTGGTATATCGTATGTCCTGATTTTCCACAGACATATTAGAGACCCTTCGATTTCTGGATCTTTGAGTTGGACTTGACTCCTTTTATCTTACTCTTTCCAGACTTCTTCTTCTTATTAGTTTTTGACCTGTCTTTGTTTCCAAAGGGAACAAATTCAACCAAGTTAGCAGTAGAAGAATTCAAAGAAAGGTTAGCAAACTTATCGTTGAGGCAATTTGCCTCTTCAGTCCTCATATGACTGATCAGCTCCTGAAGGGACATGTCCTGCTTCTTGTGCTTCAGATGGTTTGGTAGTCACTCCAGGATTGAGTAAACTTCTCCAGCAGAACATTGGCTTGAAGGATTTCGCACATCTTCATGCCTTCAGCAAGTATTTCAGCAACCAGGTTCTCATAGACATGAACCCGCTCCATGATTAAAGAGTCATCGTTGATTTAAAACTGTAACCACTTTCCCACGATGTACTTCTTCCTTCCAGCATCATCAACTTCATATTTCTTTTGAAGGGTATCCCAGATATCCTTAGCAGATTTGTAGTTGACAAACAAGTCGAATAACTTGTTGTCCATATGATTCAGCAGATGTCCTCGAACGATTTTGTTGTCTTTCTGTTGTTTGACAACATCATCATTCGAAGTAGAAGACTTATCCTTAACAGGGGTAATATCGATGTTGATTGAAGAACCAGTGGATAAATCTTCGAACAGAATATAATCAACTTCGAGTTGTTCGAAGAAGATAAGCAGCTTCTGTGACCACCTCTTGTAGTTGGTTCCATCAAGAGGAATCATCTTTGACATATCAGGTAGGGTTTTGAGATTAACAGCATCCATTGATCAGAAAATCACTTTCAAATTGTTGGAAATATTGGAAAGATCAATGGATATATCGAACAATAATAACTTTCTTCGCTGTGTCGTGGTATGGAGGCCACTGCCTTGAAAGTGATTCCGGAGTAACCTTGGTGCAAATTACTGTTTCCGTTCACTCCCTAAAGATTGACCACAGCTTACCGCCTCTGTCTGCATTGACAGAGATAGTAATGGAGATTGCAGAACTCGAAGCTTGAATAGACAGATAGATCAAGAAAACCGAAATTGAGTTGTGTCTTTTCTCTCTTGATTTCGGCCAGTATATATAGCCTCTGAGAAAACCCTAACCGCCTAGGAAACGTGGTAGAGAAGTTAAGAGAGTTGGAGATAAACTCGGAAACTAACGTGATTAACCCTACGAGATCAGTTAGAGATATACTCAGATACTGATTAGGTTAATCCCACGGATTTAGTCAAATCCGAGTTTAAGTGAAACTACTTTTCGTGGCAAAAGAGTCTTTTCACTATAAGCTCCCAAGCACCCGGGCTCACGGGCCACGACCCAAAGGCCCATAAGCCCAAATAACCCTAATAGCGCAAATAGCCATAGAGCCCATATAGTTAAATGCCCAAATGCCTCACATGTGTGCGCGCGTGCGTGGGAGCCTTCTCTACTCCACCATGTGCTTTACAATGAGTTGTCAAACAACTTATTATAAAGCACCTTTAGTTTCACTAGTTGGAAGATGTGGGACACTAATTGTCTAGATAAAGAAAACTTTGAATGTCATCTTCCCTCTAGAGGTGGACCCCACCCATGTGCCAATTAGAAAACAAATAGTCTTGACTAGTGGTAAGTGAGTGAGGCTCACTCTCAATTAATTATAAGATGGTAATGGGCCCAACAAAGGAATCACCCAAATGGGCCCAACCATGATACAAACCCAACAAAGAAGCTTATAACAACAACAATGGATCGAAAAAGTAGAGAAAAAGAAATGGCTTCTGTCTTATTATCCTCCCTATCATTTTCTTTGGAATCAACTCTGGAGATTGACTTCGCCGAAGCGTTTTTTTTACGCATTTTCAGTCTTTTTTTCTCTTTAAAAATCTATTTTTCCCGTATTAATAATAAGAAAAAAAAACTTTATAAGCCATTTTCAGTTATGGCTGAAATATTGGTTGAACTAGCTATAATTATGAGCCATTAAACTTTTGTGACGTATTAACATATTGGCTCCACTCCTCTCTCAGTCGACTGACCGTGACCGCAAGGAAACCCCTTTTTTCGACATCTTTTTTGTTCGAGACTAAGGGGATAGCTCTAGGATTTGAAAGGAAATAAAGCCACCCCTTAATTGTAATGTTTCAAAGATCCATCCAGTCTTTATTTTATGACCTATTAGAAGTAGATGACATTCTAGTGGGATAATACAAAAATAGACTATCTGTAATTTAGTATAAAATAGAGGACTAGATGGAAAAATAATCACAAACTAGGGGACTGAACAGGAAATAACCTTTATTTAGCCTTGAGTAAACGGACGACCCAATCACCATTTGGATTAGGGGTGTTCATTTAGTATCCGAACCGACCAAACCAATCCGATCCAAACAGATTTGGACGGTTTAGACACCGATCCAATGGTTATCCGGATTGGTTTGGATACTAAAATATGAAAACTGGGTGGTTTGGTTCGGTCTATGGATTTGTTTGACGGATAACCGAAGAAACCGAACCAAACCATTTATTATTACTTTCTATATATTATATATGTGAGAATATATGATTCAATTGTTTATCATTTTTTTTCTTTTCCTCGAATGTTGATAAACTATGTCGGATTAATCACGTACATGTAGACTTAAGGGTTTGTGAGATAATACTATTTTTTAGCACGTTCGAAATATAATTGTAGCTTGTTTTAAAGTTGAAAAATCGAAAGTTTGTTTTTGAATTTTTTTTACCTTTGGTTCGGTTCAATAACCGAACCAAACCATGAACGGATTGGTTCGGATTGAAATTTAGAATAAACGAACCCTTTGGATTAGACTATGGATAGGCTCAAAAAGTCGGTTATCCAACAGATGTTCACCCCTAATTTGGATGAGTGGAAAATCTCCAAATTAATTTTGCAACCATTGACTTCTCCCTTTCCAATTTTCCAATACCCAATTGGCCCAAATTGTATTAGATAGCATAATGTATCCCAATTGGAGAGCTAGATTTCGATGGGTGTGGGACTTGAGGTAGAGGGAGAGTCATTAATAGAGATACGAACTGGACTATTCAAGACCATACAAAATCGTCCCCTTCAAAAGAATTCAGTATGTTTTAGTATTACCGATAATAAATGTATTACCGATAATAAATGGATTATCCATCATAAAGATGTCGAACTAATAAGAATCCATGTGTTTTGGCATTGTCTTGGACTGATTAGTCCACACTACATCAGACTGGCTACTCTGATATTGAACAGACATGAACAAACTTAAAACCTTCATAGATTGATCCGTCCAAATTGTTAACCGTATAAAATGGCTTACAAGTAACACTCAAAATAAATAAAATTGTGACAGTTAACACTACGTATACGCTTACAACACTTTATCAAACTCAATTACAAAGATATATCATCGAAAAAAATTGACTTAATTTATAACTTGATGACTCACATTCACTAAAAGATAAAAAATTTCATAGTTTGATTAGAATCATGTGTGAAACACCATATCATAAATTAAGTTAAAGATCATTTGTACACTTAGTCCTTTCCGTAAAACCATGACTTATATGTAAAACATTTAAAGAAAAATTAAAGTATTTTTTCCAATAATCGATTAAAAACAGTAACTCCCAAAAAAAACACGAAGAACTTAAAAAAAAGGATTGGAGATTTTTCTTTTTATATGGAACGAAAGGGAGAAAGAGGAAACCTAATAATAAGGCTATAGATAAAAGAAGTTGAATAAGGGCTAGGGTCGAGATAAATAGACCGTTAATTAGAAGAAGAGGATATATAAGGCCGCGGCTTTGGGGAATAAAGAAAGTTCTCGGGGGAATAAAGACATATTCATTTTCAATCCAAAAAAGAGTTTTTTTATTTCTGCCCCTAAATCTTCATCTCCTTCTCTCATCCTCTCTCTCTAGCTCGTCCTCTCTATCTCTCTCATTTTAAACTCTTTAACATAATCGACCATTGGGCTACACATATGTTTTGTAATTCTCGTATTAACTCCTTTGCTCGATCCTCCACAGATCCAAGAACCAAATTCATATCATTGAAAGTAACTTTCATTAGTTTAAGTGTTGTAACTATGGTGGTTTGGATCAAATCTTAACTCCTATAGTCTTGTTTGATTTTGAGTGTGGTGATTCTGTTGTTATAGCTTATGGATCCGACTAAATTTTATCATTAACAATTCGAAGATTTAGGTTATTGGTTCGAAAGGAAGATTCAATTGAATAAAATTAGGGTTTCTGGGATATCTAGGTTTTACTTACCAGATCCAGTTCTTTTTTGTCTATGTATGTATATATTAACTACTTCTAAATTCTAGTTGAGATTTGTTAAGAAACCCTTCTGGATTTTTTGCTTCTTCTGCTTTAGGTTTTGCAAAATTTCACCCTTTCTTTCTTTAATTTCTAGTAGTTCATATTTAGATAGCATGATCTAATATATGTATTTTGATGTTATCTTATGAATTGCAGTAGAGGGTTGTTTGAGCTTCTTGGGTCTGGGGTTATTTTGGCTTCTTCAATTAAAACTAGTCCTAGATCTTTTATTTGGTTCCGCCGTTATTTTCAACTAGGGTTTATAAGTTGAAGGAGAGGACGAGCAAAAGAGAAAGGATGAGAGAAGGAGATGAAGATTTAGGGGCATAAATCAAAAGAACTCTTTTTTGGACTGAAAATGAACATGTCTTTATTCCCCGGAGAATTTTCTTTATTCCCCAAAGCTGCGGCCATATACAGTACCAAACGGGCCCACCATCCATACTAGAAAAGCACAAAATCGTCCGGGGCATTTGATCATGTAAAAGACGAAGATATACCATTTTGAGACGAGATGGTGTTTGCGCCGAAATGTAATAATTACACGCACTCCCTCTTTATCTTTGTCTCTCAACATTTTATCTCCCTGATATTTACAGAGATACGCAGACCTATTTACAGAGCTAGCTATTTACATATTTGTACTTGAATATTTACATAAAAGGAGATTTGTTGTTTGGACCTCCTTTCATATAATTGACTTGGGTGCTTCTAAAGGCACAGGGCCAAAAAATTGTTAGCATCTATCTCTGTTAGCACCAGGCCCAACCACTTCTTCCCTATTAGCACCATCCAACTATGTAGGCACTGGCCCTTTTCAGTTAACCCTAACCCCTCCATCCATCTCTCACAAAACCAACCAGAAATCCCAATTTCAAACTCTCTTTCTAAGCAAACCGACAAAACTTTTCACTTCTTCAATCACAACTCCATCATATTCATTAATATCTTTCTTCTTCTTCAGTTTCATATCTGACCTTAATAGTGCATCATGTTCTTCGTTGTTGCCACTATTAAAAGAAACAATCTTGGCGATCAAGAAAGCCAAACCTAGAGAAATAACAACAATCAGAAAAAAATTTGAAGTAATTCCATTATCGTTCTTTAGCTCTGCTTCTCTCTCTATCTCTATCTACTTTCTCTCTCTAGAAATATATAGAGAGGAAGAAGAATGGTAGATCTAGTAGAGAGAGAGATGAGAAGAGTGTTTGAATAAAATTAATAATTAGGGAGAGGAGAAGGAAAAGAAGAAGAGGATTTAGAAGAGCAGAGGAAAGGGATATTCTTCTTCTCTGTTTCGTGTAAATAATGTGATGGAGACCATCTTCCTATTGGGCCTCACGGCCATGGTGATAGTGGGCCTCACGGTCAAGAAGCTACATTAGCGTAGTTTCTATAATTAAGTATTTAGGGTTTCCATAATTATGAGTCTTAGCAATCAAGGAAAGTATTATTAGTAGTTATCTTATTTCCTTATTTGAGTTTATCTAGGAAAGTACAATCTCTATATAAGAGAAGTCTAGTCTGTCTTTGTTAACCAGATCAGAGAATATTATCAACCAAGTTTATTATTAATCAAGTTTATTGTTTATCGTTATTTTATCAGTTTTATTTCGTTAGTTTAGTTTATTAATAATGGTGGATTCCATTACTTTTACGCTTCCGCAACAATCTACATCAGCTGGTATTCAGAGCTTTAAGGATCTGGGAACAAATAATTTTTTTTTAAATAATTCTCATCTTGAATGTTGGAATAATCTTCCGCGTTTAGGTTGGGATCCTTTAAGAGATGCACAACAACTCTATGTTGATCGAAAAGATCAAAACAAAATTAATGTTGATTCCAAAATTCCTATGTTTGATTATCAATATCATATAGATTTTTGGATTCAACAGATGGAAGATTGGTTTATAAATCAAGAGGTTCGTGATGAAGATAAGGTTTTTATTCTTGAACAACACTTGTCTACAAGAGTGTATGAAAAATTCAACGAGATGCAATGGAGACTCGTTAATGAAGGAAAATCGTTCGTAGATGATTGGAATAAAGTGAAAAGTATTTTTCGATATGCTTTTCTCCCTTTACATGAATACTTATCTTTTATAGAATCTCATATCCAATCGAACAAATTATTATCTGAAAGTCCTTCGACTACCATGGTCAATATTATTGAAGGAGAGATTTTTGATAAAAAAAATCCTAGTTTTTCAATAATGGAGGAAGAAAATTTCAATGAGACAGATCAAGAAGAAGAAATTCAACTGACTAACACAAGCTCGAATAAGTTGTTTGATCCATATATGATTCCGAGAGACGAATTAGTTGTGTCGAATCATAAAATACTTTCTCCTCCATTGATTTCTTCATGGTTTTCAACTTCAAAGAATCATACAAACCATTCTTCATGGCCATCCATTGTTTTTCCAAGAACAAGACAGGTTGTATATGTGACCTCTTTCGTCAAACTAAAAGACGACGGGCGATGTCGCAATTTACTAGACGTATCTACGTTGGTATTGCTTTTGCGAGTATCTTGGCAATATATGTTTCACATTATAATAGGTGATATTGTCAATATTTTTCTTCTTCGGATTTTCGGCAATTTTCGTGAAAAGTGGGAACTAAGGATTGCCTTCAAACTCGTCGCCGAAGTTACCTTCAACATCGCTGATATATATCCTCATTACTTGGACGATCCGCTTTATGACAACACCAACTTGGGGGCAAGTTGTTCCGCAGCGGGGGAGTATGATGGAGACCATCTTCCTATTGGGCCTCACGGCCATGGTGATAGTGGGCCTCACGGTCAAGAAGCTACATTAGCGTAGTTTCTATAATTAAGTATTTAGGGTTTCCATAATTATGAGTCTTAGCAATCAAGGAAAGTATTATTAGTAGTTATCTTATTTCCTTATTTGAGTTTGTCTAGGAAAGTACAATCTCTATATAAGAGAAGTCTAGTCTGTCTTTGTTAACCAGATCAGAGAATATTATCAACCAAGTTTATTATTAATCAAGTTTATTGTTTATCGTTATTTTATCAGTTTTATTTCGTTAGCTTAGTTTATTAATAATGGTGGATTCCATTACTTTTACGCTTCCGCAACAATCTACATCATAATGTTGTTTGATTACCCATTTTCACTTTACTTTTATGGAGGTATCCCCCATTTTGCTGGCTATGATCACAAAGTAAGGTGCCAATAAAAACTATTACTATTATTTTAGGATGCTACTATACAGTACTACTGCTTTGCTCGCTTGCACCATTTGTTAAGGGGAAAAATTAACTAAACTTAGCTATTTTTATTTTGTTGTGGGTGCCGTCGCCGGTAGGTGTCTGTGCCATTGTCGTCGCCGGAGAATGTTGCACTCTTTTCTAGGGTTTTGTTTTGGAAGAGAAATTAATTGGGATTCCTTTTTATTTTGGAAGAAGAAGATGGAAGAAGCAAACGAAGGTGGACGTCACCCACATTAAAAGCCGGTGCTTATAGAGAGCTCTGGTCAATGGCCATTAACTCGAGTCAATAAAAATTTTGGATGCTAACAGCCTTTTGGCCCGGTGCCTTTAGAAGCACCCAAGAATATTTTCGCAACAAGAATATTTGACGGAATCCAATGTTGAACTTTGGACTCCTTTTTGACGGAATCACCCAAGAATATTTTGTCTCTAAAATCATACTTTAAAAAATTCCCAGTTTACCCTTATATAATTAATATTGCACTTTGCACCCCCTAGTTATACTCCATCAAATTTTCGCAACACACAAAAATATATTACGGCTAATTGTTTCAACTTCTCTAGAAATTACTCATTATCAATTTCAAAATCATCTCAAATGTGTGCAGCTATTGTTTCTGTTTGAGAAATGTAGAGAGAGAACAAGAAGAAATGATACATTCAGAAAGAGATCTTTGATCGTTTATGGTGATTATCGCGATTTGTTCAAATTCAGTAATTTGAATCACTAGCCGGATTGCCCGTTTCGTCTTCAAAATCAGAAATATTGCCACTCAATTTGTCTGGAACGTGAGATAATATACCGCAAATTAATTATTGATCAAGATAAGATTCGTCTTTAAGATCTGGTAAATTCTTTCTGGAGTCTTTTCATGGCGATTTGCATAAGCTTTTAAGATCGAACTAATAAAGAAGAACTCAAATGTTCAGGAGAGATAAAGAAAAGCTTAGCTCTTTGTAAATCTTTACCAAATTTAAGAAATTTTTTATATTCTTGAGTCTTGACCATTATCATGAAATAAAGAAGTTTTTCAAAACTAGAACAAGTATCTGAATTTCATTTATTGATCATGATTTCAGCCATTTTAATGTTTTCTTTCATTATTGATTTAGAAAATGTGTGAAGAAGAGTTGAAGGAGTTGTTGTTAGAAGATATGAATGTTACAATACATTGTACCACATTGTCCAATTGATAAAACCTCTTTCTTGTACTAGTCTTTATAAGGATTTTATGTAATAGCTAGGAAATCAATACAAAGCAATACATTTCTCTATTTCTTACATGGTATAAGAGCTTCTAAGTTTCTTTCTTGGGTTAGTCGTTTATAGTCTTCCGCTAGCCGGCGGCGGTAGTCCCATTAATGACTACCGTCCGCCGGACTTTTATCGGTTATTAGCTTTTATGCTTCAAGTTTAGTGTTTTTTTTTCCAATAAAGAGTAGTTCTCTTCTATTGTTGAAATCTAATCATTCTTCAATACTTTTCTTACAATAGTATTTGAAGATGATGAAGATTAACAAGAAGATGAAAGATCCAAACAAGAGTGATTTGTTGAAGAAATCACATGATATACTCTTCAATGATCTCAAGCATTTCAAATATCAAGTTCTCCACAACATCAAATCTATGTGTATCAATGGTCCATGAAGTTCTATTTTGAGAGAAATTGGAAAGCTATTAGAGAGGGGGAAAAGAATTCATGGATGTTTCCATTAGGGTAGTTATATACCCCAATTTTATCTTGAAGCTATACTTATAGTTGTCCAAAATCTTGATTACAATATGATGCACATCAAGTGTTTGATAGAATGCATCAAAGAAATCTTGCTTATTCTCAAAGAGGTTTTCTTTTGATGTTTTGAAAACATGTTTGTGGGTTCTTTTATGGCAAAAGAGTTATTCTCTTAGTTGACTTCCTCATACTTCTTAGTTGAGAACTCTCACTATTGTTCCTTAGTTTGCATAAGTTCAAATGAAGAGGAGATAAGAGAAGATTATAAAGAAAAGTTGAAGTGGGAAAGTTCAAGAATGGTGATTGCTAGTGTTTCAAAAAGTATAAAATCACAAGACCAAGGGGTTGCTTTCTATAGCATTGATGATGGAGTAATAATCATGTGTGAGGGCTATGAAAAACATCAAGGGAGTACAGTTGTCTAACTTCTCTTTAAATAGAGAACACAATTCTCTTTAAATAGAGAACATACATGGCAATGTGGCCAACCTGGCAATGGAGCCAACAATACCTGGAAATGTAGCCAACAATACCTGACAATGGGGCCAACCTGGCAATGGAGCCAACAAAACCTGGCAATGGAGCCAACTTTTCTTCAAATAGACTTCCAATAGAGAAAAGAACAACAAAATCAACAACAACAACAAAATCAACAACAACAACAACAATAACAACAACAAAATCGACAACAACAAAATCAACAACTTAGCAACCTCACAATGATGCCTTCATGATCAAATCAAGTCCAACATCTACAATTTGTTTAGCAAACTCATGAATTTTTCACTAGCAAAAGTCATTAGTTTGAGGGAGAATGTTAGAATATATGAATGTTAGAATACATAGTACCACATTCTCCAATTGATAAAACTTCTTTCTTGTACTAATCTTTATAAGGATCTTATGTAATATCTAGGAAATCAATACAAAGCAATACATTTCTCTATTTCTTACAGTTGTTCTTGGTGGAGATTGAAATGGTGATGAAGAAGATGATGATGAGAATTTGTTTGAATGATTAGGAGAAGTATAGAAGAAGATGATTCTTATCCCAAATTTTCTAGTCTTCTTCATATCTATGTTAAAAAAATTGTTCTTATTGTTATGGACCTACGGTGATGAGTTCGGGAAGGAGTTTAGAGAGAGAAAGTGAGGAATTTTGGAGAGAGATAGTTTAGAATGATTTAGGTGCAGAGCCGTGGGTAAAGGGGTGCCACCGATGCGGTGGCACAGGGCCCACCTTTACCCAGGGGCCATTTATATTGTCCATTAGTTACAACAAATATGCAAAGTTTTATAGTATTAAACTCACCAAACAAACCATTCTCTTAAAAAAAAAATAGAAAAAAGAAAGTTGTTCTTGTACTTTGTATGGGACCTGCGGGCAAAGAAAGTGAAATGGGACTTTAATGCATCCCTCTCTTCAAGCTGTTTTTATCGTATTAGCCTATTACTCTATGCAAAAAAGAGAACGGTACTATTGTTCAGACTTTGTCTAGGGAGTTACTGGCCAATTAACTAGGGTTTTAAATTTTTGGGTTTTTTGAACTTACCCCCTCATCAGTAATTGGTAATTGAGTTTACCCCCCTCAATAATGGGAAATTGAGTTTACCCCCTTAGGTTTACTATTTTTGACAAAAACACAAAGGTTGTGTTTGGTGTACGTGAAACAAATATGATTACCAAGAACAATTATCCTTCAATATGATTCCTCGTAGTTATTCCACCTTACTTTTATTGTTTGATTTGGTCGGTAATAAGATTTGTAAAGATTGATTTTGGTTGTAATTTGCGATTTTATCGTCCCATACCAAACATGTCCTTAGCAGTTTTGCTAAAAACACTAAATTCAAGGGGGTAACCTCAATTACTAATTACTGAAGGGGTAAACTCAATTAATGATTAGTTTTGAGGGGGTAAGCCCAAAAAACCCTAATTTTTTTTGAGTTTCTCTCTAATTCTCTCTCTCGCGCAATTAACGTTTATAAATAACAATAGATCTGCTAACTTCTATTTCAATTTCAGACTTATTCTTGTTTTCAGTTTCTTTTTAAAAAAAATTTCTCTTCAATGGTATTACACAATATCTATACCAAATTTAAATTTACAAAGTTCACTATATAGAGAGAAACTAGAAGACAACGTCATCTCCGAGATTTTCAACTTTCCAGTAATGTTTTCTACTTATTTTTTCTCCAATTTCATTAATTTTTTTCTAAGTTTATGTTATTGATTATTCACTTATTTAAAATTATCTTAACTTTTTTTACACCGTAAACAACATATATTATGTTTTGTTGACAAATGAGTCCTAATTTTGAAATCATACTTGAGATCGACTACGTCACAGGGACTAAATGGATTGGCTCTTCTCACCAACGAAAGTGAATTTTTAGATCAGTTTGATTACGAAGATTTAATAGATGATTTTGCTTCAAAAAATGCAAGGAGAAAAAAATTTCAAATGAAAATTATTTTAGATTGTCTAAAAATGCAAAGGTTGTAGTGTTTTTTGTTTATTTTATATTAGTTTTTATTTTTAAGTTCAATATATTTTCGGCTTGTACGGATTATCAATTTAACATCATTTTTACCAATTATTTAGTGAGATTTTCTTAGTTTTGTTTATTCTATATGGGGTCTCTTTGAAATTTGGCACAGGGCCCTCAAAATCTCAGCCACGTCCCTGTTTAGGTGGTTAATAGTTGAAGGAAAAGAAATGGTATTTTGGGTTAAGTTGGGTTAATAAATCGGGGGTAAAACCGTATTTTCATCTGGTTAGGGTAAAATCGTATTTTCATCTCGCATGTGTTTTTGAACGGTTATATATGTTTAACTTTTGTTTTGAAAAAGTGAATCTAAAATGCAACACTAAAAAAAGAGAGTCCAAACAACAAGTCAATCATACGAAAGGGGGTGAAACAGCAAATCTCTCTTCCATGGATTATACTAAACTACTCCCTCAGTCCCAAAAAGAATGACCTATTTTGAAAACCCAACTTTTTAAGGGAACATCATTAATTGGAGTTTGACTTTAAAAAATAACATGATTTTCCAATTGTAACCTCATTAACTTTTGTAATTTACAATGAAAAAGTTGAATTTACTTTTATTTTTAAATAAAGTTGTCATTAAATTGATAGTAATGGGTATTGTTAGAAAGAGCGAAAAGTTCTTTTCTTTATTTTTAGAAACAGGACACTAAAATGGGACAACCCAAAATAGAAATTAGCTCATTCAATATGGGACGGAGGGAGTAATAAATTATTGATAGACAAAGCTATATGTTTAGTGATTTATCACTGACCCTTACAAAAAAAGAAATCCAAATCCATTTCAACCGTCCACCATCTCAGTTTATCTACCCGCCATCTGAAATTACGACAAGTTATTTTTTTTCGGTGACTCCTCGTTTTCTTTTGGTTCTCTTGCTTTTTCTTTCTCTCTCTTATTAAGAAAATTTTTCTTTTTTTGGATTGTCATCGCGCCTCGAACCCTTGACTTCTAAAGTGGAAGACTAAATCTCTTACCACTCCAATAACCCTTTGTTGGCAAGAGAATATTTCTTAAAGTAAAAAAAAAAACATTCTGTAAAAACATAATTTTTTTATAAAATAATTGGTGTTTAAGAATAAGTTGTTGTTTTTACGAAAACCTTTCTTTCCCGTCTTTTTTTTTCGAACACCGTTTTTCAACGATTTTCGTGAGAAAATCGATTTTTGAGAATAAAAGAACGATTTTCTGAGAACATCGATTTTTGAGAATAAAAGAACGATTTTGGAGAAAAACAATTTTCGAAGTCGTTATAAAAAGTATAGGAAAGTAAATAATGTTGTCAAACTAACTTTTTGACTTCTTTTTCTTAGTTATGAGTAACTATTTTTTTATGTTGCTATAACTTATAAGTATTAGTTTTGTCGAATGTATTTCTGAAAATTTATTTTTCTACTATACACAAAAGTTCATCTATTTTTGTTTGTCAAATCACGCTTTAACCTCTCCCATAAAGACAAGAATTACATATTTGATATTTAAAGACAAATTGAAGTATTTCTTCCAATAACGGATTAAAAACCGTTAATTATGAAGAAAGCGCAAAGAAGTTTAACAAAAAGAAAATAAAAAAAATGATTGAATCTTTTTTATAAGAAATTGAAGGGAAGAAAGAGAAGACTTTATAATAAGGCTATTTTTTTTTTGTTGAAGTAGATATAATATATTATCACGAAATAAGGATTCCATTACAGTACAACTTTAAAAGAAAATAAGGTACATTCTTCCAAACTTTAGTTCTCTTCTTCTTTCTCGCCCATTTTGCCATCTTGTCAGCTGCTACGTTGAAGTTCCTTCTCGTATAAGCGAATTTAACATTGTCAAGCCTCCTTTTTATTTCCTGTATCTTTTTAATATGCATTTGCGATTGCCATTGAGTTTCATGTTTACCATTCTGCAGATGTTTAATAAGGTTTTGATTGTCACTTTCAATGATGATTCTGTTGTATTTATGAAATTCTGCCCATTTCATGCCATTAAGAATAGCCATGGCTTCACCTTCTTCCGGGTTTCTACTCCTAACTGTTGTAGCTTGAGCTTCTATCAATTTAGCCTCTCTGTCATGTATGATTAAACTGATTCCTGTCTCCGAGTGAATGTCTTTAAAAGATGCATCCACGTTTATTTTCAGAAACGACGATTCTGGAGGATACCATTTGTCTTGGTGCATCTTTGGGTTCATTTTATTGTTTATAGGATTTTGTGGGAAAGTTGTAATCATCGAAATTGTTTTGTCTATAGTGTTAATTTCGTGCTGGAAGCAGTGATCGCATCGCGTTTTCCAAATGTTCCAAAGAATTGTACCGTAATGGATGTTATTCAAAGTTTGAGAATCCTGGGATTCAAGTTCCCAGGAGAAAATCCAATCTCTAACTGAGTTGATTTTATCCGCTAATATATTAAAATAGAACCATATATTTCTTGCCAACGGGCAGTGGAGTAAGGCATGTTCTATGGTTTCAATCACGTTACATTTAATACAGTTCAGGTCATTGTTTATGTATTTACCTATTCTGCCTTTAACCGGTAAGGCCAAGACACAGATTTTCCATAAGAATATTTTTACTCTGGGGACTACCGGGATAGTCCAGATAAAATTCCAATTAGGCGATTGAGGGTTTGAAGAGTTCATGCTAATGCATAGGTGTTGGTACATGGATTTAACCGTAAATTTTCCTGACTTGGTAAGAGTCCATTTTCTTTGGTCTTCGCTATCCATCGAAATAGGGATAGATAGAATCAATTTTTTTGTCTCTGTATCGAATTCATTGTGAAGAATAGTCTCGTTCCATTGACCTTGATCAATCAGATGGGAAACTAGAGTGACATTAGGATTATGGTTATTGTTTGGGAGTGGTGGAAGCGTGGGGATCCAGTTATCTTTCCAAATATTTATCTGTTCACCATTGTGCACTTCCCAAATGGTATTATTGTCAATAATGTTAAGATGTTTGCTAATATTCTTCCAGATCCATGAATGATTTGATTTCGCTGGGACTGGATTATCAGAATTATTGAAATATTTCGCTTTAAGCAGCTGAACCCATTTAGCCGAAGGTTCCGATTTAATCCTCCAAGCTAGTTTACTTAGCAAGGCCTGGTTATCCAATTCTGGAGAGTGAATACCCAGACCTCCCATAAACTTAGGGCGGCAAATGGTGGACCAAGCTATGGTACAAATGCCTTTAGACTTACCCCACCAGAACGACTTTTGTAAAGCCGAAATGCTCTTGCATATGCCTTTGGGAAGGGCAAAGCATTGCATTTGGTATCGGGGTACGGCAGCAGCTATGGCCGAGATGACTATAGTGCGCCCAGCTTGAGAGAGGAAATTATGATTCCAGCTCTCTAGTTTCATTTTAATCTTATTAAGAATATCATTGAAAATTTTCTTTTTATTAGCCCCGATAAAAAGTTGCGCTCCTAAGTATTTCTCCGAGGCTGCTGCATATTTGACCTTGAGGGAACGCATGATGAGACGCTTGAATTTCGGATGGGAATTCTTGGAGTAGAAAATATTAGATTTAGAGTAATTTATCATCTGCCCGGAAGCACTACAGAAATTGGTAAGGGTGTTTCTGAGAGTATGAATATTGTCCAAGGAGTTGCGCCCAAAAATAATGCAGTCATCTGCAAAGAGCAGATGAGAGATATTGAGATTAGGGTTATTAGTCGGGAAGCCCTTGAAATTGTCTCCATTTTGCTCCTCTTGTAGCATCCGACTAAGACCTTCCATAGCTACCTTAAACAAAAACGGAGAAAGCGGGTCTCCTTGTCATATTCCCCTAGAGGGAAAGAAAGTGGGCCCCGGACGCCCATTAACCAGGACAGCCATCGAGGAGGTAGAGATACAGTGGTATATCATTTTAATCCATTGTTCTGAATATCCTAGCTTGGACATGATATCTGTTAGGAAATTCCATTCTATCCTGTCAAATGCTTTTGACATATCGAGCTTCAGACCAAAATAGCCCGTCGCTCCTTTCATCGATTTGAAAGAGTGGATAATTTCCTGACCCATAATAACATTATCTGTGATTTGTCTACCAGGGATATAGGCCGCTTGGAAAGGGGAAATGATATTAATAAGGGAAGATTTAAATCTGTTCGCTAAAATTATAGTGATGATTTTATAGGTGGTATTTAAGAGACTAATAGGCCTGTAGTCTGCTGATGTTTGTGGTGTTTTAGTTTTGGGGATAAGACAGATGTGGGTGTGGTTAGTGTCCTGAGGGAGTACAGCAGAAATGAAAAAGTCTTGAACTAGTTTGTAAGTGTTGGGGCTAACTGTATCCCAATTAGCTTGACAAAAGAAGGGCGGATATCCATCTGGGCCAGGTGCCGCTTCTTTTTTAAGACTCTTAATGGCACTATTGATCTCTTCATTATCCGGGATTTTCACCAGGTCTTGATTTTGGTCCATAGTGATAGTGCTATGGAAGAGGTTGAGAATATTAGGGTTAGGGTTGTATCCATTCGAAGTACTAATGTTAAGCAAATGCGAAGTGAAAACAGATTGGATTTCTTCCAAATCCTCCTGCCAGTTCCCGTTGGTATCTTTAATAGCTATTATTTTATTGGTCCTATTACGCTGAATGGCCTGGGAGTGAAAGAATTTGGTGTTCTTGTCTCCTACTGTCAGAAAGTTGTTCCTCGACTTTTCTTTCCATAGAGTTTCTTGGTATCTGTACAATTCTTCTAATTGAACATTTAAAATATTGTAATCATTTTTATTATTAGTGTTGTTTAACTTGCTAATGATATCTTTAATGTTGTTCTCAATGTTTCCAAACACCGTTTTGTTCCAGTTAGTTAAATGTCTACTAAGGTTTTTGAGTGAGACTTGAATATTCCTCTTATTAGTCCATTTATTCGAAATAAATTCATAACACTCAGGGTGAGACATCCAGGTTCGAAGAAATTTAAACGGTTTGGGTTTATCATGTATCGTCTCAGAATCTGACAAGAGGATAGGTAGGTGGTCAGAACCTACCGAGTCAAGATGGGAAATACTAGAACGCTTATTGTGATGAAGCCAAGGCAGATTAGCTAATGCTCTATCTAGTCTCTCCTGAATCAGATTATCGCCGTATTGTCTATTATTCCAAGTGTAGGGGTTTCCTTTAAAACCCATGTCAAGTAGTTGAAGTTGATTAATGATAGATATTACTTTAGGGGTATGAGAGTTAGAAATATCATTACCAACTAATTTGTCCTGATTATCTAGAATGATATTAAGGTCACCTATGACAATCCAAGGGTCATCACTGTTCACTCTATGTTCCTCTAATTTTTTCCAAGGTTTAAGTTTATTTTTGTGGTACGGGCACCCATAAAATCCAGTAATAATATGATGTGAATTGTTTATGGTGTTATGGTTATCAACATGAATCATGTTATTATCTGAGAAAAGGATCTTAATGTTAAGATTATGCTTCCAATACATGGCTAGTCCCCCGGATTTATTAATAGGCTCCACATAATGATGGTCATAATGTTTATTAATCTTAATATATTTATTTATGTTGTACGATTTAGTTTTAGTTTCGGCTAAAAAGATTATTTCAGGGTTATATTTATTAATGAGGTTCATTAAGTGTTTTCTAGTATTAAAAGACGAGATGCCTCTCACATTCCAGCTAAGGATGGTGGGCCCCTTGTTCTGAGCCATGTCTACTAAGGTTTAACCCTAAGCTAGAAAATGATAACCAGGATTCTTCGCACTCAGGTTGCACTCTTCGGCCAAGGTATGAATCTCCACTACTACCTGTCCTAGTCTCCTCAGGAGAAGTAAAGAGTGCCCCCAAAACAGTATCTCGGTAAATGCTAAAGGCACCTATCTAATTAGAATTGAGGACAGAATACTCTATTACTAAAGCAGAGGCACTGGCTATAAGGGAGCTGAAACCTCTAGTCTAAGGGCACCCAAGGAAAAAACCAAACGAAAAAGCTCTATAGTTTGAAATCTAAGAGAACTTTCGTCTAGGTCTGTAATTGTTCTAATCTTATTTGTTGAAAGTGCTGTTATTGTTCTAATCTTCTAACAGAAAGGAAGATCTAACCCCCTCCTTTAATGGAACCAGAAGGGTAAAAGTATATTCAGAGAGAGCCAAGAAACTATGAGGGATTATAATACGAATTAAAACAGACTATAATAGAAAGATAGCTAAGATACCAGTAAAGAAAATTAACATTCACCATCTATCATCATAACTTAATAACTAACAACTGAGAAATCAAAAGTACAGAAGATTAAGACTAAGTTTAAACAAATATAAACCAAACTACTATCCAAGAACGACCTATTTTATCTCTAGATGAACAGGTCTAAAACAAAAATCAAAATCAGAATATCACTACTACTAGACTATTACTGCGACAAAAAAGAAAACCAGGCAGACTAATAAACAGTACCAAGAGACCGAACTACTCGTTTTCCCCATCACTTTTGCTATCCATCGGTTGCCTTTCAGAGACTAAGAGTGAGTCCGCAAAGATGTGTCTCCGACGCTCTTCCTGACTATCCACAGATTCAGGTGGGGGGGTGTACCAGCTCGATGGACCATAACCCGTAAAGGAAGAAGAACCTGAAGAATTACCCGAGAGCCACCCTTGTTGATAACCCGAGAAGGATGAACTACAACCCAGACTGTGCTCCTTAAACTTCTTGCTCATTAGCTGATGACGAACATCTTCTTCTATCTTAACTTCTATCAGCTTGTCTAAGTCCTTCCTTTTCCCTTTTTGATGAAATAGCTCGTGGGGTGGGATAGGATTGGATGGAACAATAGACGAGGGGGCAACAGTCAGGGCCCAGTTCTCTGCTGGACCATGGGCAACAAAGTTTACCCCCATTGGGACACTATCTACATGGGCAGGGGGTTTGATACAGGGATTGATCGGGTGTTCTACTACTCTACACTTATGGCAAATGGCCTTAGGAAACTTTAGATAGCTAAAGTTGACCGGCTTACCTCCATCCGTGAAAATCGAGTTCAAGGTAGCTAACAGTGGTGTTCGAACGTCATACATGAATTGAATTTGTATGGTTGTGTTCGTAACAGTACTGAAATTCCTTGGTTGAATCTGCATGATGAACCCCATACATGAAAAGATGATTTCGAGATCATGACGATTCTGAATCGAAGAAGGCAACCCCGAAAAGCTACACCACATCGGTTCCTGCATAAGAGCAGGAACCTCACCATGCAAGGGGAAGTCAACTTCTTGCATAACTACAAGATACCCCCTAATTATCCATGGTCTACCCTGGTTAATCTCATTTAGAGCAATGAGATTTCTCGGTTTAATCAGGAAGTGGTTGGGTCCAGTGGATGAGGGGGTAATACGACTTTCCCTTAGAAACCTTGACTGAGCAGAGAAGTGCTTACGGATAAAACCAATACCATAGTCGTATTGGCAGCACAGACGAGCCAGGAAACCCGAGGAGATGACCGGAAGTTGCTTATTTTCAGATGGCTTCGGGTAGTTTATGGTGAGTTTCCCATAGTCAGATAAGCTTAGTTGAATTGACATCAGTTGGGATAGCTCTTCTATGTGTCCTTGAGGATGAGTCGACATTAGTAGAAGATAGAGAGAACTTAGGATGAGGACCAGAAAAAACTTTAAACTGCAACTGAACTTAAGGGCTTTTAAAAGATGACTCTTCGAGGGGAGATACTTAAGTTGCATGTCTAGGGATTGGTCGAGAAACTTAACCCCAAGTGAATGTTATCCACGTGCTAATGAAACCCAAGGACGAACCTTCTTCTCGAAAAAACCCTACCTAATTAATTCCACTTGGAAAACCGAAGAGGATAATCAGAGAGGGGAGGCCGAGCGTCTTCAAACCCTTAGAAACCGGCGCATGCGTGAGGGTACTAATGAGTAATTCTTCTTGGTATGTGGGTTAGTTCTGCCACATGGTAATTACTCTAGGAAATTAAGACAGATGTAATATTAAGAGGATTTAAGGATACTTATCTGCTTATGTCGTTTCTTCTTCCCTTGCTTTTTCCCTAGAATTGTCCAGATCTGTTTTCCTATCTCTGATTATTACTTCGTTTGTTTGTCTTGTGCTATTGATTTCGGCTTGATTACACCCTTTATTGTCCCATAAACCTAGAAAGAGATCAATAGATGCTTCATATAATCTGATTTGTTTACTTGCATGCCCCACTAATGTTGGTCAAAGTGATTAAAAGATGAAGGTTTTGTTCTTGTTAGGGGTTCGATGAGTGAAAACCAGTAGTTGGAAGAAGTTGAATGAGGGCTAGCTACTAGGGTGGAGACAAAGAGACAGTTTTATTTTTTTTTTGTCGAACTAGACAAACAGACTGTTAATTAGAAGAAGATAAAGGGATCATATAACCAAATGGGCCCCACCACCCCTACTTTTTTTTTTTTGTTGAAAGGATTACATTAACATTAAAGAGTCTATTACAATATACTAAGAAGAAAAACACAAATACAATAATTAAAGTAATACAACAAAATATCAGAACTGAAGAGGTGCATAGTATAACTTCGGTTTGTAGAGCAGTCTTCATTCTGTAGCTTGCAAGGCTGGCAACTCTTCTTAAGTAAGGTACTATATTTAATCTTGAGAGTCCGTCTGGTATCTATAAAGATGAAGCTCGTATCTAACTTCTTGTAACACTTAAGATGGATTAAACACACACCCAAAATTTCCAGAAGAAACGAGGGTGTCTGCAAGATGGAATCATAGGATGATTCCGGGTTATCCCGCCAGTATTCTCCATATACAGAGACCATATCCGATCGAATTCTACAATGTAGAAACAGTTCAGATACCTGGAAAATGGGATCGCCGTCATAGCCCGAGTATGAATACCCTGCTAATCCGGCAAAAGATCGCAATAAAATTGCGTAAAGGGGTGGAAGTGAACATGTTACAGAACTTGGATTCAGAGTTAAATCTATAAGATCACCAAATACACATGTACTCAACAAAAAGTGAGTTGGAACATAGGTAGCATAAACTGCACGACGAAGATGGAGATTAATATACAAAGTAGAGTGCCGACCGGGGTCGAAAGGTAAGTTAATACTTATACTAAATCTCTTATAGGATAATCGATATGAACTCATGAGCCACAAGGTTAATCGATGGATCCAACTAAACCTAATTTGATTCCAAGAGTTGCAAGATTTTTGGGTGCAGTAATAGAAGGTGGTAGGATGAGATCGAAGGTTGAAGTTATATTAAGTTGGTATCGAAGAGATGTGTGAACCTACGGTAAGATTATCCGTTACCATGATAGGGATGAAAAAAACCACCATTTGATGAGCTCTAAGCTCATGCTCTAATGATGCAATGCTTATCACCAAAAGAGGAAATAAAATCTACATGCAAGACTGATATTAATGGGTATTTATGAATCAAGATAGAGGTGTTAAGAGATTGTAAGAGAAAGACTGTAAATTGATAACTAGATGTGGTGTTTGGTTTCTATTGGCTAAAGTTGTTCGATAATCTGATCTGGGAACAGTGTATCTATGGTTCGTATAGATTAAGCAGAAGAAGATAGAGATTAAAAAGAATAATCAAAATTAAAGGAGTTAAGATCAGATAGACTTCCCTCCGGCTGAAATACGAGTATCTGAAGAGGGTAGCCAGGTGATTCTATTTAATGATTATTCACTGCGTCTTTCGATCTTTCCATGCTTAGCATCTTCTCTAGTTGTTAGGATTTGTCTTTGCGTGTTCCTAGGGTTACTGAGAGTTTCACCTGAACCTAGTTGCTAATTTTCGGTGACTGCAAATGGGAAAGAGTCAAGGTAAGATCATCAATCTTATTTGGTTGATTGAGGTGGGGAGAGAAAGTACAAATCTATTGTGGTTACTGTGATGGTTCTATTAAGGTCAGTTCTAGTAAAGCACAAAATGGACCTTATCATTTGATCATGTGAGACGGGAAAATAGACAATTCTAACCTAACTGTCGGCTCTCAACTCATTCACAACAATCAATGGAATGTTCAGTTCTTGGAAGCTACGTCTGATAATAATACTTGTAACCTCATCAAACCTATTGAAATTATCGAGGAAGGGTCAGACAACGGTAGATTGACTCTTAATCAATCAGGTAAATTTACTACTGGATCGATGTATTATCATTTAATTTTAACATGAACTCCCGATTCTCAGAACGTGATTGACTGGAATTATATTTGGAATGTTAAAACTATACCTTTTATTTCTCTTTTCTCATGCAAACGTTGCACGGGAGCTCTACCTGTGCGCCAACGTATTGGAAAATATGTAGGTAATCAGACTAATTGCTCAAAATGTGAGGCCACTGAAATTCCTGAGCATGCGCTACTTCATTGTCACTTTGCTAGAAATGTATGGTTTTATTTCAATGTGGTTTTTAATAACATCATTTCTATCCTAGAATGGATTACTTCGTGGAAAGATTTAGACAATATCTCATGCAATGCCGATGATATACATTTTGCTACTATTTTGTGGCTCATCTGGAAAGCTCGATATGATCATTTCTTTCATAACACTATTAATCTTCCTTCACAGGTGATTAACCAACTTTCCAACACATTCCAGGTAACCCCAATATTTGATGGGTCATGAAAATGTCTCATTTAAGTCGTTTAATTTACGCAAGTTAGTACATTTCGAGTCTTTATTATAATAAAATGTTTGGTTTGCTTGATTAGGTGTATTTTATGGATAAAAATAGGCAAAAGGTACACGAAGGGAATTTTGATCATTTGGGGTCAAGGACATTCTGGTAAATTAGAAATATAAGTATATGGATGAAAATTAGAGTCCACGACGAACCTGTAGGAGGAAACAGAAGTTATATCCGAGCTCGGACGAACAAATTAGCTAAAGTCAAAGCAAGTTTGACCAATGGGACACTTTCGGTCAGGGTTCTGGCTGGTGGGACGAGATTAAATGACGTGATACCGAAGCGCAACCAGTTTAATACTTTGCATCACGAAACAACAAATCGCGTGATTTGGGGTTCCCGATTCAATGCATCCCGGCACAACTTTTTCCTATGCTGTAAACAAATCTCGCGCGTCCGCTTCCTTGCCTTAAAGATCTGACGGTTGCTTCTTACTACCGCACTGATCGTCAATACCCATAGAGCACAATGGTGCGAGTTTCCCAACCTTAGTCGCTAGGTTTGCAAAAATCTAATTTTATTACCCCTCTCATCAAACGACGCATGGCAGCTTACCCTTGACCATAAACCTTGCCGCCAGACGTCCTTAGTGAACCAATTCTGGGTTTTTTTTAAACCCTAGAATTCCTGAAATAGCCCTCTCACTCCCAACTTTTTACCATTAAACTACTAATAATACCAATCAAGGTCTCCCCTTTTCTTCCCTCTTTCCTTTAGTACTAACAACAAAATGTTGGGTTTTAGTGTCACCTAGTGTTGTTAGCGGAATCTCAGGCATCTAATATGTCTAACACTAGTTTCGAGGATCACATGCAAGAACTAAAGATGAACTAGAATTGGAAGAAGAATACCTTAATTGCTTTCCCTCGAACTTAGATTCAGACGCATTTTCGAAAGATAAAGAACTTCAACGTGTAGCTCCTCTACTTGAGACACCGATTAGGTTGACTTGAACTCCCTTCTTAATGTCAGCTAAGACCTTATTGAAGGTTGAGACGAAGAACTCCTTCTTGACTAGATAGATAAATTGAGAGTTTTTTCTCTAAAATCCTTTCTCCACTTGATGTTGTAGAGATTGATTTTCTCTAGAGAAAATTACACACCTTTTATGTTCTCTAATTAGTCCATGTATAGAGAAACCCTAATTAGAATTGTATTCAAACTAGGATTCAATATGGACCAAAGAAAAGATAATATCAGAAACCTTTTTCTGATTGGGAAACCTGGATGGAAGGGATTTCCATCTAGGATTCTCCCTTTCTTATGGTCGGCCAGATCAACCCCTTTAATGGGCTTGATCTGTCCGACCTATTCTCTAGCCTGACATCATATGGTCGGCCCCTTTGTCGTGTCCAGGCCTCCCTTTCGGGCCCGGTTCTTTTTATCTTTGTCTGAAGTCTTCCGAACCTGTTTGAGCCTGTTTAATTGGATCTAATCCACCTATTTGCCAAGTTCCTTCTTGTCAATTTTCTCCGTTTAAGCCACCACTCTTTGGTGTAACCCGTTGTAGGACCGATCTATGTTAGTCATGGATTACCGAAGCGATCCGACGATCGTAGTTGGCTTCTAGATATGCATTACGATCCCCAATTCAATCGGACTAGATGATCTTCTAGATAAGGTCATCGTTATCCTATTCGCCAAATTGTACGCATTACCATCTTGGTCGAAGGACACTCCTTTAGAAGGACATTCCTTCAGACCGAAAGGACATATCTTTAACAAAAAACCCTAGCCTCCACCTTTTTCTTCTATTACTCTTTCTACCATAATTTCTTTCTAATTTCTTCCTTTCTAGTCTACCATTCTTTCTAATTCTTTTTTTTTTCTTCTCACAATTTCTTCCTTCCTTCATTTTCTTTTCTAAATTCATTTTCTCATATATCAATTACAAGGATATAACACTTGGAGTTTGGAGCATAATTTGGAGGTTGTTTGGAGCTTATTTGGGACAAAGATTAGATTCATTTGGTGACTTCTCTTTCTTTGTCTCATTGATTTCCATGTATGTTGTTTCATTAGTCAATATGTCTTTAAATTCACTGAGTAGTTAATTTCATATCTAGGATTGTAGCGGAAACCATATTTGATCTTTTTTTAGATGTGTTATTGATTGAATCCTTTAATTGAGCTTTAATGTCTATTAATTGTCTTTCCATTTTGATTTTATCTTCTTTTCATTGTTCATGCTTCATAATTAGATATCGCATACTTTCGTTAAGTTGTTAGATGGAATATGCTTATTAGATCATGGATAATAGTTAAAGAGAATAGTCTTTATATGATAATCAATTAGAAATATATGATTATGAAATTGAGCTTATCAATAATATCTTCCGAAATTTAAATAGTCTATTATATTAGATTTCGAGTTATAATGAAAAATAGGGTTTAGTTAATTAATTGCATGCTTCAGGAAGTGTGAATTTATGTGGTGGAATCGAAAATCCTAGATCCTTTCTCATATTATTTTAATTCTTATTTACTCTATTATTGTTTTCTTATTAAAATCATTTTCAAAACAAAATCAATTTTATGAATGGCGGTGTTGATTTAAGATTTAAAGCAAAATTGCTTATCTTTGATGATCGATTCCGGACTCCCAGATTTATTATTACTTTGCCCCGTGTATTTTCGGGTATAACCATTTTGGGCTTATCAATATTATAACAAAACAGTTACAGATGACAAAATGGACCCCTCCTAAATATCCACATCTCAAAATTAATATAGATGCATCATTTACTGATACTAAAAGTTGTATTAGTATTATCCTTATCATCCATAATCATCATGATCAATTCGTAGAAGCCAAAGTAACAACACTCAGAGCTCGAACCAGTTAAGAAGGTGAAGCAAAAGCTATTTTGTTCGGTGTCCGGTGGGCGGCGGCAAATGGCTACAAGCATATTATTATAGAAAGTGATATTTAAAGTTTGATCCAACACTTGCACAATCCGAACAAAAAAAATGATATAATGGAAATCGAAAAATCATATTCAACAAGTCAAGAATCTCATTCCCCAGTTCAGCATCATCAGGTTCTCTTACATCTATAGATCACGTAATAACCCAGTAGTCAGACTAGCAAAATAGGCCAGGAAGAAACAGGGCATTAGATTTTGGAAATACATTCTTAATTTCATTTCAAAGTTATATTTACTCTTCGCTATTAAATGATATTTTTGTTCAATAAAAAAAACTCCTTATTTGAAAGCTTTTAACTAATATTTAACAACAAAAGGAGTTTTCAAAAGTTTGGTTAATTGATTGTTTTCAAAATCAATAATTCTTCTGTCCACGTCTCAATTCAAGTCTCTTAAGTGTCGTTTCAAATGAAAATGGTCGACGGTGTTAATGGTCGCCGAAATTGATGCTAGTGAGAATGAAGATGGAGGAAGAAAACAAAAATAGGAAAAGTGGGTAGTGTGTTGGAAACAAAAAGATTTTGCTTCCACCCAAAACTCTCTCTTAGGAACATATTCTCATTTCCCCAAAACATCGACCAAATATTTCTGCTAACTTTTTCTTCACTGCGAGTATATATGTACTAACCTAAATTTCAATGACAGAAATGCCTGACCAAATTTTGTGGACTAACTTGACTTTAAATTTTTTCAAATCCTTCACTTTATTATTATTATTATTATTATTATTATTATTATTATTTCCTTGTTGCTTTGGTTTTAATTTAGAAAGAGGTAATCAATCCCGACATTAATAAGCATTTCAAGTAACATATCTCATCGAAAAAAAAGTAACATAATAGTAAGGCCGCGGCTTTGGGGAATAAAGAAAATTCTCCGGGGAATAAATTCTCGAGGGAATCCGGATTTTTTTTTAAATTCTCCGGGGAATAAATTTTTATGGGGAATACAAAATACATTTTTTTGAAGATCTCCTCTATCTCATCACCTCTCTCTGCCACCTAACCTTCTCGCCACCTCATCATCATCTTCTCCGGGAAGGTCGCCGGCCGGCCAATTTTCCGGCCGGCGACCTTCAAACATAAAAAAAAAAAAAAAAAAAAATTTATCTTTTTCCTCTCTCCTCTTTCTCTCTCTAAATTTTTTTTTTTTATCACTCTTCTCTCTCTCTCTAGATCTGGTGAACCAGATCTGGTATTCCTTTATAATCACCTTGAATATCAACTCTTAAAACAATCATAACCATTAGACATAAAATCCCTAATTTGTTGTTTAGGTATTCCTTTATAATCACCATAAACAAGAGCATATTCTAAAAGTTCATCTCTTTGAATCATTGAAAGAAATTGTTCTTTATTAACAAAGTAATAATCTTTTCCTTCAATTTCACCTGGTCTTTTCTCTCTACTTGTTGCTGTAACAACAAAATGAATACCTTCACGAACTTCTATTAATCTCTTAATTACTGCATCTTTACCAACTCCACTAGGTCCACTAATCACAATTATAAGAGGATTAGGTTTAGGTGATAATGGATCTGAACTAAATGGTGAACCTAGGGCTGATTCAAGTCCTCTTAATAATTCAACTTTTTCACCTGTTATAGGTGGTAATGGAACTACAGGAGGTCTTCTTGCTTCTGCTTCATTCATTCTACTACTATCAGATGATGATGATGAAATTAGGTTTTGACAAGTAAATTTTACCTCTTTTTGAGATTTGAATCGAAACTGAGTTTGATCGTATTGTGATGAAACGGCGAAACTTCCGGAGATTATGTGTTTTGGAATAAGTGAAAGTTGAAGATTCCATTGTAAAACTCAGACCTTAATGGCCTGTGAACAGACCTTCAACAAGGTCTGTTCACAGACCAACTAGATCTGGTTCACCAGATCTAGAGAGAGAGAGAAGAGTGATAAAAAAAAAAAAATTTAGAGAGAGAAAGAGGAGAGAGGAAAAAGATAAATTTTTTTTTTTTTTTTTTTATGTTTGAAGGTCGCCGGCCGGAAAATTGGCCGGCCGGCGACCTTCCCGGAGAAGATGATGTGATGAGGTGGCGAGAAGGTTGGGTGGCAGAGAGAGGTGATGAGATGGAGGAGCCTTTTTATAGCATCTTCTAAAATTAGAAGCCCCTTAGCAATAAAAAGAAACATAAAAAGTCAATCTTATTTGACTAGTTTTAAGAAAAATCTTTATTCCCCGGAGAATTTTCTTTATTCCCCAAAGCCGCGGCCAATAGTAAAAGGTATTAGAATATGTGAACGAATTTTTTATTGAAAAACCCAAAAAATTGGTTCAAATACAAAATAAGGCCCCTGTATTAATATTTTATAAAAAACCCATTTTAAAAAAATAAATGATCATCAAGCCCAATTTCGGATCCCAATGTGCTTTTTCCCATCTCTAGGAAGCCATATATTTAGATAATTTCTCTTTTACCCTTATATATATATATATAACCTCTTTCCCTCTCTTTCTATTATTCAACCAAAATTACATTTTCTCCTTTCTCTCTCTACACTAAACAGTGTAATCTCTCTCTCTCTCTACAACTTGCATTTTAATCTCTATTTTTCGTCTTCAAGGTACAATTATCTTCATATATCTTCATCTTTCATCTCTATTTTCGTCATTTTGCATTCTTCAACCTTTTTTGAAAATTTCCAAAACTATTTCTTCATCTTCATCATCTTTTTGTTAATGTCATTTAGCTTCATGTTTATGTTCATTCATTACTCTGTTTTTATTTTCACGATTATTTCTTCATGATTTTTTTTTTCTTTTAGCTTCATCATGAACACCAACATAATCTCTCTTTGTTCATAAAATTTCTTCATCAAGCAACATAATTTCAAAGTTCTAAGAAACCAAAAAGTACAAACTTAGATCACTCTTGGTTCATAAAATTTATTCATCAAGCAACATAATTTCAAAATTCTAAGCAACATAATCTTTTAGCTTTAACAAGGTGAAAACCCATTACACAGTTTATTGTTCTAATAAACCAAAAAGTACAAACTTAGATCTACTTTTCGGTTTCTCTCTTTAGAAATTACGTTTTAGCATATGTTGATGTTTAACAGACAAATTGTCAGGTGTTTTAAGCATTTTAGAATATGTTGTTTGTTAAGAAGGTTTGTTTCAAACATTTAGGGGTTTGTTGATGATTTTTGGGTGTTTTACTTGGTAAAAAAGGTATTGTTATTCGTTAAGTATTTTGGTGGATTTTGGAGACATTTACAGTTATGTTGAAGACATTTAGGATTCTGTTTCAAACATTTTGGGTATTGTTGGTAATTTTTGGGTGTTTTACTTGGTAAAAAATCGTTTGTTCTTCGTTAAGCATTTTGAGAGTTTTTGGAGACATTTACAGTTATGTTGATGACATATGGGGTTTTGTTTTAAACATTTTGGGTTCTGTTTCAAACATTTATGGTTTTATTGACAACATTTTGAGTTCTGTTTCAGACATTCAGGGAAATGTTGATGATTTTTAAGCGTAAACTTGGTAAAAAGCTTTTTTTCTTCGTTTAGCATTTCGGGTGGTTTTGAAAACATTTACAGTTATGTTAAAGACATTTTGGGTTCTGTTTCAAATATTTACGATTTTGTTGTAGTTATTTTGGGTTTTGTCCCAAACATTCATGGGCTTGTTGATGAATTTTGGTGTTTTACTGAGTAAATAAGTCTTTGTTCTTAGTTTAGCATTTTGGGGGGTTTTTGGAAACATTTTAAAATATGTTGAAGACATTTTGGGTTATGTTTCAGACATTCAGGGGAATGTTGACGATTGTTTAGGGTTTTACTTGGTAAAAAAAAACTTTTGTTATTCGTTTAACATTTTGGGGGTTTTTTGAAACATTTAAAGTTACTAGGGTATATCCCGTGCCCTAGGGCACGGACACTGGTATCAATCAAATGGTAAGAATTTTATTATTATATTTTATTGAGAGAGAGAGATTTTTATTAGTTATTATTTTTTTTGTATTATATCTTTGTTTCGTTTCTCTTAAATTAGTTATTATTTTATTAAAAGATAGAGATTTTAATTTCTTTTTTTAACCCATAAAATTTATTTTGTTTCTTTTTTTCTTAAATTTGTTATTTTATTTCTAAGAAGGAAACGATTATTATTGTTTAAATAGGTAACTTTATTTCTACAGAGGACTATATTTTAAATTTTGAGAAGGGTTTCTTGACAATATACATAAATAAATAAGGATGTTTGTCCCATTAACTTTATTTCTACGAAGGACTATATTTTAAATTTTGAGAAGGGCTTTTTGACAATATACATAATTAAATAAGGATGTTTGTCCCAGTCATCGTTTTCCCTTCTGTTTTATTATATAGATGTTGAAAACATGTTGGGTTCTGATTTAAACATTTGCGATTTTGTTCCGGACATTTTGAAGAATGTCAACTACAATGTTGGACATGCTCATAGCATTTTATGATTAAGATAACAAAAAATTTGTTCTTCAAAATATATGAGATGCAGAGACAATAAACAGTTTGTCTCAGGAATTAAACAAAATATGAAGAAACAATCAATAATGTTATGAACATTCTTCAGGTGCATTTTTACATTGTTTGACACTCTTTTGAATGAATAAGAAATTTATAAAATAAGAGTTAGCCAGGTAAGGATCCATTCACTAAACAACATGAGTTAGAATGTTTGGAACAATATATAAAATTCATAGACAAAAAGAAGAGAATCTAAGACAAATAAGCAACATATGCAAACATTCTAATTCATGTTGGAGACATACGGAAGAATTAAACAATGACCCAAAATGTCTTCAACATAACTTTAAATTTTTCCCAAAACCCCTAAAATGCTTAACGAAAAACAAAAGTTTTTTTTACCAAGTAAAACACCCAAAAATCAACAACAAAACCCTAAATGTTTGAAACAGAATCTCAAATGTCTTCAACATAATTGTAAATGTCTCCAAAAACTCCCAAAATTCTTAACGAAGAACAATAAATTTTTTACCAAGTAAAACCCCCAAAAATCATCAACAGACCCCTAAATGTTTGAAACAAAACCCAAAATGTCTTCAACATAACTTTAAATTTTTCTCAAAACCCCCAAAATGCTTAACGAAGAGCATAAGTTTATTTTTACCAAGTACAACACCCCAAAATCAACAGACAAAACCCTAAATGTTTGAAACAACATCCCAAATGTCTTCAACATAACTGTAAATGTCTCCAAAACTCCCAAAATGCTTAAAGGAGAACAATAGTTTTTACCAAGTAAAACACCCAATAATCATCAACAAACCCCTAAATGTTTGAAACAAAACCCAAAATGTTTTCAACATAAGTTTAAATTTTTTCCAAAACCCCCAAAATGCTTAACGGAGAACAAAAGTTTTTTTTACCAAGTACAACACCCCAAAATCACCAACAAAATCCTAAATATTTCAAACATAATCCGAAATGTCTTCAACATAATTGTAAATGGCTCCAAAAACCCATAAAAAATGTTTAACAAAGAACAATAACTTTTTTACCAAGTAAAATACCAAAAAATCATCAACAAACTCCTAAATGTTTGAAACATAACCCAAAATGTCTTCAACATAACTTTAATTTTTTTTAAAACTCCTAAAATGCTTAACGAAGAACAAAAGTTTTTTTACCAAGTAAACACCCAAAAATCAACAACAAAACCCTAAATGTTTGAAACAGAATCCCAAATGTCTTCAACATAGCTGTAAATGTGTCTCAAAAAACTCCCAAAATGCTTAACGAAGAACAATAGTTTTTTTTACCAAGCAAAACTCTCAAAAATCATCAACAAACCCCTAAATGTGTGAAACAGACCCCCTTAACGAAGAACATATTCTAAAATGCTTAAAACACCTGACAATTTGTCTGTTAAACATCAACATCTGCTAAAAGGTAATTTCTAGAGAGAGAAACCGAAAAATAGATCTAACTTTGTACTTTTTAGTTTCTTAGAACAAAAAACTGTATAATGGATTTTACCTTGTTAAAGAAATTAGTGAATGTAGAAGTAAAACTCAAAAATCTTATAAGAAGATTGAACATCATTAAATAAAGAAACATCAAGAAATACCTCATTAACGGAGATTAAAATCTCTAGATCTAAAATTTAATTTCTTTTTTCTAAAACACCATGAAAAAAACTTATGATTGTATGATGATGAAGATTAAAGAAGAAGATGAAACATTAAAGAAGATGCAGCATTAAAGAAGATGAAGATGAAATAATACCGGTAGTTCAACGGTCGGACTTCGTTTCCTAAGAAACTAATTTCATGTCCGATCACCCAATTCCGGTTAATGTAGAGAGAGAAAAAAGGAAAGAAATATTTGAGCTGGAAGAGAGAGAGGAGAATGAGAAGATGAGGTACTCAACCAAAACCCTAACTCTTTTGACTGGATAGGACTCTCTAGTCTTTTGTTTATATAAATGAGGGTAGTAAGGTACTTTCATCAAGTGGGTTTTTTTCTCATTATTATTTGAGACTGGGCCTGATTCTCTTTGAGTCTCATATTTTGGGCCTTATAATTACCGCCCCTATGTGAACTAGCATATTTTCTAGGATCAATTTAGCGTGATTTGGGAGTTAATATAAAAAACATATATATCACTTTCTCTTTTTACAATAGAATCCATAATGCCTAATGGAAGTTCAAATCCACCAAAGTCCATGGACTTGTGGTTATTTCTAGAAGTCGTGAACTTTGAAGTGTTTGTGAGTGAATGTGTCGGATATTCGCAAACTTTAAAACATCTGTGATTGCATGCCTTGAACTTTTAAAGACTTTAAAATACTTGATGGAATGTCTTGAACATTTGCGGACTTTGCAGTACCCGACGGAATACCCCTGACTTTAAAATGTATGTGATTGAATTCTCTTATAAACTTGTGAATGTTTTCTCAAAATGGTGGCCCTAAAAAAAGTAATCTAAGTAACGCCAACATTCCTCAACAAAAAAAAAAGTAACGCCAACATTCATCACGTGTAAACTTTTTCGCCTCTTTTTAAAAACAATAATAATAATAATAATAATAATAATAATAATAATAATAATAATAATAATAAATACCCTCTAAAAGACGTAGTCCATGAAGAGTTGAGGACATTGGTGACAAGAACGAAAAGACTTTATAAGCTTAACTGAAAACGAAAAAGAGGAAGAGAAAAGATTTTTGAAGTGACGAAGGAGAGGGAGAGAATTTTTTGAAGTGAGGGATAAAACATAAAAGTTAATCATCACTTAAAGTTGACTGACAAAAATATAAAATAGTGGGCCAAAATGGAAGCTGGTCATCATTATGGGGCCATTTTTTTTATTGGAGTTGATTAGGGTCCGAATTGGAATTAAAAAGAAACTTCTAAAAAGCGTAGTCTTCGAGGGTAATGGAGAAACGGACGAAAGGGCTTCAAAACTTACAGGGAGAGAGTTGTAGTATTCTCCATTGTGAAACAGAGGGAGAGAAGAAGGAATCTAAGCAGTGAAGGTAAGAATATCAAACAATTGTGGTAACTGTGCTTCTTGAATCCCACCAATCTGTGTGAAACATGGATTTAGGGTTTATTTAGGTTTTGATTTAGAATAAAAATTTGATCTTTTTTCTTTATAACATAGTGAGGAAGGGGTATAATTTTGTGAGGGATGGAATTCTTACCTCCTTCAGAATCAAGTTCATATTTTGAGAACTACCTTTTCAGAAAGAAGTACCATAAGCGAGCAGTTAGAGTCCTTAGAAATTTGACTTCCTCTATTTCATATCTCGCTAATGGTGTTGGTGATGATGATGATGATAATGGGTCTAGAGGAAACTATTTATTATCTAGTCTAAAGGATTATTTAAGAATGACACCTACAAATCCTAAGAAAACAGAGCATTTAGAAATATTTGAGTATTATGGAATACCTAATTTTCTAGTCTATTTATACAAATCTCCCTTCAGAAATAATAAAGAGATTGCCGACGAATCAATTCGTCTCTTTCTCTATCCTAACATTCAATCATTTCCCATATACATTCAACATCGGTTTTATTGTGTAGTTCTACTGTTTTGCAATCTTCTCCGTGATGATTTCAAAACAACAAGAACTTCAGAACATTTGTTGTACTACTCTTGTCGTCAAACTTATGAATCTTTAATGAAATCAATTGGTCTAGCAAACTTCCCGAAATACTTTTGTTTAACACCGGGGGCTTTAGTTCGTGACATTAACCCATTTGTAAGAGAGCTCACCAGACAGTTGCTTCGGAATATGAAGTTGATCAGGGACTCGTGCTTTTGTATGGTTCCGTCTTGGTTAAAATCACAATTTGAGAGTGATATTGGTGAGTTCTCTATATTGACGCTCCATACATGTACAAATATTGAGCAACATTTGAGATTAAATGATTTATCACTTGACTCTCTCTCTATGGTGGCCTTGGATGTGGACGAGTCATATCATGTGGAGGAAATTAAAGAAATTTATGATGATTTTAGTGACTTGTTGAACAGCATTGATCTTGGCCTGACTTATATGGATGATGGAGTTGAGTATGTAAGATGTACTGAGTGTGAATTTAATCATGGGTGGTCTTATTATCTCTCAATTCTCAAGGAATTAGACATGATCTCTAAGCTTTATTATCTTGCAGAAAAGAACCTCTCTTCTTGTTTGTTTGCTCACCGAGATTCAATAAATAAACTTATTATGAGATCAAAGAGAGGTGATGATCATCAATGGCTTCTTAGATATAAGAGTTTGATAAATAAAGAATCTCGAAGACATTTGATCACGATGATGTTCCCGAATCTGGTTGCGAATGGTTGTCCTGACCACCAAAAGAAGAAGATGGAGGTGCTCATTGACAGGTCAAAGTTATTTGTTGATTCTTTCCAGCATGTTGGGCTTGCTAACCCAATTTTGTTGCGGAATGGAATCACCCCTCAGTTCAAAAACGAGGTAGCTTTTGAAGCAGGTCCTGTTGTTCTCAGGGAGTGGTTCCTCTTGGTATGTCAACATCTATTCTGTCCACAAAATTCTTTGTTTGTATCATGCCCACATGACCCTCAGAGGTTCTATCCTAGTCGAGGTATTACGACGGTTTCAATGTTTATACAACCTTCTGAATTGCTTTTTATGAGGTATATTTTATAACTTTGGGACAGTTTTCTTAGTCAATCTCTCTAATCAAAATTGTTTCTTGTTTTGCAGCAAAAGCGGATTCTCAACAACTTGAATATTATAGGTTTTGTGGACGAGTGATCGCTTTAGCATTGATTCATCACGTGCAAATAGGTATTGGATTTGATCGCTTTTTTTTCTTGCAATTAGCAGGATCAGTAATAACTTTGGAAGATATACGCGATGCCGATCCATATATGTATAGAAGCTGCAAAGATATTCTTGGTATGGATACTAAGTTGATAGATTCAGATGGTTTGGGATTAACATTTGTGTGGGAAACTGAACAAGTAGATGAGTCTGGGTCCAGAAAAGTAGTGGAGTTGTGTCCCGAAGGCAGCACAATGGTTGTGTATAGTATGAATAGAGAAGAATATATAAAACTTGTTATTCAACATTGCTTTGTAGAATCGATAGCAGAGAAGGTAAAGCTATTTATTCGAGGTCTTGATGATGTTCTTACTCGAAGGCGCCGAAAGAAGTTATTCACGAGTATAGAGTTGGAAGATCTTGATCATATATTGCTGCAGAAAAGAACCATTTGTGAAAGTGGTGGGGACAGAAACTACGGTGAACTTGCTGGTGATAGTAGGACCAGTCCTTTTCGGAGAATAATTGAGACCACCTTACCAGTCTCTAGGTCAAGGATGTCTTCTTCTTTTCTGTCGTTAACATGTAGACAACAGGCTAGGCCAATTCGTTTTCTTTTCTGATATTTTTTCAACAATTTATTTGTTATATGCAGTGGTTTTGGTTTTATCAACTTATTTGTTATCGGAGAATTAATCTCCAAAAGTCTCTAAAATCTCATGCCTCTTGCAAACTGAAGATCATCCACAACTTTTTTCACCATTTATCGACAAGGTAAACCTCTTGTGTTATCTTGTTTAAGGTTTGAAAATTCCATATTTATCCATCTCCTTCCTTTCTGCATCTGAAATGGTTCATTCATTTAGGGAATGATCAAAGTCAAAATCACTTCAGATTTGAATAATCAAGTTGGTATTTGAAGGAACTTGATTTTAAGGCATCGAAACTAGATACAGCAACAAACCTCTATTGAGGGCGACATTCACTTGACCGATATAAGATCTTTCCGAAATCGAAAAACTCAATCCTTCAATTTCAAAAAATAAAACAAGAAATCATGAATTTGCATATCTGAAGTGAATTGATTTTTAGAATTGATGATTGAAAATGAAGAATTCCAATTGCTTTAAATCCAAAGTCCTGATTAATTATTAAACGAAAAACCAAAATTCCATCTAGAAAATAAATAAAAGCTATTTCTGTGAGCGGGAAACGAAGTGAGAGAATAAATAAGAGTCCCGGTCAAACCGGGATTCTTATTTATTTATAATATTTCTTTTAAGTAAGTTCTATTACAAATAGTTTTATATTTATAATATTTCTTTTTAATTTAATTTTAAGATTAGTTAAGTTTTAATTGAATTTCATATTAAAAAAAAAAAGGTTAGCCCGGTCAAACCCGGGTTTGGCCCGGCCCGGCCCGGATAGGCCTGGCTTGGGTCAAGTCACCGTCTCGGGCTGGTCCATAGGTTTAGGCAACCCGAGACCGATCCGGCCCGGGGATATTCCAGCCCGGGTTGCTTGGGTTTGGCCCGCAACCCCGCCCGGACCATTCTATTTCTGGCTGGGTCGGCCCGGCCCCGCCTTTTGAGCACCACTAGTTATGTTGGGAAGAGGAAAGGAAAAAAATATACAGTACTTCGTGTCTTTATGTTTGGTGGCTGACAGGGGCTGACCAACTGTCTGCCACCTTTCTTAGAGAAGGTCAAATCAAAGAGTAGGATAGAGAGGTGATTACTTCTCATAATAAGGGTAAAAAGGTAAAATAAAACCAATTGTTTAAGCTAACTAATGATTGACGGAGAACATAAGAAAAAGAAGGGTATTTTGATGAATTCGTCATCTTTAGGGGGCCAAAAGGAACTAACTCATGTGAGGGACATTATGTCGGGGTCACTCCACTTCTTCTTTTGGGACCAAATCGTCCAGTTGATTGAAGGAAACTACTTATAGCCTTTTTCCCCTTTATTCGGGGACTTCAACGGCCTTACAAGCTCAAAAATTTTTGATTATTTGAAACAAAGTTATTCATCATTTGAGGGACATTTACCTTTTTATCGGTTACACTCACGATTATTCGCAATCACCACCTCGACCCTTTTTTACCCTCATACACTTGGTTTTCATGTGTACACACACTCATTGATAAAAAAATGTTTCTGTCGATAAACCAATGCCATTTAAACTAAAAAGAAAAGAGTTGTCTGATTTAGATGTTCAGTCGTCGGTACTCATCTTACCGACGAAAAACCGAGAAATTTTTTACAAAGGTATCCCTTAGTTTTCAATTGGTAAGACGATAACCAACACTATTTGAATTAAATCAGATGGATGCATCTGGACTTGGTGTTTGGAGATCAGTACTCATCCTATCGGCGAAAACAGAAAGTAATATGTAACTCCCAGGTTTTCGCTGGTAAGACAGGTTACCAATCTAATCAGAAACAAATCGAAAAGATGCCTTTGATTTTGTTTTTTGTTGGTCGCTACTCATCCTGTAGAAGGAAAGCAATGTGAAAAACATTAAAAAGGTGAAAGTGTATCTAAAACATATAAACTTTTCATTTATATTCACTTTGTGAATGGTTGAACATTTACTTGTATATATAACTTTAACCATACATTAAAAAAATGTCCTACATAATGTAATTCTTGTCACGATTAACGATTTTTCCTAGGATCTATATTCTCACCCATCTCTTCAGCAATTTCACCTCCTTGATCTCTTCTAATGAAACGACCTAAGTGATCACGAGGTTTAGGTGGCATAAACTAACACGGACGGAAGGAACTACGAAGACCCTAGGAAGAAGGAAAATCACAATCAAGCTGACTCGACCAAGCAACCTAAACAGAATCTAGCAACCAGTTATTAGACGTAGATTTGGTGAATGGCTTGTCAGATTTGCCTAGTAATCTAGACAGCTCCTTTTTCGCCACAACACTTGAACTTTGACTGTTATAAAGGTTACTTGATCAGAGTAGTCGGTAAACAATTCTCCAGGAGGACAGCCAACGATGAACGTTGTGATAGCCGTCTTCCTTCGGCAAACATTTCCTCTTCTCGAGGCGGCCTTTTTGACAAGAATTGGTCACACACTTTCCTCTGAGAATGCATAGACAACAATCAAGTTCCCGAGTTGTTTATGAAGGTCCTATGAGCTCGATACCCTAGGGTCACTGTCTAAATCAGATTTTAATTATTAACGAGGCTTAGGATCGTTAATGTTGTTTCCTAAATCAGGACATCCTCAACAACGCCACGTGGGTGTCTAGTAGAGCGATCTGCTAACTGAAGAACCATAGAGGTTGGTTTGATATCTCCTAATCCCAACTGTAAATACACGGAGTAAGGAAGAATGTTGATGCTAGCACCTAGATCAAGTAAAGCACGTTCTACTTTAAAATTTCCTATGGTGCAAGGTAGTGTAGGGCTTCCTGGGTCCTTGTACTTTGGTGGAATATTCTCTTGGATAATTGAACTAACCTTCTCAGAGAGGAAAACTTTTTTATGTACATTCATCTTACGCTTCCTAGTGCATAAATCATTTAGAAATTTAGCGTAAGCTGGGACTTGTTTAATTGCATCTAGTAATGGAATGTTAATGCTAACCTGTTTGAATAATTCCATTATTTCCTCAAACTGAGATTTCTTCTTTGGCTCTCCCAGTCGCTCAGTATATGGGGCACTAGGGACATAGGACTCAGGTACCACCGGTGGGTTTTCAGGCTCAAGTACCTTCTCAGGTTCTCCCTAGGGATGTTGGTTGGCAAGGAGGAGGTTTCAGGATCTGATTCACTATTTTCAGGCACTCCTACCTTATTGTCAACTACCCTACCACTTCTAAGGGTGGTTACAACATTAGCTTGTCCCATTGGCTGCTTTCCTAGAGTACCTTTTGGGTTTGGTTGAGGTTGGCTAGGGAATTTACCTGGTTCCCTCGCACTTATGTATTTGCCAATTGACCTATTTGTGCCTCTAATTTTTGAATGGACTGAGCTTGGGAGTTCATCATCTGAGTTGTTTCTTCTTGGAACCGAGCATTACTCTGGGCGAGTAATGATAGAGATTCCTCTAAAGACAACAACTTTTGTTCAGTAGGAGGGTTTTGTACAGTTGGTTCTTTAGGAAAACCGGGAGGAGTAAGAATATTCTCAGATTGAGTGATATGAGTTTGTCCGTTGGACCATGAGAAATTAGGATGCTTTCTCCACCCCGGGTTGTAGGTGTTAGAGAATGGATCAAACCTTTGTTTGTTCTCGTACCTTTGGTTCTGATAAAGAGCATTGGCTTGTTCATGTTCACTAAAGAATAAGGTGCGTCGGTTACCCGTGTGTGTAGGATCTTGATGGGCCTAGAAAGTTTCCTAAATAGGTCACCACCCGCAAGTATACGGGCGTCAAGTGATAATTCCGGTAAGTCCGGTTCGTTCCTCAGAGACTAAGTGAAATCTATTCTAAAACTAGGAAGTAATAGGATTTTTCAAATGTTTTGATTTTGGTTTTGGTTTTAAAATAAAATATATAAAATAGTAAAACGATTAAAAAGGTAAACTCGAATGGGGAGAAAGCCTAGGGTTTTGGAATCCACACAATAAAATCACTTTTAGAATCAATATCTAATCAGTTCTCTTTTCTATAACTCAGAATTTCGGATAATGAACTATCCTAATTCCGGGAGATGTCTTCGTTTAAAACTGATACAGTATAACAATGTTATTGTTTATTTCGAAAAATAAATCTCTAAACTATTGTCTATCAATCAATAAGCATATATCATCAAAGAATCTAACCTAAGCATGATATATCAAATTTAAAAATATAAACAATGAAAAGAAAATCGATTTGACGAATTAAAACAAATCGAACTTTCAAGCACAATCGAGAGAATCAATCGATCAAAAATATGTTTCTAAAAAGGTCAAATATGGTTTCATAGTAAAACCCTAGATAGAGAATCTTAGCTAATCATGATTAAAGAGATTAACAATAATAAATATGAAGTATAAGAGAAAAAAGAATTTAACTTTTCTTGTTGCTTTTCAACCAAACAGACCCTAAGGGAAGTGTTTTCCTTCTGTTTTTACTGTTTCACAGACAAACAGACCCTTAGGGAAATCGATTTTCTCATCTTCTCGGAAACGATTTCCCTATGGGAAAATTATTTCCCCACCAGTTTTCTCGTCTTCCTCAACTGATTTCTCTCTTTCTCCCTCTACTGTTTTCTCACTTCTTCTTTCTTTTTCTTTTCAATCTCTCTCTTTCTCAACAGGAACCATAACAACAAGAAGAAGAGAAAAGAAGATAGATAAATAAAACCGAAAATCAAATGTCAATTGTGTTCTGATTCTTCTCTCTTTTTCACTCTACAAATCACTCTTTCTCCATTTATAATTTCTTTCTCTCACTAAAAGAATTACAGAATAAGAAGAAGAAGAAAAGAAGTAGATGAAGATAATGGTGTTTCTCTCTCTCTCTCTCTAATCTTTCTATTTGGTTGAGCTTAGAGATGGTCCTCTTTGACCCCCAAACCGAGATGAAGATGACAACAATGGTTCCTTTCTCTCTAGCTATTCGAAGATGATGAGAAATGGTTCTCTTTTCTTTCTGTTTTCTGGCCGTGAGAAGATGATCCTACAACTCCCAAAACTTCCTTTCTCAATCATCTTCTCACGGCCAGAAAACTGAAAGAAAACAGAAAGAAAAGAGAACCATTTCTCACGGCCAGAAAAGAGAAATGGTTGAACATTTACTTGTATATATAACTTTAACCATACATTAAAAAAATGTCCTACATAATGTAATTCTTGTCACGATTAACGATTTTTCCTAGGATCTATATTCTCACCCATCTCTTCAGCAATTTCACCTCCTTCTCTTCTAATGAAACGACCTAAGTGATCACGAGGTTTAGGTGGCATAAACTAACACGGACGGAAGGAACTACGAAGACCCTAGGAAGAAGGAAAATCACAATCAAGCTGACTCGACCAAGCAACCTAAACAGAATCTAGCAACCAGTTATTAGACGTAGATTTGGTGAATGGCTTGTCAGATTTGCCTAGTAATCTAGACAGCTCCTTTTTCGCCACAACACTTGAACTTTGACTGTTATAAAGGTTACTTGATCAGAGTAGTCGGTAAACAATTCTCCAGGAGGACAGCCAACGATGAACGTTGTGATAGCCGTCTTCCTTCGGCAAACATTTCCTCTTCTCGAGGCGGCCTTTTTGACAAGAATTGGTCACATACTTTCCTCTGAGAATGCATAGACAACAATCAAGTTCCCGAGTTGTTTATGAAGGTCCTATGAGCTCGATACCCTAGGGTCACTGTCTAAATCAGATTTTAATTATTAACGAGGCTTAGGATCGTTAATGTTGTTTCCTAAATCAGGACATCCTCAACAACGCCACGTGGGTGTCTAGTAGAGCGATCTGCTAACTGAAGAACCATAGAGGTTGGTTTGATATCTCCTAATCCCAACTGTAAATACACGGAGTAAGGAAGAATGTTGATGCTAGCACCTAGATCAAGTAAAGCACGTTCTACTTTAAAATTTCCTATGGTGCAAGGTAGTGTAGGGCTTCCTGGGTCCTTGTACTTTGGTGGAATATTCTCTTGGATAATTGAACTAACCTTCTCAGAGAGGAAAACTTTTTTATGTACATTCATCTTACGCTTCCTAGTGCATAAATCATTTAGAAATTTAGCGTAAGCTGGGACTTGTTTAATTGCATCTAGTAATGGAATGTTAATGCTAACCTGTTTGAATAATTCCATTATTTCCTCAAACTGAGATTTCTTCTTTGGCTCTCCCAGTCGCTCAGTATATGGGGCACTAGGGACATAGGACTCAGGTACCACCGGTGGGTTTTCAGGCTCAAGTACCTTCTCAGGTTCTCCCTAGGGATGTTGGTTGGCAAGGAGGAGGTTTCAGGATCTGATTCACTATTTTCAGGCACTCCTACCTTATTGTCAACTACCCTACCACTTCTAAGGGTGGTTACAACATTAGCTTGTCCCATTGGCTGCTTTCCTAGAGTACCTTTTGGGTTTGGTTGAGGTTGGCTAGGGAATTTACCTGGTTCCCTCGCACTTAGTGTATTTGCCAATTGACCTATTTGTGCCTCTAATTTTTGAATGGACTGAGCTTGGGAGTTCATCATCTGAGTTGTTTCTTCTTGGAACCGAGCATTACTCTGGGCGAGTAATGATAGAGATTCCTCTAAAGACAACAACTTTTGTTCAGTAGGAGGGTTTTGTACAGTTGGTTCTTTAGGAAAACCGGGAGGAGTAAGAATATTCTCAGATTGAGTGATATGAGTTTGTCCGTTGGACCATGAGAAATTAGGATGCTTTCTCCACCCCGGGTTGTAGGTGTTAGAGAATGGATCAAACCTTTGTTTGTTCTCGTACCTTTGGTTCTGATAAAGAGCATTGGCTTGTTCATGTTCACTAAAGAATAAGGTGCGTCGGTTACCCGTGTGTGTAGGATCTTGATGGGCCTAGAAAGTTTCCTAAATAGGTCACCACCCGCAAGTATACGGGCGTCAAGTGATAATTCCGGTAAGTCCGGTTCGTTCCTCAGAGACTAAGTGAAATCTATTCTAAAACTAGGAAGTAATAGGATTTTTCAAATGTTTTGATTTTGGTTTTGGTTTTAAAATAAAATATATAAAATAGTAAAACGATTAAAAAGGTAAACTCGAATGGGGAGAAAGCCTAGGGTTTTGGAATCCACACAATAAAATCACTTTTAGAATCAATATCTAATCAGTTCTCTTTTCTATAACTCAGAATTTCGGATAATGAACTATCCTAATTCCGGGAGATGTCTTCGTTTAAAACTGATACAGTATAACAATGTTATTGTTTATTTCGAAAAATAAATCTCTAAACTATTGTCTATCAATCAATAAGCATATATCATCAAAGAATCTAACCTAAGCATGATATATCAAATTTAAAAATATAAACAATGAAAAGAAAATCGATTTGACGAATTAAAACAAATCGAACTTTCAAGCACAATCGAGAGAATCAATCGATCAAAAATATGTTTCTAAAAAGGTCAAATATGGTTTCATAGTAAAACCCTAGATAGAGAATCTTAGCTAATCATGATTAAAGAGATTAACAATAATAAATATGAAGTATAAGAGAAAAAAGAATTTAACTTTTCTTGTTGCTTTTCAACCAAACAGACCCTAAGGGAAGTGTTTTCCTTCTGTTTTTACTGTTTCACAGACAAACAGACCCTTAGGGAAATCGATTTTCTCATCTTCTCGGAAACGATTTCCCTATGGGAAAATTATTTCCCCACCAGTTTTCTCGTCTTCCTCAACTGATTTCTCTCTTTCTCCCTCTACTGTTTTCTCACTTCTTCTTTCTTTTTCTTTTCAATCTCTCTCTTTCTCAACAGGAACCATAACAACAAGAAGAAGAGAAAAGAAGATAGATAAATAAAACCGAAAATCAAATGTCAATTGTTTTCTGATTCTTCTCTCTTTTTCACTCTACAAATCACTCTTTCTCCATTTATAATTTCTTTCTCTCACTAAAAGAATTACAGAATAAGAAGAAGAAGAAAAGAAGTAGATGAAGATAATGGTGTTTCTCTCTCTCTCTCTCTAATCTTTCTATTTGGTTGAGCTTAGAGATGGTCCTCTTTGACCCCCAAACCGAGATGAAGATGACAACAATGGTTCCTTTCTCTCTAGCTATTCGAAGATGATGAGAAATGGTTCTCTTTTCTTTCTGTTTTCTTGCCGTGAGAAGATGATCCTACAACTCCCAAAACTTCCTTTCTCAATCATCTTCTCACGGCCAGAAAACAGAAAGAAAACAGAAAGAAAAGAGAACCATTTCTCACGGCCAGAAAAGAGAAATGGTTGAACATTTACTTGTATATATAACTTTAACCATACATTAAAACAATGTCCTACATAATGTAATTCTTGTCACGATTAACGATTTTTCCTAGGATCTATATTCTCACCCATCTCTTCAGCAATTTCACCTCCTTGATCTCTTCTAATGAAACGACCTAAGTGATCACGAGGTTTAGGTGGCATAAACTAACACGGACGGAAGGAACTACGAAGACCCTAGGAAGAAGGAAAATCACAATCAAGCTGACTCGACCAAGCAACCTAAACAGAATCTAGCAACCAGTTATTAGACGTAGATTTGGTGAATGGCTTGTCAGATTTGCCTAGTAATCTAGACAGCTCCTTTTTCGCCACAACACTTGAACTTTGACTGTTATAAAGGTTACTTGATCAGAGTAGTCGGTAAACAATTCTCCAGGAGGACAGCCAACGATGAACGTTGTGATAGCCGTCTTCCTTCGGCAAACATTTCCTCTTCTCGAGGCGGCCTTTTTGACAAGAATTGGTCACACACTTTCCTCTGAGAATGCATAGACAACAATCAAGTTCCCGAGTTGTTTATGAAGGTCCTATGAGCTCGATACCCTAGGGTCACTGTCTAAATCAGATTTTAATTATTAACGAGGCTTAGGATCGTTAATGTTGTTTCCTAAATCAGGACATCCTCAACAACGCCACGTGGGTGTCTAGTAGAGCGATCTGCTAACTGAAGAACCATAGAGGTTGGTTTGATATCTCCTAATCCCAACTGTAAATACACGGAGTAAGGAAGAATGTTGATGCTAGCACCTAGATCAAGTAAAGCACGTTCTACTTTAAAATTTCCTATGGTGCAAGGTAGTGTAGGGCTTCCTGGGTCCTTGTACTTTGGTGGAATATTCTCTTGGATAATTGAACTAACCTTCTCAGAGAGGAAAACTTTTTTATGTACATTCATCTTACGCTTCCTAGTGCATAAATCATTTAGAAATTTAGCGTAAGCTGGGACTTGTTTAATTGCATCTAGTAATGGAATGTTAATGCTAACCTGTTTGAATAATTCCATTATTTCCTCAAACTGAGATTTCTTCTTTGGCTCTCCCAGTCGCTCAGTATATGGGGCACTAGGGACATAGGACTCAGGTACCACCGGTGGGTTTTCAGGCTCAAGTACCTTCTCAGGTTCTCCCTAGGGATGTTGGTTGGCAAGGAGGAGGTTTCAGGATCTGATTCACTATTTTCAGGCACTCCTACCTTATTGTCAACTACCCTACCACTTCTAAGGGTGGTTACAACATTAGCTTGTCCCATTGGCTGCTTTCCTAGAGTACCTTTTGGGTTTGGTTGAGGTTGGCTAGGGAATTTACCTGGTTCCCTCGCACTTAGTGTATTTGCCAATTGACCTATTTGTGCCTCTAATTTTTGAATGGACTGAGCTTGGGAGTTCATCATCTGAGTTGTTTCTTCTTGGAACCGAGCATTACTCTGGGCGAGTAATGATAGAGATTCCTCTAAAGACAACAACTTTTGTTCAGTAGGAGGGTTTTGTACAGTTGGTTCTTTAGGAAAACCGGGAGGAGTAAGAATATTCTCAGATTGAGTGATATGAGTTTGTCCGTTGGACCATGAGAAATTAGGATGCTTTCTCCACCCCGGGTTGTAGGTGTTAGAGAATGGATCAAACCTTTGTTTGTTCTCGTACCTTTGGTTCTGATAAAGAGCATTGGCTTGTTCATGTTCACTAAAGAATAAGGTGCGTCGGTTACCCGTGTGTGTAGGATCTTGATGGGCCTAGAAAGTTTCCTAAATAGGTCACCACCCGCAAGTATACGGGCGTCAAGTGATAATTCCGGTAAGTCCGGTTCGTTCCTCAGAGACTAAGTGAAATCTATTCTAAAACTAGGAAGTAATAGGATTTTTCAAATGTTTTGATTTTGGTTTTGGTTTTAAAATAAAATATATAAAATAGTAAAACGATTAAAAAGGTAAACTCGAATGGGGAGAAAGCCTAGGGTTTTGGAATCCACACAATAAAATCACTTTTAGAATCAATATCTAATCAGTTCTCTTTTCTATAACTCAGAATTTCGGATAATGAACTATCCTAATTCCGGGAGATGTCTTCGTTTAAAACTGATACAGTATAACAATGTTATTGTTTATTTCGAAAAATAAATCTCTAAACTATTGTCTATCAATCAATAAGCATATATCATCAAAGAATCTAACCTAAGCATGATATATCAAATTTAAAAATATAAACAATGAAAAGAAAATCGATTTGACGAATTAAAACAAATCGAACTTTCAAGCACAATCGAGAGAATCAATCGATCAAAAATATGTTTCTAAAAAGGTCAAATATGGTTTCATAGTAAAACCCTAGATAGAGAATCTTAGCTAATCATGATTAAAGAGATTAACAATAATAAATATGAAGTATAAGAGAAAAAAGAATTTAACTTTTCTTGTTGCTTTTCAACCAAACAGACCCTAAGGGAAGTGTTTTCCTTCTGTTTTTACTGTTTCACAGACAAACAGACCCTTAGGGAAATCGATTTTCTCATCTTCTCGGAAACGATTTCCCTATGGGAAAATTATTTCCCCACCAGTTTTCTCGTCTTCCTCAACTGATTTCTCTCTTTCTCCCTCTACTGTTTTCTCACTTCTTCTTTCTTTTTCTTTTCAATCTCTCTCTTTCTCAACAGGAACCATAACAACAAGAAGAAGAGAAAAGAAGATAGATAAATAAAACCGAAAATCAAATGTCAATTGTTTTCTGATTCTTCTCTCTTTTTCACTCTACAAATCACTCTTTCTCCATTTATAATTTCTTTCTCTCACTAAAAGAATTACAGAATAAGAAGAAGAAGAAAAGAAGTAGATGAAGATAATGGTGTTTCTCTCTCTCTCTCTCTAATCTTTCTATTTGGTTGAGCTTAGAGATGGTCCTCTTTGACCCCCAAACCGAGATGAAGATGACAACAATGGTTCCTTTCTCTCTAGCTATTCGAAGATGATGATAAATGGTTCTCTTTTCTTTCTGTTTTCTGGCCGTGAGAAGATGATCCTACAACTCCCAAAACTTCCTTTCACACTCACCGTCAGATTTCGAGCCACGCGTCATCTAAATGATTTAGTCATATATCTTTGATTCGGATCTTTGACCTTGTCTTATTCTCCCATCCGAACTCCGATTTGACTTCCGTTTTCGCCGTTGGGTTCGTCTTGAATTCCACTTTCCATCCGATCATCAATGTTGACCAATATTACCATAATCAAGAAATGACCAAAATACCCCTATCACGTATTTCTCTCGATTTTATCCGTTTTTTACACTGAACTTCGTAAAAGACACCTGAGAAAAAGAAACACACAATTCATCAGAGTAACTGCTCGAAATAGACTAACTAACCCAAGTTAAGAGATTCAGATGGGACATTTTCATGTCTCATCAAACATCCCCAAACTTAGATTTTGCTAGTCCTCGAGCAAAACAGAAAAATAAAACTAAGCCCAGTTCACCACTTTCGTAGGGAATCACGATTGCACTTAGCTCGTGCAACAAGCCGTTAAACCTCTAGGTTACCCTAGAGGACGAGTTTTGTCTCGTGAGGGTTTCCAGGGAATATACCCACAAAATTCAGAAATTTCAAAATCCAAAAGGGTCTAAATATGATGTGGACTAAAAATGTTTATCCTGTAGACTTTTGAAAGTTAATAGAAATGAAATCTAAGTCGACCAAACCATAAACATGCTAAAAATCCCTTCACTAGTAATCAAGACTCGAAGTGCACGTGACCAGCCAATATGAGCATCCTTTCGGTTCAGAGCAGACAAGACTTTGGTTACTTTCTCGACACATTTCGCCTCGACTGTTGCCTCCCGGTCATACGCTCACAAATTAAAGTCACTCAGAAATGGTTCACTCAATGTGCGAGTATGAATATGAAGAAAACTCAACACATGAAAAAGACGGACTAAAATTCTGTGGACGACTGATCTCAAAGAAAGGAAACAACCACTAATATGGAATGGGAAAGCATACCAACTCTTCTCACCTGATCTACTTTCTAACAATGCTTCCTAGAGGTCGATAGACTAAGGATGAACTAGAACTCCTGAGAACTCGACGTCTTCAAATCTTCAAGAACTAATTCAAGATATAAACACTTAAACTAAACAAACACACTTTTTTTTTTCTTTGATTTTTCTATTCTTTTTTTTTTTTTTTTTTTTTCAATACGGTTCTGGTAATAAAACTCAAAATACACAACATACTTTCTAAACACTTTCCTTGGGTATAATTCTCTCCACTTTGCTTCATGCCTTATTCTCAGGGTTCTAAATGATGAGGTTCCTATCTTCCTCTAGTTGACACTATTTTCAAGTTTCTCAGACTACAAAAGAAAGGCTCGCTTCTTGATGACATCCCTAGTGGTTGTAAAATTTGAACTCAAGAGATCAACTGAGCTCTAATGAATATTGCGAGGTTGAGTAGCTCTTCACTCTACTCGGAGTTAGCGCAGAAGAGATCTCTCAAAGCAAAAAGAAAGGCTCAGAATCTCACAAGGGTTAAGTCTCCACTAATGATCAATCAAGTTCTCTCAGAAAAGTCTACTCTTCACCTATCTAACACTCACATGGCTAGTACAGAGAACTTCAAGACTCGAAATTCATGGAAAAACCTTTAGCAAACGGATAGCTCGATCAAATAGACTCTATAACTATTAACAAGCAAAAACAACTAGACTCACAGTTTCAATCCAAAAATTAAAAATTTTGAAAAATTTTAAACCCTTTTGAATTTTTGAAATAAGGACTTAACAAAAAATTTTAAACCATGAGAAATTAGGATGCTTTCTCCACCCTGGGTTGTAGGTGTTAGAGAATGGATCAAACCTTTGTTTGTTCTCGTACCTTTGGTTCTGATAAAGAGCATTGGCTTGTTCATGTTCACTAAAGAATAAGGTGCATCGGTTACCCGTGTGTGTAGGATCTCCACAAACCGAACATGGGTAACTTACTGGTTCATTTCCTACACTCATAACCGGATTTGGTGTACCCCTAGACTCGACAGAAGATTTTTGTTTATCTATTTCAACGGCCTCTAATCTTTTTGCTAAATCAACAAAAACTGGATGGGATTCTATATGGTATATGCTCCCCTTGTTAGCTACAATCCTCCTAGGCTCTTTAAAGGGTTCCCATTGGTGAGATTTCTCTGCCACATCGTAGAGGTATTCCATTGCCTCTTCTGCCGTTTTATTCACGAATCCACCATTACAGAATGACTCAACCATGGTTTTAGTTTGATAATCTAGTCCATCATAGAGAATCTGGACTAATCGTATTTTCTCGAAACCATGGTGAGGGCATTGTAAGAGGAGATCGTTAAACCTCTCTAAGTAACTACTAAGGGACTCTCCATCTTGCTGCACAAAACCTGCAAGATTTTGCCTAATGGTAGCGGTTTTGTGTTTATGGAAGAACTTTTGAAGAAAAGTTGTAGTTAACTCTTCCCAACGACTGATCGACTCGGGTTGCAAAGTGTGCAACCAAGATTTAGCTTTCTCTTTCAAAGAGAAGGGGAACAACCTCAGTTTTAACTCATCCTCAGACATATCTCTATATTTCATGGTTGAACAAATCTCCTCAAATTCCCTAATATGGTGATAGGGGTTCTCATTTTCCGCACCACGGAAAATAGGCAACATTTGGATCATACCCGGTTTTAGCTCAAAATGAGCTGTGGAGACAGGTAACTGAATACACGACGGACGACTATTCCTTGTGAGGTACATGTACTCTTTTAGGGTTAGCGGAGCATCCTCAATCCTACGTAGATCTATATTCTCACCCATCTCTTCAGCAATTTCACCTCCTTGATCTCTTCTAATGAAACGACCTAAGTGATCACGAGGTTTAGGTGGCATAAACTAACACGGACGGAAGGAACTACGAAGACCCTAGGAAGAAGGAAAATCACAATCAAGCTGACTCGACCAAGCAACCTAAACAGAATCTAGCAACCAGTTATTAGACGTAGATTTGGTGAATGGCTTGTCAGATTTGCCTAGTAATCTAGACAGCTCCTTTTTCGCCACAACACTTGAACTTTGACTGTTATAAAGGTTACTTGATCAGAGTAGTCGGTAAACAATTCTCCAGGAGGACAGCCAACGATGAACGTTGTGATAGCCGTCTTCCTTCGGCAAACATTTCCTCTTCTCGAGGCGGCCTTTTTGACAAGAATTGGTCACACACTTTCCTCTGAGAATGCATAGACAACAATCAAGTTCCCGAGTTGTTTATGAAGGTCCTATGAGCTCGATACCCTAGGGTCACTGTCTAAATCAGATTTTAATTATTAACGAGGCTTAGGATCGTGAATGTTGTTTCCTAAATGGGCAAGAGAACGGTGATGAAATCCGAACTCCTATCTTGTAACTGGGTTTGTGCCCTTACTAGAATGCTTACACTAAACAGTTCGGCAAAACAATGAGGCAAACAAATTCACACAATTACCCACTTACAGGAGATTCGTGGGTGATCAGAAAAATTACCTCCCGTTCTAGACGGGCGATGACCTTTGCAGACGACCCGGACCACTATTCCCTTAAGTGTTCGAATCCGAGGATTCTTCCCTTTTTTTTTTCTTGCTAAATCTGAACAATCACAAAAAAACAGAATTTAGAAAGTTCCTAAAAAAAAAAATTTAGAAATAAAATATTTTTGTGATTTTTTTTTTCTTTTTAGAAAGCAAATAAATTCCTAAACTAACTAGTTTAAAAATCAATTCAAAATTTAGAAACAATTCCTAAAAACAAATCCCCGGCAGCGGCGCCAAAAACTTGTTGTGAAATCTAGTGAACCTAAATACTAGGCTAACTAAACTAAATTAAAACTCACAAGTGCACGAACCGTATGTGAATATGGGATGTATTACGAAGTCGATCCCACGAGGATTTGTTCGGAATTAAGTCTAAACCTAAAACTAACTAATGAACTAGGAAAGAAAATAGTTGATTTTGAGAATGATTTGAGAAACTAAAAATTGAAACTTAGAAAACAAATTTAAGTTGTGATGAAAATCTATAGGTTGGTAAATCTAGGATATTGGAATTCACCACTAACAATCATATTTGAATCTAATATCTAATTTAAATTATTATCCATTTAAATTAGATATTAGATTCAAATATGATTGTTAACGTGGTGAATTCCAATATCCTAGATTTACCAACCTATAGATTTTCATCACAACTTAAATTTGTTTTCTAAGTTTCAATTTTTAGTTTCTCAAATCATTCTCAAAATCAACTATTTTCTTTCCTAGTTCATTAGTTAGTTTAGGTTTAGACTTAATTCCGAACAAATCCTCGTGGGATCGACTTCGTAATACATCCCATATTCACATACGGTTCGTGCACTTGTGAGTTTTAATTTAGTTTAGTTAGCCTAGTATTTAGGTTCACTAGATTTCACAACAAGTTTTTGGCGCGCTGCCGGGGATTTGTTTTTAGGAATTGTTTCTAAATTTTGAATTGATTTTTAAACTAGTTAGTTTAGGAATTTATTTGCTTTCTAAAAAGAAAAAAAAATCACAAAAATATTTTATTTCTAAATTTTTTTTTTTAGGAACTTTCTAAATTCTGTTTTTTTGTGATTGTTCAGATTTAGCAAGAAAACAAAAGGGAAGAAGATGATGACGGTGTAAAGCTAGTGTACTCCTGCTGTGCCCGAATGTAGCCCGTTTGACTTTTAGTCCACCAATTTTGACCCGAACTTTGACTCGCTCTATTTTACTCATCCGAACTCCGATTTGACTTCCGTTTTCGCCTACGGTTTCGTCTTGGACTCTACTTTCCATCCGAGCACTAATCTTGACCTTGAAATCAGAATCAACAAATGACCAAAATTCCCCTAGTCTGCATTTTCTCCGACTTTTATCCGTTTTGCACACATAACTCTGAAAAAGGTACCTGAGTAGAAAAAGGAGTAATTCATGAGAGTAACTGCCCTAGATAGACTAACTCGTCCAATTTAAGAGACTCAGATGGGACATTTTCATGTCTCATCAGTAAGAAAAGATATTTCAATAGTTAAAAAAAATATTAAAATCTCTCAATAAAATAATAACTAATTTAAGAAAAGGAAACAAAAGAAAATAATACCAAAAAATTAGGGTATCCAGAATATAACAATATTATGTGGAGACTCTAAAAGCACGAGATATTGTCCAGGAGCCTTTCTCAAAATTTAAAATATAGTCTTTCATAGAAATAAAATAACCTATTTAAGAAAAAAATTAACCGTGCTCCTAAAAGAAATAACTAATTTAAGAAAAAATGAAACAAAAGATATTTCAAGGGTTAAAAAGAGAAACTAAAATCTCTCTCAGTAAAACAATAACTAATTTAAAAAAAGGAAACAAAACAAAATAATACCAAAAATTTAGGGTATCCAGAATATAGTAATACTAAGTATGGAAAGTCGGGTCACATGTTTGGAGAGAGCGCCTAAATAGTTTTACGGGGTTAATCCTAAAGCACTGCGTTAGAATTTCGTCATATTTGATTAATATAACTGACCGTGCCTTGGGACACGGGACATACCCTAGTATTTTTAATTTCAGGTCTACGGGGACACATGCCCCCACTAGCCTTTATGTAGCGCTGCCCCTAGTGACCTGATATTGGTAAGGCAAAAGTATCAGACTTGATGGGTGAATAAGCTATATACTAAACTAAAAGTTTGGATTAAATTTTAAAGAGAAACATTTATTTAATAAGCAAATTTGGAACTTCACTTTCATAACTTTTTTGGATTTGGTTTTCAATGGACAGATTTTAAGGTGATAGAAGCATCTATTTTGAGTTACGCTTTTCCTCTTTCAACAACAAAAGAAAAGTTAAATTTCTCCACGAGTCGTCATTATGGGAGTCAAAACGTCAGTCTACAAACAAATTCCAAAAGCTCCAACGCCAAAGAGGGACAACTCGTTTTCAAATATTCAAATCCTTCAGATTTCATCACCTCTGCACATAAAATATATGAAAATTAACAAATAATAACTTAAAACTCAATTGACCAAAACTTAATATGTGAAAGTTAATCTTATCATTTATCAACATTACGTAGCTTTTATCGATGAAACCCACCTCCCAAATTTCCTGGTTTAGCAACAAATTGTAGACAAAAAGTCTTAAGATTGGAACAATGATGGTTTTCTGTTAAAAGTAGTATTGTTGCCACTGCGCTTGTGGTAATTTCTTTACATACACTCGACTCACATGAGAGTTTCAATCTATTCAAGTCAAACCGATCTGCAACAGATAAAAGATCATGCACCAATTTTGACGGAGGGGAAAAAGGAAGCTCGTCCGAGTACATAAACATGAGCATGGCCTGCAATATATCATAAAATCTCATTTTCTATATGCATCAAAAGAGTATATAGTGTCAACCAAATAGTCCAAAACTGACTATAACCAAAAACAGTTGGGCAAGCTAATTTTTGGGGTTCGTGGTACCAAAAAGTGACATGCTACCATGCGAGTATCGGGTACGCCAGAGGTACCTCCTTCATACGTTATTTTATGTTGCAATACGTTTTGGACTATTTTCTGGTACCACAAAATTTGAGTATAGGAATGGAACCGACCAGAAAAGGGTTTGCAGAATCGATTACGCATACGCGACGAGGGGATAAATAGAGTATCTAGTCAAATTTAGCTAGTTCATTCAATAATTCATGCATATTTAAGCAGCAAATAATGTAGCTGAGGATATGAACATATCAAAGTTTGGCAAAAGGTATAAAACATTACCTTGAAAACAGACGGTTCAACCTCCTTTATTAAAACTTTATCTATGTCTTTGTTTGCAATTTGTCCAAAAAATTGGGCTCGAAATACTGGTGATTGAACAACAAGTATTAATTTATGGGCTTTGAATGTTTCTTCCCCAACCTCAAATACAATATCAGTACCGATACCTGATTCCATCAACTCTCTGAGACTCTGGTTCATATCTAGTGGAGGCATTTGAACTCTTTGGGGCTTTCTGACTAGTTCTAAGGTGCAACTAATGACAAGACAATCAGCCTTAAGAAAACTTGAGTTCTCGAGAGTTATCCTGTCAATGAAAGTTGGAGATCCCCTGAAAAGCAGCTCGAGAAGAAATTCATTCGTTAATAAAAAATTGTATTATCACTTAGTCAACCTAATTTATGATTGCAACAATCAAATATAGTCTCCAGCCAAATAATTAAATAAAAAAGTAGAGTTTTCCAATATAGCAACTCAGACCAAAACCTAAGCAATGGTCAAAATGTGATAGTGGAAGAAATCAAGAGTTAAGTAACAAGAAGAAAAAACAAATACAAACTCGTCTATTGGATCAATGGATCCGCGAGATCCAACGGTTCGAAGTTCCTCCACGTCGGGCACCGAGTGGCACAACTCTAATCTTTTAATCTAGCCGTTGCTTCCATCATCTGTTGGGTATATTTCGGGCATGATCCAAAGGTGGTCGTTCCCTCCGCGTTTTTTAGGGAAATCTAACGGTCCAGATCACAACCGACTCCAAAATTCAGTTATCTTTCAGTTTAGTCCACAAAATGAAGTGATATGTCCCTTCAACCCAACAGACATTATATATCCATTCACTTCCTATATAAACAACCCAAACTCACTTCTTTTTCCATCAATTCATTCTCTTCTTCTGTTCTCTTCTCTTCTAACAATTAGAGGTTCTGGTTTGCCTAGAATATCTAGAAAAAGGAAGAAAGAAGTTTTGAGTGAAGTGATAATCATAGGTCGTCTAGGACATCAAATTCATTCTCTTCTCTTCTAACAATCAGAGGTTCTGGTTTGCCTAGAAAATCCGATTGAGAAGTAATTCTAGAGTTCTGGTTTGCCTAGAATATCTAGAAGAAAAAGGAAGAAAGAAGTGTCGAGTGAATTTTAAAGCGTCTAGAAGATCATTCGCATAAATCCAAGAACTCATAATACTTACGAAGGTTCGTCCGCTTTCAGAATATAGAAGTACCATCTTAAAATTCTGAAAGGAAAGTCGTTGTATCTCGAAGGCATACACCCTAACGTCTGGTACTGTTACGGGGGTGTAAAATGTCTTAAGGAAAGAGAATTTATTTCGCCTCGACTACATTAACGTTTGTCTAACTCGGTTAATCCGAAAGAAGGAACACTGATAAATCATTATTCGCTTACAGTCTGTCTCTCTACAAATTAGAGAAAGGAAACTCTGTCTTAACCAAGACAAGACAGAGACAAATCAACTTATCGACTGATAACCAGAGGGTCAACATTTACAACTCTTATAAGTTGATTTACCCAACTGTCTAATCCCATTTCTATTTCAGAAACCATAACTAAAATTGATGGATATATTAACTTGCAACTAAAGATGGAACAGATATAACAATGTAATTAGTTTCAATTGATTGAACAATGAGTTTTATAGAGAGAGGGAAAGGGAATGAATAGAAACCTGTTAATGGTAATTGAAAATGATTTAGAGAGAGAGAGAAGTCCTGAACAAGGAATAGAGTTTGGGAGATGCACTACTAAGGTGGATGAGTTCCACTAGAAATCGTGTTTTGACACCTTGATTAGGGTCCGATCTGAAACTCTTTGTTGTGATCTGTTCATTTTTATCCATTAGAGGCTTGATCATATTAACAAGAGATCCATCTTTTCCGGACAAGTTTTTAGTAGCCAATAATGAAACATGGACATAGACCAATGATAGTAAATGTCCTAGTTCAAGTTGATCACTTATCTCCTGGGCAGACTAAGCATCCAAGCTTTCTCTATCTAGAAGAGTGATCTTATGATTAATGGAAGAAAGTAGGAGAAGAAGAGGGTTGGGCAGTTCAAAAAAATTTGGGGAAAAAGTTGCGACGCACCATATTAAATATAAGGTTTTGTTTCAATTGTTGGATCTTAAGAGATGAAAAGATCCGTCTAATTAGAAAGGGCAAAACCGTCATGGTCGCGCACGTGTTACACCCTCTCATCTTAACACCGAATTGACGGTTTCCGTCTACGTGAGGGTGTAATCAAAGGTTTTCAGAAGACGGGGTTGTAGTCCAAATATTCATTCAATGCTGGGGGTGTATGTCAGAATCCCCCTTCAGAAAAAGAAGAAGAATGGTAACTCTGTAAGAGAAAACTTGGAAGTTTATCATTCTTATATTGTATTTAGACACTTAAATTTGAGAGATGTAAACACTTTGCCCTAACTCAATACTATTTATTTATTTGTTTATTTTGAACATTACTTAGTGTCACATCTCACTTTAACTTGAAAGATCTTCAATTTTGATTTCCAAATAAAATTCACCCTTTCGAACTCAATTCTATTATTTTGGATTACACTTTCCCCCTTTCAACAACAAAAAAAAATTTACGCTTTTTCCACGAGTCGTCATTATGGGAGTCAACACTTAAGTCTGCAAACAAATTCCATAAGCTCCAACGCCAACAAGGGACTACTCGTTTTCAAATATTCATATCCTTCAGATTTCATCACCTCTGCACATAAAATATATGAAAAGTAACAAATAGTAACTTAAAACTCAATTGACAAAAACTTAATATGTGAAAGCTAATCTTATCATTTATCAACATTACTTAGCTTCTACCGATGAAACCCACCTCCCAAATTTCCTGGTTCAGCAACAAATTGTAGACAGAAATTCTTAAGATTAGAACAATGATGGTTTTCTGCTAAAAGTAGTATTGTTGTCACTGTGTTTGTGGTAATTTCTTTACATACTCTCGACTCACACAAGAATTTCAATCTATTCAAGTCAAACCGATCTGCAGCGGATAAAAGATTATGTACCACTTTTGACGGGGTGGAAAGAGGAAGCTCGTCCGAGTACATAAATATGAGCATGGCCTGCAATATAACGTAAAATTTCATTTTCTACATGCATCAAAAGAGTATATAGTAACCAAATGGTCCAAAACTGACTGTAACCAAAAACAGCTGACCAAGGAGGTACCCTATCAACATATCCAATGTTGACAAGGTAAAGAACTGGTTCATTCCCAATTTTCCATAATCTAGCAGGTTCAATTGTAACCTAGCAACCTAATTTTTCGGACACGTGGTACCAGAAAGTGACATGCTACCGCGGGAGTATGGGGTACGCGAGAGATATCCCTTTCATACGTTATTTTCTGTTGCAATACGTTTTGGACTTTTTGTCAAACCAAAATATGATCCCTTTGATATATATATATTGCAGTTAACTAGTAATTTTTTTTCGTTGAAATAAGTTAACTAGTAACTACTCATGTAAACTTTTATAAAGTAATTGGGTTAATTGACATAATTCTGGAACCCACTGGGAAAGGGTTCGAAGAATCGGTTATGCATACAAATAAATAGAGTATCTAAAAAAGTAACATTTAACTAGTTCATTCAATAATTCATGCATATTTAAGCAGCAAATAATGTAGTCGAGGATATGAACGTATTAAGGTTTGTCAAAAAGAATAAAAGATTACCTTGAAAACAGAAGGTTCAACCTCCTTTATTAAAACTTTATCCATGTCTTTGTTTCCAATTTGTCCAAAAAATTGGGCTCTAAATACTGGTGAGCGAACAGCAAGTATCAATTTATGGGCTTTGAATGTTTCTTCCCCAACCTCAAATACAATATCAGTACCGATACCTGATTCCATCAACTCTCTGAGACTCTGGTTCATATCTTGTGGAGGCATTTGAACTCTTTGGGGCTTTCTGACTAGTTCTAAGGTGCATCTAATGACAAGACAATCAGCCTTGAGAAAACCTGAGTTCTCGAGAGTTATCCTGTCAATGAAAGTTGGAGATCCCCTGAAAAGCAGTTCGAGAAGAAATTCATTCGTTAATAAAAATTTGTATTACTTAGTCAACCTAATAATTCATGATTGCAACCATCAAAGATAGTCTCTAACCAAATAATTAAATAAAACATGACAAACATAATAACTATTTGTACTATTATATCAATACATATCGATGAGAACATTACTGACGTGTCAATGAATCTAATATAAAGTACTTAATCTTCGGACAGGAAGGACACAATGTTTGGTACATAAGACTTATCTATAACATGACAAACATAATTCCTGCAACAAAATAGTAAAAACATAACTCATGACTAACATCTGTAATGAGAAATCTCTGCCATAAGTTGTTTGTTAGAGAAAATCATACCACTTCATTGACGTTGAGTCGAAAGAACTAGTAAAATTTACAACTTTATGGTTTCCTGTCTCGCTTTGATCTCTCAGCGAGAACTCAACAGAAGCCTCAACGCCATCAATGTGGCTTTCCAACCATAAGAATACTGATGCATATGTCAATCTGTTCTTCGGATTCTTATAAGCTGGATGAAATATCATCCTCCAATCGTAGCCTCCAACTTGGAATTTATCACTTGATATTGAATCCTGAGGAGCCATTCTGCTTTTAAGATGAGAATACCCTTTTATAATGAATTCATGAGAAACTTTAACTAGTTCACTAGAAACTTTAACCAGTTCACAAGTTGACTGGGATGAAGATTCTTGAGACCCATTTGACATTAAAGAAGAAGAAGAAGATTTCATCTTTGTACTGTATTAATACTTTTTTCTTCTTTGTTTTCTTCTCCTAAAACCCTAGTATATAAATAGCAATCTGCAAACCCTAAATCTTCTGAAAATAAGGAATGAAAATCTTCTCCTATTAGATTTAGGATAATAAATTGATGTACTTTTCACTCATGTGAAAATCAATATATTACGTTAAGTACAAACGAAAAACCCTAGCCCTAAATTTCGGAGATTAAAAAGATTTAAAGAGATTTGGCGAAAACATGAAAGACCGGGAAAGAGGAGAAGGTTTTTAAATTGCCTTTCATAACGGAAGCTAGGTATTGTTACTAGGGACTTTTTTTTTTTTTTTTGTTGAAAGAAAGAAAAACACCCAAACAAAGAAATTACAACTTAAGATCCCACTTCATAAGTTCCAACGACTGCCACGTACGATTGACCCTGTTGTTTCTGCCCCACTTCGCCAAAGCGTCTGCCAGAACATTTGTTCTCCTCGTGCTGAATTGAAATTGTATTTGCTCGAATTTTGTGAGGCTGGCACGGATAAGTTCCATGTGGTGAAGAGATTTACTAGGGACTTAGTTATTGTGGTTGGGGAACAATACACATTAGGGCAAGTCCAATGTGGGGCTGGGGGCTCCCAATTTTGAGAGCCCCTGAATTTTGGGAGTGCCGGGGCTTTGTCTCAATTCCAACGTCAGGCTCCCACATCCAAATAATGTACGTGCGCGAAGTACGTGTGCGAAATTTTAATTTTAGATTTCGACTATGAATTATTAGATTTCAACTAAAATGTGATATTGTCCGAGATAGATAATTTGAAAAAGAGAAACACAAAAAAAAAGTAGTTCAAAAAATTTTAAGAAGATTAAAAAAAAATCAGTTTAAAAAAAAAGTTTTTAAAAAATAAAAAAAATAAAAAGATGTGGGGTGGATCCCCTTTTTAGCGGATCCACCCCAAATTCCCCAACGGCCATATTTTGGGCCTGAGAGCCTCCCAGCCCGGGCTCCAAGTCCCACCGGGAGCCCAACCCCGGGGCTCCCGGGTTGGGCGACCCTGTATGGGGGCTGGGTTCCCAAAATTTGAATTTTGGGAAGCCAACCCCCATACACTGGATTTGCCCTTAGAGAAGGGAGAGATAACTTTTGCTTTATTATCTTAAAGACTAAGGGGATGGTAGTGGATCAGTACATTGTGGGACACTCAGTGACAAAATGTTCCGTAGACATTTCAAGACATTTTTAGACATTTCGAGACATTTGTCTGTAGACAAAATGTCTTTATGGACATTTGAAGACATTTGATTCATTGACAAAATGTCTTGAAGACATTTGGTTCATGGACAAAATGTCTTGGGGACATTTCAACATATTGAATTCAAGGACAAAATGTGTAGTTCATATTGTTATTATTATTATTATTATTATTATTATTATTATTATTATTATTATTATTATTATTATTATTATTATTATTATCTCATCATTGAAGGACAATTGGTAGACATTTATTATTTTACTCATATTTCAAGAATATATTTCTCGATTTTTGTGGACATCTGTAGATATCTGAGGACATTGATAGGCAATTGGTGGACATTTATCATTTTTAATATTATCATTATTGTCTAATCACATGAAAAAATATATTTGTATTACTATTTCGAAAATATATTTTTCGACTTTCGTAGACATCCATGAATATCTGTGGACATTGATAGCCATTTAGTTGATGTTTATTATTTTAATATTATTACTGTCTTACCACATGAAATAAAAGAATTTAATTAATATTTCAAATATATATTTTCGATTTTCGTAGACATCCGTCGATATCTGTGGACATTGATAGATAATTGGTAAATATTTATTATTTAATATAGTATAATAATATAATAAATATAATATTAATATAATATAATATAATATAATATAATATAATATAATATAATATAATATAATATAACATAATATAACATAATATAACATAATATAACATAACATAATATAACATAATATAACATAATATAACATAATATAATATAATATAACATAATATAATACAATATAATATAATATAATAGAATATAAGGATTTTTGAGTGAGAGGCCCAAAAAATGGAGGGTAAATAAGTATTACCCCCAGCCTAAAACAAAAATGAGAACCCAGTCCAAATTGTCAGGACAGCTCACACTTTTCTGGTTTTTATTTTATTTATCCCTCTTTTACCCCTTTACGGGAAATTTTCGTGTTTTCTGACAATCTGACGGATGACAGCGAAGCAATTAATTCTCCGTACATGACGTAATGTCAGAGAAACATTCAGATTTTTTGAAAATTAAAAAATGGCGCCATTTTTTGACGAAATTTCAGGCAATTTTTTTGGATCCTGCCCACTATATTTTCTGTTCTTTCTCTCATTATTTTTGAAAACATTCACATTTTATCTTCTTCATCTCTTTCAATCTCCAAGAACATAAATTTTCTGTTCTTTCTCTCTCTAAAAGTTTTATGTTCTTATTTTTGGATGTTCATCATTCTTATTTTGCTTCACATTTTATCTTCTTCATCTCTTTCAATCTCTAAAAACATCAAAGTTTCCTGTGTTTTTCTCTCTAAAAGTTTTATGTTCTTATTTTTCTTCTTCATCATTCTTATTTGTTTCACATTTTATCTTCTTCATCTCTAAAAACATCAAAGTACATAACCAAATGGTCAGTGCACAGAACCATTCTCGGTACAGAAGAAAATTCCCAGTTCAAAAGTGTCCAGTATTCAACCAAATGGCCAATATACGGAACAATTTCTGGTGCACAAGAAAATTCCCAGTACAAAAATGTCTAGTACATAGCCGAATGGCGAGTACACAGAACAATTCCCGGTAAACAAGAAAATTCCCAGTACAAAAATGTATAGTATATATCCAAAAAATGGCCAGTACACTAAATAATTCCCGGTACACAAGAAAATTTCCTTGTACAAATTCCAGAAAAACTACCAAAAATGAAGAAATTTGTTGAGATTGTAAAGAGATAAGAAATAAATCTGGAAAAAAGAACGAAATTTGTTGAGATTGGAGAGAGAAATTTAAAAAGATTGGAAAGATAAATATGTGTGGGAGAAAATAAAAAAGAAATAAGAAATAAATCTGGAAAAAATAACGAAAATGGCAAGTTGGTAAATTTTGTAATGGCAATTCTGTAAATTCGTGGACAGTACAAGGTTTAATGTCAGATGCGTCAGACTATTTTTCAAAAATTTTCGCATTTCCCGGGAATTTTTCGGTGGCAATTTTGTAAATTTATGGAAAGTACACTGTATGATGGGAGGTGTGTCAGATTATTTCTCAGAAATTTGAGAGTTTCCCGGAAATTTTTCGATGGTCGTTTCGTAAATTTCAAAAAGAAGAAGGGTATTTCGGAAATTCCACCCCCACCTCCTGACTATTGGACCTGCCCCTTATTCTTTTCCTGCAGTGAACCTGCTTCTTATTTTGGGTCAAGGATTGGGCCTTTTGCCCAACCCCTCAGAATATAATACAATATAATATAATATAATATAATACAATATAATACAATATAATATAATATAATATAATATAATATAATATAATATAACATAATATAACATAATATAACATAACATAACATAACATAATATAACATAATATAACATAATATAACATAATATAACATAATATAACATAATATAATATAATATAATATAATACAATATAATATAATATAATATAATATAATATAATATAATAATACACACCCCAAAAACTGCCAAAAAAATCGCTGTGAGGCGGAGCGATTTTTTTCCTCTCCGGCACCACCAGTACTAACGGTGGCGCCAGTTTTTTTTGGCAGTTTTGATCGGTTACCACCGACCAATGTATCGTTTCTTCTTCTTTTTCCTTTTAGGGGAACTTTTAATATGGAGATTAGTCTCCTTTCATCATCATTTATATTCTATCATACTCTGATTTCTAATCCCTTTTTGTTTCATCAACTATGGACTCCTCAAGAAATCTTTCTCTAAGCACAGAGAGAACACAGGTATCCATCTCCTAAACCTTCTTGAACTCCTAGTCACAGAGTTTTGCAGATCTATGGATCCCTCATCAACATGGATACAATCAATAGTATGTTGAAGGAGAACACCTAGAACTAAAGTAGGAAGAATTCAACCTTAATTGGCTTCACATAGTCGTTTCAGATCTAATGGGGTCCAACCTTAATTGACTCTAGATCTATCTCTGTCATTAGAGATGGAAATTGAAATAGATCTCTTAGATCTTGACCATAAATGAAAAGTGGTTGGCGTTTAGAGAAAATTCAGGGCGGTTCTATGAATGAAGAAGGTAGATTTATCATATTTAAGTCAGATTTGAGTTCTTGAAGTTGTGTAAAGATGATAATGACATGTAGAAGATAGATCGGTGCATAAGGTGATGGGTGGTGGTGGTGGAGCGATGGATTTCTACGGCAAGATCGGGTGGTGCTTCGTGAAGGTGGTGTGGTGGTAATGTGATTTCTATGGTGGTGTGATGGCGACGATTCTCCGTTGACGGAGGCGTTTTTCTGGCGGCAACGACGGTTTTCCGATGTCGGCGGCGGTTTTCCGGTGACGACGACGGTTTTCCGGCAACAAGGCGGTGGTTCTTTAATAAGTTTTACTGTAATATTTAGTCGACCTTTAGGGTCTTTTCATTCACGATCTTTAGGATCTTTTGTCGGCCTTTAGGGTCTTTTGTTTGAGTCAGTGTCTAGTCCCATTTCTTTCTCTTCATGAGACATTTGCATTTAAAGGTATGTAACTCTCATGAAGTTTTCAGAGGAGAGAAATAAGAATGATGTAACATCCATGTAAACTATGTGATTTTATCACTTATTAATGGTAATGGTTCCCTTGGCTTCAAAAAAAAAAAAATATAATATAATAATAAGATAATATTATAGTAATAATATAATATAATAGTTATACAAAAATACTGTAATCAAATAATAAGATAACATTATAATAATATAATAATATTATAATAATAATATTATTATTACTATAATAAATATTTTATTGTTATATATCATTTATTATATATTATTAATCTAATTTGATAATAATAATTATTTTTATTATCTTCTTTACTGAAATGTCCCCAAGTGTCCTCAAATGTCTTCCATATTTTGAGAAACATTTTTTTTCCAAAAGCTATCCAAATTTACACTAAAATGTATCCAAAACAAATTTGTCTTGAATTTCGTGTCCAAAATGAATAACACGGACATTTGGAGACATTTGAAATGTCCCAAACGAATAACATAAACATTTGAAATGTCCCCAACCAATAACAGGGACATTTGGGGACATTTGAAATGTCTCCAACCAATAACATGGACATTTGGAGACATTTGAAATGTCCCCAACCAATAACACGGATATTGGGGGGCATGAAAATGTCCCCCAATGTCCTTATCCACTACCCTCCCTAAGGATTTTAAATTTGAAATCCTCGATTTTTAAGGGAAATGATGAGAAAAAGCCTAAAAAATGAACCCAGATACCAGGGTCGCCCTGACTTTTAGGTGGCCCGAAGCGAAGTCTAGAAATGAGGCCCCTTGTATTATGTGTAATTTAAATTTCACCTTAGGACCTCATGAACCTACGTCGACCCGTAATCCATCATACAGAATCTATGTACAAACTAAACATCTTTCCCATCATTCAAAAATGCGTACATAATAAGTTTTTTATCAATTTAATCTTAGTTGGATTCATCGTAATAGTTAATCAACAGTCAAGTGTGCATTTTTTAGCAATGTTAAAATGGGACCAGAGGATATTTCGACGATTTTGTGTTTGGTTTTCAAGATTAATTTAGTAATGTCTTAATTATTCTCCTAGAGTGACTTCTTAAAACATTTAGTTTGAGATTTCAGATTAGATTTGAAGGAGATGTCTCATAACAAAGATGGTAATTTAAATTCGTCTAGGGTAACATAAAGTTTATCTAAGTTAAATTATTTTGAACTTTCGGTAACTACATTACGTATAAAAACAGTTTTACGTTTTACATTTTTGGAGAAAAGACCGCAAAATTGTTCAGCACAGGGACAAAATTCTCGACCACCATTGATGAGAAGAAACTGAGTGTTTCTAAAGAGGTGTAATATTTGGAAAGGTTGAAAAATTCTAGTTTTTTGGCAACACTCAGTTTGACATAACTTTAGTAGGACAAATAATGATGGGAACCAACAAAATAAATACTTAAATTAATTGTACATACAAACATGAAAAAATTAATAAGAGAAATTCAAACTATAATAACAATATTATATATAACATTATGGTATTGAAATAATTTAATGATGAAGTCAAAAAATAAAAGTAAAGCTTGTTATTCTCTAAAACATTATATTACTTTTTTGTTGAATCCAAAAATAATAATTAATATTGTAACTAATAATAATTCAAGTACAAAAAAATGCAAAGAGATGAGAGATAAGAAGGGGAGATTTTTTATTTTTTTTTGGTGAACAGGGAAACAACAAGAACCCACAACTACGAACATGACACCTGCATAGTTGATTTTGCTAGCTGATGTGCGAACTAATTAAGTTTTCGATTGCAGTGCATGAAAGTTATATTGTTGAAGCATGTCCTCAAATTTTCTATTTCTGCCATCACCGCCTGAGAAGTCCAGTGCATATTGGGTTTGCTTTGAGTTAACTGTGTGATAAGAGTTTGATTATCTCCTTCAATGATAATGTTGTCGAGCTCCAACGTACGAGCTCACTTCATGGCTTCTAAAGTGGTTTTAGCTTCCCCTTCTTTCACTTTTGCGTGCTCTGGAGCTGATAGAACGAAAGTTGAGAGTACTAGAATTATGATCCCGTATCACCATTCTGATACCTACAGGTTTGATGTAATTTAGAAATGCCGCATCAACATTAATTTTATAATGATCCTGAGGAGGTGGTTGCCATTGATCTAGTAATTTATAAACCGGATGTGTTATATCGTGATACTTAGTAATACCAGGTTTTGGATAAAATTGAATTGTATCAATTGTTTTCTAAATTACTATGTTAGTATGTTGAAAGTGAGTCATGCATCTTGCTTTCCAAATATTCCAGAGAATTATTGAGTACAATTGCATAAGAGGTATATTTTTTCCTTTCAATGTTGTTTTCCATGTAGTGATCCATTCGGAGATGGATATAAAGTTTTCTGAATGAATGTTAAAATAAAACCATACCCTTCGAGCATTGTCACAATGTAATAGTGCATGTTCAATAGTTTCAATGTGTGTTTCACAAATTTGACATATATTTGGTTTTTTAATGAAACTGCCAATTTTATGAAGAACCGGTAATGAATCTGTGCAACATTTTCACAAAAATAATTTAATTTTAGGAATCACATCCAGATGCCATATGACATGCCACTTTACCTTGATGGTATTCGGTGATATACTTTTCATGATTTGATTATAAAGAGATGCAATTGTAAACTTACAATTCGTTGTAAGATTCCATTTCAATTGGTCGGGACCATAATGATGTTTGGTAATATTAATAATATAATTGACTATCATAGGATCCAAATGATCGTGCAAAATCTGACAATTCCAAGAGCCTTCCGTAATAAGCTGGGAGACGTTAGATAATGGAGAATTTTTGGTATTGCAAAGCGGTGGAGAAACGTTTGGAATCCATGAACCCGACCAGATATTAACTCTCCTACCATCATGAATTTTCCAAATGTAATAATTATCAATAATATCAAAAGATTTTGAAATATTTTTCCAAATCCAAGAGTGATGTGCTTTTGCCCTGTGACTACTATTATCTTTAATACGATATTTAGATTTAAGAACTTGAACCCAAAGGGAAGAGGGTTCAGTTTTAAATCTCCAAGCTAGTTTTCCTAGGAAAGCTCGGTTCTCGAAATAGGGCTTACGAAAACCTAGACCACCAGTAGTCTTAGAGGAACAAATAGATTTCCAATTCTTATAGTGAATAGTTTTTGTGTTTCCCCACCAAAAAGATCTTTGTAAGATCTCGATGCGTTTGCAAATGCCCTAGGGTATCGCAAAACATTGCATCTGGTACCGGGGGACAGCCGCTACTATTGTAGATAAGACAATATAGCGGCCAGCCTGAGACAGAAATTTATTTTGTCACTGAGAGAGTTTGGAATGTATAGAGTCTATAAGTTGTGAGAATACTGAAATTTTCTTTTTGCCAATATGAAGTTGAACTCCCAAGTACTTATCAATGGACTGATTAGATGTGACTTTGAGCCTACGTGCAATAAATCTTTTGAATTTTGGATGAGTATTACTCGAGAAAAAAATACTAGATTTGTCAAAATTTATCATCTGCCCCGAGGAGGAACAGAAAGAAGAGAGAATATTTTTAAGCTTGTGGATATCATCAAAGGTATTCTTCCCAAAAATGATGCAGTCATCTGCAAATAAAAGATGATGAATAGCTAAATTCGACGATTTCATAAGGAATCCCGTGAAAGATGTATCTAGTGCAGCCGTAGATAGAAGACGGCTAAGACCTTCCATTGCTAGAATGAACAGAAAAGAAGACAAGGGGTCACCTTGCCGCAACCCTCGAAACGGATAATATGTTGGACCTGGTCTACCATTAATAAGGACTGCTGATGATGGAGTTGAAATACAAGCTTCGATACGCTTATACCATTGAGATGGGAAATTTAACTACTTGAAAATATCAAATAAAAATGACCATTCTATCCGGTCAAAAACCTTAGACATGTCTAGTTTAAGACCAAAGTAACTACTTCTTTAAGTTTAGACATGTGTCAAATTCAAAAGGTTGTGTAATTTTGGTGGGCCCATTTGTTTGAAAGAACAAGAAGAATACAACGAGGGTAATTTGAATGTTTGCGCTCTCATGCTCGTTACAGGCACCCTCACAAATGTGGTCCCAAAAATTTAGTGGCCCATTGCTCGCTTTGAGCCTGGGTCGGCCCTGTCAAATACTAAAATAAACCCACTCAACTTAATAATAGGATCAAAAGCCCAATTTTTAATAATTAATAAGAGTCGATTTCAATTTCGGATCTCTAAGTTGTTTATCCCACCTCTAATCATTCCCTTTTTATCTTAGTACCCTTTATACCTTTTTATATATATATATATATCTATTATATAAAACAGAAGGGAAAACGATGACTGGGACAAACATCCTTATTTAATTATGCATATTGTCTAGAAGCCCTTCTCAAAATTTAAAATATAGTCCTTCGTAGAAATAAAGTTACCTATTTAAAAAACAATAATCCTTTCCTTCTTAGAAATAAAATAACTAATTTAAGAAAAAAAGAAACAAAATAAATTTCAAGGGTGAAAGAAAGAAATTAAAATCTCTCTCTCAATAAAATAATAACTAATTTAAGAGAAAAGAAACAAAAAAATAATACCAAAAAATAATAACTAACAAAAATCTCCCTCTCTCAGTAAAATATAAAATAAATTTTGTAACATTTGATTGATATAAGTGACCGTGCCCTAGGGCACGGGATATACCCTAGTATATATATATATATATATATATATATATATATATATATATATATATATATCTATTATATAAAACAGAAGGGAAAACGATGACTGGGACAAACATCCTTATTTAATTATGTATATTGTTTAGGGGTCCCTCCCAAAATTTAAAATATAGTCCTTCGTAGAAATAAAGTTACCTATTTAAAAAACAATAGTCATTTCCTTCTTAGAAATAAAATAACTAATTTAAGAAAAAAAAGAAACAAAATAAATTTCAAAGGTTAAAAAAGAAATTAAAATCTCTCTCTCAATAAAATAATAACTAATTTAAGAGAAAAGAAACAAAAAATAATAACTAATAAAAATCTCTTTCCCTCAATAAAATATAACAATAAATTTCGTGACATTTGATTGATACATATGTCCGTGCCCTAGGGCACGGGATATACCCTAGTATATATATATATATATATATATATATATATATTCACTTATTTATGCAACACCCTCCTCTCATTTTTCCAGAAAAGAAAATCCTCGCTTCTCTCTCCTTGGCGGAAGTGTTATTCGCTGGAAAAAGGTTTCTTCTTCTTGCTTCATCTTCTTTAACAACCCAGTCACCATCTTCAGCAACCTTGTTATCATCTTCATCTTCAACTGATTTCGATTCTCTCTCTCTCTGCCCTAACCGAGAATAGGTGACGGGAAGATCATCACGACCACTAAAAAGCTAAAGTACGATCATAAACCCGATGCCCTTATCCTTTCTCACTTCAGACTTTCTCTTATTTTAAGCTAAACAAATTCAATCTCAGATTATGAGATTTTGGTTTTTGGGGCAAAAGTTGTTCGACGACTTGGAATGCTTTAATTGATGGTTGGCTCAAGGTATTGTTATGTTTATGCAAAAAGAATGTTTTTTTTTCCTTTTTCAACGATTTAGTTATGGGTGTTAATTCGATCTGAACACAACGGATTTTTGCACAAACCTGCCCCTGATGGGACGGGTTTTACCAACCCATTTGATAAACGGGTCGGCGATGGGATGAGAATAAATACTATATCGGTTTGGGGTGGGTTTAGGATTAGATAGTAAAACCCATCTCTATCCGATTACGTATCTTATATATATTTGATGAGACCTGAAAATGTCCCATCTGAATCTCTTAACTCGGGCCAGTTAGTCCCATTCGAGCGGTTACTCTGATGAATTACTTGTTTCTCTGGTCCAGGTGTCTTTTTCGGAATTGAACGCGAAAAACTGATAAAATCAGGAGCAAGACACACTTGGGGGCATTTTGGTCATTTGGAAATGATGGTAGTCTGTTGATTTGGACATTTTGATGTTCGTATGAAAAGTAGAGTCAACAACGAACCCGACGGCGAAAGCGAAAGCCAAATCGGAGTCCGAACGAGAAAAATAGAAGAGGTCAAAGTTAGTTGGCTAAAAAGGAATATAACACTTTCAGAAACACGTGGCACTCTGAGGGAGGCTGATCTGACGTTTCACATGGGTTGTGGGATAGAATCGGTCAGAAGAGGTTGTACTTCGGAAGTCCAAGGGGTGCATGATCCCGTAATACCCAGCATAAGAGTCCATCGTGAATCCGACCGTGACTTGTAATGATCTAACGGCTCAAAACCTCTCTGCGTATATGCATCTTTTTCATCTAGCCGTGAAGCACAAACTCACTCTCACATGCCAGCCCACGACCGTGATTCTTTCTCCTCTCATCTTATCACTTTCTTCTTATAACAAGAGAGAGGGATATCAATAGAAAGATCACCGAGAGACATATTGTCTAAAACAGAAAGAGATGAAGTTTGGAAATCGAAAGCAAGATTCGATTGAGCCAGAAAGAAGAAATATTCTAGAGAGAGGAAGAAGATGATCACGAGATAGAGAGAGAGCGTGAAACAGAGTAGTTCAGAAGATCGAGTGGGAGATTGAGTGAGATTTTAGAAGAGGAGTTTGAACAGATTTCATAGAGAAAGAAGGAAAGAATTCGAATGCAAATATATTCTATAGAGAGATGATGGAAGGTGCTGATGGAAGAAATATTTTTAGAGAGAGAGAGATATATATTCTCTCGGCTGAAGAATTAATTCTCTCGGCTATAAAGAGAAATAGGTTTGGAGAGAGAGAGAAGAAGACCAGCTCGGCTAAAGGACATAACCGAGAGCTAGAGAGAGAGAGGGAGAGTTTGAATCTTTTCTGTCTTTGTTTATTTTTCATCTTCTAATTCTTCTCTTTGTGAGAGAGAGAAGATTAGATAGAAAGAGTTAAGAGAGAGAGAGATACTGTAGAGAGAGAGATTGAATCAATTTTATCAAACTCAATTAAAATTTCATTATCTTCTTTGTCTCCTTTCTTTACTGTTCGGTTAGAGAGAGTATATTTCTGGTTTATAGAGAGAGAAAGAGAAGGTTTAGAGTGAGAAATAAGGAGAAAACAGTAGAGAGAGAGAAAAACCAGGTGAGGAAAATAATTTTCCCACAGAGAAGTATTTTCCGGGAAGACGAGAAAATCGTTTTCCCTGAGGGTGCGTTTGGCAGAATTTTGGGAAAAACAGAAGGAAATCATTTCCCTAAGGCCCTGTTTGGTTTGGAAATAGCGAAAAAGTTAAGTTTTCTTCCATTCTTTTTTATTATTCATATTTATTTAAATCTCGATCATGATTAGCTAAGACTCTCCATCTAGGGTTTTACGATGAAACCCATTTTTGATCTTTTAGAGATATAATTTTTATTGATTAACTCTTGATTAATACTTCATAGTTTAATTCGTTTTAGTTTGATAAATAGATTTTCTTTTCACTATTTATACTTTTCGATTTGATGCATCGTGCTTATGTTAAATCATTTGACGGTTCATACTTATTAATTGATAAATAGTAGTTTAGAGATTTATTTATTTAAAATAAAATGATTACATTGTTATGTTTTATTCGGTTTTAACAAAAACATCTCCCGGAATTAGGATAGTTCATTATCCGAAATTCTGAGTTATAAAAAAAGAAGAGAATTAACCATTTTAAGTATTTGTTTCTAAAGGTAATTTTATGTGTGAATTCTAAAATCCTAGGTTTCTTCTCCCCATTTGAGTTCATTTTCATTTCCGTAATTTTTATATTTTATTTATTTTATTTTAAAAACCAAAACTAAATCATTTTAAAATCTTATTACTTCCTAATTTTATAATAGGTTTAACTAGTCTCTGAGGAACGAACCGGACTTACCGGAATTATTACTTGACGCCCGTGCACTTGCGGGTGTAGACCTATTTAGGAAACTTTCTAGGCCCATCAATATTATATCTAAAGTTATGTTCCAAAAAAACTGGAGACTCTTATAGAGTGTTGTTTGGATTCGACTCGAGTCGACCCGTTTCATATTAAACGAGGGGTGGGCGGCAAAGGTTAAGCTACTTTTAATTGGGGTTGGTATGGTAATTAAGGTGTTGTGTGACACACTAAAATAAGTTACTTTTTTACTTATTTAAGTAGAAATTTAAAAAAGTTAATTTGGTGACGTGAAAATTTCTAACTTCACTTGAGTTAAAATTTGACTTTCGTTTGAAGTTCATAATTTCAGCTTTTGACTTCGAAGTTAAGCAACTTTTCTTAAGCATATGCACGAATCTTACTTTACCAAAAAAATTTCTTTATTTATTTCTGCTCCACCAGCACACTGTTGTACCACACCATCAACCACCACTATACACCTTCACCACCACCACACATCAAACCTCCAACACCACTGTATCTCCACCACCACCACCACCACCACCACCATCACACCTCCACCACCACACCTCAACCACCACCATGACCACTACAGTTTCTCAACCACCGTCGCCACCCCAATCATACCTCCACCACCACCATATCTCCACCATCGTACCTCCACTACCACCACTACTACACCTCAATCACATCATAACCACCGCCATTTCCATCACCATATCTCAAAGGCTCCACCACTACCACCACCGGCTCTTCCAAAAGAGTAATCATGAAAATCATAAACACATTTAATTGAAATCAAGTATCTTTATGAGAACAAAGAAACTAGAAAAGTAAATTACATTACCAAACTAACATTTTGACTTTTTACTTGTAAGTAATATTTTTGTCAAACGTACTTTTGATAATTTTTTACTTTTTTGAAGCAAAAAAACATCTACTACAAGCAAAAGAACTTACTTTTCGTTGCCAAACGACACCTAATACCTACCTTGATTAATAACTGAGACGGGGATGATAAAACTCGTTTACGAATGGGGCGGAATTGGGAAAGGCGTGACCTGTCCCAAAATCATCCCGTTGAGATCGCTAGATTTAGTATATCACATGACGTGGGTACATCATAGGACGGAATAAGCACATAACTTCCATGAAACATCATTAAATAATATATCGATGACCCATTGCTAGGTCAATCCATTTTGTTTCTTGTTGATCTAAAGTTTGACCTAATCTTTCTTGTAATAGTTCTAGTTCTTAATAGTGATGAGGTTTTATTGAAGCAAAATGGGCCAAGACTAGCTGAAAGGGTTACCCATTATAAGGACAAATTAAGTTGAGAGGAAGCTAAGAGATGATTAGAGAATTAAAGATTTGTTAGTGAATCTTCTTAAAATTGGGTGATTGGTTCTTGATTAACTAGTTATTTTGAGGAAATGGATTTGTATATGTTTTTCTGAATCTTGGAAATAGTAAGTTAGTTTTAGGATTTTGTTTTACGAGGGATGGAATTAAAAGATGCTAATCTTTCGAAAGAGAATTCGGGACGTTTTCGACCTGTATCAGTCGATGTCGATAGGGTTGTGCAAAAATAGACCAAACCAAACAAACTAAACCGAACCAAACTGATCCAGTCGGTTTTCAAACCGAGCCAAATGACGAGTGGTTTGGTACGGTTGTAGATTTCCAAAAACCAACTGGTTTGGTTCGGTAAGTGGATGTAATTTATAGCAACCATTAAAACCAAACTGAACCAGTCAAGTTCAATTATATATATATACATAATTTTTTCTAAAATATATCTATAATATGTCTATAATTTCATACAAATACATCTTTCATCAAGTTCTTGCCAGAAACAAGAATAACTACTACCCATACAATACAACTGCGCTACTACAATATAATGTTACTAGCTAATATTAGATTCAAGCGATCCATGTATCATTAATGTTATTAGCTACTATATAATGTTTCGATTGGTGGCTTGCACATGTCTTAAATATTTAAAATATGTTTTGATGTATTATGTTAGTTTGATTGTTTCTTCAGGGTTTTAAGGAGTATTATCTTGAACCTATTTGTCAATGTATGAAGAAAGTAACTCGATTCGTCGATTTTCATGGAGAACAAACTGCTTCTATGGATGGTTTAGTATCCAGTAGCATCCATACTGCTCATTGGCGGTTTGGTTGGTAACCGAACCAAACCATGAAAGGTTTGGTAACGGTTTGAGAAACAAACCAAACCATGAGCAGTTTGGTAACGATGACACAAAAAACCCGGATACCGAACCAACAAACACCCCTACATGTCAATGCTTCTTTTTCCCTGTTGAAGATTAGCACATCGAATAAGATCGCCAAGATGGCCACATGGGAAGTATGATTCCATCAAGGGGTCTCCTAGAAAGCATGATCAGCATTCAAATTTTGTAAAAGATGGGCGTCCTAAGAAAGGTAAACATATCACAACTTTAATATATATTTGAATTTTGGTTGTTTGGTTTCGCTTTTCATGTTCTTGGGGAACTCATCAAAGTCTTTGTGCAGATGACTCCGGTGGAAAAGGAACCTGGGGCGGGATACTTGATACAGGAGATGATCATAGTCTGGATCCGACAGATCCCAACTACGCCAGCAACAAGGTATTTATTTTAATCATCGAGGTATTTTGTTTTTTTTTTTCTTTTTTTTTCTTTTAAAAACCAAGCGAACCATATTCATTCATACGTGATTGAATCACAATTGTTACACGGATGGTCATAGTTATTTCTCTCTTCAAACATCATGAGAGTTGCAAACCTTTAAATGCAAAGTGCCTCATAATGAGAAAGAAATTGGACTAGACACGACTCAAGAAAATGACCCTAAAGGTCGAAAATGAAAGGATCCTATAGATCACGGATGAAAAGACCTTAAAGGTCACCAAAATAACTGATAATACAATTTAATAAAAAACTAATTTACATTCCCGTCACATTCGCCGGAAAACCGCCATCACAATAGAAAAAACCACCAACACTGAACCCAGTACCCACCGTCACCACATCGCATCATCATCGTACCACCACTGAATCCCATAGACCACCGTCACCACCACCACCATCAGTAAATATCACTATGGAACCCTCCACCACACCACCAGATTTATACACATCATTCAATAACACCCCATTCGCCGCCATTAACCAGATCTAAACCACCATCACTAAACATCCCACAGATCTCATGCCTCCACCAAACCACCTTCACAAAATCCACGAGATGAAGCCACAAATCCAATCGCACTACCACCACCGCCACTATAACCATGAATCTCCACCAAATTCGAGTCCAATGCCACCATTACTAGGGCAAAAAACACCACATCCAGATCTTTCTGATAAGCCCAAAAAGGTCTATTCCCCAAGTGTAGGGATCAAGTTATTATGATAAGACCGAGAATCGTTCCAAAGGACAAGCAATTTTACCTAAATCTCAAATTAAAACCCCTTTCGAAAATTTGATTTGATTTGAAAACTACTTTAAAAGGAAAACAATACTAAAAAACTAATATGAATGAAAGCAAAGTGGGAGAGAAATCTAGGGTTCTTGATTCCACCACATAAATGGACTATTTAAAACATGCATTAACCAACAAATCCCTTTTCTCATGTATAACTCAAAATCTAACATAATAAACTATTTAGATTTCGGAAGATATTCTTTAATAACTCAATTCAAAATCATATATATTTGATTGACTATCATATAAATCTAAATTCCTAAACTATCATTCATTATCTAAAAAGCATATCTCATCTAATAATCTAATAAAAGCATGAAATATCTAATTATAATGCATGAATGATGAAAAGATCATAGAATCAATATGAAATGGCAACTAATAAACATTGAAGCTCAATAGAAGGATTTACTAATCAATAACATATCTCAAAATAAGCCCAAGTATGGGTTTCCTCTACACCCTAGATACAAGATTAGCTACTCATGGAATCTAAAGTAATATTCATTGAATTTATAAAGTAAATGGAATTACAAAAGATAAATGAAAAGAAATCACCAAATGAGATCTAGATCAATTGCTCCATTTGCCTCCATTTTGATATCCAATAAATGCTCCAAATGTTTTCAATAATATTGTCTCAAAACTCCAATGGTAGATTCTTTTTTAGAAGAAGAAGAAGAGAGAAGATGAGATTTAGAAAAGAAATAAGAGGATACAAGATTTTAGAAAAGAAGTTATGAAGAAATTAGAAGTAGAAAGAAAATGTAGAGAAGAGATAAAGAAATTAGAAAAGAATAGAGAGATTGAAAAGAAATTATAGTGGAACGGGTAGTAAAAGAAAAGAATGGAGGCTAGGGTTTTTTTAAGTTTTTGAAGAGGTAGAGAGAAAGGGAGGCTAAAAGAGGAGAGAGAGCTTGGTTGGTAGTATAAGGGTCTTTATATAGAGTTAGGGTTTTAGTTGGGTTAAAATGGTAAATAGTGGGAGAAAAGAGGGTCATTTTTGGAGTTTTAGGGATAAAAGTGCAAAACCCTAAAGCATAACCAATTATAGTTGGCGGCTAGGGTTTCTAAAGTAAAGAGGAGGCGCCATGTGTCGCAAGGAAAGAGGGGTAATAACATTAGGGTTTGCACAAGTCGGCTGGGTTTAGTAAAGCAGGGGACACTTGTCGACGCCTTAAGCCTGCTGGAAACTCGTAAGCTACTGTGTGACCGGTTCCATCTTGTTTAACCTACGGAAGGGTTAGTGGCCGTTGGATTGAATTATGCGGTAGAAGACGGACAAGATTAGAACGTGGGCTCGGGACCACAGAAGCAGGTCCTGACGCGCTACACTGGATCAGGCCTATAAGGTCCATTTCGCTACTCAGCGAAAACACAGGATTTGGATGCGACGGCCTCCGGATATCGACACAAGTCTTGAGGTATACCGCGGGCCAGAATTGGCCCGCCATTATACCGAAAGCTGACCAAATGTTGACCTGACTTTGACTTTGGCTAATTCCCTCGTCCGAACTCCGATTTGACTTTCGTTTTCTCCTACGGACTCGTCTCGACCTCTACTTTTTACCCATGTACTCGCATTGGCCAAAATACCAGAATGCCCTTGACTCCAAATGACCAAACTACCCTTTGTATCCGTTTCTAATCGTTTTTCATACCTAACTCTCCAAAAGACACTTAATCAAGAAAATCAACCATTTTATTACAATAAAGACTCAAAACAGACTAACTTAGCTAATTTAAACGACTCCTATGAGACATTTTCATGACCCATCACTTTCTTAGGGCAAAAACCACCATCAAGAATGGACATTAAACCGAAAAAAAGAGAGAGGAATAAAGGGAAAGAGAGATGTAACCCTCGCCGGATCTGGCGAGGGTTACACTACATTACCACGAAGAAAGTTGAAGAGAGAGAGTTTTTCTTTGGTTACCCTTGGGCGGATGAAAAGACCCTAAAAGTCACCAAAATAACTGATAAGTAACCCTTTGTGTTTTTTGACATGGTCACTTGGGCGGTACCTTCCGGCAGTACTTTTCACATGTTTCTACTAGAAAAGCACAAAATCGTCCCGACCTTTGTATGAAATGTAATAATTACACGCACTCCCTACATCTTTCTCTCTCTACATTTGTCCGTTGTAGTTTTTTTTTGTTAGTTATAGTTGAATAAATTTATTTTTTGGAGGGAACACCTTTGGGAGGGAATACTTTTTTACCCACAACAAACAAAACAACTTTTGTACTAATTAGAAATGAAAACTTCAAACAAAGTGTCTTATCTCACATGATTCAAAGAGAGAAACTAGTTTGAGTTTATATTAGGAAAATTGGGTGTAAGGGTGTGGCCCCTTGGGATTATAATACCCCCTCCGTCCCATTTTGTTTGTACTTTTAGGAAATTTAACTTATTAAGAAATGGTATTTATTGTTGACAAATATAAAGACTTCCCCTAAACTACCTTCATTTAATATAGAGTATTTCATTAAATACAACATTGGTAGATATGTAGAACCCATTAGAACCTTTGAATGGTATTCAAACTAAAGGGTAATCTTGGACGTTTCATCATTTTAATAATTAAATGAATGTTATAAAAGGAAAGTGACCAAATATTTTGGGACATCCATAAAAGGAATAACAACCAAACAAAATGGGACGGAGGGAGTAGTGATTTGTGGAGTGGAGACCCATCACTTTTCACAAGCACACCTTTACCTAAACAAACCTCCACTACCTTTCTTTCTCACATGTGCACAACCGCGGGTCGGGACCCAACCCGACTCTAACTCCAGTTCTGTTCTAAGTCTACTGGCTAGTGGAAGCAGTGTAGGTACGTGTGTAGTGGCTAGTTGTTACCGACCGTTGGATCAAAACAACCTTAAATTTGTCTGATCAAGTATCCCTTTCTATAAATAGGGAAACCTCCCAATCACTCTGTCAAGATCAGCAGATCAGAATAATAGGTTTGGTTCTTCAATTTTTAATAAAGAACAGTTGAATCCTAGGGGACTTCGCTTGAATAGTGCAAAACAATACCAACTTCGACGGTAGCAGGGGTGTTTTAATTCTTCAGGACAGTGAGTCTAACTCGTGCCTATGTTCCACCATTACTATTTTCTCATATATTTGCAGGTTCATTATCTCGGTTGGTTCCTTTGTTGAAAGTGTCTGGAATATGGGTTGATATCGAACCCGGTTTACGACCCGCCAACCTGCTTACAAGATAATGACAATTTTGGATCCAATAACGGAGCTGATTACTGAGACAAGGCTGGTATGTGAAGCAGGGTTCTGAGGCAGAGCTGGACTCCGAGACAGAGCTGGAATGCAGAGCAGAGCTATGTCGGTTATTATGAAGGTGTTGAAGGAGATGTCCTTCGACCAAGACTACAATGCGAGCAATTTGTCGGCTAGGACAATTGATGAAGAAGATCGATCATCAAGTCCGATTGATTTAGGGGTTGTAGAGTTTATGCTAGAAACCAACTACGATCGTCGAATTACGAAGTAATTTCGCGGCTAACTTCGATCGGATCCTACATCGGGTTGCACATAAGATTGGGTATTTAATCGGATGATATGACTAGTGGGAGTGTGATATAACCATGTGAGTGTCTCATAAACATATCTCATAGACCTAAAGAGAATTTAGACAAAAGATACAAAAATACCCCAAAACGGGGTTTTGGGCCTAAACCGGTTCAGGCACTTCTAGGGCTCGGATTGGGCTGATTTTTGGAAGGGCGGTTGCTATGATAAGAAACAAAATATCTACAAATTTTGGCTATATTTGGACGCTCCCTCCTTAGGGAATTGACAAAATACCAATAGTTGCTATTTTCGACAATTTCCTTAAATCTTATTCTAAAGGGTCTTTTAGGAAACCTAATTGGAGGTGGATTCTTATTAGGATTGTATATAAAGACTCTTAGGGCAGAGAATTAGGTGTGGAATTTCTCTTGAAGCTTTCTTGCTCTACCACATCAAGTAGAGAGAAGAAAGTGAGCTAATTCCCAAGCTATCAACTAGTCAAGCAAGAAGAAGGTCTTCTTATTATCAAACTACTATTGGAGTTCTAGCAAGCTTTCAAGGAGGGAGATTAAATACACCATCCGGTGTCCCAAGTAGAGGAGCGACGATTGGAGCTCTAGGTCATCTTAATCTATTAGAATAGTTCGAGGGAAATGGCGATTAAGGTAATCTTCTATCTCCTATTAGTTTAATTGCAAGTTTATGCATGATGATCTTGGGACATTGATGAGACATGAAAATGTCCTATCTGAGTCTCTTAATTTGGACAAGTTAGTTTATCTAGGGCAGTTACTCTCATGAATTACTCCTTTTTCTATTCAGGTACCTTTTTCAGAGTTATGTGTGTAAAACGGATAAAAGTCGGAGAAAATGCAGACTAGGGGTATTTCGGTCATTTGTTGATTCTGATTTCATGGTCAAGATTAATGCTTGGATGGAAAGTAGAGTCCAAGACGAACCCGTAGGCGAAAACAGAAGTTAAATCGGAGTCCGGATGAGTAAAATAGAGCGAGTCAAAGTTCGGGTCAAAATTGGTGAACTAAAAGTCAAGAAGGACACGTGGCGCGCATCCAGGAAGTAATCGGATGGACCGGAGAAGTTGCGGGCCACATTCGGTTACAGCAGAGGTACACCAAGCTATTGACAAAGCACGGGAGGATCTAACGGTTGCGATTTAATCAAGTAGCGTGGCAATGGATTAGGATTTGAGCCGCAACCTTTGGGACAAGCCGCGAAGCACCGGAATAGGAGATTATAACCTCCTTAAACAGCCAGCATCGTCTTCCTCTTCTCTCTGTTTCTAAAAACAAAAAATTACCAAAACAAAAACCGGGACCGACTATGAAGTAACCGACTCGATGAAGAAGAAAAAAAGGAAAGATAGAAGATAGTAACCGACTCAATCCTCCATTAAAAAGAGAAGACACCGAGAGAAGAGGGACATCTCTCCATTAAAGATTAAGCTTTAGTTTTATGTGATTTTCTGACTTAATCACTTTTAAGTACTTAATACTCTGATTTCTTCGCGTATCTTTCAGGATAACCCCTTTCATTAGTTATATTTATGTTTGATGTTTCATATTTAGGCTTTAGGTCTTTAATGTTTCATACTTACGTTTGATATCTAATAGTTAGAGGGGGTAATAACTAGAAAGGTCAAAATAATATTGAAAATGAGTAGAAAAGCACAAAACATTTGAAAATTATTATTCAGGTCAAAAAGTATACAAAGACTAAATTATCCTTTTTTGTCTTTTTGTGTAACTAAATTCTTTTATTTTTCTTTAAACTTTAATTCGATATAACTTTTGTTTGAGATGTCGGATTTCAATAAAATTTATGTATTTAGAAATGATTTTTCATTAGCTTTCTAACAAGATCCACTTTCAATACTTTTTTTTTCAAAAAAAAAAACCAGAAAAATACGGTGTTTTTTCGCTTACGTTTTTCTGCAAACACGTGTTTGCACAATCTGTTATGCAAACAACTGTTTGTAGCAATCTGTTCAGTTCTGCAAACAAACGTTTGCAAACAAGTGTTTGCATTTGCGATATTGCAAACAAGTGTTTGCATTTGCGACATTGCAAACAAGTGTTTGCATTTGCGACAATGCAAACATGTGTTTGCATGTGCGACAATGCAAACTGAGTTGTTTTCACTTTTGAGGCTTCATAGTTCATACCTTTGAATTGGGTAAAATATCTCTCGTATATCTGTTGGCTGGGTTCATATATTGATCACATTATGAAAGTAGGAAGAGTCTGTGTGAAAGCAAGTAAGAGATTTGGAGGTATAAAGATTGACTTATATAAAGAAAGCAAAGTGAGAATTGATTGATGCCCTTGTTCTAATTGATTATCAAATTGACCAGTTCTTAAGAAGAACCACCACCAAATAGCAAACCCTAACAACAATGAAACAACAACACCCAAAACACCAGCTACAATTATAATTATCAAATTTCTCTTCTTCTTACCACCATAGTTTGATCCAAGAGGACCACCATATGGAACATCAAACTCATCATCTTTGGATGAAGAAGATGAAGAACAGGAACCTCAAACTTAGGTCGAGTCAAGAAGAAGATGATTCTAAGAAGAAGAAGATGATTCGAAGAAGAAGAAGATGATTCGAAGAAGAATAAGATGATTTGAAGAAGAAGAAGAACAGGTAGAAGAAGAAGAACGAGTAGAAGAAAGAAAAAAAACCTAAATGTGTTTTTAGAGAGAGAGAGGAAGAGTTTTATTAAGTAAGGGTATTGTGGGAATGATAAAGAAAAAAAATGACCTTAATAATAATTATCAATATTATTTTAAACTTCACCTATTATTACACATAATATTGTGGTAACTTCTACCTAATAGAAAAAAGTCTAGACTTTTTTAGTCATTATAATAATTTTTTAGACCTAAACAACCATTTTCTATAGTTAGAATACCCGTGATTTTACGTACCGAAATTGAAAGTTTTAAAGTAAGTGTTCTGAAAAGTCAAAATCATCCGAGGTTGGTTATTCTTCCTTGAGTTATATAAGAAGAAGATCTGAATTGCATAAGGCAGATGTCATACTTGCTAAAGTAGATCCTGAAACCCTAGATTCTCCCTTCTCATAAGTTTTTTCCGGTTATCAACTTTTTATTGTTTCTGTTTTAGTTATCTTACTTCAAAACAATCTTTAAAAGAGGAAATCACCTTAGATAAAACTTTTAGAATAGATTATACTTAGTCCCTGAGGATTCGATCCTGGTCTTATCAGGTTATACTACTTGACACCCGTATACTTGCGAGTGTACCCTTTTGGACACATCAGACATACTAATGTCAAGACATGTGATGTCTAAGATTCCGCTTATACGACATTAGTAGACACCATCATAACCCAACAGTGGCGTCAGAGCCTCTTGCAAATAACTAGTTTTTGCTAAGAATCGAACTAGTTCATATTTGATATGCTTGATAGTTTGATAAATTGAGTTTATAAAAGTGTTTAGAAGTGTTTTAAAAGTATTTTAAACTCACAATTTGATTACAATGAATAAGATTCAATTATTTTTCAAATTAAAAATCAAAATTGATGATTGAAAGTGTTTCAAAACATTGAATTTGATTGATTTTGGTTTTGAAAAAAGTTTTCAAAAGTTTTGTTCTTCATGAATTAGGAATTCTCTCAAGAACAAGAAATTTTGTTTTTTAGAAGATGATTTTTCTCTTTAAAAACAACTAAAAAAAAAAATTTAGAAACTTAAGAGTTTCCAAAAATCAGCACTGTCCTGGCCGGACGCATCCAGAGGACGCGTCCCTGACCAGAGACGCATGTCGGTCTAAAGACCGAGACCGACTCGGATTGCCCAGACGCGACAGGACGCGTCTGGTTGCTCGGATAGTCCGAGCACGTCTCGGATTCCATCCGAGACGGCTGGAAACTTCAACCAGACGCGACATGACACGTCTGGTGCATCCCCAAACATCTCCAATGCAAGACTCAAATTCTAAATCTTAGAGTGCCACATAGGATTTTTTTATAGTTTCTCTGTAAAATCCATCTTCAATGCAATACTTAACTTGGATCTCTAAAATGAGGTAGTGGTAGTTATTTTTGAGATCCTTAAGAGGACACTCTAAATTTAGAGTGCCCTCTTGAGGATCTCTAAGTGCCACATAAGAAAATCAATTAATTTTACACAAAAATATAAGTTTTTAGAGTTTCTTTTGAGTGTTGCATTGGAGAAGGCTTTCGAATAAAGTATCTCTAAATAGCCAAATAGGAAAGAGACCATTTAAAGATCTATTTTTCACACTTGACACATAGGATTTTTAGAGCTTTTCTTGAGTCTTGCATTGGAGATGCTCTAAGGTAATAGATCTTTTTTGTTATAAGAACGAAGAGAAAGATGAGAGGAAAGAAGGAGAAGCTGAAGAAGGAAGAAGAGAGAGAAGAAAAATCAAATCGTCGGTCGGAGTCCGTCGGCGCCGTTAGGTCAAATCTTGGTTGAGACATTGCTTCTTCAATACACATTGCCTTTAACTAAATTAGGGATTGCCTCTAGCGAGATTGCCTATAACAACTTTGGGCATTGCCTATAAAATCTCTCACAAGTGAAAAGTCACCGACCCTTTGAGTAGAAGGGTTGTGACTCAAAACACTAAAGGTATGTTTGATATGTGTGAAAACATTTGATGTGAAAACTATTTTTTTTCTGATGGGAAAGAAAAACAAGTTTTTCTCGTACAAATTGAACTTTTTGTGTTTAATATGCTAGGAAAATATTTGAGAGAAAATTTTAAGGGCACCAAAGAGATTATTGTTGGCGCGTTGATTTTTACATCTAAAGGGGTACCAGTTATGAAAATAGTCGAGCACCTTTAGTCATTTTCACTTCTATCTTCCCTTCGCATCTCTATCTGTCTCGTTCTCAGTTTTCTCTCTCGTTCTCAATTATCTCTTTCGTTCTAAGTTCTATCTCTCGTTCTCTATTCTAGATCTCTCGTTCTCAGTTCTAACATCTCTTAATTATTCTCTATTTAGGGTTACGAATGAGGGACAGACATATCAAGAATAGACATAGAGAGATAGAGTTCTATTTGCTTCAAACACATACCTTCAATTAGGGGTCTAGGGTTTTTTTGGGTCAAACAAATTAGGCAAATATGGAGAAAGAGAGTTCAATTAGCTTTCTGGTTTCATCAATCTTCAAGCGATTTCATAAATCTTCAAGCGATTTCATCAATCTTCAAGCGATTTCATCAATCTTGAATCGATTTCAGCAATCTTCAAGCGATTCCAGCAATCTTCAAGCGATTCCAGCAAGCGCCAAGCGATTTCATCAGGCTTCAACTTAGGTTTAGGTTTTTCAAGATTTGTGTATTCAATTTGGGACTACTGAAAGAGTGAGAGTCAACACACTGATGGAGATAGAAAGAGTGTGAGAGAGTTGTGATGAGAGAGTTACGGTAGAAGAGAGGAGAGAGAGCGCGTTAATGATTAGTACATGAGAAATCAATTTTACCATCCAAAAGGTGGTACAACTTTGTGGATCATTTTCACATCCAAATGGCCAATCAAACACTGGAAAATAGATTTTCTTACTAAAATAGATTTTCCCACTTATCAAACGGACCATAATAATACTCCTATTTTTTTTTAATAAGATAAGCGGAGTAAGGACCCGACCCAATTACGAAAGAGTCAAAGAAAATAACAAGACATCAAAAAATACAGTAACGATATGGCCTAGTGGCTATTACATTAACCCCACCCTTTCTTAACCCTGACTGTCCCTCTAGAGTCCATGTTAACTATATGACTTTCCCATATTTCCCCAAAAAACAGGGAATTTCTTGACTCGCCTTTTATTGGAGAAAGATTTTCTCCTAAAGGATCTGTTCCCTCGGCAACCTGAACCCACTATTAAGCCGTTCTACCATTTTCAACAAAAGAAGTTAATGGAAACAGAGTTGCAGACAGAGAAACAATCTCTCTATGTAACCAATCTCTATTTAGTACCCCTTGTAAACAGGTGTTCGATGTGATCTTTCTTCCTAATAGTTGATTCTCTTTCCAACATAACAAGGATGACTGAATGGTTTCGGTACAGAAAACCGAGAACCTTTATCTGTATTTATAGTTGAAAATAACATACAATACTTAGGAAACTTTATATATGTGCACAACACAAAAAAGAAAACTTAACTAAAGAGTTTCAGTCATATTGGGCATCATTGGAAAGAGTTGATTCTCTTTCCAATTTTAATGAATCCACCGATCTTGTGAGATCGGTGTGATCTTTCTTCCTAATAGTTGATTCTCTTTCCAATTTTAATGAATCCACCGATCTTGTGAGATCGGTGTGATCTTCCTTCCTAATACTCACCCGCAAATTGAACGTCGGGTGAAGTCGAAGGTTCAATTTGGGACACAATTCAAGAAATCGCAGGACAAACTTTTAGTGAAAATATCGGCAAGTTGAGAGTGAGATGGAATGAACTTGACATGTAGGGAGCCAGCAACCACCTTCTCACGCACAAAATGATAGTCTAACTCAATGTGCTTTGTGCGCCCATGAAACACTGGATTTGAAGTCATTGAAATTGCACTCTTATTATCACAATAAATTAAGGCTGGTTGAGACAAATTAACTCCAAGTTCTCGAAGAAGAAAACTAATCCATGTGAGATCAGCAGCAACAGTAGCTAAGGCGCGGTACTCTGCCTCAGAACTGGATCGAGACACTGTTGGTTGCTTTCTGGCACTCCATGTAATTAAATTTGAACCTAGAAAAATAGAGAAACCTGTGGTGGAACGACAAGTGTCAGGGCAACCAGCCCAATCAGAATCAGCATAAGCAAATAACGTATCACAGGCAGAGTCTCGATTAATATGTAAGCCAAGATGAAGTGTGCCTTTGACATATCACAGAATGCGTTTGACAGCCTGAAAGTGATCAACAGTTGGAGCATGCATAAACTGACATGCAACATTGACAGAGTAAGCCAAATCTGGTCTAGTCAGAGTGAGGTACTGAAGAGAGCCAACGATCTTGCGATAGAGAGTAGGATCAGGTAACAAAACTCCCTCACTTGAGAGATGATGACCGGCGACCATAGGAGTCGATGAAGGCTTAACCCCTTCCAAATTAAGAGTAGACAATATATCAGAGGCATACTTGGACTGAGTGAGTATAAGACCCTTAGTAGTAGGTGTGGCCTCAATCCCAAGAAAGTAATGAAGACCCCCTAAATTCTTCATCTCAAACTCCATACCTAACTTATCAACCATAGCAGTAATGACTTTTGAATTTGCACCAGTTAGGATAATATCATCCACATATAATAGAAGAAAAATATTACCAGAAGATGTTGAAAGAATAAAGAGAGAACTGTCTGATTTGCTTACCACAAAGCCAAGAGTAAGAAGAAAGGTGTTAAATCGCTCATACCATGCACGGGGAGCTTGTTTGAGGCCATAAAGCGCCTTATTCAGGCGACACACATAATCTGATTTAGAAGGATGTTCAAAACCTTGTGGTTGAGCCATAAAAACCTCCTCCCGAAGATCTCCATTCAAGAAGGCATTTTTGACATCTAACTGTAAGATATCCCAATTACCTGCCACTGCCATAGACAATAAAATACGAATTGTAGTAGGCTTCACAACGGGACTAAAAGTCTCATCAAAATCCAATCCAGGTTGTTGATTGAAGCCTTGAGCAACCAATCTAGCCTTATAACGATCGACGGAGCCATCTGGTTTCAACTTAGTACGAAAAACCCATTTGGAGCCAACGACATTCATGGAAGGATGTCTTGGGACAAGAGACCATGTATTTTGTTTATGCAAGGCAGCCATTTCCTCATTCATATCATTACGCCAATGAGGAGATACAAAAGCTGTCTTGTAACTACGAGGTTCCTTAATAACAAAGAGAGCTACAAAAAAAGCTGAGGAAGATAATCCAAAAATATTAGGGTCTCGAGGGGGAAGCGGATACCTTGGAAAGGAGGAAGAAGGTGTCCCGATGGGTGTCGTAGCCGCCATAATCTCTGCCAAGGGACGAAAACCTTGAGGACCAAAAGATGGGGGCGAGTCCACTGATAATGATGAAACTGAGCCAAACTGCGAGGACCGAACAGTGCTAGGACTATCAATAGGTGAAATACTGACTGGGTATGATGGAGAAGAGGGTGATGAAGCAGGAAGAGTGGATCCGTCAGAGCTAGAATCAAAGGAGGAGTCAGATAGATGTGCATCCGGGGCAATCAAGACAGGAGAGAGAGGAGATCCCGAAGGGTCCGAGTTAGGCGAGAAGGCTGAAGTTGGGACATAAAATGAGTCAGTTAAACAGTTTACACGAGATGAGTGTGAGTCAGTCGATGGTATTGGAGAAGAAGGAAGGACGGAGGATGAAGACATAGATGAACTAGAAGAACAAGAAGAAGGATCTAAAAAAGTTACCAAACCCTTAGAAGAAGAGGATATAGTGGAGACCTTGAAGGGAAAAATTGATTCATCAAAGACAACGTGACGAGAGATATAGATGCGATTGGTTGTACGATCAAGACACTTGAATCCTTTGTAATGAGGACTGTACCCTACAAAAACACAAGGCAGACTACGAAGAGACAATTTGTTGAGAGCATAAGGTCGTAAATAGGGAAAACAAAGACAATCGAAAGACCGCAACATAGAATAAGAGGGTACCTGACCATAGAGTACGGAGTACGACGAGGAGTCATTAAGCACCGGAGTAGGCATGCGGTTGATGAGGTAAGTGGCAGTTTGAAATGCTTCAACCCAGTAACTACTAGGGACACCACTATGAAAAAGAAGACTCAATCCTGTCTCAGTTACGTGGCGATGCTTACGCTCGATGCGGGCATTCTGAGAATGAGTATAAGGACATGAAATACGTCTTTCAATTCCACATTGAGTCAAAAGAGATAAAAACTCGAAACTTTGAAATTCAGCTCCTCCATCCACTTGCAAAACTTTTAGTTTAGTTGTGAAGTAGTTTTTTACTAAGTTTTTAAAAGTGAGAAAGACTGAATAAAAATCAGACTTCATACGAAGAGGGAATAACCACGAAAATCTACTATAGTCATCAACGAACAAAACATAATACTTAAAACCAGATGAAGAGACAACGGGAGAAGGTCCCCATAAATCAATATGAACTAAAAATAAGGGAGAGTCTGCTCGTTTATGATTTAAATCGAAAGGAATGCGAAGACTCTTGCTCATGAGACAAGAGGTACAAGATGATGACGTCTGACTAGTAGAAAATTCAACTAAACTATTCTTATTAAGTAAATCTAAAACTTTGGATGAAACGTGACCAAGACGATAATGCCAAATATCTGGAGGAGCTTTAAGAGACACCGTAGTAGAGGAGAAAAGGGCTGATTGAGGTTGATCGAGAGTGTATAAATTTCCATGCCTACTTCTGGTTCCTAGAATCCTTCCGTTCTCCTGAAAAATGGCGAAACCATGTTTAGAAAAAGTGAGAAGACAATCTAAGTCATCAGTGATACGACTAATAGATAACAAGTTCTTTTTGAGTTGAGGGACAAGAATGGCATTCGGTAAAGTTAGACGACCATAAGAAGTATGAAGAGTAAGGGAACCTTTTTGAGAAATAGGCAATGAGGAACCATCACCTATAATAACGTGACGATTACCATGATAAGGAACTAAACTTGAAAACATATCAGAAGAAGAAGCCATGTGAGTGGAGGCACCACTGTCAGCATACCAAGATGGGTCCTGAGGATCTGTTATTGTCATAGCAGTGAGAGCAGCAGTAACATCATCATTAGGAGAGTCCACAACCGTGTGAGCATCATGGTTATGAGCTGGAGAAGAAGCACGGGTACGATTTGATGAAGCCCCTCGGTTAGAGTTGCGATTGTCATTAGGACGACCTCTATTTTGCTTTGTCAACTTGAAACAACGATCAGCTGTATGGCCAATCTTCTTACACCATTGGCATATTGGTCGATTTCCAATATCCTGATGATTATCGCTTGATGTGCCGTGAAAATACAACATTTAGGTCACTTAACTTTGATTAGTTAGTTCTTTTCGAGTTTTATTTCTAATTATTTATGTATTTTTATTGCTAGGTAGTTTATTTGGGGTTTGGCGTGTAATTTGGAATAAAGAGAGCGAATTATCACATTTTCATCTTATGCGGCAAAAGGGAAGAAAAGAGCTCCAGGGGTATTTTGGTCAAAATCAGAAGTCAAACAACAAGTGAAGTCAATGACGAGTCCGACGGTGAAAACGGAAGTCGATTCGGAGTTCGAACGGAGAAGTTGTGAATGAAAGAAGCCGAGGTTTGGTCTTGAAACAAGGATTCTATGAAGGCACCCCCCTTGGTTCTAAATGTAGAGACAAGATGAAGGCACTCCCTTGCTTTAGAAAGAAGCCCAACCCAAGAGCTTAAAGAGGAAGAGAATAATAGAGATTCTATGGGCACCTTTTTGGTCCAAGTCAAAATGGCCTAAGACTTAGTCAAGTTTGACTAAGTCTAGGGTTGTGTATACACAAGTGAGAAAAAGAAATCAAGGGAGGACACTATTGATCATCTTCAACCTTGGAAAAGAAGAGAAAGAGGCAAGAGGCTAGGGTTCTTGTTCTTGGAGTTAGAGAGCTTTAGGGTTTGAAGGAAAAGAGGGAAAGAGAGGGAAGGAGCCGGCCAAGCTAGGCCGGCCATCACCAAGGCCGGCCAAGCTTTGGCCGGCCAAGTCGGGAGCATAGCAGCTCGGGAACAGCAGCTGCTGCGAGTACGAACAACAGCTCAGGCAGCAACAACGGCTAGGACCTGCAGCTCGGATGTGCAAGGAGCAGCACGGTCTAGCACGCAGCAGCAACAGGGACGCGTGAACCAGCAGCCCGGCACGAACAGCAGCGTCTGCAGCAGCTTCCACAACAGTAAGGACGCATCTGCAGGCGCGCACTAGGCTCGGGACAGCAGCCGCAGCCCCATTGATGCTTAGAACTAGCCGAATCTTGTCTTGGCCGGAATTTCTTCATCTTTGGCCGAAATTTTCTAAGTATTCCGGCCACTTTCTTGGCCGGAAAACTTAGGGTTTTTACTCCTCTCATCCTTGGCTAGCTTCCCATGTAGTTTGATTTGATTTTGGACAAGAAATTTCTAGAGAGAGAAAGCTAGGGTTAGCTTTAATGGAGGTTGTGTTCTAAATGGAGAAGATGATGGTGGTCGCTATGGGGAACCCAGAAAATTGCTAAGGGGAGATCGGCTGCAACTAAAAACTCATATTTTCCGACGATCTTAGCCTCGAACCACATCGAAAAAGGGGGATTCTCTCACCATTTCCTTTCCATTTCTTATTCAATCACCATGTTTAGATAACTTTAGTTTGTCGATTATATGAGATGAAATGTGATGAATTCGTGACTATGTTTAATATGATTTGATGTTTTGATTATAAATTGATGTTCATTTATTTCGATTATCATTTTGATCGTATTTTCATGTGTCTTGTCAAGCACTTTACATAGTTAATAGACGAAACGAAGTATTCGATATCGATCGCAGTCTAAGTCATAATTTCATGTGTCTTGTCATGCACTTCACATAGTTAGGCGACTAGACGACACTTTCGATGATTCGGGATTAACCGATTTAGACGTTTGTTTGACTAAGTATGATCTCTGGATATACATAGTACTTAGAGACATCTACTTTAGGAGTCGAATATCGATTGTACCTCGACACATCAAATCGGACTACACATAGTCGTAGGTTTATCATTTTGGATTCCCGGACTTCGACACCTATCTCACGTATTTGTTGCCCGAATCGAGTCTTACCGTCTCCCGACTCTTGTTCCTCCGACACTTCTCTCGAATCTCTCTCGCCCGTTTACTTTTATTGTTTAGTTTACTTTTACTCGTTTTCTTCTCTTATTGCTTATTCAATCTAAACCCCCCATTTTATCTTTGTTTCCTTTCCTATTTAGTCTAAGTTAGCATTTGATACATAGACCGATGGATAAAACCCTTCGATATCCAAACTACCTTCCTATCCTTGGATTGATCCCGGCTTTGCCGGATTACTACTTGATACCTCCGCTTGGGTGTGCAACCTTTTCGGGTGCATCATCGCTTCGGCGTGGAGGAGGTCGAGACGAAGATGAATAATAAGCTCCCTCATGAGGAGCAACCGTAGTATCAAAAGACTTGGTAATAACATCGTGTGATAGTACCATCTGAAGAAGATCACGAAAAGTCGGCAAAGGAGGTTAGTTAGAACCGATGAGGCAAAAGACTTGTAGTCAGAACCTAGCCCCTTAAGGAACCAAAATACTTTTTCGTCATCTCCTATAGGTGCACCTACCGCTGCCAAAGATTCGAGAAGTACCCGAAATCTTCGAGCATAATCCGAAATGGTAGAGTTACCACGACAAAGAGACCTAATTTCTTCCTTTAGTTGAAGTACCCGTGTGACACCAGAATTTGCATAGACCATAGTTAACTGATCCCAGACATCAGAAGATCGAGTGAGACCCATGATTTCTGTCATGGCTTCAGAAGATAAGGAGCTATAAATAATAGTATAAACTAGCTTGTCCATACTTTTCCAAGATTCATATGCCGGATTTATAGCAACCGACCCATCTTGTTGTTGAACAGTAAGTGGAGGGGGAGAAATAGAACCATCAAGATGAAGTAAAAGATGTTGACTCTCCAAGAGTGAGAGAATATGAGGCTTCTATAAGAGGTAGTTATCCGATGTCAGCTTCAAGCAAATCATTGAGCTGAGATGAGGGATCGAGAGCGAGGAACCAGTTGACAAAGAACCAGGTGTGGTACGATGGGATTCATGTTGATAAAGAAATCTGAGAAGAGTAAACACCAATAAGGGATGCCCACAACAGTGAGGAGAACCGATTTGGAATCGGGACAACAAAGAATACCGAAAAAAAATAGGGATGCCGGCAAGAGATTACCGGGAAAGAAGACTAATAACTCGTTTGAGTATTAATAGCTCTGTATACCATAACAAGGATGACTGAATGGTTTCGGTACAGAAAACCGAGAACCTTTATCTGTATTTATAGTTGAAAATAATATACAATACTTAGGAAACTTTACATATGTGTACAACACAAAAAAGAAAACTTAACTAAAGAGTTTCAGCCATATTCGGCATCATTGGAAAGAGTTGATTCTCTTTCCAATTTTAATGAATCCACCGATCTTGTGAGATCCGTGTGATCTTCCTTCCTAATAGTTTATTCTCTTCTTAATTCTTCCTCTTTGGGTGGCTTCATTTGAAAGTCCCTTGGTAAACAGGTTGGTCTCTTCTTCTCTCAAGCAACTATTATGATTCATCAAATCAATCACCATGAAAGAACTTCCAGATAGACTTGTGTTTCTGTTTCTTTTTCTTTCTGTTTATCTTGTCTCTTCTTCTTCTGTCTAACAACTGATACTTTTCATCAAATCAATCGCCATGAAATAACCTCCAGATAGACTGAAGTTTCTATCTCTCTTTATATATATATATATATATAATAGAGTAGGAGTATATGTAGAAAGTTGTTTGATGAAGTTAAAGAAAGAACATAATGTTAAAATTATGAAATGAAGGGGGAATACTGAAGATGGTGAGGTGAGCCCACTGAAACTTTCTTTATCCTATGCTATTTGTCTCACAAAAATAAGTTGAATGGGCGTTGTCTTCTCCTCCCATTCTCCCTCTCTCTCTGTAAATATTTATTTTGAGTTGATTCTAATGAATTCTAATTCTAAGCTTCTTCTGTGTTACATTCAAGTATAATTATAATTGCTTATAAAAATGGAAGCTATAGATGAACAAAACTATGAATGCTTTTCAACAAAAGATAATACTATGAATGCCAAACTTGGTTCAAAATCTTGACCTTTGATAAGAATTTCGTATAGAGATCAAAGTGTTTGATCAATTTCGGTTTTACGCATTGTAAGTTAAGATTTGTGTCTCTCTCATTCAATATCAATGGCTTTTCCGTATCCATTTTGATATTAGCAACTTGAATACAATTAATTAGAAAAATGAAAAAGTTCCCTAGCAAAACAAACAGTAGAAAAATAAGAAAGTGTTTATTGAGAAAATAATTCTCTGAGTAAATATTTCTCCGAGTAAAATTTCTCTATTTTCTTTCTTTTCCCTAAGTTGATATCAAACACAACCATATTTGTATATCAGAAATGGAGATAAGGATGATAACATAAATGAAACATCATCTATAAGAGAAAAATGAGAGGTTTACCAATTTTTATATACACTTAGATATTTAAATTTTGGAGATGTAAATACTTTGTCCGAACTCAAAACTACTTATTTATATATTTTGAACATTACTTGTTGTCGCATCTCACTTTAACTTATCTTCAATTATGCTTTTTCTACGAGCCGCCTTTGTAGGAGTCAACATTAAGTCTACAAACAAATTCCAGAAGCTCCAACATAAGTGAAGGAGGAAAACTCGCTTTTAAATATTCAAACCCTTCAGATTTCATAACCTCTGCACATAAAATATATGACAATTAACAAACAATAACTTAAAAACACAATATGATCAAAACTTAAGATGTGAAGGCTAATCTTATCATTTATCAACATTGCTTAGCTATTACGGACGAAACCCACCTTCCAAATTTCCTGGTTCAGCGAGAAATTGTAGACAGAAAGTCTTAAGATTGGAACAATGATGGTTTTCTGCTAAAAATAGTGTTGCGGCCAATGTGCTTGTGGTAATTTCTTCACATAATCTCGACTCACAAAAGAGTTTCAATCTATCCAAGCCAAATCGATCTGCAGCAGATAAAAGATTTTGCACCATTTTTGACGGAATGGAAAGAGGAAGCTCGTCCGAGTAAATAAATATGAGCATGGCCTGCAATACAACATGTAAATATTAAGTATAATATATATATATATATATATATATATATATATATATATATATATATATATAATAGATATACCACCCACTTCTAAACATTATTTATTAATAAATCTTAAATCTAAACAGCCAGAATAAAAAAAAAATTTGTACTTAACTACTCATATATAATTTTACAAAGTAATGGGGTTAATTGAGACAAAAGTTCTGGTGCAACCAATTTGGATTATAGAATGTGAACACACCCAACGGCGGGATAAATAGCGTATCTGGTAACGTTTAGCTTGTTCATTCAATAAATCATGCATATTGAAGCAACAAATAATTTTGTAGAGAATATGAACATGGCGGAGTTTGTCAAAAAAGTAAAAACATTACCTCGAAAACAGAGGGTTCAACCTCCTTTATTAAAACTTTATCCATGTCTTTATTTCCAACTAGTCCAAAGAATTGAGCTCTAAATACTGGTGAGTGAGCAGCAAGTATCACTTTATGGGCTATGAATGTTTCTTCGCCAACCTCAAAAGCAATATCAGTACCAATACTTGATTCCATCAACTCTTTGAGACTCTTGCACACATCAAGTGGAGGGATTTGAATTTTTTTAGGCTTTTGAGCGTGGTGTCTGACTACTCCCACGGTGCAATTAATAACAAGACAATCATCCTTGACAAAACCCGAGTCCTCGAGAGTTGTCGTTTTAATAAAATGTGGACGTCCCCTGAAAAGCAATCCGAGAAGAAACGTATTATTTAGTCAACCTAATTCAATGTTGCAACTATAGAAGATAGTCTATTAGTATGAATAATCGAAGAGGATGAGATGGTTGATAAACCTATTCGGTTTATCAAGTGTGAAACAGGAAGAAGAAGAAGAGAGATCGAGAGACAGAGAGGTATAAGAGAAAGAGAGAGGAAAATCAATTTGAATTGAATTCTGTATTGCTTACATTAGTTGTTACATCTTGATATATATATATATAGTTACAAAGAGATAAAATACAATCTAAGTGAATCGAAGTTGTTATTGACCGAGTCCATGTGGGTTGTGTGTGTGTGTTTCGGCCGGGTGTGATGAAATCCAAGTGGGTCGAGTATAAACCGTAATACTCCCCCTCAAGTTGGAGCAGAGATAGTAGAAATGCCCAACTTGCTTATTATCCGTTGAAACGCATCCGCACCTAGAGGCTTCGTAAGAATGTCAGCTAGCTGTGCCGTCGTAGGAGTGTAGTGAGTTGTAATAAGCTTGGTCTTGATCTTCTCACGAACGAGGTGGCAGTCAATCTCAATGTGTTTTGTTCTTTCGTGGAATACTGGATTGTCGGCAATATGGAGTGCCGCCTTGTTGTCGCAGTAGACAGTCATTGGGTCCTTGTGATAAACACCAAGGTCATTGAGAAGGAATTTGATCCATTGAAGTTCACAAGTAAGGGAAGCTAAAGCCCTATATTCAGCTTCAGCAGAAGAACGAGCAATCGTAGATTGTTTCTTTGATTTCCAAGAGAGTGGGCTATTACCAAGGAAGGTGATGTAACCAGTGGTAGATTTCCTGGTTGTTGGACAACCAGCCCAGTCCGAATCACTGTAACCAGAGACATGTAAAGGACTGGAAGAAGAAAGAAAAATACCTTTACCGAAAGAACCTTTGAGATAACGAAGAACCTTATGAGCAGCTTCAAGATGTGTACTTCGTGGAGCTTGCATATACTGGCTTAATGTATTGACCGCAAATGTGATGTCTGGGCGTGTCACAGTGAGATAAATGAGGCGACCAATGAGTCGTCGATAAGGTGTTGGATCCTCGAGAATGGTACCATCATCTGGCCTTAACCTTAGTTTTTGGTCCATTGGAAAAGAAGAAGGACGGGAAGCCGTAAGTCCTGAATCTTCTAAAATATCCAGAGTATAACGACGTTGACATAGAAATATTCCTTTTGTAGAACGAGAGACTTCTATTCCAAGAAAGTACTTGAGTGTACCAAGATCTTTTAGAGAGAAGGTTGTGTCAAGAAAATTCTTTAGTTTTGAGATTGCGAGATCATTTGTTCCAGTAATGATGATGTCATCAACATATACTAGAACATAAAGAGAGATAGAATCTTTGGAATAGGTAAACAATGAATAATCAGCGAGAGATTGAGTAAAACCTCGCTGTAGTAGAGTGGATGAGAACTTAGAGAACCATTGACGGGATGCTTGTTTTAGTCCGTACAATGATTTATTTAACTTACAAACACGAGACTCCCCCTTACTGGAGAATCCAGGAGGTAGTTTCATAAATACCTCTTCATCAAGATCACCTTGGAGAAAGGCATTATTGACGTCTAATTGATGAAGGGACCATCCCTTGACGGCGGCAATAGAAAGGAGAGCTCGAACCGTGACTAATTTTGCAACGGGAGCAAAAGTGTCTGTATAGTCTAAACCTTCAATTTGGGTATACCCTTTTGCAACTAAGCGAGCCTTGTAACGTTCTATAGAACCATCGGAACGGTGTTTGATTTTGTAGACCCATTTGCAACCAATGGGTCGTTTGCCTTGTGGAAGTTCAACAAGATTCCATGTTTTGTTAGATTCTAAAGCCTTAATTTCTTTAGCCATGGCTTCTTGCCATTGAGGTGATGTCATAGCTTGAGAATAAGACCGAGGCTCTGTGTGAGATAGGACGGAAGCAATAAAATGACGATGATTAGTAGATAAAGAATTATAAGAAATGTAATTCGTTAGAGGATAGGGAATGGAAGAAGTCGAGTCAATCGATGGTAAAACATTACATATGTAATCATTAAGGTGAGCCGGTCGACGTTTGGAACGTTGAGGACGGGGAATGTCCAAAGAGGTGGGACTGTCGGCTGGAGTGTTAGTGGACATCTCGATAGAGCCGGGGTTGCTGACAGAAGGAACGTCACTAGTGGGCTTAGTCGTGCCCAACTTTGTTTGAGGTTCTGTGTGAATAGAAGAGGTGCCTGTAGGGGAAAAACGACACGTACCTGGTGGACTACGAGGAGTGCCTACAGACTCGTTAGCATCATTTGCAGAGGTGTCTGCAGCCGATGTGGAAGGTGTCTGGTCTTCCTGACCGTGTATAGGGGCACCCTCATTTGATTGGTTCTGCCGAAGTATAGAGGCACCTTCGGTCAGAGCAGGAGGTTGTGTTGATGATAGTAGCCGGGTGTTAGATTGAAAAGATCCATCATCATGAATGTTAATAAACGGAAGACTTAAGGATGAATTAGGCCGGGAAGTGGAAAGAGTAGACATCGGAAAGCGATCTTCCCGAAAAATGACGTCACGAGAGATAATAATTTTCTTAGTGGATAGACAATAAATTTTATATCCCTTTTGACCATGGGGATAACCAATAAAAATACCGGGTATTGACCTCGGTTCCAATTTGTTTTTGGGAGAATGATTGCGAGCGTAACATAAACAACCAAAAACTCGAAGATGAGTAAGGGATGGTGGTGTTCCTAATAGTTTTTCGTGTGGAGAAGCACCACGAAGAAGTGGAGTAGGTAATTTATTAATAATATAAGCCGCGGTCAAGACACATTCACCCCAAAATTCAAGAGGGAGATGTGCTTGGAGGCGAAGTGATCTAGCAACTTCCAAAATGTGACGATGCTTTCTCTCGACCACACCATTTTGTTGTGGTGTGTACGGGCAAGATCTTTGGTGTATGATTCCATTAGAGTCAAACATTTCTTGAATATCTTTGTTTAAAAACTCCGTTCCATTATCGGAACGGAAGGTTTTGAGAGACGTCTCGAATTGGGTTTTTATATATTTTATAAAATTAGAGAGATATTTCTTTGTATCCGATTTAGAAATGAGTAGAAAAACCCACGTACAACGGGAAAAGTCATCAACTAGAGTAAGAAAAAATCGACTACCAGACAAGGAGGGAATTGCAAACGGCCCCCATAAGTCGGCATGTAACAATTCAAAAGGTCTTGTAGTGATAGAAGAACTAATCGGAAAAGGTAATCTAGTTTGTTTCGATAAAGGACATATATCGCACGGAGATTTATTAATTAAATTCAAAGGAATACATGAAATGTTCTTTGCTAGATACTTGAAACGGGAAATACTTGGATGACCTAATCTAAAATGCCATAAACTAGAAACGGAATTACAACTAGAAATTGCGGAAAGAAAAATTCTAGGCTCCGTGCGATAATAGTAAAGGCCATCTTTAGGATCACCACGTCCAATCGTCTTTCTCGTCACTGGGTCCTGAAAGACACAGGAAAAAGAGTTGAAAGTTATATCGCAAGAAAGCGATTTAGAAGTTTGAGAAACCGAAATTAAGTGAAACTTAAACGACGGAATATGAAGTACGTCATGAAGATAAAAATTGTTAGAAAAATAAACCGTACCAATATTATATACTTTGATTCGTGAATCATCCGGTAAACGGACATAAAAATCGGGTGATGCCCGATGATAAGTAGAGAAAAGAGAAAGATCGGAACAAATGTTCCTTGAAGCACCGGAGTCAATGATCCAAGGGATAGATAGGTTACCTGTTAGTGTCATCGAGTTGTCTTTTCCATTCGTAGGGACTGATGTGGTGGCTATAGTGGGAGTGCCTTCAGAAGAACGCTGCTGGGTCAGCATATTACAAAGGTTGGTGTACTGTTCGGTTGACATGGATGTCGCTAGAGGCACCCCATTCGAGTGTTGATCGGTTTGGACAGCAGCAGTGATGGTGCTTGATCTTGATCGAGGTGGGTAACCATGGAGCTTGTAGCATGTGGAGACCAAGTGTCCATGCATACGGCAGTGGTCACAAAACGGTCTTGGCCTCTTGGTTCTTTGTTTATCGGGTTGATCGGGACGATCGTTCCGAGTAAAAAAAATACGATTAGTATTTGGAACCATAAGAATAGCACCTTCGTTGTTCATAGACGAATCATTCGAGAGGTTTTGTTGAACCTCTTCTTGCTTTACCAAGCTATGAATGCGAAGCAACGATGGGAAAGGTTCCATAAGTAATATTTGACTACGAATCGATGAAAATCGATCATGAAGACCTTGGAGGAACTCCATTGATCGGTCTTGATTATAACGTTCAAAAAGAAACTTACCGTGGCCACAAATGCATGGTTCAATAGAAATCAGAGAGTTGAGCTCATCTTGGATGGACTTAAGACGAGTAAAGTACGCGGAAACATCGGAACCATCCTGTTTTAAGCAAGCGATTGCACGTTTTAGTTGGAAAATCTTCGGTGCATTTGTTTGATGAAACCTTTCATGCAAGTTACTCCAAATCTCAGCAGCATTCTCATCATATAAGATGGATTGACGTATATCCGGATTAACCGAATTAAGGAGCCAACTAGTGACCAAGTCATTGCAACGATTCCAAGAGTGTAACTCACTCGGATTAGTTGGTCGAGGTAGCGAACCATCGACAAAGGCGAACTTGTCTTTGGCTCGAAGAGCCATCTTCATGGCTCGAGACCATGAAGGATAGTTATCACCCGACAACAATGGAGTGATCAAAATGGTCGTCGGAGAATCGGAGTGATGAACATCAAACAATGGTGAAGGTGAAGATGTTGGTGGAACTTCAATGCCCGAGTTGTGTGAAGAAGTCATTGCTTAAAAAAAAATTGTTGTTGCTCTAATACCATATGAATAATCGAAGAGGATGAGATGGTTGATAAACCTATTCGGTTTATCAAGTGTGAAACAGGAAGAAGAAGAAGAGAGATCGAGAGACAGAGAGGTATAAGAGAGAGAGAGAGGAAAATCAATTTGAATTGAATTCTGTATTGCTTACATTAGTTGTTACATCTTGATATATATATATATAGTTACAAAGAGATAAAATACAATCTAAGTGAATCGAAGTTGTTATTGACCGAGTCCATGTGGGTTGTGTGTGTGTGTTTCGGCCGGGTGTGATGAAATCCAAGTGGGTCGAGTATAAACCGTAATAATTAGTTACCAAATAAATAAAAGTGTAGAGTTTTCCAATATAAACTAGAACCACAGTCAAATTACAAAAAACTTTGAAATAGTGAAAATGTGATAGTGGAAGAAATCAAAAGTTTGAGTAACAAGGAAAACCAAATACTGATTATCATCCTCTAAGTCTTACCCCTATTTGTTTGATTTTTGCACTTATTAAGTGTTTTTCACTTAATCTTCCAAGGACATCATGGATGGTACATAAGACTCCTCTAAAACATGACAAACATAATACGTAGTAACAAATACGGAAGTAGTTAAAGAAGAAAATCATACCACGGCAGTGAGTTTGGGTTGAAAGACTTGAAAAAACTTCCAACTTTATGTTTTCCATTCTCACTTTGATCTATCAGCGTAAAGTTAACGAAAGCTTCAACAACACCATCATGGTCGCTTACCAACCTCAAGAACAACGATACATACGTCGAGTTGTCATTGGGATTCTTACGAGCTGGAAAAAAGTTCAGTATCCAATCGTAGCCTCCAACTTGGAATTTATCACTTGATATAAATTTCTGTGGAGGCATCTTCTTTAGATGAGAATACCCTTTTATAATATATTCATGAGAACCTTTAACCACTTCAGAAATCGACTTTGATGAAGATTCTTGTAACTTATTTGACGTTGAAGAAGAAGATTCCATCTTTATATTAATCAATTCTTTCTTCTTCTTCTTTCTCTTCTCTTAGAACTATGTATTAAAACCTAACACCCTAGTTTATGAATAGCAAACTATAAACGCTAAAGCTTCTCAAATAGCGGATGAAAATTTCCTATTGGATTTAGGGAGATTTTATAGTAGTAATGAATACTTAACCATCAAAGTGTCGGGCCATTCCTTATAAATAAATAGGATTTCCCTTATGATGTGTTTGGATGACGAAATCATGAATCCGTGGGTTCATGAGTCCTCCGGATTCATGATTCCAAGGATTTATAAATCCAAGTAACATTTTTTCGTTTGTTTATCAACTAGTAAGAATCCTATGATTTATTATTACTTGAATAGTTTTGAACGCTTCTTTAAAAAAAATATGGAACAAACCTTGTCCTCGAAACTCGTTTTTTCAAATATCATTTCATTCAAAAATTAAGGGAAATGCTAAGTGTACAAAGAATTATTAATAAAATCTTTGACTCGATGAGTCACACGAACAAAAAAAACAGTCGATATCAAAATTAAACTGTAAAAAAATTTAAAATATTTTGTCTTTTAAAGAAAAAGAGTCATTAAATCAATAAGTTTGCCATTGTAGTACTCCCCCTGAACAAATAATAGAGAGAGAGCAGAAAGTATTGTACAGATGCTTACAGTTGTTAGAAGAGAACATCAATTATGAAGGATGAAAAATCATGATTCTTTTTACATCAAGTTAACTTTGAAGATTGACATTTTTGCACTTATTAAGTGATTTTCACTTAATAAGTGTGGGCCGGCAATTTTAGGTTGTTTGATTTTCACTTAATAAGTGAATATCACTTGGAAGTGTAGTCAAAGTAAGTGCAAAAAGGTAAGTTCTAATTTGGAGCTTATTTTTTTTCTAAGTGCTAAAAAAGACTTTTTTATCCTTCTCCGAATATAAAAATTACCAATATAGTTATAACTAAAAAAAAATCTTAAACAATTCATAAGTAAAAACTCTATTTATGACTTTAGCGATGACTCTTTTCCTTCTTCACTCATCCTCCACCTAAGCTTTTCTCCTAAATTTTTTTCACATCTCTTCCTTCATTAATCACGGAACACCCCAAACTCCATGATGCAACGTAAGTTCTTTCTCGTTCGTAATTTTTAATTATTTGAGGTTAATATTTTCAACACAAAGTATTTATAAACCATAATTCTCTTCTATCCAATCTCGCGAGTATAATGAATTAGTATGAAATGTTAATATGTAAATACTTTAAGGTCAAAATAGAAATTTCTCATTTTTATGACATTTAGAATTAATATAAAAACAAAAATCAAGCACTTAGAAGTGATGGAAAACAAACGTTGTAGCACTTACAAGTGATATCACCCACACATATTGTCTACTCCTTAAAAGATAAAGATTTGATTCTTAACCATTATTATGAACAGATTGATGAGGAAGGTTTTTTGAGGAGAGAGAGTTTCCCGAGTGACGTCACTTAGGGTTTTTCATCTTCCTCCTTTTCATCTTCTTCTACCTACTAAATCGGCGGCGCTCTATCTGAGATCTTCTCCACCTGTACTTCAGACAAAATATCATCATTCCAGCCTCGATTTTCGACTTGAGTTAATACCAGAACCCATAGACTGATTAATCACCTAGGCAGGAGAGAAGACAAAGGAGATCGCGGATCTTGAGAAGATCCACCCTTTAATCTTTCCCGAGATGAGAAACAATGAGGATTGGGCATAACTCACCTCGCATTTAAGTCGTTTCATCACCCGAGAAGGAGCTGAGGAAGGAACTTTGGACACTCAACCGTCACATCCTCGAAACTCAACATCCAGGCAAGATTCATTCAATTACCATATTCTTTCTCACTCTTTTCTTTCCCTTCTCTCTCTTTCTTTTTCGGTTTCGCTCTGATTCTCTCTTGTTTGTCTTTCTATCTTTCTCCTTCTTTCTTTTTAGGTTTTTTTAGTTCTCTTGTGTTTTTGTCGTTTCGTTCTTGCTTCTCTCTCTAGAATGGGGACAGTCGTCACCGGAGCTCGAGAGTAGGCTGCTCTGGTGGTGACCTTCCCCCAATCCCCTTGCATGCAACTACATCATGATTTATTGGCGCCTCCTGTTTATTGTCCTACCTGTTTTGTCTTCCTCAATTCATCTTCCCCTTTTATACTCTAGCTTAACCTTTCTTCTAAACCATCTCTGTTCTACTTTCACTCTCTGTTTTATCATGGCCTCTCAATCCACTCTATCCTCTCGTGGGAGACTATCAATCCACTTTTCCAAACCATCCACTAGACCAGAGCTTCAACCCATCACTCAAGGTTTCATTGCAAGATGGTGCAACCCCTATGAGGCTTCCCTAAACTTCATTAAAAGCTTACTGTACCCTCGTTCTCGTTTTTTTCGTGATTGCGATTATGCACTCACTCAAGGTCCTATCAATACTTTTTTGATTAAACCTAAGAGTCTCTTTGTCCTCAACGCTCTTAACTTCGGTAGGCCGTGGATTCTTAGGGGAATGTTGTTAGTCCTCAAGCAAGTGGATTTCCCACTAACGGAGAGTACAGATGACTTGTTTTATGAGCCAATGTGGTGTACTCTCTACAAGATTCCACAAGCTGTTCAGAACAAGGATGATCTAGATGCTATCTTCGAATGTATGGGGAAGATCATTCAGATCAGGCCTAGAAACCTTGGTTTTATTAACAACCCAGTCATCCGGGTCCATTTCTTGTATGATGTTCGATCTCCTCTGCTAGCAGTAATAAACCCTATCTTTCAAGATACAGTGACAGAGATCAAGCTCAGCTATAAAAAGTTTCCAGGGGCTATATGTCAGAACTGTCGTATTATCGAACATCCTTTGAATCGATGTCCCTCTCCTCTCCAATACTATTACTCTGGTGAAGATGAACAAACAGACTCAGACCCCATGGATGATACCATGGATGATACAATTATTATCTCCCCTGATCCAGTTGAACCATTACTGTTAGCTCCTCCATCTTCTCCGGTTCATCACCCTACACCACCCCATCTTCTCTTTAACCCTTCTGGTAAAAGGATTCGGGATCAGTCCAGTCACCAATCGATCAGCTCCTCGGAGTTTTCAGATGATAATAATCACCCTCAGGGCATGTTTTCAGATAATCAGGAGACCCAAATACTTCTTGAGGAATCAATGTTATTGTCTCGTAGTTTGAATATCCTTGTGCAAGGGGAGGAAGGGGAGGGTGTTCACCCACCAGATCAGTCTTCTTAGTCTTTTGTTATTAGTAGTTGTGCGTGTTTTTTTTTTTCTGTTTTTTTGGTTTAGTTTTGTCTGGTGTTGCAGGCCGTGCTCTTGTTGGCTTTATTGCCTCTTTTGTTGTTTCTCTCTGGTACCAGTAGCCAAAGAGCTTAGCCTTTGAACTCTCCTAACTCTAGGCAAGAGGTTGATTCCACTAACTCTTGGGCTTTCGCCAAAAGTTAGTGGGAATCCTTTTTGGCTCTGTGGCAACTAGTACCAGATGTTGGTTACTTGGACCTATTTGGTAGTTGTTCTTAGCTACTTGTTCTCTTTTGTTTAGTTATATATATTATCTTCTGTTATCTTATGTTAGTTGTTATGTTATGTTTTCTTTTGTTAGTTGTTCTTACCTAATTGTTCTCTTTTGTTTAGCTATATTTTATCTTTTCTTTTGCTTTATGTTATCTTAGATGAGTTTTGTTCTTGTTTTGTTTCTCTTGCTTCTTCTCTTTTCTGTTTAGCTTAGTGGCTTTTAGCTTATTTGAGGTGTTTAGTTGTTTTCTTCCTTCTCCCCTTTTCTTTCATTCCTTTCTGTGGTGCCTTTAGTGGTTAGCATCGACCAACCGAGACCAGACCTTTCCATCTTAGCTTGGAATATTAGAGGTTATGGGCAATTCTTAAATCGCAAACACCTTTATAGTCTTATCAAATACTACAAACCTGAATTTATCTTCCTTTCTGAGACCAAGAGCACCAAAAACCAACTTAACAAACTTCTTCCTTTGCATGCTGAGTACAACCAATTCTTGGTGGAGCCCAAGAATAAAGCCGGTGGGCTTGTTTTGTATTGGAATAATGAGTATAATGTTGAGATTTTATATGAAGATGACCATATTATTCACACTAAGTGCACTCACAACAGTAATAGGAGCAGTTTTGTTCTAACGGGCTTTTACGGAAGCCCATATAGCAAAAACAGAATGGTTCCATGGGACACACTTATTAATCAGAATACTGAGTCTTCGGACCCATGGGTGGTCATAGGTGACTTGAACACCATCCTTCACCCTTCGTTGAAGGAAGGGGGTAAAGAGGAGCTGCCCCACTATGTTAACAAAATTAATATAGTTATTAATCGGTTAGGTCTGAGAGATGCGGGCTTTCGCGGTAATACTTTCACTTGGACTAACAAACATTTTAGGGGCACCCTTATCAAGGAAAGATTGGACAGGGCTCTCACGAATCACAGTTGGCTTATGGATTTCCCCTCCACTCTTGTTACTCACTTGCCTGGGGTCGGCTCTGACCACATTCCCATCATTCTGACTACTGCTACCACTTCTAATTTGGGTAAGACACCTTTTAAATTTATTAGAACTTGGATGTCTCATCCAGACTGTGGTAATTTCATTTGCGATCATTGGCCCAGCATTCTCATCCCTATCCAGCCGAAGCTCAACCAATTAGAGGTTAATCTGGCCAGGTGGAATAAAACTGTGTTTGGTCACTTGGATCACCGGATTCGGGTTCTTACTGAGGCTCTCCAGAATACTGATAATCCAGATTATTATCAAGATATTAATAATAAATTGGAGGATGCTTATAATCAACAGGAGAGTCTATGGAAGGAAAAATCCCGTAATGAGAATATCCAATTAGGAGACCGAAACACTAAAATTTTCCACTCTAAAGCCATTAATCGTAATCGGAAAAATCGAATTACGACCATTAAAGACAACCATGGTTCATGGTTGCAGGAAGCCTCTGATATTGCTAATCTCTTCTCTTTTAATCTTCAAGCTATCTCCACTTCTAATGGCTCAAGTATCTCCGATGAGTTACTTGATCTCTTTGTTGGTCAAATTACTAACTCTCAGAATACTATTCTTACCAACAAGCCGTCTGATATTGAGATCCACAATTCAGTCACATCGCTAAAATCTGATTCTGCTCTGGGTCCAGACGGCTTCCCTCCTCACTTCTATCAGACTAACTGGGACACTGTCAAAGTTGATCTCATAGCTTTAGTGTCGGACTTTTTTCATCATAATTCTCTACCTGAGCTGGTTAATCATACCCATATTTGCCTCATACTCAAAACCAAATCCCCTCAGACAACGTCGGACTATAGACCTATTAGCCTAATGAACACTACTTATAAAATCATTACCAAAATTCTGGCTAATCGCCTCAAAATAGTTCTCCCTGAGATCATTTCATCTTTTCAGTCTGCCTATGTTCCCGGTAGGCAGATTACCGATAATGTGATTATCAGTCAGGAGATTACACACTCTTTTAAGCTGACTAAGGGTTCGAAAAGCTTTTTCGCTCTTAAGCTTGATATGTCTAAAGCCTTCGATCGTATTGAGTGGAACTTTCTTGAAACTATTATGAGTCGTCTGGGATTTTCGACTCGCTGGATTAATCTCATTCACACTTGTATCTCTACATCTACCATGGCGGTTCTGATTAATGGACGCCCAGGCCCGACTTTTAATGTCAGTAGAGGAATTAGACAAGGTGATCCTCTTTCTCCCTTCTTGTTCACCTTAGTCATGGAAGGCCTTAGGTCGTCTTCTAGAAACTAACAGATTGCCTGTTCCTTTCAAAGGTTTTCCTATCCCTCGTACCAACATTAATATCAAGCATCTCCTCTTTGCCGACGATTGTATCATCTTCGGTCAAAATTCTCTGGAGAACATATCTTCGCTTCAGCACATTCTGGATATATTCTGTTCTGCTTCTGGCCAAATGATTAACTTCGACAAATCTACTATCTTTTTCTCGAAAAACACTCACCCAAAATTCAAGCGTATAATTATTCGTAATTTGAAAGTTCATCAATCCTCTAATCTTGATAAATATCTCGGCACTCATCTTTTCATTGGAGCTAATAAACAGAAAGTGTTTTCTTCCCTCGTTACCCAAATCCATACTAAGTTGTCCAAGTGGCAAGCTTCTCTTCTCTCCCAAGCTGGTCGTTCTATTGTAATTAATACAATAGCTGCGGCTGTTCCCCGATACCAAATGCAATGCTTTGCCATACCTAAAGGTATAAGTAATCGCATTGAAGCTCTTCAAAGAGCTTTCTGGTGGGGAAAACCCAAATCCATCCATACTATTAACTGGTCTGCCATATGTCTTCCAAAAAAATTAGGAGGACTTGGTTTTCGTTACCCTATTCTGGATAATCAAGCTTTCTTGTGGAAACTTGTCTGGCGTCTCATCAATAATCCTCATTCCCCGTGGGCTTCTATCCTAAAAGCTAAGTATTTCACCAAAGATCATAAACCTAAAGCGGCTAAAAACCATCACTCTTGGCTTTGGAAATCCATATCCAATCATGTGGACAAAGTGTCCAATCTGACCTTTTGGGATATCAATAAAGGTACGAATATTAATATTTGGCAGGACTTCTGGATACCCAATTACCCTCCCCCTCTAACCAATACGAATAATAGCAATCTTACCAAAGTTTCTCAACTTATTAGGAATAACCAATGGGATACGAATACTTTATTTCAATGCTTCAATCGAGATATATGCAATGCTATTTTAAGTATTAATATACAGGATCAGCAGGATGACATAGCCAGATGGTTTCTAACCAAATCGGGTAAGTTCACTATAAAATCCATGTACTACTATTTACGTACTGAACACTATCCTTATGATATGAAAGAATGGACTTTTATTTGGCATTTGCAAATTCTGCCCAAAATCAAACTATTCCTTTGGAAATGTTGTACCAACAGTCTACCGGTAAGAGATAGAATTGGAAAATATATCGGTCATGTATATAATTGTGATTTCTGTCAAGAACAAGAAACTATGATTCATGTACTATTACATTTTGATTTGGCTAAGGTAATTTGGTTGCACTTCTATGTTATTTCCGTTAATATCCTTAACATTATAGACTGAATTACTTCATGGAAAGATATAGAAGAACAAATTAGTTGCCTTTTTGCGACAATTCTTTGGCATATATGGAAAGCAAGATGTGATAAATGTTTTGCATCTATAAATCCTGTCCCGATGATGATCATAGATAATATCAAATGTATTACTAATCTCCAGAATCATCAAAGTACTCCACAGCATATTGAAAAGGTTATTGGTTGGTCTCCTCCAGCATCTCCTTTTGTTAAGATTAAAGTAGATGCTTCCTTTATAGCAGCACAGGACGAGGCGGGGATATGGTGTATTATGCACGATGACAAGGCAAATTTCCTTGCGGCAGCAGCTTTCACTTTTTGGGGTCAAAATGCGGAAGAATGTGAATGCAGAGCCATCTTCAAAGCTCTCGAATGGTCTGCTAAAAAGAAGATTGTTTACCTCCACATTGAAAGTGACAACCTAAATATAGTTCAAAAATTGAACAAGGAACAAACAGACATAACGTGGCAGACTGAAAAGATTATAGATAAAGTGCAACAGTTGGAGGCCAATTTCACCAAGGTGATATATACTCATATCCCCAGAGAAGGCAACTATAAAGCGGACCAGTTGGCAAAATGGAGTAGAAGGAACAAAGGAACATGGTTGTGGCTTTCTTTATTAGATCTTCCGCAGGAGTTGTATAATGTTTTTAGATAATTCGGTTGTACCTCAACAAAAAAAAAAGTAATAAAATATCAAACACCCTCTACCCTCAAATATAAAATGCTAAGTGATAGCACTTGTGATATTGTCAATTTTATAGAATTAGTCAAATATAAACTACAACTCAAATATAAAGAATGATAACTAATTTCAGAAAAAGAAGAAGAATTGTAACATAAAGAAACTAGCTCTGCATGATAAAAATTAGAGGTTTATATAAACTTATAAATATATAAATATAAACTTAAAAATATATAAATATATTTTTAAAGGAAACTCTTCGTTTTTCCTTGACTGGTTTCTGTATGTATCCAGAGCAAAAACAAGGTTCTCCACGAACAATAATAAGCTATGAGGGAGGGAGATAGAAAGCTTCAAAATAGAGAGGGAAGAACAAAGCAAGGGAGAGAGTAAAGAGAGTCTGATCAATTGAGTAAGAAAGGCAGGGGAGGTGAGAGAACGCAAAAGCGAAGCGTGAGAAAGTGACTTTCGCATGTTTTAGATAGGAAAATATTTGACTTGATTTTCTAACTCTTTAATTTTTCTCATGAGAATTCGATTTTCTAACTCTTTTAGTTGAATCAAACAACGAAAAATCGATTTTCGTGATTTTCACATGTATCAAGCGGACCCTTGAAGTTGTTAATGGTTAGACAAAAGTGTATAACTCTTCAAATTTGTTGGACACATCAGAAGACAGGGAAACAATGCTAATTGTTGATAAAGTAGGTAATTGAGGCGCTCCCACACTATTTTCTGCTTTACTTTTCCATCTTCTGTATGACTTGATTTTAATATGTTTCTTTTTCTCTTATGATTACCGCTACTTATTTTAAGAGTTATTTCCTTTTTGGCCACCTACTTTGTGACCAGCTTCCTTCACGACCTTCTATTTTTCATAAATTCAAACATGACCTCATTTTCTAATGTAAATGTCATAATTACCTTTCTTATAAATATCTTTTAAAAATAAAATTAAATAGAAAACATGAATTCCACCTCACTTCCACCTCACCTCTCTCTCCACCTCACATCTCTCTCCATCTCTCTCTCTAACTCACCTTTATCTCTAACTCACCCCCTCTCTCCACCTCACCTCTCTCTCTCTCAACCTCACCTCTCTCTTCTCCGACTAAGGTCGCTGGTCAAAAAGATTTCCGGCCGGCGACCTTCAAACATATAAAAAATCTCATCTCTCTCTCTAAACACTCCGACGATGGGGTTTCCCCTTCGACGGAGCAAGGTCTGTTCACGAACAGACTAGATCTCTTCGTGAACAGACCATGCTCCGACGAAGGGGAAACCCCTTCGCCGAAGTGTTTAGAGACAGAGAGAGATGAGAGTTTTTTTTATGTTTGAAGGTCGCCGACCAGAAAAATTTTCGGTCGGCGACCTAAGTCGGAGAAGAGAGAGAGAGGTGAGGTGGAATTTATATTTTCTATTTAATTTTATTTTGAAAAAATATTTATAGGAAGGGTATTTATGACATTTACATTAAAAGAAGGGGTCATATTTGAATTTATAAAAAAATAGGGGGCCAAGAAGGTAGCTGGTTACAAAGTAGGGGGGCGAAAAAGAAATAACTCTTGTTTTAATTTCTCCTCAACTCGTAATCTGTTGTAGGTTTCTCCATGTTTCACATGTAGTTTCTTATAAGAGGAAGAAGAAGAGAATACGTAATCTTTTTTTATGTTTTTTTTAAGTCTCATAATTGTTAAAATTTCGTACTCATTTTCTTTTTATCTTCCACTCTGTAGCAAAAAAAAAGCCATCAAAGTTTAAGGAGAAGCCGTGAAAATGATGAAGATGATTATGAAGAGTGTAAAATAAAGTGGTCTGGCGGTCGTCCCAACTTTACGTGACATTTCAATTTTCATTTGCCTATTAAACCAAATGTATTTTTATACATTCACTAATGATTATGTAGTGAGTGAGAGATATCAAAGTCATCGTATTGTAACATTCTTCTCATTTTTCATTGCCTCACAAATTCGTAAAGGAGATAATGAATTTTTCAGATTGGCTACTACTTTGATGTCTTTTTAATCCTTAAATGTTAATGATTCCTTATTTTAATACACAAATTACGTGATTAGTCCCACATTTCTCTGAGGTGTCTAACGCGAGGACAATATCGATAACTGCTAGACTTGGGGCGTCACAACCTTTGACAGTTCCTATCAAGTTTGTTCCCGGGATTGAGATTTTTATCATTGAGTAATGGAGAAGGCGACTCTGGAGTAAGGGCGGGCATCCGTTAGGGCTGGTTACCCGCGGATAGAACAGTAGACATTACGGGCGGGTACGGGCAACTACATGTCATGACCACATTAACACCACATGAACTTTCGGACGGGTCGGGCAGGCAAAATGCCACTTGCCATTACCCGCCCGAGCCCGCTTAATATAACGGGCTTAATTTTATTCAGGCGGGTAGGCATCGGGAAGCCCAATGGTTACCCAAAAAAGAAGTCAACAAAGGCCCAATAATTTTTTAAGTGCTTGAAGTTAATTTTTCTAAAGAAGCCCAATTGCCAAACACAAAACCCATTCACTCTTAAGTAAGTTGGAAGTGTTTGAGGAAATTTATAACAAGCTCAAGCTTATTTCCACTCCAACAATTTCTAATGTGGGACTATACTAATACGTGAATTTCTCACCTTTAAGTTAGTCCCACGTGGGAGGTTCAAAGAAAAACAAAGGGCCTGAGCTTTATATAATGGCCAACATGAATACTTCACTCTCAAGTTAGTCCACGTGGAAAGTTCGAAAAAAAAATGATGGTCTTTGAGTTCTATATAGTTCCTGACTTGATTTTGATACTTTGAACTTAGTTTCCAACATTAATTGTTAATTTGAGTGTACTTTCCCATGGAAAGTTGAAAGGATGAAAAAGGAAGAATTTTCAGCTATCTATGTGTTAGCATGAATTTGTTACTTTTAGCCCCACATGGGAAACCCAAAGAAAAGAGATGAACTTTGAACTCTATATACTATGTAACATGAATTGTTTCTTTATATTGTGAGTCTACAGGGGAAGTTCCAAGAAAAGAGTTGAACATTACTCTTTAACGTGCATTTGTTTACTTTGAGTTTTTAGTCCCACATTGAAAGGTTAAAAAAAAAGATGATCTTTGAACTCTATATACTAACATGAATAATTTTTTGGGTCCGTGAGTATATAGACCAAAATAATATTCAAAAAAGGTTTATGATCCAATCTTCCCAAAACATGAATATTTAGTCCTTTTACATTATGGACATAATAACTCATTCTTTATGAGATAACTACCGTCCATGTCCCTCCTACAAAAATCACGGGATTTTTAATTTTCCAGGGTGAATTTGGAATGTTTCTAATGTGGGCGTGATTTAGAGGATTTAAAGCAGCTAATGTATAAATCCGAAATAGATTTTTCTCTATCTTCTAACCGTTTTGGAAAGCAAATCTATTTCCAAATCAATTCAAAACAAAAATCGTAACCAAATCAACTTTCTCTCTCTTTACAGATTTGGAAATCAAATCAATTTTCTCTCTCTAACTATGTAAATTTTTTTCGATTGAAATCAATTGTCTCTCACTTAACTTTCAGATTTGGAAATAGTATATTTTCTAGGATCAATTTAGCGTGATTTGGGGGTTAATATACAAAACATATATATCACTTTCTCTCACTTAACTTTCAGATTTGGAAATAGTATATTTTTCTGGGAACATTAAAGCAACATATGTTTTCGTTTTTACTCATACATAAATACACATAGAATACAAATTACGAAACAAATACGTAAATTATATATTATTTATGGCGAGAAAACCATCATTTGTCAAGTATACAACATAATTTATCAAATGTATGTTGGTCTTGTTCAATAATTTGGGGGTTAATATACAAAACATATGTATCACTTTCTAACACGACATGGTTTATTATAAGCATTCCATTAAATGTTGTGACATTCGTTATAATATTTTGTTACAGGTATGGCGCCATCACTTCTCAACTGTCTGAGAGCTTCAACAACATGATAAAGAAAGCCCGCGTCCTCCCTATTACAGCATTGTTGGATGCCATAAGACGGAAGATTATAAACAAGATGAGAAAGCATAGAGACGCCGCTATTGGATGGAATACATTTCTTTGCCCATCCATTAACTTGGAACAACAAGCGAAATACAAAGTTGCTGAGACGTGGAGATACGTTGGGGCAGCCCCACTTATTTTTGAAGTATATTCGACTCCATGTCATTCCGTAAATCTTGGTACTCTCACATGCTCTTGTCGGCGTTGGCAAGTAGATTCGCTTCCGTGTCAACATGCAATGCTATGCATCAACAAGACTCGTGGTGATAGTACATATTTTTATGATCCCGTCTGGACGGTGGAGGCTTACAGAAACACATACCAACATTGTGTTTACCCTGTTCCAAATTTTGACGAACCCTATACTTTTAAATCCATTAACCAAGACTCTTCCTCCACTACTTAAAAGGGCACCCGGCAGACCACGTACAACACGGTTGTAGAGTTCCGGAGATGTTACGAGGATAAAAAAATATGTCGCAGGTGCAACCAACTCGCTTATCACAACAGTGCGACATGTCGAGCCCAACTGTAGTTCACATTTTACTAAATGCTTTAACATTCAACGATATGTCTCAACATATAAGAGACTGTCTCTACATTATGTTGAATGTATTAGTAAAATCTTTTGGTCTTAGAAAATAGACTTAAATGTCTTAGTAAATATTTTTTTGTCTAGTGAATATATTTATCGTTCAAAACATTCTACTAAATGTTCAGTGAATGAATCCTTACATGCCTAGCTATTATTTACTGTGTGTCAACATTATGCAGTTTTTTCAGAACATTCTCATTAATGAATGCACATTATTACATATTTCACAAACATTTGTCACTATGTTCCAACATTTGGCGGAATGTTCTAACATTTCTGTGTATGTTCTTTTCTGAAACAAACTCTTTGTCGCCAATGCATGTCACATATGTTCAAGAAGAAAAATAATAATATATTCAAATTTACTTCATATTGTTTCCACATAAATATCCCATTCCAAATTATTGTAAGTACTTAACATCCCAAAATAATTTACAAACCATATTTGTTTGTAATCTAATCAAGAATGAAGTCGTTTCGGGTTTAGTGATATGAACATAACCCGTTACCTGAAAAACTACTTCATTTTTTATTAAAAGATCCTTTACAAAAAAAACATCTGTGGGGGCAACCACACTTTCAAGCTCGGGCCATCCTCCAATATATCGTATTCTCGTTCAATATTTAGTGGGTGAGCTTAGCCCTCTTCCTTTGTGCCAGGGAAACCCAATCTGGGTTTTGTGTACGCTCTTTGGGTTCGGTTGTCATGCAGTCTTCCACCAGCTCTTCAATTTTCAAAATTACAAAGAGACCACAATCCGGGTTGTTCACGCCACAAAGGAAATGTTAAAGCATAACAAATAATGTTTCCACAGTCAGAGACAATATTAAACATAATGTGAAATGAGACCACATTACTAATAATGACGTGACTTTTTGTCAAAAGACTGAAAACATGAAAGGTTTCTGATATAACATTTCGCGAAATGTTGGAATAATTTCAAAGTAGTTAAAGCATTCATCATAATGTTGGAACAAATAAAGAGTGAAAACACTTACTTTTCTCCCTGTGTAGGGAATTTTGGCTCCCCAAGAACATCTGCGTATTTTTGTTGGGTTTCAAACATTGTGAATCCCACCTCTTCCATGACATCCTCCACATATGCCGCATACTCCCGGGCATTTTCGAAACACTCCTTGGCCATCTTCTTATCAAAGGACATTGAATCAAAATGGGTCCACCGATGTAGAAATACATTATATATCAAGAGGTCCAGTGCCCCCCTTGAGCTGTCCCCCGTTGTTGGTTGACAGATGGGTGCACACACAAATAATATTTCCGGTTTCCCAGCATTATTACTCAATGTTCGATTAAGCATTTGTTCGATGGAAGCTTGGTTTACCTCAGCCTTTATCATTGTCAGTACCATAAACACAAAGTTATCAAAATGTTCACTCATATAAAAGATGATAGGAAAACATCCTAATCACTTAACTTACATATATTTCAGATGGGAGGCATAGTACACTTTTTTCTTTCAATTTCTGGTGATTAGTGAGGAAGGAGCTCGCCCAGTTAATGATTTGTGAATCGCATTTCAGATTCATCATTAACATATCGAGTTGTTTCCCACAGTCGTTAATCCCGTCACTAAACCAGACCTTTGTACTGCAAAATTTGGAAAAAACATTGTCACCGCTACTAGTGTCAGTGCATCAACATTACAGTAACCTACTCGTACCTTTTGTTACTATCCCTGAGGAATTCTTGCAACAAACCCTTTTCTTGTTCCTTCACATTTTTCCAGACTGGCTTTTTCTCCAGTTTCCAAGTTTCTGACCTTTGTCCTCTTCTGACCTTTGGGCTCCCAACTCTACAATCTCTTTTACATTAATTGTTTTCTTTTGGAGTTGCTTTGCTTTTTCGGTCATAGTTCGGGTTCTTGGCTGAGTTTTTACCCTTTTAACCAAAGAGTTTGGTTTGTTTTTATCTTTATGTTCACCAACTACAGCCATTTCAACCTTTGGCTTATCTACAAAATCGTCATCGGAAGAACTTTCATTCTCGACGATCTCATAATTTCATATTCTTTTGCCACCTCGCAAACTTCTGAAAAGAAAGCTGAAGGCCAAGTCAGCTCAAAGTCAACTTCTTCCATCTCTTTTTGACCTACATTCAAAACACTCGGAAATTGTTTTTCACCTGTTCCCATCACCACACGTTTAACTAGTCAACATTCGATAGAAAAGCAAAACTTAACATAAATAATTCTCCAATTCTTGATCAATATATATAAACGTTATCACTAATGTTCTAACATTTTACGTATTTATGTGGAGAAGAACACTTACTTGTTTGTTTCTTATTTATTACTTAGCCGACCACTCTACTGTCGTTCGTGGTAAAAGATAGTCTTCAATTGTCGTGGTAAAAGACATCGTGGGAGTACGATAGAACTCTTTTACTTACCGTTTATCAAAAAACTTGTAACGATGGCGGAACAATTTATGGTCATACCAATCATCTGACAAGTAAGTAAGAATTTCAGAGAAGATAGAATGATTTCATACAAGTTAATACGTTCTTAAAAAAAAACTAGAAATAAAACCAACTTAAATCTAAAAAAACAATATTCATTTCTTTATCAATGTAGACTGCATTTAAAACATTATGTTAAATGATGAAGCATTCTGGTATTTGCTTCAACATTTTTAACTTCTTTTCAAGCAAAGACAAGAATGTGAACAGAAGTAAAAAATTGCGTGAGCATTTACTCACTTGACCCAGCTATTTGGCTCTCTGTCTGCTCCTGGTTTTGCACATCCCCTGAAGATTGACCCTTTACAAACTCAGAAATTGCCTTCTTACCCTTGTTGTCTATTTCCGCTTCTCCAGTTTGGGCTTCGGCATTATTTTCTTGTTCGTTGCGGGCTTTTACATTTACTTGTTTGGGATTTTTTTTGTGCTACTTCCTGCTCTACCATTACTTCATTTCTTACTTCATCTCCACCCTCTAATTTTTCTCCACCATCTCCACTCTCTACCTCTTGGCGACCCTCCACCTCCTGTCTACCTTGTACGTCCTGCCCACCCTCCACATCCTGTCCACCAGTCACCTCCTCTTAACCAGTCACCTCCTCTCGACCCTCCACCTCCCCTCCGACACCAAAATCAAATTCCAAAACATCATTCTTCTCTTATCTCTCTTTCTTCATCCTCTCCAATTCCTCTCTTAATACTTCTCTCTCACTCTTAACCAACTGATTCTCTTCTCTCAACCTCTCAACTTCCTCCTTCAATTTTTCAATTTCATCTAAAAGATGAAATTGTTCCTCATCATTCATCTCCACCACCACCCTCTCACTGTACTTTAACAAATCTTCCTCTTCAACAGTCTCCGGCACCAACTCCAGCTTCACCTACAAGGATGGATACATATGGTTATTATCTCAACACTTCCCAAAATATGCATACATCTAATTATATGTTCAAACATTCATGAAAATGCGCCAACATTTTAAACAATGTCACACAGACATCTGCAATGTTAGAACATTTATGGAAATCATAGAGACATTATAGTAAATGTTAAAACACATTACCTGCTCCTCTTAAATGCTAGCCAATTCTGCTTCCAGTCCTGTAATGAAGAATGGCTCGATCATCCATCGTGCTATTCTTAGACTTACCCCTACTTCCTCTACTAGGTCCTCATGGATCCTGGTATGCATGCAATACCAGTACTGCAAATAAATTAAACACAAATAGGTCAGAAGTGTTTTTCTGTATCATCACAAGGAATGACAAAACATATTATAAGATTCTCATACATTTTGCAAAATGTTTCAGCATTGTGTAAGTCCTCCAAATAATGATGAAACATATTACAGAATGTCAGAACAAACTAATTTGACTTGTATCATTATAAGAAATTATGAAACATTTGAGTTCATGATCAGGATTACTTACGGGAAGCAGAGTCAGGCAGCCTGAAGCTTTGCTCGGGTCTTCCGAGTGCTTGTTAATTCTCTCCATCATGAAGGAGTGAATAGCTCTCGACCATGAAACTCTTTTTATTATTCTCTCCGCTTGGAGATTGTGATAAAAACTTCCGACAACCGAGGAGCCGGCAGCTGAAGCAAACAGGAATGTGGCTGCCATATACATAATCCAGAGTCTCAAGAACTCAATGGCAGGAGCCTTTGTTCTTGCAGCCACACTCAAAGCCCTTTCGATGCTGGGGCCGCCAAAAGATGCAGACTTGCCCTCTACAATACAGTCTCTGAAATACTTGCTCAGAAACTGGTCCTTTGTGGCATCTAGGGTGACATTGGTTGGGAATGCTTCATATACCTGTCCTTCCATGGGGACTCCCAACAGCAAAGCAACATCTCCATGAGTGAACTGAATCATCTTCCCTCCGATGTTGAAGGCTTGGCTTTCTTTGTCGAAGAAGTTGAGCAGATCAAATATGGCTTTGTTAGGCTTCTCCATGACATTCTCTTTTCGGAAACTCCCACTGGTCAGTGCCTTAAAGAAGACCCCGAATGGGGAAGCAAACAACATCTTCTTTTGCTCCTCAGTCATGTCCCAAAGAGAATCTCGCGCCACCTTAAAAACTGCTTTTAAATTACATTTGTAATTTAAAGTAGTTTTTTTCTTCTGCTCCTTAGCCTCTTTGGTTGAGCCTCCACCATCGGCTCTCTCGTTTTCGATGTATACGATCGATGCTTCACACAAACAGTAACAGATATGTCAGGGCATTCAACAAAATGTTCAACACTACACTGAATGCTACATCACTATAAATAATGACAGATCATTTTGCAATGTGTTTACACAATAAGCCTAGGCCAATGGTCTACACAATAATGACAGATCATTAAGTGAAGCAACATTTTACAGAATGACAACACACTAACAAATATGCCAAACCATTATAAGAAATGTGAGAGCACAAACATTAATTAGAGGACATTCTCACAGATGTGTATAGAATATCATACCTTAGCCTGTGAAGGACTCGCTATTTTCTTGCCTTTTTTGCTAGGCCCAGCGGATGATGGCTCTTTACTAGCCCTCTTTCTAGGGCTAGCTCTTACTGGAGCCTGTTGTCTGGTTCAGGAGCATCTCCTTTTTTAGTTGCAGCTTTAACCATCTTTGTAAATTTATCTACAGAATTTGATATGTTTGTATTAGACCCCCAGATGTTTGAAACAAACCAAAAATGTATGTACACAAACTAAATGTCTAAACATAATCCTAATTTCTTTAACACAACCCAGAATTTTAAAACAAATCATTTATTTCATCAACAAAGACAAACACCCAAAAATCGAAAATAAAGTACTAAATGTCTCCACAGAAACCTAACTTTCGGATCACAACCCTAAATGTTAAAACAAACCTAACCTAGAAACTTGATGAAGAACCATAAACACCCAAATTACCTTCTGTGAAGAATCTGAAGATGCATGCTTCCGAAATCACAAACAACAACCAAAATGTTTTATCACAAACTTAAGAGCAACTTAAACCCTAAAATGTTCAAACAACCCTAAAACTTTTTTGAAAAACAACCCAAAATGTTCAAACAAACTGAAGATCAAAGTACTAAACTTGAAAGAATAAACCCTAATTGTTTAAAAACACCCCAAAATGTTCAAACACCCCTAAAACTGTACCAACAACCCTAAAACTTTGCCAACAACCCTAAAACTTTACCAACAACCAAAAATCTGAAAGAAGAAACCCCAAAAATGTTCAAACAATCCTAAAAGTTTACCAACAACAGAGAGATGAAGAAGATTTAGAGGAAGAACAAAGACGTACCTGTGTTTGATGATGCTCGAACAAGAGAGAGAAGCACCAGATTTGTTGAAAGGGAGCGAAATAGAGAGAGAAATGAGTAGATCAAGTTGCTTAAATAACTTTAATAGAGAGAGAGAAATTCGCCGGTAACGTTTCGATTCTCAGGGGTTAATGGCCGAAATGGTTTCAGTTGAAAAAGAGATAGTGAGAGAGATAGAGATGCACCGTTTTGAATGAAGAGAGATAGAGTTTGATCGAGATAGAGAGAGAGATAGAGAGGAAGCGTTTGAATGAAGAGAGATGGAGAGGGTTTGTGTGTCTAATCAAGCGTTTGAATGAAGAGCGATGGAGAGGGTTTGTGTGTCTAATCAAGCGTTTGAATGAAGAGAGAGAGAGAGAGAGCGCGGAGACCGAGAGAGAAAGAGAGAGGCTGGCATGTGGGTTGGGTCTAATCAAGTCAGGGAGAGTAAGAGAGAGGCTGGCTGGCATGTGTTTGGGCGGGAAATGAGTGAGGGATATAAGAGGTAACTATTTCTTTTGGGGGATAAGAAGGTAATATCACATTTTGGGTTTTTTTTTAGATATAATTCCCTATTGGGTTGGATTTCCTATCTCGAATTAAACTCGGCCAAGGTAATTTGGATTTCCTATTTGGGTTTTCTTTGACTCTATCACTACAGGTCTTACTCAAAAGCACAATAGTCAATTCTAAATATATTGAGTTAGACAAAAATAATTATTCTAAACTCAATCTGAGTTGGTCGTTTCAGATCATCCAGACGAGTCAGATATGAACTTAAAGAAACAAAACTACCATCACCATCTAAATAATTGGGTTTAGACTTTGAAGTAATGTGAATAAGAAAGGGTGTAATAGAAGTGTAAGAAGAACTTAATACATCTATCCCAAACTCCATATAACTAAAAGAGTTAATTCCTATATGGCCCCCTACTTTGTGACCAGCTTCCTTTATGGCCCCCTTTTTTTCGTAAATTCAAATATGGCCCCCTATTTTCAGGTAAATGTCATTACTACCCTTCTTAATTCTAAATTTAAAACATTAAAAAAAATTATTTCCACCTCACCCCTCCCTCTCTCTCTCTCCAACTCACCCCTTTCTTCTCCGGCAAGGTGGCCGGCCGGGCACCTTCAAACCTAAAAAAAAAAAATTTCTCTCTCCTCTCTCTCTCTAATTTTTTTTTTTAAATCTCTCAACTCTCTCTCTCTCTCTAAAACTCCGGCGAAGGGGGTTTCCCTTCGCCGGAGGATCTGTTCACGAACAGCGAACAGAGACCTGACTTTAACAATTATCTCACAGTTAACTTTAACAATTATCTTCCATGTCTTCTTCAATGATCCAACTTTGATCTTCATAGGAACCTTTAAATCAATCTCAATCGGAATCTTCCCTTTCTTCTGTTGCTGTAATAAATCATCATAAACTGAAGTCGTTAACTTTACGCCGGAACCCTTTAACGCCGTTTGAAACACCGTTACATTGTTCTTTGGTTGATAGAATCAGGCAAAACCCCAGAACAAAGATTGATGTTAGAATGAGAAACTACAACGAAGCGTCCTTTCTCATAGTAAATACCAATTTTTTTATTAAAGTTTTCTGCCCTAACTGTGACGTCAAATTCCGGGGAGAATGTCAAGTCTGATGATGATGAAGTTAGTTTATGCCTTTGATTGATAGATTTACGACGGTGTAGTTAGGTATTTTAGGGCGGACGACGAAGTAGAAGATGCCGGCGGCTATTGCAACGAGGATAATCAAGAGGAAAATGATACTGAGAATCCAACAGATACAACAACAGCAAGGGTTTCGGCGAGATTTCCGGTGAGCGTATTTTTGGTAACGTTGAGCGTTTTCAGGTGGTGGAACACGGTAAATCTGATCTTTGGGGATTTGAACAACGTATGTTCCAGTTGAAGGAGGAGAAGATCGTTTGTCATCAACTGGCATTCTTTCCGATGGTTCAGTGGTGTTTAATCGATCAGAAGATGATTCTCTAAGGTGAACTCGTTCTGCCATTAGCTACTGAATCTAATTTCTATTGGACTGATGGTTTAGGGTTTATTAGGTACTAAATTGAGTAAATATCTTTGGTTTGTTGTTGTTGTTGTTGTTGTTTTGACCTGACCCTGATAGAAGAATGAATTTTGAAGAAGAGAATGAAATCTCTCTCTATATATAATATTTTAAAGAGAGAGAGAGAGGTTTGTAGTGAAGTTGTTTGAAGAGAGGTGAGAGAGAATGAAGAAGATGAATACAGTTCATGAATGGGTGGGTGTCAACTGGGAAGGGAGATGAAAGAGGAGTTTTATAGTTATAATTCTTCTTCAAGAAGGAACAACAACAAGTGATATCTTATCTCTATTTATTTTCTCTCTCTAGAACAACAAGGGAGAAATTTTTTTTATTTTTTTTTAGGTTTGAAGGTGGCCGGCCGGAAAATTTTCCGGCCGGCCACCTTGCCGGAGAAGAAAGAGGTGAGTTGGAGAGAGAGATGTGAGTTGGAGAGAGAGAGAGAGAGAGAGAGAGGGGTGAGGTGTAGGGAGAGATGAGGTGGAGAGAGAGAGAGGGGTGAGGTGGAAATAAATTTTTTTAATGTTTTAAATTTAGAATTAAGAAGGGTAGTAATGACATCTACCTGAAAATAGGGGGCCATATTTGAATTTACGAAAAAAAGGGGGCCATAAAGGAAGCTGGTCACAAAGTAGGGGGCCATATAGGAATTAACTCTAACTAAAATACTTTTGGCTTCTAAAAAACAGTTATTTTCAATTTAATGGCCACTTATGAATCTCTCATACAAAAACTATCATCATTTACACAAATCAAACAACTTCAATCTCATTTCATAACCACTGGAAATTTCCAATTCTCTCCTTACCTTTCAAAACTCCTTGAATTTTGTGCAATTTCATCATCTGGAAATCTAAATTACGCCATTAAAATCTTCAATCAAATTCAAACCCCATTTACAAACTATTGGAATGCTATAATTCGTGGGTTTGCTAGAAGTAAAACTCCAAAAAATGCTATCAATTTCTATCAATTAATGTTACAAAAACTTCATAAACCAGATGCACTTACTTGTTCTTTCTCTCTTCAAGCTTGTTCAAGAATTTTAGCTTTATTGGAAGCCAAACAGATTCATTCTCAGATTATGAGATTTGGGTTGTTATCGGTTTGGGATGGGTTTGGGAATAGGTAGTAAAATCCGCCCGAGAGTAGATCACTAAGGCTAACTTTCGTTGAGTGCGAGCCCTTCCGCACGGGACTCCCAGACCACTAAGGCTAACTTTCTTCACTGAAACAACATTACATACCCCAAGGTCCATGAAAAGACTCTAATGGCATTGGTAACAAACCCTATAGGCAATGATAACAAATCCTAAAAGCCATAAAGAACAATTGTAACTTTGATTTAATACATACAGACCTAGAAATTACATAATCTAAAGGTAAACTGCAGTCTCACGGCTTGAACCCACAACCTCCCGGTACTTAAGCGAGATGCACAATCGATTGGGCTACAAGCCCATGACCTGTTGTGTTTCTTCATTGATTATGCTTTAACTTGGGTTCATAATCCTCAAACTCAAAATTTATGGATTTTTATGGGTAGTGGTGTTGTAGCTTTTGAGTACAAACACCTCCCAACGCTTTTGACTCCAAGATCGAAGCCGTCTAATTTGGTAATTTGAACAGAACATAGGCTTTGTCTAGTGAACTGGCACTCACGGTACCTACAAACCGGGGGTGTCTATTAGTAAGAGCAATATTTTAAAACTAAAAAGTGGATTAGAAGAATGGGTTGGTTTATGTAGAAATAGTTATCAAAATTAAAACTTTAGCAGTTCTTTTCAATTTTTTCCAATTTCATCAAATACTGTTTATATTGTCAAACAGGTAACCAACCCAAAGAAGCATTGAATCTGTTTTAAAGGAGGAGATCTGACGGTCTTAAACCGAATGAAGTTACTGTTCTTGGTGCTCTCTCTGTCTCTCAGCTTGTTCACAGTTAGGTGCATTGGTTGAAGGCGAAAATGTTCATAAGTTCATAAACGAAACTCATTTAGATATGATCGTACAAGTCTGCAATGTTCTCATCGATATGTACTAAAAGGGCGCGGAAGCTATCGAACCTATCCTAGAAATTGATCCGATTTTGAAGATTAATCGAAAAGCTAAGTCAAAATCAAATATGCGAACAGAATTTAACGAGGTTCGGCTTTAAAGCCTACGTCCTCGGGTGAACAAGAAATCTTTATTGAAGGATAGATGAAGACGACTCACACAGCTCGCAAGTTCGTCCCAAGATGGTACCGTATAGAATTAACCTTCTATACTAAATCTTCGACGACCGAGAAATTAAACACCGCTCAAAACTATGAACAAAAATTTCTCTCTCACTTGCTCTCTCTCTTTAGCTCTCTCTAAAGAAGAGTTGTTGCTTGTGTTGATGTGGTTCAAAGCACTCAAGTCCTCTATTTAAATATTAGTATAAGCCGACCATCTCCAAATTGGATGCTCACCACCGACTTCAATTTTTGGAAACCAAAACCGCCTTGAGTTATTGGAAACTGCCTACATGCATCCAAACTAAACCGCCTATAAGCAATTGCTAAACTGCCTATCCATCATATTAGAAACTTTAGAAACTGCCTATTAGAATTCTCCACCTCGTACACAATTTGATATACTTCAAATTTTGGACGAACACCAGGATACTCCTTGTAAGATATATCTGCTTCTTGTAGCTTCATCCGGCTGCACCATATGACCATGGTTGCCTACGTACCCTTTTACAGGATCAAGCCTACCGTAGTTCTACCAACCTTCACATAAAGTTTACCTTGTCGCCATTACGCCCTTTCGGGCAACTTAACACGAGCCGATTTGCAACAATTCCAGGCAATGCTGAAATTTGCTACACGTCACCACTTTAGTCAACATGTCCGCGGGATTCTCATCTGTGTGTACCTTCATGAGAGAAACATCACATTCCTCTATGACATCTTGATGGGCCTAGAAAGGTTACCCTAAATAGGTCTACACCCGCAAGTGCACGGGTGTCAAGTTGTAATATTTCCGGTAAGACCGGTTCGTTCCTCAGAGACTAAGTGAAACCTATTCTAAGACTTGGAAGTAACTCGGTTTTGATTTTGAAATTGGTTTTTAGTTTTGGTTTTAAATTAAAATAAATAAAATAAAATTACAGAAAGAAAATAATTACAAATGATACAAGGAACTCAAATGGGGGAGAGCCTAGGGTTTAGATAAAGAGCATTAGCTTGCTCTTTTTCGTCAGAAACAAAGAATAGGGTACACTTATTCCCTGTATGAGATGGGTCTCCACAGACGGAGCACGGATAAGAGATGGATTCATTTCCAACACTCATGACCTGAGTGGGATCCTCCCTAACTGCCTTAGGTTGACCAAGCTCTAGGGCTTCTATCCTTCTCGTCATGGCGGCGAGTTTAAGTTCGGACTCATCAACTCTATAGATGCCGCCTTTATTTGGAGTAGGATTTGCCCTAGTAGGAGGTCCTCTAGAAGTTTCCCATTGGTGGGATTTCTCAGCTAGATCTTCTAGAAACGCCATGCAGTCATCGACGGATTTATAAGTAAATCCGCCACCACAGAATGACTCTACCATGGATGTAGTGGGATAGTTTAGTCCGTCATAGAGAAATTGGACTAGTCTACTCTTTTCATAACCATGGTGTGGACACTGTAGTTCCAGTTCTTTAAATCTCTCTAGATAATTGTAGAGAGACTCTCCTTCTTGTTGCACAAAATTATTAAGACTTTGCCTTAAAGCGGTGGTTTTGTGCTTGGGAAAGAATTTCAGAAGGAATAAACTGGTTAATTCTTCCCATGTGGTGATGGAATGAGGTTGTAAGGCATACAACCAAGATTTTGCTTTCTCTCTCAAAGAGAAAGGGAACAACCTAAGCTTCACTATTTCATCAGACATATTGGGGAATCTTATAGTCCCACAGATTTCTTCAAAATCCCTAACATGGTGGTAGGGATTCTCGTTCTCAACTCCACGAAAGAGTGGGAGCATTTGGATAATGCTCGGCTTTAACTCAAAGTGAGCCGTGGAGTGGGGTAACTGTATGCATGATGGTTGAGATGTTCTAGTAGGGTTCATGTAATCCCTGAGTGTCATAGGTGGATTTCCATCCCTGCCTTGGTTTAGATTTTCACCCATAGTGTCACTCAAAGAGAGGTTGGCTAGAAGATTACTTAGATGGGTTTCTCTACTGATGAAACGACCTCTCTTATCACGATATCTATCGGGCATAAACTAGAGCCCAATGACCAAGGATATTCTCAACAAAAACTTTTTTTTTTTTTTTTTTTTTTTTTTTTTTTTTTTTTTTTTTTTTTTTTTTTTTTTTTTTTTTTTTTTAAATCGAAAACCGAGGAATCACTACGAACACCCTAGAGGAAAGCAAACACAATCAGTCTGACTCCACCAAGCAACCTAAACAGAATCTAGACGAAAGACAAGTTGATCAGATTCACCCTAAAATTCTAGACAGCTCCTACTTCGTTACAAAGCTTGAACTCTAATTGTTATGAGGGTTACTCCGTCAAAGTAATACGGTCAAACAATTCTTGGTGACGACCAACGATGAACGTTGTGATAGCCGTCCAACCTTCGGTAGCGTTGCCTCTTCTCGAGGTGACCTTTTAAAGAATTGATTAACACTTTCCTTTGAGGAATGCCCAAATAAAAATTAAGTCCCTGAATTGTTTCAAAGATCCTATGAGCTCGAAACCTTAAGGGCTGATGTCTAATTCAGATTTTAGATTTTAGGTGAAGTTTGGGATCGTGAATGTTGTTACCTATTTGGGCAAGAGAACGGTGATGAAATCCGTCTCCTATCTTACAATTGGGTTATTGCCCTTACTATAATGCTTACACTAAGCAATTCGATCAAGCAATTAGGCACACAAAACACACAGTTACCCACTGACAGGGGCTTCGTGGGTGATTAGAGAAATTACCTCCCGTTCCAGACGGGCGATGACCCTTGCAGACGACCCGGGCCACTCTCCCCTTGAGTGTTCCAACCCGAGGCTTCGATTTTGGTTTTCGGTTACAATTTATAAGCCCTCCAATTTAGGGTCAAAACTTTAATACCAAAAATAAAAACTAGAAAGTCTAAAAGTCTCTCCCTCACCAAAAATAAAAAAATTACTAAAAATAAAATGTAAATTTTCCTTCTTGAGCTCCTCTCCTTGTTGCACCTTTTCCTTCGCTCCTTAGCGTTCTACACACCAAAAATGGAAAAGCAAGTCAAAGTGTCCAAAAATAAAAACTTACCAAAAATAGAAATAAAATCAGATTTAATTCAAACTAAGTCCCCGGCAGCGGCGCCAAAAACTTGGTGGGCCTAAAAAGTTTCCTAAATAGGTCACTACCCGCAAGTATACGGGTGTCAAGTAGTAAACCCGGTAAGACCGGAGTCGATCCGCAGAGACTAAGTCAAACTCAACCCTAAACCTAAAACTAACTTGGATTTTTGAATTCGATTTTGATTTTTTTTACGATTAAATAGCAAAGTATTAAAATAATGTAAATAAGTAATAACGGCTAACGGATGAATGGAGGAGAAGTCTAGGGTTTTGAATCTATTTTAATCATGCATAAACATCGATTTAAATCTATTGCCTTGGTGACTAAGCTAATAATCAATTCTTAAGGATTCTAACTATTATTTATCAACTATCAAGTATCCAATATTAAAGAACCTAATCTAAATATAATGGATCAAGACTAACGAAGTATAAATAATGAAAGACTTAAAAAGAAATTGAAATATATCTAAGCACCTAAGTTGTCGAAATAATTATCTAATAATCATGCATAACACAAAAATGTCATCAAAACCCTAAACTAAGTGTTTAGCTACTTATCATAATCATGATGGAAGAGATAAAAAAAATTAATAAAATAAATGAGAGATAAGGAATCGGCAAAGAAACAACCTTTTTCTCGCAATTTTCCCTCTGCGCAGCCAAACAGACCCTTAGGGAAGGGATTTTTCTTCTGTTTTTCCTATTTTCTGCCAAACAGACCCTCTGGGAAAACGAATTTCTCGTCTTCCCGGAAGTATTTTCCTTGTGAGAAAATAATTTTCTCACCTTCTTCAACCCCCTGTTTCTTTCTTCAACCTTCTGTTTTCTCTTTCTTTTCTTAATCTAAACTCTCTCTCTATGTTATTTCTTGTTCTCTCACTAAACAGGAACAAAAAAAGAAAGAAAAGAAAAGAAATAAAAAAAATAAAACTGAATTATACTTGATTCTCAAAACCGAGTTTTATCTCTCTACAATCTCTACTGTTCTCCCTCTCGGTTTCTCTTTCTTTTCTGTTTTAAAGCTCTCAATCTCTCTGTAACTTCTCTATTTCTCACAAATAAAAGAAATTACAGTTAAATACAATTAAAAGAAAAAGATGAATAGAAGATGATAATGATGATGATGAGCTCGGTTTCTTTCTCTCTCTAAGTCTATGTTTTCTTTTGCCGTGGAGAGATGATCCCCTCTGTTCCTTCTTCTTTTGTTTATGTAGAGAGCAACCGACACCCCCTTGATTCCCTTCCTTATCTCCCTTTCCTTTCTTTCACAAACATTCCATTTCTATCACTCTCTCTCTCTACAACAGCTGCCGGTCTTTCTCTCTACTGTTGCTCTTTCCTTTCCAGCTACAATATTATCTTTCCTTCTTTCTTTCTTTCCTTTCCTGTTGAAGAGAATATCTCTTTCCATTTCTGTTTTAAATTTTTTTGAAAAAAATCTCCTTTTGAAGAACTTAACCAGCTCTCGGTTATAATAAAAGATATAAGAAGATGATGACGTCAGCTGACGTCATCGAGTCGGGTCGAGTCGGGTCGGATCGCACATATAGCCACGTGTCCCTCTTGACTTCTAGCATACCAAATTTGACCCGAACTTTGACTTGCTCTAATTTATTCATCCGGACTCCGATTTGACTTCCGTTTTCGCCTACGGGTTCACCTTGGACTCTACTTTCCATCCGAGCACTAATACTTGTCATGAAATCAGAATCACAAAATGACCAAAATACCCCTGACATCAATTTCTCCCGATTTCATCTGTTTTTCACCCTGAACTCCGTAAAAGACACCTGAGAAAGAAAACCAAGCAAATCATCAGAGTAACAGCTCGAACTGGACTAACTAACCGGAGTTAAGAGAGTCAAATGAGACATTTTCACGTCTCATCACATCTCGTACAAAGTGATACCTGACATCGATATGCTTAGTACGAGCATGATGAACCTGATTCTTCGCCAAATGGATTGCACTTTGACTATCACACCATACATCTACGCACTCCTGCTTAATCCCTAGATCATCCAGAAGACCCCACAACCCTAATGCTTCCTTCACACCCTCGGCCATAGCCATATACTCGGCCTCCGTAGTAGATAAAGCAACTGTTGATTGTAACATTGATCGCCAACTAACTGGAGCTCCATGTACCCTAAATACATAACCAGTAGTAGATCGTCTTCTATCTAGATCGCCAGCATAATCTGAGTCAACATAACAGCTTACCTGACATGTGTCTCCACCAAAGCACAACCCCGTATCAACTGTACCCTTTAAGTACCTCAAGACCCACTTCACAGCTTCCCAATGTGTCTTCCCCGGGTTAGCCATAAACCTACTAACCACACTGACCGCTTGTGAAATATCCGAACGAGTACACACCATAGCGTACATCAAACTGCCAACTGCACTAGCATACAGTACACGATCCATATGATCCTTCTCCACCGTAGTAGTGGGAGATTGTTTTCCCGAGAGCCTGAAGTGTGGTGCCAAGGGTGTTGACACCGCCTTCGCATTCTGCATCCCGAATCGAGAAACTACTCGTTCAATGTAACCTTTCTGATTCAAGTAAAGTTTCTTACTTGACCGCTCTCTCTTAATCTCCATTCCCAGTATCTTCTTTGCAGCGCCCATGTCTTTCATCTCAAACTCTTGACTGAGTTGAGATTTCAACTTATCTATCTCCACCATGCTTCTAGAAGCAATAAGCATGTCATCCACATACAAAAGGAGATAAATAAAGTCACCTTCGCGGAGCTTTTTGATGTATACACAACAATCATAGTCACTTCTGCGAAAACCATGCTTTAGCATGAAAAAATCAAATCGTTTGTACCATTGGCGAGGGGATTGTTTCAATCCGTAAAGAGACTTCCTCAAACGACATACTTGATTTTCTTTACCCTCAACCTTGTATCCTTCAGGTTGAGCCATATAAATTTCTTCTTCCAAATCACCGTGCAAGAAGGCGGTTTTAACATCGAGTTGTTCCAGCTCAAGATCACTGTGAGCAACAATACTCAATAGCACCCGAATAGAAGTATGTTTCACGACTGGTGAGAAAATCTCATTGTAGTCGACCCCTTCTTTCTGTGCATAACCCTTGGCCACTAGTCTTGCCTTATACCTTGTACCCTTGATTTCGGAAGAATCCTCTTTCTTCTTGTACACCCATTTACAACCAATAACAGACTTACCTTCGGGCAATGGGACAACCTCCCATGTCTTGTTCTTGTGAAGAGACTCCATTTCTTCTTGCATAGCAACCAACCAACTCTCTCTTTCCGCCGCGGTAATAGCTTGTTTGAAGGTGACCGGCTTGTCGTCTTCCACTGAGAGTGCATACTCAACCACATTTGCCTGCCTGTAATGCCTAAGAGGTTTGTCTGACCCTAACCTCTGTACCGGCTTATATAACCGTTTCGGCCTAGTGTGTACCGAAACATCCTGTTGTTGTTGTTGTAAAACTTGTGTACCTTCTCCTTGAACCTCCTCATGATCGGGTTCATCAATTTCCTCATCCGGAGTATTATCCTGATGCTCCACCTGATCATGATTCTTAGAAACCCGTTGGTCTTCGGCTTCTACTTTCACTACTTGAGCTTTAGTAGACCCAACATCACCACAACTAGGCACCGTAGCTTTCGCCATAGCTACAATAGATGACTCATCAAACACCACATCTCTGCTGATTACAAACTTCTTGTCTTTCGTACACCATAGCCGATAACCTTTGACTCCTGTAGCATATCCTAAGAAAATTGCCTTCTTTGCTCTATTGTCAAGTTTGTTTCCTTTAACATGGTAATAGGCCGTACAACCGAAAACCTTAAGTCTCTCGTAATCTGCATGTTCACCTGACCACACCTCGTAAGGTATGCCGCCATCTAAAGAAGAATGTGGAGACCTGTTCACAATATAACAAGTTGTAGCAACAGATCCTGCCCACCATTCTACGCCTAATCCCGAATTGGAACGCATACATCTAGCCTTCTCAAGTAGTGTACGGTTCAATCTCTCTGCAACTCCATTCTGCTGAGGTGTGTTTACTACTGTCCAGTGCCTCACAATGCCTTCCTGATTACAAAACTCCTTGAATGCCCCATCCGTGTACTCGGTCCCATTATCCAATCTTAACGTCTTCAGCTTTCGACCAGTTTTGTTCTCAACCATTGCTTTCCACACCAGGAATGTGTTGAATACCTCATTCTTATGCTTCAGAAAATAAAGCCAGACAAATCTCGAATGATCATCAACGAATGTAACAAAATACCTGGAACCACCCTTGGAAGGTAACTTTGCCGGTCCACAGACATCGGTATGTACGTAGTCTAATACCTCTTTGCTCCTGTGCTTGCTTGTAGAGAACGTCACCATGTGTGCCTTCCCGAATACACAATGCTCACAAAACTCCATGCAAGGCTTCTTCATGTCCTTCAAAAAGCCTTTCCCGCACATCAAAGATAGACCCTTTTCTGACATATGCCCAAGGCGCATATGCCAAAGCCTCGTACTAGCCATTGGATCCCTTCCACTGATTCCTACTGCTACATCTCCCGTAATTGTTGTCCCCAAAAGTTTGTATAAATTACCGTAATGAGTACCTCTCATTACCACCAAAGAACCCTTAACTACTTTTATGGAGCCATTCTCTATAATTATCTTACAGCCGTTCCGCTCTAACACACCGAGGGAAATTAGATTTTTCCGCAAATTGGGTATGTGTCTTACATCCGTCAATGTTCTCACCACTCCATCGTGCATCTTGATACGTATTGTTCCGAGTCCCAAAGTTTTACATATACTATCATCACCCAGTATAACTGTACCACCATTTATACTCCTATAGGTAGTAAACCACTCCCTATTTGGACACATATGGTGTGACGCCCCTGAATCAAGCATCCACGTATCGGAGATCTTCTCAGACACCTCTGTCATCGAGAAACATTCGTCAGGGTCTTCTGACACATATCCCGCCTCTTGCATCTCTTGTTTCCCCTTGTAGCCTTCGTTCTTTTGTTTCAACTTTCTCTTTGGACAAGCCGCTTTAAAGTGGCCAAGCTCACCACAACTAAAGCACGTTTTCTTGAAAGAGCCTCTAGATCTGGATCTAGATTTCCGGCCCTTTCCCTTTCCCCTTTCATTACTCCTCCCCCCTCGTTACAAACAACCCTTGTGCTTGTTCCTTGTCTACTCCACCCGATGCCATACTATTAGTAGCATCCTTACGAAGGTCATCCGCTAATAACGAATTTCTCGTCTCTTCCATGCTTAGACTGTCACCAACAAGCATCAAAGTTTGAACAAGGTTCTCATAGGATTTCGGTAATGAAAGTAACAATATGAGGGCTTGGTCCTCATCCTCAACCTTGACATCAATATCCTTCAAATCTGAGATAATCCTGTCAAACCTATTCACATATTCCTGAATAGAAAAACCCTCTTCCATTCTACATGTGAATAATTTGGATTTTAAGTAGATCCGATTCGTTAAAGTTTTCGTCATGAAACTGTTTTCTAGCTTTAACCACACACTCGCCGCCGTTGTTTCTCCGTCTACTAGGAACGCCACGTCCCTCTCAAGACATAACATAATGGTTGCCCGTGCTTCGAGATCTAACTCTTCCTAATCCTCATCTGACATATCTCCTGGTTTCTTTCCCGTCAGCGTCTTGTGTAATTTCTGCGAGATTAACAGATTCTTCATCTGCATCCGCCAATAAGAAAAATCGTTTTTCCCATTGAACTTCTCTATCTCATATTTTCCTGATTTGACAGTACCACTTCTCGATCCCATCTTCTTCTTCGTTCAATCTCAACAAGGCTCTGGTACCAATTGTTAGAACTAAAAGGTCGCGGAAGCTATCGAACCTATCCTAGAAATTGATCTGATTATGAAGATTAATCGAAAAGCTAAGTCAAAATCAAATATGCGAAAATTTTTACGAGGTTCGGCTTTAAAGCCTACGTCCTCGGGCGAACAAGAAATCTTTATTGAAGGATAGATGAAGACGACTCACACAGCCCGCAAGTTCGTCCCAAGATGGTACCGTATAGAATTAACCTTCTATACTAAATCTTCGACGACCGAGAAATTAAACACCGCTCAAAACTATGAACAAAAATTTCTCTCTCACTTGCTCTCTCTCTTTAGCTCTCTCTAAAGAAGAGTTGTTGTTGCTTGTGTTGATGTGGTTCAAAGCACTCAAGTCCTCTATTTAAATATTAGTATAAGCTGACCATCTCCAAATTGGATGCTCACCACCGACTTCAATTTTTGGAAACCAAAAGCGCCTTGAGTTATTGGAAACTGCCTACATGCATCCAAACTAAACCGCCTATAAGCAATTGCTAAACCGCCTATATCCATCATATTAGAAAGTTTAGAAACTGCCTATTACAATGTATCATAAGAGCATCTCCAATGGGACACTCAATCTCTAACACTTAGAGTGCCACATATGACTTTTTGGAGTTTTTGTTAAAAAATCATCTCCAATGGAACACTTTGTTACACACTCTATTATGAGTTGGACATATTTATTATAGAGTGTCTAGAGAGAGAATCTCTAAAATGAGAGTGTCTACTTGAGACTCTCTAAGTGTTACTTTATTATTTCAACCAATAGAAAACTTTGCTTTTCAACTACTTTTTATCTATTGAATTGAAGAGGGACATATGTATTAAGTAAGAGATTTTAGAGATCTCCATTGGAGACCAAACAAATGTAGAGTGTCTCTATATTGACACTAGGAAAGAGAATCTTTATTTGACACTTGACAACTAGATTTTTAGAGTGTTTATTAGAGTGTCCCATTGGAGATGCTCTAAATGTGGAACAGTAGATAAAGCCTGGGATGTTTTTAACACAATGCCTTGTTCTAAAACCCTAGTTTCTTGGAATACCATGATCATGGGTCTAGCTATGCATGGACATGCACACCAAGCTCTTGAGCTTTTTAAAGAAATGGGTTCTTCGAGAATTCAACCAGATGGTGTTACTTATCTTTCTGCTCTCTGTGGTTGTAACCATGCAGGATTAGTTTCAGAATGCATGAATTATTCAACTCCATGGAAGTTTCAGGTATAACTCTTAATGTGAAACATTTCGGTGGCGTAGAAACGATTTACTTGGTCGAGCAGGAAGAGTAGAAGAAGCTTACGAAATCATAAAGTCGATGCCTTTCGTTCCAGATTTAGTTCTTTGCCAAAGTTTACTAGGAGCTAGCAAAACATACGGAAATACTGAAATGGCAGAACGAGCATCTCGAGCTTTAGTAGAAATGGCTTCCAATAGTTGTGGTGATTTTGTTCTATTACCGAACGTTTATGCTGCTCACGAAAGATGGGACGACGTTGGAAGAGTCAGAGAAGCCATGAAAACCCGAGCAGTAAAAAAGATCCCAGGTTTTAGTTTCATTGAAATTGAAGGTACGATACATAGATTTGTTAATGGTGATCAAAATCATTCGGAATGGAGAGAAATTTATAGTAAATTAGATGAGATTAGGTTTAAAATCAAGAATTACGGGTATGCAGCTGAAACTTGTTTTGTGTTACATGATATTGGAGAAGAAGAGAAAGAGAATGCATTATGGTATCATAGTGAGAAATTGACTGTTGCTTATGGATTGATTAGTAGAAGAGATGGTGAATCAATTCAAGTAATTAAGAACCTTAGGATTTGTGGGGATTGTCATGTTGTGATTAAATTGATTTCTAAGATTTATAATGTGAAATAATTGTTAGAGATAGAGCTAGGTTTCATCGTTTTAAAGATGGGTTAGAGACAGATTACTCATGATTATGGAAAAGGATCTATCTAGCAAGGGAAATCTAGACACATTTGAGAGATTTAACAGTTCCTCTTGATTCTCCATAGCCCAACTCCAGATTATTATGCGTCTTAATTCTAGCAATATTGAAACCTCTCATTGATAGGAGGAGATCAGTTCAAAGGCAAGCTTTAGAGTATTACATTAAACAGCTCCATGAGATAGACCCATACAAAATTAGAGTACCCTTCCTTGATCGAATCAGCCCATCGGAACCAATAATTTACAGAGAACCGGATCACATCACATCCATTCTTCACGATGAATGTCACAAAGCCACTAAAGCTTCTTGCATCAATCGCATCCAACCCACACCCTGTTTCTCATACCTCCTAATAAAAAATCAACTAGAACCCCATGTTCCTATCCTACAGTCCAACAACCTTGAAACTGCAACTCCCTTGGTATACAAAGCTACAGTGTCTACGCAACCAGCAAATACATTACTTACAGCTCCAGTAATTTTGAGGATTGAAGAGGATGCTGTTAGCTACAATTGGATCGGTAGGGGGATGCTTACTAATTGGGACCCAGACAAATTTGAGCTTGAAACATCCCTTTCGCAGACCCACTGCCTTACCATCATACAATGAGCCGAACTGATAGAGTCCTTTGCAACCAAGCTTGGCGTCAATTTACTACCTTCAATATTTATGGCCGTACTGACGGTAAGAACAAGAAGAAACTTTGGCAAGAGCTTGAGTGCATTAAAAACCTAAATGATCATCCCTGGTTGCTTCATGGTGACTTCAATGTCACAAGGTATGAGGGTGAAAAGAACAAATCCAATGCTATCATGAACACATGGAGATATTTAACAACTTTATCAAATCCTTTGCAACAAAGCTTTGCATCAACTTCTTCCTCATACTAGTATACTACCCTCATTATGCTAACCCGGTCTGTGTCTGATCATTCACCAGTATCTCTTCTTTCAAATGGCCTAGCCGAAAAACTTCACCTAGTTAGATTTGACAACTTTTGGCTAAACCATGATTCTTTCTATGATATAGTAGAAGAATGATGGAATTCTTTTATTGCAGGTTCTCCGAGTTAGACGTTCACAAAAAAAATTACAAGCATTAAAACCCATTCTCAAGAAGTGGGCTAAAGACAAGTTCAACAACATGTAAGAGAAATATAAATGTCTCAATGAACCCATAGCTCTCTTTAACAACATAGAAGAAACATGCCAGAAAATTATATCTTCTGAGAAAAATAAGAGGTTTACCAATTTTTGTATTACATTTAGATATTTAAATTTTGGAGATGTAAATACTTTGTCCTAACTCAAAACTACTTATTTATATATTTTGAACATTACCTGCTGTCACATCTCACTTTAACTTATCTTCAATTACTTTTTTTCTACGAGCCGTCATTGTAGGAGACTAGGAGTCAACACTTCAGTCTACAAATAAATTCTAAAAACTCCAACACCAGTGAAGGATAACTCACTTTTAAATATTCAAATCCTTCAGATTTCATCACCTCTGCACATAAAATAAATGACAAGTAACTAATAATAACTTAAACCCCCCAATTTGATCAATAAGGTTAATCTTATCATTTATCAACATTACTTAGCTTCTACTAACGAAACCCACCTGTCAAATTTCCTGGTTCAGTAACAAATTGTAGACAAAAAGTCTTAAGATTGGAACAATGATGGGTTTCTGCTAATAATAGTGTTGTTGCCAATGTGCTTGTGGTAATTTCTTCACATAATCTCAATTCACAAAAGAGTTTCAATCTATCCAAACCAAATCGATCTGCAGCAGATAAAAGATTTTGCACCATTTTTGACGGAGTGGACAGAGGAAGCTCGTCCGAATAAATAAATATGAGCATGGCCTGCAATACAACATGTATATATTAAATATAATATATATAGATAGATACACCATCACCCACTTCTAAACATTATTTATTTATAAATCTTAAATCTAACCTGTCAAAATAAAAAAAAATCTTGCAGTTAACTATTCACTTATAATTTTACAAAGCAATGGGGTTAATCGAGACAAAAGTTCTAGTGCAACAAATTTGGATTACAGAAATGTGAACACAACCCAACGACGGGATAAATAACGTATCTGGTAACATTTAGCCGGTTCATTCAATAAATCATGCATATTGAAGTAGCAAATAATTCTGCAGAGAATATGAACATGGCGGAGTTTGTAAAAAAAAGTAAAACATTACCTTGAAAACAGAGGGTTCAACCTCCTTAATTAAAACCTTATCCATGTCTTTATTTCCAACTAGTCCAAAGAACTGGGCTTTAAATACTGGTGAGTGAGCAGCAAGTATCAATTTATGAGCTGTGAATGTTTCTTCCCCAACCTCGAAAGCAATATCAGTATCAATACTTGATTCGATCAACTCTTTGAGACTGTTGCCCATATCGAGTGGAGGCATTTGAATTATTTTAGGCTTTTGAGCGTGGTGTTTGACTACTCCCAAGGTGCAATTAATAATAAGACAATCATCCTTGACAAAATCTGAGTTCTCGAGAGCTGTCGTTGTAATAAAAGCTGCATATCCGCTGAAAAGTAATCCGAGAAGAAAAGTATTATTTAGTCAACCTAATTCATTGTTGCAACTATCCAAGATAGTCTATTACCAAATAAATAAAAGTGTAGAGATTTCCGATATAAACTAAAACGACAACCTAATTACAAAAAACTTTGAAATAGTGAAAATATGATAGTGGAAGAAACCAAAAGTCTGGTTGAAAGAACATCATACCATGGATGGTACATAAGACTTCTCTAAAACATGACAATTATAATACGTAGTAACAAGTAGTTAAAGAAGAAAATCATACCACGGCGGTGAGTTTGGGTTGAAAGACTTGAAAAAACTTACAACTTTATGTTTTTCCTTCTCACTTTGATCTATCAGTGTAAACTCAACGAAAACTTCAACAACATCATCATGGTCGCTTACCAACCCCAAGAACAACGAGTTGTCATTGGGATTCTTACGAGCTGGAAAAAAGTTCAGTATCCAATCGTAGCCTCCAACTTGGAATTTATCACTTGATATAAATTTCTCTGGAGGCATCTTCTTTAGAAGAGAATACCCTTTTATAGTATATTCATGAGAACCTTTAACCACTTCAGAAATCGACTTTGATGAAGATTCTTGAAACTTATTTGACGTTGAAGAAGAAGATTCCATCTTTATATTAATCAATTCTTTCTTCTTCTTCTTTCTCTTCTCTTAGAACTATGTATTAAAACCTAAAACCCTAGTTTATGAATAGCCAACTAAAAACGCTAAAGCTTCTCAAATAGGGGATGAAAATTTCCTATTGGATTTATAGTAATAAGAAAAACTCTATTCCTCCCTCCAACTTTTCCCTCCCCCAACCCGTTTGGTGATGTGGCTGTGCCACGTCACCAACCTAAAGGCAAAGAAGAAAGGGAGAGATGGAATTACCGTGACTACTAAAATTGTTGGCTGAACTATTTTTATCCCTATAATATATCCTTAATTAGAAACTACTCCCCCTTATTTAGATTTAACCCTAATAGTAAGAATAAGATCTGGGATGTTGAGAAGAAAGAATGGTCAAGATTAAAAGGAAACCTTGTTCCTTGGAACCCTAACCCTCACTTCTCTTCTCTGTTGCTCCCTGCATCTTTTCTTTCTTCGTCTTGCCGGCAACTTGTTCATCGAGCCTGTAATTTTGCGTCGTTTCAGAAGCAAAAGGTACCCTTTTTTATCTCAACCATTATCATTATGACTACCTGAACCAATAACTATAAGAACCCACTAGTAATGCATTAGATATTAAAAGTTTTATACAACATTGGAGTTTTAAGTTTATGAATTCACATTGCTATATGCGTATGTCCAAATTTACAATTGCATTAGATATTTAAAAATTGAGTTATGTATTCGATAAATTAAACTTGTTAATTATTAACTATTTTCTTTTAGAGATTGATTGATTTAGAAATCTGAATTTCATTCGGGAGGAACTAGGACTTCAACACTTTCTTCCTTCTCCAATCCCTCTCAGATTAATGTCTTCAAATTTTAACCAAGAAGCAGCACCAGGTAGCTTCAATGTTCATCTTCTACATATATCTTGATTTCTTGAACTCATACGTTATTATTTACTATTTGTATTGATAATTTATATATTATCTTCATATTTTGAACTTATTCTTAGCTAATTATAACATGTTTTGTTATTTTTTCTTTTGATTATTTTTCTTTGTTATCTTGTTAATATATATTTTGTACAGAAGTGCAGTCGGATAACAATGAGAATGATGTATTTGAGATAATGTCTGAAGATGGAGGAGATAAAGAAGAAGAAGTTAAAATTGGAGAAGGGGATGAGCAACCGGTTCAAATTCCATCAGTTGGGTTAGAATTTAGTCGTGTTGAGGATATTTATGAATTTTATCTCAATTATGCGAGAAAAACTGGGTTTGCAGTAACGAAAAGGACACGAAAAAGGATAGATGGAGTTTTAAGGTATGTTACAGTAATCTGTGCAAGAGGCGAAAGAAATAAGTCAGAAAGAAACAATCTCGTACGACCGCAACCTAGTATGAAAATTGGATGTAAAGCCAAAATTAGAGCTAAGTTAGAAAACAATGGGAAATGGCAAATTAGTCAAGTCTGTCTCGAGCACAATCACGACGTTAGTCCTGGAAAAGGCCGTTACTACAGATGTAATAGAAAGATTAATCCACATGTCCAGAGACAACTAGAAATCTCAGACATGGCAGGTATTAAAGTTAGTCGGAATTATAGACAACACGTGGTGGCAGCTGGGGGACACGAGAATGTTACGTTTCGAGAAAAAGATGCTAGGAATTACATTGAAAAAATGAGGAGGTTACGCCTTGGAGAAGGAGATAGTATGGCGATTCAACAATATTTTCTATCTATACAAGGGAAGAACAATGGGTTCATGTTCAGTATGGATTTAGATGATGATTGTCGCTTACGCAATGTTTTTTGGGCAGATGGGAGGAGTAGAGAAGCACACAAAGAATTTGGAGATGTTGTGACATTCGATACCACATATCTTACTAATAGATATAAACTTCCTTTTGCTCCATTTGTTGGTGTTAACCATCATGGACATTCTATTCTACTTGGTTGTGGTTTATTATCTAATGAAGACACAGAGTCTTTTGTTTGGTTATTTAGGACATGGCTTTCATGTATGGGTGATCGTGCTCCTGATGCCATTATTACTGATCAAGATAAAGCTATGCAAAATGCTATTGAGAAAGTATTTCCTGCTACGAGACATCGGTGGTGTCTGTGGCATGTAATGAAAAAGATTCCAGATAAGTTTCGAAGCAACAAACAGTACCACTCCATAAACTCAGCTATTCAGGAGTGTATATACGAGACTTATAGTCCGGAAGAATTTGATTATAAGTGGGGTGATATGATAAGAAAATATGGGTTACAAGAACACGACTGGTTGGATAATCTCTATAAAGAGAGAAAACGATGGGTACCTGCATATGTGAAAATGAATTTTTGGGCGGGAATGTCTAGTACTCAACGCAGTGAAAGTATGAATGCATTTTTTGATGGATACGTGAACTCAAAAACCAGCTTAAAACTTTTTGTTGAACAATACAACGTCGCTTTAAGAGACAAAGTTGAAAAAGAGTCTGCAGTAGATTTTTTGTCATTTTCATTTGAGCTTGAATGTGTAACTCCATTAGAAATTGAATTGCAAATGAGGAGTATTTACACACTTGATAAATTTAAAGATTTCCAAAAAGAAATGATTGGAATGATGGCATGTTACGTGGAAGAAGTTAAAGAATTTTGTGAAGCATTTGAATATGTAATTGTAGAGTGGAAGAAGATTGGGGACTCTGAAATCACAAAAAAGTTTGCTTACAATGTTTTGTATCATCCAGGTGAATGTGATGTAAGATGTCGATGTCATTTATTTGAGTTTAAGGGAATATTGTGTCGGCATTCACTTATGGTGTTGTGTAGAAATGAAGTGAAGGTAATACCCGATAAATTCATCCTAAGAAGATGGAGAAAAGATGTGAAAAGGTCTCACACCAAGATTAATGTTAATTATGGGGGTTGGGATACTACACCGCATCAGAAACGTTATGAGAGTTTATGTCAAGAGTTGACTGAAGTGGCCGATATCGCAGCTGTGGATGAAAAAAGTACAGCTCATTTGCGACAATGGATAAAAGAATATAAGTTGAAAAATAATAAAGATGATGCATTGACAAGTAAACCTAGGGATTCAGGTTTTACTGTTAACTGTGAAGACAATGCTCGTGAAGACATTCGTGATCCAGATTTTTGTAAGTCAAAGGGGCGTCCTCGAGTGAATAGATTGAAAAAGAAAACATACAAATCAAAGAAAAAGGTAAAGCTTTTTTTTTTTTTGAAGGAAAAGGTAAAGCCTTTGGTATATTACATTTAGGTTGTACTCATGCTTGTAGTAGCTTATATTTTATTAATTTTTGTAGTAACTTTATATTTCATTTATTTTGCAGTGTACCACATCTCCAATTCATACAAGTGTTCCAATGAGTAATTTGATGTCAACTAGTAATGTGACGGCAACACATTATCCAATGCCAACGTATGACCCTAGGCCAACATATGATCCTATGGCAACACAAGAAAGTGGCTTACTTCATCGTAATTTCCCGCCAAATGACGCAAAAGTGGTAATTTATATATTTTGAAATTCATGTTTTAATACATCATGATTAAATAATGATTTTTATTTATGTTTCTATGTAGTCTAACATGGACCTGCTGTTGGGAGTTCATCATTATGATTACTATCTTCATGGAGCCTATAGCGGAAACGATGGGTCGGCAAGTACTTCATTATCAGTCGAGGAATGAGTAGAAATTCTTGGTTGAAGGATGAAGACTATTTAATTTTGTGACTACTTTATGTTTCAGACTATTAGTAGTTCAGATTTATTTTGGTTCATAATATTATCAGTTTTAGACTATTTGCAGTTTAGGTTCATTTTGTTTCATACTATTTTTCGTTTCAGTCTAATTGTTATTCGGATTTATTTCAGTCATAGTTGAATACTTTGGATGAAGACTACTTAATTTCGTGACTATTATCAGTTTCAGACTATTAGTAGTCAAGATTATATGTATTTTGATTTCAGACGATTTTAATTTTTAGTTTCAAAATATTCGTAACCTTTTTTTTCTACTCAAATCTTTCGACTCCGAAAAATTACTTTATTTTCCAAATCAGCCACTATTCCAATTCTTAATTTTCAAAATATTCTTACTTTATTTTCAAAGAGGTTAAAGACCTTAGACTCCAGTCATAAATCAACATGCAAGGTTGATTATAAATAGGAGGATTTGTTTGTAAAAAGGTATATACTTTAGGGACCAGAAATAGATAACTCAAAGAACCACTTCTTAATCCCGTGATTCCGTCTCTCATTGTAGAATTCCTTGCCCCCATGTTGATGACGTGGCAAAGCCACATCACTAGACGGGCTGGGGGAGGGAAATATTGGAGGGAGGAATAGCTGCTTTGTTGTAGAATTCCTTGCCCCCATGTTGATGACGTGGCAAAGCCACATCACTAGACGGGCTGGGAGGGAAATATTGGAGGGAGGAATAGCTGCTTTGTAGTAATAAATACTTAACCATCAAAGTGTCGGGTCATTACTTAGTTGAAATAGGATTTCCCTTATGATGTGTTTGGGTGACGAAATCATGAATCCGCGAGTTCATGAGTCCTCCGGATTCATGACTCCAAGGATTCATAAATCCAAGTAACATTTTTTAGTTTGTTTATCAACTAGTAAGAATCCTATGATTTATTATTACTTGAATAGTTTTGAACGCTTCTTTAAAAAATATATGGAACAAACCTTGTCCTCGAAACTCGTTTTTTCAAATATCGTTTCATTCAAAAATGAAGGGAAATGCTAAGAGTACAACGAATTATTAATAAAATCTTTGACTCGATGAGTCACACGAACAAAAAAAAACGGTCGATATCAAAATTAAACTGTAAAAAAATTTAAAATATTTTGTCTTTTAAAGAAAATGAGTCATTAAATCAATAAGTTTGCCATTGTAGTACTCCCCTTGAACAAATAATAGAGAGAGAGAGAGAGAGCAGAAAGTATTGTACAGATGCTTACAGTTGTTAGAAGAGAACATCAATTATAAAGGATGAAAAATCATGATTCTTTTTACATCAAGTTAACTTTGAAGATTGACATTTTTGCACTTATTAAGTGATTTTCACTTAATAAGTGTGGGCCTGTTATAAATATTAGATTTATGGTGGATGACCACCACCAATTGTAACTCCCACCACCATAGGTTTTCCACCATTACTTTGTATTCAAGCTCCATTATTGTGTGCCTATTGGATGTGTAACTCATCTAGCTAAATGCCTATATAAAGAGGTTACTTGCTAACGAAGAAGATGGATCAAACTAATGTATCATTAGTACTCAATATACCAATGTACCAAAGTAGAGGAATTCTCTACAAACATATGAATGCAATTTTAGTTCTTCTTGTCTACAATCTCTTGGTTAATATATTTCCATTATCTTTCTTCTTCCCTCCTTTATTTTTCACAACACGTTATCATCACGAATTGCTCTATGATCAAAAAGAAGAAGAAATTTTTCACTTATTAATCAAGATACAAACAAATGAAACATGGGTAAGTTCGGTCAATTGTAATTGGTAAGTTAAAAGGTATAGAAGCTCTCTTTGTTAAATTCCCAAATTTCTTATTTTTATTTATCTCTAACCATTGGTTTTGTGATTGTTGAGGCATAGTGAATCATATCAAAAGAATATTAAAATTAAGTAGATGATAATGATGAAAAAGTTGGTGTTGCAAACTAATATGAATAGCAATGCAATTTATTTAGTGGTAAGGTCAAGGTAAGTTATGCCTAAAATATATAAATTGATATTACTCTCATAACTAATGTTTAATTTAGTATGAATATATCATAATTGCATATTTTGATTTGTTAATGAAGATTACTCTCATAAGAATTTGGTTAAGATCAAATTGAAACATCTTTTTGTGATTATATGAGATTACCAAACCTGAAGTTTGGTAGATGTAAAATAAGTCTTCAAATCTCAAAACTACTAGAAGAGTTTGAAGTATAAATTTCCATGAGATGATATTAAATCGAATCTCTAAAGAATGAGAATATACAATCACTATGAGTTGGTTGTAAAACAAATTAAACTTATTTACTCATTCCTGAAGAATGAGAAATATTGATGTTTTAGTATCGGAAATATCCATTGGTTCTTAAGAGATTACAATTGAATTTGTGGTAAGAAAATACTACAAAAATTCAGAATATCTATTCAAGTGGTGATAATATCTTCTTTCAGGTCTTCACATGGTGATGAATTGTAAATTCTTGAAAAAATAGAATTTGTTGAATATCCACTTTTATATTACATCCGAAGTTGTATTATCCAAAGAGAAAGTGATGATGAATTTTAATAGAAAAATTACATGAAGATGATATATCTGATGTGTAATCAATCACACCTAAAGTTGTGATATTATAACAAATTGTTCACACGTGAAGTTGTGGTATTACACGAAATTGCTCACACCGGAAGTTGTGATTAGATAGAAATTTGGCCATATAAATCATATGATATGAAATATAAAAAACTAAATTTGCCTGGAGTAATTGATTTTTCTTTCGTTCTTGTCACATCCTTGAAGTATGTGCGTCCAAATAAGACGAAAATCTATCGACATTAGGGGGAGGAAGTCATAGATTCAATGTCGTAAAATACTTGATAATTATCAAGTTTCTCTCATTTAGAGTTGAAACCTGAGAATGCACTACCTCCAAATATTAATATTTTTCAGAGCGTAATATGCTCATAGACGGATAAAGGTCATGAAAAATAATCAGAGTTGATCAAAGTGACATATACTCCTTGACACTGAAGGAACGAATTGTTCCTCCTGAAGAGGCTATCAAATTAGAAATGAATGTGATTCATATTCCTAATAAAATCTCCTGAAGAGGATATGTGCAAAAAGAGACACCGACCTTTTACAAAGGCACATATATGTGATCACTGAACTATGTATGCTGTGAAAATTTGAAAAATCAAATAAATCATTTCAGACGATGTATTTCTGAATATAGTAGCTACTGGCACCATATTGATCCGGAATTACTCTAAGCAATATTGGTCAACTTTTGACGAGATACTCCATTACTTGTAGATTTTCTTACAAAATAATTAAGTCTTCTGACATTAAGTCGAAGCACCAATTAAGAATTACCCCGAAGGTAATAAAGTAGACATGTGTAAGAAATGTCCTTTAGTCTATAAAGGATTTGACGTCCACTTATAAAATTTAGATATGAATTACAAATCTCCGAATTATATTATGAAGTATTTATAAATCCTATTGTGACTCCTGAAGAGTTTATCAAAGTTTGACAGTAGAGTATTGAAAAAGATTATTCGAGTAAAGAAAATCTTGAAAATGAACATATTCTGAAATACTAAAAGGCTATAAGCTTCAAAGCAACTCATATTGTCTCAACTTATCATATGTCATGGAAAGTAAGGTCCAGAAGTACCTAATGTAGTATAAACAATATATTACATATGTGGTCATATGGTTTCAGAAAATAACCATCATTCATGTATAAAATGTCAATCGCGTTGTACTCTTTTTCCTTCGTCAAGGTTTTATCCCATAGGGTTTTCCTTGTCAAGGTTTTAATGAGGCAACTATGCGTACATGAAAATTATTTTAATTTTCTTAAAGTTGTAGTCTTTTTTCCTTCGTTCAGGTTTTGTCTCAATGGATTTTCCTGACAAGGTTTTGGCGAGACAACTAGTCATTGAATGATGAGTTTAACACTTCTTATGTGTGTCAAGTGGATTCCACATTGAAATGTGATTAGTACACGATTTCACAAAATATTATAATTATCTAATCGATATATATGATACACAGATATGAATCACTAGAAAGTGAATTCAACTGAAATCCCTGGAGGATTTAACAAACTTCAATCTTAAGTGTGCATAAACTTTGAAGCATTATATGGATGAAACATGGAATGTCAAATGGTACTTATTCTATTGTATATATGTCAAAAGGAAGCTGACAATAGAATGTTGAACAACGCCCTCAACCTTCATGAGGGGGAGCAAGTTTATGAAAACACTGCATACTATATTTTCACACTGTACTCTTTTTCCTTCGTTAAGATTTTTTTTCCCACGGGGTTTTTCTTAACAAGGTTTTAATGAGGCAGATTATGTGTACATAAAAGATGTACATGAACAAAGAATTTGTACTCTTTTTTCCTTCACTATGGTTTTGTCCCACTGGGTTTTCCTAGTAAGGTTTTAATGAGACAATTTCTGATGTGGTGGACATCCAGGGGGAGTGTTATAAATATTAGATTTATGGTGGATGACCACCACCAATTGTAACTCCCACCACCATAGGTTTTCCACCATTACTTTGTATTCAAGCTCCATTATTGTGTGCCTATTGGATGTGTAACTCATCTAGCTAAATGCCTATATAAAGAGGTTACTTGCTAACGAAGAAGATGGATCAAACTAATGTATCATAGTACTCAATATACCAATGTACCAAAGTAGAGGAATTCTCTACAAACATATGAATGCAATTTTAGTTCTTCTTGTCTACAATCTCTTGGTTAATATATTTCCATTATCTTTCTTCTTCCCTCCTTTATTTTTCACAACAGGGCCGACAATTTTAGGTTGTTTGATTTTCACTTAAGAAGTGAATATCACTTGGAAGTGTAGTCAAAGTAAGTGCAAAAAGGTAAGTTCTAATTTGGAGCTTATTTTTTTTCTAAGTGCTAAAAAAGACTTTTTTATCCTTCTCCAGATATAAAAATTACCAATATAGTTATAACTAAAAAAAAATCTTAAACAATTCATAAGTAAAAACTCTTTTTATGACTTTAGCGATGACTCTTTTCCTTCTTCACTCATCCTCCACCTGAGCGTTTCTCCTAAATTGTTTTCACATCTCTTACTTCATTAATCACGGAACAACCCAAACTCCATGATGCAACGTAAGTTCTTTCTCGTTCGTAATTTTTAATTATTTGAGGTTAATATTTTCAGCACAAAGTATCTATAAACCGTAATTCTCTTCTATCCAATCTCGCGAGCATAATGAATTAGTATGAAATGCTAATATGTAAATACTTTAAGGTCAAAATAGAAATTTCTCATTTTTATGACATATAAAATTAATATAAAAACAAAAATCAAGCACTTAGAAGTGATGGAAACATAAAGAAACTACCTCTGTATGAGAAAAATTAGAGGTTTATATAAACTTATATAAATATAAGCTTAAAAAGTATAGAAATATATTTTTAAAGGAAACTCTTCGTTTTTCCTTGACCGGTTTCTGTATGTATCCAGAGCGAAAACAAGGTTCTCCACGAACAATAATAAGCTATGAGGGAGGGAGATAGAAAGCTTCAAAATAGAGAGGGAAGAACAAAGCAAGGGAGAGAGTAGAGAGACTCTGATCAATTGAGTAAGAAAGGGAGGGGAGGTGACAGAGCGCAAAAGCGAAGCGTGAGAAAGTGACTTTCGCATGTTTTAGATAGGAAAATATTTGACTTGATTTTCTAACTCTTTAATTTTTCTCATGAGAATTCGATTTTCTAACTCTTTTGGTTGAATCAAACAACGAAAAAATCGATTTTCGTGATTTTCACATGTATCAAGCGGACCCTTGAAGTTGTTAATGGTTAGACAAAAGTGTATAACTCTTCAAATTTGTTGGACACATCAGAAGACAGGGGAACAATGCTAATTGTTGATAAAGTAGGTAATTGGGGTGCTCCCACACTTTTTTCTACTTTACTTTTCCATCTTCTGTATGACTTGATTTTAATATGTTTCTTTTTTTCTTATGATTACCGCTACTTATTTTAAGAGTTATTTCCTTTTTGGCCACCTACTTTGTGACCAGCTTCCTTCACGACCTTCTATTTTTCATAAATTCAAACATGACCTCATTTTTTAATGTAAATGTCATAATTACCTTTCTTTATAAATATTTTTTTAAAATAAAATTAAATAGAAAACATGAATTCCATCTCACTTCCACCTCACCTCTCTCTCCACCTCACATCTCTCTCCACCTCTCTCTCTAACTCACCTCTCTCTCTAACTCACCTCTCTCTCCACCTCACCTCTCTTTCTCTCAACCTCACCTCTCTCTTCTTCGACTAAGGTCGCCGGTCAAAAAATTTTCCGGCCGGCGACCTTCAAACATATAAAAAATCTCATCTCTCTCTCTAAACACTCCGGCGAATTGGTTTCTCCTTCGACGGAGCAAGGTCTGTTCACGAACAGACCAGATCTCTTCGTGAACAGACCATGCTCCGACGAAGGGGAAGCCCCTTCGCCGGAGTGTTTAGAGAAAGAGAGAGATGAGAGTTTTTTTTTATGTTTGAAGGTCGCCGACCAGAAAAAATTTCGGTCGGCGACCTAAGTCGGAGAAGAGAGAGAGAGAGAGAGGTGAGGTGGAATTTATATTTTCTATTTAATTTTATTTTGAAAAAATATTTATAGGAAGGGTATTTATGACATTTACATTAAAAGAGGGGGTCATATTTGAATTTATAAAAAAATAGGAGGCCAAGAAGGAAGTTGGTTACAAAGTAGGGGGCCGAAAAAGAAATAACTCTTGTTTTAATTTCTCCTCAACTCGTAATCTGTTGTAGGTTTCTCCATGTTTCACATGTAGTTTCTTATAAGGGTGTGTTTGATATCTCTCATTTCCATGGAAATAAAAGAATTTCCATGGAAATAGGTATTTCCACCGTTTGATACGAAGTGTAATTCCATGGCTTTAATTCCCTAGGAAATCTATTTCCATGAAATAGTCCACTTTTAATTCCTTGCTCCCCCTCGGAATTAATTTCCGTGGAAAGTCAAAAATCAAAATAAAAATATTTTAATATATTTGGATACTTGAAACCTAAAATTCAGCTCCATATATATTCAAAATGACATTTTTACCTATAAAATTTAGCAAAATAAATTTTTACTTATACCTTGGACAAATGACATTTTTGTCCTTCTTACCAAATGACATGTTTACAAAGTTGTCAAAATGACATTTTGAATTTTTATAGCCAAAATTACATTCTTACCCTGTTATAATATCAAATTGACATTTTACCCTTATGTTGTCAAAATAACATTTTTACCCTTAAATTAGTAAACTAACACATGGTTAAATAATTTTACAACATAGGAGTAAAAATGTAATTTTGAAAACATAAGGGTAAAAGTGTAATTTAGACAACATAAGGATGAAAATGTGATTTTCGCAAAAGTAAAAATATCATTAGACTACATAAAGAGTAAATAAAAACTCTTAATTCAATATTATATTCGTAGAAGTTAGTTGTCAACCAAATAATAGAGTTCGTAATTCCACGGAATAATAAATGACTAACAAACGAAAGAACTCTTATTTCCACGGAGTAAATTTCGTGGAAGATTTTCTATGGAACTCTTGTATTTTCATGGAAATTGTTTCCCTGATATCAAACACAACCTAAGAGGAAGAAGAAGAGAATACGTAATCTTTTTTTATGTTTTTTTTTTTAAGTCTCATAATCTGTTAAAATTTCGTACTCATTTCCTTTTTATCTTCCACTCTGTAGCAAAAAACAAACCATCAAAGTTTAAGGAGAAGCCATGAAAATGATGAAGATGATTATGAAGAGTGTAAAATAAAGTGGTCTGGTGGTCGTCCCAACGTTACGTGACATTTCAATTTTCATTTGCTTATTAAACCAAATGTATTTTTATACATTCACTAATGATTATGTAGTGAGTGAGAGATATCAAAGTCATCATATTGTAACATTCTTCTCATTTTTCATTGCCTCACAAATTCCTAAAGGAGATAATGAATTTTTCAGATTGGCTACTACTTTGATGTCTTTTTAATCCTAAAATGTTAATGATTCCTTATTTTAATACACAAATTACCTGATTAGTCCCACATTTCTCTGAGGTGACAATTATCTGCACAATTGCAAAGTTGTTAGTGTCATTTTTTCTCGAAGTGGATTATTTACTTTAAGAAACTGATTCTTTCCTTCAATCAATTGAAGTTACAATTTATTTCTTTATGAAGAAGATTATTGTTTGCGGTTGAAGTGCAATCGGATTTGCTGGATTAATTTTCCATAATTCTAATGTTGAATTCATTAATTCGTTGTTCATCTCGATCTCGCATAAGATGTTTTTTCTCGTATAGAAGGCATAAGCTTCTTGGTGGTCATAGGCCTTGAAAGGAAGGTGAATGCTTCACTTTTTTTTGATAAAAATTAGAATAAAGATGAAAGTTTTAGGCAGTTGTTATAGGACATGGACTATTGGTTGAGGACGAGAAGGTTTTGGGTGAATCTCAAAGAGTTGATCATACCTTCTAATAACTAGGTGTCCACTGCGCCCGTAAAGCGCGATAGACCCTTTTGGCTAATATATTGCAATATGCTAGAATATGTGACAGGTCTGGTGCAAGTCAGGGTCGAGCATACACTCAGACGTGCATGTACTGTGGTTTCCATGTCTTCTCCATCTAGGATAACACATGCATCTGTGATTCGCTTTGTTGCGAATTACACATACCTGCAAAATGTTGGATGGAGAAGGAACGGAAACCACGGTACATGCACGTCTGAGTGTATGCTCGACCCTAACTTGCACCCAGACACGTTACATATTCAAGCATATTGCAATATAACGACGTTAGCCAAAAGGGATCTACCGCGACGGGCGCGGTTGACACCTAGTTTATATATACATATTTCCATGTATATATATTTTTATAAATATATATGTATGCATAAATTTTCATATATATATATATATATATATATATATATATATATATATATATATATGGGCATATTTATATTAGCAATTAAAAACAACAACTATCAGTATTTCAAGGCATCACTACAAAAAACATTGTCATTTGGGACGGTTTTAAACTGTCCCTACTAATCATAAACTATCCCAAATGACCATTGTGGATAGTTCTAAACTCTGATTACCTTTGTGATGGTCCCACATCGCTCACGAGAGTGTCCGGAGCCTGGGCTATAATTGTACGCTCAAGCATGAGTGTCGAGACCTCCACTGTGTGGAACAAAACCTCATTCCACGGTGGGTGGTGATTAAAGTGAGGACAAAATCGTACATGTGGGGTGTCTGCGGTGTCGCTACGTACTCTGATGGTCGGGCATCGTGTGTCTTCGCCAATGTCGATGCCTTTTGGGAGGGTCGTGGAGCCTTCGCCAAGAACAAAACCCTGTATCTGTGTGAGGTGTCCAAAGCGGGGTCATTATCGATAACTGCTAGGCTTGGGGCATCACAATTGATATCAGACCCGATGACGACTCTTCGCTGAGGTTGGGGGATTGTGATAGTCCCACATCGCTCACGAAAGTGTTCGGAGCCTGGGTTATAGGTGTAAGCTCAAGCTTGGCAAGTGTCGAGGCATCCACTGTGTCGAACCAACCCTCATACCGCGATGGGTGGTGACTAAAGTGAGGACAAAATCGTACATATGGTGTGTCCACGGTGTCGCTGCGTACTCTGATGGTCGGATGAACCGTGTGTCTTCTTCAATGTCGAAGCCTTTTGGGAGGGTCGTGGAGCCTTCGCGAAAAACAAAACCCCGTACCTGTGTGAGGTGTCCAACGCGAGGACAATATCGATAACTGCTAGGCTTGGGGCGTCACAACCTTTGACACTTCCTATCAAGTTTGTTCCCGGGATTGAGATTTTTATCATTGAGTAATGGAGAAGGCGACTCTAGAGTAAGGGTGGGAATCCGTTAGGGCTGGTTACCCGCGGATAGAACAGTAGACAGTACGGGCGGGTTACCCGCAGATAGAACAGTAGACAGTACGGGCGGGTACGGGTAACTACATGTCATGACCACATTAACACCACATGAATTTCGGACGGGCCGGGCAGGCAAAATGCCACTTTAGGTTTGCCATTACCTGCCCGAGCCCGCTTACCACTTTAGGTTTGCCATTACCCGCCCGAGCCCGCTTAATATAACCGGCTTAATTTTATTCGGGCGGGTAGGCATCGGGTAGCCCAATGGTCACCCAAAAAAGAAGTCAACAAAGGCCCAATATTTTTTAAGTGCTTGAAGTTAATTTTTCTAAAGAAGCCCAATTGCCAAACACAAAACCCATTCACTCTTAAGTAAGTTGGAAGTGTTTGAGAAAATTTATAACATGCTCAAGCTTATTTCCACTCCAACAATTTCTAATGTGGGACTATACTAATACGTGAATTTCTCACCTTTAAGTTAGTCCCACATGGGAGGTTCAAAGAAAAACAAAGGGCCTGAGCTTTATATAATGGCCAACATGAATACTTCACTCTCAAGTTAGTCTACATGGAAAATTGAAAGGACGAATAAAAAATGATGGTCTTTGAGTTCTATATACTCCCTCTATCCCAAATTAAGAGTCCACTATTCCTTTTTTTGATGTCCCAAATGAAGAGTCCCATTCCTTTTTTATCACATAAAATCCCTTTAATTAAGACATTTGATTATTTCCAATACAAAAATTTATTTTCCGATGAACAAATCCATTCTTTTTAGATTAACCAAGTGAGAAATTAATACGGTTACATGTATTTCTAGAATAAAAATTGTAATCTTTCAATTAGTTCAAGAAAAATTATCAAATAAATAAGGGTAAACATGGAAGAAGAGAAAATGTGAAAATAAGTTGGATTCCCAATATGGGACTCTTAATTTGGGACGGAGGGAGTAGTTCCTGACTTGATTTTGATACTTTGAACTTAGTTTCCAACATTAATTGTTAATTTGAGTGTACTTTCCCATGGAAAGTTGAAAGGATGAAAAAGGAAGAATTTTTAGCTATCTATGTGTTTGCATGAATTTGTTACTTTAAGTTTAACCCCACATGGGAAACCCAAAGAAAAGAGATGAACTTTGAACTCTATATACTATGTAACATGAATTGTTTCTTTATATTGTGAGTCTGCATGGGAAGTTCCAAGAAAGGAATTGAACATTACTCTTTAACGGGCATTTGTTTACTTTGAGTTTTTAGTCCCACATTGAAAGGCTAAAGAAAAAGGATGACCTTTGAACTCTATATACTAACATGAATAATTTTTTTGGTCCGTGACTATATAGACCAAAATAATATTCAAAAAAGGTTTATGATTCAATCTTCCCAAAACATGGATATTTAGTCCTTTTACATTATGGACATAATAACCCATTCTTTATGAGATAACTATCGTCCATGTGCCTCCTACAAAAATCACGGGATTTTTAATTTTGCAGGGTGAATTTGGAATGTTTCTAATGTGGGCGTGATTTAGGGGATTTAAAGTAGCTAACGTATAAATCCGAAATAGATTTTTCTCTATCTTCTAACCATTTTGGAAAGCCAATCTATTTCCAAATCAATTCAAAACAAAAATCGTAACCAAATCAATTTTCTTTCTTTTTACAGATTTGGAAATCAAATCAATTTTCTCTCTCTTACTATGTAAATTTTTTTCGATTCAAATCAATTTTCTCTCACTTAACTTTCAGATTTGGAAATAGTGATTTGGGGGTTAATATACAAAACATATATATCACTTTCTCTCACTTAACTTTCATATTTGGAAATAGTATATTTTTCTGGAAACATTAAAGCAACATATGTTTTCGTTTTTACTCATACATAAATACACATAGAGTACAAATTATGAAACAAATACGTAAATTATATATTATTTATGGCGAGGAAACCATCATTTGACAAGTATACAACATAATTTATCAAATGTATGTTGGTCTTGTTCAATAAATTACACATAATTTCTTTTACATTACACATAGTTTCTTTTACATTACACATCCTTTACATTCTGTTACAAAAAAAAGTACAAAATCTTTTTTGGTTCAAAAATGGTGCCCATCCATGTACTCTCCATTAGTTTCGTTGACTCACTTTGATTTGATGATTCTCTTTGAAATTTCATCTGGTATATCAAATTTACACACATAAATACACATACATTAAAGAAAAAAAAATCATATATTGTATTATAAACTACATGTACAGTTTCGTAAATTATGTATAATGTTTGTCAAATTTTGACAACATTTGAAGGTTTTCAGTAGTTTGGTAAACTTATCAAGGCTACTGTTTTGGGTGAAAAGTATACGTAATGGTAAATAAGTAATACATAATTTATGTGCACTTATACGTAAATTATATACATAATGGTAAGAACATGAAGATATACGTAAATTATATATACTTTATTGCAAAGTACACGAGATTTGATAGTAAAGCGAAGTATTTCTACTAATGAAATGAGCATTGTTTTGGTGTTAAAGCACGGGTAATGTTCTATAAATTACCCGTAATTTACTATAAATTGTGGTAATTAACGATAAAGTACATGTACTGTAAATTCTGTTATGAGTAACCGTACGAAAGAACGAATGTTTCATAAATCCGTACGGATTGAAAGTCGGATCTGAAGAAAAAAAGGAGAATATCATTAAGCTTAAACTATAAATCTAAAAATATCTGAAATGATGATTGATTGCAATAATGTCAAACTCGAGTTGAAGGATTAAACATCAAGATAAAAAATATAAATGAAATTTTAAGAGAGAGAAAGAAAATAAACATCAAACATTCGATTGATGATTGATAATCTGATATCACGAAATATCAGAAACAACAGAAGATTAAACATAGATCTAAAGAAATATGATATTATCACTGAATGCAAATGATGAGACATGAATATGTCCCATCTAAATCTTTTAACTCGGGCTAGTTAGTCCAATTCGAGCAGTTGCTCTGATGAATTGTGTGTTTCTTTTGTCCAGGTGTCTTCTACGGAATTGAGCTCGAAAAAAGCTAAAATTGTGAGAAAGACGTGTTAGGGGCATTATGGTCATTTGTTGGTCTTGGAAATTTTGACCAATGTTGGTGCTCGGATGAGAAGTGGGGTCCATGACGAGTCCGTAGGAGAAAACTGGAGTCGGATCGGAGTCCGGAGTGTAAAACTAGAGCAGGTCAAAGACAGTTGACCAAATATTAGATGGAAGACACGTGGTACTAATCCAATGGGGCGAAGGGTTGGAATCTGCCGGCTCAGATGGAATCCGGGCTAATCTCGGTCACAAGAGGTTGTATGTGGGGATGACGAATAACTCAAGATTCCGTGTACCCGAGAGTAAAATAGCACTGTGAACCCGAGTTCATCTACAAAATCTAACAGCTAGAACGTATTTCCAGCACATGGCTTCATTTGAGAGAGTTTTGCAGCCTATTAACTTGCTCCATGATACACCATAACATTCCTTATTGACAACTAATGGTGTGTTTGGATGGCGGAATCATGAATCCGCGGATTCATGAGTCCTTAGGATTCATGAATCCAAGTAATATTTTTTGGCTTGTTTGGCAACTAAGAATATTATTTGACTATTTTTAAACGTCTTTAGAAAAAATATGATTTTTGAAAAAAATATGATTTTTGAAAAAAATAATGATTTTGAAAAAAAATAATGATTTTGTAGAAAGAAATATTTTTTTTTTTGTTGATTTTAAGTTTGAAATTTAGGTTCATTAATCTAAAATCCTAGCAAATCCTAGGGGGTAGGGTGGGATTTTGGTCCAATACAAATTTTAGAATTAGGAATCCTTAGGATTCAAGAGTCCTAGGATTCTTGGTAGCCAAACAGACCAAGGATTCATGATTCCTACCAAATCCCACTTTTGATAGGAATCCTACTAAGGAATCCTGCAACCAAACACACCATAAGTATACTCGGTTGGCTGATCCCAAAATCTTTGGGAAATCCTATTATCTTTCTCCCTCTCTTATCTCCTCAATTATGGGTTAGGAAATAAAACCGAGGGAGAGAGAGCAAACCGTGAAAGAACCGAGAGAGAGATTCAATAGAGAGAGAAAGAACTGAGAAGGATTTTTCTTTAACCAGCCAAAATGGAAAGATCAAGGATATAAGAGAGAGCTGGAGTTTTAGAAAAGAAAGGATTCGTTGGAGATTAGAGAAGTCAGAGAAGGTAAGAGAAATAGGAAGAGAAATTTCTGTGATTGATTGAGAGGGAAACTCTTTGATTTTCTCGGTTGGAAGATGGAAAGAAATCTCTACTAATTCCCATTCTTTCTCTTTCTCTCATATATTAAGTTTATAAACAGTAGAGAGAGAGAGTTTAATAGAAAGAGAAGCAGGTTTTGATTACAGATATTGAGGAGATTGACAGAGAGAGATAGCTGGAGATTTTGGGTGGATATTTTTTTAGAAGATTGGATTGATTGAGAGAAGAGGTGGACTATTTCCTTCACGGCTATAAGAAACAGAGAAAAACAATGGCAGGGATCATCTCGGCTGGGACAAAAAAATCATCTCATCTCGGTTGAGGGATCAATTCTCTCTAAGCTCAAACAGAATTATAAAAGAGAGAGAGAGAAACACCATTATCATCCACTTCTTTTCTTCTTCTTCTTGTTCTGTAATTCTTTTAGTGAGAGAAAGAAATAGAGAGAGAGAGAGAGAGAGAGAAATATTTGTAGTGAGAGAAAGGGAGTAATTTGTAGAGAGAGAAATTCAGTGAAATCAAAGTGATAAACCGATTGTGAATTAAACAGAGAAGATTATTACAGTGATTCTCATCTTCTTTATTCTATTTCTGTATTGTTGTTAGTTTTATGAGAGAGATAGATTAAAAGAGAGTGAAAAACAGAAAGTTTGATTTAGAGAACATAGCTTATCATCTCGGTTTTGTTTTGATCATCACTCATATTATTTATTTTTCTTTTTTCTTTTTGTTTCTTCTTCTTTGTGAGAGAGAGGGAGATTACAGAGAAATAGAGAGAGATTGTAGAGAGAGAGAGATCAGAAAACAGTAGAGAAAAGAGAGAAAACAGTGGAGAAAAAAACCGTGGGAAATTTATTTTCCCACGGAGAAAATACTTTCGAGAAGACGAGAAAATTGTTTTCCCTGAGGGTGCGTTTGGCAGAATTCTTGGAAAAACAGAAGGAAATCATTTCCCTAAGGCCCTGTTTGGTTTGGAAATAGCGAAAAAGTTAAGTTTTCTTCCATTCTCTTTTATTATTCATATTTATTTAAATCTCGATCATGATTAGCTAAGACTCTCCATCTAGGATTTTACGATGAAACCCATTTTTGATCTTTTAGAGATATATTTTTGTATAATTAATTCTCTTGATTGTGTTTAAAAGTTTAAGTTGTTTTAATTAGTTAAACTTATTTTCTTTTCATTGCCTATATTTTTAGTTTGATACACCATGCTAAGATTAAGTTCTTTGATGGTGTATGCTTATCGATTAATAGTCAATAGTTTAGAGATTTGTTTTTCGAAGTAAAACAATTACCATTCATGATTATCAATCACATGTTTTAACGAAAATATTTTCCGAAATTCAGGTACTTCATTATCTTGAATTTTGAGTTCTAAAAAGAGAGATTCAATTTGTGTAATTATTTCCTCTTAAAAGTGATTTTATGTGTAAATTCTAAACCCTAGAATCCTCTCCCCATTTGAGTTCATTTTCATTTCCATAATTTTATTTTAATATTTTATCACCAAAACAAATTTTCAAAAACAAAAACCGTCTTACTTCCTAATTTTAGAATAGGTTTAACTAGTCTCTGAGGAACGAACCGGTCTTACCGGAATTTATTTACTACTTGACACCCGTATACTTGCGAGTGGTGACCTATTTAGAAAACTTTTTAGGCCCATCAACAAACATAACATACTAACTTTGAAGGAATCATTGAATAAGGAATAAACATAAAGATCTTAAACAGTTATGAAAATTTTAGATAGAGAAAATAAACATCATACATTCGAAGTTAATGAATTAGTAAACAGATCTTATAGATATGTATCATAAATCTGATACGTTTTATAATAGAGCGAAATAATTAGGGTTTTAGTTATAAGAAGAAATATTAGATATTAACAATGGTGTTTATAAAGATTTCGAAAGTATTAAACTTGATAAATGATGAATTTGGGCAACAATATAATGTAGAAGAAGAAGATTTTCTAAGTTTAATGGAGGGTTTGTCAACTGAATCGGTTTTAGAGATATCAAATAAAGAGTTTCCGTTACTGAAAATAATGAAGATATCCTTACTTTGAATATAAACATGATTGGAGAGAAATATGGGAGAGAAATATGAAAAAAGATATGCATAGATTTCGAAGGTAAATCAGTTATAAAATATGGAAAGGTTAGAATAGGGATTACGAAATAATATTTATTCTAGAGATTTGTGTTTTCTCTCTAGATGAGACCAAATGGACTAGATATCCATTTATATTATTTTTTTGGTTTTAAAACCCTTTATAGGATTAGAGAGGATTATATCTACTATTAGGACCCGTTTTTTGGGCTATAAGCTCAAAAATTCTAATTTTTTTGGTTCAGTCTACGTGGGAAGTTGTAAGAAAGAAGTTAACATTACTCTTTAATGTTACTTTGAATTTTTAGTCCCACATTGGAATGTCAAAGAAAAAGGATGATCTTTGAGCTCTATATAGTCTCCATCCCTCCTAATTATAAGTCAGATAAGTCATTGCTTGAGCACGCCCCAAAACCGGACTTACTGGGTTCCTAAACGGTCCGAGCACGGGCAGTCACGTGGGCCGAGGATAAAACCCGAGCCCGTCCGTTTTAATCACACGGTCCGGGCGGGTTATGCCCGAATCGGGCAACGGGCGCCACTTAGCCTTTCGGGCTACGGGTACCCGCTCCGGTTTTCGGGTCCTCGGGCTTATTTCCCAGCCCTACTCCAGAGTCTTGCATAGAATGTCCTCCTAAGATGACATTGTAAGCAGCAAGTCTTTTTACTACGATAGGATTCCGCCATAATTACTCGGTTGCCCTTTCTTCTCCAATCGCTAGATGCAGTGCGATTATTCCGTCTGTGAGGACGTTGCTTTCACCAAATGTCGTGAGGTACGCCCGGTATGGTTTTAGATAATGAGGGCTTATGCCAAGCTGTTGAAAACAAACCCTACTCATGACATCAACAAAATTGCCCGTATTAACCATGATCCTGCTTTGAAGTTGTCATCTGTTAAGATAATTGAAGGAGTTTCGGCTTCAGGTTTTTTGTATGGGGGATGGGGTGGTCCCCTTTCTTCGTTTGCATACCTTCGCCAAGCGTTTTTTGTGTTTCTCCCAGATGTCGATCCTCTAACTATGGTGTTGATCGTTCCCACTATTTTAGGTTCCGAGACTTATTCAGATTCTTTATCTTTTCCCGACTTTTTAGCAGAGGCGAAATGAGTTTTTGTATCGAGACCCGATCCGACTCCTCCTTTTTCAGAGTGCTTCTTTGCTTTGTACTCTGACGTTTGAGCTCGGTACTCTCGCTTGACATATTTGTCGAGTTGTCCCTCTCGTACCACTTCCTCTATGAAATTTCTGAGGTGCCTATAGTCTTCAATTTTGTAGTCGTACTCACTGTGGAAAGCACACTATGCATTCATGTCCCTAGGTCCGAAATCCATTTATCAGGTTTCGGCTTTGGCAACTGAATTTTATCATTTTTCACGAGTATTTCCAAAATCTCCCATCTCTTTTTGGTTAAAGGAGTTTAGAAATCGTATTCCGACCCGACTATTTTGTATTGGTCCTGCTCTTTGGCAAACCGACCATATTCTCATTATCTTCTCTTAGGTTGTTCCCTTTCGAGTGGGAGTCTAGTGATTTCTTTCATCTTTTCGTAGTTCTCTTTTGTTTTTACCACATATTGAATTCTTTCAATAAATACCCTGAGGGTGGGTGGTTCATCCTTTGTTATATCTTGAAGTATGGTATCCTGTTGCAGTCCCCTTTTCAAGGCTATGCGGATGACATCACAGTTTTGGCGTGGTATCTACACCATCACGTTTAAGAACCTCTGCCAGTAACTAGCAAATGATTCTCCTTTCCCTTTTCTCCTATTTTGTCCATTACACGGTTGTCCTGAAAGGCAGTTGATCTGACATGAAAATATCCCAAATGTATCGTTTAACTTAGGCGAGTTAGTCTATTTCGAAACTTTATTGTACTAAAATAATTATTTTTCTCCATTACGTGCCTTTTATGGAGATGAGAGCGAAAAGAGATAAAACGTGAGAAAGACACATGAGGGGCATTTCAATCATTTGGTGTCATGGCTATTCTGGGAAACTTGGACAAAGTCAATATGCAGATGAACAATAGAGCCAAAGACGAACCCAAAAGTGACAACAAAAGTCGAGACGATTTTTTTCCATTATTCTACAAACAAGGTTTGGAAAATGTATATTGTAAACTGGATTTGCAAGCTTTGCAGAATGTAATCTCGATTTACAAATTTGACAAACTCGATTTGTAAATCGAAAACAAACAGAAAACTGAAATTTCTTTTTAAAATCTGAAAAATTCCTTCCGTAAATACTAAAAGTCTATTTTTATTTTAACCTATCTTTGATATGTAAATACGAAAACTCTATTTGACTATATATATATATATATATATATATATATATATATATATATATAGAAAAAAGTAAATTGTTTTGGCGCCTTTTATGTGATGTAAATACCAACCGATTTCTCTCTCAGGACACGTGGTTTGAGAGAAAGAACACTCATAACCCCCTCTCTCTAGAGAGAACCCACTCTTTTTCTTCTCCTTTATTGAAAAACAATTTAATGATTCGAGTCTTCCGGTAATATTTAATTTCTAAATCATCTTCTTAATTAAGCTTCTCAAGCTAATACTAACATTTTGTTTCTTGGTTGAAATGACACTGAGAGACTTGAGCCGTGATGTGAAAAGAAGAAGAGTTATTTCTTTTTCGCCCCCTACTCTGTGACCATCTTTCTTTTTGTCCCCCTATTTTTCGTAAATTCAAATTTGATCATTTTCTTTTAACTCCTTCCATTAATTTTAATGGTTAAAATTTTTGTTACTAAAATTACTCTTCTTATAAATAATTTTATAAATTCAAAATTGACCCTCTTTTGAAAAAGGCTTCACTCCCAAATAATTTTAACTTTGTTAGAATTAGTTTGGGGCCAAAATAAAATTATATTTCAAAATTTTTAAAAGCACCACCTCATCTCTGTCTCTCTCTCCTCACTTTCATCACCTTCACTTCATCTCTCTTGCCACCTTCAGACTGATGAAATGGAGGAGAAAGAGAGAGAGAGAGAGAGATGAGGTGGTGCTTTCAAATTTTTTGATATATAACTTCATTTTGGCGCCAAACTAATTCTAACCAAATTAAAATTATTTGGAAATGAGGTCATATTCAAAAGGGAATCAATTTTGAATTATAAAAATTATTTTATAAGAAGGATAATTTTGGTAACAAAAATTTTAACTATTAAAGTTAACAGACGAAGCTAAAAGGGGGGCTTAATTCGAATTTACGAAAAATAGGAGGCAAAAAAAAAGCTGGTCACAAAGTAGGGGGCAAAAAAAAATAACTCAAAGAAGAACTATTGATTTCGCCGTTGACGATAAGATAAAGTTTCTGAAGGAGTTTGAAACTGCTGACGATAGAGCTACCATTAATAGATTTATGAAGAATGAACAACTATTACTAACCTTAGTTTTTCGATTTATCATTTTGGATTTGAAACTATATAACTATATCAGTAGTTTTGATTTAAACTACTCTTAGTTGTCATCTACAAATATGCACAATGTAATGGATATTAATCAGACACTGTTTTTATTTCTAATTAAATTATCGAGATTTCATCATTTGTATCAATCACTCGAATATTTCGCTAAGTTCATTATCATCATTTATTATATAAACTAGAAATTCCATAATTTAATTACTTCATAGAACACATCTATGGGACCCTTTGATTTCACAAATCATATTCGTAAAAAATTACTTTGTATATAGCTCACACAGACATATATAAATCATATAGACATGAACTCTCATAGTTATATCATGATTAAATATGCTACACATGCATATTAAACAAATACACACATGTATTAACTCATTTGAAATAATAACATCCCATCCAATCCAAAACAAATTCGGAAACGAGTTACAACAGGATCACATAGATCTTGGTCGTATCCGTTATTATTTGGGTCGGGTTACACTTAAATCGGGTTAACTATAGTAACCTAATAGGTCCAGTGGCAAAATTCTTATTTGGTTACCCCAACTACAAAAATTATGTATATTATTGTTGAACTCATGCAATAATAGAGCCCACTGGCCAAAAACTATCTCTTAGATATCTCAACCGATAAATGTGTCTACTAAAATGTCCAGACTCAATAAATAGGTCCAAATAGAATAGACTCATTAATTGCAATATCAACCTCTAATAAGAAGTTTATGTTCACATATCAAGTGACTTCCAGATTCCAATTTTTGTATATATAAATAAAATGAAATTGTAATTGGAAACTCCATTATCGACGAACAAGAGGTAGGAGCGAACAATTTCGGCTCTGATACCACTGTTGGTCATAATAGGTTAATTCATACCTTTGTGCGGAAGCGGTTGATCGTCCAATTGCCGCTAATCTGCCCACGATCGTCGCCAATGTATGTGTCCGAATCACTACTAGAGCAATCGGAATATCCACCCCTTAAATCCTTGTCTATCGATGGTTAGACCATGTAATACTAGAGTATGTTGAATGAGATTATTAGTGTAGTTTTTTGTGTCTCTTTCAAGAACACAAATGAGACCTATTTATATAGTTTCTCATAGCTACAATTAATCACAAAGATTAATAGCCAGCAATTAATCCATTGTAACCGCTATACTAAATAGCGAGTTAATTACGACCGTTTCATTCCCATGAATGTGGCCGTTACAAAACGATTTCATTGACCGTTACAACATGATTAATAGGAATGAAAGAGTATAATCTTGACAACTAATTTTGAGTTCGATAATAACATCAACTTAAAGTTGCATATTTGCACAACATGAAGTAATTGTTATATGTCAAAAAGTATCTAAGTCAAAAGGATAAATTCATGAGTTGAAACTCAGAATGATCGAGGTGGACCGCCCATGAGCGATGAGACATTTGGTCACACATCTAATTCAAATCCCCAATTCATACGGATGTATCACGCCACTACAATTTCTGGTCATGCTTCTACAGAGATCGCTTTTCTAAAGCGAGTAGAGGATTGCGTTTTTTTAATTTGGTTAAAGATTTATTGAAAATACGGTTTTGAAAATGTTTAAGGTGAATTGCATTTTCTCGGTGATGATATAACCCACGAAATTGGATATTTGGATTAGAACATCTAAATAATGGATTTCAATGTTTCTAATAAGGATGATTTCATTATTCAGAACTTATAACGATTCTGTCTCATGACTCATTGATAGGTATTAAGGAGTTTCATCAGTATACATGTGGGAAAATGACAGTGAAGGTTTGGTTGCTTGCTTTTTAATAAAGAAGGGTTAGTGTTTGTATACAAAGGCGTATCTTTTATTATCAAAAATATTGTCTAACTTTTATGTCGAAGTGACAAGCAAAATTTGTTGAGGATGCAGATGGCTCAAAAGAAGGGCAAGAAGAGATTCCTTGCAAGAAGGTGGATGGGATGCTATTCATGTTATTGAGGTGGGCAACTAGATGCTAGCATTGCATAAACTTTGAAGATCGAAGTACTTCGAAATTCGAATGTTGTTTGCCAATATGACATTTTCATGTCTCTAACTAGGTGGGATTAGAAGACCAAGGAGTTGCTTAACCAGTAGTCTCATGCTATCATTGACGACAAATCACGAGTCCTCGGGCAACTTCAATTTGTCAGGATCTATTAGAAGACAGGTACCTCCTTTTTGGTAACATGTAAACAAATGACAGTGATTGGTGGCGACGTTTATTGGATTCACGTTTTCTAGACTTAATTGAATTTTGTAAGTACTACTTCTGCAGATGAATATAGACCTCTCACTTGATAATGGTCACCTTTGTAAGTATTGTAACACGGGAAAGATGATGGAAGAAATGGAGAGTAAAGTGAGGAACTCATTGGATCACGTAATTAAAGTCTAAGTATATGTTAGTTTAGCTTCGGTGTTACAACCGAAAATCAGTTGAGTTGGTCAAGGCAAACCTTGTAAGCTGCATCGTGGTGGAAGATGGAGGGTTCAATGCCCATCTCTTATGGCTTTTTACACCACAATGCAGGTGCGCCAGTGAGATGTTTGGCCGAGTTTAATTCGAGAAAGCAGTGCTAAATTTTCTGACTCACCGCTTCACATATGTCACCTGACTGTTGTTTTTATTGTTTCGAGATATAAAGATGGGCATCTCCGAAAAATGTGATAAATGTGTTAGAGATAATTTGTCAACTTAGGACTGTCCAAAACTATATGATATTACCCCTGAAAATATTGCAGGTATACTTTGGGAAGACAAGGGAGATGGGTTGTACTCTGCGACCACCATCTGAAGTCGTAAAACTTGTTAGGAAAAATAACCTAATTAACTTGTTCAGGAATATGAAGATAAACGATGCGAAAGTAAAAGTAGAGACACCAAGATTATTTAACGTGGCAAAAAACCTTCCAAGATAGAAGGTAAAAAACCACGGGACCTAGTCCAGAAATCTTCCACTATAAAATAATGGGTTACACAATTCTTCACCAAACCTATGGGTGATAAACTGAACAAAGAAACAAAGAAATAAAAATCCCTTACTCCTTAGGATTTGAACAAATCCTAGATTACCAAAAGGTTGAAGAAGATAACCACAAACTAAATTGCTTCACAAGACTAATAATCTTCTTTTCTTCAAACCAATATTCTGCTCTTTCAATCTCTCTTGAAAGAACCACTTCAGAAATCTCTCTTTCTCTGACTTCTCTTTGTTCTGGAAGTTGTTGTGAGTAATCTCTTCCCTTTCATTCCCTTTTATAATGATAAATAGGGAGGTTTACCAATAGAAATAGGAATTCCTTTTTAGGCTTGAAAAAATAGAAACTTCTATTTTTTCCCCAAACAAGGAATAAGGGAAATCCTATTCCAACTAGGAGTCCTTTTATTATAAGGAGGGACCCCAACAAACTCCCCCTCCCGACTTATGAAGAGGGACCTACCATCCCCAAACCTGCAACACTGCTACATAGCTCATGTTTGCCTTTGGGTAATGGTTTTGTCATCATATCTAAACCATTGTCGTCAGTATGGATTTTCTCGATCTTCAACACCTTTTCTTCAAGAACATCTTGGATCCACTGGTATCTCACATTTATATGCTTGGACTTGGAATGGAAACTAGAATCCTTACTGAGGTGAATGGCACTCTGATTGTCGCAATGAATAACATAATTATCTTGTTTCATATCAAGTTCTTCTAACAGTCTCTTCATCCATAACATCTCCTTGCAACATCCTGTAATAGCAATATATTCTGCCTCTGTAGTAGTTAAAGCTACACACTTTTGTAATTTAGATTGCCATGACACTGCTCCCTCTGAAAATGTAAATAAGTAGCCTGATGTGGACCTTTTAGAGTCTAATCTCCTGCCATGTCTGCATCTGTGTAACCGACTAATACTGGCTTATCATTACCAAAACATATACGAGCTTTAGACGTACCTCTAAGATACTTCAGAATCCACTTCACTGCTAACCAATGCTCTTTGCCTGGATTAGCAAGAAATCTGCTTACTACTCCAACTGCAAATGCAATATCCGGTCTTGTACACACCATTGCATACATCAAGCTTCCTACAGCTGAAGCATAAGGAATTTTCTCCATTTCTTCTTTCTCACTTCTAGTTGATGGACACTGATCACGAGTCAACTTGAAGTGACTGGCTAATGGACAACTCACTGGTTTTGTCTTGTCCATATTGAACCTTTCTAGAACCTTCTCAATGTATCTTTCTTGTGATAGCCAAAGTTTTCTAGTTTTTCTATCACGAGAGATATGCATGCCAAGAATTTGTTTTGCTGGACCAAAGTCTTTCATATCGAAATACTTGTTTAGTTCTTTCTTTAACCTGCTAATTTTATTAGCATCCTGACCAACAATCAACATATCATCAACATAAAGTAGAAGTATAATCAAATCTCCATCAGGAAATTTATGAACGAAAACACAATGATCTGAAGTCGTCCTGTCATATCCTTGATCTTTCATGAATGATTCAAACTTTTTGTACCATTGTCTTGGTGCTTGTTTCAACCCATATAAACTCTTCTCTAACTTACAAACCAAGTGTTCCTTACCTTTAACTTCAAACCCTGTTGGTTGTTCCATATACACATCTTCCTCCAAGTCACCATGAAGAAAAGCGGTCTTGACATCTAGTTGTTCAATTTCTAGGTTCATACTTGCAGCCAATCCCAATACTAACCGTATAGAGGACATCTTCACCACCGGAGAGAAAATCTCATCAAAATTAATACCCTTCTTCTGCCCAAATCCTTTCACCACTAGGCGTGCCTTATAACGTGGTTGTGAATTTCTTTCTTCGGTTTTGATTTTGAAAATCCACTTATTTTTAAGAATTTTCTTATTCTTAGGTTTTTCAACCAACTTAAAAGTGTTGTTCTTATGCAATGATTCAATCTCATCTTGCATAGCTTTCAACCACTCCTTCTTGTGTTTATCATCTATGGCTTCTTCATAACACTGTGGTTCTCCACTATCTGTAACCATCACATACTCGTGTGGAGGATACTTGGTAGATGGTGCTCTATCTCTAGTCGATCTTCTCAATTTAGCTGGTGGTTCATGTTGAACTTCCATTCCTTGCTCAACATCATCACCCATAGGAACATCTTCATGAGCTTCATCTTCATGATTTTGTTCTTCACCTGCATTATCATACATAACCTTAGAAGAGATATGTGGATCTAGATCAATGAGATCATTACTATGATTCTCATGCTTCTCAACTTTCTCGAAGTCCTCAATAGTTTGATAAATTAATCAGATAACATGCAATACGCATTGCTTCACCCCAGAAGCTTTTAGGCAACTTAGCTTCTAAAAGCATACATCTAATCCTCTCCACAATAGTGCGATTCATGCGTTCTGCTACACCATTTTGTTGTGGAGTTTTGGGAATTGTCTGTTCATGTCGAATACCATGGGTTTTGCAATACTCTTCAAACGACCCGATGTATTCTCCTCCATTGTCAGCGCGAATGCACTTCAATGATTTTCCTGTCTCCCGTTCTACCATGTTGTGGAAATTCTTGAAAACTGCAAGTACCTGATCTTTGGTCTTTATGGCATATGCCCAAACTTTCCTGGAAGCATCATCTATAAAAGTAACGAAATACAAAGCACCACCGAGTGTTTTGACCTTTAAAGGTCCACAAACATCAGAATAAACAAGTTCCAAAACACTGGATTTTCTTTCAGATGCATTCCTTTGAAAGGAAACTCTATGTTGCTTTCCTACTAAACAATGAGAACAAGTGTTTAAATTTATACCTTTTACGTTCGGTAAGTCTTGTCATTTAGCAAGGATTTGAAGTCTTTTCTCGCTCATGTGCCCGAGTCTTCTATGCCAAAGATCAGTGGAAGAATCTTTTTCAACTGCATTCAATTCTCCTTTACACAGTTTTACTTGAGTCCTGTATAAAGTACAACACTTCTTCCCCCTTGCTATCACCATTGACCCTTTTGTGAGCTTCCACTTTCCATCACCAAAGGGACTGTGGTATCCTTCATCATCTAATTCTCCGGTAGAGATTAGGTTATATCAAAGATCTGGTATATGCCTCACATTCTTAAGAATCAATGTACTCCCCGTGCTCGTCTCGATTTTCACTTCTCCAATTCCTATGATTTTTGAGAAATCTAAGTTTCCCATCCTGACTTTGCCAAGGTCACCAGTTCTGTAAGAGTTAAAGAAATCCTTACATGGAATAGCATGATACGAAGCACCTGAGTCATCCAACCATGTTGTTTCTGGTTCTGACTCAGTCATACTTAAGCAAGTGTCTCCACAACCTGAGAGTAAGATAATGTCATCACCTGAGGCAACTGCCGCAACATTATCTTGTTTTTCATCATCCTTTTTATTTTCCTTCTTTGGTTTCCTGCAATCACTCTTGTAATGACCCATTTTTCCACAACCAAAACATCTAACTTCTTTCTTTGGTTTTGATCTACCCCTTGACTTATCACGGTTATGAGTTTTTCTATTTTTACCTCTCCCCCGTCTTTCTGTAACAAGTGCCTCTGAATGAGACTCGTCTGACGATGATTTCCTTCTTGTTTCTTCATTCAACAAACTACTTGTTACGTGATTCATACGCATTATGCCATCAGGAGCAGAATTGCTAAAAGATACCACCAATGTCTACCAACTATCTGGTAAAGAATTTAGAAGAAGTAAGGCCTGCAACTCATCATCCAAAACTAACTTCATTGCAGAAAGCTGATTTACTAGACTTTTCATCTCATTCAAGTGTTGAGCAATTGAGGTTCCTTCTTTATATTGTAATTTTCCTAGCTCTCTGAACAAGTAAGCCTTTTTGGCAGCTGTCTTCTGATCATACAATTCTTCTAATTTCCTCCATAGACTAAAAGCGGAAGTCTCCGTCGATACATGATGAAAAACACTGGGTTCTACCCATTGTCGAATAAATCCAACAACCTTACGATCTAATACCTTCCAGTCTTCTTCATCTATCTTCATCGGTTTTGTACCGTGATTTTCAATGGGTGCAGCTAGGTCTTTGCAGTATAACAAATCTTCCATTTTTGCTTTCCACATCAAGTAGTTTTCTCAATCTAAACTAATCATGCGATTAGTATTCACTTCCATATTTCTGAACAATAAATCCAACCTAAGCTCTGGTACCACTTGTTAGGAAAAATAACCTAATTAACTTGTTCAGGAATATGAAGATAAACGATGCGAAAGTAAAAGTAGAGACACCAAGATTATTTAACGTGGCAAAAAACCCCTCCAAGAAAGAAGGTAAAAAACCACAGGACCTAGTCCAGAAATCTTCCACTATAAAATAATGGGTTACACAATTCTTCGCCAAACCTATGGTGGATAAACTGAACAAAGAAACAAAGAAATAAAAATCTCTTACTCCTTAGGATTTGAACAAATCCTAGATTACCAAAAGGTTAAAGAAGATAACCACAAACTAAATTGCTTCACAAGATTAATAATCTTCTTTTCTTCAAACCAATATTCTGCTCTTTCAATCTCTCTTGAAAGAACCACTTCAGAAATCTCTCTTTCTCTGACTTCTCTTTGTTCTGGAAGTTGTTGTGAATAATCTCTTTCCTTTCACTCCCTTTTATAATGATAAATAGGGAGGTTTACCAATAGAAATATGAATTCTTTTTTAGGCTTGAAAAATTGAAACTTCTATTTTTTCCCCAAACAAGGAATAAGGGAAATCCTATTCCAACTAGGAGTCCTTTTATTTTAAGGAGAGACTCCCAGAGAACAAATAACGATACCTCAATGAAAGTTTCGATATAACAAAAGTATGAATATATGGTTTCGTGTGTTTGACTTGACAAAACATTTTAAAGTAGGCAAGTTTGTTTCAAAGATTTCCAAGTATCTTTAGTTTGTTCTGGTAATAATAGAGACTATAACCATTTTATATAGTTTGGGTTTCAGTTTGTGAAAGAGAGTATCAAGTTTGTGAAGATATAAACATGAGGTTTTCGTGATTGTTCAAGGTCGTTGAAATTTTCTCGATGTGTTTACATTATATTTACCTTTGAACTCAGCTTGGGTATCTCCCAGTGAAACACCTACTTGATTCACTGTCTAAATCTGACTCGTATGAATTTGAATCTTTTAAATTTGACGTGTCTTACTCAGAAAATTATCTAGCAATGGATATCCTAGGCAGATTGGAAGAGAATCCCAAATCGACATATGAGGTTGATTTGTCAACTTCTTTCAGGTCTTACTCAGAAGCAGAATAGTCAATTCTAAATACTTTGAGTTAGACAAAAATAATTACTCTAAACTTAATCTGAGTTGGTCGTTTCAGATCATCCAGGCGAGTCAGATATGAACTTACAGAAACAAAACTACCATCACCATCTAAATAATTGGGTTTAGACTTTGAAGTAATGTGAATAAGAAAGGGTGTAATAGAAGTGTAAGAAGAACTTAATACATCTATCCCAAACTCCATATAACTAAAATACTTTTGGCTTTTAAAAAACAGTTATTTTCAATTTAATGGCCACTTATGAATCTCTCATACAAAAACTATCATCATTTACACAAATCAAACAACTTCAATCTCATTTCATAACCACTGGAAATTTCCAATTCTCTCCTTACCGTTCAAAACTCCTCGAATTTTGTGCAATTTCATCATCTGGAAATCTAAATTACGCCATTAAAATCTTCAATCAAATTCAAACCCCATTTACAAACGATTGGAATGCTATAATTCGTGGGTTTGCTAGAAGTGAAACCCCCAAAAATGCTATCAATTTCTATCAATTAATGTTACAAAAACTTCATAAACCAGATGCCCTTACTTGTTCTTTCTCTCTTCAAGCTTGTTCAAGAATTTTAGCTTTATTTGAAGCTAAACAGATCCATTCTCAGATCATGAGATTTGGGTTTTCAGCTGATGTACTTTTACAGACAACTTTACTAGATGTTTATGCAAAATCAGCTGATTTGATTTCTGCACAGAAGTTGTTTGACGAAATGTCTCGTAGAGATATTGCGACTTGGAATGCTTTAATTGCTGGGCTGGCTCAAGGTAATTTTGGGTTTGGGTTTTCTATATTCCCTGTAATTTTTTCCTTTTTTTTGAACGATTTAGTTATTGGTCGGACCTGGCAGATTTTCGCATTAACCCGTCCCCATGGGACGGGTTTTACCGACCCATTTGACAAACAGGTCAGGGATGGGATGAAAAAAAAATTGTTATCGGTTTGGGAATAGGTAGTAAAATCCGCCCGAAAACGAGTAGGTGTGTTATACATTATATCTATAGTGTGTTTCTAAACAAATTTGAATCTCTTATAAAATTTTGTTAATATTAGTTTTAATCGAAACTATTCTCAAAAAGAAACAATTAATTGAAACAACTTTTTTTTTAAATAAACACAATAAATTTTGGGGCGGGTATGGCGTTTACCAGTGGGACGGAATTGGGAAAGGGGTTACCCGTTCCAAACTCACCCCGTTAACATCGCTAGATTTAGTACATCATACGACGTGCGTATATCATAGGATGGAATAAGCACATAACTGCCATGAACATCATTACATAATAAATCATTGACTCATTGCTAGTTCAAGAGATGGACTAAGGTGATAAACCATTTTTGGAGGTTGGATCCTCACAATTACTCCTTTAACCCTTAATGGTGGGTAGGAACCTAACTGTCTCAGGACGTTTTAAACCCAACTCCCATACCACTTGAATCGGCGAACAACCGAGCCTTCTTCAACCTTGGGATGTGATGGATTGACATCTAGTTGCCAAACGGCTCTGTCGATAAGAGCTATGGGGAATCATCGTCCAGTTATCCCTGACGGCGTACCTTTGATTCATTGAGTGAGAGCCCTTCCACACGGGACTCCCGGATCACTATGGCCAACTTTCTTCACTGAAACAACATTACATACCCCAAGGTCCATGAAAGGACTCTAATGGCATTGGTAACAAACCCTATAGGCAATGATAACAAATCCTAAAAGCCATAAAGAACAATCGTAACTTTCATTTAATACATACAGACCTAGAAATTACATGGGAGGAATCTAAAGGGTAAACTGCAGTCTCACGGCTTGAACCCACAACCTCCCGGTACTTAAGCGAGATGCACAAGTGATTGGGCTACAAGCCCATCTGTTGTGTTTCTTCATTGATTATGCTTTAACTTGGGTTCATTATCCTCAAACCCAAAATTTACGGATTTTTGTGGGTAGTGGTGATGTAGTTTTGACTACAAACACCTCCCAACGCTTTTGACTCCAAGATCGAAGCCGTCTAATTTGGTAATTTGAACAGAACATAGGCTTTGTCTAGTGAACTGGCACTCCAGGTACCTACAAACCGGGGGTGTCTATTCGTAAAAGCAATATTTTACAACTAAAAAGTGGATTAGGAAAATGGGTTGGTTTATGTAGAAATAATTATCAAAATTAAAACTTCAGCAGTTCTTTTCAGTTTTCTCCAATTTCATCAAATACTGTTTATATTGTCAAACAGGTAACCAACCCAAAGAAGCATTGAATCTGTTTAAAAGGATGAGATCTGAAGGTCTTAAACCGAACGAAGTTACTGTTCTTGGTGCTCTCTCAGCTTGTTCACAGTTAGGTGCGTTGGTTGAAGGCGAAAATGTTCATAAGTTCATAAAGGAAACTCATTTAGATATGATCGTACAAGTCTGCAACGTTCTCATCGATATGTATCATAAATGTGGATCAGTAGATAAAGCCCGGGATGTTTTTAACACAATGCCTTGTTCTAAAACCCTAGTTTCTTGGAATACCATGATCATGGGTCTAGCTATGCATGGACATGCACACCAAGCTCTTGAGCTTTTTAAAGAAATGGGTTCTTCGAGAATTCAACCAGATGGTGTTACTTATCTTTCTGCTCTTTGTGCTTGTAATCATGCAGGATTAGTTTCAGAAGGGCTTGAATTATTCAACTCCATGGAAGTTTCAGGTATAACTCGTAATGTCAAACATTTCGGCAGCGTAGTCGATTTACTTGGTCGAGCAGGAAGAGTCGAAGAAGCTTACGAAATCATAAAGTCGATGCCTTTCGTTCCAGATATAGTTCTTTGGCAAAGTTTACTAGGAGCTAGTAAAACATATGGAAATATCGAAATGGCAGAACGAGCATCTCGAGCTTTAGTAGAAATGGGTTCGAATAGTTGTGGTGATTTCGTTCTATTATCGAACGTTTATGCTGCTCACGAGAGATGGGACGATGTTGGAAGAGTCAGAGAAGCCATGAAAACCCGAGCAGTAAAAAAGATCCCAGGTTTTAGTTTCATTGAAATTGAAGGTACGATACATAAATTTGTTAATGGTGATCAAAATCATTCGGAATGGAGAGAAATTTATAGTAAATTAGATGAGATTAGGTTTAAAATCAAGAATTACGGGTATGCAGCTGAAACTTGTTTTGTGTTACATGATATTGGAGAAGAAGAGAAAGAGAATGCATTATGGTATCATAGTGAGAAACTGGCTGTTGCTTATGGATTGATTAGTAGAAGAGATGGTGAATCAATTCAAGTAATTAAGAACCTTAGGATTTGTGGGGATTGTCATGTTGTGATTAAATTGATTTCTAAGATTTATAATTGTGAAATAATTGTTAGAGATAGAGCTAGGTTTCATCATTTTAAAGATGGGTTTTGCTCTTGTAATGATTATTGGTGATCAATTGGATGTTTATTGAGATCAATTGTGGTTTATTTTAAGTGATATTCTATGGAGTGTGTGTCCTTGAAGGGTGAGCATGGGTTGGTTGCAGATTATTTTTGGCTCAACCGAAACCAAACCAATTAAGGTTGTGGCCGAGGTTTAGTTTTTTTTTTGGCTTGGTCGGGCTGGAAAAACGTTCGGTTTTTTCTCACCCCTACTCTTTTTATGCTCATTTGAGGTGCAACCAATGCCTTCTAGAGTTCGATTACGAAGAAAAACTATTTGATTATATAGTTCTTAGTTAATTTGAATATCACCCTATTTCTTCGTTGTTTCCTGATTGGTAAAGGTTGTATTGCATAACTACTTCTGCAAGGGGGAGACGAAGTCCGGTGTTCCTTACAGATAATTATGCTAAGATGTGATTTTTCTTCTTTAACTTTTATAATGGATCTCTATCAGAATAATGATATCCATGACTGGAATAGTGATGTGGTTTACCCAATAGGTATTTGACATTCATAAACCCGCATTTTGTCCCATCGGAAGTTACTCTCACTTCTCTTGGGACGACCACATAGGACTCAGAGAGATTATAAGTATGGAAATGATTTAGCAAGGGAAGTTCTTGGCAGATTTGAGAGATTAGTTCTTCTTGATTTGTGTCCTAAATCACGAGAAAAATCCAGCCATTGATTTGGATTTTGTCCAAAATCTGCTTACATTTTCCGTTGCTCTATCCTACTGCGTAATTATACCATATTGGGCTTGCTCTTTTAACAGAAGAGGGAGTTGTACTCAGCCAGAGATGGATGAAAAATACACCAAAGAAGCATATTATTGATTAATTATTAATTTGCTACTTGTAAAGTAGTGTGTAACAATAATAACTTGGAGAAAAAGAAACAAAAGAATTAGGGTAAAAGAAAGTCAAACACACAAACTTGCCAATTTAAGGGAGATTTTTACTAGTTAAGCTACATTCTTTTCAAGGACTATTTGTGCACATCTAATTTTATATAGAGTGGGATTGTTTGACCGGGCCTAATATTTTAGTTACGGTTTTCCCACATACTGTCATTGTAGGACGAAACAACCCCGAAGGTTTCTTTTTTTAGAACTTTTTTTCTTGCTCGATAATTGGATTGATTCTACACACTTCAATTCAATTGTATGCAAAAGCTCCAATACCAATGAGGGGCAACTCGCTTTCAAATATTCATATCCTTCAGATTTCATCATTTCTGCACATAAAACATATGACAATAAACAAATTTGAACAAAACTAAATATGTGATGGCTAATCTTATCATTTATCAACATTACTTAGATTCTTCTGACAAAACTCACCTCCAACGTTTCCTGGTTCAGATAAAAATTTTAGGCAGAAATTTTTAAGATGAGAACAACAATAGTTTTCTGCTAATACTAGTGTTGATGCCACTGTAGTTGTCGTAACTTCTTCACATAATCTTGATTCACATAAGAGTTTCAATCTATCCAAGCCAAAACGATCTGCAGCAGGTAAAAGATTCTGCACCATTTTTGTTGTAGTGGAAAGAGGAAGCTCGTCCGCGTACATAAATAGGAGCATGGCCTGCAATGCAACATGTAAATTTCGTCATGTTCATATTTCTTCGTCTAAATCTACAAGTTTAAGTGCTTAAGTGAGTATTTAACTACATGATTTTCAATAAAATCGGTTGCTTTCAAGATTTTATGGGAATATAGAATGTCTCACTCTATACGCATCAAAGAGCACATATATTGTCTATCAAACAACCCGAAACTTACTGTAACTAGAAATAGCGTGCCAAAGAGGTAAGCGAAACAAGGTAGCGAATTGTGTATGCAATGACGAAGAGATGACATCTCATTGCTCATTTCAGATGCCTGACAATCTACCTTGTTCAATGTTACTTTTTTTTTTTGTTGAAAGCAAGTTCAATGTTACTTGGTATACGGATCTCTCCAATACGTGGTACAGGTGCTGGTACACGGTACGCCGGTACGCTACCTTACGAGTATAGGGTACACTAAGGGTATACCTCTTTCATACAATATCTTCTGTTGCAATACAATTTGGACCATTTTTACACCAAAATATGCTCTCTTTGATACATATACATATAATAGATAAACCACCAACTTCCAAACATCATTTCTCTGTAAAACTTAAATCTTAACAGTCTAAAAAAGAAAATCTTCTTATAGTTTTAAAAAGGTAATTGGGTTAATTGAGACGGAAAATTCCGGTACGCCATATCTGGAGTATTGAAATGTGAACCCGCCCAAAAAGTGTAGGCTGTATCGGGTACTGAGGACACGACAAGGGATAGAGTATATGGTAACATTGAACCCGTTCATTCAATAAATTATGCATATTGAAGCAACAAATAGTGTAGCAGAGGATAGTGAAATATCAACTTTGTAAAAAAAACATTACCTTGAAAACAGATGGCTCAACCTCCTTTATGGAAACCTTATCCATGTCTTTATTTCCAATTAGTCCAAAGAATTGGGCTCTAAATACAGGTGAGCGAGCAACAAGTATCAATTTATGGGCTTTGAATGTTTCTTCGCCAACCTCAAAAGCAATATCAGTACCAATACTTGATTCCAACAACTCTTTGAGACTCTCGCCCATATTGGGTGGCGCTATTTGAACTGTTTTAGGCTTTTGAGTATAGTGTCTGACTACTCCGAAGGTGCAAGAAATAATAAGACAATCATCCTTGATAAAACCTGAGTTCTCAAGAGCTGTCTTGTCAATGAAAGTTGCACATCCCCTAAAATCCAGAGAAGAAATTTATTCGTTAATAAATATATGTATTATTTAGCCAACCTAATTCGTGGTTGCAACTATCCAATATAGTCTCTAACAAATAAATAAAATTGTAGAGTTTCGAATACAACAACTAAAACCAAAACCTAATGAAAAAAATTCTGCAACAGTGAAGATGTTTGTTAGAGAAAATCAAACCACTTCATTGATTTCGAGTTGAAAGAACGAAAAAAACTTGTAACTTTATGGTTTCCCTTGTCGCTTTGATCTCTGAGTGTGAACTCACCCAAAGCCTCAACGCTATCAACGTTGCTTTCCAACCCAATGAACACGGATACGTAGGTCGAGTTGTCGTTGGGATTCTTATGATTTGGATAAAATTTCATAATCCAATCGTAACCTCCAACTTGGAATTTATCACTTGATATAAATTTCTGAGAAGGCATCTTCTTTAGAAGAGAATACCCTTTTATAATGTATTCATGAGAACCATTAACCATTTCAGAAATCAACTCGGATGAAGATTCCATCTTTATATTGATAAGTCTTCCTTCTTCTTTTTCTTGTATTTTTCTTCTTTTATGTATTGAAACCTAAAACCCTAGTATATAAATAGCAAACTAGAAACCCTAAATCTTGTCAAATAACGGATGTAAATATCCCGTTGTATTTATAGTAGTAATAGACTGATCTACTTGTTAACGAATTTGGGATTATGGAAACTAGGGGTGGTCGGGCGGGTTCGGTCGGGATCGGGCATAATAAAGTCAGATTCGGGCGGACCGGGCACTACATTACCTAGCCCGCTACTAGTTGTCGGGCGGATCGGGCCGGACAGATCCACCCAATTGAGGGCCCGTAGCCCGTCTGCCCGAGCGGGCTCCATCGGACTCGAGTCGGACGGGTTCGGGTAATTTACTTATTATAAGTAAAATAAAAAATAAAAATGAACCAACTATTTATGAAACCCTAGAATTATCATAGGGTTCAAAATAAAATAAAATTAATTAACTTTCAAAAAATAAAAGAAATTGCATAACCCACCAATAGTTCTTTTTTTTTTTTTTGTAAAGCAATCCCACATTGGTGGGAGACAAGAGGGTGGTGCTCCTCTTAAGAGGTTAAACACCCTTCCCTAGTGACGTCTTTTAAAACCGTGAGGCCCAGGTGTGTCAAAGCGGACAGTATCACTAGCAGTCTGAAAGGCTGGTCCGCACCATCCTATAACACGTTATCAACACGATTCGCTCTAACATGATGTGGTCTTGAGAGGGAGTGTTGTAAAGCAACCCAACATTGGTGGGAGACAGGAGTGCGGTGCTCCTCTTAAGAGGTTAAGCACCCTTCCCCAGTGAGGCCTTTTAAAACCGTGAGGCCCAGGTGTGCCAAAGCGGACAGTATCACTAGCACCCCGGAAGGCTGGTCCGCACCATCCTATAACATTTTTGTTATTTTTGGATTATGTCTCCATCATAGAGATACTTAATCCAAAAACAACAGATCCTCATCAATTAACATAAAAGGAAATTTACAAAATAAACTTAAACAAAATAAACTTAAAAACATAAACAAAAAATTAAATGACAAAAAATAGTTGCATTTTCCAAATCTTGTCCCAACTTCCAAGTGTCATCTGCAAAAAAATGGTGATGATGTAATTTTATCTAAAACAGATGAGATTTATATTATGATGTGGATCTATAATACTGATCCAAAGGTCTGTACCAAGGCTGAGGTGGGACGGACGGATGGATCTATCCAGAGGTTTGTCCCAGTCAGCACCCATCCGCCTATTTTATTATATAGATTACATCATCATCATCAACTAAATTACACATTCACATCAGATCCGTTTCAGAATACAAATCTGTTTCATAGTATACATCATAAAAAAAAGATCTAGAATATAGATCATAACAATTTTTTTTACAAAATACACATCATAAAGAGAGATCTTATTTATAATCTTCATCTAGAGAAAGCAAGGGTAGTTTCCATACCATTTTTCTCTGTCTATTTAGTACTTCTTTTGATCTTCATCTCAACAATGAAAGCATCTGAGTCAATACTATCTCTATCTCATAGAGACCTTAGAATCTTTATGTTCTTATTTTGAAGGTTTGTCTATCTATCCTTATCTTCCAAATCCATATTTCTAAGTCCTCCTTCACTTTCTAGCTCGAGCTCTCTTCATGATGCTTTTATGCATAAGTTTTTATCTCTCTCTTTCTATCTGTCTAAAAAACCCTAAGGGATAATGAAGCTTAAGAGAAAAATTGGTTTATAAGTACCAATTACTCTAGCCATAAAACTAATGGGAAAACGTGAGGGACCTGATCTGTTGGATTAATGGAATAAAAAATCGGGCGGTTGTCAGGCAGTCTATAGACGGGCTCTCGGGCGGGTATATTGGGTCGGAACTCGGATAGAAAGCTCTACCTGAGTCCCGACCGCTTGAACCCGAATTTTCGGGACGGGTAAGTCCGAGTCGGGCTCCCTTCGGACTACGGGTCCTCACGGACCGGGCGGATGATGTGGCGTTAAAATGCCACATTTGGACCACTTAACTTCGATGAGTTAGTTCTTTTCAGGTTTGATTTCTAATTATTTATGTGTTTTTCTTGGTAGGTACCTTATTTCGAGTTCGACGCTTAATTCGCAATAAAACATGAGCATTTGTCACCTTTTTATCTCATGTGAAGAAACCGGAAGGAAAGAGAAACCAGGGGTATTTTGGTAATTTTGGCAGATATCAGAGGTTAAAATGGCAAGTGGAGTCGATGGTGAGTCCGATGACGAAAACCGAAGTTGAATCGGAGTTCGGACGGAGAAGTTATGGAAGAAAGAAGTCGAGGGACATTTTTGTCTACTTTGAAAATTAGAAATGTAGAAATATATGCTGAAGGCACCCCTTGGTTGCTAATGAGATACAAGGCCCAAAGCCCAAAGGCCATGAGTCTAACAAAGAACAAAGAAATTCTATAAGCACCACTCTTTAAGAGAGGTTAGTCCAGGTCAAACATGACCAAGTCAAATGACTTAAAATTTTGGTCTTTGAAAAGAAAGAGAGGAGATCTGATTTTATCATCATCTTCCATATTAGAGAGGGATCAAAGAGCTAGGGTTTGGAAAGTTTTTGGAGTAGAGAGAGAGAAATAAAGGAGGCAGCCGCCGGCCATAGCTTTGGCTGGCCGGCACAATAGCTCCTCCACAGCAGCTCCTCCACAGCAGCTCGGGACGAGAAGAAGATACCACAGCAGCAAGCTCGGGTTCTTCACCATTGAAGCAGCTCGGGATTTGTAGGCAGCAGCTCGGGACGGCGACTTGGTCGGGGACGCGTCTATTAGCAACAGGAAACTCGGGACGAACAGCAACTATTTGGCCGGGCTTTCACTTTTCTTGGCCGGACTTTTGATCCCTTGGCCGAGATCTTCAAGGGTTATTCCGGCCATTCCTTTGGTCGGAAAACCTAGGGTTTTACTTGGGAATTTGTTGTCTCCATCTATTTGGGTTTGCTTTGTGTTTGGTTGTGATTTCCTTGTGCTTTGGTTGCCAAAAGTCTAGAGAGAGAAAGCTTAGTTATAGCTTTAATGGTGGATTGTTTTTGAAAGGAAGAAGAAGACACTGTCATTAAGGGGAGGTCAAGTTTGGTTAAGAGGACACCTATTATATTCTGTTAAAGGGACTCCTGCATTCTTTTACAGGAAGATCGACATCACTTCAATATATATATTTCCCGTCGATCTTAGTCTCGCGCCTCATCGGAATAGGGAGATTCTCACCTTAACTTTCTTTGTTTTCTTCCCGTTTATTATTTGTATCGCCATGTCTAGCTAACTTCTGTAGTCGGATACTCGTGAAACAATCGACAGCACTTCAATACATATATTTCCCGATTCTTGCTCGATTCTTTCCGAATCTCTCACCTTTACTTTAGTTAGCCTTAATTGTTTATTTATTTGAAATCAATAAAAAAAAAAACCCAACTTATTATCTTTGTTTTTAGTCTGAGTTAGTGACTGACACTTAAACCGGTGGGTTAGACTTTCTCGATATTCGTATTACCTTCCTATCTTCGTGGATCGATCCCGGTCTTACCGGGTTATTACTTGACGCCCGTATACTTGCGGGTGGAATCTATTTAGGAAACTTTTTAGGCCCATCAGCGGATAAGGTCGGGTTTCGGGTTCTCGGACCATTTTCCCAGCCTTAATGGAAACAGATTGAAATACTTACCAATTCCGTTTGGAAAGAAAGTCAAAGATAAGTTAAAAAAAAACCCAACCCTAAAATTTCGGAGATTATAAAGATGAAAGAGATTTACGGGAAAATAGGAAAGAGCGGGAAATATTTGTTTAGGTTGCACGTTCCGGTTAATTTGAATCTTTTGTTGAGTCCAAAATTAGGTTGTAATGGATACACTGAGTTGGATAACCCGACCGCACGACGGATGGGAATCGGACCCAACCGTTCTATTAGGGTTTAGTTTTGATATATGTCGTTATTTATTTGTACTTGTGTTTTTTCATATGGACTCAAGAGTCATGGCAACATTACATGACATGGATACATCATGAACATATTACATATTACATCATGAATTTAGATAAGCTCAATAACTACCATCTCAAAGCCATCTTGGGCCTTAAAGGCCATATAGAAACCCTTAAGGCTATTCTATGGGGCATCAGAGTCCACTTATTCTTAAATCTAGTTATTTTCTACCTAATTTCAATAAATCATAGATTTCGACATCCATGTAAATCGAACTTGGTACCTCCAGTATGTGGAGTGGGTGTCCATGAAAGAGATGTTCTTCGACCAAAGATGCAATGCGAGCAATTTGTCGGATAAGAAAATTGATGAAGAAGATCATCAAGTCCGGATGTTTTAGAGGTCGTAGTATTTAGCTAGAAACCAACTACGATGGTCGAATAACGAAGCAATTCGCGGCTAACTTCTTCCGGATCCTTCATCGGGTTACAGAAAGAGTGTCAACTTGATCAGAAGATATGACTAGAGGGATGAGACATATATGCATGGGTCATAGATATGTCCAAAAGGCCTAAAAGAAGTTTAGGCAATAGTATTGAAGGATATATTCATTCGGTCTGAAGGAAGATGTCCTTCTAATGGAATGTCCTTCGACCAAGATAGCAATGCTTGCAATTTTGCGAATAGGATGACGATGACCTTATCAGGAAGATCATATAGTCCGGTCCAATTAGGGATCGTAATGCTTAGCTAGAAGCCACGATCGTTGGATCACTTGGGTAATCCGCGGCTAACATAGACCGGATCCTACAACGGGTTACACATAAGAGTGATAGCTTGAACGGAGAGAATAGGCTAGTGAGACCTTGCCTATAGATGGATATGATCTAGTCTGGTAGTGCCAAATAGAAAGAAAAGAACTGGGCTCGAAAGGGAAGCCCGGAAAGACTTAAAAGGAAGTTTTGGGCCGGGAAGATCAAGCCCACTTAAGGCTTGATCTAACCGGTCGTAACAAAGGAGTGGGATGGCGAGGGCAAGCCCATTAGTGGGCTACTCTGGACGACCACATTAGAGGGAAACCCTAGATGGGAATCCCTCCCATCTAGGATTCTCTAAGTCTAATAAAATCTTTTCTGTGGTCCGGATTAAATCCTAAAGTGAATGGGATTAGGGTTAGTCTATATATGGACCAGTTAGACAAACAGAAAAGTGTGGAATTTTCTCAAGGAAAATCATCTCTCTCAGACATCTTAGAGAGAGAGGGAATTTTAGAGAAAAAGCTCCTAGTTCTTTCTAACTAGTCAAGAAGAAGAAGTTGTTCATCTCAACCGTTACCAAAGTCCTAGCTGACTTAAAGGGAAACATTTTGACAAAACAAGAGGCAAGCGAGCTCCCAGGCCCAGAACTATCCTTCCCGAACGCAGTTGTTTATTTTGTGGTAGCACATCTCATATATGGATAAGAGATTTCCCACGTTACCTGGAAGAGCTAAATAATGGAGCTGAGAGTTCTGACTCAGGTATATATGTTAAAAGTAGATTCAATGAAATACATTCCGTAACAGGTATGAGATAGCTAATGCTCATTGCATTTTGAATGACGAGTTCAAGTGGGAGTCAAGTATTTAATTGAGGAGAAGAAATGAACTCGTCAAAAGCAAACGAGGCAAGGATTGCTGAGATGGCTCAAGAAGGATCATAGTCTTCTATAGGCATTACTTTAATTAGTTTTAGTTTTAATGTAAGACATCATCTCCGTAATCCTTAATTATGGAGAAAATAAAGTATTTGAATTTAATATTTTATGATGTTCTTAAAAATGCCAAATTAACTTATAAACATTAACACCGTATGATTCAATTTAGTTATTCTAATCAACTTGACTATGAAATTTTGATAAAGATAAAAAAACTAAGTCAAGATGACTATCTAAAGAGCTATAAAGACAACATCTATTTGGAAGAGATATCGCACTTTGTTAGACAAAGATCGATCAAATAAGTCATTAAACAGTCTTTCGAAACAAATGTGTCTAATAAAACTGCAAGCCCACTAAACCTAAATCTGATATAGCTAATAAAAAAAACCATATGGATATGAAATTTTAGAATTAGTTTTAAAATAGTCTCTTATAATGTCTAAAGACGTTTTAGACAAGTTTCTTTCAAAGAAACAAATGGGAATTTTCCACAAATCATCGAAAAACAATAAGTTTGTTGTTCTCGTTGGTGTCTTCCTTGAAAGGTGGTATTCAAGAAGACAAGTAGGAAGAAATTTTCGAATTCGATTCGAACCGAGCAACAAATAGAAGTAGGAAGTAACTCTCCAAGAAACATCTTAAGAGTTAGGATGGTTTCATAAAATTGTTCAAAAACCTCGAGTGAGTCCTTAGAGAATCCACTCAAGAGGCTATAGCAGAACCAAACTCTGAAATTTGACTGAGAACCAAAAGATCAACTAGTGCAAGGAGAACCATAAACCTCCTAAAGCTGGTGATGTAGGCAAATCAAAACGAAAGCCAATAGATGCACTACAAGTAAGAGTTGGTATCTAACGTTCAAAAGAAAATTCAAAGGGTTTCTTTTCCTAAAAGAATGAGTTAGAATCTTGATCGACAAGAGATTAAGTGGGAGTAAAATCAAGTTTGTTTTCTATCCAAGTATGTGAGACATACTGAAATTGAGAACAACATTGGGAATGTTGAAACAGTTAAAGAACTGACTCAATAAGTGAACACCCGACGAAGGTAAAATAATTTGGCATCGAAGTTTATTTAATAGATAAAGAAGATGATAAGACTCTTTCAAGATGATCTTGAAGAGGTCTAACTAGAAATACTCTTAGAGAAAGATTCTACCCATCTCTCATGGAATATTGCTTAACAAGATTCAGAATCTGAAAAGACCCTGATGAGCAAAAGCACACATGTGAGAAACACTTATGTTCGAAGCATAAGATCGATCATAGAGATGATTGATATTTACCTGAACATCTAGAAATATTTGGAGTATGAGATGTCGTCACCCATAATTTTCGAGTATGAGAGGGAGTGATAGAGATCTACACAGAGAGTGAGCGACATAGAAAGAGAGAAGATGAGTGAAAAAGGCATAGAAAATGAGAGAGAAAGTCATGATGAAGAGATGAAGACTAGGGGGCAAATAACAAAAAATTTAATTTTGGATCCAAAATTAAAATGCATCATACTTCAAATCTTGTTGAGCAAAGTCTTTATTCTCCTAAGACTTTTCTTTCTGCCTCAAAACCACAACCAAAATTAATTAATGAGTTTTGAACTTCAAAATCTCTTAATATATAATCCCAAAAAACATCAGAGAAACATCTTATTGATTAATTATAAATTGATAAATGCTAAGTGTACAAAGAATCTTTCACAAGATTCTTGACAAAATGCTAAGTGAACGTTTCCGATCAAAGTCAAACTTTGAAAAATTTAGATCAATTTTTGTCTTTTAGTGAAAAAGAGTCATTAAGTCATAAATTTTGTCAAGGATCTTGTACATGTAGCACTCCCGTTATAAATTTGCTACTTGTAACTAGTCCCAAAGAACACCAAAGAAAAATCTTATTGATTAATTATAAAGGTATAGCAAAAGAGAGTCAAACTCATAAACTAACCATTTTAAGGGAGATGTTTACTAGCTAAGCTACATTCCATTTCGAGAAATAGTTTTGGATATCCAACTTTATATAGTCTTTGATTCTTTGAGCAGGCCTTCTATTCTAATAACACTTTTCCCACGGACCGTCAATGTGGGAGCAAATAATCCCAAAAGATTTTTTTTGTAAAGCTCTTGTTCTTGCTCAATAATTGGATTGATTCTGCACACTTCAGTTCAGTTGTCTGCAAAAGCTCCAACACCAATGAGGGGTAACTCTCTTTCAAGTATTCATATCCTTCTGATTTCATCAACTCTGCACATAAAACATATGACAATTAACAAATAAGAACTTAAATACTCAATTTGAACAAAACTTAGTATGTGAAGGTCAATCTTATGACTTAGATTCTTCTGACTTAACCCACCTCTAAAATTTTCTGGTTCAGCTAAAAATTTTAGACAACAAATTTTAAGATGAGCACAATTGTAGTTTTCTGCTAACATTAGTATTGTTGCCACTGTGCTTGTGGTAACTTCATCACATAATCTTGATTCACATATGAGTTTCAATCTATCCAGGCCAAATCGATCTGCAACAGGTAAAAGATTCTGCACCAGTTTTGTTGGAGTGGAAAGAGGAAGCTCGTCTGAGTATATAAATAGGAGCATGACCTGCAGTACAAAATGTAAATTTTGTCATGTTCATATTTCTTCCTAAAATCTATTAGTTTAAATGCTTAAGTGGGTATTTAGCTATACAATTTTTCGATAACGTCAGTTGCTTTCCAAGTTTTACGGGAATATAGAATGTGTCATTCGATACACATCAAATAGCATATATATGGTCTACCAAACAGTCCAAAACATACAATAACTAAAAATAGTGTGCCAAAGAGGTAAGCCATCAACATATCACATAATGAAAAAGTGAATTGTGTACGCAATGACGAAGAGATGACATCTTAATGTCCATTCCAGATGCCGGACAATCTAGCCAGTTAAATGTTATCTGGTACACAGATCGCTCGCGTACGTGGTAAGGGTACCGGTACACTGCACACTAGCCTGTGAGTATAGGGTACGCTAGGTGTATACCTCTATGATACACTATTTTTTGTTGCAAAACATTTTGGACTATAACCAAAATATGCTTTTTTTTTTATGCATGCATATACACATCCAACTACCAAACATTATTTCTCTGTAAAACAAAGAAAACTTAACGGTCTAAAAAGGAAAATCTTATAGTTAACTACATACTGTTATAAATTTGTAACAAGTAATGGGGGTTAATTGAAAGAGAAAATTCTGGTACACCATATTTGGAGTACTGGGATGTGAACCCACCCAAAAAGGGTAGGGAGGATCAGGTACTCGGGATGCGACATGGGTAGAGTATCGGGAAACATTGAGTCAGTTCATTCAATAAATCATGCATATTTGAAGCAACAAATAATGTAAAAGAAGATAGTGAATATCAAAGTTTGTCAAAAAAAAGTATAAAATTTTACCTTGAAAACAGAAGGTTCAACCTCCTTAATTAAAACTTTATCCATTTCTTTATTTCCTATTAGTCCAAAGAATTGGGCTCTAAATACTGGTGAGTGAGCAGAAAGTATTAATTTATGGGCTTTGAATGTTTCTTCCCCAACCTCAAAAGCAATATCAGTACCAATTTCTAGTTCCATAAACTCTTTCAGACTCTTGCCCACATCGAGTGGAGCTATTTGAATTGATTTAGGCTTTTGAGTATGGTGTCTAACTACTCCCATGGTGCAACTAGCAACAAGACAATCATCCTTGACAAAACCTGAGTTCTCGAGAGTTGTCCTATCAATAGACGTTGTATATCCCCTGAAAAAGCAGTCGGAGAAAAAATTTATTCATTAATAAAAAACTATATTATTTTGTCAACCTAATTCATCGTTGCAACTATCATTGATTGTCTCTAACCAAATAAATAAAAATGTAGAGTTTTCCAATATAGCAACTAAGACACCATGGATAGTCGAAGCAATCAAGACTCAAGAGTTAAGTAACAAGAAGGAAAAAACAAATACGTATTATCGTTCTCAAACTCTAACCCTAACCCAACCTATTTATTTGGTTAATACAAGAACATAACGAATATTAAAGATACTTAATCTTAGACAGGAAGGGCAACATGTATGGTACATAAGATTTCTATAAAAACATGACTAACATCATTCCTAGCAGCAAATAGCAAAATATTAAAAACAAAACTCATGACTAAAATCTGCCATGGGAAATTCAAATAAGTTATTTGTTAGAGAAAATCGTACCACTTCATTGACTTTGAGTTGAAAGGACGAAAAAAATTTCCAACTATATGGTTTCCCTTCTCGCTTTGATCTCTCAGTGTGAACTCACCGTAAGCCTCAATGCCATCAACGTCAACGCTTTCCAACCCAACGAACACCGTTACATACGTCGAGTTGTCATTGGGCTTCTTGTGAGCTAAATTAAAATTCATTATCCACTCGTAGCCTCCAGCTTGGAATTTATCACTTATGGAAGTCTTAGGTATCTTTATAAGAGAATACCCTTTTATAATGAATTCACGGGAACCTTTATCCAGTTCATAAATTGACTTGGATGAAGAAGATTCCATCTTTATACTGTATTAATCAAGTCTTTCTTCTTCTGCTTCTTCTTTCTTCGTTTAGAACTGTGTATTGAAACCTAAAACCCTAGTATATAAATAGGAAACTAGAAACCCTAAGTCTTCTAAAATATCGGATGAAAATTTTATATTGAATTTATATTTAGGTTGTGTTTGATAGAAACATGGGTAAAGAAAAAAAATTTACTCGGAGAAAAAATTTATTTGAGAAACATTTACTCTATAAACGCTAACCCTAAATTTCGGAGATTAAAAAGATTTACGAGTTTGGGCTTGCCACGGAAAAATAAAAGAGCGGAAAGAGGACAAGGCATCTAAAACCTTGTTTCGGCTGGTCAATTTTTTCTCCGATGTTTTGGAGAAATAAGAAAATTTATCCGAGAAAGAAAGTTTTAGGTGGAAACAAAATTTGTTTCTTCCAAACTCTACCTACTTTTAGTGCTTTTATCTTCTTCCTTTTTCTCTTCCTTCCAACCACCATCACGCAACTATTAATTCCGACAGAAATAACTCGTCAATCATCTCTCTTCCTCTTCATCCCCTTCTCATTTCTCTTCTCTCTTTCCCTCTCTTTCTACTCTTTGTTATGGTTCCGACGTGACGAAGGGTTCCGCAGAAGTGATCATTCCCTTCGCCGGAACTTGGAGAGAAGTATCGAGAAAGGGAGAGAAAAGAGAGAAAGAGAGAGACAAAACAGAGAGAGATAGAGAAGATGAGAAGTCGCCAGCCATCGCCGGTCATCTCCACCTGACGACTTTTAGGAAGCGTTTGGTGTGTTTTTTTGTTTTTCACCTTTTCCCCGAAGACTTTTTTTTGTTTCCCAAAACACTTTTAAACAAATTAAGTTTCATTAGTTGAGATAATTTAAGGGTAATGCCCAGAGTTGTTATACTCAATTTCGTTAGAGGTGATCCACAGTTTTGTTAAAGGCAGTGCCTTTAAGAGGATGCTAGGTGATAATCGGCCACCGATATGACTTCCCAACCGGGAAGAAACAAAACAACTTCTCATGACAAAACTGTCCCTTTACAAATATTGATCTTGCATCAGAACACAACTTACTTGAGCAATCAAGCAAACTCATAATCAATCAATTATGATTAGTCTTTCAATTTTACTCGAGAAGATTAACAAACTTGAAAAGAAGAGATCTTGGTCTGTTGAATCAAATTGTTGATAACAAGTGATAATAAAATTTGGTGAACCAAATATGAAGAGAATACGAGAGAAAAAAAAATTGATATTGATCCTAATGTAATAAAAAAAAAATTAACTTCGAGTCCGGCAGATGAAAGTCATTGAATCAGCTACAACCGCCAGTTAAGCAGAAGCAAAATAAAACGAAGCTATACTCGTTAGAGGTTTCTAAGCTCGGTAATCATGACAGATTATGAAACTGGATGAGTTAGTAGACCACTCCTCATCTTTATTTATAATATTGAGGAGGTTACATAAAATAGAAACATACAAGAAAATGAATATGAAAAGAAATGATCATAGATACATAAAGGAAGCTCATTCAGACATCATTGTCCAAGTTTGCAATGTTCTCATCGATATGTATCATAAATGTGTATCGCTAGATAAAGCCCCAGATGTTTTTAACACAATGTCTTGTTCTAAAACCTTTGCTGCATGGAATACCATGATCATGGGTCTCGTTGTGAATGGACATGCACACCAAGCTCTTGATCATTTTAAAGAAATGGGTTCTTCTAGAATTCAACTAGATGGTATTGCTTATCTTTCTGCTCGTTGTGCTTGTAATCATGGAAGATTAGTTTCAGAAGGGCTTGAACTATACAACTCCATGGAAGCTTCAGGTATAACTAGTAATGTCAAATTTTCGGAAGTATAGTCGATTTAGTTGGTCGGGCAGGAAGAATATAAGAAGCTTACGGAATCATAAAGTCGATCTCTTTCGTTCCAGATATAGTTCTTTGGCAAAGTTTACTAGGAGCTAATAAAACATATGGAAATATCGAAATGGCACAACGAGCATCTGGGGCTTTAGTACAAATGAGTTCGAATAGTTGTGGTGATTTTCACTACAAATTGCTATTTATTTGTGACGGACTTTTTCCGACGGAGATCAAGGAGCAACTGCAAATATGTTTGATTTTCCCTCGGTTTGTGAAAAAGCCGTCGGGAATAGAGCTTTTTTCGACGGATTATTTGCTTTCCGTCGTAAGTAGTAGGTATTAACGACGAGTTCTTTCTTACCAACCCGTCGTAAATACACACTACTATTTGAAAAAATTATGCTGTTCCGACGACTCCCCTTCCGTCGAAAAAAGGTTCTATTATGACGATAAAGATTTTTTCTCCGTCGGAAGATGAAATGATTTCCTGGCGCAACATTTTTAGGGAAATATTTTCCGCGAAAACTATTTTCGACGAGTTTAGCCGTCGAAAATAGTTGCCCTAAGGTTGTGTTTGATATCTCCTATTTCCATGGAAATAAAAGATTTTCCATGGAATTAGGTATTTCCACCGTTTGATACGAAGTATAATTCCATGGCTTTAATTCCCTAGGGAATCTATTTCCATGAAATAGCTCACTTTTAATTCCTTGCTCCACCCTAGTATATAAATAGGAAACTAGAAACCCTAAAATCTTCTAAAATATCGGATGAAAATTTTCTATTGAATTGATATTTAGGTTGTGTTTGATAGAAACATGGGGAAAGGAAAAAAATAGAGAAATATTTACTCGGAGAAAAAAAATTTCGAGAAACATTTACTCTATAAACGCTAACCCTAAATTTCGGAGATTAAAAAGATTTACGAGTTTGGGCTTGGCACGGAAAATATAAAAGAGCGGAAAGAGGACAAGGCATCTAAAACCTTGTTTCCGCTGGTCAATTTTTTCTCCGATGTTTTGGAGAAATAAGAAAATTTATCCGAGAAAGAAAGTTTTAGGTGGAAACAAAATTTGTTTCTTCCAAACTCTACCTACTTTTAGTGCTTTTATCTTCTTCCTTTTTCTCTTCCTTCCAACCACCATCACGCAACTATTAATTCCGACAAAAATAACTCGTCAATCATCTCTCTTCCTCTTCATCCCCCTCTCATTTCTCTTCTCTCTTTCCCTCTCTTTCTACTATTTGTTATGGTTCCGACGAGACGAAGGGTTCCGGAGAAGTGATCATTCCCTTCGCCGGAACTTGGAGAGAAGCATTGAGAAAGGGAGAGTAAAGAGAGAAAAAGAGAGACAAAACAGAGAGAGGGATAGAGAAGATGAGAAGTCGCCAGCCATCGCCGGTCATCTCCGCCCGACGACTTTTGGGAAGCATTTGGTGTGTTTTTTTGTTTTTCACCTTTTTCCCCCGAAGACTTTTCTTATTTCCCAAAACACTTTTAAACAAATTAAGTTTCATTAGTTGAGATAATTTAAGGGTAATGCCCAGAGTTGTTATACTCAATTTCGTTAAAGGTGATCCACAGTTTTGTTAAAGGCAGTGCCTTTAAGAGGATGCTAGGTGATAATCGGCGACCGATATGACTTCCCAACTGGGAAGAAACAAAACAACTTCTCATAACAAAACTGTCCCTTTACAAATACTGATCTTGCATCAGAACACAACTTACTTGAGCAATCAAGCAAACTCATAATCAATCGATTATGATTAGTCTTTCAATTTTAGTTGAGAAGATTAACAAACTTGAAAAGAAGAGATCTTGGTCTGTTGAATCAAATTGTTGATAACAAGTGATAATAAAATTTGGTGAACCAAATATGAAGAGAATACAAGAGAAAAAAAATTGATATTGATCCTAATGTAATAAAAAAAAAAATTAACTTCGATTCCGGCAGATGAAAGTCATTGAATCAGCTACAGCCGCCAGTTAAGCAGAAGCAAAATAAAACGAAGCTATACTCGTTAGAGGTTTCTAAGCTCGGTAATCATGACAGATTATGAAACTGGATGAGTTAGTAGACCACTCCTCATCTTTATTTATAATATTGAGGAGGTTACATAAAATAGAAACATACAAGAAAATAAATATTAAAAGAAATGATCATAGATACATAAAGGAAGCTCATTCAGACATCATTGTCCAAGTTTGCAATGTTCTCATAGATATGTATCATAAATGTGTATCGCTAGATAAAGCCCCAGATGTTTTTAACACAATGCCTTGCCTTGTTCTAAAACCTTAGCTTCTTGGAATACCATGATCATGGGTCTCGCTGTGCATGGACATGCACACCAAGCTCTTGATCATTTTAAAGAAATGGGTTCTTCTAGAATTCAACTAGACGGTATTGCTTATCTTTCTGCTCTCTGTGTTGTAATCATGCAAAATTAGTTTCAGAAGGGCTTGAACTATACAACTCCATGGAAGCTTCAGGTATAACTAGTAATGTCAAATTTTCGGAAGTGTAGTCGATTTACTTGGTCGGGAAGGAAGAATAGAAGAAGCTTACGGACTCATAAAGTCGATCCCTTTCGTTCCAGATATAGTTCTTTGGCAAAGTTTACTAGGAGCTAGTAAAACATATGGAAATATCGAAATGAAACAACGAGCATCTGGTGCTTTAGTTGAAATGAGTTCGAATAGTTGTGGCGATTTTCACTACAAATTGCTAGTTATTTGTGACGGACTTTTTCCGACGGAGATCAAGGAGCAGCCGCAAATATGCTTGATTTTCCCTCGGTTTGTGAAAAAGCCGTCGGGAATAGAGCTTTTTTTCGACGGATTATTTGCTTTCCGTCGTAAGTAGTAGGTATTAACGACGAGTTCTTACTTACCAACCCGTCGTAAATACTCACGCTACTATTTGAAAAAATTATGTTGTTCCGACGACTCCCTTCCGTCGAAAAAAGGTTCTATTATGACGATAAAGATGTTTTCTCCGTCGGAAGATGAAATGGTTTCCTGGCGCCAACATTTTTGGGGAAATGTTTTCCGCGAAAACTATTTTCGACGAGTTTAGCCGTCAAAAATAGTTGCCCTAAGATCAGTTCCCCCAAACTTTTCCATCTCTCGTGCTCATTCTCCATTTTCACCCGAACTCCATTAATCTGTCTCTCTCAAACTCTTCATCTCTCCGTCTCTCTCTGTTCTCCATTTCTTTTCCTCTCTCTCTGTCCATCTCTCTGATATCTATTAGGAAGGAAGATCACACCGATCTCACAAGATCGGTGGATTCATTAAAATTGGAAAGAGAATCAACTTTTAGGAAGAAAGATCACACCGATCTCACAAGATCGGTGGATTCATTAAAATTGGAAAGAGAATCAACTCTTTCCAATGATGCCCAATATGGCTGAAACTCTTTAGTTAAGTTTTCTTTTTTGTGTTGTACACATATGTAAAGTTTCCTAAGTATTGTATATTATTTTCAACTATAAATACAGATAAAGGTTTTCGGTTTTCTGCACCGAAACCATTCAGTCATCCTTGTTATGGTATACAGAGCTATTAATACTCAAACGAGTTAATAGTCGATCCTTCCCGGTAATCTCTTGCCGACATCCCTATTTTTTTTCGGTATTCTTTGTTGTCCCGATTCCAAATCGGTTCTCCTCACTGTTGTGGGCATCCCTTATTGGTGTTTACTCTTCTCGGATTTCTTTATCAACATGAATCCCATCGTACCACATACACCTGGTTCTTTGTCAACTGGTTCCTCGCTCTCGATCCCTCATCTCAGCTCAATGATTTGCTTGAAGCTGACATCAGATAACTACCTCTTATGGAAGCCTCATATTCTCTCACTCTTGGAGAGTCAACATCTTTTACATCATCTTGATGGTTCTATTTCTCCCCCTCCACTTACTGTTCAACAACAAGATGGGTCGGTTGCTATAAATTCGGCATATGAATCTTGGAAAAGAATGGACAAGCTAGTTTATACTATTATTTATAGCTCCTAATCTTCTGAAGCCATGACATAAATCATGGGTCTCAATCGATCTTCTGATGTCTGGGATCAGTTAACTATGGTCTATGCAAATTCTGGTGTCACACGGGTACTTCAACTAAAGGAAGAAATTAGGTCTCTTTGTCGTGGTAACTCTACCATTTCGGATTATGCTCGAAGATTTCGGGTACTTCTCGAATCTTTGGCAGCGGTAGGTGCACCTATAGGAGATGACGAAAAAGTATTTTGGTTCCTTAAGGGGCTAGGTTCTGACTACAAGTCTTTTGCCTCATCGGTTCTAACTAAACCTCCTTTGCCGACTTTTCGTGATCTTCTTCAGATGGTACTATCACACGATGTTATTACCAAGTCTTTTGATACCACGGTTGCTCCTCATGAGGGAGCTTATTATTCATCTTCGTCTCGAACTCCTCCACGCCGAAGCGATAATCATCAGGGTATTGGAAATCGACCAATATGCCAATGGTGTAAGAAGATTGGCCATACAGCTGATCGTTGTTTCAAGTTGACAAAGCAAAATAGAGGTCGTCCTAATGACAATCGCAACTCTAACCGAGGGGCTTCTTCAAATCGTACCCATGCTTCTTCTCCAGCTCATAACCATGATGCTCACACGGTTGAGGACTCTCCTAATGATGATGTTACTGTTGTTCTCACTTCTATGACTATAACAGATCCTCAGGACCCATCTTGGTATGCTGGCAGTGGTGCCTCCACTCACATGGCTTCTTCTTCTGGTATGTTTTCAAGTTTAGTTCCTTATCATGGTAATCGTCACGTTATTATAGGTGATGGTTCCTCATTGCCTATTTCTCAAAAAGGTTCCCTTACTCTTCATACTTCTCATGGTCGTCTAACTTTAACGAATGCTATTCTTGTCCCTCAACTCAAAAAGAACTTGTTATCTATTAGTCGTATCACTGATGACTTAGATTGTCTTCTCACTTTTTCAAAACATGGTTTCACCATTTTTCAGGAGAACGGAAGGATTCTAGCAACCGAAAGTAGGCATGGAAATTTATACACTCTCGATCAACCTCAATCAGCCCTTTTCTCCTCTACTACGGTGTCTCTTAAAGCTCCTCCAGATATTTGGCATTATCGTCTTGGTCACGTTTCATCCAAAGTTTTAGATTTACTTAATAAGAATAGTTTAGTTGAAATTTTCTACTAGTCAGACGTCATCATCTTGTACCTCTTGTCTCATGAGCAAGAGTCATCGCATTCCTTTCGATTTAAATCATAAACAAGCAGACTCTCCCTTATTTTTAGTTCATATTGATTTATGGGGACCTTCTCCCGTTGTCTCTTCATCTGGTTTTAAGTATTATGTTTTGTTCGTTGATGACTATAGTAGATTTTCGTGGTTATTCCCTCTTCGTATGAAGTCTGATTTTTATTCAGTCTTTCTCACTTTTAAAAACTTAGTAGAAAACTACTTCACAAGTAAACTAAAAGTTTTGCAAATGGATGGAGGAGCTGAATTTCAAAGTTCCGAGTTTTTATCTCTTTTGACTTAATGTGGAATTGAAAGACGTATTTCATGTCCTTATACTCCTTCTCAGAATACCCGCGTCGAGCGTAAGCATCGCCACGTAACTGAGACGGGATTGAGTCTTCTTTTTCATAGTGGTGTCCCTAGTAGTTACTGGGTTGAAGCATTTCAAACTGCCACTTATCTCATCAACCGCATGCCTACTCCGGTGCTTAATGACTCCTCGCCGTACTCCGTACTCTATGGTCAGGTATCCTCTTATTCTATGTTGCGGTCTTTCGGTTGTCTTTGTTTTCCCTATTTACGACCTTATGCTCTCAACAAATTGTCTCCTCGTAGTCTGCCTTGTGTCTTTGTAGGGTACAGTCCTCATTACAAAGGATTCAAGTGTCTTGATCGTACAACCAATCGCATCTATATCTCTCGTCACGTTGTCTTTGATGAATCAATTTTTCCTTTCAAGGTCTCCACTATATCCTCTTCTTCTAAGGATTTGGTAACTTTTCTTGATCCTTCTTCTTGTTCTTCTAGTTCATCTATGTCTTCATCCTCCGTCCTTCCTTCTTCTCCAATACCATCAACTGACTCACACTCATCTCGTGTAAACTGTTTAACTGACTTATTTTATGTCCCAACTTCAGCCTTCCCGCCTAACTCGGACCCTTCGGGATCTCCTCTCTCTCCTGTCTTGATTTCCCCGGATGCACATGTATTTGACTCCTCCTTTGATTCTAGCTCTGACGAATCCACTCTTCCTGCTTCATCACCCTCTTCTCCATCATCCCCAGTCAGTATTTCACCTATTGATAGTCCTAGCACTGTTCGGTCCTCGCAGTTTGGCTCAGTTTCATCATCATCAGTGGACTCACCCCCATCCTTTGGTCCTCAAGGTTTTCCTCCCTTGGTAGAGATTATGGCGGCTACGACACCCATCGGGACACCTTCTTCCTCCTTGCCAAGGTATCCGCTTCCCCCTCGAGACCCTAATATTTTTGGATTATCTGCCTCAGCTTTTTTTGCAGCTCTCTCTGTTATTAAGGAACCTCGTAGTTACAAGACTGCTTCTGTATCTCCTCATTGGCGTAATGCTATGAATGAGGAAATGATTGCATTGCATAAACAAAATACATGGTCTCTTGTCCCACGACATCCTTCCATGAATGTCATTGGCTCCAAATGGGTTTTTCGTACTAAGTTGAAACCAGATGGCTCCGTCGATCGTTATAAGGCTAGATTGGTTGCTCAAGGCTTCAATCAACAACCTAATTGGATTTTGATGAGACTTTTAGTCCCGTTGTGAAGCCTACTACAATTCGGATTTTATTGTCTATGGCAGTGGCAGGTAATTGGGATATGTTACAGTTAGATGTCAAAAATGCCTTCTTGAATGGAGATCTTCGGGAGGAGGTTTTTATGGCTCAACCACCAGGTTTTGAACATCCTTGTAAATCTGATTATGTGTATCGCCTGAATAAGGCGCTTTATGGCCTCAAACAAGCTCCCCGTGCATGGTATGAGCGATTTAGCACCTTTCTTCTTACTCTTGGCTTTGTGGTAAGCAAATCAGACAGTTCTCTCTTTATTCTTTCAACATCTTCTGGTAATATTTTTCTTCTATTATATGTGGATGATATTATCCTAACTGGTGCAAATTCAAAAGTCATTACTGCTATTGTTGATAAGTTAAGTATGGAGTTTGAGATGAAGAATTTAGGGGGTCTTCATTACTTTCTTGGGATTGAGGCCACACCTACTACTAAGGGTCTTATACTCACTCAGTCCAAGTATGCCTCTCATATATTGTCTACTCATTACTTTCAGGCTGTCAAACGCATTCTGCGATATGTCAAAGGCACACTTCATCTTGGCTTACATATTAATCGAGACTCTGCCTGTGATACGTTATTTGCTTATGCTGATTCTGATTGGGCTGGTTGCTCTGACACTTGTCGTTCCACCACAGGTTTCTCTATTTTTTTAGGTTCAAATTTAATTACATGGAGTGCCAGAAAGCAACCAACAGTGTCTCGATCCAGTTCTGAGGCAGAGTACCGCGCCTTAGCTACTGTTGCTGCTGATCTCACATGGATTAGTTTTATTCTTCAAGAACTTGGAGTTAATTTGTCTCAACCAGCCTTAATTTATTGTGATAATAAGAGTGCAATTTCAATGACTTCAAATCCAGTGTTTCATGGGCGCACAAAGCACATTGAGTTAGACTATCATTTTGTGCGTGAGAAGGTGGCTGCTGGCTCCCTACATGTCAAGTTCATTCCATCTCACTCTCAACTTGCCGATATTCTCACTAAAAGTTTGTCCCGGCTGCGATTTCTTGAATTGTGTCCCAAATTGAACCTTCGACTTCACCCGACGTTCAATTTGCGGGAGGGTATTAGGAAGGAAGATCACACCGATCTCACAAGATCGGTGGATTCATTAAAATTGGAAAGAGAATCAACTATTAGGAAGAAAGATCACACCGATCTCACAAGATCGGTGGATTCATTAAAATTGGAAAGAGAATCAACTCTTTCCAATGATGCCCAATATGGTTGAAACTCTTTAGTTAAGTTTTCTTTTTTGTGTTGTACACATATGTAAAGTTTCCTAAGTATTGTATATTATTTTCAACTATAAATACAGATAAAGGTTTTCGATTTTCTGCACCGAAACCATTCAGTCATCCTTGTTAATATCAACTCCGTAAGCTGGTTTCTATCTTTCTCTCACTAGTTCTATTAGGTTTTAGGGCAAAACTAATTTCAAATCTTACTCTCTCTTTTCATCGAAATCGATTGAGCTGATTTCACAATATTTTCCTAATTTCAAATCTCGTTTTTTTTTTTTTTGTTAAGGATTCAAATCTCTTGTTCTAGCTAGCTGTGAATGGTTCACCACTGATGGGCTCGTAGCAATAGCTGCAAATTTCAGGTAAACTAGTTCTATAAGTTCTTTTTCTCCCATTTGCTTTGATAATTCGATGTGGTTACTTTACTTCTATGTGTTTGCTTCATGAATTTGAGAAATTAGTGCCAATAAGATGGTAAAGGTGATTAAGTTAGAATTCAGAAATTAGTGCCAAGCTCACTCACACCCCATTTTCATTCAGAAATTAGTTTGTGTTTTTAGTTCTGTGCAGAAAGGTAGTTCAATTATGATTTGTTTTGATCTTATCTACTGATTTTGTTTGTTCTTTTTTTGTGGCATTAAACCCTAATATGAATTTCTCAAATGCACCTGGGTTTTGTTGTTTGAAATATATTTTTAACTCAGTTTGTGGTTGGGTATGGCTTTGTAGTTGGAAATGACAAAAATGACAGTGATGGTCCTCATTTATGTGTTTTTTCTCTGTTTATACGGTTTTGTAAATTCTCTGTGCAGATGAAATGGATGTTCCCAGTGATAATCAGGTATTTGGCTACTTGCCATATTTTCCCTCTTGCTAATCTAGGTTGCATGATTATGATGGAGAAATCATTTGTCAATTTTTTTTGATTCTTTGTGCAGAGTGTGGACTTGAAGGAGCGATTAGTGATGCAATTTCCAAAGGAGGCAAGTAGAAATCGATAAATATGAGTTCAAGTCTATCTAACCGTTTTTCACTTTTTCTTGTTGAAATATTTGAAATAATATGAAGTCCATCTAAATATCCAACTGTATGTTTGAAATGTTGTTTGGGGCGAGAGTTGTAGACCTACACCAAAGCGACCCAATAAGCAAATGACGCGTGGCTAAACACATGAAAAAAATTTCACATTACAGAAGTTTCAAGTTTAGTCCTTAGAACCTACGTGTTTAGAGACCAGTCCATCCACGACTAAGATCTCGACTGTTGATTCTCTCAACTGTCCAGATCTAAATATCGATGCAATCCCCCCCCCCCCCCCCCCCCCAAACAACTTCTCTCGACTGAAACAACACCTCTCCCCCTCTCTCTAAAAGACTCGGTTCTTCAACATTCCTGTTGGATTTCTCAAATGAAAAGACTATATCTAGTGTTTATCCATTAGGGGTTCTCCATACATTCTTTAGTGTTCTGGTTAAGAATTGAAGAAGGAAGTGATAAATGAGAACATTGCTAGGGCAACAATAAATCAATTTGGGTTTGTATATTAGGTTTGTTGTGGTATAAAACCCAAATCTCAAATTCCTTCTTTTTACTATATCTGAAACTTCAAATTCAAACAACTAAGATTCGATCATAAGTTTAATTCTAAATGAACAAAAAACCTTAATTATGAATACCGAAACTTGGATTTTTAAGAAATGAACTGAAGTTTTAAAATCTGCAACTTTCTTTCTATTAAATTACTTAGAATTTGAAGGGAGTATCATGAAATTAGAGAAATTTCTATGGTTGAAGTATTTAGGAAGAAGATTAGAAGCAAGATTCTGAGAATCCCAAAGGATGGAGCTATTACAAACTATATTCCATGAAACAACCGAATTAGTTTCTGAGTCATCAACCATTATGAATTATTTTTATAGAAAGTGAGGTGGTCCCATATCATGTAATCCCCTCTATTGGTTGTCAAGATCCCATATCATGTAATCCCCTCTATTGGTTGTCTTGACATACATAGCTGATGAAGAAGACGAAGAACCTCCCAATTCCAAAAAAAAAAGACTAGGGGGGTGGGGGTGGGGGGAAGGAGGTGGTCGGGGACATTTGGGGGGTGGGGGGGGGGGGGGGTGGGTGGGGTGGGGAGGGGAGGTGGTTGGGGACAATGGGGGGGGGGGGGAGGTGGTTGGGGACATTGGGGGGGGGGGGGGGGGGGGGGGGGAGGTGGTTGGGGACATTATGGGGGGGGGGGGGGGGGGGAGGTGGTTGGGGACATTAGGGGGGGCGGGGGGGAGGTGGTTGGGGACACTGGGGGACATTTTCATGTCCCCCAATGTCTGTGTTAGTGGTTGGGGACATTTGAAATGTCCCCAAATGTCCGTGTTATTGGTTGGAGACATTTCAAATGTCCCCAAATGTCTGTATTATTGGTTGGGGACATTTGAAATGTCCCCAAATGTCTGTGTTATTCGTATGGGACACGAAATTATGACATTTCAAGATAAATTGGTTTTGGAGACATTTTAGTGTAAATTTGGAGAGCTTTTGGAGAGAAAATGTCTCTCAGAATATGAAAGACACTTGTGGACACTTGGGACATTTGAGTAAGGAAAGTAATAAAAATAATTATTATTATCAAATCATATTATTATAATATTATCTTATTATTATATTACTATATTATTGTATTATTATTATATATTTGAGTAAAGAAGGTAATAAAAATAATTATTATTATCAAATTATAATATTATCTTGTTATTAAATTACTATATTATCTTATTATTATTAATATTATTATTATATTACATTACATTATATATTATATTATATTATATTATATTATATTATATTATATTATATTATATTATATTATATTATATTATATTATATTATATTATATTATATTATATTATATTTTTATATTATTATTATATTAATATTATATTAACTACATTAAATAATAAATATTTACAAATTGTCCATCAATGTCCACAGATATCTACGGATGTCTACGAAAGTCTAAAAATATATATTTGGAAATATTTAATTAATTTTTTTTATTTCATATGGTAAGACAGTAATATTATTAAAATAATAAATATAACCTAAATATCTATCAATATCCACAGACATTCACGGATGTCTACGAAAGTCGAAAAATATATTTTCAAAGTAGTAGTGCAAATATTTTATTTCATATGATTAGACAATAATGATTACATTAAAATAATAAATGTCTACAAATTTCCATCAATGTCCACAGATATTCGCGGATGTCTACAAAAGTCGAAAAATATATTTTCAAAGTAGTAGTGCAAATATTTTATTTCATATGATTAAACAATAATGTTTACATTAAAATAATAAATGTCTACCAATTGCCATCAATGTCCACAGATATTCACGGATGTCCACGAAAGTCGAAAAATATATTTTCAAAGTAGTAGTACAAATATTTTATTTCATAAGATTATAATGATTACATTAAAATAATAAATGTCTACCAATTGCCACCAATGTCCACAGATATTCACAGATGTCTACGAAAGTCGAAAAATTTATTTTCAAAGTAGTAGTGGAAGTATATTATTTCATATGGTTTGACAATAATGATAATATTAAAATAATAAATGTCTACCAATTATCCTTCAATGATGAGATAATAATAATAAGGGTTAATTCCGTTTTGGCCCCCGATTTGTGACCAACTGGCCGTTTTGGCCCCTAATTGTGTCTGGCAGTTCGTTTTGGCCCCAAAAAATTCCTAAATGACCACAAATTTTTTCAACCTCCCAATTCTACCCCCATGGCATTTCTGTAATTATTTTTTTTTCTTTTTCTTTGTCCACCTCATCTAACAATTGACACATCACTCTGTCCACCTCACCCTTCTTCTCCGACGAAAGGTTGCCGGCCGGAATAAAAAATTCCGGCCGGCCACCTTTACCAAAATAATTTTTTTTTTTTTTTCATTTCTCTCTCTTCTTCATCTCCTTCTTTCTCTCTCTTCTTCATCTCCTTCTTTCTCTTTCTTCTTCATCTCCTTCTTTCTCTCTCTTCTTCATCTCCTTCTTTCTCTCTCTTCTTCATCTCCTTCTTTCTCTTTCTTCTTCTTCTTTCTTGACCTCTCCTTCGCCGGAGAACCAGACCTTCAAGGTCTGGTGCGAAACCAGATTCGGTCTGGTTTCAAAACAGACCGAGATCTGGTTTCAAAACAGACCGAGATCTGGTTTCTACAACCAGATCCCGGTCTGGTTTCTACAACCAGATCAGAATCTGATTTCAACTAACCAGAACGGAATCTGGTTCTCCGGCGAAGGGGCTCCGCCCCTTCGCCGGAGTTATAGAGAGAGAGGTAAAGAAAGAAGAAGAGAGAAAGAAGGAGTGAAGAAGAGAGAGAAATGAAAAAAAAAATTATTTTGGTAAAGGTGGCCGGCCGGAATTTTTAGATGAGGTGGACAAAGAGTGATGTGACAATTGTTAGATGAGGTGGACAAAGAAAAAGAAAAAGAAAAAAATAATAATTAAAGAAATGCCATGGGGGTAGAATTGGGAGGTTGAAAAAATTTGGGGCCATTTAGAAATTTTTTGGGGCCAAAACGAACTGCCGGACACAATTAGGGGCCAAAACGGACAGTTGGTCACAAATCGGGGGCCAAAACGGAATTAACCCTAATAATAATAATATCCACTACACATTTTGTCCTTAGATTCAATATGTTGAAATGTCCACAGGACATTTTGTCCATGAACCAAATGTCTTGAAATGTCTCTCAGACATTTTGTCTATGAATCAAATGTCTTGAAATGTCTATAAAGACATTTTGTCTACATACAAATGTCCCAAAATGTCTTGAAATGTCTCTGGAACATTTTGTCTCTGAGTGTCCTCCAATGTCCTGAACCACTACCACCCCCTAAGAACCTCCCACCTCACCCACCTGAATATATCTCGGTTGGAACTTGGAAGTGAGGGTTCTGTCAAGTTTTAGGGCAGAAAATGAAGTTTTAGATCTAGACCGTTGAAACTTTTCATCGGCCATGATTAGAAATTAGGGCAGGGACAAAAGGTGAAAAACGGGTCCTTAAAGGACTGAAGATAAAACACGAGAAGATGTTTCATTTTTTGGTTATTTTCCAAATAGCCCCCAACTTTGTGACCAGCTTCCTGCCTCGCCCCCTACTTTATCAAAAATACCCAGATGACCCCCCTTTTTCAGTTACTCTTATAACACCGTTAACCAACTCATCATTTCTCTCTCCTCCGTTTCATCACCTCTCTCTCTGCCACCTCATCTTCTCGCCACCTCATCGTCTTCACCGGCGAAGGTCGTCGGTCAGCCAATTTCGGCCGGCGACCTTCAAACATAAAAAAAAAAAAAATCTCTCTCCTTTTTTTTTAAATCTCTCTCCTCTCTCTAGATCTGGGTAACCAGATCTGGTTGACCATTGAAGGTCTGCGAACAGACCTTCAAAAGTATGTTCGCAGACCTAGATTTGGTGAACCAGATCTGGTTCACTAGATCTCGAGAGACAGATTTTTTTTTATTTTATTTTTTTAGAGAGAGAGAGGAGACCTTTATAGGTCTGTCGAACAGAACTTCAATGGTCTGTTCGACAGACCTCCGGCGAAGGGAAAATCCCGTTCGCCGGAGTATTTAGAGAGAGAGAGTGAGTGAAAAAAAAAATTTAAGAGGGGGAGAGGAGAGAGAATTTTTTTTATGTTTGAAGGTCGCTGGCCGGAAAATTGGTCGGTCGACAACCTTCGCCCGCCAAGACGATGAAGTGGCAGAGAGAGGTGATGAGATGGAGGAGAGAGAAATAATGACTGGTTAACGGTGTTATAACGGTAACTGAAAAAGGCGTCATCTGGGTATTTTTAATAGAGGTTAGGCAGGAAGCTGGTCACAAAGTTGGAGCTATTTGAAAAATAACTCTTTTTATAAATGATTTGCCACGTGTCTTGCTACCATTCGGTCGCTATCTGGTAGGTCTAAGGGTTTCGCCCTATATATCATTTCTGTTGCTGTAGATAGATATTGGTACATTCATGTATCTTTCACTTGCAACCGTTTTTGAGGGCCTAGTAACACTAATGAAACTTATGTTTTAGGTCATTGACATCATAACTGCAACACACGTCAATTGGGAGAACTGAACCTTGATAATGTTAGAAAAAATTCATCTTCTTCGTCGAAAGTTGTTGGCTCGGAGAGTTCTGACAACAGTAATAACGAGGTAAGTATCATGTCCATGTAATCTTGCATTCAGAGTTGTGTTGATGGGTTATGCATACATCTACATTCTACATTAAAGTTAGCTTGGACGCTAATCCTTGATTTGTTTGGATCTCTAATGTGCTTGAAAGTCAAAAGATGCAGGCCAATTGTCCTCTCCAATGAAGGAAAATGTTGCTAGAGCTGGTTAATTAGTCTTTCCATCATTTTCCTTCATTTATTTAGAAACAAAAGCGGTCTCCACCGTAGTCAAACTTTGAAAAAACCTTGTCTTTTAGTGATTCCACATCAGCTGGGCATTAAAATGTCCAAAAAGCTGAGCACTCTAGCATCTCCCATAATTGATATGGAAGTTCCATTGTACTGTGCGAACAACTTTTAATATCTACTACTGAAAGTTAATAATGTGTTGTTACATTGCAGATGATCGCCCACCATTTGTTGATTCATCAGCTAAACAACTTCGACGGGTGAATAATATACCATCCTCCTTTTTCCACTACTAACTATTATTGAATTTTTATCCACCTAAAAAATAAAAGGAATGATTATTGCACAATAAAATATATTACTCAATGCCACCCAGATGTTTTCTATATATATATCTAGCTTCATCAAATGAGTTTGTTTAATCATGCCTCATGTAGCAATTAAGAGAGAAAAGGCGTGCAAGAAAGGGAGACCAGTTGGTCAAGCAAGACCATGAAGCGATTATAAAATTAGAAAATGCAGCTAGTGAACGCTCAAAAGCAGTTGATTCAGAAGTTTTAGGGAAGTATAGCTTATGGATGAGGGATAATGAGAACGAAAACTCTGATGCAACAGTCCGGTTGATGCGCGATCAAATGATAATGGCTAGAGTATATTCAAGCATCGCAAAGATGAAGAACAAACTCGACCTATACCAGGAACTTATTGTGAAAATCAATAACAATAATCATAGAGAAGAAGGAAGAGGAGAAACATTGTGGAGGCTATGAATCTCATTCAATTTAAACTAGGGTTACAACTTAACAAATATATACTAATGATAAAAGACCAAAAGCCCTTAAAGGGCAAATTACTAAATAACCCCTAACTATTGCATATATTATTCTAACACCCTCCCTCAAACTCACGATGCGATTTTGAAAAGTATCGAGAGTTTGCTAACTAAGCAACGAAAGCATGGAACCGAGTGTGACTTGGTGAACAAGTCACTGCTAAACCAAATACTGCAAATTACTACAAAACCGTTAAACCAAAATCCAATACTCGCAACCAAAATCCAAAATCCGATGTTGCCAACCAAAATCCAAAATCCAATACTTCAAACCAAAATCCAATACTGCAAACCAAAATCCAATACTGCTAAACTGCAAAAGGAGAAGAGGAGGAAGAAGATGCAAATGCAATATTGCCCAAAAGAGAAGGAAGAAGATCCAAATGCAATATTTCTCAAAGAGGAGAAGAAGATGCAAATGCAATATTGCCCAAACGAGGAGGAAGAAGATTCAAATGCAATATTGCCCAAAGAGGAGAAGAAGATGCAAATGCAATATTGCCCAAAAGAGGAGGAAGAAGAGTCAAATGCAATATTGTCCAAGGGAGGAGGAAGAAGATGCAAATGCAATATTGCCAACATTCAAATGCAATATTGCCCAAAGAGGAGAAGAAGATTCAAATGCCACACTACTCACAATCCAAATGCAATCCTGCCAACAAATTTAATAACAAATCCAAAACCACTTTCAAATATTTCCGTAACACCGCCTCCTCCAAATTCTAAACCATTTTATCCAAAAAAACCACTCAAATCAAATATTCAAAACTACCATTCAAATACCTCCTAAACCATTCAATTTCAATCCATCTAATAAATTAAAACCACCGAAGCCACTCAATATTACCATTCAATACCACTTAATACCATTCAAAACTTCTTTTTCATTCAAAAATTCCGTGAAGAATAAAGAAACTAATAATCAAACTAAACCATTTTTTTTTGTCCCCAAAAATCAAATAGACTAGCTAAAGATATACGAAGATGAAGAAGTGGAAGTAACAATACCAGTTATGCAACGAGAAAATAATTTTCCTGCACCAGCCAAACGGTCCCTTGAGATAATGATTTTCTTTTGGAAGTCAAACGGTCCCTTGCAGAAAATAAATTTCTCAGCTAGTAAAACAATCCAAACGCACCCTAATCTCCAAAACCACCTATTCAAACCCAGCTAAAAACCACCTCCTAATTTCCACCAAAACCACCTATTCAAACCCAGCTAAAAACCACCTCCTAATTTCCACCAAAACCACTCATCAACAATACCATCATCAGTAAAACCATCCTTTTAATATCCCAAAACCGCCATCAACAGATACCACCATTTACCTTCCTTCTAATACCGCCATTAAGAAACGTTAAAACCGCCAATTAAATTCAGGACTAAATCATATCTCCCTCCAGCAAAACTAAAACACCTTCTTTAAAATAACCAAACAAAACCACCTCACTAATTCCCATACCAAACTACCTTTGATTCCAAATAAAACCACCTTAGATTCCCTCTTAAGACACTAAAACCACTTTGTTTAAATCCCAAAATATACCGTCCCACAAATCAACCATCTTCTTCTAAACTGCCACCAATTCTCAAAGTGCCTAAACAAACCAAACAGTTAAACCGCCTAAGCAACCCAATACAGCCAACAAATTTGAATCCCTTCTTTTAACCAAACTAAAACCCCCAATCCAAAAACCACCTTACCAACTAACCTATAATGCCGCCCAAGAAAAGAGTCAGACATCCCTCAGACCGTCTTTTCAAACTTCCCATCAAATTTTTTAAAGCTACCAAAAAAATCTAACTCTTCAAGACCCAAATTAAAATTTTCAAAAACTACCAACAAATCCTACTAGCAAAACTACCAATATAAAAAACAAAACAAAACCACCTTCATCTTGTCCCCTCTTCTAGCTCAAACCATAGAAAAACTTCATGAACCATGCTCTGATACCACTTATGACATTTCCCTTAAGTAAGAGTTTAAATTAATGTGCATATTTGGTTATCTTCTCATTGACTGTTCTCGCTTCTCTGCTTTATTGATATCAGTACACCTGATAAAATTAAAGCTATGGGTCAGATTCTAGCAAAATCAAGAGTAGAACTCTATGATTGTAAATTGGTAACTAGGAAGCTCAGGGCAATGCTTCAGTCAGCAGATGAACAAGTCAGGAGTTTGATGAAACATAGCACATTTCTTAGCCAGTTAGCAGCGAAAACTCTTCCTAATGGAATCCACTGCCTATCTATGCACTTAACAATAGGCTACTACCTTCTTCCTCTTGAAAAAAAAAAGTTCCAGAGGAGTGAGAATTTGATAAATCCCAATCTTTACCACTACACCCTTTTCTTTGATAATGTCTTGGCTGCATCCGTCGTTGTCAACTCAACTATCATGAATGCTAAGGTGAAGCAAATGAACCATCTTTTATATCACTTTTAACTATCTAGATTAAGATTAAATTGACATCATCAAGTTACTTCACTTTACTTATGTCATTTGACGTGATTAAAAAACTTGCCCGAATTTCAGGAGTCAGAGAAACACTTATCTGACCTTGTTAATGAAATATACAATAGTTTTTATTTGTTGTTGTATCTTGTTAGCAGGTTTATGTTATTTGACAACAGGTCTGTAATGCATATTATGTAATTGATAATGTTGCTACAACAGCAGCGGAAAACAGAAAAAAAAACCGTCGGAAATACTGTGAGCACTATTTCTGTCATATTTTAGTGAAAGAAACAGTCGGGCATCGACTGAGTTTGGTTGTTTTGAATAGGGTTTTTCCGACGGGCTTATCCAGTTGAGCTGTCATAATGATATTTTTTTCGACGGTTACGGTCATCAGAAAAAAGGTATTTGCTTTGCCCTTATTTACGACCACTTTACGACGGTCTGGTCTCGACGGTTTGTTCGTCATAAATAGGCTTCATTTTGTAATGTTTGTTCTGTTATTGGGTGTATGCTTCTCACAAGAGATGGGGCGATGTTGGAAGAGTCAGACAAGCCATGAAAACAAAGCCGTAAAAACAATTCCAGGTTTGATACGCTATTGGGTTTGTAATCAAGAATGGAGTAGTAAAAATCATTTTAGCCTTTATATTAGGAATTGGCATGTCTTGAACAGGCTTTAGGCCTAATGTAATTTCCCTTAGATTGGTTTTGTTTTGGTGTCTTGGTTGGTTAACCATCTTGGTTTCCACCATGGTTGTGTTTTTGTTCTTCTCATTAATGAATCTATATCACCTTCTCTTAAATAGAAAAAGATTTATAATTGTGAAATAATTGTTACAGATATTATAGGTGAGTTTTGCAAGCGGGAGACAAAGTCCCGTGTCCGTCACAGATAATCAGACACCTTTTCCAAGTGCCCATTTTTAAATAGCCAAAGCGGACGATATTGATCACATTCGTAGAGACTAGTGTACCCAACCATGTCACCTGTTCTCATCACAATAGCTTCTGCCATGCTATGATTTTTCTTAATTTTTTTAATGGACCTCTACTAGAATAATGATATAGTGATGTCGTTCGCCCAATAGGTCTTGGCATTCATAAACCCAAAAAAATCCAGTCTCCCAAGGATAACAGGCCCTTCAAAGTTACGCTCACTTCTCTTGGGACGGCCGTACAGAATATGAGCCAAACCCAAAATTTTGGAGATTGGGTCGGGTCCTTCTGTTAATGGGTTATCGGTTATGTCAGGTTACTCCAAGCTATGTTTTCTTATTCGAGGGATTATAAGTATGGAATTGATTTACCAAGGGAAATTCTTGGCAGATTTGATAGATTTATCAGTTCTTGTTTTTTGTCCTTAATCACCAGAAAATTCCAGCCATTGATTTGGATTCTCTCAAAAATCTGCTTACATTTTCCTTTGCTCTATCACTACAGAGTAATTATACTAAAATTGGGTTTGCTCTTTTAGCAGAAGAGGGAGCTGTACCTCAGCCATATTGATTCATTTATAAGCTTGCTACTTGTAAGATAGTGTGTCACAATAATAACTTGGAGAAAAAGAACTAAAATTAGGGTAAAAGAAAGTCAAACTCCTAAACCTGCTATTTTCAGGGAAACTTTTAATAGTTAAGTTCCATTCTTTTTCAAGAAATATTTCTGAACATCGAATTTTGTATAGATTCATTTTTTTTTTTTTGAATTTCTTTGTAGAACTTTTTTTCTCGCTCAATAATTGGATTGATTCGGCACACTTCAATTCAATTGTCTGCAAAAGCTCCAACATCAATGAGGGGCAACTCGCTTTCAAATATTCATATCCTTCAGATTTCATCATCTCTGCACATAAAACATATGACGATAAACAATTAAGAATTTTTAAATACTCAATTTGAACAAAACTAAATATACAATGGCTAATCTTATCATTTATCAACATTACTTAGATTCGTATGACGAAACCCACCTCCAAAATTTTCTGGTTCAGCTAAAAATTTTAGGCAGAAAGTTTTAAGATGAGAACAACAATAGTTTTCTGCTAATACTATTGTTGTTGCCACTGTACTTGTGGTAACTTCTTCACATAATCTTGACTCACATAAGAGTTTCAATCTATCCAAGCCAAACCGATCTGCAGCAGGTAAAAGATTCTGCACCATTTCTGTTGGAGTGGAAAGAGGAAGCTCGTCTGAGTACATAAATAGGAGCATGGCCTGCAATGCAACATGTAAATTTCATCAGGTTCATATTTCTTCATAAAAATTGTAAGTTCAAGTGCTTAAGTGAGTATTTAACTACATGATTTTACAATAAATTCGGTTGCTTTCGAGATTTTATGGGAATATAGAATGTCTCATTCTATACGCATCAACGAGCATATATAATGTCTATCCAACAGTCCAAAACTTACTATAACTAGAAATAGCGTGCTGAAGAGGTAAGCCATCAGCATATCGCATGTTGACAAGGTAGCGAATTGTGTATGCAATGACGAAGAGATGACATTTCATTGTCCATTCCAGATGCCTGACAATCGACCCTGTTCAATGTTACTTGGTATACGGATCTATTTGGTACGTGGTACAGATACCGGGACACAGTACGCTACCCTACGAGTATAGGGTACGCTAGGGGTACACCTCTATGGTACGATATATTTTGTTGCAATACATTTTGGACTAGTTTTTAAACCAAAATATGCTCCCTCTGATACATATCTACTCTTATAATATTAAAAAGCTATTTGGGTTAATTGAGACAGAAATTTCCGGTAAGCGACATTTGGAGTAGTGGAATGAGAACCCACCGAAAAAGGGTACGGAGTATCGGGGACTGAGGACTCGACAGGGGATATAGTACATGGTAACATTGAGCCGATTCATTCAATAAATTATGCATATTGAAGCAGTGTTATAACTGAAAGTCGCGGAAGCTATCGAACCTATCCTAGAAATTGATCCGATTATGAAGATTAATCAAAAAGCTAAGTCAAAATCAAATATGCGAACAGAATTTAACGAGGTTCGGCTTTAAAGCCTACGTCCTCGGGCGAACAAGAAATCTTTATTGAAGGATAGATGAAGACGACTCACACAACCCGCAAGTTCGTCCCAAGATGGTACCGTATAGTAATAACCTTATATACTAAATCTTCGACGACCGAGAAATTTAACACCGCTCAAAACTATGAAAAATTTCTCTCACTCTTGCTCTCTCTCTCTAGCTCTCTAAAGAAGAGTTGTTGTTGAGTAGTTGTGTTGATGTGTTGATTACAAAGCACTCAACCCCTATTTATATATATTATAAGCCAAAAAATTGGAAACTGCCTATTGAGCCAAAAAATTGGAAACCATCCCAATTTGGAAACTGCCTATTGTTGCCTCTTAAACCTCCTCTTCAATTTTTAGAAACTGCCTCTTACAATTCTCCACCTCGTACACAATTTGATATGCTTCAAATTTTGGACGAACACCAGGATACTCCTTGTAAGATATATCTGCTTCTTGTAACTTCATCCGACTGCACCATATGACCATGGTTGCCTACGTACCCTTTTACAGGATCAAGCCTACCGTAGTTCTACCAATCCTTCACATAAAGAAAACCTTGTCGCCATTACGCCCTTTCGGGCAACTTAACACGAGCCGATTTGTAGCAATTCCAGGCAATGCTGAAACTTGCTACATGTCACCACTTTAGTCAACATGTCCGCGGGATTCTCATCTGTGTGTACCTTCATTAGAGAAACATCACCTTCCTCTATGACATCTCGTACAAAGTGATACCTGACATCGATATGCTTAGTGCGAGCATGATGAACCTGATTCTTCGCCAAGTGGATCGCACTTTGACTATCACACCATACATCTACGCACTCCTGCTTAATCCCTAGATCATCCAGAAGACCCCACAACCACAATGCTTCCTTCACACCCTCGGCCATAGCCATATACTCGGCCTCCGTAGTAGATAACGCAACTGTAGATTGTAACATCGATCGCCAACTAACTGGAGCACCATGTACCCTAAATACATAACCAGTAGTAGATCGTCTTCTATCTAGATCGCCAGCATAATCCGAGTCAACATAACCGCTTACCTGACATGTGTCTCCACCAAAGCACAAACCCGTATCAACAGTACCCTTCAAGTACCTCAAGACCCACTTCACAGCTTCCCAATGTGTCTTTCCCGGGTTTGCCATAAACCTCTAACCACACTGACCGCCTGTGAAATATCCGGACGAGTACACACCATAGCGTACATCAAACTGCCAACTGCACTAGCATACGGTACACGATCTATATGATCCTTCTCCACCGTAGTAGTGGGAGATTGTTTTCCCGAGAGCCTGAAGTGTGGTGCCAAAGGTGTTGACACCGCCTTCGCATTCTGCATCCCAAATCGAGAAACTACTCGTTCGATGTAACCTTTCTGATTCAAGTACAGTTTCTTACTTGACCGCTCTCTCTTAATCTCCATTCCCAGTATCTTCTTTGCAGCGCCCATGTCTTTCATCTCAAACTCTTGACTGAGTTGAGATTTCAACTTATCTATCTCCACCATGCTTCGAGAAGCAATAAGCATGTCATCCACATACAAAAGGAGATAAATAAAGTCACCTTCGCGAAGTTTCTTGATGTATACACAACAATCATAGTCACTTCTGCGAAAACCATGCTTTAGCATGAAAAAATCAAATCGTTTGTACCATTGGCGAGGGGATTGTTTCAATCCGTAAAGAGATTTCCTCAAACGACATACTTGATTTTCTTTACCTTCAACCTTGTATCCCTCAGGTTGAGCCATATAAATTTCTTCTTCCAAATCTCCGTGCAAGAAGGCGGTTTTAACATCGAGTTGTTCCAGCTCAAGATCACTGTGAGCAACAATACTCAATAGCACCCGAATAGAAGTATGTTTCACGACCGGTGAGAAAATCTCATTGTAGTCGACCCCTTCTTTCTGTGCATAACCCTTGGCCACTAGTCTTGCCTTATACCTTGTACCCTTGATCTGGGAAGAATCATATTTCTTCTTGTACACCCATTTACAACCAATAACAGACTTACCTTCGGGCAATGGGACAACCTCCCATGTCTGGTTCTTGTGAAGAGACTCCATCTCTTCTTGCATAGCAACCAACCAACTCTCTCTTTCCGCCGCAGTGATAGCTTGTTTGAAGGTGACCGGCTCGTCGTCTTCCACCGAGAGTGCATATTCAACCAGATTTGCCTGCCCGTAATGCCTAAGAGGTTTGTCTGACCCTAACCTCTGTACCGGCTTATATAACCGTTTCGGCCTAGTGTGTACCGAAACATCCTGCTGTTGTTGTTGTAAAACTTGTGTACCTTCCCCTTGAACCTCCTCATGATCGGGTTCATCAATTTCCTCATCCTGAGTATTATCCTGATGCTCCACCTGATCATGATTCCTAGAAACCCGTTGGTCTTCGATTTCTACTTCCACTACTTGAGCTTTAGTAGACCCAACATCACCACAACTAGGCACCGTAGCTTGCGCCATAGCTACAATAGATGACTCATCAAACACCACATCTCTGCTGATTACAAACTTCTTGTCTTCCGTACACCATAGCCGATAACCCTTGACTCCTGTAGCATATCCTAAGAAAATTGCCTTCTTTGCTCTATTGTCAAGTTTGTTACCTTTAACATGGTAATAGGCCGTACAACCGAAAACCTTAAGTCTCCCGTAATCTGCATGTTCACCTGACCACACCTCGTAAGGTATGCCGCCATCTAAAGAAGAATGTGGAGACCTGTTCACAATATAACAAGCTGTAGCAACAGATTCTGCCCACCATTCTACGCCTAATCCCGAATTGGAGCGCATACATCTAGCCTTCTCAAGTAGTGTACGGTTCAATCAATCTGCGACTCCATTCTGTTGAGGTGTGTTTACTACTGTCCAGTGCCTCACAATGCCTTCCTGATTACAAAACTCCTTGAATGCCCCATCCGTGTACTCGGTCCCATTATCCGACCTTAACGTCTTCACCTTTCGACCAGTTTTGTTCTCAACCATTGCTTTCCACACCAGGAACGTGTTGAATACCTCATTCTTATGCTTCAGAAAATAAAGCCAGACAAATCTCGAATGATCATCAACGAATGTAACAAAATACCTGGAACCACCCTTGGAAGGTAACTTTGCCGGTCCCCAGACATCGGTGTGTACGTAGTCTAACACCCCTTTGCTCCTGTGCTTGCTTGTAGAGAACGTCACCCTGTGTGCCTTCCCGAACACACAATGCTCACAAAACTCCATGCAAGGCTTCTTCATGTCCTTCAACAAGCCTTTCCCGCACATCAGAGATAGACCCTTTTCTGACATATGCCCAAGGCGCATATGCCAAAGCCTCGTACTAGCCGTTGGATCCCTTCCACTGATTCCTACTGCTACATCTCCCATAATTGTTGTCCCCAAAAGTTTGTATAAATTACCGTAACGAGTACCTCTCATTACCACCAAAGAACCCTTAACGACTCTTATGGAGCCATTCTCTATAATTATCTTACAGCCGTTCCGCTCCAACACACCAAGGGAAATTAGATTTTTCCGCAAATCGGGTATGTGTCTTACGTCCGTCAATGTTCTCACCACTCCATCGTGCATCTTGATCCGTATTGTTCCGAGTCCCACAGTTTTACATATACTATCATCACCCAGTATAACTGTACCACCATCTATACTCCTATAGGTAGTAAACATCTCCCTATTTGGGCACATATGGTGTGACGCCCCTGAATCAAGCATCCACTTATCGAAGATCTTCTCAGACACCTCTGTCACCGAGAAACATTCGTCCGCCTCTTCTGACACATATCCCGCCTCTTGCATCTCTTCTTTCTCCTTGTAGCCTTCGTTCTTTTGCTTCAACTTTCTCTTTGGACAAGCCGCTTTAAAGTGGCCAAGCTCACCACAACTAAAGCACGTTTTCTTGAAAGAGCCTCTAGATTTGGATCTAGATTTCCCGCCCTTTCCCTTTCCCCTTTCATTACTCCTCCCCCTCGTTACAAACAACCCTTGTGCTTGTTCTTTGTCTACTCCACCCGACGCCATACTGCTAGTAGCAACCTTACGAAGGTCATCCGCTAATAGCGAATTTCTCGTCTCTTCCATGCTTAGACTATCACCAACAAGCATCAAAGTTTGAACAAGGTTCTCATAGGATTTAGGCAATGAAAGTAACAATATGAGGGCTTGGTCCTCATCCTCAACCTTAACATCAATATCCTTCAAATCTGAGATAATCCTGTCAAACCTATTCACATATTCCTGAATAGAAGAACCCTCTTCCATTCTACATGTGAATAATTTGGATTTTAAGTAGACCCGATTCGTTAAAGTTTTCGTCATGAAACTGCTTTCTAGTTTTAACCACACACCCGCCGCCGTTGTTTCTCCGTCTACTAGGAACGCCACGTCCCTCTCAAGACACAACATAATGGTAGCCCGTGCTTCGAGATCTAACTCCTCCCAATCCTCATCTGACATATCTCCTGGTTTCTTTCCCGTCAACGTCTTGTGTAATTTCTGCGAGATTAACAGATTCTTCATCTGCATCCGCCAATAAGAAAAATCGTTTTTCCCATTGAACTTCTTTATCTCATATTTCCCTGCTTTGACCGTACCACTTCTCGATCCCATCTTCTCTTCGTTCAATCTCAACAAGGCTCTGATACCAATTGTTATAACTAAAAGTCGCGGAAGCTATCGAACCTATCCTAGAAATTGATGCGACTACGAAGATGAATCGAAAAGTTAAGTCAAAATCAAATATGCGAACAGAATTTAACGAGGTTCGGCTTTAAAGCCTACGTCCTCGGGCGAACAAGAAATCTTTATTGAAGGATAGATGAAGACGACTCACACAACCCGCAAGTTCGTCCCAAGATGGTACCGTATAGTAATAACCTTCTATACTAAATCTTCGACGACCGAGAAATTTAACACCGCTCAAAACTATGAAAAATTTCTCTCACTCTTGCTCTCTCTCTCTAGCTCTCTAAAGAAGAGTTGTTGTTGAGTAGTTGTGTTGATGTGTTGATTACAAAGCACTCAACCCCTATTTATATATATTATAAGTCAAAAAATTGGAAACTGCCTATTGAGCCAAAAAATTGGAAACCATCCCAATTTGGAAACTGCCTATTGTTGCCTCTTAAACCTCCTCTTCAATTTTTAGAAACTGCCTCTTACAAGCAGCAAATAATATAGCAGAGCATAGTGAACATATCAAACTTTGTCAAAAAAGTAAAAAAAAACATTTACCTTGAAAACAGAGGGTTCAACCTCCTTTATTGAAACCTTATCCATGTCTTTATTTCCAATTAGTCCAAAGAATTGGGCTCTAAATACCGATGAGCGAGCAGCAAGTATCACTTTATGGGCTTTGAATGTTTCTTCCCCAACTTCAAAAGCAATATCTGTACCAATGATTCCATCAATTTTTTCAGACTCTGTCCCATATCGCTTGGAGCAATTTGAACTGTTTTAGGCTTTTGAGTATTGCGTCTGACTACTCCCATGGTGCAACTAATAACAAGACAATCATCCTTGAGAAAACCTAAGTTCTCATGAGTTGTTCTATCAATGAAAGTCTTATATCCCCTGAAAAGTTGTCCGAGAAGAAATTTATTCATTAATAAGAAACTGCACTATATGGCAACTACCAGAGATAGTCTGTAACCAAATAAATAAAAATGTAGAGTTTTCCAATATAGCAAGTAAAACCAAAACCTAATTAAGAAAAAAAACTCCACAATAGTGAAATTGTGATAGAAGAATAAATCAAGAATTAACTAAACATAAAGAACTAACAAATATGTAATATCGTCATCTAACTATAACTCTGTCTTAATCTTCGGCACGAACCAGCCAGGGGTGGGGCATAAGACTTCTCTAAAACATGACACATGATTCCAAGCAACAAATAACAAAATAGTAAAAACATAACTCATGACTAAACTCTGCCATGAGTTGTTTGTTAGAGAAAATCATACCAGTCGTTCTTTCGGTCGAAAGAACGAAAAAAATGTGAAAAGGTTAAACCTTTGAACGATAAACACACTCGAATATAACCGAGTGGAGGTGAAGAAGATGATCGTCTCGTTGATAACCGAGAGAGATGGAGAAGGGATGATGGTCTCGGGTATAACCGAGATGATATGTGACGACTCTCGGGTGAAGCCGAGTGTGATAGTATGGAGAGAGAGAGAGCTAGGTAAATACCTTGTTTATTAACACTACTACTTGATTGATTACATTGTCTATGGAGATACATATTTATAGGTTTATAACTTAGGAGTCTTATAAAATCTAAAAACTAAAACTCTATCTTTATCTAATGTAATCCTAATAGAATTAGGATTATCTAATGTAATCCTAATAGAATTAGGATTAATGAAGACCAACCCACTCGGTTGTGACCGAGTGGAACTGACTCTCTAACACTCCCCCTCAAGTTAGAGCGGGAATGGAAGTAACGCCTAACTTGCCAATAATGTTCTTGAACGGTTCTGCCCCGAGTGGTTTTGTGAAGATATCTGCTAGCTGAGTATCTGAACTTGTAAAGCGCGTGGCAGTGACGTTATCTTTGATCTTCTCACGAACGATGTGGCAATCGATCTCAATGTGTTTGGTACGCTCGTGAAAAACGGGATTATCAGCAATGTGGAGAGCGGCTTTGTTGTCGCAGTAAACTGTCATTGGATCTGAGTGATCGATTCCAAAATCAAGTAATAAATACTTGAGCCATTGTAATTCGCATGTGAGGATGTCTAAAGCTCGATATTCTGCTTCTGCCGAAGATTTGGCAACGGTGGGTTGCTTCTTTGATTTCCATGAAAGTGGGCTAGATCCCAACATTGTAAAATATCCTGTAGTTGATCTACGGGTCGAAGGACAACCAGCCCAGTCTGAATCACAGTAACCTGTAATATGGAGAGAGCTGTTTGCGGATAAAAATACTCCTTTATCAAGGGTACCTTTCAAGTATCGTAGAACGCGATGAGCGGCGTCTAGGTGTACCTGACTAGGTGTTTGCATGAATTGACTAAGGTTATTCACAGCAAAAGCGATATCTGGCCGTGTAACTGTTAAGTAGAGAAGCCGGCCAATAAGGAGATTGGGATCTAGCGGCACCGGAATCAATAACCCAAGGAGGGTGAAAAGAATAATAGTACTTACTTGTAAGATTGACGTGGGTGTCTTTAGTGGTATCGTGAACTTGAGAAGTTTCGGAAGCTTCGGGAGTAGTCATGATTCAAAAAAAAAAATAATGACTCTGATACCATGTGAAAAGGTTAAACCTTTGAACGATAAACACACTCGAATATAACCGAGTGGAGGTGAAGAAGATGATCGTCTCGTTGATAACCGAGAGAGATGGAGAAGGGATGATGGTCTCGGGTATAACCGAGATGATATGGAACTGACTCTCTAACAAAAAGCTTTTAACTTGATGGTTTCCTTTCTCGCTTTGATCTCTCAGTGTGAACTCAACAAAAGCCTCAACGCCATCAACGCCATCAACTTTGCTTTCCAACAACACGAAAACCCATACACACATCGAGTTGTCATTGGGATTTATTTGAGCTGGATAAAATCTCATTATCCATTCGTAACCTCCAACTTGGAATTTATCACTTGATATGTAATTCTTAGGAGGCAACCTCTTTATAAGAGAATACCCTTTTATAATGAATTCATGTGAACCGTTAACCATTTCATAAATCGACTTGGAAGAAGAAGAGGAAGAAGATTCCATCTTTATTGTAATCAAGTCTTTCTTCTTCTTTATCACCACCCACAAAACCCTAAATCTTTTTAAATAACGGATGAAACTATCCTGTTGAATTTATAGTAATAAACTGCTGTACTTTTTAACAAATTTGGGATTATGGAAACACATTGAAATACTTCTATTTATGACCACCACGTTAATAAAATTTAAAGGTGAGGGCTTTGGGGCATAAACAAAAAAATCTGGGGCATAAAGAGGCAGGAAGAGAAACATGAGAAGATGAAGATTATGTGGCAGAATACAAATAATCCAATTTTTGGACCCAAGATAAATATCCTCGTAAGTCAATCTTGATTAACTAGAGATTTTTCTGTATTTCCCAAAGCCGCGACAAATTTGAAGAAGAGGAACAATTGAATACTGGCTGATTTCGTTGTATAGAAAGTAAGATAAGTACAAAAGAAAAACCCTTCCGAAAAATATGAAAGAGCGAGAAAGAGGATTTGAACATAGATCGCCCAGCTGGAACATCAAAAAGAAATATTTTCTACATGTAAAAACTTCGGTCATCATAAATGATTTGACGACAATTTCGTTTTGATTCCAAAAATTAACTTGGTTGTTTTTCACTCTTAATCTTAAACGCACCCTCACTTCCTACCACCACCCAACCCACGAACCCTTCAGTCTCCTCCCTTCCTCCCCTCTCTCTCTCTCACTCACTTGCTCGCTCGTTCGCTCGCTCTCTTTGATCTCTCAATCTCTTCGTACTTTCACTCCTTTTTTCTTACCCCGTCGCTAGAAAAGAGGAGAACATATATATTGTGAGAATAGTCTCACATGGGAGAAGGACGATCTAGCAACCAACAATACACTGTCTAGGACATCTCCACTCATTACTAATCGATTTTGAGTTGGATATTCACAAACTAAACACGGTATCAGAGCCGACGGTCTTGGACTTTTTTGAATTTAAGCCGATTGAGTGAGAAAGGACCTTCATCTTTATCTTTATCTTTATCTTCATATTTTTTGATTTAAGTTAAAGAGAAAATGTATTTTGTTATTAGAAAGAAGACAAAAAAGACAAAACAATAACATTAGTTGTAATTGTGTGGTCTATATTGTCTCACTGTTTACAAGGCTTTGAATTGGTCGAACATATCTTCTCAAATATTCAGTTTCTTCATATATTCAGATATGATTAAACTTTTCCTTATAATTAATATAAATAGAAAAGATGGATCAGACAATTGTATGATTTTTCAATCAAAATGTTCTTTAAATTCATTGATTATATTGAATGAAAAAAAATAATGATATGTGGTTTCAATCATGAACATACATATCGCTGGAAAAAAAAATCATCTATTCGAGGTAATTCATTACCACCTGTTAAAGATGACGTTAAATATGAGAAGTGGTACGCAGAAAATTTAAAAGTCAAGAGATGGTTGTTGATGTCTATGAATCTAGAAATTTTGAAGCAATACATTGATTTACCTAAAACTCGTGATATTTGAAAAGCTCTATCTAAAGTTTTTTTATGATGACTCCAATGAGTTGTAAGTCTTTTTTTTGAGCCCGACGACATTTTCCGCTAAACAGAATGGGAGGATACTCTTCGTATATCATGGTGAACTGGTTGAGATCTTTAGAGAATTAGATCACCGTGCTAAAGTGATCATGCAAAACGAAACGATATTGTATATTATCGTAAATAAGTTCAAAGACAACGTGCACAATTTTCTTTTGCGGGGTTCGATGTCGAATTTAAACAAATTAGTGGTGGAATTTTGAGAAATGATCTCATTCCTGATTTTGAAGAGTTTATGCTTTGGTTTGTCATGAGCTTGTTCGACGCAATGAACGAAGAATCTGAAACAACTGATGCTTCCGCAGTGATGACTCGCAATAAGACGAAGTCAAATCTTTGCTAAAGTTGTTGGCCAATTCGTGAAAACTGTTTATAAGTAACTCACTCCAACAAAACTGGTAATACCAAAAGTCATTTTAAATAAAGAATAACATTCAAAATTAGAAAAAAATCTCATACCATCACTAGGACATAATTTTGTACAACATACACATAATGAAAACAAATAAATAACCCGTTACTAATAGTAAAATTGCACATATTCAAACTTTCATTGAAGCCAACTTCGACGGTTCTTTTGGACCAAGAGGAGCTTCCATCGGGGTATTATTCAGAAATGGGGAGGGGGAAATCATCTTTCAGGAAGGTCGTACTATAAACCCTAAATCGCCTTTGGAAAGTGAAGCTCGGGCTCTCTTGATCGCTACGCAAATGGCGATTGCCCTAGGGTTTAGAAAAGTGATTTTTGAAGGAGATTCAAGGGTCATTATACAGGCTGCATCCAACGGTGATGATGCCACCCCGTGGAGGATACATACATGCATGACCGAGATCAAGGAAAACGTGGCCTCCTTAGAATCGTTTGAATTCATGTGGGTAAGCCGGGTGGCAAACTCGCATGCCCATAACCTAGCCCAATCAGTGTTGCACACTCCCTAGTTTTAGTATTTTCACTTTAGTCCCTACAAATTGAAATGTTGAGGGAAGTCGAGTGACGTGTTTTTTGCCTTCATCGTATGTTTTCGGTAGCCATTAGGCTTTTAATGAAGTTAAAATTTCCAAAAAAAAAAACTTTCATTGAAACCATAAACCAAATTTAGTCATGTATCGGTACAATAGAAACATCAAAATTAAGTACAAAATAAAAGAAATACATACCAAAAAGAAGCTCCTTTTTATCTCTCATTCAACTTGTTAAGACTGCAATGGAATTCACAATTTTCCCGGACAACAGTAGGAGTAATTCCTAACTATAGGAGCTGTTGGAATTGCAAGAAAAGCATTAGTCTTAGGTGTCGTTAGGCAACCAAAGGTAGAGGTACTTTTGCTTGTAGTAGAAGTTCTTTTGTTTAAAAAAGTAAAAAAGTTTTAAAAGTATATTTGGCAAAAATGTTACTTATAAGTAAAAAAAAGTCAAAAAGTTAGTTTGGTAACTCAATTTACTTTTGATAATTTTATTTTTCTCTCTCATAGAGATACTTGATTTTAATTGAATTTATTTATGATTCCACGATTACTCTCGTATGCGAAGTAGTAGTGATATTGGTGGTAGTCGTGGTGCCATGAAGGTATAGTTATGGGGTGTGGTGGTGGTTGAAGTTCGATGGTGGTTGTGGTGGAGGCATGGGTGGCGGTGGAGGTATCATGGTGGCCAATGGCGATGGTGGTGGTGGAAGTACGGTGGTGGTGGAAGTACGGTGGTGGTGGAAGTACGAGGGTGGTGATGGTGGAAATACGGTGGTGGTGGTGGTGGTGGTGGTGGATAAGGTACGTGAGTGATAGTGACGGCGTTATGGTGGTGGTGGTACGTGATGGTGGTAAAGGTGGTGGATAAGAAGTGTAAGTGGTAATAATGGAGGTATGGTGGTGGTGGTGATGGTGGTGGTAAAGGTATGGTGGTGGTGGTGATGGTGGTGGTGGTGAAGGTACCGTGGTGGTGAAGGTGGTGGTGGTGGTGACGGTGAATGTACGGTGGTGGTGGTGGTGGAGCCTCGAGGTGGTGGTGGTGGTGTATGGTGGTGGTGGTGGAGATACGAGGTGGTGGTGAAGGTACAGTGGTGGTGGTGGTGGTGGTGGAGCTACGAGGTGGTGTTGGTGGTGGTGGTTAAGGTGTGGTGGTGGTAGTTGAGGTAGGGAGGTGGGGGAGATGCAATGCTTGTTGTGGTGGTGGTGGGAGGTAGAATGGTATGGTAGAAGTTTAGTTGTGGTAGTGCAGCGGAGATAGACAAAATAAAAAGTTCGTCAAGTCAAATTCATGCATGTCTCAAAAGAAAGTTACTTTACTTTGAAGTCAAAAGTTCAAAATTTTAACTTTAAAAGAAAGTCAAATTTTAACTTAAATGAAGTCGGTAATTTTTGCGTACCAAACTAACTTTATGACTTTTCTACTAAAATAAGCAAAAAAGTAACTTATTTTGGCGTTGCCAAACGACACCTTACTAATTGGTCTACTTTTCTGAAGCTGGACAATATCCCCAACTTTGAACTGATTCTTAGGATCATGAGTTTGGTACTTATTCTTCTTCATTAGCCTTCTTTTTTACTTTGGGTGAAGAGCAAGACAAGCAACTTTAACTGTTGTAGTTTTGTCATTAATTGCAGACCTTTCCTTGCATAGTTTCTATAGCTCGAACTAGAAGGAAAAATGACGGTGGAGATGGAAAGAAAAGAAAAGGTTTTCTTGAGAAGACGAATGGGTGATGAACCACTGATGAAATCTGAGCTTATTCTCAGAGGTTTTAATGGTAACAGTTGCAGAAGTGCATTTTGAGAAAGTAAATTTTAAAATTAAAGATATTAATTGATTTAACAAGTTATAATGAGTCTCGGGACCCAAAATAGTTGTGGCTAACATGGAGATATGGTAAAAGGCAATTTTGGCAAGAAAAGCCAGTTCACTAACGTCTAACAGGAAAAAAGCGGAAAAATAAAGAGATTGTCAAATTGGAAGCTTATCATCTTTAACTTAAGGGGCCATTTTAGCAAGTTGGTCATCTTTAGGGGGCGAAAATGGAATTAACCCAACAATATTTTAGATGTCGCCAACGGGCAACCTAAAGCCTTATCCTCTTTACGGGTCATGATAGTCTCCACGTAGCTCCATTCGATGCGGTCAAAAGGCTTAGACATGTCCAGCTTGAGGCCGAAGTAGCTTTTGGACCCGCAGATTTTCTTAAAGGAGTGAAAAAGCTCTTGGCCGATCATGATATTATAAGTGATTTGCCTACCAGGAACATAAGTCGCCTGAAAGGGAGAGATAAGATCAGGAAGCAGTAATTTGAGACGGTTAGCCATAACTTTGGTGATAATTTGTAGGTAGTGTTGAGTAAACTAATTGGTCTAAAATCCGTCGGAGTTTGTGGGGTTTTGGTTTTAGGGAGGAAACATATATGGGTGTGGTTGGATTGAGGAGGAAGGAAAGTTGTGCTAAAGAATTGAGAGATCATCTCCATAATATCCTCCTTCACCGTCTCCCAGTTGGATTGGTAGAAGAACGGGGGATAGCCATCAGGCCCCGGGGTTGCCTCGGACTTAAGAGAGAAAACAGCCTTCCTGATTTCTTCTGCCCCCGGAGCGGAGATGAGATACTCGTTCTGAGTAGAGTTGATTTGATGGGAGAAACAATTTCGCAGATTATGGGAAATGCTGGAACCCGCCCAAGTAGAGATGTTGAGGAGATGATTGGAGAAGATGGTTGCGATTTCAGCTTTGTCTGTGGTCCAACTGTTGTCAACATTCTTAATGAGTCTCGGGACCCAAAATAATTGTGGCTAACATGGAGATATGGTAAAAGGCATTTTTGGCAAGAAAAGCCAGTTCACTAACGTCTGACAGGAAAAAAAGCGAAAAAAATAAAGAGATGGTCAAATTAGAAGCTTATCATCTTTAACTTAAGGGGCCATTTTAGCAAGTTGGTCATCTTTAGGGGGCGAAAGTGGAATTAACCCAACAATATTTTAGATGTCGCCAACGGGAAAGCCTTATCCTGTTTCCCGCTCTTCCATATTTTCCTGACCTAACTCGTACATCTTTTTTATATCCGAAATTTGAGGTTAGGGTTTTTCTTTTGTACATAACTTCCACTTTCTTTCCAACAAAATCGGTTGATATCCAATTGTTTCTCTTCTTTTAAATTCTGTTGGTCCCATACGATGAAACACGCTTTGAGTTTCCCACAAGACTATTTATATACTAGGGTTTTAGGTTTCAATACATAGTTCTAAAAGAAGAAAAAAGAAGAAGAAGAAGAAGAAGAAGAAGAAAGACTTGATTAATATAAAGATGGGATCTTCTTTTTCTTGTTCAGTGTCAAATGGGTCTCAAGAATCTCCATCCAAGTCGATTAGTGAAACGGTTACAGGTTCTCATGAATACATTATAAAAGGGTATTCACTTCTAAAGAATATGCCTCCTCAGAAATTCATATCAAGTGATAAATTCCAAGTTGGAGGCCACGATTGGATGATAAGATTTTACCCAGCCGGTTCTGAAAACGAAGACAACCCGATGTATGCGTCGGTGTTTGTTGGGTTGGTAAGCGAGGTTGATGATACTGAGGCTATAGTTGAGTGCACACTGATAGATCAAAGTGGGAAGGGAAACCATAAAGTTAAAAGTTTTTATCATTCTTTCAACTGCAAATCGCCCATTCGGTATCATTTTCTCTGACAAACAACTTTTTTGAGATTTCTTGTTGTGGATTTGAGTCATGCGTTATGTTCTTAATGTTTTGTTATTTGTGGGTAGGAGTTATGTTTGTCATGTTTCACAAAAGTCTTATGCCCCATTCATAGTGTCATTCATGCCGAAGATTAAGTCTCTTTCATAGTTGTTTTGTTCTTGTCCGAACCAAATAAATATTTCTGTCTTATTACTCAAACATATTTCTTCCATTATCACAATTTTACTATCGCATAGCTTTTTTCATTAGGTTTTGGTTTTAGTTGCTATATTGAAAAACTCTACATTCTTATTTATTTGTTAGGGACTATCTTTGATAGTTGCAATGACCAATTAGGTTGACTAAATAATACAGTTTTCTATTGACGAATAATTTTTTTTTTTTTCAGGCTGCGTTTTAGGGGATTTTCAACTTTCATTGATAGGACAACTCTCAAAAATTCAGGTTATCTCAAGGATGATTGTCTTGTTATTAGCTGCACCGTTGGAGTAGTCAAACACCACACTCAAAAGCCTAAAACAGTTCAAATGCCTCCACTCCGTACGGGCCAGAGTCTCAAAGAGTTGATGGAATCAGGTATTGGTACTGATATTGCTTTTGAAGTTGGGGAAGAAATATTTAGAGCCCATAAAGTAGTACTTGCTGCTCAGTCACCAGTATTTCGAGCGCAATTCTTTGGACTAGTTGGAAATAAAGACATGCATAAGGTTTTAATAAAGGAGGTTGAACCCTCTGTCTTCAAGGTAATTTTCTTTTACCTTTTTGACAAACTTTGTTATGTTCACTATCTTCTGCTACAATATTCACTGATTAAATAACTAGCGTGTACCCGACTCTCCGTACCTTTTGGGTGGGTTCACATTCTAGCACACTCAATTCGACGTATCGGAATTTTCTGCCTCAATTAACCCAAAAATTCTATGTGAGTAGTTAACTACAAGATTTTCTTATTTAGACGGTTACGATTTTAGTTTTATGGAGAAATAATTTTCGAAGTTGGTGGTGTATACATTATATATGTATCAAAGAGAGCATATTTTAGTTTGAAACATAGTCCAAAACGTATTGCAACAGAGAATAGCATATCAAAGAGGTATACCCCTAGTGTACCCAATACTCGCGTACTGCATACCGGTACTGTACCGCATACCAGAGTGATCCTCATACCAGGTAATGTTAAAGTGGCTAGATTGTCCTCCACCGGAATGGACAATCTATCTCTTCGTCACTGGATACACAATTTGCTACCTTGGCAACATTAGATATACTGACGGCTTACCCCTTCAGCACAGTATTTCTAGTTATAGTATGTTTTGGACGGTTTAGTAGACAGTATTTACTCCCTATGATACATATAGAATGAGACATTCTATATTCCCATAAAACTTGGAAAGCAACCGAGGTTTATTGAAAAATCGTGTAGTTAAATACTCACTTAAGCACTTCAACTTGTAGATTTTTATGAAAAAAGTAGTCCGGTGAACATGACGAAATTTACATGTTGTATTGTAGGCCATGCTCTTATATATGTACTCGGACGAGCTTTCTCTTTCTGCTCCAACAAAAATGGCGCAAAATCTTTTAGTTGTTGCAGATCGGTATTGCTTGGATAGGTTGAAACTGTTATGTGAGTCAAGATTATGTGAAGAAGTTAGGACAAGCACAGTGGCAACGACACTAATATTAGCAGAAAAATACCATTGTTCTCAACTTAAAACTTTCTGTCTAAAATTTGTTGCTGAACCAGGTCATTTTGGAGGTGGGTTTCGTCTAGTGGAATCTAAGTAATGTTGATAAATGAAAAGATTAGCCTTCACATATCAAGTTTTGTTCAAATTAAGTATTTTAGTTTCTGTTTGTTAATTGCCGTATGTTTTATGTGCAGAGGTGATGAAATCGGAAGGATATGAATATTTGAAAGAGAGTTGGCCCTCATTGATGTCAGAGATTTTGCAGACAATTGAAGTGAGGTGTGTGGAATCAAACCAATTATTGAGGAAGTCTACAAACAAATTCTTTTGGGGGTGTTGGCTCCCACAATGATGGTCCATGGGTAATGTCAAAACAAAAATAATAGGCTCGCTGAAAGAGTCAGTCTATATAAAACTTTGATGTTTTGAACAATCTCTAGAAATAGAATGTAGATTAACATATAAACATCTCGCTTAAAATGTTAGTGTTCATGAATTTGATTTTCTTTTGTCCTAATTTTTGTTTCTTTTTCCCCAAGCTATTATTGTTACGAACTACCTGTAAAAGTAGCAAGTTTATGATTAATGAATAAGAAGTTTGGTTGGTATTCTTTGGAGTAGTGATTATGAGATTTTGAAGTTCAATACTTATTAAATTTTGTGATTTTTTCATCAACTATCCTTTTTTTCATCATTTGGGAATAACTAGTCTTGCCAAGTAAAGAGGACATAGTTGGAGTCAGGGGCGGATCCATGGGGGTGCGAGGGGGTGCGGCCGCACCCCGTGGATCCTCCCGAAAAAGAAATTTAGTAGTAGTAGACTTTTTTTTAATATATATGTAAGTACATATGAATATATAATTTCTAATGCAATAAGGTGACACAAGGAAATCCTTGGCTTAGTGGTTAAATTGTGGTTAAGTTGATGGCGGGATTGTGAGGACGCGGGTTCAAATTCTTTAGCAAGCATTTATAGTGTTTTTTTTCACATTTATGTGTCTAAGCCTATATATACCCAATTGTGTTTATAGATATCATCAAGTAGTAATTGGTTCAATGGTGAAGGCTTTAAATGGAGTGAGTTGGAGCGTTAGGTACATAGTTCGAGTCTCGTTGAACTATTTTTAAGTTTTAATATTTCAAGTTTTCACTTTCCTAAATTCCTATAAGGGTCCGTTAGAGGCAAAATCTAATAAAAAAATGGATTTTCGTTTGATTAGCCATTTATATGTAAAAATCGAGTTTGAGGGACAATCTAGTAAAAAAAATGAATTTTCCTTTGATTGGTCATTTGTATGTAAAAATCGAGTTCGTACGAGAAGAAAAGGTGTGAAATAGTCCAATTTTTTTGCCACCTTTTAGATGGTAAATTGAAAATACAAATCTTGGAAAACTTAAATTGAAGCTTGCTAAAATCGCTTAGAATCGATGGAATTGCTTGAAGATTGACGAAATCGATTGAATATCGACGAAATTGCTTGAAGATTTCGATAAAATCGCTTGAAAATTTACGAAATTGCTTGAAGATTGATGAAACCAGGAAGCAAATTGAACTCTCTCTCTCTCTGTATTTGCCTAATCTGTTAAAACCTTTATCTAAATCTGTTAGAATTAGAAGAATCCTTAATACATATGACCTTAAAATAGAAACAATACAGAGAGAGAGAACGAGAGAGGGACCTTGGAATGAGATGAAATTGGCAATGAGTCGATTATGAAAACATTTCAAAATATGAACTCTCTGATGTCAATTGCATTTGTAATCGTTGACTTATTAATATAATTAATGAATATAAATATTTTGTTAATTACTCTGTTTGCAAAAAAAAAAAAAATTATTTAAGTATATAGATCCGCACCCCCTAGGTGAAAATCCTGGATCCGTCCCTGGTTGGAGTAACGTTATATAATCTTTTTGAAAGAAATAAAATAGTTTCATGAGAAAATGACTGTTTGGGATCAAAAAAATTATCATATTAACCAAAAAAGCTTACATTCTTTTCTATTGACTAAAAGGTGTGCAAATATTATAATTAATGATAGATAAAGTCTAAAATAATATTAGTAATTATCATTAAGGTCATTTTTTTATATTTTTTGTTCCCAAAATACCCTACCCATTAAAATTCTCATTCTTTTCCAAACAAAACACACCCACGATTTCTTTTAGGGTTTCTCTCTCTTCAACTTCTTCATGCTTCGTTATCGACTGTTCTCCGAATCCTTCTTCTTCTTCGATGTTTCTTCTTCAACTCTTCTTCTTCTTTTCGAATCTTCTCCAAGATCTGTTTTCTTTAGCAATCAATAGACGTTTTGAAGGACATGCTTCATGAATTTGAAATCACAAGAAGCGATCCAGATGGTGACCGATTTACTCGATAAACCATCGTTTCATCTTCCTCTTAGTCGAACAAAATGTGATGGTACATACTTCCATTAGGACATCAGATGGATGCTTCATATTACTGTAAGTAAATTTTGAGTATTTATAATTTGGAAGGAGCATGCTAGCAAACTCAATAGTTCTTCATTGTTTTAGAATTTGAAACTGTATCGGAGATCAACTTGTGGCCATAACAATGTTATCACCTTGTTTTTTTTCATAATATTGTACATCACTCAATTTAGAATTTTTAAGTTATAAAGGATCAAGAGGCATTTGATTGTTTCTTATTTGGTGGGTATTGAATCAAAGGTGAGAATAGTAATCAGTTAGGTCTTCATATTCATCCACTTAGTAGGATTTTCATTATTTGTGCAATCTAATACTTTGAGTTATAAATTCTGGGTTTGTTAGAGATTTAGGATTTAAGGTTTTGTTACTTCTATAATTTTACACAAATTAGAGTTAGAGCTTCCATATTTGTGCAGGTCTGATACTTTTAGACTATGTTTTTTGGTTTTGTTACTGCTAGAACACTATATAAATAACAAAAAATTTAATAAGAATTGCTATACATGTTCAATCTACTGGTTTTGGATTGTAAATTCTTGTTACGTTAAGGGTTTAGGGTGTTGTTCATGCTATATAGACTTATTAGATTGTATAACATTAGTGATTTATAGTACAATAAGATGAATTATATCATTGTTGATTATAGGAATGTCGAAGGGTTTGATATGGGCAACGGTGGAAGACATGGCGAGAACAGAGGAAGAATTCTTTCGTTATATTGGCAATTGCTTCGAACCCTTAACTTCTTGTAACTGCCTCTGAATTTAGCAGCAAGATTGACAAAGAAAGGAGAAGTTCGTTTAGTCTTTATGCTTAGTGTGCTAGAGGAAGGGAATCATGCTATCAATACTTCATTTCCTTTTTATCTGTTATCTAGGTTATTTAGTATTCTGAAATATTTATGAACCAAAAGCGTATCAAAAAGGATGACAACTATGTTTGTAATATACAACAGTTAATGTTGTCCTTTTTTCTTCTTCTTCTTTTCTTGATGCAATAAAAGTTGTTCAATTTGATTGCATGAGAAACTCATCACAGTTTAACCAGGTATAAATAGTTGTTCAATTTTCGGTATTGGGTAAGTGTAGTTCATGTCGATATTACTGAAATTTTTATATTGTTTAGATATGAAGATGAAACATGCTCTGCAGATAGTAGCATCATGTGCGGCTGAAGGTTGTAACTCGATGGTTCAAGGTAGTTCAAAGTTTGGCATTTCATCTCAAGAAGTATGTTCGTGGGCATATTCGTGGTGGTGGTTCTAGTGATGTAAACAAACCAACAATATCGTCCAAGGTTGTAAATTGGTTTCGTTATGAATGAAATAGGGTTACCCGAAAAAAGAAAACGAAAGATATTGAGTGTTCTTTTCTAATATATTGTGGTTTCAACTCTTGTATCACACTTGAATTTGGTTTTATGTAAAAATGTGTTCATTAAGAATTCAATGCATTTCTTATGATTTGTTAGAATAATGTGTTATATCTCATATTCTTCTTTACTTTTTGATGCAGTATAGATGTTTGATAAAATGACTGAGAGAGAAAAACAAGTTCAGGTTGGACTCATATTGGTTTTGATGGAAATATGGGACAATTAAGTTGGTTAAGGTGTGGATTGTGCTTCTAAGAGGGTTCGGAATTTGATGAACTTATTATTTTGACCTATTTAGTTATTTTCCCGATAATTTCAATTTGCAAATCGAGTTTGCAAGATATGCAATTCAAGATTATATTCTGCAAATTGCAAACATGTTTGCAATCTATATTTTGCAAACACAGTTTGCAGTTTATATTATGCAAACACATGGGTGCAGTTACAGATTGTTGCAAACACGTTTGCAGTTACAGATTGTTGCAAACACGTTTGCAGAACAGATTGTTGCAAACACGTTTGCATAGCAGATTATTGCAAACACGTAAACACGTTTGCAGAACAGAATAGATTGTTGCAAACACGTAAACACGTTTGCAGAACAGATTGTTGCAAACACGTTTGCATAGCAGATTAATGCAAACACGTTTGAAGAACAGAACAGATTGTTGCAAACACGTTTGCATAACAGATTGTTGCAAACACGTTTGCAGAAAAACGTAAAGGAAAAAAACGCCGTTTTTTTCTGGATTTATTTTTTTGAAAAAATATATTGAAAGTGGATCTTGTTAGAAAGCTAATGAAAAATTATTTCTAAATATATAATTTTTATAGAAATCCGACATCTGAAACAAAAGTGATATCGATTTAAAGTTTAAAGAAAAATAAAAAATTTAGTTACACAAAATGACAAAAGGGGTATTTTAGTATTTGCATACTTTTTGACCTGAATAATAATTTTCAAATGTTTTGTGTTTTTCTACTCATTTTCAATATTATTTTGACCTTTCTAGAAATTACCTCTAGTTTCATAGATAAAAATGTTAACAGAGGTTAGATGAGAAGACTAACTTAACAAAACATATAAAAAATTAGAATAGGAAAGATTACAAATGGCTTAAAGCACACTGAAAGCATACTTAAAGCATCCCAATTTGTAATTAGGTTCGAGAAAATCAAGTGTTTTCTCCATCGCGGGCTGTTTTATCATAATTTTTTGAACACATGGTTGGTTGTTGTGTCCATTAGGAAATGGAAGCGTTCGCTTGGACAACTGTTTCTTCTACTGTAGCTTCTTTGTCATACAAAACATCCATCATCCTCTTATTCCTTTCAATCCATATACTGCATATGCTTGCAGCTAAAATGCACAACCTGAAGAAACTTTTACCATCGAGTCCTTTCTTTGTGTTTCCCTTCTTTGATTAGTTGGGTAATATCCAAATGACTTAAATCAATCCTTTCCAAACTTCAGAGACAAAAGCAACGCAAAAGCAAGTGGTTTGAGGATTCTTCGTCTCTTTTACACATAGAGCATCTATTGGGTTTGAAGGAGTCCTGTTTGGTGAGTCTATCATTAATGGGCTGAGATTTGCGCAAGATCGACCAAAGGAGGATGGATATTTTAGATGGTATTGTCTTGTTCAATAAATATGCCAGGAAGATATCGCCATTAACATTTGATTGTTCCTCTAAAATTTTATACAGACAATTAACAGAGAAAAATGTATTAGAGGGAGACCAATTTCTTGAATCATGAGGAGTTGCAAGATTGCTTGTAGCCATAGTTGTAGTAGGAATTTCGTTAGCTCCTGCATTTTAGAGTTTCTTATCGGTCTAGAAAGGGGGACGTTCCATCTATCTTCTCTGAATTCACCTTCCATACATTCCTGCGCAGAGGTTTTTTTTTCCTTCGAAGTTTTCAAATCAAATGAAATTTGGAGAAGAAAATACTTGATTTAGTCCACTTGTCCCAGAAACCAGAGCGGTTGCCATGTTTGATAGTTAATGTGGTAAGCTCTTGAATAGCACAAGTGAGAGAAGATATTTTTCTCCAAGGGCCTTTACTTTTACTATGAATTTGATTACGAGGAAACCACTTGTTTTAACGTGTTCATAATTTTTGAGATTACCCTTTTCCAGTTTCAGTTTCCTCTCCGAATCTCCAAACCTATTTCCCAATTAGAGTTTTGTCCATCAGTTCTAAAATCTTTATGCCCAAGCCACCAATCTTCTTAGTTTTACAATTTTTTGTCCATGCAACCCAGTGATTCTTTTTCTTCTTCTTCTCTCCCATAGGAAGTCTCTAATAATCTTCTCGATCTTCTTTGAGTAGCCGGGTTGTGACTCAAAACACTAATACTACTCCCATTTAACTTACACTCGCTTTTAAACACAAGACTCATTCCCATTGTAAAGGCTAATTCTTTATTTCCCGAAGACCATATAGACCTTGAGCCTGACCCACAATATTAGAATTCGAGTCGGGTTCTTCTGTTAATGGGTCATCTATCATGTAAACTACACTAATTTTTTTACTATAAATATTGTATTATTTATAGAACAAAGTTTACAGAATGTGAAGTTGTAAGAGGCGGTTTCCAAGTTTCCAAATTTGAATTGGAATGGGAATTGGAGGCGGTTTGAATTTGAGTGGATGCACATAGGCGGTTTAAGTTGGCAATTGCTTGATGGCGGTTTCAATTTTTGGTTTCCAAAATTGAAAGGTTTCCAAATTTTGGTTCCCCCACCGGCTTATATTACTATATAAATAGGGGTATTAAACATCAACAAAAACACCAACACAACTACTCAACAACAACTCTTCTTTAGAGAGCAAGAGAGAGAGAGAGCAAGAGTGAGAGAAATTTTTCATAGTTTTTGAGCGGTGTTAAATTTCTCGGTCGTCGAAGATTTAGTATAGAAGTTAAATTCTATACGGTACCATCTTGGGACGAACTTGCGGGTTGTGTGAGTCGTCTTCATCTATCCTTCAATAAAGATTTCTTGTTCGCCCGAGGACGTAGGCTTTAGGCCGAACCTCGTTAATTTTTGTTCGCATATTGATTTTGACTTAGCTTTTCGATTAATCTTCATAATCGGATCAATTTCTAGGATAGGTTCGATAGCTTCCGCGACTTTTAGTTATAACAGAAGTAAAGTTACAGCATCAGACTAAAAACTCTGAAAAATATAGCTCCAACCAAGCAAACCCTCCAATTTGTAACTTTCACGGCTATGAAGAAAGCCGCCACGCAGATTTTGTCAAAACTAGCAGTCTCTCAGTCAACCTGGGATCATATCCACGATCGCTCGAAAGAAATAGACATGTCTATAGTTGAGCAGTTGTCGAAACACAACCTCAACCGAATCCACCCCTTAAAATCTTAATATAGTTCAAACCACACCAGACAAGCCGGAGGGAAAAAATGCATAACATAATGGAAGTCAAGTGATTTCTTAAACTGCATCTGATTGAGTTTTTTTTAGTTGAAAGGCATCTGATTGAGTTGAAGAAGAAGAATTTCTAGTACTTCTACCACCTTAATGGCGGCTGGATTCTGGCCCTTAACTTTGTCGTGGAAGTAGAAGTGTAGTTTGGTTACCTTCTTTGAACTTTATTCACATGTGGTAGTGTTTTATAGCTAGCCCAATTCGTGTGGCATTGTTTTTGTGCCAATAAAAGAACCAAGAATTGTAGTAGCAGTGAACTAATAATAGAGAGAGCAGAAAGTATAATATAGATGCTTAAATAGTTATTAGAAGAGAACATCAATTATGAAATAAGAAACATCATGATTTATTAATTTTACTTCAATTAGGGACATATTTAACTTTCAAGGATGTTGACATTTTCCAACTAATATACAACTATTTATTTTATTAAATTATAAATATTGACTAGGTAAGAAAATTGTAAGCGTGGTTATCTTCGTTAAATTGCACTTAATCCGACATTTGGATACTAACTTATAATATTCTGAATTTACAGAATTCACCCTTTACAATTCAATTCTACTACTTTCAGTTACGCTAGCTTTTCCGACGAGGCATTGTGAGAGTCAACACTTATGTCTACAAACAAATTCCAAAAGCTCCATCGCCAATGAGGGGCAACTCGCTTTCAAATGTTCAAATCCTTCAGATTTCATGACCTCTGCACATAAAATATCCGAATTAACAAATAATAAATTAAAAACTCAATTTGACCAAAACTTAATATATCTGAAGGCTAATCTTATCATTTATCAACATTACTTAGCTTCTACCAACGAAACCCACCTCCTAAGTTTTCTGGTTTAGCAACAAATTGTAGACAAAAAGTCTTAAGATTGGAACAATGATGACTTTCTGCAAAAAATAGTGTTGTTGTCACTGTGCTTGTTGTAATTTCTTCACATAATCTCGACTCGCATAAGAGTTTCAATCTATCCAAGCCAAACCGGTCTGCAGCAGATAAAAGATCATGCACCATTTGTGACGGAGTGGAAAGGGAAAGCTCATCCGAGTACATAAACATGAGCATGGCCTGTAATACAACATGTAAATTTCATTTTCTAGATGCATCAAAAGAGTATATATATAGTCAACCAAATAGTCCGAAACTAACTACAACAAAAAAGAACGGCTGACCAAAGAAGTACCCTGTCAACATATCACATGTTGACAAGGCAGCGAATGTTAGATAATCTAGCCGGTCCAATGCGTTACCTGCTAACCGGATCACTCTGATACATGGTACTAGTAAGTGGCAGTTACCCCAGGGATATGTTATTTCCTATTGCAATACATTTTGGACTATTTTTCGAACCAAAATATGATCTCTTTGACACATACACATACACATACACATACACATACACATACACATACACACACACACACCACCAACATCCAAACATTATTTCTTTATAAATGTTAAACCTGAACCGTCAAAATAAGAAAATCTTATAGTTAACTACTCGTATAGACTTTTACAAAGTAATTGGATTAATTGAGACAAAAAATTTGGTGCGACAAACTTAGAGTACTGAAATGTGAACCCACTCGAAAAGGGTTCAAAGAATTGAGTACGAGCATAGATAGATTATTTGGTCAGTTCATTCAATTAATCATGCACATTGAAGCAACAAATAATGTAGTATAGGATATGAACATATAAAATATTACCTTGAAAACAAAAAGTAATATAAAATATTACCTTGAAAACAGAGGGTTCAACCTCCTTTATTAAAACTTTATCCATGTCTTTATTTGCAACTAGTCCAAAGAATTGGGCTCTAAATACTGGTGAGTGAGCAGCAAGTATCAATTTATGGGCTTTGAATGTTTCTTCTCCAACCTCAAAAGCAATATCAGTACCAATATCTGATTCCATCAACTCTTTGAGACTCTGGACCATATGGAGTGGGGGTATTGGAACTGTTTTAGGCTGCTGAGTGTGGTGTCTGACTACTCCCACAGTGCATATAATAACAAGACAATCATTCTCGAGAAAATGTGAGTTCTCTAGAGCTGTCCTTTTAATGAAAGTTGGATATCCCCTGAAAAGCAGTCCGAGAAGAAATGTATTCGTTAATTAAAAAACCTAATAAATAAAAATGTAGAGTTTACCAATATACCAACTAAAACCATAAGAAACTCTACAATAGTAGTGAAGATGTGATGGTGGAAGAAAAAACAAATGTTCAACAATAAAAAAAAAGAAAAGAAAAATCAAATACGTATTGTATCATCGTCATCAAAATCCAACGACACAACAGATGGTACATATATATGACTTTTCTAAAACATGACAAACATAATTCCTATCAACAAATGACGAAATAGTAAGAGCATAACTCATGTCTCAAATCGACAATGGTATATATATATATATCTCAAACTAAGTTGTTTGTTAGAGAAAATCATACCAAGACCTTGCGCCGAAAGAACTAACAAAACTTCTAACTTTATGTTTTTCTTTCTCACTATGATCTATTAGTGTGAACTTAACAAAAGCTTCGACACCATCGAGGTCGTTCTCCAACTTTATGAACACCGATACATACGATGGGTCGTCATCAGTACCTGCTGGGTAAAATTTCATCCTCCAATCGTAGCCTCCAACTTGGAATTTATCACTTGATATTGAATCCTGAGGAGCCATTCTGCTTTTAAGATGAGAATACCCTTTTATAATGAATTCACGGGAACTTTTATCCAGTTCACAAATTGACATTGAAGAAGAAGAAGAAGAAGAAGATTCCATCTTTATGTATTGGAATCTAAAACCCTATTATATAAATAGGAAACTAGAAACCCTAAATCTTGTCAAATAACGGGATGAAAGTTTCCTATTGGATTTATAGGGAGTAATAAATTGATGTGGTTCTTTCTCGTGGGAAACTCAAATTTGGAATTATGGAAACAGATTGAAATACTCCTAATTATGGCCAACAGATTAATAGAATTTAAAGATGAGAAACAATTGAATACTGACAGATTTGGTCGGAAATAAAGTAGGACATTAGTACAAGGGCGCTGCTAAAAGCACCCGCCCTAAAGGCTATTAGTGGGTGATGCTATTAGCAGGCGGCCCAAGACAAACCTCCCTAATTTTTTTTACTACGATGACCGATAGTTGATGTGATAAGCACATTAGCTTCCGAGTTAAATAAGAACGAGCCTGAAGCCCAACTTATAACCCAACTACATTATTTATGCTCTAATAACCCCAAATTTAATAACCCAGAAATTCCACTTCTTCTGGGAATCGAACTCAGGACGTCCAAGGACCTTTGGAGTTTATGTCAACACTTTAAACCACTTGGGCAACCAAGTGTTGACCTATCTCTAAAATTAGTCATTCATGATATCATTGATTCAATTACATGCAGATTCTCGACGATCTCAGCGCGCTCTACAGAGCGAGATTCAAGGTTTTGGATTGGGATTAGATTTAGATGAAAAATGAATTTATACTCCTTCGACTTGGGAGACTCAAGTGGTAACCCTATTATCGGAGGGTGATCATGAAGCCCCGTGGAGATTAAGACATGATACAGAGGAGCTTGGTGGAAGACTAAGAGGTCGTGAGATCATGTCGTCCCACTATTCTAGACATTCCAGTTCGACACCTCACATGTTGGCTTCTTCGAATTTAACCCCTAACATTTCTAGTGGATTATAACTTAAGTGGTAGCATATATAAGTGCTAAAAAAATCAAACACCCTCTACGCTACATTTTGTTGCTAGAATTAGATCAAAACATCAAAGTTTTATAGACTGACTGTTCGAGCCACCAACTAGTTTCAGTTACGCTTTTCCGCGGTCCTAATTTAGGGAGCCAATACTTCCAAAAGGATTTGCTTGTAGACTCCTTTTTCTCGCTCAATGATAGGTTTGATTCCACATATCTCACTTCAATTGTCTGCAAAAGCTCCTCCCGAATCCTTCGTTATCTCTTTCACCGTACTCTTTGTCGCCAAATTAAGGTATCCCAAAACTTAATAGGTTGAACAGTAAAAACTTAACCCTAAAATAATTATAACAAGAAAACTCACAGTAGTGTCACATTCTTAAAACTCGCTTCGAACCTCTGAAACCTTACTGCCGGCTCTGTTAAGACGGGATATTGTTCGGTCAAAGTATCAGAGTTGATGGACAAAGGTTGAAGAAAGATTTCAATCCAACAAGGGCTAGTGTAAAATTTTAGAAAGTAAACTTAAACCTATAAGATATATGTATTTCCAAACTATGATCTAGTATGTTCTTTTTGCAAATAAATGGTCTTTTTGCCTCATGACACTAATCCTACTCCCATGGAACTCACGAATTTGGGTCAGGACATCTATTATGTAAGGTTGCTCCAACTATGTCCTTTTTACTTGGAGAGATAGTAATTATCCCAAATGGGTTTGCTCTTTTACTCAAAATAATTGATCAAAGGGAAAATTTTTACACATTCACTTGAGGGTATCAGGTAAAAATGGCAAGCGAATTTAACATTTCGCTTGATGAAAAAAGCACAAAATTTTAATCAATCAATTTTGAACTTCAAAATCTCATAGTCACTTGTCCAAAGAACACCAACCAAACATCTTGTTGGTTAATCATAAATTTGCAACTTGTGCAAGTGGTTTATAACAATAATAGCTTGGAGAAAAAAAAACTTATAATAAAATATGCCATTTTAAGCAAGTTGTTTCCCCTTACACTTTCCCAGTCATTCTGGATTTCTGGGAGCAAACAATCCCAAAAGAATTTATTTTTCTTACTCAATAATAAGTTTGATTCCAGGCACCTCCCTTCAACTGCCCCCAAAAGCTCCAACGTCAATGAGGGCCAATTCGCTTTCAAATATTCATATCCTTCAGATTTCATTACCTCTGCACATAAAATACATCACAATCCACAAATAAGAACTTAAAACTCAATTTGAACAAACCTTAATATCTGAAGGCTAATCTTATCTTTTATCAACATTACTTAGTTTTGACCGAACAAAGCTCACCTTCCAGGTGACCGGGTTCAGCAACAAATTTAAGACAGAAAGTCTTAAGATGGGAACAATGGTGTTTTTCTGCTAATACTAGTGTTGTTCTAACTGTGCTAGTTATAACTTCTTCACATAATCTCGACTCACAAAAGAGTTTCAATCTATCCAAGCCAAATCGATCTGCAACAACTACGAGATTCAACACCATGTTTGTCGGAGTGGAAAGAGGAAGCTCGTCCGAGTACATAAACATGAGCATGGCCTACAATACAACATGTAAATCTCGTTAGGAATCTAAGTTCTATAAATCGTAGAACTTCTTAAAGAAGTATGTCTTATTCTATATGCATCACACAATATATAATGTCTACCGAATAGTCCAGCTTACTATAACCAAAAATAGCGTACAAACCGGTAAACCGTGAGCATATCATATTTTGACAATGTTGTAACTAAAGGACACGCGGAAGCTATCGAACCTATCCTAGAAATTGATCCAATTATGAAGATTAATCGAAAAGCTAAGTCAAAATCAAATATGCGAACAGAATTTAACGAGGTTCGGCTTTAAAGCCTACGTCCTCGGGCGAACAAGAAATCTTTATTGAAGGATAGATGAAGACGACTCACACAACCCGCAAGTTCGTCCCAAGATGGTACCGTATAGAAATTAACCTTCTATACTAAATCTTCGACGACCGAGAAATTTAACACCGCTAAAAAACTATGAACAAAAAACTCTCTTACTTGCTCTCTCTCTCTAGCTCTCCAAAGAAGAGTTGTTGTTGCTTGTGTTGATTGTGATACAAAGCACTCAAGTCCTCTATTTAACTATTAGTATAAGCCGGTTTAGGAATTAGTTTTAGGAATTGGTCTAAAAGATTTAGAAACCATTACAAACCGCCAATGGTACAAACCGCCTCTTTCACAATTTGCAACCATTACAAACCGCCAATGCCAATGTGAAACTGCCAATTTATGTCATCCTAATCTTTCAAACCGCCTACATGAATTTTGGAAACTGCCTCTCACAATTCTCCACCTCGTACACAATTTGATACTCTTCAAATTTTGGACGAACACCAGGATACTCCTTGTAAGATATATCTGCTTCTTATAACTTCATCTGACTGCACCATATAACCATGGCTGCCTACGTACCCTTTTATAGGATCAAGCCTACCGTAGTTCTACCAACCCTTCACATAAAGTTTACCTTGTCGCCATTACGCCCTTTCGGGCAACTTAACACGAGCCGATTTGTAGCAATTCCAGGCAATGCTGAAACTTGCTACATGTCACCACTTTAGTCAACATGTCCGCGGGATTCTCATCTGTGTGTACCTTCATGAGAGAAACATCACCTTCCTCTATGACATCTCGTACAAAGTGATACCTGACATCGATATGCTTAGTGCGAGCATGATGAACCTGATTCTTCGCCAAGTGGATTGCACTTTGACTATCACACCATACATCCACGCACTCCTGCTTAATCCCTAGATCATCCAGAAGACCCCACAACCACAATGCTTCCTTCACACCCTCCGCCATAGCCATATACTCGGCCTCCGTAGTAGATAACGCAACTGTAGATTGTAACATCGATCGCCAACTAACTGGAGCACCATGTACCCTAAATACATAACCAGTAGTAGATCGTCTTCTATCTAGATCGCCAGCATAATCTGAGTCAACATAACCGCTTACCTGACATGTGTCTCCACCAAAGCACAAACCCGTATCAGTGGTACCCTTCAAGTACCTCAAAATCCACTTCACAACTTCCCAATGTGTCTTCCCCGGGTTTGCCATAAACCTACTAACCACACTGACCGCTTGTGAAATATCCGGACGAGTACACACCATAGCGTACATCAAACTGCCAACTGCACTAGCATACGGTACACGATCCATATGATCCTTCTCCACCGTAGTAGTGGGAGATTGTTTTCCCGAGAGCCTGAAGTGTGGTGCCAAAGGTGTTGACACCGCCTTCGCATTCTGCATCCCGAATCGAAAAACTACTCTTTCGATGTAACCTTTCTGTTTCAAGTACAGTTTCTTACTTGACCGCTCTCTCTTAATCTCCATTCCCAGTATCTTCTTTGCAGCGCCCATGTCTTTCATCTCAAACTCTTGACTGAGTTGAGATTTCAACTTATCTATCTCCACCATGCTTCGAGAAGCAATAAGCATGTCATCCACATACAAAAGGAGATAAATGAAGTCACCTTCGTGAAGTTTCTTGATGTATACACAACAATCATAGTCACTTCTGCGAAAACCATGCTTTAGCATGAAAAAATCAAATCGTTTGTACCATTGGCGAGGGGATTGTTTCAATCCGTAAAGAGACTTCCTCAAACGACATACTTGATTTTCTTTACCCTCAACCTTGTATCCCTCAGGTTGAGCCATATAAATTTCTTCTTCCAAATCTCCGTGCAAGAAGGCGTTTTTAACATCGAGTTGTTCCAGCTCAAGATCACTATGAGCAACAATACTCAATAGCACCCGAATAGAAGTATGTTTCACGACTGATGAGAAAATCTCATTGTAGTCGACCCCTTCTTTCTGTGCATAGACCTTAACCACTAGTCTTGCCTTATACCTTGTACCCTTGATCTCGGAAGAATCCTCTTTCTTCTTGTACACCCATTTACAACCAATAACAGACTTCCTTTCGGGCAATGGGACAACCTCCCATGTCTTGTTCTTGTGAAGAGACTCCATCTCTTCTTGCATAGCAACCAACTAACTCTCTCTTTCCGCCACGGTAATAGCTTGTTCGAAGGTGACCGGCTCGTCGTCTTCCACCGAGAGTGCATACTCAACCACATTTGCCTGCCCGTAATGCCTAAGAGGTTTGTCTGACCCTAACCTCTGTACCGGCTTATATAACCGTTTCGGCCTAGTGTGTACCGAAACATCCTGTTGTTGTTGTTGTAAAACTTGTGTACCTTCCCCTTGAACCTCCTCATGATCGGGTTCATCAATTTCCTCATCCTGAGTATTATCCTGATGCTTCACCTGATCATGATTCCTAGAAACCCGTTGGTCTTCGGCTTCTACTTCCACTACTTGAGCTTTAGTAAACCCAACATCACCACAACTAGGCACCGTAGCTTTCGCCATAGCTACAATAGATTACTCATCAAACACCACATCTCTGCTGATTACAAACTTCTTGTCTTCCGTACACCATAGCCGATAACCCTTGACTCCTGTAGCATATCCTAAGAAAATTGCCTTCTTTGCTCTATGGTCAAGTTTGTTACCTTTAACATGGTAATAGGCTGTACAACCGAAAACCTTAAGTCTCCCGTAATCTGCATGTTTACCTGACCACACCTCGTAAGGTATGCCGCCATCTAAAGAAGAATGTGGAGACCTGTTCACAATATAACAAGTTGTAGCAACAGATTCCGCCCACCATTCTACGCCTAATCCCGAATTGGAGCGCATACATCTAGCATTCTCAAGTAGTGTACGGTTCAATCTCTCTGCGACTCCATTCTGCTGAGGTGTGTTTACTACTGTCCAGTGCCTCACAATGCCTTCCTGATTACAAAACTCCTTGAATGCCCCATCCGTGTACTCGGTCCCATTATCCGACCTTAACGTCTTCAGCTTTCGACCAGTTTTGTTCTCAACCATTGCTTTCCACACCAGGAATGTGTTGAATACCTCATTCTTATGCTTCAAAAAATAAAGTCAGACAAATCTCGAATGATCATCAACGAATGTAACAAAATACCTGGAACCACCCTTGGAAGGTAACTTTGCCGGTCCCCAGACATCGGTGTGTACGTAGTCTAACACCTCTTTGCTCCTGTGCTTGCTTGTAGAGAACGTCACCCTGTGTGCCTTCCCGAACACACAATGCTCACAAAACTCCATGCAAGGCTTCTTCATGTCCTTCAACAAGCCTTTCCCGCACATCAAAGATAGACCCTTTTCTGACGTATGCCCAAGGCGCATATGCCAAAGCCTCGTACTAGCCGTTGGATCCCTTCCACTGATTCCTACTGCTACATCTCCCGTAATTGTTGTCCCCAAAAGTTTGTATAAATTTCCGTAACGAGTACCTCTCATTACCACCAAAGAACCCTTAACGACTTTTATGGAGCCATTCTCTATAATTATCTTACAACCGTTCCTCTCCAACACACCAAGGGAAATTAGATTTTTCCGCAAATCGGGTATGTGTCTTACGTACGTCAATGTTCTCACCACTACATCGTGCATCTTGATACGTATTGTTCCGAGTCCCACAGTTTTACATATACTATCATCACCCAGTATAACTGTACCACCATCTATACTCCTATAGGTAGTAAACCACTCCCTATTTGGACACATATGATGTGACGCCCCTGAATCAAGCATCCACTTATCGGAGATCTTCTCAGACACCTCTGTCACCGAGAAACATTCGTCAGGGTCTTCTGACACATATCCCGCCTCTTGCATCTCTTGTTTCCCCTTGTAGTCTTCGTTCTTTTGCTTCAACTTTCTCTTTGGACAAGCCGCTTTAAAGTGGTCAAGCTCACCACAACTAAAGCACGTTTTCTTGAAAGAGCCTCTAGATTTGGATCTAGATTCCTTTCCCTTTTCCCTTTCATTACTCCTCCCCCTCGTTACAAACAACCCTTGTGCTTGATCCTTGTCTACTCCACCCGACGCCATACTGCTAGTAGCAACCTTACGAAGGTCATCCGTTAATAGCGAATTTCTCGTCTCTTCCATGCTTAGACTATCACCAACAAGCATCAAAGTTTGAACAAGGTTTTCATAGGATTTTGGCAATGAAAGTAACAATATGAGGGCTTGGTCCTCATCCTCAACCTTAACATCAATATCCTTCAAATCTGAGATAATCCTGTCAAACCTATTCACATATTCCTGAATAGAAGAACCCTCTTCCATTCTACATGTGAATAATTTAGATTTTAAGTAGACCCGATTCGTTAAAGTTTTCGTCATGAAACTGCTTTCTAGCTTTAACCACACACTCGCCGCCGTTGTTTCTCCGTCTACTAGGAACGCCACGTCCCTCTCAAGACACAACATAATGGTTGCTCGTGCTTCGAGATCTAACTCCTCCCAATCCTCATCTAACATATCTCCTGGTTTCTTTCCCGCCAACGTCTTGTGTAATTTCTGCGAGATTAGCAGATTCTTCATCTGCATCCGCCAATAAGAAAAATCGTTTTTCCCATTGAACTTCTCTATCTCATATTTCCCTGATTTGACCGTACCACTTCTCGATCCCATCTTCTTCTTCGTTCAATCTCAACAAGGCTCTGGTACCAATTGTTGTAACTAAAGGACACGCGGAAGCTATCGAACCTATCCTAGAAATTGATCCGATTATGAAGATTAATCGAAAAGCTAAGTCAAAATCAAATATGCGAACAGAATTTAACGAGGTTCGGCTTTAAAGCCTACGTCCTCGGGCGAACAAGAAATCTTTATTGAAGGATAGATGAAGACGACTCACACAACCCGCAAGTTCGTCCCAAGATGGTACCGTATAGAAATTAACCTTCTATACTAAATCTTCGACGACCGAGAAATTTAACACCGCTCAAAAACTATGAAAAAAAACTCTCTTACTTGCTCTCTCTCTCTAGCTCTCTAAAGAAGTGTTGTTGTTGCTTGTGTTGATTGTGATACAAAGCACTCAAGTCCTCTATTTAAATATTAGTATAAGCCGGTTTAGGAATTAGTTTTAGGAATTGGTCTAAAAGATTTAGAAACCATTACAAACCGCCAATGGTACAAACCGCCTCTTTCACAATTTGCAACCATTACAAACCGCCAATGCCAATGTGAAACTGCCAATTTATGCCATCCTAATTTTTCAAACCGCCTACAAGAATTTTGGAAACTGCCTCTCACAGACAAGGTAGCGAATTGTGCGTGCAATGAAAAGATGACATCTCAATGTCCATTCTCGACGCTGGGCAATCTGGCCAGTTCAATGTTATTGGGTAGGCTAGGGAGGGGTATACCTCTTTATATATATATATATATACATATATATAAGATACACCACCAACTTCCAAACATTCTCTATAAAGCTTAAATCTTGATCGTCTAAATAAGAAACTCTTGTAGTTAACTACTCTTATAGATTTGTAAAAAGTAACTCTGTTAATTGAGACAAAATTCCGGTACCCCAAATTTGGAGTATTGGAATGCAAATCCACCCAAAACGAAAACATAGAATCAGGTACGCGCACATGGCACATGGCTGGGGATAGATCAGAGTATATGGTGACATTAAGCCAATTCATTCAACAATCATGCATAATATTGAAGCAACAAATAATGTAGCAGAAGATATGAACATTTCAAAGTTATGAGAAAAGTACAAAATATTACCTTGAAAACAGAGGGTCAACCTCCTTTATTGAAACCTTATTATGTCATGATATCCAATTAGTCCAAAGAATTGAGCTCTAAATACTGGTGAGCGGGCAGCAAGTATCAATTTATGGGCTTTGAATGTTTCTTCCCCAACCTCAAAAGTAATATCAGTACCAATATCTGAAACCATCAACTCTTTGAGATTTTGGCCCATATCGAGTGGAGATATGTGAACTGTTTTAAGCTCTTGAGGATGGTGTCCGACTACTCCCAATGTGCATCTACTAACAAGACAATCATCCTTGACAAAACCTCCGTACTCGAGGGCTCTCCTCCGTGTGAAAGTTGGAAATCCCCTGAAAAACAATCCAAGAAATGTACACTTAAATAAACAACTGTTTTATCAAAGATTGTCTCTAACCAAATAAAAAGAACATGTTGAGTTTTCCAATGTAACAACTATAACCGAAACCTAATAAAAGGAAATTTTTTTTTCAAGAAAGCCTTTTGTTATAACTAAAAGTCGCGGAAGCTCGAACCTATCCTAGAAATTGATCCGACTATGAAGATTAATCGTAAAGCTAAGCCAAAATCTAAATATGCGAACAGAATTAAGGAGGTTCGGCTTTAAAGCCTACGTCCTCGGGCGAACAAGAAATCTTTATTGAAGGATAGATGAAGACGACTCACACAACCCGCAAGTTCGTCCCAAGATGGTACCGTATAGTAATAACCTTCTATACTAAATCTTCGACGACCGAGAAATTTAACACCGCTCAAAAACTATGAAAATTTCTCTCACTCTTGCTCTCTCTCTAGCTCTCTAAAGAAGAGTTGTTGTTGCTTGTGTTGGTGTGTAGATTACAAAGCACTCAACCCCTATTTATATATATTATAAGACAAAAAATTGGAAACTGCCTATTGAGCCAAAAAATTTGAAACCATCCCAATTTGGCACTAAACCGCCATAAGCTAATTTGGCACTAAACCGCCTAAGCCAATTTGGCACTAAACCGCCTCTCCACTTTTAGAAACTACCCTCTTACAATTCTCCATCTCGTACACAATTTGATACATTCAAATTTTGGACGAACACCAGGATACTCCTTGTAAGATATATCTGTTTCTTGTAACTTCATCCGATTGCGCCACATGACCATGGCTGCCTACGTACCCTTTTACAGGATCAAGCCTACCGTAGTTCTACCAACCCTTCACATAAAGAAAACCTTGTCGCCATTATGCCCTTTCGGGCAACTTAACACGAGCCGATTTGTAGCAATTCCAGACAATGCTGAAACTTGCTACATGTTACCACTTTAGTTAACATGTCCGCGGGATTCTCATCCGTGTGAACCTTCATGAGAGAAACATCACCTTCCTCTATGACATCTCGTACAAAGTGATACCTGACATCGATATGCTTAGTACGAGCATGATGTACCTGATTCTTCGCCAAATGGATTGCACTTTGACTATCACACCATACATCTACGCACTCCTGCTTAATCCCTAGATCATCCAGAAGACCCCACAACCACAATGCTTCCTTCACACCCTCGGCCATAGCCATATACTCGGCCTCGGTAGTAGATAACGCAACTGTAGATTGTAACATCGATCGCCAACTAACTGGAGCACCATGTACCCTAAATACATAACCAGTAGTAGATCGTCTTCTATCTAGATCGCCAGCATAATCTGAGTCAACATAACCGCTTACCTGACATGTGTCTCCATCAAAGCACAAACCCGTATCAACAGTACCTTTCAAGTACCTCAAGACCCACTTCACAGCTTCTCAATGTGTATTCCCCGGGTTTGCCATAAACCTACGAACCACACTGACCGCCTGTGAAATATCTGGACGAGTGCACACCATAGCGTACATCAAACTGCCAACTGCACAAGCATACGGTACACGATCCATATGATCCTTCTCCACCGTAGTAGTGGGAGATTGTTTTCCCGAGAGCCTGAAGTGTGGTGCCAAAGGTGTTGACACCGCCTTCGCATTCTGCATCCCGAATCGAGAAACTACTCGTTCGATGTAACCTTTCTGTTTCAAGTACAGTTTCTTACTTGACCGCACTCTCTTAATCTCCATTCCTAGTATCTTCTTTGCAGCGCCCATGTCTTTCATCTCAAACTCTTGACTGAGTTGAGATTTCAACTTATCTATCTCCACCATGCTTCGAGAAGCAATAAGCATGTCATCCACATACAAAAGGAGATAAATAAAGTCACCTCCGCGAAGTTTCTTGATGTATACACAACAATCATAGTCAGTTCTGTGAAAACCATGCTTTAGCATGAAAAGATTAAATCGTTTGTACCATTGGCGAGGGGATTGTTTTAATCCGTAAAGAGATTTCCTCAAACGACATACTTGATTTTCTTTACCCTCAACCTTGTATCCCTCAAGTTGAGCCATATAAACTTCTTCTTCCAAATCTCCGTGCAAGAAGGCGGTTTTAACATCGAGTTGTTCCAGCTCAAGATCACTATGAGCAACAATACTCAATAGCACCCGAATAGAAGTATGTTTCACGACTGGTGAAAAAATCTCATTGTAGTCGACCCCTTCTTTCTGTGCATAACCCTTGGCCACTAGTCTTGCCTTATACCTTGTACCCTTGATCACGGAAGAATCCTCTTTCTTCTTGTACACCCATTTACAACCAATAACAGACTTCCCTTCGGGCAATGGGACAACCTCCCATGTCTTGTTCTTGTGAAGAGACTCCATCTCTTCTTGAATAGCAACCAACCAACTCTCTCTTTCCGCCGCGGTAATAGCTTGTTTGAAGGTGACCGGCTCGTCGTCTTCCACCGAGAGTGCATACTCAACCACATTTTCCTGCCCGTAATGCCTAAGAGGTTTGTCTGACCCTAACCTCTGTACCGGCTTATATAACCGTTTCGGCCTAGTGTGTACCGAAACATCCTGCTGTTGTTGTTGTAAAACTTGTGTACCTTCCCCTTGAACCTCCTCATGATCGGGTTCATCAATTTCCTCATCCTGAGTATTATCCTGATGCTCCACCTGATCATGATTCCTAGAAACCCGTTGGTCTTCGGCTTCTACTTCCACTACTTGAGCTTTAGTAGACCCAACATCAACACAACTAGGCACCGTAGCTTTCGCCATAGCTACAATTGATGACTCATCAAACACCACATCTCTGCTGATTACAAACTTCTTGTCTTCCGTACACCATAGCCGATAACCCTTGACTCCTGTAGCATATCCTAAGAAAATTGCCTTCTTTGCTCTATTGTCAAGTTTGTTACCCTTAACATGGTAATAGGCCGTACAACCGAAAACCTTAAGTCTCCCGTAATCTGCATGTTCACCTGACCACACCTCGTAAGGTATGCCGCCATCTAAAGAAGAATGTGGAGACCTGTTCACAATATAACAAGCTGTAGCAACAAATTCCGCCCACCATTCTACGCCTAATCCCGAATTGGAGCGCATACATCTAGCCTTCTCAAGTAGTGTACGGTTCAATCTCTCTGCGACTCCATTCTGCTGAGGTGTGTTTACTACTGTCCAGTGCCTCACAATGCCTTCCTGATTACAAATCGATAAGTCGATTTCTCTCTGTCTTGGCTTCATTTAGACAGAGTTTCCTTTCTCTAACTTATAGAGAGATAGACGATTTAAAGAATAATGATTTATCAATATTCTTTCTTTCGGTTAATGTAGTCGAGGCGAGAATAGATTCTCTTTCCTTAAGACATTTTACACCCCCGTAACAGTACCAAACGTTAGGGTAAATGCCTTCGGGATACAACGACTAACCTTTCAGAATTTTAAGATGGTACTTCTATATTCTGAAAGCAGACGAACCTTTGTCAGTATTATGAGCTCTTGGACTAATGCGGATGATCTTCTAGATGCTTCGGAAATTCAAATTTCACTCGAAACTTCTTTCTTCCTTTTTCCAGATATTCTAGTCTAACCAGAACTTCTAGAAATACTTCCTTAATTAGATATTCTAGGCTAACCAGAACTTCTAATTGTTACAAGGGAAGAGAAGAAGAGAATGAATTGAATTGATGAAAAATGAAGTGGGTTTGGTGGGTTTATATAGGAATTGAATAGGTGCATTTGCCTTTTGGGTTCAAAAGACATAGCTGTTCGAAACTAGGGACTTTAACTGAATATTAAGAGTCGGTTCATCTTGGGCCATCAGATCGAGCTTGAAAACACGGACGGAACGCTGGCCGTCAGATGCGGTTCGCGCGTGCCCGAGAGATGCCCAACAGAGAAGAAGCTCGGCCGTTAGATGATGATCTGGTGGGATCCCGCGTCTTGCTCGACACGGGATTAGCGCGGACCGTTGGATCCGCGAGGATCCAACGCTTCTGCGCTCGGCCCGAAGCTGTCCCGCCCCCTCATTTGCGCGACCGTCGGATCTTGCAAAATCCCGCGCATTGAACGCCTACCGTCCAGATTAGGACGTGCGCGCTTCGCTTGAACGGTCCCTATTTTAACTTGTCCTCTTTGACGATTTAGTACCTATTTCAACCGATCTTCGTTCAAACTTTAACCTTGAATTTCTCATTCATCCGGAATCGGATTTGAGTGATTCTTGGCTCTAAATTGTAGAGCTCGACGAGACGAACGCAATGGCGCGTTCTGTTTTCAATTTCCTTTTGAAAATCCATTTGCAGCCTAGAGGCTTACAACCCGGTGGGAGGTCTACTAGCTCCCATGTATGATTTTGCATGATGGATTCTATTTCACTATTAACAGCTTCTTTCCAGAATGGAGCTTCTGGAGTAGCCATTGCTTCTGTGAAAGTTTGAGGTTCATTTTCTACCATATAGGTTAGAAAATCAGGACCAAATGTCTTAGCTTTCTTTGTCCTTTTGCCCCTTCGAGGTTCGAGTATTGTTTCCTCGATTTCCATATCATCTTCTTTAGATGTTTCTGGATTTTCCTCTTCCTCATCTCTTACACGTTTTTTACTTTCAGATGAGACTTCTGTATTCTATTTGAAAGGAAAGATGTGTTCAAAGAACTTAGCATCTCTCGATTCCAGAATGGTGTTGACGTGTATATCTTCAATTTCAGACTTCTGCACTAGAAATCTATAGGCGCCACTATTTATTGCGGGCCCTATGTATACACAGTCCACAGTTTTAGGTCCTATCTTGACCCGTTTAGGAGGAGGAACTAATAGCTTCGCTAGGCACCCCCACACTTTCGTGTATTTAAAGGATGGCATCCTTCCTTTTCATAATTCATATGGAATTTTACCTGTTTTTCTACGGGGTAACTTATTTAATAAGTGATTAGCCAATAATATCGCCTCCCCCCACAAGTTCTGAGGTAAACCAGAACTTATTAAGAAAGCGTTCATCATTTCTTTTAATGTTCTGTTTTTCCGCTCTGCTACACCATTTTGTTGAGGTGTATAAGGAGCCGTCGTTTGATGAAGTATTCCATTCTTCGCACATATCTCGGCGAAAGGAGAATCATACTCTCCACCTCGATCGCTTCGCAAAGCCTTAATCTTTTTATTAAGTTGAGTTTCCACTTCGGTTTTATAAAGCTCGAACTTATCGATTGCTTCATCCTTACTCCTTAGTAAGTAAACATAACAAAACCGAGTGGAGTCATCGATAAAAGTGATGAAGTACTTTTTACCACCTCTGGTTTGAACCATCTTTAAGTCACAAATATCACTGTGAATTAAGTCTAGAGGTTCTGTGTCTCGTTCTATTGATTTGAACGATGTCTTAGTCATTTTTGATTCTACACATGTTTGACATGTTCGTTTTGAATCAATTTCGACTTTCGGAATTAACTCTAAGTTCATTAATTTCTTTAATGACTTGTTATTCACATGTCCTAGTCTTTCATGCCAAATATTAAAGGACTCAGCAATATAAACGGAATTATTAATTTTAATAATAGACGCCTTTGGCGTTACAGAGGTTACATATAGTTTAAATAACCCCCCACATAAGTAGCCCTTCCCAACATACATCCCATTCTTAGACAAGACGAAGTTGTTTGACTCAAAGACTAGTTTGAACCCATTCTTACTTAGAAGAGAATCAGAAACCAGATTCTTTCGGATATCTGGAGCATGGAGTACATCGTTCAAAGTTACTTCCTTTCCTGAAGTGAACTTTAGTATGATCTTCCCTTTTCCTCTGACCCGGGTGGTTGAGTCGTTTCCCATGAACAGGGTTTCTCCTTCACCTACTTCGTTATAAGAAGAGAAGAGGCTTTTGTCACCACAAATGTGACGAGTTGCTCCGGTGTCGACCCACCACTCTCTCTGGTTGTTAACCAGGTTAACTTCAGCTACCACTGCACAGAGGTTCAAGTTCTGAAGTTTCTCAGTCACTTCTTCGGCTTCAGTAATCATAGCACATAGATTCTGAGTTTCGGTGTCTTCTACCAGCGAGGCTCGGTCATTCGCCTTCTTATGTCTTTTGCCGGTTTTGGAACGACAATCCTTAGCTAGATGACCTCTTTTGCCACAGTTGTAACATTGGCCGAACCTGGTCTTTTTCTTCGTCTTTCCTCCGTCTTTAGACGGATGCTTACGCTTCTTACTTGGACTAATCTCTACAACGTTCACATTCGAGAGTCTTTTAGAGTTCTTCTCGGCAATGCGACTGACCTCTTCGATTCGAAGCTTTAGGATGAGTTCTTCAAGGCTCATATCCTTATTCTTGTGGCGGAGATAATTTTTGAAGTCTTTCCACCCTGTGGGTAATTTTTCAATCAGAGCTTGGACCTGGAAAGGTTCATTCGTTATCATGTTCTCTGCCTGTAGTTCATGTAGGAGACTCTACAGTTCTTGGACTTGGGTCATAACTGGTTTTGAATCAGTCATCTTGTAGTCCAAGAATCGTCCTACGATGAACTTTTTGACACCCGCCTTTTCAGTTTTATACTTATTGATAAGGGTGTCCTCACAGTTGTTTAGATGTTTCTATAACCGAATATAGATTATAGAGTCCGTCATCTAAACTGTTCAGGATATAGTTCTTGCACAAGAAGTCTTCTTGTTTCCATGCATCTATTTCAGCGATACGTTGCGCCTCATCCTCTATTTCTGCATGGGCGGGTCTCTCTTCGATTAAGTATTTAACCAGACCCAATGTCGTTAGGTTGAACATCATCTTCAACTTCCATCGGTTGAAGTCAGTTCCCTTGAACTTCTCTGGTTTTTCCCCATTGTTGGTGTTAGGCGGAATGACTCGTAGAGAAGTTCTTGTTCGTGCCATTTCGTTTTCTGAAACACAAAGAAAGTAAACCAAATTAATATCTTATAACCAGAGAAATAATCGTTGTAAAATGTCTTAAGATTGTTGTTCCTCTGGTTATTAATCGATAAGTCGATTTCTCTCTGTCTTGGCTTGATTTAGACAGAGTTTCCTTTCTCTAACTTATAGAGAGATAGACGATTTAAAGAATAATTATGATTTATCAATATTCTTTCTTTCGGTTAATGTAGTCGAGGCGAGAATAGATTCTCTTTCCTTAAGACATTTTACACCCCCGTAACAGTACCAAACGTTAGGGTGAATGCCTTCGGGATACAACGACTAACCTTTCAGAATTTTAAGATGGTACTTCTATATTCTGAAAGCGGACGAACCTTTGTCAGTATTATGAGCTCTTGGGCTAATGCGGATGATCTTCTAGATGCTTCGGAAATTCAAATTTCACTCGAAACTTCTTTCTTCCTTTTCCCAGATATTCTAGTCTAACCAGAACTTCTAGAAATACTTCCTTAATTAGATATTCTAGGCTAACTAGAACTTCTAATTGTTAGAAGGGAAGAGAAGAAGAGAATGAATTGAATTGATGAAAAATGAAGTGGGTTTGGTGGGTTTATATAGGAATTGAATAGGTGCATTTGCCTTTTGGGTTCAAAAGACATAGTTGTTCGAAACTAGGGACTTTAACTGAATATTAAAAGTCGGTTCATCTTGGGCCATCAGATCGATCTTGAAAACGCGGACGGAACGCTGGCCGTCAGATGCGGTTCGCGCGTGCCCGAGAGATGCCCAACAGAGAAGAAGCTCGGCCGTTAGATGATGATCTGGTGGGATCCCGCGTCTTGCCCGACACGGGATTAGCGCGGACCGTTGGATCCGCGAGGATCCAACGCTTCTGCGCTCGGCCCGAAGCTGTCCCGCCCCCTCATTTGCGCGACCGTCGGATCTTGCAAAATCCCGCGCATTGAACGCCTACCGTCCAGATTAGGACGTGCGCGCTTCGCTTGAACGGTCCCTATTTTAACTTGTCCTCTTTGACGATTTAGTACCTATTTCAACCGATCTTCGTTCAAACTTTAACCTTGAATTTCTCATTCATCCGGAATCGGATTTGAGTGATTCTTAGCTCTAAATTGTAGACCTCGACGAGACAAACGCAATGGCGCGTTCCGTTTCTGAGTTTGACGAGTCGGGTCGAGCCAAAATCGACTCCGATTCCAACATGGATTCAGTGGCCAAAAAATTGGATTTTATATTAAAGAGAAAAAATGATGAGAGACAAAGTTTACAGAGAAAAATTTTAGAGAGAGAAAGAGATTTATGTGACATAGTTAAAAGAAGGGTAATTTTGTAATAGAAATTCTGACTTTAACGATCTATCGACGGTAAATGCAAAAAAAGGTTCATCTGGGTATCTTGGATAAACTAGAGACATGAAAAGCTGGTCATAAACTAGGAGGTCAATTGGGAAATAACCATTAATCTTTATGTAGGATGCCCGTAGGGGGCATCCAAACTATTCGTCAATCAGAACTGATTAGGGACAATCTTGTTTTGAATTCACAACTTAATCAACTTAGTTATTTTTTAACTCTAATCTTCATTTACACTTCCGACCATCATCACAACTTCTAAGTAGGGTCATGTTTGAGGGGTGCAACCGGTGCGGTCACACAAAGCCCTTCAAACCACAATATTTCTCAAAGAGCGAGGGCTCGTAAGTACAAAATTTAATAATTTGACTGTCTAAAATTATTTGATAAAAGAAATGTATTTTAGTTTGTAAACATCTTGTATAACAAGCATGAGTTACAAGTTTAATATTCCCCGTTGTAATTTTTTTTGTTTATTTTCTGAACTCATTATTAACTCGAAATATTAGTTTTTTTTTGAATAATTTGATTTAATATTAAGAGGGAAAAACGGATATGCAACCCAAGAGGGCAAACAGGAAATGTTAGTACTAAACATTCGTGGAAGCTATCGAACCTATCCTAGAAATTGATCCGATTATGAAGATTAATCGAAAAGTTATGCCAAAACTAAATATGCAAGCAGAATTAACGAGGTTCGGCTTAAAGCCTACGTCCTCGGGCGAACAAGAACCTTTATTGAAGGATAGATGAAGAGGACTCACACAACCCGCAAGTTCGTCCCAAGATGGTACCGTATAGAAATTAACCTTCTATATTAAATCTACGACGACCGAGAAATTAAACATCGCTCAAAACTATGAACAAAATTTCTCTCTCACTTGCTCTCTCTCTCCAGCTCTCTTTAAAGAAGAGTTGTTGGTGATAATAGTAGAGGCTCTCAAACCCCATATATATATCAAAAAACTTCCAAAAAATTGATGCCAATTGGAGTCGGCGGAACCGACCTCACCAAACCTCCTCTTTTGAAACCGCCATAATTCAAAACCAATTTGAAACCAAAATTTGGAAACTGCCTATGAAGATGTTAAACCGCCTCCAATAAAAACAGCCTCTTACAATTCTCCACCTCGTACACAATTTGATACACTTCAAATTTTGGACGAACACCAGGATACTCCTTGTAAGATATATCTGCTTCTTGTAACTTCATCCGACTGCGCCATATGACCATGGTTGCCTACGTACCCTTTTACAGGATCAAGCCTACCGTAGTTTTACCAATCCTTCACATAAAGTTTATCTTGTCGCCATTACGCCCTTTCGGGCAACTTAACACGAGTCGATTTGTAGCAATTCCAGGCAATGCTGAAACTTGCTACATGTCACCACTTTACTCAACATGTCCCCGGGATTCTCATCTGTGTGAACCTTCATGAGAGAAACATCACCTTCCTCTACGACATCCTGTACGAAGTGATACCTGACATTGATATGCTTAGTACGAGCATGATGAACCTGATTCTTCGCCAAGGGAATCGCACTTTGACTATCACACCATACCTCTGCGCGCTCCTGCTTAATCCCTAGATCATCCAGAAGACCCCACAACCACAATGCTTCCTTCACACCCTCGGCAATAGCCATATACTCGGCCTCCGTAGTAGATAACGCAACTGTAGATTGTAACATCGATCGCCAACTAACTGGAGCACCATGTACCTTAAATACATAACCAGTAGTAGATCGTCTTCTGTCTAGATCACCAGCATAATCCGAGTCAACATAACCGCTTACTTGACATGTGTCTCCACCAAAGCACAAACCCGTAGCAACAGTACCCTTCAATTACCTCAACACCCACTTCACAGCTCCCAATGTGTCTTCCCCGGGTTTTCCATAAACCTACTAACCACACTGACCGCCTGTGAAATATCCGGACGAGTACACACCATAGCGTACATCAAAGTGCCAACTGCACTAGCATACGGTACACGATCCATATGATCCTTCTCCACCGTAGTAGTGGGAGATTGTCTTCCCGAGAGCCTGAAGTCTGGTGCCAAAGGTGTTGACACCGCCTTCGCATTCTGCATCCCGAACCGAGAAACTACTCGTTCGATGTAACCTTTCTGACTCAAGCACAGTTTCTTACTTGACCGCTCTCTCTTAATCTTCATTCCCAGTATCTTCTTTGCAGTGCCCATGTCTTTCATCTCAAACTCTTGACTGAGTTGAGATTTCAACTTATCTATCTCCACCATGCTTCGAGAAGCAATAAGCATGTCATCCACATACCAAAGGAGATAAATAAAGTCACCTTCGCGAAGCTTCTTGATGTATACACAACAATCATAGTCACTTCTGCGAAAATCATGCTTTAGCATGAAAAAATCAAATCGTTTGTACCATTGGCGAGGGGATTGTTTCAATCCGTAAAGAGACTTCCTCAAACGACATACTTGATTTTCTTTACCCTCAACCTTGTATCTCTCAGGTTGAGCCATATAAATTTCTTCTTCCAAATCTCCGTGCAAGAAGGCAGTTTTAACATCGAGTTGTTCCAGCTTAAGATCCCTGTGAGCAACAATACTCAATAGCACCCGAATAGAAGTATGTTTCACGACCGGTGAGAAAATCTCATTGTAGTCGACCCCTTCTTTCTGTGGATAACCCTTGCCCACTAGTCTTGCCTTATACCTTGTACCCTTGATTTCGGAAGAATCCTCTTTCTTCTTGTACACCCATTTACAACCAATAACAGACTTACCTTCGGGCAATGGGACAACTTCCCATGTCTTGTTCTTGTGAAGAGACTCCATCACTTCTTGCATAGCAAACAACCAACTCTCTCTTTCCTCTACGGTAATAGCTTGTTTGAAAGTGACCGGCTTGTCATCTTCCACCGAGAGTGCATATTCAACCACATTTGCCTGCCCATAATGCCTAAGAGGTTTGTTTGACCCTAACCTCTGTACCGGCTTATATAACCGTTTCGGCCTAGTGTGTACCGAAACATCCTGTTGTTGTTGTTGTAAAACTTGTGTACCTTCCCCTTGAACCTCCTCATGATCGGGTTCATCAATTTCCTCATCCTGAGTATTATCCTGATGCTTCACCTGATCATGATTCCTAGAAACCCGTTGGTCTTCGGCTTCTACTTCCACTACTTGAGCTTTAGTAGACCCAACATCACCACAACTAGGCACCGTAGCTTTCGCCATAGCTACAATAGATGACTCATCAAACACCACATCTCTGCTGATTATAAACTTCTTGTATTCCGTAGACCATAGCCGATAACCCTTGAGTCCTGTAGCATATCCTAAGAAAATTGTCTTCTTTGCTCTATTATCAAGTTTGTTACCTTTAACATGGTAATAGGTCGTACAACCGAAAATCCTAAGTCTCCCGTAATCTGCATGTTCACCGGACCACACCTCGTAAGGTATGTCGCCATCTAAAGTTGAATGTGGAGACTTGTTCACAATATAACAAGCTGTAGCAACAGATTATGCCCACCATTCTACGCCTAATCCCGAATTGGAGCGCATACATCTACCCTTCTCAAGTAGTGTACGGTTCAATCTCTCTGCGACTCCATTCTGTTGAGGTGTGTTTACTACTGTTCAATGCCTCACAATGCTTTCCTGGTTACAAAACTCCTTGAATGCCCCATCCGTGTACTCGGTCCCATTATCCGATCTTAATGTCTTCGACCAGTTTTGTTTTCAACCATTGCTTTCCACACCAGGAACGTGTTGAATACCTCATTCTTATGCTTTAGAAAATAAAGCCAGACAAATCTCGAATGATCATCAACGAATGTAACAAAAAACCTGGAACTACCCTTGGAAGGTAACTTTGCCGGTCCCCAGACATCGGTATGTACGTAGTCTAATACCTCTTTGTTCCTGTGCTTGCTTGTAGAGAACGTCACCCTGTGTGCCTTCCCGAACACACAATGCTTACAAAACTCCATGCAAGGCTTCTCCATGTCCTTTAACAAGCCTTCCCGCACATCAAAAATAGACCCTTTTCGCACATATGCCCAAGGCGCAGATGCCAAAGCCTCGTACTAGCCGTTGGATCCCTTCCACTGATTCCTACTGCTACATCTCCCGTAATTGTTGTCCCCAAAAGTTTGTATAAATTACCGTAACGAGTACCTCTCATTACTGATGGGTCATGAAAATGTCCCATCTGAGTCGTTTAATTTAGTCGAGTTAGTTTGTTTCGAGCCTTTATTGTAATAAAATGGTTGGTTTTCTTGATTATGTGTCTTTTGTAGAGTTATGTGTGAAAAGCGATTAAAAACGGGAGGAAGTTACTTGAAGGGCATTTTGGTCTTTTGGACACAAGGGTATTCTGGTAAATTTGACCAAGTTCAGTGCATGGGTGAGAAGTAGAGTCCGATACGAGCTCGTAGGAGAAAACGGAAGTCAAATCGGAGTCCGGATGAGTGAAATATGCTAAGTCAAAGTTGAAGTCAAAGGAAGTGGACCAGTGGGACACTGTTGGGCACCATTCTGGCTGGTGGGACACAACAAGGTGACGTGGCACGTCCTGAATGCACAAAACGGGTGGTCCCCTCTTTTCTCCTTTTAAGCCCTCTGGAAATTACTTTTATACCCCTCCTTTTTGTCTCACTTTATGTTCAACCAATAAGAAATCATTTCTTGAGTAGAAAGCAACCCTAACTTCCTATTTTAACCCTCTTTCTCCCATTTTCTGCCAATTAACTCCTAAAACCCTAGCCATCAACCCATCTATAAGTAAATGTCTACCTCTTTCATTTCTCTCTAGACTTGAAAACCCTCTCATTCCCTCTCCTCTTTTAGCCTCCATTCTTTTACTACCCATTCCATCATAATTTCTTTCCAATATCTTTCTTTTCTAATTTCTTCATCTAAACTTCTAATTTCTCCATAACTTCTTCTCTAAATCTATTTCTCTTTTAAATTTCTCTTCTATCATCTTCTAAAAAAGCTACTATTTGGAATCTTTGGTGTAATATTATTGAACAAATTTGGAGCTAATATTGAACATCAACATGGAGGCACATGGAGCTATGGATCTAGATCTTCTTTGGTGATTTCTTTTCATTTTCCATTTAATTCCATTTAATTGTAGTTTAATGAATATTTCTCTAGATCCAATGAATAGCTAATCTTATATTTAGGGGTTATGATGAAACCTATTATGGATCTTTTTAAGATATGTGATTTGATTAATTAAACTTTTTTATTGTGCTTTAATGTCTTTAAATACATGAATATGAAATGCTTTTATCAAGAATATCTCCAGAAATTTATATAGTTCATTATATTAAATTTTGAGTTATAAAGAAAGAGGCTTAGTTGATTAATTATATGTGTTAAAAAGTGAACTAATATGGTGGATTCTAAATCCTAGATTTTTCTTTCTCATCTTACCCCCTTCCTATTTAGTTTGTCATTATTTTATTATTTTCAAAATCAATCAAGTCAAGGAAAGGTTGTGTTAATTTAAGATTTAGATAAAATTACTTGTCCCTTTGAACGATTTCCCGATTTACAAACTTTACTATAACTTGATCCCTACACTTGGGGAATAGACTTTTTTTAGGCCTATCAATTACCACCAAAGAACCCTTAACGACTTTTATGGAGCCATTTTCTATAATTATCTTACAGTCGTTCCGCTCTAACACACCCGAGCGAAATTAGATTTTTTCGCAAATCGGGTATGTGTCTTACATCCGTCAATGTTCTCACCACTCCATCGTGCATCTTGATACGTATTGTTCCGAGTCCCACAGTTTTACATATACTATCACCACCTAGTATAACTGTACCACCATCTATACTCCTATAGGTTGTTCTTCTAAATGTTTGTCAATTATTTCAACACTTTTCAACCTCACTTCCAACTCATGTCATTTCATTAAGGCTTCACAATAGTTATCACATGCTTGTAAGATTTCTCCAATCTAGAAATCCTTCGTTAGTTAATTTAACATAGAGATGCTTTTAGTTCGTTTTTATTGAGCCCGGTTATTCCTCCTTAGAGAATTAGAGGAAGTTAGCCAAAATAAATGGTTCTTTAAAAAAAAAATTTAACACAAATTTGAGCTGCCGCCCCTGAATCAATGATTGCCAATCATATCATAGACTCTTATTATGGGTGAAGACAAATGTTCATTTGTCCCACCAATATTGGGGCTGCATTCCAACTAGAGTACGTCGTCAAACAAGATTTAGAGAGGGAATTTGTGCTCATAACTCCTCGGATTAATAATGAATTACCATATGTGAGTATTCAACGATAGTTTTAATTCAGGCGAAATATGTGGTCGGACAAGATTTAGAGAGTGAAAATCTCTCTTTAAATTTTCTCCAGCCACAATCCCAGTCGGAATTTAACCAGGATATTAGTCGGACAAAGTAGTGGAGTTGATGGGTAAAATTAGGCTAAAAGTACAAAACCAAGAAGTTAGTTTAAACTAAATTCATTGCAACAAAAAAAGTTTGAACGAATTTAAAAGATAACAAATAATCGAGCAAATTTTGAATTTCACTTTCATCACTCTTTGAATTAATAGTGAATCACGGAACATGTGTATTCAATGATAGCATCACGCACGGTAGAGTTCACCCAACAGGTCTTGGCATCTATAAACCCACGGGGCGACTGAAAACCAGTTCCCCCATCAAGTGAAAATTCACGTAACCTTTAAATAGTCAGGTTGCATCTCAAAATACTAATACGTACTACTCCCATTGAACTTACGTCGCTTGTAATTACAAGACTCATTTTCATTATAAGCACTAATTCTTTATTTTCCGAATGACCATATAGACCTCCAGCACCACCCACAGTTTTAGTACTCCGGTCGGTTCCTTCTGTTAGTGGGTCTTCTATTATGTAAACCGCACCCAATTGGAGTTGAAGAATTTTTTTTTTTTTGTACTAGGTGCTTCTACCAGCTTACTAGCCGTTGGAAATAATCTTGCCACTAATTGTGTCATGGAAGTAAAAGTGTACTTCGGGTACCATCTCTTGAAGTTCATTCACATATGATACTGATTTTACTCACCCAAATTGGGTGGCCTTGTGTTTATGCCAACAAAAGAACCAAGAATTATAGACTTTGTAGTTGCAAGAATTATATATAGCTGTAAACTAATAATAGAGAGCAGAAATTACATACTCGGTGTGTATATATATATGTGTGTGCACGCGCTTATAGTTATTAGAAGAGAAACTAATATACAACTATATATTTTATTAAATCATAAATATTAACTAGATAATAAGACATTTTTATCTTCGTTACACTGCACTTAATTAGACATTTTTATCTTACGGTATTCCGAATTGTACAGAAGTAGCCAAATATAATGATAATGTATTTCAAAATTAGTGAAGAGAGTGAAGCGATTGCCATTCTCAAAGGTATGACTTAGGCGAAAGATAATGAACACAAATACATTATCATTGAAAGCGATAACTGCAACCTCATCAAGCATCTTCAAGATAACAGACACAAAATCCAGTGGCAATCCAAAGTGCACATCAACAAATTACGAGATATAGGAAAAAGTTTCGACAACACCATCTTCATATATACTAAAAGGAAATTAAACTCTCAAGCAGACAAGCTGCCTAAATAGGCACGAAAGAAGAACAAACGCCATATATGGAAGAATGTTCCTTTCTTTTTAATTAAACAGTATTGTAATAGTGTTTTAGTTTAATTAATATTAAGTACTCTTTAACAAAAAAAAAGATAATGTATTTCAAGAAAAAAAAAATATAACTATGCCTATGAGAGAAAAATGAGTGGTTTATCATTTCCATATTGTATTTTTTTTTGTTAAAGTTTCATATTGTATTTAGATATTTAAACTATGGACATGTTAACACCTTGTCCTAACTCGATAAAATATATCACTTAGGAATAAAATTCACCCTTTATAATTCAATTCTACTATTTTTCAGTATGCTTTTCCCATGAGTCGTCAATGTAGGAGTCAACATTTAAGTCTACAAACAAATTGGAAAAGCTCCAATGCCAATGAGGGACAACACGCTTTCAAATATTCAAACCCTTCAGATTTCATCACCTCTGCACATAAAATATATGACAATTAACAAATAGAAACTTAAAAACTCAATTTCACCAAAACTTAAGATGTGAAGGCTAATCTTATCATTTACCAACATTACTTAGTACATGAAACCTACCTCCCAAATTTCCTGATTCAGCAACAAATTGTAGACAGAAAGTCTTAAGATTAGAACAATGATGATTTTCTGCTAACAATAGTGATGTTGCCACTGTGCTTGTGGTCATCTCTTCACATACTCTCAACTCGCATAAGAGTTTCAACCTATTTAAGCCAAACCGATCTGCAGCCGCTAAAAGATTATACACCATTTTTGGTGGAGCGGAAGGTGGAAGCTCGTCCGAGTACATAAATATGAGCATGGCCTACAATACGACATGTAAATATCATTTCAATATGCATCAAAAGAATAAACATATTGTCTACGAAATAGTACAAAACTAACTATAACCAAAGACAGCTGACCAAAGATGTACCCTGTCAACATACGACATGTTGACAAAGGTAGCGAATTGTGTATGCAATGATGAAGAGATGACGTTTCATTGTTCATTCCCAATGTCAGATAATCTAGCCAGTTCGAATGTTACCTAGTAAATGGATTGCGACGTTATGAGGTACTGGTATGGGTCATACCTCTTTCATACGTTATTTTATGTGGAAATACGTTTTTAACTACTTTGCAAATCAAAATATGATCTGTTTGATACACAGTTACACACACATATTTCTTTACAAACATATATAATAATAGATACACCACCAACTTCCAAACATTATTTCTTTACAACTTAATTCTCAACCGTCAAAATAAGAAAATCTTGTAGTTAACTACTCCTATAGACTTTTACAAAGTAATTGGGTTGATTGAGACAAAAAAATTCTGGTACGACAAATTTAGACTACTCTAATGGGAATCAACCCGAAAAGGGTTCGAAGAATCGGCTACCTGCACGCGACGGGGATATGTAAAGTATATAGTAATGGTTGGCCGGTTCATGCAATAAATCATGCATATTGAAGCAACAGATAATGTAGCAGAGGATCGTGAGCGTACCAAAGTTTGTCAAAAAAGAAAAATATTACCTTGAAAACAGAGGGTTCGACCTCCTTTATTAAAACCTTATCTATGTCTTTATTTCCAATTAGTCCAAAGAATTGGGCTTTAAATACTGGTGATTGAGCAGCAAGTATCAATTTATGAGCTTTGAATGTTTCTTCCCCAACCTCAAAAGCAATATCAGTACCAATATCTGATTCCATCAACTCTTTGAGACTTTGGCCCATAGCGAGTGGAGGTATTTGAACTATTTTAGGCTTCTGACTATGACATTTGACTTCTCCCAGAGTGCACCTAATTACAAGACAATCATCTCTGACAAAACCTGAGTTCTCGATAGTTGCCCTTTGAATGAAATTTCTATATCCACTGAAAAGCAGTACGAGAAGAAAAGCATTCATTAATAAACAAGTGTATTATCTAGTCAACATTATTCACCATTACAAGTTTACAACTATGAAAGATGGTCTCTAACTAAATAGATGAAAATGTAGAGTGCTACAATGGAGCAACTAAAATTTAAACCTAATAATAATAAAAAACTTTGCAATAGTGAACATGTGATAGCGGATTTAATCAAAGTTAGAGTAACAAGAACAAAAGAAAAAAATACGTAATATCTTGACTCAAGCCCCGTCTATTATTTGTTTAACACAAGAACAAATTCGATGTTAAAGAGACTTAATCTTCTGCACGAACCACACAAGGACGAGGCATGAGACTTTTGTAAGACATGACACATAATTCCAATCAACAAATAAGATAATAGTAACTTCCTTTAACAAAAAAAGATAATAGTAACTCCAATGGGCAATGGGAAATCTCAAAATAAGTTGTTGGTTAGAGAAATTCATACCTCACTGTCTTTGATTTGAAAGTTTGAAAACAACTTGAAACTTTATTTTTTCCCTTCACACTTTGATTTATCAGTGTGAACTCAACAAAAACCTCAACCCCATCAACTTCGCTGTCCAACCTTACGTACACTGATCCATACATAGGGTTGGCTGTGATTAGGTCACCGGCTGGGTAAAATCTCATTACCCAATCGTAGCCTCCGAATTGAAATTTATCACTTGATATAAATTTCTGACAAGGCATCTTCTTTAGATAAGAGTACTCTTTTATGATGAATTCATGAGAACCTTTAACTATTTCAGAAATTGACTTGGATGAAGATTCTTGTAACCCATTGGGCATTGAAGAAGAAGAAGAACATTCCATCTTTATACTATTAATCAAGTCTTTCTTCTTGTAGGAGTATATTGTATTAAAACCTAAAACCCTAGTATATAAATATTAAACTAGAAACCCAAAGTCTAACAGATGAAAATCTTCTCCTATTGGATTTAGGGTAATAAATTGACGTACGTTCTTTTTTACTGGTGGGATTATGGAAACGATTGAAATACTTCTATTTATGACCAATAGTCGGCAGATTTCCAATGGATTAAACAAGGGTTCCTCTTTTCCAAAAAAAAAAACAAGGGTTCCTCCATTATACCTTTTAATCTCGAACATTGATTTTATCAACGGTCCAGATTCCTCTAATCGATTTCTCGAACATTGTATTTGCTCTTTTTCTCGAATTCAGGCTGTTATAGCCGGGAATTCCATCTCAGTCGCTCTATAGGAGTCTCTTGTTTTCTTCTGCCAGTCAATTCCATTTGAGTTTCATATAATTTTCTTCTTAGTTTTATCTCTTTACTATGGCTGAACCAAGCAATCAGTTTATTCAACAATTTGCGGCTTTAACAACCGATGATCCTCCCCCAATTGTGATTGAAGGAGACGATGTTACTCAAAATTCATCAGATATAGTGAAAAATGGAGTAATTTGGTTTCAAAGCGACGAGCAAATAGATTTAAATCAGGCTATGTCCAAGTTATCAAGAGTGATTCATGGACCAAATCGATTCAATATTTCGGAGGTTAAAGATAACGTGTTCTTAATCAAATTCAATACGGCTACAGAACTCGAAATTGCTTTAGAGAGCTCTCCTTGGGTTATTCAGGAGGAGTTGATTGTTCTTCAACAATGTCAACAGGACATTATGCCGAGCGATCATATTTTCGAATCTGCATGGTTTTGGGTTCAGATGCATGGTCTTCCTCCTAGTCATCTCAATAGTACTACTGTTAATAGACTAGCAGAACCGTTGGGTACTATCGTTCCGACCACTAATGAAGACGCTATCAAATGGACTTTATTCGGGAGAGTCAGGATATAACTCAATTTGAAGAAACCGTTTGTTCCTAGAGTTTACTTGAAATTGTCTAATACAAAAATCATTGCGGTTCATCTTAAAATCGAAAAATTGCCGAGATTCTGTATAGCTTGTGGCTTTACAGGACACACCATTAAATACTGCCCTACCATGTTAGCATGCAATGATCTTCTTAAACAGAATCTCACTGATGAACAAAGGACTAAAATTTCTAAAATCATGACTCCTAAATTTTCGGAGGATTTCAAAGTACCGTTCTCGGCTAAGAATAAAATCAAGGATCTTGATTCATTTTGTCATGTTAATCGGGTTAATTTAGGCAATGATAATTTCATTAATTCTGAATCTGACAATGTTATGAATGAAAATATTCCTGACTTTTCTATTAGTGTTAATTTCGGAGATTTGTTGTCCTGATTGTGTCAAACCAAAAAGAGAGGAGTTCACACCATGTATGGATCTACTGGATTATATTCAAATGCTCTGTATTCGGGAGAAACGTCGTCATCAGTTCCAAAACAGACTGCAGAACAAGGAGTTCAAGGATATGTCGATGAAGAAATGCATATTGTCAATGATAGATCTCCTAAATATTATAAACGATCCTCTCACTCGATTGTATTATGTAATGAAAGGGTGCCGGCATCCCCAATGCCGAAATCGCCATGAGTATTCTGGCGTGGAATTGTCGTGGGTTAGGGAACGCCCCGACAAAAGAAACTTTGTCTCAGTTCCTAAGAGCGACTAAACCGGCTGTGGTTTTTCTCTCTGAAACCAAATTAATTAATTATATGCCTCTTATGTGTTTTAATAAAAACTATCTTACGGAGTTTATTACTGTTCCCTCCATAGGTCGTAGCGGTGGACTCCTTTTGTACTGGAATGCTGATATAAATATGAATATTCACTTTTATTCCTCTAATCTTATTCATGCTACTGTTACTTTTCCTTTTGCCGAACCTTGGGATATCTTTTTTATTTATGGTCCGCCTAATGTTAGGGATAGACCTAGATTCTGGACTAGTTTATTATCCCGTATTAATAATGTTACGAATCCTTACTGTTGTATAGGAGATATGAATGCTCTGTTAGACCAAAAAGATAAATGGGGAGGCCAATCTAATATACCATTTATGTCTTCTTTTAAACAGTTTGTTCGAGATGCTAACTTGGTTGACTTGGGTTTCAACGGTCCGGCCTTCACATGGACTAATAATAAAGCGATACATCACTTAACCAAAGAACGACTCGACAGAGGTCTTAGTGATGCGACTTGGCTAATGCGGTTCCCAGAAGCAGGGATTTTTCATCTACCACGATATAATAGCGATCACGCTCCCATTTTGCTGAAACTAAAGGTAGAAGGTCAACCAATTAAAACAATTACAAAATTCGAGATATTCTGGACTAAACATGGAGAGTATAAACGGATTTTCGAAGACAAATGGGTTCAGTCAGAAGGTAGTTTCTTAGAGAGATTAAACCAAGTAAAAGACTCTATTAAAGGTTGGAGTAGAAGAGCATTTGGAATTATTAAAAACCGATTGACTATCTTAAGAAAAAGACTAGGTGATCTGCAAAAATTACAGTCTACAACAACACTTTTGGAAATGGAGAGCAAAATACAAGAGGAACTGTTATTTTTGGAAAACATTGAACGAACAAAAGCAGAACAGAGATCAAGAGTAAAATGGGTACAAAATGGGGATCGAAATACGAAGGCTTTTCATATTGCTATGACTACCAGGAGACAGAAGAACAAAATTCATCAAATTACATTATCAAATGGCCAGACAACTTCAGATATGAACAGTATTTCGCAAGAGTTTATTGAGCATTTTCAGAGTCTATTCAAGGCAGAACCGGTGAGTGATCCGCCGACCGAGATAATTAATGCATACAAGGTTTTTTCGATCGAACAGCTGGCCGATATCTCCAGAATTCCGTCTCCCGAGGAAATTAAAGATGTAGTTATGAAAATGGGGTCGATTAAGAGTCCGGGACCAGATGGGCTACCATGTTATTTCTTCCAACACAACTGGGACATATTCAATCAGCTTTTTCTTCAGGTTTAATCGAACCCCATTTAAATTATACTACTATCGCTTTAATTCCTAAGACTCGGAATCCGAGTACGGCCTTGCAGTTTAGACCGATTGCCCTTTGCAACTCGGTCTATAAATTCATCACAAAACTAATAGCAAACAGAATTAGGCCTTATTTGGAAGATGGCATCATGTGGACCCAAAACGCCTTTGTACCTAATAGGCAATAATGGATAACATTGTTATCACAAAGGAGCTGCTTCACTCAATGCATGGCTCTAAAGCAAAAAAGGGTATTTTTTCTTTGAAAATGGACATGGCTAAAGCCTATGACCGAGTCAGTTGGGAATTTCTAGAAAGTGTTCTAAAAGCAACAGGCCTATCTGGCCGTATTCTTTCTCTTATCATGTCTTGCATCACCACTTCCAGATTTAATATTCAACTTAATGGGGGTACTGTGGGTGATTTCACAGCTACTAGAGGTCTTAGACAGGGCTGTCCGTTATCGCCCTATCTTTTTATCCTTACCTCACAGTCTCTCTCTCTCTCCTTTTCAATTATTATGAGAATCAAGGTACATTTATAGGATATCAGATCAATCAAGCAGCCCCTAACATAACATTACACATCTCCTATTTGCTGATGATCTGATTGTATTTGGAAAGGCAACACAAGAGAATTTAAATACAGTGATGCAGATAATGGAGGAATACGGAAGATTCTCGGGGCAATATGTAAATTACTCCAAATCTTCTCTGTACTTTAGTAAAAGAGTTCCTTCAAACATAACTATGCAATTTGTTCAAACCCTCAACGCCCCCTTGATGACTGATAGAGATAAATATCTGGGAGCATTAGTGCTCAAAAAAGATCACAGAATCGAGAGTTATAACTGGCTCATTGAGAAATTTAATAAATCATTAGCTGGATGGAAACACAAATTCACCACCCAAGCAGGTAGGTCAATTCTTATTAAATCCATACTATCTTCATTTTGCACTTATGCTTGTAGTTATCAAGTAATGCCTAAGGCAGTGGCCAATAGTCTAGAAAAGATCGAGAGAAGTTTTTGGTGGGGTCACTCCCCTTTAGAGAGAAAAATACACTTTATTAATTCGAACATTATTACTGCCCCTAAGCATAAAGGGGGTTTAGGCATTAGGTCCATTGTTGAGATTAATTCATCTCTAATTGCCAAGATGACTTGGAACTTTATCACCAAAAAGAATGATATATGGGTCAGACTCCTTCAGGCTAAATATGTCAAAGATGGTGAATTTTGGTCTCATACTTCTTCTAGTAGCTCTTCCCATCTTTGGAAAGCTATTAACAATACTAAGAACATAATTAGGGAGAAAAGCATTTGGCACATCCATAATGGTGTTTCTATTAAAATTCGATCAGACCCATGGATTCCTAACAATAGCTATCACAATATTCCTGCAGATATTACTAATTTACCACAAGAAATAGTTTTTGTGTCGGAACTAATTATGCAGGAAAATTTAACTTGGAATGAGGAATTAGTTCGAGGATGGTTCAATGAAGAAGATGCTCATAACATACTTAATATAACAATTCACACCACTAACAGTAAGGATGAATTAATTTGGTGTCCCAACGAAAACGGGAAATTCACATCAAAATCATTTTATGCAGAAATTAAGGTTAACCCAGAGCTACCAATCCAAGTTCAAGAATTTGCATGGACTCAATTTTGGAAGATGAATCAAGCTCAACCGAAGATTCAAAATTTTATATGGAAACTAATTCAAAACGGGATTCCAGTACTTACCAATATCGGAGCTAGGGTTTCTTACATCGATCAGACTTGTAATTTGTGTGGTACAGAGGAGTTGGAAAGTATAACTCATCTATTCGGATCATGTTCTTTGTACAAAAGTCTCCTTCAAAAGGCTGGATTAGCCCATCTACAACACATTCAAACAGATCCAATTAAAGCTCTGGACTCGGTGATAAAGGATAAACAAAATAGGGAAGCATATTGGTATAGAGTTACTTATCTCATGTGGTTTTGGTGGAAAACCAGGAATGAATTCCATTTTCAAGAGAGACAACCGGATCTGAACAGATGTTACTGGAATATAACAGAAGCCCTCAGGTATGTAGTATTTTCAAACCCTCCATTAACAACTAACCTTCAAATGCAGGAAAATCGATGGTGTCCACCACCGGAAGGAGTCCTGAAGATTAATTTCGATGGATCCTTTCGGGATACACAAGCCTCATGTGCAGCTTTAATTCGTAACTCAGATGGAGTAACGATAGCATCTCGAGCAACCTTAACGGAACCCATCTCTCCGATCAGAAGTGAAATCGCCGGCTTGGAGCTTGGGTTAACCCTAGCAGAGGAGATGCAACTTTCCTCTTTTATAATCGAGGGGGACGCTAGGGTTTTGCTAGAACTAATCGTGGCCGTCAATCCAGAGATCCCATGGAGGATATCAGCTCAGATCAATGGCATCCGAGCAAGAATAGCTAATAGACCGTTGGATGTAAAGTATTGTCCAAGAATTCAGAATGAGGACGCCCACTTATTGGCTGCTTCGGTTCTATCCAACGTCTTTTAAATTATTAACATTTAGCCCTTATGTTGTTAAATCAGTTTCAATCTCGTCCCTATTTTAACTTATAGTTAATATTGGGGACTGAACATTGTAATGGTACCTTATTGGTTTTAATGGCTTTCAAAAAAAAAAAAAAAAAACTAACCCCTAAAACCTAAGGCCAGCGCTTTGGGGAAAGCTAAAAAGTTTCCGGGGTGTGAAGACTTGGTCAAAAATTGGTCAAATTTGTTTGACAATTTTCCGGCCGGCGACCATTAAAAAAAAAAATCCACTCTCTCTCTCTAAACTCCGGCGAAGGGGTTTCCCTTCGCCGGAGTCCCGGTCTGTTCTTCAACAGACCGGAACTCCGGCGAAGGGAAACCCCTTCGCCGGAGTTTCTAGAGAGAGAGAGAGAGTGAAAAAAAAATTATTTTTTTTTTTTTTTAATGGTCGCCGGCCGGAAAATTTTCCGGCCGGCGACCAAATCGGAGAAGACAAAGAGGTGAGGTGGAGAGAGAGTGAGGTGAGGTGGAGAGAGAGTGAGGTGAGGTGGAGATAGAGTGAGGTGAGGTGGAGATAGATTGAGGTGAGGTGGAGTGTTTTTTTTTATTTCCCCTTAAAATTTATTTTCCCGGAAAATCTCTAAAATTATACATATTCCCTTTAAAATTTCACACCCCGAAAACTATTTAGCTTTCCCCAAAGCGCTGGCCAAACCTAATCCTCTAATCTATAATTCAATGACTTATTTGACTTGGCAGGTGCCGCCCCGAGAGATTTCAGTTCCCCAATTCAGAAATCTCGCCAGGGTCTATTTGGGATGTCGCGCTCTCTATCATTGTATATGAAAGACCGAGAGCGGAAAACACCCGAAAGAGGACGAGGATTTTAAATCTTTGGTTAGACTGCTTGTCCCGATCCAAAATATTTATGTTTTTGTTGTTAACCAATATAAACGGGTAGTCAGTTGGTAATCAGGGGTCGTACATTTCACAAGGTCTAAAGCTAATTACAAATTTGGAGTCCTCACAATAAGTATTTTATGATTATTATTTTTTCATATAATTTATAAGAAAAGTGAAGGTAAGGAGATTTCATCCTTGGTGATCATTTTAGTTTGCCTTTACATGGAAAATGCCCAAATTTTGAGACCCTCAAATTTTGGTAGCTCAGTTGGTAGTTCATCAACTACAAAATTATTGAATTCCAACTACAAAATTATTGAACTTGGGTGTAATAAAGTAGCTTGATGGACTTTAGGCCCTCAGTCTCAATAAGACTTCAATAAATATGCGAACTCTCGTTTGACACCTAATGCAGTGGCATGTTTTAAAAGGGAAATTTGGCCAAAACTCCCTAAAAACTTTGGCCTTTGGTTAAAAAGGATTGGACAATTTTTTATGGGCTTCAGCTCCCTGTGGCATTTTTGTAAATTATCTAATATAGGGAAAAGACAAAACTGACCTTATTGCAAACTAGTTTGCAAACCAGTTTGCAAACCAATTTGCAAAGCAGTGCAAACTAGTTTGCAAGGCAAACCAGATTGCAAACTAGTGCAAACCAGTTTGCAAACCAGTTTGCAAATCAGTTTGCAAAGCTTTGCAAGGCAAACCAGATTGCAAACCAGTTTGCAAATCAGTTTGCAAAGCTCTGCAAGGCAAACCAGATTGCAAACCAATTTGCAAAGTAGTGCAAACCAGTTTGCAAATCAGTTTGCAAACTAGTTTGCAAAGCTTCGCAAAATCAAACCCTAACAAAATAAGTAACTAAGAAGTAAGATTATATAAAATGTGAGGGTTTTTGGAAAATCTGAGGGTGTTTCTAAAATTTTCCTTTATACAAAGGTCAATTCAGGTATACAAAATTAAGGGATTTTTAGAATTGTCCTTCAAGCCTATTTCCAAACTTTTCATGGTGCCTAGAAGGAAAAAAAGATAACTTGTCTTTTTGACAAAAAAAACAAAAAATTGGGTCTCCAGCCCAATTTCCTGGTTTTAAAATGGTGGCCAATATATGGACAACCAATTATGACAACTATTTTTGGATCCGGTATAAGTCAATTGTGTTTGACTTTGTTGACTTTAATTTAATAAGGGGACAACTCCAAAAGGCTTTAAATATTAAAACACTAATGATCGGAGGACCACAAACAAATATAATAGATTATATTGAAAACCTAAAGACCATTCTTCTTCTTCACATTCTTTATCTTCTTCTTTATCTTCATATATTGTCAACCTAAGGACCATTCTTCTTCTTCATCTTCTCTGTCTATCTAATTCAGTTCAATCTTTTACTTTTCTCTTTCTCTACCTTAAGAAACCTTCTACTACTTATCTCTTCGCTCAATATAGAAACATGACTTATTGACTTTATTTCTCTCTCTATCCACCCATTTATAAGAACAATACCTTTGTCTCTCTTTTTGTTGATGATTTTAATATGATGTGGGTAAAGAAAAGATAATTCCCTCAATCATGAAAAAACGCCAAGTTGAAGTGTATGACAAATTGAAGTGTTCAGCGTTTAATAGTTGAATAAGGTAAAATTAATTAGTGAAAACTAATCCATTAATTCTATGGAGGGTTGAAATAATTAATGGATGAAAATTGGGGAATAAAGGAAGAAGCTTTCTGTTTTGTTTTCAATGTAACTTCCAAAATCAATGTGATTGAACACATTAATTTGAATAGGAGAAGATGGGTTTTTCCTAAATTCTTATCTGCAGAAGAAATTCGGGCTCTGTTGCATTAACTGGTGCCATTTTTGCGATGGGTTTGATCTTTCTGTACACTTACAACCATGGAATGATATTGGTGATTTTCATGGCTCCTGAATTTTACCACGGATTTCAACGTCTAGGGCAAAGAAGTCAATGTTAGCAATCACGAACAGTAGATTGCTACTGTTCGTGAGTTTAAACTGACGAACCAAAGAAGTGTTTTGCTTGATATTTTGGTACCAAACTCAATTTTCTAGGGTTTATGGAAGAAGTGGAATAAAGTCTAGGGTTTATTGAAGAAAGAGGGAGAACTTAAAATAAAACTTTTAAGGGAAATTTTAAAAGGCCCCCCCATTTTTTGTTAAAAGGCCTCCCCGCTAAAAGCGCCCCTCATTATAACACATTTGGTTATAGGGCCCTCTCTACAAAAGAGCACCTCCTTCATCGATATTTGACCTAACGGCAAAGTTAACGCCGTTAGGTCAAACTTAACCCAAGACCGGTCATGTTGACCACGCCACATCATCATCTTCTCCGGCAGGGTCGCCGGCCAGCCAAACTTCCGGCCGGCGACCTTCAAAAAAAAAAATTTTCTTTTTTTTTAAACTCTCTCTCTCTCTACAGATCTAGAGAGAGAGAGAGCAGATCCAAAGGGTCTGCGAACAGACCCTTTGAAGGTCTGTTCGCAGACCCATTAGAGGTCTGCGAACAGACCTTGAAAGGGTCTGTTCGCAGACCCTATGGATCTGCTCTCCCTCTCTAGATCTGTAGAGAGAGAGAGTTTAAAAAAAAAAATTTCTTTTTTGTTTTTAGAGATAGAGAGAGAAGAGAGAATAAAAAAAAATATATTTTTGAAGGTCGCCGGCCGGAAGTTTGGCCGGCCGGCGACCCTGCCGGAGAAGATGATGATGTGGCGTGGTCAAATGATGTGGGTGAAATACACCTTTAAAGGGGGTTTTATTCACCCATTCAAAGAGGGGGCCTTTAACCAAGCTAAGTCAAAGGTTTTTTACTAAGTCAACGAAACCATGGGGAGGCCTTTTAACAAAAACGGGGAGGCCTTTTAAAATCTCCCAACTTTTAATTCTTAGAGGACATGAGTGAGAAATAATTGAGTTTTTTCTTTTGTTTTTTTTTTTGTTGAGAAAGATATAATTGAGTTATGTCCCCTTAAAAATTATTGTTCGTATAAAAATTTTAATTTTTCAAGTTGTCCACATAAAATAGTTATCCACGTAAGATAATTGGTTGTCCATGTATTGGCCACCTTTAAAATGGATAAAGTAGGCAATACAGATAGCAACATGGGAGGCGGGTTATATAATCCTCACAATAGTACTAGTTATGTGTGGTTTTTGGAAACGTGGTGTCGTAGAAGACAAAAAGTTGTGCCAACAACCCTTGATTGGAGCGGTAAGAGGTATAGACTTCTATCTTAGAGGTCAAAAGTTCGAGGCACGCTGAACGTTTACGAAAAAGATGAAAAGTTGTGCACCTAATGAGGATTAGGACCACTTCCTAATTCCTAGTGTAGTTGATTAGATTTTATTTTTTCGTTTACTTTTTAACATTTGTATTGAACCTCTACTAGTGGAGGTTCATGAAAGTTGACGACGGTGAAGGCAATAGGTTGAAATCGCGAGTCGCGGGATAAACAAGGTGGGATTTTTGGTCAGAAGTCAGACCATTACTCGTACTTATTTTATGGGCATCAACAAACATTATTGGGCTTAATCCTCGAAAGAAACAGAGCATATATGACTGTAAGATCCCTGGGACATAGGGACCGTGCCAAGTGATGATCTAATAGTTTGTGAGATTACCACAAAGACTGGATCACATTTTCTGTGTATATGGGCATTCTAAAAAATAGTTTGTTCCCAATTTAACCTTTCGGAAATATTGTAGAGGAGTTAGAAGGAGAAATTTGTTGTTATAATTAAGTGTTTATACAACGAGTTAGAGGAAAAGAGATCATTGTCCGATGAAGTCCATACTCTTGTGCTAGCCGAATTGAATAGTGGGGAGCTTAAAGCATTTAAATGTAGAAGCAGATCAGAAGCTGATATGGCTTAAGTGGGCGAAAGATTGTTTGTCATCATCTAAGTTCCAATCAAAATAAGTAGGATGTTTAAGTATTACCTCCCCAAGAAAAATATTCTTGGATTTTTATTTCTTCCACAAATCTAGAAAGGAAGACTTCAACGTAATCTTAGTCCATAAAGCCTTCGGCTCATTACCATAACGCCAAAGTCGTTTACTAAGGAAAGCCACATTCACTTGTTTAACGATATCAAAGCCTTAGTAGCTACAGACACTTTACTCCATCTTCTCCAATGAAGTTTCTTTCTATTAGGACCATCCCCCAAAGAAATCACAAAATAATTTTTCCATTTCCTTTGCAATACTAACAAGAATTGACAAGATAGAAAAGAAGATAGAGAGGAATAGAAGCAAGGATACTCTTAATCAAGATGAGAGTGCCACTTTTAGATAAAACATTCTTCTTCGAGGGAGTTAGTCTCCTAGTAATTTTCTCACGGGTCGGGGTCCAAAAAGACGCGTACCTTGCAATTAAACCTAGGTAAGAGAGCCAAAGAGGAAGTAGAGCATCGGATGAGCTGCTTGAGTAGCCACATTCTCCACATCTAAAATGTCAATAATGGAACACTTTGTAACATTAATTTTGAGACCTGTAAAAAAAAGGAAAATGAATCCAACACTTTAAAAAGTTTTTGGACTTGAGTAAGTTCAACTTTTAGAAAAACTACAGTATCATCTGCAAATTGTAAATGAGTCATTTGATCACAATTCATGCCCATTGAGAAACCTGAAATAAGATTTAATGATGCATCTTGCTTCAGAAGGATAGAGAAATCTTCCCCAGTGACGAGAACGAGAAAAGGGGATAGGGGGACTCCTTCACAAAGACCCCTATCATTAAGAAAAAAGCCCGAACCCTTTCCATTGACAAGAATAGAGAAGCAAGCATCTGAAATCATGTTGTACATGTTGGATCTTGGTGTATCGATTTAACGAGTTGACTCAGCGAGCCTCTAACCTCACTCGTGAAAGTAGTTACTACTTTAATTTTATTTGTAAATCAATCAATACACTTTCATTCCAAAATTAAGGACAAAGCCTAAGGAAGAGAACAACTCAATATATTTAGTATTTCTAAACGATCATTTCTATTATCCCGAATATATAATTCGTCGTCGAAGCTCACTATCTATTTAAGATCGGAAAGAAGAATTGTATTCCTTTAGTGTTTTCTTATTTATTACTTTAAAATCAACACACTTCTGATGTAAAAAAAATCATAATGTCTTTGAGTAAGAAATCAGATAAACTAAAAAAAACAAATCGAAGGATAAGAGGAAGAATATTTTTAATCATGGCGAGGTATTCCTCTTTCCTTAAGACAATTGACGCCATGTATAGTAGTACCACACAGTTATCATCATTTGTCTTCCATGATACAACAATTAACCTTTCGATTCAATGGTACTTCGAATCAGAAAGCATTCGAACTTGAAAGTATACTAACCTCTGACCTAATGCAAATGGACCAAACTTCTTTTTTATGAAACTCCTTGAAAACTTTGCTAAATCTTCTTCTTAGACACTCTAATATGATCTTCTAATAATGCTTGATACTCTGGCAAAAACAGAATGAATTTTTGAGTTCATTTGGGTTCTATAAATAGGTTTCGAATAGACACATTCATTAGGGACATGTCTGTTGGATTTAGCGACACTTCTATTGAGGGAAAAAAAGTGACGGATCACTTAGTTCCAACAATTACTTGTCGGTTTCTATTTGGGCCTTTACATCTAACCCAAAATCTCGGGAAGAACGCCCTACGTTAGATCTAGCTTAATATCGGTCGAAATTGGCCCACCAGAAGTTCAGATGACCGTTAGATGGGTTTCGGGATGATCCCACTCTGTGCCTAACGTGGGCTTAACGACATCCATTGGATAGCCTTTTGCGCAGACAGGACGTGATTCGTCCGATCTGGGCTTATTCTCTTTGCGCAAATGGCCCCCAACCCAATATTTCCTTATTGTTATTTGGTCCCTAACTTAACAATTTTTCGTCCACACTTCAGACTTGAATATCTCATTCATCCGGAATTGGATTTGAATGATTATTAGCTCTAAGATTAAGAGCTCGACGAGAGAACAGAATGGAATGCTCTGTTTCTGAGTTTGACGATTTGAACCAATCCTAAATCAGCTCCGATTTCAACAATATATCCATCACTACCACTACTGCTGAACATCACCCACCACCTCTAATCACCACTAGCGATTTTACCCCCCCCCCCCCCCCCTCCCCCTCCCCCCTCTCTCTCTCTCCTCCTTTTCTCGCTCTCACTTGTAGTGAAGGGAGGGGAGTTTCATCGATTTTGTGGAAACCCAACAAACTAAAAGTTGATATAGATTTGGAGTTTTCTTCCCAAACCAAATCGGTTCTTCCAGTGGACAGCACCCTCCCCTCAACAAGTAGAGAGAGAGTATGTGTGGGAATAGAAGTAAAGTGAAAGATAAAGAAAATGGTGTAGTTAGAAGTTACAGTGGTGGTCAAAGGTAAGGGGTGAAGATGAATTTTATGAGATGTAAAATAAACAAGTTGATTTTTTACTCAAAACATTTCCTAAGTCAAACATGATTGATCAACTCTATATGCTAATTGTTGATGGATATACAAAGCCCTCAATGCTTTTAACACAATGGGTTGTTTGAAAACCCTAATGTCTTGAATCATGGGTCTCGAGCGCTATGCATGGGCATGCATACTAATTCTCAAAAAAAAAAACTCTCTCTCTCTCTTTATCACATTTCTCTCTTATTCTCAAAAAAAAAAACTCTCTATCTCTCATCTCTCTATATTCTTTCTCTTATCCTCCCCTTCGCCGGAATAACCAGACCTTGAAGGTCTGGTTAATACCAGACTCGGTCTGGTTTGAAACCAGATCCCGGTCTGGTTTCAAACCAGACCGAGATTTGGTTGAAGCCAGATCTCGGCCTGGTTTCAAACCAGACCGAGTCTGGTATTAACCAGACCTTGAAGGTCTGGTTTACCTTTAAAACCAGACCTTCGAGGTCTGGTTATTCCGGCGAAGGGGCTCCTCCCCTTCGCCGGAATATAGAGAGATGAGAGAGAGAGTTTTTTTTTTTTGTTTTTTTTTAGAATGAGAGAGAAATGTGATAAAGAGAGAGAGAGAAATGAGAGAGATTAGAGAGAGAGAGAGAGATAAGAGAAAGAATAGAGAGAGAAGATAAAAAAAAAAAAAATGGAAGGTCGCCGGAAAATTTAGCCGGCTGGCGACCTTCATTCGGAGAAGATGATGAGATGGCGAAATACATGATGTGGAGGTGAGATGGAGGAGAGAGAGAGAGGGTGGGATGAGGTGTTTTGTTTTTTTTATATGTATTCTATTTTAGCCCCCTTGTTTCTTCTAAAGTTGTTATAATTTTTTTGAAATTGACCCACATTCAAAAGGGGGTCAATTTTGAATTTATTAATCATTCTAATAAGAAGGGTAAACATGAAAAAAAAAGTATTGACCATAAAAGTTGACTGACGGTGTTAAGAAAAGGGGGTCATATTTGAATTTACGGAAAAAAGGGGGCCATAAAGGAAGCTGGTCACAAAGTAGGGGGCCAAATAGGAATTAACTCTTCTTTTTTTGTTGTTAAAGTATTAGGATAAGAAGTTAGGAGTTAGGACCGTTTCTTAGTGTTAAACTTGAAAGACCCGAAGTGCCAAAGGCGAAAAGTTGGAAGAGTGGTCTGCCCTATTCTTTTAGTGGAGGTCCATGGAACATGGAAGTTGATAATAGCCAAGAAAACTGAGTTCTTTTTGTCAAAATCTCTCAATACATTTTTTCTAGAGCAATGTTTGGATACTTGGATCATCTTCTGTTAGACTTATTATGTGTAAAAATAAGCTAAAAGTTTAAAAGGAATGAAAAGTTTGAATAAAATTTTAAACCGAAGGAGACAATATTTATATAAGCAAATTCAAATTTCACTTTCATCACTCTACAAATTAGTAGTGAATTACGGTACACGTGTACTCAACAATAGCATCACCCAATGTAAAGTTCACCCAATAGGTCTTGGCATCTATAAACCCGCGGGCCGACCGAAAAAATCCAGTTCCGCCAACGATTGAAAATTCACGGACCCTTTGGGTAGCCGGGTTGTGACTCAAAACACTAATGCTACTCCCATTTAACTTGCGATCACTTGTAAATACCAGACTCATTCCCATTATAAACGCTAATTCTTTATTTCCGGTATGACCATATAGACCTTGAGCTCGACCCACAATTTTAGAATTCGGGTCGGGTCCTTCTGTCAATGGATCATCTATTATGTAAACCGCACCAAATTGAGTTGAAGAATTTTTTGTACTAGGTGCTTCTGCCACCTTAATAGCCGTTGGATTCTTGCCACTAATTGTGTCATGAAAGTAAAAGTGTAGTTTGGTTACCTTCTCTTGAACTTCATTCACATATGGTACTGTTTTACTAGCCCAATTTGGATGGCCTTGTGTTTGTGCCAATAAAAGAACCAAGAATTGTAGTAGCAAGAATTTGGTACCCATTTCTTTATCTCTCTAGGGTGTTCTTCAACTCTAGAAATATAGCTTTGAACTTAAGATAGAGAGAGAGAAGAAAGTACTTAGAGAGAGAGAGAGAGAGAGAGAGAGAGAGAGAGAGAGAGAGTATCAATTATGAAGGAGGATATCAATTATGAAAGAAGAAACATCATGATCTTTTTACATCATTTAGGGACAATTTGACCTTGAAGGATGTTGACATTTTCCAACTACTATACCAACTATTTATTTTATTAAATTATAAATAATAAACTAGATAAAATATAAAAAATTGTAAATGTTGTTATCGTAGTTAAATTGCACTCAATTGAACATTTCGATACCAATCTATAATATACTGAATTTTATAGAATTAGTCGCAAACTTCAACAAAATATAAAGAATGATAACATAAAGAAACTATCATCCCTAAGAGAAGAATGAGATGTTTATCATTTTTATATTATATTCAGATATTTAAATTTTGGATATGTTAACGCTTGTCCTAATCCAATACTACTTATTTATATATTTCGAACTTTATTTAGTGTCACATTCCTGTTTAACTCAAAAGATCTTCAATTTTGATTTTACAGTAAAATCCACACTTAATTCAATACTATTGTTTCAGTTATGCTTTTCTCATGGACTGTCATTGTGAGAACCAACACTTAGGTCTACAACTTGTTGCAAAAGCTCCAACATCAATGAAGGGCAATTCGCTTTCAAATATTCAAATTCTTCAGATTTCATCACCTCTGCACATAAAACATTCGACAATTAATAAAAAAGAACGTAAATACTCAATCTGACCGAAACTTGATATGCTAAGGCTAATTTTAGCGTTTACCAATGTTACTTGGATTTTACCAACGAAACTCACCTCTCATATTTCCTGGTTCAGCTACAAATTTTAGACAGAAAGTTTTAAGATGGGAACAATGATATTTTCCTGCCAATACTAGTGTTGTTGCCACTGTGCTTGTGGTAACATCTTCACATAATCTCAACTCACATAAGAGTTTCAATCTATCCAACCCAAATCGATCTGCAGCAGCTAAAAGATTTTGCGCCAATGTTGTCGAAGTGGAAAGCGGAAGCTTGCCGGAGTACATAAATAGGAGCATGCCCTGCAATACAACATGTAAATCTTGTCGCTGTAATGTTGTATCCTACATTTAATGGGAATGTAGAGCTTCATATGTAAGTGAGTCTATTCTATACCAGATAGTCGAAAACTAACTACAACCATAAATAGCTTGCCTAGGAGGTATGTCTCAACCTATCACATGTTGACAATGCAATGATGAAGAGATGACATCTTATTGTCCATTCGCTATGTGGGACAATCTAATCCGTTTAACGTTATCTGGTAAGCGGATTGTTTATTCCTCTTTCATACATTATTTTGTGTTGCAATACGTAAAATACCCTCTCTCTTTGATATATATAATAGATGCAATGCCAACTTCCAAATATTATAGATTTTTAGAAAGTAGTTGGGTTTATTGAGACATATATTTCTAGAATGCCAAACTTGAAATACTAAGGGGGTAGTGGTTCAGGACATTGGAGGACACTCAGAGACAAAATGTTCCAGAGACATTTCAAGACATTTCGGGACATTTGTCCGTAGACAAAATGTCTTTATGGACATTTCAGGACATTTGATTTATAGACAAAATGTCTCAGAGACATTTCAAGACATTTGGTTCATGGACAAAATGTCCTGGGGACATTTCAACATATTGAATCCATGGACAAAATGTGTAGTAGATATTATTATTATTATTATTATTATTATTATCTCATCATTGAAGGATAATTGGTAGATATTTATTATTTTAATATTATCATTATTGTCAAACCATATGAAATAATATATTTGTACTCATATTTCAATAATATATTTTTCGACTTTTGTGGACATCTGTGGATATCTGAGGACATTGATGGCAGTTGGTAGACATTTATTATTTTAATGTAATCATTATTGTCTAATCATACGAAATAAATTTGCCTTACTACTTTTTTTTTTATGAAATTTGCCCTACTACTTTGAAAATATATTTTTCGACTTTCGTAGACATCCGTGAATATCTGTGGACATTGATAGATATTTAGTTGATATTTATTATTTTAATATTATTACTGTCTTACCATATGAAATAAAAAAAATTAATTAATATTTCTAAATATATATTTTTCGACTTTCGTAGACATCTGTAGATATCTGTGGACATTGATGGACAATTGGTAAATATTTATTATTTAATATAGTTAAATATTAATATAATAATAATATAATATAATATAATACAATATAATACAATATAATATAATATAATAGTGATATAATATAATAATAATATAATATAATAGTAATATAATATAATATAATATAATATAATATAATATAATATAATATAATATAATATAATATAATATAATATAATATAATATAATATAATATAATATAATATAATATAATATAATATAATATAATATAATATAATAATATAGTAATATAATAATAAGATAATATTATAATAATATGATTTGATAATAATAAAATTTTATTACCTTCCTCAAATATATAATAATAATTATAATAATAATATAGTAATAATAATAATAATATAATAATAATATAATAATGTAGTAATATAATACTAAGATAATATTATTATAATATGATTGGATAATAATAATTATTTTTATTACCTTCTTTACTCAAATATATAATAATAATAGTAATAAAAAAAATAATAATAATAATAATATAATAATAATAATATAATAATAATAATAATAATAATATAATAATATAATAATGTAGTAATATAATAATAAGATAATATTATTATAATATGATTTGATAATAATAATTATTTTTATTATCTTCCTTACTCAAATGTCCCCAAGTGTCTTCCATATTTTGAGAGACATTTTCTCTCCAAATGCTCTCCAAATTTACACTAAAATGTCTCCAAATGTCCCCAAAACCAATTTGTCTTGAAATGTCCCTAATTTCGTGTCCCGAACGAATAACATAGACATTTGGGGACATTTGAAATGTCCCTAACCAATAACACGGACATTTGGGGACATTTGAAATGTCCCCAACCAATAACACGGACATTTGGGGACATTTCAAATGTCCCCAACCAATAACACGGACATTGGAGGACATGAAAATGTCCCCCAAAGTCCCCAAACCCAACCCCCCCCCCCCCCCAACCAAAATTTGAACTCACTAAAAAAGTATACATAGAGCCGGGTACACGGTACGCAACAGGGGATTGAATATTTGGTGACATTGAGCCACCTCATTCAATAATCCATATATAACGCCATTGAAACAATAAATAACCTAGCAAGCAGTGAGCACAACAAAGTTTGTCAAAAAAATAAAAACATTACCTTGAAGACAGAGGGTTCAACTTCTTTTATCAAAACCTTATCCATGTCTTTGTTCCCAATTAGTCCAAAGAATTGAGCTCTAAATACTTGTGAGTGAGCAGCAAGTATCAATTTATGGGCCTTGAATGTTTCTTCCCCGACCTCAAAAGCAATATCAGTACCAATACCTGATTCCATCAACTCTTTAAGACTTTGGCCCATATCGAGTGGAGGTATTTGAACTGTCTTAGGCTTTTGACTATGGTGTCTGACTACTCCCAAGATGCAACTGATAACAAGACAATCATCTTTGACAAAGCCTGAGTTCTCGAGAGCTGCCCTTTCAATGAAAGTTGCATATCCCCTGAAAAACAGTACGAGAAAATGTATTATTTATTCGACCTAATTCATGGTTGCAACTATCAAAGAAAGTCTCTAACCAAACAAATACAAATGTAATGTAGCAACTAAAATCGAAACCTAATTGAAAAACTCTGCAATAGTGAAATGTGATAGTGGAAGAAATTAAAAGTTTGTGTTACAAGAAGAAAACCCAAAATCGTAATACCGTTCTCTAACTCTAACTCATCTGCTTATTTGGTTAACACAAGAACATGATGAATACTGAACAGACTTAATCTTCGGCACGAACGACACAAGGTTGGGACATAACACTTTCCTAAAACATGACACATAATTCCTATTAACAACTAACATAACTCATGACTCGAAATCGCAATAGGAAATCTCAAAATAAGTTGTTCTTAGAGAAATTCATACCACACCCTTGTGTCGAAACAATGAAAAAAACTTCGACCCTTATGGTTTCCCTTCTCACTTTGATCCATCAGTGTGAGCTCAACGAAAGCTTCAACACCATTAATGTCGTTTTCCAACCTTACGAACACCGATACATTTATCGGGTTGTCGCTGAGTTCGTCACTGGCTGGGTAAAATCTCATTATCCAATCGTAGCCTCCAACTTGGAATTTATCACTTGATATAAATTTCTGAGAAGGCATCCTCTTTAAAAGAGAATACCCTTTTATAATGAATTCATGAGAACCTTTAACCATTTCACAAATCGACTTGGATGAATCTTGAAACCCATTTGACATTGAAGAAGATGATTCCATAAAGTCATCTTTATATTAATCAATTCTTTCTTCTTCTTGCCTCTATCCTCTCTGCAATCAGAGCAAGCAATTCAATTTCTTCCTGAAGAAGTATGATTGCCTCAAGGTGTTGACTTTTATAAACTGAAGATTTATTTTGTGTTATTCACAGTTTGGCCTCTAATGTATGATCAGTTTGCCGTGTGCTCCCCTAAGTTAAGTGAAATGCCGAGATAGCCCCTTTTTCGTTTTTCCATCCAGTTAATTTTACCGTCATTTTTCCGACTCCAATCTAGCCTTTTGTAGGCTGATATGGCCCACTGATTATGAAAAATACCGAGATAGTTTCCTTTCGTTTTTCTATTTAAACTCTATTAGTGTTAGTTCTTACATTCTAGTTTTACCCTTATCATTCAACAAAAACAAATCATAAATTTAATTTTCCGTAAATAAGTTTTTCCTTTCTCTCTCACTAATTCTCTTTATTTTCTAGTCATCTTATTGAGAACTTGGGAGAAATTGCAATCAACCTAGAATAATTCAGGTTTCTTCAACTCTATTGCCATCGAAAGATTAATTGTTGACTAATTTCTCCTCGGTTAGTTCTATTTTTTTCATCAATATTTACAAAGTAAACAAAAACCTTTTATGAAGATCAAAAGTGCAATCGAGGTTGTTTCCAGCATAATTGGAACCAAGACATGATAGAGTTCAGAGAGAAGAAAGACAAGATAGTGGGGGAGAAGGTGATGAGAAAGAGAAAATATTTAGATGTGTGGGAAAGGAGAAATGAGTAGAAAAAAATTGAAAATATAAATTCTAATTTTGATTGAATGTAAAAATTAAAATTAACAAGAAAAATTTGTCAAAAAAAGAAGAAAAATAGGTCATCGATGTGTTTTATGTGAAATAGGGAGGTAGGGGGGAAAACTATTATAAACTAGGAGGCCAAGCACGAAATAACTTTTAAATATATATCCTACCGGCTGGCTCAAACAAAAAGAGATGACATTTTTGGTGCTACAATATTGGATGCACATAATCATAGCAGGGAGGATGGGTTCAAAACCCATCTCACAGATGGGTGTGTGATCTAGGGGCGTTCAAAACAGATCGATGTCAAAATCTTAAAATGGTATTTTTGGTCCTTCTTTCTAGTTGGTGTCCATGTCCAAACAAAGCTATATTCTGGATAAGGGGGTTCTCTAATTCGCTAGAACACGGACGAAGAATAGAGGAGACAGGAAAAATGTGAAGATGATAATAGTGGTGGTGGTGGTGGTGGTGGTGGTGGTGGTGAGAAGAAGATTTTCTTAAAATTTTGATGAAGGCCACCAGCAAAAGCCCGATTGGTGAATGGTGATCTTCTTTGAAAACAAAGAGGTGAGGTGGAGGAGATCGTGAGATGAAGTGGAAGAATAAGAGAGTGAAGTGGAGGAATAAGAGAGTGCAATAGAGGAGAGAGAGATAAGAGGTGTGTAAGAAACTTCTCTCTTCTCTATTTTATTTCAATTAACTTTGATTTAGTTTTACATTTCTCTTTTATAGAGTAGAGAAGGAAAAACAGTTTTGTAACTAACAAAAACAGAAAACTAACTAACAGAAAAATAACAACTAAAAACTGTTTTCCTAACTTCTAATCTTGATTTCTCATGTAGGTGCTTTTAGAAGTTAAGTCAATAGTTATTGACTTAGTCAGATGTTGCTGGTGTTGACCTGGTTGACTGGAGCTTGGACCAGACTAGAGTTTGTTGACGGTCAAGCTTGGACCAGACATGACTTTACTTTGTTGACGGTCAAGCTTGGACCATACATGACTTTTGCTGACCATATAAAAGCTTTCTTCTCATCACTTTTGCCCTAATCTCTTCTTCACTTCTTTCAGCCGAAACCCTAGATTCTACAGCCCCCTCAAACAGATGATGAAGAGGAACGAAACATCATCAGTTTGGCTCGAAACTTCTGAAATAGATCTTCTGGTAAACCCTTTGTGAATATATCTGCAAGTTGTTCTGTTGTGGAGATGTGGTTTACCAAAACCGAACCATTTGAGACTAGATCTCGAACATAATGGAAGTCTACTTCGATGTGCTTTGTTCGCGCATGAAATATAGGGTTTGAGGCTAAGTATTTAGCACTGATGTTATCACAGAAGAGATGAAAAGGACGAGTGAGTGGTAGTCGCAGTTCATCCATGAGGTATGATAACCAAACTAACTCTGTTGCTGTGTTTGATAATGATTTATATTCGGCCTCTGTAGAAGATTTAGCCATTGTGGCTTGCTTCTTCGAGCTCCATGAGATGAGACTTGTTCCTAAGAAAATACAGTAGCCTCCTGTCGACCTTCTCGAGTCAGGGCAGCCAGCCCAATCTGAGTCTGAATAAGCTGTCAGGGTAGTCAGATCACCAGCAGACAGAGTGATTCCTGAACCCATTGAACCCTTAAGATATCTGAGTATCTTTTTAACCACTACTAAATGAACTGTTGTCGGTTTATGCATGAATTGGGCTGTATAATTGATGGCAAATGATACATCTGGTCGAGTAAGAGTAAGATATTGGAGAGCCCCAACAAGACTTCTATATTCTATTGGATTTGGGAGTTCATCCCCTTCTGTGAGAGAAACTCTTTTGCCACTGGTAACAGGTAACTTTGATGGCTTTGAATCTAATAGATTTGATTTCTGTAATAGTTGCAATGTATATTTATTCTGAGTAAGCAAAATCTTACCATGATGATAAGTAACCTCTATACCCAGAAAGTATGATAGTGGACCTAAGTCCTTCATCTTGAAATTGTTGCTTAAATCTTTGATGAGTGTTGAAATATTTGAAACTGAGTTGCCTGTTAGAATGATATCATCCACATATAGAAGTAATATCATTGTGGATGTTTGTTGATGATGAACAAACATGGAGTGATCTGAGTTACTCTTCTGAAAACCATATGATAGAAGAAAAGTGGCAAATTTGTTGAACCAGGCCCTTGGTGCCTGCTTGAGATCATAAAGAGCTTTGTGAAGATGAAAAACCAGATTATCTGTGCCTGGTTTTATAAACCCAGGGGGTTGAACCATATATACATCTTCATCTAATACCCCATGTAAAAATGCATTTGATACATCAAGCTGTTTAATATGCCATGCCTTTGTGATTGCTATAGTCAGAACCATTCTTATAGTATTGGCCTTAACAACTGGGCTAAAAGTTTCATCATAATCAATTCCTTCCTGTTGATGAAACCCTTTGGCAACAAGTCTAGCTTTATATCTTTCAATTGTGCCATCACTCTTTTGTTTCAATTTGAACACCCATTTGCATCCAAGAACATTCATGTTTCTGTTATAGGGAACTAAGGATCATGTTTCATTATCAATTAGAGCTTGATATTCTTCTTGCATTGCCTGAACCCAAGCAGTATGCTTAGCTGCTTCCTTGTATGTTGTTGGTTCAGAGGGTAGTTCTAATATAGTCAAATAAGCTACATCTAAAGTGTGAGGTGATGAATAATGAGCCACAAAATCTTTGGGAAGATTTTTACTTTTGATAATACCATTCCTACCCCTTGTTGTGATTTGTCTAGATGGTGGAGGATGAGATGTTCCTAGTGATGTAGCTGGTGTACTAGTGGAAACATTAGCAATTCCCTCATCACTAGCCAAAAGCCTTGGTACTGAATTAGCTGGTGTACTAGTATTTATACTAGGTGTCCCTAATTCAGTTGGACTGTCTGGAAAATGATCAATAGGGGGTAAGGGTAGTGAAATGTGTGGCTGTAAATTCTGATCACCACTAGACAATCTAGAAGTGAGGTTGACAAAAGGAAAATTGTCTTCCTAAAAAATGACATGTCTAGACATATAAAGTCTCTTTGTAAGAGGATCATAGCCTCTGTAACCCTTGTGTTCATTACTATAGCCCAAAAATACACATTGAACACTTTTTGGACTAAGTTTGTCCTTTCTGAGTTCCCCAAGATGTGGATAACAAGCACATCCAAAAATTTTTAAAGAAGAGTAGTCAGGGTTGTGATGGAACAAGGTTTCAAATGGTGTTGTGCCTTGTAAAGTTTTTGTGGGTAGTCTGTTTATAATATAAACAGCAGTACTAAAAGCATCAAACCATAGAGGCTTTGGTAAAGAGCAATGAAAGGATAGTGTGTTACCTAATTCTGTAATATGCCTATGCTTCCTTTCTGCTTTGCCATTTTGTTGAGGAGTATAAGGACATGAGCATCTGAACAGAATCCCACTTTTGTCTAAAAATGCCCTGAATTCTCCTTTTTGAAGTTCTGGTGCACCATCTGACTGGAAATATACAATCTTCTCTTTTAGAAGATCCTCATTTGTTGCCTTGAAATGACTGAAGCATTTTATACTATCAGACCTTAGTTTCATGGCATAAATCCAGCTGAACTTGCTGAAATCATCTAGAAAAAGTATATAATATCTTGCACCATTAGGAGTAGAAACAGGGGCTGGTCCCCAAATGTCACAATGAACCAAATATAATGGAGTATTGGTAGTAGTTGAAGAATTATCAAAAGGGAGACACTTGCTTTTACCCAATTCACAAGATTTACAAAAAAATTTCTCAATCTTTGTGGATAGTGCAATTTTATTTTCATCATGTAGTTGGTTAAGCACATCACTATTTGTATGACCCAATCTTGCATGCCATATATCATAAGTAGATGTTGTCTGAGATAAGTAAGCATGGTTTAACCTATGTTGTAAGATAGCATGGTGTACCTCAATAGGATATAAGTTGTTCTTGACAGGCCCTTCTGCTAGGATTTTGTTGGAGTGAATATCCTTTATATTATAGCCCCATGGAAGAAATTCCACTGAGCATGAATTATCCTTTGTGAATTTAGAAATAGATAGCAAATTCCTTTTAAGATGTGGTACACATAAGACCTTGCTTAACTCAAAATCATGAGTTGAGGTAGAAAGTTTTGACATACCAGTGCTTGAAATAGGCAGAAACTTTCCACTTCCCACCATAACTGCATCAGACCCAGTATAAGGTTAAATCAAAGTTAGATTTTATTCACTGTGGGTCATATGGCTGCTGGCTCCTGTATCAGCTAGCCAGGACTTATCTTTATTTGATGAAGTAAAGGCATCTGTAGAGACAAAACATTGTTCCTGTTCTGAGGGACAATCATAGTATATTTCATCACTTGCATCTGTTATAACAGTGGCAATATGACATTCTTGAAACTCATCACAGTCATCACTGCTTTCATAAGGAAATAAAACAGCATTATTGCATTCTAGCATTCCCTCTTCTTCATAGGGATAAGATTCTGTATCTGCATTTCCATCTTGATGAAATTTATCAATATCATTTTGTGGGCAACTTGATTCAGTATGATAAGTAGGATAATTCCTGTTTGGTTTGTATCTGAAATAGCAAACATTAGGTGTGTGTCCCCACCTCTTACATAGACCACATGGGACTGAAGAGAAATCAAAATCTTCAGCCTTTTGACCTTTCAACTGATTGTTTGTGGAAGAATTTCCTTTTGGAGGAGACCCATCTCTCTTGTTATAAGCTTGATTTTTGTAATAGGTTGGAGAAGGTTTATTTGAATATCTTTGATGTTGTCTTGGCTGAAGTCGTTTAACATAGTAAGCCTCTTGATCAGTTTCTTTTTGAAGTAACCATTGCTCATGCTGAATTAACCTAGACTTTAAGTGGGCTAATGACAATTGTTCATTGTTAGCCCTTATAGCAATTATGAACTGGTCATATTCTGAACTTAGGCCATGAATAGCTATTCTGACAAGTTCAGATTCACTGATTTTGTCATGGACAGAAATAAGAGAATCAGCTATAAGTTTCAATTCTCTTAGATATTCAGCAATTGTGGCACTTCCCTTCTTAATTGTTTGTAATTTTCTTCTAAGTTGATCTTTTTTTGACTCTAAGCCCTCATTGTTAGTAATATCAAGGTAATCCCAAATTTCTTTTGCTGTTTTTAGACCATAAGTATCAAGATAGACAGATTTTGATAGAGTACTCTTGAGATAAGACCTAACAAAACCCTCTTTTGATCTCCATACTTGAAAATCTGGGTTAACTTGTTCTACACCATGAAAAATTCTAAGTTGAGGTGGTTCTTCTATAGTACCATTGACAAACCCTAACAGATCATATGTACCAAGTAGAGTCAAAACTTGGTCCTTCCACATTAAGAAATTGCTATCATCTAGCTTCTCTGTGATAAAACTAGTAACAGAGGAGATTGGAGGAAGATTACCTTGAATAGAAGATGCCATTAGTTAGAATGAAGAGATGAGTAAAGAACCAGGAGAAAGCTGGAGAATATGTCTGAAAAAACAGTAAGTGATTCTAGTCACTTACAACTTGTTGATTTATTTTGCTTGATTTTGATCTTTGTTGTCTGATTTTGATCTTTGTTGTCTGATTTTGATCTATTTTAACTGAATTTTGATCATGAGTTGTCTCATTTTGCGAGATTTGGATTGAATGTTCTTGAGATGGAGAGAAGAAAACCCTAGCTATGGATCGTTTTCTTTACCTAACTGATACCATGTAAGAAACTTCTCTCTTCTCTATTTTATTTCAATTAACTTTGATTTAGTTTTACATTCTCTTTTATAGAGTAGAGAAGGAAAAACAGTTTTGTAACTAACAAAAACAGAAAACTAACTAACAGAAAAATAACAACTAAAAACTGTTTTCCTAACTTATAATCTTAATTTCTCATGTAGGTGCTTTTAGAAGTTAAGTCAATAGTTATTGACTTAGTCAGATGTTGCTGGTGTTGACCTGGTTGACTGGAGCTTGGACCAGACTAGAGTTTGTTGACGGTCAAGCTTGGACCAGACATGACTTTACTTTGTTGACGGTCAAGCTTGGACCATACATGACTTTTGCTGACCATATAAAAGCTTTCTTCTCATCACTTTTGCCCTAATCTCTTCTTCACTTCTTTCAGCCGAAACCCTAGATTCTACAAGGTGAATTGGGAAAAAGAAAAAAATAACTATAAAAATGCCGTAAAGATAAAACTGCAAAATTGAAGCCTTGAAAGCTAAACCGAGCTGCCAGACACAAATTAAGGCCAAAATGAAATTACCCATAGATTTAAATCTCATAATTTGGGAGAATTAAAAGTCAAAACTTTAAAAGTCATATTTCCATTTAGTGTCAAAAATTCTAGACACGAAAGAAAAATTATATTCCCTTTCCTCTCACCACCAACTCTATCTTCATGAAACAAAAAAAAAAATTCTATCTACAATCTGAATTTTAAATCCAACTGTTTAGCATTTCTTCGAATGCATCCCTGTATGCGATATCATGAATAATATAATATGGTTGTGACAGTGACAAGAATCATTCAATGTCATTGGACATATAGTTGACACAACCTGTATCATCTTCAAATTGGCTCTTTATATATATACTAGGTTTTCACCTACGGACGCAGTAGCTCTCTTTTCAGTAATGCTGTCATGAGTACGAGACAACAAAAAATGTGTGCTCTGGTTACTCATCTGTCGCGGTCAAGCATGTCTCAAGTGTGTTGGGTCGTGCATATATCGAGACGTGTATGTATCACGATATTTATACACTATCCAACATTATATATATATATATATATATATATATATATATAGAGAGAGAGAGAGAGAGAGAGAGAGAGAGGAAGGGTTCTACATACACAAACATAGTTCAGATTATCATGGATTGCCTTGGTAACTAGTTACTCAAGTACCATTAACAAATTACACAGAAAAAATCTGAAAGCAAACAGAAAAATTGTGTCAAATGTTAAAAAATAAACATTTAACTATTCAAGAAGACCAAACCTCATCTGCTGCAAAGATGCCATTCTAAAATCCTCACAAAGTTCTTCCTCACTTAATTCAGACTATCTGATCCGAGTTATACCGATGAAGGTTTTCTTTCGCCCTCTCCTTATAAGAATACCCATTTTTCGTGACGATAAAACCCAACAACCTCTATACCAATCAAAGGTATTACAATTTCGCTAGTCTTTACTGGGCCTTGCTTCGCGTGTCATTAGTCTTTATGGGGCCTCGCCTCGAATCCACCTTCGGGCCGCTTAACAAGTCTATACGGCATATGGGTTCCAAGTAGTTTATCCCAAATGGGGAAAAAAGGTTGCGAATAATTATATTTCGTGCCTTGTAATTGATGATGAATATCATGATAAGCCGTGTTATTTTGAAATATAAGATGAAAGATATTACCAGGAAGCCAAAGCCCACAATGATCATCGACAGTTTTTATCACAGCAAAACAGAAGAAGATAACAGCCGTTCGTGCAGTCATACCTGAAATCAAGAACGAGATTACTCCACCAAACGTATCGAGTAAAAGACCCTCAAGTGGGTGATTGTAGAGAGCCCCAATTGCATAAGGAACGACTAATCTGTGATGCTGAGAGTGGACGTGCCGGTAAAGGAACTTGTTTTGGTGCATATATCGGTGTACAAAGTATTGCCATGTATCCATTACTAGCATGGCAACTATGATCTGCAATAGTTGAACTGGAAGAGAGGGTTGAACTACAACTTCGGATGAACTCGCCATCGAGGTTATCTGTGCCAAAAGAGACAAGACGGTGTACGTGTTAGTGTATTACCATAGCCCTCTGCAACTATTAATAAATATATATATATATATAGATGCTTGTCTCTGTGTGTGAAGGTTGAACTTGTGGCATCTCATGCAACACTATTCCATGGTTGTAGGTTATTGTTATTTCTTGGCACTATTTTACGATATCAGGTCATGGAAAACTAGCTTTCATTATTTCTTCTAACTGATAATGATCTGAAAAAAAATTGAGGTTGCATCATCTGTCATGCTAGAGTTCATTATGTAACTTCTGATCTACAAGGACGAAGGAACCCTAGTACGTCTATGTAATTGTGCAAGAAGCTGAGACGAGTGTCATTGACTTGAGTGATTAGTATTTAGTATCATGGGATTATGTAACTTCTGATCTACAAACACAAGCGCATTAGCTAAAGTCACAACTACATTAGCAAAAGTGGTAAAGATAACAAAAAACAGAACAAAATTACTACAACCAAGAGCGCATTTTCACCTATAAGAGGTCGTTCTTTCCATAGAATGGGAACTTCGTGTCTGAGTCTATCCCCAAAAAGATTTAAAATGGTTTTCACTTTCGCCAGTGCAGTGGTAAAAGTCAACACCCATAGGAACAGCTGCATCTAATGTGTAAAGTTTTCTATACTTTTACCTATTGCACTTCTATGGCTATTCTGATAGGAAGATATGGGTCTAAATACATGAAAATTTTGGGTTGCCATTATTTGTACTTTGTAGCTACTGCCTGTGCTTGTTGGACTGCTAAGTTTTGAAAGGTGTTGCTTCTTGCATACAATTTTTTCAGTTTACAGTATTCTTAGTTATTACTTGGTATGCTATGAACGTGCCGTACCACAAATGTGTTTGCTCCAGTATGTTCACAGTGGTTGTTTGGTGACCTACTGGAGAACATGTAAACTTCGAACAGGCAACAATACTCATGCTAAAGAATTCTATCAAGCTTTTGAGAGCTCAAGTGGATTATCCTATTAAACTAAAACACACTTCCATCGTAGGGTGGTTCCTTTTCCGAAACTCACATTGTGGTAAGACAAAAAGAAGTAGTCATAAGAAAGCTTGATCAACTTAGTAATATGGATCGATCAACTTAGTAATATGGATCGATCAACTTACCAATATGGGGATCTTTTCTGATAACTAGAAGAAATCAACTTAGTAATATGGACAGAGAACAAAAAGTAAAATATGGGGCTGCTTTTTGTAGTTTATTTTAGTTGAGAGTTGTGGTTGTTTGTGAGAATAGCCCCACATGAGAGAAGGGCGATCTAGCAACCAAGAATATAATGCCTAGGTCCTCTCCTCTCAATGCCAATTGGCTTTGAGTTGGATGACCACAAACTTAACATGGTATCAGAGCTAGGCCCACATTTGATCAAGATATTTAATCTCTTCTATGAAATTTCTTGAAATGTGTAAACCGAAAAGAACTTAGATGTTATATCTTCTCATCATGCTAGTCATAAATTCCCTAGTCTATCTTCTCATTTCTACTATACGATCATTAGGCATGGATTCGAGAACTTCGGTTTTCCGTACTCCAAAAAATATCGATACTCGTCAATGATTATCAATTGCATGATCAAAGATGAGAGAATGACCTTAATCCCCACAGCCAAAAAAAAAACTTTTGGATTATCCCACTATGAATCTCAAACCTCTTCTGACGCCCCAAACCTTAGCAGTTATCGATATTGTCCCCACTTTAGACACCTCATGCCTAAGCTCACAGGTACGGACGGGTCTTTGTTCTTGGCAAAAGCTCCACAAACCCATCCAAAAAGGCCTCCGCACTTACTAAGCTTGATCACAGCCCAAGCTCCGGACACTCTAGCAAGCGATGTGGGACTATCACACCTCTAATTATTGAAATGGGATTTCACAACAATCTACATAGTTCTTAGTAATATCAATGAATATAAAGCAAGCTTGACTATTTATAATGTCTTAACTCTTTAACTACCAAGGAAACATATAAGAAGTAATGGGTAATCTTCTTCAACTTAATCAAACAACATTATTATCAAATAGAATTTCAGATTCACCAAACAAAAGAAAAAGATTATGAAGTTGAGATACTAACCAAGAAGAGTCCTTGAGCAACAGTAGCTTGAGCTAATTGCTGTAACAAAACACCCTTAATCACTGTGGGTAGTGGAACTAAGTTCTTCTCTTCCTCCTCCTTCCTGGTGTGTAATCTATACTGCTCTAATGGTGGCAAAATCTGATAAATTCCAGCATATAACCAATACACTATAATTGGAGCAAAAGTACCCATTGCTTCATCACTCAAATACCCTTCCCAAAAAACCATTTTTTTTAACAATAAATCTCTAAGAACAAACAAAACCCTAGATCAATGTAGTACAGATGTAGATCTAAATGAAAAAGATTGCATTTTTACATCAAAAACCCTAGATCAATTAAAAGGGTATTCTTCATTTTCCAATTTAACATCAAGGATTTCAGGTCCAAATCTAGTAGCAATTTTCAAAATGTCAGCATTTTCAAAGTCATCCAAATGAAACCCAATAGATTGGGTATGACTTTAAGAAAGTTGACAGAAACTATTTTGTCTTGGATCGACAGAAGAATTCAAATGTGGGAAAATTTTTGCTAGGGTAGTTTGATTTTCATTAACAATGGGCGATTTGTTTAAGTTGGGTTGAAGAAAACAGGGGAAAAATGAAGTGGGTAGGGCGTGTTGTGAAGAAATATCCAGTAGAGGAAAAGAACAGAGCACAGCTCACGTTCAAACAGGTTAGAGAGAGAAATAGAAGCTTTCCAGAAGAGCACCTGCATCTTTTGTCTACTATATTTGTCTTTGATTGGCTTTCTCAAGAGAAATGAAATGGGTAAATTATTAGGCCAGCATTTCACCAACACTACCATTTGATTCCCACATTTTTACTAATGAACTTTTTGATCCTCAACCTAACTATACTAGATGGTGGTTTAGAATAACAGGAAATTAGGCCTAAGACCTAGTATTTTGTTGGTCTTTGTTCTATAAAAACTTATGCAAATCCCTGCAAATCTCACATAGTAAGGAATACATTTGATGTAGCACAGAACCGAATACCAACTGAACCAAGATCATTGGATGGTTCATTGTTAGTGGTCGGTTGTTTTTCTAGTAACCCAGATGGTCTGTTCGTGTCTCCTTCTCCACCATTAGCTGCAGCCGAATCCCCTTCTATCATCTCATCTTTTCCATCTTCAGTTGATAGTCGATTAGCAGCCAATAGGGAACGACCCTCTCCTATCTCTCCCTCTTCTCTTAAAATGTATTCTTTACCGCGAGGAGGCTCCTTTGATTTGAAAAATATTTAGTGCTTCCTTTTGTTACTTTTTTTGTTAACAAATAAATAAATAAATAAAATATTCGTGAATAGGTCGGCAACAACTGACTCATTAGTCACGACCCGACACAACAACGGCTGAAACCGCCACGAAAACGACCCGACAACAGCTGGGTCGTTGTCATGAGGCGTTTCTGTGCCCAGACTTTGTGGTCTGGGCACGACATGGCTTAAAATCGTGTCTAGCGTGTCTAACACGCTACGGCTACCAAACAAATCGTGGTGCCACGGCATGGCCCGTCAGCCCCCACTACTCTATGCAAAGGTGTAGACCTTACATAAAGAGTTTAGGCCCAAAATTTGATTTATTCTCTTTGACAAAAGTATAGTTTGGCCAATAAAGAAAGTCTCTTTTCAATTTTGCTGTTTATTTATCTTTTCACTTCCTTACCTAGTTACCTTTTTCAATTAATTATCTTTGATCATATTTAAGATGAAAATAAGGAAACAGTAAACAAGGTGAAAAAAATCCCACATGGAAAGGTTCCATAGTGTAAACAAGATATCTATCATGTCGTTCAACAGAAAAAAAAGATAGCTATCATGTCTCCAAAAGTGAAAAGTTGGTTTTGGGAAATATCTTCACCCATAAGGCATACATATCACATATGTAAAGAATAATATCCCGACATAAAGAACATGTGTTCTTGCAACAAAAAAAAAGTGTTATTTCCTTTAAGGATAACTTTATTTTTAAAGCGGGGATCAACCGGAGACCCAATTTCATATTTATACTACTTGATCAGTAGAGTAAGCAGTGAGATACTACATTTAGATTTACTTTTCTCTTACAACAGTCCATTACGAAAGAAATCATAATGTGACTCGAAACACCTCGAGTTTTCACAAATATAAATGAATACATAGAGTAGCTACGATTAGAAAGTGGATTAGATATCTTTTGTAGTTACGTTATAAGTTATGAGGAAACGAAATACAGAGACACAGGTACCAAGACTTACACTTGATAATTACTCCTAACACAAGAGAAGAAACTACAGACATGTCGATGAGATATATATATTAAAATCAAAAGAGACTTAATTTGTTCTGTGAAACTCAACCAATGAGTCGAGTGGTCTGGCTTCTTCTATTTATACAAGTTTGGTTACAAAGAAGATAAGTACAAATCTAAGTTGTTACAAAGAGAAAAGATAAATACAAATAAAATAACTTTAACTATTCAAATATCTAATCTGTTTTAGATAGGAGACTTGGTCCATCTTTGACTCGTTCTTCACATGTATGTCCCCACTTGATTGAATTTGAATTGTTGTACACCTTAGCTATTCTGTTGATTTCATGCTCACGTATGCATGAGTTTCTTCAGCTAATACCCCCCCTCAAGGTGGAGCAGGAGGAGAGACTTGACAAACGCCCAACTTGCTAAGTAGACGTTGAAATTGTTCGGACCCAAGAGGTTTCGTAAAAATGTCAGCCACTTGGTCGGCTGATCGAATATAAGTTGGAGAAATTAGTCGAGATGCAATTTTCTCCCGAACAAAATGACAATCTAATTCGATATGTTTTGTACGCTCATGAAAAACAGGATTTTCTGCAATGTGAATAGCAACCATGTTGTCACAATATACCATGAATGGTTGACTAACTGGAATATGAAGATCAATGAATAAATATTGAAGCCATTGCAGTTCAGCAGTTAGGTGAGCGAGGGCCCTATATTCAGCCTCAGCAGACGAACGAGACACAGTAGGTTGTTTCTTAGACTTCCAGGATAGAGGACTTTGTCCTAACATAGTGAAGTATCCAGTAGTCGATCGACGAGTAATAGGACAACTAGCCCAATCCGAGTCGGTAAAACCAGAGAGGGAGAGAGAGCTAGTGGAAGAAAGAAAAATACCATGACCTATGGTACCTTTGAGATATCGAAGAACGCGGGTAGCCGCATCCATGTGAGAGGTACGCGGGTTTTGCATACACTGACTTAAGTAATTGATAGAAAATGCAAGGTCCGGTCGAGTCACTGTAACATATAATAAACGACCAATGAGATGTCGGTATCGTTGTGGATCCTTGAGAGGATCACCATCTGTTGGAAGAAGCTTTAGATGTTGATCCATTGGAAATGAACATGGCTTCGCTCCTGTGAGGCCAGAATCTTTTAATATATCCAATGTATACTTTCGTTGGCAGAGAAATATTCCTTTCTGAGAACGTGAGACTTCAATACCAAGAAAATATTGAAGTTTTCCTAAATTTTTAATAGAAAAACGGTTTTCTAGACGAGATTTGAGATGATCAATTGCGGAAATATCATTCCCAGTAATAATAATATCATCCACATAAACAAGTATGTAGATGAATGTGTTATCCTTCTGGTATGTAAAAAGAGAATGATCAGAACGAGATTGTCGAAATCCCTCAGCTTCTAGTCCCGAAGAGAATTTCGCAAACCATTGACGAGAAGCCTGTTTTAGTCTGTATAGAGATTTATTTAATCGACATACGACATTCTTATTTTTAGTTTTATTAAAACCAGGAGGTATAGTCATATAGACTTCTTCATCTAAATCTCCTTGAAGAAACACATTATTTACATCAAGTTGATGAAGCGACCAACCACGAATAGCGGCGAGAGCAAGTAACACACGAACTGTAACCATCTTCGCAACCGGGGCGAATGTGTTATGATAGTCAATTCCTTCAATCTGGTTGTAGCCTTTCGCTACCAAACGGGCTTTATGACGTTCGACTGAACCATCGGAACGATACTTTATTTTGTATACCCACTTACAACCAATGGGTGTTTTGCCATGGGGTAATTGGGTTAATGACCACGTATTATTATGTTCAAGGGCTGATATCTCCTTTTCCATAGCCTCCCGCCATTCTGGAAATTTAATAGCCTGTGTGAAAGATGATGGTTCATCGGTTGAAATAATCTTCGTTAAGAAGGATTTATGAGATGATGAAAATTTATCCATAGAAAGATAATTAATGAGGGGATATTTGGATGCTGATTTGTTGTCACTTGGAACAACAGAACATGAACATATGTAATCTCGTAAATAAGTTGGTTGTCGCTTATCTCTCACGGGACGAGTTAGAATATTAGTATCCGTGGTAGTTGGTGAGTTTGAATCATGTGATGTATCAATGAATTGTTCTGATGCGTCAGGAGAAGTTGCCATTGGATGATGGTCAGGTGGGAGATTAATTGAATTTGGTAAGTCGTCATCCAAGTTAGCAAAATTGAATGTGGCCAAAGGTGAAGATGGATTATATATAGAATCCAGGACACCATTCGAGTTATACGGGAAGCGGTCCTCGAAAAACTTGACATCTCGTGAATGATAAATTTGAGTAGATTCTAAGTCAAAAATAGAGTATCCCTTTTTACCAAATGGGTAACCTACGAAAATTCCCGGTTTGGCACGGGGATCAAATTTATTGATATTTTTGTATTACGTCCAAAACACAGACAACCGAAGACTTTAAGAGACGAGTAATCTGGTGATTTTCCTAGCAACATCTCATGTGGAGATTTGTTAGATAAGATTGGTGTTGGCATTTTATTTATTAAGTATGTGGCAGTTAAAATACATTCACCCCAAAACTTAATTGGCAGATTCGCTTGGAAGCGCAATGCTCGTGCCACATTTAGAAGATGACGGTGTTTACGTTCGACAACTCCGTTTTGTTGAGGAGTAGAGACGCAACTTATCTGATGAATAATACCATTGGAGGCAAACCAAGATTGGAGATTTTTTTTATAAGAATTCACTTCCGTTATCAGAACGGAAAATTTGAATTGGAGATAATATAGTTGAATTGGATTTATAAGAAATTGTTTTGATAGATTTGTGGTATTGATTCTTCACAAAATTAAAGAAATAGTCTAAGTACTTCATGGTATCTGATTTTGCTTGCATGAGAAAAACCCATGTACATCGGGTGTAGTCATCCACGATTGTAAGAAAATAACGTGCATTGGTGAGAGAGGGAACGGTGAACGGCCCCCATATATCGACATGCAATAATTGAAAAGAAAAAGACGAACTGGAATCACTTTTATTAAAAGGAAGTTTGCTTTGTTTTGCCAGTGGACAAACAATACAATCTTGACTACCAGAAGAAATATAACTAAATTGCTTTTCTAATAAATTCAAACGATCTAAACTAGGGTGTCCGAGGCGCCAATGCCAAACATCAAAGGACTTATTCATGCTAAGAAGTACGGGAGACCTACGAAGATAATATAGACCATCTATATGTTCAGCCTGACCAATCAAAACCTTCGTCGATAGGTCCTGAAAAATGCAATTAAGAGGTGAGAATAATGATGTGCAATTTAATGATTTGCATAATTGACTCATGGAAAGTAAATTGAATTTGAAACTCGGAATATGATATACCCGATCAATAAATAAAGTGTTAGAGAATACAACTTTACCGATGTGTATAACTAAAAAATTAGATCCATCTAGAATTTGAACATAAGTTGATGGAGGAGCTAGATCATACGAAGTAAAACAATCAAGGGAAAAACATACATGATTTGACGCACCACTATCAACTATCCAAGATGAGGTGTGGGTTAAAAAAATCTTACCAGCTAGATTAGCCGATGCATGAGATGTTGTTGCATCACTGTCCTTCTTTATGAGAGACAAAATGTTATTGTATTCTTCCAGGGTGAGAATAGGAGCAGCTATTTGAGAATCAGAGTGAAAGTTGGAAGGAGAGGCATTAGGAGTTCCCACTTATTGCTCGATTGGGGTCGAGTAATTAGCTGTTGTTGCTAGTGCTCTTGAATTGCCATCTTTCTTAAAGTAGTTAGGTGGGTAACCAATAATCTTGAAACACTTTTCAGTCCAATGACCGTGGATCTTACAATTATCACAAAAGGGACGAGACCTTTTGGTTCCGGATTGTGATTGACGGAATCCTTGATTATTTGGTTGAGGGGGACGATACTCACAGCGATTCATATGGAGGGCAGCGGCTTCAATGTGAACACCTGAGTTCATAGTAATACTTTGTTGTTCTTCTTCTTGTTTAACAAGGTTGTGCATCCTCGTGAGTGGAGGCAACGGATCCATCAATAAAATTGGACTCCGGATAGTTGAATACTTATCATGAAGTCCCTGTAAAAATTCCATTGCTCTTATTTGTTGAGCAAACTCAAGTGTAACTTTTCCTGCACCACATATGCAAGCTTGGGACACATTAATTGAATCTAGTTCATCCCATAGAGTTTTCAACTTTGTGAAATAAAGAGATACACTATCACCTTCTTGCTTCGAATGACTAATAGCTTGGCGTAGTTGGTAAATTTTTGGGGAATTAGATTGAGCAAATCGCTCTTTTAAATCCATCCAAATGGTTTGCGAAGAATCTGCATACATAATGCTACTCCGTATTTCAGAAGAAACTGAATTCATAATCCAACTGCTAACGAGCGTATCACAACGTTTCCAAGTATGAAGAGTAGCTGGATCGATGGGTTTGGGAATGGTGCCAGTGACAAAACCGAGTTTGTCTTTGGCAGTGAGAGCCATTGTCATACCCCTTTCCCATGGACCGTAATTATCACTGGTCAAGGCTACGCTAAAAAAATCATTGACGGACTGTCAGATGGATGTATCGCATAAGGATCGCCAGATCGAGCCATGGAATCAAGCTGACCGGAAATCTCAGTTGCAGAAGCAGTGTTTGAATCACTTGCCATTAAAAAATAAATAGTAAATAAGAGAGAAAAAAAATATGAAGATCGAGTTATCAAAAAAAACTTATAACCTTGTTGCTCTAGATACCATATTAAAATCAAAAGAGACTTAATTTGTTCTGTGAAACTCAACCAATTAGTCGAGTGGTCTGGCTTCTTCTATTTATACAAGTTTGGTTACAAAGAAGATAAGTACAAATCTAAGTTGTTACAAAGAGAAAAGATAAATACAAATAAAATAACTTTAACTATTCAAATATCTAATCTGTTTTAGATAGGAGACTTGGTCCATCTTTGACTCGTTCTTCACATGTATGTCCCCACTTGATTGAATTTGAATTGTTGTACACCTTAGCTATTCTGTTGATTTCATGCTCACGTATGCATGAGTTTCTTCAGCTAATACCTATGCAAAAATCGAAAATGTCTTCTTTTCGAAGAAATCGTTGCGTAGATGGAATTCTAAGGAGACATTGTTTCTCAGATTCTATTTGGACGGAAACATCCGAGGGGCCATTAATTTTGAAACTTCTCATTTTCTTTTTCTTGTAAAATACCCCTCTCCATCTTCATCTTCTTGACCATCACCACCACTAAACACCACCCACCACCAACTACCACCATATGTTTCTTGCTCATCACTCCTTCTCTTTCGTACTCATCACTCCCTCTCTGGAACACCTAGACGAGGGTTCATCGAAGAGAGGGATTCTTTCTCTTTCCTACTCATCACTCTCTCTCTATCTAAAACCCCTAGATGAGGGTACCCCAGAGAGAGAAATGACGGAGGACTACGGTGATTGTGGTGGTGGTGGTGGTGATGAAGGTGAAAGAAAGAGATGGACTCGAAACAGATTTATGTACTTTATGGATTTTGAAATAGTTTGCAGTCCATCACATTAAAATTAAGGGAAGTTTTATAAGAGCCCCCATTCTTGTTACAATGGCCCACCGAATTAACAAGAAAATATTTGGTATGAGTCTACAAATTCACAAGAGAAAAATCGGTACGAGCCCACCGAATTAACAAGATAATATTTGGTACAAGTTCATCGAAATTCACTCCATTAACCTATTTTTATAAATAGGGTTGACTTGTACCGAAATGCGACCTCGGTAGACTCGTACCAAATTCACATGGAGAGTCTTTTTAACAAAAATGGGAGGCCTCTATAAAACTTCTCTAAAATTAATAGGATCAAACTAGATGGGCTAGTTTCACCAAAAAAAAAATGGAGAAGTGTTTTATCCCCCACAACAATTTCATTTGTTCCCAAAGAAGCCACTTAAGAAACTCTTATGTAGTGAATATAAATTTTGGTAAAATATTTATTACCTTGCATTCAACCTATTTTGAATTCAAGTTTTAATGATCATACAATTCGAAGCATTTTTAGTGATGCAGGGAAAATGTAAGAGACAATAGTAATTGCAATTAGGGCAACAATTGTTTACAGATATTTATACAAAACCCCAAATTACATACATAACCTGAATACCACAAGAAAATCACAATCCTCTTAATAGAGTTTTTTTTTACTGTTTCTTCCCAAATGATTGATGGTCTTGAACAGAATGACAAATACAAAAACTGTAAAATGACAGAAACTCTAATTTTTGACAGGTTTTGAACACCGGAAAACCCTAAATATGTAAATAAATGTTTTTACATACCATCGAGAACGCTCCTTAAGTTTCCGCCAAGTAAAGACAGGAGACCTCCACCATGAACCCTCCCTTCAGGAATTGAGAATGTGTGGAAGCTGTCTCTGTTGTTCCCACCAGCTCCATTGCCTCCTCTCTCTGCAAACAGACTTGAAGAGGTAGACAACTTCATTGAAGAAGGAACCAAGACTAGGGGTGGTATAAGATTTTGCTTCTGTCTTTTCGCGGGCTTTTCTACCATATCAATACAATCAGAAACTGCACTTATACTCGAAGAGGAACTGCTACCTCTCGTAGAAACCGACACAAGCCCATTAAAGAGTCCAGGCCCAATCATACTGTTCTTAGCTGGAGTCTTGCCATGTACCATGCTGCTATGGGCTGCACAAAGCCCACTCTTCCCTCTAGCAAACTTCTCACAAGTACCTTGACTCCACGTGCACCGTTTACCTCCTCCGTGGGCCTTGCAGAAGTCCGTACTCCCTTGTGCACTTTTCTTGCAGTTATCAAACTGGCAACGCTTTCCTCCACCGTGCCTTACACAACAGTCCGTCCGGCCACGTGCACTCTTCGTACAACCTGAAACAGCACAACGTTTTCCACCACCATGGGCAACACAGAAATCAGTTCCACCATGGACACTTTTAGGGCAAATACCACCACCATCGTATAAACATCGTCTTCCTCCACCATGTCCTTTACAGAGAGGTGTGCTACCTTCAGCACCTTTCGTGCAACCTTCAAATATACACCTCTTTCCACCCCCATGGGCTTTGCAGTATTTGGTGCTACCTTGAGCTCCTTTCGTGCATTCTGGAAACTGGCATCGGGGACCACCTCCATGAGAGATGCATAATCCAGCTTGACCCTCGGCACTCCGCTTACATTCTTCGATTTTGCACCTCTTCCCCCCACCATGTTTAATGCAGAGACCTGACTTGCCTCGTGCAGCTTTCGTGCAACCAGGGTTTCCACAACGCTTACCACCTCCGTGTGCTATGCAGTAATCTGTCTTTCCTTCAGCACTTTTGGTGCAACCCAAGTAGTTGCACCTCTTTCCTCCGCCATGGCCTTTGCAATAGACAGTACGGCTTTCAGCCCCTTTGTTGCATCCTAGTTTTTGGCATCTTTGCCCGCCACCATGAGCAATACAAAGACCTGATGCTCCACGAGCTCCTGTTGAACACCCACCAAACTTACATTTCTTAGGATGGTTAACTCGCTGGTCTGAGGATGTTCTTGTAGCTGCAGACTCAGAGATCGTGCCCATCGAGTAACCTGGTGAAGGTTCGCCGCTGAAGTGAGGATGCTGATTATTCTTGCCTAGCTCCAAAAGTTCTTGGGTTTTCAAAAAATCTTTGTGTCTAGGAGCAAGGAGAAGGGATGGCATATACCCACCAGATCTTTTCGAGGAAGTGGAGCCTTCATCAAAAATAGGCATATAGGTACGGCTCTTATCAGGAGATATTTGGCTTTGATAAGGTCTGTTCAGATCATCTTCTGCCAGAACTGAATTTTTATGTATACCAGAAGACAAGCCAAGTTTAAGAATTCCAGTATCACTCTCAGAAGTGCATCCTTGGCCAAACATAAAGGAAGATTCCTTGCCTTTGTTAACCATCATAGAGTAATAATCACCAGAATATGAACTTGATGTGGACCCTAATCCGAGGAACAATCTGCAACTATCGTCAGCTGGAAGGAGATCAATATTAATACGAGAATTGGATCTGGTCCTGTTGCTTGCTAGGCATAAAGCAGTATCACCAGAGTTGTCATTCTGAGCAATATCAACATTACTAGGGAAGTACCGACCACTCATGCTATGATTCATTGTCAACAATCTCTTTAAATGGCAGTAAGAACTCTGGATATAGTGGAATCGAGGAGCACTACCACATTAGCACAGAAGGAGGAGAAGAGAAAATTCTAGTAGAAAAAATAGTATAACAAAGCAGTATGATAAGAGCCCAAAAGTTTCAATACGTGATACCCGCCGCTTACAAAACCCGACGTGTCTGCTCTGTCCATTGCTACCAGGTGAAATTCAAGTAAGAATAAAACTTGTATCGATCAACTTATTAGTTCCTAAAATATCTGACCACGTTTCTCGGGTAAAATCCTTTAATGTGAACAGTCAAGGGTGACAAACATAGAAGATCTGGAGACTGTCTTCTGCCCCTTGCTGAAGAATCCTTAAGCTTCATGAAACCTGAAAAAATAAAAACAAATTTGAGGCAAATAATCTACAAAATCATCCATCCTTCCCTCTCAAAAAAATCAAATAATCACAAAATAGTTTCAAGCGTCATTCGTTCATTTGAAGTAACAATAGCAACTTTTTATGATCGTTTAGACTTTCCAACAGCAGAGTAGTCTTCATAAACAATTACACTTCCGAAGGTAATAAGAATCATATCATAAGAAGCAAAGTCATTGAAGATGCTATGCTATGCCTACGTGGAACGTATCAATTTTGCATAGAGATTTTTAAAAAAAAAACGACAAAGAAACAAGATCAAGACTATAACTTAAGCTATACAATTAACTTAAAAGACACCCATTCAATAGAAATCCTTGCTTATGTTTAAGACAACCTCATAGGCCAATCTCCAAGATACGAACCAAAATCGTTACACGTGATAAATCAAACATACTCATCTTACAGTGTTAATTATCCTTCTTAGCAAATAAAAGTCCCTAGGACATTTTCCTATATCAACTTGTGCGTAAATAAATCTACATGTCCGACTAAAAAAAGAAGTTCAAATGGCCTCTTAATTCAAGAATTTTTTTATCAATTTGCAGATAAGGGTAGATAAGAACTTTGATATGTGAGGTTTATAGTATAACCCTAGTAAAAGTGAACTTGAAGTCTTGAGTAGATTTAAGATTTCTCATGAAAATCAAACCAAAAGTGGGTTATCTTCTTCTTCCTCGTCGTCCTCCTCCTCCTCCTCCTGAGAGGTGGTGGATAACTGAGCTATCTTCAGCTATCATTCCATTGATTCAACTAAATACTAAAGTCTTAGCTTCTAAACAAAACTACCCATTTTTTAGATCTGGATAAACAATCTCAAAACTAATTATCTATAGCTGAAGGGTGATGTGATTTTAGAACTTAATTCACCAAAATTTAACTACTAAATCATCTAAAATAGTCAAATTTTTAATAGATATTTACCAAACTCAAAGGAATCAAATAAAAAAAAATGAGCAAGGATAAAATACAAGGACGAAGAACAATAGAAGTAAATTAATTGATAACAGAAACCCTAATCATTGAACATTTAAGCTCTACTAGTACAACAAAAAGGGATTTAAAAAACGCAAAAATCTTGAAAATAATAATAACTCGAGAAAAGTACGTACCTTATTATTAGGGGTATCAATAGCATCGACATTTGACGAAATCTGTACGAATCTTGGAAGGGTTTTTCAGGTTTACTCAAAAGGAAACTTATTTTGCAGAAAATCTAGAGAGAGAGAGAGAGAGGGTTTAGAGAGAGAAGAAAAGAAATGAAATAGAGAGGTAAAGGAAGGAAAAAGAACTGAAAAATTATATAGAAGAAAGGGGAAGGACTAAAATTAGCAAATAATGAGAATATTAAGGACTGATTTGGTAATAAAAAGGAAATTGATGACCTGGTAAACAAAAATCGTTTCGTTATTATATATGACGACGGCTTTGGATTTGTGACGCGCCGCGTCGTTAATTTTGGGTTGGCTCGTGCCGGACCCACTCTCGTACATGCTGACCTAAGATTTTTTGTTTTCTTATTAATGTGTCTCCTTCATTAGGGTAGCTATTTGGGCCCTCTAATTGACGTCTCAATCGGTCTAAAGTTAGATATTGAACCTCTAATTTGTCAGCCACATATGGGAGGGCCGTAATTATGAAGAAATGTATTTACATCTCTATTCTTCTTTCTGTGGTGTTTGATGGCTGTTATTTGTATACTCACTCAGACGATAAATTTGCATGTACATATATAATGTGGTCTCTTTTATGGTGTGGTACCATTTTGGCACATTGTTTCTGTCGCTGCCAAACATCTCTTTCTCTACATCATTACATTTTAGATCAAAAAAATTAATGGGAGCGCCACAATTGGTTTCGTTGCGCATGTTTATTCTAACCATGTTTATTTCATTTTGTCGTTCATATACGAAATGATCCTCTTCTTGTACATGAAATAATTAAACCACCAAAAAAACTTGTCAATGTGATTATATAGTCACCCATATACTGGTATTCCTATTCTGAGCCACTACAATTAGGGGTGAGTAAAATGTCAATATGAAATAAGTTAGTTAAATTCATGTGTGGGAGTGTACATCAAAAAGACTTCAATACTTAAAAAGATTTATTTGAGTCTGGATCTAAGATTAAATCCACGTGTTCAGCCAGGATACCCTCGAGCTCAACATTATCTTTCCCTCATATAATTGGTGCATGTTGCAACCAATTACACTTAAACACCTTGACCTAGGATGATGTGGGAGCCACATCAAATAAGTGAGCTAAACAGTACATCTTCATTAAAAAAAAAAAGATGGTGCGGTACTGTCGAGCTGTATTTGGGCTGAATTTTAGTCGGGATATGTGATCGAGTAGGTCTGCAAAATGTGTTTGTTCATATAGTTGTGTTAGGATCTTGGCTGGAGGGTAAAACTTTTCCACCCTAAGGGTTTCATTTCAAAAAAAAATTACCACCAGTAGTGGTGATTTTTCACGTAACTAACAAATTAAATGTCATATTGGAGATGTGAGAATAAACCACATTGAAACATAATGATATAGCAGTAACGGAGAATGTAATGTCTAGGTCTATTTACTGTCAATTGGTTTTGAGCTACAAATTTACAAACTTGACATGATATCAGTACTAGACCACATGTGATAGGTTTAAAAATTAGGTATGATCCACGTCACTGATAAGAAAAAAATATATATTAGGCTCAAACAATGCAGGGGCGGCCCAGGCCCAAAACACACGCTTTGGGTCCCAACCTACATGAGGACCTCCTTTATGTAATTTATGGAATAGTTTGGTTCCAACAAATAAATAAGTAACTTAATCATAACAACAAGTATGCAATAGCGTAATGGATAAGACCTTGGATTGTATGCGAGTGGTCAAGGGTTTGATCCCCCTCCCAAAAACTTTGTTAAGCAAATGCTTACAGTAAAGGCCCCATTTCCTGATTTGGCTTCGGGCCTCAAATATAGTTGGGCCGGCCCTGAAAGAATGCCACACATAAGAGGTGTGTGAGAATAGTCGTACATAAAAAAAATGACAATGTTTAACTAAAAATGTAACTTTTAGGTCATCCTTACTTATTGCTAATTGATTTTGAGTTAAATAACCACAAATTTAACACGAGTAATCTAGCATTACTGGCGAATTACCTTTTGGATATCTCATCTTTAACATAATTTAGTGTTTTAAAATATGGCAACTTCATATGTTTATTAAATATGGATCTCGGTACTATGACCAGGGGCGACCTGGCCCAAAGTGGTCACGTTGAACCCCAACGTCACGAATGACTTCATATTTAAAATTTTTTTTGACAGTTTTCAAATAATAATTATAGTTTAACAAATTTGTAAAATGGTATACGCGATAGCTTATAGCTTAATGGTTTAGAGCTTAGATCATATGCAAGTTATGGATGCCCACAGGTCTTTACTAACAATTAATATAAATCTTTTTGGTGCAAGATATATCAATCGGGAGATGCTAGAGTGCCCAGTTTTTAGCCCATTAAAACGTCCAGCTGATGTGGAATCACTAAAAGACAAGGTTTTTTCAAAGTTTGACTACGGTGGGGACCGCTTTTATTTCCAAATGAGGAAATTTGGGCATTTTAATGGGCAAAATTGTTGGGTACTCTATCATTTCCCATATCAATATATTTTCATCTACTCTTTCATCATCTATTCATCTCTTTTCATTTATGTCCAACTAAGTTCTTCTGATCAAAGATTCATGTGTAACATTTTAATAGGTAATAACAAGAACGATCGTTTTACTAATAATCCACCCTCACAACAACTCTAATACAGTATAGTTTTCTAAAGAAAAAACCTCTATTACTTTAAAAATTGTTTTTCTTTATTCATTTTGTTTTGATAATTTCATACTCACTCGCTGCTTACGTATTCAGTTTGTAGTCTTTTAAAAAAAAAAAATTTGTCAACACAAGCATACATCATATTTCCTATATTATTTTACTTTTTCGTTAGTACACCTATTTTAAGAGTTAAAATATATAGTCTTCCGCGTCGCTTAATTACTTTTTTCTAGTACCATGATAATCTGACTAATTCTCTCAAAAAACTTAGAAATGTAAACTACCGATTCCAAACTTGAATGGTCTTGAGATAATCGCCGCGTAAAGTATGATGTCACTCCTTTTATATTATTTCTCTTCATTACTAATTATCTATTTTTATATGCTCAATTATTGGTTTGGTGGGCTTCAAGGAAATTTAATAAATAATTAATAAATAAGGATGACGCAATGAAGTTGATTTTTTAAATATAATTAAAAATATATATAAATGTCTTCCGTTTTATGAATTTTGACCGTTCGTTTTCTGTTGATATTTCAAATTATCAAGTTTATCGACGGTATGAGAAGAATAGGACAATAAGCACTCCTTTCGAGAATTAGTTAAATTAAGAACTAAAAATAATTTAACTAATAAATAATGTTGTCTCCATCCTCCTATTTACAAAGTCATAATGCCACACCCCCACCAACTATTCTTATTTTCGAAGATGTTAGGGTTTTTGAAACATAGCCTCTATCTGTAGTGTTAATTTCACATTTTTCCTCCAATGTTAAGGAAATTAGATATATGTCCTTACTAATATCAGTGTGCAGCCAGGGGCGGAGCCAGGATTTCGTCTTAGACAGGGCTGGCCTAAATAAAGTTGTGTACGAAATTATAAGGCATTACTACTTGTGAAAAATGATGACATTTCTTGTGCAACACAATTGCTTATTTTATTATTTTACAATAAATCTTTTTACTTTATATCGTTAGACATACTCAAAGTTTGAGAAGCGAAAAAAAATTTGAAGTTAAATTTGTGACAACAACACCAAAATCAAGAACGTCAACTATTTTGTCTTACCAAGTAGTTGAAATGAAATATGGTAGACATACCACGATAATTTCGTTTAGTAAGGGAGAGGCTTATGGTGGAGGTTGAAGTGATAATAGAAAAAAAATGCAAAAAGAGGAAATAAAAAGTAAAAGTAAAAAGAAGAGAAGAAGGACCAAAAATAGTGGGGCCGAAAAGGAAGTCTAGACATAATTGAGTGTCAAAAATCAGTTGATTAAGTGTTAAGGATGAAATCAGTACTTCGTTATAAGTTGGGGACCAAACTAGAATTATTCTTTATAACAAACCTAGGTGAAAAGGTAAGAAAAATTATGGTGGAGGTTGGTTTTGAACCCTTGCCACATGTGTGTTAGGCAGGAATTCATCCAGCCAGGCTACTTCCTATTTATGTTATTATCTTGGTGTGGAGCTAACAAGACTTAACCCAGGCTATAGCCTGGGTTAGTCTACACATAGCTCCGCCCCTGTGTGCAGCTGAGTTAAAGATCGATTTGATATTAAAGATTCATCAAAAGGAATAAGGATTCTTATATGGGAAATGATAGAGTGCCCAGCAATTTTGCCCATTAAATTGCCCAACTTTCCTTATTTAGAAATAAAAGCGGTCCCCACCGTAGTCAAACTTTGAAAAACCCTTGTCTTTTAGTGATTCCACATCAGCTGGGCAATTTAATGGGCTAAAAACTGGGCACTCTAGCATCTCCCTTCTTATATTAGTGCGAGTATATCTTTATAGCACTTTGTGGATCAAAAGTTCGAAAATAAGTCATTCAGAGACTAGTGGCAGAGACAAAATATTTTGAAACTCAACTAAAAATTTAGATCTGAAGATTTCTTCATGTATATAAATACTTCCAGTATATTTAAGAAATTTCGATCGAAAGTCTATCTTAATTTGTCAATATATTTCAGTGTGCACATCCATAAAAGTCAAACCAGCCAACTTAATTTGCATATACAATAAACCAATAAAATTGAAATTAATTGTCATACTAATTAATCCTGTATATGTAAGAGAACAACTATTTTGATACTTTTTTACAAGGAGTCACAGTATTATATGTGTATGATCAAAATTCAAGTGATATGCATGTGTTTTATTAGGTCACGACATTGATACACGTGGACAAGTATATTGAAGCAACTAGAGCTTATTTGGATGATTTCCATAATATTCATTAAGTTCCTCCATATGGGATTATCCACCTTCTTCTGCTTGCTAAACCAAAATGAAGACATCTTTAAATAAATATTTTGCTTTGTAAGAGATGACATGTTAATTTTGGGTAAGATGTGCAATATCTTGGTATAATTAATGAAAGTAATAGAAAACTAATGATGACGATTACATTAGTTTGACTATAGTATCTTTCAATTATTATTTAATACTATGAGCATCGGTCACGATGGTATGAGTAGATTGAAATTGACATGAAGAGACTTCTTTTGAGGTTTTCTTCTTGTATTTGAATTGGTGGATTCTGTAAATTAAATCCGAGAAAGATGATAGATCTAACAAATTATGATATGCAACCCAATATTATCTGTTATAAATAAAGATTGTCAAAAATGTCCGACACGAGGATGATATTTACAGTTTTCACGTAGCAATATAAGAACAATGTTCATCTTAGACCTCCTTTGATACTCGGGAAAATCCAACAAATATTGGAACTAGATTTTCTAGCTTCTTTTAGGGGAAAAGATAGAAATGGAATAGTATTAAATTTGTGTCTATTATTTATGGGAGATTGTTGATAACAACTTCACCATATCCTTTCAACAAAAAAAAAACTTCACCATATCCTATATGGACATGTTACACATGTATATGGGCCAAGTATAAAGCACTCTGACATATAAAAGAAAATTATAAGGACAGTCGTACCAAGGAGATTGCCTTTATAAAAATTGAATTTGGGAGTAGTGTCCTTAGCTAGGTTTATTCTCTTGTAGAAAACCCATGTAAATTTATAGTGTAAATATAGTAGAAGTAGTCATGGTGGTATTTAGGGCATTTTAAATGGTCATTAAGGATCTGTCTGTCATGGCTTCAGAGTCATTTGTTTTGACCATTTATTACTATTTGATTTCTCTTGATGGGATCAATGATTTTGTTTGTACACGAAATTGAGCACAAGGCACAACCTTAAGTCTTTTTTAAGTTAAAAATATAAATTATATTTTCTCTACGAGAATAAGGCCCAAAGTAAAATCCAAAAACAGATTAAGGTCCTATCTCCCTACAAAAATGGATTTTAGTCCTTTAGCGCTTTGGACTCAATTACCCTCGTAGACATGAAATCGCTTCCGATCCAATCCCTATTTAATTCCCACCCAGACTTTTAAAGAGTTGGACGACCTCAATCTATTCGACACAACAAAACGCATACTTCATCTAACAAAACGCGTACTCCATCTCAGTTTCTCTCCCAAAAAACCGAGATGAAGCATCTCTCTCTCTTTCTAGATCTCTCAATGTTTCTTGTTTCCTCACCATACATTTCAGAAGGTCCATCAAACACATTGTAAAGCACAACCGAAACTCTAAAAGTCAGAAACAAAACACCATTAATGATTCATCATCTACATTTTCAAGCTTCTCTTCATCTTCATGCTCCATTAATGTTTTATTAAGGTTCGGTAATGTTCATGAGAAGCTTTGGAGAATCTTGAAGCTTCATCTTCTTGCTTTCTTTATGCTTTCATTTGTACCGTTTCATCTTCAAGGTTATGTTTCATCATCTTCATCTTTATTTTAGGGTTTTGTCTTCAAACTTATGTTTCAGCTTCTGTACCATTTCACAAGTTGTTTTTTACAAAAAAACATTTTATATCGTCCACTTCATATATTTTCTGTTCATAAACACGTTGTTTCATATTATGTTTTGCATTATGATTTTCCATATTGTCATTTACAAAATGAGATCTTCACTCATAATAATGCGCAATTTGATGTGTTATTATCCAGTAAAAATGATATTTTTGTAATACGTGACAAAATACATTTTCATGCAAAATGATGTGTTATTATGTAATAAAAATACCAAAAATGATATTTTTGTAATACGTGACAAAATACATTTTCATGCACAATGATGTGTTATTATCTAATAAAAATTCCAAAAAGCAAAAATGAAAGTTTATTAGTAGGATCAACATGTGTCTTTTATTATACATTTCCTATTTTAAGAGATAAATAATATTATTTGTTCATTGGATAATGTTGATTTCAGAGAGCTAAATCAATTTTTTCTGCAGATTGTTGGAACCAGTTCTAAAAACAAAAAAGATAAAGGGAAGACAATGGGAGCAGGGGTGGAGCTACATGGAGACTAAGCCAGGGTTAGTTTACTGATGTCTATGTATTAGAAAGTAGCGTTTGTAAGAAACAGCCAGGGTTAGTTTCAAATATGTATATTAAAAAGTAGGAACACTCAAGGAAAAATGAATGGCTTAGTTGGCCCTATCTGTAGGCAGTGACGAAGGCAGAAACTTTTCTTTTGGGGGCACTGTTAAACAGTAAAAGAAGGAACACCGTAATTAATGATGAATTGCAGAGCTTCGTTACTAACCTCTATCGAAATCAGTTATAAGTCTAAATTGTAAAAAAAAAATCATATGTTGTTCAAACCAATGACTTCTATATGTCATAGCAATACTATCAACTAATTAGGCTACAACTAAATGTAACTTGTTTTGAATAAAATCTAAACATAAATAAATAACATTTACAGTTAAATTAAATAATGTTTGGATATATACATAAGAATGAAGAATTAATAGGACCTAAGGGTAATATGGGAATGCAAATAACTCTATCTGAAGTTGGATGAATTTACAAAGAAATAGGAACAAAAGAAATTTGATAAAAAGTTTTTTTTGTTGAAAAACAAAACGTAGGAGTTAAAAAGAAAATTTGAGGTACCAATTAGATAACCAAAAACAAATTGAAATTTATAGTTTATAGAAAGCCCCCTTATTAGTATTAACACTAAAACAAGGCACCTTTAAAAGGCCTCACAACAAAACACCAAAAAAACCTAAAAATAATAAAATAGTGGGTTTTGAACCCATGATGTGTTGTGTAAACGACATGTGACTCAACCACCGAGCCAACTATGGTTTTGCGATATAATTTGGCAATCACATGTATTTTACCAAAGTCAATCCTGAAATTTTCACACTTAAAGATGTTTTTACGCAGAACCGTGGGGGCCCGCACCCCCATGGGCCCATACGTGACCCCGCTCCTGACTTCATCATCTTCTATCTCTCTTCTCTCTCTCTTTCTTCTCTCTCGTCGTATCCTCTTCCTCTTTTCCTTCTCTCTAAGTTCTGGGGAAGGGGATGATCGCTTCGTCGGACCATAGAAGAGTAGAAAGAGAGAGATAAAAGAGTTAATGGTCGTCGAAATTTGTTCTGGTGGTGTCATCGGAGTTAATGTCCACCGAAGTTTATGGTGATGGGAAGGAAGATAGGGAAGAAGAAAATAAAAAAACTTTAAAAATGGATAGTGTTTAGAGGCAACGAAAAAAGTTTGTTTTTACCCAAAACTTTGGTGGCAGGGACGTATCCATTAATAGGCCGGGGGGCCCTGGCCTTTAATGATTATTTATCTACTGCCTTAAGCCCTTAACCCTCTTCCTACAACTATTTTGGGCCCCACTTTAACACAACTCAAAATTTAAACCCTGCCATCCAGTAACTAGTAACCCAACCACAAGGGAGGGAAGTACGCCACAATTACAACCCAACTTAATTTCCTTTATTTGTACCGCCCAATTTCTATTTACTCCATTAATAATTGAATTTCCCCACACAGTGAGTGATCTAATGTAATTACCTTGGCTTCCAAGTTCTAACACCCACATCTACAATTACACTAAATTTTAATTCTATTATTCTTATTAACATGTAAATTTATTAGAGATGTTTTTTGTTCTTTCTGTCTATCTCTCTCTCTATATGTGCCTTTGTATCTCTATAAGTATTTTAATACTCCATCTTTCTTAACTAATTTCAAAAGAAGTATTTTAACTAGAAACGACGTTTCATTTGGCTAGCGAGAGCAATCAAACTATTAATGACGATCTAAAAAGGACATCGGAAAAAGTGAGCTTTCATTTTCTAAAAGAAAAAATTATAACTTTTTAAGCGAAAATATTACAGCCTAAAAAATCTCCTAGAACCAATCAATTTTTTAAGAGAAAAAACATTGACGGGGCAGAACGAGTTTCCACTTCTAATAATAAAGCTCCAACCATAGACGCACTCCCGATGAACTCTCGAACAATTGACTAGACTAGTTCGACCCCTCCCCAACAAAAATTCTAATTTCGTCCTTGTTTGGTGGCCAATACGTGGACAACTAATTTTCTTATATGGACAACTATTTTCGGGCCCAACGAGACTCAAATATTTTTGATTTAGTTGACTTTGATTTAATAAGGGGACAACTTTATAAGGACTTGAATGTTATCTCTAATTAATCTAAGGACCGTTTACAAATAAAATAGCTGAAAATAAAAAACCTAACTGACATTAATCTTCATCATCATCATGTTCTTCTTCCTCTTGTTAATCTTATTATTATTTTTTTACTGCCACTACAAGTAAATTACAATTTTTACAACTTCACTGTCTTATTTATCAAACTCTGGATGGATGAGGAAGATAAATCCCCTCAATCTCAACCCAAAGAAGTTTTTTCAAGCGTTTCTATAGTATGAGTTAATGATACTAATGAGTTAAAATCATAACTTTTACTATTGCGTTTTGTATTTTCGTTTGGGTAGTTTGGAAGAATCGAAAACGATTTCATGAGCAGATTTCGAGGTGAAAGAGACAACTACCAGGATTTCGTGGAAAACCCACGAAATTTTATACTTTTTCTAGGGTTTTACCATGAAAATTTTGGATATTTTCTTGTACTTTGCCACGAGATCTGTCAGTCTAGGCCAAATTGCCAGATTTCGTGGAATCTCCTCTTCTGACTTGCCACGAAATATGACAATTTGGTCTCGACAACCAGATTCCGTGTCAATTACTCTTGTTACTTATGTTTTCCGATTTTTTTTTATCCTTAGAGTTTGACAAATTTCGAAGGGAAATCAAGTTGAATTTGGATCCTATTTCGCAAAAAGTTTCTGACACAATTTCCTTAGATATTCTTAGTGTCATGATCAACAATGTCCTCCCAACTTTCCCTCTCTACAAATTTATGTGCCATGAAGAAGACGAAGTAGAATAAACCTTAGGGTTTATGGAAGAAATGATGGAGGGCTTAAAATAAAACTTCTGATTCTTAGAGAACATGAAAGTAAAATCATAAAGTGATGCCCCCTTAAAAAAGGTTACCCGTATAAAAATTTATACCTTTTTTAGTTGTCCACATAAAGTAGTTGTCCATATATCTTATATGTCCCATGTGTTGGCCACCAAAACTTTTTTCCCAGAAAAAAATTCTAATTTAACTTAAATACCACCCCCAAGATTTGGTTTTTGTAAACTTAGTAATTTAGGATCCGTTTGATACGTTAGAATGTGTGAGTAAGAAAATAGATTTCTTTCTCCTGGGTAAAAAAGTCAAGATTTTCTTTAGTAATTTGGTTGTTGCAAACGAACGAGGATAATTGATTACTCCCCCCACCTTCCTGGAAACTTCCTCGATTTCCTCAACAAAGATCCACATTGAACGTGTTTAAAAGGGCTTTCTCCTTTCATAGTCCAAACTTACGATATCTCATTATCTCTTACCTCTACTTACCAATGACTTCTCTCGTCTCAAAATTGGCCGAGAATCTGTCACTAATAATAAGAATCACAGGACGGCGTCTCACCGGTTCACGGCTATCCAACGGCCAGAAATCCATCCCGCTAATTTTTGTTCACTAGATTTGACGTGGTCGGAGCAGAAACTGACGAAACTCTTACTTAATGTGACGATTCAACGGAGTTTAGGACCGATTCGTGTAGTGAGTTCGTCGGAGATGACAGTTGATGATTTGATTAAATCGGTTTTGAAGATTTATGTGAAGGAGAAAAGAAGACCGTTGTTGACTGAAACAAAATCTCACTGTTTTGGACTCCATTACTCCCAATTTTGCTTAGAAAGTAAGTTTTTCAATTCATCTCTTTCTCTCCTAAGATTTATTACTACTTTTCTGTGATTACTTAGAAAGTAAGTTGCTCTGAAACTTCCTCTAAATATGGGTTGTGTTTGATTGGCCATTTTCCTGGGAAAAAGAGAAACAATTTCTCCGAATCTAAATTTTTCATTTGTTTGGTTACCATTTTAGGGAAAGTTAAACCTTCAATCACGTGACCAAATTTTTTCCATTTTCCCTTAAAATGTGGGAAACTGTTACCTATGTCTGACCGAAGAATCTGTTTCCCAAAAATTAGTCTCTAAAACAATTCCTTATTCTTCCCATAAATTGCTTTCATCTACCACTCTCTCCCTATCTAACCCTAGATAGTCCAATTCTTCTCTATTTCTGCTTCAGAACAGGGGGATAAATACCATTGACTTCATCAACTCTTATCTTCACTTTGAAAAGAAATTGATTAGATGAAGTAAAAGAAAGATCAGAACAGTTCGGTGGAAGTTGTACCATACTCTGTTTTTAAATATTGTAATTTCAAAAACAAAATATTGATCCTTCACCATTATAGTCCTCATTATTTTCTTACAACTCTCCTGAGGCTGACTGGCATCTGTGGGGCATTGATGGTGTATGGAGTATGAGTTTTGATCTTGGTTTGTTGGTGACAGTTCTTGAGTTCCATCACCACAATAGTATCTTCCCTGTAACTCGAGTATAGTATGCCCACCAGTTTTCTTCTAGAGCAAAGAAAATGAGAAAGAAATAGAGAGATTAGGTAGGGTTTTGGGGTCTGTGAAGGAGGAGCTGAGAATGAGAGATAAAGATGGAGATTGGATAGGATTTTGAGGTTTGGGAAGTAGGTAAGAAGAAAGGGAGATGCTAGAGAGCCCAAATTATTTGGGCATTTTAATGCCCAGCTGATGTGGAATCACTAAAAGACAAGGTTTTTTCAAAGTTTGACTGCGGTGGGGACCGCTTTTATTTCTAAATGAGGAAATATGTCACCCTCTAAGTACCAATTTCTAAGTCACTCTATCATTTCCCAAGAAGAAAATAGGTAGTGGAGTGTGGAGATGGGTAGGGTCGTAGGGTATTGAGTATTTGAGTATGATGAGTTGTATAATCTCTTTGGTTCTTAACTTTTCCATTCCATCTCTACAGAGAAACGCATGATGTAGCCAAACAATGGGAGTGGCAATAATGAAAACAAATGACTATCCAAACAACTCAAAATAAAGAAAAAAATGTGGAGAAAATGATTCGC